>NC_136067.1:388217944-390944194 GCF_964261635.1 Lissotriton helveticus | reverse complement strand
GGTGCATGTCCCTGTAGTGGTCACCAAGGGGGCAGCGGCTGTCCTTATTGATGATGGGTCTCCGATGTTCCTGTAGCCGTACCTTTAGGGGCGTATGGTACTGCCCACATAAATAGTACCGCAGCCACAACCAATAACGTATACCACATGGGTGGTGTTACAGTTTATAAAATGATTAATCATATAAGATTAAGAACTGTTATATGAAAAAGTACTGGTTCTGTTGCGGCCAAAAGAGCACATATTGCATGAGCCACAAGTGTGGAAGCCCAAAGGTTTTGGTGGTAGCCAGGTGGACAGGCCCTGCTTGTTGGTCACATAGCTAGGGCATAAGGTTTCCCGTAATGTTCTACCTTTGCGGTATGTCAGTACCGGGGTCTCTGAGATACTGCTTTTCAGACCCGGTACCTCTAGCAATAAGTCTCAATTCTTTTTTAAGGTGTTCCTCACTCTAGCACTGTTTGCCTTATATTGAGTAATTTAGGTGGATTCTCTTTTAGGGTCTCATCCCTTGTTAAGCAATTTGCCTTAGCAACAGCCTTAGATAGGATCTTCTCCGTGTAGCCCCTTTTCAAAAATCTCTGCTCACAGTCATGTAGGTTCCTGCGATATGTATTATCCTGGCTGCAGCTTTTTCGGATCCTGGTAAGTTCTCCGAAAGGAATGTTATTAATGACTGATTGCGAGTGTGCACTTGCTGCATAGAGAACCCCATTGGAGGCCGTCTCCTTCCTATAAAGGGTACTCTCTACCATTTGGTCCTGGACGTAAAAATGAATGTCAAGGAAATTAATCCTTTCTTTATTACAGTCCATGGTGAACCGGACATTAAAGTCATTAGAATTCAAATATAGGTGATACTGCTCTAGTTGTTCCCTGGTACCAGACCAAATACAAATAGTGACGTCTATGTACCTCCCCCAGTACACGATGTAATCCGTCCAGGAGGAGGCACGATGGTTCCAGGCAAACTCTCTCTCAAACCAGCCCATGAAAAGGCAGGCATAAGAGGGAGCGAACCTGGAGCCCATTGCAGTACCAAGTATCTGTTGGTACCAACGTTTGTTATGCAAAAAAAAGTTATTGTCCAAGATCAAGGTAATCACCTCAATTACCATTTCATTAAATTTGTACAAGTTGGCACTTTCCTTATCCAGGAAAGTCCTCACTGCAGGCACTCCAAACTCTGTGGCAATGCAGATGTATAATCCCACGACATCCAGGGTCACAAACATCAGGTCATCTGACCATTGAAAATTCCTTAGTTTAACAAGAATGTCCTTGCTATCCTTAATAAAGGAGGGGAGATTCATCACAAATTTCTGGAGCCTTATCTCCTCGAATTCAGCAATCCTTTCAGTAGGGGATCCCACCCCTGAAATGATGGGACGACCAGGGGGAAATTTGCCCCCCTTGTGTGCCTTTGGCAAAACATAGATACAGGGATATGTGGGGCAGTGGACTCTAAGGTACATTGACTCTTCTTCTGTAAGAAGCCCAATTTCTCTCCATTCACTCAAATTGAGATTTATAAGGTGTTGTAACTCCGGGATTGGATTGGACAGAAGTTTGCAATAACAGGATGTGTCATTTAGTTGACGGTCGATATCTGACATATAATCACAAAGGTTCATAATCACAACATTACCGCCCTTGTCCGCCTTTCTAATTACAATACTGTTGTCCTCCCTCAATCTAATCAGGGATTTTCTCTCTTTTGCGGTAATTTTGTGGTTATTGGGGCTTAGATATTTTTAGGTTGTCTCCATCTTATGCGGGTCCCTCGTAAACTTATCATAAAATATATCAATATTCCTATGGTAATTTGCTGCAGGTATGAATTTAGATTTTAACTTGAATCCACTATCAGTCTCTGGGACTTGGTCAATATCCAGATCATTCAGAAGGGTTGGCATATCCGGTCCAGTATCTCCCTCTATACTTAGTAACATCTGAACATTACCGATCTCACCAACTGTTTGTTATGTCCCACATATTGTTCCACTATGATTGCAAACCTTATTTGTATTTGGTGAAAAATAATCCCGTAGCTTAAGTGTTCTTACAAATTTAAACATATCAATGTGCACGTTTGTAGGATCCCCACTTTGTGTTGGACAAAAGTTTAATCCTTTACTTAAGACCGACATTTCATCGTTGTCAAGTATTTTATTTGACAGGTTTACAATTTTGAAATCAGTTTTAGCAGTTGTATCATCATATGTTGCCATACCATGGGTAACATTAGCACCCATCACTTGTTCACTTTGCTCACCAGGCCTCGTCCCTTGCCTGTACCTGCCCTTGATCCTCCTGCCTTCCCTACAGGTTTTGGCTGATCTCTCTTTTGTTGGAGCCTGCTGCTTATTCTCAGCTTTCGCAAGCTCCTTCTGAAACGAAGAAGCTCCTTCTGCTAAAGGGATATCAGATGTCACATTTTATGCTATGCTACTTAAAGATAAAGGAGAGGCACTGCTGATGGAAACTGTTTCATCGTTACTTTCCTTTTCCTCCCTGTGTCTTTTCTTATCTTCACTATTCTGGATGTTATCAAATTTTTGGGCGAATGTATACACTTACCCATCCCGGTAATCCTGGTCTTCCTTCCTCACTTTCTTTAGTTTTTTCTCTTTTAGATATACCTGATACTCAGAACATAACATAACATAACATAACATAACATAACATAACATAACATAACATAACATCTGCATCACTATTTGTGAGGCATTCTCAAGATTATGTTCCCACTCATTGAGGAGATCATCCTGTAGGTCCTCAAATGTGGGGAAAATTAAAATTCTTAAACCATGTGGGACTTTCTTGTTGCTGAGATATTGCTGTAAAGTCATCCCATCCCACCAACTGGATAATTCTTGTTTCATGAGTCTCTCTAGTTTAAGGAATAGTGTTTTTAGGATGCTTGTGGTGGGTGGGGTTTGAGTTATCAAGGGATTAATTGAACCTATATGAAAGAGGTCAAGGGCCATTTCCTCTCTACCGTCCTGAAATTTTGACATTTCTATTTGCTAAATAAGTAACAGTTTGTGATGGGTGCTAGACAGTCAATATACAAACTAAAGACTGAAGAACAGAACAACCAACCAATGTCTAACTCAACCAAAACACATGTACCCTAAATAATCAAGGTTTTGGTGCAAACCACTTCCCACACCCGTCGTCCCAAGGTGCAAATCAAGGTCAAAATGTTCATCGAAAGGTGGAAGGTGCACTCGTTGAAATCAGACGCAAGCTCACTTGGTCCCATAATTTTTTTCTTTCTTTATTCCAATAATCTTTAACAAGAACGGCACACAGCCAAAGCGTTTCGTTCCGAGAGGGAACTTCGTCAGTGCTGTAAATAATCACAAAGAAAACAAACATTTATAAACTACATATATAACACCCATAGATAAGGACACATACTATACATCAAATCAAACATGTAGGCAAATGGCCCAAGATCACAAGACAAAGAGACAAAAACATTTTTTTTGCACATAAATAATTACATACATGTATAGAAAAACAACAAAACATCTATCACTCGATATTTATAAAGATTCTTTTGAAAAAAGGAAGCATTCATGGTCATTAAAAAATGGGTATACTATCTAGAAACTCCATGGCTATAAAAGCTCGTTTTGGTGTCTTCCCAGGCTTATGTCACGAAATGCCTTGGCTTCGATCAATGGAGTTTATGCTCTGTCGCTTATGCAAAATGGGAGAAGAGAATATTATTAATTTGCTGTGTACATGCCCAAAACTTAATTCTGAAAGAAAATCTATGCTCAAGCGGCATTTTAAGTCCCAAGGAATACGGACTTGTAGACAAGCACTGATAAGATGTCTTCATTCAGATGACATAACACTGAACTCAACTTTTGTAAAGTTTTTATGAATAATAAGAGCTGAATTAGACCAGCAAGATTAAATTGAGATGTAATATATATAAAATGTAAATTGTATTATGAAGTCGGAACTACTAAGTCTGTTATATTTAAATATAAGAATGACTGTTCTATTTATTAATTTATGTTTTTACTAATTTTTAAATCAGAATTTTTACAGAAGGAATTATTCTCACTATATTGTAAGATTTTAGTTAATCAAACAATAAAGAATTACAATGAAAAAGAAAAGGCAGCACCCTTGCGACATGATGGAAGGGTGACTGTGTCGGTGCAAAGTAGCCAAAAGTGTAGCCACACTAGGAAAGGACAGGAATGCTATATATTGGGAGGATTATGGAGCTTTCCATCCCTTTCCCACACTATAGGCTAACAAGGTGCTTTGTTGTGTTGCATGTATGTATCATACATATTTATCTTTGTGTGTATTACTATGCTGGGTCACATATACATCTGCTATATGTATCCATACCCATATAAGTAGCAATTGATTTCCATTACTGCTAAACTATAATGCTGAAAAACACCAACACATATTATTGGGTTCTAACATGTGATGGTTCATCAGCGCTCATTAATATATGAGTTGCGTGGCCCATTTCTGTTGTCGGGCCACTGTGGCCCTTTGCATTTCTGTAGTAGGGTAACAGTGTGGCCCTTTGCATTTTTGTAGTCAGGCCGCTGCGTTGCGCTTTGAATGCCTGTAGTTGGGCCTTCTGTAGCACTTGGCATTGCTATAGTAAGGCCTTTGCTAAGTGCTACTGCATGGCTATTTGCATTGCACTATATGGCTGCTGCATAAGAAACATTAGAGTTGCGTGAGTATTGTGTTGTACTATATAGGCCACTGCGTAGGAAAGATATAAGTTGCGGGTCTATTTGCTTTGCGCTATACAAACTACTGCCCAAGTGCGTAGCTATAGCGTGGGCCCTTGCATTGTTAGGGAGAGAGTAGTGCATCACGCAATGTCCATTTACATAGATATGCATCAGAAAAATCAACACAAACTAAGACAACCTGCCTGCCATACAAGGAAATGATGCAATGGGTAGGGCTGCATACCAGGAAGTGTAAAGGTGAGCAACCTTTACAACGCAACTTTTACAACGCACTACCATTACAACGAAAATTTTACAATGCAAGTGGATTTACAACCCAAGATTTTACAACGCAAATACCTTTACAACGCAAGTACTTTTGTAACGCAATTATTATGTGTAATATGTAATATGTTTTTTATTTCATTATATAAAAATTTAATACATTATATTTATCTTTTTATATTTATATGTTAGAATTATTGAATTGTATAATAATTATCAATTTATAGAATATTAATAATACTCAGGTATTATATTTAAATTAGTGTTACAAATACTCAAATTCAATGAATTAATAATTTGAATAAATTATATTTATATTTGTATATAAATTTGAATTATTGAATTAATATTTTTTATGTTTCATAATCATTATCAATGTATTTATTATTAATAATTCTTAGGTATTATATTTAAATTATTGTTACTAATACTCAAGTTCAATGAATTAATACTGTAGTATAATTATTTAAAAATGGTGAAATAAGAATTATTATTATTTACAAATTTATTAAAAGAGTAAATAGTATTGTTTTGAAACTCTGAAAATAAATATAATTAAATATTAGTAATACTGTAGTACTTTGAATTAATACTTTAGTATTAATTTTTAAAAACATTATTAAATATTGGCTATGTTTATAAAAGTGATTATTATTTTTTATTATTGATTTAAGAGTATAAAGGTATTATTTAAATACATAAAAATAACAATTTTTTTAATTTTTAATAAAAAAAAATACCTTTATAAAAAAGTCTATAAAAATGTATTAAAAGTGGTAGATTAAAATTAAAATGTATTTACTATGATTAATAGTTGTAAAATTTATTATTACAAATTTTTAAAAAAACATTCCCACGATTTTGCATTGATGTCAATGGAAGTAATTGTCCTTTATTTATTTCCATAGATGAAGCTGGTTGTCCCGCGGAACTGAAAATGAAGGTTAAAAAGAAGAAGAAAGGGAATCCTATGAAAGGAAATGGGATAAGAATACAGGTAAGGATAATATTACAATATTTTTGAAAATATAACTTATAAAAAAGAGGTTTAGATAAAATAAATACATTATTAAAATTAAAGAATACATTGTTTGGTTTTTGTATTTTTTTATTTAAAAAATATAGCTAAATAGCATGTTATTCAAGAAAATGTATACATATTTATCTGTATTTTTATGTATCTTATTTATTTAAATATTAAAATATGAAAAAAATAAATTCAAATAGTCCCTTTTTAATCTTTGCAGCATTCGATGACGTAAGTACGTAAACTTGAACGTAAGCGGCCATTTTGCAGAGGATCGATGGAGGAAGAAGCTGGAAACTGATCTGCATCCAGGTAGGAAACATTTCAAATTATTATTTATACATGTTAAATTTAAAAAGTATACATATATTTTAAAGAAGGGATAAGGAGAGATTGCAGTTCACGTATGTGATGTAAATGTTTTAAAATAGCATGTCGCCGATCATGTTATTAGAGTATGCCTATGTCGGGTCGTAGAAAGTAAAAAGTTAAAGAGAAAAGTTATTTCTGATAATAATTTATTGATTTTCATCAATAATGAAATCTAAAGTTAATGTGTCATTGAAAAAATGGATTACGAAAAGAAGACTTAAAAAATGCATTTTCCGATAATTTCTTGCTGTTTTTTTGCTACGAAAAAAACAATTTGTGGTTATTCTTTTTTTGAAAAAGGCTTCTTCGAATTATTACTGTAATTTTGGAACTTTGATATTGTCTGATATATAATTTACTTTGTATGCGTTGTTTTTTTAAAGTATTATGATTGACAGTCAGTATGATTTAGAAGGAGGGAATAATTTTTAAATTTGAATTGGATCGTTAGTAAATATATAGTTCTTTTTAAAATGTATTATTGTAAATAGTAGAGGTGGAGATAGGGAGAATATGCTTTTTTGGAGGTAGATTTTTTTTGTTGATAAATTGCATAGTATTTTAGCATTAAATTCGTAAATAGTTAGGGCGATATAGCGAGAAAATGTTTTGTTAGGAGGTACATTTTTATTTAGGAAGCAATTATAATTCTCACTAATTGTTGATATATGAAATAAAATTATTAATACGATCGATCAACATAATATAACATCAAGAAGTGTCAAAGAGTACCATTTTTGTATATGGAGGTCTTTATCTGGATGTTTATCGAGATACTTTATTTTGGGGTTTACCAACATAGAAGAATAATTGAGTATAATAGAATTGTTATTACTATGGTATTTTATACAATTTCAAATAACATATTGTGCTTGTAACTACAATTTTTTGAACAATTGTATGGTAATTTAAAGAAGCTTTTTCCAAGTTTATATTTTTTAGAATAAAAAAAAGAAATTATTTTAAATTCAAAATGCATTTTTAGTTAAAAAAAAAAGTTGTCAGGTGGATGTCAAATTGGAAAGTATTTTACTAATTTTCTGAAAATTAAAAAAAGATTGGCACCTTGATATTTCGAATTATTGGGGTATTGTGATGTTTTCAAACATTAGTTTAGTACAGTTTGAAAACATAGAAGAAAAAAATATCAGGTAAAAAAAGATATGCAGACCCAACTAATTTAATAAAAAATGTTTTGGAAAAATGTGATAGGCAATTGTAATTAGAGTTTGTTTAAATTTAGGGCAAAGCAGGAAAGTAAGGTGCAATTGTTATTTAGAAGCTTAGAATGTTAGCAACATTTTCAAGGTAGTCTAGAGCCACAGACAACGAAAATTGTTGTATAATACCCAATAGTCTCTCAGAAATTTCCTTTGTTTTTTGTGTAACTCGTGGGTTTAGACTGCCAGCTAATGTTTGTGAAAGTCTCATTTCTTGGAAACTTTGCTCCTTCTTCAAAGTTTCCAAAAAAGAGTAGAAATTAGGGTGTGGTTTTCCAATTGTATGGTTGAAGGAGTTATGCCATCCCTCAATGGCATTATTTGTTTTAGCTTCTCCCTCTAAACAGCTCGTGTAACAGTTCCACCACTCTACATGGAAACGTGGCTTCCTCCTGCGACCCGATCTGCTTAGGTGCCCAATCCATGTGTCTTCAAAATAATTTAGAATGGGTGCCAATTTGTCTTCATTTACATTGTAATAATTTGATTCTGTAATGGCAGTGTAGTACTCATCTACACTTTCGGGAGGCACAAAACAAAGAGCTGTTAATTTTTTTAACTCAACTTGTAGTTTGCTATCTGTTGAGTATTCTGCAACCAGGGTTGTTTTCTGTAACTTACGCCAGAATGCCTGGGAAAAATGGAAAAAACAACCCTGAATTTTACTGATCACATTGATCATGCTCAATTCAAAATCGACAATTATTTTCCTAGGACTTTTGGTTGTTGTATTTTTAATAACTGATAAAAGTTCAGTGTAGGTTGAGGAAGACTTATCAGGCAGTAAACTATATACTAAGGGGATCACATTATGGTTAATTTTAGCGTGTATAGTGTAAATTTGGGTGAAAGGATGGGGTGTACTTTTAAACGTCCCATCCATCATCCAAATTTCACTATTTTCTAACTTAACAAGGTTGCGGGGTGTACTAAAAAATTAGAATTAGTTTTTGAGGGTTTTCGTTGTCATGGAGAAGGAAGGGTTCATCAGCAAAAGAAATAGTGAGTTCATGTGGAATAACAAAAAGTATGAGGTGTAGTTACTTGTGTGTTACTTGCCTGCTTTTGTCTTTGTATAATTCGCATCAGATTAGGAAATTATAGGTATATTACTAGCCACATGACTGGGGACATGCTGTGCAATCTCTCTTAAAATGGATCCTGTAGAATCATTGGAGGTGCTTGCAAGTTCTTTCATCTCATTTAGGGTTTCCCTTACCTCAATCTCCATTGCAGAGGCAGAGTGATTATGATCAGTTGTTTTAATAATAATATTATCATGGGTAACCGCTCTGCCACTGCAATGGGATGAGTAGTATTGCACGCACCTCCAATGATTTCTGGGAAAACTTATCCTTTCTTTACAATATATGTAACCTGCATGCTTATGTAATTTGTTTCCTTTTCTGGATTTTATATAAGTAGCTGTTTCCTGTGCACACATTATCTGTAAAAAAACAATGTTTTATTTTAGTATGTAAATTTAAATTACAAAAAAAAAAAAATTACATTTTCTAAACTGCTGCACCTTCGAGAAGCGTGGCTCAGTGGTTAGAGGCGGCAGACCCGGAAGCTGAGATCGGCCGTGGACCAGGGTTCGATTCCCCGGCGGGTCTCGGGCTCAAAAATTCCACGGTCTCGACAATTCTCGCTCCGGTGCCTACTCGACTCACGAGGTCACACTCTGCGACTCTGGGCAATAGCTTGCTTAATCTCCACTACGGCCCCTCGCGGCGGGATGCCTGGCTTTCACCTTGTGGAAACCCTGCCGGGGTATCTCACAGGGGAATACCAGGATGGGTTCCCTAAGCAAGCGCCTTGATGCCTTCGGGTGATACGTGCGCTATATAAGTCGCAATACATGGGACATGGAGTTAGAATAGTTATTGTTACCCCTGCTCTATCCAACACTTTCCCTAATGCTGCACTTTTCTGGAGTTAGAATAGTAATTCTTACCCCTACACTATCCCACATTTTCCCTACTGCTGCACCTTCCTGGAGTTAGAATAGTAATTCTTACTCCCTATGCTATCCCACACTTTCCCTCCTGCTGCACCTTCCTGGAGTTAGAATAGTAAATCTTACCCCTACACTATCCCACCCTTTCCCTAATGCTGCACCTTACTGGAGTTAGAATTTTAATTCTTACCCCTCCACTATCCCACATTTTCCCTACTGCTGCACCTTCCTGGAGTTAGAATGGTAATTCTTACCCCTATGCTATCCCACACTTTCCCTCCAGCTGCACCTTCCTGGAGTTAGAATAGTAAATCTTACCCCTACACTACCCCACACTTTCCCTAATGCTGCACCTTTTTTTAGTTAGAATAGTAATTGTTACCACCCCTGCTATACCCCACATTTTTTCTACTGCTGCACCTTCCTGGAGTTTGAATAGTAATGTGTTTTGTTATGTGCTTTTTAAATACCTTTTGATGTAGATGTTTTCTTCTTGGTCTAGTTTTTGTTCAGGTTTCTCGTTGTTTTCTGGTGCTTTTGGTTGTCTGGTCTTTTGGGATTCGCTTTTAGATTTTGTTGTAAGAAGATTTATTTGAGTATATGAAGAAATTGAGACAAAAAAATGAAATGTAATATTTTATTTTAATGTTTGTGATACAGTCAAATATGTTAATACTTTTCTGCATATGTTATATTACTTTCCCTACTACTGCACCTTCCTGTAGTGAGAATAGTAATTTTTACCCCTACACTATCCCACACTTTCTCTACTGCTGCACCTTCCTGAAGTGACATTAGTAATTATTACCCCTACACTATCCCACACTTTCCCTACTGCTGCACCTTCCTGGAGTTAGAATAGTAATTTTTACGCTTACTCTATCCTACACTTTCCCTACTGCTGCAGCTTCCTGGAGTTTGAATAGTAATTCTTACACCTGCTCTATCCCATACTTTCCCTACTGCTGTACCTTCCTGGAGTTAGAATAGTAAATTGTTACCCCTGCTCTATCCCACACTTTCCCTAATGCTGCACCTTTCTGGAGTTAGATTAGTAATTCTTACCCCTACACTAGCCCACATTTACCCTACTACTGCACCTTCCTGGAGTTAGAATAGTAATTCTTACCCCTATGCTATCCCACACGTTCCCTCCTGTTGCACCTTCCTGGAGTTAGAATAGTAAATCTTACCCTACACTATCCCACACTTTCCCTACTGTTGCACCTTCCTGGAGTTAGAATAATAATTTTTACCCCCATACTATCCCACACTTTTCCTAGTGCTGCAAATTTTTGGAGTTAGAATAGTAATTGATATCTTTACACCTTTCTACACTTTCCCTGCTGCTACCACTTTCTGGAGTTTGAATAGTAATTGATACCTCCACAGTTTCACACATTTTTCCTACTGCTGCAACTTCGTGGAGTTCTCTACCTCTTCATGGTGTTCTCTACACTTTCTTATTCTTTTACAATCTTTTCTTTCTTAATGAATACAGATTAAAAATGCAGTTATGTTAATTATAATATATTTACCTTCTTTAAAATTCGACGTTTCAAATTTAAAGAAATATATATATTTTTTTCGTTTTTGAATTTCCTGTGAAAACCAGATTAAAAATATGTGGATTAGCAAATGTTTTTACGTTTTATTTATTGAGAATTGTGCTTTCTAAAATTTAGAAAAATACCTTTACATTATTCTTGAAGAGGAGTGTGGATTCTGTAGCAAAATCCAATTTATTTTAACTTGGCTTTTTCCTCACACTTTATAGTAGTTCGACTCTAGAAAAAAATGTAACATTTGGTGATGTTTGTAAAATTATATATGTTTATTGCATTAAAAATAAATTTAATTAATAAACAATTTTAGTTACATTTGATTCTGCTTTAAATATGTAGGGCTTTATATTTATTGATATATGTATCCATATTTGTAGTAATATCTTGGTGCTATATTATTTCTTTAAATTGGAAAAACAAACTTATTAGGGGCAGCGTTTTAAATAATTCTAGAAAACATTTCTATCATTAGTTTTAGTAACTCACTTGTATTACGAAAAAAAATGCTCCTTAAATCGATTCCGGTCTTATCTTGATGAAGAGGTCAGCTTTTGGCGTCTGATCACTCTGGGAGTTGAGAATCAACTGATTTTAAAATGGTGTCTGGCTCGTATTTATAAGTTTTAGTCAGTGTCGTTGTTATTTTTAAGAAACACAGCGTTGGTATTATTTTTTTTAATACAAATCATTACTGTGGAAAGTTATAATTTAAAACTTCATGTAAAGATGTGATGTTTTCACTTTTTCGTTCCGTTTTGGCATCCATTTTGAAAGTAGTATTGTGGTATTATTTTCATGGAAAGAGTTGTAGACATATTTAGGAACTACACATTTTAAAATGGCGACTATGTTTATGTATAATGTTTATATTTTCTTTCATAGTAATATATAGTAAGTTTATTATATATTTAAATTCGTTGCCTGTGTAAAATTTTTCAACAGTTATGAATACACGAGTATTTATTTTTAATACTCGGGTATTAATTTTAATACTCGAATATTAATTTTAATAAAACCGTTGCATTTCTTTAAATTAACGTTCAGTTTTTCTCTACATTTTAAGACACTTCCCCACCCAAAAACCCCTAATTTCTCTGCATCCCGTGCCAGGTTTTATTTTACAAAAAAAAATGTATAATGTTTATATTTACGAATAATTATTTTATTTCATAGTAATATATTGTAAGTTTATTATATATTTAAATTCGTTGCCTGTGTAAAATTTTTCAATAGTTAGGAATACATGAGTATTTATTTTTAATACTCGGGTATTAATTTTAATACTCGAGTATTAATTTTAATAAAATCGTTGCATTTCTTTAAATTTACGTTCAGTTTTTCTCTACATTTTAAGACACTTCCCCACCCAAAAAACCCTATTTTCCCTGCATCCCGTGCCAGGTTTTATTTTACAAAAAAAATAAAATAATCAAATACGTTATTTTAGCGTTATAAAGGTATGCGTTGTAAATGATTTCGTTGTAATAGCACTTTACTATTAATAATACTATCTCGCGTTGTAACAGTATTCGTTGTAAAAACATGCGTTGTAAAAGTATTTGCGTTGTAAAAAATGCGTTGTAAAGCCATGCGTTGTAATAGTATGCGTTGTAACGTCATACATCCAGTGTAAATGTTACTTTCACTTTCTGTTAGTTTTTGTTGTTTGGTGCTGGTGGTGGGAGGTATTTGGAGAATTTTTGATGGATTTTGCACTGTTTCTTTTGGAGTCTGTATCTGTTCTGTCACTGTAAAGTATTTTTGTGGTGTTTTTATGCCCAAGTGTTGTGTTTTTAACTTTTTATTGTCTTAGTATTGTCGGGTGTTTGTGTATTTTGGGATAGATATTTGTTAAGTATAGTTAGTGGTTTAAAGTTTTTTTTTGTTTGTTGTAGGGATTATCTTGTATAGGGCTTGTGCCATTGTGGTCATGTCTGGGTAGAGGAGAGGACAACACTTTACAGAGGGGGAAGTTGGAGCACTAATATGGCTAATAGTGTACTACTTGCCAAGGATGCTTGCTGCTGGAGGGAGAGTAAGCCAATGTTAGCCAAGGCTAACCACCTAAGGATCGAAGGACCAATTCGAACGTGTACAGAGGCACATGGTGAAGGTGTCCCCTCAAGAGCAGTTGGTTTTACAGATTTAGCATCAATGGGCGGACAATATTTCACGCAACAAGATGTACTGGGGATTGGAGGTGCTGTAAGTATGTATTAATTTACCATCAACTTGTAGTCATATAAATAACTTAGTTAAGCTATATATCATTTTCAACACATAATTGTGAATTGTGGATGCCTTTTGACACATAATGCAAGACAGAGTAACACCAGGTGCCAGATGTATCAAACTGTCACCCAAAGCATCATGCTAGGCAATGATGCTTTGCTGTGTTGCATTAAAGAGAGGTAACACTGTTGGCGCTAAGTATTGCAAAGCAGCCCTTTGCCCCAATGAGTGTTACAATTAAATAATCTCCAGAGCTAATGAAGGTTGTAAGTAAAATAGGAAATTAATATATTGTGCAGTTTTCCCTCACTTTTGTGACACAAACAATGCCCAAAATGTAGCTACATCTACCCCTATGCCTAGATTCACGATACATATCATTACCCACAATGCACAAGGTATGTATGTGGGGCCAGGCGAGTATTTGTGTACCAAATATTTCACTGTGTGTCCTTACATTGCACTGGTCCATAACACATTTTCCATTTACTACTCAATGTACACCCAAGAAGCAGTGCATATCCATGTGTATGTAAATATGTGTGCATAAGTAGATATTGTTTATCAGTGTTTCACAAAGCACAACACAACAAGCCACCTTGCTGTGCTTTGTGAATGGGAAAGGGCAGGAATGCCCCTTTTTTAACAATATATGGCACATTCCTGTCCATTCTGAGCTGGAGCACTTTTGGCTGTCTAGTACCAACACTGGCACCCTTGCCTCATGTTGCATGAGTACCTGTGATGAAGCTGGGCAGCAGTAGTTCTTACAACAGCACATGGTTGGGGCCCATAGTATGTTAAAAATCTACTTGAGTGGCAGCCCTCTGACTGCGACCACTTGCAACTGCCTGCGACCACCGGCATTAGAACATCACGCTAGGGGATGCCAATCTCACTCACGGTCGCCAGCTTGCTTTTTCTGGAACATCGCAGAAGAAAGATTCCACCACACAGCGATTGGAGGAATTTGGCCGGAAATCCACGTTAAAGAGTAACATGAAGTGACCAAAATTCTGCCAATTCCACCCACCCCTAATCATGATGTGCATCACATACTTTATTTTCTGCTGCAACAAAGTTTTCTCAAGACACTTAAGTAAGTCGTACTTCCCTTAACAGTTCAATAAGTCATGGTCTGATGAAGGAATCATATGCCCACATGCATCAAGGTAAATTGCATTCGCAAACGGTGCGAATTGCAATTTTCGGCCGTTTGCGAATGCAATTTCCTGAATTGGGATGCACCAACCTTTTTCAGAAATTCGCAATTTAAGAAATTGCACAATTGCGATTTCTTAAATTGCGACTGTGTTTAAGGAATCTCAATTTGAGATTCCTTAAATGCAATTCATCATACTTTTAGAAATAGCGAATTTGGAAATTAGAAATGCAAATTACCATGAAGTAGACCTTCATGGTAATTTGCAAAAATCTAGAAAAATGCTTTTAAATGCATTTTTCTTTGTTACATGTTACACACACACGTGCCCTTGGGGCATGTGTGTGTGTAAGATGTATCCAAAAGCAAATTTCAGGGGTGCAACAGGGTGTCTTTTGGACACCCCTGCACCCTTGAAATTGCATTCTCAATTTGCGAATTCACAATGATGAATTGCAAATTGAGAATGCCCTCCCATTCATTCCTATGGGCCTCTAGGCCCATAGGAATGAATGTGTAGAAATTCCTTAATTGCGATTCTCAATTAGAGAATCGCAATTAAGGAATTTTAAGAAATCGCAATTTTTTTGCTAATTTCTTAATGAATTGCATTTTGCAATTCTTTAATTGCGATTCCTTAATTTTCGCAATTAAGGAATCGCAAAATGGAACAATGATGCATGTGGGGGATAATATTTTCATGACAGAAAAAGCAATCTGCTTCTCCATGACCAATCTGAAAACCTAGTTTTGCCTTGTTCTAGCAATTGTATTGCTACTGAAAAATGCTCAGGTTTTTACTATTATCACAATTTCTTTGAGCTTTTCACATTTTACAAGACTTTTGTTGAAGAAGTGTTTACTTAAAATTTTCCCTGATCTTATGATTGGCTTTATGAAATCGAGAATAGTCTCATCCTTACTCACAGTCATATTAGAATTAATAGATCTTCAACTGTATCATTACTAACCCTGGGCGGGCGGCTACGTTCCGTGCACGGAGTGTGCGTAGTGCCGGCTTCTACGCATTTTGCGTAGCAGGCGTAGAATCCGGCACTATGCACGCTCCGCAGACGGAGCGTAGCTGGCCGCCACCCGCCTCCCTCCCGCCCTCCCTAAATACTTTAAATTAATAGTGTAAAAGAATTAAAAGGCACTTACCTTGCCCGCCGCTGCCTGCCGCGTCCCCGGGGCTCGCTATCTTCATGGCTTCCGTCTTGTGTATCTAATGCGCATGCGCGAGCGGCCGCGCATGCGCATTTCTCACGAGAAATGCGCATGCGCGGTCGCCCGCGCATGCGCATTAGTACACAAGACGGCAGCCATGAAGATAGCGAGCCCCGGGGACGCGGCGGGCAGCGGCGGGCAAGGTAAGTGCGTTTTAATTCTTTTCCACTTTTAATTTAAAGTATTTAGGGAGGGCGGGAGGGAGGCCTGCGGTGCGTAGTGGGGCTACGCGGAGTGCGGAGGTGGGCGTAGTTTCTCGCCCACTTCACGTAGCTCCGCGAAGCCCCACTACGCCCACTACGCCCAGGGTTAATCATTACTCATTTCCTTTGCCAGCTACAGACTTTATCCAGAAAATGTTTGTTGCTCTATAGTAGTGTTGCCATGGTAAGAGCATTGCTATTTTTAAGCTGGTTTGGTTAGCCTTCCAAATTCATCCACTGCCCTTGCTCTTCTGGTCCACACACCATCCATCTTACGAGAAAAGCTGAATGTGTGTTAAACATACTGCTCCTCCAGTGACTTTTAAAAGGGCATTACTTTTTGTAGGTGCTTTATAGCGAGGAATGTTGGAAAACCAACAACCTGCTACATTTTTAACATAGAACTTTCCTTTTTGAATTCTTCAAAGATATCTGAGTGCTTTTTCTGGATGTAAATCCTGTCTATCAGGTAAATAGTAACATTCAGTGAGTAGTTATAGTGATCCAGAGCATGGAACAGCCACTTAAGAGTTTATACAAAAAGTGTATGTACAGACCAAAATCTTTCTCATGCACAACTGTGGGTATTTCCTTCTCTTGCGACTTCCGCCTGACTTCCTCAGTCAGGATTTCAGTTTGGCCTGCATTCTTACTCTAGTACTCCCGGTGACCTTCCTGCCTAACCCAGTGCAAGGCACATACTGCGATGTGATGTGCTTATACGGTTCTCAATATGAACAGCTTTTAAGAAGGAGTCCGCTTATAAAGCAATGTTTTCTTGCTCAAATGCTGCATTGCAGCCACTGTCGTCTTACAAGTCTCCTAAGCAAGAGTGCCATTTTGCTGTGGAAGGCTCAAAGAGTAACAATAACATGGCCCTTTCCATAGATATCAGGCCAATCTCTATTGTATTTCTTTTGTATGTGTGTAAAGTGATTTATCACATGTAATTATGGGCAGTTGTGTTGCACTGAAAAGGGCAGTTGCAGTCTTAATAACATCCATGAAATGACACAGCATAACAATAGACGTACAGTCATCTCAAAGAAAAGGGAGGTTAAAAGTTTTCGTAATTGATATGGGTGATTTTTCTATATTCTGATCAGAGTGGAAAGCAGACCAATTTGTATGAATATCTGTCTTGTCCTCAATCTCTTTGTTTTCAATCATCAGAGAAACATACCTTTAGTACATGCGTTCATAAGCAGCTCTTTCCTCTGCCAATTCTTCTGAAGCATATTCCAGCAGGGGGTTTTGGAGGGGACCTTTCAGCGGGGTAACAGCAAATGGAAATAGTAATGATCAGCACCACAATATCCAAGGGCAATGCTGGTACACTTCGGGAACTTTCTCTTGCGCGAAGCTATCTACGATCTTGCTCGGCCTACCGTCAAGGTGGAAGACAAAGGCTTCATGTTCTTTGCTCGACCAGACTATGCTCATGCCACGGTGGAACGAAGGTGGAGGCTGAGACAACTATTTACCCCCTTCAAGCAACAGTCTTTCTACAAAACCCAGCTTGACTAAAAATAATCATCAATGGAACAAGACGAAGCTTTGCAAGCGAAATTCAGGCACAGGCATATTTAAAAGAAATCTTAGACTCAGGAAAACGTAAAACGGAAAAACACCAAAAACAGTAAAAAAAGCACTACTACGATGGTAAAAATCACCTGCGACAAGATCAGAAACACAAAACAAGAAAAGGATGGGGCTCAATACTGAAGAGAGGGGGGGGAGAAAAGACTGGTAATCAAAATATGACTTAATATATGGTTATGTGCGAATGTATAAAGAATCTTTCATCTATACAGATGACCCTCCTCCTCTTGCTACATGGCGGACACACAGGGTATGGGATGCGGGGCGGGCTGAGGCGCACTAACTATACCGATGCCCACACCTGGATTCCCCGGGATCGAGGACACGTCAATGGTGGTAATGGGTGGGCGGGAAAGTGTATGGGGGAGGGAAGAGCACACAGGCACAACCAAACACGGGTAATCATAAATAGATTAGGGTCAAAACTAAAGGAAATGACACAACAATGGTATAGTTTTACAGATAGGAAGCAAGGACATTGGACAAAATATGGCTTAAGGATGTATCAGAACTATGCAAGAAACAGCTAAGCTAAGGATTTTAACGATTAATATTTGCGGCCTTAATGACTTGAAACAAAGACAAAGGGTGGCAATCGTTCTCAAGGCAATGGGTCCTAATATTATATGTATCCAAGAGACACATGTGGACGGGTCACAGCAACAACTTTTGAAAAACATGGCATATAGACTGATCATATCGACAACACAGGTGACCAAGACAAGGGGGGTAGCCATCTTGGCAAGTGGAGGGGGACTTCAATTCATCAGGTCTGCAGCCGATAAGTTAGGGCGCTGGGCAATAACAGAGTGTCAATATGGTCAGGGAAAGAAAGCCACAATATGCTCCATATATGGGACAATAACTGACGACCCAGACTTATTGGTATTTATATTAAATGAATTGGTTCACTGGCCACCCCCCTTTATCATGTGTGGCGATTTTAACTTGAACTTACCCTCGGACTGGCAATCAGGGCCAGACTTCACATATAAAGGAAGGAAACCCAGAGTATTTAGAATACTCCAAGAACTATGCATCACACATGGGCTAGGGGACTGTTGGCAAGCAAAACACCCCAACGATCCAGGTTATACATTTTTTCCCATCCACACGCTAAATTGGCCAGGCTAGATTATATATTCATTTCTCATACAATCCTATCAAAATGCCTAATAGATAGACTGCCTCTGGTCTTATCTGACCACAATCCACTGATGCTAACCATTGATATTGAAGGGCCGCAATATAGTCAGAATATGTGGACTTTTGAGAGGGCTTTACTCCTAAATGAAAAATATTGTCAATGTATAAATAAATGGATACCAGAGTTCCTCGAGGATAACATGGGTAGCGCACCGATCGAAATAATCTGGGATACTCTAAAGGCAGGAATTAGGAGCGAGACTCTAAGATTCTCCCTTAATCTTAACCGGGAGGCAAAACTAAAAATGAAAACATTACAGGGAAAACTAGTAATGGCCGAGTAAGACCTTAGGAGGGCAGTACAAGAGGGGCAGAACATCGAAGAGGCACTGGGCATAGTTGCCATTGCAAGAAACAACGTGGCAGACATATTTACAAAAAGGCAGTCGATAAAGCTACAGTGAATAAGGAAAGAATATATGAATTTAGCGAACAAATGGGGCATCACTTGGCGGTACGAGTGAGACAAGAAAATATGGCAAACACAATTAAAGAAATTAACGACCCCAAAAAAGGACTCATACAAAACCCAATAGGGATAAGAGTGGCGTTCCAAGATTACTACCAAGATCTATACAAGGAAACTAATAAAAATCAAAGAAAGATTGAAGAGTATGTAGAACAGTCTATTGTACCTCGACTGTCGGAGGAAGATCAAGAAAGCTTAGCTATAAATCCTGAATGGGGGGAAATCTTGTTATCAATTAATAGCTTAGCCATCGGAAAAGCAGCCTGGCTGGATGGGATACCAGTTGAATTTTATGCTAAATTCCATAAACCACTGAAGGAATCATAACAGCATTAATAACACATATTTTCTTGGGGGGACAGCCACCAGGTTCATGGGCCACGGCAAAAATGATTGTATTTCCAAAAAAAAACAAAGACCCTGCAGAACTGGGATCTTACCGCCCGATCACATTAATAAACCGTGACTCCAAAATCTATTTGAAACTATTGGCAACCAGATTGGACCAAAAAATATATAAAATGATTTTGCCACGCCAACACGGTTTCATTCCGGGTCGATCCACCACTGACCATGTTCAGAGGGTCATCACACTCTTTGATATATTGGAGGTGGCAGGAGACCCTATGGCCCTGATACTATTAGAGGCCGAGAAGGCTTTCGATATGGTCTCCTGGCAGTATCTCTGGACGGCTATGTCAAAGAGTGGGATTGGTGACCGATTTATTAAAGCCACCCGCATGTTATATACAAACCCGGAAGCGGTGGTTATGATAAATGGGGAGATGTCTTGGAACATAAGAGTAACCAGAGGGACAAGACAAGGGGGGCCTTGCTCCCCCTTATTATTTGCCATCTTTATTAGCCGCTTTATTCTTAGACTAGAATCCAACCCGGCAATTCCACCAATCAAAACCATAACGGCAACACCAAGACCTTAGCCTATGCGGACGACATAGCGATAGTCACAGGAGATCCCAGGGAAGCAGTGAACGTTATGGAAGAAGAAGCCAGACAATTTGGGGAGGTATCAGGATACAAGCTTAACCAGGGCAAAACCCAGATAGTTGTTAACAGCAAGGTCACATACCAGGAAAAACGGATAGTCGCAAACGCCACGTACCTAGGAGTTAATATAACCTCCGACCTAGATAATCTGGTTAAAATGAACTTGGAACCACTTATAAAGCAAACGGGAAAAAACCTCCATAGAATTGATAATCTTCCCCTGACGCTAGTGGGTTGATGCAATATAATAAAAATGTTATACTTTCCTAAAATGTTATACTTTTTTAGGACCATATGTTTAGATTTCACCCCACAAATATTCAAGGACATAGAGGACTTATTCTCTCGATTTATATGGAGCTACAAAAGACCACACAGAGCACTTAAATACATTACACTTTCAAAAAATAGAGGTGGCCTTGCATTACCCAACCTCAAAGTGTACTGGTGGTCCACGATACTAAAGTATAGCAATACTTTGCTTACCCCAAAAAGGAACACGGAGCAAGAGGGGGCGATCCCAACACCACAGGAACTTATCTTAGGCAACGAAGCTAATGAACACCTTTGGAGACTAACGTATAATTGTTATTATAAAAAAGTACAATTTAAAACTCTTAGGGGTGTATATTCGGCATGGAATAACGTATGAAAACTTCTGGGCATCAGGAGATTCTCCTATTATACAACTCTATTGGGGAATAACAACCTCCCAGAAACTTTTAGGGATGCATGCATGAAAAGGTGGCAAAGGGCAGGGATTATCCAGTGTGGCAATTTCTACTCCAATATAGGATTTAAGTCATTCGAGGAACTAAAAATGGAATTCATACAAATCAGAGACTTCTTAATGAAAAAAGGGGGAGGCCCATCCAAATTTAGAAAAAATCAGAAAATCGAAATATTCAGCCTAATATGATAAGATTGGAGTAATTTACGATAACCTGACGTCCGCACTATCAGACGACATGGAAAAATTCACTGCAAAATGGCATGATAAACTGGATGTGGCAGAAGGGACCTGTGAGAGATCCTTCGAAGCATCCCAATCATGGTTAATGTCGGCTAACTTACAAACCCAATATTATAAAACATATTTCCAGCTATACTATACCCCAAATAAGATTGCCAAGTGGGGCACGGGCAGAGGCATGGAATGCCCACGCTGTATGCAGTATGAGGCACATATCGTACACATATTTGCTACATGTGCTACTTTGGGTACAGTCCATAGGGAAATATCCACCTTTCTGTCTGAAATCTTTAATTCAAGAATTTAAATCACAATGACAGAATTAATATTAGGACTTGACGGAGATACTTGTCCTATAGGAATGCAAGGGCTTATATTTATAGCCACGGCAGTCTTTAGAATATGCTTGGCCACAGCCTGGCTAGACCCCAATCCTCCTGCTTTTCATCAATGGGGGTGAGACTCTTGGCCACATATAATTTAGAAATGGCTATATATTGGAGGAAGGGTAGAAGGAGACAAAGGACGGGGCTGGAAATCTGGGACCCCCTCACACGCTGGATACAGAATCTGGCTTTATAATTCAACTATGTCAAATCTTGTGAACTTATATAGGAAATGTATAATACTAGTGTCAAAATGTCATATCATTAACCGTGTATAAACATGTATGCTTTCATGCCTGGGGTGGAGTGGGGGACCGGGGGGGATGTCTATATTTGTTTTTCTTTGGGATCTTATGTAAAATGGGGGTTGAAAAAATATCTCAATAAAGACTTGTTTAAAAAAAAAAGTAATGGTCAGCATGTAGGTGATTTCATCACCTTCTTGGAAGAACTTTTTGTGAATTTGATGATTAGAATTCTACCATTGGCTTCCTTGTCACAATGCTGGAAGAGAAAAAGTGCAGCTCCATGGAAGTGTCACTCTGCACTTGCTGCACTGGGGTTATGACTAATGTAATTGATAGGAGAGGTTGTAGGGACTCTGATTTTGAAATTAGTAATTTTGGATGGATTTACAATATCATAAAACTGACCCACAGCTGATTGGTCTAGTTCATGGGTACTCACAAACTTTCTCTCGGGGGCCAAATTTACAGTGTGGTTTGTGTCCGAGGTCCGCACCGGTGGGGGCAGGGTCAGTGGGGGAGGGGGAGGGGCTAGAACAAAAAAAACGGTGACCATGAGGTTAAACACAGGTCCCTGCAGTGGACGCCTTTGTCCACTGAGCCACCAGAGCCGGTGTACACACATCTCTCTCTCTCTCTCTCTCTCTCTCTCTCTCTCTCTCTCTCTCCCTATCTCTCCCTCTCTCGCCCTCTATCTCCCTCTCCCTCCCTCAACCTATCTCTCCCTCTCTCCCTCCTTCTCTCCCTCCATCTCTCCCTAGTTCTCCCACTGTCTCACTCAGACTGTCTCACTCCCTCTCACTCCCTCTCTTTCCCTCTCTCTCTCCCTGACTCCCTCTGTCTCACTCACTCTGACGGTCTCACTCCCTCTCTCTCTGTCTCCCTCTCTCTCTCTTTCTCCCTCTCTCTCCTTCCCTCTCCCTCTCTGTCTCCCTCACTCTGTCCCCCTCCTCACTCTGTCGCCCTCCCTCCTCCCTCCCTCTGTCTGAGACCCTCCTCCCTCTGTCTGTCACACTCCTCCCTCTGTCTGTCATCCTCCTCCCTCCTCCCTCCCTCCTTCCTCCCTCTGTCTGTCACCCTCCTCCCTCCCTACTCCCTCCCTCTGTCTGTCACCCTCTGTCTCCCTCCCTCTCCCTTTCTCTGTCTCCCTCCCTCGCTCTCCCTCTGTCTGCCTTCCTTTTCCTCCCTCCTTTCCTTCCCGCCCTCGCTCTCCCTCTGTCTGCCTCCCTTTCCCTCCCTCCTTTCCCTCCCTCCCTCGCTCTCCCTCTGTCTGCCTCCCTTTCCCTCCCTCCCTCACTCTCCCTTCCTTTCCCTCCCTCGCTCTCCCTCCCCCTCCCTTTCCCTCCCGCCCTGTCTCCCTCCCTCCACCTCTCTCCCTTGCTCTCTCTCTGTGTTCCTCCCTTTCCCTCCCTCCTTTCCCTCCCTTCCTCTCCCTCTGTTTGCCTCCCTTTCCCTCCCTTCCTTGCTCTCCCTCTGTCTGCCTCCCTTTCCCTCCCTCTCTGTCCCACCCTCTCCCTCCTTTTCCCTCCCTCCCTCGCTCTCCCTCTGTCTGCCTCCCTTTCCCTCACTCCCTCACTCTCCCTCTGTCTGCCTCCCTTTCCCTCCCTCCTTACCACTGCTCCCTCGCTCTCCCTCTGTCTGCCTCCCTTTCCCTCCCTCCCTCGTTCTCCCTCGCTCTCCCTCCCTCCTCGCACTCCCTCTGTCTGTGTCTGCCTCCCTTTCCCTCCCTCCCTCACTCTCCCTCTGTCTGCCTCCCTTTCCCTCCCTCCCTCACTCTCGCTCTCGCTCTCCCTCCCTTTTCCTCCCTCCCTCGCTCTCCCTCCCTCTCCCTCCCTTTCACCCCCTCCCTCTCTCTCCCTCTGTCTCCCTCCCTTTGCCTCCCTCACTCTCCCTCTGTCTGCCTCCCTTTCCCTCCCTACTTTCCTTCCCTCCCTCGCTCTCCCTCTGTCTGCCTCCCTTTCCCTCCCTACTTCACTTCCCTCCCTTGCTCTCGCTCTCCCTGTCTCTACCTCCCTTTACCTCCCTCCCTCTCCCTTTGTCTGCCTCCCTTCCCCTCCCTCCCTCGCTCTCCCTCTGTCTGCCTCCCTTTCTCTCCCTCCCTCGCTCTACCTCCCTCTTCCCCCTTTCCCTCCCTCCCTTGCTCTCCCTCTGTCTGCCTCCCTTTCCTTCCCTCCCTCACTCTCCCTCCCTCTCCCTCCATTTCCCTCCCTCCCTCGCTCTCCCTTGCTCTCCCTCCATTTCCCTCCCTCCCTCACTCTCCCGTTGTCTCCCTCCCTTTCCCTCCCTCCCTCTGTCTCCCTCCCTCTACCTACCTCTGTCACCCTCTTCATCTCACCCTGCCTGTGTGTGCCTGAGCTGAGACAGCTTCCGGTCACACACACACAGACACACCCGAGCACTTCACAGATCTTTAAAAGACCATTTGTATGTTAATGAGGCTTTTATATTTCACCTCTTAGCGCCCCTGCATCTCCACTCTGACTATCACTGGAATTCCCAGGCCCCCACAGAGCAGCAGAGTCTCGGCGCGCAGTGTTTGCAGACACGTTTACAAAAAACCATAAGCCTAATATCACTGCCCCGTTTGACGACTTGAATAATTGATCCCAGGACATTATGATCATATGGTTCCTAGTTGATGTGTGCTGCCAGCACTAGGCACACCTTAGTGCATGCCGCTAGGCTTTCTTCCTTTCGACAGTGATTGAGTCGCAATGGCGCCTGTGGTCAGTATCTTGGTGCTCTCATTTTTTGATGATACGTGGCTTTCATATCTTTTCCGGTATGTAGAGTTTGGGGCGTTGGCTTTCGGCCTCCGTTTGCAATGAGGGAAGGTAAGTTGCGCTGCTGTCAGGCGACCTATAGCGAAATTGTTTAGCACGAGCCCTTAATACTATGTGTGCTGAGTAGCCCTGTGGGATTGGCGAGCAGAGACCCTGTGGGGCATGTGCATGATTGGTGTTGCATGGGAATTTACTCTTAATACTCGATATGCGGGTGACTATCTCCCTGCTTGTCAGAGGCATGTGACTATGCAAGGAGCCTGTTCCTGCTTGCTATTTTTGTCCAGTGTGAAATTCCTTTGCCATTGCTTGTTGATTTTAGTCTGCCAAGTAACATTTACAAACAAAGCTGTGTAATAATGTTCACAAATAGTGATGTGATTTGAGGGTAGATAAGTGTTTATGCATGGAAGATTAAATAACGCTGCTTCACACGCATGGAGTCTCACCTGGCCCTAATGTCAAAGGTTATTTTTTATACATTTCATAATTGGTGACCAAAATACTTGCTTAATTATTTAGTTTTACACAAACAAATGATGGACTCAATGCTCAATAAATCATACATTCACCACCAGTCAAGAGATCTGGGTTAAATCCATCACTCATTTGCTAACCATGACACTCCAGTTTAGACACAGCCATATGCAAATCTGTCTTGACCCTGTGCCTCATGGGAACAGTCCAGACCGAACTGCCAAGCCAGGTCCTCTCTGGACCGGAAACAAGCATCCTTGGACCCGTTTCTGGGTAGTACCCTTCGTCAGCCATGCTAGCTTGAATCCAGTGGCACTGCGAGCAAGGGACCCATGTCTGGGCATACCCATCCCACTTAAAGTGAAAAGTGCTACGCAAAAAATGATGGACGGAATGCTGAATAAATAGTGCATTCACCCCCAGTCAAGAGATCTGGGTTAAATCCACTGTTCTTTTGCTCACCATGCCACCCCAGTTTAGACACAGCCATATGCAAATCAGTCTTGACCCTGTGCCTCATGGGAACAGTCCAGACCGAACTGCCAAGCCAGGTACTCCCTGGACCAGAAACAAGCATCCTGGGACCCGTGGCTGGGTATTACCCTTCAGCAGCCAGGCTAGCTTGAATCCAGTGGCACAGTGAGCAAGGGACCCACGTCTGGGCATACCCATCCCACTTAGGGTGAAAAGTGCTACGCAAACAAATGATGGACAGAATGCTGAATAAATCCTACATTCACCCCCAGTCAAGAGATCTGGGTTAAATCCATCTTCTTTTGCTCACCATGCCACCCCAGTTTAGACACAGCCATATACAAATCAGTCTTGACCCTGTGCCTTATGGGAACAGTTCAGAGCAAACTGCCAAGCCAGGTCCTCCCTGGACTGGAAACAGGCATCCTGGGACTGGTTTCTGGGTATTACCCTTCATCAGCCAGGCTAGCTTGAATCCAGTGGCACAGTGACCAAGGGACCCACGTCTGGACATACCCATTCCACTTAGGGTGAAAAGTGTTACGTAAACAAATGATGAACTGAATGCTGAATAAATCATACATTCACCGACAGTCAAGAGATCTGGGTTAAATCCATTGTTCGTTTGCTCACCGTGCCATCCCAGTTTAATCCCAGTCATATGCAAATCAGTCTTGACCCTGTGCCTCATGGGAACAGTCCAGACCGAACTGCCAAGCTAGGTCCTCCCTGGACCGGAAACAGGCATCCTGGGACCGGTTTCTGGGTATTACCTTTCATCAGCCAGGCTAACTTAAGTCCAGTGGCACAGTGAGCAAGGCACCTACCTCTGGGCATACCCATCCCACTTAGGGTGAAACGTACTATGCAAACAAATGATGGACGGAATAATGAATACATCATAGATTCACCCCCAGTCAAGAGATCTGGGTTAAATCCATTGTACTTTTGCTCACCATACCATCCAGTTTACACCCAGCCATATGCACATCAGTCTTGACCCTGTGCCTCATGGGCCCTCGCTGAAATTGCATTGTGAGCAAAAAAACGATGGATTTAGGCCCAGATCGCTGTACTGGCGTGAATGTATGACATTCTTCTGCATTCTGCCCATCAATTGTTCTTTTTGCATTTGTCACCCCGAGTGTGACGGGTATGCCCAGACGTGGCTCCCCTACTCTCCATGCCACTGGAGTCAAGCTATCCTGGCTGATAAGGGCTGAAAGCCCGAAACCAGTCCTAGGATGTTTGTTTCCAGTGCAGGGAGGACCTGACCTGGCAGTTCGGGCTGGACTGTTCCCATTGGGTGCAGGGGCAAAAATTATTTGCATATGGCTGAGTCCAAACTGGAATAGCATCGTCAGCAAACAAACAATGGATTTAGGCCCAGATCGCTGTACTGGGGTGAATGTATTGCCTTGTTCTGCATTCTGTTCATCAATTGTTCTTTTTTTAATTGTTTAGTTTGACTGCACAAGCGTCACGGGATAGTCCCAATATAAAGTCACCGTTGCCCAATGATGTAAGTAATGCTTGAGGCAGAGGTACCCCAAAAACATGCCTGGAAAGCTCCTTGTTTAGAAGCAAACAGTTATTGGAGAAACATCGATCACAGCTAAAAAAAAAAATGAAAAGCTAATTGTGGAAATAGCTTTTTTTATTAGCGCTTCTAAAAGCATCCATTTTCGTTGCTGCTTGTAGCAGTTAGGCAGTTAGCAGTCCTGCTCTTTAGTTTGTTTGCACCTGGATATAATCCCACCTTACTCTTGGGCCGGGCGTAACCCAAAGCTACAAATAAATGAAAGACCACGCAGGGTCTTCCGCCCGCACCAGCACTACAGTGTGTGCAGGTAATATTGTGGGGGAGCAGGGTGCACGAGCTAGAGTTATAGCGGCCTACCTGCCACAAGGGAGAGATGCAACACTGGCAACGAGGGTGCGGGTGACCCCACACATCCTGCCACAGCCCCGCAACACTCCTGTGGCACACTGCTGCAACGCCCGCACAGTCGCCCATGGCCTAGCTGAATACACTGGTGGCTAATGGGAAAGTGCCAGTGATTACCACACGAGCCTGCACAGCCCACGCGAGGCATTACTCAACGGAGAGACTCGGTACACCAGGCAGCACACAGGAGACCTGTGCCGATCACAGCGGGGAAAAAAAGAGGCAAAAAAAGATAGGAGGAGTTGAGAATCTCTCAAGGCCCAGCCACGAAGGGCATCCCGCAGACATGAGGCTCCACCGAAGGCCTACAAAAAAAGGTAGCCCCAGTGAGAGACAGGGCTACCCAATAAGCAGTGGCAAATACAATCACCACCCAACAGACAAATAGGAAAATATTAATAAGGACTCAACACAACTACCTATAAAGAGCGGAGGGGTACGAAAAGACACTGGGAGACTGTCACAAGCGTCAAGGGAAGCAAAACCCCAAGAAGAGGAGGAAATGAGGAAAGACAATTACATACAAACCAACATGGCAGACAAAGCAAATGTCGCACATCTTCCCAGCCAGGTCACTACACAGCATGCGCTCATGGGAGTACTACCCCCGTTCAGTGAGCCAGCTGACCTAGTGACCACACCTCCCAGGTGGAAGACATGGAAAGGACATTTAGACAATTAATTTATTGCTGCGCGTGAGACGAAGGGTGCAGTAAAACGCTTCCTACTCTTACATTATGCTGAGGAGATCTACATTAAGCATCTACCCAGCACACGACCACCTACAGAGTATGATGCCATAGTAAGAGCACTCAATGCTCATTTACACCCAAAGCTAACTATGGACTTTGAAAGATTCATACTGCGCCAAGCCCTTCGGTGGGAAGGTGAGTTGATTGACACATTCTACACTAGGTTACATGTGCTAGCGAGCACCTGCAAAGCAGACGACCAGCTCAAAGAAATCCTAGCTCAACTAATCCAAGACTTTTGTAACAAAACACTGAGGGGCATATTAGCAAGAAATAGCGATATTTATCGGTAAATGCAGTTAGTGCATTTTTTTTATTGCTGCCTATCGCTGGACATGTTAGCGGAGAAAACATGCTATTAGCAACGTTTTTCTCCATTGTGCTAAAATATCCAGCGATAGTGGCGAAATGCGTGAATATCGCTGGAAATCAAGCAATATTCATGCATTAACGCCAATGGAGACTTAACCTGAAAATCCACCTCCCATTGGATAAACAGGTAAGTCATGTTTTTAGCAGGCGTTAGATTATAGCGATATTCGTGCTTAGCGCAATTTTTTTTATCGCTATGCCTGCCTTGCTAATAGGCGATAGCTGTGTTAGCTACTGCTTTCAGTCGCTAACAGTTTGGGTACGCCCACTTTGCATGTCATTAGCGATAAATATCGCTGACATGTAAAGCGGGCCCCAAACCGGTCGTATTGCCTAAAAGCTATCGCTAACTGCTGTTAGCAACAGCTTGCTAATAGGTGATAACAATATCGCCGCTTTAGCGGCAAAAAGTGCCGCTAAAGCGGCGATATGGCTCTTGCTAATATGCCCCCATGTGTCTTAATATTCAGACAACCAAATAACAGCCTGGATGATATTCTAATTCTTACAAGATCGACAAGATGGATCTGGCCCTGACCCGAATGACAGAACAGAATATGACGATCAAATCCGAAGGATCTAACACTCTCAGGACAAAAGAAAAGGGAAACATCCCCAGAGGAGGCTCCTTCCTGCCTCAGAAAAGTAAGTGTGGCAAACATGGCCATAAAGAATATCCAATCAATGCGTGCCCCACACTATTTTAACTGTAATACAGCTAACTTCACACCTAATACAATAAAGACCAGTTGCCTGTTTGTTTAAACTGTCCCTCATTACATCAAACAACATGATGTATATGTGGAGTTTAGGCAGCCATGTGTCTGCTCAGAACAGCCCAATAGATGTGGACAGGAATCAGGTGGGATCATTATTCAAAAACAATAGACAAGCACATCATCATACAACTTGTTCAAAACTTACATCGTCAAGAACTCTTCTTGAGCATTGGACATGGTCACCCTGATAGTTGATGGCAAAAATCCAGACAGTAACAACAAATGGGGCATGTAAGATGTGTAACTCTGGAAAATAACTTACTCCCTTGTTGCTGCTGTTGGGCCCTCAAATGCCCATCAAGCTCCAGATAGGCCACTGCAAGAATGCAGGCCATTACATGGGTTAGGAGACAGTGCGCACCCCTCACAGGTTGGGAGGATTTCCCGAGCTGGACTTCTGCAAACGTACAGGTCCAGTGTCTTAGATCCTCCCATCTTTCGCAGCAATGGACACTGCCCTGCTTGTAGACCCCCAGGGTCCTCACCTTCCTGGTGAGGACCTTCGATATATCGCACTTCGGATGGGTGTTGACCTGTACAAATACTTGAACAGAAAGGACAAACAATGGTATTGTGACTTTTGATTTGTCTGTATTGCTGTCAAAACAATTGCCTACTGGTAGCTCCCAAACTATATTTCAGAGAGCCCCAATCATCTAGGCTGAGTGAGGTGTGGAACTATACACATAGCTAATATAATTTTCAAATGTTTTATAGAGAGCACATATATATTTAAAGGTGTAAAGAGTATATGATGTGTTTACCATTTCCCATGATGTTATTTGGTAACTTCTCACAAGCACATCAAACATATACATTCATAGATCTCTACATGCACACCAAATTGAATATAGGGCGTTAATTACAAAAGACATATTGATGGTGTTGTATAGATTGAAATTGGAGATGGCATTCAAATCCCTAACATCTGTCTACTGTAAGGACAGCATTATGTAATGCTGATGGTAAGCCCTACACCTCACTCTGGAATTCAAATGGACATTGTAGCCTGTGTAAATGGAATAGAGCCAGTTAGACGGATTCACATATGAATGCTAGACTTGTATCTGTTCCTCTGGTGAGTAATGGAGCTCGCCATACAGGGAAAGGACCTCCTTTGCCAGCAACTCCAGCTCCTCTGGCATTAAGTCAGGGACCCTTTTACCTGTTGGACCTGGCATGGTTGCTCCCAGAGGTGAGAAACAACAGCAAAAGTGGTTGAGGTCTTGATAGCAGCAAGTGAATTTTTTTTCCAACCTCCACGTATATGTATGCGATGTACGCACTTTTCAGCAGAGATGGACACAGCTGTTAGCCTTCTACTGTTATGTTCATCAATTTTAGCCATGTGTGGAGTTTGCTGCCCACTACACCATCGGCTTCCACCGTTGCCCTCTGATTCCAGATGTCCTATCGACAAAGTCAGCCACCCACCATTTTAGGACTTTAAACTAGTATGTTAGTGATTGTTAAGTGTGTTGCCACCACTCTAAATGGGGGTTAGTTTGTTTTAACTAATCACACTTCAATTGACATTTATTTTAAAAAAAACACACAATTATGTAAACAGTTTACTGTGCTGAAATGTGGTATTAGCGCTGTGTTGTGCACACCTCTGTTGATGGTATTTTTGGAGGACAAAAACAAATTGAATGTGTAAATAGTACATTGGAAATTAATTATTTACACATTTATTTTTCAGATTCATATCAAGTCCATCAATGTAATTTGTGATGTATAAAGGATAAGAAGCAAATGTTGCTTCAAAATCTATATTAACCCATGAACATTTTGTCCAAATACATGACTTTTGTGTTAGTGATCAAATATGGAGCAATGAATAATGTACAAAATGTTCACATATTCCTCCAATGCAGGCAAAAGAACCCCGGGAGAATGAGGAGACGGCAGCCTTCGGTGTACTGCCAATTTCCAGACCTTGCCATCATGAAAGAAAAAGATATAATCCAGAAGTTCACGTTTAATGGGCAAACTATACTGGATTCATGTTATCAGCTAGGGCCAGATCTTCAGCTTTTCAAAAGAAATCCCACATCTATTGCACCAATTGTCAAAATCATGTCTGTACTTTATTTTGTAGCCACAGGATCCTTCCAATACACTGTGACGCATTATGGTAGTATGTCACAACCAACTGTCAGTGGTGCGCTACAAGAGGTTCTATCTTCAATGGTAACACATTAACAGCTTCATCCAGTTCTCACTATAGCAGGATTTAGTGAATGTGAAGGGTGACCTTTATGGTTTGAGTTGCCTACCACAAGTGGTTGGATTAATTGATAGCACACATATTACCTTAGTGCCACCACATGCCAGAGAACAGGTTTACTGGAATCAAAAGAACGTCCATCTAATCAATGTGCAAGTTGGCTGTCTACTGGATTTGTACACCAAAAGCATATGTGTCCATTTCCCTGGCTCTGCCCATGATTCTTTTGTACTACGGAACAACCCCATACCTATACAAATATCTCAATTTGGACCTGATTTTCTTTTCTTCTACCTAGGAGACTCAGCTTACCCCAACCAACCATGGTTATTGGCACCAATAAAGAATCCAACAACGCCAGAGGAAGTCTGCTCCAATGACGCCCATGGACAGACACAGCAGCCAGTGAAGTGGGCTTTTGGGCTCCTAAAGGCCAGGTTTTGTTGTCTTGACAAACCTGTCTGAGCCCTCCTCTACTCACCCGCTAAGGTGTGCCAAATCACTGTGGCCTGCTACATGCTCAGCGACGAAACATCCCTTACATCGCATCTCCATTGCAGACGATGGAGACTATAAAAAGGCTTGGGGTGAGGATCCTGATATGCTAAATGAGGATGATAGTGGTGAAGAGGAAAGAGTCGACTTATATCAGGTCACAGGTCTTTGTAGATCAAAGTGTGGACACATTGACTACTCTGTTCAGTTATATTGGTCACGCCTTATTGTTTTATGGCACTGTGTTCTCCAAACTTTGACCTTGTAATGTGGCCATCATGTTCTGTGTGATTGGTAATGCATTTTTTTTAAATTGCTTTAGGTTTCTTTACCATGTTATTTTCATTTGGACATTCCAGAGTTGTAAAATTTGCAGGTGTATCGTGCTGTTTTCAAGTACAAAGGGAGAGACACAGACTTTGGATGTACAAATCCTGCACTGTGATTGAATGGGAAATTTGAAGATTACATTGGACTTGTTCTATGTCATGTATTGGCACTAAAGCACTATGTGTGTCATCATTTGTTCAACACACATGTGGTAATGGACGCGCGTTCTATCTAAAACAGCAGCGCGACCTGCGTTGTGTAAATTGAATGTGTTCGGTGCTCTGACAATTATTAACTTGCACTGTTTTTAAAGCTATTCTGGGACACTTACTGGCACTTGAATCCTTCGCCTCTGCTACCCCGGTCCACCGCAAGCGTGGTGAGGCGGAGCTGACTACGAGCCCGTCCACTACATAACCCCGAGGTCAGTCAACACACGCAGCTGACGAGCGTTCTATCTAAAACAGCAGCGCGACCTGCATTGTGTAAATTTAATGTGTTCGGTGTTCTGACCATTTTTAACTTGCACTGTTTTTAAGGCTATTCTGGGACACTTACTGGCACTTGGATCCTTCGCCTCTGCTACCCCGGTCCACCGCAAGCATTAGGCTTGATTGCTGTGGAGGGTGCAGGGCGGTACCTTTTCCTCTTGGGGGCTGATGTCATTGGGCTAGCGTGGTGAGGCGGTGCTCGGACGGTCATCTGACCCAGAGCCTATCCCTAATTATAGCCAATGCCGTGCAGTACGCGCAGGGTTCGCGCCACCGTCGCGCCGAAGATGAGCCAAAGACTAGCCTGTCTGTGCCCATCTGGGCCCAGACGGGGCCTGGGGCCATGACCCCTGCTCCAACAGTGCCAAATTCTCAGGTATTTACATCAGAACAACTTCAGACCTTGCGCCCCCCTAAACAGGAAGGATGTACTACACTTAAAGCCCACTTAGCAAATAGCACACAGTGTCCAAATTGCAAATTATCACTCTTAAATGTCCAACCATACGCTCCTACTGGTACAAATCAGACAGTACGTGCCCCCCACAATGTCCGTACTGCCGATAATTTTCGGTTTCTTAGTCTAAATTGTCGTTCTCTGCCAAAACACAAAATGGATATTTTTAACCTTCTTTGGGACGAGCAGCCTGATGCTCTTTTCCTGACAGAAACGTGGCTACACGATAGCGCAGGCCCTGATATCGCCACTGTGCTTCCTACTAACTACGCCATCGTAAGGAGAGATAGAGCTATGAAAACAGGAGGTGGTATAGCTATCATCTTTAAAAATCACCTAAAATTTAGTTTTGACCCTGCAAACATCCCTGACTGTGAAGCAGCTATCTTCAAATTAACATTGACACCTAATTTCACCTTATCCGGTATGCTGATTTACAAGCCCCCAGGAATTTCTACCCAATGGGCTAACACCCTAACAAATTATGTCACCCGATTCCACCTAGGTTCAAGAAACTTTTCTCTTATCGGGGATTTAAATCTTCACTTAGAAGACCTTTCAAATATTACTAGCACTAATTTGATTGATGATCTGTCTGCTATAAATATCAAGCTTCGTAATTCCGGTCCTACTCATAAAGCGGTACACTTATTGGACCCCATTTTTTCTAGTATAACAGAACTGGTATGTTACCCCGCAACTCCTTTATGCTGGTCCGATCATTTTCTAGCAAAATTCACTATTGAATTACCTGCCCCATCAGCGTCTCTTTCTTTGTCACAAACCATATCCAGGAAAAACTGGAAAAAGCTTGATCTTTCACACTTTAATAAAGCACTCTGTTTTAATCCTCCCCCAAAGGGTTTAAATATCATCTAAGTCCACTCAAACCTGGCTTTCTGATGCCGCTGACACATGCCTGCCTACACCACACATAAAACTCAAAAACCATCGTCCTCCTGCCCCGTGGTTTAACGATGTACTAAAAATTGAAAAGTCAAAATGCAAAGCACTGGAGAGACAATGGCGAAAAAACTATGCACCCGAGAAGAAGGCTATATATACTAAAGCAAGAAACATTTATCACACTTCTTGCATGAAATCTAAAGCCTTGTATGTCTCCGAATCTATACAAGCAGCAACCAATAAATCCAAAACATTGTTTAATATGGTTAAGGATCTAGCAGGTTCCCAAACAGTTGCACTTCCGCAATCTCTTAATGAACAACAGTGCGATAATCTCGCTCAATTTTTCGTAGGGAAAATTAACAAACTAATCGAGGAAATGAATATCTCAAATCCGGTAACCACGAACCAAGAAGCAACAGAAAATGTCCCTGCTCCTTCTGTCACCTTAGATTGCTGGCCTCCCATTAAAATGGAGGAACTTGAGACTATTCTCAATAGTATTAAATCAGGATCACCCATGGATCCAGTACCAATTAATATCTTAAAACAATTGGATTCTTCACATTGGAAAGTAATCCTTGACACCCTTAACACTTCCTTTTTACAATCCACGGTACCCGCTCTTTGGAAGCATGCAATGGTGAACCCTTTACTAAAAAAAACAACGGCCGACCCCGAAGTACCATCCAACTATAGACCCATCTCTCTTCTACCAGCGTTTTCTAAAATCTTAGAAAGACATGTCCATTCCTTGCTTACAGACTTTGCAGAAACCAACAACTGTCTTCACTCCTCTCAATCTGGTTTTAGAGCGGGCTACTCCACTGAAACAGCACTTCTAGGAGTTACCAAAAAGATCTGTAGGCTCCTGGACGATGGCCAAACAGTTGCTCTCATCTTACTGGACCTGAGTGCGGCCTTTGATACCATCTCGCACAAAAAGCTGATAAACACCCTGAAAAATATTGGTGTATGTGGCGCAGCCCTTAAATGGATTGGCTCCTTTTTGGAAAATCACACTTTCCAAATTATGTCAACATCTGCCTGTTCTAAACATTTTGCTGCACCACATGGAGTACCCCAAGGCTCGATTCTTAGTCCTTTGTTTTTTAATCTTTATGTGAAACCCTTGGCAGACATAGCAAACAAAGCAGGTCTCACCCTCATGACCTATGCAGACGATTCTCAAATAATCTTTTCTCTCTCCGACTCCAGTTCATTTGTTCCCTCCAACCTCAAACTTGGTCTTATTGATATTTTTGATTGGATCACTGCTAACCAACTAAAACTAAACGGAGATAAGACTGAGGTTCTTGTCCTAGGACAAAAAAAAGAACTCTGGAATCCTTCCCATTGGCCTATCGAAATGGGAACTCTTCCAGTCCCGACTAGCCATGTTCGCAACCTTGGGGTGATTGTGGATAGTACCCTATCTATGAACCAACAAACTGGCAAAGTAGCAGCCCTGTGTTTTACTATTCTAAAATGGCTGAATAAAATTCTGTGGATGCTACCTGTTTCGACCCAAAAGACCGTAGTCAATGCGCTTATAACATCCCGACTTGACTACGGAAACATCTTATATCTTGGGTCATACAAGGCTGTGGTACGCAGATTGCAGTTCATACAGAACTCAGCGGCTAGACTGCTTTGCAAGGTTCCCAAAACAGCTAGCATCTCTGGCCATCTACGAGACCTACACTGGCTCAGGGTGGAGAATCGCATCAAATTCAAAGCCCTGAGCTATATGTTCAAAATAAAAGCTGGTACCGCTCCCAAATACCTCCAAGCACTAGTGCATCCTTATGTACCTACTCGTCTTTTAAGATCCCAAACTGCTGCCAAGTTCTGTGTGCCGAGGTTTAAACTTTCTAGAGTAGGTGGAAGATCTTTTTCATACTTAGGTCCTTCCATCTGGAATACTCTTCCCATCTCTATGCGGAATGAAACTAACTATGTATGTTTCCGAAAAAACGTTAAAACCTGGCTATTTGACCAATAAAATCTACGCTCAGGCTGCTGCTTCTGCTGTTTTTGCTCCGTCTTGGCGCTGGGAAATCCTTTTTGGGTAGCTGTGCGCCTTATAAACTTAACAAATAAAATAAATATGAATGGAGCCAAATCATGATATTCTCCTTCACATTGGTAAAATCCTCATTGTGTGTAAAGTGTATGTGTGTGTATGTGTGTTGATGATCATTGTGAGACACACTTCTTGTAACACACCACTGAAACTTGGCTGTGACTGTAAACCAGAAGCTGGGACAGTGGTTTGTAATGATCCTTTGTCTACAAAATGTAGTGCTTCAATCGTTTTGTCTCCTGGTGTTATTGATTTGGGATTCCTTATGTGAGCCAGAATATCTGGCTCTAGCTGAGGACATGAATCAATGATATTTTGCCTGAGCCATCTTATTGTTTTGGACATATCACCTTCTTCCATGTTTACAAGGTCTTGAGCGGTGTAAACTGGCATCGAGTAGTAGTATAAGGTATGGATTGTTATGTTAGTGCAAATTTTGACCGACTAGTATTGGTCAGAGGGGATAAACTGTAGTTCATGATTGCATGGTATGTTTTATTTTGAGAGTCATGTTTGGGAACTTGGAATACCTACTTGCAAATCATCTATGTTGACACAATCTTTTTATTTTGTTGTCATTGTCAATTTATAATGGAATAAACCAAATGAATTGGTAGAGTTGAGATATACAACACAATTCTATGACTTTTTGACATGTACATTTATTGTACTAAATTTGATTAAATTAAAGGGGGTGAACATAACAAAAGCAAAGCAAAAAGTAAAGAAGTCACTCATGGTGGAATAAAACTATAGTTGGAGAGCCAAAATTGTTTGAAATCCAATGTCCAAAATACTACTGGCATCAGAAAGGCAAACATGTCCAGGTATAGTCCACTGAGTAAATGGTAGGCACAAACTGGAAGACATTAGCATTGAGGTTTCTTACTGGGGGTGGCAGAGGTCTTGCCATCCTCACCTCGGGGGATCTGTGTGGAAATTCCTTCCTGCTGGGGAGGATCCACAGCTGCAGGGGCTAGAAGGGCTGCAGGTGGTTCTTTGGTGGCAGGGCCTCCCTTACTGTGGCCGATATAGATGGCTCAGATGTTGCAGGACCACAAGAATGTGTAGCTGGTACCAGGAAAGCCCTGAATATGTGGGTGTAAATGTCTTGCAGCACCCTGATCAGGGAGCTCATATTCGAGTTATGAACCTCCACCTGGTGGTTGTACTCCCTCTGCAGCTACTTAATCTCCTGGAGATCGGTGAGTACCTGGCCCATCATGTCTTGGGACTGATGGTCGGCTACCAAGACTTGGTTGATGGTGGTCTGAGTGTCAGTGACCCCAATGGACTCAGTACTCTGGCCCATAAACACCCTCCTACGACCACTAACCCCACTACCTTCTGCCATAGGCTCAGTGTGCCCCATCTGACTGGGTACTGGGTGAGCTGGAAATGGTGCGGTCTCAACATCACAGAGACTGGAGGACACACGATCAGTGTCACAATGGGAGGAGCACAGGAAGTGAAGACTTGGTTTCTGAGGTGTTACAGCTGGGGTGGGAGGTGTCAGAGTGGTCGCAGAGAGTGTCACTGGAGCCGTCCTCTGCCCAGACTGGCCAGATGTACCAGTCTCCTCCATATCACCAGGAGTGCTGCCCTCACTGAAGGCTTTATCCTGGACTGGAGTGAAGGGTTCTTCAGTGGCTGGGATCTTCCCACGTGCTCGCCCGGTTTGACCTATTGAGAAATGGAGAACATTCTTTTTGGTAATAGTGTGTATTGTGCATTCAAGTCTTTAGAGACAAACAATGTAGATACCTATAAGACACAATGGGTAGAAATTGTTGTAATGAAAGCTTCCAGTAGTATTGCACATATTACCCATGCTTTTATTAATTTCAAACAGTACATCTTCAAATCAAAAGGTTAAAAGATATCCTGAAATGTTTATGAAGTGATTAGGGAGTATACCTGACATCTCCCAACCATTCAGCTCAACAAAGCGGAGAGGTGAAATGTGTAAATGACAATTCAAAGGCCTAGCTCGTTGATTGTAGACCATAGTTTGGATGCCCTCCTCCTTACGGAAACTTGGCTGACCTCTTGCTCAGGACCCGATATTGTTAAAGCCCTCCCTCCGGGATATCTCATGTTTCATCTAGATAGGCCGGAGGGGAGAGGGGGAGGAGTGGCCATTTTGTACAGAGACAAATATGTATGTAAAGCGGTAGATTGCGGTATTGATAACTCTGAAGGCTGTCAATTCTCGCTACGCATATCGTCCACCATCTCAATCTCGCGCCTTCTCGTCTATCGACCTCCTGCAGCGATAGGAAATTTCATAGACTCCTTCCTTGAGGTGGTGATACAACTAGCTGCTGCCTCCTCCAAATTTATAGTGTTGGGGGATCTCAACCTGCATTTCGATGATCCCTGTGATACAGTGGCGAGAGAGCTACAAAGTATGTTGGGTGCACTTGATTTGCATCTTGTTAACGTCGGAGCTACCCATATTAAAGGTCATCAGCTGGATGTAGCTTTCACGAACTCAGAGAATCTTCAAGCCCTTCAGCCTCTGCCTCTTCCCTGGACAGACCATTGTCTAGTCCCCCTCATATGGCAGTTGGGGAAGGGGAGAGATCCTGTACCAAGACGGTATTCAGTTGAACGGCTCTGGTCTAGGCTGCCGGTGGATAACTGGGCGGCTGAGTTAGCGAGAACCTGTCCTCCTTTGGTCCCTGACCCTATCACTGCTGATCAGCATGTGGGAAATTGGCTGATCAATTCCCTTGACTTGTTAATTCCGGAAAAGAAAAGGCCCATTAGGGAAAGAAGAGCCGGTTCCGCTCCCTGGTACACCCCTGAACTTAGGGAGCTCAGAACACCCTGTAAAAGATTAGAAAGGGCATGGAGGAGAAAGCTGACGGAAGAAAGTCGAGAACACTACAAGGCATCGATTAGGAAGTATAAAGCTGCCTTGAAAGATGCCAAAAGAAGCTATTTCAGTGATATGATTGATAGGGCGAGTAACTCATCAGGGGAATCTTTTAAGATTTTTAAGGAACTGCTAAAGTCTCCGGTTCCTCCAGTCGTGCACGACAACCCCCAAGAAAAATGTGAAGAGCTGGCAGACTTCTTTCATTCCAAAATAGAGAAGATTCTGTCTTCATTGCCTGCGACATCTCAGAATCTGGAGATGGACTCTAGCCCAGGAATATGTCCCTTTGAGTTGTCCTCTTTTGGCCCGTTTTTGGAGGAAGAGGTCGTAAAAGTTCTGAATGGGATGAAGAGTGGGTCTCCGAGTGACCCGGTGCCCATGAAATGGCTCAAACAAGTGGCAAATACTCTTTCTGCCCCGCTTACAGATCTTATCAACCTTTCCCTCTCCCAGGGCACGGTGCCGCAGAGATGGAAAAAAGCAGTTGTTAAAGCACTGCTGAAAAAACCTGGCTTAGATCCCTCGAATCTGGCCAATTTTAGGCCTATTTCTCTTTTGCCCGGCTTCTCACAAATCGCAGAAAAAATGGTTAATCGCCAGCTCTCGTACCACCTAGAATCCCATCATTTGCTGGGAGACTCCCAGATGGGCTTTCGCCCTGGTCAGGGGACGGACACGGCCTTATTGGCAGTGGTGGAGGAAGCAAGGAGCATTCTTAATACGGGGGGGTCAGTGGCAGTGATCCTCCTGGACCTGAGTGCTGCCTTTGACACCGTGAGTCATCAGGTGCTCCTCCAACGACTGTCAGAGGTGGGTGTCACGGGGATGGCCCTCAAATGGCTTGAGTCATTCCTTTCTGACCGCTTCTATCAAGTCTGGGAAGGGGCAGAGCAGTCGACCCTGTTCCCTCTTCAATGTGGAGTCCCGCAGGGCTCATCATTGAGCCCTACCTTATTTAACGTCTATATGACTCCACTTGAGAGAGTGGTCTCCCCTTCGGGAGTGAAGATCATCAGCTATGCTAATGATACTCAGCTGGTTGTAGGCCTTACCCAGCTGGCGGAACAGCCAGAGGTTCTTCATGACTGCCTTGCCAACGTTCATCGTTGGATGTCCCACTCTGCCCTTAAGCTCAACGGAGAGAAAACTGAGCTTATGTTGCTAGGCAAATCTAGGCCTTCGCTTATCGCCAGTTGCTGGCCTCAGTCTCTAAGTGACCCACCTTCTCCTAAGAAGGAGATTAAGAGCCTAGGAGTATGGCTGGAGGAAGACCTGTCCTTTAGGACACATGCCAGGAAGATCGCAGGGGTGTGTTTTGGCCTGTTGCGGTCAGCGCGCAAGGTGCTACCACTGCTCCCCAATCCATCCAGGAAGCTTCTGATTCGTGGTCTAATCTTGTCGAGACTTGACTATGGGAACGCACTGTTCCTTGGCGCTCCGGAAGCGACCTTTAGGACCCTTCAACAGGTGCAGAATGCAGCCGCTAGACTGCTGATGGAGGTTCCTAGAAGACACTCAGCTGCTCCGGCCCTGAAAACGCTTCACTGGCTCCCGGTTAAGGAGCGGGTGAAATTTAAAGCGTTATGCACGGCCCATAAAATCTTGCATGGTAGAGGCCCTTCTATCTTGTCCAATATGGCACGCCCCTATAAACCCACACGGCCACTGCGATCGGACCAAGGATGTCTTCTGCAGTTAACCAGAGTAAAAAGAGCTCGCTCTGGGGGCCGGCGTTTTTCAGTGCAAGTGGCGGCACTGTGGAACTCCCTGCCCTTTAAGATTCATTCGGAGCCTAACATTCTGCACTTTAGGAAACTCCTGAAGACGTATTTGTTTCCTGTGTAGTGACTGAGTCTGAGCTTTCCCTTCTTTGTTCTGTTCTGCGCCGGGATGCCCCTGGGTAACTGAGCGCGCTACAAATTTCATATAATAATAGCTGACTGCAAAACAGACATTTCCACTGCTTGGATGGATGTTTGGCATTGGTCATCATGTGAACAGCACTGTGTCAGTTTGTCGTAATATAGCAATGATTAGGTTAAGCATTAGCAGAAGACATCTTGTATTTAGAGACTATCTTGCCCGTTTACGGAATCCATTTTGTATTTCTGTCGGCCATTTTGTTTGCCATGTGCTCTGTCCTACCTTCCTGTTAACTGCTCTTGAAATCTGCCTAGAGACAAGATATATTTATCCTCTTCTGCTTTGCACATGCTCAGTTGAGCATACAGCTGTCTCCAATTTGTAACTGTCAAGATGTGTCCACCAGAATTAGCTAACTGTCAGCCCTTCCCACTTGTTGCTAGCACGCTCTCTGTATGACCTTATATGTATTTGAAACCAACACTCTGTGCCTTGTACCACCTTCATTTCTGCCCCCTGTGTGGGTATAAAAGGCCCAAGCTCCTTCTAGTCAGTGTGCTACCTCATACTATACCGAAGGGTGTTGTGTGAATGTAGTTCCACCTCATGAGGTTTAATAAATTCTGTCTTTTCTATTCCAGTTTCTGTGCCAACTTCTTATTATTGGTCTAAGGACTCTAAGCACAGACGGGTGAATCCCTTGCACTAGTAGGCCTGGCTGAGGCTTGCTACCACAAGTTTTTTCTAGTACCACTTATATTCAGCATAGTAATTTGAATACCTGACAAGTTTCACGCCAACAGAGCTCGATTAGTGAAACTCATGACATCAGTTCAATTGGTTGAACAGAACAGAATAACATTCTGAAAACAACACAAACCATTTTCAAAATAGAGCATTGAATAGGGATTAATCACTGTGTGATACTTTATCATGTGCTAAAATATGTTAGGAAAGAGAACATGACCAACATGACACAGTAATATTCTTTAGAGAAACATAAACAGGGCATCATGGTAGTTGTAGTTATTTCAAATACAACTTCCCAGCAGTTGCAAATTGGTTACTGGAAGATACGTGTGGAAATTAGGCAATGGAATTGGACCTGACACATTTAGACACACGTATGGGTAATGGGTTATTGTTATTGGGTGTTGTAATACTTAGAGGCACCATACAATCATGTGACATGTAATGGAGATTTACAGCTATAATCTGAGATGCAACACAATGCATTCATGCAAACAATATTAATTATCTGATACTGACACGTTGAGGTTTGTATGTTAGGAAAATATGTGCAGGACACATTTTGCAACAGCTGAGTTGAGAACAAACAGGACATTGAGGTTTATTGTGACATTGCAAAGTGAAACGTACCAGACTCCACCCACCCAGGGATTTCTGTCAAGCCATCATTGTGTCAGATCTGAAAGACCTTCACCACCCAGGCATGAATGGTATTGAGGGCTTGGGAGAACCAGCAACATTTCTGTTGGCCTCTATGTGACGCTTGGAGGCCAGGGAATGCACCTTCTTCCTCCTGTTTCCTCCTGTTTGCACAGGTTGCTTGCTGTAACTTTCACTATGTCCACTATTCTGGACCACATTTTCATTTCTGGGATAGGGGTGTATTTTGGACTTGGGCTCCAAACAATTATTTCTCTACTCTTAGGATTTCATCCACCATGACTGACAATTTCCCCGTAAAACGTGGATTTTTGGGCCCTGGCATTGTGCATAAAGATAGATTCTATTCAATAATTGAACACTAGGTACTACATAAACGGGGATAAAGGGAAAGGAGACAGGGAGAATAAAAAACAAAAAACCTCACTTGACTGGCAAAGCCTCTGGCATCAAAAGTGATGATGGAGCTGGAATGGTAAAGGATCATGGTCTGTAATGTGGTGCGTTGTATAGCGTAATATGCAGGTGTTTCCCTTTGTCCAATGGACATCAGGTGTGTTCTGCTAGCATCCATCCAATGGACACAGTGATGGTGCATTTTTTAGCATGTACCGAGATGGACTCACTCCATTTGGGAACCACCACTAGTAAAATACCAGCACAACTGTGAAATCAAATGGGGGTGAGGTCGCACACTACTCACACACCGGCGGTGTCGCCCCTAAGGACTCTGGTCAATGTAGTAAAGTGTTCGCGATGCATCATCTTTCGATCTTCTGCTATCTTCGCTGTCTTCGCCATCCCTGGACACGTGTTTCGGGGTATTACCCCTCATCAGCAGGGATAGGCCGTGTACTGGGGTTGCCTATGGCTGCCAATATCTGCCAGGTAAAGTACCACTCAGGCGCGTAGGTGCGGGATCCCAGGCTCGTCAGCCCGCTGCTCAAGGGAGCTTTAAAGTTACAAATGGGGGTGGGGACGCACACTACTCACACACCGGCGGTGTCGCCCCTAAGGGCTCTGGTCAATGTAGTAAAGTGTTCGCGATGCATCATCTTTCGATCTTCTGCTATCTTCGCTGTTTTCGCCATCCCTGGACACGTGTTTCGGGGTATTACCCCTCATCAGCAGGGATAGGCCGTGTACTGGGGTTGCCGATGGCTGCCAATATCTGACAGGTAAAGTACCACTCAGGCGCGTAGGTGCGGGATCCCAGGCTCGTCAGCCCGCTGCTCAAGGGAGCTTTAAAGTTACAAATGGGGGTGGGGTCGCACACTACTCACACACCGGCGGTGTCGCCCCTAAGGACTCTGGTCAATGTAGTAAAGTGTTCGCGATGCATCATCTTTCGATCTTCTGCTATCTTCGCTGTCTTCGCCATCCCTGGACACGTGTTTCGGGGTATTACCCCTCATCAGCAGGGATAGGCCGTGTACTGGGGTTGCCGATGCCCGCCAATATCTGCCAGGTAAAGTACCACTCAGGCACGTAGGTGCGGGATCCCAGGCTCGTCAGTCCGCTGCTCAAGGGAGCTTTAAAGTTACAAATGGGGGTGGGGTCGCACACTACTCACACACCGGCGGTGTCGCCCCTAAGGACTCTGGTCAATGTAGTAAAGTGTTCGCGATGCATCATCTTTCGATCTTCTGCTATCTTCGCTGTCTTCGCCATCCCTGGACACGTGTTTTGGGGTATGACCCCTCATCAGCAGGGATAGGCCGTGTACTGGGCTTGCCGATGGCTGCCAATATCTGCCAGGTAAAGTACCACTCAGGCGCGTAGGTGCGGGATCCCAGGCTCGTCAGCCCGCTGCTCAAGGGAGCTTTAAAGTTACAAATGGGGTGGGGTCGCACACTACTCACACACCGGCGGTGTCGTCCCTAAGGACTCTGGTCAATGTAGTAAAGTGTTCGCGATGCATCATCTCTCGATCTTCTGCTATCTTCGCTGTCTTCGCCATCCCTGGACACGTGTTTCGGGGTATTACCCCTCATCAACAGGGATAGGTGTGTACTGGGGTTGCCGATGGCTGCCAATATCTGCCAGGTAAAGTACCACTCAGGCGCGTAGGTGCGGGATCCCAGGCTCGTCAGCCCGCTGCTCAAGGGAGCTTTAAAGTTACAAATGGGGGTGGGGTCGCACACTACTCACACACCGGCGGTGTCGCCCCTAAGGACTCTGGTCAATGTAGTAAAGTGTTCGCGATGCATCATCTTTCGATCTTCTGCTATCTTCGCTGTCTTCGCCATCCCTGGACACGTGTTTCGGGGTATTACCCCTCATCAGCAGGGATAGGCCGTGTACTGGGGTTGCCGATGGCTGCCAATATCTGCCAGGTAAAGTACCACTCAGGCGCGTAGGTGCGGGATCCCAGGCTCGTCAGCCTGCTGCTCAAGGGAGCTTTAAAGTTACAAATGGGGGTGGGGTCGCACACTACTCACACACCGGCGGTGTCGCCCCTAAGGACTCTGGTCAATGTAGTAAAGTGTTCGCGATGCATCATCTTTCGATCTTCTGCTATCTTCGCTGTCTTCGCCATCCCTGGACACGTGTTTCGGGGTATTACCCCTCATCAGCAGGGATAGGCCGTGTACTGGGGTTGCCGATGGCTGCCAATATCTGCCAGGTAAAGTACCACTCAGGCGCGTAGGTGCGGGATCCTAGGCTCGTCAGCCCGCTGCTCAAGGGAGCTTTAAAGTTACAAATGGGGGTGGGGTCGCACACTACTCACACACCGGCGGTGTCGCCCCTAAGGACTCTGGTCAATGTAGTAAAGTGTTCGAGATGCATCATCTTTCGATCTTCTGCTATCTTCGCTGTCTTCGCAATCCCTGGACACGTGTTTCGGGGTATTACCCCTCATCAGCAGGGATAGGCCGTGTACTGGGGTTGCCGATGGCTGCCAATATCTGCCAGCTAAAGTACCACTCAGGCGCGTAGGTGCGGGTTCCCAGGCTCGTCAGCCCGCTGCTCAAGGGAGCTTTAAAGTTACAAATGGGGGTGGGGTCGCACACTACTCACACACCGGCGGTGTCGCCCCTAAGGACTCTGGTCAATGTAGTAAAGTGTTCGCGATGCATCATCTTTCGATCTTCTGCTAGCTTCACTGTCTTCGCCATCCCTGGACACGTGTTTCGGGGTAAAGTACCACTCAGGCGCAAGTTTACGTTTTAAATTATGGTTTTAAAAGCAATATTAGAACTTAAAATAATACAATATTTATTCATTAACTCGTTAAAATAGTTATCTGTGAATCTACAATCTTTTCAAGTTTAATCGATCATCTCTCAATGTGGTAAAATAGCTATTGATAAAATTAAACTTGTACTTTGTGAATACCCCCAAAAATAACGAAGTTAGGTTAGAAAAAAATGGACGCTAATATTTGTGAACCAGTACCTCAGCCTTGCCACATTGAAAAACGACTAAGGAGATTTTTCATTGCCAGGACATATAAAACATTACAAATACATGTCCTACTTTTTAAATACTAAGCACCCTGACCTATGGGCATTTAGGGCCTACTTAACGGTGACCTATAAGTATCAAGAAAGAAGGTTTAGTCCTGGCAACATTTTGTATTGGCAGGTTGAAATTGCAGTTTTAAAACTGCACACCAAGGCTCCAATTGCAGCCCTGGAGTCATGTTTTACAGTTCTACTTTAGTGGGTGGCACAATGAGTTCTGCAGCTTAGTAGTAGCATTTAATATTCAGGCCATGGGTGTTAAATTTGGGAGCCTATAGTTGGCACAGTTAGGTACTTGTGACAAATAGGGACCCTTGCCTCTACTCAGGGTTAGGGGGTACACTCCTAAAATAACCCCTGCTCATACCAGACTGCATGCAGGCTCTGCAATGGCAGACCTGAGACACATTTTTACAAGCTGCTTCTGTGGGTGACACAACCAGTGCTGCAAGCCCACTAGCAGCATTTGGATTACCAGTCATGGGCATGCCTGGTGCACTAGGTACTAGGGTCTGACAAGTGAACCAAAGAAGCCAATCATGGAATCACTAATCCATGCATCAATTTACAATAGGGAGAGCATATGCACTCTAGCACTGATCAGCAGTGGTAAAGTGCCCAAAGTCATAAAACAGCTAACAACAGGTCAGATAAAATAGAGGAGGAAGGCAAAAAGTTCAGGGATGACCCTGCAAAAAGGGCCAAGTCCAACACTGGATATATGTGGTGCCAAGTACGAGGGGCTTATAAGTAAATTAAATCTATCAATTAGAGGCAGGCCATTTTATCTATGTTTAGACAGAATAGCACAAGCAGTTTATCTCTGGTTAGCAGGAGAGAAGCAAAGCACGCAGAGTTTTGTGACTAGCAAAAACAGGTTCAGCAAAAAATGCAAATATCTTGGAGATTACCACACAAAAGCTGGTCATTTCCAACATGGTACAGTAGTATTTGGTACTAGCAAAAATACTATAAGTTGGTAGTTAAGGGGGGTTGGTGCATTGGTGTTGTGCTTTCACAGTTCTGAGGTTGGATTGTACTACTCAATTTGGTAACTCATTGCTGTGAGGTGTAGTGGTGGGAATAATAGTGCAGTAGTGAGGGATCACAATGTAATCTTGTGATTTGGTGTTAAGGGCTTAAAATGATTGTAATGCAGACTGGGAAAAGTTCTGAGGTGTAGGGGGTTGAGTCGGGAATATGGTTGTGAATAGTTTTGAGGTGGATGTTTAGTGAAAAGGTGAGTCTGCATGAGGTGTGAGGGTTGTTGGGTTTGTGGTGCAGTTGTATGTAGTTTTAGTTTAGGGATGGGCATGATAGTATGGCATTGTCATTGTGGTGGAACTTGGTTGGATTGAGATTGTGGATAATGCAGTGCTAGGGATAAAAACATGTAGCTCTGCATTACCCTAATCGAGGGTGTTAGTACAGTGGCGGTGTGTCAATCTGACAGTGTGAGGTGATACTTCAGTAGTGGAACATGACAATGCAACTTTAATGCAGTGTTAATGTGCGATAGAATATTACTGTTGGATTGTATCATGACAGTGAGGTAAGAGTAGAAGTGACAGGTGAGATTGTTGTCAAGCAGTTAGTAGACTTTTCTCTCATGCCGCTGCGAGGTTGCATTGTGTTTAGAGTGATGGAAATGTGGTGGCGGTGCTTGTAACATAGCCATGAGGATGGTAGTGATGTGTTGTGGTGTGAGAGTACAGTGGTACCCTGGTGGTGCAGTGGTGGGTGGTAGTGCATAGCTTGAAGCAGACAGTGTTAGGGTGGATATTTTAATATGTCTTTCGACTCTGATGTGTTTTGAGCTTTTTATAATTGAGTGTGTCCTGTTGTGTGTCAGGTATGAGAGTGGGAATGGTATATTATTGGGTTAAGCTCTCCTGTGGAGAGCGGTTCAGTTGCAGTATTGAAAATGGAATCCAGGAATGCAGCATATGTGTGTGCCCATATGTAACATGCTTTGGTATTTCAGAAGAAACTGCATGCCAATAAGCAACCCATTCTGAAATATGAATTGGGTTGCAACCTGCGAAGTACAAAGGTGTTCACTCATTTGCATGACAGAATGACTTTACTGGCAGGATATATTACAGATACAAAAGCAAAAAGGCTTCAAGGAACATATCTACCAGATGGTGCATTTAGCTCTGCCCTAGACTGCCAGTTAGGATTGGACACTCAGAGTCCTCCAAAGACAGGCTGGGATGTGCCTGCAACTGCACCAACGCTCATTTGGGTGTCAGTCATCACATCTTGCACTTCGACTCCCTAATGGGACCTAAAGCTGCCCAAGATGGAGGGTGCGTTTCATTACATCCTTATTCATGGAATTTTTCAAGGCCTCCTACACAAGAATCAAGATAGCTCATTAAGATATACAAGCAGCAGCACCTTCGGCCACCTAACTATGTTTCTCAATTTATTAGCTCCGTTGAATGATCTAACTACAGATGTTATTGCATCTGTTGCATACAGCTAATTTTTGGGTAATCAGGCACTCAACCCAATTCTTGACTGGTCATAGAAGTGAGGGTGTGTACTAGCACAAATTGGGGACATGCAATAATTTCTTTAATAGAACGCCTGGGCTTATAAAATGTACTGTCTGGAAATGTCTTACAGCAAATTTAATGGAAAGCGCTCTGATCTTCACCAGAGTTACAACAACAGTCTACCCAAGGAATTGGATTTGCAGCCACCATTGAAGAATATCAAGGGTTCTTGATTCCATTGTATGCTCTTTCATTCACCTCCCTATAATTCCTGTCTATTTTTCTCTCTCACATTTGCAGGTACTTTTTAATTTTAGACTTTTTTTTTCTTTCTCACTCATGGACATCAATTCACCAAAATGCCAAAGGTAGTGGAAAGAACATGACAGGCTTTTTTACCCCTGATAATATCAACGTAATTGTACCTGGACTGATAGTATGGATCTCATGACCTTTGAATCTTTTAAAATTACAGGAAAGTATGACATTCTCCTCTGATTCAGACACCCAATGCCCCAAGCAATGCTTGCAAATGACCAAGACCTGGAAGTCCAGTGCCTACCTGAAGCTCAACCCAACTAAGAAAGAATTCCTGTTATTTGCCAAGAAACAACATACAGTACAATCCTGGCTCAATGGCATGAACCTTCACAGCTTTGAATACCAGCTTTTACCGAATACCAGTTCACTTGGATTCACCCTGTACACAAATCTCATTGCCATAAAAGCAAAGATGGTTGTGTACCAGTCCTCTCTCCTAAATAAAGTTAAACCATTTATTCCAAACAGTAACTTCAAAAATGCTCCTCAACCCTTCATACCCTTGCATCCGGATTGTGGCAATTCCCTTTTCCATGGCCTCCCTGGGACCCCTTTGACACATTGTACAAGCCACAGAAAGTCTCATCCTGGGCCTGAAGAAATATGAACACATCATCCCCGTACAGTTGGTACCCCACTGGCTGCTCTTGCTGAAACGCATTATCTTTAAAACCAGTAGCATCATGTACAAAGTTAATACTACTGGAACCCCCGTTTATTTTGCAGACAAGCTTGCCATCTCTGGTGCTTCTTGGCACACCAGCAGCCAGGACATCATCAAACTGCAGACTAAGAAGTGAAAAGAAGAAAAAAAAGACATTTCCATTTACGCACCTAGGATCTGGAACAATATCCCTGTATTCACCAAGACTGCCTCAACGCTGTTCCAATTTAGGAAAGAGCTGATAGCTCAAGGGCTCCAAAAGAGCTTCTAGAGAAACTGCTGCTTTTTGTACAGAGCTTTCAGATTTCTTAATGAGTTAGAACCTCTCTGTGCTCAAGTTACACTACTTACCCCAGCTTTACTATCAGGCGGACTAATTTCCTGTTTTACATCCCAAAAGGCTGAGTTCAAGGATAGACCCCACCGGTACTCTCCTCTTTTTGGACAGTGATGATTCTTCTATAGCCATCCCTCCTGGAAGATTTCTTTTTTTTACATTACTACTACTGTCCAGATGTTATTAAAAGCACATTCCTCTCTGTCTTGCGTCTGTTGTTTGCAACTAGCTCAAAAAATGAGCTTGATGCTGCCAACAGTTCTCATCGGCAGATTGACACACATCCTGTATTTTGTGTAGTAGTAGCAGCAGAATCTGTTGTGTTTTGTGAACGCTACACATGATTTATGCAAGGAACTGAGAAGCTGTTTTCTGTAGATGCCCTTTAGTGTGCTGGTTCCTGCAGTATCATGGCCTTGTTGAACAGAATATCTGGGTAAGATTGATTCAGTATTGACATGGGCACCAAGACGGCATTTGATGTATGTTTTGGAAGTCCATTTGTCAGTGTTCACTGATTTACCACTTCTTGTCTTCTCTTTTGCCCACGCAGGTTGCACAACCTTAGTGTGCCTGCACTTATGAGTAGGTCTTGGATGTAAAGTGCAAAGTCTCAGGACTTGAAATCTTGTGTTGCTGAACAGCCCCTTTAGATTAACACTGGTTTAACAAGCATTGGCATAGCCAATAGGACTCGCTTTTGGGACCTTATGAGTATTTAATTATGCAGCACAATATCCTTGGTGCTAACTGTTGCATGGCTAAACACTTATAAAGTCACAAAGGCGAGACTTATTGGCTATGCCAATGCTTGTTGTATTTGAAAAGAATTTAAGAAACCACTCAATAAACATGTTTACTGCGGCGATAGCCGCCCTCCCTCGTGCTAAGACCCCTGGTGGGGATGGATATCTGGCCGAATTCTATCATTCCTTCGGGCACGTCCTGGCCCCCCTCCTGTTGCATGTCTACACTGAGGCTCGGCACACTGGCGCCCTTCCACCCACCATGAATCAGGGAGAGGTGTGCATGATTTTGAAGCCAGGCGGTGACAGTACTGATCCCGCGGCGTACCACCCTATCACCTTGATTAATACGGATGCAAAAATCCTTACTAAATTGTTGGCCACTCGCCTTGCCCCACTCATGACTCGGCTGATCCACTCCGACCAGTGCGGATTTATCCCGGGTCGTAACACGGCGATGAATTTGCGCCGCCTAAATCATGTACTGCATGAGGTACAGGGAAGAGAGGGTCCTCACGTGTTGGTCTCAGTTGATTTGACTAAAGCCTTCGATACGGTACATTGGGGATATCTAATGCAGGTGCTTCAGAAAATGGGGTTCGGACCTGGATTTCGCGATTGGATCCGGGTGCTCTATGGGGCGCCCCGAGCCAGGGTGCGCTTGGGATCGGCCCGCTCGGACGAGTGGTCATTGGAGAGAGGCACCCGCCAGGGCTGTCCTCTCTCCCCTCTCCTGTTTGCTCTTGCAATTGAGCCCCTTGCCGTTTCCGCCCGCACTGAACTGCAGAACTGGGGGATAGTAGTGGGTGACACTACCAATGTAGTCTCCCTCTACGCGGATGATGCGCTTTTCTATCTGACCTCCCCCGTTGAGGCCCTCCCCGCCTTGCTGCGGCTCCTGGACCGATTTGGTGCAGCCTCTGGGTTGCGTATCAATCTCAACAAATCTCTTGTTTTCCCACTGACGAGCTCTGTCCCAGACCCAGGCATGGATCTTCACTACTTAGGCCTCCGTTGTGAGCGAGTGGCGTTCCGGTATCTGGGCATTCAGGTGGCCACATCTGAAGAGACTATACTGACTCACAATGTCAACAGAATACTCAAAGCCCTCCACAAATCTGTTACCTTTTGGAACACGCTTCCTCTCTCTCTCATGGGGCGATAGGCAATTGCCAAAATGGTGATGCTCCCTAGTATCCTATATGTCTTACAGAACACCCTATGTCCGTTACCTCCCCGGGTGTTTCGCACGTTGAACTTGCTCCTCACCTCCCTACTTTGGGCGGGTGGTCGCAGCAGGGTAGCTTTACGCACAGTAACGAGATGTTGGGATGAAGGAGGCCTCGAGGCCCCGAGGTTTGACCTGTATTATTATGCAGCGCAGCTTCTCCCAGCCGCAAGGTGGTTCGCCGAGGATGATAATTGGGAACTGGCACTGCTGGCTGGTACGGCAAATGACAAAGCCCTGCAGGAGGCCTTGATGCAGGGTCGCGGCGCCGACGACACTCTACCATATGTGGTGCGGCACACAGCCGGAATTTGGCAGCGGTTTGTCGAAAGGGTGTTGAGGCGTGCACCGTCCCATAGGGAGCTCCCAATTTGGATCTTGGCCCGATACTCCGGTTGGAAGAAAATATGTCCTATCGGGAGTAGCGCTCTGGCGGATGCGAGACTCTGGCGGACCTCTACCCGAATGACTCCTTCGTGTCCTTTGAATGTGCCATGGAGTCCTTTGAGCTAGGCGGGGGCAATACCTCCACTACAGAAGTCTCCAGGACGTGGCCAGGACAACGTGGCCACAATTTCCAGAGGCACCTCCGCTCACCAATACTCTTGACATCATTTTATCTTGTGGGAGAGGTAAACGGTTGATCTCCCTTCTCTACTCGGCCATGCGCCGCGACTCGACCCCCCCCGATGGCACCGGCTTGGGCGGCTTGGGAAGCGGACTTAGGAGTGGAACTGGAACCTGACCAACGGAAACGGATCGGGCTTTTGACCCGTAAGGTCTCCTGCAACGCACGTTTTAAACTTATACATTTTAACTTTGTCCATCGCACCTATATGACGCCTGTCTCCCTACATCGCATGTCGGCGGATAGGCATCACGATTGCCCTAGGTGTGGGACACGGAGGGCGGGTTTCCTGCATTTGGCGTGGGAATGCCCTCTAGTTCAGGACTTTTGGCGCAAGGTGGTGGCCCACATTGCTCGAGCCACGCAAATTAAGCTTCTTTTGGACCCACTCCACTGTCTGCTGGTGCCCAAGCCCAAAAAAATAGAAGCTGTCTTATAAATTCCTGCAGCTCTTGCTAGTTCTGGCGAGGAGGCGCGTGGCTATCACTTGGATGGGTTAAAGGGCGCCCGAGATTTCCCCTTGGCTGACGGATGCAAGGGAATGGGCCTTAGCTGAGGAGACACACATGCAACGCACTCGCACAGATGGGAAACTGCAGGATGATTTGCTCGCTTGGAGGGTGTTGTGCATGGAGGGGCTGGCGGAAGATGATTCGGATGCCACCAGCGCTGAGTTATTTACTCCCGCTGACTCGGAGTCTGACTGTGCTGGGGAGGGGGCTAGTGTGGGGTGTCTGGGTCTGGTGTAGGGGCCCCACGTAGCCCCGCTGATATTCCTTGATATGTATGCCTGTACATAGCTGTGATTCCCATGAGTCCATACTACATTTTAATGACTGCGCCTTAGCTGGCCCTCGCATATATGTCCTACTTTGTTCGGATCTGTACTGGTGATGCCATTCATGGGGTAATTGGTTATTGTTAAACTGTTACGTAGCATACGGGTGCCATATGAGAAAACTGGCGAAGGTACTGATAGTCTCATATCCTTAGAGCACAAATGCAATTTCCCTTCTCTTATACATGCTCTACTCCTACGCCGCCCAGCCTCCGGGATGTGGGCTGTATACGGCTGTGTATTGACCCTGGAGCAGCATGTTATTACCAGTTACATGTCAGCGGTGTTGATGACTGTATGCTTTGTGCCTCTTTTATATCTTCGCAATAAAAATATGATGAAAAAAAATAAAAAATAAACATGTTTACTTACTTTTCATTTGTTAAAGTAAACTCACTGATTCACATTTATTGAATACTACTATGTGTGCTATTGAATGCTGAGTTTCCAAACCACATCACCTCTATAAAGGAGCCTTTGATTGCTTTCCTGCCACTACCTGGAGACCAAGTGGTGAAAGGGTATGCTTGGTTTTCAATTTGGGGTAGCAATGGCAAAGAGAAGATAGACCTAACTTGAAGGAAATGTGCTAAGTATTTATGCAGCATCAAATCAATAATAATATCAAAACACAACACAATAAATACCCCAAAATGATTTAGAAAAATAGGACATAATTTATTAAATAAAATGGCAGAAAGTCAAAATGGGGAAACGGAGACAATAATTTCTAGCATAAATGGAAAATAGGGACAAAATGCGTTAAGCACCAACTGGGATCAACTGCTTGCGGTACACTGAGACCTAGATGCAATTTCAGTCCAACCTCAATGGAGCATGGGTCATATAAAGGGGCCAGATTGGACACAGTTAGAGTTTTTTGCATGGGACTTAGCCTCTAAAAGGGAAGTCAAAAGTATTCAGCTAGGTAATAAAGCAGAATGTAGCTGAAGAGAGCGCAATGAGGTCACATAGGCATTAGATGAAGTCTTAGTGAAGCCGTTGGGTTTTGCTGGGAAAGCTCAGAGTTGAAGAAATTACAATGTAGGGCCCATAGAAAATCCCTTGCTGGCTAGATACCATTGGAACCTTCGCTCAGTCAAGATTTCTTTGTAGGTACTTAGTCACTTTTTTGGAGTTCGGATTCTTTAAGCAGGGCAAGGGTGCAGGCTGTAGCCGAGGAGGGACCCATGAGGCTGGACACCGTTTCCACAAGATCGAGCCCATGAGGATGTGGCGGCACAAAAAAGTTCAAAGCCGGAGAAAACTGAATTTTCAGCACATTGGCAATGTACATGGTCTGATGATTTAAGCAGGTTTGTTTGCCATTCTGTAGTTCTTTGGAGTCAAAAAGTCTGCAGGTTTTCAGGGGTATTAGGAAAAGTCAAGCCAGAGCAAATATTTCAGCACCTCAGGAACAGCAGTTGGGGATCAGGAATCACTCCAAGAGAGGCCGCCAGCAGGGTCCAGGCGAGAGCCAGTTGGAACTGGTCATGTGGGGAAATTGTAGAAAAGACTTCTTGAAGCTTGTAGTTTTCCTATACCTCGAACAGGAGGTCAGACAATTGACCCTTTGAGTCAATTCTTGTTCCTGGATACAAGAGAGTCTTCAGGGCTCTTCTCAGGTCACAGACAGAAGGTTCATTTCTCTTCTGATTTTCCACATGTTTCAGTAGTGCTCAAAATATAGAGTACAAGAGATGCCACATTTATGGCTAGCAACAGGTTGTGGGTGATTCCTGCTTTCACCCTAACCAATGGGGTAAACGTTCCCAGGGGTACCCTACCACCTGTTTCAGGATTTCCTGTGTGCCCTTCGGTAAACCTTCACACAGTGCCCCTCTCTGCCTAAATCCAAGATGGTGAGGATATTTGGCCTTGCCTGAAAGAGTTGCCTTCCACTCTAAGTATATGTTTAAGAAGGTAGGCCCGCGAACCTGGTTGTTTCCTACAATCGAACACACTGCTATCTCTTGCATAAACTGAACAATTCTGTACCGTGTTTATGCAGTGCACTTCTATTCGCTAGGTGGGTTGGCAGATCTGGAGCAAAATAATTCACAGATGGTATTAAGCTTTTTTTAACTGACAGTTATGCATACGTTTTTCTCTCACTTAAGATGTTGACTTTGATGTTAATGTGTACTTTTCTACTCCACTCGTACTTTACGACAATTGAAGAATGAATATATTTTTCTAGGTTGATGGAAATGCGTATTTTTAGCATCTCATTGTACACGCATTTTAATATTTCTGAAGAATTAATGATAGATTGCTGTGCACTTGCCATTATGAAGTTGTTTTTCTATTGCACGTTCTTAAAATATTGTAAGGCTGTAAGCTGAAACAATAAATAAATTAATTCAGATAGGTCAAACATCTGGTGTGTTCCAAATCTTTCAATCGTGGAGAAAATTTGGGGGCTCATAAGAGGAGGGTTTAACTATAGGTTACCTTGGAGCCAACTACATGATTTGAAATTCAATGTCCATGTATTTTTTCAGTGAGTTTTATAGAGGGCAGATTTGTACTTTGTGGTTCTCGATATAAGATACCTATGATAACCAAAGATGATGGAGAAGGGCTTCAGCTCTAGTTGTACAAAGAGCAAGATAAATTGAGTAGTTACCCTAGGAAGTTAAATTTGAACATCAAGACTTTAAGTTGCTTCCTAAATTTAGACTAATTTGAACTTAAATGCAGTGGTAAAGCTTTTTATTTGGTGGCAGAAAAACATTATAAAAACACCACCTTTCTATTTCCCAATTCATGGAACATAAAGAAGAAAGTAATCTGCAAAGAGAATGCCTGAAGTAGGAAGATACGTGCAGGTTTTATTTTCCAAAATAAGGGGGCTGCTCCAAATATATTTCAGTGTTCGTCATACATATGATTCAAAGTGGTCTCTGCAGAACAATGCAGCCAGTGTAAAGTTTTAGTCAAAAGTTTAAAGAAGCAAATTTCAGAACAGCATTGACTAGCTGCTGAATTCCGGATCAGTTTGACCTGATAAAAGATCATCTTTGTGACATAGAAATCCCATAGTCAAGTCTTGCTCCCACTACATCTAACACTGCAGAATGACAATAACATGAGTAAATAGTCAGTGATGTCACAAGAAGAGAGAAAGAGGTGGGCATTAATCTAAAAGTCAAGGTTTGATACCACTTCTTCTGAGTTTTGGAAGGTTGTAGGTAATAATGTTATATAAAGAAATGCTGCCTGATGTATAGACAGAGTCCTATTTATTGTTTAAAAAACAATGAACCACATAGTGTATTTTTCGTTTAATAACTCCACTGGGGCAATATTTTTGTAAACGATATTCAGGACAATACATTTATGTCAGATATTATTCCGAGAATAATATTATGATAGCATATATTTGATCACTCTCCCAGTTTGACAGGCTTGAAGACAGTTTCAGAGATTCACCCTACACACATCACTTTCGCCTCAGTCTGATTTTAGTTCAACTGAAGCCAATGAATACCCGGCCAGGCATTCACCTCCATCATACATTCTTGGAATTACAGAAGATTATGGAAGATGATCTGGTAGTCATCTGCATCAAAGCAAGCACAAAGAGATGATGAACGGAGCGCTGAAACTTTTCAGACACTGACCCCCAGTCACAGATCTGGGTTGAATCCATCATCATTCTTTAGCTCACTCCGCCACCTCAGTTTAGACACAGCTGTATGCAAATCAGTCTTGACCTTGTGCCTCATGGGAACAGTCCAGCCTGAACTGCCAAGCCATATCTTCCCTGGACCGTAAACAAGCATCCTGGGACCGGTTTTGGGGTAACACCCCTCATCAGCCAGGCTAGTTTGAATCCAGTGGCAAAGTAAGCAAGGGACCCACATCTGGGCATAACCTGCATCAATACAGAAGAGGAAACAATGGCACCAGATGAAACGAATAAGTAAAACATCATACGTTTTGGGGAGACTGACAGAGAGTGGCAAGCCATCAGCTGTTAGGGCCTCATTCAGATTTAGTTCGATACGGTAGTGGGCCTGGCGGTTCTGAGCAGGAAAAAATAAATGAGTCACAGACCCAGGGAGAAAACTCCCTACGGGACATTCTCATTAGTATTTTTTTTTTACAAAAACAAATTCAGCTTTGGGAGTTTGTTTTTTGTAAAACTTAAAAGTTGGCAAAATGGCTGCATGAACTACAGTAATGGCTCAGCAAACATTTACTGCCTTATGAGGAACCCCTGTGGTGCTGGCACCTTAGAATGCACTGAAATCTCTACGAGGCTGGTGGAGATCTCTAAATATGGTAGGGGATAGTCCACCAGGTTGGTGGAGATTATGACTTCTACATTCTAAATGAGGCCACTAGTTGTTAAAATCTCAGACCTCTGAGGGTCAGGGATCTGCTTGTAACTTTCCAGAAAGGAAGGAAGCATACAAGCCTACTATGATACCTTCTACCCGAGTTGTCTGGAATGATTGATCAAGATGCCGTGGTCAATGGGCTAAAAAGCTAATGATAAACCTAGCAAGACCAAGGCACTAGTGGTGCCATCATGAGGTACCAGGTGCAAATTGTCTAACATTGCGACATTACAGATTCTATCCAACTACCCAACCTGCATGTGCTCAAACACAGTTTTATTTTCAAGATAGATGCTAACAGTGATTACTGTTGAGTTTCAAGCATCTTGTTTGCCTTTGGAAGTTGTAGGTTAGGCATAATGCTGACCGGGCTACCTGGTTCGACCATTTTGTAGCAAAGATATCAGTAGTACATTTAAATATTTTGCGCCATTGTGGAAGATATAGATTAAGTATGGATAGCAATACATGATTAGCCACTGTGCTGAGCTCTAGCATTTGCACTCATCAAAAGCCCAAAAGTCAATCAGATTTAATGGCTGAAAAACTCAATCAAATGTATTCTTACGAGAGTAGATCAAATTCAGAATAGTGTGCGATTGGAAAGTAACCACAAGAAAACTGAATGCAAAAATACTATGTTTTGTAAGATGCCTAATACTAGACACTTTAAACACCGAGTAACCACATACATTGTGTTGATAGTTAAGAGCTGTATTTTGCATAGTAAGGTTTAAGAGTTCCATAATGAATGTAAATTATTGACCACTTAATTATGTCCAGCCAAATACTTGCTCGAAGCCTTTGCAAAACGAGCTTTGTACAGCTTAAAAGGCCCTCTTTTGATTGAAGAACCATGTGTAGGATTGCAAGCTATTGCTACCTTCCACATGCTTGACTGGTTTGGCTTTGTTAAATGGTGCCAGTAATTCCTAGGGCTCATCTTTTTAACTTTAAGAGGGACGATCTTTTACAGCCTACTTTCTACCTGCTCCAGGTTTGCCAATGGGAGCTTGCCCCACTCTCTACTTTTGTGGTCAAATTAATGTTCTTTCTGGATTCGAGGAAGCTAATGTCAAAGGTATCCAATGGTGCCAGTACTTCCTAGGGCTCATCTTTTTAACGTTAAGAGGGACTATCTTGTACAGCCTACTACCTGCTCCATATGATAATAACAAATGATGTTGTTAATTGATATAGAATAGATCAAACTCACAGGAGATAGCACCAGAACCATTTCGAGTCTCACTAAATATGCTAGACCAATGATTCTTAAATATATGACTTCTGTGGACCCCAAAGTAATCATTACTGGAACCCAGGTAGCCTCACAGAACCACTATTTGAATCCAGTGACCAACTGAGTCATTACTGGAAGTCAGGGACCCCAGCAAAAGCAGTTTCAATAATTTGAACTGCAAAACAATACACTCAAAATACAGAAACAAGCATTCATCAAGAAAATACGCAAATATTGACATTTATTAAAAATTAATTTCACAAACAAATAAAACAAAGTTTTAATTTTAATTGGAATATTGAAGCTTTTCTAAATTCAATTAAGGCCACTCAATCTCCATACTATATTCTGTTTGATGCCCTTGCACTGTTCTCACAAATCAATCTGCGGATACAGACTTAGGGGACAATTATGATGGCGGACGGATCGCCACCGCCATGAAGGCGGTGGCGATCCGTCTGCCATCCTTGCCCGTCCGCCACCTATTTCCCCCCGCCATATTATAATGGAGGGGGGACCGTGGTGGACGGCAAGACTAATATAAGGTCTAATATGGTGGCGGTGTCTATCAGACACCGCCAGCCATATTAGGATGGGCTGAGGGGAATGCCTTTCCGTGGTGGCAATGCCGCCACGAAAAGGCATACGGTCCTTGCTTTGGGGGCCCGTTGCAGGCCCCCAGGGTGAGGGGGGATGGGGGGTGCACATGGGGGTTGCGTTTCAGAATACAACATGGCAGGCACCGTGCGGTGCCTGTCATGTTGTGCTTTGAAACGCACAACGTGCATTTTTTGCATTGCGGCGGGCGGTGCTGAAACTGCCGCAATGTAAAAAATGCGGGATGCACCTGCCACTGTGGCGGGTGCATCCTAATTCAAGGCACGGGACATCCGCCCCTGTGGCGGACGGTTCCGTCCTCCGACAGGATGGCGGACGGACTTTGTCCGTCCGCCATCCTAATTGACCCCTTAATTTGTATCACCCATTTTTAGATTCCTTCACATTGACAGAACATTTAAAAATTTTCAATTTGACATTTTGCTTCTTTAATTATAGACTCTATATTGATATGTTAATATGTAATTTAGTTTTCTAAGCAGGTTCGACCCACTGTGAAGGTTTCGCGGAACCCCACGGATCCTCCGACCACAGGTTAAGAATCACTACTTTAGATCATGGGCTTCTGGCTCAAGGGCCATAAGCATGATTTTCCAAGCAATCTGCATATATCCTACACAAAACTAAAATAGAAAAGTATTGAGAGCAGCAAAATACCCTGCATGGTGATCTGCATGCAGAAATCCCTGAATGAATGATGGGAGGAGAACACAGTACGTGTGGGTGAGTACTGGTGTTTGTAATTCTGAAATATGTGATGGAACAGTGGGTATGCAACGTTTACAACGAAATTTTTACAACGCACTACCATTACAACGCAGGTATTACCACGCATACCATTACAACGCATTGCGCTGGGGGGCGCTCTAGGGTAAGTAATAAGTTTAATTTTCTATCCAACACCTTCCCTAGTGTCCACGGGGACTGGAGTTGGAATAGAAAATTATACTTACCACTATCCAGCACCTCTAAGCGCTATGCGTTGCAACGGTATTCGTTGTAAATACCGCGTTGTAAAGGTATGCGTGGTAAAAGTATGCGTTGTAACGTCATACATCCGGAACAGTGTGTATACATTTTTCGTTATATACCTTCCTTCCAAAGTGTGCATATTTAAGACCAGTGATGACCATTAAGTTGATTAATAATAACATCCTTTATGGGTCCGGCCCTTAGAAACGGCAGGAATGAAGTGTAAAGTGCTATATAAAACGATTAACATTATTATGTTAGTGGTGATTCGTAGAAATCTGTCAGGGTGAAAACAGTTTAAAACAAATAAGGAGTTGCCTTTGTGTACCAAGATCCGGACTTGAGATCGACAGATTATACACACAGCCACCACAAAAGTATTAATCCAATGACATAGTCTATGGTTTATTGTCTCTAAATCGGATTTAAAATCAGCCCTTGATTTGTAGTGCAACGCTAGAGATAATGTCCAAAGGCAGCTGGTAAAGAGGATGTGGGCTAACGGCTAGAGCTGCCAACTTTGAAGCTGAGGAAGCAGGTACCAGCGTTGGGTCAATTCTGTGATTCTGGGAATATCACTTGATCTACCCTGTGCCTTCCAAAAATGAATGTGTAACGTAACTGGTGCCAATAACTTCAGGTCGAGTTCGGAGCTATATAAAAAATAGAGGTTCACACACAAATTAAACAAGTTACAAACAAGCCGTAGTTGCTGCCTATTTATGTTATGCAACGAACAACCATTGACAAAGCCAATTGTCCCAACTTCTTGTAGGTATGATGTTACTTGTATCATATATCTTGATGCATTTACATAACTAGCAAAATACAAGTCGGGCGGCACACTCTGCTAAGCACAGATTTTTAGCTGGGGTTTGTAAGCCACACCCTTAATTACTATGGCCACGCCCCTTTGAGAGCCCCCTAGTTTTTTCATCTCTCTTAAAGCCCTGCCTACAGCGAAACCAGGATGGCAATCAACAAAATCAACATGAAAGTATTTGCGTGCACTCTCGGGCCTTTCAGAGGCTGTGGAGATTTTTCCTGCAAACCCAGGTTTTTTAGCCGGCACAGAAAAGCACTCATCAGAACGGCGAATGCACTGACGACAAACTCGGGGCTCCAGCATAACAGCGCCAGCGTCTCCATCTCTTTAATTTGAGGCGAGCTGTAGCGCTAGGTTCCTCATGGGCGAAAGCCAATTAAGTGTAGGTGCTGGAGTTCTCTTTGACGTACACAGGGACAACTGGTCTGACAAGTCCAATAGGGAGGCAACTGGAACGTTTGTGACGCATGAAAGCGTTATAAAATCTTTATGTACGTAAAAATATTTTTGCCGAGCGTGCGGAGAAAATGAAAGTAAATTGCCTATGTTGCTATATAGCATCGTGGCATTACCGGGGAGAAGATGCGGTGAAAAAGTTGCAGCAGGCGGGCGCTGAAGTCACGTGGTTCAAAACATGCTGAGCTCCTGCACCTGAAGTGGACCACGCTAAAAAGCACAGGGAGGCGATAGTAGATGCCGTGGGATGCACCCAGCCTGCTCGCTTCACAATTTTGACTCCAGCCTGAGAGGGCATGGCACAGCAGGACCCTCTACTACAACAGAGGAGCACACAAGTCCCAACGAGAGATGTAAGGGGGCACAGGTGCGAGCTGAGTGGTGCGCACGTGCTCGCGCAACGCTCCGACCGCAGTGGAGAACAATCTCGCGTATCAGCGGGAGGGGACATGCACAAGGAAATCTCCAGGCGTGCACCAGTATGCATTGCAAGCAATGCAACGCGTGCACTTCTTTGATGAAAAAGCGGTGCCAATGGCTTTAGGTCTCTCCTAAGCAGCGCACATGCGCGTTGCATAGGCGAGACCTAAAAAGTGCCACATAGATGTTCCTGTCTCAGGAATACACTAAAAATGCAAGAACTCTAGAGCTGATGAGACCCCCAGAGTTTAATTCATGTGTGTTATTTTAGAAGCCAAAGGGGTAGTGGATGTTAACTCTGAATTATTGTTTGCTACCCCAACCAGGCTGCTATTAACCCCTGGCCACCAGCAGGCCCAGAGCTACAAACCCTGGTTTGTAGAACTCTTGACCTTGCAATCCTATTTGAGGTTATTGAGGATCACTGCTCTTTATTTTAAGTGAAAAGTATAACACATTGTTAGAGTATTGAACTTTTAAAAAATGATTTAATTTTTTGCACAACACAATGAGCAAAGCATGTGTGCACTGTAAAGCATGCACTTGTGGTACTTTATGGAGCTCTTTATTAATCTGGGTAATATGCTCTCAAAATAATACCTAGTTTATGTACATAGATTTCTAGAGACAGTGAATTTCACATTGTGCACTATAAATGTGTATTTTTACTCATTGCCTAGTGTGGCATATGCCTTTCTGTGCCTGCCACTGGCTTTTATAATTTGTGGTCTATGTCCCTGCTTATGCCAGTCCCGAGATTGCTTTTCATATTCCTGCGTGCTATTTTCTGTTTGCTTTGAGGGTTTATCTCTCTGCACTGTCAGTTCATCGCGAAATCATAGTTGATCTTTGAATCACTTAGTTTATAAACTTTCATGCAAATTATGATACACACTGCACAGTTGTATTCCTTTTTGTATGTTGGATTCTGCGGATAGCGTCTATGTCTGTTTTAAGTGTGTTTGTGAGGGTCTGCAAAACTCATTCCTATGAAAACTGACCAAGGTCCTTGCCTGATGGAGGGGAATTCCCTGGCTGATAGGTGTCGACTTTAACTCGGCACTTGATGTGGCTGCCTGTAAGGCTGGACCGTATAGTGGGGTCAGGGGCGGCAGGTGACATTTGAAAGTGGTGAGGCGTAAAATGATTGGCATACTGCACCGTTGCGAGCAAGCGCAGCGAGCAAGCCCGAACCACCATAAGGGGTGGTTTTTCTCGCCGCTTCTTTATTACAGCCACCATGTGCCTCCCCTGCTTCTGCTTTATTAATGTCACTGTAAACCCCCTTTTCCTTATCGCTGTAGTTTTTCCTCAGTCCCAATCACTGCTTTTTCTCTATGAAAATCGCTGGGTGTCTCCTGATTCTATTTCACTGTATCTTCCTCATTATCACATCTGCAAATTCTCCTTTACCACAATAACTATACATTTGTTTAGCGTAATCTATGCATCTTCGCTTTTATTAGAATCACAGTGTATTTCATTTATCACAATCAACGTACCCTTGCCTTCATCACACAGATAGTGTGACGATTGGAATGGTAGGAAATACCGTCCCTTTTATCTTAAATATTGTGTATTACCCACCATTCAAATCGTTACATTCTTAGATGTGTTCTCAAGCACTCGCCTCCTCTCTCTGGTACCTCAGCTCATGACTATAGTCATCAGCACTGAATTTATGCAACTCTGCACCCACAGTTTCTGCATAATTAAGGATTTGCCACATTCGCCAGGTATTCAACCATTTGCTGCATAATATGTAGATTTTACCAAAAATAAGTCCTGGGCTCACACGGTTCATACATTACTGAAAACAAGTTCCACGTTTTGTTCTGCACATTGACAGACTCTTTGACAAGGTTAATTACTCACGGTTCAGTGGCAGATTGCTCTAATCAGATGTTTAACTTGTACTTACAAGATGTAACTTTGCCCAGAGAGTACTAAAAATTGCTACAATACCAAAATAATGAAACAACACTGTCACAGATTGTGTTGCTATAAACTGCATAATTTGTCATTTCTTGCTTCATAATTTTCTCAACTCTGCCACCCAATTTAGTCCTCCATTTCCACACCATACCAGAGGCCCTGTTTTTACATAGGAAAGGCTCAAATATATGACTATTTAAGATTATTTTTCCGTCCTTGCATACGCACAATTCCAATGGAGTAGCCTGGGTACCACGGGCCCCAATGTTTTGTAATTGAATTTATAGGGCACGCAGTACCCACAAGGGGTCTCCCGGCGCCAGTAGAGTAATGATTACGCATCGCAGTTGTTATTGGGAGAAGAGCCAGGTTTTAAGGTCTTTGCGGAATTTTAACAGAGATGGTTCTAGTTTCAGTGTAGCCGGAAGAGAATTCCACAACCTGGGAGCAACACAGGAGAAGGAGCGTCCGCCCATTCTCGCCAGTTTTAATCGCGGAATCAGAAAATTGCCATGAGCTGATGATCTGAGAGAACGGGATGGAGAGTATTGTCGGACAAGGGCCTGGAGGTAACCTGGGGCCGACCCTTGCTTGATTTTATGCATAAAGCAAAGGGCCTTGAATTTGACACGATTAGCAATACGGAGCCAATGAAGGTCTCTAAGGAAGGGGGAGATTGGAGATCTCCACGGGACCTTACAGAGGAGTCGGGCGGCTGAATTCTGCACAATCTGAAGTCTCCTCTGAAGCTCCAAGGTAACTCCTAGGTAGATCACATTGCCGTAGTCCAGGCGAGAGGTGATTAAAGCCTGGACCACCGAGCGTCTTGTCCATACTGGGAGCATTCATAAGATTTTATGGAGCCACCCCAGGATGGAGAAGCAGGTGGCTGCCACCTTGACCATTTGATGCCGCATGGAGAGCGAGTCGTCCAGGACAAAGCCAAGGTTGCGAACCTGGGTCACTGGAAGGGGTGGTGGGCCCATTTCTGACGGCCAGTGTGCAGGGCTCCAGAGGTGTTTTTGCTTGCCCAGAATGAGCTCCTCCGTCTTATCTCCGTTCAGTTTCAGGAGGTTCGCCTGCTTCAATTCTGCCACTCGGCTAAGTCCAAGTTTGAGAACAGATGGAGCGTTAACCGCGGCCGAGGAGAGGGAGAAAAGGATCTGAGTGTCATCTGCGTATGAGTAAAGGGAGAGACCAGCGTCTTCCACGATGGTTGCTAGGGGTCTCACGTAGATATTAAAGAGCATAGGGCTCAGTGAGGACCCCTGCGGGACACCATATGCAGATGAACGGACAGAGGTGCGGTGATTTAAGAAAGAGGCCAGCCAACTAAGGGCAGGGCCTGTCACTCCAGCCGTTCTCAAAGCTCTCAGAAGAATGGGGTGAGAGACCGTATCGAATGCGGCGCTTAAGTCTAGAAGAATAAGCGCCGCAGTCTCACCATGATCAAGACAGGTGCGTAAGTTCTCAGTAACCCCCAGGAGGGTTGTTTCGGTGGAGAAGTGGGAGCGAAATCCCGACTAGGATGAATGTAAAAAACCTGTAGTCTCCACATGAGAGGTAAGATGTATGTTTGAAGAGGGCTTTCGGCCGGTTGATGGCCTTTTCAATAGACTCTGAGACAAACAGGGCTTTTGCCTTTCGGCAGGCTTGATGGTATTGCCTGAGTGCTGAACGATAGGTTAATTTGTCATTCAGGGCGTAGGTTTTACGCCAAGATCTCTCCAGATGTTTTCATTCGGATTTAATAGCTTTCAAATCGTCCGTGAACCAAGGGGCTGGGGCAAGATGCGGGATCGGTAATCTAGGACGCGGCGGCAGATGGTGGTTGATGTTAGAGGTTAGCCAGAGGGAGACCTCCTGAGCCAAAGAGGTGCACCCAAGTTTGGTATTGGGGCAGGTGGCCATAAGAGAGGCGTTGAACGCCGAGATGTTCAACTTAGACCAGGCTCTATGGTTGTTCCTACTGCCAGGAAGGGGGATGCACTTTGTAGCATCTGCAGGCAGAGTGAAGTGAATGGCATAGTGATCGGACCAATCGAGGGGAAGGGCAGGGGAGGTACAGTCAAACAGGACATTGGAAATGACAGGATCAAGTAAGTGGCCTGCCTGGTGGGTAGGGCCTCGGTTGCGTAGTGATAGGTTAATAGCCTCGCAGTTGGATAGAAACATTCTGCTTAATCCATTCTGCAGTTCCCAATTGAAGCAAAGCATGTGGGCCCCTCTCACCTGCTTCTGTAAAAAGTACTTCGCCCCTGATAATTGGTGTGGAGTGGGCCCTCACGCTCATGGAACCCTGTACCCCTGCCCCGTGACCTGACCTGCTGCACTATTGAGAGCTATACATATGGTTCCTCCCGAGGTGAGATTATGTTCAGGCAACCATCCTTCACCCGCCCAGGTTTCCAGTATAAAACAACCTGTAAGTCCACTACACGAGCGACGACGATGAGCAGCAGGCACAAGCAGACTGTCCGATGTGTGTCCAGACAGACTAGGGAGCGAGCACGCAGACAGACAGCGTGCATCCCGAAATGGCCAATCACTGCATGGCTTCACATGAAGTCACACAGTAATTGGCCATAGAAAGTGCGGCTGCGGCAGTGTGCCACCACCCACGCGCGGCACCTAATATGGATTGCTGCGCAGTGGACCAACCAATCCTGGTGCTGATTGGCTAGGGGGGCACAGATACCATTTGCCCATTTCAACCCAGGGGGCTGCGGCCCTGGGAGTGCTGTATGAAACAGCACCCCTTGTGTCCCTCTCTAAGGGGGAACAAGTAAGCGCATGTGCAGGCTGATCAAAGCCCAAAAATACACATGCCCACTACTGCTGCAGCTGAGTGTGGACTGTCACTCAAGCTGCAGCAGCCCAGCCCAGCCCCACCCCCTGGCACCGCGCACTCCGATATTGTATCGGGACTCGAGCCTGAGGTGAGTGACAACAGCAATGTCACTGACTGACTGCAGTGCTGCTTTTCAGGCGCTGTGCGTCCACGCCACGAGGCTTAGTGGGGCTACGCCCCTACACCCCAATGGACGCACCGTGCCTGAGTGGGGTCACCTACCGTGCTTCCCCCCCTGTCGGAGAGACAGATTACTTGGGGTACACACATTCCTGCTCGGGATGGGAGATTTCACATCCTTGTCGGAGTTAAAGTCATGCTTGTATACTTTAAAAGCAAACACAAGGAGATTATGGACTTTTTAAACACTCACCTCCAGTCACAGATCTGGGTAGAGTCCATCATCATTCTTTAGCTCACTTCGCCACCTCAGTTCAGACCCAGCTATATGAAAATCCGTCTCATGGGAACAGTCCAGCCCGAACTGCCAAGCCAGGTCTTCCCTGAACCGGAAACAAGCACCCGTCATCAGCCAGGCTAGCTTGAATGCAGTGGCAAAGTGAGCAAGGGACCCACGTCTGGGCATACCCTGCCAACAAGGGTAAATCCTTTAAACCGTGCATGCCGGGACCCGATGTATACACTTCATGGGGTGTGTATACAGTGGAAGACCGATGCCTTCCGCTACCTGGGCATCAGGATATATTGTCAGCAGGCAAAATGTGATTTGCACTATGTATGTCTGCATTGTTAAATGAAAATCAATAAAAACAGATTCAAACAAAAAAACAGAGGTTCCTTCAAAGGAATACTTAAGGTCCATCTGTCGCATTTGCGACAGAGTACCCTTTTCACCAAATTCTAAAATCGGTCCAAAGTTTTTAAAGTGATCTTCTGTTTACCAACGATATATGAGCTATCTTTTACACTGCACATGTTTTATTTAACTATTTATTTATGTTCAAGGGAATAATTCAGAAACTTTTATTTAAATGCTTGTGTTTTAGAATCAATTCAATCAATTTTAAAGCAGTCTGAAGCAAAGAAGAGAATGCTTTTGTAACTCAGCATCAAGTAAACATGCCCAGTGTGTTTCACTGTACTGAAATGACTAAGCACTGGGTACTTTCCTGGACGGCAACCTGGGTAGACCTTTGATAGCTGTCCCCTTCCAAATGACCTTCTGGGTCACCCTCTGGGTATCAGTGGAAGGCAGGATGGCTCTCACTAAAATGGTGGTCCTACTGCGACATCTCTACTACTTTGCAACCTTACCATTATATATCCTCTGCCATTTCTTTCACACTCTTGAGTAAGCAATCAGAGATTTTCTCTAGAGTAACTCTCACCATCGGGTAGGTATCAAGAAACTTTACCTCCCAGCAGAACAAGGATGCCTAGCAGCACCAAACACGGAACAGTATTATCTCACGGCGCAGCTGCAATGGGTGGCCAGGTGGCTGGCCGACCACCAGCTACATGATACAGCAACCACACTGCCACCTTGTCCCTAACTGCCCTGGTTAACCTGTTCCACCCCTGTGAGAAGTCGATCCACTGGCATCTCTGCTGCTCAATATGGCATACAGACGTTATTTACAGTGCTGATATATCATCCGGAACATGAAACCATATGCACTTGCTTTGCCACTGAAGGGCACACCTAGTGAGCACGTGATCACTATGGCAGTTGAACTGCACAGCTGGCGAGAGGCCGAGATTCAGGACATGGGGACCTGTATTCGGAGGGCACCCTAATACAGTATGCCAAACTAGTCGAGGAAGGAACAAACGGGGAGACATGACCAACGAGCCCTCAACACAACTCACAATCCAGTACATGCATGTGATGGGGCAGGGTGAACATCTCATGTGGTGGTTTGTTGCTTTCCTTAGACAGCACACTGCAATCACACTGACACCATTGAGATGCCACTGGGAAAGGGATCTGGACCACCCACTCATGGACCCCAAATGGGCCTCTATACTTAAAAGCCCTATACATATCCCAAGGAATGTGCACATCCAACAGATACTAAACTACATTACGCTGAGAGCATATCTCACCCCAGATAAAATCAACAGATATTTATATCGCATTGAGGCCGCCTGCCCTCTTTGCCACCTTATAGATGTGGACTTGTTGCACATGTTATGGGGATGTCCATGACTTCAGGGATACTGGAATGCGGTGGCAGAGGATCTCTCCCATTGCACGGAACACATCATTCCCTTTGAATGGGAGACCTTTATCCTACACCTTCACAGTAGAAGTAAAAACACAGGATGACCTTGCGCTTCCTAGATCTAGGAATAGCAGTAGTTAAGCAGCTGATCACTAGAAAATGGAAGGCCCTGAGCCCCCTCACATACTGGCTTGAAGGCGCTCCCTGCTGACGTGGGCTAAAGCATCGGGAAGACACACTGGGCATTCGAAGGACCCCAATTGCTACATGCTGGGATGCGATTCTGGGTGAGCTGCAAACCACCCATAACACTGCAGTAGGCAAGCCAACCCCAAATGACAATACTGCCCCTGAGCATGCACTAGGGGAGGAACATACGCCCTGACACAGATGTAATTGAGGATCCACTACTCCTGGTTGGGCTTACGCATCGCCTGATGCGGTTTTCGGAGTGAACATCAAAATGATCCAACAAACAAGAGCAGAGAGGATGCATTGATGTGGGGGACCAGGAAGCGATCCTGTTTGACACACAACTACCTGTTTGTTTTTACTTTGTCACATTTAATTATTGCCTGCTTCCCCTGTTAGCAGACTACCACACAGTCAGCACTTACTGAGAAAACAAATGGGGTGCACCTGGGTACTAAGGGGCATATTATTAAGAACTGAGATAAAATTATCGCCGCTGTTGCGGCAGGAAACTGGCGCTAAAATGGCGATAATGGGCTTGATATTATGCCCTAGTGAATTCCCATAGCAGCCCAGGTTCTGGTGTCAACGTGGGCTTCTTGGTAATATGCCCCTAATAACTCCAAATAACACTAGAGGTCAACATGTGAGGCATATATAACTTCAGTATGTGCAAACCTGGGCTTCTTGGTAATATGCCCCTAATAACTCCAAATAACACTAGAGGTCAACATGTGAGGCATATATAACTTCAGTATGTGCAAACCTGGGCTTCTTGGTAATATGCCCCTAATAACTCCAAATAACACTAGAGGTCAACATGTGAGGCATATATAACTTCAGTATGCGCAAATGATTGTCACCACTAGAGGTGCAGATATGTCCAGTTCGCCCTTGTACCAATGTATATTGTCTACTAAGTAACTAGCTAATAATGGCTAAAACAAAATGTGATTTGCACTATGTATGTCTGCATTGTTAAATGAAAATCAATAAAAACAGATTCAAACAAACAAAAACAGAGGTTCCTTCAAAGGAATACTTAAGGTCCATCTGTCGCATTTGCGACAGAGTACCCTTTTCACCAAATTCTAAAATCGGTCCAAAGTTTTTAAAGTGATCTTCTGTTTATCAACGATATATGAGCTATCTTTTACACTGCACATGTTTTATTTAACTATTTATTTATGTTCAAGGGAATAATTCAGAAACTTTTATTTAAATGCTTGTGTTTTAGAATCAATTCAATCAATTTTAAAGCAGTCTGAAGCAAAGAAGAGAATGCTTTTGTAACTCGGCATCAAGTAAACATGCCCAGTGTGTTTCACTGTACTGAAATGACTAAGCACTGGGTACTTTCCGTGATCATGTACGCCTACTCACGCAGAAGGGATACGGAGAAGTTGACTTACAGCATATGGGTGCAGCTTGTCAGAATTCTTTTTTTTTTTTTTTTTTAGAAGAACCGATAAATACAAAAATAGAAAGTTTAAAAGATGTTCAGATGAGATATGCATAAAAAATAAGCGGAAAGAAATTCTTCTTAAACCATTGAGGATTGGTTTCACTTAAACCACTGAAAGATACAGGAGATGTTTGCACGTCAATAAAAGAAAAACATAATTTTTAAAGGTTGAGAATGCAAGTTGACACTTTACACAGAATGTATTTATTTGCCACAGTTTGTAAGGGTTTGAACAATGGAGTCAGACTGGAAGAACACTTTTACACAATTACCTTGTAATTATCACATTATTGCAATATACTTTTTAATAACTGGTTATCATTAACTCCTACGTCTTTGTTGATCGGACGGGAGAGATGTTTAGGAACCTGCCCAGTTTGGCACACATTTCGCCTGTAAATAGTTGACGAAATGTGCTTGGAGAAAATGCCCTGAATGATGCAAGCAGTGTGTGAACACCAAATGCCTCAGTTGTTCTTCTCTTCTAAAGGGCTACCTTTTAATGGTGTGGTAAGACTACACTTCAGAGATAGTGTACCTCACACCATTGAAAAACCTGTGTGCTTTATAAACTGTTAAAGAGGCCTTTAGTCTTGTAGACTGTGACTGATGTTCTTTGTGAGAGCTTGGTCAGAAACATGGACCAACCGTCCTCTTGTGGATGGCTAGCCCAGTGATGGACCTTTGAAGTTAGGCTTTTATCATGCAGTGCTGGGAGACAAACAATATGTAAGTCATAAGTAGATAGTTTTCTGCACCCAATCCTGGAGAGGCCAGAGGAGACTGAGGGCCCCAGCTGAGGAGCAGAGGGACCCCTCCTTCGGCACAATACCACCCCCTCCCGCCAGCATGATGCCAGGGCCTACTGCGACCCTGGACCTGGTGCTTTCCCGGCCCTGACAGCTGTGAGGCAAGCTGGCGTCTGGGCTGCCAGAGCGGAGAGCTCAGAACTGACTCCTGGTGGTACTGACTGAGACTGGGGCACCCCCTTTAATATGACAGCACCTGTGGTCCCCCACACGCAGCTGTGACACACCGCGGTCCTCCGGGGCCCCCCTCTGTCAGGACCTGCTGCGGCCCTGGCCAGGAACCTGCCTGGCCCTGACAGACTCAAGGTAGCCAGCTGCCGTAGCTGTTAGTGCATATGATGCAGAGCTGACCCCTTAGGGGCCGTCTAACGCAGGTCAATGAAATGTGCATCATGATCCGAAACTATGCGACCTAAATAGTCGGTGTGATGTATCTGGATCACTGGGTGGGTGAGCAAAGGAAATGTAAATGCACACATGCAGCTGATGGGGCGTTCAAGAGAACGAGTATACCTTGGATAACCATGAGCCTCTTCTCTAAGCAAAATCCTAATACAAGGCAAGCAACAAATAAAACTGTCTGTTCCACTAAAGGAAATACATTCTCACAAGGTAACTAAACTTTCCCTACTAGCATTCGCTGCAATGAACTCATGTCCAGCGGGATTTTACCGTATGTAATACAATTATTCCTTGTACAGCTGATATCAACTATACCAACCGTTTACCACTAACACACAAAGAGATCCTATTACCAAGATGTTGTTGACGACATATCACAACACCACAAAATAGGGGACAACTTAATTAGTGTCTTCTACACAGAGACAACCCATAGGTAAACTCTCGCGATCTTAGGCCTTGGCCTTGACGGACCCGTTCATAACTTCAGCTTTGCATCAAGTGTCACAATCATTTACGGGCTTTAACCATGCCAACTCTAACCACTTCATTCCCCTCAACAGCACACAGCCATTTCAAAAACCCCACAATCGTTGCCAAAGCACTAGCAACGTGCATCCCTATAAATACTTACATTCCTTCGCTGCTATACATTGACGTCAAAGAATAGGCTATCAACACTTCATCAATCCTGCTCTTTGCCAAACAAAATAATCTGGGCTCTTTGTACTTTGGCAATAATTTCACTGTATTTTTAGCACCCTAAAACATCACATCTCTAGGCAGAACCATGGCTTTGCTACTAAAGATTTGATCCAGTGTAAACTGTACAAATATTTTAAGTTTAACTTTCAATTGACTACTTACTCATTTATCCCTGTAACTGCACTTGGCCCTCTACAGCTAGACAGATTACAGCATTACCCTCACCACTGAGGCGAATGTCCCTTTGATGGAACATTCTCCGCCGATAGGAGGGGTGTGAATTAGGATGTCCAAAACACAACACTAGCCACCCAATGAGGACCATTTATTGATGACTAATTCACAAATTGGAAATAAGGTCCAAATACACTACTCTCAGGACCATAATGTGATAAAATAAATAATTGCAATGGGGAAACCCAATTGCTTAAAGAAATCAAGTCTAACTAAAATGATGCACACCTGGAGCTCTGCTACTGTGACACAGAATAGAATACCAGAACTTTATATTCTGAAAAGATTATCTGTTTTTTCCTACAATGCATTTAGATCAAAAAAGCAATTCAACTCAATTTCAAATAAAGAACATCAGAACACAATAATAGACTCAGGCAATTGAGATAGTTTAGTTATTGTATTAATGTTCCGAAATCGATCCAGATAAGTATTTTCTTAAGCATCTCAGTCAAGAATATTAAAGCATGTAGTGCAAGACTACACATTTCATCAGAGGTTCAAATCCAAAGAGAATGGTTTAAAACAAGCATCGGATACCAGGTTACAGACTTATATCACCATTAAAGGCAGCATGATAGCTAAGTCCTTTTTAACAGCATCTAAAGATTTGAAGCCACGGGGTAAAGGATTTAAATTTAAAGTCCTATAAGGGCGAGTACGTGAGCATTGGCCAAAAAAGGAAATATTAGGCAAAAATCAATTGTTTTGGTAAAGAAGGATTTCAGGTAAACTGCAAGAATGCAACAACATCAGAAAAAAGGCAGTCACCGATAGACATTTAGAGGATAATTATACAATCATAGTAAAATAGTTTCATTCTCTTCCAAGGAAACGAAGACAATAATAGCGTTGAATGCATTTGTCCCAAAGAAAAATAATACTGAAGTGTTGCCAAAGAGGGAAAAAGGTATAAAGCAGCCTCTCCTTTGGGGGTTCTTCTTTTATAGTACTTTTGGCACGTTAATGACATGGTGTCATTCCACTAGTCAGTCAATTGTATGATTAGTTTATGTATGTAGTCAAAAAATACATTTAATTACTCTGCATTCTTTCCCAAGCATTTCATGTGAATGACTCAGCTTTCCAGACCTCATAGGTTTGTCAACGATATGAAATATACAATGTAACAGTCTATGACATTGGGTTGCAGTTGACTTTCCCGTGAGCCATCTCACATTGAAATTCGAAAGAATGTCCTTTGTATGTAAAAGGAAATAGGCTAAGAACAAATAATGCAACACTTGCAGAAATGCCAATGAATTATTATGCTTGCTAGGGGAAAATTGTAGCTCAAGAAAGAACACGTTTAAAGTTTGAAATGCGTAAATAAGCTTTAACTGAATTCAACTTGATTGAAATCCAATATAATGCATCAAATTACCATTTCATAATAAGTGAAGAATAGTACATGTTTCACCAATGTATTACTGCACAAAATTGATTAGCATTAGTTGTGGCCAACTGGCACAAATTTTCAACATCCATACATGTAGATTATTCTTAAAAAACGTTTTACTAAAATTGTTTTTACATTTTTTTAATCATTAAGGTCTCTACAATAACATCTGTAAGTTTCAATTTCCTAACTACTTTCATCGAATATTTGCCCCACAGTTTATTTCTAATGCTTTTGCAATTAAAGGCAATAAAACTGTTAGGCCCCATCATTAGATTCATTCACTTTCATCAGTATGTGAATACTAAAACATCATTTCATGAGTAATCTTGTTAGGGAAAATCTATTAATAAGGATTATAGCAACACTCCTGGTCCGGATGGTTTCTCCAGCGGAATACTATGCAGCATTTCAGGAAATCATGCTCCCACAACTCCACACTCGGTTTGAGGAGGTTCTGGAAGGATGCTCCTTTCCCCCTGACACAGCCACAGTCATGGTCATACCCAAAGCGGACCCTCCCTCAGCCTCATGTTCTAACTACTGACCAATTTTGCTTATTAATACTGAGATTAAAATGTACGCAATAATTCATGCCACCCGTCTGAAGTGTGTGCTCCACACTCTCATCCACCCTGATCAATGTGGTTTCATGCTACACCTTAGCACAAGGTACTGTCTGAGACGCTTCCATGTGGCCCTTGTTAACCGACACCACCTCTCCATTATGAGCTCTAGTGCTACTCGACTTTGAAAAGGCCGTCGACTGGTACTACTTGGGGGATGCGCTAGAGAGAGCGGGTTTGGTCCCCATTGTCAGATAATGGTGGGAGTTCTATGGCTCCAACCCATCAACCAGGGTCCTAATAAACGGGGCACTATCGGAAGCCTACCTTATCAGAAGGGGTACCCAACAGGGGTGCCCACTCTCCTCTCTCCTATTCGCTCGAGCAACTGGCCGATGAGCGGATACAGGGATGGACCTGGAAGGGTTCCCATGAAGACTAGATCGCCCTGCATGCAGACGATGTGCTGATTTTTCTGGCTGACGCAGCCCAATCCTGGCTAAGATGCCTCCGAATCCTCCAATCCTTTGAGAGAGCATTGGTCTTACGCCTTAACACGGCTAAATCCACTTTGGTGCCCCTTCATGCCTCATGAGAATGTGTGGACTTGTAAACAACTATTCCCCCACGAAGACTTGTTCAGTATCTGGGTGGTGCTTCTTCCAGAGCTGACCTGGTCCCTCCATGTCAACCCATTGCTCAAACGTACAATGACGACCTTCGTCATTGGCAATCCCTTTCACTCAACTCCCTCGGTAGGATTGCCCTGTTCAAAATGATGGTTCTGCCCTGTCTCTTATATGTACTCCAGAATCTCCCACTCCACCTTCCTCACAGGTGGTTCCGTGGACTGGATGGGGTGACCACGACTTTCCTCTGGGGTGGCTTGACATTGCGGCTGGCCCTTACGCACTGCCAACGAGCCCCATAAGATGGGGGAATGGGGATGACAAATCCCTTCCTGTATTATCAGGCCACCTATATCCTTGTAATCCACGATTGGTTCAATGGCGGATGGTCGGATCCGGCTTATAGACTGAAACTAGAAAGCCTTGGGTCTGCTCCTCGGCTCTAGGCCATGCTCTATGGGGCTGCAATTCTTCACAATTTACCAGCAGTTACCTGAACGACCCTGCTCATGTGGCGGTCTGCGCTGTGACACACTCAATGGGACGCTAAAATTACTCTACAGATGCCCCTCTGGCATGGTACTTGGCTGCAAGATGTTGGGACACTAGCAGGATTTCAGAAATGGGGCCTGATAGGCATCACTCACTTAGGAGATGTGTGGAAGGGACAGCATGTGCACTCTCTCCGAGAGATGCAGCAAACATACTCCCTACACTCTGATCAATTTTAAAAATATCTCCAATTGCAGCATGCCCTTGCCCTTCACATTCCCATCCACACAGAAATCCCAGAATTTAGCCAGATGGAAGCTAAGCTCCTCATGGAGAATCTAGGGAAGAGGGGAATATCCCAAATCTACCAATCCCTGATAAACAATACCCGACCAAATTAGACCCCACTACAACTCACTAGGAGCCCTGGGTAGGCCCTCATGGAGGAAGACTGGAGGGAGGCATGATGGCCCCTAGGGTACTAACCCTATCGGCCAGGCTCGGCCTCATTCAAATCTTTTATCTCCATTGTGCATATCTTACCCCTGTGCGGCTGCACAAAGCAGGCTTCCTCCTGACCCCAAAATGTCTGTTTTGTGAGGCAGAACCAGCTGATTTTTATCACATAGTCTGGTCCTGCACCATCCTTTCCAAACACTGGGCATCAATTGCGGCCGAACTGAAATTTGTAAATTTGCCATGTAAAATGGTTGTAAAATATTTCCCTTCATCAAAGCCACTCACAGACCAATTCAGACACTCATGCACCTACACACAGACCCACTCAGACACTCACTCACAGACGGACTCACTCACTCATAGAGCCACTCTCAAGCCCACTCACTCTCATGCCTACTCGCAGGCCCACTTAGACACTAACGCATCCACTCAGTCACTCATGCACCCACTCACACACCCAGTGAGACACTTATGCAACCACTCCCAGACCCATATAGATGCTCACATACCCGCTCACACACTCATTTATATACTCATGCACTCCCTCACAAGTACTCTCTCACACACTCACTCTCAAAGACTACAGATTACAGTTGGGAAATAAATTTACAAGAACCTTAGAAATTCACTTAAGAAACCAAAGGTTACAGGGACGTTATAGTTAGTAAACAACATTTAAAAAAACTTAGAAAATGCCATAAAAAAACAGAGGCCACAGGTACGTTTTAGTTAGGCTCAGATTTCACTCGTACAAAACCATATAAATCCAGCAGTTATGGTTACCTTAGCTAACTTTTTTTTACATCCCCACAATGGCCTTCTTATAATCGCACATATTACATCACTCATTACATGGTCAGTGACATCACTGATGACAACACTGATGACATCTCAATGACACCACTGATGATATCATCTGCAGAACCATTCACACACCCACTCAAACCCCTATACCTCTCATACACCCACTCCCACACAACCACTCACTGATCCATAGAGCAACTCACACATCCACTCACTCATACAGCCACTCACACAACCACTAACTCACCCATACTGCCCCTCTTGCACCCACTCACTCACCAATACAGCCACTCGTACAATCCAGTCACACAGACACTCACACACCCTTACAGCCCTTCACACACAGTCACCCATACAGCTGCTCACACACCTACTCACTCATCCACACAGTCACTCATACAGCCACTTACTCATACAATTAATCAGACATCCAGTCACTTGCACAGATACTAGCACATACTCACTCACTTATACAATCACTGACACAAGCACACACTCACCCATACAGCCAGCCACTCTCACATTCACTCACTAACCCATACAGTCACTCAGACATCAACTCACTCACCCATACTCCACTTATGCACCCACTCACTCACCCATACAGCCACTCACACTCCCCATCACTCACCTATACAGTCCGTGATCTTAATGTTGCAGATCATAAAGATCTTTTCGGAGAGTAGCAGCCACATTTGCATTTTAGGTACACAGGACCTTTCCCGTGCAGTGCTTTATATGCCAAGCACAGAGCTTTGAAAACAATCCTCTTTCTCACCGGAAGCCAATGGAGTTTGACTGATGGGCCTGTCACAGACTTAAATTTGGGCATTTTCTTCAAAAGGCAACATGCTGCATTTTGCAGCATCTGGAGCTTGTTCACTGGACTCTGTTGTATGCCCATATAGAGGACATTACAGTAATTGACCCCATATTTAATTAGGGAAATGATAAACAGAGTGTTGCAGATTCATAGGAATAAAAGGTTGCACCTTCCTAGGAAGTTTTATTATAATATAAAAAAAACATCAAGAAGAAAGTTTGTTGATTTGCTCTATGAAGCACAGCTCGGTGTCAAAGATGTTGCCACGGTTCCTTACTTTAATGACAGGTGCTGGAAGCGACCCACAAACTGAGGCCACCAGGATTAATTCCAAAATGTGTCATCTTTACCAAATAAGAGAACCTCAGTTTTTTTGGCAATTAGGCTTTAGGCAATTCCTGCTCATCCAGCTAACAATGGCATTCATACAGTTGTTAAAACAGTCAGCAATCTCATCAGTGTTGTTGGAGATTGATGCCAAAATCTGTGTGTCATCAGCATACGCTCTTGTGGGAAAGCCAAAAGTACTGATACATTTGGCTAACAGGGGCACATATACATTAAATAGCTTAGGACTAAGCGAAGATCCCTGGGGGACTCCACAAGGCAAGGTAAAGGGTTTAGAACTGAACTCCCCAAGGATCACTCTTTGATCTCGGCCAGTAAGAAATGAGGATAGAAGGTCTAAAGCTAGCCCGAATACCCCAATTTCCGATAGCCTTTTCAATAGGATTTCATGGCTGACTGTATCAAAGGCTGTGGATAGATACAACAGTATCACTGCAGCCTTCGCACCCCTGTCCATAGTCAGCCGGATCTTCTCCAAGACTGCTATTAAGGCGGTCTCCGTAATGTGGTCAGACTGGAAACCAAATTGTCTTGCATTCTGAAGTGTATTGTATTACAGATAATCTGATAGAGTTTCATTAAGATGTTTTCAATCACCTTAGCTGGAAAAGGTAGCCGCGCTATGGTCGATGATTATTTTCAGAAGTTAGGTAAGAAAGGGTTTCTTTAGGAGTGGGAGAACAGAGACTTTTTTCCAGTCCCTGGGGACTCATCCCTCCATAATCATGATGTTGAGCAGATTTGTCCGGTGCAGGGCTATCATGGCCAGCATATCCTGAGCCACCCTAGGCAGGCATGGATTGGAAGGAGATCTGAATTTAGTGTGCCTTCTTAACTCTGTTACTTGATGAAATGCTAGAAAAGGAAAGCTGTCTAAACCACCAGTGTCCAATATCTGATTAGGAACTCGTCTACCCACCTTACTCACTTTAGTTTCCTGGCTCAGCCGATTAGACGCTGGTGCTCGGAACAGGCAAGGGGGCAGACATCTTGGGGGAAGCAGACCGGGGCAATGCTCTAGTTTTTCGCCCCTCCCTCCCTCACCTGCACTTAAATAGATGCCAACTCCTCGCGCGCTAGAGATTTAGCAAGCACCCCTCCTGAGGCGGAAGCCGGGGGAGAGAGTCAGCGCAAATTGCATTTGATTATCGAAATTGCATTTCTTAAACTGTTTTATTTTATTTGGGAACTCGTCTACCCACCTTACTCACTTTAGTTTCCTGGCTCAGCCGATTAGACACTGGTGCTCGGAACAGGCAAGGGGGCAGACATCTTGGGGGAAGCAGACCGGGGCAACGCTCTAGTTCTTCGCCCCTCCCTCCCTCACCTGTATAACATGACCACCTTTCCCCGGCCGCGCAGCGGGCGCACCAAAGGCAAGCCCGTCTGCGCCCGTCCGCGCCAGGCCGGGCACGGGGCCCCAAATCCCTGGAGCAAATACACCGGCATTGAGGGTCTACTCATCGGACATGCTACTTTTCCTGCGATTCCCTGTTAATCAAAACTGCAGGATTTTACAGAATGAGAGGCAATGCCTCAGCTCGTGCCCTACCTGCAATTTTCAGCTCCAGGTCCCCCAGCTTTGCCGACACTTATCTGCAGGTTGCAAGCCGTTACATACTTGGCTTCTTGGCAGCCTGAACTGCCGGTCTCTTAGTAAACGCAAAAGAAATATCTATGACCTTTTATCTGACGACACACTGGATGCTTTATTTCTTACAGAGACCTGGTTGCATGACAGTGCGGGCCCAGACATTGTGGAAGCCCTACCGTCTATTTATGCGATTGTTAGAAAGGATAGACCAACAGGAATGGGAGGTGGCATAGCAGTTATTTTAAAAAAATCATTGCAGTGCACTCTGGAACCGGTCTCCTTAAATGCCTGTGAGATGGCCCTTTTCAAACTCCAATTACACCCGAATTTCACTCTCACCGGCCTGCTGGTCTATCGACCACCAGGTTCCATACTAACATGGGCAACTCAATTTGTAGATTGGATTGCCTCGGTCTTGGTAAACTATAGCAACTTGTCCATTATAGGAGACCTTAATATACATTTTGACGACCCACTGAACAAATCAGGCAAAACCTTAATTCATGATCTTGCTGCCATGAACCTCACTTTGTGGAACTCGGGAGCCACACACATAGGTGGTCACTTATTAGACCCTATTTTTTCCAGCATTCCCTTGTTACATTGTTTTCCTGCCCTGCCCCTACACTGGTCAGATCACTTTCTCACCAAATTTAGCGTGTCTGACCCTGTGGCCTCTGTCTTTCCTACTTTCCTAACACGTTAGTACAGTCCGGTAAAAGGAACTGGAAGAAGCTGGATATGAATCAATTCATTTCTGTCTTAGACTCTGCACCCCTTGGTGAGATATTTGACACGGATGATATGGAGATAGTTGCTACAAAGACAAACAAGTGGCTTTTGTGAGCCTTAGACATATGCCTGCCACAGGCTCACAATAAAATTAAAGCCCACAACTCTCCGGCGTTGTGGTATAACGATTCACTGAAGGCGGAAAAGTCCAAATGTAAATGGCTGGAACGCCTCTGGAGGAAAGATTATTCTCCAGCGGCTGGCCTGATTTACAGGAAGGAACTCAAGCTCTACCACAAAGCCTGTATCACAACCAGAGCGGAGTAAGTGGCGAAGACAATTTCTGAGGCCACAAATAAATCAAAAACACTATTCAATCTAGTAAAAGAGTTAGCTGGCTCCAACACCATGGCTAAACCCCTTCCTTTGAATAATGTTCAATGTGAGGAATTGGCGTGGTTCTTCACAAGTAAGATTGAGACCATCTATCATGATATCTCCAAACAGCATCAGGCACACGCTGCAAGGACCCAGATCTTGGCCCTGAGGAGGCGGGCATCTCCCTTTTGCCAGATCTGTCCTATGAGCCATTAAATTCCTGGCGGGGATGAATGTTCAAGGCCTTCAAGAGATCTTAGGGAAAGTGAAATCTGGCTCTCCAGCCGACCCCCTCCCAGTTTCCATTCTCAAACTCTTGGACACTCCGCAACTGTCTGTAATTTGCCTGGCGTTGAATTTATCCCTCTCCACTGCTAAGGTCCCGTCTATGTGGAAACACGCCATGGTCTCACCATTGCTAAAAAAAAACAACGGCCGATCCTAAAATCCTGGCTAATGTTCGTCCTATTTCCCTCCTACCTGCTTTCTCCAAAGTTTTGGAGAAACATGTTCATGGTCATCTTGCTCGGTACACGGAGGTGAATGACATACTTCGCCCCTCTCAGTCAGGCTTTCGCCCTGGTTTTTCGACAGAGACAACACTGCTTGGGGTGATAGAAAACCTTCGCCTTTTGATAGATAGAGAAGATTCCGCTGCGCTGATTCTACTCGACCTCAGCGCAGCGTTTGACACCATCTCCCACAACATTTTGTTAAAGTCACTCTCTGCCATGGGCATTAGGGGTAAAGCATTGGATTGGGTAGCATCGTTTTTGACACAAAGGACATTTCAGATCACTTCCAACACCTCGTCCTCAAATGTCCATCTATCCCCTTATGGAGTTCCCCAGGGCTCGGTGTTGAGTCCTTTGCTTTTCAATCTATATGTAACTCCTCTTGCTCAGATCGCCGATGCGGCAGGTCTAAATATGTTCCCCTATGCAGATGACTCGCAGATTGTTTTTTCACTCTCAAATGGAGACTAGGACTCCTCCTCCCTTCTGCAGTCAGGCCTTAGTAAAATTGCAACATGGATGAGGGACAACCTGCTTAAACTGAACGGTGGCAAAACGGAGCTTTTACTACTTGGCCAAATCAGGGTCTTTGGAGCCCAAAACATTGGCCCATAGAAATGGGTTCTCTACCCGTTCCGTCGCACCAAGTGCGTAACCTTGGCATTATCATTGATAATTGCCTAACTATGGAGCCCCAAGTTATCAATTTAACATCAACCTGTTTCACCATCCTGAGGTGGCTCAGGAAAATCATTTGGATGTTGCCTGATGATACTCAGAAGTCTGTAGTCAACGGCCTAATCACCTCCCATTTAGACTACGGAAATGCCCTCTACTTGGGGTCATCACAGGCTGTCAGGGACATCATCCCTGCGGGAACTGCTCAGTGTGTGCACAAACCAGTAAGACCCTTGCAGTGGACATTGGCACCACTCGACCTTGGCTACTCAAACGCCACACGAATTGCAACAGTGACAAAGTCATCTATCAAATCACCTGTCCTTGTGGTCTGAGGTACATAGGGATGACGACGAGGAAAATTAAATTGCGCATACAAGAGCATAAGAGCACAATTAGACGCAATAAGCAGGCTACCCGCCTCACCTCGCATTTTTTAGATAAAAAACATAATCCCGATGATTTGAAGTGGCTAATCCTTGAGCAACTACACATACCCAGACACGTTACAGATATTCCACTGTTTCTCCTCAGGAAAGAACAAAGATGGGTCTATAAATTACGCAGTGACACAGAAGGTTTGAACGACGACATCCCGTGGATGCAGCTGTGAGCTTCAACTCAGTATGACTTAGCTGATACACTGTATCACTCAATTGATATGATTAAATGACACATCTGGCATATAATTATTGAAGCTCCTGATTGTTTGGCTATAATGTCATATACTACTGACACATGCCCATGCATTAGATAAACCACCTGGCTCTATATACCATGTTGACCGCTAGGCACTGCCTTTTCGCGAGCAACATTTCTTCTAATGTACATTGGCCTCACTATTTACATTGGCCGCGTTGGTCTTTGGATATATCGAATCCACACTGCAACATATGTATGTCGCATTAGACCGTGTGGTTATTTGATTATGTCTGAGTTTCTCTTCCGCGTATTTTGGGTCTGCCTTGCTTTGTCGGCAAGATCGATGTTATACGCAGGATCGACTGCCCTTTGCACTGACATATTGAATTTCAGGGTAGCTATTTAGCATACAGGCTGATCAGTATATGCCTTTAGTCAAAATGGATTCTGTTTTGGCCGTATTTAACTATTTTTCCAACTATTTTCCCAATTGGTCCGCGTCAAACCTTTGACGTCATGGTTGCTTCGCATTGGCTCAATTTGAACCATAGTTTTGAGTCTGTGCGCTAGCCTGTGACCCTCATTTATAAGCGAAGGACTTACTACATTTCTGCTATTAATTTTCTACAAAATGCGCTACTTCCTCAGACATAACTACGGGAATGTAGCACCTTTAACGAAAGGATAGGCGGCATTAATTTCTTCGTCCCATCCACTTTCCCAATTGGTTCACGTAATACCGCAGACGTCACCTTTGGTTCGGATGGTTCTGATTTTTTGCCATATTTCTGTGTTTGTGCGCTAGCCATTGGCTCACATCTACAAGCGTACGCATGATAACACTCCTGCAACCAGTCTTCTACACAGTCCGCTACCCCCTTGGACAGAACGACGGAAGTTGAGCTCTTCCGTGATTGGTCTACATTTAACCAATCACTGAATTCGAATGGTATTCTGCTCTGTGACTTCCCTTTTAGACTTCCCATTTAGTCAACAGCTATTGGCCGGGACAGCCAACCTATGGGAATACTCCGCGGATGAGCTTCCAACAAGGTCCGCCACCCTAACGGACTTAATTTTGTCGTAATGGCCCTCCATTGGCCGTAGTTCATCGCTTCCTATAGCCCAGCACGGAGGCCTGAACTGCCACCATTGGCTCATTTTATGTGCAGATAACAAACCAATAGAAACGCTTACATAGAGAGTTCCCTCTAAGGTCCGCTACCTACTGATAAAACACCGCCTACAACTCAGTACTTCACCTCCCCCTCGGCTCAGTTTTCAATCCGAGGCAACGACGGAGAGGTGAGTCATGGCGCTTTACTACGCGGTTGTTCTCTGACCTTGACAGAGTACTGTAGGTGTGGTACTTTTCATTGAGTACTTATTATTTACCCAGGCACTAACGGAAAAGCGTCTTGGTTTCCTTGTGTTATGGCTACTTGGTTACTTTGACCAGCTAGCGAGGTGGCCTAATGGAATTTCCAAGTTGGACGCTCTCCTTAGCTGTGTACATTTTGAATCTAGTTCTGCCATTTTGCCTAATAGTATCACTAATGAAATGTTTTAAATGTTTTGTGTGACTATAATAGTTGCCCTGAAATTAACTCCAGATCCATGCGCTTATTTACAGTGCGTGGCCTCCTTCCAACCTGAGCTGTCGCCAGGTGAGGTGAGGTTTTTTCTCCCCACAATTAGGGTGAGTGAGAACTACATTTTTCATATATTTTTTTCACTTGTACAGAGTTGTGAGGTTTATGCTACAGATATGCATATTTCTAATACTGTTTTACTTTTGTCTCCCACATTTGTATACACAGGAGAAGATAGACCATCTTCCTCTTAATCAATTGGAGAATGGTTGTAAATCACGTCTTATAACACGATAAGTAAGTGTTGCAGTAGCAAATCATAGGTCCTGAAGAAAGCCGCTCTAGGCTGAAACATGTCGACCAACTAACATACATGGTAGATAGCAATTCCTTGCATGCTATCAGCATACTGCTTTTAATAATACCACTTTGATGGTCAGACCCAATAAAGTTTTTTTATGTCATTAAAGTAGGTATTTTTAAATCACGAGGATTATTTTCTTTTCCTGTTCTTCTTTTGAGCACTGCAACTTTTGCCCCTTCCGCTCACATACTGTCTTCTGTTGGTTGGATGCTTGATCCCAGGGTCCATCATTAGGCAACCTCAGACTCTCCCTGAGGAGGAGCCTACAGGACACCTTTCTCCAACACTAAACAACCCAGATGACGAGATTCCACTTTTGAGTGGGCTGATGGGTACTTTTTCTAGTCTTTTAGACTCTGTATCTTCTCTGTCTCACTTCTCTGACATGACACTGTCATATTGTTTGGATTAACGGTGTGGTCTGAACTTGAATATGGGATACAATTAGATTCCAGTAGTTCTCTGATTTCTAGACTTGTAGTACCTCTCGTGTTTTTTGCTGTCATGAGACGCCTTCAACTTGTGCAAAATGCCGCTGCAAGATTGCTTTGTAAGTGTCATAGAATGGAACGCATGTCTGGTCATCTTAAGGCACTCCATTGGCTAAGAGTTGAAAACAGAGTCAAATTTAAGACACTTAATCTTATGCATAGAATCAAATGGGGCAATACCCCAAGATTCTTACAATCCCTCGTTCACACCTACACGCCTGCCCGCTGCCTGAGATCCTCATCTCAAGGCCTTTTCAGTGTGCCCAAAGTGCGTCGCGCCAGGATTGGGGGAAGGTCCTTCTCCCTGCTAGGCCCTAAGCTATGGAATTCCCTTCCTCTGAATTTACGCATGGAAACTTGCTATGTTCACTTTCGCAGAGCCATAAAGACCTGGCTTTTTAATCAGTAACTTGCCCCTGCCTCTCATCAGAGTATTGTGATCTGCTCAATTGCTTATTATCTCATCAGCGCCGGGAAACCCTTTTTGGGTAGCTGTCGTGCTTTATAAGCCCAATAAATAAATAAATAATAAATAAATAAATCTCAGTGCTGCGATTAGGCAAATTCTCAGTACACTGCTTCCACTTTATCTTTAAAGAAGGGAGCCAGTTTATCACAGAAAATCTGACTAAAAGGAGACCCACACTGAGTTTAGGACACACCAGTATCTTTATGGTTTTAAACAATTCTTTCGAGGAGATGGCGGCAAACTTTATGTTTCCAGTGTAATATTTAGTTTTAGCCTCTACAATTAATTTTTTGTACTCCTGAATCAAACCTTTATACATAACTTTTCAGTCTCCCTATCACTACTTCGCCACTTTCTTTCTTCTCTTTGGCAATTTTGTTTTAATTCTCTTACACTAGAGGAGAACCAAGGTGCAGTTTGATTGTTTCTGAATATGTTTACATTTTTCTCTGGCACTAGATCTGAGGCTCCTTTATCCAGTTACATGGCATACAGAGCTACATTAGAATTATTTGAGAGTGGTGGTAGTGACACATTCAGACTTTCCTCCAGATCTTTGTTACTCATCTTATTCCAGGCCCAACTCTTTTTGGTCATTCTGTGTCATAATTTGACCAAATTATCAGCATGGCTGCATCGACCACGAGGTGTGGATGGTCAGAAAAACTCAGTCCAAAGTATGGCCTGCCTTGTGTGTTACGTGCTTTACCATATGATCCATATTGAAATAATTAAAAATATCCTTTAGCAGTATTGCATCTTTGTTCCCAGGGTTCTCTGTATGGAAATCGAAGTCCCCAAAGACTTTATAATTAGGATACAAATTATTATATACTCCACAGAACTGCTCAAAACATCTAAAAGTTCAGCTTTTGGACCAGGAGGCCTATAAATTATCATTCCATAGAACACTCATGATCATTTATTCTGCATTTAAAAAAGAGCCTCAGACTCTTCTAGCTTTAAAGGTTTGTAACTTACTGCAAGCGCCTTTATGTGCATAACTGCATTGCCGCCTCCGTTTTTACCAATTCGGTTAAGCATACAGGTGATATAACTGCTATGGAGTGCTGTGGGTGAAATCGGAATTCGATGGTTCATCTGCCTAGGTTTCAGGTAAAAACAAAAGCTGTGGACAGTGAGTGTCTTAGAACTCCAGGACTTCATATTTATGTTTTATAAGGGAGCATGAGTTAATCTGAAAACAACTGAGAGAACTAGTTGTTGAGTCATAGCTTTCATTTAGTATGTTTAGAGTCTTTACATAAGACAGCATTACACTAAGACTGCAATTTTTACAGCCAAAACATTCAACCCCATTGTTAACATTGAAAGTATCGAAACCCTCCTTCCAACTTAATTTATTTCCATGAAGTAATTCTTCCCTTGAGTACTTCTTTACATCAAAACGGGCAGGGGTCCTGGCACAGGGTAAAATCCTGGTGGGGATGGGCACAGATGGGCTTGCTTTTGGCATGCCTTCGGCGTGCCATCCACCCGGTTGAGCTATCATGTGTCTTAAATGGTGATCAGGAGGAGGAAGACTAGAATGTCAAACTCTCAAAAAAATGGTTGAGCACTCTAACGGACGACCACCAAAACAATCTTGCGGTCCGCAAACCAGTGCAAAATAGCTTTTTAAAAGGTAAAAACAGTTATAAAAACCTTGTTCTGTGCAAATGTGGTAAAAAGCGGGGAAGTGCTATATGTACACAAACGCATAGATAGATAGATAGATAGATAGATAGATAGATAGATAGATAGATAGATAGATACATAGATAGATAGATAGATAGATACATAGATAGATAGATAGATCGATCGATCGATCGATCGATCGATCCCCTGGTCTTCATGTCTTCTCAAGCGGTTAGTTCCTTTCAAAGTCATTTCTTCTATTCCTTCTTCAGCGATAAGCATTGTTGGACTTGGCCCTTTTGGCAGGTTCACCCCGAAACTTTTTGCATTTTCCTAGCCTGTTTCTGTAACCTGGTGTTGGTGATTTTAGGTCTTTGCACACTTTTTCACTGTGGTCTAGTGTAAAGTGCGTGCACTCTCTGTGTATATGTGGTGAGAGTGGCCTGCCCTCCATAGGAATGCATGGGGAAATGTGAGTCCATGGTAGTTCATGATGTGTGGGGAGTGCAGGGCCGAGTCTGGTATGTGCAAACTCGTGAGAATAAATGCTGCACGATGATGTGTGCAAATTTATTGTGTCTAGTGGAGCAGAGCCACTTCTAGAAGTTGGCATGTCTGTGCAGTAAATGTGAATTGACTGTCTTGCTTGTGATCGGCTGGAGCTGGCTGATGTGCCTGGCTCCAGGAGTCAGGATGGGTCTGCCCAGTGGAGAATGGGGAGATCTGCATGTTGATGGCAGGGAGGAGTTGCACCTGAGACCTGAATAGGGCTAGGCCTTCCCTCCACAATGCTGGCTCCACCCCCTGTGGTGTGTCTGATGTCCCTGACCCATCCTGTGAATAGGCAGAGGGGCTGAGCAAAACAAAGTGCTCCAGAACCAGTTGCATCTGGTTCGCCCCTTGCCTGCACCTTTGAGGACAAAGGAAATATGTGTATAAAAGAGGGGCTGTGACCCCATGAAAATGTTCTTGTTCCTGCTTGTGACTCGAATCTACCAGGGGCGTGCTGCTGCTGGGGCCAGGGCAAGGCTTGTCTCCCTGGGCCCTGCCCTACCTCTGTGTGCCTGGGAGACTTTAGTCCCTTTGGACCCTTCTGCTTTGCCCCAGAATTCCTTCTTTATCTTTGAGGACCTTTTTGCTGTAAGCGCCTGGGAGGGCTTTATTTCCCCTACAGCAAAGCGCTTTAATTGCCAGGAGGAGCGCTTTATTTATGCTGGTGATTTTCCCAGCTGAAGAGGAGCAGGGGTCACGCAGCGCGGCGCTGCAGTCTCTGGAGAGGTAAACCCTCTCATGGGGATTCCCCCCCAAGCCGAAATCGTGGGTGTCACCCAGCTTCTTTAATTATTTTATAAGGGTGCCCACCCCGCGTGACTGATGTGCCTGTGTCGTTAATATCATGGCGGGTGCCCACCCCGCATGTTGCCTGCCTCGCTGATTCGTAATCTAGAGCGGGTGCCTACCCCGCATCTATGCCCGAGAGAAAACTTATCGCCGCGGCCGGGAGGAAGTCAGGCAATGTTTTGCCTGATGGCGGGCAAGACTTCCGGTTTCTCGAGGGAAGTCCCGCGCACGCCGCCGGCCCCAGAGAAGTGAGGGAGACACCAGCTGGGAGCCCACCCTTTGCTTGACTGGCCCGGGAGAAGAGAGGCAAGAGGTATTGCTGCTGGTCAGCGGGGCACCCCTGAGCGTAGGGAGCCCCGCGGTATCTGGAATAGCCCTGGGTCCCAGGAGGGGGCCCGGGTGAAGGAGGGGCTGCCGACCGCAATGGATAGAGGGAGAGGGAGTCCCCGAGGAAGGGGGGCTCCCCCGCGCATGCCGTGTCCTACAGAGTCCCCACAGCTGGTGAGTAGAGGTGGCTGGGAGGAGACAAGGTCGGGGCACAGTGTTGATGGACCAGTCATGAGCGGCACCACCTGGCAGTGGGCCGCTCCAACAATGAGCATGAATGTTTCCTGGGCCAGAGGGGCCCGTGGTTGCCCCAGTCGAGGGCCTGTGTTGTTGCCAACGCTCATGAGCATGTTCATATCTAGAGCCTAAGTGGCTCCACCAAGGGGGCATTTGTTTCTAAAAGGGGCCAGAGTGGCCATGGGGCAGTTCCAGACCCCACCATTGCTCCCCGAGCCCCATGTGACTCCAGCCTTACCACAGGTGTCTCCAGAGCCTGAGGGCTCCAACGTGTTAGGTAATTATTTTAGGAGCCAGAGTGCTCCAGGGACACCTGGTTATTTCAGAAGCCTAGATGGCTCCAACATGTGGCACATTTGTCCCCAGGGCCAGTGAGAGCCCATGCCGCAGTTTACATTTTCTAGCTGCCCAGCAAGTAGTGGGCAGCTGCACCGTTTAGGCACAATCTTTGAATGAGAATCCCTGAGAGGGACAGAGATGGCACAGAGGTGCCAGGCCTTCCCCAGCTGCGCAGCACTTCATGCCAGCTGCAGTGTTTAGGCCCCATGTTATGGATCTCAGCTGCCCAGCAAGTAGTGGGCAGCTGCAACGTTTAGGTCATTTTCCAGCTGCCCAGCAAGTAGTGGGCAGCTGCACCGTTTAGGCGCAATCTTTGAATGACAGTCCCTGAGAGGGACAGAGATGGCACAGAGGTGTCAGGCCTTCCCCAGCTGCGCAGCACTTCATGCCAGCTGCAGTGTTTAGGCCCCATGTTATGGATCTCATCTGCCCAGCAAGTAGTGGGCAGCTGCAACGTTTAGGTCGGCGCAGATGGCGCACCCCTGACTGGCGCTGCCTTAGCAGCACGCCCTGACATTCTGGACACAGGGCATTTGAGCCCCTTCTTGGATGGCCAGTTGGCCTGAGGGGCTGGTATATGGATAGGGCGCAAGGCCCTAATGTGATTGATGTGCTCTAAATGTGATGCTAGGAAATGTAATGCATTTAGTATGTTTTACGCACCCTGTTGATACCTCTACATTTGGTTTATGATTATGAGGTTATTTTACATTTCATGTGGTTATGCTAGTGAAATTATACTTCACTCTGTGATTTACGCCCCCAATGTGAGTTATACTTAGGAAGTAGGGTCTAATGTGTTTAGACTAGTGAGAAGATTGCATAAGGTGTTTATGTAGGTGAGGTTGGCGCAGGATGTAATTTGCGCCTGATGTGACTGTGCATAATGTAGTTTATGTTACAGGTTGAGGTGGAGTACAGTGATTACCAGTGGCTACTGGTTGTAGGTTTATGATCTATTTTTACTTGTACCAATTTCTTCTAAGTGTTGATCCTGACAGTGGCCCGCGTGGCCCTGTCCTGTGTAAATAATCCCTCGTGAATATTGCCCGTGCCAGTTGGCACAATGTATATTGTGTGATTACTATCTGATGTGTTTTGAGAATACAAAGGCTATTTTTATATAATCTTGTGTGGGGTTCCTTTTGTAGTGTGACTGGGATGTTGTTGCTGTTGTGTGCGTGCGCAAATGCTTTACACATTGCCTCCGGGATAAGCCTGACTGCTTGTGCCAAGCTACCAAGGGGTTGAGCAGGGGTTATCGTTGGCGTGTAACTCCCTTGCCCGGACTAGAGTGGTGGTTTCTGCCTGGCTTTGGCGCAAGCCTTAGCCAACCAGAAATCCTATTTCTACCAAGCATATTTATGAGCTGAGTAGAAAACAAATACTGTATATGTGTATGAAAATAACGCTCTCTTTGGCAGCTTGTTCTGGGTTCAGCTGATTTCTACAGTCATTAAATGTTAAGATTAGTGGGGTGCACTCTAGTACCACAGGGGTATGCAAATGAACATTGTCCTTTTGTACTGCTGGTGAGAATGACAGCTGAATGAGGGGTTTGAATTTGGGCAGAGAGTAGCTGCAACCTCACAGGAGAAAAATAACCACATCAGCAAGTTAAATAGGTCACACGTTCTCCTTCACAGCAATTTATGTGGTGAAAGAACCGAACATTAAATCAAAAACAGCTGCCCACGTGAGATAACCATTAGATTTTCCTCAATTTATTATTGGTTGGCTTCTGCTCTGTAACATAATACACACTAGAAGAAAAGTATTTTTGAGAAAACGTATGCTTTTAAATAACAGTTCAAATGCACACACAAAGCCAATACAGACGATATTTTATACGATGGATATCTTTTTTCGTTGAGCAGGTTTCCTTAGTCACAAAGGATTTTATGAATCGAGAAAAGCACATATTGAAGAAAGAATACATAAGATGAACAGCTGACCATAAAAAGTAATATTTTATTTGGAAGCTCTGTGAAAAGTTCATAAAGTGGTTCAAGAACAGAGGGGTATATTATCAAGGGGCTTTATCTCCGCTTTTTTGGCTTTAAAAGCCAAGAAAGCGGAGATAAAATTATCTCCCTATTACCAAGCTGTCGCTAACACCAGTTAGCGACAGCTAATAGGAGATAGTGACCATCTTGGGCCCCGCTTTGCATGTCAGTGATATTTATCACTAATGACATGCAAAGTGGGCGTGCCAAGATGTTAGCGACTGAAAACAGTCGCTAACATCGCTATCTCCTATTACCAACTTTTGGAGATATTCGCGCTAAGCGCGAATATCTCCAAAAGCTAACACTTGCCCAGGAGCAGTTCTTAGCCATGTTATCCAATGGGAGGTGGATAACATGGCTAAGAGCATTTGCTCGATAATGCATGAATATCGCTGACTTTTCAGCGATATTCATGCATTGCGGCCGTTTTTTATCGCATTTGCGATAAACCTTGCTAATAGCAAGGTTTATCTGCGATAAAAATCGCCGATTTGCGGCGATAATTTTTGTCTCTAAATAAGTTAGAGACAAAAATTATCTCTATTGGTTGGTAATATGCCCCAAAATGTTGGAAAAAAAATCATGATAATGAGTGCAGGATACAAACACAGCACGTTAATAGTAGTTCAGACGCAAACACATAATAAAAGAAAGTTATGAAGTGAAAACATAACTTTACTTCACGCCGTTGGAACACATCCTCACCCGTGCTAAAGCACAAGAAAATAGACAACTACACCAAGATTAGGTAAATATCTAAATGTGAGATCAACCGAAAGTGCGTCTAACACTGTATATAAAAAAAAAAGTAATATCTGGGTGGCACATGCAAGCCACAAATTGTCAGTGGACCAGTTCAGCCCATGCAGCAGTAAAATCATCACACTCAATGAACAGGCTGCAAGCCAGATAATTCGAAAGTGGCTGTCATAAAATTCTAAGGAAGTAATAACATATGAAATGAACATTTATAAAACACCCACATGACAGTGTGTAATGAAGGTCCTCTTCCATACAAAAACACTATTGGGTTGGCAACAATTCAACATGATCAAAAAATATTCTGTAGTAGTGCGTGTTGAAATGCGTGCAATATATTTTAGAAATGTTCATGCCAGAATCGTTCTGTAGAATCCTGTCGTGGTAAAAGTGGCTCTAATTTCGACAGTTACTTGATGATATCGACCCCAGAATACGGCATGAGGAAGGTCTGTGGCAGGATCCATGGCTCATTGTGCGTGTGAGCCACAAGCAGTCCTCGTGTGCGTGTCGCTCAAACGAAGTCCCTAGAAGCGCGTTCTACTTGAGGACCTGGGGCCTCATTTATGAGAAATGACGCATCGCTGCGTGAAAGCAGCGATGCGTCACTTCTCAGTGCGCACTCCTTGCGACATGATTGATGCGTCATATTTATGATATGACGCATCATGTCGCAAGGAGTTACAGATACATCAGTATTTCTGACGTATCTGTAAGTGCAAAAGTGACGCATTGTTGGAGTGTGTCACAAAAGTGACGCAACTCCAGCAATGTATCCTTTCACATGGGGCAAGCCCCATGTGAATGGGCCTGCGTCAGTCTTACGCCTGCTGTGAGGCAGGCATAAGAAATTGACGCATTTGTGTCCTAGAAGTGTCGCAGTGAAATCTTAAAGATTTTACTGCGTCACTTCTATAACCCTTTCTTGCGTCAGAACGCCCCCCCTGCATACATTATACCTGGCGGAGGTATAATGTAGCGCAGGGGTTTACAAAGTGACGCATCTACCTAGATGCGTCACTTTGTAAATATGGTGCAACAAGTCAAATTTTTTACGCTGCTGGTGCGACACAAAAAGTGACGCACCGGCGGCGTAAAAGTGACGCATGGCCTCATAAATGAGGCCCCTTGAACCTTACCAGTCCCGCCAACATGCTGCTACTCCGAAGCGGGGTCTGCGAGGAACCTTTGATGGCTCTGTAAACCGGACGCTGCAAGAGTAGGAAGTACTGGGAGCACCAGGGCAGTTCTTCACCCTGTAGTGCCCTGCTGGACACGTTCTAGTAATGAGATGGTGTTACCCCACGTGTGTGCAAGCCACCTTGTGTCGTGTTTAGAGAGGGAAATGGATCCTGGCCAGCCCCTTCCTGCAGTAAACCAGCACAACAGCATGATTCCAGCAGCAGAGCAGGCTTGAAAAAGAGGGAGAGAAGGCAGTGCCAAGAGAGGACAGCGCTGACAACAGAATGCGCCCCAGGAACCTCAAAGTAAAGATGGCCTGGTGTAAGTCAATGCTGTGACCTGCTGATGCATCAACAGGCTGTCACTCCTGCAGCCGTCTGTCCCAGTGAGAGGGTAAGAGGAATGTCTTCCTGACATGGCGCCACTACCACTCACATCGAGCCATCCCTGGAGGAGAGGGACAAGAGAGGTAAAAGTGCCGCAGCAGGAGACACGCACACCCAAGGAGGCATCCCTGATGCCACAACTAACTGTGCATGGAGGTGGTTTGCCTCCTCCGTTGCAGTGGCCAGTGGAGGTGACACGCCAATGTGATCAGTAGTAGCCCGCCGCGTCAAAGTGTGTAAATTATACCAGCTGCCCAATTTAAAGAACCAATTATCCAGCCGTGGCCTGTGCAGGTAAGAGCGGTAAGGACGGGTAGGGGGGATTTGACCAGCCAGCCACGAGGGAAAATTAAATAAATGATTAATTTTCCTCATGGTCATCTGTCGAAATCTCCCCCAACCCGGCTCCACCACCCACCGCTCTTACCTGCATGGGCCGCGGCTGCAATTATCCCAGGAACATTTAAGCCGCCCATTACATTAGAGCGAGCCGCCCTGCCTCCCGACTCCTGTAGTGGTGAAGAAGTAAGGAGAAGTGCCATCACTGCACTGTGAAACCAGGACGGCCTCCTCCACTAAGGCCCCCAGTGTTCCCAGCCAGGAACCAGAGCTCCGTCGTGACTGAGGAAAAAGTGCATGGCAGTTCTGGACCATGCCTCCACAGGCTCTAGTAGTGAAACAAGGCCTGCAGGGCGAGAAAGACTGCTGTGGGCTCCGCAGGTGAGGCAGCAGCACTACTCCCTTATCATGCTGGATATAGCCCACACCGGCCTTGCATGCCCCATACATATGCTGACCCAGCTCCACATGCCTGGAGGCTTCAATAGAAGCTGGCATAGCCTCAGGTATCAGTGCTACCTAGCGGTCACTGGCATGCCACTCAAAGCAACAGCAACTGATCCATGAAGCGATTTTGGAATGCCTCCCTTTCACCCCATAGGTGCGTAAAGCCTGTAATGCATCCAGTCACTTGAGCACTATGAGGTGGAAGAAGAAGCTGTGGTGACCTGGCAAGAGGCTACGGGCTACCCTAAGCAGCACCCCACCAGCAAGAGAAGAGACAGTGGCTACACCGGATCTAAGTGCCCACTCTTCAGCAAAAATCGCAGCAGCACGGCCTGTAGTGAGGGTAGTTACCAAGGCTTTGAAGCAGTGGCTGCACTGCCACCTAGTACCCATCTACAGTTACCGCACTAGTGGAAAGGGAGCAAGGTACACAGAAACAGCCCTGCACCTGCATCTCCACCCCAGTGTGGCTCTCAGCTTCAGCAAAGTTGCCGCCTCATGAAAAGTAGTTGCAGCGCCCCTAGAGGTGGACAGCAGCCCTGCATCCTGGCTGCAGGAGGAGTAGCTAGCTAGTGCACCTCCCAAAAAATAGCCCCAAGTGGCCACAAAGTCCCTCCAGTCCTCTTCACTCCAAGATATTGCCTCAAGCAAGATATCGCCACCTGTTGCCCAAGTGAAAGGTAATTGTCTTCATTACCTAGGTGCATAAACAGAAACACAAATGGAGCATCGCACCACCAGAGTGGATCCAATCGTCTGAAACATACGGAGATCAACAAGATATTCCTGTTGCCCCAGAATGTTAGACACCCAGAAACCTGTGTGCCCCCTTGAACCTGAGGCCTGCCAAAGAAAGCATACTGCGCGAGTCTTGGCCATGGCCCCATTGGGAGTTCCACAGCGACCCCTTGGCACGGCTTTTACGAGGTCCCATGCTGCCCACGCAGTCATGTGACAATCCAGAGGTAAAGGCCTCAAGGGAATTCCAGTGAGAGGGGAATCCTCATAAGGGATGTGTCTGCAGCAGCTCTCCATGACTGGCATTGGGAAATATAGAGGTAGTGGACAAACCCAAAGACCATCTGAAGATGGCATGTTAACCCGGCAGTCCTGATGGCCCGAGCACACAGACCCTGAGAAATCAACCTTTGAGGCTGTAGGATCGACTTGATTGTGGTCCTGTTGGCAGTTCCTCAGCTAACCAATTGCGTGGCATGCGAGAGGCCCACACACTCCACACGGTCCTGTAGTAGCAGAGTGGAAAGGACCTCAAGGAGACTTCTGTGAGAGGGGAGTTCAGGCAGGAGAGGCAAGTCTGAAGCTGCTCTGCAAGCGGGCACTGGGAAGCACCATTGCCTTCAAAGAAGGCCCTCATCCACCATGGTCATCCCCGGTCTTTGCAGGTTTGCTGTCCACTGGAGTGCCTTCAAGAACGTCTCCGTAGTGGAATCCACCACTGTCCTGGATGCGCCCTGTTGAACTTTGTAAATAGTCTCTAACATCATGAGACCATGACGGTCCGAAATGTATCACTGAGGTGAACTAAAGCTCCCTGGCTGTGCTGTCCGGTGATCTAGCACTGCCCAGCAGATGACCTGAAGACACTTAATTGGTGCTGTGTATTGTTGTTTGTTTTCCCCATACTTTGGACTTTTGCTTGATTCTTTTCCAATAATGTTTGGGAGCGATGTAGTGTCCTGCTGGACATGTTCTAGTGTTCAGCCTTGGGCAGTACCCACACTTAACACCCACTCATCACAGGCGTCACTGGTCAGGTGACCCTCATAATAAAAGGGGCCGGGCGCATGTGCCCTAGGCCAGTTGCCAGTACCCCACCACTGTGTGTTCGTGCAGTGTTTCGCAACTATGTGGGCCTAGCACCCAGCAACTCTACACACCTGGGAGTATGTATGGGGCTCCTCACAGCCCATGTGACTGTTAAGGAAAGTACTGTGGCAGAGACCAGCTTCCCTTACTCTTGGTTTTGCATATAATTAAAGGAAAGCACGTTGGCAACAAACAGTTGAGCATTTTTTTCCCTGTGTGGTGCTATGGCAGGCTCTTTTACTGTAATCCCTTTACCGTTTTTATCACAGCAAAGCCAACATCTATCCAGTGGGAGGAGTAGATAAATATTTTTGACAATTTCCTCATGCATTAGATGGGCTGGAATTTACACCTGAAATGAAAAATTATTTTTGTTAGGCACCATTGGCAAAGAGGCTCACCACATTTTTTAATACTTACCTCAGATATTGGGTAGTGACAATCAGCCTGTGGATGATGTTTTCAAGGAGGCTAAGTTGCGCTTGTAAAAAAGGTTCTCCGAAGAGAAAATCAATGTGATGTCCCATTACTACTTTTATACAAGGCCACAAAAAGCTGGCGACTCATTGGAAGACTTTGTGTCAGGGTTGGGTAAGTTAAACATTAACTGTAGATTTGGCCAGATGACTGATGAGTTGGTCAGGGACCAACTTATTGTTCAATAAAAAAACTCAAAAACCCCTCTGGGATGCTAAAAAACATTCATTGAAGGATGCTATCACTGTTGCCAAGGTAGTGGAAGAGTCAGAGCATTGTATGAGGGAAATGGGTAAAAAGGAATTGTGGGAAAGGTCTATGTGGCCAAAGATGAACCACCTATTTTGAGATGGGGACACCAATTCAACCTCCATATTGATATTGATCACCATGCTCCCGGACAGGTGTTGTCTGAATACTGAAGAGGTGTTAACCGAAATGAGGGATATGTTTAAAGAAAACGTGGGTCAAATGAATGGCTATGTTCACAAGCTTGTGCTGGAGAAGGGCACTATTCCAGCTAAGCACAAGTTGAGGAAAGTACCGGTAGTTGTGACTCATGAAGTTAAACAATTGTTAGATGGCAAGCTTAAAGAGGGGTCATTGAGCCGGTTGAGGCTTCCGAGTGGATCTTCCCAGTGAATATAGCAAAAAAGATCTATGGAAAGCTTAGATTCTGCATGGACCATTGTAGTTTAAACCAATATGTTAACACTGATACGTTTCCACTCACCAATAGAAATGAGCTGTTTTTATTGCTCAGGGGTGGTAGGTACTTTTCCAAGCTGGGCTTGAAAAGGGTGTACAACCAGATCAGGTTAAATGAGAAGTCCAGGAATCTTACTGCATTTGTCACCATGGTGGGGGGCACATTTCAGTTTACAAGGATACTGTTTGGGTTATCCTCTACTGTAAGTGTGTTTTAGCAGCTTATGTCTGAAGTGTTCAAGGGGCTGGAAAATGTAAAGTATTTCCAGGATGATATTAACCTTTTTAGGGAGACAGTGCAGGAACATAACAACATCCTGAAGACTGTGTTGGGGAGAGTGAGGGAGGTGTGTCTCAGATTGAGGAGGGACAAATGCAGGTTCCATATGGAGGAGATTGAATATCTCAGCCATACCATCTCAGGGCAATGGATCAAACCCAAGGTTGATTTGCTTAAAGCAATCAAGTCTGCACCCCTGCCTCGTGACAAAGATCAATCACAATCATTCATGGGTTTGTTTGAACAATATGCTAAATTTGTGAGCAATTTTGCAACCAAAACGGAGGGCTGAGAGTGTTGTTGCAAAAGGAGGGCATGTTTGAACTGATGGCGTATGATGTTGTGAGGAAGGATATATGTGAGGTAGGAATATTGACACCGTTTGACACTCAATTCAAAACCTTTTTGATGCTGGATGCAAGCATGTGTGGCTTGGGAGCAGTTCTTTCGCAGGGGCCTGATACCAGTGAGAAACAGTGGCATTTTTCCTTTCACAAAACTAAAAAGGGTTGTGATGGAAAGTGAGCGAAATTATTCCGTCATAGAGCGGGAAGCCTTGGCAATGGGTGGGTCAGTTGAACATTTTGGAATCTTTTTGCGGTATCTTGAGGTTCACATTCGCATGGATCACAAGACCTTTTTGATCCTGAGAGGAGCGGGAAAGGGGTCAGCAAGGCTAGCCAGGTTGGCTTCTAGACTCCAAGAGTATTGGTTCCAGGTTGCACACATACTTGGCTGAAGGAACGTGCAGGTGAACTGTCTCCCAAGCCTATCTTTGGAGTGGACTGTGGGGGATAGGCTCAGTATCTTGACCTAGGATCAGGAGGGAGCGGTGGCATCGCTGTGCAATGTTGAAGAGTATGTGGGAGGCTTGTTCACTGCAGATGAGTGGCATAGAGGTATGGTTCAGGATCTGATCTCAAGGAAGTAGAACAAAGAGCATGGTGCCTCCTTTGGCAAGACCGTATATGAAGATATTGGATTAATTGACCATGACAGACAGGGTGGTGCTTATGAGGAGAAACACATGTGTATCTCCCAAAGGGTTGAAGCAAAGAATCATCAAACTAGCTCATGAGGGGCACTGGGGGCAAGCTATGATCAAGAAAAGAGTAAGGAATAATTTTGGTGGCCTTGTATGGATGACCAAATCATGCATGTGTGGTGTATTGTGAGGTGTGTAGAGAGAGCGAGAAAAGGCTCAAGAAGGGCCTTCAGGCGGGACAGGGGCACATTGAGGACCCCGGTGCACTGTGGAGCACTGTGTGTTTAGACTTCACTGGACCCATGCAAGCATTGAGATATAGTTTGAAGAATGCTATGGTTTTGATGGATGTGCATTCTAAATGGTTAGTGGTAAAGTTCATGCCTGATGTGACCACAAAAAAAACTATTGAGACATTGAAGGGTGTGTTTTTGGAGGAAAGGCTACACCGCATTCTGATCACCAACAATGGTACGCAGCTAATCTCGCATGAAATTAAATCATTTCTGGAAATGTATGGCATAACACACTATCGCACTGCTCTGTACAACCCCCTGGCAAATGGCATGGTGGAACGTGGCAATAGGTTGGTGAAGGGGGCTTTATCCATGGCCACATAAAGCGTAAGAGAGGTTGAGGTGTTGGTGAATGACATGGTGTGGGCTCATCATACCACAGCACATTGTGTGACTAATGTCTCTCCATTTAAGAAAATGCTTGGAAGATAACCGGATACATGTCACAAAGAGAATGTTGTTAAGGACGTCGTTGGGGTTGGGGAGGAATAAAGGATTGAGAGCAGGTGACTGGGTAAAGATAAGACATGGGAGAGTGTGCAACAGTATGTCTAAATTTCGGAGGCCATTCAAGGTTAAGGAGGTGTTTGATAGGTACGTAGTCTTGGATAATGGTAACAAGTGGAACAAACGTAAAGTGTTGCTGTAACAGAGAGGACGAGTGGTTGACAAACGTCTGGTGAGGAGTGAAAATGTTGGAGAGAGCCTAAATGGTTTAATTTTGATGGGTCTTGAGACTGCCCCCAACAGTTCTCCTACCCCTGGAGGGATAAGTAAAAGTCACCATCTAGACACCATAGACCTCCTCGTTATTTAGAGGCTTATGTACAAACTGGGTGAGGTTTTTGCACTGTCCTCATAAACCTTGTTGTTTTCCTGATGCTTATGTGCTCACCTTGAAAATATTGTGATATAATAACTTTTGCTCTCATTTTTGGGCTTTCTCTTTTTTATCAACTGTTTTTCACTGTTTTTCTTTGTTTTAACTTGTTATATTCAGTTTTTGGCTAGAAGGGAGGGAGATGTGTAGTAGTGCATATAGCAATGTGTGTAGATTAGAGAAATGTTTATGCCAGGATCATTCTGTAGAATCCTGGCATGGTAAGTGGTTCTAACTTTGACAGTTACCTAGTGGCTGGCAAAAGGAGGATTATGCTAATGTTAGGTGTTTGTGAAATAATAGTTTCTGCCTTTTATCATTGTGCGAGTGTCACCTTTAACATAGGCCATATCTTTTTTATGGATGAGAGTTGAGTCTGCCTATCATGGGAGTCCTACTGTCCATGCCATCACAACAAGCAGCCTAAGGGGAGGAATAGATGGTGAACGCATCTGTAAAGCACTGGAGTGACATTGTCGTTGCCATGGTCATGATGAGCACTATGGAAACAGTTGCAAATGGATTCTGCATCTTTGTAGGTCACAAGGGATATCACTGCATTCCAACCCTCCGCCTTATGCCAGACATGCATGATTGGCTCACCCATGCAGGAACCAACTGCTGTCACTGCTGAATTTCACTTTTACTGAATACTCAGGCTGTGTGGTTTTGATTCCAACTCGCTCCTCTTTCTACTATCACATGCATTTTGCCTGTCTCATGCTTGCATCTTCTTTTTCATCCATACTTTCTTACTTTGTGATTATTCTCACATCTTTCTCTTCCTCCTTCATTCTTACATTTCTGCTACTATAAATCCCACTAGGGGTCAAAGTCTGATGATGAAATAATGAGTACGACTGCCAACCACTTGCAACAACCTGCACAAATTGGGCACTGGAACTCCAGACAAGAAAATATTAAAAATGCCTTTTTTTAGGTGTCTTTAGTACACTGAAAACTTGCTGCCTTTGATGTTCATAATATATTTTCCTGGTTGTTGCCTATTTCATTTACTTTAAAAAGAATCTATACTGAATATAACTGTCTGTTTTGTCTTTTCTTGTGTTTAGTGCCAAGACACTTTAGGATATCAGTGCTCAATAAGCTGAAATATATTTTCTGCCCCATGACACCAGCCACACGCTTCTGTGACGCAATCAGCTAGGTTCATCATTGCTAGACCTTGCTCATGGACCTTTAGAATATTACTGACTAAGGGATTTCCAGCTCCTTCTGCTATTTTTAATACATTACTGTATCACATGTTGATGCTGTTCTCATCTATTGGATCCTCACATCTGTGCTTTGTCTTTTCTATTATGCCCCAGTAACTCTTGATTAACATATGGATTTCTACAACCTGTGGTGCCTCTACTCTCCTTTTCCTCTCCAGGTATGGTATTGGAACATTGAGTTTTAAATATCTTGGCAAGAATATCAAAGTCCAAAATACCGACAAAACAAGTATACATAAAGAATAGGCTTACTCCACAAATATGTATCTTGATGATACATATGATATATATCTGTGTGTGTGTGTGTGTGTGTGTGTGTGTGTGTGTGTGTATATACTCACACACACTCTAAGTATATATTACCTACTGCCAGTAGGTAGTTTTAGTTAGGACCTTGTTTCGATTCAAAAAGCGTTTTTCTTTTGCCAAAATCTTTGGCGCCGTTTGACGGATCTTCGTGAAATTTTCAAAACTAATGGGGCTCTCTGGTCAGCTCTTGTCTTGAAAGTTTTGGGGTGATTTGTCAAGCGGGCCGAGAAAAAAGAGGGGTCCCAAAATGCGTTTTCTCCATGTTAATTTCCAAAGGACATTTTGGAACAGGCTACGGCCCGAACTGCTGCACGGAATTACACCAAATTTGGCAAAAAGGTATCTCATGGTTCAGAAAATGACCTTTCTTATTAAATGGTGTAAATCCCTTCAGTAGTTGCTGATAAATTCCAAAAATACAAATGTATATGTCTAAGCACCGAGGAGGAGTCGCGACTCCTCCCAAGCACAAGCTGACTTCTGATTAGCTGCCAACACTCCAAACCAGGAAGTGTTGGCAGCTATCTTGTGATTCGGTAACCGAGTCACAAGAAAAAGTAAAAAAAAGTGAAAAATGAAGAAAAGGGGGCAGGGTAAAAACATCTGTGCTTTGTCTTTTCTATTATGCCCCAGTAACTCTTGACTAACACATGGATTTCTACAACCTGTGGTGCCTCTACTCTCCTTTTCCTCTCCAGGTATGGTATTGGAACCATGTCTCGTGCCTAGAGATGCTGGAAATATTAAGTACTTACTTGCACCAACTTTGGTGAATCGCACACAAACTTTTTCCGAAACTCTTCAAGTTATACGCACTGCATATACCACAATGCAGAGGGGCGATCCTGAGGAGAGGCTAGCAGTGTGCTCCCATTGTGGTTTCCTGTTAAAGGGCTCCCGTGAGCCCCTAAGCTGACGAGCTTTTGGAGATGCACCTGCGCGCCTAAGAGGCAACGAGGCCTGTGACGGTTGTTGGGCGGCCTTCTCAACCACCCCAGAACTTTTCTCTACTGATGAGGGATACTATCCCGAAACACGAGCCATGTCTCGAGTCTAGAGATGCTGGAAATATTAAGTACTTACTTGCATCAACTTTGGTGAATCACACACAAACTTTTTCCGAAACTCTTCAAGTTATACGCACTGCATATACCACAATGCAGAGGGGCGATCCGGAGGAGAGGCTAACAGTGTGCTCTCATCGTGGTTTCATGGTATTGGAACAGTGAGTTTTAAATATCTTGGCAAGAATATCGAAGTCCAAAATACCGACAAAACAAGTATACATAAAGAATAGGCTTACTATTCCTTACGGTGGGCAGTAACAATATGTGAGAGAGGGAAAAAGGGGCATCCTCAGTCCCCCGGGCTATCTTTGTAAAACAACAAGAGAGTGTCGAAAACACAAAATAGATTAGGCACATGATCAGAGATCGATATGTTCCCATCAAGTACACATTGGAAATTGTTAAGGATTTGTTTGAAGTTTATTTAGAAGCCCTCACTCACCACCCTGGGTGGTGACATGCTACATCATCGGGCCCACCAGGAGAAGCCGAATGCCTCCCTGGTGTGCTACAACGCCAGATTACTGCGGAGCAGGTTTGTGACAGTGATGTGAAAAACGTGGTATTAAAATTGTCAAAAGAACTGTACCAGAAGGAAAATTTTTATTCAATGGTCAGTCTGACAAAGTTAAGATATGTGTCAGGAAATGTGCCAATTAATGTATTGGTTATTTCCCCTTTAAAGTGGGGTCGACATGTTTCAGCCCTTATGTGTAAGATTTACTGGGCTTTCTTCAGGACCATGTTGTATGTACCTCGGCGGTGTGGGCGCGCTAAGGTCCACCCTACCAGAGGACGTGAAAGTTAAAAACGGTTGTGTAAAATTTGTGCATAAAAAAACCTAAACAAACCACCAAGTAGTGGGAATTACCTCTGATTTAGAGGAACCTGTATAGTTTGTGTGAAAAACGATCCACTCCCCATAGGTCTCGGGAGGTGGGTGGGGCGACAATGGCACACCGCCCTGCACCCGCTTGGCACCTAGCGCTCCCTGCTACCGGACCTCGTGGATCAACTATTACTATTCCTTACTCCACAAATATGTATCTTGATGATACATATGATATATATCTGTGTGTGTGTGTGTGCGTGTGTGTGTGTGTGTGTATACACAGAAACACTCTATATATATATTACCTACGGCCAGTAGGTAGTTTTAGTTAGGACCTCGTTTCTATTCAAAAAGCATTTTTTCTTTTGCCAAAATCGTTGGCGCCATTTGACGGATCTTGGTGAAATTTCCAAAATAATGGGGCTCTCCGGTCAGCTCTTGTCTTGAAAGTTTCGGGGTGATTTGTCAAGCGGGTCGAAAAAAAAGAGAGGTCCCAAAATGCGTTTTCTCCATGTTAATTTCCAAAGGACATTTTGGAACAGGCTACGGCCCAAACTGCTGCACGGCATTACACCAAATTTGGCAAAAAGGTATCTCTTGGTTCAGAAAATGCCCTTTCTTTTTAAATAGTGTAAATCCCTTCAGTAGTTGCTGATGAATTTCAAAGATAAAAATGTATATATCTAAGCACCGAGGAGGAGTTGCGACTCCTCCCAAGCACAAGCTGACTTCTGATTAGCTGCCAACACTCCAAGCCAGGAAGTGTTGGCAGCTATCTTGTGATTCGGTAACCAAGTCACAAGAAAAAGTTTAAAAAAATGGAAAAATGAAGAAAAGGGGGCAGGGTAAAAACACCCTGACCCCCTAGGCCTGCTCAGGGGGTCCCACAAGGAACCCCAAGCCCAAAAAAAGCTTTTTCAAAAAATTATTTTGGATGTTTTCGCGAAATTATTTTTAAAAAATAAGCATGGTCTCCCGTGGTTTGTTTGTAAAAAAGCCCCCTGGTAGAACAAGTCCTGGGGTCAATTCTAATTTAAGTAGTAGGGGTCCCCACAACCCTGGGGACCACCACCTCCCCGGGGCTTCATAATTAATGTGCGGGGGCATGCGGCCCCCGGCGGCCCCTGGGACCACCACCTCTCCGGGGATTCATAATTTATGTGCTGGGGGCACATGGGCCCTCTGCGGCCCCAGGGACTGCCACTTCTCTGGGGCTTTAATCAAATAAGGGCAGGGGGCCTCGCTGGCCCACCCAAGCTCAGGAGTCCACCACCTCCCTGGGGCTTTATTAAAATTGTGTGGGGGGACTCACGGGCCCCTCAAGCCCGGGGACTGTCACCTCCCCAGGGTTATAAATAATAATTAGTGTGGGGGGCTCAAGACCACCCACACTGGGGACCACCACCTCCCCGGGGCACTAAATATTAAAATTTGGGGTCCGTTACAGATCCCCAGCACCGGGAACTACCACCACCCCCAGTCCCTCCAGGAGCCCTTGGTGGCCCTGGGGACTGCCACCCCAAGGGCCGGCTCCCACAATGTCCTGGGGTGCCCACCCCTGGACATTGCTGTTTTCTATGACAGGGCGGGAGCATAGCTCCCGCCCTGTCATAGAAAACTCTGCTTTGGTTTTTGGTAGCGAGAGCAAGAAACCTGCTCTCGCTTCCAAAAACCAAACCAGATTGCTTTTCCACAAGGGGCGCTGCATGTCAGTAGCTCCCCTTGTACAAAAGCAATGCCGGCTCCAGCAGGAGGTGGGGAGCCAGCTGGGACCGAGGGGCATTGGGGCTCCCCCACGTTCTCAAACAGTAAAACCAGGTCCCGGGGGATGGGGTCTCTGGTGCCAGAAGTGGCCCAGGAGGGGGCCACATGGCACACCTCCCCTGCAATAAAAAAAATAAAAAAAATTAAATTAATTGTCTACACTTCTGTTGCTTCTTTCAGCAATTCTCTTCCCTCTTTCTGTACTTCTCTTCCTTCTTTTTGCACCCCTCTTGCCTCTTTCTGTACCTTCCTTGCCTCTTTGTGCACCTCTCCTACCTCTTTCTGCACCCCTCTTGCCTTTTTTTGCACCTCCGTTGGTTCTTTCTGCACTGCTCTTGCTTCTTTCGGCATCCCACTTGCCTCTTTCTGCACTTCTCTTGCTTCTTTCTACACCTCTGTTGTTTTTTTCAGTAATTCTCCTGCCTCTTTCTGCACCTCTCTCTCTTTTCTTTTGTACCCCTCTTGCCTCTTTCTGGGAGACATTGTTTACCATGCATCCATTTCAGCGTGGTACTATTACATCATGGTTTTCACAATGCAAGTTGTTACACCGACTTACACTGGAGGGCGCAGTTGACTAAGTAATAGTATAAATTACTGTTTCCAACACCTTCCCTACTGTATGTAGGCTGGAGTTGGAATAGTAATTCACACTATTCCTAAGTCCACAGCCCCTCCAGCGCACGTCGATGTAACGACTTGCGTTGTGAAAACCGCTATCTAACAGACCCCGTTGAAATGGCCCTTGTTGTATCAACATACATCCCTCTTTCTGTACCTCTCTTGCCTCTTTGTGCACCTTTCCTATCTCTTTCTGCACCCCCTCTTGCCTCTTTTTATACCTCTGTGTTTTTCTGCACTGCTCTTGCCTTTTTCTGCACCTCACTTGCCTCTATCAACTTCTCTGTTGGTTCTTTTTGCACTGCTCTTCATCTTTCTGCACCTCATTTGCCTCTCTCTGCACTTATCTTGTTTCTTTCTATACTTCTCTTGCATTTTCAGCAATTCTCTTGCCTATTAATGTACTTTTCATCCTTCTTTCTGCTCCCCACCTGCCTCGTTCTGTACCTCTCTTGCCTCTTTGTGCACCCTTCCTACCTTTTTCTGCACACCTCTAGCCACCTTTTGCACCTCTGTTGATTCTTTCTGCGCTATTCTTGCTCCTTTCTTCACCTCACTTGCCTCTTTCGGCACTTCTCTTGCTTTTTTCTACACTTCTGTTGCTTCTTTCAGCAATTCTCTTGCTGCTTTCTTACTTCTCTTCCCTCTTTCTGCACCCCTCCTGCCTCTTTCTGTACCTATCTTGCCTCTTTGTGCACCTCTCCTACCTCTTTCTGCACCCCTCTAGCCTCTTTTTGCACCTCTGTTGGTTCTTTCTGCACTGCTCTTGTTGCTTTCTGCACCTCACTTGCTTCTTTCTACACTTCTCTTGCTTCTTTCTAAACCTCTCTTGCTTCTTTCAGAAATTCCCTTGCCTCTTTCTGTACTTCTCTTGCTTGTTTCGGCACCACTCTTGCATCTTTCTGTACCTCTGTTGCCTCTTTCTGCATGTCACTTGCTTCTTTCTGCACCTCTCTTGCCTCTTTCGACATATCTGTTAATTCATTCTGCACCCCTCCTGCCTCTTTCTGCACCCCTCTTCCCTATTTGTGCAACTTCCTTGCCTCTTTCCACACCAATCTTCCCTCATTCTGCACCACTCTTGACTCTTTCTGTACCTCTATTGCTTCTTTCTGCACTTCTCTTGCATCTTTCTACACACTTTGTGCCTCTTTCAGCATCTCTGTTGCTTCTTTCTGCACTCCTCTTCCTTCTTTCTGCACCTCTTGTGCCTTCTTGTGTAACTCTGTTGCCTCTTTCAACACCTTTGTTGGTTCTTTCTGCACTTCACTTGCTTCTTTCTGCACCTCTCTTGCCACTTTCCGTACCTCTGTTTCATCTTTCTGCACCCCTCCTGCCTATTTCTGCACCCCTCTTGCCTATTTGTGCAACTCTCTTGCCTCTTTCTACATCTCTCTTCCCTCTTTTTGCAGCGTGTGTGCCTCCTTTTGCTCCTCTGTTGCTTCTTTCTGCATTTCTCTTGGTTCTTGCTGTACTGCTCTTGCTTCTTTCTGCATCCCTTTTGCCTCCTTTTGTACCTCTGTTGCTTCTTTCTGCACTTCTCTTGCCACTTTCTGAACACTTAGTGCCTCTTTCAGCACCTCTGTTGCATCTTTCTGCATTTCTCCTGCCTCCTTTTGCACCTCTGTTGCTGCTTTCTGCACTTCTATTGGTTCTTTCTGCACTGCCTTAGCCTCTTTCGGCATCCCTCTTGCCTCTTTGAGCACCTCTTTTGCTTCTTTCTGCACCTCTATTGCCTTTTTGCACCTCTATTGCTTCTTTCTGCACTTCTTTCACCTCTTTATGTACCTCTCTGGCCTCTTTTGCACCTCACTTGCCTCTTTTAGCACCTCTGTTGCTTTTTCCTGCAGATTTCTTGCCTCTTTCTGCACCTCACTTGCCTCTTTCAGCACCTCTGTTGCTTTTTACTGAAGATCCTTGCCTCTTTCTGCACCCCTCTTTTCTCTTTCTGCGCCTCTCTTGCCATTTTCTGCACCCCTGTTCCATGTTTATGCTCCTTTCCTGCCTGTTTCTGTACTTCTCTTGCCTCTTTCTGTACCTCTGTTGCCTCTTTCTGCACTTCTCTTGCTCTTTCTGTACCCTTAATGCCAGTTTCAGCACCTCTGTTGGTTCTTCCTACACTGCTCTTGCTTCTTTCTGTACCTCACTTGCCTCTTTCTGCACTTCTCTTGCTTCTTTCTAAACCTCTGTTGTTTCTTTCAGCAATCCTCATGCTTCTTTCTGCACTTCTCTTCCTTCTTTCTGCATCCCTCTTGCTTCTTTCTGCACATCACTTGCCTCTTTCAGCACCTTTGTTGCTATTGTTTGCAGATGTCTTGCCTCTTTCTGCACCTCACTTGCCTCTTTCAGCTCCTCTGTTGGTTCTTTTTGTACTGCTCTTGCTTCTGTCTGTAGCTCACTTGCCTCTTTCTGCACTTATCTTGCTTCTTTCTACATCTCTGTTGCTTCTCTCAGCAATTCTCTTGCCTCTTTATGCACTTCTCTTCCTTCTTTCTGTATCCCTCCTGCCTCTTTCTGTACCTCTCTTGCCTCTTTGGGCACCCCTCCTACCTTTTTCTGCAACCCTCTTGCCTCTTTTTGCACTTCCTTTGGTTCTTTCTGCACTGCTCTTGCTTCTTTCTGCACATTACTTGCTTCTTTTTGCACCCCTGTTTCTGCACCTTTCCTGCCTGTTTATGCACCTCTCTTGCCTCTTTCTGCACCTCTGAGTTAGAGGTACTTTTAACCCCCTGCCCTATTATGTACTAGGGCTGTGGTTCTCAAAGTGTGCGACCCGGCACCCCGGTGCGCCGTGATGAGCAGCCAGGGGCGCCGCGCCACCACGCAGGATGTGGGTCATGTAAATTGCAGCCCAACATGCGGGGGATTTAAAATGCCAGCTTCAGAATGGTTTTGCCCAGCACACTGCCGCCATACGCATCCGTGCGTATGTACGCAGGCGTCCTACTTAAGCTGCATCGGCTCAGCATTACTGCCTTAGCAAGCTTGGACCGTTTGAGGAATGTTGCTGCTGCCCCCTTGTTGTGCCCTGCCCTGCTGTGCTGTGCCTTGCCTCGCCTCGCCTCGTGGGACCCTCTTCACTAGAAATCGGTAAGTAAGCAAGTGTAGTGATAGGCCCCCGATGTGCACTTTCATGTAAATAAGGGATTTTGTTGTGTTGGAGTTTTACCTTACTTTTTAGCAGATTTGTGCTCTCTTGTTTCTCTGAACGCCTTTTTCTGTCCTCACCACGTGTTCTCTCATTTGTTCTTCTTTTGCTTTCCACCCTTATTCTAAAATTATCCGTTTTTTTCCTTCTCTTCTCCACACGCTCTCTGGTCTCTCCCTTGTTCTTCTTCTGCTCGTAGAAGTAATTTGACCCGTAGCTATCTAATTTAGCAACTCCTCCCACCCCGTGACCTCAGCTGTTTACTTATTCCCTCGCTCTCTGATCTCTTTCCCTGCTCCCGCTCTGACATGGAGAACTAAGCACTGCAGGACAGACCTGTCCCTCATACTTTTCCCCTATCAAGGCTTCCGCTTGCCCATCTCTGCAGGGTGCTGGGTTCAATTCTGCAAACTGAAGCTTTGGAGAGATTTTAGACTTGTGTCTCAGGCAGGGGCCGTTTATCACCTCTCAGACTGAGGGTAGCAGTAATTTATTTATTTATTGTTTTTATGGTTTTTCCTAAAGCGCTGACTTTACCCGAAGGTGTCAGCGCGCTTCACAATAGGATCAGTAATGATACATGAGGAGAGAATTACAAGTGACCAAATTACAAAAGCAATCGTTAAGTTACATGAGGCAGTAAGGTGAGCAAACAAAATACAAGAGCTAGCAAGAGGTACATTACAGGAGGAAAAAGTGACATGTGTGCAAGTTACAAAAACTTACAAAGTACAAGTAGAGGTAGAATATTGCAACAAATGGCAGACACTCAAGCACAAGAACAAACGTTATGTAGGCAATGGTGGCACTTGTGCAAGTATCTAAAGCAAACAAAATGTAAGAGGTAGCAAACAGTGTGTTACAAGAGAAAAGTGACGTGTGCATGTTACAAAAGAGTACCAAACACAGGTAGAAGGATAATACTGCAATAAATGGCAGACACTCAAACCACAAGAACACACAGAGGGCACTTCCATAGTCATGGAGAATAGAATTTTCTATAATCGAAGGTCTTCCTTCAGATAATAGAGAGGGCGTGAGTTAAATTTGGAAGTGTCTTTGAAGGAGGAGAACTTTGAGGTCAGTTTTGAAGGTCTGGGAGGAGGTGGTGGTCCGTAGCTCCCGAACACATGCAGACAAACCGGGTTTTCTCTGAGAAAAAGGCCCCAAGCAGGGCGAGTTTGTCACTCCCTGGTGAAACTAGTGACTGGTAAATGGAGTGTGGCTGATCCAGGGGCCACCATGTCCCGGGGCGCCTCCGTGCAGCAATACTTTGATGAACATGCTCTCTGTTCATGACTCCAGTCTATCTGCTGCTCAAAGATCTTCTGCTACGCTACCATTGTTGCTTTATGACCGGTGCCACGCACAGTGCCTGAAGGCTCTTTATTAAGGATGTTATTTAGTTTATTAATCTGGATTTCTGTTTTAAAATCTGTATGATTCACAAAGAAATAAGGCTTATCAGCGTAACACGTGTTGGACATGGTTGTGTTATCTGCTGTCTCGATTTTCTCTTGTGCAAATCTTTCTGGGTCAATGAGAAGAATCATAGACTTCTCGCTCTAGTATTCCACAAACAGCAAAAATAGTGCAATAGATTGGCCCTGCTTTTGCACTAATGCAAGCGTTCTGTACTTGGCCCTTGATGCCCTGTTTTGGTGCTGACTGCTGTGTGGTAAGCACGTGGTTTTACCAAATGAAGTTCCTTTGCAGTCTATCTATCCCACACATCTCTTCACTCAATTTCAGTGGGGGAAGCATGGGCCCTCTCGACCAGTAGTAAGACCCACCAGGATGTTGAAGATGGCTCAAGCCCCCTCCAGTAGTGAGAGGGAGTTTGGGAATGGAACCATAAATGTGGTGGGGGTATTCACAGACTGTCCACTTCTGGCTCTTGCTCACTTTCACACACATGCTCACACACACTCATCTGCATGCACACAATGTTTGACAGATGTTTGCACTTCCATGTTGCTCCCTGCCCTGGTTCACTCCAGCTCCTCTCTTGCTAGTGGTGAATGAGCTATGAAGTCAGGCACATAGCTTTCTCCGCAGAGGCCTGCGCGGCGCAGTGTAAAGCCTTTGAGGAGGTGCTGAGACACATAGTCCTGCACCTAGATGCGTGACTTACATGTGCTCTTCAACACTTTTGCAGAGGTGTGGGTGCTCCAGCATTTGCTGAATTGGTGTGGGTGTTGTAGTTACATTTGCTGTGATGGTGTGTATGTGTGTGCAGTGCTGTGTTGTCAGTATTTTGCATGCGTTTGTGTGTGAATGGTAGTGTATCTGTGTGTGCTGTCTTGTGTTTGCTTCAATGACTTGAATGTGCTCTGTTGCATTTGCTACTAAGCTACTTGGATGCCTGTTTAGCTTTTGCAGAAATTATTCGTGCTTTGCAGCATTTGTGGCTGGAGCTTGTCTATATAGGGGGGAGGGAGCACACTGCCTCTCATCCCAGCATAGTTCACCCCATTGCATCCTGGTAAATGCAGTACGCCTACTTTCAAAGTTGCTGTAGTCTTTCACCAAAGTTGGTGCAAGTAGTGCTGTTATCTCTAGACACGTGTTTCTGGGTTTAGCCCGTCATCAGTAGAGAGCAAAAATTATTAAGGAGCAGAAAGAAATCATCAGGGGTTGCTGAAATGGTGTCCAAGTCTTCACAGGTCACAGTACCTCTGCACAGGCACACAGGTGCATCCCAGGAGAGCTCGTTGGCTCAAGGGAGCCTTTTGAACACAGAGGGGAGGGAGTTCACTGCCTCTCATCCCAGTACACTTCACCCCACTGCATCCTGGTAAATGCAGTATGATTGCAGAAAGTATTGCTTTTTAACAATTTCGCCTATATTAGTTTCACTGTTTCACCCATTGCTATGTAACCCCTTGGGATATAAGGTTTTACATTGGTTTTTCAACAATCTCACACCCAGAATGGGCTTCTTTTATAATTTTTTACTTTCATTTCCTTCACTCTAGTACTTTAATTGCTTTCGCAACGAGCAGAAAAAAGTCATCAGGGGTGACTGTAATGTTGCTCTGCCTTTCATTGCTGTTACGTTTATGTCAGAACATTGATCCAAAACCATCCCAATGAGCACAAACAGCAAATTGCATGCAGCCATACATTTTTCATTTGCCTTGATTACAAAATACACAACAGATATTGGTTGGCTGTTTCAGAGAATGTGACCAATAGTCAAACTGCTGCTATGATTTTGGTTGAAAGCTATATGTCCGTTCTATAGCGTACTCTGTACTACTGTGATATGTCCTTGGCTGGGCCCAGGAATTGTTGAAGTGTGGTATTTGGTGTTACAAATCACAGTCTGATGTACACATGAGCTGCAATTTGGCATTCTTCATTGTTTGCAAAAATGTGTGATCTAGATTTCATCACAAAATTGAATGTTCTTTCTATCTGTGCGGGGTACCAATAAGAATAATTAATCCAAATGGTCACCATCATCACGGGCTGCTATTGGAAATTAACAGAAATATTAGATCCATCATTAGACAGAGGGTAACTTTTGTTCTTCTTATACTTGTCTTACCTGGATGTTTTGTACTTCATACTTATTATACCGTGGAGACTGGATGAGACCCAGAAGAATCCTGGAAATACTTGAGCAAAGGAAAAGAAAAGAAGACCAGGAACTTTACAGATAGAAAGACCTTTCTTATATATTTTTGTAAATTCCTCTCTCCTCCATCTGAATAATTCAGACGCGTGGAACTGATTTCCATCTTTCTGATTGACAATGAAGAGATTTCTAATGCCAAGTTCATCTGCGCAAAGTGAAGTTGCAGGTTCTTCTGACAAAGAGGACGGGAAACGAAAGGCCAAGTGCAGAAAGTACAAAAAGTACGATGACAGGTATCTGGATTATGGTTTCAAGTATGTTCAAGTTAATAATGAGGATCGTCCTCAATGAGCAATCTGTTTAAAAGTTTTGGCTCTGAAATACATGCTTCCAAATAAACTTAAGCGGCATCTTGAAAGTCTTCACCCAAATGTGGTCCCTCCTGTCTTCATATAAAGTGGCCTATCTAGTTGCAAAGAGTTAAAAAAAACACACACAATTGCAGAAGAGCCGATTTTGCCTGCTGCAGTTGGTATGGTAACAATCATGCTCGGCGAAGATGCAGGTAAACAGCTGTTGAAAGTGCCTCTTTCTAATAATACTATCAGCCGGAGGATAAATGATATGGCTGAAGATATAAATGATCAGCTCATCTGTAATCTGTAATCTAAGAGGCAAAGACTTTGCACTCCGGTTGGATGAGGCAACAGACTACCACAAAGACACCCATTTTATTTGCTATGTATGGTTTCTACTCGAAAAACAAATTGTTGAGGATTTGTTGTTCTGTAAAGAAATCAAAGGTGGAACTACAGGTCAAGACTTGTATGCAGTTGTGGATGATTTAATTCAACAGAATCAAATTAACTGGGAGAGATGTGTTGGAGTTTGTACAGATGGGGGTCGTTCAATGGCAGGATGCGACCAAGGACTTCAAGCTCGCATACGATCTAAAGCGCCCAATGCTGTTTGAACACAATGTATAATACACCGAGAAGCACTGGCAGCAGGAAACCTCAGTGAAGAACTGCATGGTATTTTGAAAATAGTAATCAAAGTGGTAAATGATATTAAAACAAGACCAATGAAAGCAAGATTTTTTGCTGAACTGTGTGAGGACATGGGTGCTGAACACTCATGCCTCTTGTTCTACAGCATTTCTAGTTGGCTGTCTCTTGGTAACTCCCTGCTTAGAGTGTATGAGCTGAGGAATGAAATATACTCATATTTACATGATGATGAACATTGTTTTGCTGACAAATTTATTGATGCAGACTTTATAATTCAAACGGGTTTTCTTTCTGATCTATTTGAATAACTGAATGCACTGAACACGTCCTTGCAAGGCAATAACACTAACATCTTGCAACTGTCAGACAAAGTTTCAGGCTTTAAGAAGAAAGTGATCCTTTGGAAAAGCAGTGTAAGCAAGGGTGACAATAAATGTTTTCCTTCATTGGACCAGTGTCCGCAGGAGAATGAGATGGTGTTAAAGGAGGAACTGCAGACAGTTTTTTGTTCTGTATTTGTCTCAACTGCATTTTTACCTTGACAAATATTTTCCAGAGGATGAAGTGGAGCCAATAAAATGAGTGAGCGACCCTTTCAATGCTGAGATACCTCAGCATTTCAACAATGAGGAAGCAGAACAACTTATTGATGTTGCAAGTGACTCAGCATTGAAAATAAGGTTCCAGTCTCTGTCACTGTTTGAGTTCTGGTGCCAAGCTGGAGATGAATACCCAATGATTAGAAAGAGAGCCCTGCATGTTTTGATCCCGTTTGCTACTTCGTACCTTTGTGAAACTGGTTTCTCAACAGTTGCAGTAATAAAGTCCAAATATAGGGCAAAAATTAACCTTGAAAAAGAAATGCGTGTTGCGATCTCAAAAATTACTCCAAGATTTCAGGAGCTATGTAAGGATAGCACTGGCCCCAGGCCTAGTAGTCAGAGTCAGGTACCACCAGTACCAGTAAGTAAAAAGTTGGAGACACAGGATGATTTTGAAACAAGGCCACTGTCTGCACCTCTGTTGGTTCTTTCTGCATATATCTTACTTCTTTCTGTACTTTTCTTCAACTTTCTGGACTTCTGTTGCCTCTTTCTGCATTTCTCTTGTTTCTTTCTGCGCCTTTCTTCACATGTCCTACCTCTGTAGGCATAGTTAGAAATTGGCATTTGAAAAACCTTAGAAATTCACTGAAAAAAACATAGGTTTCACAGACTTTATAGCTAGAAATTATTATTTTAAAACCTTTGAAATTCACAGAAAAAAACATAGGTTTCAGGGACGTTATAGTTAGAAATTATCATTTAAAAAACCTTCGAAATTAACTGAAAAAACCATAGGTTTAAGGGACGTTATAATTAGAAATTAGCCTTTAAAAAAAACCATAGAGATTCACTGAAAAAAACATAGGTTTCAGGGAAGTTATAGTTAGTTGGACATTTCACTCATACAAAACCAGAGAAATTCAGCGGTTATAGTTATAACTTGCGCCTCCGGAATGCCCTGCTAATGACGTTACATGTTATATCAGTCATGACATGGCAAGTGACATCACTGATTACTTCACTGATGACATCTCAAGTGACATCACTGATGACATCATCCAGTGACTGTGTGTTTCTGTAAAGTGATTGATGTAATATGTGACATCATTAGCAGTGCATTGCGGGGTCGCGATGGCCAATAAGGAAATTCTAATCAAACCAGCTGATAAAGGGGGATAACAGGGGGAGAGGAGTTGGCCTAACGGCTAGGGCGCTCGACCTCGGACCTGGGGATCTGGGTTCAAGTCTCGGTAACGACGCCAAAACCTCCTGTGATTCTGGGCAAATCACTTAATCTCCCCGTGCCTAAAATTAAAGTGTGTCCATCCTCATGTAACGTAACTGGTGCTATGTAAAGCGCTCTGATACCTGATTCGGTTCGGGTCTAGAAAGCGCTATATAAAACTCTGCAAAAAAAACAACAAAAAAAAACAACAGAATTGAATGACCAACTAAACAAATGGCACAGTGAGAACCTCATCAGTGATGAAGAATTGAAATTCCAACCACCCGGGAGACCCATAGTCTCCTCATGTGTTATTTCCGCAATCAAAGAAAAGTAACAGATTTGAAACATAATCAAATGCTACTGACAAGGATCGAAATATGTCTGACTAATAAAAAAAAATATTTCAACAAGGAACTCTTTAAACAACAATGAGGAACTGCCATGAGCATTTCCTTCTCCTCATATTATGCTAACATCACAATAGGATGGTGGGAGAAAACAGTACTGTGGAGTGCAGAAAGGTAATCCTATGGGTCTGCTATTTTGACAACCTCTTTCTGATAAGGAATGGCCCAGAACATGAATTTGAAAAAATACTTTCGGAAGATATATGCAAATCAAATTGGGTTGTCTTTCACTTGCAATACAAGTAATAAAAAAATAGCCTTCCTGGATGCCTTAATCTATATTGAAAATTACCAAATACATTCTACCCTTTATAGAAAAAAGACAGATACAAACAACACTCTACATGGGACAAGCTTTAACCCCAAACCACTACTTGATAGCATCCCCTATCGGGAGTTTACGCGGATGAAGTGGGAACTGCTCTAAAGATGAGGATGTGGAAGAAAAAAAATTAAGGAGACGATGGTCAGACTCAAATCAAGAGGATACAGGGAGACCAAATTAAATAAATGTAATAAACGAATTGACAAAATACCAAGAGAAGAAACACTGATTCCGAAAAATAAAAACAAACATAATGAAAAACAAAAATCACCAAGATTTATAACAACATAAGTAAGGAAAGCAAAATAAAAAAGTATTGCTACGTAATTGCAAGTGACGCAGATAGAGGACAACTGATGGGACCAAATCCAACAGTAACATATAGAAAAAAAAAATCCATAAAAGATATGTTGGTTAAAAGCCATTTCAAGGAACAACAAGAAACAAGTTGGCTTATAGAACAACAAAAAGGTCTTACAAAATGTAATTCATGAAAAGCCTGTAAAATCAGAAAAAATGTGTGAACAATTGTTGAACCCTATGGAAACATCATACATTTGGATCAAAGAATTACATGTACGATCCAATATGTAATTTACATCATTGAATGCAATTGCGGAATTACATACATTGGCTGTATTAGCTGTATGCTAAAAAAACGCATCTTGGAGCATATCCGAGCAGTGAAAAGCAGGGATATGGCATATGCCACCGCCAAACATATGTCACAATGTCAAAATGGAAATTGGAAGGTAATGAGCTATTATGGCATCCTCGCAATAACAACACCAGATGAGCGAGGAGGGGACAGAATGAAGAAGCTACACAAAATGGAATCCCGCTATATCATCAGACTGAGGACTAAGACCCCAAGGAGGATTGACAATGATGAGGAACTCTTTGAGCATTTGGAGTGAAAAGTTAAATTCATAACATCTTGATATAAGAACTTCACACATACTCCGAACCATAGATTGGACATTTAACTAACAATAATTGACTGTCTGCTAATTGTGAAATAGGTACTATACCCTCACCAATAACTGATAGTAACATGTCACTGAATTGTGTACTTTACCGCAGGGACAGAAAAAAAGATGGATAAGGCATTATGCAAATGAAGGAATTGTAATTGAATTGTAATGCTGCATGATGATGTTTCACTACATAGTAAATAAGCGCAAACTCTATTATGGCAAATTAATGATCATAAGAAAAATATTTTGTAAATATTGTTAATAAAGTTTTCATCTTTGAATAGCACTACAAATCCCATAATGCCGCATTAAGGCCTCAAGGGTATTTAAAGTGCAAGAGAGAAATGACTCACTAACCATGAATAAAGCAGTGGGACAGCTGAAACGCATTGGTTAAGGTTTGCAAGAAATACAATTCTTTAAACTCTGCTCTGAAGTGCTGCGACCATTGCAATACAATATTATATATATATCCACAAGAAAGCTGGCGCTTAGTGAACGCCCCTCCAAGGCGGGGCTGGGCTCGTTACGAGCAGGCACCACGCTCCTCTAATTGCACACAAAACTCGCAACTTACTGCAAGGACGAGCCACACCAATCCGGGAAGTTCAATGTATATTTATTTGGGCACAACAAAGCATTTTGACCTCAACAGGTATGGTCACATGACCAGCTCAGCAAGTTTCCATATTTTAAACATCTTTTTGGACGTCCCGCATGATGCAGATTACATGGAAAACAGACTTCATCAAAGCCCAAATCACTGTGAACCATAATTTATATGCAGTGTTGTGAAATACATAAGTGCAAAAACAAATAATTGCAAAAATAAATTAAACAGTCCATTTGCAATGGGTACATACGATGCCTCATAATTTACAGCTTGTAAATACGTCAATTCTGTGTTTTGTTTACACTGGCTAAATACCATGGCAGAGAAAAGCCTGTGTTGATATTTAACTTGATAAAATTGTACCAGGTTATTTCCACAATTCGGGTATAGTACCCAAAGTGGGTCAATGTTGACATATAATTATTTATTCAAACATACGCTTAATTCTCAATTGACTTTGTGATGTTCGACAATAATACACGCATGCAGTACATTTTTCATAGGTCGAACCTTGTAAGCATTATTCATGTAACAGTAATACATGATATACACATCACCTAGGTAGCCGGTTTTATATCTTAGGTATATAAGCTTTCTTAGAGTACAAATGATATGGTACTACATGATGTTCGTATTTTGATTTCTAAATAGATTCACCTTGCAGTGCATTTCTCTCGGGTATAGTACCCTTAATTCAATGTGATGGATCCCTTCACTATCTTATATTAGTTATGTATCTATGGGGCAGATGTATCAACATCCATGTTTGCGATTCTCAAATAGAGATTTTTTTAAGAATCGCTATTTGAGAATTGCAAAATGGGATGTATTAAGAATTTTTTTTGTGATTTCTTAATATTCCTTAATTGCGATTAGCAAATTGCAAATCGCAATTAAGGAATATTTTCCCATTCATTTCTATGGGCCAGGAGCCCATAGGAAGGAATGGGAAGTTATTCTCAATTTGCGATTCGCAATTTGCGAAACGCAAATTGAGAATAATGTCATGGGTGCAAGGGTGTCTTAAGGACACCCTGCTGCACCCCGGAAATTTACATGTGTGCGCTTATGGCGCACATACATGCTCTAAGGGCATGTATGAGCGCCACGTGGCACCTTTATGCCAAAAAGTGCATTTGTAGAAGAAATCGTAAATTAACACCAACTACAAGTTGGTGGTAATTTGCGATTTCTTAGTGTGAATTCGCAAAACTTGATTGCTTCTTACAAAGCATTTAAGGAATTACGTTTTGCGATTCCTTAAATGCTTGCGCAAAATTAAGAAATCGCAATTCCTTAATTTTGAGATGCGATTTTCTTCATACATTGCATTTGCCGATGTTTTTGTCGCAAACACTTCTTTTTTGCGAATCGCAGCGTTTGCGACAAAAAACAGATGATACATCTGCCCCTATACCTTTAATATGCTATAAATGCTAATTAAAATTATGGGGATTCTAATAAGGAGTAGGCCGGGTGTTACTTGAACCAGTTCGGGTCTCCATGCTCATAAACCTCTAATTGTAACCTGAAGTGCAGGGACAAAGAAAAGAAAGAATAAATACAGTTAATCACTGTTAGTTGTATCCAGTTCATTTGTATTGACATATCTCAACAAGGTTTCTCCTGTTACCATCTATTGGATTTATATGTATTGCGCACTAGTACCCATGACTAAAATTTCAAATTTAAGGAATACTAACAAATAACAAAGAAAGAAGAAGAAAGGGTGTGGGTGATATGTATGCTAAAAAAAAAGTATTTTAACACCAAAGATCATTCTCACAGCTACATAAAACTGGAGCTCCTCACACTATTTACAAATGTACATGAAGCTCTTTATCTTTATTCATGCCTATGGTAAAAACACTGCAGGCTTGCAAAATAAACATGGATTCTGATCTACGTAAGGCTAGTGTCCAGTTGCCCCCTCTCGGGTGCTTAGGGATAGTATCTATTGCAAAGTATTTGACAGTGGTCCAGTCACCATTATGTGCTTCATGAAAGTGTCTTGCTGTGCTGTAACTAAAGTCTTTAATAGTTATAGGCCCCAAATGCTCGAGCTAACTATGACATTCACCTCCGCAATGCACTGCTTATGACCTCACATATTACATCACTCTTACATGGTCTGTGACATCACTGATGACATCTCAAGTGACATCACGGTGACATCATTCACATAATCCCTGTAACCTTTGGCTGTTTTCAATGAATTTTGAAGGTTTTTTTTAATTCCGTTTCCAAACTATAACTTCCAAGTGACCATTGGTTTTTTCAGTGAATTTGAAAGGTTTTTTAAAATGCTCATTCCTAACTATAAGGTCCCCGTAACCATGCTTTTTTCAGTGAGTTTCAATGGTTTTTTAATAGGACTGGGCAGTTACCAGGAATCTCCGCCGAATTCTGTGGAGCTCCATCTGCAGGCAGAGCACCACTTGGTCACCCACAGCGTCAGACACGCCAAGGAAAGAGCACCTCCAGCCTCAACTAGAAGGCTGATCCACCCAGCACCGACAGTAGTGTCAAGCTGGGGAATGCTGCCAACACAAAATCATGCTTGCACGTGTGCACCCCTCACCAGAAGAATAGCAACCAGTCTGTCCTACATAAACAATAATCACACTAGAGCAAGCTCAAGACAGAGGAGGGTTCGTTTCAACCTCTGGACAGCAAGAAAACGACCTCCCAGAGTAATGCACCTCTACATACATGCCTCAGCGACCACAACTCGACTCCATCACTCAGGCCACCAGTAGCAGCAGCAGAACAGCTAGGGACTCACTAACTGTGTTCGTTGAAGTCCACTCCCTCTGGCTTGCCCCTCAACTCTTCCTCCCATGACCCTACAGAGCAGGGTTACTACATTCTGTAGGCTCAGATTGGCTAAGAGGCTGCTAATGAAAAGCAGTGTGGGTTTTGATCTTCAGAGACTGCCAGCTGACTTCCATGGGCAGTTTATGAGAAGCAGCATGGGCTTTTATTTGCAGACAGCTTGTTTACTCCCAACAGAGCGTAATCTGCTTGTGTGTTAGCCAGATTGCCACCGAACAAAAGAGAGAGATTTATGAACTCAATCAGACAGAGCAAGGCAGTGAAGATGAGAAGCCGTTGTCGTTTCATGGCCACATCAACTCGTTGTTGCCTCCAAATTATCGCGTATTTAATTAAGTTTACCAACTTTTGCATCACTCCTACACACATTTTTTGAATGGGCTGCAGCATTTCCAATCTTGTGGATGACCATGGAGAAGATACAGTGCAAAGGGAACAGGATCCAAAAAACAACACGAGCCCCACCAGTCATCATGTTATCTTTCATTGAAAAAATCTGAACTTACCTTGCCAATATATTTTTCTTTAGGGGGTAGGGACATGATGCAATGATTAACACCAGATGCTTGCTTTTAGGTATTAGTGTGTGTCTTGGCTTGAGGGTGCCTCATTCATAACAGCCTGATAAAGATCGTCTGTGCACTGTTTCTAGGAGTGGGGACGGTCACGCTGGTAAACTCCACTCCGCGGCGGCCAGTGGACTTTTGTTGAACTCCGCGCACTGAGCAGAGGGCAGATTTGCTAAATTCCGCAAACTCCACCAGTGGAGTTAATCACCCAGCCCTATTTTGTAAGTAGCAGTTTCTTTTCCAGAGTGGTGGAGAAAGTGGACTGGCAGCGAACTAGAAAACTTCTATATGGACCTATATTCATTTACAACTAGGCATTAATGTTCATTTACAATTTACATAGGATGCAAACATAACTCTGAAATCATTCAATTAGATTTGGTATTTTAAATGCTTCATTTCTTTTATTTTATATCATTCTTATTTCATTTTTGTTTTTCTCATTTTTTAGTAAGTGGACTGCGCCTGGGACCAGCTCTCAGGAATCCCACTGTGTAGGACTTACAGGAGGTACTGTTAGTCCTGATGATCTCAGGAGTACAGTGGAATCCATTCCATAACCAGTAGTGTGCAGGAGGTGTGTCTGCAGAGTGGTGGAGAAAGGGGGTGTGGCCTCAAAGTCCTCTCAGCATTTCCACTGTCTGGGACTTACTAGAGGTAACAAAAGGGGTTCATGGACCCCAGGACCCTCAGCATCCATGGGACCTTCATCCCCCAGCCAGCAATGCGCCAGGAAGCATGTTTGCAAAGTAGTGGAGAAAGGGGGCTGGGCCTCCAGTGACTTACCAATTTTAGCCCCGGGGACCCCATCCCCATGGGTCTGGCAACTTTTTTATTTATTTTAATTTTTTTGCGAAACAGTGATGGGGTGCCTCGTGGCCCCCTCCCCAGGCCGATTACAGCCTCACAAATTCAACCTTTTACAGATATGGGAGGGGGATGCACAGCCCCCCTCCCCAACTCAAAGTGGGCCCTGGGAATCCCCAGGACATGCCCATTTAAAGTACATACTTCCAAGGCACCCACTCATCACTGGGACTAGGGGGAACCTAAAGGCCCATGTAGTCCCTAACAGCTCCCTGCATCCTGCGGGACCGAGCATTTCTTCTAGACAGAGGGAGGTGCTGAACATACAGTTCCCTTTGTCTAAAAGCAATTCTGCTCTGCTTCGAGTAAGCGAGAGCATTTTACATGCTCTCGCTTACTTGAAGCAGAGCAGAGTTTGCTATAGCTTGGCAGGAGCAGTGCTCCCCCCAAGCCGTAGCAAATTGCAATATCCCAGGGTGGGCCCCCCTGGGTATTGCAGTAGCCAACCCTGGGGCGTGGTGGTCCCCAGAGCCAATATTGGCTCCTGGAGGGTATTGCATAGCCCATCTCCTTTGCTGGACACAGCTCCAGGAGGCTGTGGTCCTTGGAGTTGCAGGGGACCGCTTAGCCCCCATCCTTAATTACTTACATTTGCCCCAGGGAATGACATCCCAGAGGATGTGGAGGTTGCCCACAGCAACCCCTGCATATATTTTAATAAATGCCTCCACCTTCCTGGGGTTGTAGGGGGATGTAAATGTAAATGTTAAAATCCATATTTGTAAAGCGCAAACTACTCACCCTTACAGGTCTCAAGGCGCTGGGGACTGTCATGGAAATTAAGTGAGCTATTTCCCAGAGTCACACAGTGCTGGGCTGAGCTGCCGCCGGAACCGAGGATCGAACCATGAACCCTGTGCTCCGAAGTCAGCTTCCCCTGGCTGCTGCTCCACACCTCTCTAGGTGGGGATCCACATGGCCCTCCACATTATTTAAGTGTAAAGCCTCGGGGAAGTGATGGCCCTCCACGTTCAATAATACATAACGACCCTGGGAGGTGGCAGTCCCTGGGGCTGCAGGGGAGGCCATACATGCCTCTCTCACACTAATTTATGACATAGCCCCATGGAGGTGGTGGTCCCCGGGCACAGAGAATGCTGCATGAGCACCCTACATCTGTTAATAAACATGCCCCCTGGATTTGGTCAACCCGGGGGCTTCTCTCAAAAGACACGTCTTTTAAAAAACTTTTGCAGGAAATCTGTGGTTCTACCAGCGATTGCAGGAAAATGAAAAAAAAATGTTGTATCGCCTGGCGGGGTCCCTGTGGGACCCCCCTATTCCATATCTGGAGGGCGGGGTAGTCCTACCCCGCCCCCTTGTCTTTATTTAAAACTTTTTTGTGGGACTAGGCATCAAGCCAAGTCCCAAGATGGTTGCCAACAATTCCTCATTGAAGTGTCTTCAGTCAATCACATTTTAGTAGGATCCTCGAGTTCAATGCAAGGACTCGCGTCCCCAGATATCTATATTTTATAAACTTAAATATCTTTGAAACTACTGAACGTATTTGCACCAGATCACAAAAAGCACGCTCTGTGGACCAACATCTAGGTTTTTGTCAAATTTCATCTAATTGCATTCAGCGGTTTGGGCTGTAGTTGTGTTCAAAAAATGAAAAATCGCCATATACATAACATAGAGAAAAGAGTTTTGGGACTCCCTTCTTTCTTGGCCCCCGCTTCATAGATCAGCCCACTACTTTCAACACAGCAGCTGAACCAAAAGGGGAACTTTAAAAAAAAATGTCATGAAGATTCATCAAGTGGCGCAAAAGTTATACACAAAACAAAAAACATTTTTCCTATGAAATCTTTGGTCCTAACTATAACCACCTACTGGCGACCGGTAGTAGGTAATATACATGTGATCAAGTCCCCCTTGTAGGACCGAAATGCGTCATGGCTGCCTACTTTTGTTTGTAAGCTGCAAGAACAATAAATTGAAGGCATTTTAAGAGCTTTTGTGGTCCGTGCTCTTTATCTGCATCCTGCGAGGGAAAAGCGGAGGCAAGGAGTTTTTTCGTTGGTAATATATATATATATATGATCCGGCGGAAACTTTTCTCTACTTAAACTTCTGAACTGGCCCTATCAAACTATATCTTGGTGAATTCTTACTGAACACAGATTTTACTGTTCACCCATAGAGGCACTGGCCGTCTGATAAACCTTTCTAGGTCATAGTGAGGGGTGAGACTTCAGGATGTCCAAACCACATTTGTCCACCTAATAAGGACCTTACTTAGTGGCCAACTCACAAAATTGGAATGAAATTCAAATAAATTACTCTCAGAACCATGCTGTGAAGTACTGTGATAGATAGACCCAACCACCTGAAGAAGTTCAGTTTAACCAGAATTATACACAATAAGAGTTCTTCAATCGCAACACAGAATAGAAGAAACATAAACTTAATTCTCTGAAAATAATCTATAACTCTAATGCACATCTAGAATCAATATTAAATAGCACAGTTTAAAGACATTGGGCCCGATTCACAGAACTAACTTAAGACGAAATCCTAAACTTACTACTTTTGGTATTCACAGAAGTTAGGATTCTGTCTTAAGTTTGTCTTAAGACAGGATTTTGTCTTAAGTTTGTCTTAAGTCTGTCTTAAGTCTATCTTAAGTCTGTCTTAAGTTTGTCTCAAGTCTGTCTTAAGTCTATCTTAAGTCTGTCTAAGACAAACTTAAGACAAGATCCTAACTTCTGTGAATACCAAAAGTAGTAAGTTTAGGATTTTGTCTTAAGTTAGTTCTGTGAATCTGCCCCTGAATGTCAAGACACAAAAAATAGACTCACGGATATGTAGATAAATTGGTTTTTGTATTAATGATCCAAAATAAATGCATAGAAGCAACATTTTAAGTAGCTCGATTAGAATTCCAATAACAGGTAGTATAAAACCATACATTTAGTCAAAGAATTTCAGAGGATGGTTTAAGCATTATAGATTTCCACTAACAATGAAGGCAAGATGCTACATTCTCTAGATTTATCAAGCAACGCAGGACCATGCAAGGTGACCTTGTGTGCCTTGATAAATCTGACTTAGAGGGTAATTATGAGTCAGACATTCTATGGACTGCCAGACTCACAGTGGCAGTCTCTAGACCGCTCGATTATGACTAGGGTGGTCGGGCCTCCCTCGGACCACCGCATCCACCACAACCACCGTTCTCTGGCAGTTGCACAGAGGTCCTGAGGCCACAATATGCCTTACGATCCTCTGCTAATAACAAAACTAGGGCTGGCTCTAATCAATAAGGCTGAGCCGTGAAAGCGAAACAACAGAGGGGATTGCCAATACTGATATCTTCATTTAGCAAAGACTTGTACCAAAGTACAAACGACAGTTCAATACCTGGGGATGCTATTCAATAGCTCTTTATTCAAAAATTGTTCGAGAATAGGCACAATTTATACTTTACTGCGCTATTTCAGATTGTATTCTTATCAAACAATAAAAAGAAGGACATAAATAAACAATAAAGGAAACTTCAAACATATCATCACTCTTCAAACGTATCACATTCAATCCACTTTCATTCATCAAAAACACACAAACCGAAAATCAATGGGCCAGTTAGAATTTGTCGGGTCTAATCAAATTCATAAACAATTCCTGAACAATGTAAGCAATACACTGATCTGATTACACTTCTAATTAATTAATTATGAAGTCGATTTTTAGTGCTGAATAGGTGTATAGATCTAGGTACTAAAACAAGGACACAAGGTAGACCCGACACAGCCTACGCGTTTTGAATCCTAATAACTGGGAGGATTCTCTCCAGGGCCATAGAACATTCTGCATGGGAGACAAAAAAGAGAAACAAGAACCAAATCTCAGCTAGTAATTCAAATGTTAAAGTGGGACCAAAAACACCCAAAGGGCACTACTACACGAAAATCACAACTATGGCTTACCCATCAAATGAAATAGTGAGGACTCCTGGGTGAAAAGAGAGGAGGAGAAAAAAGAAAAAAGAAGGATCAACAAACGAGTGGGATATTAATACCACTTCTAAATTGTTTCAGGAAACAGCCAACATATTTGGCAATAGGTTCTAATAATGAATCACAACCCGCCACAATCGGTCTTCCGGGCGGGTTGTTTTGGCTCTTATGGACTTTTGGTAAGATGTAAAACATTGGAACTTTAGGATGTTTATTCTGTAGATAGTCGTATTCCTTTCGGCCTAGGAAACCTTGTTCGAAGCCCTCTTTAAGTACAAAACCAACTGTTCGCTCTACTTAAAGAGGGCTTCAAACAAGGTTTCCTAGGCCCAAAGGAATACGACTATTGCCAAATATGTGGACTGTTTCCTGAAACAATTTATGGACCGTGTGATCTCCTATATTCAGGACACCACCGATTTCATTAAAAAACTGGAAACCATCAACTTCACAAAAGGGAAAGACTTACTGGTCACAATGGATGTGACTTCCTTATATATACAAATACCTCAGGATGAAGCAGTGGCAGTGCTCTCATATTTCTTGGATTTAAGACCTAGACCAATTCAAGTCCCGACACAATTTCTGGTGGATCGGGCTTCATTTGCCCCTAAAAAAAACGACTTTTGCTTTGGCAAGGAGTTCTTTTTTCAGACGAAAGGGGTAGCGATGGGTTGTCCCTTTGCTCCTGAGTTGGCAGTATTGTTTCTGTCACTCTATGAGGACACCCATGTACACAACAACAATCCATTTTCTGAATATATTGTAACATGGCTACGTTTCATCAACAACGTGATTTTAATTTGGTCAGGAGATGAAGAAAAACTGAGACTCTTCCACAATTGGTTGAATGCCAGAACCATCGACATTCAGTTCAGTATGATGCATTCAGAGAACAGAATACCTTTCCTCGACGTTGAAGTCTTTCCAGCTGAAAGGAAATTGGCAACTTCACTTTTCACCAAGCCAACTGACCGAAATAAGGCCTTGTTGTTCTCCAGCAATCATCCCAGGAGTTCAAAAGAAAATCTGCCGTATGGCCAATTTATACGCGTGCGAAGAAATTGTTCTTTCAATTAAGATTATAATTTGCATGCTGGCAATTTAGTCAAAAAGTTGTGCGAACGGGGTTACCCAAAAAAACTGGTTCGAAACTCAATGAAACGTGCCAGATGGACCCCTAGGGAAAGTTTACTTGTACGTAATAAGAAATTACAACTGAAACGTCAAGTATGTGTCACTACCTTTTGCCCTAATGCCAACCAACTTAAAAAAACAATTGGACAGAATTGGCACTTGGTGAAGAATTTACATGAAAGCCTACAGGAGCTCCCCCTGTTAGCTTTTAAAAAAGAGAACTGCATTGCAAATTATGTGGTAAGAGCTGCCCCTCCAAAGGATCAGCAACCCACGCTACGACAACTCATGGGGCTGACTCCCATTACAGGCCATCATAAATGTGGGACATGTCTTTGTTGTGACCTGACTGTGGAAGGCGCAGTCTTCCAACATAATGGAATTTCGTGGAAACACGAAACATTCAGTAATTGTAAATCAAAATACGTAGTCTACGGAATAAAATGTCCATGTGGACTTCTGTATATTGGAAAAACCAACCAGGAAATCCGTCAAAGGATTTCGCAACACAAGTCCAGAATAAAACAGAGAGTGGAAACCGCCCCCTTAGTGAATCACTGGAATAGACTTCAACATCATATTACTGACCTGAGATGGACAGTCATCTCCAAAGTGGAAAAAGATCTCCGTGGAGGTGATTGGGACTTGAAATTATCCAGGAGAGAAGCACTTCTGATTGTCAAATTCGACACAGCAGTGTCGGGCTTAAATGAGATGTCCGAAATTTACAAACTTTAGATCGGATGGTTCTTGGTAGCGTTTTTTCCTTAATTCCATTTGTTGCTGGCCCCTATTAAGGCTCCAACCCACTGTGTTCATAGATGCTGTGAATTACAGTTGCAAGCAACTTTTAATTTCCACATTTTACATGTTGACCCTGGTGCTTATAATTATTGTATTCGCTTTCCACCCGCAGTCCCCTGAAGTAAGATCAGGCACGCAGCCAATCGGGTGTTGCCTTCGCGGTGCCGCGACTACAATACCCGACAACCCATTGGCCGCGCATGCGCAATGCTTTGTGCACCGCCATTGATGATTTGTTTATCTATGGAGTCCGAGCCGGCTACCTGACGGTAAGAATCCGGTATTTCCCACCGTAATGCCTCCGTGGAACTTTAGAACACGGTAGACTGAGTTCTAAATGCCGATTTTTTTCGGCAGGAAAGACGACACGTTCAACTAATCACTGACGCCGTGACTGAGCTTGGAACGAACTGTAAGCCTCCCGGCCTCCGAATTGAAACTTCTTCCGGTAAGAATATCGGAACTGTTTCGGCCTTTGTGCCGACAGGGGGGACGTAGAAATACGATGTATCAAGGTTCTAAAGCTCTTGCATATTGCTTTTAGGTTGTCGCTTCTTACAACGTTTGCGGTGAAGATTCTACCGCCGCCACCTTAGGACTGTTTCCACTTTATTTGAGGTAACTTGATTTGCTAAACTAAGCTTAGAAAAGCGTTAGGGACTTGTGATCTAGAAGTGGTATTAATATCCCACTCGTTTGTTGATCCTTCTTTTTTCTTTTTTCTCCTCCTCTCTTTTCACCCAGGAGTCCTCACTATTTCATTTGATGGGTAAGCCATAGTTGTCATTTTCGTGTAGTAGTGCCCTTTGGGTGTTTTTGGTCCCACTTTAACATTTGAATTACAAGCTGAGATTTGGTTCTTGTTTCTCTTTTTTGTCTCCCATGCAGAATGTTCTATGGCCCTGAAGAGAATCCTCCCAGTTATTAGGATTCGAAACGCGTAGGCTGTGTCGGGTCTACCTTGTGTCCTTGTTTTAGTACCTAGATCTATACACCTATTCAGCACTAAAAATCGACTTCATAATTAATTAATTAGAAGTGTAATCAGATCAGTGTATTGCTTACATTATTCAGGAATTGTTTATGAATTTGATTAGACCCGACAAATTCTAACTGGCCCATTGATTTCCGGTTTGTGTGTTTTTGATGAATGAAAGTGGATTGAATGTGATACGTTTGAAGAGTGATGATATGTTTGAAGTTTCCTTTATTGTTTATTTATGTCCTTCTTTTTATTGTTTGATAAGAATACAATCTGAAATAGCGCAGTAAAGTATAAATTGTGCCTATTCTCTAACAATTTTTTAATAAAGAGCTATTGAATAGCATCCCCAGGTATTGAACTGTCGTTTGTACTTTGGTACAAGTCTTTGCTAATTTACGAGCCTCTGCGGCCCAGCCAAGCATATTACAAGTTTCCTCACAGCCACACTTTTCATGGCAGTGCAATTGCCATGAAAAGTGTGGAGGTGAGGAAACAAAGGGAGCCCTATAGGGCCCTCTTGTGCATCACACCATGTGGATGCACACAGGGGGACACAACATGTGCCCACCTTTGTGCATGCACACCAGCACCTGCACGGCATGGACTGAAGCAGTCCATTCTGTGCAGGTACTGCCTTTGACGTTCCCATTTGGTGCCAGGCACCACCCTGGGATTGCCAAAGAACTACCCCCAGACAGGAAAAAACTCATGATCTAGCGGGCAGTTCCTACATGGGTTTGGCAATGTGGGAGCAGAACTCCTAATAAGGTATTTTGTTGTTGTCTTGCCTTGTGCCCCCTGTCATGGCATACATAAGTGTTACACAACAACAATGACAAATATGCCCCTGAGGTGTTTTGTGCAAGAATAATTGGGCACTGGGAAATGGTCAAATTGAGTCATCTGGTGGTACCAAACATTCAGCCACAGTTGGAGCCACCTGATCTGCTCCAAGAAAGGAAGGGACTTTGTGGCTTGGAAGAGGTTGGGCTATTTGTTGAAGGGGGGAGAGCCCACATCAAGAAATAATTACAATCTATGTCACAGGTGTCAATAAATAAACCTGTGCTTAACCCTCTGGTAGCGTAACACAAAGTATATTAATAAATAAAATGACATACTAATTTAGAATAGGAGATATGAATTTTTAAAGTTTGAATTAAAAATAGTGCTAAAAAGCACAAATTCCCGACCGCTGTTATCTGGTCGCACTGACTGAGTCGAAGTCAAAGGTTAAGGCTGACCTCAATAGAGCGTGGGTCAGATACCAGGAGCAGGTTTGTCCTGGTGGAAAGTTTCACTTAACAACAATGGACCTGGTTATGCAGGACAAAAGCTACTTTCTTACATAGGGCTGGTGTTTGGGTGGAGGTTATCTACCTCTACCCAACCACTGGTCTAGGCAATTCACCAGTCTAATTCAGTCCTAAATATTCGCTATCTTAAAATTTTTCTAAGTGTGAGATTTGTCAGTCAACTCAGTCCTGTCTTTTTTGCCTGCGCCAGCAAACAATTTGGACCCTGCATTGTTGGCAGCATTGTTTAGTTCAGGAAAGGATACCTTCCTGCACAAAAACAATCAATAGAAGCTTTTTCGTCTTTCTATGTGTGCTGCAAAGTGCAGCACAATACAATGATGAAAACATGAGGAGAAATAAAGATACTTCTCCCCGTTACACCTCCCCTGGAGAGGCATACAGTTTGGACACATTCCCAGGTTTACAGATCCTTGCAAATCTGGGAATGTGTCAAAACCTATGGGTGTTGTATGGGAAAACCCACAGCAATGCCCATGGAACGCCCCCTGATGCAATGTAAGGCAACACAGCGATTTGCACTGCGTTGTCTCACACCATATCTATGAGGCCATGAAAAACCAAGCAAAGTGGCTTTGCGAGTACTTGTAGATATTGGTCCGCACTATGTGCCTGTGGAACATCATAAAAAGTGACCTACCAGGAGCTCAAGGGGCTTGTAAAGAGCGTGTTCATGGCATTGTGGAAATCTATTACACTGATTGCACATTAACTGTTTCGTATGATACCAGTGTGCATGCCATGAGGATAATATGTTATGGTTTATTAGATAATAGTTTGATAGGATATCTGGGTGTGTCTTGTAAACACTAAAGTTCAATTAAAACTCAATAGCAAGACATATTTAAAGGTATCCCGATCTCCAGAAGCAACTCATTTGTGTCAATTAGATCAGAAGATATTATTAGTCACATTCTTTTTCATAATTCATATTTTTAGTAAAATGTTACAAGATACAGTTCAAACAAAAATAAAAATAATCAACAATCGTATTTAACGTTCGCATTTGACTATAAATGACAGTCTATATGAAAATCACACTACCAATGTGAGTGCTATTACAGATGACATTAACCGGTTCTTTGAATCTATTGAAAACATTTTCAATATGGAAAAAATATAGGGGCATATTATCAAGGGATTTATCTCCGCTTTTTTGGCTTTAAAAGCCAAGAAAGCGGAGATAAAATTATCGCCCTATTACCTAGCTGTCGCTAACACCAGTTAGCGACAGCTAGTAGGAGATAGCGACCATCTTGGGCCCCGCTTTGCATGTCAGAGATATTTATCACTAATGACATGCAAAGTGGGCGTGCCAAGATGTTAGCGACTGGAAACAGTCGCTAACATCGCTATCTCTTATTACCAACTTTTGGAGATATTCGCACTAAGCGTGAATATCTCCAAAAGCTAACACCTGCCCTGAGCAGTTCTTAGCCATGTTATTCAATGGGAGGTGGATATCATGGCTAAGAGCATTAGCTCGGTAATGCATGAATATCGCTGACTTTACAGCGATATTCATGCATTTCGGCCGATTTTTATCACTTAGGAGATAAACCTTGATAATAGCAAGGCTCCTAAGCGATAAAAATCGCCGCAACACAGCGATAAAATTATTGTCGCTAAGCCAACATAGCGATAATTATCGCTAGTTGTTGGTACTATGCCCCATAATCCATGTTTCACTTCGAGATTTATAGGTAAACGTTTAGCATTCACATTGAGGTGTTAAATATGATTTCCTTTGAGGACAGGGTTAGTGTGGCAGTTAATATAAACTGTATGCATTCCCTTACTTTTTCATCTCCGATACCTGTTGACTGTCTAGAAACATGCAAATAAGTCATGAATGTGGTGTCTGACATCTCCAACAACATCCCTTTTCTAGCAATCCCAGAGTATCCATTATGTGAGGAGTCCAACATATTCACAAAAGATTGTTCTGCTGCATCAAAACTGTTTGAAAATCGAAACTTATTTCATGAACACGTGCTAGATAACTTGACCAAGATTCATCAGAAACAACACATCTTAACTTTGATTCTCAGTCCACTTTGTGTTTGTTATAATACTTATTTTCACGGTCTTGTACATTTTGGAATTGAGAGAAGCCAAGGTAGAGTATGTTGAGGCCGGAGTACTGGAACTCAGAAGACTTTCATGTCTTGTTTCTGATTCTTTTATATTTGAAATCATCTCGTAAAAATTGGTGTAGGCATAAATAGTTCCAGAGTTCTTCTTTAGTTAAGGAGTATTCATTACTTAAAACTCTGAAATAATCTTTCTATTACTACTCACTTTCTCCCAGAGTATATCAATGTTCACCTCCATCCCGTTTTGCAAGGGCGACATCTTTCCATGTATCATCCCACACCGGTGATCAAGGTTTCTTTAAACGATAATCTTGCACATGAGAAGCTATCAATGGTACGACTGCAATCTCACATTACTTGAAAATAGAAACACTAAAAAAGTTGTATTATGTGTTGCAAATTGCTAGCGTTGGGCAGTTCAGGAACCAAAAATCGTGGTGCACTACTGAATCTGTTATCTAATAAGTAGGCTTCTCTAACTGCTAACAGAATTATTCATTTAAAAAAATGTACCTCATGACTTCAAATGAAGGTGAGAAACCCGACTCACCAAGTTTGATGTTCAGTGGGCAGATGTATCCTAAATACACTAGAATAAATGTAAAAGGGTGGACAGAGATGTGATCTAGTTGCCAAATTGCAGAATTTCTGTAGCATAATCCTGGCTTTGATATGTGTTTAAATTGTGTGTTTTTGAATATCTTTTTCTAGGATTTAGTTCCCCCTACCAAACACTGAAATTGCTCGAGGCAATTCAATGTACAGAGCGAGGTATAGAAAAAATATTCATTCATCACATTTGACCACAGTAACTCACTTAACCATGAAATATTTGAAAATGTGAAAAAGGAGGGGTAAAACTTGGGGTTATGCAGTGACGTATGCAAGTTCTTTATATCTCCTAGATAACTAACAAGGTCATTCACACACTGCACATGGCCAACCATTTGAGCCAATACCTTATGTTCTGCTACCTTGGCCTCCACCCCATGCCTGGGAGAGCAGTCCTGGGTCAGAAAAATCCATTGATGGTCACCCCTCCATAACTAGGGTGCAACAAAGGTCACTGTGAGTTGCTGGTAATGTGGCTAATGGGATGCCAGGTCAAGGGTTTCTACCAGTTGAGCCAGCTGAGGCTCCAGAGCAGCCAAACCTGTACCATTTCCATTCATTAGGAAAATTAAAGGTTTGTGATCCGTCAACAAATCAAAGGAATTACCCCACAGATAACTCTTGAATTTTTCGAAAGCCCATGTACAAGCAAGGGCTTCCCTTTCAATCGTGCTGTGATTAGATTCAGCTTTACTCAAAGATCGTGAAATGAAAGCAATGGTACATTCTTTCCCTTTGTGTGACTGAGTAAGAACAGCTCCTAGCCCAACAGAACTTGCATCCACAGTGACAGTACATATTAAACCACATGAAAATGATTGCAAAGCGGGTGCATTTTTGATCATGTCTTTAACATTAATGACATTGCTTCCAAATATATTTTTCACTTTTACGGGTTAAACATCTCAAGGGCTTAAAGCATAGAGCATAACCATGCACGAAGTGTGCATAGTATTCGCTGAGTCCCAAAAAAGACGTCAGAGAATCTTTATCCACGGGTGCTTGGGCATTGACAATAGCATCAATTAAGCTTTTCTTTGGTTTGATACCTTTACAGGAAATGGAATGACCCAAATATTCTAATTCTTTCACAAGAAAGCAACATTTTTCTTTGGATATTGTTATACCTCTATCCTGTAATTTTTTTAAAACCTGTTCCAAAGCAGTATTATGCTTGTCTAGGCAATTTCTGAATATCAAGATGTCATCTTGAAATGCTTGCACCACTTGACACTTACAAATAATGAATCCATCAGTTTCTGAAATGCGCTAGCTGCAAACTCTAATCCAAAAGGCAGCCTCATGTACTTGAATGCGCCAAAAGGAGTGACAAATGTTGTTAAATCTTGTGGCCTTTCTGACAGAGCAACGTAGTGATACCTTGAAGGTCAATACACGAAAAATGAGTAGCCTTTCCGATTGCCATTAACATTTCTTGAATAAGTGGCAAAGGATGGCAGTCCACAAGGATGTTCCTGTTCAATGAGCATAAGTCTGCACATAGACGCAAATTTCCAATTTTATTTTGCTAAAAAAATAGCCGAAACCCACGCTGAAGAATCAGTAGATTTGATAATGTTGTCTTTGTACAAACAATCCAAAAGATCTTTTAAATCTTTCCTAACACTGAGTGGTACACTCCTAACTTTATGCTTAGCTGGTAAAGCATCTTTTTATGGCTTAATTTCATGTTCCACTCCCCTGACGCAACCAATTCTGTCTGCAAAAACTTCTTTGTACTTATTAAGAATTTCACCCAATGCATGTGAATTACTATTAGTACATACATCAATTGAGGAAGTGGGCATATCTAAAATGATGGGAGTATCACTGCCTGGTTTGAGCATAATGGCCATCTTACCCAGGTCACACCATCCGACAATGTTGCGCCCTTTTTTAGCCACATGAACTTTAGTAGCTATAGATCTGCCTAAAAGATTCACTGTTTCGTGAAAATGACTTACCATTTCTATGTCCTGACCGCCAAATCTGAAAGAAAAGGTTTTTGGGGAAAAGCATTTTTATAATAAGCAACATCAGAAAGTATTGTAAAAGACGAACCTGAATCTGCCATAACTTCTAGAGAAATGCAAAAATAACAATTGATAGACAGAATGCAGAACAATGTCATACATTCACCCCAGTGCACAGATCTGGGCCTAAATCTATTGTTTTTTAGCTCACCATGCCATTCTAGTTTGAACCCAGCTATATGTTAAGTTATGTTATGTTATGTTAGTTTAGTCTTTTATAGCGCGCGGCTACTCCATAGAGTGTCCCGGCGCTTTTATTGAAGCCTGTAGCAGAAAAACACAACACAGAAAAATAAAAACGGACCCAGTAGAAAGGAAGACGAGCGCACTAAAGGGCAAAAAGCCAAGTTTTAAGGCCCTTCCTAAAAGTCAGCAAATTAGAGGTGCTGCGTAATGCCAGAGGCAGAGTATTCCAAAGCTGTGGTGCCAGCAGCCTAAAAGAGCGACCTCCAATGCGGGCCTTTTTTACTCGAGGGACCACAGCAAGGAACAATGATTCAGATCTCAGAGATCGGGCCGGATGGTAAAAGGCAAGCCTCCTTTGGAGATATTTTGCTCCCGAGGCGTGGAGAGCCTTATGGGCCAAGGTCAAGGCCTTAAAAATTATCCGCTTCCGGATAGGCAGCCAGTGGAGCGACTGCAAAAAGCCAGAGACTCTGGCTCGCCTGTGAAGGCCAAAAATGGCCCGCGCGGCCGAGTTCTGGACCACCTGCAGCCGTTGCAGGAGATACTCCGGCAGGCCAAGATATAGGATGTTGGAATAGTCCAATCTTGAACCAATTAAGGCCTGCACCGTAGTCTTCCTATGATCTTCTGAGAGCAAAGGAAGGAACTTACGGAGCATCCTGAGAAGACCGAAGTATGTTCCCGTGAGACCAAGTATCTGAGTTCTTAACGTCAGACCATTATCGATCTTGATCCCCAAATTCTTTGCTAGCTGGGACGAGCGCGCTGGAGGAAACATATTAACATGCCACCATTCCTGCCAGTCTGGGTCTGGTGGACAGCCGAAGAAGAGTACCTCAGATTTATCTGAGTTGCACTTTGGCTGTTAAGCTGGAACCATTTAAAAACAGCCCCAAGGCACTCACGGACACTCTCTCCATCAAAATCTTCTCCTTTCCCGCACGTAAAGAGGAGCTGGGTATCGTCGGCATAAGATACGATCTGGGCCCCAAAAGACTCCGCCAAAGCCGCCAGAGGGGTCATAAAGATGTTAAAAAGAGTCGGGCTCAACACCGAGCCCTGCGGGACTCCGACTCCCAAAGGTGGCATCACGGCAGAGCTGGGTGAGGCCCAGACCGTTTGTCGACGGCCAGCCAAGAATGATCTAAACCAGCTGAACACCGTCCCCCTCAGACAGATCTCATAAAGTCTGGCGAGGAGACCCTCATGGGGGACGGTGTCAAAGGCCGCCGACAGTTCAAGCATTACAAGCATAGCTTTGCCTCCCGAATCCAGTGCCTCTTTAATGGCATCAGACACCTCCAAAAGCGCCGTCTCGGTGCTTAGATTGGGGCGGAAGCCAGATTGAGTGGAGTGTAGCAAATTATGGGATTCCAAAAAATTGGAAAGCACGATATGCACATGCTTCTCCAAGATCTTAACCAGCGCGGGGAGGAGAGAGATGGGCCTGTAATTGGCCAAAGCCTCAGGGTCTAGGCCAGGCTTCTTGAGAAGGGGAATGACCATCGCCTGCTTCCAAGCCTGAGGGACCACCCCCCGGCTCAAGGAGAGATTCAAGAGTGGGTTTGCCAACGGATTTACAACTACCGCCATTTTCGCCAGAAATTTGGCCGGGCATGGGTCAAGAGGCGAACCGGATTTAAGGGTCCTCCCATGACTGGAAACAAGCATCCTAGGACTGGTTTCGGGGTTTCACTCCTCATCAGGGGTGGCATGGTGAGCAAAAGAACAATGGATTTAACCCAGATCTCTTGACTGGGGGTGAATGTTTTGATTTGTACTGCATTCCGTCCATCAATCGTGTGTCTTTTGCTTTCACGCCCTAATTACGCCGTATATGCACAGACGTGGGTCCTGGGCTCACTGTGCCACTGGAATCAAGCTAACATGGCTGATGAAGGGTGAGACCCTAAAACCGGTCCTATGATGCGTGTTTCCGGTCCAGGAAGGACCTGGCTTGGCAGTTTGGGCTGGACTGTTCCCATGAGACACAGGGTCAAGACTGATTTGCATATAGCCAGGTTTAAATTGGGTTGGCATGGGGAGCAAAAGAATGATGGATTTAACCCACATCTCTTGACTGGGGATGAATGTTTTGATTTGTTCTGCCTTCCGTCCATCCATTGTGTGTCTATAACTTCAAGAGAATCATTCCCAATGCAAACTTCTTCTAAAGGTGCTTTAAAAGATACCTCTAAATCATTGACATTAATGTTTAACATCAAATTGTTAACCATATCATTTGAAGCTCCTCTACAGCATTCACCCTTATGGGAACAGTGCTGCTGTTCTTATTGATAGATTTGCACACACTCTTAAAATGCCCTTATTTCTTGCACTTATTACACCTACGACCAATAGCAGGGCAACTAGGATTATTTCCAATGTGCGTTTTCGAACCACATCAATAGCATGCAAATTTCTTTTGATAAACTGTATTAGGTTTCAGTCTTAAACTTTCAGGAAATTTAGATCTACTGGAAACAGTACAAACAGATTCAGCATTATTATCAGATCCTGTGATCACTTTCCTTGAGACAGAACAATGCTCTATGCATACAGCAATATCCAAAACCTCGGTTAAAGTTGGATTTCTGCAAGCCAATAAACGTTCTTGGACCTTTTTAGAATAGCAGTTAAACACAAGCTGATCCCGCAAGTAAATGTCCAACATATCGCCAAATGCGCACTTTGCTGCTAAAATGCTTGGGGGCATATTATCAAGTAAGGGCGTTACATTATCGCCGCTTTTATCGGCAGGAAACTGCCGATAAAGCGGCGATAATTGGCTTGATAATATGCTCTATGAATTTCAATCGAAGCCCATGTTATATGTGAAGACATCTAACATGGGCTTCGATTGGAATTCATAGAGCATATTATCAAGCCCATTATCGCCGCTTTATCGACAGTTTCCTGCCGATAAAAGTGGCGATAATGTAACGCCCTTACTTAATAATATGCCTCATAGATTTTAAATATAATCTTCTATACTTTCTTCAGCAAGTTGTTTCCTTTTATTAAATCCATATATTTCTAACATGATATTGGGTTGTTCATCTCATTTCTAACCTTTTTTTAGCCTCTGTGAAAACGTCCCAGATATAAATTGCTGGGTGGCGGTTCAGGCTTCGGGAGATTATCAAAAATCTCTCTACCTGCATCACCCAAAAGCCCATATAAAGCGGCTTTTTTGCGTTCATTAGAATGAACTTTTCCATCAATGGCTATAGTATAGCTGATTGGTACCAGTGTTAGCATTTTACTGCAGGCTTTACTGGATTTTGCAGAAATGAATTTATTTGGTAAGGTTGAATTTGATATGCTATGTATATATTTGATTCAGAAAAGGGGGTGGTGATGAACAGAGTGTCTGAATTAAGCAGACCACTCTTACCCAGTCCAAAGATCAGGGCTTGATCCATCACCGTTATTTAGCTCACTGCCCCATCCCAGCTCAGAACCTGGCTATATGCAAATTAGTCTGTCCCTGGTCCAGTGCATCATGGGAACAGGGCAGACCAAACTACCAAGCCAATTCTTCACCAGAAAGGAGACAAGCTACCGGGGACCGGTTTCTGGCATTTCAGCCTCGTCGGCCCGGCTTGCTTGAATCCTGATGGAGCAGTGAGCAAGGGACTCATGTCTGAGTATACATTGCCACACCTATAGTGGCCAAAAACGATTCAGAAAAGGGGGTGGTGATAAACAGAGTGTCTGAATTAAGCAGACCACTCTTACCCAGTCCAAAGATCAGGGCTTGATCCATCACCGTTATTTAGCTCACTGCCCCATCCCAGCTCAGAACCTGGCTATATGCAAATTAGTCTGTCCCTGGCCCAGTGCATCATGGGAACAGGGCAGACCAAACTACCAAGCCAATTCTTCACCAGAAAGGAGACAAGCTACCGGGGACCGGTTTCTGGCATTGTAGCCTCGTCGGCCCGGCTTGCTTGAATCCTGATGGAGCAGTGAGCAAGGGACTCATGTCTGAGTATACCCTGCCACACCTATAGTGGCCAAAAACGATTCAGAAAAGGGGGTATATATTTGAGCACAAATAAAAAGCTGTAAAATATAGATAAAATGATGTTCTTTTATTTAGCAGCTTCACGAGTACAGCTTGCTGAAGGCAAAGAAAGAGAGAAGGGGTAGGGGCCTAAATCTGGCAAGTGGCATATGTCATGACATATGCCACAGCATACCACATTTTGTGTTTATGTTGCTTGAGGTGTTATAAACCCCCCAGAAGAGCTAGTTGATTATTTTATAAAACAAATATAAACAAATAAAAAAAAAAATTTCCCCAGCTGGGGTTTGAACCCTGGTCAAAAAAAGCACTCAAGGCCCCTGTGAACTACCAGTGAGCCATCTCTTCTGCTGGTATTTTCCACAGCCAAAGGCCTTTTTGTCATGGAAAAATGATGTTGGTCCCTCCTCTATTTCCATGGTGTGTGGATTTGGCAGAAATCCTCTCTTGATTTACATGCTTTAAATACAAATTGCCCTTCCTTTTTTACAATCTGCCACTAGCCCCATGCATTAATTGTTGTTACACAATCATCCCCAAATTCTCATTCCACTAAATAAGTGATTTCTTTTATGGCAAACCTGCCCCGTTTCCACATGCCACACAGCTTGCCTTCAATGCCTGACATGCACTAAGACTAAGGAGGCCATAGTTCTCCCAGACACTGCTAGGGGGTGATTTACAAAGGCACAACTTTCATTTGTAAAAATTTTAAAAAACAAATATAAAAAAAAATCGATTTTCCTCAGCTGGGGTTTGAACCCTGGTCAAAATGCACTCACAGCCCCTGTGAACTGCCATTGTGCCATTTGTCTTGCTGAAATTCTCAACTGCCAACGGCCTTTTTGTCATGGAAAAATGAGGTATTTTGTAAGGTTGTTTTCCAATATATTGCCATACAGTGGAATAATCTCCCTCATCAACTATCCACTTCTATCAGCTTAACCAGTGAAATTTGCAGTTTTTGTCCATCATCCTGGGAGAACTGCTGACAGAAACAGGATTTTGACAAAGCCACTCCACATTTTGCCATTAAGATAAGGTAAGCAGAAGCATGGGCCTTGATCAGGGGCTGTTTGGGTCCTAAACATTACTGTCCAAAACCGTCCAAATCACCAAGTAGTTTCTGTGTAATATGTAATGTTCTAAATGTGATCCTATCATAGACAGGTTGTAATACAGAAAGTGAAACTGAAATGTACTGGTCAGTGCTTCATTTAACTTTATGGCATGAGGTGGGGCATAAAGCCACTTTCTTTTTGGTTAAAGGGAAACTATTTTTAATTTGGCTTTGACCAAGCTAGAAATGTGATAATCCAAGGAAGGAATAGAAACACAGGAACTAGTGGGAAAGAGAGAAAGCAAAAATCTTATTGTTGTTTACTTCAGCTGTATTGTGATGATACATGGTGATGTATATCATAAGGAGAGCTCTAGTAGCAGTGCATAATTTGTAAAATACTGAGTGCTGGCAACCTCTACTTTTATGAGAAGCCTGTGTGACATCCAATTAAAAGTTTGTGCATCTAATACTAAAGCTGGTAGTCTTACCACTCATGATACATCTTCATTTCACTGACAGACATATATCTGCCCATTTATTTTACACTTGCCTCCTGCGTTTCCCCTTTGTGATATTCTCATCTTTCTCTTTCTCCATCTTTTCCCTTTTTTACCTCTGTTCCCGCTTGAAATGATAGATGTGGAAAAATAAGTGCTGGTCCCCAAAAATAATTGCTAGTGCCTCACACCAGCAACCACCATCTCAATTGAAGCACTAACTGGTATGAGGATAGTCTTCCTTTAGGTATTACACAACTATCATGGGGCAATAAATGAATGAGGAAAAGCAGCTTGCCAAAAGCAAGAGCTCTGTAATATAATGCCCATACATATAACTTTATTGAATCTTACATTTTAAGGACGACACACAACAGAAGTTAGGCAGGTTTAGTATCTTATGTTGACACGCTTTGTAGTGCATGTACACGGATTTGCTAATCATTCACATTCATGATAAAGTGTGCAAAAAACACACAATGTAGGAATGATTGCACACATTGGCATTTTGCTGCCATTTGAATTCTACTTCCTAGTTGATTCATTAAATCTAGCTTGGCTGATTATTTATACCATGAGTTACGATTCTTGTCAACATATTTATTTAATTGTTTACATGTTTACAAGCTACATTCATATTGGAGCTTGTAATACTAAAGCAGCCCATAAACATTCACACAAATCCTGTCATGTTTGGAAATACAATTTCTGAAAATCAACTCTTTTGCAATAAATGCAACATAAATACGTTTCACAGATTGTGGTTTTCTTTGTTTAGAGTTGAAATACTATCAAGGTAAAAAATACATCTATTTGAGCTGAAATTCACAGGGAACAGGGGTATTAAGAAAGACAGTGATGGAAATGGGGTATCTAGTGTGCAGTGGTTTGCACCTGTCCAAGTAGAGACCATCACTCTAGTCAGTATAGGGTGATTACACTGCTAACATAACCTCTGCTCACCTCCTTGGTAGTTTGGTGCGAGCAGTCAGACTTATATTAGAGGCAATGTGTAAAGCATTTGTACATACAAACACAGTAACACAGTGAAAACACTACAAAAAGAACACCACATCAGTTGACAAAAATAACCAATATTTAGCTAATAAAGCACCACAAATCCTGCATATAAAGTAAAGATATCACTTTTAAAAGGTTCTAAATTGTTCAGTCCATAGGAAACAAGTACTTTAAGCACAAAGTACCTTTGATGGGCTAAAATCAATGTCGAAAACAGGCTCAGCTGAGGTGAAGCGCAGTAAAAGCAAAGGATTTCATTGCTTCCTTACTACCAGGGAATGTGATGCCTCAGTTCCTTATTGCCAGGGGATGTGATGTGTCAGTTTCTAACTGCAGTTCAGGGGAGATAATGCATTTGTTCCTCACCGTCAGGGAAGGTGATGTGTCTGTTCCTTACTGTCAGGGGAGGTGATGTGTCGAACACTTGATACACGGCCTCGGTTCCTTACTGCTGTGCATGTTGATGCAGAACTTGGCTCATAGAGACGATGCAATGAAAAACAATACCCGCTGTGTCGATGTGCAGGAGCAGGCATTGCATCGATATAACAGCTGCGAAGCATGTGTTGCGTTGATTTCTATAGCCGCGCATCAGGGCCAGATTTGGAGCGTACACCATGGACGTCTGTTATTTATTTTTATTTTTTTATATCTTTATTACATTTTATCTTTCTGTTACATTAATCATGAAGCATTGATACATACTGTTTTGGCAACATCATCCCTTGTTCCTTAAGTCTGTGCATATATATCAAAGTATTTCTTTCTCACAGTTTAAGTGTCATCCATGTCTGCAGTGTAAGGTTTCTCAAGCGTTTATAAGTCGCCTTGGGCTTCCTCAGCCTGCACATTCTGTCATCTCCGACTGATGGTCAAAGTGAAGGTGTTTAGTATTTCTCTGCATGACAGTGAACAATGCGTCTTGAAAACATCAATGCATACAGACAATGGCTAATCATATTGGTTTGTGACATCTGTTACGACCTTCCCTGTTGTGTGTGCTTTTAGATCTCTTGCAGCGCCGGGACGCCTCTTTGCTGGGGCAGCTGTGCGCTATAGAAATCATTTAACATAACATAACTCCGCTCTTGGAGTACTTCACATAATGTTTCATAAGCAATTAGGTCAATACATATGTAAACATTGAGTCCGTACATTAGATATTATTTTTTTATAACAAGTGAACCATATTCAGCAACAGTACGTAATAAATCAAACAAAACAAACTAAAAGAAACGTCAAATAACTGAGGATGTATGTACCCAGCGTCTAGTGTGCTATCTGGGTGCGGTCACGGCTAGGCTAGCGTGCTAGTGTGGCGTGTGGGCAGCTGCATCTGTTTTCCAAGCGGTTGCATGGTCATTAGGGCGTCGCCTTACAGGAGCTACTACCACATATTGTCTTTTAAGGAATGTGAGGTCATTGCCTAGCCTAACAGCTGCAGTGGTGGTGACACCCAGAGGCAGCGCATCGCTAGTGTCCAGGTAACTTATCGGGTGTTATGTCCCGCCCATTGCGCAGGATGTGTTTGCAGTGTGGCAGTAGATTGTATGAGAGTCCTGAGCGTATCGTCCCAGGTCTGTGCAATGGTATACTTGTGCATCCCCGCCGCTTCTTCCCTGTTTAGGGATTGTACTCTCTGCCTGTACCCAGACCCCAGAGGACTTTGGCCAGTGTGATACCTATGGAGGGTCCCTGTGCTTCCATCTTTTAGTGATGAGTCGCTTCGCTGTTATGATGCCCAGGTCTAGAAACCTGGAGCTCACCTTGATGGCCTTGGTGCTCCTATAAAACCCCAGGATGCAGACTTCCCATGTAGTAGGTACCTCAGTGTTAGTGCAGTTGGTAGGTGTTTCTGAGATCACGGGCCAATAATGTAAAAGCAGGGGACAAGACCACAACATGTGTAACAGGCCAGAGCCTAGGTGACGGCACCTTGGGCATTCGGAATTATTGATGTTAAAGTATTTATTGATCTTGTCTGGTGAGAGATACGCCCTGTGTAATATGTAGGTTTGTATGAGTCTGAATTTCAAATTTTGCAGTATGTGCCTGGCACTAGCTAAAACGCGTTCCCACTCTTTATCAGTCCAGGGACGGCCTCTGTCTTCATTACAATATGTGCGAAGTCTCTGCAGAGGCTTCAATATATGAACAAGCAGGGCCTGGACCAGCCAGTGTATCACATGCAATCCCTCCCCCATCACATCCAGGTACTGCAATAACTTGTGTGTCGGCGGCTTGTTGGTCATGTCGCCCCATGCTAGCGTAAATGCTCGTGTAATGGTTCAGTGTAGAAGGAACTGGCCCGCTGGTAATCCAGTATCTGCTGTTAGTGTTGCAAAAGGCAGTACAGTGCCGTCCGCGTACAGGTCTCCGAGAGTCTCCACTTCTGCTTCAACCCAGGGCGCTAATGCCATGTCCGTTATGGGGTCTCTGTCTCTGGGCATCCTGAATAGTGGTAGTACCGGGGCATATGGAATTGTGTCTTTTGTGAGGTGAAGGCTTCTCCTAAAACACCTATGCACCAGCACCACATGTATTTATGTCGGGCGAGGAAGCTTCACTAGCAGTTGGAGCAATCTGCATATCTGAGTCTGCGTCCAAGCTGTCATCTCGGTCGCCGTGTCTGCCAGATTCCTGCCGCTTAGCCACTTTGCAACCCACTGTAATTGTGCAGCTAAATAATACAGTTCCAGATGAGGAACCACCAAGCCTCAGTATAGTTTCTGCAGCGCTATCCTGGGCTGGCATTTATTCCAAATCAGGCCACGTATCAACCCTCCAATTCTCTAAAGAACCTCACTGGGACATACACCGGAAGATTCGCAAAACAGTACAGTAACCTTGGCAGTACTATAATTTTGGTCATGGTGACACGGCCCAGCACATTGAGCGGTAAGGCCCTCCAGAACTGCATATGTGCTCTTATTGAGGAGATGGCGCGAACCAGATTGCCTTCCAGTATATCTGTTGGGACATGTAAATATATATTCCTAGGTACCTAAACGTGGTCGGATACCAGTCAAGTGCTATTACATTGATGATTATATCGGTTGCAACTACATCTTTGCGGAAAGAGTAAGTACCTGACTTTTCCCAGTTTACCCTGAGTCCCGATATTGCCTCGAATCTACAGAACAGTGCCGATATCTGCGGCGGCACGGCCTGAAGGTCACGCACGTATAATAACAGGTCCTCCACATATAGGGACACTGTATGTAGACCATTGCTCAAGGGAATGCCCCAGTCTGCTCCACCCTCACGGAGGAGAGCTGCCAATGGCTCCATAGCTAAGGAGAAGAGTAACGGGGACAAGGGGCAACCCTATCTAGTTCCTCGTCTCACCCTGATTTCGTCAGGCAGCAGCTTGCCCATACGAGACTGGACAGTGGGACGCTGATACAGCAACTGTAGCATTTGTAGATAGTCATCACCCAGCTCATACTTACGTAAGACTGCCGCAAGATAGGGCCACTCCAGTGAATCAAAGGCCTTCTCCAGTTCCAACACTAGACATCCAGATCTGGCCCAGTTTTCCATTGCATACTGTTGGATTCTAAATAGCCTTTGAATTTTGAGGGAGGTGCTTCTAGCGGACGCAAATACGTTCTGGTCAGCATGGACCAGAGTCTCCACAAATGGGTCAATGCTTTTGGCCAGGACTGAGGCAAGTATTTTATAGTCTGTGTTCAACAGGGCCAGTGGACGGTAAGAGCCTAGGAATTCAGGGTTCCTACCCGTCTTAAAAAGAGAGACCAGCGTTGCCTCGTTTTGTGTTGGGGTGAGTGTTGAATACTCCAGTGTTGCCTCATATACTCGCAGCAGTTCCGACACTACAACCTTCGAGTATGCCTTGTAAAATTCATCCGGTAGTCCATCAGGACCCAGCGTCTTTCCATTTGACAGAGAGTAGATACTATCCCTTATGTCCTCCGGTAACAGAGGAGCACCCACTTCCCCTTGTTGGTAGTCTGTTAGCTGCGGCAGCGTTAGTGTGGCGAGGAAGTCCTGTATTTCTGTGACCGTGGCTATCAAATAAGATCTGTATATTGTAGAGTAATGTTCCACAAAAGCATGATGTATATCGCTCTGGGTATGCATTGTGACACCCTGTGTATTCTGTAGTGCTGTTACTGGCGCAGTAGCCATGTCTTGCCATATCAGCCACGACAACAATCTGCCTAGTTTGTCTCCCATATGATGGGTGCGCGCTGAGCATGCTGCGTAGTTTAGATTACGGAGTCGGTCTAATAATCTAGAGTGTTCCTCCCCCGAGCGTTCCAAATCCTCGGTATCTCCCTCCAGCGCCTCTCCCTCCGCTTGGAGCAGCTCAGTTTCAAGGTGTGTAAGATCTGCCACAACAACAACATACAGATATATTTGAAGGAGGGTTCGAGGGCCAGTTTAATGACCTGCGCACAGTTATTATCCCCCTAACAGACTATGAGAAAAACATCCAATAACTGTGGGTCAAAAACAACATACGATTATGTGTGTGTGGCCGGTTCTGGGTCTGTTTAGGAGTGTAAAGTGAAAACAGACTCAAGGACAATCACCCTTTGTGAAAATATGTCCATCAGTTACGTATTCTGTACCACCCAGTACATCATTTGGTCTACTCCACAGTAGGTAGTCCTTAATGCATCTCCAAAGATAGTAATCGGAGATAGTTGTTAAGAGCGGATGTCTGGTAGATGTTAGTTCGGTCGTAACTGAAAGCAGTGCATTAGTGACAAGTGAAAAAATGAATATGTGTTGAATAAAATTGGATAGTGCACGCAATGTAACTTTATTCTGGAGTCATGCACCTCCAATGCTAAAATCAATCAAGTGCAAAAAAGTCAGATGGTTCAAACAAATAACTACTGACTGGGTAATCTGGTCAACATGTTTCTGCGGACATTTAAAGGCCAAACATTGTACCTGCCGCTTCCTCAGGACCCATTAACTTAATTGCTACTGCTTAAACGTGAATAATATATACAAAAAGGACAAACGTGAACAGAAATGCTAGATGTCACCTGTTCACTTCTGGTTCTCCTCCTGAAAAAGTCAGAGGATCCCAATGTAGAGCCGCCACCATACACACACACATAAACAAGAAATAAGATAACAAACCTTCATTAGTAAGGGCTATCAAATCACATTACTCAATTGCTATACTTAACATTTGTGGTATAATAACCGTTCAATGTCTCCCATCAAATCAATTGTCATGAGCTCACCTTAATTTGTAAGGAGAAGTTGCCTCGCCTCACCTGGCAAACAGCTCAGGAATGCGAAGCACCGCTCTGTAGTGCAGAGAATAATAAAATAAAATAAAAATAGTCGTGAAAAAGACTTTAACAGCTCAACACTGTAAGACTCAATGTTTTCAGACACTCTTTTTGTGGACCTCAGATATCACACCAAATTATTTATAAGTGTTCATTTACCTAGATTGTCTATAGGTTCCTATTTTGCACTTCATCTGTCTTTAGCTATGTGTTAATGAAGACCTACGCGGTTTAACACCAGGTCTTAGCACATATTTCTTATAGTTTCTCATCTCTCGTTATATCGTGTTGGCTTGTAATATGACGGGATGCACTCAGCCCATATATCGTGTGTGTGGCCGTTCAATAGATAAAAATATCCCGTCTACACAACCCTGTTAGAGTGCTGAGACTTAAGTATGCGTTAAGTTTCAGAACTCTAACAGGGTTGTTATGAGAAACTATAAGAAATATGTGCTAAGACCTGGTGTTAAACCGCGTAGGTCTTCATTAACACATAGCTAAAGACAGATGAAGTGCAAAATAGGAACCTATAGACAATCTAGGTAAATGAACACTTATAAATAATTTGGTGTGATATCTGAGGTCCACAAAAAGAGTGTCTGAAAACATTGAGTCTTACAGTGTTGAGCGGTTAAAGTCCTTTTCACGACTATTTTTATTTTATTTTATTATTCTCTGCACTACAGAGCGGTGCTTTGCATTCCTGAGCTGTTTGCCAGGTGAGGCGAGGCAACTTCTCCTTACAAATTAAGGTGAGCTCATGACAACTGATTTGATGGGAGACATTGAACGGTTATTATACCACAAATGTTAAGTATAGCAATTGAGTAATGTGATTTGATAGCCCTTACTAATGAAGGTTTGTTATCTTATTTCTTGTTTATGTGTGTGTATGGTGGCGGCTCTACATTGGGATCCTCTGACTTTTTCAGGAGGAGAACCAGAAGTGAACAGGTGACATCTAGCATTTCTGTTCACGTTTGTCCTTTTTGTATATATTATTCACGTTTAAGCAGTAGCAATTAAGTTAATGGGTCCTGAGGAAGCGGCAGGTACAATGTTTGGCCTTTAAATGTCCGCAGAAACATGTCGACCAGATTACCCAGTCAGTAGTTATTTGTTTGAACCATCTGACTTTTTTGCACTTGATTGATTTTAGCATTGGAGGTGCATGACTCCAGAATAAAGTTACATTGCGTGCACTATCCAATTTTATTCAACACATATTCATTTTTTCACTTGTCACTAATGCACTGCTTTCAGTTACGACCGAACTAACATCTACCAGACATCCGCTCTTAACAACTATCTCCGATTACTATCTTTGGAGATGCATTAAGGACTACCTACTGTGGAGTAGACCAAATGATGTACTGGGTGGTACAGAATACGTAACTGATGGACATATTTTCCCAAAGGGTGATTGTCCTTGAGTCTGTTTTCACTTTACACTCCTAAACAGACCCAGAACCGGCCACACACACATAATCGTATGTTGTTTTTGACCCACAGTTATTGGATGTTTTTCTCAGTGTAAGATCTGCCTCCAACTGTCACCGCATGCCCGCTTGTGCACCGAGGCAGGCACCGCTCATCACAACCTTGAACACGTCCCACTCTACCTGAGGCGTCGTGGGCGTGCCGACATTATCCTTAGAATACTGAGTGACATTTGCAGCCAGTAGAGTACGGAAGGGTGCTTCCAAAATGAGATCCGGTTGGAGCCGCCATGTTGGGGATTGGGGGACAGGGGCGCGCCCACAACATTTCGAAGACATGCAGGTTGTGGTCAGAGTGCGTCTGACCTAAATAATGAACCGCCGCTATGTGGAGGAGCAGTGCATCCGAGAGCATATAGCGATCTAACCACAAATGCAGGTCATGAGCCCCTGAATAATAAGAATGTACTCTATCATTGGGATGACGGTGTCTCGAGGCATCCTTCAAATGCCATTCTGTTGCCCAATTCATCAACGCCTTCATAGCATGGTGTGTGTTTGTACCGGGAAGTGGTGGAAAGGACTGGTCCAATGACACGTCAAGGACGCTGTTGTAATCACCCCCTAATAACATGGGGATGTCGTGCCATGGCGCAAGAATGTGTGATATCTTGTCGAGAAATGCAGCCTGCTTTCTGTTAGTAGCGTATATCGATGCAAGTACTATTTGTCGGCCTTCCAGCGTGTCCTTAACTATCACATACCTCCCCTCTGTGTCTACCAGCGACTGTGTAATTGTGAACGGAACACCTGCCCTCACCCATATCAGCGCACCCCGTGCAAAAGCCGAATACCCTGTGGCAAACAATTGGCCACGCCAGCGACGATGTAAACGTTCTATCTCTATTTTGGTTACGTGGGTCTCTTGCAGTAGGGCTATTTCTATATGTTGTTGTTTGAGGTATGAGTAGATCTGATACCTACATGACGGCGAATGCATACCCCTCACATTCCATGTACCAATCTTAAATGAAGACAATAACCCTCCAACGCATCAGTTGAAAATGTGTACGTGGTAGCCCAACAGCCATGTGCATTAAACACAGCTAATCATTACATACCCCACCTAGCTCGGTGACTCGCAGCGTGGGACACTGTATGAATCTACGCGTAACATATGACATCTTACAAAAAAAGTCAGAAAAGATATATGCATGAATAATACCAAAAGGGCTATAATGCAACCAGCAATCGTCCAAACTCCCAATCCGAGATAACAGTCAAAACAATCCTGCGGGGTGCGCTGCAAACTGCTATATTTTAGAGTACAGTCCTTGTGTCTAGCGTCTCAGGTGCTCCCCATGCGCAAGCAACATACAATATAGTTGGGGCAAACTGCATGTTAACTCAGGAACATTCCACAAATCAGCAATAAAATATACGTTTACTGCCTCCCTCGTGTAATTCAGTGTCGAACGCAGTAGGGAGCAAATACTGTGGCGTCATAACAGCGTGCATCCCAGATGTCTACGCGTCCAGCAACAGCATGCCCCTACACATACACCCCAATACCTCAATTCGTAGTCCATACAAATACAGGAGCTTGCAACGTTTATGCAATCAAGTCCGCCGTCTGCGGTGTGACATCCGGTTGTCCTTTTGAGTCCTGCGAATTCTGTAGGCCATATATCTGTTCATCATCACTCGACATGTCTCGTTGGCTGGAGTTAGATGCATCCTCCGTTCTCGGGTAACCGCTGATCTCTGCCACTGCCTGTATGGTGTCTTGCTGTCCGCTCAGGATCAGCCCCGAGCGTGGACCCACAAGTGGCAAAGGCGGTGTCCCTATTCTCGTAGACCTGCGCTCTCTCCGCCGGCGGCGAAAGGGGCCTTTCAGTTTTGGTAGCCTTGCGGTTGCGTCCCTGTCCCAAGGCACCACATTGGTGAAGGTGTCCAGCCAGTCCTCCGCCTCCTCCGATGTGTTAAAGAAGTACGTTTTGTCGCTGGCAAGCACACACAGCCGCACAGGTAACAACAGAGAATATTTCAGGTCATTTTGTCGACGACATTTCTTCACTGCCATGAACGAAAGCCTCTGGCGCTGCACCTGGATGGTATAGTCCAGGAAAAAAATTATCTTGTGATTGTCAATGTGGATATCCTGGAGCGTCCTGGTTTTCTTCAAGATGGAGTCTCGATCTCTGTAGTTAAGGATCCGAAGGAGCAGGGGCCGCGGATTCAATCCCGTAGTAGGGGGCATCGGTGGGATCCTATGGGCATGCTCGATTACGAAGTGTGGTGATAGGGACCCTTCCAGCAGTAGATCTCTTAAAATAAATTCTCCATGTGCAAGGCATGCTGTGCCCCTTCCCACCATTCCGGTACACCTACTATGTGGACATTGTTTCGTTGTGCCCTCCCTTCGGCATACTCAGCTCTGTCTTCCAGGAATTCCACACAGTTTAGCAAGTCTTGTACATGTTTATCCGTTTGTGTCACCTGTGGTTTGATGTCAGCAAGCGTGGATTCCAATGCAGTGGTGCGGTCTGCTAATTTCTGATGGTCTGCGTGTAGATCAGTGAGGTTGATGGCCACCATGTCTATTTTGGATTCCAGGGAAGTGTGGGTTTGATTGATGGTTTCCTCCAGATGGTCCATTGCAGCAAGTACCGCATCCAACTTGCTGGCGGTCTGATCTGCCGACCCCTGCTTTGCCATCTTGTCCAATTTGGGCTTGGACGGCGGCGGTATGGCTTGCGCTCCACCAGTACCAGTCCACGCTTGAGTACCACCCGACATCAGGTGCAGGACCTATTCCCCTAAATTGCCTTTTCGCTCAGGGAGAACTCAGCACGGCGCCACCAGTTCTCCGTTATCGCTATCGTCCCCTCCTCAGCTCCAACCGGTCACAACCAGCAGACACTCCACGTCTCCCGGTTAAGACGATGGGGCCCTGTTCACCACTTCCTCGTATTGTCACCGCAGCTCAGTCGTCAACCACTCAGGTCTCAGCGGGTAGAGACACCGTGGTGTGTTCCCTGGTGAGAGACCACGCCAGGCTAGGATTGGTGATACATCTATCTGTGTACATCAACAAACTCACCCCTCAGAAGGCCACTCAGGTAGAGCATGCTGGGTGTGCAGACGTGCCCCGGATGTGCGGCAGTGTTTACGCTTTGACTGTGTATTGGGCACCAGGAACACGGCAGAGAACTTGCTGCTGCTCCAAGGTGCAGCAGACTGGGCTTCAATATCGCGCCTTGATCCTGTATGATAACGGCTCCGTACGGTCATCAGCCTCGTAGTCTTCCTGTGGCAGGTGTAACAAGGTCAGATGGGTCCAGGCTGGCTACTCATTGGCTTCCGGCCCAAAGGTGGAGATTTCAGCCGTGGCTAAATCCCCACCTCTGAGGCGGAAGCTCCGCCTCCAAGCCGCAAGCTCCGCCTCCGGGCTGGAAACTCCGCCCCCGGGCCGGCAAACTTCAAAGGAAAGTCTTTGTTGTGCACAGGAACCTACCTTACTCTGACCTGGCTCCAGACACACTACAGGGGATTGGAGACAGCTTTGTATGAGAACATTTACAGTCCTATTCAGGTGTCATTGACAACTCCTTCCACCACTCTAGCTCAGGAAGACCTATCAGGCTGGTGATTGGCCATCAACATATGCAAATGCAGGGCACACCTCAACTCCCTTTTTTGTGACTGTCTAGAGTGAATGGGCAAACACCCCAACTGTCACCCTTCCTCAGACGTGGATTCCACCCACAGGAAGAGCCACACAATGTTAAAGCAAGAAAATATCCACGTTCTAAAAGAGGCATTTTCTAACACACAATTTAAAACCAAGTTCACTAAAAGATGTGTTATTAAAATGACCCCAAACTCCAAAACGTGGTCTATTCCCAACGGGAAGTTACACTTGTACATTAGGAGAAGACATCTTCAATAGTAACTTATTTGAGATATAGTTCTTGCAATAGTGAAAAAAGAAATTAACAGTATCCATCCATACTACCAAGGTAGTTCGGACTGGACTGTTCCAATCAGGCACAGGGTCAGAGCTGATTTGCATATAGTCAGTGTTTAACCCAGGGTGGTGTGGAGTGCAAAAAACAGTGGATTTAGGCCCACATCCTTGTACTGGGGTGAATGTATGACATTGTTCTAAATTCTGTCCATCAACTGTGTTTTTTGCAATTTTCACCCCGAGTGGGCTGGGTTTGCTCAGACGTGAGTCCCAGGCTCTCCACACCACTGGAGTCAAGCTATCCAGGCTGATGAAGGCTGATAGCCAGAAACCGGTCCTTGGATGCTTGATTCCGGTCTGGGAAAGACATGGCTTGGTAGTTCGGACTGGACTGTTCCCATGAGGCACAGGGTCAGAGCTGATTTGCATATAGCCAGTGTGTAACCCAGGGTGGTGTGGAGTGCAAAAAAACGATGGACTTAGGCCCAGATCCTCGTACTGGGGTGAATGTATGACATTGTTCTACATTCTGTCCATCAACTGTGTTTTTTGCAATTTTCACCCGGAGTGGGCTGGGTATGCTCAGACGTGAGTCCCAGGCTCTCCACACCACTGGAGTCAAGCTATCCAGGCTGATAGCCAGAAACCGGTCCTTGGATGCTTGATTCCGGTCTGGGAAAGACATGGCTTGGTAGTTCAGACTGGACTGTTCCCATGAGGCACAGGGTCAGAGCTGATTTGCATATAGCCAGTGTGTAACCCAGGGTGGTGTGGAGTGCAAAAAAACGATGGACTTAGGCCCAGATCCTCGTACTGGGGTGAATGTATGACATTGTTCTACATTCTGTCCATCAACTGTGTTTTTTGCAATTTTCACCCGGAGTGGGCTGGGTATGCTCAGACGTGAGTCCCAGGCTCTCCACACCACTGGAGTCAAGCTATCCAGGCTGATAGCCAGAAACCGGTCCTTGGATGCTTGATTCCGGTCTGGGAAAGACATGGCTTGGTAGTTCAGACTGGACTGTTCCCATGAGGCACAGGGTCAGAGCTGATTTGCATATGGCCAGTGTCTAACCCAGGGTGGTGTGGAGTGCAAAAAAACGATGGATTTAGGCCCAGATCCTTGTACTGGGGTGAATGTATGACATTGTTCTACATTCTGTCCATCAACTGTGTTTTTTGCAATGTTCACCCCGAGTGGGCTGGGTATGCTCATACGTGAGTCCCAGGTTCTCCACACCACTGGAGTCAAGCTATCCAGGCTGATGAAGGCTGATAGCCAGAAACCGGTCCTTGGATGCTTGATTCCGGTCTGGGAAAGACATGGCTTGGTAGTTCAGACTGGACTGTTCCCATGAGACACAGGGTCAGAGCTGATTTGCATATAGCCAGTGTCTAACCCAGGGTGGTGTGGAGTGCAAGAAAACGATGGATTTAGGCCCAGATCCTTGTACTGGGGTGAATGTATGACATTGTTCTACATTCTGTCCATCAACTGTGTTTTTTGCAATTATATATTATCTAGGACACATGCGTGCTTGACATATGATCGAGTCAGCATCAGATTTAAAGGACAGATTGAAAACGATAATCTACGCACAAATTTAAAAAAAACAGGTACTACTTTGCAAACTGCCTAATCTGTGCACACAGTGCTTACAAAAATAAGAACCCGCTCGTCATATATAATATTATGATCCTTGCCCCATAGAAATCAAGAGGGGCTGGGTAAACATAAGAAGAATGAAATTTTCAACCTGACCCAACTTCTAGCAATTTATAGAGATCCAGTTCTAAATATCTTTTAGGTATGTACATAAAAAACTATAGTTAACCGACAGAAATTAATATATAGTGGGTACCATATGACAGGCGATATTTTCTATCTATCAATTTCTCATTAGATCTCAGTTACTTCTCTCCCATGGCTACCATCAGAGAAAGGCATGCTTTCTAACAAGGACGCACTACGCCCATCTTCTCTCCTTATTAACGGGTCAGTTTATCTGGATCACGATACAGGTATATCAAGAGTTTGTAAAATAAGTAAATAAAGACATGATAATGAAATGTTATTGAGATAATTATCTATGCCAGTTAGGCAATAGATTATTCTGAGCTCTATTCAGTGAACGGCCGGGTATTTTGGGTAGTAATTATGGGGATTCGATGTGAGGGGGGATAATTCAAATATAGGCAACATAATTAGGTTATAGGTGTAGGTTGAAGAACAGGTCACATATAAGGAGGAAACCACCTATCCATGACTTTAGAATTACTTGTGAATAATTGGTAGAATATAGATGAGTATGAACATTCCTAGCATTAATGCAATGCATATCCTACCATGGAACAAAATGAAATAGTGTTGACTAAGAAGCAGGATAGTGTAGACTGATGATCAATGGTATACCTGTATATTTTCAAATTTAACAAGATGAACAAGTGTTGATTAAGAGGTAGGTTAGTGGAGGCTCATGACCAATGGCAAATCTGTATATTTTTTTAAATGTATAAATGTAAAGCGCAGATGTATATAGTTGTAAATAGCATACACTGTAATGAATGTATAGCAATTTTGTTGTGTTTGTCTAGATGAGAGGGTGCACTAGCTTAACTCCGATGGTGGGTAGGATGTCTTTGAAAAAATGGATATGACACAGATCTTATGGACAGAAAAAAAGAATTCAATCGGTTAAATTGTGACCTTTGCCTCTAATTGTGATGAACTAATTAAAATAATTTTGTATCCTCTAGTTACCCTTCATGTGAATTATACAGAAATTCCTGAGGAAGGCTTAGTCGAAACGCCCTGAATGGGATTTTGGTTCTGTATACTATCATATGTAATAGTACTGTATTTGATGCATTGTATATACTATATGTTACTAGGCCACATACACATGTAATTACAGCCAATGTATGTATATTAATTTAAAGAATATTTGTATTATACATGTAAAAAAAGAAAGAAAAACTATTTGAAACAAACAGAAAAAGAATAACTATTAAATAAAAAGAAAGTTGAACTATACATGATATTGGTTTTCAGTGGGAAATTGGCAGATGTTCACTTTTTAGTAGATGTTCAAAAACATGCACAAAACCCGGTGCTGATTTCTTACTTTCTTACAATAAATTTTCCTCCACAGAAGCCATCCGATCTACAATTTCAGCGCAGGGTTTGCCAACCCTTCTGACAGCCCATTGTAGTTACTTGGCGGCCAGGCGTGATCTACGGCTGTCAGCCTTGGCTTCCTCCTGGAAGCTTTTGATAGATTGAAGAACAACCTCCAGCACAGGGTCGTTCTTTGGCCCTCCACTATCTCCGTTTAGGCTACCTGTTATAGTTCTATTACCACTTGACGTGACCATAGAGTGAGATAATACTGTAAGCTGAGTATCAGAATAATCCTACCTCAGATCTGTACCACTTTCTTTGTCTATGATATCATGTTTCTTTTTTTGGCGATCCGTGTTAGAGTTGCTGTACCATTTGGGACCGTCCTCTCCACTTGACACAGAGATGCTTGTGTCTGACAGCTCTGATTCATCTGTTAATGAATAGTATTTGTCTTTATTCTCCGGTGCTTTGAATGAGTGGATTAGAAGAGAGCTGCTTGCAGCTTGTGGAGTTACTGCGGGTTCTACAATTCCACCAGTGATATTTGCACAATCATTTGAGCTACTGCTTTTACTGCCAGATTTTTCCACCTTGACCTCCAAGCAACCCTTATCTGGCGGGCTCACAGGTGTAGAATGGACCTCCGGGACTCTTTTCTGACCCTGATCTATAGGGAGGGGAGTACCTGGTGGCCCTATTACATGTAACGCAGCTGGCAAATTTGAGTCAGTCAGTGCTCCTTCAATCTGCCGCAGCTTTTCTGTTGTCAAATTTAGACCTTCTTCTACAGACTTAGGCAAAGTGCCAGCCACCCCACCCCGTTGTACCAAAAGTGCTAGTAATCAGCATTTGAGAATAGCTGGTCTCTCTGTGTGGTTTAGCAGTCTCGATATTTTCTGGCATGTTTTCAAATGTGCTGTTTTTATCCATGCATTCACCCTTCTCCCCTTTCCCTCCCCCTGCTTATCTTCTGGCACCCATTGTTTCCAACCTTGTTTGCCTGGTAGCTGACAGCGCTGTAATAGTATGTGAGGCTGCTTGTGACTGAGTGCTGGGCGCAGAAACATTTTTCCCTTTGATGTTTTTAGTCCCCCTGCCAGCCATCCTTACTTGTTTGTGGTGGTTACAGACGATGCAACAAAGTACCACTGTTGCGATTTCAGTTCTCAGAAGATTGCAGACCTGTCCCAAGCACTGTGGAATCTTTGTGGCTTCATGTTTAGCAGACAGTACGCTGAATGTCCTCGCTGAGCTCCTGCATTCTGATTGCACCGATGGGAGATCACGCAGGTCAGGAGTAATCCGAAAATCCCAAGCCGTGCAGGCGTCTTCGTGGTTTGGAGGATGTGAGAGCGTGAGTCTCTGCATGCAAACGATGAAAACTTTAACCATCCTTTGTTTATTTTTCAGGTGCATTATATTTGCTTTCCATGATACTGCATAGTTATCGGAGGAGCGTAGAAGGTATTCAAGACTGGTTTAGCAGTGATAGGGGTTTGCAATCAGGTGAGCATCGCGGCGAGGATGTTTCTTGAGCGCCATCTTGCCTCCAACTTGTGATTTTTCAAGCCCACCCTCAGAACACTGTATGTTTAGGTCCAAATGAGTCTGTGCCCATGTCCGTCCCCATCCTGCCATTTTGTTGCCAATCCTGGTTCACCTAATCCCTCTATTGTGTGGCTATCTGGGAGGAATAAAGAAAGTCCAGCTGCCAACAACACCCATTCACATGGCTCAAGAGCAAGCAGCAGGCATCACATTCTGTAGAAAAATGCGGTTTTTCTAAAAGTTAAAGACACAGAGACGACAGACGGAATGCAGAGCGAATCAAACATTCTACCACAGTCAATAGATCTGGGTTAAATCCATTGTTCTTTTGCTCACTGTGCCACCACAGTTTGGACACATCCAAATGCAAATCAGTCTTGACTGTGCTTCATGTGAACAGTCCAGCATGAACTGGCAAGCCAGGTCCTCCCTGGACCAGAAACAAGCCTCCTGGGACCAATTTCGTGGTTTAAACCCTTATCAGCCAGGCTAGCTTGAAGCCAGTGGCCCAGTGAGCCCAGGACCCATGTCTGGGCATAGCTGGTGCACTTAGGGCGAGGCAAAAGACACACAGATCATGGCGAACAGCCGGTCAATTGGCACGGGTAGGAGCCCACGACCTCTACGTCCTGTCGGTGTTGGGCGGGACGTCCGTGGCCCAAGTGCTCTGCTGTTGTGTAGTCCTGACAAGTACGCAAAGGGAGGCACTCCGTTCTCAGATGCGGGTTGATGCTGTCACATGGCAAGGGCACGGTTTTGAGGTGCTCCACAGCGCACTAGGCCCCTTGTGCATGGATAGCACTGAAGTTGACATTGCGAGCAAGACTGGCAAGGCTGGTCGGGTTCCGAAGCCCAGTAGGGTGAACAAGGGCAGTTGACAAGCACCCGGAAGTCACTCTGGAGGCCATTTTTTGTGCCTTGCTTGCAGGGCAGATGTCCGTTGGCAGGAGGGTGGCTCCACAAAGCAGGACAACAGTTCCTGTGAATAGTCAGACACAGCAAAGAGGCAATCCTTCCCACTCTGCAGCCTTTAGTGTAGCAGAGTTTCGTGCAGGTCCAGTTGTGTCACACAGATGTGGGTTCAGGGCCCTATTATTATACCCTCGTGCCCAGGTACTAGAAGAGACCAGAAGTTATTGGAGAGGGCTTTGAATTTTTTGGGGTTCCCTGTCTCACCTGACTTGTCTGCCCTGACAAAGCAAAGTCATAAAGCCTATTGTGTGGTGGCCGGCTCAGGCTATTCAGATGTGAGTGTGAATCGCTACTCCATCCTCTCAGCCCAAGAAGGCCATTAGATTGTTGATGCGGCAGCACGAAACGTGTTTGGGAGAGTGTAGGGAGTATGCAAGTATAGGACCGCTACCCTGGGTGAGACGTGGATTGCGGCAGGCAGCAGGTACACAGAGTTTATGGAAGAACAGACAGACAATTGTCCACTTTCTGAAAGTGTCATTTTTGCCAGTAAGGGTAAAACCCAATACACCAAAAGGGAGGATTTCTCATGATGATTCTAACCATACCAAACATGATATATCTACACCTTACTATGCAGGAGTTATCAATTTAAGGGATATAAGGGCATTTCTAAGGCTGGACAATGAAGGGGTCAGCCCCACTGCAATGGCAGAGGCCTGATGCAGGATGCAGGTTTGCCAATATCACCATATTTTAAGGGAGAGCAACAGAACCTTAACAGTGGTAAGGTGCCCTGAGTCCTAAGTCCAACAAAACGGTATAGTCTGAAGTTGGAAGTAATAGGGCAAAGGTTAGTGGGAGATCAGCCTAAGGCTGATAGGTGAAACACATTTCTCAGACACAAAACATGACAAGTCTTATTCTTCCCAATCAAAAGTTAGCATTTATTACATGTAATAAGGCAACCCTATGTTATCCTTTAAAAGAGGTATGCCTCACAGTAATGAAAATTGGTTTTAGGAGTTTTTGATGACCAGGACATGTAACATGTAAAAGTACATGTCCAACCTATCAATTATAATCAACCCTTACCTATGGGATACCAAGGGCCTACTTTATGAGTTACTTATATGCAATGAAAGGGGAGTTTCAGGGTAGACAGGGTTTATAAAACTGCAATCAGGCTGCAATGGAAGGCCTGGGACATGTTTAAAGAGGCTACTTAACTAGTGGCACACTAAAAGCTGCAGGTCCTTGTAGCTAGAATGTGGATTTAACATGAAAAATAAAACCCAAGAAGCATTTGGCAAAACAAGTTGTTTTAATTATACGCAGCAACAAGAGAGCAGCAGCAGAGTTGGGGTCTGAAGCAATCTCAAAGTACCTTGGTGTTGGCTCTTATTTTATACATTTTACAACTTGTTATGAAGCAATTTGTACATTATTTTTTAACAGGACTTGTGGGAATAGTCACACGACTGTATATTTGATCTCCTGATAAAGAGTTCAGCTGGGTCTCAACCTTGCGTGGACACAATGCGGGCCAGTGGGTAACATGACCAGATGTCCATCACGGTGAGCGCATGTTCTCTGTGTGCAGTGTAAATACGGTGTTCTGATTGGCTGAGTGTTCCTAACTATATGTGGCATTTATCTTTATGGTTGTTTTGAGAATGCGCATCCCTCTGGCCAAACAAATGTTATTGGGGCCAATCTTCTCGGACCTTTGCGGTGTTGCTACCTTCTGGAAGACTGATCAAGATTGTCCCTGTTCAATCATTTGTCTATGGGCTCCGTGTCACACCACTTGTGATCTGTCATTCAGTTGCTCCAGACCATGGTCGCAGGGACTTCCTGACCATGTATTGCTGACTCAGTGTTGATGGGTAGGTCATATTGGGTATATTTGACAACAGGAATGGTGGTTTGCTGTTATACGTAAATATATCCTGGCGTACATTGGCATCGTATTTTTCTTTATTAACATCATCCTAGTAGATGGCGGCGTGGCTGACTGCCGAGCATGGCGGCCACAATGTGAGCAAGCTCCGCGCCCGGATCTGCATAATCCTGCATAATCCTGGCGGTATCGGCTTCTGGCTGATTCCAACTCTAAATACAAGAGAGTACCCTTGGACCGGTCTGGCACTTACCCAGTGAAATCGCCGCTGCGTTCTGCCGGTTCCAGCCTGGGCAATGAGGTGGGCTGGGCTTCTGGGTGTGGGCCGCTGAACTAGAGGCCTGTTTTCGGGATCAAGAAGTTCTCCTGGAGGCCAGGATTAAAGCTACTGTGACAACCTGGGCTCCCGCTGTTGCTGTGATCCCGGACTGAGGAAAGGGGGGGGCGACCGGGAGGAGTGGACCGCTCTGAGGGTGGGACGGGCCCGCATTCTGCTGATGCCTGTGCAATAGGCGACCCTGCCGAGCCTCCTCTCGGAGGACCCCCTGGCTGCCTGGAGAGCGCGTGCAGCCCTGTGCCGTGGTGTGTACTGCCCCTGGCAGCTGTGCTGTGGATCCCGGTGCTGGTCTTGGAGGAGCGGCGCTGCGAATGTAGCCGCGGACATCTGCCGAAGAAACTGTGCTGCCCTGTGCTGCTGGGTGAGTGTGGTGATACCAGCAGATCCTCGCCACGCTTGAGGCCCGCTTCCCTGTCTCCCCTCCGGTCCGGTGGCCCTGTGAACTTTGGCGGACTGGGATGCGTGAACGGTGCTTGGCGTTAGCGTGTCTCACTGGCGTCCTCTGCTGAAGTGCGGTGCCCGCACGGGGGACATCGCCTGTAGGAGCGATGCCTGTGGCCCTTTAGTTCTTCTGATCCAACTGACTAGTGATTGTGGTCTGAGATTGCTGACGGTCTGGGGTGCCCCCCCATTCCCACTATATTTTGGAGAGCACAAGGATCGGCATTGGACGCTGTTGCTGGCAGAAGGTCGCTGTACGGCTGGTCTGGCTTGGGTGGTTGGGCGCATGCAGGCCTGGATATACCGGGCCACCCTAGTAAAGTGGATGGCACCCTACCCAGGGCTGGTGGTCCCGCACTTGAATTGCTAAGACCCGTTGAGCATGTCCCGGACTCACGCATTGCCTGTCCGCCTCCGTCCCCCCACATGATGCAGCGGGTACCGCCGGGATCTACTGTAGGGCTGAGTGTGTGGACGGCTCTGTGCACACTTGTCCTTCCTGAGAGGGGGCCCGTTGGGGCCAACTGGGTCGGGGTCGCGTGCCCCCCACCTGAACCTCTCTCTTTGGCTGCCGCTCGGGAGGCGACACCGTAAGAATTGGAACTGTTGGTGAGGGTGAGATAGTAGTGGGCCTTCATACGGCCATTCACTGGCAGTCCTCCGAGCAAGTAGAGAGAACGCCTATGGTAGCTGAGTGAATCCCTGCCTGACGTCTCCCTGAGCTAGCAGCTGACACTACAGTACCGAGCCATAATGGGCCGCCACAGGGTCAAGGGAACTGATTATGGAGCTGCGTGTAGCCAACAGACAGATGACTGTATGCCTGCCACACAGCCACTCACTGGTGTCCCGCTCACGGACTTGGGGACTCCTCCGTATAAGCTGGACCTAGTCCTGCTGGAGGTATGTGACTCCCGACAGGCCATTGAGAGACAGCTTGGGACTTTGACAATGGGATTCACCATTCTTAAAGCTGACCATAACAAGCTAGCTGCGGATGTCAAAGAAACCCAAGTCACACTACTTGAGATGGCGCCACAACACAAGAAGCATGACACACAGATATCGCAGCTCCAAAAGCAGGTTGCAGGTCTACAGGAAAGGTCGGATGATGCAGAGGGGCGTGCCCGGCGCAATAACATTTGCGTCATAGGCCTGCCGGAGGGATGCAAGGGAAGGGACACTACTAAGTTCATGGAGCAGTGACTCAAGGATGATGTGGCCCCGGACGGCCTCTCGGATTTATTCTGCATGGAAAGGGCACACAGGATACCAACGGGCAGTCTGGTGGCCCGCCCCCGGCCCTTGATTGTTAAAGTCCTCAATTTCAGAGACCAAGACATTCTGTTGCAAAAGGTGAGTGAGCTGTCCAATATCCAGTATCAGTATCAGCGGATATCCCTGTACCCGGACTACACAGCTCTGGTCCAGCATCAACATTCTCATTATCAAGCTCTGAAGAAAAAGCTCAGGGCAGTAAATATCAAATATGAGTTACTATTCCCAGCTAAGTTGAAGGTGATCCATGATCACAAAACGCTTTTTGAATCCCTGGAAGAGGTGTCACACTGGCTTGAAATTATGTTCCCCCGGTGGATGGGGACAATCTTCGCAGGCGATCCCTCCCTCTCCGAAGCCCCAGAGAGTCCGCAAATCAAAACGCCTTCGGGGGCGGGGCTTGCAGCAAAATCTGGGATCCCGGCTACGGAGCAGGCCCTGTGTGAACAGGCCGAGGCCCTTGAGACAGCCATCAGTTTCAGGGATGTCGCCCATCCAGTCCTGTCGGACTCCTCGGATGAAGCATCGAACAATTCAGACCAGGCTCTAGCATTAACTTATTTAGCAATATTACACCTCAAGCTGCTTATGGATATTTGGGATAATGGTAGGCTTTGGTTCATGCTGGGGCACGATGTATAGCAACTTTATCTTTTTTTTTTTGCTCATGTATGTCTTGCACTTAACTGATCATGATCATGTCACTAGTCCCGAACCTGCAAACTGCAATAGTAACAAAGGCGGACCGGGCCGAGCGGAGCTTGTAACATCCTAACTTAGTTGCATTGTTTTCCGTTTGCACCGTTGTGCATATGGGTTGGACTAGCAATGTTTGGATAGCTTGCCAGAGTATTGGTGAATGGAGTTTAGATCTTTTTAGGTTCTGGGCCACCACTTACACTCTCTGGAGAATTGCTGCTACCCTGCTATTGAGCTGGCGCTACATATTGGTATACCTTAGATATTGATGCAGGATAGCTACAACGTGATTACTTGGAATTTACGGGGATTGGGGTCAGTCCACAAACGACAGTTGAATAGGCGACGCGCACATATAGTATTTCTCCAGCATGAACTGGCAAGCCAGGTCCTCCCTGGACCAGAAACAAGCCTCCTGGGACCAATTTCGTGGTTTAACCCCTTATCAGCCAGGCTAGCTTGAAGCCAGTGGCCCAGTGAGCCAAGGACCCATGTCTGGGCATAGCTGGTGCACTTAGGGCAAGGCAAAAGACACACAGATCATGGCGAACAGCCGGTCAATTGGCACGGGTAGGAGCCCACGACCTCTACGTCCTGTCGGTGTTGGGCGGGACGTCCGTGGCCCAAGTGCTCTGCTGTTGTGTAGTCCTGACAAGTACGCGAAGGGAGGCACTCCGTTCTCAGATGCGGGTTGATGCTGTCACATGGCAAGGGCATGGTTTTGAGGTGCTCCACAGCGCACTAGGCCCCTTGTGCATGGATAGCACTGAAGTTGACATTGCGAGCAAGACTGGCAAGGCTGGTCGGGTTCCGAAGCCCAGTAGGGTGAACAAGGGCAGTTGACAAGCCCCCGGAAGTCACTCTGGAGGCCTTTTTTTGTGCCTTGCTTGCAGGGCAGATGTCCGTTGGCAGGAGGGTGGCTCCACAAAGCAGGACAACAGTTCCTGTGAATAGTCAGACACAGCAAAGAGGCAATCCTTCCCACTCTGCAGCCTTTAGTGTAGCAGAGTTTCGTGCAGGTCCAGTTGTGTCACACAGATGTGGGTTCAGGGCCCTATTATTATACCCTCGTGCCCAGGTACTAGAAGAGACCAGAAGCTATTGGAGAGGGCTTTGAATTTTTTGGGGTTCCCTGTCTCACCTGACTTGTCTGCCCTGACAAAGCAAAGTCGTAAAGCCTATTGTGTGGTGGCCGGCTCAGGCTATTCAGATGTGAGTGTGAATCGCTACTCCATCCTCTCAGCCCAAGAAGGCCATTAGATTGTTGATGCGGCAGCCCTGCTTGTGTTTGGGAGAGTGTAGGGAGTATGCAAGTATAGGACCGCTACCCTGGGTGAGACGTGGATTGCGGCAGGCAGCAGGTACACAGAGTTTATGGAAGAACAGACAGACAACTGTCCACTTTCTGAAAGTGTCATTTTTGCCAGTAAGGGTAAAACCCAATACACCAAAAGGGAGGATTTCTCATGATGATTCTAACCATACCAAACATGATATATCTACACCTTACTATGCAGGAGTTATCAATTTAAGGGATATAAGGGCATTTCTAAGGCTGGACAATGGAGGGGTCAGCCCCACTGCAATGGCAGAGGCCTGATGCAGGATGCAGGTTTGCCAATATCACCATATTTTAAGAGAGAGCAACCGAACCTTAGCAGTGGTAAGGTGCCCTGAGTCCTAAGTCCAACAAAACGGTATAGTCTGAAGTTGGAAGTAATAGGGCAAAGGTTAGTGGGAGATCAGCCTAAGGCTGATAGGTGAAACACATTTCTCAGACACAAAACATGACAAGTCTTATTCTTCCCAATCAAAAGTTAGCATTTATTACATGTAATAAGGCAACCCTATCTTATCCTTTAAAAGAGGTATGCCTCACAGTAATGAAAATTGGGTTTAGGAGTTTTTGATGACCAGGACATGTAAAATGTAAAAGTACATGTCCAACCTATCAATTATAATCAACCCTTACCTATGGGCTACCAAGGGCCTACTTTATGGGTTACTTATATGCAATGAAAGGGGAGTTTCAGGGTAGACAGGGTTTATAAAACTGCAATCAGGCTGCAATGGAAGGCCTGGGACATGTTTAAAGAGGCTACTTAACTAGTGGCACACTAAAAGCTGCAGGTCCTTGTAGCTCGAATGTGGATTTAACATGAAAAATAAAACACAAGAAGCATTTGGCAAAACAAGTTGTTTTAATTATACGCAGCAAAAAGAGAGCAGCAGCAGAGTTGGGGTCTGAAGCAATCTCAAAGTACATTGGTGTTGCCTCTTATTTTATATATTTTACAACTTGTTATGAAGCAATTTGTACATTATTTTTTAACAGGACTTGTGGGAATAGTCACACGACTGTATATTTGATCTCCTGATAAAGAGTTCAGCTGGGTCTCAACCTTGCGTGGACACAATGCGGGCCAGTGGGTAACATGACCAGATGTCCATCACGGTGAGCGCATGTTCTCTGTGTGCAGTGTAAATACGGTGTTCTGATTGGCTGAGTGTTCCTAACTATATGTGGCATTTATCTTTATGGTTGTTTTGAGAATGCGCATCCCTCTGGCCAAACAAATGTTATTGGGGCCAATCTTCTCGGACCTTTGCGGTGTTGCTACCTTCTGGCAGACTGATCTAGATTGTCCCTGTTCAATCATTTATCTATGGGCTCCGTGTCACGCCACTTGTGATCTGTCATTCAGTTGCTCCAGACCATGGTCGCAGGGACTTCCTGACCATGTATTGCTGACTCAGTGTTGATGGGTAGGTCATATTGGGTATATTTGACAACAGGAATGTGGGTTTGCTGTTATACGTAAATATATCCTGACGTACATTGGCATCGTATTTTTCTTTATTAACATCATCCTAGTAGATGGGGGTGTGGCTGACTGCCGAGCATGGCTGCGACAATGTGAGCAAGCTCCGCGCCCGGATCTGCAGAATCCTGCAGAATCCTGGCGGTATCGGCTTCTGGCTGATTCCAACTCTAAATACAAGAGAATACCCTTGGACCGGTCTGCCACTTACCCAGTGAAATTGCCGCTGCGTTCTGCCGGTCCCGCCTGGGCAATGAGGTGGGCTGGGCTTCTGGGTGTGGGCCGCTGAACTAGAGGCCTGTTTTCGGGATCAAGAAGATCTGCCGGAGGCCAGTATTAAAGCAACTATGACAACCTGGGCTCCTGCTGTTGCTGTGATCCCGGACTGAGGAAAGGGGGGGGCGACCGGGAGGAGTGGACCGCTCTGAGGGCGGGACGGGCCCGCATTCTGCTGATGCCTGTGCAATAGGCGACCCTGCCGAGCCTCCTCTCGGAGGACCCCCTGGCTGCCTGGAGAGCGCGTGCAGCCCTGTGCCGTGGTGTGTACTGCCCCTGGCAGCTGTGCTGTGGATCCCGGTGCTGGTCTTGGAGGAGCGGCGCTGCGAATGTAGCCGCGGACATCTGCCGAAGAAACTGTGCTGCCCTGTGCTGCTGGGTGAGTGTGGTGATACCAGCAGATCCTCGCCACGCTTGAGGCCTGCTTCCCTGTCTCCCCTCCGGTCCGGTGGCCCTCTGAACTTTGGCGGACTGGGATGCGTGGACGGTGCTTGGCGTTAGCGTGTCTCACTGGCGTCCTCTGCTGAAGCACGGTGCCCGCACGGGGGACATCGCCTGTAGGAGCGATGCCTGTGGCCCTTTAGTTCTTCTGATCCAACTGACTAGTGATTGTGGTCTGAGATTGCTGACGGTCTGGGGTGCCCCCCCATTCCCACTATATTTTGGAGAGCACAAGGATCGGCATTGGACGCTGTTGCTGGCAGAAGGTCGCTGTACGGCTGGTCTGGCTTGGGTGGTTGGGCGCATGCAGGCCTGGATATACCGGGCCACCCTAGTAAAGTGGACGGCACCCTACCCAGGGCTGGTGGTCCCGCACTTGAATTGCTAAGACCCGTTGAGCATGTCCCGGACTCACGCATTGCCTGTCCACCTCCGTCCCCCCACATGATGCAGCGGGTACCGCCGGGATCTACTGTAGGGCTGAGTGTGTGGACGGCTCTGTGCACACTTGTCCTTCCTGAGAGGGGGCCCGTTGGGGCCAACTGGGTCGGGGTCGCGTGCCCCCCACCTGAACCTCTCTCTTTGGCTGCCGCTCGGGAGGCGACACCGTAAGAATTGGAACTGTTGGTGAGGGTGAGATAGTAGTGGGCCTTCATACGGCCATTCACTGGCAGTCCTCCGAGCAAGTAGAGAGAACGCCTATGGTAGCTGAGTGAATCCCTGCCTGACGTCTCCCTGAGCTAGCAGCTGACACTACAGTACCGAGCCATAATGGGCCGCCACAGGGTCAAGGGAACTGATTATGGAGCTGCATGTAGCCAACAGACAGATGACTGTATGCCTGCCACACAGCCACTCACTGGTGTCCCGCTCACGGACTTGGGGACTCCTCCGTATAAGCTGGACCTAGTCCTGCTGGAGGTATGTGACTCCCGACAGGCCATTGAGAGACAGCTTGGGACTTTGACAATGGGATTCACCATTCTTAAAGCTGACCATAACAAGCTAGCTGCGGATGTCAAAGAAACCCAAGTCACACTACTTGAGATGGCGCCACAACACAAGAAGCATGACACAGAGATATCGCAGCTCCAAAAGCAGGTTGCAGGTCTACAGGAAAGGGCGGATGATGCAGAGGGGCGTGCCCGGCGCAATAACAAAACGCTTTTTGAATCCCTGGAAGAGGTGTCACACTGGCTTGAAATTATGTTCCCCCGGCGGATGGGGACCCTCTTCGCAGGCGTTCCCTCCCTCTCCGAAGCCCCAGAGAGTCCGCAAATCAAAACGCCTTCGGGGGCGGGGCTTGCAGCAAAATCTGGGATCCCGGCTCCGGAGCAGGCCCTGTGTGAAAAGGCCGAGGCCCTTGAGACAGCCATCAGTTTCAGGGATGTCGCCCATCCAGTCCTGTCGGACTCCTCGGATGAAGCATCGAACAATTCAGACCAGGCTCTAGCATTAACTTATTTAGCAATATTACACCTCAAGCTGCTTATGGATAATTGGGATAATGGTAGGCTTTGGTTCATGCTGGGGCACGATGTATAGCAACTTTATCTTTTTTTTTGCTCATGTATGTCTTGCACTTAACTGATCATGATCATGTCACTAGTCCCGAACCTGCAAACTGCAATAGTAACAAAGGCGGACCGGGCCGAGCGGAGCTTGTAACATCCTAACTTAGTTGCATTGTTTTCCGTTTGCACCGTTGTGCATATGGGTTGGACTAGCAATGTTTGGATAGCTTGCCAGAGTATTGGTGAATGGAGTTTAGATCTTTTTAGGTTCTGGCCCACCACTTACACTCTCTGGAGAATTGCTGCTACCCTGCTATTGAGCTGGCGCTACATATTGGTATACCTTAGATATTGATGCAGGATAGCTACAACGTGATTACTTGGAATGTACGGGGATTGGGGTCAGTCCACAAACGACAGTTGAATAGGCGACGCGCACATATAGTATTTCTGTAAGAATCCCACCTCACCGCAGCCGAAGCGGGCAAACTCCGCAAAAAATGGAGAGGTCTGGTTTTTTCCACATCATATTCTGCATTTGCGAGGGGCGCGTCCATATGGGTCCGGAGTGGGGTCCCTTTTGTACCTCTGGAACAACGGAGTGATGCATTGGGCAGATAAATCCTAGTTAGGGGCACACTAGATGGTACACAAAATTTCATTTGTAGTATATATTCGCCCAATTATGAGCAGGAACAATACCTATTACGCCTCAGCCCTGTGCTAGCGCCTTGGCTGCATGTTCATGGATACTGGGGTGGGGGGACTATAATGCTGTCCCGGACCCCTTCATTGATAGGTCGCACCCCCCCTTGGAGGCGCCAGTACTGTCCGCCAGGCGGAGGCGTTGTGCAGATGGGCGAAGGCATGGGGTCTGGGAGATGTTTGGCACTTACAAAAACCCACCAGCAGAGAATATTCATTCTTCTCACATCCACACCAACTACACACCCGCATAGACAGGATTTTTTGTAGTAAACACATTACGACTCAGGTGACGCATGCAACATACTTGTGCAAGATGCTTTCTGACCATAACCCACTGGAGATCTCACTCAACTGGGGCAGAATCCCCACCCCAGTTCCTACCTGGAAACCGTGGCCCCTTATGCTTGAGGACTCTGTCTTTCAGGAGGCACTGGCGACTGGCATAGATAATTATTTTGCTGAAAACACGGGGACTACATCCACACTTCAACTGGAGTGGAATGCTTTCAATACAGTGATTAGGGGCATAGCTATCAGCACTACGGCAGGGGCGCATCAGGAAATACATAATAACCTTAAAGAGGTCGAAAACTCCCTGAATAGTCTTGAACAAGACGCAGCGAATGACCACACAAATGGACCACTTTTACAAGACACCTGAATAAAACATGCGGAGCTGCTAGAAACACTTCGACACATAGACTACACCGCTTACACGCATGCTAAACACGTTGATGCTTATAAGGCTGGCCCGCTATTAGCACATATTCTCAGAGATGACCCCCCACACACCCCGAGCCATGAGATAACCACTAGCGCTGGGCATACAGTGAATACGCAATGGGATATAAATGCAGCCTTTGTGAATATTGCCAAGACTTTTACCGGGCGCCCCACCATTGGTGGAAGAGGCCCTTGATGCCTTTTTAACAGGCGCACAGTTTCCACAACTTGAAAAACCAGCGCAGGACGCTCTCTCTGGTACTACCACAAGGTCCGAAATCAAGGCAGCCATCAGGAGCCTCCCCCAAAACAAGGCCCCACGTCTGGACGGCCTCCCGTTTGAATTCTTTGCCAAGTTCTCGGATACTCTGGTGCCACAACTAGAGAAACTGTATAATGTTGCGCTGTTCTCAGGGTCATTGCCCTCCTCCACGAGACAGGCACTGGTAGTGTCTCTCTCCAAACCAGGATGCCAGGCAATGGATCTGTCAGGGTACAGACCACTATCCCTACTCACTACAGACTACAAGATATTGAGTAAAGTACTGGCTATCCGCCTGCTTCCATACTTAAACAATCTAATCCACCCAGATTAATGTGGGTTTGTACCAGTGCAGTGCACCTCACTTAACATTAGGAGGTTATACCATGGAATGACTGCGACCCCCAAGGAGAGAGCCCAAACAGGTTGTATCACCTTGGATCTGAGACAGGCATTCGATGTGCTCATATGGGACTACATGTTCCGAGCACTTGAACGATTTGGCATCCTGCCGGGTTATTTAAAGTGCACCAGGCTCCTGTTCATGGACCCCACGGCAAGGGCCCATACAGGGTGACATTTCTCGGAGGAGTACCCAGTTGGAAAAGGCACATGGCAGGGTTGCCCACTGTCTCCTCTGTTGTTTGTGCTGGCCCTGGAGCCTTAGCCCTTAGGGTACGGTTATCGGCGGCACAACAGGGCATACGTATCGAACAAACAACACACATTATCTCTGCATACACGGACAACATCATTCTGTATGCTGAAGACCTCACCTCTCTATCACTCGCCACTGGCCTTTTTGATGCTTTTGCATGGCTTTCGTGCATTAGAATTAATAAAAGTAAGTATTATGCCTTTTTTTCGGCAAGGGGATTGCCCAGAGACCGTTCAGTTTGGCCCTCATTCTTTACAAGTCGTGGCACACATTTTTAAATATCTGAGTATACAGATTTATCGCTCAGCACCAAACCTCATTGAGGGTAATCTAGGTAAAGCTATATGCTCGCTACACTCGCAGGTCACCTTCTGATCCTCCATACCGCTATCAGTGATGGGCCGAGTGGCGATTTCAAAAATGGTAGTCCTTCCCCTGCTACTGTAGTTTTTAACCAATTTTCCAGTTGTGATCCCGACCCCGCTGCTTAACTCTCTGAACGCCACCCTTTCCGCTTTGATTTGGGGAAGTGGCCACCGCAGAGTAGGACTGACTAAGCTGCAACTGGACACTAATAAAGGGGACTAGGTGCTCCAGATTTCTGGGCCTATTGCTAAGCGAGCCAGTTACAGTGGCTCTCATATTGGCTGGCAGGGCATAACTTACATGAAATAAATTATTCACCTGCCGATGTGGATCGCGGACGGGTTCATACTCTGATCCTACCAGAGACTCAGATTCTGACCCATGCCCCGCTGCTGTTACGCACAACGCTCATTTATTGGAAAAATCCACACACTACACACGTGGCTGCCTTCCTTACTCTGACACCATACCACTACTTTGGATCCTGACCCCAAATGGCCTCCTCAACGGAGACTGCTCCCATGGGTGGAAGGTGGTGTAGCTACAGTGGGAGACCTATTTGACAATGGCACACTTATGGATCACAACAATTTTGTCCCGAGCAAAAAAGTCATGGATGCATTAGATTTACTACATGCCACACTTCTGCAATATGTAAAGAAACATTGGTCCCCCCACAGGGAGAAACCTCCCCGCCACGAAATGGTCTTCATGACCTACCAGATAGTGAATGATGACACCTCACCAACTGGCTTTACAGAAGCATTACTACCCACACTAGAATTCCGCTGAATGTTTTAGCAACAAATGGGCCGAAGACTTGGGTACAGACCTGATGGATGGGGATTGGAGCAGGGCCAAAACGCCAAATTCAACTTCTTTCAATACATGGTTTTGCAGAGGGCATATCTCACCCCGCAACGACTCCAGCGTATCTTCCCAGCCACACAGCACTGCTGTCCTAGATGTAAATTAGAAGACGCTGACCTGCTACACATGTTATGGCAATGCCACGTGCTTATGTCTTACTGGTTAGAAGTTTTATCCCTGATAGCATCTGTGGTTGGTGTCCCCATTCCGGGCACTCCTGCTGTATGCCTTTTGGGATTGATGCGGCTCCCTAAGGCGCAGAAAGTACAACTTCACTTTATAGACTTGGCAACGTAATAAGCAGACTGGATTATGGCAATGCCATGCTGTCAAACATTAGTGAAACGCTGATCCCTAAACTTCCGGTTGTTCAAAATACGGCAGCCAGGCTTGTGATTAACTTCCTTTCTATCACTTCCTCAGAGCCTTTCATGAAAGAACTACACTGGTTGCCCGGTTGCCTGTGAAGAAACGCTCTAATGTTAAAATCTGCTGTATCACATATAATGTCTTAAAGGACAAAGGCCCACTTTATCTTCAGAAAAGAATAAAAGAGTATTCTCCCTACTGTATTGTAAGATCTGACTAGAAAGACCTGTTGTGGGGCCCCCAGCATTCGTTTAAGACACAGCGGTGGAAAGTCTTGTTCATATCTCACCCCTGTGTACTGGAAAAAGCTTACTCTTCTTGTTTGTTCATGTTCAAATTACTGTAAATTTTGGAAACAACTCAAAGCCCACCTATATTAATCAGCCTCATCGACTCTTGTTTTTGGTCTGTAACAGCGCCAAGATCACCTAGCGTATCAAGTCAATTTAAGATAACATCTTGAATTTTCTTGTTTATGGGAGAAAGAGAAGGGCCTCTACAAGAATGGGACTTAGAAACCTTTTAGACTTCCAGACCTCTGAAGAACTGGGACCTACCACCAGAGCAAACCTCGTGAAAGTGGGATCTTCCTGGCTTGGAAAGTGTGTCTGATTAGGTCGGAAATAAGGGTTTCCGTATCTGATTCGGCAAACACAAATACGATTCAGAGCCCTTGTGAACGACTTTGGAATTGGGCAACTAAGCCCCAATTTTTATTGGAGTTCTTGATGTCGCTGCCAAGGACCATAATATTTACCTTGCTCAGGTTGGCCTATAATAATTTATTTTTGTTGTTGATCTAAGGGAATTCAATTACCTTTGCAAGGCCTATCGGATACAGGATAATTAGATGAATTATATAATGTGATATTTAAATATGTTGATTGTCAAATTCTGGGGTGAATACTCAGGCCTGAATTAATGCTATAACAAGTTCATCTTAATAGAGAGAGAATAGACAGCAGCCTTATTTCCTACATCTGTTAGTAGGTCCCTCTTCAGAAATTCAAGTCCCACCACCTAATTAAATTATGTCCCAAATAATGTGGAGTACGGAAAAGATTTCACTGAGTAACTTTCTTTGGAACTCCTCAATCTTTCAAATTATGCATAAAATCCTTACTTCAAGAACAATAAATGCTACGGTATCGTCAATAAAACATATATATAACAAAATGCATTGATTGTCAATGCAGTGATGGACATAAGGATAAGAGCTTTGATGTTATCTTCATTGATGAAATTTTACCAAAACCATTTTTGATAGAAAGAGAAATTCAGTTTCTCCTCATCCCAGTTTTCAAGACAAGGGAGCAGCTTGGATTTAATCAATTGAATCCTAGCCTGGAATTTATTTTAAACCAATATTAAAAGGGGCATTTGGGCGCTAATGACATGGATTGGCTCTGTGTTCTGGAGCCTTCCCATGTGTCAGGAACAGAACCCAATTGAAAACAGGCATTAAGTACTGGGTGTGACAAAAAGAGAAAGAATTCTGTATCATATTTACAAAATAAGTTGGATGATGGTGCATCATTGGATGTAATTTTCTGATTGCTTAGATGGATAGTAAACAGGTAATAGATAATAGAAAGAAATGGAGATGTAAGACAAGTAAAAACATTGACCTTTGTTTGTTGTGTTATAAAAAAGAGGGCATCCATAGACTTGAGTCTGATTGGAATTTTTATGCGGCATGCAATTAATTGTAATAAAAACAGTGTTTTTGTTCAGTAATTCATGTTCCAATTTTTCTGTCAGGGCTGTTGATATCATCACGTTGTTTTCTAAAATGACATAATTTGTTGAAGGTGTAAAATTAAGACATATATTTCATTAAAAAGTGCCTCTTTGGAGCCTCTATATTTTTCTCGTCATTTTTGTTTTATTTGTACTAAATTATTTACAAGTGCTTCATACCTGTGGCTTATTTACTATTGTTATTTATTTATATTAACTGCACTTATTCTTTGTCTCAGTGAATCTGATAACCAATTATTTCATACTCGGGGTGTAAGTCATCCTACATGCTGGTCTATGCTAGCTAGATTTTTTTTCAAGGAGTTATGACTCTCAGCCATACTTAATAATTGTGGAGAAACGTATCCTGGCTATCAGGATGGTTCACACGTTCTAGGGTCAGGGTGGATTTCTACCAATGTTTACATTTATCAGTGACTAAGGAACCTGTTGATCGTATTTAATAAGAAAAACATTAGTATTTCCAAAATGTGGCTATTAAGCCACAAATGGGATTTCACATCTTGCAAGAATATGGAAGTGGTGAATATCGTTCCTCTGAACCACAATAAATTGAGAACTGAAATTAATATAGTGAACATGAAGCAAATATACAAGCTTGTGTGGGCCAGCTACAGGGGTGAACAATTAAATGAAGGACTGCCATTAAAAGGAAAGAGATTCAAGGTGTGCAAGAGACCAACAATTTCCGTGCCCTCTGTCTTACAATGTATACCGGGGGATCCCCTACTTAATTATAAGTAGTAGCATGAGTTTAATCATTATAACATTTTCCCTTTATTTCTAAATACATTTAAATTAAAATCCACCGCTCTAATCAATGCTGCTCCAGCCTCCAAGACATATGGTCTTCCATTTGTCGATATTAATAAAAACAAATATTAAAATAAAATGTTGTGGACGCTTCCATACATAGTTAGATTGACAATTATACTAATAAAATTGGGATATGTTCCCTAATATACTACATTTATACAAAAAGACAGCTTTGAAATCAATTCACCATTATTTTATTGTGTAATAGTAATATGGATAGCTGCAGATATGTAAATGGAAAAAGTAGGTGGTGGAGGACCATGTTTACATGTCATTGTATCCGGTAAGTCGGTTTTATGGTAGCCATTTACGGCCTGAGATTTTGTACTACAAGTTTAATGCAAACATAAAATATACCAGTTTATTTAGAAGGCAATTGTAGTGGGTTGTTGAGAAAATCTCCTTCGATTTGATGCGTTGTAGGAGATTAAGGAATATGATAGTTGACCAGGTACATCTAATAATTGATATATGTTATTAGGAGTGTGTTTAAAGGTGATCGCCAAAAATGTTTAGGAGCCACGTCGATTTGTTATCAAAACCTATGGAAAATAATGTTGAATGTCTATGGTATGGGAAAAGTTTGAATGTCCATTTGTTCCAATCGATGCTGCAGGGGCCTAAATTAAAGAACTTGGTCTGTGTACCGTATTCATTAGAATGTATGGATATTTTTTTACATTATTTTTACAGCACATCTCTGCCATAAGTATGACCGTTTGTGATTAATGGCAATTTTTCGTATTATGTTTGCAATGGCATAATGAAGTTTAATACTGCTTAAATCAGGCTTCCAAAAAGTAATTATTGGATAATGGCAGCTTTAAATGCCACATTGATTTATTTGTGGCCATTTTCTCATCATTCTGGCTATTCTTGGAATAATAATGTCTATGACTGACATGTTGTGAAGTTTCTTAGCATTATGATGGGCATCCATTAAACAGTTGTGTCCCTGACAAAAAAGTGGACTTCCTTGCATAAACTAGTCATCTTCAGCATTATGGGATAAAAATCTGGCATGTGAAAAACGAAACCTGGTCAGGCTAAGCAGATTCTTTCAATGAGATTCATTGGTATTAGGAGAATCAGAAACGGGCATATAGGCGTTATGCTTGAAAAATGTTTTTTAATTAAAAACTGAGTTTCCTTTTCAGACAAAACATTATTTAATTTGAGTGTGTTTACACATTATAAGACGTTCATATTAAAAAAAAATACATGCATTCTTATTGAAAGGGCTAAAACTATGGGTTGGCATTTAGCCATCTTCTGTGATCAAGTGGCCAGATTGAAAAATTGGGCATGTGGTGCATGAAAACTTCGTTTTACACTTACAGAGGGTATTGGGAAACTTTCCATAAAAATAAATGGACACAAATTAGTAAGCCCTTCTCTTTACAACACATACCTTAGAATTTGGCATTATTCTGAAAACTGCCAATAATTCATTACGTCACCTAAATAACAATTCAACTAAAACATCTATCATTGCTTAAAAAACTAGAAATTATAATGTGCTATTTAAAAGTGTATGGACATAAACCTGAAAGTATGTAGGGTTTAACTATTCAGTGAAAGACTGTAAAACATTGGAAATTGAAATAACCAGGCATTTTCCAAGCACAAACACAATAGGCAAACGGATATCCTTGTATGTTTACATTGGGTGTAATCAGACAACTTGTAACATGTTCACAAATGTAGGTAGCAAGGGTAATACTAAATATAAAAATGAGGAAAGACAACCAAAGATAAGCAATATTTACAATCTTAAATAGTTGTACATTTAACTATGTCTTTTCGTATAACATGAAATAAAAATGTTTGCATGGAAAGACTAAAAAGTAAGCAGCTTCTCATATTGGAAAATGCTAAATTAAAACATCGATTGTAAATCAAAATTTTGAAAATATAAAATAAGTGTACACACTTCACACCTGACAATAAATCCATCTTATAAATGTACACTACTGAAAAATTAAAGAACAGAGGACTGTAAATATTGTACGGAATTTTTATATGGTATGAATACTTTACATGTAAGCTTTAAAGCTAAAAGTATGTTGATTTAAAAGTTCTTAATTTTCTTAATGCAGATGACAATCAAAATTCTCAAAAAACCTGAAGAGTTAAATAGATATGAAGCAGAACTTGTATTGAGGAGTGGGTACTTCCTAGACTCCAATGAGGATGAAGCAGATGAAGTTCAAACAATGAAAAAAGTGAAAATGGACGCATTGAAATAACTTTCTCTAAAGATTTTCTTTTTCATTTCGTTGAAAAATTAAATTGTATGTTTATGTCAAATGGTGTATAGTATTACATGTAACTTTACTAAAAGAATTGTTTTGAAAAATATTTATTGACTAAAATATAATATATATAACGGTTTACTGTGGTTGAATTAAACATAAAAGCTTTAAAAATTGAGGTTTTTCTTAGTAATGAGATAAAAATACAATGAAGATATTCTTTGTCATGCCTATTTTGATTGTGCTTCATTTAAACATAGAATATTATTAAACAATTCAAGCAAAGAACTTGTATTCATAAACAATAAGAATCATATTGTACATCATTTTTGGTTTGATGAACATAGAAAACAAAATGACTACCATATAGTGCAATTTTAACATTCGGATGCTACATCAACTACAATTTCATATTACTAATTGAACATGCTATTAATATAGAATGCACTTAATTGCTGTGTAGATGTTTTCGAAAAGGCTGGAAAATAAACCTAATGTCTGTCAAAATTAATAAGGATAACAAATGTAGTGGACTTTATGGAAAGAAACAGTTCATTAAAAAAAAAATATTTGTGATTTATCTCCAGGAAAAGAACATCTTTTGCATTATATATACCCAAAGTCTTACCATATCAGTTACTGCTGGGTGTGCAACTCTCTATACGTTACACCTGCCTCCCAGTTATGATGTGCGTGTTCTCCTCCTTTCAATATGATGAAATTGGTTTATTGTAATTTGGCATATTTAATCTTACTTCTAAGCCCCTAGTCTTGTGCACAAAGGGTACCCAAGGCCTGCAAGTTAAATGTCACTGTTAGACGGTAGCACCGAGTGTCCCATCCACTAACTTGATGGTGTAAAACAAGGCTTTGGGACTACCTGTAGAAAAGTGCAATGTAAAATATTGTGGCTGGGTAGCCTTACCTTGTAATGTTATATGTATACCCCAAAGATGGTCCTTGAATTCACAGTAATACTTTTTTTTGGGTCCTAGTAAGTAGAGTGGCTAAAAGAAATCAGGCTTAACTAGGGGAACATGTAATTAAAACAACTTGTAAGAAATCCAGCATCAATCTATATAAAGTAAGGGTAATATTATCTAAATGCAGAGACAAAAAATAACAGAATAGCATACTTATAATAAGAGTTATAGATTTTTAAAGCAATAGTAAATCAGTGCAGAAAAATACATAGACAAAATAACATTGAAGTCAATTGCAAAATCCACTAGTGCTAATAGGTCACTTGCAGGTCGAGTCCGCAGCGGCTCCTCCAGCAAAGCGGAACAGAGTCACCCCACTGCTGTTTGAGCAACGCAAAAAAACACAAAAGAAAATAGTAATAGCTCAATGTTATTATCAGTTATTTTTCAGTGTGAACTCAGTGCCAGGTTAGGGTGGGGCGGGGCTGGGCTATCTGAGCCAGTGGGAGGAGAAAATATGTCTAACATTAGTGCACATGTCAGTTTGGCCAGCCAGCCAGGTGAAGAACTGTCCTAGGCTTCCAGGCACTGCCTGAGCAGTCAAACAGGAAGCTCAGACTAATCTCGAAACTGCTGTCTTGCTGGTGACAGCAGAGTTGTGATTGGCTTAGGGGAGTCTGGGAGCCTGTGTGCTTCTGTTCCATGATGCCAAGAAGACAAGAAGAGAAGAGGATGGAGGAGAGGCCATAGCCATACACAGGTAAGTATGTTTTTCATCCCCCAAAACCCCAGTTCTGCAGCAGCCGCCACTGGGTCGAGTTCCTTGGAACAATGAAAAATTTAAGGTCATGCGGGTCCCAGGACTGAGACCAGGCCACAAAAGTCAGATACATTTTACATAGCCCCAGATGCATAGTTGTCCTGGCGCTTCCTGGGTGCAGAACAGGACACACTGTGTTACCCCTGATTTTACCGCTTACACAGTGCGGCAAGAAGCAAAATTCGAAAGCACAACAGGGACACACAGCTGATGTCGGATGTTGGTTGCACACTGTTCTCTGTAGATATAGCGTAAACTTTGGGCGTTGATTTCCAGATTGGTGACTAACATGTCTTGGCTGAAGTAAACACAATGAAAAGCTTCAGGAACCTAAATTGGGTCAGTAACATAGTGGTGTGAAACTTTGGGGCAGGTGAGACTATATATCCCACAATGCACTGGACCACCATTGTTGGACTTGGCCCTCTTGGCAGTATCATCCCTGAACTTTTTGCCTTCCTCCAATATTCTCTCTGGCCTGTTTTTGTTGGTTTAATGACTCTGGGCACTTTACCACTGCTGATCAGTGCTAAGGTGCATATGCTCTCCCTAATGTAAATTAATGCTATATTGTTTGGATTCCATGATTGGCTTATTTGGTTTACTGTCAGACCCCAGTAAAGTGCACCAGGAGAGCCAGGACTTGTAAATCCAAATGCTGCTAGTGGGCCTGCGGTACAAAAGGGGGTGGTGATGGACGGCTTGCTTGAATCCAGTGGCAAAGTGAGCAAGGGACTCACGTCTGAGCATACCCTGCCACACTTATGGTGGCCAAAAGCGGTACAAAAGGGGGTGGTGATGGACGGAGCATCTGAATCAATAAAACACTCACACCCAGTCAAAAGATCTGGGTTTAATCCATCACCGTTCTTTAGCCCACTCTGCCACCCCAGTTCAGACATGGCTATATGCAAATCAGTCTGACCCTGTGCCTCATGGGAACAGTCCAGCCCAAACCGCCAAGCCATGTCTTCCCTGGACCGGAAACAAGCTTCCGAGGACCGGTTTCTGGCATTCCAGCCGTCTTAAGCCCGGCTTGCTTGAATCCAGTGGCAAAGTGAGCAAGGGACTCACGTCTGAGCATACCCTGCCACACTTATGGTGGGCAAAAGTGGTACAAAAGGGGGTGGTGATGGACGGAGCATCTGAATCAATCAAACACTCACACTCAGTCAAAAGATCTGTGTTTAATCCATCACCGTTCTTTAGCCCACTCTGCCACCCCAGTTCAGACATGGCTATATGCAAATCAGTCTGACCCTGTGCCTCATGGGAACAGTCCAGCCCAAACCGCCAAGCCATGTCTTCCCTGGACCGGAAACAAGCTTCCGAGGACCGGTTTCTGGCATTCCAGCCGTCTTCAGCCCGGCTTGCTTGAATCCAGTGGCAAAGTGAGCAAGGGACTCACGTCTGAGCATACCCTGCCACACTTATGGTGGCCAAAAGCGGTACAAAAGGGGGTGGTGATGGACGGAGCATCTGAATCAATAAAACACTCACACCCAGTCAAAAGATCTGGGTTTAATCCATCACCGTTCTTTAGCCCACTCTGCCACCCCAGTTCAGACATGGCTATATGCAAATCAGTCTGACCCTGTGCTCATGGGAACAGTCCAGCCCGAACTGCCAAGCCATGTCTTCCCTGGACCGGAAACAAGCTTCCGAGGACCGGTTTCTGGCATTCCAGCCGTCTTAAGCCCGGCTTGCTTGAATCCAGTGGCAAAGTGAGCAAGGGACTCACGTCTGAGCATACCCTGCCACACTTATGGTGGCCAAAAGTGGTACAAAAGGGGGTGGTGATGGACGGAGCATCTGAATCAATCAAAAACTCACACTCAGTCAAAAGATCTGTGTTTAATCCATCAACGTTCTTTAGCCCACTCTGCCACCCCAGTTCAGACATGGCTATATGCAAATCAGTCTGACCCTGTGCCTCATGGGAACAGTCCAGCCCAAACCGCCAAGCCATGTCTTCCCTGGACCGGAAACAAGCTTCCGAGGACCGGTTTCTGGCATTCCAGCCGTCTTCAGCCCGGCTTGCTTGAATCCAGTGGCAAAGTGAGCAAGGGACTCACGTCTGAGCATACCCTGCCACACTTATGGTGGCCAAAAGCGGTACAAAAGGGGGTGGTGATGGACGGAGCATCTGAATCAATCAAACACTCACACCCAGTCAAAAGATCTGGGTTTAATCCATCACCGTTCTTTAGCCCACTCTGCCACCCCAGTTCAGACATGTTATGTTATGTTATGTTAAGGGGGTATTTATTGAGCGCACTATCACCGTGGGTATCATGGCGCTGAAAAAGGTACAAGAAAAGAAACAGAAGGAATTTAGCTAGGTTGTGGGAAGAGCCAAGTTTTTAAAGATTTGCGGAATTGAATGAGAGAACCAGAAATCCTAACTGGGAGAGGAAGGGAATTCCAAAGTTTGGGGCCGAGGAAAGCGAATCTTCGACCACCAAATCTACAGAGTTTAAAGGAAGGGACCACCAAGAGATGTAGATGAAGGGATCTGAGGTTACGTGAGGGACAGTAGGGTCGAATAAGAGATTTCAGGAAAGCGGGACAAGCACCAGAGAGAGACTTAAAAACGAGACAGCCAAGCTTAAAGGCGGCCCTTAGGTTGACAGGGAGCCAATGAAGCTTGGCAAGGAGGGGTTTGGCAGACTGCCACTTCGGTATCCCGAGGGCCAATCTCGCCGCCTGGTTTTGAATGATTTGCAGCCTGTAGATGGAACATTTGGGCAAACCATAATAGATGGAGTTCGAAAAATCCAGGCGGGAGAGGACGAGGGCCATGATGACTTGTAGCAGGGCATCAGGGGTGAGGAGGTAAGCCACCTTCCTAATCCTGCGTAGCTGGAACATGCAGGAGGAAACCACCGTCCCCACCTGCTGCCCAAGAGAGAGCCCAGCGTCAATGGTGACCCCGAGGCTTTTCACCGAGGCTACCGGGATGGGGGGGGAGCCAAGCTCTGCCGGCCAGAAGTGTGGACCCCAGTGTACGGAGCTCTTACCCGGCAGGAGGAGCTCCGTCTTTCCTGGGTTCAATTTCAGCTGGTTCTGACACATCCACTGAAAGATATGGGACATAACTGCCTGGAAGGTGGGAATAGCAGAGGGAGAGTTGAGAGAGAAAATGAGTTGTAGGTCGTCAGCGTAGTTAAAGACGGTGACGTCCCACTGCCTCAAAGAAGAAAGAAGGGGGCAAAGATAAAGATTAAAGAGAAGAGGGGATAGAGAGGAGCCCTGGGGGACCCCACAAGGCAGATATTCCCTAGGTGCCCTAAATGTGCCTAGACTGAGAGACTGAGATCTCCCAGTGAGAAATGATTTGACCCATGCCAGCGCCAGGCCCTGGATGCCGGCCTGTTCGACACGGTGGAGAAGAATGTTATGGTCCACCTTGTCGAAGGCGGCCGATAGATCTAATAGTACCAAGGCCTGGGAGGAACCCTTGTCGGCTCCACCTCTCAAGGTGTCCAGAACCGCCAGGATCACAGTCTCTGTAGAATGGCCAGGACGGAAACCGGCCTGGTTGGCCTCGAGGAAGGTGGAACTCTCGATGAACCTTGAGAGGCAGGCAGTGACATGGGCCTCTAAGATTTTAGAGAGAAAAGGTAAGAGAGAGATGGGGCGATAGTTCGCCGGGACGGCAGGATCAGCTCCAGGCTTCTTCAACAGAGGCACTAGAACGGCCTCCTTGAAGGAGCTGGGTACCGTCCCGGAGAGGAGAGAAGAGTTCAGCAAAGGGAGGATACAGTCAGGTAGGGAACGGCAGATGTCACACAGTATGGAAGGTGGACAGTGGTCGTCAGGAGAACCAGACTTGATCCGAGCGGCCAGGCTGGCTAGGGAGGTAGGGTCTAATGGAGGAAGCTTAGTGAGAGAAAGGGCGTTGTGAGGGGGAGTAGCAAAGTCAGCGTCCAGTGAGGAGACTGGGATTGTGTCCTTAATCAGAACAATCTTATGTAGAAAAAAAGTGCTAAGTGCGTTGCAGGATTCCTGAGTCGAGGCCTGGGACAGGAGCGTTCTGGGGTCAGAAGTAAATTCGTCCAGAACTCTGAAAATCTCCTTCGATTTGCAGGGGGCACGTAAAATTCTCTCAGAAGCATAGGTTTTCTTGGCTGCAGAAATAGCGGATCTATACTTATTGCGAGCTGCCACATAAGTAGCTCTGCTTGGCGGGTCGTAGTCTCTTCTCCATCTGCGTTCAGATCGGCGAAGCTCCAGCTGTAAGGATTTGAGATGGGGAGTATACCATTTATGTGAGTTACTATGACGGGGGCGGGGGAACTTGGTTAGTGGGGCAAAGGTGTCGCTGGCTGATATGAGCCAGTTGGAGACTTGGCCATCTAGCTCGTTGATGTCAAGGTTATTGAGGGTGGGAGGGCGAGTGTGAGACAGATGGGTTAGCAGTTCGGAAGGATTAAACCCAGATATTTTGACTGGGTGTGAGTGTTTGATTGATTCAGATTCTCCGTCCATTATCACCCCCTTTTGTACCGTTTTTGGCCGCCATAGGTGTGGCAGGGTATGCTCAGACGTGAGTCCCTTGCTCACTTTGCCACTGGATTCAAGCAAGCCGGGCTGAAGACGGCTGCAATGCCAGAAACCGTTCCTTGGAAGCTTGTTTCCGGTCCAGGGAAGGCATGGCTTGGCAGTTCGGGCTGGACTGTTCCCATGAGGCACAGGGTCAGACTGATTTGCATATAGCCGTGTCTGAACTGGGGTGACAGAGTGGGCTAAGGAACGGTGATGGATTAAACCCAGATCTTTTGACTGGGTGCGAATGTTTGATTGATTCAGATGCTCCGTCCATTACCACCCCCTTTTGTACCGTTTTTGGCCGCCATAAGTGTGGCAGGGTATGCTCAGACGTGAGTCCCTTGCTCACTTTGCCACTGGATTCAAGCAAGCCGGGCTGAAGACGGCTGCAATGCCAGAAACCTTTCCTTGGAAGCTTGTTTCCGGTCCAGGGAAGGCATGGCTTGGCAGTTCGGGCTGGACTGTTCCCATGAGGCACAGGGTCAGACTGATTTGCACATAGCCGTGTCTGAACTGGGGTGGCAGAGTGGGCTAAAGAACGGTGAGGGATTAAACCCAGATCTTTTGACTGGGTGTGAGTGTTTGATTGATTCAGATGCTCCGTCCATTACCACCCCCTTTTGTACCATTTTTGGCCGCCATAAGTGTGGCAGGGTATGCTCAGACGTGAGTCCCTTGCTCACTTTGCCACTGGATTCAAGCAAGCCGGGCGGAAGACGGCTGCAATGCCGGAACCGTTCCTTGGAAGCTTGTTTCCGGTACAGGGAAGGCATGGCTTGGCAGTTCGGGCTGGACTGTTCCCATGAGGCACAGGGTCAGACTGATTTGCATATAGCCGTGTCTGAACTGGGGTGGCAGAGTGGGCTAAAGAACGGTGATGGATTAAACCCAGATCTTTTGACTGGGTGTGAGTGTTTGATTGATTCAGATGCTCCGTCCATTACCACCCCCTTTTTTACCATTTTTGGCCACCATAAGTGTGGCAGGGTATGCTCAGACGTGAGTCCCTTGGCTCACTTTGCCACTGGATTCAAGCAAGCCGGGCTGAAGACGGCTGCAATGCCAGAAACCGTTCCTTGGAAGCTTGTTTCCGGTCCAGGGATGGTATGGCTTGGCAGTTCGGGCTGGACTGTTCCCATGAGGCACAGGGACAGACTGATTTGCATATTGCCGTGTCTGAACTGGGGTGGCAGAGTGGGCTAAAGAACGGTGATGGATTAAACCCAGATCTTTTGCCTGGGTGTGAGTGTTTGATTGATTCAGATGCTCCGTCCATTACCACCCCCTTTTGTACCGTTTTTGACCGCCATAAGTGTGGCAGGGTATGCTCAGACGTGAGTCCCTTGCTCACTTTGCCACTGGATTCAAGCAAGCCGGGCTGAAGACGGCTGCAATGCCAGAAACCGTTCCTTGGAAGCTTGTTTCCGGTCCAGGGAAGGCATGGCTTGGCAGTTCGGGCTGGACTGTTCCCATGAGGCACAGGGTCAGACTGATTTGCATATAGCTGTGTCTGAACTGGGGTGGCAGAGTGGGCTAAAGAACGGTGATGGATTAAACCCAGATCTTATGACTGGGTGTGAGTGTTTGATTGATTCAGATGCTCCGTCCATTACCACCCCCTCTTGTACCGCTAGTGGGCCTGCAGCACTGGTTGTGCCACCCACAGAAGCAGCCTTTTAAAATGTGTCTAAGGTCTGCCATTTCAGAACCTGCGTGCAGTCTGGTACTGTCATGCTGGCTGGGCAAGTGCACACACTTGCCAGCCCCTAAACCTTCCTTTTACTTCCTGTGAGTCACCCCTCTGTTAGGCCCAAGGACAGGGTGCATTGTAAGCATAAGGTAGGACAAGCCCTGGTGTGTGTGGCATGTGCTAATAGTGAATTACAGCCATTTTCATTTTTCACTATTGTAAGGCTACCTGTTCTCATAGGCCAGAATAGGCTGCTGGAATTATTACACCCTATAATCCTAGCAGGCTCAGGGAACATGGTAGAAATTCGAGTTTGATATGCCTGAACTCAGAATAATAAAATACATCTTTTAGTAAAGTTTATTTTAATGTTCTGTGTTTGCAAATACCACTTTTAGAAAGTTGGTATTTGCTTGCCTAACCATTTCAGCCCGCCTCTGCTCTGATGTGTATCTGCTGTCTGGTTTCTGTGTGTAACAGGGCTGAGGAATTCCAGGAGACAGGCTGGGGCTGACAGGTGGTGAATAGAGAGATTACACCAGGATGGGTGGGGGGAGTGCCCCTTGACTCTGAATAGGGCTGTGCTCTGCCACCTCAATGCTGGCTCCGCCCCCTGGGGAGCGGCTGAAGTCTCTGCCCTGCCCATTGTGAAGAGAAAGGGGAAGACTATCAACAGAGTACTCCTGGAATGTACTTGTCACCACAATGCTGGGTCCACCTCCTGCGGAGCGTCTAATGTCCCTGCCCGGCTCTCTGAAAGGAGAAGCCAGAGTCTGCAAAACAAAGTGCTCAGGGACTGGACTGGATTACGCAAAGGCCCCCCATGGCCTGAAAGAACAAAGGATTTTGTGTATAAAAGTAGGAGCCCTGCTCCTAAGATATCAGATCCTGTTTGCACCAAGAAGAAACTCTGCCCGAAGAGAAGGACCTGGAAAAGCTGCATGGAGGACTACTGTCTCTGACCTGGGAACTGGCCTGTGTTGGGTGCCTTGCTGCTGCAAGAAGGAGAGGAAAAGACTGAGAAAGACTTTTTGAATCTACTTGTGCTTTTCTAAAGAAACGATCTCCAAGGGCTTGGAAGCGAACTTGCCCCCTGAACTGAGCCCCAGGACCATTGGGCTCTTATCCTGCCTTCGCTGTCTGCTGCTGACCTTTTGCCTTCCCCCTCGCTGGAGCCGTGATCCCCAGTGTGCCTCGCCCCCCTCCTTGGGCTGTGACGCTGGTGCCTAGCCGCCCCCGCTTGTGTGAACCTCGCTCGACTTCGAGACCCTCGACGTAAAGGGGTGCTGAGTTGTAGCCAAGGACGGGGGTCATTCAATAAGTTCCAAGTTTGTTCCCATTTGCTTTTGGCTGGTGGGCAAAGTCCTGTTATTGGCAACACGGGTCTCCTCTTGGGCCCTTTTAAAAGAAATTTGTTCAGATACAAGATTCTGGTGTCATGGGGATCCCTGAAATCCTAGATTTAGGGAACGTAGGGATGTTGGAGCTAGGAGTCAATGCGTTACTAGCCCATGCAGCTACCCTCCCCATGAAGTAACCTCATCTGGTGGTGGAGGTCACCTTTTCTACCCAGAAAACACTATTTCTGCCCTCCTAAAGATGAAAGAATTTAATTTTAGGTGTACAGAACAGCTTTCCCAAATTAGAGGTATAGCCAGCCTTCCTCTGTGTGAGTGCCTCCTGCATAGCTAATTTCCAAGCTTTCCCCATTGAAAGTGCGCCTGGGGCATGGGGAGTGTTCTTTCCTCCCAGCTCCATATCAGAGGAGGTGCAGCCTTTGAAGCTCACTGCTCCGATGTGCCAATTCACTAGGCTGCTGGGGATGGGGGAGGTGTCACCTCCTGTCTTGGCTACATCAAGCACGAGAAAGCGCAGGTTGGTCAGCCAAAGCACAGTAGAGCTATGGGTAAACTCTAAGGTGCCACATGGGTGCTTGCCACATCACCCAGGGCACATGAATTGTGTCCGCGGTGAGAAGGCACTTTGTTTGATACCAAACATGACTTATTCTAGTGGCACCAATAATGGAACAGCCAATCTCGATAGTGTCCGGTTGGCAGCCCATGTTATGTTATTGACCGCTAACATATATACTAATTTACAATGGGGAATGCTTCTATAGGGACATATAGGCTTGCGCTTATTTGTTCACACCTTTAATATAATGCACCATGATGCCTGGGCTGAGGGGCCCTACATTAAGGAGTGTCTTTGATAAAGTAAAGGCTGTGTAGGTGTCTGTGTCACACATTGTGAGGGTACAGAAGAGTTTGTGTACTTTGTACTGCTTCTACAATAACAGGCCTGCTATCTTTAGTTTACATAGGTTACCCAGGGTGGCAAAACATGTGCTGAAGCCCTGGTGACTCCTCTACTACCAATGCCCTGGGTACTCCGGTTACTATTTTGCGTGAAACTCATAAGGTGGTAAAATGTTTGCCAATTTGGGATTACCAAGTGGAAGATAGCAGTTTTAGGAGAGAGGACATGCACTGGTGTATAGGCAGCAGACTCATGTTCACTTGTCATATCCATCAGCCTTTAGAGCAATGAGGTTGGAGTGACTATACAGAAAGCGGCACTTCCCTACACTACCATTATAGCCTGAGTGTGGCAGTTTAAATATTACAATTCAAACTATCAAAGTAATCCCTTTTAAACGGTCAGAACTTTCTTTCTAAATATTAACACATCACGCCTATGAAGGTCATTCTACCCAGAAAGCAGAATACATTGTTTTTAAAACTAGGACAGTGTATTGGCAGATTTTCATAAAAAATGCACACAACATAAGGCAGCAAGAGAAGTTGCTGTGCTGTGATACAAGAATGGAAAAGAACAGAACAGCGTCACCTTTCAAACATATGGCGCATTTCAGCTCTCTACCTATGCTGGTGAAATTGCACCAACTCATGCAGACTTGCAACAGGATGCAAAGGTGAATATTATATGGGCAGTTATTGTTTTTCTATCGGAAGGCATACTACCAGCAAAAAAACAATACTTAGAGGCATATTCATTGTAATATGTGTGCTACAGAATAAAGCACAAATTCCAAAAGGAAGTAATAAAGCAAATTTAAGCTTTTTCTCCCTGTTACTGCTCAACCTGGCAGGTGCACGATTATCACATTAAATCAGGTTTTCTACCTTCAGTAATTCAGGAATGCATTAAAATACAAGGCTGGGTGTATGGGAATGCTCATGGTCCACCCATTGTAAGGTCAACCCTTCACAGTGTAGCCAATGTGATTTCTTTGTTGTTATTATACAGAGTCACGCAAGGTGAGACAAATTGGTCCTCGAGTGGCTTGCCAATCTTACATTGGATTTTGAAGTCTGAGCCTAAACGTCTAAGTGCTGTTAGTGAGATCATGAGACACTTGGTGAATTCTGCTGCAATCTCTGAAAAGTTGGTAGAGAAAATGGCTTTGAACTTCCTGCCATAGGAGAACTAAGACCATCCATCTGAGCCAATCCCACAATATTGCGTCTTCACTGGGCTGAAGAAAAAGGTTTCTTGTGCAAGGAGCTTCTCTGCAGCAGCAAATCTGTTTCAGCTGGTCCTCCTAAAGAAGGTATCCAGGCCCCATATTTCCAGACTCACCATCAGATAGAACCTTTAGCCTTGTCAGATGGATGATTCTGACCTCTGAAAAAAAACGTCTTAGGGATTGGTTATGAGTTTGGCAGACTTGTGGACCACCAAACCCATAGTGGCAGCACAGTAACCACCACACCAGTGGTCCGACTGCTGTATTACAAGTATAGCATTCAGATCACCATAGGATGCCACAACCACCAGGGCTCTGCGATCCCTGGGGGTTGATCAGTAGTCTGAGGGCCGCAATAAGCTGAAAGTACCACTGCAGCACCGCCAAGCATGTTACTAGTTTCCTAACATCCAACCTTTTCATGGAGTAGAGTCCCCCATAAAAAGGGAGGCAGTGAGAACACCTAGGGAGCCTTACAGGGCACCCTGTTCACACAGGGCCATGGGCAGCATGCAGGGGGGCACATGGTGTGCACCCATGTCTGCATGCACCTCCTTTACTGCAAACCATGGACATTACATTATGTGCCGTGAATGAAAGGGCTTTCGCATTGATATTTCTAGGCCTTTTTAATAGGCACCCCCATGGCAATGCCAAAGGACCACCTGCCAGACTACACGATAACTCTTAATCTTGCGGGTGGCCGGCAGTAAGGTATGGCAGTGTGGGAGGGGGCGGTGGTGTGGTGTCCTGCTTTCACACCACCAAACTCATAATCAGGCACTAAGTACAAACTTTTAAATCCTGACCGCCTAACAAAATTACTCTCTTGCACGCAAAATCCGAAGACCTCCCACCTAGGCCTTTTCCCTCCAAAACCAACAGCTTCAGCAGGACTTCGTACTAAAAACAATCAGGCTTCCAGAAAAATTCATCAGGTGTGGTCTGCAACCTTAGCACAGTCAAGGATCTCCACTTTCATTTCGTAAGGTAAAACCTTCAACCTGACTTAACCTGATATATCTGACTGCATTTTATCTCAGTAAACCTCAAATTACACCTAGGTACAGGTCCCCCATGAACAGTGAATTATTCTTGACACACTTTCTTTTGAAAATATAATATCTCAGGTTCCCCTTATTGGTATTTCATTATTTTGAAGTAAATGTGTTTATTCAATTTTAAATTATTTTTTCAAATTGGAGTTCGATTATTAGTGTGTTGTGTTTTAAACATTTATTTTTTTGGGATATTTTAAATGCTTTACACATTTTCTGTAATTTAAGAGTATTTTCTCTGTGCTATATCTAGAAGGGGCTTAGATTAGGTTTTACATTAATAAAATATAAGCTTGGACCAAAAAGGTTTGTGACTTTATTACTTTGCTGACCTACTAACCCCCCAAAAGTAATAATTAATTTTCTTACAGGTACCCTATGGAGTTCTTTTCTATACTACATTCCCTCACCCTGCTAAGCAACTGCTGGATTCTCAGAGATGCATACAATCTCAGAGTTTGTAAAAGTTTCAAATAGACTGTTATAAATAATGCCTAAACACACACCAGTGCATAGCAACTTTAAACTCTTCTGTGAAACAACAAAGAAGATAGAAGCTTCAACACTTAGGCAAGAGAACATTACAAGCTCCTCAGAGTTCAGGGCTTACCCCTGGAACGAAGTATTAGTATTCAGTCTAAAAACATTATATTGAATTTGGTGTCTGTGTCTTTCAGTGCAGAACAAAATTATAAATAAAATGTGGCATGATGTTAAAACAAGACTAGCGTACGATCCCTAAATTTAAAGGGCGCAATTTATAGTTTGATAGGCAGTAGTCTGTCGGTCAGGGTGGTGGAGGAAATTTCATACGCCACTATGATGTACTACAGCACAACAAATTTAGAGTTACCCTCAAGCCCAGCAATGATCTCTGTGCCTTCAGAGGAAAAGCTGTAACAATGGGTCCCATGAAGGTACAAAAAGCTTTGTGAACAGCAGACATAATTTTTGACAGACAGCAACCAAACTCGGGGGCTCATGACAATGTTGGACAGAATCACTTCTGCCAGATACTGACTCAGTCATGGAACCTACCGACTCCCAGTCGTCGTACCTGACCACCCTATTACGATGTGAACAGACCGTGTTGTGTTGAATTGTTTAAATTTACTATGGGAGCATAACTTCTGGCCATAAACCGGCCATAAAACATGCTCCCATAGGCACCTAAAGGTGTTTTCTCAGCCTCAAACGGGAGGCTGTGCACCAAAGGTGGCCCAGCTGGGCACCCTAACTTGCTTTTCAACATGGTTTTCATTTCGGACAGACCAGCATGGAAAACATGTCGGAAACCATGATCTTAATCTCAAGGGCGGAAAGAGCCACACTTTAGTTGACAGGCTGCATTCCGACTGGCAGACAGACTCTCCAAGCCAGTTGGAAGCCAGCCGGAATAAACGGGCAGATTCCATTCCGAACTCCTCTATCAAAATGAGGCAGTCGGAAAGAAATCGAAACGGCCCATTATGATGCGGCTCGCCTTCCGAGCCATATTGTAATGGGCCCCTTAGTGTCATGACTATGGTGTTGTCAACCCTCAGGCCATATGCTAGTGAATAAAGTGACACATATTACATTGTAGAACTTGACACAGACTTGTGCACCCAGAACCTTTTAATAGTAGTGTCACCTAACTGGTGATGCATGTGATGGATGGGTGTGGGTGTCAATGAAGCCGCTAAGGAACAGTAGCTAAGTTCTGTGTTCAGCAGAACACTACAATAACAAAGATAGTAATATGTGATTTATCCTGTTTCATTGGATAGCCTACCTTTAAAGTCTCCCGTAGCTGTTGTGAACCGTGTTGTAGTGTTTCTCACCCAGAGACAGCCATGACCGGAGAGTTTGCAGTGGCTGCGGTGGTGTGCGGCCTTAGAGGCCTAGTGGGCAACATGCAGGTGGAGCCTTCTGGGCGGCAGCCGGAGCAGAGAACGACGGGCACGGCAGCACCAGAGTGCTCCGAGGGCGGAAGGACTGGCCGAGGGCAGAATCGGCTCCTGGTAGATGGCCTGCCTGGCGTGCGTGTTGTGGCAGCAATGGTGTATACGTGACCGGGAACAGTGATTGTTTTTGCTCATCTCCCCTTCACCCCCCTTCTACATTGATTCTAGAGGTCAGATCAGGTCATGGGGAGGGGTGTACCGCAGACTAACCGGGGGACGGAGTCGAGTGAATTGCCTGCTGGGGTCCGGACAGCCTGTTGGGGGCCATTGGGATGCGCAGGGCCCAATTGTAGGTCTGTGGGCCGGCTCACGTGACCCTGCTTACCGGCGGATGTAGCATTGGTGCCTGCAACATGGAGACTGGCACAGGAGCTGTTGGGCTCCACAAGGCCTTTATAAGCACTCAGTGGAGGGACACTGTGACCCTTTTTATGTACAATAGTGTTATGGCTTGAGTCCTGGGATGTATGGCCTGTGACTGCAGGGGAAGAGTACCATTGGAGGCACTGGGGAGCGGAGCCGAGCACTGGGCCCTTAGCTGATGGGAGGTAAATAGAGCCCTGTGCAGCAGTGAGCAGCCCTACATGGACATTTGTGGTTCTTGTGGCAGTGAGAAATAGTGGACCTACGGCATGAATGCCGGCTTGTAATTGCTGAATCCCATATATGCTACTGACTTTTAACAAGCAAGGAGTCAGGCCTGACTAAGTGGCTCACCGGCTGGCTTCCTCCATAGTTGTTGTCCTGTTACTTTGTTGTTGAAAGGGCACACAGGGCCATGATGCAGAAGTCGCCCCCGGAAGCCAGACCAATGCTTGTCATTGGAAAGATTTTGAATTACCACAAGAGTGACATGATTTGAAAGCAATCCAAAATCAAAGAACGCCGGATGTTCAAAAACACTTGCATCCTCAAATTCCATGAATACACAAGACTAGTCCATCAGAAGCAACAGTAATTTATGGCAGCCAAGGTCCACCTTTGCGAGCTGAAACTTCCCTATGCATTGCTGTATCTAGCCAGACTGAGGGTGGTGTACCAATCCCGTATGCTATTCTTCGAGTCACCAGAAGTCTCCGTACACACGACAGGATCGCCCCTACTTTGGACCACACTGGCATTTTAAACAAGCATTTGCAGTGCAATAGGTCTCGCATTTACGCAGGTTTAAGCTATTGACATTGCAAATAACAATGCCTTTTATTTATGTTTTCGTTTTTAAAACATAAATGAAAGGCATTGTCATTTACAATGCCAATAGCTTGAAATTGGGTAAATGCGAGACCTATTGCATTGCAAATGCTTTGACTGGTCTGGCTCCCGCGTTTCGACGCTGTGTGCCAAGCATACATTATATAAATGGACGTGTATACTGTAAGTGCTGGACTGGCTCCCTCTGGAAGAGAGCTGGGCCTTGTCCCGAGAAATGAGGCTATTTAGACCGGAGGAGAGCAGTCCACAGCACACCCGAGGGGGCGCTGACCTCATTGATGAGGGTCGCCTGCGTGTACGTGTGTCGGCTCAAGGTGTCAGCTCAACACAGCTGGACGCTCTGAGGCAAAAAAGCTGATAAGTCACCAAAAGAGTGATTTTGAAACAAAGACAGCTCTGGAAATGCGTTTTCATTTCGGAGGCGCCCTGACAGGAGACATCAGTGCTCTTGGTGCACGCAGGTATCGCTTAGGAGCAACTGCTAGAAAGAGCGTGGGAATTTTCAGCTCTGCAGCGAAAATGCAATTTCATCTGCCCAATGATCCCTGTAGACAACTAGTCAGGGCCCGTCTCCAACCACGTCCTCTTCCAGCTGCCTCCTCGACCCCGCGGCTCTCACCTCATTAACACAGCACTTGGGCCCAGTGTCTCGCTGCTATGCTTTTAATTCGCCGAGTGGAGTCTGGGCAGTGTTTCTCGGGAACCAGCGCTGTCATAGGTCTCTGCTGCATGGCTCATCTTCAGGGTCGGACGTCGGGCTGTAACTCATAATCGGGTCTCGGCTCGGTAGGCTTCTTCCTCCTCTGCTCATTCAGAGCTATGCCCCATATCCTCTTCTTCTCCAGGCACTTTCCCTGGTTCTGGAAAGGACTCCGCACTGTAGTCTCAGCATTGAGCTCCACGACTCAAAACCAAGGGAAAGTGAAAGAGCAGCGTACGCTGTAGGCACGCCGTGAGCTTGCACAACGGCGTGGCCTGCGGCTCATGCCCAGTGGCGGCGCATAGAACTCGGTGAAGCAGGTGAGAGCGGTTGTCGCAGTCCAAGATGACCAGCGGGTCTTTTCGTGAGTACATGCCGGCCCAGCCGAGGGCCCAGAGGAGCCACAGCACACGCATCATTCTACCAGAAACAGCGCTGCAGGGCCGGTAGAAGACCAGCCATAGAGAAGGCGGAGGGAGGGAAAGCGAAAGCACACCATGTTTGTTGTTGAGGGAGAGGGGTCGGGTGGGGGTGGAGGGGGTGTGTGAGTGTGTGTGTATGGGTGTGTATGTGTGTGTGTGTGTGTGTGTGTGTGTGTGTGTGTGTGCCCGCATGCGCACAGTTACTGCATGCAGCTGGCTTGTGTGGACGGAAGGGGGACAGGAGATGTGCACAGCGCATTCACATTTCCAGTCCGGCCTGCGCATGCCACTCTCCTGTCTCCCTTCCAAGGCAAGTTAGCAACAATAAGTCTTGCTGACGAAAGCGCTTCTCACTGCGTCGCCAGGTGCGAGACCTAAAAAGGACCTATCAAAGCCCTTAGTTGCTACGTAAAACATGCATTTCATGCATACTATCAGCCTTTGCATTAAATGAGGGTGCATTGTATACATTATTTAGGAACTATCCAGCAGACAGGCTGGGAATCCTAACAGGACGACCTCTTCCTACTTCACGTGCCAGGTCCAGTCACAACGGATCTGTGAATAGTCACGTTTTATATACTACTAACCTTTCGATGCTGCAACAGCTTTATCAGCAATAGAAAGCAAGCCTTGAGAAAGTTTGCATGTGTAAAGAAACACATGTCGGCTGTTATCGGCTGTTTATCAACCATCACTACCTGGAAGGTCATAGGATTAGGACCTCCATTCTGGCCATTACTATTGCTCTTGCTTGTAGTGCTCAACTAATTTTCAAACTATATATACAATGTGTATATTACATGTAGTGTTCCAGGACTATTAGACATATTTGTGTAGTAGTTTGAAGTTATCTTCAACTGCTACAATAAAACATTGGACTAATTAACATTAAATTGCACAAGAAAAATACTCATATTTGATGTTCGCTTCTCTTTTCGCTTGATTTATTTGAAATGTTTTTCTATCTTTGATCCAATATATGGATTAAATAATCATTGTTGTATGACTTCTAGTACTGGCCATTTAGCTAAATCTAATGACCATACCGTAAATTGTTTTAGCCAAATATTAGAGTGCCGAGGTACAACTATTTTGAATCGCCAGAAGATGTCTTTAACCCGACAGATGAAACAGTGAAGTTCTGGCTCGCACGCCGCTATGGTTGGAATCAGATTCCTTGTCCAGTGAGGTCGTCCACAGCCCACCCAAATAAAAAAATCAAAGGAACCAGGAGGTTCAGCGATCAAAAACAGATCCACTTCGGTGCCCCGGCAGGGGTCTTCAGCCGCATAGGTACGTCAGGACTCTCCCGGGATGAAGCAAGAGCGGGAGCTAGTACCTTTGTTGAGGGGAACGCCCGTTAACTATGGGCAGATTATTGGTGAAACAATGGCGGGGGCTCACATTGGGATCCGCAAGCCACCGCCACCGCGACACATAATTTAGCAGTTTTGAGGTATAGGTGGAGTTTGGAGGAAGTTTGGGTACACATGTTATATGTTTGCACTGCGTCACTGCTACACAAGGCTAATATTCGCACACTGGCTCATAGTTGTCCCACACCTCAAAGTCACAAGACTTTAGATGGTAGTCACTATAGATAGGGCCTGACTCCAGGCGGGGGACCTCAAAATAGTGAGTTGGAACATCAGAGGAGCACTAGATAAAGTCAAAAAAGGGGCTATACTGCAACAGGCCAAACGGTACCTGATGCTTCAGGAGACGCATTTAATGGGTAATACAGCATTGCGTCTCCTCCGCTATGGCTATGTTTAAGTGTACCACTTTGGCTTCACTAGGGGGTCCCGTGGGGTTGCGATTTTAATTCATGGTAGTGTCTCATACCAACATATCAAGACATGGACAGGGGAGATACGTATTTATATGGGGGGTACCATGTATGAGGAACAAGTGGTATTGGACTGTATATATGCCCCCCTCCGATGCAATGGGCGTTAGTCAAGCGTCGTTTGACCCTGTGGGCGGATTTACCAGAAGGATTGGCAATAGTAGGGGGGGACTGGAAATGATGTAATGGACAGGGCCATAGATAGATGGGGAAATTCCAATGTGCTCAACAGTACCAGACTGAACTCCCTGGCAACTGGACTGGGATGGGTGGATCTATGGAGGCGGCTGTATGTTGAGGAGCAGGGATACTTATTTTTCGACAACACATGAGTCTTACTCCCGTCTTCACTATATATTTATACTGATAGGAGCCGTGGAGATTCTCCCAAGGGGTCTGTTCGATCAGTCCATAGTGGTTCCGCCAGCGCAGATGGGTCCTGATAAACAGCTCTTTTGGTGGCGTCTCTCCTCCTGATATCTGCAGGATGAGAAATATCGGGATTACATAGAGCAGGCAATCGAGCACTACCTGGATATAAATGTGGGAACAGTCGCGGAGTCTGAAATCCTATGGGAGGCTCTGAAGCCCACCTTACGGAGGTAGAAATTTCATTCTGCGCGGCAGCACGTCGAACATGGCGGGAATTGCTTATGCGATCGGAGGCCCATATAATGGAACTAGAGCGGAGCAGTAGGGGTGAGGGAGGGCATAGGGTGCTCTTACAGCTGGCCCCATGCTTACACTCTGATAGATGAGGCCCGTCTTGCGTGGCCGGCGTCCCGTATCAGAATTTTCCAATGGGGTGACAAGTCCAGTAAATAATTACATAGAATGAGATAAGGGAACTTGCATCCGCAGGTTCCCCCGAGCATACCCGGTTTCAGATGGGAGGGCTCTTAGCAGAGAGTTTTGCCAGATACTTTGCAGAGCTAAAAACCCCTAAGGAACTACTTTCTGGAAGACATGATACACAGTTTCATAGCTGACTTACCGCCTTGCGGCCACTCGATGAGACTCGAGCAGACCTTGACCTTCTGCTCACAGAAGAGGAGCTTTGCACAGCCCTGGGAGATTTGAATTCTGGAAAAGGTTTCACATGCAAATTCTTAATGAAGTACTTTTCTAAATTGGACCCTCATTTTCTCCGAGTTGTAGATGAAGCTAGAGACCGAGGCCACCTGCCATGGGACTGGAGACACGCGGAAATAGTTGCATTACATAAACCAGGTCGGCCCGCAGACCAACACGCGTCATACCGCCCCATCAAAACTGTTTATTGTTGAGGCAAAAAAATTGGCTAAAGCATTGGCCAATCAACTCCAACCCCATATAACCAATTTGATTCATCCACACCAGCCTTGATTTATGCCACTGAGGTCTAGACGTCATAACATCCGAAGAACATACATGGCTATAGCCACTATCAAGGGAATGGGAGTACAATCCGGCCTTTTGCTGGCAGACAGGCATAGGGCATTTGACTCCCTTAGCTGGGTATACTTGTTCGCCCTCTTAGATCATCTCAAAATGGGGCACGATTGCCGTCATATTTAAAATGGCTTTCTATAGTCCTCACGGAGTTGGTGCATGTTGTGTTATCCACCTACCACCTTCACATTTCCAATTGGCAGAGGCACTCGTCTCTTTGCTCTAGCCATGTAGCCCTTAGCGGCGCGGGTACAGATGGATGAGCAGGTGGCGGGCTATAAGCGGTACCATGGGCTCTTGGATCGCGTTGCATTATATGCGAATGATGTCTTATCCTTTTTAACAGACATAAACAAGACAGGACCGAGGCTGCTTCACATTATGCCCTTTTCATGAATCCGCAATAAATACACTCTGTGGGTGCTGAGGGAAACAACTGGTCTGGGACCATGAGCCTCTGCAGTACAGGTGACGATGGAGGGAGTGAAATACATTGGAGTTTTACTGTCAGATCTGCCGAGTGTGGCATGGGACAGAAATATTGCCCCGATAAGGACACAGGTTTGTGACGAGATGAAAACCGGTTCACACATGCCCCTTGCTATTTATGGTAGATCGGCTCTTTAGGTCAATCCTAGCAGAGCACACATGCGCTGCTCTAAGGGGAGGCCTCTTGGAATCACTACAGACTTTCTCCGGACTTGTCCGTGTGGTTTTTCAACTTCCACACATTCTATTGGCCTTTGCGTGTGGTTTTGAAAAATTTAAGAACGCAATTGGCCAAATGCGGGTGCATGTCCCACCTTTTCTCTAAATGTTCACTCCCACGACATCCAGCTGTCAGGAGCGAGCAGCGGTGGAGGGAGCCTGCTGCATTCCTCGTCGTGCGTCATTAAACAGAGAACGGTCGAGTTCACTTTCGCAGCGCGGCTTGTCTTGCATTGCCTCAAAAGCAGAACCCAACCCCGGCTTGTCTTGCATTGCCTCAAAAGCAGAACCCAACCCCAACAAATCATCGAGCAGCGCTCATCACGCATCTTCATTTATTTATTATCATCAACCGCATGTTTTTTTCATACACAGCATTGAGCACTGCTTTCTGTGCGCCTTTATTTATTAACTGCGGTCCTGGATGTGTGCCTTCAACAAATGTCTCCCTGTTCGCTTTGTGTGCTCTTCACTGTACTCCACTATCCTGATGTTTATTAAAAGCAAGGTGGCTGCACGCGCTCCCAGCACCTGGATGGTGCTCAATTCTCCACAAACACAGGCCAAGCTCTGTATGAGCTCCAGTATAATTGTTTTTAACTGCTCTTTGGCTCAAAAGCAGACCACTCCCACCTAATGCACAACATCGAGCAGCGCTATTGTGCACCGTTATTTTATTAATGACTCCTGTATGTTACATTTTTTTCATGGCTTGCCTCCAAATCACACCTCTCCCACCTCCAACAGAGCATGGGCGTGCACTGCTGCATTTTCACTTTGAATTTGACTACTTGCAGTGTTATTTGTTGAATTTCCTCTACAGCAGACCCTTCCCATCTTCCGACACAGCATGACCGCGTGCCTTTATTCACTTATGAACAGCCTGCTTTTACTTTACATTTATATGTAAATAGCTCTACTTGTCTTGGCCGGGGGACATGGTGAGAAAAGTGATTTGCTCAGAATCACAGGCTGTTGAGCCAATGAGGAGGCTCGAACATCGTCACCTTCATTCCAAAGTTGGCTGCTTTGGCCATTATGCCACACCTTCTCCTTTGTCATATCGACTTTAAATACAGAAAAAAAAACTTGTATGGTTATTCAAAGATGTTAAGAGTGTGCGGGCATGCCAGTGGGGGATAATGTACTGCATTGCTAAACACTTATAAGGACCAAAAAGGCTTGACCTAATGGCTATGCCAGTGCTTGTTTTCAAATTGTGTCATTGCCGCACCTGCTCTACCAATTGCAGAACCATCCATATCAGATACTCCCTATGTGGTTTTGCCAGGTCAACGCAGAGTTGGGTCAATTTCTGTGGACAGGAAGGGCCTCCAGAGTGGCGCTGAGGACTTGCTGTTAGTCGACGTTTTGCGGGGGTTGGCCATGTCGGATGTCCAATCGTACTATATGGCATTGCATCTTTTGGTGCTGAATGAATGGTGGTATGGGGACAGGAAGGACACCGCTTATGCAGTGGAGCGAAGGTGTATACAAGAGTCCACCCTACATACCATACTGTATTTGGTGCCTCTACGCAATTCTTTAACGCCGGCCACTCGGGTGGTAATCTAGGGTTGGAAACAGTCTCTCCGCAGGATGGGGTGGTGGAATAAATTTACTGGGGAAAGTTGTGGCACAACGGTCATTTGCTGCAGCTAGCTGCGTTATCCGGACATGGAGGGTGTGATAATAAAGGAGTCTACACATTAGGAGACATATTGCGTGGCTTGGTTCTGAAATCATTCCAAGATCTTCAACAAGAGTACCAGATGCCAAAAACAACATTTAATAAATACCTTCAATTTTGGCACGCAATTTATCCAAGTATCTCAGGGTTAGAGGCTATTCATTAATTTAGTCTGATTGAAGCCAAGGTCTTCATGGGCCATTTGCAGAACCATATAATCTCGAAGATCTATCAGTCACTGGTGACCAATAGCTCCACTACATTGGATAAACTTAGAGAAGCATGGGCTGGTGATCTAGGAAAAATAGACGGAGAGGATTGGATGGATAGACTGTCCTTCCCTAGGGGAGCAGTGATAGCAATACAGCTGCGTATTATTCAATTTAAATACCTTCACCGGGTTTAGTATACCAGGCTCAGGCTGTGGAGGGCAGGTCTAGAGTCATCCTCTATTTGCAGGCGGTGTGGTCGGAAGGAGGGGTCCCTAATACAGACAATTTGGCATTGTACAGTACTAACAAAATTTTAGAGACTAGTTCTGGCCGGTCTTACAGAAGTGTTGGGGTGGGAGCTCCCCTCTTCAACAAGATTGGCAATTTTACATATCATGGAGGGCATAGGAGGTAAAGTATGGAAGAAGCACCTGTTATTCTTGGGGCTGACATTGGGTAAAAGGAACGTTGAAATGCTGTGGAAGGCAACTGCCCCATCTTCTTGGAAAATGGGCTGTACTTTTGAATAGGGTTAGAGATCCCAATATTCAAGTCCAGGGGTTGCCCACAGAAGCACCCCAAAATCTGGAAAAGATGGGCAGACAACTGAGGCCTCAATTTGGACCCGGTTCCCCCCAGTGGATGCATATGTATCAATGTTGTTATGCGGGCCTCTTAGCTAAGGGACCAGCTATATGGTGATGGAATCTATTTGTTGGGGTGGACGGTGTGGTGGGAAATGAAATGCAGTAGTGGTTCAATGCGTTTATGTTATATTCCAATTCAATTCAATTAAAATAATCTTTTTTCGGATACTTAATATCCATAAATACACAGGTCACGTTAAAAACTTTTTTGTTTAAAAAATCAATAAATGACAACAAATAACAAGTTCTTGTATATATAGCATAAACGGAATTATAAATATTCATATTAGAACAGAGCGGCAAATATATAAGACGACCACTCCTTTAAGTGGCTCAGTAATTCTTAACAATAGCAGCAGAGAGTAATAAGTGCAAATAACAAATTAAATTAATATGCGGGCAATCAGAAACAGACAAATAACAGCTCAGCGTAATATGTTAAAATACAGTAAGAAAATATCAGCATGAATATATTATATTAAAGTGCATACAGGTATTAGCTATATTTGATAAACCATAATATGCAGGGCAAAGATTTCTGCAAGATGCCACAAAACATTAGAAAATATGGTTCACAACATGTAACAGCTAAATGTAATCATGTGAAATCTGATGTTTTTAAGGAGTGCTCATTGAAACGCGTGAGCGAACTGGCACCTTCAGAAAAAAGGATTATTCTAAAGGTTAAGTCTACACTCTTAAGGTTGAGGATTTCCGTGTAGGCTACTCTAAAATCAGCAATGGCAGTTGCCTTAAAAAAAGGGATCAAAAATTGTTTAGTATATAACAAATAAAAATCACAAAAAAATAAGAAGTGTAGTGTTGATTTGTTGCTCCGATTGCCACAGGGTCATGGCATTTGCCCAAGGTTGTTATTAAAGCCTAAAGGGAAGCACAATAGATATTTTGAGGGGCCTGCCCTGAGGTGGAACAGCAAGCTTCTCTCCCAGCGATTTAAATTCAGTAGGAGATAACAGGATGGCAAATGTGATGGAGGGCAGTTAGTAGATGTCAGGGGCATATACCTTGTGACTGTTTGCTTAACAAGTTCCATTTTGTATCTTAAATTACTATATTGATCATATAGGGCCTCTCGTAGAGTCTTTTCATTTATGCCCTCCATATTGTTTGAGTTCAGGAAAATGTGATCAAGGTTCACGCTGATCAGACTATTTCTGACAGCGACCAGCCACAGTATGCCTCCACCCTTGCTGCATTTGAGGCAATCTGTTATAATTTCTCTAGTTAGTGACGCTGACGAATTTTGCCAAACTTTTAACCAAAATATGGCCGGACGGGATGTGATGCAATCCTCATTATAAGGCAGCTGTAATTCCTGATAGCAAATAAAATTTGGAGAAGAAATTGGGATCTTCAAAAGTTTTTGACAAAATAGATTTTCTTGTCGCTGGATAGTGCTACTTTTTGCATAGCCCCAAACTCCAGTGCCATAAGTAGCCTTAGGTATGCATTGTGCTTTATACAATTTAATTATTGAGAGCACTACCTCAGTCTTTTTTGGTTGCGGGAGGCATAAAATTGAGTTAATCGCCCTTAGAAATGTATTCCTATTATGGGCCAACCGATGTCTGAAAACATTAGTCCTAAGTACGGGAAAGTGCGAGTGCATAGAAGGCGTTCAGGTCCTGAGGTAATTGAGTGAATGAAGTGCTTTATGGGGCCACAACACATTATAAACAATTTCTTAAAATTACTGCAAAGATCTAGACCAGCCATAAAATAAACAAAGCCTCTAACTTAAGTGTGAAGTGCGTTTGGGGTGCGGCCCATTAGGACCGCATCGTCAGCATATAGTAAAAAAACAGGGAGTATATTGACATTGATTTTTGGAACATCGGGAGTAAGTTCTGCTAAAACAGTGTGCAAATCATATACAGAATGAACAATAGAGGGGCCAGTAAGCACCCCTGCCTGACCCCTCTGCCGATATTAATGTTCCCTGAGATCTCCCCCTACTTGCCAATTATCACCCGTGCTTTCAAGTCCCTGTGTAAAAAAGCTAAAAAGTGCACTAAAACCTCATCCAACCCATACTTTAAAAGTACTGACCATAGACGTGACCTATTTAAAAAGTCAAAGGCTGAGAAGAGATCCAGGCTATGGGATATTTACTGACAATCAGGTTAAGATTTAAACATTGTTTGACTGTTCCCAGATTACTTATGAAGCCTAGCTGGCATTTATTAAAAATCTGTCCCTCCTCAGCCCAAGGTCTAATTTTATTAAACAGGATTCTCCCAAATATCTTAAGGGTGTTATCAAGCAGGGAGATTGGTGTATAGTAGCTAGGGTTGGATAGGTCCCCTTTTTTTAAAAATCAGGACAATAGTACTAGTACACCATGTGCTTGGTATAAATGTATTTGCTAAGTTATTAAAATCATTCATTAAAAGAGGCGCACTGAAATCAGGTTTGTAATTAATGAGGCCAATGAGACCCCCATCGGGACCAGGTGCCTTATTACCCAAGCTTTGGTTGATTGCATCCGTGACCTCTGTTCTGTTATTGATATCTTGATGCGTGCTACATTAGAAAAATCAAAGGGCTCCTCGCTTTGGGGGGCGGGGTGGAGCATACATTTTAGAGAAATCAGCTACCCAGGCCTCACTTGTTATATTACAACTTAAAGGCGTAAGTGAAAGGCCCATGGATCTCATATTTTTGACAGCGGCCAAATACTGTTTCCATTGTTGAGACTGGCAGCGCAGGCAAGCTTGTATCAGCGTTCTTTTAAGGTATCCTACTTTCCGCTGCCTTATCACTTGTTTATAATGCTGTCTCAGGGATCCATCCCTGGGTACCGCTACTCTAGTGGTACACGGAGCTCTCTATTTGCTCAAGAACAGGGGTTATTAAACTAACAGGGATTCGAATTAGTGTTCGATACAGGCTTCGAAATTGATCGTTTGATACCCGCACATAGGTGGCAATGAGCGTTGGACACCTCTGAGTTTGGATCATTAGACAGCAGACAAATCTCAATAGAAGGTTAGTATGCAGTTATCATTTTGGAAAACAGTTTGCCATTATCAATGCCCTGACTATCCTCAAGTTTTCCATCGAGTGTGTTAAATTTCTTGCACCCGGCTCTTTAATGAAAACAGGTCTGGGGCAAACCTAATTCTTGTTAAAATAGGGTTGTTGTCACCAAACACAGTCGGTAAAACCTCGGCTTGTACTATGACATCTTTTAACGAGGCAGAGAGAAAGATGTAATATATCGCTGAGGCGCAACCACAACCTCTATAAGTCGGAATGGGACTGTTGTTATGATTTAAATTGGCAATATCCATCACATTCAGTAGACTGTGATTTAACAGATGATCCAGCAATTCTTTCCCTCTTTTACATGTGTGTGTGTCTGAAATTGGTGCTGTGACTACAACATTTGCCCTCACCATCTTAGCATTAAAATCACCACCCAGGCAAAATCCTGCAAGCTTACCAGACTCAATTTGATTTTGTTAGGCAGAAACAAAATAAAATAATTAAATATAATTACTATTTGGTACATTTGTAAAGTCATTATTATAAAAATTACTAAAACAAATTGAGATCCCTTGTGTGCAAATAACAGCTTGAAAATTGTCGTCGTTTGTGGCAAGGATTTTGACACTACCACCTGAAGAGATATTGAGCCATATAGAGAGACCACCAGAAGGGCTGCCTTGTTTGGGAGTGGGTACAATAATGATAAAGCATTCAAACCCCTCTAAGTGCAAGTCCATTGTTGCCCAAGTTTGCAGAAACATAAGAATGTCGTATTTTCTAACGAAATTTGCCCAGTCTTCAGAACTTATTTTCAAAGCTAAGCCTGCGATGTTCCAGCTTTGAACACTCAAATTTGGGTCATGTGGTTCTATTGTATCATGTTCTATAAAGGTGGGCTTTGGATCATGTAGTTCTAAAGTAGCAAGTTCCAGACAATTGGGCATAGGTCTCGGGAGGATGTGTTCAGATGGTGTTCGAGTAGCCGGTTGTCAATGCAAGCTATCCAAACCAGGCAGAGCAGAGAATCAGTTAAAATCTGTAGGCAAAACAAAAGTAGGTATGTTTGGCCCAGGGGTAGATTTATAAAAGAAACCCAGGGGTAATGACCAAACAAGAGTGGGAATGATGTTGTTGAGCTCTTGTGTAATTAGTATTGATCTAGCTAAAGCTGGACCACGGGAGTTAATAACAACGTAATCTCCCTCTATGTTCTTTACTGAAGAGCCAACCCAAGCTACCCTGTGCACCATTATGATATCACTTACATTTGTCACCTTAAAACCTTTACGTTTAATTAGCCAATCGCCACTTTTATTACGCAGTTGTTCCAATGTCTCGGTCTGATTTTTCCTTAAGGGTGGGACGCCTACTAAGACTAAGACATAGGGACAAGCAGCCGGAGGTAGGCTAAGGTTTTCTTTATTGGCCAACACAGACTCAGTGGCATTATTCACAGAGGGGAATGTTGCTCTCTGTGTATTGTAAACTAGAGTAGTGTTGTTTGAACCGTTCTTGGTGGCAACATGGGTGACTGAGTGCACTGGTTGATGTGCATTATTAATAGCACTAGACGTTACTGGTTCGTTCTGTGCACCGGGGGGTTTAGGTGTCAAACATTCCCTTATTTTATAACAGGTGACACAAACACTAGGGGTACTAGTATAGGGGGGTTGTGTGAACATCGACATTTGCTGTTGGTTATTAGAGCTGGTTACGCTGGGTGCACTAGAAACCTGTTACTTGAGAGTATCTACCTGTTGTGAGGCCTGCTTATGGATGTTGTTATTCGTGCCTGGTTTATTCAGTAATGACTCTAAACGATCTAGGCGTTTCCAAAGAGCTGCAAAGCTATTATCAACATGTGTTTTATTGCGGTCATACACAGAGTCTGCTATAATGTCAATTGCAGTATCGCAAAGTTTGAAGAAAAATGAGGGGCCAATCGCGGGCTCAGTCTGGGTATAGGTAGATTGATTTGATGCTACAGATTCTGTTAAGTCAACAGTGGCGTTAGTAGAGCTCAGAGCCACAGATACCACTGTGCCTTGGATCCATGATAAGAAATGTAATGGGCAAGTGGCAGACTGTAAAAAAGAAAGGGCTATTTGTATATGAAGCATGGAATTCAAGAGAGGATTTCTGCCAAATCCACACACCATGGAAATAGAGGAGGAACCCAAATAATTTTTCCATGACAAAAAGGCCTTCGGCTGTGAAAAATTCCAGCAGAAGAGATGGCACACTGGTAGTTCACAAGGGCTGTGAGAGACTTTTTGACCACGGTTCAAACCCCAGCTGGGGAAAATCTATTTTTTATATTTTTTATATTTGTTTTCTAAATTTCACAAATGAAAGTTGTGTCTTTGTAAATCACCCCCTAGCAGTGTCTGGGAGATCTATGGTCTCCTTAGTCACAGTGCATGTCAGGCATTGATAGCATGCTGTGTGGCATGTGCAAGGGGGGACAAATTTGCTATAAAAGAAATCACTTATTTAGTTGAATGAGAATTTGGGGATTGTGTAACAATAATAAATGCATGGGGCTAGTGGCAGACTGTAAAAAAGGAAGGGCTATTTGCATTTAAAGCATGTAAATCAAGAGTGGATGTGTTTTATGAAAAAGCAAAAAGGCATTGAAATGAAAGTAGGACAGCACCCTTTTTGTATGACAAAAATACTTTTGGGGAAGATTATTGATAACATAGCACGTGGTATAGTGGTAGGTAACCGGGCTAGGAGTACCTTTTGACAAGGGTTCAATTCAAACCCCACCTGGGAAATATATATATATATTTTGTTCAATGTACTTATTTATTTTAGTATAGTGAAACATAGTCCTTTAGAAATCATTAACTGACAGAATCTCCAGTTAATCATGAAAGAAATTGTAAAAAATCTGTGGCATATGTTAGATGAGCTGTGGCATATGCCACATGACAGAGTGTAGTAAGCAATAAGCAGAAGTAGATATGTATCCAGAAACAGAATTTATTCCATATGTCAAACTCCACCCGGCAGCGGAGCGTCTGATCAGCGGTAAGCCAACTGTATAATGCCAACCGTAGATCAACCAACGTCCATGCACGGGTGTAAATACATTCATACAATAATACATTATGTGCGCGAGATCTATTTCTATCGTCACACGTCGCGTGGTACTCTCCATGCTCGAGATGTTCCACGCGCCGTATGACGCAGCACTAGTATACATTACATTACACCACCTTCCCCCTTATAACAACAAACAAAACCAAATCAGAAAATACCTAGAATTTCACAAATTCATTATATCTTTCTGGCATTTTAATACATCTACCAAAAGAAGAACATTTTTGACTATCAACAGAATTTTGAACCTCTACACTCCGTTCTCTAGAAAGAGGTTCATCGAAATGACGTGGAACTACCAACTCATGTCTGACTGAACATGCTTCATCAGGACGATTAGAATCTCCCATTAATTGGGGTTCCTTAATCCAAAAGGACCAGTCTAAGTTTTCAGACATGTCGGAGTTCTTTTTACCTTTGATAATTTCAGCTTGACGATCCGTGATCTTTACTAACTGGCGTTTATTCCACCAACCTCTTTTGTTAAGAAAAGCAGACCCTTTACTAACTTTCAACACTTGAACAGGTGTACCAAATTTCGAATGACCTTCGTTACTTTCCCAGGACTTTTAATTAACACCCAATCACCCACAGTAACATCAGTAAAACTACTATTTAAGCCCTTGTCAAAATTCAATTTCATTTGATCTTGCTTTGCGCGAACCATATTTTTGATTGACTGAGACTCAAATGGTCTTTTTACAGAATCTCTATGTAACCATGATGGAAACAAAACAGAACGATTTTCTCTTCCTCTTAACAGGGAAAAAGGGGATACACCTGTTATGCAGTGAGGGGACGTGTTGTAATGCCATACTTTTCGAGTAACAAATTCCCCTACCTTATAACCACAAGAGACTGCAGTCTGGACACCCTCTTTAATTACTCTATTTCCCCTCTCCACTAGACCATTTGAAGATGGTGAATATAAAGCAACTTTGAGTTGTTTGATATCTAAACTTTCCAAGAATAAATGCATCTTATCAGACACAAAATGTGTACCGTTATCTGTAACTATGTACTTTGGAGTTCCTTCCAGATCAAAAACTTTCTTCAGAAAAGTAATGGTGGAATTTGTATCTGGAGATTTGACAAAATCAAAGTATAACCATTTCGAAAAATAGTCAACTAAAAGGATCACATATTTATTCTCTTGTTGGAGAACAGAATATGGTCCCGAAAAATCTACAGCAACTTTTTCCCAAGAGGAATCCGGAAATTCTGTGGGATGCAATGGCATTTTCATTGTACGCCAATGCTTATCTGACAACAAGCACTCAGGACAAGAATCAATCAAATTCTTGACCTGAGTATCCAGAGACGGTCACCAATAGTTTTGCTTAATTCGCATAGCTGTCTTTGTTATCCCTAAATGTCCCTGGTGTGCTAGATTAATGATTGATTCTCTCAATCTAAAAGGAGGAACAAATTTCTCACCTTTGCGAACAATATCATTCTCCACAAAAAGTTGATCTGCCACTTGAGCAAAACTTCGTAATTCTCCACTCAAATTCCTTGGTTCAGGCCAACGTTGAGTTGAAAATTCTATGACCTTCAACAAAACGCCATCCTCTTTAGTACTATTTCTCCAGTCATCTTCTGAAATGATAGTACTAATTTCATTAACAGCATCTATTAATGTAACACATTCTACATCTTCCTCAACAGAATCCTCTTCATCATCATTGGACATAGCCATTCTGGATAAACAATCAGCACGGACATTTTTTCCATCTACTATATGCCTGATTGTAAAGTTGAACTCTTGTAATTTTGAAACTAATCTCATAAGTCGAGCTGATAAAGATGGACTAGATTTGGTAAAAATATAAATCAAAGGCTTGTGATCGGTCACTAGCTCGAATTTCCTTCCCCAAATATACATTTTAAATTTATGAACAGCCCAAGAACAAGCCAACGCTTCCCTCTCTATCGTACTGTATCTTTGTTCAAACTCTTTCAGTGCTCTTGAAGCGAATGCGACAGTTTGTTCCTGGCCGTTCACTTTCTGGGTAAGAATTGCTCCTAAACCAGAACTACTAGCATCTACTGTAATAGTGGAGATGGCATCTTCCCTAAATGCATGAATGGCTTTTGCAGAAACAATCATTTTCTTAACCTCACTAAAAACTTTATTTAATTCCTCAGTCCAAATAAAAGTCACCCCTTTTCTTAAAAGCTGTCTCAATGGCTCTACCAACTGCGAATAAGATTGCACAAACTTGGCGTAATATTCTGCTAGCCCAAGAAACGATCGTAGGGCGTCTTTATCTGGAGGGGGTTCTGCATCTTCAATAGCCCTAACCACAGAGACTTTGGGAGTAATACCTTTATCTGAGACAGTATGCCCCAAATATTCAATCTCATTTATTGCAATTTTACACTTTTCCTTATTAACTGTCATATTTCTAGACATTAAAATTGATAAAACTTTTTTAAGTATTTTGTTATGTTCGTGTAGGGTTTCTGCAAAAATTAAAATGTCATCCAAGTAAGCCTGGACACCTTCAATTCCTTGGAATAATTCATCCATCAACTTTTGAAACACACTACCTGCAGACGCCAACCCAAAAGGTAGGCGCATAAATTTGAACGCTCCAAAAGGAGTAATAAAAGAGGTGAGTTCTTGTGACTCCTTTGACAAAGCCACCTGGTGATACGCTGACCTCAAATCTATCAATGAGAACCATTTTGCTCGACCAATGTTAGCCAGCAATTCGTGAATTCTCGGTAAAGGATGGCAGTCGATAATAATGTTCTTGTTCAAAGAGCGTAAATCCGCACACATCCTAATTTTATTTGTCTTTTTTCGGATGACCACGATGGGCGCAACCCATTGTGAAGAATTAATAGGGGAAATGATACCCTGTTTACATAAATCTTCTAACATTGCTTTTAATTCCGTTCTAACACTTAATGGCACAGCCCTGACTTTATGTGTGACTGGTTGAGCCCCTGGAATTAACCTGATTTTATGTTCAAATCCTTTTACGCTTCCAATTTTTTCTTCAAACACAGGTTTAAATTCCGATACAATGTCCTGAATATTCATATTAGAACTCTCTATGTATGTTACATTAGAACTCTCTATGTTTGCTATAGTCGCTTTATCAGAACTCGTTTTAAATTTAGGTAAATCTCCAACTTTGATGGGATTTTCATCACCAGGAACTAAATAAAGTCCCATCAAGGCTAAATCTTTCCAACCTACAATGTTTTTGCCTTTCTCAGCAACATAAATTTTTGTGACTGTTTCTCTTCCCAAGCACTGAACTAAACCTTCAAAATAACCTAACATGTTAATATCCTTTTCTCCGAATGCTCTTGGATTAACATCAGATTCTACTAATACAACTCTTTTGTCCCATTTCTCATAAAAAGTGGATATAAGGCGATCCCGAATCCGCCATCACCTGTAAATGAACATTATCAATAATGGCTGAACATAAAGGACCCTTAATAGATTCCACATCACCATTAGCATCAAGAGTTACAATAATATTTCTAAAAGAATTTGCACATTCATCCACCTCAATGCAATTAATATTAGGATTTTTCTTTGCAAATCTACAAACACCTTGAAAGTGTCCTTTTTTTTGCAAATTGAACAACGTTTTTTAACAGCCGGACAATTTGTAGCATTTGCTAAATGGTCCCTTGAACCACATCTGTAACATAAAGTACTTTTTTTCTTTTGAAAATTTTTGTTAAAACTCTTGTTTTTAGGATTAATAGTGCAAACAGCGCCTTCCTGGTCTGAATCTGAGTAGTCCAAAGCATTAATTCCTTGTTTAGAGGGTTCCATTACTACCTTACTGGTTAAAGTAGATCGTTCAATGCTGAGAGCCAGGTCGATGACTTCATTCAAGGATGGGTTTTTACATCCAAGAATCCTTTGTTTAATTTTCCTAGAATTACAATTGAACACAAACTGATCTCTTATAAATTTATCTGGAGAAGGTTCAAAATCACAAGTAATAGCTAGAACCCTGAGCGCAGCAATATATTCTTCCACCTTTTCTTCCTCCTTCTGTTTTCTAGAATAAAAATTGTGTCTCTCAAGCATAACATTAGGTTCATCACAAAATTGTTTTTTAAGTCTGGCAATAGCTTCGATATATACATTCCATATATTATCTCCACTTTCATCTTGAGAGACAGGAGGAGCAATAGGAACCACACTTTTGAAAATTCGTTGACCAGCCTGGCCCAAGCAACCAAACAGTAATGCGAATTTTCGTTGCGCAGAATAACCGTTTGCGTCAATGGCCACCAGATGATTCTCAAACAAGTCAAACCACTCTGACGAAATAATGTTAGGTGTGCCTGGATTGCTCAGGAAAGGTGGCGGTTGTGTGATTTGCTGCCATTGAGTGTCAGACATGTTGAAGATCAATTACTAATTTGAATGTATAAATACGAATAATCTTAAATTTCAGTGTATGTATTTCAGCAATAACCAGAAAATTATAAGCTTGTAAATACAAAGTCTAATTAATCCTGTAAAGAACAGTATTAGTTCTGAAATGAACAGTATGAAGTAGTTTGTTTTATTAATTCGGAAATGAACAGTATGTAGTAATTTGTAGTAATGACACGCAGCGTGCGTGTCCCAGAACTGACATGCAGCAGATATGAGTATCGTTGTATGAGCGTGCGTATCGCAGTAGAAATACGCTGTTTAAAAATGTTCAATTATGTGCAATGACAGAAAGCATCCATGTGCGTATTGTAACGTGTACAGAGAATGATTTATTCTCGTTTGAATGATGCTGTTGAGCAGTAATGTATAAATAGCGTGCGTATCGCTGAAAGGACACGCGTCTCAAATTTAAAATAACGTTGTTTTTAAACAAAAAGGCCCCACCAAAGGAGAGATAAAGAGTACCTTGTTCGTCCGACGGTAATACGTTTACCTCTTGGTTTGTTTTGATGAGTGCTTATCCAATCAAATTGCGCTTTCGTATTTGTCCAATGGGTGAGACTCGTTTTAAAGAAAACGGAGAAGTAGTGAATCCATGGGTTCGTTTGAACCTCAGTGTCCCTATTGGAGAATTATGCGCGTTGAGAGCTTATCATGCTGCAGAGCTCCGTCGTATGACCAATAGGAAGACGAAGTATCCGAATAAATTAATGAAATTTCCTCTTTGCGTGGGAAAAAGGGGTGGAGTTAGATCCCCAGCGTCGCCAAAATGTAGTAAGCAATAAGCAGAAGTAGATATGTATCCAGAAACAGGATTTATTCCATATGTCAAACTCCACCCGGCAGCGGAGCGTCTGATCAGCGGTAAGCCAACTGTATAATGCCAACCGTAGATCAACCAACGTCCATGCACGGGTGTAAATACATTCATACAATAATACATTATGTGCGCGAGATCTATTTCTATCGTCACACGTCGCGTGGTACTCTCCATGCTCGAGATGTTCCACGCGCCGTATGACGCAGCACTAGTATACATTACATTACACAGAGTGACACGTGTCACGTGCCAGGAATGGGCTCCAACCCTTACTGAAGAAATATTCAGATCAGCTTGAGAAGTTGAAACAGCAGGGAGCGCTCTAGTCTTTTAGTTTCTTACAAGGGTGCGTTATGATGTCATCACGTTGAAATCATAGTTTGTGCGCATTGTACTGAAAGATGTAGAAAGGCGTGAACACAAGGTTAGGATGAAGCTCGTGCTAAAAGAACAATGGCACACATGCAGAGAAAGTTCTGCTCGCACTGTGAATAGGCTGGCGCTTGAGCTGCATTGGTCACTGTAAGTAGAGGATAATAATACCAGTTAAATGTACCTGAAAGAAAGCGCTGAATCCCCTGCGCCTTACTCAAAGAATCCGATGACTTTGCCTTCAGCAGGTAAAATGTAGAGAGAAACAAGACGTTCTCCAGTGGGTTAGATTGACTGTAGTATTTAAATTCGAAACAGCTGGTCACCAAAATAATGTCGTATCACTAGCAACATTAATCAGAAGCATGGAGTTGGTTGAGACGACGTTTATTAAATTCTGAGTACAAAAGTAATCCCACGAAGTAACAGAGGCACTCCGGTGAATCTGTTGTCCAGTCGAGTCACCAAACAGCAATCCGAACAGGACACCAGATGCACCATGGCAACAGAACTCAAAATTGCTTGGCATTCCAATGCCAAGTGATATTTAAAGGGAAACAACAGACCCCTTTACTGCCCCGTCTTCTAATTAGGCAGGGAACTGTGAGTTTCACAAGAAGAGAATGATATGCATCTAGTAACCTATAAAAGACCTTAATAATCATATGTTCAGACATGTTTTATTGAAAATATTGGAGGCTCATGTTAAGAAATTCCCTTGAGCGCAAAGACTTAAAACATTCCACTTTTATGGTTACAACTACCTGGCAGTATGGATTGGAATTCCAAGTGTTAAAGCTTAAGAAATAGTATTCATCTGCTGCAAACGAGAAAATGTTGAATCAATCCTCAGAAAAGATTCCCCATATGATTCTTTTGTAGAAGTAGAATATAGATAATGGCAACCCAGTTATGATTTTGCTGTCACTTCTGTTTTATGCAATCTAAAACACAGCTATTGAAAGCAAAAACGTGACATAAGCAGCAGTCACTTCTCAGGCGGGTAAAAGTCAATTCCCATACTCTGGAAGATCCCATGATTAGGAACTCTTCAAGTATTACATGAAACAATTTGACAATGTGGATCAGAAAAATATAATGTAGGTGTTAGAAATTGGGGTTCTAGTTGGCAGAGGTAGGCATTGGCAACCCGTCTAAGCAGGTACCACAATAGTAGTCAGGGTGAGACACAAACATACCCTAAATTAACCTGTGCTCACCCCCTGGTTGCTTGGCTCAGAGCAGTCAGGCTTAACATACGAAACAATGTGTAAAGTATTTGTGCAACACTTCAAGCAGTAAACCAGTGAAAATACCTATCAATAAGATACCACAACTGGTCAGAAAAATAGAGCTTAAATTAATGCACAAAAACACCAAAACTACAAATATCCAATAAGTAAAACCCAAGTAATGAATTTTTAAGGAATGAATGGAAATGTGGTTCTTAAAAGCATAAAGAGCCAACTGGGGCTATCTAGACGTGTTAGACCAGGTCAAATCCAAAAGTTCAGGCTGACCGCGAAGGAGTGCGGGTTGGATATACGGGGACCAGCCTTGGCTCACTGCAAAAGTACCTTAGCTATTTTGTCGACAATGAGATGCAGGGTGCAGATAAACCCAGCCGTGTTGTCGATATACACAGGTAGGTGATGCATCATTTCCAAACCGTGCAAGGGCGAAGATGCATCGAGAATGAAGCCAATGCGCCATGCAATCAGCGATGCTTCGGGTCAATTCTCGCAATGACAGTGATGAACCATGAGTTGTAGAATTGTGCTGGCAACGAGCTGCTGCGTTGACAGCTATCTTTGGATTCTGCTGGAGCAGCACTTTAACCCATTTCCATGGGCCCAGGACTATATTGGCACCACTTGGTGGGACAGACTCACAGAGGAGAGAGTCCCATTGCTGAGGCAGGTGAGTTGGAAGTCCTTGATGTCCTGAGACTTCTGAACAAGAGGCAAGCTAACAATCCCATGGAGGCACTCTGGTTATGGTTACAAGTGTTGTGGGTCTAGTCCGTCTCTTCCAGGTAAGGAGGTCAGCAACTCAGCACAGCAAGAAAGAAGTCCTTCCAGAGCAGCAGTCTAGCAAAGTGGCAGTCCTTCAGCAGCGCAGCAGTCCCTCTTCCTGGCATCCACAGGTCCAGAAGTGTTCTAAAGTGGTAGGGTTAAAAGTCCAGTTCTTATACCCAATGGTGCCTTTGATGAGGGGGAAACTTCTAAGAAGGGCTTTGAAGTGCACAGAGGTCACCCCTTCCTGCCCTGGCACCAGGCTCACTACAGGAGGTTAAGCAGTCATTTGTATGGGGACAGGATACAACCTATTCAGGTGTGTCAGGCTGTACCCATCTCCTCCCTCCTATCCTGCCAAGGATGGCCCATCAGGATGTGAATGGCCTTTCAAGTCACATCTAAGCTCCTGTTGTGTGTGGCTTGGTGTCTAAAGGTAATGCACAAAGCCCACCTGCCATGCACCACAGATGTATATTGAAGACCAGATGCAGGCACACAGGGTTAAGAGCCGAAAAATGTTATCTTTCTAAAAGTGGCATTTTTTATTCAAATTCAACTTAACCATTAAGTAGGATTTATCATTACAATTCCAGAGTTACTATACATGACAGCTCTACCCCCTTCCAATTGGGAATTACAGCTTATTCTATGTCACAAGGAATCCCTAATGTGAGTCTATGAGACGGGTAGATCTCACAGTAGTGAAAAACAAATTCTGAAGTTTTTCACTTCTAGTATATGTAAAACTTAAAAGCACATGCCCAACCTTTTTATTACACAGCGTCCTGCCCTAAGGGATACCTAGGGTCTATCTTAGGGATAACCTATATGTAATAAAAGGGGAGTTTAAGGCATTACAAGGGGTTTTAAATGCCAAGTTGACATGGCAACGTAAAGTGCATGCACAGGCTCTGCAGTGGCAGGCATGAGACATGTTTAAAGGGCGACTTAAGTGGGTGGCACAATTAGAACTGCAGGCCCACCAGTAGCATTTGGTTTAAACAACCGAGCACTGGTTAGCAGTGGTAGAGTCCTAAAGCAAATAAAAACAAGGTCAGAAAAAATTGGAGGAGGTAGGCAAAACGTTTGTGGGTGACCCTACATAAATTGCTGCTTCCAACAGTAGGTCTAACAGATATGGAGAGGCTTAGGTACACAATTTATTAAGATGATAAAGGATACTTTTAAGATACTGGTATATGAGTTGTGGAAGAGGTGTTATGTAGTGTGCTGTGTCATGTAACTATTAGGAATGAGAACTGCTGTACTTGCCTTCTTATCACCTCTCCTCATTGCAGGCACCACTAAACACTCACACACAATGGCTGCTTACAGAAAAAGAGGAACATTAGGAGACTGTTTCACTATACTAGAGGACTTTAATTTTAATCTATTGATAAAATGTCCTGTTCCATCTCTCCCAACTGGTAAATGCTCCTACGCATAGCACAGGGTATGTACTGGATGGAATCTACTCCAATGATTCACTGCTGCAACTCTGTGAAGTCCTCCCTCTTAACTGGTCAGCCCACCATGCAGTTGGTTTTACGCTTTCTTGGATGCCCATGTATGATGATTCACACTAAGCTAGCAATAGAGTTTTTAAGCAAGATTGGAAGGGCTTGTCAGAGGACTCCATTTCAACTGCCCTTAGAACTAGCAGCAGCACTTACCCTGAGGATGTTAATCTGTCCGCAGTGGGTGCTAATCCTGGCATAGCTCTGCCTTGGACATGGTTGCCCCTTTTAAGGCCACTCAGAGACAGAGAGCTGCACACAGCACTATGATTCTCTGACATGCTTCGGCAGCTTAGACAAGCATGTTAATGGCAAGAACAAGCCTGGTGAAAAACAATATGATTCCCAGGAAAAAAGCATATAGAGCCTTAATTAGGGACTACAAGCTAGCAATCAGGAGAAATCAAGAATTTGCATTAACAAAATTAACACTACTAAATCCTCTGGATAATTCTTCAAAGTGATAAACCTTATGTCTTCACCTAAAGATTCTAATAACCTGAATTAATCCCAGGAGTTCTGTGATGAATTGGTGAACTATTTTCAATTAAAAATCCTTACCTTTTATTCAGAATTTGATCTTTCAATAACAATACACAGGGTTTTGCAGACTCTGATTCACAGGTGAACTAAACCCCAGAGAAAGTAGATATGGAAATGCAGAGACTGAAGCAATATTATCTTCTTGCACACAAATATCAGAAGTACAAACAGAGTTCCATCTTCTCAATGTCAAGTCAGTGTTCCCCTTTGAACCTTGACCACCTGAAGCTGTCCAGTTAGCAGCCAGTACAATTGCCACCCCTTTGACCTCAATCATGAATAAAGCCATCACTACAGGAGGCTACCCACCTTTGTAGAAGGAAGCAGCAATTAGGCCTTTGCTTAAAAAAAAAACTAATTTGGATTCCAACGATTTAAAAAACTATCGTCCGACAACTTTGCTCCCGATCCCCAGGAACATTTTAGAAAAACACCTGAATGTCCAGCTCATGTCCTTTATTGAGGAACAGGAGCTTTTCCACACTTTCCATTTTGGATTTAGGAGTGGCCATGGCACAGAAACGGCGTTGATTTCAGCACTGGATAGCATTAGGGCATTAGTCGATGTGGGTCAGGCTGCGGCACTGATCCTATTGAATCTGTTCACAGCCTTTGATACCACCTCCCTGACCCTATAGACAGACCACCTAACACACCTAAGTATTAAAGCCTTGAAGCTTCTGAAATCTTTCCTACTGAGAGATCTCAAACTGTAACTTATAATCAATTTAAATCGAACTCCTTCCATTTGGGGGGCCTCCCGGATCCTCTCCAAGATCAACACTGTTTAACCTATATGTACACCCGCTGACCAAACTGTCTTTTTGCTTACAGGTGCTCTCATATGCAGATGACACACAGATGATTTCAACAACTAAATGAAGGTAGTTGCCAGTTGGATAAGGGCTAACTGTCTAAAATTACCGGCAGACAAAACAGAAGTCATTACATTTGAAGGTCAACCCTCGATCTGGAATAATAACTGGTGGCTAGATACACTGGGAACTTTGCCTTTCTCTACAAATTTGGAAAAAAATGAGAGTGTTTTTGTGGATATACATCTTGCGTTTGATCTGCTAGTTAACAAACCATATATACATGTTTAAAAATCATCGGGAGTCTCCGGGAAGTCTTCCCTTACATCCCGGTGCCAGCTCGAAAATTAGCTGTTCTGGCCCTGATTTCCTCACGACTTGACTACTGCTACACGCTTTACTTACACATCAATAGGTCATCTCTAAGCAAGCGTCAAACTGTCCAGAATGTAGCAGCGAGATTGATTCTGAGTATCCTCATAGCTCAGGCATTCTCAGAGGAACTGATCAAGCTTCACTGGATCCCAGTAAAGAAACATATCGTAATAAATAACTCAGTGACTAAGGCCATCAGATCAATGTTCCACTGGTATGTGTCGACCAGATCTCTTCACTGTGTTTCTCATAAACTAGTGGTGGTCCCCAAATTTCATAAAGTGAGATGGGGAGGCTTATCCTTCTCAGTCATCACTGTTAAGCTATGGAATACCCTTCCCCATCGCCTTATGAGTCTGAAAAGTCACATAGCCTTTAGGAAAGTTCTTAAAACCTAGCATTTGACTTTATAAATTTCCTCACCTTACTGGGGTCCCCTAAGGGTGATACTCTGTCACCCTGTCTGGCACTGTCGCAGCGCCTTCATGCCTTCGGGTAATTGTGTGCTTTTATAAATGTATTTAATTTCATTTTGATTCCAGCAGATACAATAGAGGTTGAGGTCATTGAGACGGAGTGGCAGTCCACACAGCAAGGGACACTAGGATTTACCAACACGATTCAAGGAACTGAAAGCCACTGCCAGGCAAGCTCTTCTTTTATATTGTAGCTCTCACTGGGGGGCCCTGTCCTCTCACAAACATCCAGATAGCAGATCTGAAACAAAATTACGAATCAGAGACAGTCCTTTTAAAAGGAACAGTAATAAGAGATGATCCTGCTCCTGTTGGCCAGACCATGCTTTGACTGTTAATGTATTTGGACCTTGCACTTACCTTTTTCCAATTTCTACCTAACTTTGCTTACTATTAAATAAGAGTTCCCTTCAATCTTGTTCCTCCCTGCTTTGGAAATCTCTCCTGTCCCCATTTCCGCTCCTGATCCAGTGATGCTAACTTTGGGGTTTCCCTCTGACTGACTATAATGGCATACTCTTGTTCACATCCCTGCCTTACATTCCTTGCTATTTAAGAATAGTTCCCTTCACTCCTTTTCCTCCCTGCTTTGGACACCTCTCCTGTCCTCCATTAGTTTGACTCATTTCCTCGCTGACAAGGGACTATCACAGGGACTCGGGCTTTGATCTCCCCCTTGGCTTAGAGCACATTGCCCCCCCTACTCAAAATTGACTGCATATTCGCCTACTCTCACCAACACTCGGTCTCCACCGGGCACAACCAACATCATAGTGTCCCCCTCCAACACTCTTCTTATGCAAGTGCCTTCTAGAGAGTCACCGCCTGTTTTCACCTCGATGTTCCTTCAATAACCCTGATACAAAAGAAGACCACTGAAATCCGTGCGATGAGGCTCCTATCCCGACAACATCATTGAGTAATTACTCTTCCAACACTCCCCCCTTCACAAGGTAGACCTGAAGCATCACACGCAGACTATCTACAATCCTAGTCCTAACTACAAGGACCATCCCCGTAACGTGGTGCTCTCCTCTCTCTCTTACACAGACCTCAATGTGTCTCCTCCCACCATCATAGCGGGAAGCTCCTCCAATTCTCTTGCACAGATTCTGAACCAAATGAGCAGAAACTCAACTCTCTTGCAACAGAATTAGTGCATCTTAGACAAGATCTCTTAAAACAAAACACGCTGGCCTGCTCTTACACTTATAATTCTACAAGTACTCTGAGCAACTCTCAATACCCCCTTGCGCTACAGTTCCCCTTTGCAGGTGGGCCCACAGACCTTACCATGCATACTGCCCCCCTATAAGCTCTGGAACTAAATGCTCTCAACAATTCCTACCTTCCGATGATTCAGGTGACCTACCACTCCCCCTCCTACTCCATACCAGTAATATTGGGCTTAAATAGACCCAGACCTCCAATGCAATATACCACCATCCAGACTCTGAAATCTGCTAAGGATAATCCTAGCCCCCTTTCTTGCCTGTTCATCAACTGCAGATCGGCAGCTCAACTTGGTATGGGAATAGCCGAAACCATCCTCAGTGAGGAAATTGACATTGCTTGCCTTACAGAAACTTGGCTTAATGACCACTCAACAGCCATTCTCGACCTACTTACTCTGCCCGGTTACTCCATCATTAGACAGGACAGGACTAAAAGAACAGGGAGAGGCTTAGTCATAATCCATAAAACAGTAATCCAACTCTCCATTCTAAAGAATGCGGAATACTCGACCTTTGAATACTTGGCGTTGAAATTAATGACAAAGGCTCACCACCTATCAAACTGCATACTATCTACCACCTGGCTGGTGATCGCCCACTTTTCGCTGAAGAGCTAACAGATCTACTCATCCAGTTCTCCCTTTCTGATTCGAAGGATGTTTTTCTGGGTGATTACAACTTTAATTGGAACAATACAGAAGACTCCTACGTGAGGCACCTCTCTAACCTTCTTGAGATGAATGACCTAAAACAACTCTGCAAAAAACCAACCCACAGAAATAGCGCTACTCTTGACGCTATCATCCCAAGCAATGAACTTGTCTCCCTTAAGGACACATGTTCTCATTGACTGGTCTGACCACCATCTCATTCTCTTCAAAATCAAGACCACTGTGAGACTCCTATCTGTCTTAATTAACAAACCTAAGCTGTGGACTAGAAACCTCAAACAAGTCCCTGCAAATGAACTTGAGTCAAAAATTAATGTACAACTTTCATGGCTCCCGCACTCCCACAATGCAAATGAACTCACTACCAACTTCACCACAGCAATAACTGAAGTTATTGACCAAATTGCACAGCTCAAACTAAAACAACAAAGACTAATCCAATCTAAATCATGGTTTAACACAGATCTCATTAACAAAAGAAGGCAGACAAAACCCCACTTCTTCACATCTAACTCTTCTGAGAACGGCTAGGTTAGCTTACAAGTAGCACATTTTCAGAAAAAAAGTCTCCTTCTACCGTATCCCACTTGAGCAGGCAAAGAATAGGCCCAGAGACCTCTTTAATATTGTCAAAAGATAAGCCTCATCTTTCCCACACGAAAAAACTGCCTCTAAGGAAAAATGTGATGAAATAGCCAGCTTTCTCACAGACAAAATTGCTAAAATTGATCAATCCTTCTCTCAAGTTACTGTCCTTCATTCTGGGGCAATCTCTTTTAATGACATCCCTCTCCCCACGACATCCCATCCACCTGAGTCTTTCAACAAACTATCAACTCCTATTGGAACAAAAGACAACCTTTGTAACTCCCAACTGAACAACGAAGCCAACTGGACAAATTTCAAACCCTTGACGGAGCTTGAAGTCTTCAATATCATTGCAAAATTAAAGCCGACCTCACACACCAAAGATCCTCTCCCGGCATAACTAGTTCATAACATAAATCACATCATCACCCCATGTTGGACAAAAATCATTAATACCTCCCTTGCCTCAGGGTGTGTACCTGAGCCCCTTCAGTTAGGGCAAATCACGCCTATACTTAAAAACCCCAAGGCATACCCTAACGACCCCAACAACCTCCGACCTATCTCTAACCTCCCGTTCCCAGCAAAAGCCATGGAGAAATGTGTTTTACAACAACTCAACAGACACATAGACGAATACAACCTACTTAACTCCTTCCAATCTGGTTTCAGGAAAGGCTGCAGCACAGAAACTGCAATGCTCAACATTGCAGATGACATACATCGTTCCTTAGAGAAAGGAGATGACTACCTTATCATCCTACTGACCTCTCAGTGGCCTTCGATACAGTCAACCACTCAGACTTACTAGAATCTCTGAAGACACGCTTTGGTTTCAATAGCACAGTCCTAAAATGGTTCACGTCTTACCTCCAACATTAAACACAATAAATCAAAATGGAATCTTACCTCTCTAACGCAACTCCTGTCTCTCTTGGTGTCCCCCCAGGGCTCAATTCTCTCCCCCTCTCTCTTCAACCTCTTCATGGAACCCCTTACTATCATCCTGGAACAAGCTGGCATCAATTATCACCTCTACGCGGATGACACTACTACAAACTCAAATCTCATAGCGACATCCTTCATCTTCACATCACACTGAGTAAGATTCAGTCCTGGCTCTACTCCAACCATCTAAAACTGAACCCCAGCAAAACGGAAATCATTCTATTCTCCCTCAAAAGTAACCTCCTCTCAATCCAAGGCTGGATCTCTGATCTCAAAGCCCTAAATTATTCGCTCACACTATCCGACTCGGCTAAATCCCTAGGCTTCACCCGCGACAAAAATTTGTCACTGAAGGACCATATCAATAACTCTGCCAAAGTAGTGCTCTACAAACTTAAACACCTCCGAAAAATCAAATCTTTCATCCCATCAGACGATTTCAAATGGGTCGTTTAGTCGCTGGTCCTCCCTAAACTGGACTACGGGAATGCTATACTCACCGGGACCCCGAAAACTCACCTCACCCCCCCCCAGTTCGCTACTTAACATGGCATCCCAGCTTATAACAGACTGCAAACGGTATGAACACATCACGCTTGCACTCAACTCCCTAAACTGGCTTCCCATCAAAAGAAGGTGCATCTACAAGACCGCCTGCATCACACACACAGCCCTTCCCTCTCAGTCCACTGTCTATTTAGACTACAAGCTCACAAGAGCAGGAAGAGCCAGATCTTTGAGAAGCACAACCGCTCTTCTCCTCGTACCTCTGAAACTAAAAAGGAAATCCACTCAGACTCGCTGTTTTTCAGGGAATGCTTCCAGCATCTGGAACTCCTTCCAGAGGGATATTCGCTGCGACCCCTCCCACCCTAGCTTCAAAAGAGACTTGAAATGCCGTCTCCTCAACAATTACTGAAGCCCATGAATCAAACTGAATCCTGATTTATTTAGGCTCCAGTGATCCGTTCATACCTCGGTTAATCTGTTGCCTTTTTTCCTGTGTGTACATCTTATTGTTTGTGATATCCTTCTTCCATTGCCCTAGAATTGTTTACATGTATGCAGTAAATGTGTGCTCCTCTGTAATTTTTATTTCCCTTATCTTATATATTTAATCTTGAACCTATGATTAAAATCCTTGCTCTTGACATGTTAATAATTATTATTAGCAAAAATATCAAGAACATTTCTTTATCTCAATGACGTGTGATATGTTTTTCTGTGTGTCCTCATTGTAAATCATATGTTATCATAGCTGGACATATCAGCCGCATATTGTCATTTTTTTTATTTAGGGAATGATTTAATTTTTTCTTTTTTCAAAACCATCAATTATAACTATATAACAAAATATACAAAAATTCCAAGTGCATATGTTCAGTGGGTACACCAGATTTTGAGAAAATACAGTGTATTGTAGACATTCAACAGGGCTCCTTGCACATTTTCCAAGTTTCCATAAATACACCTTGAGGCAAAGCAATATCTCGGCTCAGGATTTATCACCTGGCTTCCTTTCCTGATCCCACACTTTAATCACATCCCATGTACCATCCAACTCCGCAACATGGTCTTGAGTATGAACCTGTCTCCAAACATCAACCAGAATGAGAAGACCAAAAAACATTTCAATATCAGCAAGAGTCATTACAGTAGAAGAGGCAGCCTCTGTTCATTTTTTATAATAAGCTGTAGGATTTTTCCTAGGGTCAGGTAAATGAGTCTTAAGGGCTAAAACTTCACTCGTTTTCCACGGAGTATAAACCTATTGCTCCAGGAAACAGGATGCTACATCCAGCCTAGTGACATTAGCACGCTGATCCGTTAACTCAGGTATTTCTGGGTGATTTATGGGATGGACCTCCCGCATCAGAAACTGAGTTATCTGAGTAGGGATCCTCTCTTGTAGTCTACCCCTGTAGGTAACTATAGTTGTAACATTCCTAAATACTTTGCCTGGCTCCAAATCAGTAGCATATACATAATCTCTAATATCAAATACAATTTAAGGCGCTTCTGTCCCAAAGTGTGTTTATCAAAGACGAATCAATGTAGCAGACATATGCTAAAGGGCATGTGGCTGTTTAAACAGTTCAACACCATAATTCCCATTACGAGCCCACCACGCAGCCTGGTCAGCTATTACTTGTTTCTCTTCATCCTGTATCCCAGATCGCACTAACAGGCCTATTCGCACCTTGCATTTCGTCTAATCTCTATCCTCAAACCCATGTATTGGCATCTCAGCATTCAAAGGCATCAGAGTATGAAAGACCATAGAGGGAGAAGCAACAGAGGTAACAGGTATAACTGTTGTTAACGTTTGTACCGGAGGAGAAAGAACAGAAGATACAGGAGATGAAACAGTAGATGTGCTAGGGGTTATAGTTGTCAAAGATGGCGAGGACAAAGAAGGAGCGGGTGGTGCCGTAGCCACAGCCGTCGAAACAACAACCGTAGATACAGGAACGGTAGAGACAGACAGAACAGGCTGCTGTGACAAGGAAACGGTGGGATATATCCTCTGCAAGGCATAAGGAGACTGGGGTTGACTATCTAACAACTCCTCTACAAAAGTATCTTCCTCTTCTTTGGCCAAATAAGACTTATCTATATGCAACCAAATTCTCCTATCTTCACTTTCGATTCTGGACTCTTGTTTTTTTCTATCATATGCCACAGCTTTCTGTGTCAATGTTTGCATTTTCCCCTTCCGTGCATCTCTTTCCATCTTTAACCGTCTCTGTCTAGCCTCTTTCTGCCAAGTTCTAAGGGAGTCAATCATGGACTGTCCACTTCTTTTCTTAAATAATTGCTCCTGTAGAAACCCAATATTCTGTTCATCCAAAGTGCCCGTCAACAGCCACTGCAACTTGGCATTGTCCCTTGTATATTTGTGTCATAATGTACTAAACATCATAAGGCCAAGACCATGTTTCACATACATATCAAAATTAGGGCTGCCTTCAGGAGGCGCAGGCTGAGCTTCTTCCAACCGAGCATCTGCAGAACAACGACAACACAAATTCAGAATTTTGCTGAAGCCAGGCATTTCGAAAAGAAAAACAAATTCGTTATTTTTACGTGGCAAGTAGTTGCAAGTTCTTTTTAACAAAACAGCCCTCAGGCCGTACCAAACCAAAAGCACAATGGTGTCATATCCATAAAGAACCAAAACAAACTCACCTAATATCAGTAGTACAAACAAACAAGTTCTCCAATGCCGACTCTTCTGACCAAACGGTCAGATCCTAGGGTTTTGCCATTTAGGACTCCACTCAAGATGACCACGGGGCAAGGCACCATCCAGCAGGACAGAAGAGGCAGCTGCAAGCAAATATTATTCTTCGAGCATGGATCTCTGAAATGCAGTCGGACCCGACGATGTCCTTAGCCTCCCCTGTCTGCAGAAAGGGGCTGGATCAATCACCCTTAGGAGTCCCCTTTCGGGTGCCAACTGAAGGAAGTGACCTATTTAGGGTCACCCGGGTCACTAATGACTACCTCTCAGCCTTCCATACTAAATGAACAGTCGGTCAAACAGTAGAGAATACAAACCAATATTTGTTTAATCATATACACTCAGAGCGGAGCCCGGTCTGCCTAGTCGCTAGGAGTGCTGCAGATGGTACTGACATCAACAAGCATAGAGATACATTATGTAGTGGGAGAGGGCCTCTATCTAGTGAGAAAGGTATGCGCTAATAGGAACAGTGTACTCATTATGGGAACAAGTCTAACATGGCAGAAACAAAACTTATGGTGGAGCATTTCTCTGAATCAAACTAGATCAGTTTCGAACAGCCTAAAATGGTGCCTGCAAAGAAAATGTAGCAGCGAATGCTAACTTACATAGGGCAATACGCACCCATGAACATTTTTAATCCAACACACCTGTGCTGTATACTGAGGTGGCTCTGCACAAGGCGCATTGTCCTGGAGATTGCTCATAGAAATCTTGATGGACCAGATTGGGCAGGAGGCGATATCGCAGACACTAACATACTACTTGCAGATTAACTGGAGCTCCACAGCTTGCAGGACCATGGAATTGGAGTCCCTTAAAGCAGTGCTGAGGGGTACCTGCATGAGGTTGACTTGCGGGGTACGTCAACTGCTGCAGGCAGCGGTAAGCAGGGAGAAAACAATGCTGGCTTCAATACAAGTAGCCACAACCCATCCCGAAACACATAGGAGAGACCGAACAGTGCACCAGTGCATAGCGGAAATCTGGGACCTATTAGGCAAGTATTTGTTGAATAAATATAGACAAAGGCTACAAAGAGAGGGCAATAAATTGGGTAGATCATTGACCTGGCTCCTGGGTAGGGAGTACATGCCACCACTAACAACATACCTGACGGTGTCCGAGGGCACCATTGTCACCTCCAGAGCAGGCATAGTATGCAAGTTCCGGGAGCACCTACAACAAGTGCACACTGCGGACCCATACATAGATCCCAGCCGATACACTCCATTCTTAAAGAGCCTAGACATCCCTAGACTGGGACCATTGGTGACTGAGGCCCTAGGATCTCACATACAATTGGAGGAGCTTAGGTTAGCATTAAGTATGCTCCTGCAGGCTAAGGAGGCGATGGCTTCACTCCTGAAATCATTCAGACGTTCTTGGCAATAATAACACAGGGTCTCCTGTCAGTCTACCTAGACAGTACTGAAACGGGCCCCATTTGACTGAGAACTCTGGGTTTGGATGCTGATGCTAATTAGACAAATGATGGACAACATGTCCTTCCAAGCATAGAGAGAGAGTGGGTGTGCCCAGCTTGGGGACTTATACTCTGGAGAGACTTTCATAACTTTCGAGTAGGCCTGCAAAGAATTTACTCCCAGTCCTCTGGCACTTCTATCATCACGCTGACCTGTCCAAGATAGCCAAAATGACCTGTCTGTCTTTCCCCACAGCGCGCAAGGCTACCCACTCTCCCTGAATCCTACTGTCCTGCAGTACTGGCAGACACTTGATCAGACTGTTATACAAAGCTATGTGAGCTGATGAGGCAGGCACCCCACCACAAGCACACACGACCTGGGACTCTGATCTGGACGCTCCATTGGACGAAGGGGATTAAGCGCTAATCAGTGACCTCACCCATACAGTCTCCTGCAATGCCTGCTTTAAGCTGGTATACTACAATTTCCTACTTAGGACCTGTCTGACCCTTAAAGACCTTCACCTGATGTCCCTAACCCAACCAGACAGTTGCCCTAGTTGTGGTATCAGCAGGGCAGACTTCCTGCATTTGGCCTGTCAATGCCAGGCGGTGCAGTGCTATTGGACCCAGGTGGTCACAGACTTAAGGAGGATCACACACTTCAAATTAGAACACACACCAAAGGGCTGTATACCGGGCAATATTAAAAGGCTGTGTAGGTAGAAACAGGTTTTGGTAAACAGGAAGTAATGGCGCTCTAGAACTGTTGACGTTTTATCGGTATTTAGTACCAAAAATAGGAATGGTGCTGTCAGGGAGGGGAGACCCTAAAAACCCCTCAGTCTGAGCAGAAAAACCACACAATCACAAATTAACAACAGTCCTGCGTACTTATATACAATAGCAAATCATATAGATGAGTATATCGAAGAAATGGGACCAATCCAACGGTGGAGTCTTTGCTTTTTTATCTTTTCTTTTTAATCGATCATCAGGCATAAATTACAAACAGCCAGCCGACACATGTTTGGTTGTCGACAAAAGTGTTCTACAACTCTTCAGGGCTGGGAAATAGAGAAAGATAATCTCAGAACATGGCACGGAAAATCCATGTCCATAACAAAACCTTATTTTAAAAAATACCCACATTTAGTGGCAAGAACAAACTACCGTCACCCAGCACGCGTGAAACCACAAGAGAGAAATTATAACACTGCCGCATTACATAAGGAAATTACATTCGAGAAATTTTATCAGAGGTCCTATATTTTTACTTCTGATATAGTGTCCGTGTTAGAATTGGGATTTCTGGTAGGCTAAGGCTGACGCCAAAGCCAGGCAGAAACCACCATTCTAGTCAGGGCAAGGGAGTCACACGCCAAGATAACCCCTGAGAACCCCCTTGGTAGCTTGGCAAGAGCAGACAGGCTTATCCCGGAGGCAATGTGTAAAGCATTTGCGCATGCACACAACAGCAACAACATCCTAGGCACACCACAAAAGGAACTCCACACAAGGTTATATAAAAATAACGTTTGTATTGTCAAAACACATCAGATAGAAGTCACACATGTACATTGTGCCAACTGGCACGGGCAATATTCACAAGGGATTATTTACAGGACCGGGCCACATGGGCCACTGTCAGAATCAACACTTTTAGAAATAGCACTTTGTAGATCATAGAATAAGTGTAGCACAAAAGAACAATTATAGGTCACAACCAGTAACTACTGGTAAAGTAGGTACACACTACGCAATCCTAATAACCATAGGCCTAGATCACGCATGGACACATAACCTCTCTAGTATAAACTCTACCAGGCAAAACACAACCACCTAAGAATAAAATAAATTTAGGGGTATAAGCAAGAACACATTTCACATGATGCATCACAACATTCAGCGGTGTAAGAACAAGGCACATGATGCATCAAAAACACATTCAGAGGCGCAGGGAAGGAAAACAATTGCGCAAAACATCACCTTAGGCAATTACTAAAATAAACATAGCAAAATCACATTACGCAAAAATCACATTAGGGCCTTGCGCCCTACCCACATACCAGCCCCCTGGCCAACTGGCCATCCAACAAGGGGACTCAAAAAGCCCTGTGTCCAGAATGTCACGGCGGGCTGCCACGCAGCGCCAGTCAGGGGTGCGCCACCGGCGCAAAACCTAAACGATGCAGGTGACCACTACTTGCTGGGCACCTGGGAACAATCACAGGGCCTAAACGTTGCAGCTGGCACTAAGTGCTGCGCAGCTGTAGCAGGCCTGGCACCACTGTGCCATCTCTGTCCCTCCCAGGGACACTCTCTCTCAAATTGCACCTAAACGGTGCAGCTGCCCACTAATTGCTGGGCAGCTGAAAAACAGCAACTCTGCGACAGGGCTCTCACTAGCCCCTAGGAGCAAACTGCGCCCACAGCTGGCAAGGGCACTCACTGACCCTCTGGGAATAAAACTGCGCCACATGTTGGAGCCACACAGGCTTTGGAACAAAACATGCACAGGATGGAGCCCTCTAGGCTCTGGCATCAACTGGGGCCTCGTTGGAGCGCGCAGGCTCAGTAAATAACTTTGCCCCCTAAGAGCCCCATTGGGCTCTAAACATCAGAATGGCCCTCATGAGCCTCGGGGCTCTGAATCACAGGATGGCACTCAAGAGCCTCTCTGGCTCGAGGAAAGAATGTCCCTGAACGATGGAGTCCCTCTCGCAGGACTCTGAATTAAAGAACAAATGGGGCGCTGTGAGCCTCTCTGTGCTCCTAAACAAATACAATGCCCCCTGAGTCTCATGGGCTCTCAAAACGATTGTGTTGCCCTGAGCCCCTCGGGGCTCTCAAAACAAATATGCCCCCGGAGCCTCGGGGGCTCTAAACACTGAGGCCTCGCTGGGGCCTCTCAGCGCCCCTCCAAAAGGAAGCTTGCACCACCGGGGGGGAGGGTGGGTACCGGCAATGTGCCCCGACACCCCCCCTCGCATCACGCAGGCACTCACTGGAATTTTCGTGGGTCGCAGCGTGTCTCCTCTCCGCTGCGGGACCGGCCCTTCACAGTGGAGCCGCAAGGCTCCAGATCAACTTTTCCTCCGGGGCTCCCTCACAGCTCACGGGGCCCCGGGCGGCCATTCCACGGCTAGCTGCTTCTCTCTCCGGCCGGCGGCAGCGTCAGCGGGCGGGACTTCCTGGCGGATTGCAGGCCCCGCCCCCGTCCCGGACAAAAGCTGCCTGACTTCCGGTTTCTGCGGCACGAGGGCCGCGGCGGTGATTCAACGGGGCGCAGTGAGGGGTGAGCACCCTCGGTTGCAAAAATAAAAGTAGAAACGGGGTGAGCACCCGTTAGGCAATTAAATAAATGGGGTGGCACCCATCAGTAAAAATAATTAAATATGCGGGGCATAACGCAGGGTAGGCTCCTGCGGAGGCACAAAGGGGAGAATCCCCAGCACACGATGCAGCCCAGTGCTGCAGGGCAGAAACAAAGGCTCCTTTAGGGGAAACAAACACCTACTAGGTTCTGGGGCACAGCAACCATCCAGCCCCACAGGAAAGTCTCCCAGAGCAAGGAGAAAGTCCCCCAGCCATCCTCAGGCCAGGCAGAAGGATCCAAAGACGTCCTCCAGCAATCCAGGGGCTGGGCAGGGCCCAGGGAGGCAAGCCTTCCCCTGGGCCCGAGCAGCAGCATGCCACTGGCAGGATTCAAGTCAGAAACAAGAACATTTTTAGAGTGTCACAGCACCCTTTTTATACCCAAAATCCTTTGTCTCAAGGGTGCAGGCAGTGTGAGAACCAGCTACAACTGGTTATAGGGTACTCCTTTCAGTGTGAGGGGCAGAGGCGACAGCCGCCCAGCAGGAGGTGGAACCAGCATTGTGGCAGGCAGGCACAGCCCTATTCACTCCCAGGTGCTATCTCCTCCCACCACTCTAGTTGCAGATGCAGTCATTCAACCAAGGGCTGACTCAGACAACCTCCTGGGGGCTCCCCAGCCCCTGTCACCCTCAAACCAGACAGTCAATCCACAAGCAGGCCCAGGCACTCCTGGAGCCAGGCGCCAGCCAATCACGTGCCAGCAGACTCACTACACACACACACCCATGTCTAGAAGTGGCACTTCCACACTAGACACATTCATGCCACATACACCATTAAGCAGCATTCAATCTCACGAGTTCGCACATACCAAACTCGACCCTGCACTCCCCACACATCAGGACCTACCATGGTCACACATATACCCCATGCATTCCTATGGGAGGGCAGGTCACTCACCACACATACACAGAGAGTTCACGCACTTTACACTGTACCACAGTGAAAAAGTGCGCAAAGGCCTAAAATCACCAATACCAGGTCACAGAAACAGGCTAGGAAAAAGCAAAAAAAATTTCGGGGTGAACCTGCCAGAAAAGGGCCAGGTCCAACACAACCCCCTTCCAGCCAAAACGCAGGGTAGACCAATCACTCCACTGATGGGCTTCCCTGCTTTGGGCGACAACACACGGACACTGGCCCGCACGGCAGGGACACCCTCCGGTTTTGCGCCACTCTGAACCCACATAGATTTCTCTCAACAAGAGCTCTCTGGCACAACTAGGATACCCCACTGGTACTCTCTAGTCATCCACGGCCATGACCAGGCCCTAGGCCATCCAAATGTCACAGGTCCTGACCAATCCACAGAGTGGGGGCAGTAACCCCTGGCACACAATAGCCATTCTCCACTCTCCCTCTCAGAGTAGCTACAACTATCACTGATCCTTCAACCTAGGGACCATACCCTCAGGCTGACCAGAGGTCACGGGCAAGAATGCCCCTCCCTACCTCTACTTCTGGGGTTCCGCACCCTCCCAGGGAAGCACCCACCAGAACACATCTCTCCTACCAATTCAGGACCTCTCTCCATCAACTGGTCTACCACCTGGGATCTACCTTCCAGCTACACTGGGGTCAGAGGCGAGGATTCCCTCCCTCTGCACCCCCTTCCAGTTCCATGATCACAGTGTGAGTCACAGTATGTCTCAGGCTAGACAGAGCACACGCCAGCGGCATATCAGCAGCTCACTCTCCTCCAGTACTCCCTATCACAGGGTGATTCTCAGTATGTCCCAGGCTTGACAGAGCTCACGCCAGCGGCGTATCAGCAACACACTTTCCTCCCCACTGTTCAGGACCCTTATCACAGACGCTCTTCCCTCCAGGTCAGGCTGAACCTGAACCTGGCCTCCCCCCTCCTCGTGGAACGACCTCCAGAGGCCCCAAAAATGGTCAAGCACACTGGACGGTCAAATGCCCAGCAAACCAGGACTTCTGCACCCTCCACTTAGGAGCGGTACTTCTCAACACCAGGACCGCCGGAATTCTGGTTACAGACACTCCCCGTACTCTACACACAGGAAGATCCTCTTCAAATGACTTGTAAGTACAGCCTAGGCCCCAGACCTGGCGCTCCCTTAGGGAACCCTCCAGGCCCTGAGACAGGGTTTCGGGCCAACGTGGGACACGCCGTCCCACACTCACTCCGCCTCCACTGAGACAGGACGTGAGCCCCTACACCCCTACCATCCTACTGGGACCTAGCTGGGTTACACATGAACCTCTTCTCCTACACAGGGTCATCAGATACACAAGCCACTACTTTTAGAATCACTCCCTAATGCCTCTGCAAGACATCTAGCACACCGCCAGACATCCACCTTCTTGTCTAGTGCCTCTGCAGGACCTCCTGCACACCACCAGAGGTACATATCCCGTGCAAGCACCTTTAAAAAAAACTCACACCACCTCCTCCAGTTCAACACACTACTCATCCACACACCCCCCTCCAGACTGGTGAGACAGTTCCTCACTGCCCCTGACTCTCAACCTGTACCCCTCTTACTGAGCACCAGGCACCATACTCTGGGAACTGGGAATGGGACTTTACCCCCTGGACACATTTTAGCTGCCACCACTGTATCCTACCATACTGGGGAATCCAGACACACACACACTACACTCAGGGGATAACCACCCTCCAGAGCAAGCCATTTCTCCTTCACACTCCCTCTCTTCCATCTACCCACACAGGGACAGGAACAGGGATTGGGCACTGGACCCAGCAAGGGATTCCTTATCTATGGTAACCACGCCCTCTACTGGCGTCCAGCCCTCTCATTTTCTCTCATCTGCCACTAAACATTAAGTGCAGGAACACCATTTGAAAATGACACTCTTGAGGAAAAACAAAATCACAACAATAATCCCAAACATGTGACTATAAAAAAAATGCAGAGTTTTGTAATGTATTCAGTTGTCGCTGTGGCACTGCGCAAACACAAGTCCTAATCCTCACCGCTGTCCAACAATGTTAGAACTGGGATTTCTGGTAGGCTAAGGCTGACGCCAAAGCCAGGCAGAAACCACCATTCTAGTCAGGGCAAGGGAGTCACACGCCAAGATAACCCCGGCTCACCCCCTTGGTAGCTTGGCACGAGCAGACAGGCTTATCCCGGATGCAATGTGTAAAGCATTTGCGCACGCACACAACAGCAACAACATCCTAGGCACACCACAGAAGGAACTCCACACAAGGTTATATAAAAATAACTTTTGTATTGTCAAAACACATCAGATAGAAGTCACACATGTACATTGTGCCAACTGGCACGGGCAATATTCACAAGGGATTATTTACAGGACCGGGCCACATGGGCCACTGTCAGAATCAATACTTTTAGAAATAGCACTTTGTAGATCATAGAATAAGTGTAGCACAAAAGAACAATTATAGGTCACAACCAGTAACTACTGGTAAAGGTAGGTACACACTACGCAATCCTAATAACAATAGGCCTAGATCACGCATGGCCACATAACCTCTCTAGTATAAACTCTACTAGGCAAAACACAACCACCTAAGAATAAAATACATTTAGGGGTATAAGCAAGAACACATTACACCTGATGCATCACAACATTCAGCGGTGTAAGAACAAGGCACATGATGCATCAAAAACACATTCAGAGGTGCAGGGAAGGAAAACAATTGCGCAAAACATCACCTTAGGCAATTACTAAAATAAACATAGCAAAATCACACTATGCAAAAATCACATTAGGGCCTTGTGCCCTACCCACATACCAGCCCCCTGGCCAACTGGCCATCCAACAAGGGGACTCAAAAAGCCCTGTGTCCAGAATGTCAGGGCGCGCTGCCACGCAGCACCAGCCAGGGGTGCGCCACCGGGGCAAAACCTAAACGTTGCAGGTGCCCACTACTTGCTGGGCACCTGAGAACAATCACAGGGCCTAAACGTTGCAGCTGGCACTAAGTGCTGTGCAGCTGTAGCAGGCCTGGCACCACTGTGCCATCTCTGTCCCTCCCAGGGACACTCTCTCTCAAATTGCGCCTAAACGGTGCAGCTGCCCACTAATTGCTGGGCAGCTGAAAAACAGCAACTCTGCGACAGGGCTCTCACTAGCCCCTAGCAGCAAACTGCGCCCACAGCTGGCAAAGGCACTCACTGACCCCCTGAGAATAAAACTGCGCCATATGTTGGAGCCACACCGGCTCTGGAACAAAACATGCACAGGATGGAGCCCTCTAGGTTTTGGCATCAACTGGGGCCTCGTTGGAGCGCGCAGGCTCAATAAATAACTTTGCCCCCTAAGAGCCCCACTGGGCTCTAAACATCAGAATGGCCCTCAAGAGCCTCGGGGCTCTGAATCACAGGATGGCACTCAAGAGCCTCTCTGGCTCGAGGAAAGAATGTCCCTGAACGATGGAGTCCCTCTCGCAGGACTCTGAATTAAAGAACAAATGGGGCGCTGTGAACCTCTCTGGGCTCCTAAACAAATACAATGCCCCCTGAGCCTCATGGGCTCTCAAAATGATTGTGGTGCCCTGAGCCCCTCGGGGCTCTCAAAACAAATATGCCCCCGGAGCCTCGGGGGCTCTAAACACTGAGGCCTCGCTGGGGCCTCTCAGCGCCCCTCCAAAAGGAAGCTTGCACCACACCGGGGGGGGGGCGGGCACCGGCAATGTGCCCCGACACCCCCCCTCGCATCATGCAGGCACTCACTGGCTTTTTCGTGGGTCGTGGCGTGTCTCCTCTCCGCTGCGGGACCGGCCCTTCAGAGTGGAGCCGCAAGGCTCCAGATCAACTTTTCCTCCGGGGCTCCCTCACAGCTCACGGGGCCCCGGGCGGCCATTCCACGGCCAGCTGCTTCTCTCTCCGGCCGGCGGGGGGCGGGACTTCCTGCCGGATTGCAGGCCCCACCCTCGTCCTGGCCAAAAGCTGCCTGACTTCCGGTTTCTGCGGCACGAGGGCCGCAGTGGTGATTCAGTGTGGACACATACCTACTTGACTACCAAGGGGAGATGATATTTCGCTTTGCTCTATGCTGTCCATGGATTTTAGGGTCACGAATACTGGGTAGTTTCCCATACTGTACCTTAACATGGTGAACAGATGGAACCCCGATGGCCACAGGGCTCACTATTGTTTTTTGTCTCTTTTTCTTTTACCTCGAATTCCAAAGCCTGTATTCTTCTGTTCCGAACACTGATTGTCAAGGATTTAGTTACCCTGCCGGGTTGGAATTATCACCGGATGTGGGGTAAGATTGCGTTCAGTCAACCACACTAAACTTAGTTTCAGCTACATGCTGCCCCATTAAGGAGGATGTACTAATACCCTCCTCTCTGTTTCATTCCTTTCTCTCTCCGCTCTTTTAGCTCTCCAATTTTAGATTCAGCCACGGAGGTATCGTTTAGATTTAACCATAATAGAAATTGAAGTCTTTTAATTAGTAAATTGATACTGTCACTGACTTACACTATATTTATCTATCCATTTGTATTAACCCTTTCTGTCCACCTTCTCTGACACTGGGGTTTATTTCACCTACAAAGTTTTTATGCGGACGCTATACCAGAAGTAAAAATATAGGACCTCTGATAAAATTTCTCGAATGTAATGCGACAGTGTTATAATTTCTCTCTTGTGGTTTCCACGCGTGCTGAGTGACGGTAGTTTGTTCTTGCCATTAAATGTGGTTATTTTTTAAAATAAGGTTTTGGTATGGACATGGATTTTCCGTGCCCTGTTCTGAGATTATCTTTCTCTATTTCCCAGCCCTGAAGGGTTGTAGAACACTTTTGTCTACAACGAAACACGTGTCGGCTGGCTGTTTGTAATTTATGCTTGATGATCGATTAAAAAGAAAATATAACAAGCAAAGACTCCACCGTTGGATTGGTCCCATTTCTTCGACATACTCATCTATATGATTTGCTTTTGTATGTGAGTGCGCAGGACTGTTGTTAATATTAAAAGGCTGAAGGGCCACAAATTGGCATACCCTTTTTTTACAACTGGCACTGGTGTTGGCCAGATGTAGAACTGCCAACACTAGGATGGGCCAAAGGGCACCCCCGATTGAGTACTGGCATAGGGACATACAGGAGTAGTCACTGGTAGAGGAGATCCATATGATGCTCAGTAGGCATGATGAAATGTAAATGAGGACCTATCACTTTGGAGAGACCTAAGTGAAACACTCGTAGACCCAAATGCTGACAGAGTCAACTGACAGTGATTTCTCCAATTAACATGGGGAACGTACAGCAGACACAGTGAGGGAAGAGAGCCACACTTAACGCTAAGGAAAAAAAAGCAACTTTGTGCTTGGAATGATGTGTCGTACGCTAGATGGATTCTGAGGAAACAAGTGAGTGATGGATGGTTGAGGAAACACCATCTCATGTTAAACTCATCATGCTATGTACATCGTACTCCAATACTGCTGTATTTTTTTACAAATAAAAAATAAGGGTTAAAAAAACAAATTGACCAGGAAGCCATTACCACACTGGGTACAAATACGGCTATCACAACAAAACTAGCCGACAAAGGCGGAGGAATCGTCATTCTCAACACCGCCTCCTACAGGGCTGAATGCCTTAGACAACTCAGTGTTAAGGGCTCCTCTCAACCCGTTAAATGCAATCCTACCAAACGTCTTCAGTCCACCATGAAACTGATGGAAGAAGCTAAGGACACAGGTTGTTTCATGGCCAAAATAGCCATGTTTTTTTTATTTCAGCTGACCCAGTTTCTCCCTACCTTAATGCACTACCCAAAACACATTAGCCCCAGCACCCTCCGCTGGGCATACCTATTATCTCATGGATTAGGTCACTGCTTGAACCTCTTTCTCAGTTTGTAGCCTTTTTTATAAAACCTCTTGTACGGACCATGCCCACTTACCTGCAAGACACCACTGATGCCCTCTAACATCTTGATGGTCTAGCCTTTGACACAAGCATTGAGTTCTTAATCTCTTTTGACGCTGAGTCACTTTATGCACTGCATTCCTCAAGAGCAGACTCTTGCCACTGTAGAGTCCCTGTTCTTAGACTGTTCCCCTGACTTCCTCACGCCTATCTCTTTGCCTATGCAGTGTGACACTCTGGCAATCAAAGAGAATTTTCTTTTGCTTTGAGGACTTTCTATACCTTTAAACCTCTGGGACTTTGATTGGCAGTACCTTTACCCCAAGTATGCTGAATCCCTATATGCATTACTTCAAAACCAAGAATGTTCTCTTTTATGAGAATCTTTACCATTACAACATAAAAAGCTGTAAACATTATATTGATGACATCCTTGTCAGCTGGAACAGAGCTACAGCATTGATAGATTCATTACATGAATGGCTGAATCCCCAAATCAGTTTCTGAAACTTACTAGTGAATTCAGTAAAGACAAGCTCCCTTTCCTGGACTTATTGATATTTACCTGTGCCAGCACTCTTGAAACCGAGTTCTACACAAAACCCATGTCAGGCAATGCTCTCCTGTCCTACAAAAGCTTTCACCCAAAGTCACTCAGGACCATCCTACTATTCGCCAGTTTCTACCATGAAGGCAAAACCGCTCCCTTCGTTGAGAAATTAAAAGAACATGCTCAATCTGTCCATTCAACTTTTACACCGGCAATACCCTGACCTATTGGTACATTCAGTGGCTAAAAGGGCAAGGAACAACAACCGGACTGCCCTCTAAGAAACAAGACCACCCAAACCCCCTCTCGAGAGACTAGTTTGCGTCAACATTTCTAGCAGTCTCTCCAATTCCATCAAGAGGGCCTGATGTAGCAGTAGGCACATATTGAACAAGGGGGAACAAACAATACAATGCCACCTGTTCATGTTCAAAGGATGAAAGGAAGTAAGAATCTGAGAGACAAACTGGTATACACCACACTCCTTCCTTCCCCCAAAACCAGACAGGACACATTATGGAATTTACCACCTGTACAAAGACACTTTCCGTGTGGCTCCTGCAGTGTATGCGCATTCGCTGAATGCACCTCACATGTAGATATCAGCCCTAATACACCCTGGGAGCTCAGACCACAGACACGCATTGTAACAGCGAGAAATTGATTTATTTTGTTACTTGCCCCTGCGGTCTGAGGTACATAGGCATGACTACCCGAAAAATCGGAACGCACATTACTGAGCATTGGAGCACCATAAGATGGAAAAATCTCTCCAAGAAATAGAGCAAATATTTTATTGAAAAAGGCCCACAAGCTAATAATATACGCTGGATGGTGTTAGACAAAACCAACACCAACGTCCAAGATATCTCACAGTTTCTTTTTGTTAAAGAATATCGCTGGAGTTTTAGGTTGTGGAGCCATGTGAACAGTCTTAACGATGATATTATGGACGTGATCCAGCGCAAGCCAATATCCAATCAGGGCTCAATACTCGATAATATCACTGTCAGGATTCGGCAGTATAGGGTCGCTGTCCACCTAATGCGGGACAAAAGAGCCACTGCAGTGGCCAGACTACATTTCCCACAAGACCGGGTGACGACGTCACGTTGTAACGTCAGTCACGCACAATCCCGGAAATAAAGACTCTGCCGTTCCTCGGCAGCGGTGCCGATAATTACAGTCAAGACGTTAGAGGGATTGGTAAGGCGAGTTAGCGGTAAGCTTCTGTGCTGAGATTTGCTATCCGTCTGAATTCTTTTTCATCCCGTTCTGGGTTGGATGACGTAAGGATTGGATTCGCCGACTCGGTGCACGCGGCTGTGTGCACATTCACGGATCTTGGAGAACCCTGTGAGGTAACAAGGGTTCTCTCTCTTTCTCTCCCTGTTGGACGAGACGGCATTCCGCGGTCTCGAAGCGGGGAGAGGTTTGTTGACGGTCTGGTTAGATCGGAACTATTTTCATAGTCCAACCAGATGATTATATAGTAGTGACTCTAATAAGGAGATTGGAACCATCTGGATTAACATTGTTTATTTAGTTCGATACCCTGGGCTGAGACACGGACGTGTTAAGAAGCAGATCCCTCTCTTATGGGACAACCATTACCATGTGGCAGGAACTGATCAGAAAGGATATTGTAATTAGCCTGCCATTTCTTTCTTTGTGATTCCTTTTGCCCCAACCTGTTTTCTACGCTTTGTATCTGAATCTACAGGGGAGAGAAGTCGGGGGTACGTGATCCAGGTGATTGGTATAACCTAAAGAAGAAAGAATGAATACAAAGTGAATAAAACTTTGATCTATTTAACTACATTTTGGAAACACTTTGCTTCATTAGCACACAGGAGTGCTCAGGTTATCCACCTTGTGCCTACAAGGTTTTGCACTGTGATAACCTAAAGAAGAACACCTTACATGAGTGGTATGTAGAATGTGTTATAGGCGATTACCTTTGCTTCTCATGTCACAGTAGCTCATTGTGTTTATATGCATTTATTGTTGCAGTTGGTTTCCATCCAAGATCACAATCCGTCATTCCTCCCAAAATACAAAGCTTCTTGTATTTTCCTTTTCAGGTAGGGGCATAGATTAAAGGTGTGTATAGTAAGGAAGGATCGTAGACGTAGCTAAAGTTGTGGGGTGTCTGGGGGGGTGTTTTCTAAACCTTTGTCCTTATCGTTTCAGATCTCCCTCCCCGCTGTCCCCTTCCTTTCCCGCCCTCACGGGACCCCTTCTGGCAGTCTGTGGTTATTATTCCAGGCTCTGGGGGAATTGTGTGGGGGAGGTTATAGGATATTCAGCACAGCCCCGAAGAGAACCAACGCCGAGCCCGACAATCACAATACAATGGCGCATACACATTCACCAAAATCCCTGATGCGCTGGAGATCAATTGTTACTAATATCAATTCAATTTCTTTCACAGATTCATGTTTGACATCTCTAAATAGATAACTAGGCTTATACATCAACTTTCTTTCTTCTTGTTCGACAGACCAATTAGTTGAATAGTTGATGGTAATGATAATACTATCTAACTATTTATCCACTCAGCTAAATAATCACAGACTCTAGGTAAAGTTAATAAAGTTGTATCTCAAATGATCCAAAAAAATGCTCATTGCATATGTCACAATTGCAAACAATGATATTCACAAAGGGAGAGAAAAACATCTGAAAATGCAACAGTGTCAATCTCATCATTCAATTTTTTGAGGTGCACATGAAGGAGTGGATAGATTAAGAGACATTAGTTTCAGCAAAAATAATGCAAAACAAATATAATAATGACGGAGTGGACAGACGGCGAGACACAAGTTTCAGAGAGAAAAATACATTTGCAAAGAATTTTGCAAAGTATGAGTCAGAATAATAATACAAACCCAAAGGATCTGTGGAATACCACCCTCCTGGCCAAGGAGATGGTGGGGGTCTCCTGAAATAGACAGGGAACAAAGACTTCAGGACCCAGGAGCAGGACAGGGACAGGAACATCTAGACCTCTCTGCAAACCGACGAACAGCAATGCATTCACCCTTCTTCTCTTTCTCCCTGCAAGTCTAAACCACACCCCTAAAGGCACCCCAGTTATACCCTAAAACATACATATCCGTCCCACATCAGTTGAAACAGTTCACAAAATACGACAGCCTATTGATGAATTTTAGGAGGTGGTCTGTCACACCATTGTGACTTGATTCATGATGCAAATATTTTTGTTGTTCTTCATCCTTTCCCACCATCTGATAGTTGACTCGTTCACACGATTTAAACATTTTTGCACATAATATTCAGCAATTTCCGTGGAAGGAGTCTTTAGTCTCATGGTCATTCACATCCTTTGGCAGGCGAACAATGCATTCAGTGCTGAGTATCCTTGAACTTTGGTCCCTCCTTTGTAGCACACAGCACTTCTGGCTGCTCTGTCATGACATTTTCGTTCTCACTCCAGCCCCTCATCTAGCCGGCCAAGTTAAGAATAATGGAGACCCATCCGGCTCACTATAGCAATGAAAAATGATATGATAATGCACCTTTCACTGTTTACCACCCACCTCTGCACTATTCCCTGTTAATGTTATCCTAGCATAAGCTTAAGGCAAAGCGGCATTATTTATTATTTTTAAAGCACGATGCAAGATGAGGACCAATCATGCATTAGTACTCGTGTCTTTCGAAACCCAAATGTGAATACGACTTAGTCCTTTCAGGCATTCGTTTATATTAGAGCACATATGCACAGAGCGGTTTTCCCTCGTGATCATGTGATGTGTATGTTAGTCCTTTACCGTACACTGTTAGTATGTATTATGGGGGTGTTAATCAGAGCAGGTTTCTTTTGCGAAATCCTGCTCCATCAACCCCCCCTCTGATGGCTTCCTGGACCCATTATAAAATACCTACCATACCGAGTGCCATCTTCTTCTACCTAAAATTCAGTGTTCTTCTCGCTGTTTATGGCACGTTCGTCTAAATCTCTCATCATATCATAGTACTCTCCTTTCATATCTTCTAGTTCTATATCATCTCTTTTTCTTGCTTTTCATTGATTCTTGGTTACTGTCGCTTCTTCTCTTCCACTTTTACACTTCCAACATTTATATGTTATTTTTATTACTAAGACTACTACGGCTACTGAAATGATTGGCATTATTATTTTCCCTAATAGGCTACTTCCAAAAGTAGAAAACTATTTACCTACAGAGGAGAAACTCTTACCAAGTCTCTTCCAGACACCGTCAACCTCCAGTTGGGTCAAATCTTCATGTAATTTTGTTTTATTCTTAATATAACCCTCAATACCTTTACTTTTGTCATGGATATAAGTCCAGTAATGTTGGATTTTCAACATGCCACAGACTCCACCCTCGTTTGCCAATAAGAAATCAAGGGCAAGTCGATTTTGCAAAACCATTGATCTGATTGCAACCATTTCTGTGTCAACCCACCAGCAGTATCTGTTGATAAACGATCAACCACTGTGGACAATTTTTGAATTTTATGTGCATTCAGAACAACTCCAACTGAGGGTATCAGTACACCGAAAATATCACCTACTATTTCTGAGAAACTCGATCTATTGTTACGTGTTAGTCCTTGTTTTACTTCATTTAGTCTATTATTGTTTTGGTGTACATGGTAGACCTTGGTGAAGTCTATTGCAAAAATACCAGTTACCATACCAATGTGATGGCAACCTATAATAGGCTTTCTTACCACACACATAATAGACTCCTGGGAAGACAGGATCAGTTCCACCCTTCAATCACCAACCTCCAGTAATTTGCATCATATGTTCACTTTCATTAGTACCAATGAAATAATTGCTATAGTTAGTTTTTAATCTAAACAAGCATATATTTTCCCTTGGATGCCAGTCCAGGGACATTGCAGCGTATGTCTCATCTTTCTCATAATTTCCCTCTCTGAAAGCCCACCGTGGTACTTGTGACTTCTGGTCAGCAGCTTGTCTTTGGAAACTTTCCCTCATATTCTCTACAATCTCTATAAACACTTTTTCTCCTACCCGCAGCCCACATGTTAGATTATTTCTATAAACATATTCTATATCTAGGGTGTTGGTAATATGAAAGAACTCTCCCATATAACGTGCATTTTTACTACTCACAACCCTATTCAGCTCCTTTATAACAGGTATTTCTGAAAAAACGAAATCTATATTGGAATAATGATACTTGAGCTTCCCCGTCAAGTAAAAAAGGCTGGTTAGAACACTGCAAGACACACCATAAGTTAAAGGTAGGTGATGGTATGTCACCCCGTCTGAGGCAGACAAAGGTAATTGCATGAACACAGAACAATCACTCACATTTATTGTGTTAATTCATTCACACAACAATTTAGTAAAGACATTTAACGAGAAATCACTAATTGATTTATTATAATAGAGAATGCTTCCATCCATTTGTCCTATATTAGTATTCTGGGTTTCTTTAGTAACATCACTCATTCTTTCACATCATTAGTGTTGTTTCCATTATTAGTTACCATGAAAATAGATACAATGACAATTAGTAATAGCCACATAAGTGTTAATAGAAGGAAACTACATAAGCAAACTTTAACCCCTTGGCTGCTGCCGTCGGCCAACGGTCGTCACGTGCACTACCTTGGTAGTGCTGCGAACGTCCGTTGGCCGACAGTGCCCCTCCCGTTTTTCGAACGTTCAGCCCTGGAGCTGAACGTTCGATTCAGGCAAGGTGTTGCTAATACATCCACGTTGTAGACTAGATTTTGGATGTTCAGTCAGTTCTGCTTAAGCCATTTTGTACTCTATTAGAATATAAAAATCTATCTAGAACCATAAAAATTCTACTTTTGCACAAAAATTTCTAAAAATAGTATTGTAATCCTACACTTCAAGGCTTTCTTCTTTACCCCTTTCTTTTAATTCTTTCTTCTCGTTTTCTGAGTCTTCTAATTTTTCTTTGTGTCTGACGATGTTGCACCTTACTTTGTCATAGTACGTTTAAGGTGGTCTCTGTTTACTTTCGTCGACTTGCTCAGTGTCAGAACTGATTTTTTCCTCACTTGGATCTGAGTTTTCAATTTCTTCCGGGATAATGTAAGTTCATTCTGGTGCTGTGTATTCCTTACTTGGAATTCTTACTCTCCTTGTTTTACATACTAATTCTTCTCCTGACTCTTCTTGTTCTGTTTGACTTGAGACCTCTTTACTTTGCTCTGGTCTTCTCTCTGACTTTCTCCTCACAAGAGTGTATTTCAGTCTTTTCACTCCACTTTTCCAATTATCACCTTTTCTCCGTCTCTTTGTTTGCACTACTTTTTCACCTTCTGCATCTGATTCACAGGTTCTTTTATTTGGCCTTTCTTCTATCTGTTCTTCTTGATTTTCAATAAATTTTGTTTCTGCTGATTCAACAGTAATCTCACTTTCTCATGGTTCAACAGGGAATTCACTTTCCTCTAGGTCAACAGAAGTCTCACTTTCTTCTGGTTCAACAGCAGTTCTGTTTCTGCTGATTCAACAGTAATCTCACTTTCTCATGGTTCAACAGTGAATTCACCATCTTCTAGTTCAACAGCAGTCTCACTTTCTTCTGGTTCAACAGCAGTCTCATGAGACCCAGTAGCTGGAGCCCACTCTACTTGACTTGTGCTTGGCTGTTCATCATCTGTTTGTTCTTCAGAATCTGTCACTCTAGATTCTTCAGCTTGACACACTACAGCCTCTGGTCTTTGACTTTGGTTTACCAGTTCTTGCTCTTTTTGTCTTCCAAGTGGACTTGGGACTCGTCTGGCATGGCTTGCATGGATCCAATATGGCAGACCACCACACTTTACTGCTGTTGTTGTCACCAGTATGATTTGATAAGGTCCGTTCCACCTGGGTTGTATTGTATTGTATTGTATTGTATATTGGATTTGTAGAGCGCCTTATCACCCAGGGGTCTCTAAGCACAATTTCCTTACGTGTTTCTTGATGAGAACCCATTCACCAGGACTCAGATCGTGAGCTTGATTCCGCTGTGTTGTAGTGGCATTTTCTCCAACCTGAGACACAGAACGCACCAGATCAGCCAATCATCTGCAATAATTAAGCACTAGATAATCAGATAAATTCATCAGTTTGTTCATCACTTTTCCCATAAGGATATTGTGAGGACTCAATCCAGTTTTTTTGTCCTGAATGCTTCTAAGACTCATCAATACAAGGGGTAAAGCGTCAGGACATTTCAGTGTTGTGGATGCACACACTTTCCCTATCATAGATTTAATTGTGAAATTGATCTTTTCAACCACTCTAGATGCATTTGGTCGATAGGTACAATGCAGTTTCAGCTCAATTTTTAATACTGCACAAATCATCCAAATGATCTAATTGTTGAAGTGAGTTCCTCTATCTGTCTCTAAAGTGACTTGAAATCCAAATCTAGGAATCAGTTCTCTCAAAAGCAATTTTGGTACAGTTAAGCTGTCATTTGTTCTCAATGGATAGGCTTCCACCCAGCGAGAGAACAAACAGACAACCACCAACATATATTTCAGCCCATTGCATGGAAGGAGCTCTATAAAATCCAATTGGAGTCGGGTAAATTATGCTGCTTTTCCTATTCGTCCCCAACTAACAACTCTTTTTCTACCTGGAATTTGCTGCTGACAGGTGACGCACCTCTGGCAAAGACTCTGTGCAATGACCCTGAATTTTGGGGTATACTATGACTGCTTGAAGAGTCTGATCACTGCATCTCTTCCAACATGTGCAATTCCATGGTACACCCTGGCCATATGGGAAAGAAAATAATCTTTCTCAAAGAAGGGGAGGGAGTATGTAGAGGCTATTTCCACTAATCAGAAGTGGGAGGTCCAGCACAAGCAGGTGCCCCTAGCAAGTATTCAAAAAGAAGTTGCGGTGCTGTTCCTCGTAAAAAAGTAATGCCAGTCACTAAAGAATTGGGGACCACTGCATCTCGCTATGAGGTACAGGGGAAATCCATATGTTGGATTGTAATGCCCTCACACACCCTTACAGGTGTCATTCTTCATCATCTGGGCTGCTCCTCGTTGGGTCGGCGGTGCAATACCCAATGGGCTCACCTCAAAGAGGGGCACTTTGCCGGAGATCTTTTTCCAACAGCCGTTAGGTGAAGTGCGGGTATGGGGACAGGACAAGTGTGTAGAAGTGGTAGTGAGTTAAAATTGGGGATGGGAGAACCTGAAAACTATTTTTATTCTGGGGGTCTCCTGCCCCAGTGCTACCACCTAGCTACTGGATCTGTAACTCCATTCCATAATGGCCCCCGCCGTAGCTCCAGATTGACTCTAGGCTGATTAACTCGCTGTGGCGATATTTGCCCCCAAAGTAAACACAACTACACACCATTTAATTAACCACATTTTCAACATGAGCATGTCGATATTACATAAATCGGGACACTCCCCGGTTTATCAATGCCAAAACCAATACTCGTAATACCTAAATACACTCCACTTTATAATGGCCGCCGCTGTAACACGGGAGACCCATGTGACCAGATACACAATTAACCCGGTCACGTGTCGCACACGATTACTTAATGGCTGCTTTCCCAACACGCCGGCACCTCCCGGACTCGGCTGTGTGGGTAGGTCATAAGGAGCCACACAGATCCACCAAACGTAAGTAAGACGCAACATTTTATTTCAACTTAACGAGGGCTCCCCCTCTGCCCGTATAGCGTTTTTTATTTTTCACAGTTGGTAATGGGATCGCTAATACAGACACGCCCATGGACCAGCTGGTCCGTTTTATGATTAATGTAACTGTTAGTCCATCCAGCAGAGACGCCTCTACTGAGGCTGCGGCGATTGCGTAAATAAATCGCACTTGTTAGAAATTCACCCGGTAGTCGATCCGGGAGATGCAAGACTGTATTTTACTATAATAGGGCCCGCCGTCTGCCCGTCTAGCGGCCTTAAGGGTTCACAGTAGTTAATGGGACCTCTAATACAGACACGCTTAAGGAACGGCAGGTCCGTCTTATGATTAATACCACTGTTAGTCCTTTATGATTAATGCCACTGTTAGTCCTTCCAGCAGAGACGCCTCTACTGAGGCTACGGCGATCGCGTAAATAAATCATACTTGTTAGAAGTTCATCCGGGAGTCGCTCCCACTCCACATCGCCTGTGAGACTAACTTAGAAACAGGACACGCACCTTTGGGGCCCGCAAGGGCATACTAGAAGGATGTCAATACAGGACGATAATGATAACAACGATTTGCCCCTTCACTTTACTATATTTTAATTCATCTCATTTTACCATGCATCAAGAGGCAACGAATATTGCCACAGAAACAATTTGTCTAGAACTCATTCACCCATACATAACCTGCAGCTTTACATCAGTCAGTTGCTGGGAGAGATAGCGTCCAAGGCTCAGCCAAGCGACACTCCAGAGAGACCCACTGTCATAAGGAATTTGTCAGCATATCTAGGCATAGCACTCCTCTACTACTTATCTTACATATGACCGGGGCCTTCCTTCCAGTAACCACTAGCAAGCTTATGAACACTAAGAAGAGAACACAATAGACTGCATCATGTCTGACTGTTTACTCCCCTTTCTACATAGCTCAATTATTAAGGTAGACCGAGCCTGATGTGTTGACTGCCGGGTACAGTTGATGCCTGGACTTTAGAGACTTCTAGGTGAGTCTCTTATTACATATTGTCTGCTTTTTTTAAGTTTTTAAAACCTTGTTCCCACACAGGCGGCTTGGTTAATCACCCTAGCTCACTTTAGGCACTAAGCCAACACAGTTACTAGTACCTCATTTTATTCCCATTGATACACTTATACAGTCACTATCGAATTTGATGACGCTGTCTGACAATTGGTGTATTGGTACGAATACGCTTTATATGTATCACTATTTGTCTTTTTCCCCCAACAGGCAGTTCCAGTGCACCACAGGTATACTGAGACTTTAGCAATGTTCTAAATTTTGTCTGAGATGCACAACATTAGCTACTGAGGAACACGCAAACATCACAGTGTAGACCGTTAATTTTTTGGTCCTGAAGAATCGCGAGTCAATAGACACATACGCTAGTAACATGTTGACTGTCTAACAAATAATTCTTAATCGCTGACACAATAGCAGGGGACATTACACCCCAGGGTTTGTCAGCTACACTGCTTTTAACTAAGGCAGGAGACCCCCAGAATAAAAATAGTTTTCAGTTACTCCCAGCCCCAATTTTAACTCACTACCACGTCTACACACTTGTCCTGTCCCCATACCCGCACTTCACCTAACGGCTGTTTGAAAAAGATCTCCGGTAAAGTGCCCCTCTTTGAGGTGAGCCCGTTGGGTATTGCACCGCCGACCCAATGAGGAGCAGCCCAGATGATGAAGCATGACACCTGTAAGGGTGTGTGAGGGCATTACAATCCAACATATGGATTTCCCCTGTACATCATAGCGAGATGCAGTGGTCCCCAATTCTTTAGTGACTGGCATTACTTTTTTACGAGGAACAGCATCGCAACTTCTCTTTGAATAAAAGAAATAATCTGGCATGACTGGTGTTTCATCTATATAGGCTCACATTTCCTCCTCTGCTCTCTTTCTACAGCATGTATTTCTCCAGGTTTCCTTTTCCTCATCACTTGCTTCTTCCTGAAGCTGCCTAATCTCATCCCATAATATGGCAATTTGTATTTCCCCTCTAAATCCCTCTTTTTAAGGCTATTACATTTCGTGCACAGACACGCTATTTGGTCAGTGTATCTGTTGCCCTTTGTCACATAATCACCTCCTGTGGCACATTTTACCACTGCAATTCTTTTGGGAAATTGTAAAGCATCCAATGATTCTTTTACAGTTTTGCTGTTTCTTATAGCGGAACATGAAGTAATAAGAAATCCCCTTTGCATCCATAGCTGACCGAAGTCGTATACAATCCCAAAAGCATATTGACTATCAATAAAAATATGGTTACCCTCAAGCGTTTGGCAATTTTCCATGCTCTAATCAGAGCTATCAATTCAACAATTTGAGTGGACTTTACCCGTTTTAGACAAGATGTTCTAGAACTCCGGCTATGGTGCAAACAGCATAGGCAGTGCGTAATTCACCTTTCCCATGTCTCAAACATGATCCATCGAGAGAAATCTCACAATCTGATTCTTCCAATGGAAAGCCCTCAATATCAGGCCTGGGTTTGGTGCACAGTTCTGTCACATTCAAACAATTGTCATCCGCTTCCTATGTCACTTCCTCAAGGTAAGAATTCGGTAATAGAGTTGCTGGAGTTACAGTTGTGCCCTTCACCACAGTCACATTCTCAGTACCCAGAATCACTCTTTCGTACTTAGTCAGCCGACTAGAAGTCATGTACTGTGTCCTGGTGTGAGTTAAAAGGATCTTATCAGAATGTGGCACATACACTTTCACGGATGTATGATGGCACATCGCAAACGTTTACATCGTATGCCACACAACGCAGTTTTTACATCGCATGTTCCTTTACATCGTAAGTAATCACAACGCACCCATTACGCCGCAGTTCTATAGAAAAGCATGCAAAATACATTCACACCGCATACAAACACCCCGCATGCTTGTAAATCTCAATTTTTACCCCTAGGCACATGCCCCATGACCCGAAGGCCTAAAGTACACTGTAAGCAACATACTAAGCACACTACAACCCCCTAAAGCCTAAAACACTGCCATATACTGTTAACCCTGAGCCCTAAAGCCTAAGCCTGAAACTCTATCATATACGACCCTTAACCCTAAGCCCTAACTCTAAAGATTAAAACACTACCACATTCGCCCCTTAACCCTAAGCCCTAACCCTAAAGCCTAAAACACTCCCATATATGACCCTTAACCCTAAGCCCTAAAAGCCCAAACCCTAAAGTCTAAAACATTACCATATCCGTACCTTAACCCTAAGCCCTAAAAGCCCTAACGCTAAAACCTAAAACACTAGCATATACTACTAGTAACCCTAAGCCCTAAAGGTTAAAACCCTCCCCCTCCACTACACTCCCCATCAACTACCCTAAAGCCTAAAACACTAAGTAACTAACAGTACAACACAAAATCCTCTTCATAATCTGGCATTCCCAATGCATGTGCCCGACAAAGACTGTTTCTCAATTAAGTAAAAGCTTCCATTCTTTCATCATCCAACACAATTGGATCTTTCACATCTTTTCGTGTCAACCTCTGTAGAGGTTTTGCAATCAGTGAGAAACCACGGATCCACTGCCTACAGTATCCAACTAGTCCCAAAATAATTTTCACTTCTTTCTGAGTTTTGGGCGGGCTCATTTGTTTAACAACACATGAATTCTTTCTGGTGTCACCTTTTTGATTCCCTTTTCATTTTTTTGTCCTAGGAACTGGACTTCCTGTTTACAAAATTGCAATTTTGCTGGTGACGCTTTGTGTCCTCCTTCTGCCAAATGGTTCAATGAAGCAATTGCATCTGTCACACATGCCTCTCGGGTCTTTGATGCCACTAACAGGTCATCAAAGTATTGCACCAAAACTGAATTTCCTGGCATGACTAAAGTCTCCAGACATTTTTTCAAGATCTGATTAAAGATTGAGGGACTCTCTTTGTACCCTTGAGAAACTCAGCACCATGCTAAAACACAGTCTCCGAAACGGAATGCGCATAAATACTGGCTTACCAGATGTAAAGGAATCAAGAAAAATGTTTGACACAAATCAATCACTGTGTACCATTCAGCATCACAAGTAATTTAGTAGAGGATCACTGCTCGATTTGGCACCACTGGACAATGGGGTACTAAGATTTTATTAATCTTTCTTAAATCCTGCACTATTCTGTAGTTCCCACTGGGATTCTTAATTCCTATATTAGGCGAATTATAGGGACTGCTCAGTATCTCGTTCAGAATTCCCTCTTCAATCGATTGGTCGATCATAGGAGTGACTCCTGCAATTACTTCCGGACTCATTTTGTACTGAGGTGTCTTTGGGTATATAGCACCCTCTGTCACTGTAATCTGAACCGGATCTACATTTGTCATTACGCCAATGTGAAATTCCATACATCCGATCTTACTGCACATTTTAATTCTTCAGGCAAATTCTCTTCTGTCCCTTGCTTTGCTAGCATCATCTTAAATTCGACATCCTCATCAGGTGTCTGAAATGCAATACCATCCGGCGTACAATAGATGGTACAATTCATTTTGCACAATAAATCTCTACCCAAGAGATTTACTGGACTTGAGCTCAACGCTTAGCTTAGCTCTCTGTTGCACTCTTCAACACAAATCACAGGTCTTCCTGTGGCAGATTTACGACTGACCTCTAGGGGTTTCTTGATTGCCCACAGCCCATGTAAGGGATGTAGGATGTCTCCTATTTTTTACCCCAACAGACCGACTCAGAGTGGGACAGCACTGCAGCTGTCTAAGTTTATCCCTCTGCTTTTTCCACTCAGAGGCCATTTCAGATCTACAGTCAAACAGATAATGGCAATGGTTGCCAACAAAAGTACTAATGTAAATAACTAATGCACATCTTAAATGCCAGCAAAGGATTGATGGAGCCTCAATTGTATATTGGTGGGGACCAGTTGTGACCAAAGGTAAGCGCTCCATGTTGCAAGTAATTTTCCACACGCAGTTTTCTTAATGTTATTCCCTTTCAGTAACATATACATAGGGCCTCATTACGATGTCGGGCACCGTTGCAGTCTCGGGACCGACTGACCTCCTGTCGGCGGTCCCAACACCGCTATTACAATGCGCAAGCCGGCCACAACCAACCTCTCATAGAGAAATGGGAGTTTCTGTTAATCCCTGCACCCTGTGGCAGGCATGATGCCTGCCACACGGTGCAGGGATTAACGGGAAGCACCATAGATGCCCTCTAAATCCTCAACCGGAGGACCGAGAGTGAAGGGGGCCCTTCCGACAGGCTTGCCATGTCGGAAAGCCCGACATAGAAAGCCAGTGAGAAACCGACATCATAATCCCGACGGTGGAAACGCCATCTTTCAGGGATTACGTACTGGTTCCGATTGGCTGACGGGCTCCTTGAGCCCATCTAATACCAGCCACAATGACCGACTGGTTTCACTTCTGACCGCCATCATAGTAATAGGGCAGTCGAAAATTAAACCTATGATGTCGGTCAAAAAGCCTGCAGACCGACATCATAATAGTGCCCATAATATCTCTTCTTTAGTAGGTGGCGGGGCCACAGTCTAGGAGTAGATATCAAATGGATACTTCCGTGTTCAATATATGAAAACAGGATTGGAAGTACAGATTAAGGTTAACCACAATTCATTTGAGTGCCATAAAAGAAAGTGTTATGCATTGCCATAGCCAATAGGTCTGTCTGTCTCATACATGAAAGTAGATGAATCCATGTGTGAAAGTGATAATGAGTCAGAGGTTGGATGGATGAGTGAATGTGGGAGACATAAATTAGTGAGTGACTGAGTAGACAAATAATTAGTAAGGGTTGAAGATAAGGGCATTCATGGATATAACCAGGGTGCAGCAAAACTATAGGCATGTATTTCATGGGCATTTAACAAATTAGGTGCTCATTATACGCAAGTTTAGTAACAATCTGATTTTATCAGGAACGGAATCCATACTGGATGATGGACACAACATTTATGCACTATAAAGTTGTGCACGCATGGGTGTAATCCGAATTTCTTAGGTTCACATTAAACTGTGTATTTTTATTAAATACGTTAGGTGTATAGCACTGGTGATTCAGGTGACATTACATTTAAATTATGGGAAATAATCTAATAACAGAACCATCATTTAATATATGATCGCGTTTACATATGCCCATTACAAGATAGCGGCCATTGTCGGCAGATTTTATGTAGACGCTGACAGTCACAAACCCATAATGATCACGTGACAACGTTCACGCGACTCTGAATGGGGAGGCAGGCCTTTATACAGGCAGGAGAAACCGGCATTCTGAAAATCTAACCGAACACGGTAACGGACGAGAGCGTCGTGGAGTACTGAACCAATATATACTTAAGGTGAGATTGCGATCGGGCAGACGGCGGTTTGGCGTCCTTGGTCAAATATGGACCATGTTTGAACTAGCATCGTGGATATGGGTGTTTTTAAGTGAACCGACTACAATAGCGTGCTGATTAAATATTTAGGGGACTATGGTCTCAGGCAGCAATCGAGCTTACAGATATCAACATGTCAGGGCAGCTTAGAAATGTATCTGAGGATATTCGCATACACGTACCAGCGCACGGACATTGAAAAAGTGCCAGGGGGCTAAATAGAGATTTATACAGATATTTCCAGTTGTCATTGGAGACGTAAATACTGGAGGACATAATGAGGTAGTGGCGGGCAGTTAATCGGAAACGGGCAGAGATTAGCAGAATTGTATGAAGCATAGAGGTATTATACGTATATAGGTGGGGGCATGACCAAAAATGAGGATGTCAGTTGCCGGCCACGAGTCTGCCTTGATTTTGTAAAATATATGTTACTTAAAAAGTGTGGATTTGTGCAGATAAACATTGTCAAAGCAGATATTGTCTGCTGTATGTAGAATGGAGAGTCACAAGTGATAAGGATATGAGCTAAAATATCACTTATGGACTTCACAGAACCACGATTAGATCTTGGAAGGAGATTGCAAATTGGACTGAATTTTGTTGACGCGCCGCATAAATTGGAACCCCAATGTGGGTCGGAAGTATCACCACATTTCAAGTAGGTGTTTGTATTTTAAATATAGGGTGGTCTTTTTGAATTGGATTACACATAGTGACTACAAGAACATTGACTAAAATGTATTGTACACCTGTTTTGTCTTTCTCCCTTTTCACATTACAGAATTTACTGATTTGAAGCATCTAGGTATTTGATTTTGGTTATTAGGCGCAATGCCTGATGGTGTACTCACTTTTTCACACTTTACTCACCGTCATTTTGAAATCGGACTTCTTACTGATCACAAGCTGTAGTTTTCACTATGCACTATTCACTGAAGAGCACAAGCTCCAGCCCTATCAAGATAACGACTACTCACAAGTGAGTGCACTTATGGTTAATAAGGCTGCACATCAATTATTACTATTAATCGTTTGGAACCTGTTTAAAATTTCTCTCTCCATCATATTCGGGTTATAATCATCCTCGGTTTAGAGGCATATATCTGTACGAATTTTGAAACTTAATCAATCTTAACGTATACTAAAAGTATAATCGATTTGGTTTTACCTTGATTTGAACAACTGTATTTTAATCAGACTAAACATGTAATTTGAACTATATCTGTAAAGAGGTTTTGTTACAATCAGTACATAGGCATTTTGTATGTTTACATTTACACAGCCTTGAGGAAGTCGTGGGAATACACCCCCAAAAAAGCGACGAAACACATGTTGGCTGTGGCTGTGGCTGTTTGACAACTGAAATACAAGAATACGGAAATAAAATGAGAAAAAAATAACCAGATGGAATTGTTTAAAATGTACTTGCATGATGTTGATACATTGAAGTGTTCTCAATCTTAGTAGGGAAATCTGCTTGGAAATTTAACCTGTGCTGGGGAGTAAAGTATTTCGTATACAGAGTTGAGGCTCGAAATTTGTGGAGTTTAGTGGTTTGCTACACCTTACAGCAGCGTCCCATATAAATGTTATAAACCATAATTAACCTGTGTAACTCCACCAAGGGGCACCGTAATCCTAGTAACAATACCACGTTTTGAAGGCCCTTTTCTAGTGTATATCTAGGTTGGCAGCCCGGTGGGCACTATGACTTCATTCTCAGATGAAAAAATGAACAGAGACAAAGAGGCAGAAGACTTGTTCAGCAACATAGCTAGTAATAAACCATTGAGCACAATAGCACAAGGTGGCCAGAATGCTAAAGCAGAAGGTTTAAAGGATACATTTGTCAGACTGGAGAAACTGAGAAAAAATGAATTGTCATGTTGGTGGGATGCCGCCACGCTAAAACAATACATAAGGGTTAAGAGGATCCCAAAAGGTTTAAGATCGCAGATTATCCCTACTTGCGAGGACTTAGAAGAGGATTTATTATCAGAATGGGAAAAAGAGCTAACAAACAACTCAAATAGGTTAATGGGGATCCTCATAGAAAATTGTGAGAGAAAGTTTGCGCAGTTGCAGAAGGATATAGAAGTATTGGAGTCAGAAATTAAAGACCTAAATTTGCCTGGAGGTTGTGATCAAAAATGATGCCATTTTAAATTACATCATACATCACCATGTTGCAGATATTAAGATACGGAAGGCTAGGAAATTGCGTAGGGATGAACGTGGTTACCCGAGCGGGAGGGTATTTACGTTTGCCCGTAAAATGGCCACATGGTCCCCAAAGATAACCAGCAGGGTAATACCGAGACTAAATCTATAAGCTCAAGTTCGACCTCCCTGGACATAGCCCATACAAGTGGCAGTGAGGCCGAAGCTACTAACACCACTGCAAATAGTAACAACAGTTTTTTATTGGAGGTGAGGAGAATCAAAAGAGGCAACCGGGAATACAGATGTCCTGCCCAGGTAGAAAAACAAGGAGGGGAAAGAGAGGAGTCTCCAGGGGACGAAAGACCGGGAGTCAGGACCAAGTCTTGGACCCAGAAGAAGTAACCGATGTTAACATTATAAATCTAACTGATACCTGTCTGTCCAAAGATGTTTGCTCTGTTCTGACAAAAGGAATGAATTTTTGCCCAAACAGTATTGGGGATGTGTGTGATATAAAAATTGACCTGTTCAAGTTTGTGCAACGTTTGAAGTTAAAAAAACACTTTGAAGTAACAAATATTGAAAACAAAAGTTTGCAAAAGAATTTAGGTGTGATGAAAATTCAATTCAGAATATTTTAGATACACGTTTGTTGTTATCCCTGACTGACTGTGAAGATGAGGTGGTCACTTCAGAGATGATTATGAGGGATCTTAATATCACAACAGATTATAACATTTTGAGTAATCTGAAAGAAAAATCTAAATGGACGCCCACATTAGTATCTGGAAAAAAAGTAGATTTGTTTCACAAACTAGTGCTAGCGGATTTGGACAGACATGAGGACAGGAATAGTATTTCTAAAATTAAGAGAGACAATTTGACATTTGGAGAAAGGGTTGCTTTAAAAGAGGTTTGCAAAAATAGGGACATTACAATAAGAGAGGCAGACAAAGGGGGTAACATGGTGGTGATGCATAGCAAAGATTACAATGATGAAATCTTGACACAATTAAGCAATGTGGACACTTACGGAACACATTAAGATACAACTAAAAAGATGGCATGGACTGGGACTGATTGATGATAATGAACTTACTTACCTGAAACCTGACAGACCAAGATATCCTTGTAGTTATACATTGCCAAAAGTGCATAAGGCAGTCCCTTTTCCCCCGGGAAGGCCTATTATTTCTGGAATTGGGGTCCTACAGAGAGGATTTCAGAATTTGTGGATGTTTTTTTAAAACCAATGGTGATTAATTTACCATCTTTCATCAGAGATACAAAACATATTCTAGGTATACTGTCAGGCTTCAGCTGGGATGAAAATATGTATATGGTGACTTTAGATGTAAAAGCATTATATACTAGCATTAAAAGAGAGACAGGACTAGTGGCAATCAGGAAGATGCTGAACAGCAGATCTTCCAGCGCCTGGAACCATACTGAAATGGTAATCGAAATGGTTGAACTTATACTAGACAACAATGTAATCCTGTTCGAAGACAAATGGTACATGCAAAAACAAGGAGTAGCGATGGGCTCCAGGTTCTCTCCCTCGTATGCCAACCTGTTTATGGGTTGACTCGAGGAGAGGAGAATCTCGGGTTCAGAGGGCTCCAAGTGGAATGACTCCATATTGTATTGGGGAAGGTATATAGATGACTGCTTCATGATTTGGACAGGCACACAGAGTAAATTAATGGAATTTATTGGATATCTGAACTTCAATGATTATAAAATTCTATTCACATCACCGTTGAGTAAAACCAAGATTTCATTTCTGGATGTAGAATTTTTTGTGAAGGTCAAGCAGATCCAGAACAGACTTTTTCGCAAACAAACAGCATGCAACTCATTGCTACACGCGTCTAATGCACACCCACCGCATCAGATACGCGCAATCCCTTATGGGGAACTGGTCAGTCAGACGCAACTGCAGTGTAGACACTGATTTCGAGGAACAAAAGAAAGGGGTTTTGACAAGATTTAGAAAGAGAGGATATGATGGGCTAACTCTTAAAAAAGCAGAACTAAGGGTTGATAGATTGAGGAGGGATGACACACTGAGAGACAAGAAACCGATATCAACAAAAGTAGAGACAATAAGAATGATCACCGGTTATAATAACTGGTCTGGGGTACTGAGGCGTAGTTTGTACAAACACTGGCACTTATTACGTACTGACAGATCTCTTAAAGATCACATCACGGAGAAACCAAGCATTACTCATAGGAGGGGTTTGCCACTTAGGAACATCCTAAGCCCTAGTTACCCGATAGCCCAAAACAAAGAGAACTGGTTGTCTGAACTCACAAAAGGTTTCTATGGCTCTGGCCAGTGCATAGCTTGCAAATGGGCCATCACAAAGAAAACTCAGTTTTATGGTCCCAATGGCAAAACGTACGATATCAGGACTAACATTAATTGCTTGACTAAGTTTGTTGTGTATGCCATAGAATGTAAATGCAAGAAGAAATACATTGGTAGGACTATTAGAACACTAAAAGAGAGGATTGGGGAACACATACGGACAGTCAAACAGGGTGATATGAGGTACCCTTTGGCTGCGCATATGTCCATCTGCCCTTCATAAACAACTAACAAACGCTTTGAGTTCTATGGTATTGATTACACACCAAGACACCCCAGAGGGGGTAATAGGGAGTTAGCACTATGTAGGAGAGAAGCGTTTTGGATACTGAAGCTCAGGAGTACAGAATGTGGACGTAATATCGACCAGGAATTGCATTATTTCCTGGTTGAAATGAAATGAAACTGAACAGGGTATTGGGTCTGTGTGTCTGAGTACATTGGACTTCAAATATACACGTCCTAGGGTTATTAACATGAGAAGTACTTGCTATGAGAATGCAAAACATATGGAAATATCATGAATGACCAATGAGTGATGCAACAAAGCGATGTTTTTCTTCCTTTTTCATTTGTCTTTTTTGATGAACTTATATCTTATTTGGATAGGACAACTCTGGATGTCATGTTTACTGTAATATCATTTTGTCTTGTTTTTAAATACTGATAATCAATGTGCTAACCTTAAAGGATGGAGAGAATGAAGATATATACTCTTTCTAGATATCTACACCACTGCATGATGACCCATGTATTTCATGGGCATTTAACAAATTATGTGCTCATTATACGCAAGTTTAGTAACAATTTGATTTTATCAGCAACGGAATCCATACTGGATGATGGACACAACATGTATGCACTATAAAGTTGTGCACCCATGGGTGTAATCCGAATTTCTTAGGTTCACATTAAACTGTGTATTTTAATTAAATACATTAGGTCTATAGCACTGGTGTTTCAGGTGACATTACATTTAAATTATAGGAAATAATCTAATAACAGAACGGTTATTTAATATATGATCGCGTTTACATATGCATACTACAAGATGGCGGCCATCGTTGGCAGATTTTATGTAGACGCTGTCAGTCACAAACACATAATGATCACGTGACCACGTTCGCGCGTGACTCTGAATGGGGAGGCGGGCCTTAATACAGGCAGGAGAAACCGGCATTCTGAAAATCTAACCGAACACGGTAACCGACGGGAGCAGCGTGGAGTACTGAACCAATATATACTTAAGGTGAGATTGCGATCGGGCAGACGTCAGTTTGATGTCCTTGGTCAAATATGGACCATGTTTGAACTAGCATCGTGGATATGGGTGTTTTTAAGTGAACCGACTACAATAGCGGGCTGATTAAATATTTAGGGGACTGTGGTCTCAGGCAGCAATCGAGCTTACAGATATCAACATGTCAAGGCAGCTTAGAAATTTATCTGAGGATATTCGCATACATGTACCAGCGCACGGACATTGAAAAACTGCCAGGGGGCTGAATAGAGATTTGTATGGATATTTCTGGTTGTCATTGGAGATGTAAATGCTGGAGGACATAATGAGGTAGTGGCGGACAGTTAATCGGAAACGGGCAGAGATTAGTAGAATTGTATGAAGCATAGAGGTATTATACGTATATAGGTGGGGGCATGACCAAAAATGTGGATGTCAGTTGCCGGCGAAGGGTCTGCCTTGATTTTGTAAAATACATGTTACTTAAAAAATATGGATTTGCGCAGATAAACATTGTCAAAGCAGATATTGTCTGCTGTATGTAGAATGGACAGTCACAAGTGATAGGTATGTGAGCTAAAATATCACTTATGGACTTCACAGACCCACGATTAGATCTTGGAAGGAGATTGCAAATTGGACTGAATTTTGTGGACGGCCGCATAGTTTGGAACCCCAATATGGGTCGGAAGTAGCACCACATTTCAAGTAGGTGTTTGTATTTTAAATATAGGGTGGTCTTTTTGAATTGGATTACACATAGTGACTACAAGAACATTGACTAAAATGTATTGTACACCTGTTTTGTCTTTCTCCCTTTTCACATTACAGAATTTACTGATTTGAAGCATCTAGGTATTTGATTTTGTTTATTAGGCGCAATGCCTGACGGTGTATTCACTTTCTCACACTTTACTCACCGTCATTTTGAAATTGGAATTCTTACTGATCTCAAGCTGTAGTTTTCACTATGCACTGTTCACTGTAGAGCACAAACTCCAGCCCTATCAGGATAATGACTACTCACAAGTGAGTGCACTTATGGTTAATAAGGCTGCACATCAATTATTACTCTTAATCGTTTGGAACCTGTTTAAGATTTCTTTCTCCATCATATTTGGGTTATAGTCATCCTTTGGTTTAGAGGCATATATCTGTACGAATTTTGAAACGTAATCAATCTATTTTACCTTGTGTTGAACACTCCCCAGCAGCCTCTGGGGCGCCAGCGCGCTTGTGACGCGCCAGGAGCGCCCGGAGGAGCTTGAAAAAGCCTGACCCCCGGGAGCCAAGGGGGAACACCAGGAGGCAACTTACCTTGTTACTTCGCCATCGGGCGAGCCGTGAGGGAAACGGCAGTAGCGCTCCTCTCCACCAGACGCCGGGAGGTACGGAACCACACTCCCCAGCAGCCTCTGGGGCGCCAGCGCGCTTGTGACGCGCCAGGAGCGCCCGGAGGAGCTTGAAAAAGCCTGACCCCCGGGAGCCAAGGGGGAACACCAGGAGGCAACTTACCTTGTTACTTCGCCATCGGGCGAGCCGTGAGGGAAACGGCAGTAGCGCTCCTCTCCACCAGACGCCGGGAGGTACGGAACCACACTCCCCAGCAGCCTCTGGGGCGCCAGCGTGCTTGTGACGCGCCAGGAGCGCCCGGAGGAGCTTGAAAAAGCCTGACCCCCGGGAGCCAAGGGGGAACACCAGGAGGCAACTTACCTTGTTACTTCGCCATCGGGCGAGCCGTGAGGGAAACGGCAGTAGCGCTCCTCTCCACCAGACGCCGGGAGGTACGGAACCACACTCCCCAGCAGCCTCTGGGGCGCCAGCGCGCTTGTGACGCGCCAGGAGCGCCCGGAGGAGCTTGAAAAAGCCTGACACCCCTCTCGCCCCGCGAGTCGCGCGGGAGAAGCCCGGGACAAGGGCGGGCCCTCTGTGGCCCTCAGTGGTACGAGGAGGAGGAGGACGGGACGGGGCTATCCCCCTAACATCTGCCCCGTAAGGTACATTATTTCCTGTGCATGTGTTTGGCCAGCAAAAGACACATTCGGTATAAGTCTACTTTGACTTTGTCCCATATTGTAGCTGGGTGTACCTGTATGCTGGCCCACAATTCATTCACTGTGTTAATTGAGTGGTAATTCTGTTCTCACTTGCTGTAGCCTTTATATATTTGCTTTGCTCTTTCTACACTACTACTATTTTTGTATACTAAGCGTCAGCCTCTATTTCATCTGGTCAAGTATACGTAGCCATTACTATGTCTCCAAGGGGTAGTCGCAGCAAAACTGCTGCGGCGGGGGGCAGTTTAGTAACCGGTCCCATAGATAATTACATCACTAAGGCCAATGTTGCCATAAATCAAGGTATTTCACTTTTAGAGCGCAGGGTCTCCAAAGATCTGGCCCATGCTAGACGCTCCTCCCTTGGCCTTATTGCTGCTGCCACTACACCCGTTCAGGTCTTGCCAAATAATACTAGATCCCTAGCTAGCGTCTGTGATGAGATCCACACCTTACCAAGTGAGGTTAACTTATCAGCCTCTATTTCTCTGATGGACTCAGATACAGATACTAGCATGGACTTGGAGAAGACCCCAGACCTACTTATGAGTCCTACTCTAGAAGAGATACCTCTCGACAACACAAGACAACTAAGAGGTAGACGTGAGGGGGCCATCCAAAAACATAAGGCATATGTATCAAAGCCCCGGTCCAGACCGGTTAGTAAACATGGCCTGACGAAAAGCGTAAATGGGAAAGGACCCAACCCCAACCCTAATCAAAATATAATCAGAGCTACAGATATTATAAATGAGACCGACAGAGATATCGAGCACCAGGGCAGAATGCCAGTTAATAATGATATCATCAATGATGACCCTGAAAGTGCAAATGATCGAATGCTAGAAAGGCTGGCTGAATTACTGAGTATTTACTTATCACCGATTGAGAGTAGGCTTACTCGAATCGAAAGACAATTAGACGATCTGAGTATTCCTATCAAGAATCTGCACAAAGAATGTGCTGTAAATGGTGCAGCAATCCCTAGCTTAAATAAAATAGTTGCTACCAGATCCAATACTCCACAAGCACCAACCCCAAATACTAATGCTACACTTAAAGCTCCATCGGCTGTACCAGTAACTCTAAAAGGCCCATCCATTACCCTGCCAATAGTTACCCTCAATTCCAATTCTAACAATACCGTTCAGGAAAAAAGGACGGACCAGAATATTAAAAAACTAAATGCGACCATTAATGCCCGACCTCAAAATTCTGTAAGTAGCTCCTCTGTGACACAACCACCACAAAAAACATCCAAGCAAGTCCCCTCTCGTATCAATCTCCCACCAGAATGTGGAGCATATGTGCTGGTGCTGGTAAATGTCACCAAACTACGGAAGGACCAGGATGAAACCTATTCATCTCTTAAAAACAAAACCCTCCACTGGCTAATTACAAACTGCAATTTTCCTATAGATGGCGCATGGGAGATCATTAACACTCAGAGAGTAGGCTGGATAGGCCCACTTAGGAAAAAGTTTGAGGGTGACTGTGTTACCATACGTTTTAAAAACCCAGAATGGGCGGAAAAAACACTTGCTAGCGCCCCATCACCCTCTCGCTGGGCATTTAACACCACACTCCTCCCATTAGGTTATTTCTATAGGCATTTGATACCTCCTGAACAGACTATGGTTAGCCATCCTGTAATCCCTTATCAAGATATGAATTTTGGAGAAAGGATTAAATCACCGCTTTTTATCCAGAATCAGAAGCCCTTTTCAAATCATATGAATAGCCACAATCTGCGGAACCATTCACTAATGTCAATTCCCGCCCCTCATTTTCCTCACTATCCACAGTTCCCAGCCATGAACCAACAAAATCATAGAGAAAGGTCTTATCCAGCCCCTGATCTTTATCAGTTCACACCAACAACATTCAACATCCCAACCTACAATCGTTTTGAATATTTTTCCAATTTAGATGATCAGGATTGACTGGGAACAGCGGTCAATAGGGTAACACATGTACATGGACAGGCTGCTACTATTATACCGGATGGCTCTCCGGTTCTAGATGCAGTTCGTCATGACCCGATCGTTCACACAGAAATCACGCCTATCAACAGTATTTTTCCCACCTTGCCCACCTTACATAAGCCAACTCAGCACAAAACTGGGAATACTGGGAATCGATTGGGCAATTGTTGTAATGCTTATGGTTTATCGATTTTAATTTGGAATGTTGCAGGGCTGGAAGCTAAGTTATTGGATTCAGCATGGATTGAGGTGATTAATGATGTGGATATCCTTATGTTTCAAGAAACATGGGCTGTGGGGAAATTGCATATTGAGGGTTACCACTACATCGCCTAAACCTAGATTTGGCCGAGCAGTGGGTGGCTTATTCATGGGGATTAGAATTCTGGCAGGTGGTAAAATCAGAGATTTGCAGATTGATAATTCTGACAATCTCAACATACAGATTCTCGAATACAAGCTAAAGTCAAAGACCTTGATCTATTTAATCAATTTTTATAATAATGATTTTCACTGTGTACCGAACAAAAATGTTTTGGCTCTATCAAAGATCTTAAGTATGCTTGAATGTTCCTCAGTAGTAGATACTAACACCGGTATTCTAATAGGGGGTGATTTTAATGTGAAACTACCAAAGAACCATGGGCCTGACGTTACTTTTTGCTCCGACTCAGTAGATCGCAGGGGATCAGAATTGTCTAAAATATTAATTGAATTCAACCTTGCTGATGCTATGAGGAAAGGGCATAATACGAATTCCCCCCATGTTCCCACATTTATCAGTGGGAATAGTAGTTCTACTATTGATTATGTATTTACATCACCATTCTTAACTGATCGCATAGTAAATACTTCTGTGGTGCAAACTTCTTTCAGTGACCATAACCCTTTGTTGGTGATTTTAAATTTTGTATCTAGCACACTTTACATGAATTTAAACGGGGCAAGGGACATCACCCCCTCAATTGACGGTCTTCGATTGAAATGGAGAGGAGTGGATTGTGGGGCTATTTTAGATAACGTACAAGCGTCATACCCACATTTGATAAAATCCTGCTTGTCTCCCAATGGTAACAATGAGAAACTAATAGCAGATTTTGAAACATTATGCCATACCATTAAAACTCTCCTGTCAGTCCCACTCCCCAAAGAATGCAAAGAGCCTAGGTGGTTTGACTCATCTTGCTCCTTGGCTAACAGAGAGTTAAGAAGGGCACTCTCTGCCAGACCAAGGTGCAGAGTTGTTGTGCAGGCCGCCAGGAAAAATTACAAAGATAAAATATCGGCTAGGAAGGCCAATTTATTGTCCGATCAGTGGGACTCCCTGATTATTAGTGCGAATTTGGGTGGCAGCGGTCCATTTTGGTCCGCTGTCCGAAAAACGAGGGAAATGGGTAAAGAGCTCACCCAAATAAGCTGCAATATAACTAGTGCAGCATGGGAGAGCCATTTCTCCAAAATATATGAAGCCCCTCCTGAAGAGCTTGAGGGGCATTTTCCCCACAAATCAGATCAACTGGATGGTCTAAAGATTTTAGACCATGAAGTCAAAAAAGCCATAAGAGAAAGCTTAGGAAACAAAGCACCCGGACCAGATGGTCTCCCTATTGATATTATTAAACATAATGTTGACTTGTGGACACCTATATTTCTTAACATCTTTAACAGTCTTCCACAAATAGCTATGCCATCCACTTGGGCTACCAGTGTCATTGTCTCAATTTATAAAAAGGGAGATAGGACAGATCCAGCAAACTACCGTCCAATCTCCCTTTTGGACAACACCCTAAAAATCCTTGGACGCATAATCTACAATAGGGTATTGGAATGGGCAACGGATTCTGACTTCCTGGACCCATGTCAGATGGGGTTCAGAAGCGGGGTAGGAACAGTGGAGCAATGCCTAAATTTGAAGCTGATAATTGACAAATACTGCATTGTCCGCTCATCCCCTACCTACCTCGCTTTCATGGATCTTTCATCCGCTTTCGATCTTGTAAACAGATCTAAGTTGTGGTCAATTCTTGCCTCTAATGGCCTTGAGGATACTCTCGTTAGATTCTTAGCCTATCTCCATACTGACCTGAAAGCACGGGTACGTATTGGGTTGGGCGGAGAGGTCTCGGGAGCCATCAAGATAGGAAGGGGGGTGAGACAGGGGTGCGTTTTAGCACCCCTGTTGTTCATCATTTACATTAATGGCTTATCCAATTGCCTGAAAAAAGCTACACCAGATGTCCCAATGATTTTAGGAAATCCTTTGCCCGTGCTTTTATACGCAGACGATGCGGTGCTTATGGCTAGGACTCCAAATGCCCTCCGTCTGCTGGCTCACTGCTTTGTAAAATTCATGGAGGGTCTGGACTTAAAGGTAAATTTTAAAAAATCTTTTATTATGTTGTGTGGCCCGGGTAAAAGGAAGCTAAACACAATTCGAATAGGCTCAGATAAACTAGAGTCGGTTCATATCTTTCCCTACTTAGGGTTGGTTTTCGCTGCGAACAGCTCTTGGAGTGGGCATTTGGCCCACGCCACGAGCAAGTTCTCGAAAGCCAACAATTCCGTGTTGAGCCTCCCGCGCCCAAAGAAAATTGGTGCCACTAAGGCTATTTTAAAGATTTTTAAATTGCAGTGCTCACCTGTTGCCACGTATGGAGCAGAGGTGTGGGGGCTGGGAAGTAGTACATGTATCCAAAGAGAGGAAAACCGCTTTTGCAGAAAAGTGTTGGGTGCCCCGATCTCCACATCTAATTTTATCTGTCACAAAGAATTAAATCTTCCATTTATAAGTGATTTTATTAGAGCCAGACCGGCTCTTTTCTGGATCAGGATCTGGAGAAATGAAGCCGCTGTCCTTACACAAAATATTATCAAGGACTGCCTAAATTGTGAACATGGCATGAACATTCCCTGGCTCATAGAAGTTTCTAAATCACTTAATGACATTGACAGAGGTACTTTGTTTACTGATCCAACGTTAATTGAACCAAACGACGGTGGAGGTTCAAAACGCACTCTATGCACTTTACAGAAATGGTCGCTTGGAAAGTGAATCCCAGAAATCAAGTGTCACAAAATATATTGGAAACGGACTGTGTGGGCAAACCCTCCCGCCCTATCTCTCCCTCCCCATGTCTAGTTGGGAGAGATCTTTATTGTTTCGACTGAGGGCGGGAACTGTTAAATACTTGTTGTCTTTTCCTCTGGGGTATCGACACAGTGCTGATCTTACCCCTTGTCCCTGTGATGGAATGATTACTCAAGATGATCTGCACTTTTTGTTTTTTTGTAAATTTTATACAAGATTTATTAAATGGCTTTTAACCCCTTATTTTAAAAAACACAGACCACTCACCCTCAAAGACTCATATATAATGTTGCTTACTCTGGACACTGAAGAATTGACTTTTCGCACCAGCACTTTCTTAAGAATGGCTATACGAGCACGTAAGACGATGGAAAACCCTTGACATCAGTAATTTTTGAAAACAGATGTCACTTTGCACTTTGTATATAATGTAATGAAATGAAACTTATCGCATTGTACAAATTTTGAGTTGTTCCTTTGCACAGAAACTTTTACTATTTGTTTGTATGTATTCTATTTTAATGGATTGTCATTGTAATCGGTACTTTTATGGATTTTATTAAATTCGCATAAAGGTCTTTTGAACTTGAACTAGTGCATTGAAAGGGGCTACGGGAATATATAAAAATACCGCGTCTTAGAAGAACTAAGTAAACAGACATTAATCAAACCTGTGTTTAGTGTTTTAGTTAATGCGCTGCTCTGCCTGAATCTGAAAATGGCACTGAATTTACACATGCACGTACCTTGTGAAGTACAGAATTTTCTGTCAGCTCACATGTTTTTAACATCGCTTCTCAAAAAAACAGTGACTATTCACAAACGAGGTTAAATCGTTGAACAGTGCGCCGGTTTCTAAGTGGAAAACATTCAGCACTAGGTTAAATGTGTCCTGGCATGAAAAGTATTACGACTTTTCATAAATCTCTATACACACTGTGATAAAGATTGCACCTCTAGTGATAGAGATTGTATTCTAACAGTGTATGTAAAACTATACAAAAGAGGATTATGTTTTTATTAGACGAATTGCAATGTCGGACTTGGAGACAAAATAAGTCAGGGAAGCAAATATAAAAGTAGCCCCCATTGAACCAGATAGGTAAAAAAGAGGCCTACCCACATTCGCAAATCAGACCAGTTTTGATCTTCTAAAAACGCGCCCTATGGGTATTTTGCAAGTTATGGGAGAGTGCGTGCATTTGTGTTTGTTGCAGGCAATGTTTGTTTTTATACCACGAACATCGATAGTAAAAACTGGCCAAACTGGCCATAAAGCCAGCCCACTAACTTCTTAAACACAGGCCCATCGGTCACTGCCTGATTGCCCTGGATGCTAGTCCAACCCTTAATATGTTAGATTGACTGAATAAATGAACAAGCTTCTGGCAAAGCCTCCACCACACCACAGAAGCAAAGCCACCAAATTTAACAAGCATTGGCAAAGCTAATAGATCTCGCCTATACAAGAGCGATTGGCTTTGGCAATGAGATGTTGCCATGCTGCACACCAGTGTGGCTCCTGTTCAGCATAGCTAAATGGTAGTGGTGTGGAGTGCCCTAGACAGGAGTGGGGGGGGGAATAGAGTGTTGTAGACTGGATTTGTTGGAGTAGAGTGCCTTTGAATGAAACAGGGAGAGAGAGTTTTGTAGAGTTCAGTGGTTCAGTGGCAGAGAGTGTCGTAGAGTGCAGTGTTATAGAGTGGAATGCCATAAAGTGGAATGCCATAGAGTGAAGTTGCATAGAGTGGAGTGGTGCGGAGTGGAGTAGGGTGGAATAGGGTGGAGAGTGTTGGAGTGGATTGAGGGAGAGCGGTGGATTGGATTGGAGTCGCATGTGGTGGATTGGATTGGGATGGGGTGGATTGGATGGGGTAGAGTAGGTTGGATTGAGTGGAGTAGGGTGGATTGGAGTGGGTGGACTGGATGGGGTGGATTGGAGTGAGGTGGATTGAAATGGGGAGAGGTGGATTGGATTGGGGTGGGTGGATTAGACTGGTTTGCGGTGGGGTGCATTACATTGGTTTGGGGTGGGGTGGCTTGGATTGTGGTGGGGTGGATTGGATTAGATTAGAGTAGGGTGGTTTGGAATGGGGTGATTTAGAGTGGCATGGGGTGGATTTGACTGGACTGGAGAGGGTGAATTGGAGCATTGTGGGTTGGATTGGAGTGCGGTACATTGCATTGGAGTGTGGTGAATTAGACTGGAGTGGGGTTTATTGAATTGGAGTGGTGTGGACTGGATTGGATTGAGTGGAGTGGATTGGATTGGGGTGGACTGGATTGAGGCTGATTGGATTGGGGTGGAGTGAACTAGATTGGGGTGGGGGTTGGATTGAGATAGATTGGATTGGGGTTGATTAGAGTGTGGTGATTGGAGTGGGTAGATCAAATTTGGCTGGATTGGAGTGGATTGGTTTTAGGTGGGGCGGGGTGGAATGGATTGGAGTAGGGTGAATTGGATTGGGGTGAGGTGAATTGGATTTGATTGGGGTGGGGTGAATTTGAATGTGCTGGGTTGGATTGGAATGGGGCAGATTGTTCTGGATTTGGAGTGAGGTAGGTTGGAGTGGGGAAGATTGTTTTGGATTTGAGTGGGGCAGATTGGAATGTGGCAGATTGTTTTGCTTTGGAGTGGGGTTGATTAGAGCGCAGCTGATAGGATGGGGGTAGATTGTTTTTAATGGGAGTGGGGCTGATTGGAGTGGGACACATTGGGGCAGATTTATAAGAAACTGACGCATTTACACTAGGCGTACCACGGCGCAAGGATTGACAGATGCATCAGAAATTCTGACGCATCTGTTGGTCCAAAAGTCACACATTGCTGGAGTCGTGACGCAAGCACGACGCAACGCCAACAATGCATGTTGAGGCCCATACTTATAGCACTGCGTCACTCCTTTTGCCTGCTTCAAGCAGGCATAAGGTTTTGAAGCAGTGGCATCCTAGAAGTGGCGCAGTGAAATCTTGTAGATTTCACTGCATCACTTTTACAAGGCTTTCCTGCGTGGAAATGCCTCGCCCTGCATGCATTATACCTGGCACAGGTATAATGTGACGCAGGGATTTACAACATGACGCATCACCCTAGCGGCATCACGTTGTAAATTGGCCACATTGTTTTCGCCGCCGTTGCATCAAAAAAAGTTACCATTTGTTTTAAAAATTGAGTGAAGCAGATTGGAGTGGAGCGGATTGTTCTGGATTGGCGTAAAGCAGATTGTTTTGGACTGGATTGGGGCAGTTTGTTTTGGTTTGGAGTGGACAGATTATTTTGGATTGAAGTGAGGCAAATTGTTTTCAATTAAGTGGGTCAGATTGTTCTGGATTGGAATGGTGTAGATCAGCCGCTGCCCATGGAGGGAGTTTCGGTGGGGCAGGAAGGCGGGCGGGGGAGAGGCAGGGTGGGGGGTGCTAAAAAACGGAATATGGATAATTGGGGGTTAAGTAAACAATTTAATTAATAAAACAAATTTCGTTGGGCGCATCGCATTTTGCGATGCAGGGCACGCTACGAAATTTGTTTTATTTATTAAATTGTTTACTTACCTCCAATTATCCATTTACCGTTTTTTAGCACCCCCCTTTCTGCCCCACCGAAACTCCCTCCACAGGCCGTGGCTGGTGTAGATAGGAGTCCAGCAGATATTTTTGGATTGGAGCCAGGTGGATTGGAGTTGGGTGGGGTGGGGTGGATCAGGGAGGGAGTAGGGTGAATTTGATTGGGGTAGATTGGGTTAGGCTGGGTTGGGGTGGGGTGGATTGTGTGGATTGGATTTGAATGGGGTGGCTTTTGCTGGATTGAAGTGGGGTGAATTGGGATGGAGTGGGTGGATTGTGGTGTAGTGGATTGGACTAGAGTGGGGCGAATTATGGTGGGGTGGATTGGAATGGGGCAGATTGGAGTGGAGCAGATTGCTTTAGATTGTAGTAAGGCAGATTGTTTGGGATTGGAGTAGGGCAGATTGTTTTCTGGGGTGTATTGAATGGAGTGGGTGGATTCAGTGAGGTGAACTGGTTTGGAGTGGGGCGAAATGGAGTGGAGCCAGTTGGAGTGGGGTAGATTGGAGTGGGCAGCTTGGAGTGGGGCAGATTGGAATGGGGCAGATTGAAGTGGGGTGATTTGGAGCAGGTGGGAGTGGAGTGGGGAAGATTGGATTGGGACAGAATGTTTTGGATTGGAGTGGGGCAGATTGGAGTGCAGCAGATTAGAGTTGGCAGACTGTTTTGTATTGGAGTGGGGTGGATTGGATTGGGGCAAACTGTAGTGGAGGAGATTGGAGTGGGGCAGATTATTTTGTATTGGAGTAGGGCAGATTTGCCACCAGAGCTCCTTCCTCGGGATCTACTTGAAGATTGCGTGTTGCACCTGCAGGCAGCTCCAACTCAGAGACTGTTAAAGCACTGAGAATTTGAGTGGTCAGGTGAGGAAAGGGTAGTCAGGGGACTGCAAGAAGAGAAATCTGTAAAGATAACCAAAACCAATTGTTACACATAACTTAACAAATATGCTCCACACCAGCATTTTGGGTTTGAACTCTTTGATGTGATAGCAGGAAAGAACAGTCTGATCCAGTAGCTTTCAGCTCAATTACACAACTCTGCTTCAGCATCTCTTGCTTCCTGTCATGTGTGTGTACATGGGGATATAACTAACAGTTGTTAACCTCAAGATTAAGTAACTCTACAAGGAACAATTAAGAACTCCCTCTCCTGGTTTACTGCACTGGAGAATATGATGCTACAGAGATTGTATCAATAAGCATACAATTACCATTCCTTTGTGTGTTCTGTGCATCACAATCTCATTCACCTCCATGTAAGAGGAGTGTCACATTACCACTAACTCAGAGGCTTGATACACCACTTATTTTGACTGCGGCGAGTGATAGCACCTGTGAGCTCAAACATCACAATCACATTCACCCTTGTGTATAATGTGTGTAACAACACCACCTAATCAAAACATGACATGCAACCTAATCAACTGCAACCAGCGAAAGCGCCTGTAAATCTGAATGGCATTGATATATTACTTCAGGCAGAATCGGCGTATCGCTAAGACCGGGCTGGTCTTAAAAGGCTTGAACCTGGTTTGCAGCAAACAATGCGGGAAGAATGTGCGAACGTCTGCAGCGACATCACATTGTCAAGGAGATAGCCGATGAAGATTGGGACCGGTTTCCAGGACGTTTTCTGAATAGTGAGCACGTGTGCTCCGGCTGGGCCTTCTCTTATAAGCTCATGCCCACCCAAGATGGGAGACTGAGGATTCTGGGACTAGAAGTTCCCTTAGGAAACCTAAGCCAAACTCAATGCTACAAAGAAAACAAAGGGTAATTGAGTATGCATACCTGTATAGCACCACAAGTACAACCCGTTTGAATCAGCATGTACATACTAACAATGGGATTTAGTGCAGCATAAGCACCAGCATGCCAGGTCTGGTTGTGTCTGGATTTTACCACAAGGGAGACCCTGTGCATTATGCTTTTGGCAGTGCTCTAAGGTCGCAATGAAGGATGCGTGCTCGGCCTGAGCACAGGACGTGGTGGTTGGGGCAGGCCCTAGATTGTGCACCGCCATATTAACAAGATTGGATTTGGACGGTTTGGAGTGGGGCAGATTGGAGTGGTGCAGATTAGAGCGGGCAGATTGGTGTGGGGCAGATTGTTTTAGATAGGAGTGGGGCAGATTACTTTGGATTGAGTGGGGCAGATTGTTTTAGATTAGAGTGGGGCAGTATGGAGTGGGGCAGATTACTGTGGGGCAGATTGTTTTGGATTGAAGTGAGGCAGATTGTTTTGGATTGGACTGGGGCAGATTGTTTTGGATTGGAGTGGGCATATTGTTTTGGATTGTAGTGGGGCAGATTGTTTTGGATTGTAGTGGGGCAGATTGTTTTGGCCTGGAGTGGGGCAGATTGGGGTGTAAACAATTTGAATGGGAGCAGAATGTTTTGGATTGGAGTGGGATGAATTGGAGTCTGGCAGATTGGATTGTGGTGGATTAGAAGTGATTGGATTGGGGTGAGAGGTTTGGATTGGATTGGGGTGGATTGGTATGGGGTGTATTTGATTGAATGGGGTAGATTTGTGTGGGGTGAGGTGGGATCGACTGGCGTGGATTGGAGGGAATTGGATTGGAGTGGGTGGTTTGGGGTGTAGTGCACAATTCTGTGTTAAAGCATCATTTCAGAAATTACACATACAAAAAAGACAATGTTGCCATGCAGTAAAATGATCTTCATTTTTAGAGAATAGGGCCCATGGACAAAAACAATAGAAAACATGAGTGCAAAGTGAGAAAAGAAGACTTGGCAAAATAAATTAAGTTAACTGTAGGAAATAAATCTTTGCAATGTTTGTTTACCTACTGGGCATGTTTTTGCAAGTCACATGTCTTCAGTTTGCAGGACACTAAGAGTTAAACATAACAAAATAGTATCTCAATCATGCCTGGAGCAGCGGACGGGCACTGATTGGAAGGCCTTAAAGGTGTGATACGAGAGGTTTGCATAGCAAAGAAGGCAGCGTGCTTAGGACCCTGAGTGGAGAACTGGCAAGGCTAGAGGCGGAGGTCCGTGATTTAGAACTCCAGTACTTTAACGCTTGTACTGAAACTATGTTGGCGTACATATGCAGCAAACTCCCAGAGTATAACGAATTGGTATATAGAGAAAAGCACAGTTTGGGAAGAGATGCCTGTGCAAGACCCTTGCTAATTTGCTGTGCAGACCCTTGCTTGCGAATACATAGTTCAATTGGTAGATAAACAGCAAACCGTACATGTTGGGATGGAGGCTATGCAGTGCATGATGACTGCCCACTTCTCAGACTTATACATGTCCACGTCTCCCTCAAACCCCCGACCTTGATTCCTACCTGGACTCAGTGCCGCTGCTTTGGCTTAAGGAAGGACACAGGTGGTTTCTTGAAGAGCCTTTCACCGGAGAGAAGGCTATACAAATTATGAATGGATTGCCTGGTGACAAGGCGTCCATCTTGTCCAAAGTGAATGCCCTGCTTCTTGTGCCGCACCTACTAAAAATGTGTGAAGAGCCACTGGTATCTGGGGAACTCCCCCATCCCTTAAGGAAGTCTTGATTTTCACCATGTTAAAACCAGATATGGATACCCAGCATTGCGAGTATACATTATCCATGATTAGACACAGATAATAAAATCTTAGTGAAACTGATAGCCTTACGGCTCCTTTAGTTCGTGCCAAACATAGCATGGCCTGACCATTCCAGGATTGTACCAGGCCACTCTATGGGCGATAACATGAACACCTCTTTTGCCCTCTTACATACCATTGACCCTGGCCTTGTTGCGGCCGCGGCTCATTTGGATGCCACCAAGAAGTTCAATTCGATCCAATGACCATACCTGCTTAGGATTTAGGTGCATCTTGAGGTGGGAGACAAGGTAATTTGATTGATAAGACTATTATATGCGCAGCGAGTCAATGGGTCCATTACTCTCCTGTTTGTGGTAGCCCGGGGCACCCGGCAGGGATGCCCCTTATATCACCCATACTATTCGCAATTGCCATAGAGCCCTTTGCAGCTTGCCTGAGGCAGCACCATTCTCACTGTATACTGGTATTCACCCCACAAAGAGTCCTAGTATCTATGTACATGGATGATGTTACCCTATATGTAAGGGATCCACAGGATAACCTTTACCCGCCTATCTGAGAGTTCACTAGTTTTGGAGGCATCACAGGGTTCAAAATCGACATGGCCAGATCAATCATATTCCCTATGACAGCAGCAACCCAGGAGTTTGATTCTGAATTCCGCTTGTGATGGGCACGGGAACCAGTTTGATATTTGGGGATCTGGCTTAGCTGGGATCTTGATGAGCTTTGAAGAGCAAATTATGACAGACTGGTGGCCTAGCTATGAGAACGAGTGGTAGGATGGATGAAGCTCTGACTGTTGATAAGGGGGAGACTGACCATTGTAAAAATTGTGGTTCTTCTGTAATTTTTGTACCTATACATTAACCCTCCCATTCCACTTCTGGCTTATTTGTGCAGGCGGCTCAGATATCATCTCATAACACTGGTATGGGCAGGAAGACAAGAGTAGTGTGGGACACATTGATGCTCCCCTTTGAGCAAGGGCAGCTGGGATCCCCAGACATGGATTTAAATGATTTTAGTGCACAAGCGCAATTTGCTTATCAAAGGGTTTTCTCTATGCATTTTCAACTCTACAGGGCGCCCGAACATGACCACGCTGCCCCCTGCGCATTGCAGATGGCTTTATATCTCCTGGCTCGAAGACCACGCACCCAAATAGGCACGATAGCATGCATAATTTGGGCATGGAATGAATTATGGCGGAGGGCGCAATTGGACTATTTGTTTTCTCCATTGGTGCCGATCATTGACCACCCCTCACTACCTATCACTATGGATGCTTTGTCGACTACATTTGACAACCTTAGGGGAAGGTTACATAAAGGGAACCTTGGTCACCCCCCCCCTAGCAGGATCTTCTGGGACCTGAAGTCATGATATTAGATACATTCACTTACTATCAGTTACAAGTCACCCTGTGAGAGTTGTATGGTACCTTCCCAGCGACACCTCCTATGTTTTTGGTACTGTAGACAACTCTCACAAGCCCCTCGCCACACAGAAGAGTCACAATACTGTATGCAGAAATGCTGACAACTGCACTGGTGCAGATAGCCAGCTCTCAGTATGTGTGGAAAAGGACCTAGCTACCCCTAAAACCCATGGACATTGGAAGATTTGCTGCACTCAATCTAGAGCCCTTTCCCCAAATTACAGACTGCACTTAGTCCATTTTAAATATTTGCATAGGCTGTGCCACTCACCGGAGATGATGCTTAGAATGGGTCTGATTGCTGAAGTGGGCTGCGTGCCATTAGCTGAGTGCCGACTTTCTGCACTTGGCATGGGATTGCCCGGGAGTGTAGAGCTTTTGGGACAAGGTCCTTGTTATCAGGGAAATTTGGGGAAAAGCTCCCCGAGGCTAGCAACTCTTGGGTATCAGAATGATGTTACGACTGAGTCATGTAAGCTGACAGCCATCTGGCTAAATGCCAGGTGGCGAGGCACTCAAGGAGGTGCCCCACGCCTCAGAGGGATGTGTGACTTCAGGACGCGGCATATTGCCAGGAGCAGCTGAATGCATATTGGGAGCTAATGCCAGCCCGATCCTGCCTTAAGGATATTTGAAGATGCTCCTGAATATAAGGGGTGGAGATGGGGGCTAATGCTGCTGATCAGGATCCTGCTGTGACTAAGAGGGTATCGCCTCCGCCAGGCGATGGGTACTGGCCTGCATGTTGAATAGTGTGGAGTGACATGCTTAGCGATTGCTGTAAGAGAGTAGACAATATGTTGTTGGTGTCTCCCCCATGAGATTGTCCTTTTGGTGAGTGGCTGTTCATCCCTTTTCCTTCCCCGATCTCCTTTCCCAGTTGAGGACGAATGCGATATACCTGACACTGATGTACTATTGGAATCACTATAACACGCATGCTGTCCTTTTGGTTGTATGCTGTGTTTGCTATTTTGTTTTTTCTCTCACTGCACAATCCAATCGTACACCAAATGTCTGAGTCAGTGTATGAGGTGCATGCAGCAAAGGTCGGAAACATGGAGTATTAGTTGTTACTCAGCTTTTCCGAGCTGTGAAGAAAAGAGTTTGTCTTTGTGGGTCAGAGAGTTCGGGCCTTGTGGGAGCTCAGTCTTACATCAGATCTGTGCTCTCGCAGAAGTGAAAACCTTTTTAATCCCCACACATTACTCTTTTGCTTCTTATTTGGCGAATAAGTAATCTGTCCTTGTGGGTTGATTAATGGTGAGGGGGGAAATGCTGCGAGCAGACAATTCTGGGCCCCTTCCTCACTGGCACCTTGCTGTTTTTTAGGCAAACCTGCTAACGACTGGGGTACTGTCCAACCTGCTAGTCACTACTATTTGGGCTGATCACAGTCGCCGCTTTTCGGTCTGCCTCCAGTGCTTTCTCCCTACATATAATTAAAACCAGGTGTCAGATCACGGGTTGAAAGTAGTATGTATTTTGGGTCTCTGCCAGTTTCTAGCTTGCACCTGAAATCTCTGTAAGAAGTCTGTAAAAGCGCTTGTCAAGTACAGTAATAAAAATATCACTTTGCTTGCAAGTTAAGCAGACCACCTTTACTTGCTACAAAAGTTGAATACCTCAGAACTTCCTACTTTTGATCACGAGAAATGTAAGCAGTTGTTTTCTTTTTTGTGTGTTTTACTAGTTATTTACCTTATTTTGGGTACAGTCATAATATGATGTATTACCACATCTAATCTTCTGTCACCACCTGGACATTTCCTAATGCAAAGACCACGTCAAATCTCTTCTCCTGGCATGAATATAAGATTCAACAAATACAGAAACGAACTTATGTTGATATTTTACAGAAGACATTTTGGCTCTCGCTGTCCTCAAATTGTCCCTTGAAGATAAACTAGGTGCCAAGTCCAAACTCTGAATTCCCTATCTTTAATTGAATCCAGCTGCAGCCTTTCTGATTAATAATCATTGCTGATAACGAATTGTATATGTTGTAAAATCGCATGCTCCAATTGTTTTAAATAGGAGCCCTCGTGTACTTTTTTTTAAAGGAGCTGTTAATCTTTGGTGCTGACTCATCACATCTCACAGTCACCTGTTTGTCGTCAGTTTCATGAGCTGATAACATGTTTATTACAGCTATAACGTGCAGGTGTGAGTGTAAAGGTCTTGCTCGGTTGGAATGTCACCTGATTAAAACGTATGAGAAAGTTGGAAAAGTCGATGGTGTGGCAATAATTGTGCATAGCCCAACAGAAATAGAACACACACTGAAGCATGGAATTGTCTCTTCTGTACAGGAGCACTTTTGTTCAGTTCAACTGGAAGTAGTCAAAAAATGGCATATCCCATTTTAGAAGCAAGCCATATTGTTGGGTAATTTTTCGACCTATTTTTGGCACCCAAAGATCTTGGCGTCCCCTCACCCCAGAAGGACCAGCAGTTCACGCTGCTGTCAGCTAGTTTTAAAAACAAGCATTTGCAATGCAATAGGTCTTGCATTTGCGAGAGTTCGAGCTCTTGATATTGTAAATGACAATGCCTTTTATTTATATGTTTTTGAAAACCTGCAAGCGGTGCGTAAACCTGCGCTTTGTACTTACTCTCTTGCTTAACAGAAGCAAGGTTGGCAGTAACTGCACCTCTTTTACTTCCAGCCATATGTCTGTTAAGCAAGGACTATAAGTACAAAGTGTGTCTTAACGGACAGTTTGCAGGTTTTCACAACACATAAGTAAAAGGCATTGTCATTTACAATACCAATAGCTAAAACTCTTGCAAATGCGAGACCTATTGCATTGCAAATGCTTGTCATGAGATAGCTGTGTTAGTGCATCTGATGTCTTTCTGTGGCTGTGGCCTAAAACAGTTTCATGGATATAAGGAAGACCTTCATGCTACTTTTAAATGTGCTTTTAGATCACCCTCGCCTTTACATAGAGATTATAAACTTTTTTACACTTGTGCCTCAGCTATATATTTAAAAAGTGTCAACCGTTCGTGCAAATGGCAGGTCGGAGCTTGACTAATAAACAAGCACTATGAGAATTTCACAATGGCTGTGTGGCACTTTATTCCCTCAAAGCCCCCCCCCCCATCCCCACCCTACAAGCACAAACATATGGCTGCATTATACTGAGAACATGGAATAGTATTCGTACCAGAAGGCTTGAAAATGCCCATAACTCCACAGACAGCTTAAGCACGTGCCAACAAATCCAAGATTTACTTATTTGTTTTAAAGAAACTGAGATAATATATGCCATTCAAGCACAGTAGACAATTCTGATAAGTGGCAAAACAAGAATATAAAACAAGCATTTACAATGCAACGGTTTCGCCTTTGGAAAAGTTTGAGCTATTGGCATGGTAAATGACAACATTTGTATTTATGTGTTGGTTTTGAAAACAGATAAATAAATGGCATTGTCCTTTACATTGCCAATAGCTCTAACTTTTCCAAAGTCGAAACCGTTGCATTGTAAATGCTTGTTTGTATTGAGGTACAAAAAGTTTGCAAGAAGCGTTTACCATGGAATAGTGATGCGCATGGCAATGTGTACCCCACCTGCCCTGCACGATCTAGGCACCTGTGTAGCTAGTCAGGAGTATGCCCACGGGTTGCAGGCATTTTATTTCACAGCGGAATGACTGCGGTGAGGCAGCAGAATGGGCTAACCCCCCCTGCCCCCCCAACCCGCCCCCAGCCCACCATCACCAACTTGAGATGCCGTTACTAAGCCAAGCTACTCCCCAAGTTCCTGTCCCGGCTGCCAGTGCACTCTCTCTTTAAACGCCTCGCGTCACCACTGTGGTGGCCGTTTTCCTTCTTTTCTTTGCTTCGCTGTTCCTGGGTTATTAGCTGCTCATTAACTCGTAGATTCAATCAGATGCCCTCTGGAGGCCATTTCCTCACCGTTATGACCTCTAATTAACCAATTACCCAGAGGCTGGCTTTGGGAAAGGAGATCCCCGAATGCAGTCACACGTAGGAATGTCACATGAATTAACTGACAGTGACCGCAGCTGACGTGTTTAGAGTGTGCCTTCCTCCCAAACATGTCCCTAGTGTCGGCGATTTGTTGTTCTTGAGGATTTACGTATTTACCTCTACATATCTGTAAGAAACTATGGCTGAAGTGTGGGGGGGGGGAGGGGGAGTTATAGGTCTCATAGGCGTTCACGTGCCTCTGAGGATCCGTGTCACTAGCAGGTGTCTAACACGCGTGTGTATGTGCTGACGATGACACACGCTGGGCACAGAGGTGGTAAGAGCGGACCACACATTTGAATATCATGAAACGTGGCAGACGGGTGTTAATTGTTCAAGGAGCATTATTAGGCTGCTATTTAAACAAGCGAAAGGGTGCCCGGAAGGGGAGCATGAGAAATTAAGTGGTGCTCGGGGAGGCAGTGGTGTCGGAGAAGCGACTCGGTGCATCAGAAGTGAAGTGGTGCATTAAAAGCGAAGCGACGCGTACATCCGGGTCTCTGGTTTGAGCTCTCTGCAGCTTACAGTATAATGGGTGCAAGATCGCACTACGGGGGGAGGGGCGGACACAGACAATGTGTCCCGACGCCCCTCTCCCCTTGCAGGCACTCACCGGGTCCGGCGGCTGCTGGAGGAGAGCTCCCGCTCCTCGGGACTCTCCGGGGCCGCGGAGGGACGTTCTCTTTCCCCGGGGCTCCTCCTGTGCTCGGGAGCCTCGGGACGGTCGATGCAGGCTGCTTCCTCCTTCCGGCTCTCTCCTCCTCCTCCTGCGATGACGCGGAAGGGGGCTCGACCGGCTGGGCCAATCCCAGCGCGGCCCGGGCTTGAAGGCGGGCACTGCTTCCTCCTCTCACTCGGGGCCGCGGCGGTGAATACACGGAGCAATGCCGGGTGGGCACCGGCCTTAAATCTAAATATTACGCGAGGTGGGCACTCGCTCGGGGTACCACAACAGCGGCAAGGTCCCTGGCAGGGTGGGCACCTGCCAGCGGACAAAATACTCGAAAATCAGTTGCCGGCAACGCCGGACCAGATTCGGGGGCGTTCCCGGCTTTCGGCTGACGTCGCGTGACGTCGGCAAAAGCCAAAGAATCTCGGGAACGCCCCCGAATCTGGTCCGGCATTGACGGACAGGCCCCTCGTCCAATGGCTATGCTCCATTTATGGAGCCAGCCAATGAATGACGAGGGCTGACCCAAACCCACACTACAGTTCTCATTAGATTTCTCCTGCGCAAAAGCTGCTTGCGCAGCTTTTTGCAGTCGAAACCTAAAAAGGAGATGATGGAGACAAGCTGGATATAGGAAAGAGGGTAACAAATATTATGAATATAGCAGGCTGTTTAGTGTGCCTCAGTTACGCTCCCCCGTTTTGCAAAGTGTAAGTCACCCAAAGAGCTGCTTGAACAAATGTAAAAATGCACTTTAATTAAAGTGCTGCAGGAGGGGGCTGTGGGCGGTGACTGCCATTGTTAACCAGGCAGCAGCCACAATTGACTGTATGCCCATGTTATTGTAAAAGAGGGTGCCGTGCTGAAACCTAAAGCGCAGCACCCAGGGGCGGAAGGGGGCTGCAGGCGGTAGGCGCCATTGTTGAGAGTGCGATACAAAAGGGGATGATGGACGGAGCGTTTGAGCAAATCAAACACTCACCCCAGTCAACTGATCTGGGTTTAATCCATCACCATTCTTTAGCCCACTCAGCCATCCCATTTCAGACATGGCTATATGCAAATCAGTCTGACCCTGTGGGAACAGTCCAGCCCGAACTGCCAAGCCATGTCTTCCATGGACCGGAAACAAGCATCCTGGGACCGGTTTCGGATTCATAATCCTCATCAGCCAGGCTATCTTGAATCCAGTGGCCAAGTGAGCAAGGGACTCATGTCTGAGCATACCCTGCCACACTTAGGGCGAACAAAGCGATACCAATGGGGATGATGGACGGAGCGTTTGAGCAAATCAAACACTCACCCCCAGTCAACTGATCTGCATATAGCCATGTCTGAACTGGGGTGGCTGAGTGGGCTAAAGAATGATGATGGATTAAACCCAGATCAGTTGACTGGGGTGAGTGTTTGATTTGCTCAAACGCTCCGTCCATCATCCCCTTTTGTGTCGCTTTGTTCGCCCTAAGTGTGGCAGGGTATGCTCAGACGTGAGTCCCTTGCTCACTTGGCCACTGGATTCAAGATAGCCTGGCTGATGAGGATTATGAATCCGAAACCGGTCCCAGGATGCTTGTTTCCGGTCCAGGGAAGACATGGCTTGGCAGTTCGGGCTGGACTGTTCCCATGAGGCACAGGGTCAGACTGATTTGCATATAGCCATGTCTGAACTGGGGTGGCTGAGTGGGCTAAAGAATGGTGATGGATTAAACCCAGATCAGTTGACTGGGGGTGAGTGTTTGATTTGCTCAAACGCTCCGTCCATCATCCCCTTTTGTGTCGCTTTGTTCGCCCTAAGTGTGGCAGGGTATGCTCAGACGTGAGTCCCTTGCTCACTTGGCCGCTGGATTCAAGATAGCCTGGCTGATGAGGATTATGAATCCGAAACCGGTCCCAGGATGCTTGTTTCCGGTCCAGGGAAGACATGGCTTGGCAGTTCGGGATGGACTGTTCCCATTAAGCACAGAGTCAGACTGATTTGCATATAGCCATGTCTGAACTGGGGTGGCTGAGTGGGCTAAAGAATGGTGATGGATTAAACCCAGATCAGTTGACTGGGGGTGAGTGTTTGATTTGCTCAAACGCTCCGTCCATCACCCCCTTTTGTGTCGCATTGTTGAGAGTACGGCATGTTATTTTAAATTTAAAAAAACAGGGGCAGATTTACAAGCCCCTTGCTCCGCTTTTATGCCGCCGTTGCGTCACTTTTGTGACGCAGCGGCGGCGCAAAAGATGCACCATGGTGCGGGGTATTTAACGTGACGCATCTCTCAGATGCATCACGTTGTAAAGCCCTGCACCAGAAGAGTCGTACCATCGCAGGGGGAGGCGTTCCCGCGCAGGAACGCCTTCCAAAAGTGGCTGAGTGAAATCTACAAGATTTCACTCAGTCACTTTTGGGCCCATGCTGCGTCAAAACCCTGCGCCTGCTTGAAGCAGGCCTAACGATTGACGCAGCATTGTGCACATAGGATCCCCCTGATCATTGCTGGAGCTGCGTCGCACTTGCAAAGCAACACCAGCAATGCACCGTTTTTATGACACAGATGCGTGACGCATCTGTCCCGTTTTTGCCCCATGGTGCGCCGCATTGTAAATGCGGCGCACCATGGGTGGCAGAGCTGCGGCGCACAATAACTGGCGCATGCCTGGGGATGCGCCAGTTATTGTAAATCTGCCCCACAATGTTTAGGTGCACAACAAGGGAAAGGTGCAAGTGCGCAATATTAAAGTAAAAGCATTGAGAAAGCAAAATACTAAAATGTAATACTGTACTCGTAAAGTGGGCACCGTGCTGAAACCTAAAGCACGGTGTCCAGGGGGAGGAGGGTGCTGCAGGCGGGAGGCAGGAGTGGCTGTGGGTGGCAGGCACCATTGTAGAGCGTCTGCTGTGTTAAAGCAAAATAAACCATTTTTATATACACAATGGCTCCTCGCATAGCATGCCGCTACTGAGTATTTGTAAGTGCTGAAACAAGGGTGGTTTTAAAAATACAAAGAAAACAGTTGTGGGAAAGCATGTCCTGCCTGCAACAACTAGTAGAAGAAAGTCCTTGAAGAAAATAGGTAGTGCTCACAGTCTGTAAATAAACCCAAACATCTGAGAAACAATACAATTAAAAGGGCCAGTCTTCATGGGAGTTCAAAAAAGTAGATGGTACTAAGGAGGAACTACTAAGCCTATTGACTAATCAAAAGCAACCATTAAGAAAGGACAGTAACAGGAGCCAATTAAAAAGATAGGCAGGAAATGGACGGGTCTTCTATTCCATACCTCAATAGAGCATGTCTGGAAGAGACAGCACAAGCGCTGCCTAGGCGAGACCTAATAAAGTGGACTGGCAGGTGTTTAAAAACATTCTTATTTTTATCAGGCAGGCTAAATTGCTAGTCATGGTATCTATTATTTGCTTGACACAAGAACCACAACTTAAAAAACATGAGTCAATGTTGCAATTAAAAAAAACATTTTTGGTTTACTAAAACAGCAAATGTAAAATGTGTTTTAACATACGTGACACAAAGAAAGATTTCCCTGAGTCTCTTGACTATGTGTCTGGGACAGTAGAAGTCATACGTATTACATTGTTAGATCTTGTACTATAAGCAAGACTTTGCATCTACAAATTCTCTGGGTACAATGGCAAATTAAAAAAAAGCTGCAAAGTAATTAAAATAACATTCGTATATACCATTAATGCCAATACGTGTTTTTAACTGTAACGGAACAACACTGCTGTCGGTGGTCCTCCTAAAATAAAGTGAATTATAAATGGAGGGTTCTCTAGTTGCAGACTCACAAGACCACCTTTTCTATCAGTAAACTGTTATATATTCACAATTGATTATTTATCTTGGTTCTCTCGTGCTTGCAAGCACGAGAGACCTTCAATGTTTGTTCTAGAACCCCATGTCCAGCCTCGAGGATTCCTGGAACGTCACTTTAGACGTTGGTTTCCTCAAGACTGGACGGCTCTGGTTGTGGGTGCTTACATGGAAACGTATTCCTGAAATAAAGACTAAACGGAATCTACGCTAGTCTCTGTGACTATTCATAACATATTTGGCGACGATCGGGATTACTCCGCACCCACCGCCAGTCAAGACTCACCAGGACGACTCGACCACCACTCATCTTTCACCTCTTCATCCGAGCCTGCCTCCAGTCCAACTATAACACAGGTCGTATGCTTCTTGGACATTAAATCCTGTCCATCTCCTGACTCCCGGCGTGAGTTTCCGTCTTTCTTTGACATTTTCTCCGCGTTGCTGGCTTTTGGCGGTTGCTACATCGCGCTCTGTCACGCGCACAACATTCCAGCTTCCTGCTCGCGCTGCTTCACGCGCACTGCGCTTTCGCCACAAAACAAGCCCACCGCCTTTAGAAATTCACGTTGTCCTATCTCCTTGACAACGACGCCGGCGACCATTTTCCACGACCTTCACCAGCGCTTACACAGTTTACCACTGTAAATTTTATTTACAACACAGCGATAGGCACGCTTCACAGCCTATCGTTCTCATCGTATTTACAGTGTCAAGAGTTACAATTATCACAGCGATAGGCACGCTTTACAGCCTACCGTCTTCATTGTCATTTCATTTTTACAAATCCCCCAGTCAATTACAACACAGCGATAGGCACGCTTTACAGCCTATCGTTCTCATTGTCTTTGCATTGACAAGTTCTACAGTCATTACAGCGATAGGCACGCTTACCTACCACGCTTGCCTACATTGACAATTCATTATCAATACAAGTTTTCAAATAAACTTTAAAACTCCTTACCACAAGTTTCAAGTAAATACAGCCACATTTATTTAATTATCTATTTCATTTTATTACTTTACGCTCTGAGCCTATTTTCATTCATCATAATTATAGTTACCACCATGGCATCCTCTCAACAATTTCAAACACCAGCTCCTTTCCTGCAAACACCTGGAAAACCTACCCTTGCTTGGCGCAATTGGTTCAAGAGTTTTGAAAACTATTTGGTAGCCATCGATGCTACCAAATATGATCCTCCTCGCAAAGTTGCCATTCTTTATGGATGTTTGGGAGTTGCTGCTCAACAAGTTTTTGAAAATTTACCCCATATTTCTGCTCCCACTGGTGAAGCAGGTGACGGCTGGAACGCTTATGAAGAAGCCATTGCTCGTCTCAATAAACAATATGACGATGAACCTAGTATTGTTCTAGAACGTCATAATTTTTTCAAACGTAAACAAAGTGTTGAAGAAAGTGTAGAAGACTATATCGCTCAGCTCAGAATTTTAGCTTCTACCTGCGAATTTGGTGCTGGCACAGATATCTACATTAGAGATCAATTCATTTTGGCTTGCTACTCAAAGAAAGTCCAAGAGCGTTTGTTAAGCTGCAAGAATCCTCCCTTATATGAAACAATCGATATCGCAAAAGGGATTGAACGTGCAACTTATTCATCCAAAATTCTACAAGAAAGTCTGTCTCAACCTTCAGTTCATTTAGTTGATCAAGCTTCTGGTTTCACCTCCATTGACCTTGTCAACAATTATTCAAGACAACCAAACAAGAGACCACTCATTTGCTACAGATGCGGATCCAAGAATCATCTTGGCAATTCCCCTACGTGTCCTGCTTCTGGAAAAAAATGCTCTTCCTGCAAGAAGATTGGACATTTTCCCTCCGTTTGCAGAGGTCGCAAGAGATTCACCAGAGTCAATAACATTGAGTTTCAAGAAAATGTAGAATCTTGTTCCTCTAGACTCAATGATGTTATGTTATCCATTGAATGTGATTCTATTGAATTTACTAAAATTAAGAGTCCCTTGTGTGAATTGTTAATAGGCAAGATTTCAATCCAAGTCAAAGCAGATTCTGGATCTCCTATCACCATTCTATCCGACCTTACATTTTATGCTAATTGGAGTCATGTTGTTCTTTCAGAGTCAGACGTCAATCCCAAGGCCTTTGGCGAAAAAGACATCGATATGTTAGGTTTCTTTTATTCTGATATTGCTTGCCTAGGCAGATACACATTTACTAAAGTCTATGTTGCACTTAAGGGCAGGGATATCGTAGGTTGGTTCGATTTGGCCAGAATGGGTTTGATTCTCAAACCCGGATCTGATCAACCTATCGCCCTAGGCGACATTCCTGATGACTATTATACTAGTCATGATTCGGGAAATTTCAATATTTCGGATATTTCCTTTCCCATAGTCAAAATGGACACCTTATTAAATTCCTTTCCGAATTTATTCAAAAATAAGGTTGGCACAGTAATAGGTTTTAAACATGAAATTCGACTTAAACCCAATGCCCAACCCATTATTCACAAAGTTCGTCCTCTTCCCTTGAGTGCTAGAGATGAACTTAAGACTGTCCTAAAAAGTCTCTGCAATGAAGGAATCATTACCCCTTGTGATTCGTCTGAGTGGGTATCTCCTATCGTTGTAGTTCGCAAAAAGTCCGGAGAGGTGAGATTGTGTGCTGATTTACGCTCACTAAATAACAATATAATTGTAGATTGCCACCCCCTTCCCAAAATTCATGACCTTTTGGCTAATTTGGGTGAAGCTAAATTTTTCTCACTCCTTGATCTCAGGTCTGCTTATCACCAGATTCCCTTGTCCCCCGCATCTCAAGAATTAACAACATTCATCACACCCTTTGGTGCCTACAAATACCTCAGGCTTCCCTTTGGTTTAGCTTCGGCAGCCAGTATTTTCCAAAAACTGATGGACAATCTTTTTCAAGACATCCCCGGTGTGCAGGCATACCAAGATGACATCTTGGTCTATGCCAAAGACTCTTTACAACATAACCACACTCTTAATACTGTATTGCAAGTTTTGGAAAAAGCTGGCATGACTATTAGACACGACAAGTGTAAATTTGGTGTTCAAGAATTAGATTACTTAGGTCACTCTCTTTCTCCCAGTGGCATTAAACCTAAGTTCTCTTTAATCAAAGCCATTCGAGATGCCAAACCCCCCAAGGATCGTGATGCTCTTCGCTCCTTCCTGGGCTTATCTGAATATTACGCCAGATTTATTCATGGCTATGCCCAGATTGTTGAACCTTTAAGAGCACTTTTGAGAAAAGGTGTCAAATTCGTTTGGTCTCAAGACTTACAGAAAGTTTTTGATCAAGTCAAAAAGATCATCGAAAATTCACCTGCATTAAATCCTTTTTGTGATGGCTCCAAATGTTTTATCACAGTAGATGCCAGTCTTACTGGTTTGGGTGCCGTTTTGGGACAATGGGTTGAAAGCAAAGAACACACAGTTGCCTTTGCCTCCAGAACTCTTCTTCCAGCCGAAACCAGGTACAGCACAATCGAAAGAGAAGCCCTAGCTTGTGTTTGGGCAATTCAAAAATTCAAATCCTACATTTGGGGTCGAGAATTCGAGATTTACACAGACCATAAACCCCTTATGCATATGCTATCTGACAGTACCTCCAATAGAGCTTCTGCCAGACTTGTTTGTCTTTTATCCAAACTCCATGAATTCCATTTTGTCATTAAACACATTCCCGGAGGTAAGAATTTCAGGGCCGATTGCCTGTCAAGAATGTCTTTAAATGATGATTCAATTATTAATGATGATATTGAGTGCGTTGTTGCCACAATTGATGCAGTTGCTGAATGTCAACCCATTTCTGTAACACAATGGAATGAAGCATATAAGAATGATCTTGTTCTTTCCAAGGTTAAAGATTTCATTGTTAACAAATGGCCTGAAACTAGAACCCTTTCCCCTGAACTAAGAGGTTTTGCAAATGTGTCAGACGAACTATCTTTGGTCAATGATATGGTCATGCGCAATGATTTATTTGTTCCTCCTCAGTCTGTTCGTGATCATATCATTCGTTCTGCCCATCAGGGTCACCTTGGTATTGTTAAGACCTGTCAACGCATCAAGCAATTTTACTGGTGGCCTTCCATGGACTCTCACATTAGAAAGATGATTGAAAATTGCACGCAGTGCATTCTTTCTGATAAGCACTGGAAGACTCTTTCCACACCTTTATGTCCCGTTCCATTACCGGCTGCTCCATGGGACAAAGTAGCTTTGGACTTTGCCGGTCCATATGATGTTTTACCTTCAGAACACAAATTTCTTATCCTTCTTGTTGATTATTACTCTAGATGGCTCTATTATTCATTTTGCAATTCTGCATCTACTGACAATGCTATTAAGTTTTTACAGTCTATTTTTGATGTCGAAGGTTTTCCCAAGTCCATCATTACCGATAATGGTACTCATTTTGTCTCACTAAAAATGTGTTCCTTCCTCAAGTCACACGATATTTCTCACCTCAAAGTGGCCTTGTATTCACCATCATCGAATGGTCTAGTAGAAAGATGTAATCGCATTATTAAGGAGGGTATTCAGACTGCTTTGTCTTCTAGGCTTGATCCTTTAGCTTTTGTTCATGACAAAGTGTGGGCATACAATACTTCCCCACATTCCACCACTGGTGTCTCGCCCTTTAGTCTACTTCGTAAAAGAGGTTTTCATTCTGCTCTCAATCCCAGTTGGTTACATAAAGATTGTGATTTATCAAATTCTTCCTTTTCTGTACAGGATCGTGTGTGTGCAAAACAATTGTCAATGAAATCACGCTTTGACAAAGGTAAACATTCTGTTGATCAACCTTTACAACAAGGTGATCTTGTTCTTGTCAAACATCCCAAGAAAGTTTCTAAGGGAAAATCTAAATTTTCTTCCCCTAATTTGGTTACACATGTCAGTAAAACGTCAGCTCTTCTTGATGACAGTGGATGGTGGAACAAACGAGCTCTTGTTAAGGTTTCTCCATTTCAAGCCCATGTCATCAGGGAACATGCCACTTCAGATTCCGAACATTGTGATTGGTTTGATTATTCACCCTCATCCAATCCAATTACTGAATCTTCTTCTAATCCATCTATTGAAATTTCAGATGCCATACCTTCCACTTCCACCTTACCAACGACCTCTATTTCCACAGAGTTAACCGTGTCACATGATTCGACTTCACAGGAAACCTCTGAAGTGGCAACAAAAAGAGCTTTCCGTTTAAAGCAATTATCATGTAGATTGAGAGACTATATTTTAGAATAACTCTGTTTTATTGTTCAATAGCTCATGTTCACACTCATATGTTTTCTTTGTTTCTCATTGTAGTGGGAAGGATGTTATATATTCACAATTGATTATTTATCTTGGTTCTCTCGTGCTTGCAAGCACGAGAGACCTTCAATGTTTGTTCTAGAACCCCATGTCCAGCCTCGAGGATTCCTGGAACGTCACTTTAGACGTTGGTTTCCTCAAGACTGGACGGCTCTGGTTGTGGGTGCTTACATGGAAACTTATTCCTGAAATAAAGACTAAACGGAACCTACGCTAGTCTCTGTGACTATTCATAACATATACCCATACACTTAAATCAACTATTTAATTTCACTCGGCTCTAATTACCATTGTTGATTTTTTGTTTGAAATCTGTTTATTGGCATTTTGAAAACAAAGAAAGACATGGAGACGAAGAACAAAGCCTTCACGGGTGTATGCATCCAATCATAGCAGTGATACAAGATTATGCAAGAGTATAGAGGTAAGCAGAGCAGTAAAACAAACATGTATTATCTCAAGTGCACAATACAGGCCCCTCAACAAGTCCACATCGGGTCAAGTTTATAAGGAATCTTGACAGCTGAATTAAGTGCGGAAGAGGAGGGGTGGAATGCCCGTTTCTGAGAGGAATGTGAGATAGGAACATTTTCAAACCTAAACGGAGGAAGGGACGTCGTGAAATATAGGTGTGATGATGCTTTGTAGGGAGGTCAGTGCACACAGGCTGCTCAGTTTAGGGTGTCGCAAAAGGTCAGGATGTAACTGGGATGGTGCCAGCCGGGTGGGGGCCGTAAGTGCCTTACATGTCAGTGGGCGTCTCTTCAATGGGGGAGGGGGGTAGTCAAATAGGTTGAAGGCTTTGAGCCTGGGAGGGGTAAAGCACAAGTGTTACAAGTGGGTGAGTCAAATTATGAGAGGCTGCCACGTGCATGTAAATTTCTTTTCAGAGTGGGACAACCTATGGGACAGCAGTTCCATGGCCAGTACGTGCCAAAGGCATTAGAACCACCGAGCTATCGGTGGTGCTGAGGTGTTCTTCCAGTGGAGGGCTCTTAGCTGTCTGGCTGCCCCCAGCATGTGAGCTATCAGCTGCCAGTTGGTGTGTGTCATGGCTTGTAGTATCAGAGGGCGAATGTCCAGGATCCCCGTATTGAATGATTCAGGGAGTGGGTAACCCACCAACACTTTGTTGTGGCTCAGGACCTCCTTCCAGTATGTTACTATGAGAGGGCAAGACCACCAGATGTGAAAGAATTCACCAGTCGCCGAACTGCACCTCCAACATAGTGAAGATGCAGTTGGGTAGATGGTGCGCAAGTGGGCCAGGGTACACTACCACTGTGTCATCAGTTTATATGTGGGCTCACATTGGAATATGCTCCTAAACAGTTTGGGGATATCTTGCCAAAGCTGGTCCCACTGCTTCTGAGAGATTCCCTCAGCAGTATATGCCTGCCATTGGGTTTGGTAGGGGTGTGTCTTGGGTGGGAGTCAGTGTTGGAGTACTTTGTGAGTGCAGGAGATTAAGCCCCAAACCAGGGTCTCAAAGGGTGTGAGGGAACATGTGGCCCCCTGGTCATTGGCGGGGAGCAGCACCCAGTGTCTCAGTTGATGGTGTTGTAGTCTAGCTGACTCTGGAATCCTAAAGGTCATGTTTGGATTAATTGAAGTTTTTATTCTGGTTGCCTTCAAATAAGTCTGAGAGAATGAAACAGTCCTCCTCCCTCAAATCTTCAAAGGAGTGGGACTGTAGTGCCAGGGCGAACTCTGGGTTGCGAGCTAGAGTAGTGTTGGGAGATGCAAAGGTGGTAAGATCTCTCTTGAGAGCAATTTCATCCCAGATTTCGAGGATCATTTTGGTGGGGATGGCTATGTTGGCGTTCCAGGGACGAGCATGTTTAGGAAGCCATGGCAAGACCCAGAGAGGTCTACAGACCACCACGCGATCCATGTGGAACCAGTGCTTCTCGCTCCCTTGCACCACCCATTTTGAGACATGGACCAAGTGGGCCACCCAATAATATTTGAGGAGATTGGGGCATGCTAGGCCTCCTCGGTCGCTATGGAGCGTTAGTATGGAGTTAAAGAGCCTTAGGCGTCCCCTGCCCCCCAAGTAAAGTTGCGAATATCCCGATGAAGATTAAGGATGGCACCCCCAGTCAACTGATCTGCATATAGCCATGTCTGAACTGGGGTGGCTGAGTGGGCTAAAGAATGATGATGGATTAAACCCAGATCAGTTGACTGGGGGTGAGTGTTTGATTTGCTCAAACGCTCCTTCCATCATCCCCTTTTGTGTCGCTTTGTTCGCCCTAAGTGTGGCAGGGTATGCTCAGACGTGAGTCCCTTGCTCACTTGGCCACTGGATTCAAGATAGCCTGGCTGATGAGGATTATGAATCCGAAACCGGTCCCAGGATGCTTGTTTCCGGTCCAGGGAAGACATGGCTTGGCAGTTCGGGCTGGACTGTTCTCATGAGGCACAGAGTCAGACTGATTTGCATATAGCCATGTCTGAACTGGGGTGGCTGAGTGGGCTAAAGAATGGTGATGGATTAAACCCAGATCAGTTGACTGGGGGTGAGTGTTTGATTTGCTCAAACGCTCCGTCCATCATCCCCTTTTGTGTCGCTTTGTTCGCCCTAAGTGTGGCAGGGTATGCTCAGACGTGAGTCCCTTGCTCACTTGGCCGCTGGATTCAAGATAGCCTGGCTGATGAGGATTATGAATCCGAAACCGGTCCCAGGATGCTTGTTTCCGGTCCAGGGAAGACATGGCTTGGCAGTTCGGGCTGGACTGTTCCCATGAGGCACAGGGTCAGACTGATTTGCATATAGCCATGTCTGAACTGGGGTGGCTGAGTGGGCTAAAGAATGGTGATGGATTAAACCCAGATCAGTTGACTGGGGGTGAGTGTTTGATTTGCTCAAACACTCCGTCCATCACCCCCTTTTGTGTCGCATTGTTTAGAGTACGGCATGTTAATTTAAATTAAAAAAAACAGGGTCAGATTTACAAGCCCCTTGCTCCGCTTTTATGCCGCCGTTGCGTCACTTTTGTGACGCAGCGGCGGCGCAAAAGATGCACCATGGTGCGGGGTATTTAACGTGACGCATCTCTCAGATGCATCACGTTGTAAAGCCCTGCACCAGAAGAGGCGTACCATCGCAGGGGGAGGCGTTCCCGCGCAGGAACGCCTTCCAAAAGTGGCTGAGTGAAATCTAAAGGATTTCACTAAGTCACTTTTGGGCCCATGCTGTGTCAAAACCCTGCGCCTGCTTGAAGCAGGCCTAACGATTGACGCAGCATTGTGCACATAGGACCCCCCTGATCATTGCTGGAGCTGCGTCGCACTTGCAAAGCAACACCAGCAATGCACCGTTTTTATGACACAGATGCGTGACGCATCTGTCCCGTTTTTGCCCCATGGTGCGCCGCATTGTAAATGCGGCGCACCATGGGTGGCAGAGCTGCGGCGCACAATAACTGGCGCATGCCTGGGGATGCGCCAGTTATTGTAAATCTGCCCCACAATGTTTAGGTGCACAACAAGGGAAAGGTGCAAGTGCGCCATATTAAAGTTAAAGCATTGAGAAAGCAAAATACTAAAATGTAATACTGTACTCGTAAAGTGGGCACCGTGCTGAAACCTAAAGCACGGTGTCCCGGGGGAGGAGGGTGCTGCAGGCGGGAGGCAGGAGGGGCTGTGGGTGGCAGGCACCATTGTAGAGCGTCTGCTGTGTTAAAGCAAAATAAACCATTTTTATATACACAATGGCTCCTCGCATAGCATGCCGCTACTGAGTATTTGTAAGTGCTGAAACAAGGGTGGTTTTAAAAATACAAAGAAAACAGTTGTGGGAAAGCATGTCCTGCCTGCAACAACTAGTAGAAGAAAGTCCTTGAAGAAAATAGGTAGTGCTCACAGTCTGTAAATAAACCCAAACATCTGAGAAACAATACAATTAAAAGGGCCAGTCTTCATGGGAGTTCAAAAAAGTAGATGGTACTAAGGAGGGACTACTAAGCCTATTGACTAATCAAAAGCAACCATTAAGAAAGGACAGTAACAGGAGCCAATTAAAAAGATAGGAAGGAAATGGACGGGTCTTCTATTCCATACCTCAATAGAGCATGTCTGGAAGAGACAGCACACGCGCTGCCTAGGCGAGACCTAATAAAGTGGACTGGCAGGTGTTTAAAAACATTCTTATTTTTATCGGCGTCTCTTCAATGGGGGAGGGGGGTAGTCAAATAGGTTGAAGGCTTTGAGCCTGGGAGGGGTAAAGCACAAGTGTTACAAGTGGGTGAGTCAAATTATGAGAGGCTGCCACGTGCATGTAAATTTCTTTTCAGAGTGGGACAACCTATGGGACAGCAGTTCCATGGCCAGTACGTGCCAAAGGCATTAGAACCACTGGGCTATCGGTGGTGCTGAGGTGTTCTTCCAGTGGAGGGCTCTTAGCTGTCTGGCTGCCCCCAGCATGTGAGCTATCAGCTGCCAGTTGGTGTGTGTCATGGCTTGTAGTATCAGAGGGTGAATGTCCAGGATCCCCGTATTGAATGATTCAGGGAGTGGGTAACCCACCAACACTTTGTTCTGGCTCAGGACCTCTTTCCAGTATGTTACTATGAGAGGGCAAGACCACCAGATGTGAAAGAATTCACCAGTCGCCGAACTGCACCTCCAACATAGTGAAGATGCAGTTGGGTAGATGGTGCGCAAGTGGGCCAGGGTACACTACCACTGTGTCATCAGTTTATATGTGGGCTCACATTGGAATATGCTCCTAAACAGTTTGAGGATATCTTGCCAAAGCTGGTCCCACTGCTTCTGAGAGATTCCCTCAGCAGTATATGCCTGCCATTGGGTTTGGTAGGGGTGTGTCTTGGGTGGGAGTCAGTGTTGGAGTACTTTGTGAGTGCAGGAGATTAAGCCCCAAACCAGGGTCTCAAAGGGTGTGAGGGAACATGTGGCCCCCTGGGCATTGGCGGGGAGCAGCACCCAGTGTCTCAGTTGATGGTGTTGTAGTCTAGCTGACTCTGGAATCCTAAAGGTCATGTTTGGATTAATTGAAGTTTTTATTCTGGTTGCCTTCAAATAAGTCTGAGAGAATGAAACAGTCCTCCTCCCTCAAATCTTCAAAGGAGTGGGACTGTAGTGCCAGGGCGAACTCTGGGTTGCGAGCTAGAGTAGTGTTGGGAGATGCAAAGGTGGTAAGATCTCTCTTGAGAGCAATTTCATCCCAGATTTCGAGGATCATTTTGGTGGGGATGGCTATGTAGGCATTCCAGGGACGAGCATGTTTAGGAAGCCATGGCAAGACCCAGAGAGGTCTACAGACCACCACGCGATCCATGTGGAACCAGTGCTTCTCGCTCCCTTGCACCACCCATTTTGAGACATGGCCCAAGTGGGCCACCCAATATTATTTGAGGAGATTGGGGCATGCTAGGCCTCCTCGGTCGCTATGGAGCGTTAGTATGGAGTTAAAGAGCCTTAGGCGTCCCCTGCCCCCCAAGTAAAGTTGCGAATATCCCGATGAAGATTAAGGATGGCACCCTGGGCAGTAGGGGTGGGGAGTGTATGGAACATGTAGAGGATTTGGGGCAAGATGAACATTTTTACCCTGTTGAGTCGGCCCAATGAGGAGACCTATAGTATTTTTCATCAGCCAAAGTCTTCTAGGAACGAGCACTGATATTCTGGTCAGTTGGCGCTTGTCCAGGAGGTCTGGGGTAAGATTTAGCTCTAATATTTTATGGATTTTGGAGCCCATTGGAAAGGGGTAAGGGCCAGTAAGTCAGGGAGATTGCATTAGGAGTTGTCAGGCTGAGGGCGTGCGATTAAGCCATATTGATTTTGAAGCCAGAGACTTCTTCAAAGGCAGTTAGCATGGAAATTAGAGAGGGAAGGAAGAGGACTTCCATATGCTTATTCCCACCAAAGGAGATGTCTGCGATGTCCCTTGCCAGGCGAATACGAATCATAAGGGGTTCAACCACCAGTGAAAAGAGTAAGGAGGATAACAGGCAGCCCTGTCTAGCGCCCCTTGCCAGGTCAATAGGTTAGGCGGAGTGCCTATTGACATGGATAGTGGCAGTGGGGGCAGTATAGGCTGCCATAATTTTGGAGATTATGCCAGGGCCCAGTCCAATCTTAACAAGGGTAGCCCACAGAAAGGTCCAGTTGACTCGGTCAAAAGCCTTCTTGGCATCTAGCGAGAGAAGGCAAGCGGGGATGTTGTACTGATGGGCTTTTTCTTCCAAGTGTACAAGCTGGCAGATATGTTCAGCTCCCTGTTGCTGGCAGATAAACCCCACCTGGTCTGGGTCAATAAGGCCAGCTAGATAAGGCTCCAGTTGATTTGCAAGGATCTTGGTGTAGACCTTGACATCTATGTTCAGAAGAGCGATTGAGCGGTAAGATGCACACAAAGTAGGGTCCTTACCAGGTCTGGGTATGAGTACAACCTCTGCCCCCGCCATAGTGGTTGTTAGGCCCATCTCTGCTGTGAAGGATTTGAAAAGAGCCAACAAGTGCTCCTAGAGTTGAGGGAAACATTTGTGATAAAACAACACCAGGAGATCCCTAAGAGCTCTCTGGAGTTCAGCCAAGGCAATAGGAGCATCCAGGAGCTCCAAGTAAAGACGGTTCAGGCATTCCCAAGGCAGTCATTAAAGTATGTGTCTATGCACTCCTGGGATGTATTGTTCCCTGTATAGAGAGCCTGGTAGGAGCTATGCCCTTTGATTTGACATCTTTTTAATAGCCCACGTGCCGTCCCCCAACTTAATTGTAGAGTTGTGTCCTCGTCCTGTTTGTTAGCCCAGTCTGCAGGCAAGGAGGGAACCCACCTTGTCAGCCCCTCATAATGTTTCTGTTTCAGGGCCAGCAGCGATTGTTCCACCTTATTTATCCAGCGCACTCATAATTGACCACTGAGTGTGGCTTGCTGCTGTTTGGCGCATTTAGATGAGGTGGAGTGGTCAAGGCGCTCCATGGTCTTAATTTACGCCGTGAGACCATATTTAACAAATTGGTCTACTGGTGCACAGCCGATGGCGATAGAGGATATGGTCCGTCATATTGTGCCCTTAAAGCCATCTCACAGGGTATAACCTGAGATCTCAGGGAGGGCCTTGGTTTTAAAATATGTAACAATTTGTCTGTGGATTTCAGCGGCTTCGAAAGCGTCCCTAAGTAAATAAGGTGGAAGTCGCCAGCGGGGTATGCAGGTGCGGTAGAGCTCGGTTTGGATAGAAAAATTTCTAGGTGGGCATAGTCGGAGATTGAGATGTACGAGAGGTAAGCCAAGTCTAAGCTCCATAATAATGTGGAGGTGAGGAAAAGGTAATCGTTGTGAGAGTATGAGGAGTGGACATGGAAGTAAAAGGAGTAATCGTGGACCCAGGGTGACAGTATCTCCAGGCGTCCACCAGTCCAAAGTCCATAAGGTCACATTAGACGGTTGTAGACATTGCTCCCACCACCTGGAAAGAAGTGGCACTGCAGTCTAGTTTGGGGTCCCATACAAGATTAAAGTCGCACTCCACCACCATGTCCCCGCGACCTTTAACATGTGGCCCTGCAGGGCGGCTCTGAGGTATGCATCTTTGTGGAATCAAGGGTTCAGGCAGGTCAGGTCGATTACCCCTTTTCCATGTTTGCCCGGCGTTAGCCGCTTCTCACCCATGATTACCAAATAAAGAGGCAGGCGCTGGAGACTGGAAGGCAGGAAACAGGAGTTTATTTCCGACGGAACAGAACACTTCAAATCAGACAACAGGGTATCTTCTCGAGGTGCTCTAACAAGTTTCTCTACGGCTCCGTCTTTTATACACAGGTTTATGATGCACAAACATTCCTTATTGCAATAAAGACACTTTGAAGTACAAAAAGGGCATGTTTGGGATCCCAGCTCCAGGCCTATTCCCATACCGGTCGCTCTGATGTTGTTTTCCCCTCCCAAATGTAACATGTGATTGCAATCTGCAGCCGGACATTCCAACAGGACACGAGGGCCGGAGGGGTGGTCTGATCTAAGGTTGGGCAGGCGATAAGATCACGTTTTGCTATGCAGGGCCGGGGGGGTACATCCACGAGACCTAGTTTTATGACTTGGGACTGGGTCGAGAGGCCAGGTGTAGCCGGGGGGGTCATCAGAAGAGAGGAAGGGTGTTCCTGGGAGGAATGCAGGGGTGTCGGTCAGATCTAGGGGTGTGAAGGCCTTCATTAATCACCGCTCCTCTGATGTGAGGCGAGGTCCTACTGTAGGAAGCAATAAACTGCATCTGTTGGGCTAGGTGATGGCCTGGGATCAGGCCGGGCAATCGGGCAGGAAGGAAGAGGTTACCGAAAGGGCCTGTTCTATGGGTGGGATGAAAGAGCGAGGGGGCAGGGGTTCAGCACGGAGGCAGGGTCGTGTTTAGAGGTGCGTTTATAGCCCGCGCAGGAGAGACCGGGGGCTGTCAGGGCACGGGGGAATACTCGCGGGGCTGGGGAGTGGGGGGGAGAGAGAGAGACGCAGGCTATTGGCAGTGGGCAGAGAGGTCATGACACAAAAATGGCTACTATCTATGTTCGTGATGGGGCCTAAAAGGGGACAAGATGGCGGGGCCACTGTTTCGTGACTTTCGCTTTACCTTCAACAGTGGCGAGGGTGAACACAAATGAACGCCGCTTATGTACATATACATTGTCGTTTTCCACGGTCGCCGCTTTTTAACATAAGTTAGGTCATTTCCGTGTTTATCATAACTGACGGGGTATACATATAGTCGTGTGTTGTCAATGAAATAGCGTTTGTCAATACTGGTGGATTTGCATATAACCGTGTGCAGTTGATGCGACATACGAGGTGGAATACATATGAATTTACATTTGTCGTATTTAAAAAGTGACCGATGAAACATTTTACAGGCAAAAAGTGGTTGAGGGAGGAATTTAGTCCAATACAAGCAATTAGTCAAGGGGTGTAGAAAGTTCCGAAAAAAAGGGGGGGGGTCTTCGCCACAGTGTCTTTTTAGTAGCGAGCCATCACTGGTAGGCTCTGGTAGTTCGTTTTCTTCCGTTGGCGCTGTTGAGCACCGGTGGTGGAGCTATAGGTCCAGCTCGGATCCTTCTTTACACGTCGCAGGGTGCGATCTGTCTTCTGCTGTTAGACCACAGTCTGTTTCCTAACTAATCTTTTTAAGGGCGCCTCATGCTGGGCACCCGCATTTCTTTCTCCTTCCGTGGCAAACCCTATTCTACCTAAATGCTGTTCTTTTTCTCTGAGTCAAAATCCACGTGAAAAGGAAAAGAGGGGGGTTTTGTCGGATAATCGAGGGAAGAGAGGGCGGACTGGGACCAGATCTTTGAGACAAACCAAGGAAGCAAAGGGTGATGCGCAGGCAGGTCCATCAATCGGGCTCAAAGGGGCGGGGACTTCTGGCACGCGTTGGTCAACAAGTAGAGGGCTTCAAGGCAGCCCTCCATTTCTTCATTTTCTGCGTTTGAGAGTGGTGCATCGTCCCGCGTCCCGTTGCTCTGCGGCTCCATCTTAGGTCGAGGTTACACGTGCCTCATGATCTGTGGCCAGGCTGTGCGTCACACTCCGGCCCCTCTCTTCCGGTGACTGTGTATCCTTGAATGGGTACCAAACAGGTTTTAGAGAACTGACAAGAGAAGACATTTATACATTTCAATTCCGTCCCAAATCTAAGTAGTTGGGGGTTCGTTCATCGGTCACGGTCAGAAGTTATCACTGTGGAGCATGTATACAGGCATGTCTACTGAGTATGTGCTAAGCCTATTTGGCGTTCATTCATGACGTACAGGGAGAGATCCGACTCTTATTGACTGTGTACTTCATCAAACTCGAAATCGGATCCTTCGGTAGAGACTCGTTTTTCTACCCCAAGCCCTGGCAGTCTTCTATCATCATGAGAGAGAGGTAGAGGCTAAACACTCTTTTCTCGGGGAGCAACAGTTAATCAGGGTCATCAGTTATACTTCGAGTTTACGGAGCTGGGGTCAAGCGGGAGAAACGGGGACGTTTTGGACATCCGTACTTGGGTGCAGAGGGGTGGGGCAATCTGGGCATAGGAGATTGTGTTTCTAACGAGCTGAGAACAGAAGGCCACTGAGGTATAATCCTCCTATAAAAAGGGCCAGATTAGGGGACATCAGTCGTCTTACCTGTCCTTTCCTTCATAGCCAATTCAAGTTCTATCATTTTTACAGAAAGGAGAGGTAGTAATATGGCAAATTACAATTGTTTTAGTTTCTGGCAATTTGTCGAACACCTTTGTGTTCGAAAAACCAATTAGGCTCGTGCCGGCGTGGGCACAACGTTACCACACAAAGGAAGAGGGAACAGGGGGACCCTCGGAGAGAGAGTCGTCCGCATTTTAAAGGAACTATTCGGTACACGTACGACATGGAGAGAAAGAAAGAGAGAGAGAAATGTGTACAATAATAGGCCATTTTAGTGCGCACACAACACAAAACAGTAGGGGTCATGTTATATAGAAACACAGACTGAGGGACAACGTAAATCCATATACTACGTACACATGAATTCAGGCGGGGGGGTACATGTATTACATACAGAACTCAAGACAAAACATAGAACAGTACTTGGCCAAAGATATTTCCTCCTGCATGCTGCGCATCCTTAGTTTCCAATTTAATTCGCCTGGCTGTCTTTTGCTGTTGGTCTCTGTTGCAAATACTTACACTTTCGTCAATTGTTCGGGAACTAACCTGGTCGGGCTAGTACTTACGGTGGGATCTTTGAATCGTTTTTAGCGAATGGGTATCCAGGCTGAGGCAACGGAGGGTGTCAGTTGGGGGAACAATGGGCAGCTTCGAGTTTCATGTCGTAAGAATCTACTCGTAGGTGCACGTCATTCTTGGTTGCATTATTCGGGGGCCGGTTGGAGTCATATTTTTGTCATACTGCAATAACCCGTCAAGTTTCTGCTTCAGGCCACCCCTCCAGTCGCTGGGTTCAGAGAGAGAGAGAGAGATGGTCGTTTCTAAGTAAGGGAGTATTATATCTATGTTTGTTCGTCGTGTATAGGTACTGTGTTCAGGCCCCCTTTTTCCCCATTCCATCGGCCGTTCAATCATCACTCAAGTCGTACAAAAACATCTCTCTTATCAGGTCAACGCGTGCAACGTATATCCAGTCGAGTTACACACATCCGGTCATACACGCGTGCATTCATATCACCCAAATTCGTTTTTTTTTTCACGGAACCATGGCGCGTTGCTTAGGTCTTCTCCATACTTTAGTCGATGTTCCGATGCGACCTGCAGAAAGAAGGGGAAGAAGAAGGGGTGGGGGCAGCGTTTAAAACACATCCGCGCGCATAAACCCAAAGGCTTTTACTTACCACGTATTCGACCTATCTCCGCGGGGTGCAGTCCCTTCCATCTCGGCGTTTTAAGCCCAGAGGGACTGGTAGTGCGGGAGGCATAATCATTGATGGACTGTATATTGCATAGATCGCCCACGTGTGGTATTGCGGATCTTGTGTGGGGGGGGGGGTCGAAACAAAAGGGCAGTCAGTGTAAAGTGGGGGTGAACTCGTGTTCTTCCTTCGAGGAGGAGGGGTGGTCTACAGTGGTACCGGGTCTGGCTTATGGGCATCTGAAACAATTTCCCTGAGATATGTGGCATATAAAGAAAAAACAGAACACCGGGACCTTTGTCGATTGCTTTATGTTGCACAAAAGTAAAATAAAATTTAAAAAAAACAACACACGCAACGAACTTGGACCATTCATATTTGCAATATTTCTGGGTACTTTGCTTTTTAACCTTTAAGTGATCGAATTGCTTTATTTTGCCTGTATTTTACGTATATCGGAAACAATGGTCATGTATTCGAACTTACCAATCCAAGAGCTACGACTATATTTGCTTTTCACAAAACTTTTATTTAAAAAAAATGCTGACGTACAAATGCAGGCCTACAACCACGTGGGCCGGCCACGGAGCAGACTGGAACTGTACCTGAGGGCATATTTATTTGAGGAAAACGTAACTGAGTCGGTGGTCGTTTTACTTCATCAAGGTACGATAAGTGTAATAAAATCATATCGAAAATTCATTGTGGGCAAGTACCATAAGTGTTGAAAATTCGAACTTTCAATAATACTGTAATCAATGACGCGTCAGAACTTAATATCAAATCATTGTCCGAATGTTCAATCAATACTCATCCCCTCCCGCCATGTGCTTAAAAAAAAACTGCATACATATCTCATGATATCAAGTCTGAGCATCCGGAACACAACGGGGAGTTGCGGGTTTCGTTTGTACCGGCACCATTTTGGGTGGGGTCAGGTGGGTCCAAGTATAGTCAAAATGTCTCCACCAACTCGTGGTCGGACCAGAACCTCTTTCGGCAGTCCAGAAGTTTCGTTAAGGGGCAACAGAAGGGACCGGTGACATGAACCATCAATCAAAGAAAAGGGAGGGGGCAACAATCTTTCCCACCGGGTCATACTGATGTTCCACCGGAACTGATCAAATCGGTAGTCTGCAGTATTTTTGGTCATTCAAAACTGAGGCTGGCGCCAGCATGAGGGCGCCAACGTCTCGTGGCTACGTCTTGGTCGTTTTGCGGGCAATCATGGCAGTCGTTCCCCATCGGAGAATGCTTCTGGACGGGGGACTCGTTTTCTAGCTGGCCAGCGACCAGGCCATCCTTGCACGCCAGGCTCATTCCTGCAGAGTCGACCGCCATTTTTAGGAGTTCTGCAGCTACCGGCAGTCACTGGGTCGAAAGAGCAGACGGATTCCAGCCTGCCGGGCGAGGCGTCGTTGCACCGCCGCAGTGGACGAGACCCTGCTGGGTGAGTGGAGCGTCGCTGCACCGCAAGAGTGGACGAACCCTTTGCCGGGTGCGTGGAGCGTTGGGGGTGCAGCTGAGGAGCCTCCACCTGGGGAGGTGGGAGAGGCTCGTCTGCGCCGCCTCTACCTCCCAGTGCACCCCACGCCGTCTTGCTGACATTCGTTATGGCTGGACCAGGTGATGAAAGAGGGGGGGGTCGGAGGCATATGCAAGACATCCCCCCCCCAGTGGCCTGCAAGGCGCCGAAAGAAGAAGGGAATGGGAAGACCAGTACATTCCGGGCCGGGCCATTCAACCCACGGCTTCTCCGGCTGATGGCAAGCTGAGCGTTGGAGGCGACCCCCTACCTGGTGGGGGAAAAAGGGGGGGGTCGTCCGCGCCACCTCCAGACATCCTGGGGACAGGCCTTGGCACGTGGTGTCGTCTCTGGGCTGTTCGCGCAATGGCCCTCTACCCCAGGCCGCCACCGACGCTACCTCGCCAGCTGATGGCTTTTGTAGACTTTCTAACGCCCAAAAACCTACTAAAAAGTAGCCCAAAGTAGCCCAATATTGCTACTTTTCGCAAGGAGGGACAGGAACGGCGTCAGGCGGCGAATTGCATTGTGGGTTTGGTGTTGCAGCAGTTTGCCATGTAAATAGTTGTTTAATATATAGTTGTAAAATAAAACGTTTTAACATGTTCCCTTGCTGGAGTGTTGTATATTTCTAATATTTGCCTAGGGTTTGTCGTTATTTGGGCGGGGTGGGCGGTGGAGCCGAGCTGTCTTGCAGTCATAGCGTCGAGTTCGGCTCTTCTCACTAGTTTCATATTTCCTGAGGGGTTGTTCCTAATGTTTCCATTTCAGCGAGGTCGAAAAGAGATCTCATCAGTGGCCTACTGATTTTGCTCGATTCCTTTTGCTTTTCCTAACGATTTTTATGTTCTTTAATTTGCTAGCACGATACAGCGGCTAATCCGCATTTTTCTTTATATATGTCCTTTTTATTAGGGGTGTCCTCCGGTGGAGCCAGATGGTCTACCTCTAATAAATGGTCCGGGCTGAACCAACTACTGAACAATGGGGAAAAGATAGGCATGACGGGTTACAACGGGGACAAAAGTCTGCACTACCTATCCTTCACTACTTTGCGGAGACTAGATAGAATATTTCTATTCTACAGTATTCGCAAATAGGGAATACCCAAAGAGAGAGCCAATTTCAAACAATCAGTGTTCGGACAAACAATCAATCAATCAAATGAGGAATAAAGATAGGCGCGACGGGTTACAATGGGGGCAAAAGCCTGCGCTACCTACCCTTCACTATCTGCAAAGAGAGAGATCTTCCTGTTCCTCCCTGTTTGTAGGCAGAGAAGATCCTTTCAGAGAACCAATTCCGAACGATTAATGTCCGGTCAAACAATCAATCAGTGGGGGATAAAAATAGGCACGACGGATTACAACGGGGGCAAAAGCCTGCGTTACCTACCCTTCACTATCTGCAAAGACTAAACAGAGTATGGCGACTCCGTGCTTGTTTGCAAATAGAGAATGATCCAAAGAGAACCAATTCCAAAACAATAAATGCTTGGGTAACAATCAATCGAATGGAGAGGGAAGTAGGCGCGACGGGTTACAACGGGGGCAAAAGCCTGCGCTACCCACCCTTCACTATCTGCAAAGGGAGAATACTCCTATCCTTCCCCGTTTGCAGACAGAGAATCTCTCAGAACAAAACAATCAAATGCGTAATACTAGTATTTTCCAATGACAATCAAACAATCAATTCGCAATTCGTCGTGTTACACGACCTTACCCGGACCGCATGGACAGTTTCTCGTCTTCCGTTTCCAGCGCCAGATCGTCCTCTATTCTCCGTAATTGCTGTGGCACTCCTGATGGTTCCCAGTCAGGACCGTAGATCACTCGAGAGAGGTCTGCTCGGAACCAGTGAAGTTCGGATGATCGGCTGCCAGACAAGGGTCTATCGGGCAGGAGCTCTTCCCGATCGTTGTAGTCGTTCACTCTGTCGTTGAGACCTCTCTCACTGGATCCACGTGTCGCTGGTGGGCCCCACGTTTGGGACGCCAATTGTGGAATCAAGGGTTCAGGCAGGTCAGGTCGATTACCCCTTTTCCATGTTTGCCCGGCGTTAGCCGCTTCTCACCCAACTCATGATTACCAAATAAAGAGGCAGGCGCTGGAGACTGGAAGGCAGGAAACAGGAGTTTATTTCCGACGGAACAGAACACGTCAAATCAGACAACAGGGTATCTTCTCGAGGTGCTCTAACAAGTTTCTCTACGGCTCCGTCTTTTATACACAGGTTTATGATGCACAAGCATTCCTTATTGCAATAAAGACACTTTGAAGTACAAAAAGGGCATGTTTGGGATCCCAGCTCCAGGCCTATTCCCATACCGGTCGCTCTGATGTTGTTTTCCCCTCCCAAATGTAACATGTGATTGCAATCTGCAGCCGGACATTCCAACAGGACACGAGGGCAGGAGGGGTGGTCTGATCTAAGGTTGGGCAGGCGATAAGATCACGTTTTGCTATGCGGGGCCGGGGGGGTACATCCACGAGACCTAGTTTTATGACTTGGGACTGGGTCGAGAGGCCAGGTGTAGCCGGGGGGGGTCATCAGAAGAGAGGAAGGGTGTTCCTGGGAGGAATGCAGGGGTGTCGGTCAGATCTAGGGGTGTGAAGGCCTTCATCAATCACCGCTCCTCTGATGTGAGGCGAGGTCCTACTGTAGGAAGCAATAAACTGCATCTGTTGGGCTAGGTGATGGCCTGGGATCAGGCCGGGCAATCGGGCAGGGAGGAAGAGGTTACCGAAAGGGCCTGTTCTATGGGTGGGATGAAAGAGCGAGGGGGCAGGGGTTCAGCACGGAGGCAGGGTCGTGTTTAGAGGTGCGTTTATGGCCCGCGCAGGAGAGACCGGGGGCTGTCAGGGCGCGGGGGAATACTCGCGAGGCTGGGGAGTGGGGGGGAGAGAGAGAGACGCAGGCTATTGGCAGTGGGCAGAGAGGTCATGACACAAAAATGGCTACTATCTATGTTCGTGATGGGGCCTAAAAGGGGACAAGATGGCGGGGCCACTGTTTCGTGACTTTTGCTTTACCTTCAACAGTAGCGAGGGTGAACACAAATGAACGCCGCTTATGTACATATACATTGTCATTTTACACATCTTGGACTTGGTTAGGGATGTAAATATAGAGGAGAGTAAGAGGTTGGGACCCCCATATACAGTGAGTTTTAGGAAGCGGCCATTGTCATCTCTCAAAACTTTTACTGTCTTAGAGCAAAAGGAGGGCTTGCATAAAACAGCAACTCCAGCAGGTTTAGTTGTTGCGTGTGCCCAGCAGCTGAGAAGATATTTTGAGTGGGACATGCAGGGAGCATCACGTGGGAGTAGGTGGATTTCTTGCCAGACTATAATGCCAGGGTACTGCATAAGGAGCTAGCCCCATGTCTGGCACTGTTTGTTAGGAGAGATCAGCCACTATGTGTTAAGGGATAAGATTTTGATATGTGGGTTAGGAGTCATAGGGGAAAGAAAGGTTATGTGCCTTCAGAGTGCAAGACCGTACAAAGGGTATGTCAGTTCAGTTTCAAAAGCTTTTAATCGAATTATCATAACAATCCATGTAAGCACAAACAAAAAGCAAAACAGCAAGTTACAATAAATATTAATCACAACAACACATTATGGCTGACAAAAAATTGTAAAAATTATACACAGAGTAGCCAATACATTTCACTTACTTATGATACATATGTACAAGCCAAGTCCCCCCCCCCCCGAAATTTGCTTAAGTTCCGTGTGCAATAAATGCATACATAGAGTGCAAAAATGCTACATATAATGCAGGGATATAAGACCTAAATACGTTTTCGTAGAAATGTTAAAAACTTTGGACTATATACGAATATAAATATTAAAACTCTGTTAAAAGGAACGGTATTCCAGCAGGATGAATGCATAGTTTATGTATTTTGACTATGTACTGATTACCAATTTAAACAATGATAGATTTCCTAGCATCAATACATTTCATTATATACATAGCTACAGCGAAGCAGATATCTGAATTTTCCAGGCACGTAATTAATTTCCTTGCAATGTTTATGGATCGAGCATTGAATTTTAAAAGAATTGGTTTGAGGTAAAAAAGCCTTAAAAAATTGTAATATTTACAGAACAGTAAAAAATGGCGGCAGCTTTGTCTTGAGAATCCATCACAGGGGCATACGGAATTTGAACCAGTTCTCATAACAGGAAATGCCACCAAGTGATGTGCGGTACCCAATCTAAGACGTGTTAAAACAAATCGGTGTGAATTCAATGTAACCTCAGATAGATATGACTGGAAGCCTTTATTTAGATCAAGCTCTTGATAAAAAACAACCGTTGGTAGCGTCCTAGATTGCCTCGCTCTGTTCTCTTTCTTATTAGATAAAAATTTCTCCTGTAATTCCTTCTTAGAGATAGAGGCAGCAAAATCTGGATGTAATAGAATATCATTGTTGAATAAAATACGATACCAATGGTGGATATATTTCAACCATGGTATGAAGAGAAAGTAATCAAGTTTTAAACAATCTCGTATTATTTGTTGTGTAAACAACGTTTCTGATTTTGCCCAGATAGATCGCCATAATGTTAAAGGACGCAAAGCTGCTAGGTCTGTAATGTAGTTAATTCCTACTTCTTCATGCACTAAAGTTGAAGCGGATTGGGGGACACATAATACTCTGTTTAAGAATTTATTTTCGTCGCATTGCATAGTTTTCCCATCACGGTAACCCCAGATTCCTGCCCCATACAAGGCTGATGTAACACATCTAGCATTGTAAATGGTTACCAGGTCCTTAATTCTTCTGGGGCCACCCAATTTAGTTGAAAAACTGAAGATGCTGTCTGTGTTCCTAGTCATCTTTAGACCTATGTTATTAAATTCTTTTGTCCATTTCCCATCATCTGAAAATGTTATTCCGGGATAACAAAATTTCTTTACTGGTAGCAGCTTCTCCTTATCAATAAAAAAAGTGCTTGTTGAGTTGTTTTTTTTGCCGCAGGACATGGCAACAGTCTTGCTTTTATTAATCTTTAATTTCCTACCCTTGATAAATTCAACAAAGTTATCTATGAGGCGCTGTAGTCCGATTTTTGTACGAGATATTAAAACAGCGTCATCCGCATATAATAGAATTGGTACCACCTTACCATCGATGCGTGGGGCATCAGCTGAAATTTGGCCTAGGGTTGAGTCTATTTGATTAATAAACAATGGAAATAATAAAGGAGCCAAAACACAACCCTGGTGTATGCCTCTGGTAACTTTAAAAAAAGGGGTACATTCTCCTGATGGGCCGTATCGAACTTTACAAGACAGCATTTCATAGAGCCTCCCCAAGAAGTGTACTATTTCCTTGGGGGCGCCTAAGTCCAATAGGATCCTCCATAATATGGCATGGTCCACGTGGTCGAAGGCGCTGCTCAGGTCCGCAAAGCAGAGGAATACATTTCCCTCCTTTGCCACAGTATATTTGTTTATCAGGAGGTCTAGGTTGGTGCATTGCTCTAGGGTACCTAGGCCCTTCCTTAAGCCGTATTGTACCTTAGTTAAAATATCCTGTTCTTCGGCCCAGGTTTCCAATCTCCTTAGCAAAACTCTGCTCATCACCTTGATGGAAGCATCCAACAAGGAGATAGGTCGGTAATTACTCGCCTCGGATTTGGATCCTTTTTTAAAGAGAGGTACTATTATCGATTGGCCCCAGGTTAGGGGGATTTGTCCCTCTGCTGCCGTGTTAAAAACCCTGGTTAGGATGGGTGCCCATAGATCCATTTCGATTTTATAGAGGTCTATGGGAACTCCATCCGGTCCAGAAGATTTACCACCCTTACTGTCGATTAAACCATCATATACCTCATCTAGGTTAATCAACAGAGGTAATGGAGACCAGGTGGAAGTTTCAAGTGTTAAAAGTTCTGAGATATTCCTAGTTGGGTTAAAAATCTTCGTAAAATGCTCAATCCAAACATTACATTCGACATAAGAAGTTAATTCAGGTATGCTATCAGACTTTAAAAAGGGACTATTTATAATTTCCCAGTAAAGTTTGGCATTCTTTGTTTCTGCGGCAAAATTAAGATTAGACCATGCCTCATCCTGAAGGCTTTTCTTCCTGTTAAAAATGGCTACCTTGTAGTCTAAGCGTAATGATTGTATGGTTACATTGTTGCGAGGTTTAACACTCAATGCTTGTTTTAATGCTTGCAAAGTACAATCCCCATCAAACCAACCTATTTTCTTAGCCCTCTTCATACAGGTTTTCCTGGTAAAAATCCCATCAATGGTCACATTCATTTTGACAAATACATCAATTATATTACAGGCAACGACTCCATCGCTCAAACACTTCTCGATTTCAACTTTGCATTTAGTCACCACCTCTAGAAGTTTTCTTTGAGGATCGATACCGGCCCATTAAATTCTCATCCCATTTGTTCTAATGGCTGTGGCATTGATAACACTATTGGTGTCAGCTGGTTCTTTATTACCCCAGCACAACAGCACAACAGTGATACATGGATACTATTATGATCGCTTAATGGTTGTTCCATAACCCAAAGATTTGAATACATGATGTTATTAGAAAGCAGAATATGATCGATACTAGTATTAGTATTTCTGCCTGTATAGGTTGGGCAAGGAAGATTTTCCTTATTCTTTGAGCAATTCAATAGATCCAAGTCAAATTTTGCTAATAGTTTATTCAAAGCCATACCATAAATACAATGGGAAAAATGAAGGTCGTCCCCTGCAACTCCGACACCAGACTCCTTTCTGAGTCCGCAGGAATTACTTTTGGCTAATGAGCAAAGCTTGATGGGTATGTCACGGAGGGATGAATCCTAGAAACCCTAGGGATCAAGGATTGTCAGGTCCCGTTCACTATGAGGAGGGGAGAAGGACATCTATTGTGGTGCCAGAGATGGGTATTGAGATGCACACTCTTGCTGGCTAACCTTGGGCATTGGCATAGAAGAGTCAGACTTTCCAGTGTTCTCAATGACCTAAAAGGAGAAAAAGAAAAATAGAGAAGAACCAATATGGCCAACAGGGCCAAACATCTCCATTCAAGTGCTGGAATTGCTAGTGCACCCGCAGGGGGGCCATTAAAGAGATGTCACTCTCCAACAGTTTGAATCGAGGGGGGCATTGTGGAAGGATGAAGATTCGAAGGCTCTCAGCTTTGCTGCCAGCTGTGGCAGGAGGTAGAAAACAGCGAAGAAGGGACACCAGCGGGACCTGATGCTTTATCTGCCCAGGTTTCCTTGACAAATATCTAGTCAGGAGCATGGGAGTCGACAAAGTGACTGAATTCGAACTGATGTTTAATTAATGACCGTGCATTTACTAGTGCACTTGACAATCCTTGGGACAATATTGAAATCTTAGGGGTACTGTACTTAATCCCTGTTTCAACAGAATAACCCTTAAATATATATATTGGTAGGGGCCTGCTCAGCATAGAGCTTGCATTTGGTGTCTGAGAGCCTGAGGTTGCAGTATTGACATATCTGCTTCCTCGTGATCTTTGTGCCTCCTAAGATTGGGCCAGGACATACCGGAGATCTGCATGAAAGTGCCAGGAGCTAACCTCTGGAGTATGATATTGTGGGTACCATTCGGTCCGGCACGACAGCGGACTGCCACAGGCAGGCTTGCCTTAGGCGTGCCTTTGGCAGGCCCGCTCCGCATCCACCTCAGTGGTGGTTTAAGTAGTCTTCCTGTCAGGCCGTGGAACGACTAGAGCGGTAACCTGCCTAAAATGACGCCCATTGCACGCTGGTTGCAATGGCGCCTGGCCTGCCTGAGTTTCCCAGCTCCCTCCACAACAATCGGCTATTCAGGATCTGTGGTGGACCGGGGAGCGGGACTAGATGAATTATCGTAAGTAATCTGTATTTCGAGCATTCGCCGATGCACATTTACAGTTAAAACATTTAAAATGTTTAAAAGTCTATTAGTGCAGATAACATAGAAATGTGCAGGAAATTGTGCAAAAAACAATGAAGCAATGCGGCAGTGGGGTATGACAGCGCAAGTGCCTGTGTGCTACCTTCCGCTGCATGTCCGCCTCAGTGGTAGTTTAAGTAGTCTTCCTGTCAGGCCGTGGAATGACTAGAGCGGCAACCGGCCTAAAATAATCATGGAAAAATTAGTTAATGGCCAGTTAACCAACTTCCTAGAGAACAACAACTTGCCAGACCCATCACAGATGGATTTCCCAGCCAAAAAAAGACTGAGCCCATCCTTTCAGTGCTGGATAATATCAGGTTAGTAGTGGATCAGAAAAAGGCCCTTGCCCTAATACTACTTAATCTTTCTGAGGCTTTTTATACAGCTTGCCATAGCTTATTGATCAAAAAAATACATGAAATCGGATTTCACTCCAAAACCCTACATAGTTCGGCTCATTTTTAAGAACAGAACACAAACAGTGTAATTAAGCACCTTCATATCATGCCCCCATTTATCTAAATGTGGAGTCCCTCAGGGCTCTTCCCTGAGTTCAACACTTTTTAATATATACGTTTCCTCCCTAGCAACAATTGTCAGAAAGTGGGGCTTTGAGATCTGTTCATATGCACACAACACCCAGCTGGTCATATTAATATAGGAAAGATATGACGAAACCCAAGGTAAACTGACAATCTTCTTCTCTAAAGTGGCAAACTGGATGACAGATCATATTTTAAAATTAAACACTGACAAAACAGAGATTTTACTCTTGGGTAGGGTCCTCCAGATTTGGGACTCCTCCTGGTGGCCTGCCTCATTAGAATCCACTCCGAAGCCCAAGAAAGTAGCAACAAGTCTCTGGGTTCTTATCATCGACTCTCTTTCGATGCAGGAGCAAGTCAATGCCACCTGTGGCAAGTGCTTTGGCATCCTCAAACATTTGATCAATACCGGTTGATTGGCTAAGAACCTTAGTCCAAGCTTAAATCACTAGTAGACTGCACTATGGCAATGCCCTTTATGTGGATATGGCAGACTACCTTTTCACCCACCTCAATGTGATGCAAGACACAGCAGTCACATTTGGCTACAACAAGGACAGATACAGCTCAGCTTCAACCTGCCTGGAAACCCTTCGCTGGCTGTCAATGTGCAAGAAAAAATGTTTCAAGCTTTTCTACCATGCCCACAAAACACTATACAACACTGGGCCTGAAATTCTACAAGCCAAAGTGGAATTCTATAATCCAACCTATGATCTGAGATCACGGAATGTTGCACTTGCCAAAATCAAGCAGATAAAAAGATTCATATCTGGTAGTGGCTCGTTTTCACACCAATGGAACACTCTAACTCTAGGCCAAAGTCTTATCGATAACCACCTTGGGGCAGATTTATGATAACTGGCGCATCCCCAGTTATTTTGCGCCGCTGCTCCGCCACCCATGGTGCGCCGCATTTACAATGCGGCGCACCATGGGGCAAAAACGGCACAGATGCGTCACGCATCTGTGCCGTAAAGGTGGCGCATTGCTGGAGTTGCGTCGCAAGCGCGAGGCAGCTCCAGCAAGGCTCGGGGGTGCCCCATCTATACAATGCTGCGTCAAGACCTACGCCTGCTTCAAGCAGGCGCAGTGTTTTGACACAGCATTGGCCTGAAAGTGACTGAGTGAAATCTTATAGATTTCACTTAGCCACTTTTGCGAGGCGCACCTGCCCCGGAACGCCCACCCTGCGCCGGAACGCCCACAAGTGGCGCAGGGCTTTACAACGTGACGCATCTGCCTAGATGCGTCACGTTGTAAATGGGTCGTAGGGATGCGCCACGTTTACGCCGCCGTTGCGTGACGCAAATGTGGCGCATTCCCATCATAAATCTGCCCCCTTATGTTTAGGAAAAAATTACAAACTTGGGGGCATATTATCAAGACAGGCAATAAAATTATTGACGTTTTAGCGGCAGAAAACAGCCGCTAAAACGTCGATAATGGGCTTGATAAAATGCTCTATGGAATTCCAATTGAATCCCATGTTAAATGTGAAGGACATCTTTCATGGGGTTCAATAGGAATTCCATAGAGTACATTATCGAGCCCATTATTGCCGTTTTAGCGGCAGTTTTCTGCCGCTTAAACAGCGATAATTTCATCGCCTGTCTTGATAATATGCCCCTTGTGTTTTTAGAGCTTTATGTAAATATCTCAGCTATCTTAAATGTATCTCAATATCACAGTTAGAAGGATAGAGAGTATCTTAACGCCGTGATAGCCTCCTGGGTCTGAATATTGCACTCTACAAATTCAGTAAGTAAAGTAAATAAATAAACTGTTTCTCTTAGGAGAAACAGTCATATTTTAAAAGCATAATGAAGCACAATACTTTCAATTATTTCTCTTCCCTCACAATGAAAATCCATTCAGACATTGCATCACAATTTCAGTTTGGAATGTGCTAGTAAACTGAGCTGTAACATATACATCACATTCATATCATCGGTGTCTCATGTCCTATAACCTTGATGACAATACCTTTCTCAGTTCCTCAGCCATCCTTGTTAAAACATGAAAATCATATTACTTCTGTCGAATTACCACGTGATTAAATGATCCATATTGTTCATTTTATGTTAAAAGCAAGTTCATTTCTAAGCATCTCTTCTAATTGTGCAACTACTTTTTTTTCCATTTCCTTTTACGGTTTGTTATTCATTTAATTTGCTTATAAAACAGACGCATTCACTACAACTATCCATTGAAAGATTTTATATATATTATATTTTTATTTATCATACCGAAACTTAGATTAGAATTTACATGTAATATTTAATTATACATCTTACAATGATGAGTAGTATACCTTCAAGAGATCATGCCAAAACCCAAAGAAATCTCCTTTGAATTAAGACATGAAGGGCCTGATTTAGGTCTTCCAAAACATAAATCCCATTATATGCAATAGGATTAATATTTCAGCGGACAGGATATCCGTTACCGCTGTGATGAAGTAACACCTCTGCCAAGATCTAAATCAGGCCCTACCTTCTTCTTTTATCATAATACCTGCAACTATTGGTATTACTTGTTTTTTATTTCTAAACATACATAAAACATCCTGAGCTAACATTTTACTTGTCTGGAGTCTGTAAATGTGTGCATTTCTTGAAATGCACTTGCTCTGTGTACGAAAGTGTGAGTATTAATTGGGGTGGGTGTGAGTCTACCACAAGGAAAAAAACACACACTTGTATAGTTAAACATACAACTTCAATAATTTAAACCTTGGCTCAACCCCAAGTAACTATAGGAAATATAAAGCCAGTTTACCTAAGGAAAAATGTGTGATTTATTTAGCAGCACTAAAACAATTAAAAGTTAAACCACAACACATTAAAATCCTACAACCAATGTCAACAATTTCAAGGAAAATATAATAACTAAATAAAACAAAATGACACAACCATAGCATGAATGGATGTGATTGACCAGGACCTAGGCACAAGCTGAGGCAACCGTGATGTACCCAAGGCCAGCTAAGCCTAGTGTGAGGGCCTAGTCAAAACATGTACCCGTTGACTTAGTATTTTTTATGAAAGTTAAAAACTTCCAGTGAACCAAGCCTGGTAGTTGTAGCTGAAGCCTTCTTTCAGGCATGAAAGAACTTCGAGCAGGAACAATCTGTTGTTCTTGCCGCTGAAGTCACGCCTTGGGCGGAAAGTCTTTGGTGGTTAATCCCAGTCCTCTGGAGGTTGAATAGTTTTTAATTCCCAACTTTTCCATTTCTTAGTCCTGGGTACAAGTAGGAGCAGATCCACCCATTTAGGTGGTCACAGACATGAGATTTGTTCCTCTTCTGTTCTTTCACAGGTCCATATGTGCTCTGAGGAGTTGGGGGAAGGGCCATTTTTGTAGAATTCCCTAACCAGTAAGTAGGGGTCATGCCTAAACACTCCCTAACTAATGGGCATTAAGTTCCACTCCCATTTTTGCAGCACATCCTCTTTGCCATTTTGTAAACTATTCCACAGTTCAGCATTCCTGATTCAAGCCAACACGGCAGGAGTGGGGTTAGGAGGTGGTTTATTTATCTTAATGCATTCTGTGGCCAATTTGTGGATCTATTTCCATGTATTCCTTCATAGAACAGTGGAGTTAATATTGCTTGCTTCTCTTTGGTCACTCACCTGTGGCCTAGTCTTCGGGAAAGAAATGGTTGTGAGCAATAATTCAGTATTTGCCCAGTACATTTTATTCAGATACCTGCACCTCTTAACATGGATCAGCAATCAGAACCACTTTCCCAATCAACAGGGAAAGGGGATTTGCAATACCTTACTTCATTTTACATTTCTTAGGGTAAGGATTTACTTCTAATCTACTCAACTGATGGCATTCACTAGGTCTTGTACAGGTCTCCTACTAACATTACCAAACTGCCGAGGACCTTTCATCCCAATTAAGTAGTAGTATATAGGATACTATGAAAGCAATATTGCCATTCATGATCTTATCTAAAATTAGAATTTACAAAACACTATCTTGCAGGTGCAGAAGAGGACAAGGAAGATGCCTATTGCCAGTTCAACGATTAAAGGCTCTCATTCGTGTGGTATCACTGATTTTTACACATACATGCAGACAAAAACGCTTGGTTTCCCTTTTATCTTAGTTTTTAAGAACGGAATATTTCTGAAATGTGATCTTATTTTCACATTCTATATGATGTTAATTATAACCAGAAAGCCAATCCTTGTGCTCATTGATGGCACAAGAGGGTGATACAAGTAATAAGATTTCCTAATGAAGCTTGGATAGCTGCAGATATATGCATATGGCGGTACTACAGTGATTATGTGTACGATCATAACTTTATCAATAAAATAACTGTAGATATATTCTAGTAGAAACTTAGGGATCTATTACCGGCAAATGGGACCGCCCACTATATGTGCGGCGGTCTCGCAAATCCAATTAAGATGTGCCCGGCACACTGGCGGGCGCATCCTGCATTTTTTACATTGTGGTGGGTGGTGCTTTCAGTAGCACCCACTGCAATGTAAAAAAGGCATTTGTGCATTTGCATGCACAACGTGGCAGGCACCGCACGATGCCTGCCACGTTGTGCATGCAAATGCAGGGGGTACCATATGTGCACTCTCCCCAACACCCTGGGGGCCCGCAACGGGCCTCACATGCAGACTCTGCATGCCTTGCCACCATGGAAAGGCACTATACTGCCTGCATCTTGATACAGATGGCGGTATCCGCCACCATATGTAATGTAAAGTATTGTATTGTAATGTAATGTAATGTAAAGTAAGGGACACATTTATAGCGCGGCTACCACCCAACTGGTATCCTGGCACTGGGATTACCAAAAGACATTGTATGTAACTGAGCTTGAAGAACAGGGCTGAAAATTAATCTCTAGGAAAGAGTCTTGTTTTCAATTCCTTCCTGATGCTTGACAGAGTGTCCATTTGTCTAAGCTCAATTGGCAAAGTCTTCCAGAGCCGGGAGGCTTCAAAACTAAATGATCTGCCCCCCAGTCAAACTTTATTGACATGGGGACTGCATATCGGACTGGCTGAAGAGGATCGCAGGCTTCTTGCTGGGGAGTACCATCAACATTTCCTCTGTAAAAGCTTAGGCCCCATTTTATTTGCTACCCTAAAAACAATACAGAGTGCCTTTAACTGAACTCGCTGCACAATGGGCAACCAGTGAAGGTCTTTTAGGGCAAGCGAGGCTGATGCTCTGTGTTGTCTGTTTAACGCAAGCTTAGCAGCAATGATCTGAATAATTTCCAGTTTTTTTAACAAGGAAGCTAGAACTCCTAAGAGTAGGACATTGCAGTAATCTAATCTGCTCATAATAGTGCTCCTTACCACTTGAGGTCTAGCTGAGGTAGGTAGAAAAGGGAGTATTTTTCAAAGGACTCGGAGCAGAGATAGACCGGTGCTCACGGTTTTATTTACCTGAGAATCTAATTGTAGAGTACTCTCTAGCAGTACTCTTAGATTACAGGCTGTCTTAACAGGCAATGGAAGATTGTTAGCAGAGACTGGCCAGAAATCTGTTTCTCGCATGCAACTATGGAATTTCTCCAGAGGAAATGCATATTGCCCTCAAAGGAGAAGACAAGTTGGGTATCGTCCGCGTAATTTATAATGTCAATGCCATAGGATATTATGAGGGAGATGAGTGGGCCCAGGTAAAATTAAAAAAGATTGGACTGATCGCCAAGCCCTGCGGAACCCTGTGTTTTACTGGGCTATTCTGGGAGAGAAATGGCCTCAAGGTCACTGCCTGCGGTCTGTTTGAAAGATAGAACTGCAGCCATTCCAGTGCCTTGCCCACGATGCAAATCTCTTCAAGCCTCCTGATCAAGATCTTATGGTTGACTGTGTCGAATGCAGCTGACATGTCCAACAGCACTAAAATGGATGTTTGACCACAGTCAGCCCACATTCTTAGGTCATCCAGGACAGTCACCAGAGCAGTTTAATCGCGCGTATTCGTGAAGACAATGTGACCGCCAGCGCAGCCTCCTGTGTATCATCGCGACTACCAACGTCGTCGAGAATATTGGTGGAAATATTTGTAAAAATGGGAATCATTATTACACATTGTTGTAGAGATATTGAAATTTTGATACATGTTTTTATAGAGTTAGTTATATAGTGAGTTATCTACTGTGATGATTAGAATTAATAATATAGTCATAATTTTTTAATGTGGTAGTGGCAATTGAATTCCTGCTTTTGCTTTCCTCTTTCAAGACTTAACCACGGGATTCGCGAGGACCAACTTTCATCGGAATCGCAGGCCTCACCACAAAAACGGAAAATGGGTTTTAGAGATGCTTGTTCTAAAAATACACTAGAAAAACATGAGTTTGAAGTGTACAGTAATAAACCCCTAGTGTGTAAGATTCTGTAATATGTGTACATATATGGGTTTTAACTTTATGGAAAAGACTGTCGCGGTTAACGGTGACATTGTGACATCTTGAATAACTGCGAAAATTGAAAATAGGTCTGCAAGATGGTTTTTAAAGAAACTTAGTAGAGAAATATGAGTTTAAACATGCTTTCAAAAAGATGTCTTTATATAGCAATATGTAGAGGTCATTGTTCAGAATGGAATTTTTTACATATTATTTTAGATATGTTGGTGGTCATTGAGTGTCTACTTTTGTTTTCTGTTTTCGCGATGTCACCGCTGGTATCGCAACATCGTCGCCAATATAAAAAATATAAAGAAAAATAAAAACAGCACATTAATCCACTGAAGAAAATACAAGCTTATAAAAATATTTATTATAAAGGCAATTTTAGATAGAAAATACAATTTAAAAACCTTAACAATTCAATAAAACAATTCATAGATTACATGGCCATTATAGTTGGGAAATAAAATTTGATAAAACTTAGAAATTCATTGAAAAAAACAAAGGTTATAGGGATGGTATAGTTAGGCTGACATTTCACTCGTACAAAACCAGAGGAATTCAGCAGTTCTAGTTAGCTGAGCTAACTATAACTCACACCCTCAAGGCACTGCTTATGACCTCACATATTACAACACTCATCACATGGTCAGTGACATCACTGATGACATCTCAAATAACATCACTGATGACATCATCAACAGAATCTCTCACACACCTACTCACACCCCAATATAACCTTTCCTGTACCTACTCCAATTGCAACACTACCATTCTCAAAACTATTGACACAACCATACCAGTACATACACATCAATTCAGTGATTCATAGGTGATGGCGCGAGATTACCAGTGTAGGATATTTCTAAAACACACCATACTCACCTGGGCCCATAAACATACACTCTTTAAACCGGTAGTCTATTTTCTGTCGATAAGGAGTTTATAATTTATACCTGTACACCATACCTTACCAATTCCTTGTCACTTTAATATTCTAATTCCTTAGGTCAATGGATCAGGTAGTTATAATAGGTAGAGAATAACAATTTACTTTATCAAGGAATAAACACAGACTCCGGAAAGTTTTAAACACTTTATCTATGCAATATTTTGTGAGTCAAATACCAGTACATATTGATTAATAACTTTTCAAGTAGGAAAATAATGATCAATGAAAAAATCTTTAGAGACTTAGCAAAAATGTTAGACATTGGTACCTGGTAAGGGTGAGAAAGGGAAACGGTACAAAGACATACCACACACGTTTATAATTACCTAGAATGTGGTGAGGACCAACCCCAGGCCAAGGGCTGGAAAGAAAGGGCTCCCAACTAATCAGGAGCAAACAGGTCAGGACAGGTGCAGGACAGGACAGGTAAGCTCTTCTAAGTGCAACGCCAGTGTCACACCCCTCTCTGCAGCTACTCTTGTTCCCCTTCTATTGGACAGAGTCTTCTCCTTCAGCAATTTCCCGATTCTTCTTTCAGAGTGCTGAAGCCTGCGGCATCCACGATATTCTTCAGCAGACGTTGGGTCGGTGACAAGTCTGTGACAAGTCGGACAATCTAACTGACCAGGCCTACTTTAGTTATACCATTTTCCAGAGCATGTACCACCCCCCAATGTTGCAAATTTGTGTTTTCCCTTCATTTGATTGGTCAATGACACTGGGAGAGGTCATCACTCCATACCAGTATGAGGTATTTTTCCTTTATTTTAATTGATCTATGTTCCCGCCCATAATTTATTTTCCCAAGCTTTTATTCCACCCAGCAATATTCATTTCATTTCATATACAATGTATACATTTCTTTCGCTTTTTCTTCCTCTCTCCGAGTAAAGAGGTGAGGTTTCAGGCGCATCGCTGGTAAGATGGGACTTGGCAGACATTCAATGCCACGACTTCAAGGATTTCAGAGTTCAAGTGCGCATGCACAGCAAATCCAAGATGGAGAATGCAGACAACCTTCAGGCCCAAATATGAGCTATTAATAAAGCCTTTCACATATGCAGTTACTCACCCGTATACCACTGACACATCCATTCACTCACTGACACAGCCATTCGCACATTCACTCACTCATATAGCCCCTCACAGATGCACTCACAAATCTATACAGCCACTGACTCACAGGAAGTCACAAACACCTTCATCCACCCACACAGGCACTCATACACCCATACAGGTACTCAGACAACCAATCAATAATCCATGCAGTCACTCATGTACCTACTCACCAACCCACACACTCGCTTGCACACCAACTGAAAAACTGATGCACACATTCACACAAATTAGTCACTCGCCCATACATTCATTGACAAATTTATAATCACTCATTTATACAGTCAGTCACGCACCTACTAAATCATCCATATAGGCACACCTACACCCACTGATTCATCTAAACACCTTGGTGTATACATTTTTAGAAACGCTCACAGTCAACAGATGATGCCATGAGTGATGTTATTTGAGATGTCATTGGGAATGTCATATGTGGGGTTATAAACAGTGCATTGCAGTGGCGCAAGTTATAGTGAGATCAGCTAACTATAACTGCTAAATTGCTCCGGTTTTATACAAGTGAAATGTCAGCCTAACTGTAACACCCCTGTACCCCTTGATTTTTTCACTGAATATATATATATATATATATATATATATATATATATATATATATCCAATGCAAGAAAAAAGATCGCGGCACACTTCTTGGTTTAACGCAGTTGTTTATTCAAACGTGACAACACCTCCTACGCGTTCCGAACCGTAGTTCCTGCTCACGGTAGTGATAGTGATTAGTCCCTTCTCACTTTCCTCATTTATATCATTACACACCCCTTTATTTATCTGGGACATGATGGTACTTGTAGTTATACATATTGTCACTATGCATTACATCATGCATTCCAATATGTGGGATAAACACAGCAACGGGGAGTATTTTTGTTACTGCATTGGAAAGCGTGCCTATTTTTAAAGGATCCTTCGCTTCCTTGACGCTCCTGATGCACACGTGCGTGTTAAGTCAGCCAACATAGCACCTGATGGTTGATTTAATGCGTAACTTTAGACTTAATGTCTGGTTCAATTCACGGCTGAGTGCCCTACGTCCCCGTTGTTGTCCTATATCCCATATTGTATATTTGCATGAGGTCATTTACTGTGAGTTACCATATCCAATATGTTCGGTCTGTCACTAAAAGCAATTAATTACTGATTTACCAAGAGTTTGGAGAGTCTGATTGCACTATTGTAGCAGACGTGCAATTTACAAAGTTCATTAGTATTACTGCATTATAAATGAACATAAAGTTCTTCGCCGCCGTTGAGGCAAGCTGGCTGCTTGGTTTTGAACCTTATGATTAGTTTCGATTCCAATCGTCTCAATTTTTGTGTACAGTTGCCACCTCTTTCATGTTGTGGAATACTTGCCATTCCAAAAAATTTCACATCAAGCCAAGTTTTTGTTTCATGATTGGCCATATGTTTTGCGATGGCGTATGAGTGGTCACCATTTTGGATTGCACGAATGTGTTGCAATATTCTAGTTTTGAGAGAACATGTTGTGCTGCCTATATAGGCTTTGCCACAAAAACATTGTAACATATACACAACGTACGACGACTCACAGGTAATACTGGTCTTGATTGTAAAGTTTTTGCCATCTGGATCACTCAAGTTCTTAATGTTTTTTCCTATCTTGCAAGCCTTGCATGTTGGACATTTACTAAATCCTTTTTTCCTCTCATCCAGCCAAGATTCTGTTTTTTTCATTACAAAATGACTTTGAGTGAGTTGATCCGCAAGGTTAGGAGCCCTTTTATATGCTATCAGTGGATGGTCACCAATAGTCATTCCTATGTCTGGATCTTTGCGTAAGACATGCCAATATTTCATCAAGGCTTTTTGTATTTTGTGACTCTCCTTGCTGAATGTTATTATCAACCGTGGCTGTTCCTCCTTTTGATCTGCATTCCGTAGATTTTCCTCTGTGGGTCGGTTCCTTTGTTGGTCCTTATTTACAAGAGTATCTGCTCTTGTTTTAATGCGAGCTCTTGTTTCATATGCTTCAAGATCTGTTATTTTGTATCCTCTTTGTTTAAAGCGTTCCTTAGTCTCTTTAAATTTCTTCTCCATTTCAGAGTCCTCCGAGCAATTTCTTTTCATCCGTAGTAATTCTCCATACGGAATGCTCTTTTTAAATTTCTGTGGGTGAAAGCTCAGACCATGAAGGAGACTGTTTGTCGCTGTTTTCTTTCTATGGACAGTTGTTTGTATTTTCCCATCCGATATATACACTTTTGTGTCCAAGAAATCTATCTCTTTGGCGCTGACGGTATATGTAAATTTTAATCCTACATTGTTATTGTTGAGGACTTCGAAGAAAATGAGGAATTCTGCTTCAGTTCCTTTCCACAAGAGAAAAAGATCATCAATAAATCGTAGCCAAATGGCCACTTTGGCCATATGCTGGTCGTTTTCCTCTCTCCAAGCCACGCTTCTCTCCCACCACCCCATCATGAGATTGGCGTAGCTTGGAGAGAAGGAAACTCCCATCGCCGTTCCACAGCATTGTTCATATAGAATTTTATTGAACAGAAATACGTTGTTGTGCAGGCACATGGAGATCATTTCCATGATCATTTTTGAATGTTCTCTCTGCATGATAGGTTGTTGATCCAAAAAATAGCTAATCGCTTTTAATCCGATGTTATGGTCGATGGATGTGTATAGTGATATCGATTGTCACCAGAAGGTAATTCGGTTGCCACTCCGTATCCATCAGAATACGCAAAAAATCACCCGTGTCCTTGATGTAGGAACTCAATGTGGGCACAATTGGAGCAATATAGTGATCCACATAACTAGAAACATTTTCGTAAAGACTGCCACAGCTGGAAATTATTGGGCGTCCTGGGGGTTTATTAAGAGTCTTGTGTACCTTTGGCAGAAAGTAGATTGTCGGCATGATTGGATTCTCGACCATTAAGAATTTCTTTTCTATCTCAGTTATCAATCCTTTTGAGTGCCAAGTGGTTAGTTTGATTTCAAGTTCCTGTTTCATTTTGTCTATGGGGTTCTTCGCGAGTGCTTTGTAATTCTTGGTGTTACTCAATTGTCTGATTGCTTCCTCCACATAATGTTCCTTTTCCATTACAACAATGTTGCCGCCTTTGTCAGCGGGTTTGATCTCAATTTTAATGTTGTTTCTCAGACTTTGTATTGCCATCCGTTCCCCTTTTGTTAAGTTCTCTTTATTGTTCTTGTTTTAGGTCTTTTGCATTCCTTCAATATCACTCATTACCAATTCATGAAAAGTGTCAATTTTATTACCAGGATAAAGGATCGGGCAAAATTTTGATTTGGGTTTAAAGTTTGTAGGGCGGTATTCGTCTGTGGTGATGCCCATTTCATCTAGCACCTGGGTGTCTGGTATTTGCATATCTTCGATCTCATTTGCTAACTCATAAGCAATGCGTAAATGTGGCATTTCAGATGTTGAGTATTCAGGCATCCGATCTGATGGTATTGATTCCACTTGGGTTTTGGTTGTATTCGTCGATTTTTTGGCAAAGAATTTTTTCAGCTTGAGTTTCCTCGTATATTTGTAAAGGTCAATTTTTGTCTCAATTATGTCATAGTGGGTTTCAGGGCAAAACGAGAGTCCTTTATTCAGTAAACTCATTTCATTTGATGTTAGATTGTGTCTAGACAAGTTGATTACTAGATTTAGAGTTTCACTTTGTATTATTTTCTTGTCACCGTTCGGGCCCTCAAGTTGTATCTGCCCCCTTCTTCGCTTACTGCGTCTTGTTTTGCGCTTTGATTTCCTTGGGCAGCATAACCCCTTCCCCTTGCTTTGCGTCTGCTTTGTCCTCTGCCTCTGGGGTTGCTTCGTGGTGTTTGTTGCTCCTGATAGAGCAACTTCATTTCGTCTAAAAAAGAGAACCTCCGTAGTCCAGGTCTTCTTTGCTCTCCCTCACTGAGATCTGATTCAGAGCCACTTGTTTGCTCGCCAGGGGTTAAAGTGTTTGTTCCCCATTGGAACAGAGCTCCCGTTGCGACAGGACAATTTGTTGGTTGATATATATATATATATATATATATATATATATATATATATATATATATATATATATATATATATATATATATATATATATATATGTCGAAAGCAAAAATTCTTCAGGAAAAGAAGACACCGCACACCACTTCACGTTGAAAACTTAATTTACTTCTCCATAGGTTCCCCCCAACATTTTTTTTTAAAATTTCGCGAGGTTAGCTCCCGGTTCGCGTACCGGGTAGCGCCCCAGGGAGCGTACTTTGTTGAAAATTAGTGAAAAAAGTTAGAGTAAAATAATAATTGTGAGTGATCAGATGTAGGGTAGCTCTGAGAAGAGCTTTTGGGTTTATGGTACATTTAGGTACTTATAAGTAGGTACCAATGCACGTTCTTAAATTCAGAGTGAAAACTCTGTTGCCCTCATCTGAGAAGTGAACTCCATCTCCTCTGTAGATATCTTGCATGTAGTAACGCAAGTTATTGTTGTACAGGGAGCCCATTCCATGGTCTCTCATGTAAGCTGAAACAGATTTGTTTACATGCTTCCTCGATTTCTCAATTTGTGGACAAAATTGGTTCGACCACCTCCATTTCTGTCTTTGGCATATATTTGAATATACCAAGGCAGTCTGAGGAAAAAGTGCCATCAATTGCTCAAAGGTGTCCTTTAAAAGCATTTCCAGACCTACCCCAGTCAAAGTGCCCAAATCATTACCTCCACAGTGCACAATTAACAGGTCAGGTTTGGGCAAATGCATAAAGGTTTTCACCAATGGTATCAATTGGTGACATTTTAATCCTCTGTGGCCAAACCACTTAATTTCCACATCTTGTAAATTGAGGTTAGGTAAATTCCTGTTTTCAGCGTACCTTTGAGCCCAATAGATGTAACTATGTCCAACAATCCAGACAGAAAACATGGTGAGAGAAGGTTCTGCTGCAGTCAGATGAAGTGTGGCAATGAAATGGCAGTTGAAAAAATGAGAGTGTAAAATGAAAAAAACTGAGGAGTTTCTGTGTTAATGAAGCAGTAAGAGTGATTGGTGGATTTTGATTGCTGAAAACAGAAAGTTAGTGTGCATGGATGAGTTCGTTGAAAGATGTATTTTGAGTGGCGAAGAAAAAATCATTAAATGAAAGAATGCTCTGGATATGCAGGTGCACTGAGAGTTCAGAGTTCAATTGCAACATTGTTGTGTGAGAGGTCTTGCAAGAGGTGGTTGCTATGCAGAAAAAGCAGAGAGGGGGCAGAGGGGGGAAGGGTTTTGCTTTGAAAAAAGTGAGGGAAGAGTTTTGATTGGGTGACATGAGAGATATGTGTGAGGAATTAAAGCATTTCTGTGCTTTTGATAGCTGCAGACTCTGGAGTGCATACCTTTTGCTCTGCTGAAGACAAATTGGTGTGTTTCTGAGACTGTTTTGAAACTCAAAGTATTTGCTAAGGTGAGAAAAGATTTCTTTAATTTAGATAGAAAATAGTGTGCTTTAAGGAGAAAATTATGAAGAAAGTTGTGTTTTTCAAATGTTGCTTTGTCTCAAGTGTTTCACAAATAGATTTTGTTTCTTTGAGAAATTGTAATTGGAGAAAATGTGAAGTATTAGTACTGACAGGGCTTTTATGTGCATAGGAGCTGTGGAGTGTTTTCAAATTATGACTTGTAAATCGTTTTTGAGAAAAAGCAATGGTTTTAATATTGATGAGAAGGATATAATGGTGTCTGCTTCTTTATAAGGTAATTGAGAGTCTCTGATGTTATTTTTCCCATTTCAATGTAAGAAGTTTGTCTGTGGAGCAAATTGCTTGTAAATATGCTCCCACCTGTGCATGGCAAATTTAGATTTTGAATGTTTCCGTTACATAGGCATGTTAAAGGTGACTGAAACATGCTGCAAAGGCAATCAAAAAATGCTTTTATGTGTCTTAAGGACATTTTAAGTCATTTCCCCATGTGCAGTGTTTTCAAATTATGAGTTGAAAATCGTTTTTGAGGTAAAGGAATGTTTTCAAAATTTATGTGCGCCATATGACCCCAAATTTCTTTTTCAGGGGTGCAGCAGGGTGTTCTTGAGACACCCCTGCACCGTCGGAAAAATTCGTAATTTGCGATGAGGTAATTGCTAATCGCAAATTGCACCTTCATTCCTATGGGCCTCCTGCTGCATGGAAATGAATGGGTAATTTGTAATTAGCAAATAGGTCATCGCAAACTAGGAATGGTAAAGAATCGCTATTTATTCCTTAAAGTTCGCTATTTAGGAAATGCAAAAAACTTTGATGATACATATGGCGGTTTATCTCTAACAAGATAAGAAGCATAGGGATAGATTTATGATGACTGGCGCATCACCAGGGATGTGTTAGTCATTCTGTGCCGCTGTTCCGTCACCTATGGTGTGCTGCATTTACAATGCGGCGCATCATGGGGCAAAAACAGCACAGATGCGTGACGTATTTGTGCCGTAAAGTTGGCGCATTGCTGGAGTTGTATCGCAAGTGTGATGAAGCTCCAGTAAGGTTGAGGGGTGCCCCTGTCGCAGGGTTTCTGTTCTGACACAGAACTGTGGACAGAGGATTGGAACCTCGGCGAATTAGGGTGTCCCAAAACTCACGTTAGTAATCAAAACCCCTTAGCAAGCTAGGTACAGTGTCACATTGGATATAACAAACTCTCAATGTTTAGACAATCCAGAATATGAACTTATAGTACCTCAGGATACGTGGAACTCATGAACAGTCGGTCGTTATATATTTCTTAGAAACGAGAACATGGAGTTAAGAAGAACACATGTGTATTTGAAATGTTTATTTACTAATGCCGTCTTCTCAGGCGTAGTATCTTAGATTATACAAGTACACATATTATCAGTAGCAAAATTACCAGCATAGTCAATAGTACATAAAAAGCGAATGGTGACAGTATGTTAACATGCTGTAAATGAATAAGAGTTAGCAACACTTATAAGCAGCCGCGGGCCGTGGAGGGAGTTACGGTGGGCAGGGAGGCGGGGAGGGGGAGGGGCAGGGTGGAGAGGGCTCCACCCTGCCCCTCCCCCTCCCCGCATCCCTGCCCCACCGTAACTCCCTCCACGGCCCGCGGCTGCTTATATCTCACCCTCCCTAATACACATAATATATTATTTGCTAAGAAGGTCTCTTTGTGTTGGTTTAGGGCGTGCCGATACTTTAGTGTCTTAGATTTGAAGGAATCACATCAGCATAGAAAAGATAATCCATATGCCGTGCTTAATATCGCCAACGGCATTGTGCCATAATATTCTAGCATGCGATTGCGGAACAGTGTCAGCAGCTGCAGGGTGGGAGCTTGCAAAGGAGGGACATCCATATTTAAAAATGTAAAAAAGCACAAGAGCGTCCGCTGGTAATGCAAGTAAAAATGGGAATCCACGAAGCAGAGTGGAAAAAATAGAATGTAAGAAAGCAGGGATGACTCCAAAGATTTTCTCAAATGAAGTCACGAGACCACTGGTAACAACTTTAAAAAAGTGTGCCAGGCCCTTTGTGGAGGACGCGTTAGAGATAGTCCGAACCATCTTGCTGAACTGGAAAGGCGAATCTGTATTTAAAAGGGTCTGCACCTCTGTACGGGTGTTCGCTGTGTGAAGCACGAAAGTTTCACGGGCCGAACTCAAGGCCACCTCTCTCTGAGACAAAATAGCTCTTATTCTTGCCATGCCGTTGAAATGTGCTGCCAAGGTTGGTATTTGTGGCCAGATTGAAAACTCCCTATGTTCATGTGTGGGAGGAAATAGAACATTTCTGCAGCAAATAACCCGTTCATTTACTGTTACGATAAAATGAATACTTTTAATTAACCCAGAACAATCTTCATTATTGAGCATCAAATAACTACCATTTTCCAAGAACTTGAACGTGGGGATGATAGCAGGAACTGGTGTGCCTTGCAACACGCAAGCCATATTTGGTCGGTGTTTGTTGCATGAACCGTGTAACTGTATGTGCCTACACATTAGTGAATGATCTGGCGTCTCAGTGCATTCCTCTCCATTCAGATAAAGTTCTTGATCATCTTTGAAAATCTGTATGTGTATGGAAGCGACCAGACTTCATGAAGAAAACCACTACCTAAAGGTTAATAACGACCTATTGGTATATATTTCATACAATTTGAAAACTTATATAAAGCAAAAGGCAGCGTTATTAAACCGTGGATAAGGCACGTTGCCAAAGCAGTCAACCTTTTGGATTTATACTGGAAATGTTAAAGGAAGAGTTACGGAGTAGGGCCTGTAAATCTTTAATAGACAACGAGTAAAATTACTCCAACCATCATATTCCTCTAACTCCGGGATAGTAGGGGTGTTTAATTTTTTAGAAGTAGCCAATCCAAAGCATTTGGTCTGGGAAATTGTTTCATTCACAAACCACATATGTTTTGGGATGAGACATGCACGGTGGAAAGCCTCAGTGCCTTGTACCTGCCAGGTTCGTGAACCCTAAACTGATGTAGATCCTGGATATTTTTACTCTGTATTACGTTAGCATGGTCTCATTACTGGTTTAAACGCCATTTTTCCTTTTTTGTAACTTCTGCACACGACACTTAGTTGTTGCTTTAGCTTTCAGCCTACCTGCGTCAAGATCTATGCCTGCTTCAAGCAGGCGCAGGGTTTTGATGTAGCTTTGTCCTATCTGATTGTAAATGCGGCACACCGTGGGTGGCAGAGCAGCGGTGCACGTTAACTGGTGCATCCCTGGGGATGTGCTAGTTAATATAAATCTGCCCCTTTACATTTAATTATGTGCAGGGGACACAGAGTAGGTGAGGTTTATCCAAGGTTAAGAAGAGATGAGTCCTGTTCAGTGAAAAATTGGAGATAGGCTTCAGTATATTATATACTTAAGTAGTGTGTTAAGTTTTTGATGACTGTTATTAATTTACTGTTGGGTAATAGTGGTTAATAAAAATTTTTATTATATTTTACCACAGATTCAACTGCAGATTATTTCAAGATTTTAGGATGCCTAGCAAAGAAAGAGTAAGAAAGGCTGCAAAACGTCAAAGACAGCAGGACCATGGAATAATGCAGCAGTCCTCTAACAAAAAGATTTGTCAAGTCACCAAGAAAGCACCGGGTAAGAGTCGAAAAACAGTCATAAGAAATATGTGTAGTAAAAAAAATATTACTACAGAAAATGTTTCAGTCCAGAAAAGGAGAAAGAATTCAAATGGTAAGGAAAGGCCAATGAGAAATGTTACTGCTAGAGTAAGAGATAACTCTATGCATGAAAGTAGAAGGAAACAACAGTTTAGGGATATTCGTAAACGAATGTTCCGCAACAGTATAATTGGGAATTTGTTAAAAAATATTAAGAAAGGTCAGCAGAAAGTGTTTTTTTATAAGAGAAAAAAAATTGTTGAGAAAGTTATTGATCAGGCATTTGAAATTAAACGTAAGTTATTTATTTTGACAATCAATAGAATTAGGAAGCTAAACAAGGTAATTTATGATTTCAAAAGAAATAGTAGATGGAAGAGAATAGTTAATCGTAGTAATTTTTGTGAAGTTTTTTCTGGAGAATGGATGCATAGTTCAAGCTCTGAGGCATTTTTTAATGAGGAGAGTTATTTCCAGGATAATGATTTGGTGCATGCAGTTGACACCAGTGGTCGAGCTTATGAAGTGAAAGATGGTTGTCCAGTTGAAAAAGAAAAACTTGTGACAACAGAGATAGAAGAGGTGTTAGGTAATGAGGTTTTAGGGAGACGTCCTAAGGGTCCTGTGTACACCTGGAAGTGTAGTAGTATTTGCAGTGTACGACAGGATTCCATCAATTTGCTTTGTGATTTTATACGGTCATTTAGTAAGAAAAGTTTGAAGCAGAAAATGAAGTTGTTGCAAGAATTAGATCCTTGCAGAGTGAGAGAAGTGATAGGTTTGCATGGTCATTCACTGGCTTGTCTTTCCAGGAGAGTATGCCAGAGTGTTTTTCATCATTTCAGGATGCTAGCAGTGCATCATAATAAAGTGAGGAAATTAGTTAGAATGTTGTATTATGCTAAGAGTCCAGCAATTATGCTTAAACAATTATGCGCTGCTCTTTTGCATGGTTCTGAAATAGATGTGAAGAATATATGTGAAGAAATTGAGTTTTGTTACTTTGGAAGTAAAGAGGAGAATGTTGAAATTGACCAAGAAGAAGAGAGTAATGTGGAAAATAGTGTACAGGTTTCCAGTACAGATAATTTCCAGAGTGAAATTGCGACGTTTGAGGTGAAATCAAGTGAGAGGCCAAATTTCACTTGTGTGTGTTGTCGACGCACTTATTATAAGAATCAGACTAAGTTAGTGGATTTATATGGAAAAAGTGAAAGGGAAAATAATAGTGAATGGAAGGATTTTACAACATACTTGATGGTAGAAAATTGTTTTGATTTGGGATTGGATCAACGTGTGTGTACTTATTGTTGTAACAAATTAAATCAAAACCAGATGCCTGCTAGAGCAGTTCATAATAATCTGGAATTGGTTGAGATTCCTTCTGAATTGAAGGATTTAAATACTTATGAATCTATTTTGATTCAAAGTATCCATCCCTTTCAGGCTATTGTAAGAATGGAGCCAAAGACAGGGAAATTGCCTCCATCAGATTTACAGAGAGGATTAAAGGGAAGAGTTGTTTATTTGCCTCTAGATTTGAAGAAAAACATTAACACAATTGGAGTAGAAAAAGTGGAAGAGGAACCTCTTGTTATCTTAGTTAATGGGGTTCCGACAAAGAATAAGAAAATATGGCAAGATTTAGTAGATGTTAGGAAAGTCAAAAGGGCAACATTGTATTTGAAAAAATATAATAAATACTATAAAAATGTATATGTTGCAGAAGAGGAAGTAAGTGAGGAAGAGGATAGCGATTTGTGTGCTGGTCAAATTGAGAAAGTAGAACCCTGTACTAGTGAAGAAATATATGAACATTATAGTGTTCATCCTTTGCATTCCAAGGAAGTCATGGGGAATGCTATTGAGTTGTTTCAAATGAAACAAGAGAAAGGGAGTCCCATTAGTGTTTGGGAGGAAAGTTTGGAAGCTCGGTGTTTCCCACAGCTTTTTCCAACAGGTCAGGGAGGAAGATATGATGAGCAACCTCATCAAATTCCTGCTTCTGAATACCGGACTTTGCGATTGTATGCAGGAGATCCTAGGTTTCGACAATGCATTCCTTATTTGTTTCATCTCCTGTTTGAAAGCGATCTGTCTGGACTGTCATATGCAGTGAACCACATCTTGAAAAGTGGTATACACATGCAAAACATCTCGGCAAGTGACTTTATGGATAAAGTCAATGTCCAAGACAGTATTTTGGATTCTCACCTGATTAATCTCATGGCGTGTCAGCGTGGTACTAATGAGTACTGGTACCGTCGTCATGGTGATTTAAAATGTATGCTGAGGAACTTAGGAACTCCCACATGGTTCCTCACTTTGAGCTGTGCTGAGTATGGCTGGGAAGACTTACTTGAATTTCTACGAGAGGCAAATGCTAACGTAGAAAACATCGAATTCAAGACACCCGGAGAACTGTGCTCTTTGGATCCAGTCAATGTATGTAGGTACTTCAATCATAGATTTGAAGGTATGATGTCTTTCATCATGAATAAGAAGAATCCACCTCTTGGAGAGGTGTTGGATTTCTTCTGGAGGAAGGAGTACCAAGCAAGAGGTGCTCCTCATATACATATGTTGCTGTGGATCAAGGATGCACCTAAATTTGGAACGGATGCAGACGACTCAGTGATGAGTTTCATAGAACAGTATTCTACGTGTGCTGTTCCAAACGCAAAGGAGAAAAAAAGCCTAAGAGAAAAAGTTCTACGTTTCCAAAGCCATCGATGTGGAAAGTACTGTCGTCGTAAATTCCGGAACAAAGACAAGTTCTACACCAAATGTCGTTTCGGCTTTCCACGATCGGTGATTTCTAAAGGAAGAGTGAACAGTTTGATGTCTTTGCTGCGACATAATGTGATGAAGAAATCACCTAAAAACACATACAATTTGAAGAGGAACGAAGAGTCTAAGTACATTAACGACTACAACCCGGTGATTTTGTCCATGTGGAATGCTAACATGGATATACAGTTTGTGGCTGATAACTGTATGGCTGTGGCTCGGTATGTGACATCTTACATCACCAAAAAAGAGAAGACAGAATTGAAGGATATGTGGGAGGACATTTCCCATGAAAAGAGCCTCAGCAAGAAGTTGTACAGTTTCAGTCTGAAGATGTTGTCGCATCGAGAAATCGGAGCTTACGAATGTTCTGACCGGTTGTCTTCAGCAAGTCTCTATGCCAAGTCCAGGAGTATCGTTTGGGCGAGTGTTGGTCTTGCTGCAACGCGTAATCGAGTTCTGAAACCTGTGCGGGAAATTGAGTATTTGGCGGAAAAGGAGCCAAACAGTACCGACATTTTGAAGAGCAACATGTTGGATACATATTATCCAAATCGAAGCAGTCACCTCGAGAATGTTTGTCTGTATGAGGTTCTGCAAAATTACATATTCAAGAGGAACATCAAAGAAGATACTGAGAAAGGAGTGTATGCTGTAATAGGAAGTGAGGGATGTCTGGTCAAGCAAAGAAAATGCCACTTGATAAACCATCGAAAATTGAGTGGCGAATCTCCTGAAAAAAAGGAGTTTTTCTATTTAGCACTTTTGCAACTTTTTAAGCCTTGGCGTGCAGAAGAGGAACTGCTTGGAGATTTCCTTTGTTACGAAGACTCATTCAATGCTGCCAAGGAGACCATAGAATGTCCTGCTTTTCCCAAATATGTAGAAATGTTGAATGTGGAAATTGAGCAGGAAGCAACGATTGCAGCCGAGATTGCCAGAGACAGTTCTCAGGACAGTCAGAGTTCTGCTTCATTGAGTCAGGATCCACTAGGAGGACCTCTTATCGAAAATGAAGCTGCCACTGCTATGAATGAAGTGGAAAGAGCCATGGCACATGCTCAGGAGGATGCGGTTAACTTAGAAGAGTTGGAAAGACAACTCAACGTTGAGCAGAGGAAAATATATGACGAACTTACCATGCAAATTGATCATGGATTAAGTCATGACAAGAAAGAGTGCTCATGTACGTCGTTGAAGCCTGTCCTACTGTACGTGAGTGGAGAAGCGGGAACTGGAAAAAGTTTCCTTATTAAAGCAATTTCATGTTATTTGCAGGAAAGGACAGAGTCATCGCTGTCTTGTGTTGTCACCGCTCCAACTGGACTGGCAGCAAATAACATTAAAGGGATTACTTTACATCGTTTACTGATGCTGCCAGTGGAGCATGACAACAAATTAGAATATCACAAGCTATCTGGAGATGCTTGTTTTGAAGTTTCAAGAGTCTTGAGGAAAATGAAACTTCTTATCATTGACGAAGTAAGCATGGTTTCCAATGTCATGCTTGCCTTTGTGCATTTGAGAATGCAAGAAGTTCTCAAAGTAGAGTATGATGTGTTATTTGGTGGCAAACACATCATTGTTTTCGGAGATCTTCTGCAGCTGACACCAGTGAAAGGGCAACCTGTGTTCAAAATGCTCACGCATGAAGATACCAGGAAGTGCTTAGGGAGTATTGGCAACGTCAATATATGGTTAAACTTCAATTATGCTGAACTGCATGAAAATATGCGTCAGGCAAAGGATGAAGTTTACAAGACTATTCAACAAGATGTTAGAATTGGAAAAGTGACCGAGCATGGGAAAGAAGCTTTACATGCACGATTACTGACAAATTTATATCCAGACGAAGATGTTGTGCCTGAGAATATTTTTCAGAAAGTTACTGAGAAAAAATCTGAAATATGTTTGATGCCAACTCTTGCAGAATGTGCCAAATTCAACAACAAAATGTTGCATTTAGAAAAGCAAGAGATTGTGAAATTGGAAGCTATTGACAGAGTAGAGCATATGGGATCAACAATTATTTTGTCTGAGAATCTGAAAACAAAATTGGATTCATTAGAGAAGAGTATATCTAAAACTGCGGGTTTTGAAAAGACTCTGAATGTGTGCTTGAACTGCCGTATAATTTTAAGAAGGAATTTACATGTTGAAAGAGGTCTGGTAAATGGATCAATGGGTAATGTTGTTGATTTTGTGAAATACAGAAATAGAGATGGAATTGAATTTTTAAAAATTAAATTTGATGGCATTGAGGAAGTACAGCTAATTGCTCGTTGTTCTGCTAGATTTTTGCTTGTAAAAGACTTATATGTTCGTCGTAAGCAGTTTCCTGTTTGCTTGGCATATGCGGTGACAATCCATAAATCGCAAGGTTTAAGTGTAGACTGTGCATTGGTGAATATTGGCAGTTCTGTGTTCAAGGAGGGTATGGCATATGTGGCATTGTCACGAGTTAGGACTTTATCGGGATTGTACTTGATTGAGTGTGATGTCACAAACATTTGTGCGGATCTAGATTGTGTTAAGGAATACAATAGGTTGAGAAGAGAGTATGCGCCACATTTGCCTCAGTATCCTTTGTTTGAGAAACGTGTGGTAGGCCAGAAACGAAGAAATGTGACCAATACTGGGGAGGTTGTAGCAAAAAGACGAAAAGTCGATGAACCTGAAATTATAAGCAGAAACAAAAAGGATTCTGTTGAAGATGTTGTTGGTTTTCAATTTGAAAACAGTTCTGGTGTCAACTGCTATGCTAATGTAGTGATTAATGTTTTGTTTTCTATACAAAATGTAAAAGAAGAGATTGTGGTCAATTCTGATCAAAGATTTTGCAGTTTGTTAAATTCTGTGTTAGAGAAATGTAGCACTGATAGAACAAACATAGAAAGTGTGTCTGAAATTCGAAATCTGTTAGACAGATGTTCAGGCCAAACACAATTCTCTCAAAATAGTCAGCAAGATTGTCAGGAGTTTTTAATGTATATGCTTGATGTATTGTATGCTGAAGGTGTAGATGTAGATCATCTGTTTGGGCTTTCTTATCAATGGCAGCATGACTGCGAGAACTGTAGGGTATCAAGTAGTACTAGTGTAGACTCAGAAAGATTTATATATTTAACTTTGCCAGACAGTAAATCAGTCTCTTTTAATAAGCTAGTAAAAGCAGCTGATCACAATATGGAGTGTAGGCAATGTAAATCTGAAATGATGTCCACATTATTTATACGAACATATGGCCAGTATGTCATTTTAATGTTCCAACGATGTAGGCCTGATGGAACAAAATTGACAACTTTAATTAAAAATTTTGTGGCTTCACAGTTGTCAATATCAATATCAGGAAGGACTTTTGTAACTGTAGCAATTATATATCATGATGGTTCTTCAATAACATCAGGACATTATACAGCTTATTTAAAGTGTAGAAATGGCTGGTCATTCTGCAATGATTCTGTTTTAATTTTCAAAAAAAAATTGCCATATGACCTTAAAAACTCTTACCTGGTGTTTTTAAAACCAAAATTTTAGGGAAAGAATCTCGGGATGTGCTCTGAGGAATTTCAAGAAGTTCTCATGGCTCCTACACTATTTGGCCTTGAAGATAAGTGTAGTACAGAGACATAACTTTTTACCATAACACTGGACGTTATTGAGAAATATGTGCACTTTGAATGAGTTCAGAAAAACTATTTCTTTTTATAAGCTAATTGAAGCAGCGAATCAAAACATGGAGTAGAGGGAATGTAAGTCTGCAATGCTGTCTACTGTTTTACATTGCTTTGTGATTAAAAGTGATGTAGAGAATTAAATAATTGTACTAGTCATAAAGGTAGTGTAAGTCTGCTTCATAGTAAGCAGTATCAGTGTGATAGGAAATGTAGAACATGATTGAGCAAGAAGGGGAAGATATTACTAGTCCAGGATTGTGTAAATGATCTTCAACATTTTAATTCTGAAAGTTGTGGAAATGCGAAAAGACGGGATTGGCTAACAAGAAATCCAAGAGTTATACATGGCTCTGACAAGATTTGGCCTTGTGGAATCTTGTGGTAGAGAGCAAGAAGTCATTTATTGTATGTAACATGTTTTTGAAAACGATGGAGGTTTTCTTTCAGAAAGTGGCGGGTTGAAAGTAATAACAGCACAACAGAGTGTAAGCTGTTCATAGGACATCCTTGGCCGTCATGGAAAGTAAGTTAACTTTAAGGAGTTCTGAATTCTGATTTCTAATGTTGTATGGGTTTTTTAAACACAATCATTTTGATTGTGTTTTTTTTTCCCCGCTGTTATATGATGAATACCTTCAAGTCACTGTTTTAGTGAAATTTGATACATTCTGAGAACAGCAAAAATAAACCATTTAACATGTATAATTAATTCTGTTCTGTTTGCATTTATGATGTACATGTAGAACTGTGTAGGAGGCATGGAGAAGGTGAGGCTTCTGTAAGTGTCAAAGTTGTTGCATACAGTGCTCATATTCTACGTAGTCTTTTATATTTCATTAATTTCACTGTTTCTGACTGATCTAAAAAATTTTTTTTAAAAAGAACAGTAAGTATAAGGGAAGGAAACAGACAGTTATGTTAAAAGAAACACAGCTATAGGGAATAAACTAGGGATACTGTTACCCGCAATCCTCTGCTGATGATGTCACTGAGCATGTCATGAATGATGTAATATGTGACATCATCAGCAGTGGATTACGGGTAATAGTATCTCTAGTTTACTCCCTTATAGCTGTCTTTCTTTTAACATAAGTGTCTGTTTCCTTCCCTTATACTTACTGTTCTTTTTTAAAAAAAAAATTTTTGGGTTCGCTTCCGGTTCGCGTACCGGGGAGCGAACTGGGAAGCGAACTAAGAGAAATAGAGGTTGGCACAGTTGCAAATATTGTACCAATTTTTTAATAACGGGGAGGTAGTTCTGAAAAGAACTTTTTTTTAAATTGTTTTTGTTGTTCTATATTTTTTTTATTATTTTTCTGAACATTTTTTTACTTTTTTTGAATTTTTCTGAACAGTTTTATATTTTTTTTGTTTTTTTTTCGGAGGGGGCAACGAAAACGATTCATTGTAAAGGGCTCAACAGGAGCAAGAAAACAAAAAAAAAGAATTTATTGTTTGGGGAGTTTCGGACAAACATGAGCATGATTGTCAATAGCTCTGTTGATCAGAGTGATGCTACTTTCTGCGTAGCAAATGAATCCACTGCAATGTACGCAGACTTGTTTTACTTCACGAAATCTCGTTTGTATATTTGGCACCATCTCCCTGCCCTCTGGTCCCGTTACTTCCGGTACAACAGATCTTCTGGCCATAATAGGGAGATTATCTAGGTCGTCCTGTTCCTCTTCTTCCTCTTCTTGCTGAATTATAACTTTAGCAGGTGGTCCACTCTTCCTTGGATGTGGTGGAGGTGGTGGGGAAGCACCAGCTGAAGCTAGTAAAGAAGCCATTGCTCACTGGTAACAAAGGGTCTTTCTCTCACAATGATGAAAGTCAGAGTGAGGAAAGAAGGAGGGATTTTCACCATTTGGGAAAAAAAATAGTTCTCAACCAATGAAAAGTGTTCATTTTAGATCATATGACCTAGTCTTACATCATTAGGAAACCGAAAGTGAAATGAACCAATGAAAAGTGTTATTACCAAGTCACATGACCTGCTGTGTGTATATTACGCGCTTTGCAGGGCCTCCCGGTTTGCTTCCAGAAACCTGTGCTTTGCGACTCGGTAAGCGTACGAGTTCGCTAACGTAGCACGTCATATGACGTATCACGCAACAACGCGAAACGTCATGCGGACGGGAGGCGTCACGATGTTGTTTTCTAACGCGGCAGTTGCGGTAAAGAAACGTTTACCGGCTCGCGGTCTATTTCGCGGCATCAAGGTCAGCTAACGGGAAGCTTCCCGATTCGCGAAGCGGGAACGAAGAAAAAAAAATATTTAAAAAAAAAGTTATTAATAAACATATAAAATATATTTTTGGATTTAAAGAAGAATACATTTTACAGCTACAGATATTAGCTGTTAAAAAACCAATGAAATTCACTGAAAAAACCATAGGTTATAGACCATATATAGTTAGGAATTAGCATTTACAAAACCTTGAAAATTCACTGAAAAAACCATAGGTTATAGACCATATATAGTTAGGAATTAGCATTTAAAAAACCTTATTTTACTCACACAAAACCATTGAAATTCCATATATAGTTAGTTGCACTAACTATATATCGCGCACCCGCAATCCACTGCTGATCATGTCACATATTACATCATTCATGACATGGTCAGTGACATCACTGATGACATCACTGATGACATCTCAAATGACATCACTGATGACATCTCACTTGACATCAATGATCACATCACTGATGATATCATTCATGTGATAATACAATGCATCTCCTCACACTCTAATATAACCTCCGTTACACCCAGTGTTAAATAGAGAGTATCATTTTTGAAACCATTGACACACCAATACTAGTTACTACATACGCATTCACTGATTCCTATGTCTACACACACATTCACTCATACAATCATTCATACATACAATCACTCATCTTTACAACACTATCATATGCACTCATACACCTATACAGACACTCACACTCTGCCACTCATCCATGGAGTTACTCACACACCTAGTCAGTCCTGAAAAGAATCAATCACACTTCCATTTTCTCATCTATACAGTTAAACACAGAACACCTTACATTTTTGAAACATATACTAACACATAGTTACTCTCTTATAGAATCACTGATACAAGTACACATTGATCTGCACAGAGTCACACACCTCCCAGCCAGCCATACACACACTCAGTCTCCCATACAAATACTTGTGCAACCAATCAATAACCCATATAGCTACTTATATAGCTACTGATTAACACGTGCAGCAGCTTGCACAACAACAGACATACTGATGCACACTTTTAGACAGTTTAGTCACTAACCCGTGCATTCAGTAAGACGCATTTAATCACTCACTCATACAGTCAATCACGCACCTACTAAAACCTTTATTCAGACACTTATACATCCACTCATTCTTCAATATGTAAAACATATTTAAACTTTACAGAAACACATAATCACTGGATGTTGTCATCAGTGATGTCATCAGTGATGTCATTTGAGATGTCATCAGTGATGTCATCAGTGATGTCACTGACCATGTCATGAATGATGTAATATGTGACATGATCAGCAGTGGATTGCGGGTGCGCGATATATAGTTAGTGCAACTAACTATATATGGAATTTCAATGGTTTTGTGTGAGTAAAATAAGGTTTTTTAAATGCTAATTCCTAACTATATATGGTCTATAACCTATGGTTTTTTCAGTGAATATATATATATATATACACATATTGATATATACACATATATATACAAATACATACATATAATACATATATATATATACATATATATATACATATATATATATATGTATATATATATATATATATGTATTATATGTATGTATTTCCCTTGCCGACCAAGGAGAACTACTCGATGCCTCTATCTTCCGTGGGCGCCAAGCCACGACCGTCTGATTTACATGTTTAAATCATACATCATATCTAATTTTTTTTTTTTGGTGTATGTCATTTTTATAATACAATGTTTCTTTGAACATAAAGCAAACATTATCATACACAGGAATCAATCTCTTAAGAACGCTTTTTAGTTGTTAGAGACCCAGTGCCATCAAATAATATGAATAGGAGGCTGATGGATATTAAACCAATGAACTTTGGCCTCCGAATGGGATGGAGCTCGCTGTTGAGGACAGTTCACAGCTCCTGCTTTATTTTAGAGAAAAGACACTTTAAAGTCTACAGAATGTAAAACTGTTTCTTAATTTTTCTGTTGTTTTAAAGGTGCTGTAAACGACCAAGTAGTCAACTCGTGTATCATATGCAACTATGTGTCTACTGCCTTTATTTAACAGGCTTTTCAGATTTCGTAAAAAGTTGTCAGGTCATTGTAAATCTGTCATTATCATCACAATCGTATAGTATGGGGAATTAAGCCGATATATATTAATTGCGTCCAATTTAAATTCAAAAGCGCATCATAGCACGTTGTTACATTTATTAATATGAATACTACATGTTTTATTTATCCTCATCAAATGATATTTAATAACCTGTTACCCGAATTACTATGGCCATCCAAAAAAATTTTGGCTAAAATGTGTGCATAATAGCTAGTCTACCACTAGAATAGACAATCTACTCTGAGCGAACTGAAAAATGAATTATGTAAACAGATGACCCGATTAATCTGAACCTAATTAGGTTTGCTCTATGGTTGATAAAGACTTATTAAACCACTGAAAAAAATGAAGCTGCTAAGATGAAAGCAAACCATTTGCATAAAATCCCTCTTACAAAAATATTATCACAGTTCTCCAGAAGCGGCGCATTGGAAACTATTTCGCATTTCTTTGCATTAAAATACATGTGTTGTGCTCTAAATTGTCACTTCAAAGCTCCCTGTAACACATTTCAGAAATTATTAACACATGCTAATCCTGTCTATACATCTCATTTCCCAAAGTAAGGGAAATCAAATCTACCCTGCACGTGCTGTTTTCTCGCATGGACTAGTGTATTTATATGTATATCCTTAGGGTCGCCACCAACAGGGAATATTTTGTTAAGTGGAATTAGACCGCTATTTTACCCTAACTATGTAGACAAAAATGTTTTGCGTATTATATGCCCAGGTTGTGAGGTTGGAAGGAGAGACTTGTGATGCAGAGTGAATAAAACTGCCATGCTCTGTTTGGGAGCCAATTAAGCATCATTGTGCTTAGTTAGCAAGAATATATATACAATTTACAGTGGATATGCCACTAACTCCATGTACCTTATTGTATTTTATTTTTTAGGTTTTAGCTGTTACTCACATATACTTAGAGTGGGAGTGAGTCGCCCCTTACTCTATTGTCTATCTCAGTTGCCTGCTCTTTATTCCGTGGCTTTTCTCCTTATTTTTGTTTTTCCCAACCTGGAGTATTTTGTTGTCACAGTGTTCTGACTAGATGAGTTTGTTCCCTTCTATGCATAATTGAAGTGGCTCTCTTTTTTAGTAATTTTATATTGAGTATTTAATGACAGTGCATATATTTCTTTGCACTGTGGGTCTTCCTAAAACACCCCACATGCATTCCCATTTCACTATTCGAAATGCTTCCAGCCTGCTCCATCTCCCTGCATGCATTCTATATTTTTATTAATTTATTTTAAGAGGGCTAGGCAGAGGCACAGTGCTCCTGGACCACTTGCTTACCTTTTTGGGGTAACCACAATGCTTTCTTCTCTGCTCGCTGTCTCTCTCCTTGTGCTACATTTTATTTATTTATTTTAGCTAGGGCTCAGCAGTTGCAAAGGGGAAACAGCGTTTACAACGCTGTTGTTACAGTGCAGGTAGGTAACAACGCGGTTGTTACAACGACCGCGTTGTTACCACACGTGGCTTTCCATCACAAGTCGTTTCTACGACTGGCGCTAGGTGGCATGCAACACTAGGGAATATGTTGGATTTTAAATCCAACACATTCCCTGCTGTTGCGTTAACTGGAGTAGGAATAGTAATTTATAGTCCAGCGCGCCATCTAGCGCAAGTCGTAGAAATGACTTGCGATGGAAAGCCACGCATGGTAACAACACAGGCATTGTAACTACCTTGTTGAAACCTACTGCGTGGTAATAGCACGCGTAGTAAAGTGCTATATTCGTTGCAATGTGGTGTCAGGCGGCCTGCTTACACTTTCTTGCTTTGAACACTGTTCGTCTTTTTTTCAACATTTTAATGTCACCGACAATGTCATGAGTGATGTAATATGTGACCTCATCAGCAGTGCATTGCGGGGCACGAGTTAAAGATAGCTCAGCTAACTATAACAGCTGAATTTCACAAGTTTTGGACAAGAGAAATGTCAGCCTAACTAAAATGTTCTTATAACCTGTGGTTTCAAAGGTTTTTTAAATGCTAATTCCTAACTATAACATACCTGAAATCTGTGGATTTTTCAGTAAATATATATATACTCTGAGGAGGTTTTCGCTGTTTGGTCTGTAAAAATTGCAAGAATATGTTTTAAAATATGTAATAAGGTGATCTACAATTCCTTATGCAAAGCGAACATAGTTATTTGTTGGACTCCCCATATGATGCAAGTAAAATCAGATTAGTGCATTATGCCCATAATTAGAATTCATTTGTAAAAAGCACTAAGTCCACTTCAATGATGTTGTATGCAATTTGTATTTCACTGTGATAGCTATAATATACTCTTAAAACATGCTGTGTTTTATCTATGTCAATGATGGAGACATTTTAAATGAAATGAAAAATATGACGCTCACCAGATTGACAAAGGCTGCTGTGGCAGCCGAAACGTGTCTCTATATACATATCAACAACAACTGCTCAAACAGGATAATCAGAGGCATAGCACTCAAAGGCAACAGAATTCACTGTTTTAATCTGGTCTCTCCAGGCTCCAAAACATTAAAAAGAAACGCGTTTCAGCAGTTTAAACTGCCTTTGTCAATGGATATTATAGAGCTTTTAGTTTTCCGTGTTGTGGACGTTTGGGGCCATGACTCGCTCTCCCTTTGCCAGACCTGTGGAGTGCCTTGGTATTTCTAGTATGAGAGGAGAGAAAGCTACACTTTTCTTGGAGCGTTTTGAAAACAGGTATTTCGCTATTACTGCGCTGCAACTCCGGAACATTTTGCACTTAACAACTTCATTCCAAGATTGAAATAACAGTGCACTGCAGTAAAGGAGGCTATTACAGTTAAAAGAATCTACACTAACTGCGTGTGCAATTTACAAACCACAGAGGTGCATCTTGGAACTGGTAGTGCTACGACCCATATCACATGACTTATGTATCTGGAGCACATGCTAGCACATCATAATGTCACCCACCTTTGATCAAGGCTTAAATAGCCGAAACGCGAAAGGGTTGCATTTGCAGAGTTGAATAAAATATCTGGAGCAGTTTCTAAACTGGGCTTGGCATACTTTCTTTGTTTTATATAAATATTCCACGCTTCTCAGCAATTTTTACAATTTTTATATTTATTTACACTACGTATTCACTAGAGTTTAATGTATTATTTTTAGGTAGCACTTGCACTTTCTTTATAGATATACAGATACATATTAGTATCTTGTATGTCTATCACACAATAGATGGCATTGAGGCATTTCTTCATCTTACCAGTTTGGTTACCAGTCCGATCTAGTATGGTCTAGTTAGGCACTGTCTTACACTTTTTGACTGTAAGCATTCAAGCAGGGTCAATTAGACAGTCCTTAGTACTGTGCGATTTTGCAGAGGCAGAAATTAAGACTATGGGGTAGATGTATCAAGAAAGCCTTTCGCGATTCTTTATTTGCGATGTTTTGCGATTCGCAAATATAGATTCTCAAAACGCGATGTATGTAGGTTTTTGCGAATAATATGCGATTTCTTAAAAATCGCAAATTATTCTGCGAATAACTTGCTATTTCTTAAATTGCGAAATTCGCGAATTAAGAAATCGCAAAAACGGGAATCAGCCAATGCAGGAACAGGGTGATGACATCACAGTCAGGAAGTGTGTGTGATTACCTGCACCTGTTTGCCTGAGCCACACCCAGTGGCAGTTGGAAGACTGTTTTGGAGCTGAGCAGACCTGTTTTGCTTGTCATGGAGCCTGAAAACAGACAGGAGGGATTGTCAGGAGAGAAGAGGAAGAGGAAGCACAAGTTCTCTGAAAAAGAACAGGAGATTTTAATTGAGGAGATGGCTTGCAACCATGAGTTGCTGTTTGGAAAACAAGCACTGAAAGTGCCAGAGGCACGTAATAGGAAAATTTGGTTGGACATCCAGCAGAAGGTAAATTCAGTTGGAGTGACAACACGTACCATCGAGGAGTTGCGCAAATGAGGGTATGATATGCGCCTCCGGTCCAAGGAAAAGCTAGCAGCAAGATTGAAGGAGTCCAGCAAGACAGGAGGTGGAACATCTACTGTTGAGCAGCCAACTCCACATGAGGAGCTTTTTGAGGCCACTCTCTTGCCTGAGAGTGTGAGTGGTGTTGCGCAGATTGACAGCTCTGAGCCTTCACAAACAGCAGAAGGAAAGATGCATGTTTGTTTGTAAGTGAAGTTGTGGGACATGCATGTGCTTTAAGTTAGTACAAGTACACAGTGGGATTTTCATAAGACCAGGTGCACTGATTCACAGACGGTGAGCAATGCATTATGGGAGTTGTAGTTACATTTCAACATGTTATTTTTTAACATAATAGAAAAACAGAATGACATTGTGTTTTTTAAATGTAGATTGAAATAAACTACAGAATATGTTTTATCAAAGTAGGAACACTTTATTAAGCTCATAAAGTGATCCAGACAACAAATTCATATGTCTCTATCTACATCCACAGCACAGGCAGGACATTCCAGGGAGGAAAGTGATGGCAATCAATCGCCTCTTCAAGATGTTTGTGCTGTTGAAGACAGTATAAGTGATGACATTGAGTCCACTCCCATTGTCAGGAAAAAAAGTACACATGTGGCCCATCTGCCTCCTTTTCAAGATGATGACATTGAAGCTGGTGGTGCGAGTGAGAATGTACAGGAAACAGTTGTTCCTCCAGTACCTGTAGAGCAATCACAGGCACAGTGAAGGTCACGGGCATATACTATGGAAAGGTCAAGGAGCAGCAGAGGTGGACAAGAGGACAATCCTACTGTATTTGCAGGATTAGAACAGGACATGTTACATGTGCAGCGCCAACAGCACAAGGCCTTACGCTCTATAAACAGGCATCTGTGCAAATTAAACAAGCATAATGCAGGCATGGGAGATGGGATGAGAGCAATGGCTTCATCAATGGATAGACTATGTTTGGCCCTTGAACGCACTGAGGAATCAGGCAACAGGGCAGCTCACCATGCCCATGTCAGGATGCATGGCTACACCAAAGCCATAAACAGATTGTGCACTGTTACTTCTAATTTTACAAGGCGTAGTATTACTATGCAGAGAGAGGTCAGTGAGTGCACAAAGAGTGTAGCCAAAGGTTTAGACAAAGTAACATCTGCTGTTGAACTACTCCAGACAGCAAACTCTGGCACAAGTGCACAGTTTGAAGCAGCTGACACTGAGGAAACCTCCAGTAGAAGTAGCAGTAATCCCACTCCTACATCAGATGTAACAAGCGCAGGAGTGGAAGGAATGCCGGACATTCTTCATCCAATAGAAGCATGGAATCTGTGCAGCGTTCTACTCAAAGCCGCCAGCGCAAAAATGACTTTTTTCATATCTTGATTTTGTTACTACTCATTTACCCTTTTATTTTGCAATGAAAATGTAGCTTTGCCTGTGCATTAACAGGTCATGTAGCACTACATTAGTAGCCTCAATGTTTGTGAATTAAAAACATTCAATACTGAAACCACATACATGTTTGGGATTCATTGTCTTACCTAAAAGTAATTGTGTGTTATCTCACTACGTCTCTGACGTCCAGCAGCAGCTCCTACTCCTGCTGTAGCTCTTCTAGGTGGAGGTATTTCATCATCATCAGATGTATTTGAGTCACTCATTTCAATTTTAGTCCCTTTTCTCATGGCCATGTTATTTAGTATGGCACAGCTACTCGCAATTTTACAGCACGTTGCAGGATTGTATTGTAAAGCACCACCACTTTTGTGAAAGCGACGAAAACGGCTTTTTAAAATTCCAAAAGTCCTTTCAATGACACCACGGGTTGAACGGTGTGCCTTATTATATCTCCTTTCATGTACATTTGATGGATTCAAATATGGTGTCAGAATGAAATCACGCACAGCATAGGCACTGTCACCTGCATGATGAGAAAGAAAGAATGAGTGTGTGTTTCACATCAAAGGAAAATTGTTGTTAGTAAGAATGTGAAATAGTGGTACATTTACCTAGTAGATAACCCTCTCCAAACTGGCCAGCACTCAAACGTCTATTTAGTCCACTATGCCCAAAGATATAGGAATCATGAGTGCTCCCTGGGTACTGAGCCACAATATCAGTGAGAATGTACTTTGCATTGCACACCATTTGAATGTTGATGGAATGATAACATTTTCTATTTCTGTACACATATTCTGTGGCAGCCGGTGGAGTGATGGCAATATGGGTTCCATCTATGCAACCAATCACATGTGAAAAACGTGCGATTTGATAAAAATCCAGTTTAGTCTCTTGTATGGCTTGTTGGGTGTTGGAGAGGTAGATGTGATGTTGTAGCCTGTTCATCATTGCATCCAGAAAAACTTTTAAAAAGCATGACAGGGCACTCTGAGACACCCCTTCAACCTCTACAATGACCCTTTGAAAAGAACCAGAAGCCAAAAGGTGCAGTGAGCACAATACATGCACATGAGTAGAAATCGATTGGGTCCTGGCTGTTTGATGTTCCAGAAAGTGTTTTAATTCATCAATGAGGTCCAAAATGGTGTGTGGGTCAAGTCTGTATTTTTCAAAGATGTACTCTTCTGTCTGCTGGAACAGCGTTATGCGCAGTCTGAAGATTCTCTCCTGCCTCTGTCTCCTCTGTGCAAGGGCTTGGATACGCAGCCTCCTAGCTATCAGGTAAAGTCCCGCCATTTTGAAAGTTAAAATTGCATTGTGGGTTTCTTTTATACTTTCAAATTGGTTACCACCTGCATGTAGTTAGTGGTAATTGCGATTTTTTAATTTGCGGATTTCATGTTTTCGCAATTTGCGAATTTTTCATACATCTCTTTGCGATTTCTTATTTTGCGATTTCTTGTTTGCGAAATTCACTAATGTTAAACGAAACCATGCAAAATAAGAAATCGCAAAGAAATTCGCAGAATTAGTACTTTCGCAAATGAAGTAATCGCAAAAATAGCGATTACTTATTTTGCGATGCGATTTCTTACATACATCTGATATTCCTATTGTCTAGTCGCAAACGCTGTTTTTTTGCGATTCGCAGCGTTTGCGACTAGAAAATAGCTTGATACTTCAACCCCCTATGTTTTTAACTTATGTTATTTCATGTCTTCATCGCAGACTTAGCAACATTATTTATGGATGATGAATTATAATATTTATGTATATATTTTTATATGTATATATATATTCACTGAAAAAACCATAGGTTATAAACCATATATAGTTAGGAATTAGCATTTACAAAACCTTGAAAATTCACTGAAAAAACCATAGGTTATACACCATATATAGTTAGGAATTAGCATTTTTAAAACCTTATTTTACTCACACAAAACCATTGAAATTCCATATATAGTTAGTTGCACTAACTATATATCGCGCACCCGCAATCCACTGCTGATGATGTCACATATTACATCATTCATGACATGGTCAGTGACATCACTGATGACATCACTGATGACATCTCAAATGACATCACTGATGACATCACTGATGACATCTCAAATGACATCACTGATAACATCTCAAATGACATCACTGATGACATCTCAAATGACATCACTGATGACTCCACTGATGACATCTCATTTGACATCAATGACCACATCACTGATGATATCATTCATGTGACAATACAATGCATCTCCTCACATTTTAATATAACCTCTGTTTCACCCAGTGTTAAATACAGAGTATAATTTTTGAAACCATTGACACACCAATACTAGTTACTACATATGTACTCACTGATTCCTATGTCTACACACACATTCACTCATTCACCCATACAATCATTCATACATACAATCACTCATCTTTACAACACTATCATATGCACTCATACACCTATACAGACACTCACACTCTGCCACTCATCCATGGAGTTACTCACACACCTAGTCAGTCCTGTAAAGAATCAATCACACTTCCATTTTCTTGTCTATACAGTTAAACATAGAGCACCTTACATTTTCAAACATATACTAACACATACTTACCTTGTTATACAATCATTGATATAAGTACACATTGATCTGCACAGAGTCACACACCTCCCAGCCAGCCACACACACACTCAGTCTCCCATACAAATACTTGGACAATCAATCAATAACCCATATAGTTACTCATATAGCTACTGATCAACACATGCAGCAGTTTACAGAACAACAGACATAATGATGCACAAATTAAGACAGTTTAGTCACTAACCCATGCACTCAGTGAGATACATTTAATCACTCACTCATACAGTCAGTCATGCACCTACTAAATCCTTCGTCCAGACACTTATACATCCACTCATTCTTCAATATGTAAGACATATTTAAACTTTACAGAAACATAAAATCACTGGATGTTGTTATCAGTGATGTCATCAGTGATGTCATTTGAGATGTCATCAGTGATGTCATCAGTGTTGTCACTGACCATGTCATGAATGATGTAATATGTGACATCATCAGCAGTGGATTGCGGGTGCGCGATATATAGTTAGTGCAACTAGCTATATATGGAATTTCAATGGTTTTGTGTGAGTAAAATAAGGTTTTAAAAATGCTAATTCCTAACTATATATGGTGTATAACCTATGGTTTTTTCAGTGAATTTTCAAGGTTTTGTAAATGCTAATTCCTAACTATATATGGTTTATAACCTATGGTTTTTTCAGTGAATTTCAATGGTTTTTTAATAGCAAATATCTATAGCTGTAAAATGTATTCTTATTTAAATCCAAAAATATATTTTATATGTTTATTAATAATTTTTTTTAAATATTTTTTTTGTTTCGCTCCCGGTCCGCGGACCGGGAAGCTTCCCGTTAGCTCAATTTGATGCCGCGACCCGGTCCGCGAACCGGTAAAAAATCAACATAGTGACGGTATCGCGTTGCCGCGTAATGCGTCTTATGACGTACTGCGTTAGCGCACCCGGAAGTGCCCCGGGGCGCGGACCGAGGCGCGAAACGCAGCTCCCCGGAGCGATCCGCGGCACGTCGCGAAAACGCGACGTATCGCGTTGCCGCGTAATGCGTCTTGTGACGTACCGCGTTAGCGCACCCGGAAGTGTCCCGGGGCGCGGACCGGGGCGCGAAGCTTAGCGACCCGGAAGCTAACCGGGGCGCGTTCCGCAGCGCGTAACATGAGCGTGAGAGGTCATGTGACTTGTTAATAAAACTTTTCATTGGTTCATTTCACTTTTGGTTTCATAATGATGTAAGGCTAGGTCAGGTGACCTAAAAATAACACTTTTCATTGGTTGAGAAGTATTGTTTTTCCCAAATGATGAAAACCCCTCCTTCTTTCCTCACTCTGACTTTCATCATTGTGAGAGGAAGACCTATTTTGCTTGTTGGAAAATGGCTTCATTGGTAGCTTCAGCTGGTGGACCCCCACCACCACCTCCACCTCCTCATGGGAAGAGAGGACCACCTCCCCAGGTCATTACCAACACTGAGGAGGAAGATGAAGAAATGGATGAGGAGGGAGAAGAACCACAGTTCTTAGAAGAGGTGCCCCGGGTTTTCAGAAAGAAAGCCAGTTTCATCTGGCAGTTTTATTCGATCCCTCGTGGCCAAAAAAAAGTCAATGCGAGGTATGTCACCTGCCGCATATGCAAAGAACAATTGTCCAGAGGGACGGACAAAAAATATAGCTATGGAAATCACACAATGCACAGGCACATGACAAGGAAGCATCCACTAAATTACAGCCGGGCGGAAATAAGGGATATGCAGGACAATCCAAGACCAACTCCTGTGGCCAGACCAACAATACCGATTTCTCTAACACCAGAAGAGGCACGGGAAACTGTGCCAAATATTCAAGAAAATTTTGGGCACATGATTCACTTATGTATGCACTGTCGTGCATTATTAGCTTGTGGCAACATGAGCATCAATGCACTCAACCTGGCGTATGAACACCATGATTGCCCTAACCGCCCCCAGTAATTTTTTTTTGCTCCTGTTGAGCCCTTTTCAACGCCTGTTTTTTGTTGTTTCCCCCCCCAAAAAAAACCAAAAAAAATATAAAATCGTTCAAAAAATACAAAAAAAACAAAAAATAAAAAAAAATAAAAAAAAATATAAAACAACAAAAATATTTAAAAAAAAGTTCTTTTCAGAACTACCTTCCCTTTCAAAAAAAATTGCTAGAATGTTTAGCACTCTGGCAAGCTCTATTTCTTTTGGTTCGCTCCCGGGTTAGCTTCCCGGTACGCGGACCGGGAGCTATCCAAAAAAAATTAAAAAAAAAAAAAAGTGTAAGTATAAGGAAAGTAAACAGAGAGTGATGTTAAAAGAAAGACAGCTATAGGGAGTAAAGAAGAGATACTGTTTAATAGATCTATTTACCGAAGAAAAGACAGAAGAGGGTATAATTGTGAAAAACAAAATAGATAACGAAGTGAAAGAAAAAAAAAGAGAGTATAACATTAACAAAGAAGAGTTTCTTGGAGAATGTGAGTGAATGTTCAAAATAAGATTAAAACATGAGGAATAACAGAGAGAAAAAATAGAAAACAGAAAACAAAAAATAACAGAAAAAGATTAATTGAAACAGCAAAGAAATGTAAGTAACATAGAGCCATATCATCAACATAGGCAATAAAAGTTTTGCAGCTTTTATTGGCAGAAATGTGTCGCTAAAGCTGCTTTTGTGGCAGAAAACTGCCGCTAAAACCACTTTTGCACCAGTTTTCTGCCAATAAAAAGAGCAATAATTGTATTGGCTGTGTTCATAATATTCCCCTTAGTGTGCTTCAACTACACAGAGAAAGCATTATGAACAAGTAGTGATAGAGTGATCAGTCAAAGACACTAAGAGTAATAGAGACGGAGTGAGTGAACAAGAGTGAGGAACTATGAGAAGAGAGGGACTGAGAAAAAGAGTGGAAGGAGTTGAGTAAGTAGGTAATAGAGAAAGGAATGAGGGAAGTAGCAAAGGCAGGAAACTGAGGGTTAAAGAAATGAAGCAGTGGAACTAATAGTAGTTAAATGTGATAGAAATGTAACGAAAAGAGTACAAAATATTTACCTTATAATTGTCGTTAAATTACTCACTTTTTGTTTTTATACTTTCAATCTGTGAAAGAGAGAACAAACATTTGAAAAATATTAAAACATGTATTTAAAAATTAGAAAAGACAAGGGAAAAGATTGAAGGACAAACAGTTTTTCAACAACTTTGACACTTACAGAAGCTTCTGCTTCTCCAGGCCCCCTACACAGTCCTAAAGATATACATTTTAAACTAACAGTATCTTGATGCAGATGAAGTGAGGCCTATCTTAAAACATGGTGCATCTTTTGCATTGCTGTTGTTTCAGAAAAGTGTCGCAAGACACTAAAATTTTAAATAATTGCTTCAGGATGCCAATAAGATGTCTACTATCCAGAGGTTTGTTTGAGGTGAGGCCTACTCAGGGTTGCAGATGAGATTTACACTTGTTGAAGAGTACAGAGGAGATAATACATGTGAAGGTCTACCAATGAAGTGAGTCATGTCCACTGCACTCTTCAACAAAGTCCAAACCTCCTATGTTTCCCTGGACAGACCTAAACTTGATCTGCACAATGTGATTCGTAATGATAGGAAACACAGGTGATGTAATTGAAATACGTGCAATTTAATTTGCTCATTTCACAATCACATCACTTGTGTTTCCTTTGCTTAGGTATCTCATTGTGCAGATGTAGTCTAGCATATGAAAGAATACGCAGAAGTGCAGCACTGCATGCAACAACTTTGACACTTACAGAAGCCTCACCTTCTCCATGCCTCCAACACAGTTCTACATATACATCATAAATGCAAACAGTACAGAATTAATTATACATGTTAAATGGTTTATTTTTGCTGTTCTCAGAATGTATCAAAATTCACTAAAAACAGTGACTTGAAGGTATTCATCATATAACAGCGGGGAAAAAAAAACACAATCAAAATGATTGTGTTTAAAAAACCCATACAACATAAGAAATCAAAATTCAGAACTCCTTAAAGTTAACTTACTTTCCATGACGTCCAAGGATGTCCTATGAACAGCTTACACTCTTTTGTGCTGTTATTACTTTCAGCCTGCCACTTTCTGAAAGAAAATCTCCATCGTTTTTAAAAACACGTTACATGCAATAAATGACTTCTTGCTCTCTACCACAAGTTTCCACAAGGCCAAATCTGGTCAGAGCCATTTATAACTCTTGGATTTCTTGTAAGCCAATCCCGTCATTTGGCATTTCCGCAACTTTCAGAATTAAAATGTTGAAGATCATTTTCACAATCCTGGAATAGTAATATCTTCCCCTTCTTGCTCAGTCATGTTCTACATTTCCTATGACACTGATACTGCTTACTATGAAGCAGACTTACACTACCTCTATGACTACTACAATTATTTAATTCTCTACATCACTTTTAATCACAAAGCAATGTAAAACAGTAGACAGCATTGCAGACTTACATTCCCTCTACTCCATGTTTTGATTGGCTGCTTCAATTAGCTTATAAAAAGAAACAGTTTTTCTGAACTCATTCCAAGTGCACGTATTTCTCCATGACGTCCAGTCCTATGGTTAGAAGTTATGTCTCTGAACTACACTTATCCTCAAGGCCAAATTGTGTAGGAGCCATTAGAACTTCTTGAAATTCCACAGAGCACATCCCGAGATTATTTCCCTAAAATTTTGGTTTTAAAAACACCAGGTAAGAGTTTTTAAGGTCATACGGCAAATTTTTTTTGAAAATTAAAACAGAATCATTGCAGAATGACCAGCCATTTCTAGACTTTAAATAAGCTGTGTAATGTCCTGATGTTATTGAAGGGCCGTCATGATATATAATTGCTGCAGTTACAAAAGTCCTTCCTGATATTGACAACTGTGAAGCTACAAAATTTTTAATTAAAGTTGTCAATTTTGTTCCATCAGGCCTACATCGTTGGAACATTAAAATGACATACTGGCCATATGTTCGTATAAATAATGTGGACATCATTTCAGATTTACATTGGCTACACTCCATGTTGTGATCAGCTGCTTTTACTAGCTTATTAAAGGAGACTGATTTACTGTCTGGCAAAGTTAAATATATAAATCTTTCTGAGTCTACACTAGTAGTACTTGATACCATACAGTTCTCGCAGTCATGCTGCCATTGATAAGAAAGCCCAAACAGCTGATCTACATCTACACCTTCAGCATGTAATACATCAAGCATATACATTAAAAACTCCTGACAATCTTGCTGAATATTTTGAGAGAATTGTGTTTGGCCTGAACATCTGTCTAACAGATTTCGAATTTCAGACACACTTTCTATGTTTCTTCTATCAGTGCTACATTTCTCTAACACAGAATTTAACAAACTGCAAAATCTTTGATCAGAATGGACCACAATCTCTTCTTTTACATTTTCTAGAGAAAACAAAACATTAACCACTACATTAGCATAGCAGTTGACACCAGAACTGTTTTCAAATTGAAAACCAACAACATCTTCAACAGAATCCTTTTTGTTTCTGCTTGTAATTTTAGGTTCATCGACTTTTCGTCTTTTTGCTACAACCTCCCCAGTATTGGTCAAATTTCTTCGTTTCCGGCCTACCACACGTTTCTCAAACAAAGGATACTGAGGCAAATGTGGCGCATACTCTCTTCTTAACCTATTGTATTCCTTAACACAATCTAGATCAGCACAAATGTTTGTGACATCACACTCAATCAAGTACAATCCCGATAAAGTTCTAACTCGTGACAATGCCACATATGCCATACCCTCCTTGAACACAGAACTGCCAATATTCACCAATGCACTGTCTACACTTAAACCTTGCGATTTATGGATTGTCACCGCATATGCCAAGCAAACAGGAAACTGCTTACGGCGAACATATAAGTCTTTTACAAGCAAAAATCTAGCAGAGCAACGACCAATTAGCTGTACTTCCTCAATGCCATCAAATTAAATTTTTAAAAATTCAATTCCATCTCTATTTCTGTATTTTACAAAATCAACAACATTACCCATTGATCCATTTACCAGACCTCTTTCAACATGTAAATTCCTTCTTAAAATTATACGGCAGTTCAAGCACACATTCAGAGTCTTTTCAAAACCTGCAGTTTTAGATATACTCTTCTCTAATGAATCCAATTTTGTTTTCAGATTCTCAGACAAAATAATTGTTGATCCCATATGCTCTACTCTGTCAATAGCTTCCAGTTTCACAATCTCTTGCTTTTCTAAATGCAACATTTTGTTGTTGAATTTGGCACATTCTGCAAGAGTTGGCATCAAACATATTCCAGATTTCTTATCAGTAATTTTCTGAAAAATATTCTCAGGCACAACATCTTGTTCTGGATATAAATTTGACAGTAATCGTGCATGTAAAGCTTCTTTCCCATGCTCGGTCACTTTTCCAATTCTAACATCTTGTAGAATAGTCTTGTAAACTTCATCCTTCGCCTGACGCATATTTTCATGCAGTTCAGCATAATTGAAGTTTAACCATATATTGACGTTGCCAATGCTGCCTAGGCACTTCCTGGTATCTTCATGCGTGAGCATTTTGAACACAGGTTGCCCTTTCACTGGTGTCAGCTGCATAAGATCTCCGAAAACAATGATGTGTTTGCCACCAAATAACACATCATACTCTGTTTTGAGAACTTCTTGCATTCTCAAATGCACAAAGGCAAGCATGACATTGGAAACCATGCTTACTTCGTCAATGATAAGAAGTTTAATTTTCCTCAAGATTCTTGAAACTTCAAAACAAGCATCTCCAGATAGCTTGTGATATTGTAATTTGTTGTCATGCTCCACTGGCAGCATCAGTAAACGATGTAAAGTAATCCTTTTAATGTTATGTGCTGCCAGTCCAGTTGGAGCGGTGACAACACAAGACAGCGATGACTCTGTCCTTTCCTGCAAATAGCATGAAATTGCTTTAATGAGGAAACTTTTTCCAGTTCCCGCTTCTCCACTCACGTACAGTCGGACAGGCTTCAACGACGTACATGAGCACTCTTTCTTGTCATGACTTAATCCATGATCAATTTGCATGGTAACTTCGTCATATATTTTCCTCTGCTCAACGTTGAGTTGTCTTTCCAACTCTTCTAAGTTAACCGCATCCTCCTGAGCATGTGCCATGGCTCTTTCCACTTCATTCATGGCAGTGGCAGCTTCATTTTCGATAACAGGTCCTCCTAGTGGATCCTGACTCAATGAAGCAGAACTCTGACTGTCCTGAGAACTGTCTCTGGCAATCTCGGCTGCAATCGTTGCTTCCTGCTCAATTTCCGCATTCAACATTTCTACATATTTGGGAAAAGCAGGACATTCTATGGTCTCCTTGGCGGCATTGAAAGAGTCTTCGTAACAGAGGAAACCTCCAAGCAGTTCCTCTTCTGCACGCCAAGGCTTGAAAAGTTGCAAAAGTGCTAAATAGAAAAACTCCTTTTTTCAGGAGATTCGCCACTCAATTTTCGATGGTTTACCAAGTGGCATTTTCTTTGCTTGACCAGACATCCCTCACTTCCTATTACAGCATACACTCCTTTCTCAGTATCTTCTTTGATGTTCCTCTTGAATATGTAATTTTGAAGAACCTCATACAGACAAACATTGTCGAGGTGACTGCTTCTATTTGGATAATATGTATCCAACATGTTGGTCTTCAAAATGTCGGTACTGTTTGGCTCCTTTTCCGCCAAATACTCAATTTCCCGCACAGGTTTCAGAACTCGATTACGCGTTGCAGCAAGACCAAGACTCGCCCAAACGATACTCCTGGACTTGGCATAGAGACTTGCTGAAGACAACCGGTCAGAGCATTCGTAAGCTCCAATTTCTCGATGCGACAACATCTTCAGACTGAAACTGTACAACTTCTTGCTGAGGCTCTTTTCATGGGAAATGTCCTCCCACATATCCTTCAATTCTGTCTTCTCTTTTTTGGTGATGTAAGACGTCACATACCGAGCCACAGCCATACAGTTATCAGCCACAAACTGTATATCCATGTTAGCATTCCACATGGACAAAATCACCGGGTTGTAGTCGTTGATGTACTTGGACTCTTCGTTCCTCTTCAAATTGTATGTGTTTTTAGGTGATTTCTTCATGACATTATGTCGCAGCGAAGACATCAAACTGTTTACTCTTCCTTTAGAAATCACCGGTCGTGGAAAACCGAAACGACATTTGGTGTAGAACTTGTCCTTGTTTCGGAATTTACGACGGCAGTACTTTCCACATCGATGGCTTTGGAAACGCAGAACTTTTTCTCTTAGGCTTTTCTTCTCCTTTGCGTTTGGAACAGCACACGTAGAATACTGTTGGATGAAACTCATCACTGAGTCTTCTGGATCCGTTCCAAATTTAGGTGCATCCTTGATCCACAGCAACATATGTATATGAGGAGCACCTCTTGCTTGGTACTCCTTTCTCCAGAAGAAATCCAACACCTCTCCAAGAGGTGGATTCTTCTTATTCATGATGAAAGACATCATAGCTTCAAATCTATGATTGAAGTACCTACATACATTGACTGGATCCAAAGAGCACAGTTCTCCGGGTGTCTTGAATTCGATGTTATCTATGTTAGCATTTGCCTCTCGTAGAAATTCAAGTAAGTCTTCCCAGCCATACTCGGCACAGCTCAGAGTGAGGAACCATGTGGGAGTACCTAAGTTCCTCAGCATACATTTTAAATCACCATGACGACGGTACCAGTACTCATTAGTACCACGCTGACACGCCATGAGATTAATCAGGTGAGAATCCAAAATACTGTCTTGGACATTGACTTTATCCATAAAGTCACTTGCCGAGATGTTTTGCATGTGTATACCACTTTTCAAGATGTGGTTCACTGCATATGACAGTCCAGACAGATCGCTTTCAAACAGGAGATGAAACAAATAGGGAATGCATTGTCGAAACCTAGCATCTCCTGCATACAATCGCAAAGTCCGGTATTCAGAAGCAGGAATTTGATGAGGTCGCTCATCATATCTTCCTCCCTGACCTGTTGGAAAAAGCTGTGGGAAACACCGAGCTTCCAAACTTTCCTCCCAAACACTAATGGGACTCCCTTTGGCTTGTTTCATTTGAAACAACTCAATAGCATTCCCCATGACTTCCTTGGAATGCAAAGGATGAACACTATAATGTTCATATATTTCTTCACTAGTAGAGGGTTCTACTTTATCAATTTGACCAGCACACAAATCGCTATCCTCTTCCTCACTTACTTCCTCTTCTGCAACATATACATTCTTATAGTATTTATTATTTTTTTTCAAATACAATGTTGCCTTTTTAACTTTCCTAACATCTACTAAATCTTGCCATATTTTCTTATTCTTTGTCGGAACCCCATTAACTAAGATAACCAGAGGTTCCTCTTCCACTTTTTCTACTCCAATTGTGTTAATGTTTTTCTTCAAATCTAGAGGCAAATAAACAACTCTTCCCTTTAATCCTCTCTGTAAATCTGATGGAGGCAATTTCCCTGTCTTTGGCTCCATTCTTACAATAGCCTGAAAGGGATGGATACTTTGAATCAAAATAGATTCATAAGTATTTAAATCCTTCAATTCAGAAGGAATCTCAACCAATTCCAGATTATTATGAACTGTTCTAGCAGGCATCTGGTTTTGATTTAATTTGCAACAACAATAAGTACACACACGTTGATCAAATCCCAAATCAAAACAATTTTCTACCATCAAGTATGTTGCAAAATCCTTCCATTCACTATTATTTTCCCTTTCACTTTTTGCATTTAAATCCACTAACTTAGTCTGATTCTTATAATAAGTGCGTCGACAACACACACAAGTGAAATTAGGCCTCTCACTTGATTTCACCTGAAACGTCGCAATTTCTCTCTGGAAATTATCTGTACTGGAAACCTGTACACTATCTTCCACATTACCCTCTTCTTCTGGGTCAATTTCAACATTCTCCTCTTTACTTCCAAAGTAACAAAACTCAATTTCTTCACATATGTTCTTCACATCTATTTCAGAACCATGCAAAAGAGCAGCGCATAATTGTTTAAGCATAATTGCTGGACTCTTAGCATAATACAACATTCTAACTAATTTCCTCACTTTATTATGATGCACTGCTAGCATCCTGAAATGATGAAAAACACTCTGGCATACTCTCCTGGAAAGACAAGCCAGTGAATGACCATGCAAACCTGTCACTTCTCTCACTCTGCAAGGATCTAATTCTTGCAACAACTTCATTTTCTGCTTCAAACTTTTCTTATTAAATGACCGTACAAAATCACAAAGCAAATTGATGGAATCCTGTCGCACACTGCAAATACTACTACACTTCCAGGTGTACACAGGACCCTTAGCACGTCTTCCTAAAACCTCATTACCTAACACCTCTTCTGCCTCTGTTGTCACAAGTTTTTCTTTTTCAACTGGACAACCATCTTTCACTTCATAAGCACGACCACTGGTGTCAACTGCATGCACCAAATCATTATCCTGGAAATAACTCTCCTCATTAAAAAATGCCTCACAGCTTGAACTATGCATCCATTCTCCAGAAAAAACTTCACAAAAATTACTACGATTAACTATTCTCTTCCATCTACTATTTCTTTTGAAATCATAAATTGCCTTGTTTAGCTTCCTAATTCTATTGATTATCAAAATAAATAACTTACGTTTAATTTCAAATGCCTGATCAATAACTTTCTCAACTTTTTTTTTTCTCTTATAAAAAACCAGTTTCTGTTGACCTTTCTTAATATTTTTTAACAAATTGCCAATTATCCTGTTGCGGAACATTCGTTTACGAATGTCCCTAAACTGTTGTTTCCTTCTACTATCATGCACAGAGTTATCTCTTGCTCTAGCAGTAACATTTTTGATTGGCCTTTCCTTTCCATTTGATTTGCTTATCTTTTTATGGACTGAAACATTTTCTGTAGTAATATTTTTTTTACTACACATATTTCTTATGAAATATTTTGTGCTCTTACCCGGTGCTTTCTTCGTGACTTGACAAATCTTTTTGTTAGAGGACTGCTGCTTATTTTGTTTCACCTGCTGTCTTTGACGTTTTGCAGCCTTTCTCTGTCTTTCTATTGTTGGCATGGTGAAATCTTGAAATGATCTGCAGTTGAATCTGTTGTAAAATATAATAAAAAATGTTATTAACCACTATTACCAAACAGTAAATCAATAACAATGATCAAAAACTTAACACACTACTTGACATTTTAAATAGAAGATTTTTTAGTCCTTGGCAAATTTACAATACAGAAATAGCAGAAAAGAAATGACATTTATATTTATGTTACCTGTGCTATTTTATATGTGAATCTGATCTAATTTTATGAGCATATTTTAATATTTTATTGAAGACACTACACATAACCTGTTTTTGAAGGTGTCTTTATTTTTAAATTAAACGGTTTACATTTTTACTTTTTATTAATTATACATTTTAAAAATAAATGTTTATATTTCCATAGGCTCAAGCAGGTCAGCTTCCCACCCTATGTCATATAATTCGGACAAATCTGCATCCTCATCACGCTCTTCTTCATCCTCAGGATTTAAATCATCCAATGGATCAACATCCACTGATGTTTCAATTACAAGTTCAATGATGAGGTCAAAATCAACTGATTGCAGATTGTCACTCATGTTGATGTTGTCTTTATCTTTAAAGAAAGATAACAACAATGAGATGTTGCAGAGTAAGAGACAAATCTCAGAGATTATAATAGTAAAATTGTTTAACAAGAGTAATATTTTGCAGCTATTATTTAGCCATGTCCAGCAATGCTGATCAGGTGAAGACTATGTCTAATTTTTCAGTGAACAGGACTCATCTCTTCTTAACCTTGGATAAGCCTCACCGACTCTGTGTGTCCTGCACATACTTAAATGTAAAGGGGCAGATTTATGTTAAATGGCACATCCCCAGGCATGCACCAGTTAACGTGCACCGCTGCTCTGCCACCCATGGTGTGCCGTATTTACAATCAGATAGGAGAAAACTGCGTCAAAACCCTGCGCCTGCTTTAAGCAGGCATAGGTCTTGACGCAACATTGTGGAGATGGGGCACCCCTTAGCCTTGCTTGAGCTGCATCGCACTTGCGATACAACTCCAGCAATCACTACCTTTACATCACAGATACATCACGCATCTGTGCCATTTTTGCCCCATGATGCCCCGCATTGTAAATGCAGCACACCATGGGTGGCGGAACAGCGGCACAGGATGACTGACACATCCCTGGTGATGCACCAGTCATCATAAATCTATCCCTAATCTTCTTATCTTGTTACAGATGAACCGCCATATGTACCATCAAACTATTTTGCATTTCCTAAATAGCGAATTTTAAGGAATAAATAGCAATTCTTTACCATTCCTAATTTGCAATGAGCAAATTGCTAATTGCAAGTTACCCATTCATTTCCATGGGCTAGGAGCCTCATAGGAATGAAGGTTTAATTTGCGATTAGCAATTTGCTCATCACAAATTAGGAATTTTTCCAAGGGTGCAGGGGTGTCTCAAGAACACCCTGCTGCACCCCCTGAAAAAGAAATTTGGGGGCATATGGCGCACATACATGCCCTAAGGGCATGTATGGGCGTCATATGGCACCTTTTGTTTTTTGGAAAAAAAGCTTTTTGAAAAGAATTCACAAATTACCACCAACTAGAAGTTGGTGGTAGTTTCCAAATCCTTAATGTCATTTTTTTACATATTTTTTGTTTGATACATTGCATTTAAGTAATCGCAAAATTTGCAAATCCTTCAGTGCAATCGCAAAATAAGGAATAGCAAATTTTGCTATTCCTTATTTTGCATCAAACTTGTTTGATATATACCATTTGTCTAATTAGCATTCGCAAAGGCCGAAATTCGCAGAATTTTGATCTTTGTGAATGCTAATTAGCTCGATACATATGGCCCAAAGTGAGGCCTGTCTTGCAACATGGTGCATCTTTAGCATCACTGCTGCATCGGTTTCATGTGGTACGTTTTTTTTACACCATGACATATCTGCCTAAAAGCATCAATTTGTAATTTTGTCGCCTCATAGCAAATCTTTTGCACCGCCGCTGCATCATAAAAGTGACGCACAGTGGCGCAAAAGAGGCATACACCTATCATAAATCTGTCCCTAGCATTTTAAATGATTAATTCATGATGACGATAAGGTGTGGCCTATCCAGAGGTTTGTTTAAGGTGAGGCCTACTCAGGATTGCAGATTAAAGTTACGCTTGATGAAGAATACAGAAGAGATAATACATGTAAAGGCCTACCAATGAAGTAAGTGATTTGCACTTTATTTCGCCAGTCATCATAAATGTATCCCTAAGCTTCTTATCTTGTTACAGATGAACCACCATATGTACCATCAAACTATTTTGCATTTCCTAAATAGCGAATTTTAAGGAATAAATAGCAATTCTTTACCATTCCTAATTTGCAATGAGCAATTTGCTAATTGCAAATTACCCATTCATTTCCATGGGCTAGGAGGCTCATAGGAATGAAGGTGCAATTTGCGATTAGCAATTAGCTCATCACAAAATAGGAATTTTTCCAAGAGTGCAGGGGTGTCTCAAGAACACCCTGCTGCACCCCCTGAAAAAGAAATTTGGGGGCATATGGCGCACATACATGCCCTAAGGGCATGTATGGGCGTCATATGGCACCTTTTGTTTTTTGGAAAAAAAGCTTTTTGAAAAGAATTCACAAATTACCACCAACTAGAAGTTGGTGGTAGTTTCCAAATCCTTAATGTCATTTTTTTACATATTTTTTGTTTGATACATTGCATTTAAGAAATCGCAAAATTTGCAAATCCTTCAGTGCAATCGCAAAATAAGGAATAGCAAATTTTGAATTAAGGACATTTTAAGTCATTTCCACATGTGCAGTGTTTTCAAATTATGATTTGAAAATCGTTTTTGGGGAAAAGTAATGGTTTGCAAATTTATGACAAGGACATAATGGTGTATGCTTCTCTATAAGGCATTTCAGTGTCTCTGATGTCATTTTTCCCATATTACATTATAAGACCTTTCCCCATGGAGCACATTCCTTGTAAATATGCTCCCACCTGTGCATGGTGAATTTAGATTTTGACTGTTTGAGTCACATAGCCATGTTAAAAGTGACCCAAAAAAATTGCAAACGCTTTAAAAAAACACATTCATGTGTCTTAAGGACATTTTAAGTCATTTCCCCATGGACAGTGTTTTGTAAGTGGCGCAAAAGAGGCATACACCTATCATAAATATGTCCCTAGCATTTTAAATGATTAATTCAGGATGACGATAAGATGTGGCCTATCCAGAGGTTTGTTTAAGGTGAGGCCTACTCAGGATTGCAGATTAAAGTTACGCTTGATGAAGAATACAGAGGACATAATACATGTAAAGCTCTACCAATGAAGTAAGTGATGTCCACTTCATTGCGCCAGTCATCATAAATCTATCCCTAAGCTTCTTATCTTGTTAGACATCAACCGCCATATGTATCATCTAACTATTTTGCATTTCCAAAATAGCGAATTTTAAGGAATAAATAGCGATTCTTTACCATTCCAAATTTGCGATGAGCAAATTGCTAATTGCAAATTACCCATTCATTTCCATGCGCCAGGATGCCCATATGAAAGAAGGTGCAATTTGCAATTAGCAATTAGCTCATCGCAAATTAGGAATTTTTCCAAAGGTGTAGGGGTGTCTCAATAACACCCTGCCGCACCCCTGAAAAAGAAATTTGGGGGCATATGGCGCACATAAATTTTAACAACATTCCTTTACCTCAAAAACGATTTTCAATTCATAATTTGAAAACACTGCCCACAGGGAAATTACTTAAAATGTCCTTAAGACACATGAAAGTGTTTTTTTATTGCCTTTCCAGCATGGTTGGGTCACTTTTAACATGGCTATGTAACACAAACATTTAAAATCTAAATTTGCCATGCACAGGTGGGAGCATATTTACAAGCAATTTGCGCCACAGAGAAAGGTCTTACATTAAAATGGGAAAAATAACATCAGGGACAGTCAATTGCCTTATAAAGAAGCATACACCATTATGTCCTTGTCATAAATTTAAAAACAATTCCTTTTCCCCAAAAACGATTTTCAAATCATAATTTCAAAACACTGCACATGGGAAAATTACTTAAAATGTCCTTAAGACACATAAAAGCGTTTTTTAATTGCCTTTGCAGCATGTTTGTATCACTTTTAACATGGCTATGTAACACAAACATTAAAAATCTAAATTTTCCTTGCACAGGTGGGAGCATATTTACAAGCAATTTGCGCCACATAATTCATAATTTTCTCCTTAAAGCACACTATTCTCTATCTAAATTAAAGAAATATTTTCTCACCTTAGCAAATACTTTGAGTTTGAAAACAGTCTCAGAAACACACCAATTTGTCTTCAGCAGAGCAAAAGGTATGCACTCCAGAGTCTGCAGCTATCAAAAGCACAGAAATGCTGTAATTCTTCACACATATCTCTCATGTCACCCAATCAAAACTCTTCCCTCACTTTTTTTCAAATGAAAACCCTTCCCCCCTCTGCCATTTCATGCCTTTTCTGCATAGCAACCACCTCTTGGAAGACTTCTGGTGTTTGCAAGTTCACACAACAATGTTGCAATTGAACTCTGAACTCTCAGTGCACCTGCATATCCAGTGCATTCTTTCATTTAATGATTTTTTATTGACCATTCAAAATACATCTTTCAAATAACTCATCCGTGCACCCTAACTTTCTGTTTTCAGCAATCAAAATCCACCAATCACTGTTACTGCTTCATGAACACAGAAACTCCACAGTTTTTTTCATTTTAAACTCTCATTTTTTCAACTGCCATTTCATTGCCACACTTCATCTGACTGCAGGAGAACCTTCTCTCACCATGTTTTCTGTCTGGATTGTTGGACATAGTTATATTCACTGGGCTCAAAGGTACGTTGAAAACAGGAAATTACCTAACCTCAATTTACAAGATGTGGAAATTAAGTGGTTTGGCCACAGAGGATTAAAATGTCACCAATTGATACCATTGGTGAAAACCTTTATGCATTTGCCCAAACCTGACCTGTTAATTGTGCACTGTGGAGGTAATGACTTGGGCACTTTGACTGGTGTAGGTCTGGAAATGCTTTTAAAGGACACCTTTGAGCAATTAATGGCACTTTTTCCTCAGACTGCCTTGGTATATTCAAATATATGCCAAAGACAGAAATGGAGGTGGTCAAACCAATTTTGTCCACAAATTGAGAAGTCGAGGAAGCATGTAAACAAATCTGTTTCAGCTTACATGAGAGACCATGGAATGGGCTCCCTGTACAACAATAACTTGCGTTACTACATGCAAGATATCTACAGAGGAGATGGAGTTCACTTCTCAGATGAGGGCAACAGAGTTTTCATTCTGAATTTAAGACTGTGCATTGGTACCTACTTATAAGTACCTAAATGTACCATAAACCCAAAAGCTCTTCTCAGAGCTACCCTACATCTGATCACTCACAATTATTATTTTACTCTAACATTTTTCACTAATTTTCAACAAAGTACGCTCCCTGGGGCGCTACCCGGTACGCGAACCGGGAGCTAACCTCGCGAAATTTTAAAAAAAAATGTTTTTTTTCCGCACATATGGGCCTCCTCAGCCACCCTCACAAAACCTAGGGGGTCAAGATAAGTCTACCGTGCCCCCTTCTACCCATTCTGAACATTATTTGCCCTCCATCTTGTATCTTAATTCGACCGAAACACAAAATGGTGGACTCCCGTTACGCTTAAGGTTCGCGAACCGGGGTGCTCAACGGTTCGCGTACCGGGTCGCTCCCTGGGAAGCGCACCATCAAAAAAGGTGGGAAAGTAGTTCACAGAAAAGCCACTGGAGACAATTTCACCAAATATAGACTAGCTCATACTACATACCAATCCCTACCATTTTCACAAATTTGATTGGAATTCCATTTAGCCATTTAGCCTGTAGACCTCTCTAAATACCGTGAGGTAAATTACTTCACAAAACACATCTGAAGTGTTGGAATTGACAACCAATTAAAATGTTACTTTCATTTTCTACTTTTTTTACCTGACATTTGATTGGTTATATACCTGAATATATTATATAAAGGAAGAGAAGAAAACACAGCCATTTTGACTACTACTTCTTGGTGTACATTTCAATAGGATTTTCACTAATTCCTTCAACTTCTATCTAAAGGTAAGTTTTTATTTTTAAAACTGAAGTATATTGTGCACTATAAGTTAATATGGTAAACTTTTTCTGATAGTTATATACTATCCCTCTGTAGTAGTTATAGATTTAGATAGACTTCTCTGTTATAGTTATGGATGGAGTTAGGCTTCTCTTGTATAATTATGAATTTACTTACGTTAAATCACATACACTTTTTTATATTCCTACTTCCACTCTGATACTATACACTGCCCAAAATTAATCCCAACAGTGCCCTATCTCTACTAATATATATTTTTTTAATCTAAATTTCAGGCAAAATGGAAGGCGAACAGAAAGTTGAATTTCAAATTGTCCTGCAAGAGAGCAGCCAAGATATCAATGATGAAAATGATATTGAATTTTTCAATGAAACTTTAGACAAAGAACTACTGCAATGTGTACAAGCAGTAGATAACCTCCTTGAAAATGAGGACATTTTACACCCTCAGAGACTACAATGTATATTCAATGATAATTATGAAATTTCTGACAATGAAATGTTAGAAAGTTTAATAAATTATGAAACACAATCACAATAAAAAAAAATGCTTAAAAAATAAAGAAAATAAAAAATAATCAACAAAAACAACAATCAATTAACATACAGCATTTGAAAAGTCTATCATTCATTTTTCATTGCAGTACGCTGCCCAGAACGCTTCCCGGTTCGCGGACCGGGCGCTCCCCACGCAAAAAAAAACAAAAAAATGTTTTTGTTTTTTTTGCCCCGCGGGGCCCTTTTAAAACCTCCACATTAAACCTAGGGGGTCAGGGAGGATCTAGTATGCCCCCTTATGGTCATTTTCACCTTTGTTTTGGCCTCCTCTTGTCTCTCAATCCTACCGAGAGACAAGATGGCGGCCGCTCAGGACTGTTTAGAATGTTGACAGAGACCGGAGAGCCAATCAGCTTAGCTACGCGAAGTTCCGGTACGCTTAAGGTCCGCGGACCGGAGCGCTGCCCAGAGCGCGCTTACAGATATATATCTTTTTTTAAACGTTAATTTCTCAAAATCCACTGGAGCACATATATTGAGACCTAGAAAAGGCACATCGGGCTACCAGTCCCTACAATTTTGCCAAGTTTCATGCAAATCCATTCAGCCGTTCGGGCTAAAAGTGAGGCCAACCGCCCTATGGAAAACTCAATGTTAAAAACACGTTTTGGGACCCCCCTTTTTTCTCGGCCCCCCCTTGACGAAACCCCCCCAAATTTCCAAGGGCTGCTCAGAAACAAAATGTTCCATTTTCCAGAAAATTTCAGCCAATTCCGTCCACAAACGCCAAAGTTATTAGACATAGAATTTTCAAAAATCCCATAGGGAAAAAATCCTAACTATATATACCTACTGGCGACCGCCAATATCTCCAAAAAGTAACACCTGCCCTGAGCAGTTCTTAGCCATGTTATCCAATGGGAGGTGGATAACATGGCTAAGAGCATTAGCTCGGTAATGCATGAATATCGCTGAGTTTTTAGCGATATTGATGCATTGCGGCCGTTTATTATCGCATTTGCGATAAACCTTGATAATAGCAAGGTTTATCTTCGATAATTTCTGACGATGCTTAGCGGTAAAAAATTCGTTGGTAAGCATCGTTAGCGATAAATATCGCTTAACTTTGGTAATATGCCCCCAACGTCTGTTAACGTTCGATTCGAAGGAAATGAGGAAGTGTTGAAAAACATTGTTTGCGCCATCTTGCCTTATTTGAAATGCCACACTTTTGTGGTGCACGGCAGCCATTTTAGATGTCTTGACCAGACCCACTCTCTGCACGCTGTCGATTCGTAGCATGGCTCCTCACCCTCGCAAGCATCTTCCCCAGGCACTGGTCACCCCCGCTCTCTGTCTTATGCATGGGCAATAAACCTCCCCCCATCTGCGCTGCTCTTCCCTGAAAATCACACTCTGTGCCCGCCCGACACCTCCCTTTCGCCCTATTCACTACCGCACCCTCTGACACTCCTCTTCCTCTGTGTCCGATTGTCCAGGCTATCAGCTAGCCCTGCAGATGTAGTTTATGGCCCCAGCTGTAAAGAATCACCCCTCTTCAAAGGAGTTATAGTAGATCAAGGCCCACACCCGATGAGATCCGTCACACCACACGCGTTCCTACTATCTGAAAACCATCCTGTATTGTGATTGGGGAGGGGACCGAGCCTGAAGCGGAAGATTCCAGGAATGACTCTTGGTACATCAAAGTTTTTACAATTATGTGTCACATTAAAAATATGTAGCACTCCAACAAAGTAGTAGGAATATAAAACTTTAATAACATATAAATATATACAACAAAACAAAAACAGTAAAAACATTTAAACAACGAAGAGACCGTGGCAATTTCTTTTGAATTATCCAATAGATATATTGAAATTGACAGCACCAATAATGAAATATTCTTGTCAGTAGCGGTCTGTTGTGCGAATAGTTACAAGGCAGCAGAACGCGCTGAAATCTAGATGGCACGAAAGTGATGTCTAGTAAGTTGCCGCCCAGCAAATAACGGCGTGGGGCGCCGCGGGGGTGAGTGAGTCCAGTAGGCACCACAGCTATTCTTACCGGCATCGCAGAATTACTGCTGGGGACAATGCCTGTGCTGTAGCAGGGTCACAGCAGAAACAAAAAGGATTTTGTTGAAGATGTTGTTGGTTTTAAATTTGAAAACAGTTCTGGTGTCAACTGCTATGCTAATGTAGTGGTTAATGTTTTGTTTTCTCTAGAAAATGTAAAAGAGGGGGAGGCAGTCCAAAGTTCCGTTAAAAGGGCAAAGGAAAGGATCGGTGGTTTGAACTATCAGTGAAAAAGGGGAGGGGGTGCAACAATTTTTCCTACCGGGTCACACTGTGCTTTCACCGGAACTGAGGTCTGCAGGATTCTAGTAATTCAAAGTGAGGCTGGCGCCAGCATGGGAGCGCCGACGTCCCGCGGATACAGTTTCGTCACTCCACGGGCGATCATGGCAGTCATTCCCCATCGGGGGTCGGAGACTCCCGCGGCTCCTCTAGAATCTTCAAGGTCGTGGAGGACTACGGTGGTGGAGTCAAGCAGTGACCGGGCCATTTCTTTATGCTGGGCCCGCTCTTGCCAGGTCGACCGCCATTTTGAGAGTTCGGTAGCTACTGGCGATCGCGGGGTCAAATGAGCGGACGGGCTCCACCCTGCCGGGCGAGACGTTGCAGCATGGCCACAGTGGAAGAACCCTTTTCCGGGCGCCTGGAGCGCTGAGGGTGCAGCTGGGAAGCCTCCACCTGGGGAGGCGGGAGAGGCCTGTTCGCACCGTCTCTCCCTCCCAGTGCACCCCACGGCGTCTCGCTTGAGATTTGTTATGGCCGGACCAGGCGATGAGGACGAGGGGGGGGGGTCGGAGGCATGTGCAAGAAATCCCCCCCCAGTGTTGTCGCAGCCATTATTCAAGAAAGAAGAAGTGTCCCTTCCGTCTTCGGGCCGGGCTTCCGGTAGATGTCGGCCGGACGCCCCTGGCTCTGGCCCCATGAACGGGTTTCTTGGTTTATCGGCTGCAGCCGGATCCCGTCGTCCTCGGCCCCCCGACCGTTGGTGGCCGGACCGGAAGAGCATGTGGCGGGAGTACCTGCAACTCTCAAGGGCCACCGCGGCTGGACTGGGAGAGAGACGGGAGGGTCGAGGAGACATTCCCCCCCCCCCTGCAACTGTTCAGCGTTGTAAAGGCAATCCCCTGGCCGGGTCCCGCTGGCCTCGGCCTCTCCTCCGGCTACACCCTACGTTAGGATCTCCTGGCCGAGGCGTGGCAGCAGGACCTGCCTTATATGGGCTGCTCCCGGCTGGGCGTAGCCGCAACCCTGCCCCACCTTGGAAGTTTCCAGAGTGGGGGCGGATGTTCTACTGACTTGCATTTTCCCTAGTCTATCGATTTTTTTGGCGTGGCAGGCGGTGGGACAGCGAGGGGTGATTTGGTTTCTCTTACTGTTTTTCTGGTCTCTCACCACTGGCATATTTTAACGTTTTCTTGTTTCTAGGACATTAATAGGTTTTATCATTACGTTATGTTATCGTTTCTTTGTTCGTTGTTTAATAAAAGTTCATGTTCATCAGTGGCCTACTGATTTTCGTTTTCCTATTCTTTTCTTTCCAGGTTGTTTCATGCTGAAGTTTCTGTTAACAGGATACAGTGATCACTTTGTTATTATTGCATATGTCCTTTTCACTAGGGGTGCTCTCTGGTCGGGCCAGATAACGTATCTCTAGTAAATGGTCCGGGTGAAAAAGGTGCATCAATCAGTGGGGAGTAGATAGGCATGACAGATTACAACGGGGGAGAAAGGTCCGCATTACGTACCCTTTCACTACTTGCAAAGATTTTCCTACGTTTATTTGCAAACCTGGAATACCTCCAGAAAGAACTAATTCCCAAACAGTCAATGTTCGGACAATCAATCAATCAATGAGGAATGAAATAGGAACGACGTGTTAAAGGCTTGCGTTACCTACCCTTCACTATCTGCAAAGGGAGAGTGAATATTCCTATTCTTCCTCGTTTGCAGGCAGAGAAGATCCTTAAGAGAACCAACTTCGAACAATTCAATGCTCGATTGAAACAATCAACAAGGGGTACTGTGAACACAAATGAACGCCGCTTATGTACATACGCATTGCTATTTTCAACAGGTTGTTCCTAATGTTTCTATTTTAGCGAGGTCAAAAAGAGATCCCATTAGTGGCCTACTGATTTTGTTCGATTCCTTTTGTTTTTTTACACGATTTTTCACTATCTGCAAAGACTAAACAGAGTATTGCGACTCTGTGCTTGTTTGTAAATAGAGAATGAACCAAAGAGAACAATCAATCAAATGGAGAGAGAAGCAGGCACGACGGATTACAAAGGGGGCAAAGGGCTGCGTTAACTACCCTTCACTATCTGCAAAGAGAGAGTACTCCTAATAGAAATGAGGGGTGGGGGGCAGCATTCAAAGCAGATCAGTGTACATAAACATGAAAATGTTTTTACTTACCACGTACTTGACATTCGACAGCTTATGATATTTGCTATTAAAAAACCATTGAAATTCACTGAAAAAACCATAGGTTATAGACCATATATAGTTAGGAATTAGCATTTACAAAACCTTGAAAATTCACTGAAAAAACCATAGGTTATAGACCATATATAGTTAGGAATTAGCATTTACAAAACCTTGAAAATTCACTGCAAAAACCATAGGTTAGAGACCATATATAGTTAGCTGGACATTTTATTGACATAAAACCAATGAAATTCCATATATAGTTAGTTGCACTAACTATATATCGCGCACCCGCAATCCACTGCTGATGATGTCACATATTACATCATTCATGACATGGTCAGTGACATCACTGATGACATCACTGATGACATCTCAAATGACATCACTGATGACATCACTGATGACATCTCATTTGACATCAATGACCACATCACTGATGATATCATTCATGTGACAATACAATGCATCTCCTCACATTTTAATATAACCTCTGTTTCACCCAGTGTTAAAAAGAGTATAATTTTTGAAACCATTGACACACCAATACTAGTTACTACATACGCACTCACTGATTGCTACGTCTACACACACCTTCACTCATTCACCCATACAATCATTCATACATACAATCACTCATCTTTACAACACTATCATATGCACTCATACACCTATACAGACACTCACAGTCTGCCACTCATCCATGGAGTTACTCACACACCTAGTCAGTCCTGTAAAGAATCAATGAGACTTCCATTTTCTTGTCTATACAGTTAAACATAGAGCACCTTACATTTTCAAACATATACTAACACATACTTACCTTCTTATACAATCATTGATACAAGTACAGATTGATCTGCACAGAGTCACACACCTCCCAGCTAGCCACACACACACTCAGTCTCCCATACAAATACTTGGGCAATCAATCAATAACCCATATAGTTACTCATATAGCTACTGATCAACACATGCAGCAGTTTACAGAACAACAGACATAATGATGCACAAATTAAGACAGTTTAGTCACTAACCCATGCACTCAGTGAGACACATTTAATCACTCACTCATACAGTCAGTCATGCACCTACTAAATCCTTCGTCCAGACACTTACACATCCACTCATTCTTCAATATGTAAGACATATTTAAACTTTATAGAAACAAAAAATCACTGGATGTTGTTATCAGTGATGTCATCAGTGATGTCATTTGAGATGTCATCAGTGATGTCATCAGTGATGTCACTGACCATGTCATGAATGATGTAATATGTGACATCATCAGCAGTGGATTGCGGGTGCGCGATATATAGTTAGTGCAACTAACTATATATGGAATTTCATTGGTTTTATGTCAATAAAATGTCCAGCTAACTATATATGGTCTCTAACCTATGGTTTTTGCAGTGAATTTTCAAGGTTTTGTAAATGCTAATTCCTAACTATATATGGTCTATAACCTATGGTTTTTTCAGTGAATATATATATATATATATATATATTTTTTTTTTGCACAAAAGGAGCGGCACATCCAGGGTATATTTTCAAAGCTTATTTATTAGAGCTTCACCCCACCAACGCGTTTCAGCCTCAACAGGCTTTGCTCACGGTCAGTTAGTCCTTCCACTCTTTTTCTATTTATACTAGCCCATTTTAGCCATAAGGTGGCATTATGGGATATGTAGTTTTTACTCAGTTTCAAAAAATTATTTAAAAAAAGGGAAGACTGGTGTATTTCACAATTTGTGTTTTGATATTCAAGTGCTTCATATTCAGTTCATATGGGCAATTTGTAATTCTCAGAGTTCATAAGGGATTAGTTCCCAGATTGATTTTCAAAGTTCATCGGGTGTAGTACCCTATTGTATTTGAAAAGACTAAGCTGGTCTTGGTAACAGTCACTCCAAATGTATGTGAAGGTCTTCCCCAAAATTCATTCCTCTCGGCATTTTGGTGCGGAAGCGGATGATTAGGCGGGACTCCATTTGTCTCAGTTTACGAACTGTGTCACCACCTCTTTCCGTTTTTGTCAGCATTTTGAGTCCGTAAAATCTCATGGATTTCCAATCACCGTTTTGGCAGGCAATGACATGTTTTGCTGTGGCATAGAGCATATTTTTGTTTTCAACCGCTCTAATATGTTCCAAGATTCTTTTTTTCAACATACAGGTCGTACTGCCTATGTATTTGCTACCACATTTGCATTCGATCACATATACGACATTTTTGGAAGTACATGTGATCTGTTGGTCAATCTGCATCATCTTGCCATTAGGTTCTTTAATAGGTTTCTTACTCATGCCAATTTTGCAAGCCTTGCAACTGGAGCAAGGTTTGAATCCTTTTCGTTGATTTGTCAACCAGTCTGTATGTGTCTTCACTTGAAAGTGGCTGTTTACCAAACAATCTTGAAGAGATTTGTTTTTCTTGTAGGTTATTTGTGGTTGCTTTCCTACCAGCTGTCCTATGTCCGGATACCCGGATATAAGATGCCAGTACTTCTTCATTTTGTTGGCGATCATTCCACTTTCCTTATTGTATGTGGTTATGAATCTCGGCGGGTCTTTTTCGACTGCTTTTTTTGGTTTTTCCACCAGTAGTTCTGTTCTTGTTTTTTGATCAACCTTCTTTTTACAGTTCTTTAGGACTCGATCATGATATCCTCGTGATTTGAATCTCATCTTGCTTTCATTTATTTTTGTTTCTGAATCATCAGGTTTGGAGCAATTTCTTTTGAGTCTGATATATTCTCCATATGGGATGCTTTTCATCAATGCTTGCGGGTGAAAACTTGTGCCATGTAGCACATTGTTAGTGGCTGTCTTCTTGCGGAACAGGGTAGACTCTAGTTTACCATCTGAGATATAAATTTCAGTATCCAAAAACGCAATTCTTTTGGTGCTTGTGGCGCACGTGAATTGCAGACCTACTGTGTTTTCATTTAATTTGGAGAAATAATCGCGAAAATCAGGGTCAGATCCGTGCCAGATTATAAACAGGTCGTCTATGTACCGGACCCACAAAATGATCCGATTCAGTTCCAATTGATTGTTTGTGTTCCAAGCAATGGTTTTCTCCCACCATCCCATGGTGATGTTAGCATAGTTGGGAGAAAACGAAATGCCCATGGCAGTCCCACACTCTTGTTTGTATAGCTCTTGATTGAATAAGAAAACGTTGTTTGATAAGCAGATGTTAATCATTTTTAAGAGCATATTTGTGTGTTCCAAGGTTGAAATGCTTCGCTGTTTAATTGAGGTATAAAGAGAAACAACATCTATTGTTGCTAATAGATATTGTTCGTTCCATGTTATATCCTGAATTGTTAGAAGGAACTGTCCGGTGTCCTTGATGTAGGAAGGCATGCTTTGGGCAATTGGAGCCAAGAAAGTATCCACATATCTTGATAGATTTTCATATATGGAACTGCAAGAGGAAACAATTGGTCTGCCTGGAGGGTCTATCAATGTCTTATGTATTTTCGGCTGAAAATATATGCAGGGCATTGTTGGAAAGTCTATGTCTAAAAATGTCTTTTCTTCATCATTTAATAATCCTTTTTGGTGCCACTCATTCAGATGGTCCTTTAGTTTTTTTAACATTCTGGTACTTGGATTGTTTGAGAGTTTAGAATAATTTTGCTGTTGATTTAATTGTCTCATGGCTACTCTCTTGTAATCGATGGTATCCATTATTACAATATTGCCCCCTTTGTCAGCGGGTTTGATTGTAATTGTGCCATTGTCCATGAGTGATCTTAGTGCTTTCCTTTCCTCAGTTGTTAGGTTTTCCCTGCTGTTGTTTCTTGTTTTCTGTAGCTTATCCAGCTCCTCGTTGACAGCATCCGAGAATAGATCAATTTTATTTCCAGGTGACAAAGTAGGATAAAATCGGGACTTCCTTCTTAATCCCGTATCTGGTCTTTCGTTTGTTCTTATATCCATTTGCTCCAACATTTGGATATCCGAGAGGTCTCTGTTTTCTTGATCAAACATCCTTTCAAAGGTTTCTCTGATATCAGGTAGTTGTTCTATTGTAGTCAATGTTTCTATTTCCTCATTGATGTTGCTTTGGTTTTCACCAATTTGAGTAGGAGATTTATTTGCATGTATTTTAGCCAATTTTAATTTTCGGACAAATTTATAGAGGTCGATTTTGGTCTGCGTGTAATCGAAGTGGGATTCAGGGCAGAATGATAAGCCTTTGCCCATATGAACTGAATATGAAGCACTTGAATATCAAAACACAAATTGTGAAATACACCAGTCTTCCTTTTTTTTAATAATTTTTTTAAACTGAGTAAAAACTACATATCCCATAATGCCACCTTATGGCTAAAATGGGCTAGTATAAATAGAAAAAGAGTGGAAGGACTAACTGACCGTGAGCAAAGCCTGTTGAGGCTGAAACGCGTTGGTGGGGTGAAGCTCTAATAAATAAGCTTTGAAAATATACCCTGGATGTGCCGCTCCTTTTGTGCAAAAATGATGATACATGGGTTTGGATCCGACCCCTGAGCGCAGCACACGCTGTTGAGTGCTCTCAGTTTCTGCTGGATCACTTTGTGCGTGGGATATATATATATAGCAAACAATTCCTTTCACAAGAAATCAGAGGCCGGAGGTAGGTTCAGGGAAACAACTCGCTTTATTCATCAAATGTCAGTGGCGGCGGATGCATTTCGGCGGATGAGCCTTCGTCAGCGCCTCACACTGCAAATGTCTTTCACTTCTGGACCCCACCTGCTATCAAATAAGTGCTTGCAGCCAAGACTCCTCCCTTTGTTGCTGTAGGCACACCTGTGCCGGTTCCCGCTAAGTCCTAGGAACTGCACTGCCCAGAATGCACTGTGTCGGCAAAAACTGGGTTGATGGTATGGGGAGGAGTGTCAGAACAATCAGTTCGTGCAAGCTGCCAGCGGGTAGTGAAAGAAACCATCCATCCGATCAAAGTCCACGGATGTTCCCTTTTGCCACCTCGTACTGCTACTGCCGATTACCTCAGGTAGGTGGATGGGAAGGGACTGCCAAATGCGAGGCAACTCGTCATGTCAAGATAAAATATCTTCGTCTGCCCACGTCCGCCTGAGGGTCCTGGCGGTCTCCCGCTATATTGATAACTCGATCTTGTACATGCTGCGAGCAGCAGAGTGCCAGAAGTAGCTTGGGCTCTTGAGGTAGCAGGGCCTTCTGTAATGCATCTCCGGCAGACGCAGAATATATGGCAAACAATTCCTTTCGCAAGAAATCAGAGGCCGGAGGGAGGATCGGGGAAACAACTCGCTTTATTCATCAAATGTCAGTGGCGGCGGATGCATTTCGGCGGGTGAGCCTTCGTCAGCGCCTCACACTGCAAATGTCTTTCACTTCTGGACCCCGCCTGCTATCAAATAAGTGCTTGCAGCCAAGACTCCTCCCTCTGTTGCTGTAGGCACACCTGTGCCGGTTCCCGCTAAGTCCTAGGAACTGCACTGCCCAGAATGCACTGTGTCGGCAAAAACTGGGTTGATGGTATGGGGGAGGAGTGTCAGAACAATCAGTTTGTGCAAGCTGCCAGCGGGTAGTGAAAGAAACCATCCATCCGATCAAAGTCCACCGATGTTCCCTATTTATATATTTATTCATGATAGCATCTAAAAGTATTTCACTGTCATACTGATGATGTTTGCAAAAACCACATGATCAGAAGTGAAAAACAGACTTCAAACTGAATGAAATGCCAAAGAATAGTATATTTTTTCTATGTTCATTAATCACGTGGTGATTAATGGCGAACTTCATTCACTGTGTATTTGATCAAGAACTGGTGAAGTTTGAAACGCATCATTGAGGAATAAAGAACATCTTGAGCCATACCTTCTAGTGGTCCGTGTCTCTCTGAACCATCGATGGGCAGTTGGAGAGTTGTTTGGTGTTTAGATATACATACATATATTCTTCTGTGTTTGTGCATTGACCAGCGTCCATCCAGATCGCCGGTGGTGCAAGGAAGAGGCAATACCACAAACGCCTCTTTAACATCGAAAAATACTTCTCTCTTTATTCAGAGAAAACACGCAATCAATTTCTTTCAGAATTTCTATTTTAATATCAGGCAGAACTTGTCAACAGGAACGTGTTTCGGCTGTATTCACAGCCTTAGAAAACTTCGAAGTTTAAATACTTCACCAGGTGTTGCTTGTATCATAAACATAGTAAAGAAACTTCTGTTTTTATATGTCAACGGTGATCTATCACAGTATATTATGGCAATCCTCCTTGGTGCAAGCATAATTTAAATTATGCTTGCACCATGGAGGATGCAAGCAACACCTGGTGAAGTATTGAAACTGTGAAAAAACGTTTAGTTACCTTCATTATTTACTGGAAGGAAAAGTGTGTGTGTGTATATATATATATATATATATATATATATATATATAAGCAATGGCATCTCCGAGGGTCACCAGAAGTGGACTGAACCGCAGAAGATAACGGACAAAGAAGATAACAATGTCATAAACCTTTCAAAAAGAAAATTAACTAATGATGAAATCACTATACTTAAGAAAGGTTTAAGCTTCTGCCCAGCTAATGACTTCGATCCAGTAAAAGTACGGATTGATTTGTTCAAATACATCAGGAAGCTAAAGTTCAAAAAGATTTTCTTACAATCTCCAAAAATTGAAAAAACAGAATCAAGAACAATAGCTCCAAGTACGAATCACAACGATGTACCCACATGTGAAGAACTGGCAGATACACTTCTAAGACCCACACAAGAACTAGTGGCGATGACCATAAATGCCGAGTCGGCAGAGCAGACTACCATCACACAAAAAAGAGACCCAAGTATGATGAAAAACAAATCAAAAAAGTTGCCTATTACAAACTATGACGCTATTGATCTTTTTAACGAAGCGGTACTAGAAGATCTGGACAAAATTTCAACTGGAATGAAAAGAAAAATGAATCAAAAAACATTGAACATATCAAAAAGAGAGTGGGAGGCAATCAGATCACTCAAAGAAGACACAACAATTGAAATCAAACCTTCAGATAAAGGTGGAAATGTTGTTATCTTTGATAGAGACCATTACCTCTCAGAGGCACACAGACAATTAAAAGATAAGGAATGTAACACTCCTATACGAAAAGCTGAGTACAACAAAAGCATTGTAACATTTCACAATATGCTAGATGACTGGCAAAAGGAAGGCATGTTAACCATGGACGAGAACCTTTTTCTAAAATGTGAAGCACCGATTGTACCAACCTTCTACCATCTTCCGAAGGTACACAAGCATGCGAAAAGACCTCCAGGACGCCCAATCGTGTCCTCCATTGGTAGCCTCCTTGAAAACACTTCCAGATTCATTGATTCATATCTAGCACCCTTCGTAAAAGATCTCCCGTCCTATTTAAAAGACACCCAGGACTTTCTAAGCATCATGGACAATATTACATGGGACTCGGAAATGTTACTAATAACATTAGATGTAGTGAATTTATATACATGCATCAATCACGAGGAGGGTCTTACCGCCATTAAGTGGTTTCTAGACCAAAAACCCGAACATTTCAGTAATCACAGTACCATGATTTTGTATATGATTAGATTTTGCTTATATAACAACAATTTTCTATTTGATGGGACAATGTATAATCAAAAGAGGGGTACTTCCATGGGTTCATGCTTCTCCCCCAGCTACGCGAACTTGTTTGTGGGCTGGTGGGAGAAGCATGAGGCATGGAAAGATGCTAACAACGAATGGACTGAAAAAATCCTTATGTGGACCAGATATATAGACGACCTGTTCCTTATTTGGCACGGGGATCGTCTATCTGCGGAAAAGTATATTGCCATTTTAAATACCAACAATCTGAACCTGAAATTTACTAGCACTATTAATGCCAAAAGCATTAACTACTTAGATCTGGAAATATTTGTGCACAATAACATCTTGCAAACCCGCTTGTACAGAAAACCTACGGCGGGGAATGCAATACTGCATGCCACCTCATACCACCCTAAAAGTTTGGTAAAAAATTTACCATATGGTGAGTTTCTCCGCCTAAAGAGAAATTGTTCTTTAGAACGAGACTACATGCAGGCGACAAATGAAGCACAGGAAATGTTTGAGAGAAGGGGGTATAACAGAGACATTCTGAAACAGGCCGGTGTGAAAGCTTCTGGTATAAATAGGAGGGATCTCCTAACACCTAAACCTAAAACAGAGGAACCTGATGAGGTGAGAATGATAACTGAATTCAATACCAAATCAGGAGAAATTGTGAACATTCTCAAAAAACACTGGAGTATACTAACCGCTGATAAGATTCTTAAAAAGAATCTGCCGCAAAGACCGTTGATTACTTACAAAAGATGTCCATCCTTGGCAGATCATCTGGTCCACAGCCATTTCAAAACAACTACCCAACCCATCAAATTACCTAGACCAATGGGCTTCTTTCCCTGTCTTAAATGTAAGGCATGCAGATTTAGCAGCAAAATGTCAGAGTACCCGAACCGCACAGGAGATGAGATACCCAATATAAAAATGAAACAGTTGCTCAATTGCAACTCTGAATATACAGTTTACTGTCTCACTTGCCCCTGCAAGCTGCGGTACATTGGCAGCACTATAAAACCTGCCAAACTAAGAATCTTAGAACACATGCGGGCAATTACGAATAGGGATAAAACATACCCTGTTGCCCGCCATTTTGCTGAACATCATCAAAGTAATTGGGAGAAACTTAGTTTTTACTGCATCGATCAGGCGCCCAAATTAGAGAGGGGTGGAGACAGAGACAAGTCCCTGCGTATCCTTGAGTCAAAGCATATCATCAGTCTCAAAACCATGACCCCGTGGGGGACTTAATAATAATGAAGAACTTTGGGTTCACTTATGAACTATGTACAGAAACTGACATATTCAATAATGGGAAGAATATGAGTTAAAACCATCGTGTACATATACAAATAATAATTCTGTTCTATGTTGATCTGCATGTCATGACGAGAAAAAGTTTGTGCTGCTAGTATAACTGCCCATCCAGGGCTTAATAACTAACAACATGCAAAATAAGAAAGCATTCTTCCAAAAAACACCTGGTATATTACCGGTCGAAAGTCTACAAAAGACACTGCGAATATAATCTCCAAATGGGGAGGGTATGAAAGAAAAAGTTTGGAAGAATATAATGATTGGCTTAATTGAACTTTACTGTGTTGGACAATTATGAAATAATTGATTTACGTTACATGTTTTTAATAAGCACTATGCACTTTATCCTAGGTCACCATTATCAGCCATGTATTTTTATGCAAATTGCACATTACAAGATGGCCCCCATCTACTTGCATACTTGTAGCCCTTTTTCTATTTTTATGACAATGTTCAATTGGCAAAGGGTTTAAAATGGTGACATGTATTTTGCACTAACGTAACACTGACGAAGCCTGCAAAGGCGAAACGCGTCTGTTGGGGTGTGGGGGGTTTGGGGTCAATAAATCTTTGAATTGGATTCCAGTGTGCCAGGCATTCTTTCCGAAATCCGAAACCCGTAATGTCAGTAGGAACGTGTAGCAATATACATATATATATATATAATAGTTATGGTTAGGACCTAGTTTCCATAGGAAATCCACAACATTCTATTTGGAATAACTTTGGCGCCGGTGGCCGAATCTTCGCGAATTTCTCCAAGGAAATGGCCTGCTCTGCTCCGCTCTTTCCCTGAGAGTTTGGGGTGATTCGTCCAGTGGGGACCAAGAAAAAAGGGGGGTTCCAAAACGTGTTTTCCCCATGCAATTTTCCTTAAGACCTTTAGCCAGAGCTGCAGCCCGAACGGCTGAACGGAATTACACCAAATTTGGCAAAAAGGTAGAGTTCGGTTTGCAGATCACGCTTTTTGTTAAATTGTGTAAATCCGTTCAGAAGTTCTTGAGAAAATGATAAGTAAAATCATAAGTATATCTTGCGGAGCTTACCGTACGCGTACCGTAAGCGTACGGAGAAGAGTACCATTACGAGCACGAGCTGCATGATCATTGGCTGTCAACTGTCTGTCAACACTCCAAACCAGGAAGTGTTGGCAGCCATCTTGTGCCTCGGTAGAACCGAGGTACAATAAAGTAGTGAAACAAAGGTGGAAAATACTCAAAGGTGGCAGGGTAGAATCACCTTGACCCCCTAGGCCTGCTCAGGGGGTCCCAGAGGGACTCCCAAGGCCAAAAAATATATATATATATTTTTTTTTAATTGCGGGGTACGCGTAGGTACGCGTACGTTGTGAATAAAAAAGAAAAATTGGTCAGCTTTTTCAAAAATTATCCCCCGGGGGGACCAAATCCCGGGGGCATTATGGAAAAAATGTGTAGGGGGGGTCCAATCCCCCCCACACTGCCCCGGGTACCGCCACTCCCAGGGCAAAGTAATTATGCTTGCGAGGGGCACATGGCCCCCCTGCAGCCCCGTGGACCGCCACCCCCGGGGTTTTGTTATTAATGATGCGGGGGCTTACGACGCCCGTAGCCCCGGGGACCACCACCCCCCGGGGCTTCGTTTAAAAAAATTATATTAATCCTGTGTGTGGGGGCTCTTTGCCCCCCCCACTCACCCAGGGGACCACCACCTCCCTGGGGCTGTAATATTGAATATAGGGGGGTCCGTGACGGACCCTCAGCCCTGGGGACCACCACCCACCGGGGCTTTTCAATGTTGGGAGGGGGGCCGTGCGGCCCATCTCCTGGAGCCTTGTGTGGCCCTGGTGAACGCCACCTCCCCAGGGCTGGCTCCTGCAGTGTCCCGGTGTGCCGACCCCCAGGACACTGCTGTTTGGTATGGTAGGGCGGGAGCCTCGTGGCTCCCGCCCTACCATAGCAAACTGCTTTTTGTCAGAGAGAGCAGCATTTTAGCTGCTCTCTCGGACGAAAAGCAATGCAGGTTTACAAAGGACGAGGGGAGCCGGCTGGGACCGTGGGGGCATTGGGGCTCCCTCTACGGTCCCCAACGTTGTATTTTAGCCCCGGGGATGGGGTCCCCGGAGATTATAAAAAATTAGTAATAGATGATATTTTTTTTTACGATAGATTTACTGTATGCGTACCATGCTCGTACGTACGACGTACGGTGCAAAGTCTGTAAGTCGTCCCATAAGCGTACCTAAGCTAGAAAAAGTAAAATATTTTCAGATATTTATGAAGTGTATGTGTTTACATGTTGGGTAGCTCTGAAAAGAGCCCTTGTGTTTATTAGGAGATTTTAGTATCTACAAGTAAGTACCGATGCAGAGTCTAAAGTTCATGAGGAAGACTCTGTTCCCTTCATATGTAAAATGTACACCATCTCTCCTATAGATGTCTTGCATATTGAAACGCAGATTGTTGTTGTAAATGGACCCCATTCTATAGTCTCGGAGAAAAGCAGAAACAGATGTATTCACATGTTTCCTAGCTTTTTCAATTTGTGAACAAAATTGATTGGACCAGTTCCATTTTTGCCTTTGACATATATTAGAATATACAAAGGCAGTTTGGGGGAAAAGTGTCATCGGTTCTGTAAAGGTGTCCTTCATAAACATTTCCAGTCCTACCAGGGAGGAAGGAAAAAACCTGCCTATAATGTGTCCAGTGGCCTCTAGGGAGGTACAAAAATATTTACACTAGCCTCGAGCCATCTCGTTAGAGGCAGGCTTCCGGCACCTACGTCCATGTGTTAAAGTTCCATCATAGGAACTAACCCTGTTGTCGGCAACTACAAATGCGGCAATTGCCAAGCGTGCCCTAACGCTATGATTGGAGCGTCCATTATCACCCCTGAGCGCACCGTGGCTCTCACAGTGATGACCAACTGTCGCTCATCCAACCTCATTTATGTCATCATTTGTCCATGCAACCTCCCTTATGTTGGTGAGACTGGACGCGAAATTCGCACCCAATTGGAGAACATAAATCCAATATTAGAACGGGCAAAGCTGGGTCCCCTATTGTGGGTCACTGGCTATCCAAGGGCCACTCTGAAAGAGACCTGAAATGGTCGGTCCTTGAAAAAATCCAGGTGCGTCAGGGATCTGACCCCACGTCCGTTCGAAAGAAAAAAGAAGTGTTTTGGATCTTCTATCTCCAAAGCGTGGCGAGGGGCCTCAATGAGGAATTCCCCTGGGCCAATGCTCTCCTGTAACTTGAACCCTGTGACCCCTCCCATCCCTTTCTGCTCCTTTCCCCGTGGTAAAAAACCCCAGTTGTTTCGGTCTTTCTTCCCCTCATTATTTGTTTATCCCATTAGGTTGATTCTTTCTTGGCTTTATTACCCACTCATTATTCAGCCTTGATTCCATTTTCACCTTCGGCCGGTTGCACGCCTGTGCTGCGCTGTTACCTTCAATTCTGGCCTCACCATGTTTGGTCTCCATTTGGCCGCGCCTTTCGTTATCCTTTTAGTCATCCTCTCTTTCTCAGACATCTTGCCCCCTCTCAAAATCTCCTATTTAAACTATTTATTGACCATACAGGCTGTCCTTCAGCCCCAGTCCTGTTTCCATGATGCTTACGATAGAAGCCTCCTTCCTGCCGGGAGGTGCTCACGTGATTACGTCACGTGCCCCCCGTATCGGGACCCGGCCCCTTTAAATCGTCCCTCTTTCAAGCTCTCTGACATTTTCTGACCATTGCACGACGGAGACGAACGCTCGTTATGGTGTGGTAAATAAAATATTACCCTGTCATAATTTCTATAAATAAACAAAGTGTCATGCATTAAATGAGAGGCAGAGTCCGTGGTGTCCGATTCAAAAGGGCTTTATTTCCATAACTCGAGTTAGGGGAGAATCGGTTCCATCACCACTAAGGTTCAGGAAGGGTCTTCTAAACCTTATTTACTGAGTACAATATTTATACTTTCAATCTCGTACATAGGGAGGAACGCTCCAGGCAGAGCAAGAGAAAGAGAGATAAGAGCATGTGGGCGTGCATTTGAGGAGTCATAGGTGAGTCATAGGTGGGTGGATACATGGAGGGGGTTGCATGGCCAGCTGGAACTTTGCCCTACTTGTGTGCGCAACTTGATCATGACGTGCAACTGACGTGTAACTGGGGGGAGCTGACATTCAGTCTAGTAGGGAGGCCTTCAGTGTCAGGGCAATCAGCACGTCTGGTATTATCTGATATCTTGAGTCCGGGGATGTATTATCTGAAGCAAAGGTCGCTCATCACTAAGAGCCAGAGAGCGCATATATTTCTTTGTTCATTGCGTGGGGGCCGTGGGCTTTCTACGGATGCAAGCTCTGTAATTCACTTAAACGGAGACAGAAAGGCTAGGCCCTATCTCTGCAGACGGGTTCTGTTTACCTTCTTCACCAGGCAGGAATGTGATTCTGTAGAGCAAGCAGATAACTGTTGTGCAAAATACTGTCTTGGCACCCCGTGCTGGGCCTCTTTCGGCTGAGCCAGAAGTATGCGAGGTCAGGGATACGTAACTGCAGCTCTCAGAGTGTCTGGAGTAATGAAACCCTAATTCAGAGACTGGCTCAGGCTGAGCCACAAAAATGGGTTTGTCTTGATTTAAGAGTGCAAAATGCAAACACATGGGCCTCAATGCAAAATTAACGTTTCTTACATGGGAGACTTGATGACTGGCATCCTAATGCAGGATGTAAATGCAGAGGCCTCATTATTCAGGCCACTAAGGGAAAACGCATGGGTGACATGCACATACATTAAACCTAGGGTACACGCAGGGGACATATTGGCCATGTAAAATTTCATTTTCCTCATTCCCTCCTTGTCCCCTACTTTACCCTTTAGGACACATCTATATTCATGAGACCGTATATTTGATCATACAGCATCATTTGTTCATCTTTGATCCTTTGTATACGTGGATGTGGAACACAGGCAGTCGCACACAGGCCGCAAATGGCCGGGCCACACTGCAGACAGAGACAGCAGCCGAATATCATAAGCAGTATCATTCCTAGGAATGACAACACTTTCCATCCCCAAGCCGATATTACACCCCAGAGCCAACTGGACCAAGTCCATGTGCCTGGGTCTTGATGTATATCATGAGCAATTTTGTGGAGCCTTGTTATTGCTGCGTACACAGATGGCGCGTTATTAGGAATGAAAACGCAGCAACTGGAGCCGATCACTCCACAGGCCCCGCCCCTATCTGCCAGGATGACGTCAAGAACAAGGCGGTTCTGAAGAACAACAAGTCTCATGGCAGACTGCTCCTGGGTCAAGTTCCCCAGAGCAGAAGCAGTCACATTCACAACTGCTTCCAGAGTTCTTGTTAACCTGCGTATCAGTTTACTGTTTTGGACGGGACCTATGAAGAAAAAGAATCCTTTGTTGAAATCTGTAAATTGCTCCCAAGCTGTTTCAGTCTGATCGATCTCTGAGACATCGGTCTCTCTCCTTTGTCTAACATGCTCTAGTCGTGAATCTCGATGGTAATGGGATGGGGCCAGAAAGACGGGTGGCAGCAGGAACGCTATATAACATGTCCCACCCCAGTCTGAGGGCAGATGTACATAGGCTGTCTGACCGCAAATGAAATAGGTATGGCGTGATGCTTTGAAAGAAGACTGTCCTTTATCGTTAAACTCTACTACAGCTTTACACTCGCTGTGTCCCATATGTACTGAGCCTTTCTTTCTAACACACAAATCACCTTTTACCGATAGGACTGAAATAAACGGTGGACCTATATTTTGCATGGGCTGAACATTCAGCATTATAAAACTAACGGATGCATTTCCTTGCTCGTACTCTTCATTTTCTAGATCGGTGCCCTTCCTTTGGGGAAGTCCGTCTTCGTCTGGAAAACATGCCTCATTCATTACTTTATTCAAGTTTCCATATATCCAGTCACCCTGGTAAACTATGGACTTTCTGTCTAGTGAGGTCATTAAGGCAAACCATGCTCCGCACGAACCATTGTGGGAGAACGGTAAAGGGAAGAAGGACAGAACTCCCTTCGTCTTTTGATAAGGTGGGAGTTGGCCACATACCCAGCAATCAGTCGCATTGCTGGTCTGATGAGAACGGTGTAACATTCGAATGAAAGTATTGTTACGCAGGGCAAGTCGATATGACAGTTCATGGGGTGGCAGTTCACTGAATGTATGCTCTACGGTGTTGTTAATGGAAGAGTGCATATGTGAGGCAATAGGAGGAAAGAAAACATGTAGTATTAAACTAACACAGATTATAACGATGCACAGAAAAAAAAGAATAATCAAAGAAACTATACATCAACTATGTAATATCTTACAGTATTTCTCTTTCATTTTGCTCTTCTTACTATTCTCGTATGCGATCTTATACATGTCAGAAATCTAGTCTAACCGATTCACCACCTAGTGGACTTAGACAATTAAACCTCGTCTGACTTACTAGATCGTAACTTAGACCTATACTCTTGCTGTGGAGTCTTTTCTAGCATAGGCGGCGCAAAGTCTGTAATGTCTTTAATGTCTTTATTCTTTACCAAAGTTCCAGATTGTCCAAAGTACCGTTTGCAATGATGGGCATGAAGCCATCCTTTTCTTCCTTCGACCTTGATAGCTGTCCTCGTGGTCAGTAACACTAACTTCGGCGCCTTCCAACGCGGCTCAAGGGGGCTTGATCGATCAAAGTTCCGCACGAAGACGAAATCACCAGGGACTATGGCGTGTTCCTTGACCTGGGTGTTGTCAGGGAAGGCGGCAGCAACCTGTGAACGACAAGAGAGTAGTGCAGACATCAAGGAAGCCAGGTAATCTGTCAGCATGTTACTGTCAACATCAGTTATTTTCTTAGGCATAGGCGTACCCCACATATTTGGCGGTCTACCGAAAACTACTTCATACGGAGATAGGCCTGTTCTGGAATGAGCTACCATACGCATGTAAAAGAGGGCAACCGGCAAGGCTACCATCCAATCCACGCCCTTTTCTGCACAGATCTTTGCTAGTTTCGTCTTGATTGTCTGATTATGTCTTTCTACAAGGCCTGCTGCTTCAGGGTGTCGTACACAATGGAACTTCCAATTATATCCTTAACAGAAGAGACACTTGTTTCATTAATTCAGAGGAAAATGGCTGACCATTGTCTGAGTAGACGACACGGGGCAATCCGTATCTGGGAAAGAATTCGCGCACCAATTGCCTGGCGGTTGTCATAGCAGTATAATCTGGAACTGGATACGCTTCTGTCCATCTAGTTAGTGCACACACAACTACCAAGACATACTTGTAACCTCTACATCTGTCCATTTGGATATAATCCATCTGGAGGACCTCAAAAGGGTGGTCAGGAGGATGAAATCCGCCTTGTTCCACCGGGATGCCTTTACCTGGATTGAACTGGCAACAGATCATACATGTTCGTACTTTCTGTTTCGCTGCTGCACGCAGGTGCTTGTTAAACCAGATATTCTGTAAGCTGTCTATCATTGCCTTCTCTCCCAAGTGTGCTGGACTATGTGTTGTGTTTATGATTACTTGTACCATGGAATCTGGAAGAAACCATGTGCCTTTTCCCTTAGTCATCCAACCTTGGTCAGTCTGGACCCCTCCTTGTTCAGTCCATTTCTTTATTTCATCTGTAGTGGCATGTGTCTGTATGTCGAGTACATCTTGAGAAGGATCCCTAACTGTCATGCTTTTTGTCAGTAATGGTACCTCTGTCCTTGTTGTGTCTGTTGGTGTCTGGGCTGTAAGTTTAGCAGTTCGGTCTGCCAGGTCATTACCCTGGGAAATGGTGTCTGTAACTTTGGTGTGAGCTTTGCATTTAAGGATAGCTATGGCTGCAGGTAAATGTATTGCTTCCAACAGGGCCTGAATAAGCGGGCCGTGCTGAATTTTGGCCCCATGAGAGGTCAAGAAACCTCTCTCCCTCCACAGTACTCCGAAATCACGAACTACGCCAAAAGCATATTGTGAATCTGTATAAATGTTCACTCTCAAGTACTTAGCTCTTATGCAGGCTTGTGTCAGAGCGATGAGCTCTGCTGCTTGTGCTGACAGTGTGTCTATTCTTTGTGTCTCTATGACTTCAGTAGCAGTGGTCACGGCATATGCTGCTACTAACTCTCCTGCACTCGTTCTTATGCATGATCCATCTACATAGAGTGTTAGGTCAGGGTCTGGAAGTGCAATATCTGTCAGGTCTTGTCTTGGTTTCGTCACTATATTCATTACTTCCACACAGTCATGTGGTGGTGCATTTACTGTACTTGAGGGCAAAAGTGTAGCAGGGTTCAGAATGTTACATCGTCTGATCTCTATGTGTGGTTGAAATAATGTCAGTTCATATCCTGTCAGTCTCGCTACAGTCAAATATTGTGTCTGTGTCCTGTTTAAGAGAACCTCCACTGCATGCGGTACCTGTACTGTCAGGGGGTGTCCCAGCACTATCGAGTCACTTTGTCTTATGGCTAGGGCTGTTGCCGCAACCGATTTCAGGCACGCAGGCACGCAGGCAGAGCCTGGGCCACTGGGTCCAGTGTACTAGAAAAATAAGCACACGGCTTGTGTTTTCCTGCTTGATCTTGTGTGAGGACAGATAACGCTGTTCCATCCCGTTCAGTTACGAAAAGCATAAAAGGTTTACTGTAACTAGGAGTCGCTAGAACTGGCGCTTGACATAATGCTCTTTTTAATTCCTCAAATGCCAAGGTATGTTCTTGTGTCCAAGGGAGGACAGTCGAAGACGCTGCCTCCTGTGTTGTCAATTGTATGAGTGGTTTGGCTAGATAGGCATACTGGGGAATCCATTGCCTACAGTATGAAGTGAGGCCAATGAAGGCCCGTACTTCCTTTTGTGTCTTGGGCTGTGAAAGGTTAGAAATGAGCTGTATACGTTCTTGTGTTAACTGTCTACCCTCCTTGGACAGCAAGTGTCCAAGGTACACCACTTGCTGTTCACAGAATTGTAACTTTGAAGGGGACACTTTGTGCCCCTTGTCTGCCAGAAAGTGTAAAACTGTCAGTGATGCATTTTCGCAGTCTGGTTCTGATCGTGCTGTGATTAGAATGTCGTCTACGTACTGGAGTAGTGCAGTGTTGGTAGGCATGCTAATACTGTCCAGCTGTCTTTTTAATGCCTGACTGTAAATGCTAGGGCTTTCTGTAAAACCTTGTGGTGATCTCGTAAATTTAAAGCTTCGTCCTTTTAAACTGAATCCGAAAAGATATTGGCTATCTGGATGAATGGGAACACTAAAGAAAGCATTCTTCAAGTCAATGACAGTAAAGAACGTTGCCTCAGAATCAATAGCAGTCAGTAATGAAGAAATGTCTGGAACCACTGGATATTGTGGTACTACACATTTATTCAATTCTCGAAGGTCAACAACTAGTCTGTACACTGGTAGTACACTAGGGTCTGATCGTTTAAGGATAGGAATGACAGGTGAGTTACATACATTCGAGTCAGTCTCCACCACTACCCCTCGTGAAATGAGCTCGTCAACGATTTTCAATAAGGCTACTTCGGCATCAGGTGGTAACTTGTATTGTCTAATACGTGGTAGTACTACTCCTGCTTTGAGAGTGACATGGTGTGGTGTTATGTTCATGTAACCTACGTCAGTCGGTCCTTGTGCCCATAGGAGCTGTGGCACATTTTGGAGTCTGTGGTCAAAATCAGTCAGCACATAATGTCCCTTAAAATCACGTAAGAACATTCGCACTCTCTCTGGAGAACAACAGATAACTGCTCCTAGTTCTTTTAATGTCTTCATACCAAGTAAGTTTTCTGGACATGATTTAGTAAGTAGCAAGTCTGTGGTACGTGACAGTGGACCAACCCCGAGGGAGACTGGTTTCGATACTTCATTAACAATAGGCTTTCCTGAAAATCCCAGGGAAACATTCTGTGAGCCCGAGAGAGGTGCCCCTGGAACCTCGTCATGGCTGATGGTAGTTCTGCTCGCCCCTGTGTCAATCAGAAACTTTCGGTCCTGTCCTAGTACACGACTATGTACATACGGACCCTCTTGATCTACAGGAACCTCAATAAGGGGCAAGCCAACTTCCCTCTCAAGGCTGTTTCATGAGAACTGTTGATATTCTGGATAGTCTGACTGTGTGTACTGATACATTTGTGGTGTGGCATGAACAGGCGGTGGTGGAGGTGGAAAATTCGCTACTGTCTGCTGTGTGTTCTGTTGGGTGCTATTTTGCCTAGGAGTGTATTGTCGTTCTTTTGTCTTGCCTGTAGCTATATTGTGTTTCAGGACAGCACATTCCTTTACATAGTGACCTGGTTGTTTGCAATAATTACAGTTCCCCTTGACAGGTGTCGTGCTATTTTTGTTCGTATTTGCCGGTACCGTTTGGGCAACCAGCACCTTCATTTTTGTCTCCTTTATGCGTCTCTTTTCCTGATCCTGCTCTTCTCTAATCCTGTTCTGGTGATATTGTAGCATCTGTAACATTTGTGAAGGGCTTTTGCTTGCCAAGTACTCTCAACCTTCAGTACTCTATCCTTGATCTGGGGTAAGGAATTCTCTACTAATTTGCTCACGAAAAGATGTGGATATGATTCGCTACCTGGCTTAAGGCCACTATTAATAGTAAAGCATTTCTCGAATCTAGAAAAGAAATCACTTGTGTCCTCTTCTTGTTTTTGTTTACAGGCTGAAATAGCATCCCAGTCTTCCTTTTTAGTAATCAATAGTCTCGGCAAAACCTGTATCAGGAGTTCAGGCAGTTCCCTAGCTTTGTCCCCAAGACCAACCCCCGGGAGCCTGCCTTTTTCTTCTGTTTCCAGTGCATCCCAACTTAACTTTTTCTCGCCCACCTCCCAGTCTTTTTCCTTAAGCTTTTCATAAATACCTGCAGGCAACAGTACTTTCAATAGTTTCAGAATGTCAGCGTACGTATAATCTCCTATGCGGAGGATGTCTTTTAATTCTCGGTGAAACCCCCCCGGGTCTTTATCATGGCAGGGCAACATCTTTTTCATTTCCAGTATTTCTAATTTCGTCAAGGGGGTGTAAACATACACCCGTTGAAACTCATTGTTTGCATTTTTGACGGGATGTACCTCTCGTAGGGGGTTCTGTCTGTCTACGTATAGGTGCTTTCTGTCGTGGTGTGGGGCGGGAAGCATGCATGTGGTCAGAGAATTCAGGTACTTATGTCGTTGATCCAGGATGACATTAATTAATTCAGTACCCAGGCCTGTCCATCTGTCTAGAAGCATGTCGTCCAATAATTTATACAATTGACCGGGATCGGAATATTGATTCTCATACAACGTTATTAAATGTTGGACCATGTAAATACCAGCCAAACGCTGTTCGTTCGGTGGAAGGCTCAAGAAAGTCTGGGCCACTATATCACTGCTATATATATTAGAATTTGACACCCACTGGGTGGCTGACCGGGCCAACTCCATTTCGTGAGGGGTGTGAGATCGCTCGCTCCCTATCCGTTGTTTCAGGGCTTTTTCAGTAGCTTGGAACAGATTTTCAAGGGAATATCTTTCTTTTATAGCTGGCCCCTGTTTACGGTAGTCGAGGCACTTGGGCCTGTCAAACCGTCGTGCATTGCCTACATAATTCATTTTGTCCTTTGCCTTGTTTTCTGACTCTACCTCTTCCGTTGATGACTCACTCTTCTCGTCAGACCCTACTCTGTGTATTGCTAATATTTCCTTTCGTATTTTCTTGTACATGCTATCTGTCTGTCCCTGTTTATCATGCCGACCGGCATCTATGTGATCACTCCATTCTATCAAACCAGGTTTTACATCTCCGTCTCCTTCGTCTTGTTCCCTGATCAGGCAGTTAATAATAAAACGTAGGATATAATTCTTAACCCCAACCTTTCTCTGTAGCATGGCTTGTACTATACAATCGGGTTCCTCCCCCGTTCTAATGAAACGGTACATTTTATCTAGGTGCTCTTTCATGTCTGGTAATTTGTCCAAATATGCGACGGCTTGTCTTAGTCTTAGTGAAATCACGAGCATTGAACCCTTTCCTGGTTCTGGATCATATACACAATGTGGAATTGCTACATCTACAGTAGACACCCCTCTTCCTACTGCCCCGGGCCCGCGTCTTCTTTTACGAGCTGCTGGAGCTGATCCGCTGGTGGGGGCGGAGGGAAATCTGCGTTTGCGTAGTCCGGTGGGGACTCTTCTAGATAGGAGGAAATAAAAGCCTCGGATCCTGTCTGCTTTATTCTACGTACTCTATATGGTACAGGTGGTGGCGTTCGCGACCTACTGGGTGTTTCTGAGGGGGTCATTCTAGCTAGTTCTTCCGAGAGGACAGGATAAATACCAGTAACAACGGCATTTCTTTCTCTATCAGCCTGTTCTGTTTTGACCCGCTCCCCCTCCTCCCGCAGTTCTTTTTCTTTGGCTTTTTCCCCTGCTTGTTTATTTCTCTCTGCTTTGTTCAATTCTTTCTCTGTTCTCCTATGTGACTCTTTGCGCCATAACTCGATGGCATCTTTCTGAGAGGGTCTTGATTTCTTTTTCCATAGCGCTTCCTCTACTCTCATAATGCATTCAGAATCCCATGTTCCCGAGACAGGCCATCTATATTTCACCTCCAAATCCTTCGTGTAATCTACCCATAAGTCTAAAAACAAAATAGCGTCTAGCCCGTGCTTATTATACATATAATGACCAGGTGTGTCTCTAGGCGGGATGTTAACTGACTCTTCTAGTATACCTTTCCTGGTCCCTATCTGACGTAATTTCGAAAACAGTGGCATGTTGAAACCAACACAATGGAAACAAAATACACACAGAATAGACTGAAACAATCAACAATCATTCACACAAAAAAAAATTAAACACTAAAACGGATACAATCTAAACTGATACAGAGAGCTAAACATGTACTTGAAAAAACAACTTTATGCACTGGAATACAGCACAGCCATACCGGTCCCAGAAATGAGACCGTGTTCATGTGAACGGACACGTCTTTACCCTGTTCATATAACATGACCCGTCTTTAACTTTATGCGTTCCCCATAGTGGTACTCACCGGGAAGCAGAACTTGAAGGCCTCGGAAACTTGATACTGCGCATGCGCCTCGGAACAGGTGGGCCTTCGGAAACCTCGGACCTTGCTCTCTCACGGGTTGGGCTCTGGTTGGGATGATCCGCAATCCTCACCGCCTCGTGTGGACGCCTGGTCGCAGTCCGTCTCCTCCGTGGGCCTGAGGGAGTAAGCAGGAAGTCCCGCTGGCGTGTACACTTTGAAGTCCGTCACGGCTGTAGAAGGGGGCAAGGGCTGGACCTACATCTCCGGCGCGTGGGGAAGGGGATTAGTCCCTATTCGGGTGCCAGATTTATGTGGTAAATAAAATATTACCCTGTCATAATTTCTATAAATAAACAAAGTGTCATGCATTAAATGAGAGGCAGAGTCCGTGGTGTCCGATTCAAAAGGGCTTTATTTCCATAACTCGAGTTAGGGGAGAATCGGTTCCATCACCACTAAGGTTCAGGAAGGGTCTTCTAAACCTTATTTACTGAGTACAATATTTATACTTTCAATCTCGTACATAGGGAGGAACGCTCCAGGCAGAGCAAGAGAAAGAGAGATAAGAGCATGTGGGCGTGCATTTGAGGAGTCATAGGTGAGTCATAGGTGGGTGGACACATGGAGGGGGTTGCATGGCCAGCTGGAACTTTGCCCTACTTGTGTGCGCAACTTGATCATGACGTGCAACTGACGTGTAACTGGGGGGAGCTGACATTCAGTCTAGTAGGGAGGCCTTCAGTGTCAGGGCGATCAGCACGTCTGGTATTATCTGATATCTTGAGTCCGGGGATGTATTATCTGAAGCAAAGGTCGCTCATCACTAAGAGCCAGAGAGTGCATATATTTCTTCATTCATTGCGTGGGGGCCGTGGGCTTTCTACGGATGCAAGCTCTGTAATTCACTTAAACGGAGACAGAAAGGCTAGGCCCTATCTCTGCAGACGGGTTCTGTTTACCTTCTTCACCAGGCAGGAATGTGATTCTGTAGAGCAAGCAGATAACTGTTGTGCAAAATACTGTCTTGGCACCCCGTGCTGGGCCTCTTTCGGCTGAGCCAGAAGTATGCGAGGTCAGGGATACGTAACTGCAGCTCTCAGAGTGTCTGGAGTCATGAAACCCTAATTCAGAGACTGGCTCAGGCTGAGCCACAAAAATGGGTTCGTCTTGATTTAAGAGTGCAAAATGCAAACACATGGGCCTCAATGCAAAATTAACGTTTCTTACATGGGAGACTTGATGACTGGCATCCTAATGCAGGACGTAAATGCAGAGGCCTCATTATTCAGCCCACTCAGGGAAAACGCATGGGTGACATGCACATACATTAAACATAGGGTACACGCAGGGGACATATTGGCCATGTAAAATTTCATTTTCCTCAATGGAGGGGAAGCGCGAAAACCTGTTTTGACCAAGCACGGAGCACCGGTAAGCCCTATCCCTATCTAACGCTACCACCTATAGCAGGATACTGGCCAGGTGCAGATCACCTCGCTGTAATTTCCCTCGATCTCCCCCCCAACTACTATTTCCATAGTGCCGTTCGGAACCTCTTATTTCCTGGTTCCTTTCCTCCATCTCGGACCCATTTCAGCCTCTAGTTTATTATCCCCGAGCCCGGCCCCCATCTGTGCCACTCTAGTACCTCCACTGGTTGGTTGCAGCCACGATGAATTTTCTGTGTAATCTTTCCATCATGGGTTCCACACGAGGTAGTTACTGTATGCATATATTGTTTTCCCTAGGTAATCCGTTACCAGCGTTTTTCGACGAGAGCTCCGACTTGGAGCACACGATGGTATGTACTTATATCCATGCACGTATATCGGGCTGCAGTCCTACTTTGCCCATTTTCCCTTCCTTTAAATCCATTTTCGAGGGATTCCAGCCCATAGTCAGTTCCTTTTTTGTTCCCTACAGCTCGAAATTAAGAAATTTTCTTCAGGTGACGAGCGTTATGATTCGATGTAGAGGCCATCTCTAAATGCAGTACTGGTCTCCAAAATTCCCTGAAATAGAAGGTAACGAGGCTCACCCCCCTTGGCTTTCCTTTTCCCTTCTTTCCCCCCCTCCATGTGTCTTGTTTTTTTTCATCCCTCACCATTCCTTTAAGGCGAATCTTCAGTCCGATGTGTGCATTTTCTTTACACGGTCTGATCTTTTCTTTAGTCTTGGGCATATCTGGTTCCTATGCTGTTGCACCTAGCACCATCTATCTTCTCTTCCACTTGGCTTAACACTCCCAGCAACTCGTTTGCACCTGTCAATGCCTTCCAGCGTCCCAGTGGGCTTGGACTATCCCTCCCTTTGGCCTAATGCATTCTATACCCTTTGGAGTTCTCTTTCTTTTATTATGAACAACTAAGAATAAGTCTAAGCCTCCTAGCTGCCACTGTTGTGTGTTCCCCCTTCTTTTAAAGTAACTAGCCTTGTTTGCCTCTTGTCTAGATTCTCCTACACCCTGTGCCCCCCCGTCCACTCCTGCCCTGATGAAGGTGTAACCCCGGCTGGGGCCTCACACCGAAACGCGCGTTGGCACCTTTACCACCTGAAGACCAACCGACTGAACTGGGAGAACATTCCAACTATCCCCATTGATCCTTGACTTTCATAGTCTTGCGGAGTGACCTGTAAATGTGATTGTTTGCATCTATGTGTGATGTGAGAAGAGTGTACGTGTATGTTTGGTGAGATTAGACCGTGGTTTGGTGTGTGGACCATGGTGAGGACATTTTTGGCTTTTAAATTGATGTTATGTTTTTTTCTTATTTAATAATTATTTGCTATGCTGTGTTATTTTCCTTATTATGAATTATGTGCAACACAGCTGCTTTTATGAAATTCATGACTTGAAAATATATTACCTTGAGAAATAATTAAATAAACAATAAATTATACAATATACACTTTCTTGTTGTTAAGCATTGTCCTCTTAACTCCTGTGTGGCTCGAGGCTAGTGTAAATATTTTTGGACCTCCCTAGAGGCCACTGGACACGTTATAGGCAGGTTTTTTCCTTCCTCCCTGATATGTATTTTCCCCGTCTACCTGCCTAGCATTGATGTGGGGTCCCCCTTCTTTCTGGTCATTTCCAGTCCTACCCCAGTCAAAGTGCCTAGGTCGTTGCCACCACAGTGCACAATTATGAGGTTAGGTTGTTGGAGATGCATAAAGGATTTCACCAATGGTATCAATTGGTGCCACTTTAACCCTCTCTGTCCAATCCATTTAATGTCTACATTTGGTAAACCTAGGTCTTTCTGAATTTCTTTCTGTTGTACGTACCTTTCACTCCAGAAAATATAGCTGTGTCCCACAATCCACACTCTAAGCATCTTGAAGAGAGGTCTTGATGCATTCAGATGGTCTCTGTAAATGAAAGGGCAGTTAGAAGAACTTTTTTTTCGAAAATGGTGGATAAGTGGAGTTTTGAAAAAAAGCAAAGTGATTGGTTGTTTGAAATGTTACTAAAGTAGGGTGCAATTTTCTGTTTTTTAAAAGCCTGTCATTTATTGGTTAAGAAAAAGTAATAGAAAAGAACATTACTTAAGATAAGCTGGTATATTGACAAGTCAAGCACACTTGCTGCTTTGATTTGCAACAATGTATGATGAACTTTTCACCTGTATTGTAAGTTAGGTGTTCCCTGAAGTGTTTCTATGGTAACTGGCAGAATGTGGTTGGGGGAAGGATTGAAAGTTTTGTCAGTTGGAAAGGGTTCAAAAGTTCAAGCAATAGAAAAGTATGTTTCATTTTGATTTAATGTGTGAATAAATGTGATTTTTTTATTTATTTGTATATGTGTGTGTGGATTAAATATGTAGATAGGAAATGTTTTCTGTTTGCTATAGGACTTCCTGACTCCCTTGGGTTAGTTAGGGGGTTTTGCAATGAACCCCAATGTCGTTTTTTTTTTCTTGGTTTTGTACGCTTACGGGACGACTTACGGACCTCGCACCGTACGCGTACGGAAAATCTATCGTAAAAAAAATAGTCTCTATTACTAATTTGTTATAATCCCCGGGGACCCCATACCCCGGGGCTTAAGGTATATGTTTGTGGGGGGGCTATTTGCTCCCCCGCAGCCCCGGGAACCGCCACCCCCCGGGGCTTTGTTTTAAAAAAAATATATAAAATCCTGTTTGGGGGGGCTCTTTGCTCCCACTCGCCCCAGGGACCGCCACCTCCCCGGGGCTGTAATATTGAATATAGGGGGTCCGTCACGGACCACCCAGCCCCGGGGACCACCACCCTTGGGGTTTTTCAATGTTGGGAAGGGGGCTGTGCGGCCCCCTCCTGGAGCCTTGTGTGGCCCTGGGGACTGGCACCTGCAGTGTCCCGGGGTGCCTACCCCCGGGACACTGCTGTTTGGTATGGTAGGGCGGGAACCTCGCGGCTCCCGCCCTACCATAGCAAACTGCTTTTCGTTAGAGAGAGCAGCATGTTAGCAATGCCGGTTCCCAAAGGACGTGGGGAGCCGGCTAGGACCGTGGGGGCATTGGGGCTTCCCCCGCCGTCCCCAATGTTGTATTTTAGCCCCGGGGGATGGGGTCCCCGGGGATTATAAAAAATTAGTAATAGACGTTATTTTTTTTTTTACGATTGATTTACCATACGCGTACGGTGCAAAGTCTGTAAGTCGTCCAGTGAGCGTACCTCAGCAAGAAAAAATCAATAAAAAAATATATTTGACAAATATCTATCAAGTTTATGTGTTTATTTGCTGGTTGGTTCTTATTATTCCTTTTCTTTTTATTGGTACTTATATGAAAGTACTTATGCATAGTCTAAACTTGTTGAACAGCAGTGTTTTATAGAGTGCTGAACTTTTGACCTCTATTGACAGTTAACTTTTACATGATCTGTTGGGGGTAGGGTGGAAAGTTATGTCAGTTAGAAAGGTGTGAAATGTTTAACCAATGGAAATGTGTCTTTGGTTTTGAATTATTGTGTGAAGGAATTTGATTTGTTATTAATGTGTATATATGTGTAAATTGAGAGGGAAAATGTGCCATTTGTTTGGGTCTGCTGTACGCACTGAAGCAGGGGATTCTGTCTAAGGCTATCTGCTGTGTGAGTGGCATTCTCAAAGCGCCAGGACGCCCCTTTGCTGGGGCAGCTGTGCGCGGTACAAATAAAAATAACATAACATAACATAACATTCTTCTTAATCTTCCAATCAGTTTGAAAGGTGAGTTGATTACTTGTAAGGGACTGTATGTGTTGCATTTTATTTTTAGTAATAGTAATGTGTTTATTCCTGTAAAGTTTGTAGAACCATATTCTGAGTTTGTCTGCATTTGGATAACTATTGTGATAAAATCATTTGGTAAGTTAATGTGTTTAGTTAGTCACCTGTGTGCAGTAAAGTGCAGTACTAAAAAATGTAGAATGTGTGCAGTCACTTTTTTAATTGTAGAATATTTAATAATGTTGCTTCTGTAGAATTAGGCTTGTGTTCTAAATGTACAATTTTGTAGTCAGTATACATAGACTGCTGTATATACTCTTGGGCAGATTTACAAGCCCCTTGGGCCTCTTTCTTGTTTTATTGTGTCTCATTTTTGGATGTAATGTTGGCAAAAAAATAATGGTGCAAATGGAAATGTATTTGCAAAATGAGTCAGGATTGTCTACTGAAATGTAGTGGTCATATAGACCTGTCTACTGAAATGTAGTGGTCATATAGATGGAATGTGTTTAGTCACTAAAATGTTTTAGTGTGGTAAATGTGTTTTGGTGAAATGTATGATTTAAAATGTTTTGTCTAGAATCACACTGAGCATCTGTGAAAATTAAAGATTTACACTTGCGCCTTTTTCTATAATCTCCGCTGTCTCTCTCACAGTCTATCTCTCTCTGCTTATAGTGTTCCCTCTGTTCTGATATTTTCCTTTATTTCCTTATTTTAATTTGTCTTTCTTCACAGTGCCACGTCTTTTTATACTCCCTCTTGTGCTTTTAGTCCCCCTCTGTCCTTATTGTGTCCTTCTGTGTCCTAATAGTGTCCCTTCTTTTTATAGTCTCACCTCTGACCTCTTTATCCTCCCTCTCTCATCATATCTCTCTCTTAATGATTTTTCAGTCAGTATACATAGACTGCTGCAAACACTGTTGGGCAGATTTACAAGCCCCTTGGGCCTCTTTCTTGTTTTATTGTGTCTCATTTGTGGATGTAATGTTGGCCAAAAAATAATGGTGCAAATTGGAAATGTATTTGCAAAATGAGTCAGGATTGTCTACTGAAATGTAGTGGCCATATACATGGAATGTGTTTAGTCACTAAAATGTTTTAGTGTGGTAATTGTGTTTTGGTGAACTGTATGGTTTAACATTTTTTGTCTAGAATCACACTGAGCATCTGTGTAAATTAAAGAATTACACTTGCACCTTTTTCCACAATCTCTGCTGTCTCTCTCAGTCTACCTTTCTCTGCTTATAGTGTTCCCTCTGTTCTGATATTTTCCTTTATTTCCTTATTTTAATTTGTCTTTCTTCACAGTGCCACTTCTTCTCATACCCCCTCCTGGCCTTTTAGTCCCCCTCTGTCCTTATTGTGTTCTTCTGTCTCCTAATAATAGTTTCTCCTCTAACCTCTTAATCTTCCTTCTCTCATCATATTTCTCTCTTAATAATTTTCCAGTCACTATACATAGACTACTGCATAAACTGTTGGGCAGATTTACAAGCCCCTTGGAACTCTTTCTTCTTCTATTGTGTCTCATTTTTGGGATTTAATGTTGGCAATAAAAAATAATGGTGCAAATTGGAAATGTATTTGCAAAATGAGTCAGGATTGTCTACTGAAATGTAGTGGTCATATACATGGAATGGGTGTAGTCACTAAAATGTTTTAGTGTGGTAAATGTGTTTTTGTGAAATGTATGGTTCAACATTTTTGTCTAGAATCACACTGAGCGTCTGTGAAAATTAAAGATTTACACTTGCACCTTTTTCTATAATCTCCGCTGTCTCTCTCACAGTCTGTCTCTCTCTGCTTATAGAGTTCTCTCTGTTCTGATATTTTCCTTTATTTCCTTATTTTAATTTATCTTTCTTCACAGTGCCACTTCTTTTCATACTCCCTCCTGTCCTTTTAGTCCCCCTCTGTCCTTATTGTTTCCTTCTGTCTCCTTATAGTGTCCCTTTTTTTATAGTCTCTCCTCTGACCTCTTATTTCTCTCTCTTTCATCATATGTCTCTCTTAATAATTCTCCAGTCAGTATGGATAGACTGCTGCATACATTCTTGGGCAGATTTACAAGCCCCTTGGGCCTCTTTCTTGTTCTATTGTGTCTTATTTTTGGATGTAATGTTCGCAAAAACATAATGGTGCAAATTGGAAATGTATTTGCAAAATGAGTTAGGATTGTCTACTGAAATGTAGTGGTTATATATATAGAATGTTTTCAGTCAGTTAAACGTTTTAGTGTGGTAAATGTGTTTTGGTAAAATGTATGGTTTTAAATAATTTGTTTAGAATCACACTGAGCAAATGTGTAAATTAAGGAAATATACTTGTACAATTTTCCATAATCTCCGCAGTCTTTCCTCATAGTCTACCTTTCTCTGCTTATACTGCCTCCTCTCTTGTGATATTTTCCCTCTTTCTTTATTTTCACTTGTATTTTCTTATAGTGCTGCTTGTTGTCATAGTCCCTTCTGTATTCTTAGGGGTTTATTAGGATGGTGGGCGGACTTAGTCTGCCCGCCATCCTCACGGTAGTTGGGACTGCCCACCATAAGGGCGGGGGTCCCGTGGGGGGTATTAGGATTTGCCCACCACAGTGGCAGGTGCATGCTGCATTTTTAACATTGTAGCGGGCGGTGCTCTCAGGATCGCCTGCCACAATGCTAAAATGCATGTATGCATTTGCGGTGCCTGCCGCTTTGTGTATGCAAATGTTGGCGGATACTACCGGTACCCCTCGTGTGCACCTTCAATTACACCTTCACTCTGGGGGCCCGCAGGGGGCCCTCACAGTAAAGACCGCTTGCCTTTCCGTGGCGGCATTGCTGCTGCGGAAAGGCATCTGTAGAGGCCCATCATGATATGGCTGGCGGTGTGTATTAGACACCGCCACCATGTTAAACCCTTTCCGCCCCGGTTGCAAGACGACCGGGGCGTAAAAGCGGTGGACGGTCTTTTTGACCGCTGTGGATCCCCCAGGCATGCTAATATGGCAGGGGGTCATTCTGGTTGGGTTGGTGGGTAGATTGTCCCCGCCAGGCTGACGGTGGGTACCGTCAGCCTGGCAGAGGCAATCCGCCCGCCATCTTAATGGGCCCCTTAGTGTCTCTCTGTCCTCATTGTCTCATCTGTCTCCTATTAGTCCCACTTCTTTTCATACTCCCTTGTCTAACCTCTTTTTATACTGCTCCCCTGTCTCCTCATACTCTGTGTTTTTCTTCTTATACTCTCCCTTCTCTCCTCATACTGCCACCTTTCTCCTCATACTGCTCATTATCTCTTCATATTTTCTAGTCTTTTCATACTCTATTTATCCCCTTATACTGCAGTGTCTGCTTATATCCGCTTTTCTATTTATATTTCCTATTGTCTCATAGTCGTCTTTCTCTTGTTGTAAGTTCTTCTATTTTCATATTCTTATGTTTGTTGTCATAATATCTCCTCTCTTCTTATAAGTAATATAATAGTGTATTTGATATATTTATTTTTCTAAAGTGATATGTATTTTTTATAATAGATTCTTTTCATCATCACTGAAAAAAAATCATCATGCCTTCCAAAAAAGAAAAGAAGAAAGGACGAATGAAAGCAGTTTATTTAAAGAGAACTCATCTACAACATTTACCTGAAGAACAATGTGTTAACTAAAAGAAAAAAAGTCCTGGTAAGAAAACTAAGACTTTTCTGCGAAGATTGTCAACCAGGAACAGTAGTGTGCGCAAAGTAAAAAATACTGTGACTGTTTCTGCAACTAAGAGAAAAGACAAGAACCATGGAAAAACTTGTGAAAAAAAGTATATAGTAAAAGGAGGAAAAACCAATATCAGGAAATAAGGAAGAATATGTTTTATAATGGAATTTTGTTTAATTTGACTAAGTTAATAAAGAATTGTAAGATGAAAACTGCATTTTATAAGAAGAGGAAATGTATTGAGAATGTAGTTGAGAAAGCTTTTGAATTTAAAAAAACTTTTTGTTTTAGTAATCAATAGAATTCAATCACTGGATAAGCCAATCCATGTAATGAAGAGCAAAAGTAAATGGAGAAGAGTAATTAATAGAAGTAATTTTTCTGAAGTTTTTTTGGGTGAATGGAAACAGAGTTCAAGTTCTGAGCCTTTTTTTAATGAGGAGAGTTATTTTCAGAGTAATGAGTTGTTGCATGCAGTTGACACTACAGGTCGTGCTTATGAGGTTAAAAATGGTTGTCCTATTGAGAAAGAGAAAATTGTTCCTAGAAATGTAGAAGAGGTGTTAGCTGATGAAGTATTAGGGAGAAGGCCTAAAGCTCCAGTGTACACTTGGAATTGCAATAGTATTTGTAGTGTACGGCAGGAATCTAATAATTTTTTCGCAATTTCTTACGTAACTATACTAAGAAAAGTGTTAAACAAAAGATTAAGATGTTGCAAGGATTAGACCCTTGCAGAGTGAGAGAAAATACTGGTTTGCAAGGACATTATTTGGCTTGTCTTTCAAAAAAAGTATGTAGAAGTGTTTTTCACCATTTCAGGATGTTGGCAGTACATCATACTGAAATGAGGCAATTAGTCAGAACTTTGTATTATGCAAAAAGTCCAGCTCTAATGTTAAAGAAGTTGAACAGTGCTCTTTTGCATGGATCTGTGTCAGATGTAAAGAACGTTTATGATGAAATTCAGGTTAGTTACTTTGGTGCAGAAGAAGATAGTGCAGAAATTGATACGTTGGTAGAAGGAAATGTAGAAGAGAATGTACAACATTGCAGTACAGAAAAATTTGAGCAAGAAATTACAAAGTTCAAGGTGATTTCAGGTGAAACACCAAATTATTCTTGTATTGGTTGTTGACGTACTCATTATAAAAATCAGACTAGGACTGTTGATTTGTATTTAAAATGTGAAAAGGAAAATAATAAGGAGTGGATGGAATTTGTAACTTATTTGTTGGTAGAGAATTCTTTTGATTTGGGTTGTGATCAGCGTATTTGTAAATATTGTTATAACAAATTAGACAATAATAAAATGCCTGCTAGAGCTGTGCATAATAATTTCGAGTTGGTAAAAATTCCTTCTGAACTGGTGGATTTAATTCTTATGAATCTATTCTTATTCAATGTGTGCATCCTTTTCAGGCTATTGTTCGTATGGAGCCTAAGACAGGGAAATGACCTCCTTCAGATTTACAGAGAGGATTAAAAGGAAGGGTTGTGTATTTGCCATTAGATTTAAAGAAAAATATTGAAACAGTTGGTATAGAATATGTAGAAGATGAACCTTTAGTTATTCTTGTTAATAGCGTTCCTACTAAGAGTAAGAAAATCTTGCAGGAATTAATGGATGTTAGGAAAGTGAAAAAGGCAACGTTGTATCTGATAAAAAATAATCAATATTATAAAGACATGTTTATGTGTGAAGAAGAAATAACTGTAGAAGAAGATAGTGACTTGCCATCTGGGCAAATTGAAAAAGTGGATGTGTCTAGAACTGAAGAAATATATGAACATTACAGTGTTCATCCACTGCATTCCAAAGAAGTGATGGGGAATACTATAGAGTTTTTCCAAATGAAAGAAGCAAAGGGAAGTCCCATTAGTGTATGGGAAAAAAGCTTGGAAGCTCGTTGTTTCCCTCATTTTTTTCCTACAGGAAAAGGAGGACGATATGATGACCGACCTGTGCAGATTCCTGCATCTGAATACCGGGCATTAAGATTGTATGCAGAAGATCCAAGATTTTGACAATGTATTCCGTATTTGTTTCATCTTTTGTTTGAGAGTGATTTGTCTGGACTTTCTTATGCAGTAAACCATATATTGAAAACAGGTGTACATCTGCAAAATGTTTCAGCAAAGGAATTTATGGATAAAGTACACCAGAAAGATAATGTTTTGGAATCTCAGCTAATTATTCTCATGGTATGTCAGCGTGGTACTAATGAGTACTGGTACCATCGTCATGGAGAACTTAAATGTATGCTAAGGAACTTAGGAACTCCTACATGGTTCCTTACTCTAAGCTGTGCTGAATATGCTTGGGATGATTTACTTCAATTTCTTCGAGAGGCAAATCCAAATATAATAAATATTGAATATAAGACACCTGGAGAATTGTGTTCTTTGGATCCAGTTAATGTATGCAGGTATTTCAATCATAGATTTGAATCTATGATGTCTTTTATCACCAATAAAAAAGAATCCTCCTCTTGGAGAGGTTGTGGACTTCTTTTGGAGAAAGCAATCAATCAATCAATCATACCATTTGTATAGCGCACTACTCACCCGGGAGGGTCTCAAGGCGCTTAGGGGAAGGGGTATGCTACTGCTCTAACAGCCAGGTCTTGAGTTGTCTCCTGAAGGCGAGATGGTCCTGGGTCAGCCGAAGGTGGATGGGGAGGGAGTTCCATGTCTTGGCAGCCAGGTAAGAGAAGGATCTTCCTCCGGCGGTGGCTCTTCGGATGCCTGGTACGGCGGCGAGGGCGAGGCTGGTGGACCGTAGCTGGCGGGTGGGCGTGTAGAAGGTCATGCGGTCGTTGAGGTACTTGAGGCCTAGGTCGTGGAGAGACTTGTGTGCGTGGGTGAGGAGCCGGAACGTGATCCTCTTGTCGACGGGGAGCCAGTGCAGGTTCCTCAGGTGGCTGGAGATGTGGCTGCGTCGGGGGACATCCAGGATGAGTCGGGCGGAGGCGTTCTGGATGCGCTGGAGTCTTTTCTGTAGCTTGGCTGTGGTTCCGGCATAGAGGACATTGCAAGCAAGAGGTGCTCCTCACATACACATGCTAATATGGATCAAAGATGCTCCCAAATTTGGAACAGAGTCAGATGATACTGTGTTGTCTTTTATTGAAGAATACGCTACATGTGATATACCCAAAAGCACACAGGATAAGGACTTAAAACAACAAGTCTTACGATTCCAAAGCCATCGTTGTGGGAAATACTGTAATCGAAAGTACAAATCTAAGGACAAACTCTACACCAAATGCCGTTTTAAATTTCCACGTCCAGTAATATCGAAAGGAAGAGTGAACAGTTTTATGTCATCTTTGCGACATACTAGCACAAGAAAGTCTCCTAAAAATACCTACAATTTAAGAAGAAATGAAGAGTCAAAATACATAAATGACTACAACCCAGTCATTTTGTCCATATGGAATGCTAACATGGATATTCAATATGTTGCAGACAATTCCATTGCTGTTGCCTGATATGTAACTTCGTACATAACAAAATCAGAAAAGACGGAATTAAAGGAAATGTGGGAGGAGATTTCCAACGAGAAGAGTCTAACTAAGAAATTATATACTTACAGTTTGAAGATGTTATCTCATCGAGAAATTGGAGCGTATGAATGCTCGGATCGCTTATCATCTGCAAGTCTATATTCCAAATCAAGAAGAATCATTTGGGTGAGTCTAGGTCTTGCTGCAACACGAAACCGCGTACCTAAATCTGTACAACAAATTGAATATTTAGCTGAAAAGGAGCCAGAAAGTACAGATATTGTGAAAACAAATATGTTGGATACATATTATCCAAACATAAGTCATCATCTGGAGAACATTTGTCTCTATGAAGTGTTGCAAAACTATATAGTTAAACAGAAATTACAGAAAACATTAATAATGGAACACATGCAGTGATTGGTTCTGAAGGATGTCTGGTGAAACAAAGAAAAGGACATTGGATTAATCACCGTAAACTGAGTTGTGAAACACCTGACAAAAGGGAATTTTACTATTTAGCTCTTTTGCAACTTTTCAAGCCATGGCCTTCAGAATTAGAAGTACTTGGAGATTTCGAGAGCTATGAAGTTTCTTTTAATGCAACTAAAGAGAGTATAGAATGTCCTGTTTTTGCTAATTATGTGAAAATGTTGAACGATGAAATTGAACAAGAAGCTACAATTGCAGCTGAGATTGCTAGAGACAGTTCTCAAGACAGTCAAACTTCTGCTCCGATAAGTCAGGATCCATTAGGAGAACCAATTATTCAAAATGAAGCAGCAACTGCTATGGAAGAGGTGGAAACAGCAATGTATCAAGCTCAAGAAGATGTAAGAAACTTAGGAAATTTGGAAGAACAACTAAATGTTGAGCAGAAACAAATATATGAGCAAGTGAGAGAACAGACTAAGCATGGATTACTTCATGAAAAGAAAGAGTGCTCTTGCTCATCATTTCAACCTATCCGATCATATGTAAGTGGACAAGCTGGAACAGGAAAACGTTTTTTAATTAAAGTAATTTCAACTTATTTACACAAAACAACTGACTCGTATTTGTCTTGTGTTGTCAGTGCTCCAACTGGGTTGGCGAAATCTCCAATGGGGTTAACCCAGTATCCCTAAGAACCTGGGCAGTTAATCAATATTACAACAATTGGTTCCTTCGGGTGTACCACATTTCTTTTACTCACTCATAGTTATATGTAGTATATCAGGTCCAATATAGAAGAATCAGAATCCCACACCAATCTTGTATTTATGCACTATTTTATGAATTATAGTCATTCATAAATACTCTTTGTAATTTTCAAAAACAAGGGCTGTACAATGTGTGAACAAGTGCAATTTTGTGACATTTAGTGCTCAGTGCTGGCGGCGCAGAAGTGAAAATACTATACAATATTTATATACAAGGAAAATATACAATGGTTCAACTCTTGGTCTGTACAATTACACATATACCACTATATACCACACAGGTTAATTTTCATCACAGGGTATTGAAACTACAGATCCAGCCATTCGTCGACGTTTCGACCCTCTAGGTGCGCACTTATGACGTCAAACACGGGTCTTCATCAGGACTGGGGGGGGGGGGGAGAACAAAACAGCCTTTGAAAGAAATCAATCGTCAAGGTGGTGTATCTTGAATAACTTGAACTGCGTGTGTCTATCAGTGGTGCGTAGAGTGCTCCCACGGTGGTTATTCTTATGGAACCGCTGTGCGGACTTTATTTTCTGACTGGGTATTCGGATTACTCTTGTACCCAGTTGTGCTTCCAAATCTTTTTGAGGGGCCAAAGGATAGCACTATGATTTGATTCGAAACGCTGGAGAAATGACCACTTCCTTCCTAGCGTGGACACGAACGCATCTTCCTCCCTAACGTGGTCAGGACAGAATCCGAAAAGCCGACACACGCAGTTCAAGTTATTCAAGATACACCACCTTGACGATTGATTTCTTTCAAAGGCTGTTTTGTTCTCCCCCCCCCCCCCCCAGTCCTGATGAAGACCCGTGTTTGACGTCATAAGTGCGCACCTAGAGGGTCGAAACGTCGACGAATGGCTGGATCTGTAGTTTCAATACCCTGTGATGAAAATTAACCTGTGTGGTATATAGTGGTATATGTGTAATTGTACAGACCAAGAGTTGAACCATTGTATATTTTCCTTGTATATAAATATTGTATAGTATTTTCACTTCTGCGCCGCCAGCACTGAGCACTAAATGTCACAAAATTGCACTTGTTCACACATTGTACAGCCCTTGTTTTTGAAAATTACAAAGAGTATTTATGAATGACTATAATTCATAAAATAGTGCATAAATACAAGATTGGTGTGGGATTCTGATTCTTCTATATTGGACCTGATATACTACATATAACTATGAGTGAGTAAAAGAAATGTGGTACACCCGAAGGAACCAATTGTTGTAATATTGACCAACTGGGTTGGCGGCACACAATATTAAAGGAGTTACTTTACATCGTTTATTGATGCTATCAGTAGAGCTTGAAAACAAATTAGAATACTACAAGCTATCTGGAGAAGCTTGTTTTGAAGTTGCAAGAGTCATGAAGAAAATGGAAGTTCTCATTATTGACGAGGTAAGCATGGTATCAAACTTTTTTCAGTTCAAAATTTTTTTTATTAAAAGAAGTTCAGATAAGGTAAGCATAACATATCATAAACACATGTTACATAAAAATGAATTCAAATATTCTAAAGAAAAGAAATAGGTATAAAGCATCACAAAAGAGAAAAGAATGAAGGTATAAAGAAGAGAGAAAAGGAAGAGAAAAAGAAAAGAGAGAAGGACAGTAAAAGAAAAATGCAATATGCTATAAGCACGACTAATAACTATAAAAAGTACAGCTGAAAAGGTATATACTATACATAACACTCACAATGAAAACAGATGTAATTCAGAAATGCAATTATAAAGTAACAACGTGTATTAAATTTAAACAATATGGAACATCAAGGCATCCTCACGGAGGCTTAGAAACTTCTTGTTGCAGAGGAGAGATAGGCAAAGAATGTCTGGCACTTTCATCAAACAAGGTGGTAACAGGTTCCCATAACATTTTTCGTTTCGTCGCCATGGACAATGGATAAACATAAGTCGTATCTAGTCTGTGATTATGGCATGGTATCAAACTTAATGCTTGCCTTTGTGCATTTAAGAATGCAGCAAATTCTTAAAACAGACTGCGATGTTTTATTTGGAGGAAAACATGTCATAGTTTTTGGAGACCTACAGAAAAAATTGGATTCTTTGGAGAAGTCGATAAGTAAAACTGCTGGTTTAGAAAACAAATTGTTTGCATGTGTAAACTGTAGGGTCATTTTACTCCGTAATTTGAATGTGGAAAAAGGTTTAGTAAATGGAGCAATGGGTAAAATTGCTTATTTTGTTAATTATGTAAATAGAGATGGAATTTAATTTTTGAAGATCAATTTTGATGAAATTGGTGAAATACAACAATTTAGTCGTTGTTCATCTCGGTTCTTGCTTGTAAAAGATTGGTATGAACGCAGAAAACAGTTTCCTATTTGTTTAGCATATGCGGTGACCATTCATAAATCTCTTTTCTTTTTGTCCTCATCTTTCGCCCTTGGTGATCAACTAGTAGCGTGTGGAAAATAACCTTACTGTCTCAGATAATCTGGAAGGAGCACGAGAGAAACCGCCCTAATTGCCCCACAGTAAGTAGTGTCATAGTCCAACTAAGCCACTTTAGAACAACCGTGTGGGACACATGCTGCGTTCATATACCCAATCCTACAACGGTTCCAACTTTGTTGGGTATAGTCAAATAGAGGAGAAGATACCAAGCAGCGTAATCATTGGACCTTGGGAAAAAAAAAAAAAAAGAATTTATATGCATGTGTAAACTGTAGGGTAATGTTACGACGTAATTTGAATGTGGGAAAAGGTTTTGTAAATGGAGCAATGGGTAAAGTTGTTGATTTCGTTATTTACGTAAATAGAGATGGGATTGAATTTTTGAAAATTAAATTTGATCAAATTGAAGAAGTAAAACAATTTAGTCGTTGTTCAGCTTGGTTTTTGCTTGGAAAATATTTGTATGTTCGCAGAAAACAGTTTCCTGTTTCTTTGGCGTATGCGGTGACCATTCATAAATCTCAAGGTTTAAGTGTAGATAGTGCTTTAGTGAATATTGGAAGTACTGTGTTTAAAGAGGGTATGGCATATGTTGCTTTGTCCTGAGTCAGAACTTATTTGGATTGTAATTGATTGATTTTGAAGAGAAAAAAGGTTAGTGCAGATGCAAATTGTGTGAAAGAGTATAATAGATTAAGAAGAGAATATGCTCCCAATTTAGGTCAATATCCAGTATTTGAAAAGCATGTGGTAGGTAGAAAAAGAAGATTTGAGAATATCTGTAGTGAAACTGTAGAGAAAGAAAAAAAACAAGATGAAGTTGCGCCTGGAAGCAAAAAGAAAAAAGACAGTGTTGAAGAGAATGTTGGTTATCGGTTTGAAAATATTTGTGGTGTCAACTGCTATGCTAATGTAGTAATGTTGTTTTTTTTCTTGAAAGTTTGCAACAGCAAATTGTTGAAAATTGGGACAAAAGATTCTGTTCATTGTTGTATTCTGTTTATGATAAATGTAGCAGTGATAAAAGTAAAATACAAAGTGTTTCTGATGTTCAAAATGTTTAGGACATATGTTCTGGTTCTACTCAATTTACACAGAATATTCAGCAAGATTGTCAGGAATTTTTAATGTTTATGCTTAGTGTACTAGAAGGTGATGGTATAGACATTGAACATATTTTGTCCTCTCTTATAAATGGCAAAATGACTGTGTTTACATGTACCACTAACATAGGCACTGACTGATTCATATATTTGACTTTAACAGACTGTGAATCAGTGTATTTTAACAATCTAGTTAGAGGAGCAAGTCAAAACATGGAGTGTAGTCAATGTAAATCAGAAATGTCATCAACATTACTAATACAAAGACATGGACAGTATGTCATTTTAATGCTGCAGCATTGTAGAGCTGATGGAAGAAAATTGGAAACTTTAATTAAAAATGTTGTAGCTACTCAAGTATCAATATCAGGAAGAATTTTTGTAGCTGTTGCAATTATTTTTCATGATGGACCTTCTACAACATCTGGAAATTACACTGTTTATTTAAAATGTCTGAAAGGTTGGATACATTGTAATGATATTCAATTAGTTTTTAAGCAACATTTGCCTAAAGAGTTACCAAATGCTTACCTAATATTTTTAAAGCCAAAATTTTAAGATCAAAATTTGGCCTTTCAGGATTACTGCTGTAAAGGTAGACTCAGCTGGCGTTGTAGAGTATTTTGTAACTGAGGGTGAGGAGCTTGAAGGTTATCCTCTTGTTGATGTTGACGCAGAAAAGGTGTATCATGTTGTGGGTGATGTGGCTGTAACAAGGGACATTGAAGATCAATCATGTGGAGGTGCTTTGGATTGGTTGTACTCGTTATAGGTGTTTGGCTGTAATTCTTGTGTAGAGTGTGTTGCCACAGTGTAGTCTGTTTCTTCTTGTTTTCTTTAGGATGTATTTGTAAATGCTGTGGAGAATGTGGAGGGTGTTATAGCAGTATGAGTAAATTCTGTAGACTTGTTTACATTCATAGAGGGAGGAGTTTAATATGAATCATAGGTTGTGTATATGGTCAGTAGGTGTTGATGCTGTTTACAGTGTAGTTGACCAGCAGGACTTTTCTGAAGCTAAGGGGATGAGTTTGAGGATGAGTATGTTCATGCTGTGTGAATTCATGTTTAAAGAGCTATTCCTTATCCACTTGGTGACGTCCTTAATTGTGTCATGGAAGTTGTTTTGTATGTGGCTCCTTGGTGAGGAAGAGAATGAGCTGGGTGTTGTCGATGTAGGAGATAATGTTGTGGTTGAGTTGGTGGGACATTTGTTTAAGGGTGTTTAAGGGTGTTTAAGGGTGAGATGTTGAATAGCATTGGACTGAAGAATGAGCAGTGGAAGACGGGGCAAAAGATGTCAGTGGTTTTGAATCTGAAGGCTGGGAGGCAGACGCTCAGAGTTTCTATTGAACAACTTTTAAACTAAGAATTTCACACATACTATTTGGCCATGGGGAAACTCTTAATGACAGTTTGTTGTAAATTTTGACTGCATATATTTGTAAGTAATATTATTTATAATGAAGGAAAATGAATGATGGTGTTTTGTTTTTTCAAGATTGTTTGCCATACCTCAGAAATTGGTCTTAGAAAAAAACATTTAAGGTTGTTATTGAGATTGTTGTTTGTTTTTTAGATAATCTTCTTGATTGTCTTTTTTTGCCCGCTGTTATGTGATGAGTACTATTGAACTCACTGTTTCTAGTGAATTTCAATATATTCTGAGAACAGCAAAAAAGGCATCTGAAATGCTTTACAAATGATTTTGTGTTGTAAAAGATAAATTGAAACTGTATTTTTTTTGTCTTCTACAGGTGCTAAATTTATAACAATTTTTTTTAATGTATTATTTTGAAGGTAAGTATAAGTAACTATCAAAAATGAACGATGGGATGTACTTCTACAGAGCTGAAGTAAGAGAATGTCCATGGTGTACATAAGTTTGTAAAGATGGTTTGCATCTTTTAAACATTTTTTAATAATTTTTCATAAAATATATACTAAGTGTACATGAATATTTTGCATTTAACTACAACACATCAACTACTTTGGAACTGGTAAGGTGAATAGATATTTTTTACTTTTTTTAGTACTGCATTTTATTATAATAGCTTTAGTATTTTCTTATAGTGATAAGGAGTGACCGGTTTGAAAATGTAATAACATTTTACAACTAAAAAATCATAAAAGCAATTCTATTAGTATGGTCTTATAAAGTAGTTGATAATGGTATTTGTAAAATATTGTTTAATGGGAAAATGAGTTGATAAAGCTAGTTTTGTATTAAGTAATAGGAAAAACGATAAAATAAAGTGTTTATGTTTTTCTACAAGGAACAACAACCTTTAAAAAAATCAATATGGAAGAAGAGCAGAACCATGTAGAAGAAAGTATTGAAATTTCTAACTCTTTGATAGAGGAGTTGAATGTACCTTTTATTGATTGTGAAAATGAAGATGGAAATATTGATGGCGAGGCAAGCTGCGATTTCTTCGATAAAACAATGGATGAGAATTTTATTCAAACTTTAGAGGATAACGAGTTACATGAAAAGACTTTTGAAAGTTATAATGAACAAAATGACATTTCAGACGAAATTATGTTAGAAGCTCTATTAAATTATGAAATGTTATAGGAATAAATTTATGAATAAAAATTAAAAACATTTTGACAGACTGTTCTTGTAGAATTATAATTATTCAGGTAATATCCAAATACTCATTGTGCAAAGTGGGCCTTAGGACATGGACTGCTTCAAAGCTCTATAGATTATGTATGCACTATTCTATGTACCAGCAAAGTTGTGTTTTATAGCTTTTGTTTCCGGGTCTATATTCCTTTGTCTCCCTCCCTCTGTTTCCCTCACTCTCCCTTTCTCTTTTTCTTCCACGGTTTCCCTCTTTCTTTGTCTCCCTCTATCTGTCTGTTACCCTTCCTTTATCTGTCACCATCTATCTTCGTCTCTGTCTGTCGCTGTCTTCCTCCCTCTGTCTCACTCTCTGTCTGTCTCTGCCTCTATCTCTCTCCCCCTGTCCTTGTCTATGGTTCTGTCTGTCTGTCTCTGTCTTTATCTCTATCTCCCTCTATCTCTCTCTCTGTCTGTCTCTCTCTCTCTCTCTCCCTCCCTCTCTCTGTGTCTCTTTCTGTTTCCCTTAATCTCTCTCTCTGTTTACCTTCCTCTTGCTTGCTCTCTACCTCTCTCTTACTCTCTCTCCGTCTGTGTCACTCTCTCTCTGTCTCCCTCTCTCTCTGTTGCTACAAGGTCGCAGACGGGGAAGCCAGCATGTTTTGCAATTTTGTTCCAGAAAGAAACCCTCCCTTAAACCCAAGTGAAGTTGAGATCAATACTGGTTTCTACCCTGAAAGGGGTTTACTAGAGCCCTTTGCAAGAGTAGATGTCTGCCGTGTAGAGAGTAGAGACCACTAACACAAGAAAAGCCTAGCCTTGATCCATACGCAGAGCAGTTCTTCAATACGGTTTACTCTTGCTGAATTGTGCTCAGTTTTAACTTACAACACATCATGAATATTCTACCATCAATAACTGAGAGAGCAAGCAGAGAGAACATGCCTTGAATTTTCAGACATCAGCCATGGAACATCTCTCTATTGGTTCTATGCAGAATAGCTCTGGCATGCACCAAAAGTGAAGATAAACTATGAGCATATGGACACAAATGTTTAACTTGCCATGCATACTGTACATCCAACTTCTCTGCAAGAGGCTTCCCTGGGTTTGCTGTGCGCAAGCCGCCGAGGCCAAGGTTAATACTTTGTTCTGCAACTTCAAGACACCGAAAGAATTTCCACAAAAGGAATTGCAGAACCCCAATTAGGGCAAGGAGTTCTTTAAACCCATATAGACTATGTGTACACTGTTCTATGCACCTGCACATTTGTCTTTTATATGTTGAATTCCACAGTCTCTATCCTTACACCTCTACCAAACACTCTGTCAATCTTTGTATACTTTTATAGTGACTCATTGATCATTGTGTAGTAAGGTATTTACTACATTAAAACACTAATCAGTAGATGTTCAATAAGTGGTTGATCCCCATAGATATGCCAGTTATTGTGCAGTGTAACATCACTACCATGGATGCACTGTATTTAAAATGTGTGGCACTATGGGGCAAAAACGGTACAGATATTTGATGTATCTGTGCTGTGAAGATGGCACATGGCTTGACTTGTGTTGCAAGTGCAATGCAGCTCCAGCAATGCTGTTGTGGCCCTATGCTCATAATGCTGTGTCAATTCTTATACCTGCTTCAAGCATGTGCAGCGTTTTTATGCAGCATAAGCCCAAAAGTGTCTATGAAAGTGTTTATGAGGTACAGTGGGCTTAGGGTATGGACTGTTTCAAACCCCTTTTGACTATGCATGCACTGTTCTATGTACCAGGAAATTTGTGCTTTATACCTTCAATTCCCTATTCTCTCTCTTTACACTTGCAGCAAACACTCTGTCATTGCTGTTTTAGTATTGTACTGAGGTATTCATTGGAATGTCCTTATGTGTGCAGTGTGGTAAAAAGGAAGCTGTTATAAATTCAATCATGCAATCTCTTTGCAGAAATGTAATTATACAGTCAGTACCCAAGTAATTATAGAGCAAAGTAGGCCTTAGGCTATGGAGTGGTTTAAAACTCCTATAGACTATGCTTGCAGTCTTCTATGCACCTGCACACTTGTTTTTTATACCTTCAATTCCACACTCTATATCATTATACTTATAGCAAACACTCTGACATTGCTGTACTTATCTATACAGTGATGTAAAAGTGAGGAGAAAACACTTTTCGACGGCAAAATCTCATAAATGAGGCCTATGTGGGTAGTCAAGTATTCATGGTGCAAGGTGGACCTTATGGCATAGAGTGTTTCAAACCCCTACAGACTGTGCATATAGTGTTCCATGTACCTGCATATTTGCCTTATTTATGTTGAATTTCTCAGTGTCTATCTTTTCACTTCCACCAAACACTCTGTTACTCTTGGTATAGTTTTCTAGTGACTCGTGGATCAGTGTGTAGTAAGGCATTCACTACATTAAAACAGTAATTAGTAGTTGTACAATAAGTGGCATATCCCCAGAGATATGACAATTATTCTGCACTGTGACATCACCTCCATGGATGCATCGTATTTACACTGTGGTACACTATGAGTTAAAAATGGCACAGATATGTGATGTATCTGTGCTGTGAAGATGGTGCATTGCTTGACTTGCATTGGAAGCGTACTGCAGCTCCAGAAATGCTCTTTGGGCCCTATGCTCATAATGCTGTGTCAATCCTTACACCCGCTTCAAACAGGTGCAGGGTTTTGATGCAGTATAAGCCCAAAAGTGACTGAATCAAATCTTTTACTTAGTCACTTTTAGGAGGTGTTCCGGCACCAGAACACCCCCCACCTGCGTAGGAAAGCCTCCTTCTGGCGCAGGGCTTTACTGTCTAATTATGTCACATTGTAAATACCATACATTATTGCACATCTTTTGCACCACCGCCACATCACAAATGTCATGCAACGGTTGTGTAAAAGAGGCACAAGGGGGTTGTAAAACCGCCCCTAATACATACAAATTCATCCACGCAGTTTCACCAATAGTGCAAATTGAAGCATAGATTTGTAACATATTTATATGCATATGTTACATTCAAGTGCTTCGGAGGTACTACAGTATACTATAGGTAAACACCTTATAGATTTATGCTGTAGCACATCCTTATAGTTCTGCACTTTCACATTCACCATACACTACTAATGTATTCATTCATTCATTTATAAACTACACATTCATTCTGACAAACTTTTACAGACTAACATAGAAATATAGTGCTTTTTTTTGACCAGTAGAGGTAGTTCTGATAAGAACAGTTTTTTTGTCTTTGTTGTTTTATATTTTTTTTGTAGTTTTTAGGTCGAGCGACCTATCTCAATGCGCATGCACATTGAGCGGGAGCGAGATATATAGGGGCTTAAATAAGCTTTACCTAGACTGGCGATTGACTGGCGATTTGATGCTGTGCCCGTGCGCTTTTAGGTCAATGCGCAAGCGCATTGACCTAAAATGCGCGTGCACATCATCAAATCGCCAGTCAATCACCCGCAGCACTCCTCCCACACCTTTGAAGTGAAGCTTAGCTTCACTTCAAAGGCCCCGGCTGCTTCACACCCTCATGCCGCTCTCCCCGCTCCGCCCCCTCCCCTGCCCGCCATGTCGCATTTCTCCTCCCCCCTCCCCTTCTCTGCCTTCCCTCCGTCTTGTTTCTTCTTCATATTTAGATATAGGCAGGCACAAGCACGTGCGCGCATGCCCACCACTTCACTCATCTTCCGTTTCTCCCTCTCTCTTTTCAATTCCGTTTCCCTTGCACCACAGTAACCCCCACTCTTTCGAAAACACCTCTCCCCCTTAACCCTGATCTCCCCGCTCCTCTTCTTTCTTCCTGAAATGTATTGTGTACGTTTTATCGTTCAGGTCAAAATGTGTTTTCCTCAATGCACCCGATAACAGAAATGTTAGGTTTGTTACATTTATCAAACTATTTTAGACTTTTAGCTGAGAATTGAAATGGAACCTTTTGATATTTACAAGTATCACATGGTTTACACTTTATGCTTCGCAAACAATAGTTTCAAAGCATTTTGAGATAGTGCAAATATCACATTTAGGAAACAAAATAATGTTGGATTCATTTTTATTTTGTTTCTATATTTGTCTTCTGCCATTCCCGCAGCTTCATACAGCTAATTGCAAACCACTTGCATTGTAAAGTTAACACCAATAATAAAATATCTGCCTTGCCAACCTCCAAGTAAGCGCCTAATTTCCACATGTGTTGAAATGATTATGAGGGAACCGATACCGCCATCTGCCAAACCAAAATAAACATTACACTGTATCAAGCTATGATTTGCCGCGTGTCTAGTTGTTTTTAACCAACGAGAGACGAGCACGTCCTGTAACCGCTGTGACTCGTGGCTCTCGGGAAAACATGGTAATAATCTAATTTTCTTTAAAACCTATGAATAACAGGAGATCTATATTGTCTGATATGCTTGCTCTGGTTTGCTTCGTGATGTACGTGCAGCCCACACATTCGCGCAATGTATCACATTGTTGCTTTGTTTTTGCAACCATTCATAATCACGTTTCGAGTGGCACAAGCCCCGGTACTTGCGGAAAATACATAAATGTGTGGTCGTAGGGTGGGCCATCTAACATCACTTCACACGCTTATGGGAAATGTGAGAACTGGGAGTGCCACACATGGAAAGAGCGTTGTACTTTTTGATGAAGCATGGGTGGGGATGAAGAGATAACAAGTGTCTCTGTTCCCAGTCCCATGCCCCCAGTTGCACCGCGCACTTTATTATTTCTCTCCCAAGCCTGTTTTAATGTTTGTATGCCTCCTATAAACTGTCCACTGCATATCAGTTCAGTACTGAGGTACCTATTAAGCGAGGAAACAGCCTGGCGCGTCTATGAAAGCATTGAGATGTTCGACTCCCTGTGAAGACCTCCATTACAGGCACAGCCAAACCCTTGTGAGCCCCAGTGGGCGTGGGCAACTGTGAGCAGGCAAACAGCCCAAGCAGGAAGCACGCGACTTGTGCACGAATAGGGAGAAGCAGCACCTGCCACAGCCACTGGGCTGAGGCGGTAGCAATAGAAACAGAACAAGCATTGGCATAGCCAATAGGTCTTGCCTTTGGGACCTTATAAGTATTTAATTCTGCAGAACAATATCCTTGGTGCAGCATCAACTGTTGCATGGCTAAACACTTATAATGTCCCACAAGCGAGACCTATTGGCTATGCCAATGCTTGTTTAAACAAGTTTTTTCTTTTTTACCAGAAAAATTGAACTTTTGAAACCAAAAAACTGTGCACCAGAAACAAAAAAGTTACAAAAAATGTATTTCTTTGGGCAACGGTGTTGCTCTTGCCTCTTTACAATCAGATCCAGTGATTGCTCACCATAGCAAAGCATTTATTTGCATAATTGTGGGGATGCAAGTTCTTGACGTGACGGTCCATACTTGCAGCCCCGAAAGTGTACTTTTTGGATGCATAACCTCGGGATAATGTCACATCACATATTTTACATGTGACCTTAGGTGCATTCACCTTTTTTTGTCCCTCTGGAAATGTAAAAAATTTCCATATACAGGCTTCTTCTGAGGAGGGGGTTCATTCAAAAATTCATTCTCATCAGATGAATGTCCTGAATGTGTTTGAGGTACACTAGCCATAATTATGATAATTGTTCTAATGAACTTCAGCTGCCAAGAAAAGATTCTGCTCCTAACAAAGTCCAAGTAGAATGATCAAAATGGGAGGGGTCTTTCAACAGTTGGAGTAGGAAGTGTTATGAACCAATGAGATCTCTTCTTTTAAAGTCACATGACTGTGCGTACTCTTATGGTGCGCTTACGGAGCTCTTACGCTGCACTTACACTGCTCTTACGGAGCGAGTACGTAATTGCTTTAAAAAGTAATATACGCCTATTAATAGTTAAAAAAAACGAAACTATTTTTATGATTATCCTAGATAATGTCTACCTTTAAAATTTACAATAACTATATAGATATATCGTTTTAAACATTATAAAACTTTCCCGGGGTACGCGCACGGTGCGTCTTACAAACGTAGATGACGTCACATGGAAGCGCTCATGCGCCGCGTAACGTCACAACGTATTTGTGACGTATGCGCGTACGCGCTGAGTACGACTTTCCGTACAAATGACGGTGAGATTACCGTGCACGTACGGTGCGATTATCGAGAAAAAAAATATATATATAGAATTTAATTTTATATATTTTTTAAAAATAATAATTAATAAAAAATAAATATGTATTTAGTTTCGTTATTATTTTACATTAAAATATGAAATATTAAAACATAAATATGAAAAAAAAGATGTGAATATTTATTATAAAAATAAAAAAATGTATAAAAAGAAAGAAATGTAACAATTAATACATTTAACAATTATCATTTACAAAACCTTTGAAATGCACAGAAAAAAACATAGGTTTCAGCCACGTTATAGTTAGGAATTAGCATTTAAAAAGCCTTAGAAATTCACTAAAAAACTATAGGGTTCACACATGTTATAGTTAGCTGGGCATTTCACTCATACAATACCATTGAAATTCCCCCGTTATAGTTAGTTCAGCTAACTATAACTCGCGCGCCCGCAATGCACTGCTGAGTAGGAGAGGGGGCGAAGGCCAGCGACAACGTGACGCCACATGGGAGAGGCACAAGGCGGTCCAAGAGAAACAAATGATAGGTGAGCAATCAAACCTTTCTATCATTAACCTTTCCCCCATGTGATTACCCCAGAGGAAAGATCGGTCTTGGAATTAGGCCTATCTTTCTGCCCTACAGCCAATTTTGATTTTGCTAAGACCCGCATTGATCCTTTCTCTTTAAGCATAAACTGAAATTGCTGAAACTGCGCACTTTGAAGCACAACAGAGGCATGTCTGATCCTATACAAACAATGAGCCCTTTGAACCCCACGGAAGCAACACTCTCCGTGAGGGACATTGAGACCCTTGCTACCTTAAGGGAATTCCAGTTAGGAACATGAAACTGGGAAACTGATCGTGATGTACTGATTAGTATGGACATGGAGGTCAGTAAGAGGTCTAGGAATGATTTTAAACCCAGATCAAAATTTAACCCGGTAACCTTACATGATGGAATTGATACATTCCATGAGACTATCCTACGGGACCTGTTGGATTTATGGTGGGAACAGGGTAACACTTTGCTAAGAACCTCACCACAGCACAAAGGGCAGGATTGCAGTCTTTGAAACAAGCAACAACCTTTGCAATCAACCCTCTGACAAGGGGAGCCATGTGGTCCTCTGTGACATTAACAAATACTGAACTGAGGCTAAGCAACAACTGGAATTTTCAGGAAGCTACCTGAGATCCAGCTTGGTGAGGTGTAACAAAGCTATACAAGAATATCTGCATATTGCATGACTGGTGTGAGAATGATATGCTGAGTCAAAATGAGTCCCTGTTTTTATTGGTGCAGAAACCAGTGACCCTTGTTTTCTATATGTTGCCAAAGGTGCACAAACATCCCACAGATCCTCCAGGCAGACCAATCATCTCAGCCAACCAAAGCCTCCTCGAAAACACTTCCATTTACTTAGACTACTTTCTTTGCCCATACGCCGTCAATCTACCCTCGTATTGCAGAGACACCATAGACTTCCTGTCTAAAATACAGGAGATTCCGTGGAAGGAGACTTATATTTTGGTGACAATATATGGTTTTGCCTTATACACCTGTATTGAACACGATTTGGGCCTGGAAGCATGTAAATATTACCTTAGGAACAGGCCTGTGACCATGTATGACGACACCATGCTGTTAATGCGGATGTTGCATTTCTGCCTACACAATAACTGTTTCCTGTTTGAGGATGAGTGGTATGAACAGTACACTGGTACTACTATGGGAAGTTGCTTCGCTCCCAGCTACGCCTATTTGTTTATGGGGTGGTGGGAGACGGAGCATCTGTGGCATGACGGAAATATCACTCACATGTATAATGTCATCCTGTGGACCCACTACAAAGACAATATTTTTCTGATTGGGATGGTCCACAGGAGGCCCTTGACGATTTTATTCAGGGCCTTTCAGCTAACAACTTGAATCTGAAATTTACCAATAGGACTGACCGTGCCAGCATTGAGTTCCTAGATATTCTAGTAGAGGTCAAACATGGGACACTACATACCGGCCTATATAGGAAACCTATGTCTGGCAACAGTATCCTACACACACATAGCCATCATCCGACAGGTCTGAAGAGCAGCATCCCCTATGGGGAGCTTTTAAGAGCAAAACATATTTGCAGTACCCCTGACTCCTATGAGAAAGAAGCTAAAAACATGCGGGGTCGTTTCAGAAGCAGGGGCTACACTGGAAGAAACATCAGATTAGCCACAGAGAAAGCTGCCATCAGAAATAGGAACAGCCTGCTCATGCCGAAAGAGAAGGATGGTGGGAAACATGAAGTAAGACTCATCACCACTTTTAACCATGCCTCACAAGAAGTTCAAAAGATAGTGTGCAGGCACTGGCACATAGTTAAGAACAATGTCATAATAGGCAAATTGGTAAGTCCATCACCACATATCACATATAGGAAATGTCAGTCCTTGAAGGACATGCTAGTACACAGTCACCTTTCCGTCAAGAACAAGACACGTGGATCCTGGTTGAGGGAACTGCCAGGCTTCCACAAGTGTGGTAGGTGCAAGGCCTGTCATCGCAGCACAACTGTGAAAACTTTTAATCTGCCCACTGGGAAAACTGGGAAGATTAACAATTTCATCAATTACAATACTGACTTTGTTGTTTATGTTTTAACCTGTATCTGTGACTTACGCTATGTGGGGAGTACAATTTTCCCGGTGAAAAAGTGGGTCCTAGAGCATTTGCGTGCAATTAGGAAAGGTGACATGTCCAAATGCCATAGCGAAGCACTGCGAACTGGTACATTGGAATGTCAGAGATATTGGTTCTAAAATCTCGTACTTTGGCATTGACAGGGTCGCTGCATCAATGAAAGGAGGAGATCGGGAACGTCATCTGCGACGGCTGGAATATGAATATATTGTGAGACTACAAAGCAAGACCCCAGGAGGCCTCAACCATGAGGAGGACCTCCATGTTCATTTAGGCTAAGGAAACAAGAATCACTTGCCATCTTTGCACTGTCAAAATTGGTTTGACATCCTGTTCCTTTGACATCCTGGTTTCATTGCTTTATTGAAATCAAAATTGTAATTGATTTGGTTCTCAGTATATTCAAGCGTCATTTCCCCACACAATGTCAGTAAGCCTCTTAGCACCTCTTCTTGACCGCGTGGTCAGAGCGGCCACCCATCAGACCAGCATGGATCTGCCCCCTCCCCTTTTTGTTTTACTACTCTTTTTCCACTTCATTGCCTTTTCTGTAGTACCGCTAATTTTAATTGGACCCGAAGTGGGCTTAACCCAGTGTCCTATGTTTTAAGCACTTCCTTGTTTTTTTATGGAGCACGCAAACTTGGGCACTATCCCATACCTCCACTATTACATTCCTTTTTATTCATTCTTGAATTATATTTTTCATTGATGCCCCTTGTCCATTAACGTGCAGCGCCCTATTCAAGCCCAGTAAGGTACAACACCAGTGTTATCCGCCACTCGGCACACCAGCTTGCTCTTTCACCCATTCCCACAATGAATGGTTTTAATCACTTTTGCACTGCAGCGAATTGATTGTATTTCTCGTATTCATGAATTCCTTAAAATTTTTATTTTGCAACTGAATTGATAAAGTTTTTAAGTCTGCCTTCTGACTCCCAAGACAGGCGATCATTTTGCCCATTTTTTCTATGTCTATTGTTACACAGGAAATGCTTAAATTGTCACTGCTACTTCTGGGTCTTTGTTTGTCTTTTTGACAAAGACCGTACTGTCGAAACGTGTCAAGTCAATAAATACTAATGACTCCAGAAAATGCATACATATATATTTTTATATATACACACAAATATATATATATATATATATATATATATATATATATTCACTGAAAAAAACATAGTTTTCACACACGTTATAGTTAGGAATTAGCATTTAAAAAACCTTAGAAATTCACTCAAAAAACCATAGGTTTTACACACGTTATAGTTAGCTGGACATTTCACTCATACAAAACCTTTGAAATTCCACCGTTATAGTTAGTTCAGCTAACTATAACTTGCGCGACCGCAATGCACTGCTGATGATGTCACATATTACACCACTCATGACATGGTCAGTGACATCACTCATGACATCATTGATGACATCTCAAATGACATCACTGATAACATCATCCTTGTGATAGAGTGGCAGACCTTCTCTTACCCTAACTATAACTTGTGTGAAACCTATGTTTTTTTCAGTGAATTTTCAAGGTTTTTTAAATGCTAATTCCTAACTATAATGTGTGTGAAACCTATGGTTTTTTCAGTGAATTTGCAAGATTTTTCAAATGCTAATTTCTAACTATATCTGGTCTGAAACATGGGTTTTTAATGAATTTCGAAAGTTTTTAACATGGTCATTATGGTATCAATTTTTATATTTTTTAATTATTTATTTTTCACAAACTGCCTTTGTATATTACAATGGATTGACTGTATCCAATAATATGCAATGGCACAGCTAATTGTTATGTTTTGGTTAAAGTTGAACAGTATAGTCTACATCTTCAATTAACAATAACCACTCAAATTTGTATTTACTTTTTTTTGTGATTTTTTTCACCGTGCGCGCACCTACAATTTGTTTCTTTTTTTAGAAAAAAATGTTTTTTTGCTCCCTGGGGTCCTTTAGGGATCCCCAGAGAAAGCCTAGGGGGTCAGGGAGTCTCTTCCCTGCCTTTTTTTATGTTTTGAAACTTTTTCGAAAATCGGGCAAAACACCATTTTGAAGCGACGTTCGCATACCGTGCGCACACCTGTGCGAGCACCCGTGCGTGCACGTCAAGTCATGTGACTCGAAAACAACACTTTTGATTGGTTTATAGTAGTTCTTCAAAAACCCCACCCACTTACCTCACTATCTGTTTCACTCTCTTGGGGGAAGGACCTTTCCAGCTTTCTTCAAGGATTGTTCCAGAGATTTCAAAAGATGGCAGAATGAATGGATTCCTCTTCTGAATCAGATTGCCAGGAACATCAGACATCTGCGAAGAAGACTAAACAATCATTCATTTGGCAATTTTTTATATATCCACAAAAGCAGAAAAAAGTAAATGCCCCAAAGGTGATATGCACCATTTGTGCATCTGTCCTATCAAGGGGAAATCCTCAAAAGAAGTATTCCTTCTCATTTTATACTATAATAATAATAATAATAATCCACATTTGTATAGCGCACAATCACCCGTTAGGGTCTCTAGGCGCTGGGGGGCCGTCGGGAAGATTAAGCGAGCTATTGCCCAGAGTCACATGGTGCTGGGCTAACCTGCCGCCGGAGCCGGGGATCGAACCGTGGTCCCCAGATTCCAGCGTCAGTCGCCCTGGCCGCGGCGCCACACCTCTCCTACTATGATAAGGCACGTGAAGAATGTGCACCCTGCACAGTACGCACAGACTTCAACCAGAGCCCTCGCGTCTCAACTACCATCTGCTGTGCCCAGCACATCAACAGGAGCACCTTATGCCTTACCATCTACATCAGCATTGGATATACGGCCGTTCCTGAGCAGAGTGAACATGAGGTGCAATATGTGCAATGAGATACTCTGCTACGGGGAGCAGAGCCTCAACTTAATCAAAATTAAAATTGTGCAGCCAAAGAGTGACTGAAATAAGGGGACTAAGGGTAGGGGAGTGAAGTAAGGTGAGTGAAAGAGTAAGGGAATGGCAGTAAGGAAAGGCACGTGAGGTAGGGGGAGTGAGAAAAGGGGAGCATGGGACGTACACAGGGAAGGGGAGTAAGAGATGGACAGGGAGAAGTAGATCAGGGTAAAGGGAGTAAAGGTAAGAGAAGTGGAGTGATGGTGAGAGAAGGAACAAAATTAAGACACAGGGAAAGTGAGTGAGGAATAGAAGAGGAGTGATAGAAAGAGAGAGAATAGGAGTTTATTGGTAAAGGTAATAGAAGGATAGAGTGAGAGACAGGGAGAGAGAGAGAGCAAAGAACTGAGAAGCAATGAGCCATTGTGACACAAACAGAAACAGGGAGAGAAAAATGGATTTAAAAAAAAAGAAAGGGAAAGAATAGGTGAAGGGGAGTAAGTAAGATGGAGAGAGGGAGTGAGGAAAGGGGAGGGAGGGAAAGTGACTGAGAGAAAAGTACTAAGGGTGAGTGAAAGGCATTAACAATGAGAAAAGTGGTATTAGGAATACGAAAGGGAATGAGAAAGAACAAAGGAGATTAAGAGAGAGGAAAGAGGACTGAGGGATAAAGTAGAAGTCAAGGAAACAGAAAGAGTGAGGGAGAGAGAGAGGGAGAGATAGAGTGAGAGAAAAAGAGAGGGAGATTAAGTGACTGAGATGGAGTAAAGTGGTTACACTCAGTGAGACAGAAAAATGACGGAGAGAGAAATTGAGTGAAGGAGAGTGGGGGAATAAAGAAACTTCATCATCTGACTCAGATGTAGAGTTTGTTGAAGAGCAGACACGTAGAAAGAAGACCAAGGTGTCCTTTATCTGGAAGTATTTTTCCTTTCCAGAGGGACACAAGAAAGTATATGCAACAAAGTTCACCTGCAAAATCTGTGGTAGTGTGCTATCTAGAGCACACCAAAAGACACACTAGTCTTTTCGTATAGACACATTGATTACACTCGTAAAAAATGTTAAAATGTACATTCTAAAGATTATGCAAGGGTATCTACCCAAACCCTTGCAGTGAACCCTCCAGTTGCTGTTCCCAGCACTTCATCTGCAGGAGCATCTCCTTCATCGACTGCTCTAAATATCGGGCCACTTTTCACCAATGTCCACCTCCAATGCAACTTCTGCAATGATATTCTTCGTTATCTGTCAACTAAGAAGCAGTAAAGCAGTTACAGTAAGTAAGACAGAGGTAGACAGAGAGAAAAAAAAGTGAGTGAGGGAGTAAACGAAGGTGAGTTAGTGAGATAGAGTGAGGGTGTAATGAAAGAGGAGTAAAGGAAGAAAAGTGAGGGAAGGAGAGTGAGAGAAGCAGAGTGAGGGGGAGTGACAAAAAAGAAGCGGGCAAGTAAAGTGGTGAAAAATACAGAGAGGATAAAGTGCAGAGAGAGAAAGTGAATGATAGTGAGTGAACAACAGTGATAGATAGGGAAGTAGTATTAGGAAGAGAAAAGATGAGTGAGGGAGAAGGAACAAAATTAAGAGACAGGGAAAGTGAGTAAAGATTGAAGAACAGTGATAGAAAGAGAGAGGATAAGAGTTTAAGGCTAAAGGAGAGAGAAGGACAGAGTGAGTGACAGGGAAAGGGCGAGTAAAGAACTGAGAAGGAATGAGCCAGTGAGACTGAATGACACAGAGACAAACAGGGAGAGAAAAATGGATGAAAAATAGTAAGGGAAGGAATAAGTGAAGGGGAGTAAGTAAGATGGAGTGAGGGAGTGAGGAAAGGGGAGTGAGGCAAGGTGACTGAGGGAGAAGTACTGAGGGTGAGTGAAAGGCAAAAACACTGAGGAAAGGGGTATGAGGGTGATGAAAGAGAATGAGAGAGAAGGAACAAGATTAAAAGAGAGGAAAGAGGACTGAGGGATAAAGTAGGAGTGAAGGAAACAGAAACAGAAAGACAGGAAGGATGAGAGAGAGAAAGAGAGAGAGAGTAAGAGAGAAAGAGAGGGAGAGCAAGTAACTGAGACGGAGTTAGGCGGTTAGACTGAGTGAGATACAGGGAGAGAGAGAGAGAGAAAAGGAGTGAAAGGAAAAGTGGGACTAAAGGAATGGGAGTAAGCAAAAGTGAATGAGGAAAGAGGAGTAAGGGAAAGGGACTGACAGACAGAGTGAGCTAAAGAAAGTGAGGGGAGTGCGAAAAGTGGAGTGAATGAAAGAGACTGAGGGATGATATGAAGACAAATCAGTAAGGAGAGGGAACGAATTAAGGAAGAGAATTGAGCAAAAGGGAGTGAGGGAGTGAGAGAAATGGAGTGAGTGAAGATCAGTGAGGGTTAATGTTATGGAAAGAGAGCAAGGAGGGAGTGAGAAGAAACTAAATGATACAGTAACACAAAGGTAGTGATGTAGGAACATTGGAAAGAGAAGTTAGACAGACAGGGGAAAGAGGGAGTTGGACAAGGTGAGTGACGGAAAAGAGAGAGTACTGATAGTCACAGAAAGACTATAAAAGTGAATGAAGGGCAATAATGAGTATGTTTGTCATACTTTCCTTATAAATAATGACAACTTAATAGAATTCTTTTGTTATAAATATAGTGTCTGTGGAAGACAAGAAAAAATGAGTTACAATATATTTTTCATAATACATAAGAAAGTAGAAGTGAAAAAAAACAGAAAGGGAAAGAAAGGAAGGGTGAGGGAGAAACACAGAGGAAGAGAGGAACTGAGTAATGGACTTAAAGGAGTAAAAGACTAAAGGAATGAGAGTTACTAAAACGGATTGAGGAAACGAGATTAATGGAAGGGAATTGACGGAATAGGTGCAAGAGAAATGGAATGAGAGCAATGCAGAGAGAAGAGAACATGAAGTGCAGGAAGAAGACTCAGATTGAGTGAAGGGCAGGGATAGTGAGGGAAGGGATATAAGACTGTGGAAAGGGGAGTGATGGAAAAAGAAGCATATTAAAAGAAAGGAAAAAGAAGTAAGTGAGAGAGAAGGATTTATGTAAAGAGACAGAAAACAAAAGGAAGACTGGTGGAGAGAAAGGGAGACAGTAAAAGAGAGAAACAGAGGGAGAGTGACGGACTGTGAAGTAGTAAATCAGTTATACAGACTTAGACACAAATAGAGAAAAGGGCAGTGAGTGAAAGGGAGTGAGGAAGTGAAAGAAGTGGAGTGAATGAGGGGAGAGGAGTTAGCCTAACAGCTAAGGCGCTCGACCTCTAACCTGGGGATCTGGGTTCGAGTCTCGGTAACGACGCCAAACCTCCTGTGATTCTGGGCAAATCACTTAATCTCCCCGTGCCTAAAAATGAAAGTGTGTGTCCTCATGTAAAAAAAAAAAAAAAAACGTAACTTGTGCTATGTAAAGCGCTCTGATACCTGATTCGGTTCGGGTCTAGTTCGCGCTATATAAACTCTAAAAAAAAAAAAAAATTTTTAAATGAAGGTCACTCAGTGATCATATGAAGGAAAGAGAGTAAGGGGGCAGTGACAAGAGACTAATCGATACCGCAAGACAAGGGTAGTGATGGAGGAAGATAGGAAAGAGAAGTAAGGAACAGACAGAGGAAAGAGGGAGTTTGATAAGATGAGTGAGGGTGAAGGAAGAGTACTAATGGTGAGAGAAGCAGAGTAAAGGTGAATGAAGGGGAGTAAGTAGAATGAGGGAAGAGGAGTAAGATGAGGGAAAGTAAAAAAGTAAGAGAGACATCGAATAAAGGATAGAGAGAAATAGAAGTGAGAAAGTAATGAAAAAGTAGTTTTTTTGTTTGTTGTACTTACCTAAATATAATATCTGTGGAAGAGAAGAAACAATTGAGTTATAATATATTTTTCACAATACAAAATACAAAATAATTTGTACAATGTATTATATATTTTATTTTGCTGTTCTCAGAATATATTGAATTTCACTAAAAACAGTGAGTTCAATACAACTCATCTTATGACAGAAGGCAAAAAAAAACCATTCAATATTTTCATTGACAATGTAACAATTAGAAAAAAACATATCTTAAATGTCTTTTTCAAACAGCAATTTCTGATGTAAGTAAAGAATGTGACAAACATTCACAAAGTAAAAAAACAATACTACTTCTTTCTTATACACTCTAAATAAAGTAATGTCCAAACATATGCTAATAACATTAACCCGAAATAGTCATTTGTTTGTGATACTATTCCTCATGGCCAAATAGTATCTGCGAAATCCTTAGTTTGGAAGTTACTTAATAGTACTCTTAAGCATCCGTCTCCCGACCTTCTGAAACAAAAGCACCCACATCTTTTGGACCATCTAACAATGGTTATACCTCCACCCGATAGTATTTATCATGAACATAGAACTTTAAACAAATAGCATGCTATCAGAAACTCAACATCATCTGGTATGCTGATCACACTCTGCTCATCCTTTATTTCACCAAGGAGCTGTTTACCATTAAAAGAAACCTCTACAAGGGAAGAAAAAATGTCACCAACATCTCCAACAACTACAACACATCTAAAACACCACTGCCTCACTCATGATCAACATTTCCTGTAATACTCATATCACTCACTATAGGATTCACTTACACTACCTCTATGACAAGTTTAAGTTTTTTTTATCTTGATCACCCTGACTAACAAAGTAATTCTCAGCAGCAAATTAACCTTTTTTTGCAGCACTAATCTTCCTAGGCCAATTGTTTTCCCTAAAATTTGGGTTCTAAAAACACTAGGTAAGAATTTGGTAAATCAAAAGGCAAACGTTGTTTAAAAGATAATTGAGTGTCATTACAATGAGTCCAGCCTTTTGCACATTTTAAGTAAGCTGTATAATGTCCTGATGTTGTAGAAGAACCATCATGGAAAATAATTGCTACAGTTACAAAAGTTGTTCCTGAATTGATATTTGAGAAGCCACAAACTTTTTAATTAAAGTTGTCAATTTTGTTCCATCAGGTCTGCATCGTTGGAGCATTAAAATGACATACTGTCCATATCTTTGTAAAAATAATGTTGATAACATTTCTGAGTTACATTGGGTACAAACCATGTTTTGATTTGCTTCTCTAACTAGATTATTAAAAATCACTGATTTGCAGTCTGGTAATGTCAAATATATAAATCTTTCTGTGTCTATTTGAGTACTACTTGAAAACGAACAATTATCACAGTCATGTTGCCATTTATAAGATACACCGAATATATTTTCAATATCTATACCTTCATCTTCCAATACAACAAGCATATACATAAGAAATTCCTGACATTCTTGCTGAATATTCTGTGAAAATTGATTTACTCCAGAACATATGTCTAAAACATTTCGAATATCAGAAACACTTTCTATTTTTGTTTTATCTACATTTCTCAAAGACAGAATTCAACAAACAACAAAATCTTTGATCCCGATTATCAACAATCTGTTGCTGTAAAGTTTGAAGAAAAAAAACAACATTAACCACTATATTAGCATAGCAGTTGACACCAGTACTGTTTTCAAACTGAAATACAACAACCTCTTCAATACTATCATTTTTCATTTTCCTTGCAATTACTGGTTCATCTAGTTTTTTTCAAAGAAAGGATGTTGAGGTAAATTTGGAGCATATTCTCTTCTTAACCTATTATACTCTTTCACACAATTCAGATCTGCACTAATCTTTGTCTCATCAAAATCAATCAAGTATAATCCAGATAAAGTTCTGACTCGAGATAAAGCAACATATGCCATACCCTCTTTGAACACAGTGCTTCCAATATTCACCAAAGCACTATCTACACTCAAACCTTGTGATTTATGAATAGTCACCGCATATGCCAAACAAACAGGAAACGGTTTTCGGTGGACATATAAATCTTTTACTAGCAAAAATCGAGTCGAACAACGACTCAATTTTGTACTTCTTCAATATCATCAAATTTGATTTTCATAATTTCAATCTCATCTCTATTTGGGTAATTCACAAAACCAACATGTCCCATTGCTCCATTTACTAAACCTCTTTCCACATGTAAATTACGTTTAAAATGATCCGACAATTTAAACATACATATAGATTCTTTTCTTAAGCAGCCGTTTTAGATATTGATTTCTCTAAAGAATTCAATTTTGACTTTAACTTTTCTGACAAAATAATAGTAGCTCCTTCATGCTCTATTCTATCAATAGCTTCCAATTTTATAATTTCTTGATTTTCTAACTTCAACATTTTTTCATTGAAGAGTGCACATTCTTGCAGAGTTGGCATTAAGCATATCACTGATTTATTTTCAGCAATTTTTCTATATATATTCTATGCACCAATATTTTCCTTTGGAAACAAACTGGAAAGTAATCGTGCCTGTAGAGCTTCTTTGCCATGTTCACTTAGTTTTCCAATTCTTATATCTTGAAGAATACTTTTATAATCAGCATCCTTTGCCTGGTGCATATTTTGAGTGAGTTCTGTATATTTAAAATATAACCATATATTTACATTTCCAATGCTTCCCAGGCACTTTCTGGTATCTTCATGTGTAACAGTTTTAAACACTGGTTGTCCTTTCACAGGTGTTAGCTGTAGTAGATCTCCAACAACAATGATGTGTTTTCCTCCAAACAACACATCATACTCTGTTTTAAGAATTTGTTGCATTCTTAAATGCACAAAGGCAAGCATTAAATTTGATACCATGCTTACTTCATCAATAATGAAAAGTTTCATTTTTTTCAGGACTCTGGAAACTTCACAACAAGTTCTCCAGATAGCTTGTGGTATTCTAATTTATTTTCGTGCTCTACTGGCAGCATCAACAAACAATGTAAAGTAATCCCTTTAATGTTATGTGCTGCCAACCCAGTTGGAGTGGTAACAACACAAGAGAGTGACGACTCTGTTCTTTTCTGTAGATAAGTTGTAATTACTTTAATTAGAAAACTTTTTCCAGTTCCTGCTTCTCCACTCACGTACAGTCGGACATGTTTAAATAACGTACATGAGCACTCTTTTTTATCATGACATAAACCATGCTCAATCTGCTCTGTCACTGCATTGTATATTTGTTTTTGCTGAACATTTAGTTGTTTTTCCAATTCTTCTAAGTTTATTACATCCTCCTGAGCTTGTTCCATTGCTCTTTCCACCTCATCCATGGCAGTGGCTGCTTCATTTTGGATAATTGGTCCTCCTAATGGATCCTGACTCAACGATGCAGAACTTTGACTGTCTTGAGAACTGTCTCTCGCAATCTCTGCTGCAATTGTAGCTTCTTGCTGTATATCCTGGTTCAACATTTCTAGATAATTGGTGAAAACAGGACATTCTATAGTATTCTTGGTTGTGTTGAATGAATCTTCATAACTGAGAAAATCTCCAAGTAGTTCCTCTTCTGTACGCCATGGTTTAAAGAGTTGCAAAAGAGCTAAATAGTAAAATTCCCTTTTGTCAGATGTTTCGCAACTAAGTTTTCGATGATGAATCAAATGTCCTTTTCTTTGTTTCACCAGACAACCTTCAAATCCAATCAAAACATATACAGCCTGATTCATGAAAAACGGGATTTGCGAGTCTCAAATAGCGAAAAATTGCGAATCGCTATAGAGAACTCGCAAATCGGAATTCATGAAGATTACCGATAATAAAAAGCGATTCGCACGCGGGCGCAAATTCCGTTAGCGATTAACGATAAACACAGAAAAATCGGTATTTCCGGCTACTCGCGTCGGGATTGCGAGATCGCTAATACACGTGATCGGGAAAACGGGAAGTCGCTTTTCGAGCACAGTGATGACATCACAACCAGGAAGCAGCCAGTTCCCACCCCCATTCACCACAGTGAGGCAGACCTCGAGTCAGCAACTGTGAGAGCTCCTGCTATCCCATTTTTGATTCCTACTCTGCAACAACAGTGCTGCCATGTCTGAGGAAGCTGTTCCTGGCCCCTCCAACACCACAGGGCGGAAGAGGAAGCTGAAATTCTCAGAACAGGAGCTGGAGCATCTGATAGAAGGGGTGGTGGCCAACCACTCCAAAGTCTTTGGCAAGGATTCCAGGAGGTTGCCGGAGCAGGAAAAAAGGAGGATCTGGCAGGGAATAGCGTCCACCGTCAACTCCGTGGGTGTGGCCGATAGGTCACTGGACGAACTTAAAAAAAGATGGTACGACCTCCGAGGTCGTGCCAAAGAGAAGGTGGCGGAGCGCCTTGGAGAGGCATCGGGCACTGGAGGGGGAGGGCCTACAGTCCCTCCAAACACAGCCTTGGAGGACCAAGTGGAAGACACGCTTGAGAGGGAGGCGTGCATAGGATTCACGTGTCTGGACTCATCCCGCCCTACCCAAGACACCCAAGGTAAGTGGCATGCGACTGCGACCCTGTCCCCTATGAATGTCCATGACCATATAGGCTCCCATAATCTTCCATAGTCATGCCATTGTTGCACATCAGGTAATGCCCTGAAGCATTGTGGGACATGTAGTGTGGCCAGAATGAAGTAGTACGACAATGCAGCCAGGCAGGTTCCAAAGTACGCAAAGCCATAGCCAGTCAGGGAATGTCACCCAGCATGCATGTAGCAACTGCACGTCTGACAGATACATGCAACTAATGAACGTCCACTTACCCTCACAGGTGGAGCTGAATGCAGCGACAGCGAAAGGCTGCTAATTGATGAGGAGGCCCATGATGATGAGGAGGTGCCACCACAAACACAGGCACCAGCCCCTGCCGCAGCAACAACACCAGCAGCCAGGTCCACGACTAGTGTGCCCCCAGCCTCAGCCGCACCAACTGCAGCCGCAGCCAGGCCCACGACTAGTGTGCCCCCAGCCTCAGCCGCACCAACTGCAGCCGCAGCCAGGCCCACGACTAGTGTGCCTCCAGTCCCTGCCGCACCAGCAACGCCTGCTGTGACACCACCAGCAGCTGCTGCGACTACATCAGGGCCCGCGACAGTGGCAACACAGCGGCCAGCCACTGTGTCAGGCCAGCAGAGCAGGCCTGGCAGGTCTCGCCAGCACACCAATGCAGCAAGCAGCAGGAGGGGCAATGGACAGCGGCTGGCGCGAATGAGCGTCGAAAGACGCATGCTGCGTATTCATCAGCGGCAGGCACGGCAGCAAGGTGCCATACAGCTACAGCTGTACAACATTGGGCGCAATGTGGCCGGAGTGCGGGACCGCATGGACCGCATGGTGGCGGCCATGGCAGGTGTGGGGGAGGGAATGGCCCGCATGACTGCAGCCATGGAGGCCAACACTGCAGCAATGACAACTCTGCGCAAAGCAGCACGCCGGCGCCACCATCAGATTTTGAGCCGGCTGGCGGCCTACACCAGGTCCCATTATGTTGCAGCCAATGCCACATCACAGTTGTCACGGCGGTCCCTTGCACAGCAGCACCAACTCATCCAGTGCTGTGAGGATATGACCAGGGTCCTGGAGCACCTGACCATGGCGGTGATAGCACTACACCCTCCTGCTCTACCTACCACTGTTGGGGGTGATGATGTCAGTGAGGGGACATCGAGCATGAGCAGCCACTCAGCCACACAATTAGGGTCACTCAGGCGCAGCACCAGGCCAACGGCAGGAACACGTGCCTTGGAAGAGGATGAGCCTCATAGGCGCTTGGGTGGTACGCGCAGGAGGCGCAATTGACAACATATGACTATTACAGGCACAGGCTGAGTATAAGCCTGCCCTGTCCTTTCACACAGCAGTATGCAGTAATACTGTTCGCAATGACGTTATTCAAAGTGGTACCATTATTGTGAAAGAAACAATAATATATGTTTTTGCAGCACACATTGGCGTTGTGTCTTTATTACATTTTGCATGCATTTGTGATTTGTGGGGTGAGGGAAGAGGGTACACTAGAAACTGTTCACTGTGATGTGGTTGCGATGTCTGTTGCCTTCAGCTGGGTTCTCCCCGCGTGCATGGTGCGCATGTGCAGGTGGCCGGTCGTCCCCTTCAGATTCACTGCCAGAGATGTCGACAGGTATCCGGCGCTTGGTTGCAATGTTATGTAGTACTGCGCAGACAGCCACAATGCGGCAGCACACTGCAGGACTTTAATACATGGCCCCACCTGTCTTGTGCAGTATGCGGAACCTGCTCTTGAGCAGACCAAATGTCCTTTCTATGCAATTCCTTGTCCGTATGTGCGCAACATTGTAGCGCCGTTGCTGGGGTGTAGCAGGGTTTAGGTATGGGGTGAGGAGGTATTCACGTAGGGCGTAGCCACTGTCACCTGAATGAGAGGAGCAGAGGGTGAGTGCCTGTGCTGCGCTGCTACTTCATAGCAATGTGACATTGTCGACAAAGTGTACTTACCAAGTAGGTGTCCTTCCCAAAGTCTCCCCTGGCCAGTCGTGTGTGGATGCTGCTGTGCCGGAATATGAAGGAGTCATGGGTACTCCCTGGGTACTGGGCAACAATGTCAGTGATGTATGTCTTAGCATTGCAGACCATCTGTATGTTGAGGGAGTGGTAGGACTTCCGATTGCGGAACATATACTCCGTGGCAGCTGGAGGGCAGATGGCGATGTGGGTACAGTCTATGCATCCGAGGACATGTGGAAAATGGGCTACGTTGTAGAATTGTAGCTTGGTCAAGTCCAATTCCTGTTGGCTGGTGGGAAATTTGATGTGTCGGTGTAGCTGGGTAAGCATGGCGTCAACAAAACTCTTGAGGCAGCGTGACATGGTGGGCTGGGAGATCCCCCCAGCAACCGCTTCTATCCCCTGGAAGCTCCCGGAGGCCAGGAGGTGCAGGCTACACAATACCTGCACATGTGTAGGCACCGCATTGGTACGCCTTGTTGGGTGCTGCATCAGGGGGTCAAGGTCATGTATCAGCTGGATTATCATTTCCCCATTCAGCCTGTATTTTGCATATATCTGCTCTCTGATTTGGCCCAGCAAGGTGACCCGCTGGCGGAATATCCTGTCCTGGATCCTGCGTCTCCTCCGTGCTGCTCGCTGTAGCCTTCGCCGCCTGACCACCATGTACATTCCTGGCATTGTGGAACTCCTAATGCTGCTGCTGAATGTCCTTATGGGTGATTGGTCAGGCCTGAACCAGTTACTGATTGGCCAACGGTTTTTTGAAAGCAATTTTGTAATGGCTTTTATGGTTACCACCTGCTTTGAGTTGTCCTTAATTTGCGCCGCGCAAACTGCGATTTTTGGGTTTTTCGCTATTTTCGATTTTTCATGATTACCGATTGCGATTGTTTAACGAATTCACATTTTTTTTTCGCAGAATCCGTGGATTGTCGCATTTTCCGATTCGCTAATGCTCTCCTCCCGGGATTCTGCGAATATTATAGCGATTTCGCTATTATGTGTTTGTGATTTCGCTATTTTGGTGTTGAATGCCGATTACGGACATTGCGCCCGCAATTGCATTTTCACAGCGATTGCGGGCGCAATTTTGCTTCATGAATCAGGCGGATACTCCTTTATTGCTATCTTCTGTAATTTTCTTCTTAAAAGTATAGCTTTGCAGTACTTCATAGAGACAAAAATTCTCAAGATGATTACTTCTATTTGGATAGTATGTATCCAACATATTTGTCTTCAAAATATCTGTACTGTTTGGTTCTCTCTCTGCTAAAAACTCAATTTCTTGTACAGATTTCAAAACTCGGTTTCGTGTTCTTGAAAGACCTAAACTCACCCAAATGATTGTTCTAGATTTGGCATATAAACTTGCAGATGATAAGCGATCTTAACATTCATATGCTCCGAATTCTCAATGAGACAACATCTTCAAACTGTAGCTGTACAATTTCTTGCTTAGGCTCTTTTCATGAGAAATTTCTTAAGAAGTTACATATCGAGCCACAGCAATGGAGTTATCTGCAACATATTGAATATCCATGTTTGCATTCCACATGGACAAAATGACTGGGTTATAGTCATTTATGTACTTTGACTCTTCATTTCTTCTTAAGTTATAGGTATTTTTCGGTGATTTACGTGTCACAGTATGTCGCAAAGATGACATAAAATTGTTCACTCTTCCTTTTGATGTTACTGGTCGTGGAAATCCAAAACGACATTTTGTGTAGAACTTGTCCTTTGATTTGTACTTTCGACAACAGTATTTTCCACAAGGATGGGTTTGAAACCGCAAGACTTGATATTTTATATTCTTTTGTTCTGTGTTTTTAGGAACAGCACATTTAGAATACTGTTCAATAAAACTCATCACTGTGTCATCCAAATCTGTTCCAAATTTGGGGGCATCTTTGATCCATAGCAGCATATGTATGTGAGGAGCACCTCTTGCTTGATACTCCTTTCTCCAAAAGAAATCCATAACCTCTCCAAGAGGAGGATTTTTTTTGTTTGTTATAAAAGACATTATAGCTTCAAATCTATGATTGAAATACCTGCATACATTAACTGGATCCAAAGAGCACAATTCTCCAGGTGTCTTGTATTCTATATTTTCTATGTTTGCATTTGCCTCTCGAAGAAATTGAAGTAAAACTTCCCAAGCATACTCAGCACAGCTTAGAGTAAGGAACCATGTAGGAGTTCCTAAGTTTCTTAGCATACATTTCAATTCCCCATGACGACGGTACCAATACTCGTTAGTACCACGCTGACATGCCAAGAGATTAATTAGCTGAGATTCCAAAACAGTGTCTTTCTCTTGGACTTTATTTATAAAGTCGCTTACCGAAACATTCTGCAGATGTTCACTGCATATGAAAGTCCAGACAAATCACTCTCAAACAGAAGGTGAAACAAATATGGAATACATTGTCGAAATCTGGGATCTTCTGGCTACAATCTTGATGTCTGGTATTCAGATCATGGTATCTGCACAGGTCGGTCATCATATCGTCCACCTCGACCTGTTGGAAATAACTGAGGAAAACAACGAGCTTCCAAGCTTTCTTCCCATACACTAATAGGATTTCCTTTTGCTTCTTTCATTTGGAATAACTCAATAGCATTCCCCATTACTTATTTTGAATGCAGTGGATGAACACTATAATGTTCATAAATGTGTTCACTTCTGGACACATCCACTTTTTCAATTTGTCCAGCTGACAAATCACTGTCTTCTTCTATAGTTGTTTCCTCTTCTCCTACATATATATTTTTGTAGTATTGATTGTTTTTTACCAAATACAACGTTGCCTTTTTGACTTTCCTAACATCCACTAATTCTTGCCAGATTTTCTTACTCTTTGTAGGTACACCATTAACTAGAATAACTAGAGGTTCCTCTTCCACATTTTCAACACCAATTGTTTCAATATTTTTCTTTAAGTCTAGAGGCAAATATACAACTCTTTCCTTTAATCCTCTCTGTAAATCTGATGGAGGCAATTTCCCTGTCTTAGGCTCCATACGAACGATAGCCTGAAATGAATGCACACATTGAATCAGAATAGACTCATAAATATTTAAATCCATCAGTTCAGAAGGAATATTTACCAACTCAAGATTATTATGTACAGCTCTAGCTGGCATTTTGTTTTCATTTAATTTATTATAACAATATTTACAAATACGTTGATCAGAACCCAAATCAAAACAATTCTCTACCAACAAATAAGTTGCAAATTCCTTCCACTCATTATTATTCTCCTTTTTACTTTTTTAATATAGATCAACTAACCTGGTCTGATTTTTATAATGAATTCTTCTACAACAAATACAAGAAAAATTGGGCCTTTCTCCTGAAGTGACCTTAAACCTTGTAATTTCTTGGTTTCTGCACTAAAACATTGTACATTTTCTTCCACATTTCCTTCTATTACTGTATCAGTTTCTGCACTGCCCTCTTTATCACAAAAGTAACTAACCTCAATTTCTTCACAAATGTTCTTTACATCTAATACAGATCCATGTAAAATAGCACTGTTTAACTGTTTTAGCTTAAGTGCTGGACTTTTTGCACAATACATCCTTCTCACTAATTTCCTCACTTCAGTATGGCACTGCTAAAATCCTAAAATGGTGAAAAACACTCTGGCATACTTTTTTAGAAAGACAAGCCAGAGAATGACCTTGCAAACCCGTTTTTTCTCTCACTTTGCAGGGGTCTAATTCTTGCAACATCTTAATCTTCTGTTTAATACTTTTCTTAGAATACTTACGTAAGAAATTGCGGAAAAAATCAATTGAATCCTGCCGTACACTACAAATACTACTACAATTCCAAGTGTACACTGGAGCCTTAGAACATCTCCCTAAAACTTCATCAGATAACACCTCTTCTGCATTTCTTGGGACAATTTTCTCTTTTTCAATCACACAACCGTCCTTCACCTCATATGCTCGACCACTGGTGTCAACTGCATGCAACAAATCATTAGTCTGAAAGTAAGTCTCTTCATTAAAAAATGGCTCCGGACTTGAACTATGCTTCCATTCTCCAGAACAAATATTACAAAAATGAGTTATATTAATTAGTCTTTTCCACTTACTTTTTGCTTTCAAAAGATTAATTGCCTTGTCTAGTGTACGAAGTCTATTGACTACTAAAATAAATAATTTCTTTTTAATTCAAACACTTCATCCACAATACCTTCAATTTGTTTTTTTTGCTTATAAAAAGCTGTTTTCCTTTTAGAAGTCTTTCCACTTTTCAACAAATTTAATACAATTCTGTTATAAATCATTCTCTTGCTAATTTCAACAAACACATTTTTTCGTCTTTTACTGTTGGTAATTTCATCACCACACACATTTCCAATTTTTTTAACTCCTTTTTTTGTTGTTAGAGATGATTTTTGGATCTTCTCTACATTATCCATATTTTTTTTTCTTTCAGTTAATTTCCTTATAAAATCCTTTGTTGTCTTACCAGAAGCATTCTTCTTTTTCTCTGTACAATGTTGTTTAGATACATCTTGTAATTGTGTTGTCTTGGAAAAGTAAGCCTGTATATATTTTCTTCTTTTAGAATCCTTAGTAGGCATCTTGATTTTCCTTCTGTAGATAATAACAATCTATTGTGAAGGGAAAAAAACATATTATACACCACTACTAACATACTACATAGCAATTAAAACAACTACATGATGTAACCATGGATTCACTTCATAAGTAAATTGAAGGTACAGCAACAGTGTCTGAGCAGAGTAGGAAATCATACAGTCACTGCTGTTCCTCAGTTTATGGCAGTGCAGTGGTGTTTCAACATTATAGGGGAATTTCCTTAGAATGGTGTTTCAAGGTTCTGAACAGTGCAGTAGTGTTTAGACAGTGTAGGAAGTCATGGTGAGATTCATATTTCTGACTTTAGAGCAATACAGTTGTGCTTGAGCAGTGTATAGTATCATGCAAGGGCTAGGAGTATAAAGCACTTTTTGTCCTAAACTCTAACTCACTCCATGAGTACATGTATTCCCATGTCTTAAAACACATACACTGAGGAAGAGAAATGATTACTACATGCTACAGAGAGACTTGCTATGTCATTTCTACAGCACGGCCAGGATCTTCAGTACACAGCATGGAGATTATTTCCAAATTAAGAGGCCTGACATTTATACTGCATAGCAGTTTCTAGTACTACATACCCTAAACCCTAACACACTTCATCAGAACATTATTACAATACTACAAAAAGACTCACTCGAATAATTTTTAATAAATGTATTCATCAAACATTTCGTATTCCAATAAAACCTCCAACATCACTTCGTCCGGTATTTCATTTTGATTTTCCTCAAATTCAAAATTTTGATCTTCAAATTCAAAATCTTCCACCGCTTCCAGTAATTCACTGTCCAAAGTCTCATCAAAGAAATCAGCATTTTCTTTATTAATTTCCTCTGCAAAAGGTCCATCTATTAGGTCCTCTATTAGTTGGTCTGACATGTCAAAATTTAAAGCAAAGTTCTCCTCATGCTCTTCCATTGCACCAATATGATAATGGATAATAAAAAACTACCTTTATCAATTTTATAAGTACATATGTTCCCATATTTTTAAACACACTAACTACGCAAATTATTCTGCCACCTTCCTCTTAAATGAAAACAGACTCACACTGAGATCTTACACACATAACACGATCCCTTCCAATCAGTAAAATGATTACTACTATCAAAGGGAGTCTTGCTGGGAATACTCTTTCAGGCTTTACAACACTGAAGTTGTGTTGCAAGAGTTTTGAATATTTTTCTAGGAATGGAGTTTCAGGGTTTAGTACAATGAAGTGAACTTAAAGCAGTGTATTTTCCCCCTGCCAACAGACCTCCACCATCTATCCTCTATATGTACCATATCTGTGTCTGCATGCACTATCTGTGTCTCTGCTTGAACCATCTCACCCTCTCTCTTCATCATCTTTTCTGTGACTGCACCATCTGTCCCTCTGCCTGCAGCCCTACACCATCTATCCTCTGTGTGTACCATGTCTGTGTCTGCTTGCACTATGTGTGTATCTGCTTGAACCATCTCACCCTTTCTCTGCACCACCTTTTCAGTGACTGCACCATCTCTTCCACTGCCTGTAGCCCTGCATCATCAATCCTCTGATTGTACCAGTTTACTCTCTGCCTGCAGTATCTCATTTTCTATCTGCACCAACCCTCTCCCACTGCCTGCACCCTTTCATGTGCATCTGCAGAGGCCTATTATGATATGGCTGCTGGTGTGTGTTAGACAGCGCTTACATGTTAAATCTTTTCCTTCTCTGCCTGTAGTCTCGCACCTTCTGTGTGTACCATTTTGTCTCTGTTTGCACTTTGTCCCCCTCTGTGTGCTAAATCACCTAAATCATGAACTGAGTCATGGTTTAGGTGATGTAGTTGTAGAAAGTCCTATGCAGTATGTGTTTCAGGCCTCTTAATTTTCAAATTTTGTTTATACTGTGCAATTTAGATGCTGGGTGTGCATGCACTATCTGTGGCTCTGCTTGAACCATCTTACACTCTCTCCCCACCATATTTTCTGGGACTGCACCATCTGTCCCTCTGGCTGCAGCCCTACACCATCTATCCTCTGTGTGTACCATGTATGTGTCTGCTTGCACTATCTGTGTCTCTGCTTGAACCATCTCACCCTCTCTCTGCATCATCTTTTCCAATTTACAGCACTATTTCTATACCAGCATTTAATCAAAACACTGTGTCTAACACACACCAGCAGCCATATCATAATAGGCCTCTGCAGATGCACATCAGAGGATGTAGGCAGTGGGAGAGGGTTGGTGCAGACAGAAAATGAGATAAGCAGATAGAGGTAGATTGTGAGGAGAGACAGGGCAGATTATAGAAAAAGGTGCAAATATAGGGGCATATTATCAAGAAAGGGCGTTACATTATCGCCGCTTTTATCGGCAGGAAACTGCCGATAAAGAGGCGATAATGGGCTTGATAATATGCTCTTTGAATTCTAATTGAAGCCCATGTTAGATGTGAAGACATCTATTATGGGCTTCGATTGGAATTCATAGAGCATATTATCAAGCCCATTATCCCCGCTTTATCGGCAGTTTCCTGCCGATAAAAGCGGCGATAATGTAACGCCCTTTCTTGATAATATGCCCCATAATTCTTTAATTTACACAGACACTCAGTGTGATCTTAGTCAAAAATGTTAAAACCATAGATTTCACCAAAACGCATATACCACAGAAAAACCTTTAAGAGACAGAACACTATCCCTTCCAATTCAGTAAAATGAGTACTACAATGAAAGGTAGTCTTACTGGGAATATTCTTTTAGGATTTCCAACTCTGTAGTTGTGTTGCAAGAGTTTAGAATATTTTTCTAGGAATGGAGTTTCAGGGTTTAGGACAATGAAGTGAACTTAAACCAGTGTAGTGACTTAAGGTGGGACTGAGAATGTACAAAACAAATTCACTGAAATGATTACTACATGCTACAGACACAGTTGCTTTAGCATTTCAACAGCACACTCAGCATCTAAATTGCACAGCATAAACACAATTTGAAAATTAAGAGGCCTGAAACAAATGCTGCATAGGACTTTCTACAACTACATCACCTAAACCATGACTCAGTTCATGATTTAGGTGATTTAGCACACAGAGGTAGACAAAGTACAAACAGAGACAATATGGTACACACAGAGGGTGTGAGACTACAGGCAGAGAAGGAAAAGATTTAACATGTAAGCGCTGTCTAACACACACCAGCAGCCATATCATAATAGGCCTCTGCAGATGCACATGAAAGGGTGCAGGCAGTGGGAGAGGGTTGGTACAGATAGAAAATGAGATACTGCAGGCAGAGAGTAAACTGGTACAATCAGAGGATAGATGATGCAGGGCTACAGGCAGAGGAAGAGATGATGCAGTCATTGAAAAGGTGGTGCAGAGAAAGGGTGGGATGGTTTAAGCAGAGACACACATAGTGCAAGCAGACACAGACATGGTACACACAGAGGATACATGGTGGAGGGCTGTAGGCAGAGGGACAGATAGTGCAAGCAGACACAGACATAGTACACATAGAGGATAGATGGTGTAGGGCTGCAGGCAGAGGGAGAGATGGTGCAGTCACAGAAAAGATGATGCAGAGAGAGGGTGAGATGTTTCAAGCAGAGACACAGATAGTGCATGCAGACACAGACATGGTACTATCAGAGGATAGATGATGCAGGGCTACAGGCAGAGGAAGAGATGGTGCAGTCAGAGAAAAGGTGGTGCAGAGAAAGAGTGAGATGGTTCAAGCAGAAACACAGATAGTGCAAGCAGACACAGACATGGTACACACAGAGGATAAAATGGTACAACAGATAAGAAATACTGGAAACAGTGAGAGAAATGTTACATGCAGAGACTAATTGGAGCACAGAGAGGGGGAGATAGTGAAGACAGAGATAAAATAATACACACAGAGGGTGCGAGACTACAGGCAGAGAAGGTAAAGATTTAACATGTAAGCGCTGTCTAAAACACAACAGCAGCCATATCATAATAGGCCTCTGCAGATGCACATCAGAGGATGCAGGCAGTGGGAGAGGGTTGGTGTAGACAGAAAATGAGATAAGCAGAAAGAGGTAGACTGTGAGGAGAGACAGGGCACATTATAGAAAAAGGTACAAATATAATTATTTAATTTACACAGACACTCAGTGTGATCTTAGTCAAAAATGTTAAAAGCATAGATTTCACCAAAACGCATATACCACAGAAAAACCTTTAAGAGACAGAACACTATCCCTTCCAATTCAGTAAAATGAGTACTACAATGAAAGGGAGTCCTACAGGGAATATTATTTTAGGATTTACAACTCTGCAGTTGTGTTGCAAGAGTTTAGAATCTTTTTCTAGGAAGGGAGTTTCAGGGTTTAGGACAATGAAGTGAACTTAAACCAGTGTAGTGACTTAAGGTGGGACTGAGATTGTACAAATCAAATTCACTGAAATGATTACTACATGCTACAGACACAGTTGCTTTAGCATTTCAACAGCACACCCAACATCTAAATTGCACAGGATAACCACAATTTGAACATTAAGAGGCCTGAAACACATACTGCATAGGACTTTCTACAACTACATCACCTAAACCATGACTCAGTTCATGATTTAGGTGATTTAGCACACAGAGGGAGACAAAGTACAAACAGAGACAAAATGGTACACACAGAGGGTGCGAGACTACAAGCAGAGAAGGAAAAGATTTAACATGTAAGCGCTGCCTAACACACACCAGAAGCCATATCATATTAGGCCTCTGCAGATGCACATGAAAGGGTGCAGGCAGTGGGAGAGGGTTGGTGCAGACAGAAAATGAGATACTGCAGGCAGAGAGTAAACTGGTACAATCAGAGGATAGATGATTCAGGGCTACAGGCAGAGGAAGAGATGGTGCAGTCACTGAAAAGGTGGTGCAGAGAAAGGGTGAGATGGTTCAAGCAGAGACACACATAGTGCAAGCAGACACAGACATGGTACACAGAGAGGATACATGGTGGAGGGCTGTAGGCAGAAGGACAGATAGTGCAAGCAGACACAGAAATGGTACACAAAGAGGATAGATGGTGTAGGGCTGCAGGCAGAGGGGCAGATGGTGCAGTCACAGAAAATATGATGCAGAGAGAGGGTGAGATGGTTCAAGCAGAGACACAGATAGTGCATGCAGACACAGACATGGTACTATCAGAGGATAGATGATGATGGGCTACAGGCAGAGGAAGAGATGGTGCAGTCAGAGAAAAGGTGGTGCAGAGAAAGGGTGAGAAGGTTCAAGCAGAAACACAGATAGTGCAAGCAGACACAGATATGGTACACACAGAGGATAAAATGGTACAACAGAGAAGAAATACTGGAAACACTGAGAGAAATGTTACATGCAGAGACTAATTGGAGCACAGAGAGGGGGAGAGAGTGAAGACAGAGATAAAATAATACACACAGAGGGTGCAAGACTACAGGCAGAGAAGGAAAAGATTTAACATGTAAGAGCTGTCTAAAACACAACAGCAGCCATATCATAATAGGCCTCTGCAGATGCACATGAGAGGATGCAGGCAGTGGGTGAGGGTTGGTGCAGACAGAAAATGAGATAAGCAGAGAGAGGTAGACTGTGAGGAGAGACAGGGCAGATTCTGGAAAAAGGTGCAAATGTAATTCTTTAATTTACACAGACACTCAGTGTGATCTTAGTCAAATATGTTAAAACCATAGATTTCACCAAAACGCATATCCCACAGAAAAACCTTTACGAGACAGAACAATATCCCTTCCAGTTCAGTAAAATGAGTACTACAATGAAAGGGAGTCTTACTGGGAATATTCTTTTAGGATTTACAACTCTGCAGTTGTGTTGCAAGAGTTTAGAATATTTTTCTAGGAATGGAGTTTCAGGGTTTAGGACAATGAAGTGAACTTAAACCAGTGTAGTGACTTAAGGTGGGACTGAGAATGTACAAATCAAATTCACTGAAATGATTACTACATGCTACAGACACAGTTCCTTTAGCATTTCAACAGCACACCCAGCATCTACATTGCACAGCATAAACACAATTTGAAAATTAAGAGGCCTGAAACACATACTGCATAGGACTTTCTACAACTACATCACCTAAACCATGACTCAGTTCATGATTTAGGTGATTTAGCTCACAGAGGGAGACAAAGTACAAACTGAGACAAAATGGTACACACAGAGGGTGCGAGACTACAGGCAGAGAAGGAAAAGATTTAACATGTAAGCGCTGTCTAACACACACCAGCAGTCATATCATAATAGGCCTCTGCAGATGCACATGAAAGGGTGCAGGCAGTGGGAGAGGGTTGGTGCAGACAGAAAATGAGATACTGCAGGCAGAGAGTGAACTGGTACAATCAGAGGATAGATGATGCAGGGCTACAGGCAGAGGAAGAGATGGTGCAGTCACTGAAAAGGTGGTGCAGAGAAAGGGTGAGGTGTTCAAGCAGAGACACACATAGTGCAAGCAGGCACAGACATGGTACACACAGAGGATACATGGTGGAGGGCTGTAGGCAGAGGGACAGATAGTGCAAGCAGACACAGACATGGTATACACAGAGGATAGATGGTGTAGGGCTGCAGACAGAGGGACAGATGGTTTAGTCACAGAAAAGATGATGCAGAAAGAGGGTGAGATGGTTCAAGCAGAGACACATATAGTGCATGCAGACACAAACATGGTACTATCAGAGGATAGATGATGCAGGGCTACAGGCAGAGGAAGAGATGGTGCAGTCAGAGAAAAGGTGGTGCAGAGAAAGGGTGAGACGGTTCAAGCAGAAACACTGATAGTGCAAGCAGACACGGACATGGTACACACAGAGGATACAATGGTACAACAGAGAAGAAATACTGGAAACAGTGAGAGAAATGTTACATGCAGAGACTAATTGGAGCACAGAGAGGGGGAGATAGTGAAGACAGAGATAAAATAATACACACAGAGGGTGCGAGACTACAGGCAGAGAAGGAAAAGATTTAACATGTAAGCGCTGTCTAACACACACCAGCGGCCATATCATAATAGGCCTCTGCAGATGCACATGAAAGGATGCAAGCAGTGGGAGAGGGTTGATGCAGACAGGAAATGAGATAAGCAGAGAGAGGTGGTAGACTGTGAGGAGAGACAGGGCAGATCATATTAAAATGCACAACATATATCCCCTCACAAATTAATAACTCACCTTTAAAAATGCTTTTGAAGATTTAGAACAGTGTCAATCACACACCAGATTTTCTTAAGCAGAATCTCTGAAATGTACCTCAGACACTGCAACCACAAATGGCCGTGATTCCCTCTCATTTTACACACATATTCCAGTACATAACCAATGAAATCGCTTTCCACATGAATTCAAAACCAAACTAACATTTTAACTGGTTGTACATTTCACCACTTTCAAACTCACATAATGTTCAACCTTCCCCCACTGCTCTCTCTGCCTGTTACCATGGTAACTCTCCATAGAACACCTAACTGCACTCAAAAGGTGAAAAGTTCATCTCTCAATGTTGTAAACCAAAGCAGCAAGTGTGTTTGACTTCTCAATATTCCAGCTTATCCTGTGCAATGTTCTTTTCAATGACTTTTTCTAAACCAATAGTATTATTCCTTTTAAAAAAACAGTAGTATGCACCCTAGTTTTCAATGTTAAATTATCAGAAACCACCAATCATTTCTTGTTTTTCAAATGCACTGAATCTCAACAACATTTTTTTTAAAACTCCAAGTTTTCAAACTGCCATTTCATTTCCAGAGCCCATCTGAGTACAACCAGATCTGCCTTCAAGATGCTTAGAGTCTGGATTGTAGGACATAGCTATATTATATTGGAGAAGTGTGGCTCACTGGTTAGAGGAGGCAGACCTGGAAGCAGAGGTCAGCCCGGGACCAGGGTTCAATTCCCGGCTCGGCGGGGTCTTGAGTCCTAAAATGTCCATGGACTCGACAATTCTCGCTCCGGTGCCTACTCGATTCATGGGTTCACACTCTGAGACTCTGGGCAATAGCTTGCTTAATCTCCACAACGGCCCCTCGCGGCGGGATGCCTGGCTTTCACCTTGCGGATACCCTGCCGGGGTTATCTCACAGGGGAATACCAGGACGGGTTCCCTAAGCAAGCGCTTAGAAACCGCTTGGTGATTTGCGCTATATAAATTCCTGTACATTTACATTTACATTTACATATTTTCTGGAGTGAAAGGTATGCAGCAAATATATGTTTTCTCAGCCTTGATTTACCAAATGTGGATATTATATGGATTGGCCAGAGAGGATTGAGATGTAACCAATTGATGCCATTGGTAAAATACTTTATGCATCTCCCACACTATGACCTCATAATTGTGCACTGTGGTGGCAATGACCTAGGCACTTTGACTGGGGTAGGTCTGGAAATGCTTTTAAAGGACACCTTTGGCAAATTGATGTCACTTTTTCCACAAACTGCCTTTGTATATTCTAATATATGCCAAAGGCAAAAATGGAACTGGTCCAACCAATATTGTCCACAGATTGAGAAAGCAAGGAAACATGTGAATAAGTATGTTTCTGCTTTTCTCAGAGACTATGGCATGGGTTCGATATACCACAACAACTTGCGCTACAACACGCAAGGCATCTATAGGAGAGATGGTGTACATTTTACAGATGAGGGGAACAGAGTCTTCCTTTTAAACGTTAGACTCTGCATCGGTGCTTACTTGTCGGTACAAAAAACACTGAATTAACACAACAGCTCTTTTTAGAGCCACCCAACATCTAAACACACAAACTTGTTGTTTAAATCTATTTTATTTAGTTTTTTATTCTGACGTGCGCCTTCAGGGGTCCTTCAGGGACCCACTGAGATGGCCTAGGGAGTCAGGGAGACTCTACCCTGCCTCCTTTTAAAAGAACTGTATATTACTTTTTAAAGTAATTACAAATCTCACGAGGGTACGTCGCACGTAAACGCACCGTGAGAGCACCGTAAGCACACTGTAAAACCTTTGTGCGCTTACCCCCGTAAGTTTTATAATCTTAAATACGTTATATCTACGGATTTATTATAGATTTTAAAGTTAGACATTATCTTGGATAATAAAGAAATTCTTTTTTTTAACTTTTATGAACCGTATATTACCTTTTAAAGTAGTTACAAATCTCGCAAGGGTACGTCGCATGTAAACGCACCGTGAGAGCACCGTAAGCACACGGTAAGATCTTCGTGCGCTTACCTCCGAAAGTTTTATAATCTTACAAACTTAATATCTGATATTTATTCCAAATTTTAAAGGTAGACATTATCTTGGATAATGAAGAATTAAAAAAAAAAAACTTTTATGAACCGTATATTACTTTTAAAGTAATTACAAATCTTGCGAGGGTACGTCGCACATAAAGGTACCGTGAGAGCACCGTAAGCACACCGTAAAACCTTCATGCGCTTACCCCCGTAAATTTTATAATCTTAAATACGTTACATCTACGGATTTATTATAGATTTTAAAGGTAGACATTATCTGGGATAATGAAGAAATTGGTTTTTTAAACTTTTAAGAACCGTATATTACTTTTTTAGGTAATTACGAATCTCGCGAGGGTACGTCGCACGTAAATGCAGCGTAAGCGCGTCGTAAGAATACGTAAGCGCACCGTAAGATTACGTCCAACCATGTGACTTTAAAACAAGAGATTCTATTGGTTTATAATAATTCCTACTCCAATTGTTGAAAGACCCCTCCCATTTTAATCATTCTTCTTTGACTTTCACAGAAGAACCATCTTTTTTCTACAGTTCCCGTGCTTTAGATAAAGACATTAAAATGGCTGGACTTCCAGAAGAACCTTCAGATCATTCTTCATCTGAAGAATTTGTGGAAGAAGACCCACAGCCCAAGAAAAAGAAAGAAGCAATTGTATGGAATTTTTTTACCTTCCCTGAAGGTCAAAAAAAGTTAACGCCCCACTAGTCACATGCAAAATATGTGACACTGTTTTATCAAGGGGTAATGCCAATAAAAAATATTCTTTTGGCACAGCCAGCATGGAACACCATGTTAAAACCTCCATCCAAACAATTGGGCAAGAGCAGTTGTCAGAAGATCAGAGGAGGAGCAGGGCTCTGCTCCAAGCACTTCAAGGGGACCACCACCAACACCATCGAATATGATCCCTTCTTTGCAGCCAGAATTCAGAAACGTAATGGTTCGCTGCATACATTGCAACCAATTAATTTCATATGGACAACAGAACATAGAAACAATTCTTCAAAAGAACAGGAGCCACAAATGCCCACAATATTTTTTTTAAGTTATTTGTTCATGTTGAACACTTGTTCCGTTTACAAAGTTCATTTTTTCTCCTTTTTTGAAGCAAAAAAAAAAAAAGTTATTTTCAGAACTACCTCTACCGGTCAAAAAAAAGAACTATATTTGTATGTTTGTATGTTTTAGTTTGTCATAGTGAATGTCTAGTTCATAAATGAATGAATGGATATGAAAGTGCAAAACTATAAGGATGTGGTACAGCATAAATCTATAGGGTGTTTACCTATGGTATACTGTAGTACTTCCAGAACACTTAAATGTAACATATGTATATAAATCTGTTACAACTCTATGCTTCAATTTGCACTATTAATGAAAGTGCGTGTATGAATTCATATGTATTAAGGGCAGTTTTAAAATCCCCTTCTGTCACTTTTTTTTGCCAACGTGCACGCACCGTCCTCGTACGGGTGCGTGCACCATGCGCGCACCTCGTGATTTTCATTTTAAATAAAAATGTTTTTTTGGGCCTTCGGGGTCCTTCAGGGACGCCCTGAGAAGGCCTAGGGGGTCAGGGGGTCTCTACCATGCCCCCTTTTCGTGTTTTCCACTTTTGTTTTGGGCTCTCTTGTGCCTCAGTTCTCCCGAGAGACAAGATGGCGGCCAACACTTCCTGGTTTGGACAGTTTGGAATGTTGACAGACAACTGACAGCCAATCACAATTTCGCCCGTGCACGTCATGGTCCGCGAGGACCGTGCGCTTACAGTGCGCGGCTCTAGATATATACATTTTTTACAACTTGATTTTCTCAACAACTACTGGACGGATGTACACCATTTAAACAAAAAGACGATCTGCGAAAAAGACTCTACCATTTTGCCAAATTTCATGTAATTCCATTCAGCCGTTCTGGCTGTAGCCGTGTCTAATCGTCCTATGGAAAATTGCATGGGGACAACACGTTTTGGGACCCCCTTTTTTCTCAGCCCCCACTTGACAAATCCCCCCAAAACTTTCAGGGAGGGAGCGGGCCATCTTCTTGAGAAATTCGCGAAGATTCGTCCACCGGCGTCAAAGTTATTTCCAATAGAATGTTGCGGATTTCCTATGGAAACTAGGTCCTAACTATAACTACCTACTGGCGACCGCCAGTAGGTGATATATATATATATATATATATTACCTACTGGCGGTCGCCAGTAGGTATATATAGTTAGGATTTTTTCTCTATGGGATTTTTGAAAATTCTATGTCTAATAACTTTGGCGTTTGTGGACGGAATTGGATGAAATTTTCAGGAAAATGGAACATTTTGTTTCTGAGCAGCTCCTGAACATTTGGGGGGGTTTTGTCAAGGGGGGGCCGAGAAAAAAGGGGGTCCCAAAACGTGTTTTTCCCATTCATTTTTCCATAGGGCGGTTGGACTGACTTTTAGCTCGAACGGCTGAATGGATTTCCACGAAACTTGGCAAAATTGTAGATATTGTTTGCCCGATGTGCCTTTGCTAGGTCTCAAGATATGTGCTCCTGTGAATTTTGAGTAAATTAGGTTTAAAAAAAGATATATATCTAGAGCCGCGCCCGGTGCGCGTACCAGGGAGCGCTCCGGGCGCGCCACGCGACTTGCGCACGGCAAGCTGATTGGTTCTCGGGTGTCTGTAAACATTCGAAACAGTCCGCAGCGGCCGCCATCTTGTGTCTCGGTAGGATTGAGACACAAGAGGTGGCAAAAATCAAAGGGGGAAATGAGCAAAAGGGGGCAGGGTACACCCCCCTGACCCCCTAGTTTTGATGTGGGGGCCATAAAAGGGTCCCGCGGGTAAAAAAAAAATAAAAAAAATATCGATTTTCGCGGGGGGGGGGGGAGCGCCCGGTACGCGCACCGGGGAGCGTGCGGGGGAGCGTACCATGGAGATAAAAAATGACAGACTTTTTAAAAAAAAATAGCATTTTTTTATAAATTGGAGGTAGTTCTGAAAAGAACTTTTTTTGGTTTTTGTTGTTTTATATTTTTTTAGACTTTTTAAAACGATTTTATATTTTTTGGGGATTTTTGTCAGGGGAAAAACAAAAACAGGGATTCCAAAACTGCTCAACAGGAGCAAAAAAATGTGAAAATTTAGGGACTGGCAGTGCAGCGGTGTTGCTGTTTCTTTATGGCAATGAGTTCAACACTCTGCTCCCCATAGCAGAGCAGTTCGTCACACTCCGTGCACAGAAATGTGATGCCTGCAAACACCGGCTGTATGTTAGGGACCATTCTTCCACGGGGTGGTCCCGAAGGTGTTGCTCCACCAGTGGAGGTGCTGCCGCCATCTGTGGGTAATTTCCGTGCCAGCTCTCTGACACTCTCCCTGGCAAAGTTGTTTGGGTGTCTTCTTTTGACATGCCTGATTAAATTGGCATTTCCAAAACTATATTTTTTCAGAGGATTGCCTCTGGATAAAGTACTACCACATATTTTGCAGGTTACTTTGGGAGCATTGACTTTTTTTTGTCCTTCAGGGATGTCATAGAATTTCCAGATGAAATGGTCTTTTTTCTTCTGCTGAGGAGGGTCCTCATCTAAAAATCCGTCGGAATCACTGCTGGATGACTCTCTTGCAGCCATTGCTGTAGATCAGGAAAGTAGGAGATGAAGACAGTACACAGAACAGCTCTTGCTCTCTCCAAGTACAAAGCAATAGTGAGAGAAATGGGTGGGTTTCACACAATTTGGAAAAAAAAAAGTTCTGAACCAATGAAAAGTGTTATTTTAAAGTCACATGGTTTGACGCGCTTACGCTACGCGCCCCAGGCCGCGTCCCGGGGCGTGTTTCATAAGCGCATCGGGGCGCTTACGTTGCGCGATCGCATGCGCTTCCGGTTGCGCTTACGCGGTGCGTCATAAGACGCATCTCGCGGCTACGCGATACGTGTCTTATGACGCAAGGCGTGGCGGCTACGCAATACGTCACGATGTTGTTTTCGTTCGCGGCAATAGCGCTATCGGGACACTCATCAGTACGCGCCCCGGGGCACGCCGCAAGATTGCGCTTACCCGTGCGTTCACCAGTCCGCGCCCCGGGAGCGCACCATAAAGAATTAAAAAAAAAAATGACATAATTATCCAATATAAAATTCGCTTTAAAATTTATTATTATAAACATTTGCTATTAAAAAACCTATGAAATTCACTGAAAAAAACATAGGTTATAGACCATATATAGTTAGGAATTAGCATTTACAAAACCATTGAAATTCACTGAAAAAACCATAGGTTATAGACATATATAGTTAGGAATTAGCATTTACAAAACCTTATTTTACTCACACAAAACCATTGAAATTCCATATATAGTTAGTTGCACTAACTATATATCGCGCACTTGCAATCCACTGCTGATGATGTCACATATTACATCATTCATGACATGGTCAGTGACATCACTGATTACATCACTGATGACATCTCAAATGACATCACTGATGACATCACTGATGACAACATCCAGTGACTGTATGTTTCTGTAAAGTTAAAATATGTCTTACATATTGAAGAATGAGTGGATGTATAAGTGTCTGGATGAAGGATTTAGTAGGTGCATGACTGACTGTATAAGTGAATGATTAAATGTGTCTCACTGAGTGCATGGGTTAGATTGTGCATCATTGTGTCTGTTGTTCTGTAATCTGATGCATGTGTTGATCATTAGCTATATGACTAACTCTATGGGTTATTGATTGGTTGCCCAAGTATTTGTATGGGAGACTGAGTGTGTGTGTGGGTGTCTGGGAGGTGTATGACTCTGTGCATAGATGTGTGAGCAGTTGATTCACTAGATGTATGGGTTCAAAAGTGCATGTGGAAACAGCTGTATGGGCGGTTGACTGTGTGCATGAGTGTATTGGTGAGTGAATGGATATCTCAGTGCTACATGTCAAAGTAAGTACATATGTAAAACACAGTACATGTGAGAGTTGACATATATAAATAACTGTGCATAAGAGCATCGTATCATCACATGAATGATGTCATCAGTGATGTGATCAGTAATGTCAAATGAGATGTCATCAGTGATGTCATCAGTGATGTCATTTGAGATGTCATCAGTGATGTCATCAGTGATGTCACTGACCATGTCATGAATGATGTAATATGTGACATCATCAGCAGTGGATTGCAAGTGCGCGATATATAGTTAGTGCAACTAACTATATATGGAATTTCAATGGTTTTGTGTGAGTAAAATAAGGTTTTGTAAATGCTAATTCCTAACTATATATGGTCTATAACCTATGGTTTTTTCAGTGAATATATATATATTACCTACTGGCGGTCGCCAGTAGGTATATATAGTTAGGATTTTTTCCCTATGGGATTTTTGAAAATTCTATGTCTAATAACTTTGGCGTTTGTGGACGGAATTGGCTGAAATTTTCAGCAAAATGGAACATTTTGTTTCTGAGCAGCCCCTGGAAATTTGGGGGGAGTTGGTCCAGGGGGGGCCGAGAAAAAAGGGGGGTCCCAAAACGTGTTTTTAACATTGAGTTTTCCATAGGGCGGTTAGCCTCACTTTTAGCCAGAACGGCTGAATGGATTTGCATGAAACTTGGCAAAATTGTAGGGACTGGTAGCCCGATGTGCCTTTTGTAGGTCTCAATATATGTGCTACAGTGGATTTTGAGAAATTAACGTTCAAAAAAAGATATATATCTAGAGCCGCGCCTGGAGCGCTCCTCCGTACGCGTACCGGGGAGCGCTACAGGCGCGCAACGCGACTTGCGCACGGCAAGCTGATTGGTTCTCGGGTGTCTATAAACATTCGAAACAGTCCGCAGCGGCCGCCATCTTGTGTCTCGGTAGGATTGAGACACAAGAGGTGGCAAAAATCAAAGGGGGAAATGAGCAAGAGGGAGCAGGGTACACACCCCCTGACCCCCTAGGTTTCATGTGGGGGCCATAAAAGGCTCCCGCGGGTGAAAAAAAAAAATAAAAAAAAAATCGATTTTCGCGGGGGTGAGCGCCCGGTACGCGCACCGGGGAGCGTACGGGGGAGCGTACCATGGAGATTAAAAATGACAGACTTTTAAAAAAATAAAGCTTCTTTTTAAAAATTGGAGGTAGTTCTGAAAAGAACTTTTTTTTTCATTTTGTTGTTTTATATATTTTTTTAGACTTTTTAAAACAATTTTATATTTTTTTTGGATTTTTTTCAAGGGAAAAACAAAAACAAGGATTCCAAAACTGCTCAACAGGAGCAAAAAAAATTGAAAATTTAGGGACTGGAAGAGCAGCGGTGTTGCTGTTTCTTTAGGGCAATCAGTTCAACACTCTGCTCCCCATAGCAGAGCAGTTCGTCACACTCTGCGCACAAAAATTTGATGCCCGCAAACACCGGCTGAATGTTAGGGATCATTCTTCCACGGGGTGGTCCCGAAGGTGTTGCTCCACCAGTGGAGGTGCTGCCGCCATCTGTTGGTACATTCCGTGCCAGCTCTCTGACACTCTCCCTGGCAAAGTTGTTAGGGTGTCTTCTTTTGACATGCCGGATCAAATTGGCATTGCCAAAACTATATTTTTTCAGAGGATTGCCTCTGGATAAACTACTCCCACATATTTTGCATGTTACTTTGGGAGCGTTGACTTTTTTCTGTCCTTCTGGGATGTCGTAAAATTTCCAGATGAAATGGGTTTTTTTCTTTTGCTGAGGAGGGTCCTCATCTAAAAATCCCTCTGAATCACTGCTGGATGACTCTCTTGCAGCCATTGCTGGAGATCAGAAAAGTAGGAGATAGAGTAGACACAACAGCTCTTGCTCTCTCCAAGTACAAAGCAATAGTGAGAGAATTGGGTGGGTTTCACACAATTTGGAAAAAAAAAAGTTCTGAACCAATGAAAAGTGTTATTTTAAAGTCACATGGTTTGACGCGCTTACGCTACGCGCCCGGGGCGCGCCCCGGGCGTGTATCGTAAGCGCATCGGGGCGCTTACGTTGCGCGATCGTATGCGCTTCCGGGTGCGCTTACGCGGTGCGTCATAAGACGCATCTCGCGATACGTGTCTTATGACGCAAGGCGTGGCGGCTACGCAATATGTCACGATGTTGTTTTCGTTCTCGGCAATAGCGCTTCCGGGACGCGCATTAGTACGCGCCCCGGGGCGCGCCGCAAGATTGCGCTTACCCGTGCGTTCACCTGTCCGCGCCCCGGGAGCGCACTAAAAATAATATTAAAAAAAAATAAAAAAATTATAAAATATAAAATTAGATTTAAAATGTATTATTTTTATAAAGATTTGCTATTAAAAAACCTATGAAATTCACTGAAAAAACCATAGGTTATAGACCATATATAGTTAGGAATTAGCATTTACAAAACCTTGAAAATTCACTGAAAAAACCATAGGTTATAGACCATATATAGTTAGGAATTAGCATTTAAAAAACCTTATTTTACTCACACAAAACCATTGAAATTCCATATATAGTTAGTTGCACTAACTATATATCGCGCACCCGCAATCCACTGCTGATCATGTCACATATTACATCATTCATGACATGGTCAGTGACATCACTGATGACATCACTGATGACATCTCAAATGACATCACTGATGACATCACTGATGACATCTCAAATGACATCACTGATGACATCATGATACAGCAATACCAGTTACTACATACGCACTCACTGATTCCTACGTCTACACACACATTCACTCATTCACCCATACAATCACTCATACATACAGTCACTCATTATTACAACACTATCATATGCACTCATACAGCTATGCAGACACTCACACACTGCCACTCATCCATGGAGTTACTCACACACCTAGTCAGTCCTGTAAAGAATCAATCACACTTCCATTTCCTCATCTATACAGTTAAACACAGAACACCATACTTCAGTGACATCACTGATGACATCACTGATGACATCTCAAATAACATCACTGATGACATCTCAAATGACATCACTGATGACATCATGACACACCAATACCAGTTACTACATACGCACTCACTGATTCCTACGTCTACACACACATTCACTCATTCACCCATACAATCACTCATACATACAGTCACTCATTATTACAACACTATCATATGCACTCATACACCTAGTCAGTCCTGTGAAGAATCAATCACACTTCGATTTCCTCATCTATACAGTTAAACACAGAACACCATACTTTTCACACATATACTAACACATACTTACTCTCTTATACAATCACTGATACAAGTACACATTGATATGCACAGTCACACACCTCCCAGCCAGCCACACACACACTCAGTCTTCCATACATCCACTCATTCTTCAATATGTAAAACATATTTAAACTTTACAAAAACACACAGACACTAGATGATGTCATCAGTGATGTCATCAGTGATGTCATTTGAGATGTCATCAGTGATGTCATCAGTGATGTCACTGACCATGTCATGAATGATGTAATATGTGACATGATCAGCAGTGGATTGCGGGTGCGCGATATATAGTTAGTGCAACTAACTATATATGGAATTTCAATGGTTTTGTGTGAGTAAAATAAGGTTTTTTAAATGCTAATTCCTAACTATATATGGTCTATAACCTATGGTTTTTTCAGTGAATATATATATATATATATATATATTCACTGAAAAAACCATAGGTTATAGACCATATATAGTTAGGAATTAGCATTTACAAAACCTTGAAAATTCACTGAAAAAACCATAGGTTATAGACCATATATAGTTAGGAATTAGCATTTAAAAAACCTTATTTTACTCACACAAAACCATTGAAATTCCATATATAGTTAGTTGCACTAACTATATATTGCGCACCCGCAATCCACTGCTGATCATGTCACATATTACATCATTCATGACATGGTCAGTGACATCACTGATGACATCACTGATGACATCTCAAATGACATCACTGATGACATCACTGATGACAACATCCAGTGACTGTATGTTTCTGTAAAGTTAAAATATGTCTTACATATTGAAGAATGAGTGGATGTATAAGTGTCTGGATGAAGGATTTAGTAGGTGCGTGACTGACTGTATGAGTGAGTGATTAAATGTGTCTCACTGAATGCATGGGTTAGTAACTAAACTGTCTTAATTTGTGCATCATTATGTCTGTTGTTCTGTAAACTGCTGCATGTGTTGATCATTAGCTATACGAGAGGCTATATGTGTTATTAATTGGTTGCCCAAGTATTTCTATGGGAGATTGAGTTTGTGTGGGGGTGGCTGGAAGGTGTGTGACTCTATGCATAGATGTGTGAGCAGTTTATTCACTAGGTGTATGAGTTCAAGAGTGCATGTGGAAACAGCTACATGGGCAGTTGACTGTGTGCATGAGTGTATTGATGAGTGAATGGATATCTCAATGCTACATGTCATAGTAAGTACATATGTAAAACACAGTACATGTGAGAGTTGGCATATATAAATAACTGTGCATGAGAGCCACTGAATGAGTGAGTGGTTGTATCGATCATTGTGAACTTGTATCAGGGATTGTATAAGAGAGTAAATATGTGTTAGTATATGTTTCAATAAGTAAGGTGTGTTTAACTGTATAGTTGAAAAAATGGAGGTGAGATTGTTTCTTTGCATGACTGACTGGGTGTGTGAGTAACTCCATGGATGAGTGGCAGTGTGTGAGTGTCTGTATACACTGAGTGTATCTAAGGTTATATTAGAGTCTGAAGAGGTTTATCGTATTAGCACAAGAATGATGTCAAATGAGATGTCATCAGTGATGTCATCAGTGATGTCATTTGAGATGTCATCAGTGATGTCATCAGTGATGTCACTGACCATGTCATGAATGATGTAATATGTGACATGATCAGCAGTGGATTGCGGGTGCGCAATATATAGTTAGTGCAACTAACTATATATGGAATTTCAATGGTTTTGTGTGAGTAAAATAAGGTTTTTTAAATGCTAATTCCTAACTATATATGGTCTATAACCTATGGTTTTTTCAGTGAATTTTCAAGGTTTTGTAAATGCTAATTCCTAACTATATATGGTCTATAACCTATGGTTTTTTCAGTGAATTTCAATGGTTTTTTAATAGCAAATATCATAAGCTGTCGAATGTCAAGTACGTGGTAAGTGAAAACATTTTCGTGTTTATGCACACTGATCTGCTTTGAATGGTGCCCCCCCCCCCTCATTTCTATTAGGAGTACTCTCTCTTTGCAGATAGTGAAAGGTAGTTAACGCAGGCCTTTGCCCCCGTTGTAATCCGTCGTGCCTGCTTCTCTCTCCATTTGATTGATTGTTATCCAAGTATTTACTGTTTTAGAATTAGTTCTCTTTGGTTCATTCTCTATTTACAAACAAACACAGAGTCGCAATACTCTGTTTAGTCTTTGCAGATAACGAAAAATCGTGTAAAAAAAAAGAAAAGGAATCGAGCAAAATCAGTAGGCCACTAATGGGATCTCTTTTTGACCTCGCTAAAATAGAAACATTAGGAACAACCCCTCATGACAAATACAAAACTAGTGAGATGAACTGAACTCCACACAATGATGGCTGCAAAACAGCTCGCTCCGCCACCCACCCCGCCCAAAATAACGATAAAGAACGGCTGCCATGATTGGTTGCGGAATGACCACGACGGAGCTACGAAATGGTGCTGCTCTCATGCTAACCCCAGCTTCAGTCTGAAACATCCAGAAACACTGTAGACTACCAATTCGATCAGTTCCGGTAGCGCCCCAATGTAACCCGGTAGAGAAGAACTAGCCCTCCCCTCTTTGACTGATGGTTCTTGTTGCCTGTCCCTTCTGTTGTCATTTAACAGAACTATTTAGCCTGCTGAAAGGGGTTGTGTTCCGACCGCTGGTTGGTGGAGACATTTTGACTATATTCTGACCTGCGTTGTCGCGTAATGCGTCATATGACGCGCCGCGTTAGCGCATCCGGAAGTCATCCGGGGCGCGCAGCGCGTAACGTAAGCATAACAAGTCATGTGACTTGTTAATAAAACTTTTCATTGGTTCATTTTACTTTTCTTATTGTAATGATGAAAGGCTTGGTCATATGACCTAAAAATTACGCTTTTCATTACTTCCGAACATTATTTTTTCTTAAATATATGTTATAATGTTCCAGGCTAATGTACTTTCCCGGAAATTTTACAACTGTCCTGCAAGTAAAATATATTCTTTTTTCGAGAAAAAGAGCGTTTCTTCGTCCCATGACGGAGCCGTTGAGCAAAAGAGGGTCGACCTGCTGTCTTAGTCGCCGATACGCCTGAATATGAGATTCTTATCGATCACTTTATGTTGCAGGAATAGAAAACACAACAGCCCTTGACCATTTATCTTTACTGCGTTCCTTCGTATTATACCTTTTACCCTTCATGTAATTGGTCTGCTTTATTTCACTTGCCTTTTAATGATTCTAAAACAGTCACTATTATTAAAAACTTTACCAATGTATATACTACTACCATGTTTTCTTTTAAAAACCTTTATTGTGAAAATGTCATTATACAAATACGAGCCTATAACCACGTGGGCCTGCCACAGAGCAAACTGTAATCGTATATGATGAATAGACATTTACACTGTAGAGGAACGTAACGGGCGGGCCATTAGGTTGCAAGAACTAAGGTGTCTAACAGTTACGGAATCGGTGGACGTACATTTTATAATTAAAATACGACAGGGCCAGTTACAATAAAATTATCTAGATATACATTTGCGGGCAAGTACCATGGGTGACGTTAATTCGAACTTTCAACAGTACAGTAATCAATAACACATCAGAACTTAATATCAATAGGGATGTCGAAATAGTCAATCAATTCTCGTCCCCGCCCGCCATGTGCTTCAAAACTGCATACGTATCTCGTGATTTCAAGGTTCTGCAACCAGTACACAACAAGGAGTTACGAGTCCCATTTATTCCGGCGCCATTTTGGGCGAGGACGGGCAGGTCCAGGATATAGTCAAAATGTCTCTACCAACCATCGACTATGATGATGTTTATATGCTGTATTTATTAGAGTAACACTCATCTGTCCACATGAAATTAATTTGCCACAATCTAAACATGTCATTTTAATCTTTCCAAAGTTCTTCTAAATATTTGGGACCGTTTCCCTTGCCTCTGAAGCTCTCAGTGCCACTTCTTTGATGAATGTACTAGCAGGTCAGGGGTTCTCCTCCAAATCTCTCTTTTATGCAGCACTATAATTAATTGGTGCCACCTCTCCATATGACGATGCATGGTATAGTTACCACAACTATATTTTTTTTCGGTTCCTCTGGAGAGTTCATCGTGGCAGATGAAGCGTGTAACGTACCGGGCATTTACCTTTTTTTGCATGTACAGGAAAGGAAAACAAAATCGAGCGTCCGAGTTCTAAGGTGTCCCAGGGCCATTTTAGTGGACCAGGCCCAAATCCAAAGAACAGGCCGCCATTTTGAGAGTCCTATTGCAGCCGCCTGTCGCTGTAGCATCAAGAGCAGCCGAAACTCAGCTGAATGGCAACTGAAACGGTAAAGGGGCCCCCTACTACAGCAGACGAGCCTCCACCTAGGAAGGCCCATTCACGCCGGCTCCCACCCCCTTCGGGCACCCCACGCCGTTATTCGGAGCAGTATTGTAGGATGGCCACACCAGTGCGGCAACTTGCTAGACATCACCTCGGTGGTAACCGAATCTCAACGCCTTGTGGTGTCTTCTATTCAAAAAACATTGTTATGCTGCCTTCGACCTATTCGCCGCAAGTGCGCACACAACTCAACTGCATAGCTTGCTAGACACCACCTCGGTGCCATCCGGATCTTGGAATCTCAGCACCTTTTGGTGTCTTCTCTTCAGAAAATATTGTTGCGCTGCCTTTGGCCCCATTCGCACATCAGTCCGCTACTGACGCCATCTCACAGGCTAATGGGGCGCCCCACGCCGACTTTCAGCATTGTAGAATGACCACACCAGTACAGCAACTTGCTAGACATCACCTCGGTGCCATCCGGATCTCGGCGCCCCACTGCAGATGAAGTGCCTCTCAACTATGAAACCACCACGGTGACATCCGGATCTTGGCGCGTTGTGCTGCCTTCGGCCTATTCGCACATCGGTCCGCTACTGACGCCATCTCACAGGCTAATGGGGCGACCCACGCCGAGTTTCAGCATTGTAGGATGACCACACCAGTACAGCAACTTGCTAGACATCACCTCGGTGCCATCCGAATCTTGGCATCTCAACGCCTAGTGGTATCTTCCATACAAAAAATATTGTTACGCTGCCTTTGGCCCCATTCGCACATCAGTCCGCAACTTAGACATCACCTCGGTGCCATCCGGATCTTGGCATCTCAGCGCCTTGTGGTGTCAGTCAGAAAATATTGTTGCGCTGCCTTTGGCCCCATTCGCACATCGGTCCGCTACTGACGCCATCTCACAGGCCAACGGGGCGCCCCACGCCGACTTTCAACATTGTAGGATGGCCACAGAAGTGCGACAACTTACTAGACACCACCTCGGTGCCATCCGGATCTTGGCGCGTTGTGCTGCCTTCGGCCTATTCGCACATCGGTCCGCTACTGACGCCATCTCACAGGCCAACGGGGCGCCCCACGCCGACTTTCAGCATTGTTGGATGGCCACACCAGTGCGGCAACTTACTAGACACCACCTCGGTGCCATCCGGATCTTGGCGCGTTGTGCTGCCTTCGGCCTATTCGCACATCGGTCCGCTACTGACGCAAACTCACAGGCCAACGGGGCGCCCCACGCCGACTTTCAGCATTGTAGGATGGCCACACCAGTGCTGCAACTTGCTGGACACCACCTCGGTGCCATCCGGATCTTGGCGCGTTGTATTGCCTTCGGCCTATTCGCACATCGGTCCGCTACTGACGCCGCCTCACGTGCCAACGTATTTTCTCCGCATTTTATACCCTATGCCGCATAACAGGTCATGTGACTTGTTTATAAAACTTTTCATTGGTTCATTTTACTTTTGGTTTCCTAATGATGGAAGGCTTGATCATATGACCTAAAAACAACACTTTTCATTGGATGAAAACTTTTTTTTTTTTCCCAAACGATGAAAGCCCCACCTTGTTTCTGGATGTTTCAGACTGAAGCTGGCGTCAGCATGAGAGCACCACCATCTCGTAGCTCCGTCGTGGTCATTCCGCGAGCAATCATGGCAGCCGCTCCCCACCAGAAACCTGCAGGAGTCGGGCCCCCAAAACTTTTGATGAATTCTCAAGGCGGAGGGGACGCTTTCGAGAATGGGGTCCAAGACCTAGCAGACAAGCGTCCGATTTCCAAGGTGTCCCAGGGCCATTTCAGTGGACCAGGCCCAAAAAGGAAAGAGCCTGCCGCCATTTTGAGAGTCCTGTGACAGCCGCCTATCGCTGCACCGCAAGAGTGGGCGCAACTCAGCTGAATTGCGGCTTTTGACACAGTGGACCAAAAACGGACGGAATGGCAACTGAAACGGTAAAGGGGCGCCCCACTACAACAGATGACCCTCCACCTGGAGAGGCCCGTTCACGCCGCCTCCCCCGGGGCGCCCCACGCCGTTATTCGGAGCAGCATTGTAGGATACCAAAACCAGTGCGGCAACTTACTGGACATCACCTTGGTGCCATCGTTCTGCTGCCTTGGAACTATTCGCACAACAGTTTGCTACTGATGACCCACCCCCCGCGACGCCCCACGCCGTTATTTGCTGGGTGGCAACTTACTAGACATCACTTTCGTGTCATCTAGATTTCGGCGCGTTCTGCTGCCTTGGAACTATTCGCACAACAGTTTGCTACTGATGACCCACCCCCCGCGACGCCCCACGCCGGAAATCTGGACGTTGTGCTGCATTGGGACTATTCGCACAGCCGACCGCTACTTCGTTGTTTTTCCCTAAAAATGTTTATATGTTATTACTATTTTTGTTTTCTTGTATATATTTATAAATTATTAAAGATTTATAATCTTACTACTTTGTCGGAGTGCTATATATTTTTTATGTGACACATAATTGTAAAAACTTTGATGTACAAAGAGTCATCCCTGGAATCTTCCGCTTCACGCTCGGTCCCCTCCCCAATCACAATACAGGATGGTTTTCAGATAATAGCAACGCTTCTGCTGTGACGGATCTCATCGAGTGTGGGTCTTGATCTACTATAACTCCTTTGAAGAGGGGTGATTCTTTACAGCTGTGGCCATAAACTACATCTGCAGGGCTAGCTGATAGCCTAGGACCGGCCTGGACAATCGGACACAGAGGAAAAGGAGTGTCAGAGGGTGCGGTAGTGAATAGGGCGAAAGGGAGGTGTCGGGCGGGCACAGGGTGTGATTCTCAGGGAAGAGCAGCGCAGATGGGGGGAGGTTTATTACCCATGCATAAGACAGAGAGCGGGGGTGACCACTGCCTGGGTGAGATGCTTGCGAGGGTGGGGAGCCATGCTAAGGATCGACAGCGTGCACAGAGTGGGTCTGGTCAAGGCAAATAAAATGGCTGCCGTGCACGACAAAAGTGTGGCATTTGAAAAAAGACAAGATGGCGCAGACAATGTTTTTCAACACTTCCTGATTTCCTTCGAATCGAACGTTAACAGACGTTGGGGCATATTACCAAATTTAAGCGATATTTATCCCTAACGATGCATTGCAAAGATTTTTTTACCATCAGAAATTATCGCAGATAAACCTTGCTATTATCAAGGTTTATCGCAAATACGATAAAAAACGACCGCAATGCATTAATATCGCTGAAAACTCAGCGATATTCATGCATTACCGAGCTAATGCTCTTAGCCATGTTATCCACCTCCCATTGCATAACATGGCTAAGAACTGCTCAGAGCAGCTGTTACTTTTTGGAGATATTCGCGCTTATCTCGAATATTTCCAAAAGTTGATAATAGGAGATAGCGATGTTAGCGACTGTTTCCAGTCGCTAACATCTTGGCATGCCCACTTTGCATGTCATTAGTGATAAATATCACTCACATGCAAAGTGGGGCCCAAGATGGTCGCTATCTCCTACTAGCCGTCGCTAACTGGTGTTAGCAACAGCTAGGTAATACAGATATAATTTTATCTCCGCGAAGCGGAGCGCTGTTACAGATATATATCTTGTTTTTGAACGTTAATTTCTCAAAATGCACTGAAGCACATATATTGAGACCTAGCAAAGGCACATCGGGCTACCAGTCCCTAATATTTTACCAAGTTTCGTGCAAATCCATTCAGCCGTTCGATTATTATTATAATTTTTTTTTTTTGCCCCGCGGGGCCCTTTTTAAACCTCCACATCAAACCTAGGGGGTCAGCGAGGATCTACTATGCCCCCTTATGGTCATTTGCCCCTTCGCTTTGGCCTCCTCTTGTCTCTCGATCCTACCGAGAGACAAGATGGCGGCCGCTACGTACTGTTTGGAATGTTTACAGACACCGGAGAGCCAATCAGCTTCGCTTCGCAAAGCTCCGTAACGCGAAAAGTACGCGAAGCGGTGCGCTGTTACAGATATATATCTTTTTTTGAACGTTAATTTCTCAAAATCCACTGAAGCACATATATTGAGACCTAGCAAAGGCACATCGGGCTACCAGTCCCTACAATTTTGCCAAGTTTCGTGCAAATCCATTCAGCCGTTCGATTATTAATATTATTTTTTTTTTTTGCCCCGCGGGGCCCTTTTAAAACCTCCACATCAAACCTAGGGGGTCAGCGAGGATCTACTATTCCCCCTTATGGTCATTTGCCCCTTCGCTTTGGCCTCCTCTTGTCTCTCGATCCTACCGAGAGACAAGATGGCGGCCGCTACGGACTGTTTGGAATGTTGACAGACGCCGGAGAACCAATCAGCTTCGCTTCACAAAGGTCCGTTGCGCGCAAAGTACGCGTCCTGGGACGCTGCCCGCTCCGCTGTTACAGATATATATCTTTTTTTAAACGTTAATTTCTCAAAATCCACTGGAGCACATATATTGAGACCTACAAAAGGCACATCGGGCTACCAGTCCCTACAATTTTGCCAAGTTTCGTGCAAATCCATTCAGCCGTTCGGGCTAAAAGTGAGGCCAACCGCCCTATGGAAAACTCAATGTTAAAAACACGTTTTGGGACCCCCCTTTTTTCTCGGCCCCCTCCTTGACGAACCCCCCCCAAATTTTCAAGGGCTGCTCGGAAACAAAATGTGCCATTTTCCTGAAAATTTCAGCCAATTCCGTCCACAAACGCCAAAGTTATTAGACATAGAATTTTCAAAAATCCCATAGAGAAAAAATCCTAACTATATATACCTACTGGCGACCGCCAGTAGGTAATATATATATATATATATATATATATATATATATATACAATCCTAACTATATATACCTACTGGCTATATGTATATATATATATATATATATATATATATATATATACATATAGCCAGTGGGTATATATAGTTAGGATTGTTTTCCATAGGGAAATCGCAACATTCTATTGGGAATAACTTTGGCGCCGGTTGAGGAATCTTCCTGAAATTTTCCTTAACTTTGCCTCGCGGCGCTCCGCTCCTTCCCGGAGAGTTTGGGGGGGATTTGTCAAGCGGGGGCCGAGATAAAAGGGGGGTTCCAAAACGTGTTTTCCCCATGTTAATTTCCATAGGGCGGTTGGACTCACTTTTAGCCCGAACGGCTGAATGGTTTTTCACCAAACTTGGCAAAATTGTAGGGACTGGTAGCCCGATGTGCCTTTGCTATGTCTCAAGATATGTGCTCCAGTGTTTTTTACGAAAATTAACTTTGAAAAAATATATATTGGGCTACATTGGGCTATATATATGTTAGAGCCCAAATGTAGCCCAATGTAGCCCAATGTAGCCCAATGTAGCCCAAAGATTGCCACCAGAGACAAAAAAAACAAATGTAGCCCAAATATCAGCCAGATGTAGCCCAACTATAGCCCAATGACAGAATGTCCAAGAGTGTTCTAAAGAACAACTAGAGCGCTAACAGTCTTACTTATGACAAAAGTATGGCACACCTGAAGTCATCTTGATTGGAATAAAGTGTTAACACTTAAAACATTTAATTTGCAAATGAACAAAATGAGGGGGTTCATTTTGCCATAGAAATTATGATTAGTGCTGAAGAAAGAAAAATTAGGGCACATTTTGAGTGACTTCTCAAATCCTCTTATATTTCATTAAACAAAGTTCTGATATGCAGTCTCCCAAGATGGCCACCAGAGACAAAAGAGCCCAAATGTAGCCCAAATATCAGCCAGATGTAGCCCAACTATAGCCCAATGACAGAATGTCCCAGAGTGTTCTAAAGAACAACTAGAACGCTAACAGTCTTACTTATGACAAAAGTATGGCACACCTGAAGTCATCTTGATTGGAATAAAGTGGTAACACTTAATACATTTAATTTGAAAAGGAACAAAATGAGGGGTTTCATTTTGCCATAGAAATTTTATATATATATATATATATATATATATATATATATATTCACTGAAAAAAACATAGGTTACACACCAGTTATAGTTAGGAATTAGCATTTAAAAAACCTTTGAAATTCACTGAAAAAACCATAGGTTTCACACTAGTTATAGTTAGCTGGAAATTTTACTCGCATAAAACCATTGAAATTCCCACGTTATAGTTAGTTGGACTCACTATAACTTGCACGTCTGCAATGCACTGCTGATGACGTCACATATTACATCACTCATGCATATATTTAAATATTTAAACATTACTCGCTAATATATGTATTCACTAAGATACACTTAATAAGCCAGTTAACCAATCAATTTTTTTTTTAAAAACACTGAAAAAACCCTAGGTTTCAGGCCTTGTATAGTTAGGAATTAGCATTTAAAAAACCTTTGAAATTCACTGAAAAAACCATAGGTTTCAGGCCTTATATAGTTAGGAATCAGCATTTAAAAAACCTTTGAAATTCACTGAAAAAACATAGGTTTCAGGCCTTATATAGTTAGGAATTAGCATTTAAAAAAACCTTTGAAATTCACTGAAAAAACCATAGGTTTCAGGAGTTATATAGTTAGGAATTCGTTTTTAAAAAACCTTTGAAATTCACTCAAAAAACTATAAGTTTTAGTGGTGTTATAGTTAGCTGGACATTTTACTCATACAAAACCAAAGAAATTGCTCCTATATAGTTAGTTGTACTAACTATATTTCGCGCACCCGCAATCCACTGCTGATGATGTCACATATTAGATCATTCATGACATGGTCAGTGACATCACTGATGACATCTCAAATTACATCACTGATGACATCACTGATGACATCATCCACGTGACAATCACATACACCTTTTCATACACTATTACAATTTTTCATCACTGTTTGTAAAATACAGAGTATCATATTTAAATCCATTGTCACAGCAATACGAATATCTAAAAATCCACTCAGTGATTCATAGATGTATACACACATCTAATCACTTACCTATGGATTCACTCATACATGCTGTCAATGAACAATAGAACGCTATCAAAAATACTTATACATCTATATCGACATTAAACAACAGCACGCATCCTATTCACATATGAAGTCATCCTACTCACATATGCAAACAATGGATCATACTTACATATTTACTTATCAAAACACTTATACAAACACCACTTCTTCTATTCATTTAGATAGTAAGTCATACTTAGTGAATTATAAAATCATTATTACAAGTATACAGTTATCCATACAGTCACTCACACAATCATTGTGTCTTATGTATACTTATTTATATACAACAACTGACACATACACTGCCTTTTATTTTTCTAGTTTGTTGGACCTGTACCTTTGAGAAATATATTTGCTCATCACCACACCCATAAAGAGATTCCCTCACACAAACTGTTAGAACATGTAGTTTTAACTTCATATATCTACTGAATCAACTATTCACACATCTTTGGACAGTCACACACCCCCCACCGAACCACACACACTTTCACATACCATACAAATACTCAGTTAACTAATCAATAACTAATATAGACTTTCACATAGCTAGTAACCAACTGTAGAATCAGTTTACACAACAACTGACAAAGTGATACAGATATTCACACAGTTTAGTCACTATCCACTATATTTAGTGAGACATTATAAATTGGTCAAGTAAACAGTCAATTACACTGCTACTAAATCCTCCATCCAAATATTTATTTATATATATCCACTCATTCTTCAATGTAAATTGCTATATATATAATGCATATTTAAATAACGAAGCAAACCACATTCACTGAATGATGTCATCAGTGATGTCATCAGTGATGTCATTTGAGATGTAATCAGTGATGTCACTGACCATGTCATGAATGATCTAATATGTGACATCATCAGCAGTGGATTGCGGGTGCGCGAAATATAGTTAGTACAACTAACTATATAGGAGCAATTTCATTGGTTTTGTATGAGTAAAATGTCCAGCTAACTATAACACCACTAAAACTTATAGTTTTTTCAGTGAATTTCAAAGGTTTTTTAAAAACTAATTCCTAACTATATAACTCCTGAAACCTATGGTTTTTTCAGAGAATTTCAAAGGTTTTTTTCAAATGCTAATTCCTAACTATATAAGGCCTGAAACCTATGGTTTTTTCAGTAAATATATAAATATATATATATATATATATATATATATATATATATATATATATATATATATATATATATATATATATCACGAGCAAATGTCCCAGACGGGGGGAGCAGCTAGTAGCTGGTGCTGGCGGCAAGGTTAGGACAGCCTTGTAAATTATTTAGAAGCAACAAACCTTCAATAAAGAAGAACGCCGCACACCACTCCAAGAGTTCTTTTCGTTTTTATTTCATACCTAAATACCTAAATGAAATAAAAACGAAAAGAACTCTTGGAGTGGTGTGCGGCGTTCTTCTTTATTGAAGGTTTATTGCTTCTAAATATATATATATATATATATTCACTGACCATGTCAAGAGTGGTGTAATATATGACGTCATCAGCAGTGCATTGCGGGCGCGCGAGTTATAGTTAGCTGAACTGACTATAACAGGGGAATTTCAATGGTTTTGTATGAGTGAAATGTCCAGCTAACTATAACATGTGTGAAACCTATAGTTTTTTCAGTGAATTTGCAAGGTTTTTTAAATGCTAATTCCTAACTATAACGCGGCTAAAACCTATGTTTTTTTTTGTGAATTTCAAAGGTTTTGTAAATGATAATTTTTAAATTAATTAATTATTATATTTCTTTCTTTTTATACTAACTTCCTACATTTTATAATAATTATTTTTAGTTATTTTATTTTTTAAGTTATATTATATATTTTTAGTGTAAAATAATAATAAAACTAAATTCCCCCCAATTTTTTTTATTACTTTTATTTTTTTTCAATATATTAAAATTAAATTCTATATATTTTGAGTTTCCAAATTATTTTTTGGGGTAATCGTACGGTAAGTGTATGGTGATCGCACCATCCTTTGTACAGGTAATCATACTATGCGCGTATCAGCGCATACGTTACATATACGTTTTGATGTTGTGCGTTGCATCGGCGCTTCCGCGTGACGTCATGTACGTTTGTACGGCATGTACACGTACTGCGCGAAAGTTTCTAATTGTTTAAAAAAATATATTTATGTATTTAATGTCAATATTAAGGGTAGACATTATCTGGGATAATCATGAAAATAGTTTTTTTTTACTTTTAATAGGCGTATATTACTTTTAAAAGCAATTACGCTAATCACGGTGGTACGTCATCCGTACGAGCACCGTAAGCGCACCCTATGCATTCGCAAAGCCATGTGACTTTAAAAGAACAGATTTGATTGGTTCATAACACTTCCTATTCCAACTGTTGAAAGACCCCACCCAGTGTAATCATTCTTCTTTGACTTTCTCAGGAGAACCATCTTTACTGTGGAGCTCTAGTCATTTTAGAAACCAACTTCAATATGGCTGTACTTGTGGAATCCTCTTCAGAGCACTCATCAGAGGAGGAATTTGTTGCAGAGCAACCTCAGGAAAAAAGGAAACAGGCTGTCATTTGGAAATGTTTCACCTTCCCTGAAGGACAAAAAAGGTGAATGCCCCAAAAGTCACTTGTAAAATCTGTGACACTACACTCTCCAGAGGCGACCCCAGCAAAAAGTATTCATTTGGAACAGCAAGCATGGTGCGCCATGTAAAAATTCTCCACCCTCATAATTAAGCCAGAGCTTGCTCTGAAAGGCTGCGGGACAACCCTCCAACTGCTGTTCCCAGCACATCTACTGCACCACCACCACAAGCAAGCAGTCCACACCCGGATATCCGACCAGATTTTGCGGATCTAATAATCCATTACAAATTTTGCAATGAGATTCTCTGTTATGGGGAGCAGTCAAATGACTAGATTATGCGCAGGGAGGGGGGGGCGTTCCAAGTGGCTGAGTGAAATTGACAACATTTCACTTAGTCACTTTTGGGCCCATGCTCCGTCATAACCATGCACCTGCTTGAAGCAGGCATACGGATTGACACAGTATTGTGAGCATAGGTCTCCCAGAGCATTGCTGGAGCTGCGTTGCGATTCTGAATGGCTCACTTCAATACTGAAACAGCAGTGGCAGAATGTCTGGAGGAAGTGTAAGGATAAAGACTGGGCAATTGAAGGTTTAAAAGACAAGTTTGCAGGCGCATAGAAGAGTGCATGCATAGTCTGGGTACTGACTGAATGATTACAGTTCTGCAAGGAGAGTGTCTGGCTGAATCTATAACAACTTCACTTTTAGCACAGTGTATAGATAAGCACATACTGCTGTATGGCTCACTACAATACTGAAACAGCAGTGGCAGAGTGTTTGGAGGGAGTGTAAGGTTACAGACTGGGTAATTAAAGGTTTAAAAGACAAGTTTTCAGGTGCATAGAAGAGTACATGCATAGTAAATAGGAGTTTGAAGCAGTCCATGCCCTAAGGCCTACTTTACTGCATGAGTTCTTGGGTATTGACTGAATAATTACACTTCTGCAAGGAGAGTGTCTAGCGGAATGTATAACTGCTTCACTTTTAGCACAGTGCATAGATAAGCATATACTACTGAATGCCTCACTACAATACTGAAAAAGCAGTGTCAGAGTGTTTAGTGGAACTGTAAGGATACAGACTGGGCAATTGAAGGTTTAAAAGACAAGTTTGCAGGTGCATAGAAGAGTGCATGCATAGTCTATAGGGAGTTGAAGCAGTCCATGCCCTAAGGCCTACTATGCTGCATGAGTACGTAGGTACTGTCTGAATGATTACAGTTCTGCAAGGAGAGTGTCGAGCCGAATGTATAACTGCTTCACTTTTAGCATAGTGTATAGATAAGCACATACTGCTGTATGGCTCACTACAATACTGAAACAGCAGTGGCAGAATGTTTGGAGGAAGTGTAAGGATACAGACTGGGCAATTGAAGGTTTAAAAGACATGTTTGCAGGTGCATAGAAGAGTGCATGCATAGTCTATAGGGGTTTGAAGCAGTCCATGCCCTAAGGCCTACTTTCCTGCATGACTACTTGGGTACTGATTGAATGATTACAGTTCTGCAAGGAGAGTGTCTGGCTGAATGTATAACTGCCTCACTTTTAGCACAGTGTAGAGATAAGCACATGCTGCTGTATGACTCACTACAATACGGAAACAGCAGTGGCAGAGTGTTTGGAGGAAGTGTAAGGATACAGACTGGGTAATTAAAGGTTTAAAAGACAAGTTTTCAGGTGCATAGAAGAGTACATGCATAGTAAATAGGTGTTTGAAGAAGTCCATGCCCTAAGGCCTACTATACTGCATGAGTACTTGGGTAGTGACTGAATAATTACACTTCTGCAAGGAGAGTGTCTAGCTGAATGTATAACTGCTTCATTTTTAGCACAGTGCATAGATAAGCACATACTGCTGAATGCCTCACTACAATACCGAAACAGCAGTGTCAGAGTGTTTAGTGGAACTGCAAGGATACAGACTGGGAAATTGAAGGTTTAAAAGACAAGTTTGCAGGTGCATAGAAGAGTGCATGCATAGTCTATAGGGGTTTGAAGCAGTCTATGCCCTAAGACCTACTTTGCTGCTTGAGTACTTAGGTACTGACTGAATAATTACACTTCTGCAAGGAGAGTGTCTGGCTGAATGTATAACTGCCTCACTTTTAGCACAGTGTAGAGATAAGCACATGCTGCTGTATGACTCACTACAATACGGAAACAGCAGTGGCAGAGTGTTTGGAGGAAGTGTAAGGATACAGACTGGGTAATTAAAGGTTTAAAAGACAAGTTTTCAGGTGCATAGAAGAGTACATGCATAGTAAATAGGTGTTTGAAGAAGTCCATGCCCTAAGGCCTACTATACTGCATGAGTACTTGGGTAGTGACTGAATAATTACACTTCTGCAAGGAGAGTGTCTAGCTGAATGTATAACTGCTTCATTTTTAGCACAGTGCATAGATAAGCACATACTGCTGAATGCCTCACTACAATACCGAAACAGCAGTGTCAGAGTGTTTAGTGGAACTGCAAGGATACAGACTGGGAAATTGAAGGTTTAAAAGACAAGTTTGCAGGTGCATAGAAGAGTGCATGCATAGTCTATAGGGGTTTGAAGCAGTCTATGCCCTAAGACCTACTTTGCTGCTTGAGTACTTAGGTACTGACTGAATAATTACACTTCTGCAAGGAGAGTGTCTAGCGGAATGTATAACTGCTTCACTTTTAGCACAGTGCATAGATAAGCACATACTCCTGAATGCCTCACTACAATACTGAAAAAGCAGTGTCAGAGTGTTTAGTGGAACTGTAAGGATACAGACTGGGCAATTGAAGGTTTAAAAGACAAGTTTGCAGGTGCATAGAAGAGTGCATGCATAGTCTATAGGGTTTTGAAGCAGTCCATGCCCTAAGGCCTACTTTGCTGCATGACTACTTGGGTACTGACTGAATGATTACAGTTCTGCAAGGAGAGTGTCTGGCTGAATGTATAACTGCCTCACTTTTAGCACAGTCTATAGATAAGCACATGCTGCTGTATGACTCACTATAATACTGAAACAGCAGTGGCAGAGTTGTTGGAGGAAGTGTAAGGATACAGACTGGGTAAGCAAAGGTTTAAAAGACAAGTTTTCAGGTGCATAGAAGAGTACATTCATAGTAAATATGGGTTTGAAGTAGTCCATGTCCTCAGGCCTACTTTACTGCATGATTACTTGGGTACTGACTGAATAATTTCACTTCTGCAAGGAGATTGTCTAGCTGAATGTATAACTGCTTCACTTTTAGCACAGTACATAGATAAGCACATACTGCTGAATGCCTCACTACAATACTGCAACAGCAGTGACAGAGTGTTTAGTGGAACTGGAAGGATACAGACTGGGCAATTGAAGTTTTAAAAGACAAGTTTGCAGGTGCGTAGACGAGTGCATGCATACTCGACAGGGGTTTGAAGCAGTCCATGCCCTAAGGCCTACTTTGCTGCATGAGTACTTGGGTACTGACTGAATAATTACACTTCTGCAAGGAGATTGTCTAGCTGAATGTATAACTGCTTCACTTTTAGCACAGTACATAGATAGGCACATACTGCTGAATGCCTCACTACAATACTGAAACAGCAGTGTCAGAGTGTTTAGTGGAACTGCAAGGATTCAGACTGGGCAATTGAAGGTTTAAAAGACAAGTTTGCAGGTGCGTAGAAGAGTGCATGCATACTCGACAGGGGTTTGAAGCAGTCCATGCCCTAAGGCCTACTTTGCTGCATGAGTACTTAGGTACTGACTGAATGATTACAGTTCTGCGAAGAGAGTGTCGAGCTGAATGTATAACTGCTTCACTTTTAGCACAGTGTATAGATGAGCACATACTGCTGTTTGGCTCACTACAATACTGAAACAGAAATGGCAGAGTGTTTGGACGGAGTGTAAGGATACAGACTGGCCAATTGAAGGTTTAAAAGACAAGTTTACAGGTGCATACAAGAGTGCATGCATAGTCTATAGGGGTTTGAAGCAGTCCATGCCCTAAGGCCTACTTTGATGCATGACTACTTGGGTACTGACTGAATGATTACAGTTCTGCAAGGAGAGTGTCTGGCTGAATGTATAACTGCTTCACTTTTAGCGTAGTATATAGATAGGCACATACTGCTGTATGGCTCACTACAATACTGAAACTGTAGTGGCAGAGTGTTTGGAGGAAGTGTAAGGATACAACTGGGTAGTTAAAGGTTTAAAAGACAAGTTTTCGGGTGCATAGAATAGTACATGCATAGTAAATAGGTGTTTGAAGCAGTCCATGCCCTAAGGCCTACTTTACTGCATGAGTACTTGGGTACTGACTGAATAATTATACTTCTGCAAGGAGAGTGTCTAGCTGAATGTATAACTGCTTCACTTTTAGCACAGTGCATAGATAAGCACATACTCCTGAATGCCTCACTACAATACTGAAAAAGCAGTGTCAGAGTGTTTAGTGGAACTGTAAGGATACAGACTGGGCAATTGAAGGTTTAAAAGACAAGTTTGCAGGTGCATAGAAGAGTGCATGCATAGTCTATAGGGGTTTGAAGCAGTCCATGCCCTAAGGCCTACTTTGCTGCATGACTACTTGGGTACTGACAGAATAATTACACTTCTGCAAGGAGAGTGTCTGGCTGAATGTATAACTGCTTCCCTTTTAGCACAGTGTATAGATAAGCACATACTGCTGAATGCCTCACTACAATACTGAAACAGCAGTGACAGAGTGTTTAGTGTAAGTGTAAGGATACAGACTACAAAATTGAAGGTCAACAGACCCCCGGGACCACGCACACAATTCAGCGAAGACATCGCTGACTTCATCAGACCGCACGCCCTCCCCTCAGCTGACTACATCCTCCTAGGGGACCTCAACTTCCACCTAGAGAACAACAAAGACCGCAACACCACCACCCTGCTGGACAACCTCGGACTCAAGCAACTGGTGACCACCCCCACCCACTATGCCGGCCACACATTTGACCCCGTCTTCTCCTCCAGCAAGGACATCTCCTTCAGCCACACCACCGGACTCCACTGGACAGACCACAGCTGCGTCCACTTCAGCTTCAGTAGGACCATCACTCACCACCACCCGCAACAGGTTCCCCGCAGAAGCTGGAACAGGATCACCACCGACCAACTCACCACATCCCTGAGCCAGAACCATCCCGCCAGCTCAACGAACCCCAACCAAGCCGCCGACAACCTCACAAGATGGATCACCAACTGCGCAGATGACCTTGCTCCACTAAAGACACCCCCGGTCAGACCCGGCAGCAAGAAAGCATCCTGGTTCACCGACGAACTCAAGCGCTCCAAGAAGAACTGCCGGGCCCTCGAGAAAGCCTGGCGCAGAGACTATGACCACACTCAAGCACGCCACCCGAAAACACCACCAGCTGATCCACACCACCAAGAAAACCGCATTCAAGGAACGACTGGACAACAACGCATACAACAGCAAGGAACTCTTCAACATCGTCAAAGAGCTCTCGAACTCCAGCGCCGGAAACAACAACATCACTCCCTCGCAAGACCTCTGCAACTCGCTCGCCTCGTTCTTCCACAGCAAGATCGCAGACATACACAACAGTTTCAGCACACAGCCGACGCACCCTACGACCATACCAACGCCCCCTACCACCACCCTCCGCGCCTGGACCCCGGTCAACACCGAAGACACCATCCGCACGATGAACTCCATCTACTCCGGATCACCAGCCGACCCCTGCCCTCACCATGTCTTCAACAAGGCCGACTCTGTCATCGCACCCCATCTCCGGGACATCATCAACACCTCCTTCGACACCGCCACCTTCCCAGAGAGCTGGAAGCACGCTGAACTCAGCGCCCTACTGAAGAAACCATCAGCGGACCCCACCGACCTCAAAAACTACCGCCCCATCTCGCTCCTTCTTTTTCCTGACAAAGTAATCGAGAAGATCGCCAACAGACAGCTGGCCGCCTTCCTTGAGATGAATGGATCCCTCGACCACTCACAGTCCGGCTTCCGGGCCAACCACAGCACCAAGACCGCCCTCATCGCAGCCACCGACGACATCCGAGCCCTGCTCGACAACGGGGAAACAGCGGCCCTCATCCTCCTGGACCTCTCCGCAGAGTTCGACACTGTCTGCCACCGCACCCTAGTGCAGCGCATGAACAACATCGGAATCCAGGAGAAGGCACTGGAGTGGATCATCTCCTTCCTCGCCAGAAGAACACAGAGAGTCCGCCTCCCCCGTTCAGATCCGAGGCCACCGAAGTCATCTGCGGCGTACCGCAAGGTTCATCACTCAGCCCCACGCTGTTCAACATCTACATGAGCCCCCTCGCGGCCATCGCACGCCAACACAACCTCAACATCCTCTCCTACACCGACGACACCCAGCTGATCCTCTCCCTCACCATGACCCTGCAACCGCCAGAAGCAACCTACACGAAGGGATGAAAGACGTAGCCAAGTGGATGATGAACAGCCGCCTGAAACTGAACTCAGGTAAGACGGAAGTCCTCATCCTGGGATCATCACCCTCCGGCTGGGACGACTCCTGGTGGCCCCCTGGGCAGATGCACCCAAACCAACGGACCACGCACGCAACCTGGGCTTCATCCTGGACTCCTCCCTCTCGATGACCAGACAAGTCAACGCCGTCTCCTCGTCATGCTTCAACATCCTACGCATGCTACGCAAGATCTTCCGGTGGATCCCAACCGGAACCAGGAAGACGGTCACCCAGGCCCTCGTCACCAGCCGACTGGACTACGGCAACTCCCTCTATGCCAGAACCACAGCCAAACTCCAGAAAAGACTCCAGCGCATTCAGAACGCCTCAGCACGACTCATCATGGACATCCCCTGACACAGCCGCATCGCCGGACACCTGAGAGACCTGCACTGGCTCCCCGTCAACAAGAGAATCACGTTCCGACTCCTCACCCACGCACACAAAGCTCTCGAAAACAAAGGCTCCAAATACCTCAACGACCGCCTGACCTTCTACACTCCCACCCGCCAGCTACGATCGACCAGCAACGCCCTCGCCACCGTTCCCCGCATCCGAAGAGCCACCACAGGAGGAAGATCCTTCTCCTACCTGGCTGCCAAGGCGTGGAACTCCCTCCCCATCCACCTCCGCCTGACCCAAGACCACCTCTCCTTCAGGAAGCAACTCAAGACCTGGCTGTTCGAGCAGTAGAGGACCCCCGTCCCCCAAGCGCCTTGAGACCCTCCGGGTGAGTAGCGCGCTATACAAATGCTTTGATTGATTGATTGATTGAAGGTATAAAAGAGAAGTATGCAGGTAGATACAAGACGTCATGCATAGTGCATAGGGATTTCAAGCAATCCATGCCCTGAGACCCACTTTGCATATTTTGAATCAATAGAATATTGTAAACAGTGTGTAAGTGAATCTATAAGTGCTTCACTTTTAGTACAGTGAATGCATTAGTAGATAGTGCTCAAACCTTTATTATTATTAAACAATAAATGTATTCTTCTAACATCTCATAATTTAAAAGAGCTTCTAAAAGAAGTTCATCGGCTATTTCATTGACATCATTTTGCTGGTTAGCAATTTCAGAATTTATATCTTAAATTCGATATCATCCAATGCTTCCACAAAATCAGCATCAAAGCTTTCGTCTTGGAAATCACAGCTCATATCTGCAGCACTAATTTCTTGTTCTTCACTCTCGCTGCCTGTGAGAGGTACGTTTAGTTCTTCTATGAGACTGTTGCTAATTTCCAAAGTGTCCTCCGTATTGTTCTGTTCTCTTTCCATATTTAATCTGTTATGTTGTAGGTCCTTGTACAAAAATATAAACACATCATTACATAAGTTTTCTTTAATACATAATACAAAACTAGCTTTATCAACTATTTTGGCCTTAAAAAAATATTATATAAATACCATTGTCTAATAACATTCCAACATTAGAGTTTTAGTACGTTATAAGGTTATATAAGTATAATTACTTAAAAGGATATCCTGTTCTTAAGTTTTCTTAAATTTTGAAACCAGTCACTCCTTATGACTATAGGAAAAGACTCAGGCTGTTATAGTAAAATGCAGTACTAAAAAATGTAGTTATATGTCTATTCACCTTACCCGTTCCAAACTAGTAAATGTGTTTTAGTAAAGTGCAAGGAATACTGTTGGTTTTCCAGAATAACACTGTGTATCTGTGTGTATTTATGTACCATTATCACACTAGTTTTTGAATACGTCATGTGTTTTCACATACATCAATTCTTAAAGACCTATCCAGTACTCATCTTTTAATATAATTAGAAAGTAGTGATTCCTTATATAAGTCGAAAATACTCACAGCAACAGGTATAGAACACCACTTCAACAGAAAGTATTGTGTATGATGAGGACATATTTACATAGAGAAGAAAAACTACACACAGTAACTTATCCTGTCCTAAACATAAAAGAGTATTTGAAAACACTCTCTGTTACATATTTTATGTAGAACAATTTGATCTCTTTTTTAATCCTAAAACTCTCTGGTCTTTCTATTTAATACCATACTGGTACGTTGCAGAAAGCTGTTCTGAAGCCATGTTCCATTTTAAAGATCTCTATAATAAAAGTCTCTGGCATTTTTTAAACATATGTTCAAAGATAGTAGGTCCTCAGGTACACTCAGTATATATGTTAACTTTCTCAAATGTCTTTAAAAGATACAAACCATCATTGCACAAATATGTACTCCATCCATCTCTTGTTCAATCAGCTCTGTAGAAGCACATCCCATTGACTATTTTTTATAGTTACTTATACTTACCTTAAAAATAATAAATAATAAAAAAAGTATATATGATAAATTTAGCATCTGTGGAAGACAAGAAAAAAACAGTTACAATATATATTTTACAACACAAAATAATTTCTAAAGCATTTCATTTGCCTTTTTTGCTGTTCTCAGAATATATTGAATTTCACTAGAAACAGTGAGTTCAATAGTACTCATCACATAACAGCGGGCAAAAAAAGACAATCAATAAGATTATCTTAAAAAAAACATTCAACATTCTCAATAACAATCTAAAAAATAGAAATAAAGCATATTTTAAATGTTTTTTTCTAAGAGCAATTTCTTATGTAAATATGAGACATCTCAAACAATCATAAGATGACAAAACATGATTAATTTTCATACACTGTAAATAATGTTACTTACAAATATATGCTGACAAAATATACAACAAAAAGTCCTTAATGGTTTTAGATACTTTTCCTCATGGCCAAATAGTCTGTGTCAAATTCTTAGTTTGGAAGTTGTTCAATAGTAATCCTCAGCGTCCGCCTCCCAGCCTTCTGATCCAAAACCACCTACATCATTTGCGGCCTCCCCCAGGGCTCATCCCTCAGCCCGACGCTATTCAACATCTACATTGCCACCCTCACACAAGTGGCCCACCATCACAACCTCAACATCATCTCCTACGTAAGCATGGGCTGAAAATTCCTTCCGCTCGCGGAATTTGCGGATTTCCCGCGATTTTGCAATCCGCGAATCTTGCGAAATCGCGGTAAAATCCGCTAATCAGCGGGGACAAATTTTCAGCCAAGCACTTACAGGGTTACAGCAGCAGGTGCAAAAGTTGAAGCAAATTTTTTGTAACCTTTTACAAAAGGGTTTTTCTTTTTTGTTTGTCCTCATACGCCAGTAAAGATATTTTCGATATTGATTATACAGAGAATCTTTATGGAAGCTCTTTTTGCAGACACCCAGTATAAGTTTCACGGTACCACCATGTCAACAATCAACTCAGTCTCCCATTTTACCAGACCCTTGGACTGATCTTAGGGTGATTCATTCCGCAAAAAGGCATAATCATTGGACAAAGTTAATTCATAGCCCATCGAGCCAGTTAATACAAGGAGTCCAAAAATGCTTCCTTCTCTTCCATACCACTTTATCCAAACTAAGAGTATGCCTGATTGCCCTAATCCAATCTAAATATAATGGTGCAGTGGTGCTCACCCACAATTTACATATTTCCCTACGGGCTAAGATGATTAAATACAAAAATAACGTATTACTATCTTGAGGTACTTCCTCATAATTGGAGGGAATTCCCAAAAAAACTTGTTGTGTACTGACCTGTATTTCATACCCAAAGAGGGCTTTCATACCTTCATGTACTTCAAACCAAAATTGTGTAAGTGCGGGACAGGTCATAAACATATGGAGGTCATCTGCTTTTTCCAAATTGCACTTTGGACAACAAGGTGGAGGCCCCTTTGAGAATTTAGCAAGCCTAGCCGGGGACCAGTATACCCTGTGAAGAGAAAACAAGTGATTCCGCTTTAAATTGGCAGGTGAGACCGTAAGATGTAGTAAATCAAAGGATACGTGCCATAGATTCTGCAAGTCGACATCCAAAACTTGGTCCCTCCAAAGTTGTTCCGGAAGGCTAAACTCTCCATCTTCTCCCTCGAGTATTGTCCAATAAAGCACTGATGTTTTAAGGATTCTTGTTTTCTTCATTAAAACCTTTATCCTCTGTAACAGCCTGGTCCCAGCTTTTAATTTGAAAGTACTTGAATTTGGATACATTTTTATCTGTCAAAACAGAAATGTCTTCCCAACTCAAAAGGTTCCCTGCAGGCAATAGCTGACTCCATAATCTGATGTTTGCACTCTGCAGAGCTATAGAAAGTAGATCTTTAGTCCATTCGGGAGAGCTGGGGGAGTCCCAAATTGGGGCTATAGCAGCATAATATGGGATGTTCAGCATTTTTCTTACTCTGGCCCACACATATGCCATATCTCTAAGAACCTTTAAGCGCACTTTTTTGAAAAAACGCATTTCTCCAAACTTAAACATAAATGCATGAGACCCTCCCTGAATCTCAGATAGCATATTTTGAAACATGAAGTCTGTTTCTGTCCCCCCTAAAGTATCAAATAGGCTTATTCCAGCTTTCAATAATAGGGTCCAGGCATATACTCTCAAATCTGGTGCGCACAGCCCACCCTTGCCTTTTTTTCTACGAAGCTTTTTCCAAGAAATTCTTATGCCTTTTGAGGCCCAGATAAAAGAATTCCATTTGGCTTGGATCTTAGTTAGTCTGGCTTCTTTAAACGCGAGTGGGATATTCTGGAATATATATATTATTTTAGGTAACAGCATCATTTTTACTATATTGATCCTACCAATTAGAGTCAAAGGCAGCAATGACCAATTTTTTAAGGATTCCGCCATTTCTTTATCGATCTTTACAAGGTTTTTTTCTGCAAGTTGATTTATGTCCTGTGTGATTTGAATTCCCAGATATCTAATTTGTTTTTTTTAAATTGGAATGTGATTGGCCTGGGTTATATTCCAGCACATACATTCTGATTTGGCTTGGTTAATCAGATATCCAGAAACTTGGCCAAACTGCTCTGCAGCTTTATATATGAGAGGAATTGATTTGATAGGGTCAATAGTGTATATCATCAAATCGTCCGCATATAAAGCGACTTTTTTCACCCAATTTTTATATTTAAAAGGAAGAATATCTTGATCTTGTCTGATCTTTTCTGCAAATGATTCCATATATAGGTCAAAAAGCAAGGGTGATAACGGGCACCCTTGTCTTGTCCCTCTTTGGATTTTTATAGGAGAAGATAAGCTGCCATTTATTAATAATCTAGCTGAGGGAGCTTGGTAGAATGCTGCTATTACCCTACGAAAGTTTTTTCCTAAATTAACCTTTTCTAATACTTTGGCCAGGAATTCCCAATTAACGCGGTCAAAAGCCTTTGCGGCATCTAATGTAATGACCACTAGTGGAACTTTATATTGAGAAGCAACATCTATTGCACCCACCAAAGCTTGTGTAAGATCTTGTATAGAGCGACCTCTGATAAAGCCCTTTTGATCTAGGTGTAGAAGTTTACCTGCTGTGCCGTTTAATCTTTCCGCTAATATATTTGCCATGAGCTTGTAATCAGTGTTAAGGAGGGAGATTGGCCTATATGAATCACAGTGAAATGCTCTCTTCATTGGTTTTAAAATAAGAACCACTATGGCATCATTCCAAGAGACAGGAATTTTGCCTCCTTCCTCGAATATAAAGGTAAATAGCAGTTTCAGAATTGGTATTACTACAGGTGCTATTAGTTTATAGATCTCTGAAGGTAGCCCATCAGGGCCTGGGGCCTTACTTCTCTTGGCGGAATCTATCGCCGATGCTATTTCAGTGGAGCTAATCTCTCTATTAAGATTATGCAAGGCCTGTTCATCTAAAGCTTGAACCTGATATTGGTCAAGCCATGACTGTATTAATTGTTGTTGTGGGAGTAAATCTTCTCTATAGACTTCATCAAAGTGATGGTAGAAAGCCTGCTCAATATCTATTCTATTATCTGAAATCACATCCGAATTTATGATCTGTACTTCCTTTATAGAGTTCTTCTTGATATCCTTTTTTTGTTTTCCAGGCTAAGAGGTTTCCACTGACCTCTCCGTATTCAAAGTGAGCTAATGAGCTAGCCTGCCAACGCTTCCTCAGCCTTCCATCTAATACCTGCTCTAACTGTAATTTACAAGTTAACAGATCTTTTTTATTGTTATTCTTTTCATCTGGTAGACTGGGAGCTAATACAATTTGTTCCAAGGCTTTAATTCTTGCTTCGATCTGTGAAATTTGCGCCCTATATGCTCGATGTTTTGCAACTTGAAGTGCTAATAATCACCATCTCAAAAACGCTTTATACGTGTCCCAGACAATTGGGAGTGTAGCTGTACCTAGATTGAGAGTAAAAAACTCATTTGATTCCTCTATCAGTTTATCTACTACATCTTCCTCCAACGGAATACTTCTATCGATCGTCCATCTCCTAACCAGCTGAGAACCTGACAATTTTAAGGTTAAAGTAACCGCTGAGTGATCAGAAATATGGGCACCAAGATGTTTTATCTCCTCCACTTGCATAGCTAGGTGTTCTGCAATTAAAAAAAAGTATAGTCTAGATTTATGTCGTAATTTCTTATTGTGGGATGTGAATTCTCTTTTTGTACCATTTTTTTGTCGCCAAATGTCTTTCCAGCCAAACTGAATAATCGCATTGGATAATACAGCCCTCGTTTTAGGATTATGTGAGAATATAGCAGAGGATGACTTGTCCAACTTTGGATCAAGTACTAAATTAAAATCCCCTGCAAAAATAACAGGATCCTCAAAATCTAGGAGTTCAACAAAAAGGTCTTTTAAAGGGAGGGTGTCATCTAAGTTAGGACCATAGTATCCCACGATCGTAAATTTATACGAATGTTGTTTTATATTTGCTATAACCCATCTCCCCTTTTTATCAGACTTAGATTGTAGCAAATTTATCTCTGAATTGGATTTAATCAATATGGCAACCCCTTTAGTGGACATTTGTTGCAAAGAGGTTATCACCTGCTGGATCCATTTTTTTTCCATAAAGATATATCTTAATTCTTGTTCGGTAGAGTGAGTCTCTTGTAAAATAAATATATTTTCAGGTGCGTCCTTTAAATACTGGAGAATTCTCTCTCTTCTATGTTTAACTCGTAACCCGTTCACATTCCATGACAAAATATTGATGTATGATGCAGTAGCTACCCTACCGTGTGCTATATCTCCTAACAAAGGTATAAGCAAACTAAACAAATAAAATTTGAATATGGTGATTTGGACATTTTTTTTACTTTTTTTCCCAATGCTCCCCACCCAGTGCCCTGCCCTCCCCCCCCCCCCCAGTCCTGGCCCTCCCATGCTCCCCTGGAGAACCCCCTCCTTTTCTTGGCCTGACTTGGCCATTGAGACTCCTCCACCCGGGTGTATCATCTATATAGGTTAAGAGTGGTGAAAAAAGTACGGCTAACCATGTTAATAATAGAGAATGCATAATCTGAGGACTACAGTAGTTTTCAATATTTATTAGCTTGCTCTCTTTGATTATCGTCTGTAAGTAGTTGTAAATATTCTTCTGCCTCATCCAATCTTTTTAGGACTTTCATTTTATTTTTATACATCACTTTCAGTGATGCAGGAAATTTAAGCTGAGCAGTAGCGCCTAGTTGTTTAAAGGGTTCTAAGAGCTTGCCGAGCTCCCATTGCCTAGACGCAGTAATAGAAGAGACATCAGATCTAATCTGATAAGAAAACCCATCTGACGAAAGTTCGCTGGTTCTTAAGGCTCTGTTGAGGATCTCTTCTTTTAGAGTGTAAGACAGAAAATGCACTAGGATCTTTCTAGGTCTGCTTTTATTCGGATTCAGCCTGAATGGGTCTCTGTGGACTCATTGAATATCTTTTAATATTTCTTCTTCCGATACCTCCAGCTCGGTGGTTTGATTAATCAGTCTGGCCACAAACTCTTTAATATTGCCCGCCTCTGCCCCTTCTGGGACTTTCAGTAGGCGCAGATTATTTCGTCTTTGTGCGTTTTCTAAGGACTCCATTTTTTCTTGGAGTCCTTGCTCCCTTAGTCTAAGATCCTCAAGCTTTTTATTATGCTGAGTGGCAAGCTTTTTTAAATCTGTCACTGAGGATTCCAGTTCAGTAGTCCTGGCAGCTAATGCATCAAATTTGTCTTTTAACTCCTGCTGGTTAGTTAGTGTCGCTTCAAACCCACTTTTTACCTCATAGCTCAGAGCTTTTAACATCGCTATGACCGACTGGTCCATAGTTTCTACATTTGAGGGAGCCGCGAGTACATGATCCTTACTATTAGTATTCATTGTTTGCGTTGATGCTTCCCCTACTAAATCAGGTTCAGGTTCCTTGCCCTCAAAACTATGCGTGGTATATTGTTTCAAGGATTCTGCTGATTCAAACATTTGCTCCAGCTCCGAATCCATCCCTAAACCTTCTAAGGGTTGATATTTGTTAGCAGTCAACACCCCCTTTATTGGCACCCCAGCTGAGGTCTCGTCGGACAATTTAAGTTCCAAAACTGAAGGTACGGTTTTAAAATATGCCTTCAGAGACGGAGGTGGCTTTGCCCTTTCAACTGTCTTCTGTGCTTTAATGTTCTTTTTTCAAATTTTCTTAAACCTTAATTTTGGCTAAAGAAGGGATGTCTGTCGGAACATTTAGTATAGGTTGCTTCCCCCTCTTGCTTCTGAGAGTATATCCCAAAGCCTGGGAGCCTGAAGTCTCTTTTTCTGACATATACAAATCAGGGTTTCCGTAAGAGACCTACTTAGCCCATTGCATTGTTGACTTAGTAGTTTTAATTTAGTACTTTGAATGCTGCCCCCTAAACAGAGAGACCTATATCTGTAGCCAGCTCTTCTCCCCTTCTTCAGCTCATGCGCTGCATTTACCCATCGTATCAGCCCCTTATTATATAATCCTACCTTTGGGATACAGGGAGCAGTTCGTGAAAACAGAGGAGTTACGGCTCCCGCCGTAACAGTGTGGATGTTCCCCTCCAGGCTGCCTCAACTGCCGACTCCCAGCAAGAAGAATATCAAATTGCTGCTGTGAGCTGAAAAGCCGGTCTGTTTCCTCACAATGTACTGTGATATGATCCGTAATATGGTCCGTTTTTGCTGCTACAGCTGCTTTCCCTCCGTAGCTGATTCGCGCTTCAGGGCTCTGCTTGCTTTTACAGACTCAGGACCGTTGTCCGTCCGTTTGCCAGTTTGTAGCAGAGGCGGCAGTGGCCATGCTCCACGACGAAGCCCCACGTTGCAAACTACTTCACCGCTCACCACCAGCGCCGCAGCCGCAGACCCGCCTGCCTCAGTCAGTCTGCTCAGTCCGCTCGTAAATGTGTTTTAGTAAAATGCAAGGAATACTGTTGGTTTTCCAGAATAACACTGTGTATCTGTGTGTATTTATGTACCATTATCACACTAGTTTTTGAATACGTCATGTGTTTTCACACACATCAATTCTTAAAGACCTATCCAGTACTCATCTTTTAATATAATTAGAAAGTAGTGACTCCTTATATAAGTCGAAACTACTCACAGCAACAGATATAGAACACCACTTCAACAGAAAGTATTGTGTATGATGAGGACATATTTACATAGAGAAGAAAAACTACATACAGTAACTTATCCTGTCCTTCTAAACATAAAAGAGTATTTGAAAACACTCTCTGTTACATATTTTATGTAGAACAATTTGATCTCTTTTAATCCTAAAACTCTCTGGTCTTTCTATTTAATACCATACTGGTACGTTGCAGAAAGCTGTTCTGAAGCCATGTCCCATTTTAAAAATCTCTATAATAAAAGTCTCTGGCATTTTTTAAACATATGTTCAAAGATAGTAGGTCCTCAGGTACACTCAGTATATATGTTAACTTTCTCAAATGTCTTTAAAAGATACAAACCATCATTGCACAAATATGTACTCCATCCATCTCTTGTTCAATCAGCTCTGTAGAAGCACATCCCATTGACTATTTTTTATAGTTACTTATACTTACCTTAAAAATAATAAATAATAAAAAAAGTACATATGATAAATTTAGCATCTGTGGAAGACAAGGAAAAAACAGTTACAATATATATTTTACAACACAAAATATTTTGTAAAGCATTTCATTTGCCTTTTTTGCTGTTCTCAGAATATATTGAATTTCACTAGAAACAGTGAGTTCAATAGTACTCATCACATATCAGTGGGCAAAAAAAGACAATCAAACATTCAATAAGATTATCTTAAAAAAAAACATTCAACATTCTCAATAACAATCTAAAAAATAGAAATAAAACATATGTTAAATGTTTTTTTCTAAGAGCAATTTCTTATGTAAATATGAGACATCTCAAACAATCATAAAATGACAAAACATGATTAATTTTCATACACTGTAAATAATGTTACTTGCAAATATATGCTGACAAAATATACAACAAAAAGTCCTTAATGGTTTTAGATACTTTTCCTCATGGCCAAATAGTCTGTGTCAAATCCTTAGTTTTGGAAGTTGTTCAATAGTAATCCTCAGCGTCCGCCTCCCAGCCTTCTGATCCAAAACCACCGACATCATTTGCGGCCTCCCCCAGGGCTCATCCCTCAGCCCGACGCTATTCAACATCTACATTGCCACCCTCACACAAGTGGCCCGCCATCACAATCTCAACATCATCTCCTACGTAAGCATGGGCTGAAAATTCGTTCCGCTCGCGGAATTTGCAGATTTTCCGCGATTTTGCAATCTGCGAATCTCGCGAAATCGCTGTAAAATCCGCTAATCAGCGGGGACGAATTTTCAGCCAAGCACTTACAGGGTTACAGCAGCAGGTGCAAAAGTTGAAGCAAATGTTTTGTAACCTTTTACAAAAGGGTTACAAAGAAATTAACTTCAACTTGGGCACCTGCTGCTGTAAGCCTGTAAGTGCTTCCTGGCGCCTCGTTGCCTACTTGCAACTATTCTCTGACCCTGCTTTGACCCTTGAAGCAGGGTCAGAGAATAGTTACAAGTAGGCAATGAGGCGCCTGTCACGAAAATTAAACCTCAACAGGAAGCACTGACAGATATAAAAACAAGCATTTGCAATGCAATAGGTCTCGCATTAGGAAAGTTTGAGCTATTGGTCTCGTAAATGACAATTTTTTTATTTATGTGTTGGTTTTGAAAATAGCTAAATTAATAGCTTTGTCATTTACAATGCCAATAGTTATAACTTTCGCAAATGTGACACCTATAGCATTTGTAATGCAACATGTTTTGTATTTACGTGACTTAGCTGCATTGATATTACAAATTACAATGGCTTTTAATTTTTTTAAATAATTAATACTTTAATAAAAGTGATTTTAATTTATAATGGCAATAGCTTAAACTTTTGTAAATAACTTTTGTGAAGATTATGTTCAGTGTATTTCATTGTGACGAAAATCCAAGAACAGAAGTGAAAAATTAACATCTTTTTGTGACATTTGTAATAAAGTTTGAAACATTGAGAGAACATATTTGAACCAGTTGCTGTTGAATGGTTGCGCATATTGATGCTGGGGTGGTGCTGAGTGGTGCTGTGGTGGTGCTGAATGATGCTGTGGTGATGCTGAGTGGTGCTGTGGAGGTGCAGAGTGATACTGGGATGGTGCTGAGTGATGATGGGGTGGTGCTGAGTGGTGCTGTGGTGGTGCTGAGTGATGCTGTGGTGGTGCTGAGTGATGCTGTGGTGGTGCTGTGTGGTGCTGTGGTGGTGGTGAGTGATAATTTGGTGGTTCTGAGTGATGCTGTGGTGGTGCAGAGTGATGCTGTGGTGGCGCTGAGTGGTGCTGTGGTGGTGCTGATTGGTGCTGTGGTGGTGCTGAGTGATACTGTGGTGGTGCTGAGTGATGCTGTGGTGGTGCTGAGTGGTGCCATGGTGGTACTGAGTGATAATGTGGTGGCGCTGAGTGATGCTGTGGTGGCGCTGAGTGATGCTGTGGTGGCGCTGAGTGGTGCTGTGGTGGTGCTGAGTGGTGCTGTGGTGGTGCTGAGTGATGCTGTGGTGGTGCTGAGTGGTGCTGTGGAGGTGCTGAGTGATTCTGTGGTGGTGCTGAGTGATGCTGTGTTGGTGCTGAGTGATGCTGTGGTGGTGCTGAATGATGCTGTGGTAGCACTGAGTGGTGCTGTGGTGGTGCTGAGTGGTGCTGTAGTGGTGCTGAGTGATGCTGTGGTGGTGCTGAGTGATGCTGTGGTGGTGCTGAGTGGTGCTGTGGTGGTGCTGAGTGATGCTGGGGTAGCGCTGAGTGATGATGTGGTAATGCAGAGGGCAGAAAGGCACAAAAAGCAGTCTAACAAAGGGCAGAAGGGCAGAAAAACAAGGGAAAAACGAGTCTAACAGAGGGCAGAAGGGCACAAAAAAATCAGTCTAACAGAGGACAGACGGGCAGAAAAACAAGGGAAAAACGAGTCTAACGGAGGGCAGAAGGGCACAAAAAACTAGTCTAACAGAGGGCAGAAGGGCACACAAACAAGGGAATAACAGAAGGCAGAAGGGCACAAAAAACAAGTCTAACAGAGGGCAGAAGGGCAGAAAAACAAGGGAAAAACAAGTCTAACAGAGGGCAGAAGGGCACAAAAAACGAGTCTAACAGGGGGCAGAATGAATCCCGCCCTGCGTGTTTGTCCACGAAGATGCCACCTTTTTGTGCAATACCTCTACTCAACTGGAGTACTTTCTACTGTCTAATCAGTAAGTGCTCCCTCGTTGGCTAAATGTATAGGGGCAGATTTGCAATAACTGGCGCATCCCCAGGGATGCGCCAGTTATTGTGCGCCGCAGCTCCGCCACCCATGGTGCGCCGCATTGTAAATGCGGCGCACCATGTGGCAAAAATGGCACAGATGCGTCACGCATCTATGCCGTAAAAGCAGCGCATTGCTGGAGCTGCGTCGCGCTTGCAACGCAGCTCCAGCAATGCTCTGGGGGGCCCTATCTCCCCAATGCTGCATCAAGCCTTGCGCCTGCTTCAAGCAGGCGCAGGGTTTTGACGCAGCATTGGCCTAAAAGTGACTGAGTGAAATCTTGTAGATTTCACTCAGCCACTTTTAGAAAGGCATTCCTGCGCAGGAATGCCCTCCCCTGCGCCGGAACGCCTCCTGATGGCGCAGGGCTTTACAACGTGACACATCTCTCAGATGCGTCACGTTGTTAATACCCAGCACCATGGCGCATCTTTTGTGCTGCCGCTGCATCACAAAAGGGTCTCAGTAGAGGGTGGCAGTGGTGAACCAGAGGGTGGCAGTGATGAACCAGAGGGTGACAGTGATGAACCAGAGGGTGGCAGGGGTGAACCAGAGGGTGGCAGGGGTGAACCAGAGGGTGGCATTGATGAACCAGATGGTGGCAGGGGTGAACCAGAGGGTGGCAGTGGTGAACCAGAGGGTGGCATGGGTGAACCAGAGGGTGGCAGTGGTGAACCAGAGAGTGGCAGTGGTGAACCAGAGGGTGGCATGGGTGAACCAGAGGGTGGCAGTGCTGAACCAGAGGGTGGCAGTCGTGAACCAGAGGGTGGCAGTGGTGAACCAGAGGGTGACAGTGCTGAACCAGAGGGTGGCAGGGGTGAACCAGAGGGTGCTGCTATGAACCAGAGGGTGGCAGTGGTGAACCAGAGGGTGGCAGGGGTAAACCAGAGGGTGGCAGTGGTGAACCAGAGGGTGGCAGTGCTGAACCAGAGGGTGACAGTGGTTAACCAGAGGGTGGCAGTGGTGAACCAGAGGTGCTGTGATGAACCAGAGGGTGGCAGTCGTGAACCAGAGGGTGGCAGTGGTGAACCAGAGGGTGACAGTGCCGAACCAGAGGGTGGCAGGGTTGAACCAGAGAGTGGCAGTGCTGAACGAGAGGGTGGCAGTGGTGAACCAGAGGGTGGCAGGGGTGAACCAGAGGGTGGCAGTGGTGAACCAGAGGGTGGCAGGAATGAACCAGAGGGTGGCTGTGGTGAACCAGAGGGTGCTGTGCCCATAAACGACCGCATGGGTAACTTCGCCATGCAAGCAGCCCGCAAACACACAAAAAGCCCCGCGAACACGCAAAAAAACCCACGAACACGCAAAAAACCCCGCGAACATGCAAAAAAACAAAAATCCTCAAATTCGCAAAAATTCGCGGATTTTGCGGATTGCGAATTTGATTTCGCGCGAATTCGCGCAACGCGAATTCGCAAATTTTGCCCATACTTAGTCCTACGCCAACAACACCCAACTCATCCTCTCCCTCACCAAGGTGCCACATACTACCAAAAGCAACCTCCATGAGGGAATGAAAGCCGTCGCCAACTGCATAAGGATCAGCTCTCTAAACCTAAACTCGGACAAGACAGAGGTACTCATTCTCTGATCCACCGCTCACCCTGGGACGACTCCTAGTGGCCGACTACACTGTGAACAGTACCAACACCTACCGACCATGTACACAACCTAGGATTCATTCTCAACTCCTCCCTCTCCATGTGTAAGCAAGTCTACAACGTCTCCTCGTACTGCTACAACACCCTCCGCATACTCAGCAACATTTACAAGTAGATCCCAACCGAAAGAAGAAGAACAGTGACACAGGCCCTCATCAGCAGCAGACTAGACTATGGCAACACACTCTACACAGGAATTCCAGCCAAACACCTACAAGGGCTACAGCAAATCCAAAACACCTCCGCCAGACTGATCATCAATGTCCCCTGCTGCAGCCACATCACCCACCACCTGATACACCTACACTGCCTCAACGTCAACAAGAGGATCATCTTCAAGCTCCTCACCCTCACTCACAAAGTACTCTACAACACCAGACCAGTCTACCTTAACAGCAGTAATCCTGAAAGGCCAAATTTTGTTCCTTAAATTTCGGCTTTAAAAATATTAGGTAAGAATTTGGAAACTCTTTAGGCAAACGTTGGTTAAAAACCAATTGACTATCATTACAATGTATCCAAACTTTCTGACATTTTAAATAAACAATGTAATGTCCAGGTGTTGTAGAAGGACCATCATGGAAAATAATTACTACAGCTACAAAAGTTCTTCGTGATATTGATACTTGAGTAGCTACAACATTTTTAATTAAAGTTTCCAGTTTTCTTCCATCAGCTCTACAACGTTGCAGCATTAATATTACACACTGTCCATATCTTTGTATAACTAATCTTGATGACATTTGTGATTTACATTGGCTACACTCCATGTTTTGACTTGCTCCTCTAACTAGATTGTTAAAAGACACTGATTCACAGTCTGGTAAAGTCGAATATATAAATCTTTCAGTGTCTATGTTAGTGCTACATGTGAACAAACAATTTTCACAGTCCTGTTGCCATTTATAAGAAAGGCCAAAAAAGTTTTCAATATATATACCTTCATCTTCCAATACAACACAATATATATACATTAGAAATTCCTGACAATCTTGCTGAATATTCTGTGTAAATTGAGTAGAACCAGAACATTTGTCCAAAACATTTCGAATATCAGAAGCACTTTGTATTTTACTTTTATCACTACTACATTTCTCATAAACAGAAGATAACAACAAACAAAACCTTTTTTCCCGATTTTCAACAATTTGCTATTGCAAACTTTCCAGAAAAAAAACAACATTAACAACTACATTAGCATAGCAGTTGACACCAGAACTATTTTCAAACTGATAACCAACAATCTCTTCAACCGTGTCCTTTTTCTATTTGCTTGCAATCACAACTTCATCTTGTTTTTTGTCTTTCTCTACAGCTTCACTACAGATATTCTCATATCTTCTTTTACTACCTACCACACGCTTTTCAAATACCGGATATTGACCTAAATTGGGTGCATATTCTCTTCTTAACCTAGTATACTCTTTGACACAATTTGCATCTGCACTAATCTTTCTCTCATCACAATCAATCAACTACAATCCAGATAAAGTTCTCACTCAAGACAAAGCAACATATGCCAGACCCTCTTTAAACACAGTACTTCCAATATTCACTAAAGCATTATCTACACTTAAACCTTGAGATTTATGAATGGTCACCGCATACGCCAAAGAAACAGGAAACTGTTTTCTGCAAACATACAAATCTTTTGCTGAACAACGACTAAATTGTTTTACTTCTTCAATTTGATCAAATTTAATTTTCAAAAATTCAATACCCTCTCTATTTACGTAAATAACGAAATCAACAACTTTACCCACATTCAAATTACGTCGTAAAATTACCCTACAGTTTACACATGCATATAAATTCTTTTCTAAACCAGCAGTTTTACTTATCGATTTCTCTGAAGAATACAATTTCCTCTTCAACTTTTCAGTCAAAATAATAGTGATTCCTTCATGCTCTATTTTATCGATAGCTTCCAATTTTATAATTTCTTCATTTTCCAACTTTAAAATTTCTTCATTGAATATAGAACATTCACGCAGTGTTGGCATTAAGCAGATTACAGATTTGTTTTCTGCAATTCTCATATATATTTTCTCAGGAACAATATTCTCATTTGGAAACAAATTGGAAAGTAATCGTCTCTGTAAAGCTTGATTGCCATGTTCAGTCACTTTTCCAATTCTTATATCTTGAAGATTAGTTCCATAATCAGCATCATTTGCCTGTCGCTTTTTTGTAATAAGTTCCTTATACTCAAAATATGACCAAATATTAACATTTCCAATGCTCCCCAAAGGCTTTCTAGTATCTTCATGCGCCAGTTAAAAACTGGTTGTCCTTTTACAGGAGTAAGTTGTAGTAGATCTCCAAAAACTATAACGTGTTTCCCTCCAAATAATACGTCATACTCCGTTTTAAGAATTTGCTGCATTCTTAAATGCACAAAGGCAAGCATTAAGTTTGATACCAAGCTTACCACATCAATAATAAGAAGTTTCATTTTCTTCAAGACTCTTGAAACTTCACAACAAGCTTCTCCAGATAGCTTGTGGTATTCCAAATTGTTTTCATGCTCTACTGGTAGCATTAATAAACAATGTAAAGTAATTTCTTTAATAATGTGTGCTGCCAACCCAGTTGGAGCAGTGACAACACAAGACAAATACAACTCAGTTGTTTTCTGTAGATCAGTTGTAATTAATTTAATTAAAAAACATTTTCCTATTCCAGCTTGTCTAGTCATGTACATTCGGATAGGTGGAAATGATAAGCAAGAGCACTCTTTCTTTTCATGAAGTAATCCATGGTCAATCTGTTCTCTCACTTGGTCATATATTTGTTTCTGCTCAACATTTAGTTGTTCTTCCAAGTTTCCTAAGTTTGTTACATCTTCTTGAGCTTGATACATTTCTGTTTCCACCTCATCCATGGCAGTTGCTGCTTCATTTTGAACAATTGGTTCTCCTAGTGGATCCTGACTCTACGGAGCAGAAGTTTGACTGTCTTGAGAACTGTCTCTAGCAATCTCACCTGCAATTGTAGCTTCTTGCTCAATTTAGTTCAACATTTTCACATAATTAGCAAAAACAGGACATTGTATAGTATCTTTAGTTGCGTTGAACGAATCTTCATAGCTCTCAAAATCTCCAAGTAATTCCAATTCTGAACGCCACGGCTTGAAGAGTTGCAAAAGAGCTGAATAGTAACATTCCTTTTTGTCAGGAGTTTCGCAACTGAGTTTACGGTGATTAATCAAATGTCCTTTTCTTTGTTTCACCAAACATCCTTCAAAACCAATCACGGCATATATACCAATATTGATGTTTTCTGTAACATTCCGTTTAAAAATATAGTTCTGCAGCACTTCATAGAGACAAATATTCTCAAGATGATGACTTCTATTTGGATAATATGTATCCAACATATTTGTTTTCACAATATCTGTACTTTTTGGCTCTTTTTCAGCTAAATATTCAATTTTTTGTACAGATTTAAGTACTCGATTTCGTGTTGCAGCAAGACCTAGAATCACCCAAATGATTTTTCTAGATTTGGAGTATAGACTGGCAGATGATAAGCGATCCGAGCATTCATACGCTCCAATTTCTCGATGATATAACATCTTCAAACTGTAACTATCTAATTTCTTACTTACACTCTTCTCATGGGAAATCTCTTCCTACATTTCCTTCAATTCCGTCTTTTCTGATTTTATTATGTAGGATGTTACATATCGAGCAACAACAATGGAATTGTCCGCAACGTATTGAATATCCATGTTAGCATTCCAAATGGACAAAATAACTGGGTTGTAGTCATTTATGTATTTTGACTCTTCATTTCTTCTGAAGTTGTAGGTATTTTTTGGAGACTTTCTTGTGATAGTATGTCGCAAAGTTGACATAAAACTGTTCACTCTTCTTTTTGATATTACAGGACGTGGAAATCCAAAACGACATTTGGTGTAGAATTTGTCCTTAGATTTGTAATTTTGATGACAGTATTTCCCACAACGATGGCTTTGGAATCGTAAGACTTGTTGTCTTAAGTCCTTTTCTTCTGTGCTTTTGGGTATAGCACATGTAGCATATTCTTCAATAAAAGACAACACAGTATCATCCGGATCTGTTCCAAATTCGGGGGCATCTTTGATCCATATTAGCATATGTATGTGAGGAGCACCTCTCGCTCAATACTCCTTTCTCCAAAAGAAATCCAGAACCTCTCCAAGAGGAGTATTTTTTTTATTGGTGATAAAAGACATCATAGCTTCAAATCTATGATTGAAATACCTGCAACATTTACTGGATCCAAAGACCACAATTCTTCAGGTGTCTTGTATTCAATATTTACTATATTTTGATTTGCCTCTCGAGGAAATTGAAGTAAATCATCCCAAGCATATTCAGCACAGCTTAGAGTAAGGAACCATGTAGGAGTTCCTAAGTTCCTTAGCATACCTTTAAGTTCTCCATGACGACGGTACCAGTACTCATTAGTACCAGGCTGACATGCCATGAGATTAATCAACTGAGATTCCACAACATTTTGCAGATGTACACCTGTTTTCAATATATGGTTGACTGCATAAGAAAGTCCAGACAAGTCACACTCAAACAAAAGATGAAACAAATACGGAATACATTGTCGAAATCTTGGATCTTCTGCATACAATCTTGATGTCAGGTATTCAGATGCAGGAATCTGCACAGGTCGGTCATCATATCGTCCTCCTTTTCCTGTTGGAAACAACTGAGGGAAACAACGAGCTTCCAAGCTTTCTTCCCATACACTAATGGGACTTCCCTTTGCTTCTTTCATTTGGAATAACTCTATAGCACTCCCCATCAATTCTTTGGAATGAAGTGGATGAACACTGTAATGTTCGTAGATTTTTTCAGTTCTGGACACATCCACTTTTTCAATTTGTCCAGATGACGAGTCACTATCTTCTTCTACAGTTATTTCTTCTTCTCCCACATACACATTTTTATAGTATTGATTATTTTTTACCAGATACAACATTGCCTTTTTCACTTTCCTAACATCCACTAATTCTTGTCAGATTTTCTTACTCTTAGTAGGAACGGCATTAACAAGAATACCTAATGGTTCATCTTCTACATTTTTTACACCAATTGTTTCAATATTTTTCTTTACATCTAGAGGCAAATATACAACTCTTCCCTTTAATCTGAAGGAGGAAATGTCCCTGTCCTAGGCTCCATATGAACATTAGCCTGAAATGGATGCACACAATGAATAGGAATAGACTCATAGGTATTTAAATCCCTCAGTTCAGAAGGAATATTTACCAACTCAAGATTATTATGCACAGCTCTAGCAGGCATTTTGTTCTCGTCTAATTTGTTATAACAATATTTACAAATACGCTGATCAGAACCCAAATTAAAACAATTCTCTACCAACAAATACGGTGCAAATTCCTTCAGCTCATTATTATTTTCCTTTTCACTTTTTAAATACAGATCAACAGTCCTGGTCTGATGTTTATAATGAATTCATCAACAAAAAATACAAGAATAATTTGGCCTTTCACCTGAAATCACCTTAAACTTCGTAATTTATTGCTCAAAATTTGCTGTACTGCAATGTTGTACATTCTCTTCCACATTTCTTTCTATTAATGTACCATGTTCTGCACTGTCTTCCTCGGGACCAAAGTAACTAACCTGAATCTCTTCACAAACGTTCATTACATCTGATACAGATCCACGCAAAAGAGCACTGTTCAACTTTTTTAACATTAGGGCTGGACTTTTTGCATAATTAAATGTTCTGACTAATTTCCTCATTTGAGTATGATTTTTTTTATTTTTTTTTAATCAAATCTGTTTATTAGCATTTAGAATTTTACCAGCACAGTAGGTGCAGCATTCTAAATTCATCACAAGAGAAACGGACACTAGTTACACCTTATGACCATTGGTACAAGGAATAAAGATCAGAGTAGCCTCAAAAAACTCTATGTACTGGTTGGAAAAAGGTGCGGTTTATCTGGTTCATCCGCCCCACATTAGAGTTATGGCAGTTATCATTGGTTACTCTGAAGTGGTAAATTTGCCAGCCTCAACCCGAGGCGCCTCTGGTCTAGGGTGCAGCGTCCAGAGAATAATGAGTGAAAAAAGTGTTAAAGTAAATTGTGCAAAAAAGGAAAAAATGGTTAAAAATGGTAAATAACCCTTTGTTTTTTTAATGTAGTTTGTTTAACCACAAACTTTAAAAATTGGGTAATACTCCTTTTTAGACCAAGTTACTGGATCTAGCAGTATAGTTAGAAAAATACGTCGACATGTTTCAGCTCCTTGGGCCTGGATGGGTCTGTGGAGCTTTCGTCAGGACTAACAAACATAAAAAATTCGTACTCACACAACTTGTGTAGTATTTTGATATGGACACACGTTTTTTGGTTATGTAGTTGAGAATTTCTCCTTCACAATCTGTAATAAGATAGATATACACAACAATTGCACACTTTTTTCTTAATGCATTGCAGTTCTGATCACGATTGGTTAAGTAACATTTTTCTACTGCCAATACACAAGTTGTGTGAGTACGAATTTTTTATGTTTGTTAGTCCTGACGAAAGCTCCACAGACCCATCCAGGCCCAAGGAGCTGAAACATGTCGACGTATTTTTCTAACTATACTGCTAGATCCAGTAACTTGGTCTAAAAAGGAGTATTACCCAATTTTTTAAGTTTGTGGTTAAACAACCTACATTAAAAAAACCACAGAGTTATTTACCATTTTTAACCATTTTTTCCTTTTTTGCACAATTTACTTTAACACTTTTTTCACTCATTATTCTCTGGACGCTGCACCCTAGACCAGAGGCGCCTCGGGTTGAGGCTGGCAAATGTACCACTTCAGAGTAACCAATGATAACTGCCATAACTCTAATGTGGGGCGGATGAACCAGATAAACCGCACCTTTTTCCAACCAGTACATAGAGTTTTTTGAGGCTACTCTGATCTTTATTCCTTGTACCAATGGTCATAAGGTGTAACTAGTGTCCGTTTCTCTTGTGATGAATTTATAACTTCCTATGGGGAATGAAACGGAGATTCAGATCCCTTATCTCTCTTTTTGATTAACTATGGTGCAGCATTCTATATAACTCATTCACTTGGTGATGTCAAGTATTCCGGCAACTGTAAAATAACATGTCAAATAGGCACCACAACATTGCATATAAGTATCTCAACAATTAAGAGTAAGCGCCTGAAGCTGGCTGCAACGTAGGGAGTCTGCGTATCCCAGACCTGCATACAGAGATGATGTTTTGTAACAACTGCAAAATAAAAAGAAAAATGCATTGCGAACAGCAACATGAGCACAGACATACATTCATGTTTATCCCTTTCCTCTCACCCATCCCCCTCAGCCCCCCACCCCCACACGCACACGCACCCCCAACCTCAACTGTTCCTATATAATAAGCCTGTACATCTCAGCAGGGCAGTGTGTGTAATGCCCAGACATGGGAACATCTTGCGGTTTGCTCCAACCCCCAGTGTGCCTATCTAATCCCTCGCAGTCCCTCGCATTCGCGCAACTTTCTGGTGGCTGTAGGGCGTTAAGCATGTGCTCCCAGCGCTCTGCCATAGGTTCCCTGTGAAGTCCCACAGTTTCCTCGCGGCGTATGGCAGTACACTCCGCTCGGGCCCATGCCTGGAAGGAGGAGGTCCACGCCTGCACGCCAGGCAGGTCATGCGACTTCCATCTCCTCGTGAGGAGGCGCGTTGCCACCACCATCCCCAGGTCTAGGAACCGGGACGACACCTTGTCCTTGGGCGGTCTCTGGAAGTGGTGTAGAAGGTATTCAGGCCAGTTAAAGGGGATAGTACGCCCGGTACAGTACCTGAGCAGCTCACTGATGTCGCTCCAGTAAGTGCCCAGCCCAGGACAGTTCCACAAGAGATAAAGAAGATCTGCTCCCACCTCCCCGCACCTGGGGCAGGACGCGTCAGACCTATGGAAATACTTGTTTATTAGTTCAGGTGTGAGATAGGCCCTATGTACAACATGGAGCTGAATTTGACGAAAGCTCATGTTTCTGGGGATGCGCACTGGACTTTTCAGGATTTTCTCCCATTTTTTATCGGCGATTGCCCGTCCCAAATCTCATTCCCATTTGCCTCCAAGTGGGGCCAAACTGAGCTCCGTGTGTCTCTGTAGGGACGCGGTGAACCACCGTGCCAGGTGTCTACCCCTACCCATAACGTGAAGATATTGCATGGTTAGATGTTGCTCAGACTCCACCGTGACATCTCCCCACCTGGCCGTCATTCTCACTATTAGGGAGCGATGTAGTAGGAACCACCCTGGGGGAAGCCCATCGTCGGAGACCAGCGTCTCATAAGGCGTCAGTGTGCCATCCCTGTAGAGGTCACCCAGTGTCTCAACGTCTGCCTCCTGCCATTGCTCTAACACGGGGCACGTGAGAACCCCCTCTCCGCCCGGTGAACCCTCCAAGGGTACCGCAGGTGCATAGGGGAGCACCTTTCTTGTGAGGAACAGTGCTCTGCGGAAGCATTTGTACGCTACCGCCAGCAGCAGCAAGGCGGGTCGCTCAGATGCCGCCAGCGGGTGAAAGAGTTTAGTGACACGCTCCAGGGTGTATGGTGGCTCTCCAGCCGCCGTGTCGTCTCTCCCCCTATCTGCCAGCCAGTGGGCAATCCATTGGAGCTGCGTGGCCAATTAGTAGTGTTCAAAGCAGGGAGCGGCCAATCCACCCTTGTTCGTAGGTAGGAACAGTTCCCCCAGCGCCGGTGTCGGGACGCACCCCAGATAAAGTCTTGTAGGACCTAGTTGAGTGTGGAGAAAAAGGAGGCTGGTATAAATAGTGGAAGATTAACAAAATAGTGCAGGAGGCGGGTTAGCATGACCATTTTAGCAAGAGCCACTCTGCCCGTGGGTGTTAGCGGGAGCGTGGACCAGAACATATCTGATATCTGAGCGCTGCCACCGCACGGCCTAAATTTCCATCAAATAAGTCAGCCGGCTGACGGTAAATCTGAATCCCCAAATACTTAGAGGTATCAGCCTTCCATTGGACTCTCGTGCCATCAAGCGCAGTACCCCGGGTCGTACACCCCGCTTCTGAATGCATAGAGGCAGGACTTGCCAGCATTCACTGGCAGCCCCCAGACAGCTGCGAAGTGACTCAGCAGTTGGGCCAGTTGTTCCGGGATGCATCCCACATCCCTCACAAACACCAACAGGTCATCGGTATATAATGATACCTGATGGGTAGCATCACCCAGGGGAATGCCGTCTCCCAGGGTCTGCCTCATGGCCGCAGCCAGAGGCTCCATGGCTAGTGCAAACAGCAGAGGGGACAGAGGACACCCCTGCCGAGTCCCCCTGCCCACCGCCCTGCCTCCGAGACGGATGGCCCCAAGCGTACGTGGACTACTGGGTTTCGATATAGGAGGTCAACCATCTGCAAGAAGTCCACATCCAGCTCGAATCTCTCTAGAACCACCGACAGGTAGCCCCACTCCAGACAGTCAAAGGCCTTTTCCAGGTCTAACACCAGGCACCCTGCCCTTGGCCATTCCCTCGTTGCCTGTGCCGCTACCCTGAAGTATCTCTTGAGGTTCAGAGATGTGGACCTCGCTGGCACAAACCCATTTTGATCTGAATGGATTAAGTGGGGGACCACTGGCGCCAGACGCTCTGCAAGTATTTTTGTGAAGACTTTATAGTCAACGTTAAGCATTGCCAATGGCCGATAGGAACCCATGGCTGTAGGGTCTCTATCCGGTTTAGGCAGGGATACCAGTAATGCTTCTGGCATTGATGGGGGCAACGAGCCTGCGTCAATCACTGTGTTATACAGCTGAAGGAGTAGGGGCGCCAAAATGTCCCTATTTGCTTTGTAATATTCGGCTGGCAGGCCATCTGGGCCTGGGGTTTTCCTGGTCGCTAAGGCTTGAATCGCGTCTCCCACTTCCTCCAGCGCTAGGGGGGCATTAAGTGCATCCCTGTGTTTCGCAGAGGCCGCGGGCAAAGTAACAGCGTCCAAGAACTCATCCAGTACGTGTCTGGGGCCAGTGCCGCGGGCCGTGTATAACTGCTTGTAGTGGTCAGTCAGGGCTCGATGTATTTCGCGCTGCGTGTAAACTATCTCCCCTCCTCTTGCGCAAATGGCTCCTATCAGGACACTGCGGCCCGCTTTTTGTACTAACCAGACCAGCAGCCGACCCGCTCTGTCTGCCTTGGCATGTGTTCTGGCTGTGTGCGCCGTGTGGTTGTGGCATCTTAGCTGCTCCATGAGAGCCGCATGTTTACCACGGAGGTCACTCAGCGTGCGTGAATGCCCACCAGCCCCCTCACCCTCCCTCTCGTACCGCAAGAGCTCGGACCCCAGGCGCATTAGGGAAGCAGACAATGTTTTACGGATGTTCCACGTGGTTCCAATGCAGTGCCCACAAATGACTGATTTGTGCGCATCCCATTCCACCATGGGGTCGCTCGCTGTCCCTGCATTGTCCTCAAAGTAGGCTAGGAGGGCTGTGCTCACTGAAGAGCGGAACTCAGCGTCTTCGAGAGCGGCAGGCTGCAGCCTCCACGTGGGTACAGGCGGCCGATCCGCCTCCCAACTAATTTGGAACCATAGAGGATTATGATGTGAGTGTGTCCTACCCAGATATTCTGACTTGGCCAGGAGCAGGAAAAGTGATGGGGAGCCAATTATACGGTCCAACTGGACATGTAAGTCATGGACTGGCGAGTAGTAGGAGTATATTTTATCTACAGGGTGCTGCACGCGCCATAAATCATATACCCCCCAGTGTGGGAGCCAGTCCCTGAACGCCTGCGCATTCGACGTTACCGCTGTGGCCCGGAGGGGAGGAAAGGATCTGTCGAGGGCTGTATCTAGTACCTTGTTAAAGTCCCCGCAAAGCAACCAGGGGAGCCCAGCGTACGGATGAAGGATGTGGTTTAAGCTTGCTAGGAAAGACAGTTGCTCCGTGTTAGGCGCATATAGGGATCCCAGCAGGACTTCCTGACCATTCAGTTGCCCCCGCACTAAGGAGCATCTCCCCTCTGGGTCCACCTGAGCCTCTGTGCAAATGAAGGGGACACCCGCCCTCACCCAAATCAGTGCGCCGCGCGCATGTGCAGAAAAGGTCGTACCATAGATTTGCCCCCTCCAGCGTCTGCGGAGCCTGTCCAGTTCCACTTGGGTCATGTGCGTCTCCTGGAGGAAAGCAATCCCCACCGCCTGTCGCTGCAGGTAGGAGAAGACAGAGTAGCGACGTGATAGGCTGTGCATACCGTGGATGTTCCATGTCATTATGTTAGTGTGCGTCATGTGTCAGGACGTAACACTCCCCCCGGGGCCAGGGGAGCACCTCAGGAGGGACCTATGGGTGCCACTAAGGAGGGGGGAGTCTGTGCGTTGCATCTGAAACATGTGAACAGTTACAAACAGTGTAACAAAATGGGCGAGTTCCCAACGGGGCATACGTCCAAACCGAAAATGAATCTACCGCTTGGTGTTGTGTGAACCCAGCACAATGGCTACGTGGGTGAACGCGCAGCCAACAATCAAACCATGCTGCACCCCTATCTCAGACCCCCAGATGTCCAAGAGGTGCTCAAGGAATGCTAAGGTGGGAAGCGTACGGAGCCGGTGCGAGCCCCCAATAGAGGAGCCCCGCGTGCAGTGATCGCTCAGCGCCGCTGAATCGCGAGCCCAGGAACCCGTCTGCATGCACTAAGCTGTACAGCCTCACAGGACAGCACGCACACAGTTGGCTCAAAGTACATAGCAGCAATGCGTAAAACATCAGCAGTAGAAGGATATAGGCAAGAGAACAGTCAGAGACAGGAGCTCCTGCCTGGCAACCGAAGTCCATTGCACAGTCACACAATCTTGTCATCTGTCTGGAGTGTCACAACAGGCAAGCCCATGTCTTCTGAAAGCACAGTGGATGGGGAAGACGAACCGCTCATGTCCAGGTCACTGTGCGGTCAAGTGTCCGAGCGGTCAGCATTGCTCACCACTCCCAACGTCGCAACCGCTTCAAGTGCCTCCTGCCGTTCTAGCCTCATGATCTCCGGGCTAGGAGCAACCTGGCCTAGGCCCGCACCTCGACGAGCCCCCCTCCTTCTTCACCTCCTTGACTGCTGCACCTGCCATCCGCCGTCCTCCAGGCCTGCGGGTATCGTTCCTGACCATTGTCCCGTCTCTTCCAACCAGTCCCAGACGTCCAATGGAGTATCGAAGAAGCAGGCCCCTTCCTTAGAGACCACACGGAGTCGAGAGGGGAACAGCAGGGAATAAGGTAGTTCCAGTTCTCTCAGCTGTCTCTTCATGGCCATGTATGTGCTTCTCCTCCTCTGCACCGCTGCCGTATAGTCTGGGAAAAACATCACTCGACTGTTCCCCACTTTGAGATCATCCAACTTCCTGGTTTCACGAAGCACCACCTCACGGCCGCGGTAGTTGAGAAGCTTGAAAAGGAACGAGCGGGTCCGTGCTCCAGGTCGCGGGGTCTGTGTTGGCACTCTGTGTGCTCTCTCTACCACAAAGTGCGGGGAGAGCGTCCCCCGAGGCAAAAGTTCCCGCAGCAAATTCTCGGTGTACAACTCCGGGTCTTTCCCATCTTCCCCCTCCGGCAATCCAACCACCTGGACGTTACTGCACCGAGAGCACCTTTACGCGTCTTCGATGCGGTCCTCCAGCATGTGAACCCTGTCATTCAAATCTTGCAGTGCGGAAGCGTGATTTTGCACCACAGGTTTCCATTCTTGGACTGACTGCTGTTGTGCAGCGACGATGGTCCACATGCATCAGGGTGAAGTCGGAGGTGACCTTATCTATCTGGGCTTCAAGGGACACTTTAGTTTGCTCCAAAGTGGTTCCAATGCGCTCCACCGCCGCCAGCACAGAGTCCATTTTGGCTGCCAGGGCTGCCGCCGGCTCCATGCTGTCTCGCCTATGTTCCTGCGCGGAGCCCAAATCGCCCGCCGGTATTTACAGTATGACGCATCATGTCGCAAGGAGTTACAGATACGTCAGTATTTCTGACGCATCTGTAGGCGCAAAAGTGATGCATTGCTGGAGTGTTTCACAAAAGTGACACAACTCCAGCGATGTGTACTTTCACATGGGCAAGTCCCATGTTGTTAGTGCCTGCGTCAGTCTTACGCCTGCCATGAGGCAGGTGTAAAATTTTGACGCATTATCGTCCAAGAAATGGCGCAGCGAAATCTTATAGATTTCACTGCGTCACTTCTATGACTCTTTCTTGCGTCAAAACGCCCCCTTGCATACATTATACCTGGGGCAGGTATAATGTGGATCAGGGGTTTACAAAGTGACGCATCTACCGAGATGCGTCACTTTGTAAATATGGTGCAACAAGGCACATTTTTTACTCCGCTGGTGTGTCACAAAAAGTGACGCACCAGTGGCGTAAAAGTGACGCAAGGGCTCATAAATGAGCCCCCGATGATTTTAGCTGCCTTAAAATAGCCTAAAATGGCGCAATTATTTGGTAGTCTTTTGTTATGAAGCACTATCTGAAAACAAGCAATTTGAACAAGTTATTGTAAGTGATGGCGCAGAAACTCCTTCTTTGTGTAGCCCCGGCAAATTATGACTATTTTAAAAGTCTTTGACAAATATATGATAAAATGAAAACTCTTATTTTAAATTTGGAAAGGATACAGAATAAATTTCTTCGTAATTTAGTTAGTCTCCCCCCATCAACACCAGTCCTTCCACTTCTGATGGACATGGGCATGCATACCATTAAACAGCAGGCCCAGTACAGGATGGTGGCTCTATGGAGACGCATATGGTCCACCCCGGAACTGGCCATGTTTGCCCGTGAGCTTCAAGATGTGAGACTGCAACAAGGGGCAGGCAATATACCGTGGCTAAAGCAAGTCAAGAACACCTTAATTGAAATGGGCCTTCCTTTGCTATGGTCAGAGCCGGGCTCCCAAACCTTTCCTACTAAGGATGAATTTAAAGTTTTTTTCTGGTCCATGGTAAAAACGGAACATGTTTTACTTTCTGAGAAAGCAAACTTGACAGGCCAGTTTTTGCTCCACAAAGTAATTCCTAACAAAGAAGCATATTGGGATGTAATCCTTAAAACATTGGATAGGAAACTATATCATCAGTTCCGTGTGGGCACATTGCCCCTGAGGGCCTTTACTAGCGGCTGGCAGGGGCCGGAGTCGAGCTTCTGTCCCTGTTGTGCCGTTTGTGAAGAAACACTAGGCCATTTTTTATTTGTCTGTACTGCCTATCACCAACCTCGTAAAAAGTGGCTGAAACCTGTATGTACTAGACTAAACACCCGAGTGAGTAGTGAAGCATTGTACACCTTGAAAACGAACACTTCTGAATGGCTAACTATAGGATTGGCGAAATTCCTCGGGTGGGCTTGGTTGATAAGGTCTAAGTCAATTAGTTCATAACTCACGATCTAAACAACCTGTATATCATGTTCCCTGACTGTTTCATTGGTCTATGAATTTAATAGTATTGATGATCTGCTACTTTTATATATGCTCTAATGATTTTACCATTTCCCTTGACGTCTTTATATGTATGTTTAATTGAGATCTTAACCTCATTTGTTTTCTGATTTGGTTATTGTATGTATTTGGATATTTATATTGTTATGACTATGCTGTATCTATTGTAGACTATGTAAATTTTTTGTATATATGTGTCTTTTATGATGAAAAATCGAAATAAAGACGTTAAAAACTGAAACTGAAATTTGTACAATTCTTTATTTTTGTCCGTCTTGATGTATTTACATGATTTGTATAAACCAACAATATATTATCAATTAAAAAAGTAAAAAGGAAACAGCGCATTATTTGAGGTGGTACAATAAATGGCCTCATGCTGGCCAACCAATAAACAACACATATACGGTTTTCCAGATGGATTCACAGGGTTATAATAAAAGATTTAATGTGCGATGGTATTTATAAATAAAAAAATGAGCATAACAATAAAAAGATAATTGTCTGCCTTCACAGTATACACACTTCGATGTATTTATTGACAGTAAAAGTATCAGCTTTGCCTAAGTGTTAATTGCACTTCAATTAAATATTTATATCACAGTACTCTGTTAGTGTATCGATGGTTCACTCATAATAGTGCAGCCCATCCTTACTGTTTGTTGTATCCGTATGCTGCACCCCCCCCCCCCCTCCGCTTCCTTACTGTTTGCTGTATAGAGGGAAAAGGTTTACATTCAGCAACCATTGACAGCTATTTAACTATCTGCAATGTCACTTCTAATATGCCGTTCCTTTATTGCTCCATACGTTTGTTTATTTTTTGAGTATTCAAGCATTAAAGGTGGTATAAAAAATGTTTATTCATAATAGAAGCTGAAATATACATGAAAATGAATTAAAAGTAGGGATGCGTTTTCTGCATCGGCGAAAGTATTAGGGAACTGTAAATGCCTCTATATATGGAGACAAAGGTACAGCCTACTATGGAGGAATCTCTACAAACCGAGGATTTGTTGACTCTCCTATTGTCCCCTTCTTCAGCATATTAGTGAAGAAATATGGACTGTGGATTCTCCAGCAGTGCAGGATCCTTCAACTGCTGATCTGCTACGTCCCTTGCAAATCTGTGCATATACAATTATCACTCATGTCAAAAAGCCCCAATTAATCATTAGCCCAAAGCAAACCTCTGTTGAACCTCAGTAGGAATCAGAGTTCATAAACTTTAATGGAAACACGGTATCCATTGGCTGCTGCCCACTGCGAGATCCCCCACCTTAACATGGCCCATGTCCTGCCCCTCGCACTGTTCCCTTTCCTGTGCTAATATGTGAGAAACAAGGACCCCCTGATAAGGATAAAATTCCTGGGTCAGGGCAAATAATTTGTGAAAAATAAAGCACCCAGGCAGCACAAAAACACTGGCGGAAGTTCAGGTGACAAATTAATTATACGTAATAAATAATACGCCACTGGATTAGCACAGAAATTTCAATTTATTAGATTGTATAAAAGTGTCACGAAATAATTCATTGACATACTGATTAAAAAACAATAAAAATTATTTTTCAGTGTGAATATGATAGATACATATTATTCATTTAACAATTGACTGATACAATAGAGAGATGGTTTCCGTCTACGCGTTTCGACATGTTGAAAAGTGTCTTCCTCAGGACACTACCATCTTGTTACTGAAAATAGATAAACAATGAGTTATAAAATAGTTTCTCTGTGCTAGGAAGTGCACAAACGTCAATACATTTTACTTGAACAATAAAGCCAGTGGTTTGATAAAGTAACATGATATACCCCATTACATCAGTTCATTCAATTTACTTTGTCATAGAAAAACTATTGACAGGACATGATCCAATTACTACAAACTTTTGTCATTTCAATACATAAAAACATAATTAGAAAACAGGAGAATCACAAAGGTTGAAGAAGAAAATAGAAATAGTGCATAGGTACTTAATAAGAAGAAAACTGGTATACATCTTTTACAGAGAGAAAACTGGTAAGTCTCCAGTCGATGTTTTTAATATACAATTATTAAGGTGATCAGAAGTACTATTTTTTAAATTAACTACCCTAAGAGAACTGAAAAGCAATGGTAGATAATTAGATATGGGAGATGCCATTATTAATGGGAGTGTTATTTGGTCAATTAGATATGGGATGTCAGTGCTTACCAGGTATTATATCTTCGGATAAAGTGCAGAAGATTAATCAGAGTTAATCCGGTTGAGGGCTAAATACAGGACTTCTTTATCTATATATGTTCACCAAAAAGAAAACCAATAAAACCAGCTGGTGAAGACTCGGTTATGTTAAGCAAAATAAAATAAAAGTTAACCATAACTGATCCTTCTAGAATTACTGTGGGTTAAAAGTCTCTAGCAGTATAAACTAATAAATGAAATCATCACTTGCATATATATATGCGTAACAAAAGATTAATCAATAAGGGTGGCCTATACATACAATTCAACGGTGTTTGTGGAGTTTTCTAATATAAGGATTGGTAATATATGTATTACAAATGGGTCATTATTTTACCTGGGGTGCGCCTGGTCAGTGATGTTAAAGCTCCTTGAGTTGACAAGTGGCGTCAGCGTTTCCCGCGGTGGGTCAAATGAGCATAACAACTTCTTCTAGTACTAGAAGAATAGAGGCATACATTAGATTGATGCTTCCTGTAAGGTCAAAAAGATGATATCTATTGTCCTCATTCGCAAGGACACATAAATAAAGAGCGTCCTTTATCTCGGGATATGTATGGCATGGCTCTGTTCTTAATTAATCTCTAATGAGAGGCGGGTATTCAGACTCATTATAATCGAGACAGCTCATGGGGTTACCTTGCTGGATATGAGATGAGAACAGAACAGTTATTGGTCAATGTAGTAAGTTTAGGTTTCGGGGTTCTGCAGTTCAATCATTTAAAGGAAAAAAGGGAGAAGAAAGGCTATTACCTGTATTAAAGACCGCGTTGTTAGCCAGAGCAGCGTAGCCTGACGTAAAAAAAGGGCTTATCCGCTATCTAAAGATGGAGGCAGAAACAAATATCGGATAACGTCAACGGCTCATATTTCCGGTTTCTATAGTTCTGTAATGTGAGGTGAAGATAAACAGCTGTTACTTGTATTAGAAGCTGCGTTGTTAACCAAGAGACGTGTAGCCTGGTGTCTAATAGCTGCATCAAAGCCTATTCGCTTGCAAATTCCGCATTACGATTGATGGTCGGCCGTAATTCTAATACTGTGGACAAATACATATATGGCATAAGCATTGGCAGACCTTTCTTTCGAAAAGTTGGATGTGTCCTCACTAATAAATGGGAGGCAACCTAGTTTAAGGAAAGGCGCATTGGTATGTGCACACAGAGGAGGACATGATCCTTTACCTGAAAAACGTGCATAGCGCAGCGCTGCTGACGATAGAATACTGGCTGGTCAGTAATATAAAAGCCCGTGATTTTCCAGTCAGGAAACGAAGGGTTGAAGTGCCGATAATCTAAAGAAAAGACATAGCAGATGTAGGATAATGCTGCAGAATCGTACTGAAGGTTTCTATAGTTATATTAGGAAAAGGGATAGTTGGACAGTCTTTACCTGTTTGAAACAACAGCATAGCTGATCGGAGCAACGTGGACTGGCGTCTACTCCCTCTCAGGAAAAAGTCGAGTCTGATACAGCCATGTTGATTTGCTTATATAGGCCGCATTGTGATTGGCACCAGGGCGGAACGGACACGCCTATTAAAGATGTATACTTGAAATGCTCATAATGAACGACGGCAATGTGCCAATGTATTACTTGTAATGATACATCATTATAAGCTGTATAGTTGGTGGAAATACTATGTTGTAGTAATTATTTTACTTATATTACCAATGGGCCAAAATGATCGATAATGAATATGTTTTAATCTGACCCCTGTTGTTTTCAAGTCTCATTTAGGCGGAACAGCAGGGACAAATATAAAACTACTGTATAAATTAGTGTTGGGCAAATGGAAAGGGCGGGCGAAGGTGACATTATAAGTTTGCAGCAAATGCGTTAGTTACTGCTCTATATAATGGCGTTTTCCCAGAGTAATTCGTTGCTTAGTCCCTGGGTAAAAGTACCCAAGGAAAAAATCCAGAATACTTCTTTTTTCTTTCTGATTTTGTCGCCCCCATTACTATTAGGGGTATGGATTTTCTCCAGGATTCGCCATTTAATGTCCGATGGAGAATGGTTGAATTCAGAGAAATGGCTGACAAGTGGGGCTGTGTGTTCACGTGTCTTGATGGCAGACCAATGCTCTGTGAGTCGCGTTTTCATTGTTTGTGACGTTTCTCCTACATAGCCCAAATTACATGGGCATATAATCAAATATACTATATTGCGTGTATTACATGTCTATAGTTCTTTAGCTACAGTGTTAAATTGGTTAAAAACAAATGATTCTCCTGTGAGAATGCCATCACATGACTGGCAGTTGCCACATCTGGAAGGGCCTCTCACGTGATTAGTACCATCAACTGATTTCTGTATGAATGGTGGGTTGCTATTCTGTCCAGTATAGCGTTTATTTTTCACAAACCCTTTCCTGTGCTACACACCTGCTCACCGACCCTAAGGCCATCACTCTCCAAATCCACAACCCATGTATCATTACCTGCCCCTCTCCCCTCATCCTGCCCCCCCAACCCAACACCCCCACCTGCAAGATGCACATTCATCAGGGATGAATATCTTGCCCTCCACAAACTTGAGCCAAGTCAGAAACCTTAACCCGGTTGTACTGATGCAAAGATTCTGAATCCCAATGACTCTTCAGGGTAGATTTTTCTTCTTTCGTTGAGTATGTCGGACAGGAATATATATATATAGATTGCAAAGATTGCGTAGGCTTGAATCAAGGTATATTATTGCTTTACATACTGTCATTCCATTTGGTCTTAATTCTGAAGAAGAACTTTCAATACATCTTGGATAATAATATCTTGTTTCTTAGATGTATCCAATGACCTGTATATATGCCTTTCCTGCCAGTACTGATGTAAATATTTCCATGTTCTTGGTGAATAGGAATGTTGTAATGTTTAAATAGCAATGAGGAAATAGATTTTTAGATTTTTGGTAATTTGTATGAACTATACACATCATCAGCATGCCCATACAGGGCTCAATTTTGTTGATGAAGGACTCCAAATCATGTATTGCGGGATAACAATTTATTATTAGTGAAATGGTTCACTTTTTGATTATTTAGAAAACCACTTCAAAATGGCCGCCAAAGAAACAATGATGTTTTTTTCCGTTTTATATGTTTATGAACTCACAGAGAAAAACATTTGTAATTATTTGTTAGTATGCTTTAAATGGCAGCAACTCTTGTAAATCAGGTTGACACAGGGGATAAAGGCACGTCTGCCGAAACGCGTCCTGTTTGTGCAATAAACTAATCATTTGAATCTTCCACGCGAGTGCGGCCGCTTCCTTCCCTGGCGGGGGAGGGGGACTTTTGGAGCAGATATATATATATATATATATATATATATATATATATATATATATATATATATATATATAGCCAAAAACCTCTGCTCCTCTTCAGGAAAAGAGCACGCACTGGAGGGCTATTAGGGTAAAGGCTTCTTTATTCAAATATGCCTCCTTCGACCCAGGAAAGAGAGACGCGTTTCACCTGTCACAGCAGGCTTTCTCAGTCTATATATATATATATGTATATATCAAAGCTCCAAGGTTCCCACCTGTTGGAGACGCACTCTGGCATCCACTGCAGCAACCTTAATGAGGTAGAAGCCGGATTGGCGGGCGGATCCAGTTCACAGCATGCCTGTCGATTCACGCCTGACGTGTTTCGTGCTCATTGCACTCTTCAGAGGCGCGACAGTCATTTTGGCATAGAGGCCACACCTCCCACTTAAAAATACGAGCCCTCCAGTGGGTGATGAGTCTGTGTTGGTTTGTGGATCTTGTAGTGTGAGCCTCAGTTATGTGCCGCTGTCTGAGACGTTTCAAGCCCACCAATGGGCCTCCACTCGCACATCCGGCTTGTCAATCCTCCATGGATACCTCCACATTGAGACTCCCTGATTCGGATATATATATATTACCTATTTATTTATTTATTTATTTTTGGCAATTTTTAAAGCGCTGCAAATACCCGTGGGTGTCTCGGCGCTAACAGCTAAAAAAACACTAACCAGAAAGTAAACAGAAAACAGTGACTAAAGTGATCCACAAGAGTGTCATTGAGAAAACAGCCACGTCTTTAGCTGCTTTCTAAAGACAATCAAAGATGGACTGGTCTTTATATTGAGCGGAAGAGAGTTCCACAATTTCGCCGCTGCTATGGTGAAACGTCTGTCTCCCCAGGTCACTGTCCTTGTTCTGGGAATCTGAAGCATGTGAGCCGTGTTGGAACGCAACGTTCTAGGGGTTGGCAGAGGTTTAAAAGAACTTCTCAGAAATCTAGGTCCCATGTTGTTTATTGCCTTGTAGACAATACAAAGGGTCTTGAACTTCGTGCGACTTCTGGCTGGAAGCCAGTGCAGTTGGTCAAGATGTCTAGAGACAGAGCTGTATTTGGGAATACCTAGTAGGACTCTAGCAGAGGCGTTTTGTATTAGTTGCAATTTGGAGATAACCTTTTTTTGAGCATTGAGGAAAAGGGAGTTACAGTAATCGATGCGAGAGAACACCAGTGTGGATATGAGTGTTTTTCCCATAGCTGTGGGAAGATACGGTAGTAGCTTCTTTATCTTCCTTAGGATGTTAAAGGAGGATGACACTACCGAATTCGCATGATGATGGAAAAGGAGCTTGTTGTCAAATATCACTCCCAAGTTTCTAACTTTACTGACAGGTTGCGGGGGGGATCCCAGTTCCTCTGGCCACCACGAAGGGGACCACTCAGGTTGGATATTTCCAAAGAGCATAACTTCTGTCTTAGCAGAGTTAAGTTTTAAGCAGTTGGAGGCCATCCAACTGCTAATGGCCCTCATTCCATTCTTGAAATTTGCTGCGATCGTAGGTCCGTCTTTGTGAATAGACAGCACCAGCTGAGTATCATCAGCGTACGTTGTCAATTTGATGTTATGCTCCTTTATAACCCTCGCTAAGTCCGAAACATAGATATTAAAAAGGGTCGGACTTAGCGAGGAACCCTGAGGGACTCCACAGGGAAGGCTGAATATGGGTGATGTAAAAGTACCCAGCTTGACCGCTTGGCTACGATCCGCCAAGAATGATGCAATGAGATCCCTAGCTTTATGTTTAATGCCGATGGCCTCGACACGGCCGACCAAAGTTGCGTGGTCGACCGTGTCGAAAGCCGCCGACAGGTCCAGCAGTATCAGGACAGCTTGTCCACCCTTATCCATTGTGGCCCTGATTTCGTCTGCCGCCTTGATCAGGGCAGTCTCTGTCCCGTGACCTTGCCGGAAACCAAACTGAGTTTCATCTAGCAAGTCGTTGGTATGAATATAGTCAGAAAGTTGTTTGTTCATGACCGACTCGACTAGCGGTCACCAGTAGGTAGTTATAGTTAGGACCTATTTGCCATTGGAAATCCGCAACATTCTATTTGGAATAACTTTGGCGCCGGTGGATGAATCTTCGTGAAATTCTCAAAACTGGTGGGGCGCTCCGGTCCGCTCCTATCCTAAAAGTCTAAGGGTGGTTCGTCAAGCGGGGGCTGAGAAAAAAGGGGGGGTTCCAAAACTTATTTTCCCCATTCAATTTTCCATTGGAACTTTTAGTCGCAGCTACAGCCTGAACTGCTGAACGGAATTACACCAAATTTGGCAAAGAGGTAGCCCTTCGTTCACACTCGTGCCTTTTGGTTAAATGGTGTAAATCCGTTCAGTAGTTCCTGAGAAAATCAAAAGTAAAATCACATATATTTCTATGGCTGCTGTGGACCCGTGCATCCTGAGCGCACCCTGAGCGCACCCTTATGATCACGAGCTGCATGGTAATTGGCTGTCAACGGGCTGTCGAGACTCCAAACAAGGAAGTGTTGACAGCCATTTTGTGCCTTTGTAGAAGCGAGGCTGAAGAAGTCAGTGGAATAAGTGTGTAAAATGTATAAAGAGGCAGGGTAGAAATACTTTGACCTTCTAGACCTGCGTAGGGGGTCCCACAAGGACCTCCAGGGCCCAAAATATATATATATATATATATATATATTTAAAAAATGGCAAAATATGCGCAGGGTGCACGGATCCTGCCGTAAAAAAAAATAATAAAATGAAGCGCGGGCTTAATATTTAGCACCCAGGGGGCCAAATCCTGGGGGAAAAATATTACATTTTATGGGGGGCCTAGAGGGGCCTCCCAGCCCTGGGATCCGCCACCCCCCGGGGCTACCAAATGAAATGTTGGGGGGTCTCAAAGGCCACCCCCCCAGCAAAATAAATGGGTGGGGGGCTCAACGCCCCCCCAGCCCAGGGGACTGCTACCCCCTGGGGCTTTCTAAAAAGTGGTTAGGGCACTCAAAGGCCCCTCAAGCCCCAGGGACCACTAATACCCCGGGGCTTTGTAAATTGTGGGAGGGGGGCCACATGGCCCCTCTCCTGGAGTCGTTGAGGGCCCTGGAGACTGCTACCCCCAGGGCCGGCTACTGCAGTGTCTCGGTGTGCCCACCCCCAGGACACTGCTGTTTGCTATGGCAGGACGGGAACCGAGGCTCATGCCCTGTCATAGCAAACTTGGTTTGGATTTTGAAAGAGAGAGCAGGGAAACCTGCTCTCTCTTTCAAAATCCAGACCATATTTCTTTTCCACACGGGGAGCTGCATGTTAGCAGCTCCCCATGTGGAAAAGCAATGCCGGCTCCCGAAGGATATGGGAAGCCGGCTGAGACAGTGGGGGCATTGGGGCTCCCCCAACAGTCCAGAACATTGCATATAGGCCCCGGGTGATGGGGTCCCCAGGGAGAATAGAAATTAGTGATTGGTGCTATTTTTTTTACGGTAAAATTAGGAGTTGCGCACTCAGCGCAGCGCTCAGGGCGGCCCCCTGGTGTGCACGCACTGGGTGCGCGACTCCTACATGTTGGGTGCACGACTTCTATGCACTGGGTGCACGACTCCTAATGCGTTGGGTGCACGACTCCAAGCAAAAAAAGAGAAATATTTTTCAGATATACATCAGGCTTATGTGTTTAGATCTTGGATGGCTCTAAAAAGAGCTGTTGTGTTTATTGAGAGATGTTGTTACCTACAAGTAAGTACCTATGCAGAGTCTAAAGTTGATGAGGTAGACTCTGGTACCCTCTTCTGTAAAATGTACACCATCTCTCCTATAGATGCCATCCATATTGAAACGCAGATTGTTGTGGTAAATGGACCCCATTTTATAATCTCGGAGAAAAGCAGAAACAGATTTATTGACATGTTTCCTAGCTTTCTCAATTTGTGGACAAAATTGATTGGACCAGTTCCATTTCTGCCTTTGGCATATGTTAGAATAGACAAAGGCAGTTTGGGGGAAAAGGGACATCAATTCTCTAAAGGTGTCCTTCATAAGCATTTCCAGACCTACCCCAGTCAAAGTGCCTAGGTCATTGCCACCACAGTGCACAATTATGAGTTCAGGGTGTTGGGGATGCAAAAAGGATTTAACAAATAGCATCAATTGGTGCCACTTTAACCCTCTCTGTCCAATTCATTTAATGTCTACATTTGGCAAACCTAGGTCTTTGTCAATCCCTCTATTTTCTGCATTCCTTTGGCTCCAGAAAACATAGCTGTGTCCCACAATCCACACTTTAAGCATCTTGAAGGGAGGTCTGGGTTCACTCAGAATGTGTCTGAATGTGAAATGGCAATTTGAGAAGTAAGATTTTTCTAAAATGGTCAATAAGATCCAGTTTTGAAAAAAGAAAAGAAATGATTGGCTGTTTAACAACATTCTAGACTGAAAAGTAGGCTGCATGTTTCTGTTTTTTAAAAGCATGTTTCTTATTGGTTAACAAAAACTGTTTGAAAGGAACATTACAAAGGATAAGGTGATATTTTAAAAATTCAAGCACACTTGCTGTTTGGATTAGCAACATTTTGTGCTGAGTTGAGTGTTCCATGAACTGTTACTATGGTAACAGGCAGTAAGCAGATTGGGGGTAGGGTACAAACTTATGTCAATTGGAAAGGGTTGAAATGTGTAACCAATAGAAATGTGTGTTAGCTTTTGAATTAATGAGGGAAGCAATGTGATTTGATATTTACATGCATATGTGTGCAGAATGAGAGGGAAAGTTTGCCAGTTTGTGGTTTTCCTAAGAACAGTACAGTGCAGAGATTCTGTATAAGAAAATCTGGTGTATGACTGACATACTTCCTAATCTACAAATCAATTTTAAAGGTGAGTTATTAATTTGTGAGGGGTTGTATGTGGTGTGTTTGTTATAATAAGATTAATGTGTTTCTCCTTGTATAGTCCAGGGAGTAGTCTTGCTTTTCTAGAATCACATTGTGAGACTGTGTTCATTTGGGAACCATTGTGAGAGAAGCATTTGGTAACTTCATGCGTTTGTTGACAGCTCACTGCTTTAAAACTTGTAATGATGTAAAGTTTTAGCAGCATTAGAAGCCAGTCATTGTTTATGTATTTGCAAAATGAGTAAGGCTTCCACATTAAACTGCTGTTCTAAAATATGTGGAATATGTGTGGTCACTTTTCCTCTTCCAAACTGGTAAATGTGTTTTGATATAGTCCAAGTGATAGTTTTGTTTGTCTGGAATCACACAGTGAGACTGTGTGCATTTGGGATCCATTGTGAGATAAGCATTTCGGTACTTCATGTGTTTGCAGACATATAACTGTTTAAAAATCTATCCTGTTGATACGTTGCAGTCATCTTACCTCTTCCAGATTAGTAAATGATTTTTGGTAAAGTCCAAGGGATACTGTTTGTTGTCTAGAATCACACTGTGAGTCTGTGTGCATTTGGGATCCATTCTGACAGAAGCACTTGGGTACTTCATGTTTTTGAAGACATATAACTGCTTAAAAATCTATCCTGTTCTCAAGTTTTGGTAGAATTAGAAACCAGTCATTGCTTATGTATTTGCAAAATGAGTCAGGCTTCCATACTAAACTGCAGTTCTAAAATGTGTGAAATGTGTGCAGTCATCTTACCTCTTCCAGATTAGTAAATGATTTTTGATAAAGTCCAAGGGATACTGTCTGTTGTCTAGAATCACACTGTGAGTCTGTGTGCATATAGGAATTGTGGGCACATGGGAACCATTCTGACAGAAGCATTTGGGTACTTCATGTTTTTGAAGACATATACGTGGTTAAAACCCTATCCTGTTGTCATGTTTTGGTAGAAATAGAAAACAGTCATTGCTTATGTATTTGCAAAATGAGCCAGGCTTCCACACTAAACTGTAGTTCTAAAATATATGGAATGTCTGCAGTTATCTTATCTCTTCAAAACTAGTGAATAGTGTTACTTGTCTAGAATCACACTGTGAGTCTGTGTGCATTTGGAAACCTTTGTGAGAGAAGCATTTGGTAACTTCATATGTCTTTGTACTACTCTTATTATTACCTCCGCATCCAAGTAGTCATGCAGCGATTCAGAGCCTTAGCACATGTTTTTTTCAAAGTCATATGCAATATGCATGTACTTCTTTAACCACTTAAACACTTGTGTTTGAGGCCTAGAATTCCCCAGTCAAAATCCATACACTCCAGCAAACACTCTCACACTGCTCTTGCATTACTTTAGTGACTCGTTTAGCTTTATGTACTAGCTAGTCACTGAAGTAAAACTCAAACAACTATGAATTCACCCAGTCTCTCTCCTTATAGTACTGAAATCATTCAGTCAGTATCTATGTACTCATGCAGCGAGCTAGGTTTTAGGACATGGACTGCTTCAAACTCCTATGCACTATGGATGTAGTGCTTTAACCACCTTCACATTTGTGTTTCAGGCCTACAATTACCTAATCAGTATCCATACACTCCAGCAAACACCCTGTCACTGTTCTTGTAATCCTATAGTAACCCTTTCAACATCATGTACCAATCCATTCACTTAAGTAAAACTGAACCAATTATAAATTCACCTAGTGTCTCTCTTTGTAATACTGTAATCATTCAGTTAGTATCCATGTACTCATGCAACAAGCCAGGCCTGCTTCAAACTCTTATACAATATGCATGTAGTGCTCTAACCACCGTTACACTTGTGTTTCAGGCCTACAATGCTCCAGTCAGTATCCATACACTTCAGCAAACACTCTATCACTGCTGTTGGAATCCTATAGTCATCCTTTCAGCACCATGTACTAATCCTTTCACTGCGGTAAAACTGAAAAAATTATAAATTCACTCAGTGTCTCTCCTTATACTACTGTAATCATACAGTCAGTATCCATGAACTCATAGAGTGAACCAGACTTTAGGACATGGACTGCTTCAAACTCCTATGGACTATGCATGCAGTGCTCTAACCACCTTTACACTTGTGTTTCAGGCCTACAGTTCCCCAGTCAGTATCCATACAGTCCAGCAAATACTCTGTCACTGCTCTTGCACTTATATAGTGACCCTTTCAGTGTTATGTGATGAGTAACATTGAAATCACTGTTTCTAGTGAAATTCAATATATTCTGAGAACAGCAAAAAAAGGCAAAGAAAATAATTTGTAAATTTTACAATTCTGCTGTATTGTAAAAAATAAAATAATATATATTATAACTATATTTTTTTTCTCTTTCACAGATCGTAATTCTAAAATATGAAATTCTCAGAAATTTAAATTATAAAAAACAAATGAAAATACTGTGTAGTGTTTTTTAATTTCCATTACTGTGAAGGTAGGTTTAACTAAGTATTAAAATGCACAATGGCCTGTGTTTGCACACAGGTGAAGAAAGGGGAGATGGACGGAGTAGATATGTGTGGAAAGATGCTCTGTGGGCGTTTGTAAGTTACAGGATAAAGTTAAAATCAATAGTGAGTGTCTCTAGGGCCCACTAACCCACCAGATATGTTAGAAAGTGCCAGACAGTTGCACTGCAAAGAACTATAAAATGGGACATGACTTCAGAGCACCTTTCGGCAACGTAGCTGTATGGAGTTCAATAGAGAGACATAGTGGCTACTAGGGTCTAGGAAGTATCAGGATTAAAAGAGACTAAATTATTTAACTTAAAACATGTAACAGAGTGTGTTTCCACATGTTACATGAGGCCCCCTTCCCTTCACTACTCTAAAAATATGTCCTGTCACTTTGCCAAAACCTAAGTACTTATAAATTTACCCTGTTCTCTCTTTGCAACACTGAAATTACTCTACTTATTACTCATATAGTTAAGGATTGGCCTAGCCATTAACCCTAGTACAGGTTAATTTCTTTATATACTATGCAAGGAGATCTGCAAGAAGCTACAAAGTATTAATACAGTCTTGAAAACACCCAGTTTATACCTATGTAGTTTTGGGATCTCCCTGTCATAGGATATCATGTGACCTGAAAAAAAAAGATTTGATTTGTTCATAATATTTCCCATTGTACCTATTGAAGGACCGCAATCATTTCAATCATTCTTCTTTGAGCATCTTTGGAGACATAACTCTGTGCTTACCTCCTGTCACTCTCATGCAATTTTTCAAACAATGAACTAGCAATATGTTGTTATTGTAACAGTGTGCCATTACCTAAGCACTTATGTGGCAAATTTAGAAGCATCCTGTTCTAACAATATGTAACTTTTTGTAACACAGTTAGAGCGCAAGACACTCTTTTATATTTAGAAAGAGAGGAAAAGATACTCTGTGTACCTTTTCTTCTCCATGTAAATACAACCTCATCATACACACCACTTTGCGTTGAAAGGTGTTCTATAGGTGTTGCTGTGCGTATTTGCACAGAGCACTCATAGAACAAGAAACATCTCCAGATTTATCATAAATCATAAATCTTGACATTTGTGTGAATGCTGCACCATCCTCCAATTGGTGTAGCAAGGCACAACATGGAGAATTGTTTTCATTTCTCCTCATGTTTTCTCTTTCAATATATGCTACAATGAACAGCATACATTAAAGGAGAAAAATGTCTTCACTGATTGTTTTTCTGCAGGAAGTTGTGTCTTCGTGCACACATACAAACTCCACACGACACAGATATCCTTGCACCATGGTGCAAGGTTGCTTGTGTCACCACATGGCTGCAGTTTAAGCAGCAGTGCAAGGGAAGCATAGACTTGCAACATATTTATGTACATATGTTGCATCCCTGTGCTTCTGAAGTACCATAGCACACTGCAGCTAAAGAGCTTACAGTGTCATGCTGCAGTACTTCCTTATAGTTCTGCACTTATACATTCACCATACACCACAAATGCATTCTTTCAGTCTATTATCTACTACGCATACATTCAACCAAACTTTCACACACTATCATACAAATATAGCTCTTTTTTTTCTTTTTCTTTTTTTGTGTTTTTCTGGACGATTTTTTGATTTGTTTTCTTTTTTTTGAAGAAAAAAGAGAACTGGAGCAACAAAACAATGAACTTCTGAGGGTAAAACAAAAAAGAATTTGAGCACCAATGATTTTCTAAAGCCCGGCAAACTAAGTCTACAGACTGCTCTCCATAGCACAGCAGCCTATTACACTTAATGCAGTGTATTTTTGCATTAGCCAATTGGGGACGTATGTCCTGATGTTGTCTTGATGGAGATGTCCCCGAAGTGCTTGCTACTGCCGGTGGTGGTGGTGGGTTTTCTCTGAGTCTTCGGCACTCCTCGTGTGCTAGATTGACAGGATGTAAACTTTTTAAATGTTTAAGCATGCTTGCGATCCCACAAGAATACTTTTTCTACGAATCTCCACGTGAGAGTACGGCTTTGCATATTTTACAAGTGACCTTGGTAGCAGTCACTTTTTTTTGGCCTACAAGAAATGTAAAAAACTTCCAAATGATGGAAGTGTATCTCTCTGGACGTGCAGGCTCCGGTAGAAATTCTTCATTGTTGAAATGTTCAGAATCAGATGATTCTTGTATAGTGTAGTCCCTATATTCCTAACAGGCTCTGAGCATTGGAATAATATATCCTATAGATATGACGTAGGACTTAGGTCAGAAGGTCTCTATCGAATATACTAAACTTAATTGTGAGTGCCAGCTAGCTCTGAGGTAACTAGAAACTTTCTCGAATTCACAAGAAGGGATTAGTTTCTGACAACCGCATAAACATGCCAACTATGTTTCCCTAGGACTGGAATAACTATCTTCAGAGTTGTGGAAACAATAGATAAGTATTTCACTCAGTCAATCATGCATGCTTCCTTTCTACAGGGTTTGCAGAGAAATAGTGAGACAGGCGTTTTCAATAAAAGGTTTATTGAACAGTCTTCTTTCTCATGCAAGAGAGGTGAACTGCTACAATCGTTAGACAGAATGCAAAGTATAACGTGTACTGCGAGAATAGTATTATAAAATAATACTGTAATACCATTGTATGGTTTCTAAGTCATATAACAATACATACATAAATAACATAGGCTAAAATACTCAACTGGTGCTTCTAAAATACGCCTACCCCAATGTACCTAACCTAGGTCTAGTACGAGGGAGGAAGTAAGTATGGTCTATAGCATAGGTTTAGTTTTTGCCAAGAATCTACCAAAGGTTTCTCTAGGTTCTAATCAGCTCCATACCTTAGAATGAAGGTGGTCTGTATCTCGGGACTCGATTTCCCAACACCCCGCAAGGGGAGTCAGAAACACTGGAGCTGGATTCTCGGCAGAGGAGGACAGCTTCTTGTCAGTGCGTCAGCTGGAGAGTCAGCTTCCTTTGGCACTTGCTGTAGCGAGCTGCGTCGGGCAAGTAGGTCGTCGAACTGCTCCGAACCACTGTACTTTGCTATATCAAGTGAAGGTATATTTATACCTTGAATGTGTTTAGGAATGCCATGTTTGACGTAAAGTTGGGCATATGAATGTCATGAATGAACCTCTAGGGAATAGTTGTTCATTGTAAAGTAACTGAGTTCTTGGAGAAATCAATATTCAAGCAAGGGGAAGTCCCTAACGGCTTAAGCTGGTTTTCCAAAAAATTGTTGTGACGTTTGGTGAACGGATGGAAGTAGCCATGCCTGTATTTGGGTAGCATGGGCTATGCCTAAATAAGGGCTTGATTTCTTTGCCTATATCAGGGCAACGTGAATTGTACCTATATAAGGGCATGAATGGGGAAAATCCATTCAGAATCTAAAACGCCATACAACACCCACTCCACTTTCTTATGTACGACTTCTACTAAAAACGAAGTTCTAAACATGTCTAAACGTATCTAAAAAGCTATCTATGCAACAGGTGTTTAAAACCCAACCAAAAGACATAAAAATGCATCGGTACTGGTTGTACACAAACGAGCATTGGTGCTGTACGCATTCAAAGCAATGTTTCATTCACAGCAAATAGTTGACATTCGAGAATGAATGAATCATGAAAATACATTTATGAAATGGCTCGTAAATACAGAAGAAAATAAAGAAACCATTCCATGTCATATTACATATAACTGTTGGTATGAGGACAAGGTCAAATATTGTCTCTGGAAGTTTCTCAAAGAATTCTAGTTCTCTATGAATAGTTCTACTTTAAGCGGATTACTTTGTGCCAAACAAAAATGAAAAATACAAATTTGGAAAAATTAATAATCATAGAAAAAAGAGTTCCAAAGTTAGAACTTTGTTTTGAAAAAATGAAGGTCGAATTCAGAGTCTCTCAGAACACTGTGTTCCAAATAAAAAGTCAGTGTTATTGTTTGGGGAAAACATCGAATATTCTAAGTCTGTAAAGAATTTGTCTAATATTGTAGGTGAAAGTTGGATTACCTCATTAAGAAGATCAACCACACATAGATGTGAAGCTCCACCGTCAGCATTGGTCGCATAAGCAGTGTTCGTAGTGGATGATACCTATCTGTTTCCTCTCGTACCTCACCGTCAGCATTTTGCGTATGTGAGATCTCAATGAATGTCGTCATCAGAATTAGTAGCCGCTGGGGACAACACAGTGCATGGGCCGTTACTAGTTCAAGCAAAGTATCAATATCCGTTGGCATGACTGATGGGAGTGTCAGACATGTGTCTATCATGCATTCTTCTCCGCATAGCAGGCAGCACAGAACAGGTAAGATGCAATCTTGCCAAATTGGTCTGAATGATGGAAACCATGTGGTATTTAATTCTATTAGACGAGGTAGTCCCAAAATTTGGACAATGTGCTCACGACACTTCATCACCAGTAGAATTGTCTCCATGGTGAACTGGGTGTCGCTTGTGGATTTTCTTGCCATATCGCAGTAGTAGGAGCAAATAAAGTGTCCCTGCAGCGAGTCCCAAAATGAGTGCACGAAGTTTGGAAATATTCCTAGGACTGCTTCGAAAGGTGCTAACAGTCCAGAAAATACTGCCTTAAATACATGTACATTACCACTCCTATCAGACATGTTTAAGATACGACTTAACATTTCTGAGAAATATATAGGGCAATATGTAGTTAAGAGGGCATGTATCTCTGCAGAAGTCTTTCACTTGCAGATTATCGGATTCTTTGGCCGAGGTCAGTGGCACAGTTTTCTGTAAAAGAATGGCTTTCATTCTGCTTAAAGTATAAATTCCTATAGAAGAGATGTTCGGTGAAGGCCATAACGGCGACTCCCGGTCTGTCTTGGTTTTTGGAAACAATACTTGCATACAGCAAGTGACCCTGGCTGACACAGTCACCAGATAGGGTAAACCTGGCAACATGCCACAGCAGCTGCGATCGTTCAACATGATGTAACTTCCATTTGAAAGTTGTCCAAAAAGTGGATCAATCAACGCAGCCGGAGAACCTTGCAGGTGGCAGGATAAGCTGTTAGAGGAACCATTGCTGGCCTGTGTAAATTAATACCCTGACAAAGGAGAGAACCGCTTAGTGCATTTTCACAATTGTTATCACTAAGAAACACCTCTCTTCCCCCACTCCAACATCTGTGTGTGTACGGTACTTCCCAGGATGTCTTGACGTATTCTTTACCCCACCTTTCATATGTGCCTGCTGGTATGTGTTCTAGGCAATATTGGAAATGGAAAATGTTAACAGGTGGAGTGATTGTTCCATGTATAATCCATTCTCTGGCTGGCTTTTCAGCGACAGTAAATGGCAATCTTTCCAGTTTTTCAATGCTCAGCACCGTATAGTCTGCTCTCCTCTGTGCCAATTTGATCTGTTTATCAGTGAGATTGAATTCTGAAAACAGTGACGTAGTATTGATTAAACTCCAACGCACATAGCCTGAACTTAGGTTTTGTAACGTCCAGACTAATAGCATGCTAGAACGTAATTGCGAATGACCATGTTGCAACATGACCAAGTCCTGTTCCATGATGTCTATGGCAGAGGATACTATGCTTTCCAAAGAATATATCCTGGACGACAGAGTCGTTAACTCATTGTCAACCACAGAGAGAGTTTTCTCTAAATTAATACGATCAATTTCTCGTATTCTTTCTGCAGTCTCTGCTTGCGTAATTTTCCATGCTTCATTAAAAGCAGCATAGATACCGGCATATATAAAACATTTATGACGTGGTTTTCTTGGTCCTAGCAAGAATTCCCTAAGATCAGTGCCATCTGTAAATAAAGATAAGTGATGTTTTACATCCTTGAATGTAGATCTATGTAGCCAATCAAGGCACAGTTTCCCTACACTGTATGTTGTTAATATTCCAGGATGCTGTCTTTGAACATATCTTGGGTCTGGCCTACTGAAGGTGTAACCATGTGTTTTGTTCAGGAATCTATATTGACAGTTGTTTGTAACTGTGGGCCAGATTAACCATTTTTTCCAATCTGGATCTGTTCTGTTGTGATGCAAAATAGTATGTACGTCGACCTCCCTCTCTGAAGTGTTATCCCTAACAGGTGTAGGTGTAGGTATGGACGGATTGTTTAGGTCTTTTATCTTGGCTAACCCAAGACAAGATGTCTGTTGGACAATGTCATTCAAAAACATAATTTGCTCTGAGATGATGCAGGCTCTAAATAAAGCTTCTATCCCCTGCACTTGCCAATCTTTTGTGCCCCAGACAGTTTTTGTCTCAATGTGGTCTTTCCAAAAATTGAAACCTAGTGAAGGCAGCTGAGCATAAAAGGCTGCAGAATAAATGTGTTGGTATTTGTGAACATACTTTTCATTCCTGAGGTATTAACATTTTTAAAGTAAAATGATTCTAGATTTCAAATATTAAAACCTGAAAAGTATGGAAATTTTCCCCCAAAACTTTTTTGAGCTACTCTTTGGTGGCGTAGGACAGTGTTCCCATTGGTTATACATCAATACATTTCTAGGGTTTGCAGATTTGTGCGAGAAATGATGACCATAGTGATTATAACAATACATTTGTTCATAATCTGATGAACCTTCTAAGTATTCATGATTTGTAAATACAGCAGACATTTCTAAGTCTGACATCATATTATTAACATTCTCGAAGTCCCAATCATCAGAAAAGGTACTAGATGAAACAAATTAATTCAACGAAATATTGAACTGTTGTGGAATCTTCAACAGCTCTGCAGGGCCAAAAATGTCATAATCAGTTCAGTCCCAAGCTATACCCCTGGTATAGGAATGGCTGTGATGTTCACTGATGACAAGTCTCTTTGTTCATGATAGGATGCTTTGTGTGACTTGAGGAGTAAGTTGATGTTCTTACTTGCTGTGTCCATTTTGACATATCTTCCATTTATCAGCATTCCCAAAGTTATTTCCAGAGTCAACCAAAGTAGATAAAAAAGCACACCCGACACAATCCAAAGTTCAATCCATGGTGAAACCAGATAAGTCTTTTCCAAGTGATGAAAAAGGTCCGTTGCTTGTTCTTTCAAAGTTCTTTTTATTGGCGTTGTTTCACATTTACTGGGATCCTCGGAAAATGCATCAAAGTTAATAAAATAGCCAGAGGCAGTTCTGTCAATTGTTCGGATTGCATCAGGATTCGTTGAAATTGCTGGAACCACTTGATCACTTGATACATTCGTGTAGTCTGATGCTACTTCGTTGTAGACAGGTGTTGCTTGACGAACTGTTATTTGGGTCTCAAGAGGTACAAGTTCCATAGCTTTGTTTCATAGACCTTCATTTCGCACTGCAGATTCTTCAAAGGTGATGAGTCTCTCAGTTTGAACCTCTTGGATAGTAGTCAGAGCTGGGTGTCTGCTACATTGGTGGAGTCCCCTTGGCCTACTGCTTATGATCGGCCAGATGATGTGGTTTGACCAGGTTGATGTACACAAACCTGTTCTCCTTTTTACCAGCAAGGGGCAGCAATAATACTGTTCTTGATCCATGGATTGCTAGGACAGGTACTGGTTGTCTGTAAGAAGGCCCAAATCCCTTCTTGTCCCCGATCTTCTCTCTGACTAGATCCCCAAGCTTAGGAATCCAGACAGGCCTTGCTGGGACAGTTGGTTTCTTTTTAGTGGTAGTTGGCTTCAGGAACACGTTTCTTTGTTTTGTTCTTATTTCATTTAAGTCCTGTAAAACAGCCAAACGGTCTTTGACATCAAAGGGTTTTTGGTCTACTAATGAAGTCTGACAATCGAGGTACGATACTAACATTCTGGTCCCAAAAAGGACTTCATAAGGAGTGATACTCCCTAGATTGTTAAGACTACATTGGACATTTATTAGATGTTTGACCCACCCGTCACCCGAGCCTAATACCCTAGATGTTATGGATTGCGTTATGGCCCGGTTTTCTCTCTCCACAACCAAATTTCCCTCAGGATGGAATGGACTAGAATACCGCAATGCAACACCCAATTTGGCCATGGCCTCCTTGTAAGAGAGAGCTAAATGCAGGACCCTGGTCAAAATGTAGCGTGCTGACTGCGTATCTGCTGATAAAGACTCGCAGACCTTATATAACAGTTCGAGCGTCAGCTGAGCGCTTAGGCCACATTCAAATGAATCTTGAGCACAAATCCACTGCGACCATGATATATTTATAGTTACCATCCCGCTGTAAGGGACCGCAGTGATCCAGGTAAACGCAAGCTAATGGTTTATCTGAAATTAACAGGGGCGCCTGCGCAGGACGTTTCACTGTAGAGACTTTCATCTTTTGGCAGATTTCACATTCCAAAACATAGTTTCTGGTTTGTTTCCTCATGCGCGGCCACCAGTATCTCTGTTTTAATCATGATTCTGTGGCGGAAACACCTGCATGTGCAGAGGCAAGCCCTTCATGTGCTGCTAAGATTAGTCCTAATCTATGTTCCATGTTTGGATTACCCTATCCCCCCTCCAGGGATTCGTGCAAACGGAACATTGTTTGCATGAGTTTTATTTGAGTATTTGAGTGGAAAGCCTTTCAGTAATGTTTTACCACTGTCTTTTCCTGAAGCATTGACAGCTAGCATTATTTCGCTGTCTATTTCGGTTTTTGAACGAATGATTGCAGCTACAGAAGCCATTTGCACAGCTGCCTTCGCGGCTTCATCAGACAATGAATTCCCTTCAATGTGAACGCCATCACGTTGATGACTCAGCGTATGTATTACGTGAGTGTTTTGTAGTCCTTGTCGTAACTGAACTACTTGTTCCCAAAGCATTTTATGCTTCATTGTGCCACCTTTTGCATCTTTGTAACCGTTATGAATCCAGTTTTGCAAGAATTCATTGTAAGATTGAACACAATATTACAAACCGCACACTATGAGTGTGGGGAATTCGCGGTCTGTATTTTTCAAATACCATCTTGAAAGGCTTGTAGTTCAGCTCGCCGAGCTGTACAATCTCCTAAAGATTGAGTTTTAGTCACCATTGGTCGGAATTTGCCATCGCGCCAGTGACATTTAACGATTGCCCCCGCCGCACTATAGGCTTGTTGACCCCTCGTAGCGGGTTGAGCTGATCCGTCAGTATAAATTATACATTTATACTGGTCAAGAGGCAGAATTTCAAAAGGCAGAGGACAGTCTTGTTCATATTGTAGAATTGCTTGTGTTTTCAAATATGGGTCGAAAACGTATTCAACGTCTGTTGCAGCAAAAGAATTAACCCATTGTATCCATCTCGAATGTAAAGCTTTAGCATTCGGAATGCTCGATTTCATCACTGCCTCTAAGGCAGGTACAGGTGTAACAACCATAATGTGTTTACCCTGTGTGAGGGCTCTCTCTTTTGCTACTGCAGTTTGAACCGCTGTCAGAATTTTTTCTGTTGCAGTGAATTTCATTTCTTCTTGTGTGTACAAATGTGATTTGTAAGCTATTGGTACTTTTTCACCATCATTAAAAGTTAAGTACGTGAATCCGCATTGTCCTGGAATGATTCGGATCACTAAGTTGCGTACGTTTACGCGTGTTTGCAAATGTTTTGTTGCTAACATGTCTGTTTGCAATGAACAAAAAGTTTCTGTGTTTGTGTGTCCAATTAACTTTTGAAATCAAGTTTGATTAGTTCGTAGAGAGGTTTAACACTTTCTGCGTAATTTAGAATATATGTTCTTCCGAAATTTAGGAAACCTAGAATCGATGGTAAGTTTTTCAGCATTTTTGGAGGTTGGAGCAGCGCACATTTCTCTAGAAAGTTTGCTGCCAGGCTTTTGCCTTCACTTGAAAGTTCATATGCTAGAAATAGGACGTTTAAATGGGCAATTCTAGATTTTTTTAAATTGAATTTGTACCCTTCAGAGGCGCATCCCAATATAATTGTATTCACTCTATTCAAGTGCCTATCCAAGTCATCGTCTGTTAAATAGATGTCATCCACATGTGATAATGCTTCATCATCACAAGTTTGTAGTAACTCTGTTACCCTTGCTGAGAATAACCCAGGACTATTCTTGAAACCCTGTGGGAGACAACAGAAGTGCTGCTGTGTCCCCATAATTGAGAAAGCAGTCAAATACCTACTTTCTGGAGCAATGTTTTGACAGAAAAAAATGATAGAAATATCTAATGTGGTTTTATACTTTTTACGCACAATGTTATTCATTAATGCTGCACTGTGTCCATTTTGTACTGCAAAAGTTTTGCAACAATAGTTTAGGGGCCAGATGTAGGTAGGCAAATACCGGTCGGTAACGGCCGAAATTCTGTAATTTCGGCCGTTACCGACCGGTATTTGGAAAATGAGATGTAGAAGCATGTTAAAATACAGATTTGGTAATTTTACCCGAATCGGTAAAATACCGAGTCGGTATAATTACCGAATCTGTATTTTGACATGTAGGTAGCACTGTAATCAGTGCTACAGGGGTTTTAGAATTCTTAATTTACCACCAACTAGAAGTTGGTGGTAAATTAAGAAAACCCTTTAAAAAACATTTCTTTTGCTTTTTAAACAGTGCCATGTTGCAGACATACATGCCCTAAGGGCATGTATGTCTGCAACATGTGCACCCATGCACAATTGAGGGGTGCAACAGGGTGTCAAAGTGACACCCTGTCCCCCTCGTAAATTTGGTAAATTTTACCGAATCGGTATTTACCGATTCGGTAATTGACATTGATTCCGATGGGCCTCAAGACCCATTGAAGTCAATGGCAATTACAGAATCGGTAAATACAGATTCATTAATTACCGAATCATACCGATTCGGTAATTAATTCGGTAATATTACCTACATCCCGATTGCCAGTTCTTAAATACCAAATCAGTATGATTCGGTATTTAAGATTAGGTAATCTGGGATTACCTACATCGGGCCCTAGATGTCTGTAATCCAATACTAGATGCTATCTATTGTCTGATTTGGAGACAGGAAACAAAGGATTGTTCATTGACAAGGAGCATGTTTCAATCACCCCTTGGTATTCAAGTTTATCTACGATCTCCCTGACCTGTTTTTTAGCTTCTTGCTTTACTGGGTACTGCCTTTGTGCAGTTGGTTGATTTTTCAACTGGATTTTATGGTGAGGAGAATCCTCATCCCATCCTACATGAGTTTTATATAATGCAGGCGCTTGGGCCACTGCCCATTTCGGTTCATAACTATACTTTAAATGAATTGGAATATGGTTGGAGAAGGCTGGCATAATGATTTCTTTGCCATGTGGGCACTCCCTGACAAATTGTGGTGACCAGTCTTTTTCAGCTAGAAGAATGTCATAACCCTTCGGGAGTCGCTCCCAAAACAGTGCCCTTCACTTTTCTTGGGATGTCCCCCTCCATCCAGATTGTTATTTCATATAACTTATGTGGACAACTAACCCTGGTATTTGCAGTTTCAACTTGAATGAATTCATTCAAGTCCCCTGTTTCCAGATGATCCTTCAAGTTCTTGCGAGCTATGGTGACTTCTGCTGCGCTGCCCAACATTGTCTGAGCCGATTCCCCGTTCTTGAGTTGTGTCCTCAAGATCCTCGGCATGTCTGATTTTCAGACCTGCTACCTTCTTTTTGGTGAATTGAGGTTTCTTGTTTTTCTGAGCGTGTTGATCATCTTTGGACTTCACACATTCTTCCTTGTTTTCTGACCGTCCTCTTCTTTTGGATTTCTGTGACGAAATCTGAAAGGTACGAGAGGAACGTGTATTAGTATCTTGATATCTATTAATTTTTCTCAAATTATGCCTATTCCTGAGGTTATACCTCCTTTCAGAGGGCTCCTTTTGAGGAGACCTACCTCTGGATTGAGAACGCTTCTCTTTAGAAGTTTGTTTAGTGTTTTCCCACTTCTTTTTAGAAGGAGTAGGAGTGTTTTTGTACTGTTTCTGCCTAATTCTTCATTGAATTTTTAAATTATTCTGGACAGTTCTTGTTGTTGCTCAGTTACATCAAATTCCCTTAACTTTTGGCAGAACGCCACAGATGCTGCTTCACCTTTAATATTGGCTAATATTATTGTTGAGACCGGTTTGAAATCTTTCAGTAATTTCATACCTAGATTTAAAGCAGGCTCTGCACCATATTTATTTTGAATCTGTTTCAGGACATCTGGTATTACCGCCATAGACAGAACACTGTGTGTTTTGGTGTAGATTGCAGCAAAGACTGTACCCCAAGTGTCGCAGTCCTCTAGATGTGGTGCGATCCCCATTGGTAAACAGATTGATAAAATTCTGTGTTTCTCATGAGGGGTAGTACTCGGAAATACTGCTTCGATTTGAGTAATTTTTTGAGCTATCCAGAATGGAATTTGTTCCCGTTTTGCGGGTAATTTACCAAAAACTGAATGTAAAGTCTGTGGTGTGATTTTATTTGTATTCCCCTGGTGAGGGGAGTGTTGTGGAATCAATATTGCAGGTTGGACTGTAAGAGTCCGCATGACATATTGAACCCATTGTCTATACATTTTTATTAACTCTTTAAGTTGAGTTAGTAACTCCGCATCTGACATTTCATTAATGCCAGGATGTGGTGTATAGCTGGCTAAAACCATCCATGTTGTTCCTGGTCTACCTAGTGGACCAAGCCTGGTGATGTGATTTATAGGTTTTAGGGCGCCTTTAAACCAGAGCGCATGCTCCTGCTAAGGTAGTGGAATTTCAATATCCTCGAAAGGAATATATTCCGTTGGTGGTTCATCTTCTTTGTAGAAGTGAAACACATGTGTTACTGGATTTGCTTCAGGGAAGGTGATATTCATGTGCCTCTATAACAAAAACTGCCCTACCACCTCTTGATGATAGGCCATGTTTTAGAAGTTTTATAGTGATGGCTTTCCATAAATTTATAGGAATGCATATAGCATACTCGTCGGTTTAATTAAAACCTGTTTGATTAAAAGCTAGTACAGCATTATCGCCTGTAGCTCCACTGGTTTCGGTGTTATTGTCCCCGTTTAGAGACATTTTCGTTTAACGAAAAACTTGCAGAGCAAGATTCAAGGAAACAAAAATAAGGTTCACAATATTTTAAAACACTGTATCCTTCAACATTGAACAAACCAAAAATAAATACATAGGATTGTCGTCCTACTCAGCTACAGCGGATATTATCCTTTTACCCACTCCAGACAACTATTGGAGTATTACGGAAAAAGGGGTCACTGAGAAAAGCACGACAGAGTAACTTTAGTATCTAGCGTTAAATTAGTGCCTTACCAAACGTTGGGTGCCATGTAGTGTAGTTCCTATATTCCCAATAGGCTCTGCGCATTCGAATAATATATCCTACAGATATGACGTAGAACTTAGGTCAGTAGGTCTCTATCGAATATACTAAACTTAATTGCAAATGCCAGCTATCTCAGAGGTCACTAGAAACTTTCTCGAATTCACAAGAAGGGATTAGTTTCCGACAACTGCATAAACATGACAACTTTGTTTCCCTAGGACTGGAATAACTGTCTTCAGATTCGTGGAACCAATATTTCACTCAGTCAATCGTGCATGCTTCGTTTCTACAGAGTTTGCAGAGAAATAATGAGACGGGCGTTTTCAATAAAAGGTTTATTGAACAGTCTTCTTTCTCATGCAAGAGAGGTGAACTGCTACAATCATTAGACAGAATGCAAAGTATAATGCGTACAGCAAGAATAGTGTTATAAAATAATACTGTAATAGCATTGTATGGTTTCTAAGTCATAGAAAAATACATACATAAATAACATAGGCTAAAATACTCAACTGGTGCTTCTATAATATCCTACCCCAATGTACCTAACCTTGGTCTAGTACGAGGGAAGAAGTAAGTATGGTCTTTAGCATAGGTTTAGATTTTGCCAAGAATCTACCAAAGGTTTCTCTAGGTTCTAATCAGCTCCATACCTCCATACCTTAGAATGAAGGAGGTCTGTATCTCTGTCTTGGGACTCGATTTCCCAACACCCCGCAAGGGGAGTCAGAAACACTGGAGCTGAATTCTCGGCAGAGGAGGACAGCTACTTGTCAGTGCGTCATCTGGAGAGTCAGCTTCCTTCAGCACTTGCAGTAGCGAGCTGCGGGGGCAAGTAGGTCATCGAACTGCTCCGAACCACCGTACTTTGCTATACCAAGTGAAGGTAAATTTATGCCTTGAAGGTGTTTCGGAGTGCCATGTTTGACGGAAAGTCGGGCATATGAACGTCATGAATGAACCCTTAGGAAATAGTTGTTCATTGTAAAGTAACTGAGTTCTTGGAGAAATCAATATTCAAGCAAGGGGAAGTCCCTAACAGCTTAAGCTGGTTTTCCAAGAAATCGTTGTGACGTTTGGTGAACGGATGGAAGTAGCCATGCCTGTATTTGGGTAGCATGGGCTATGCCTAAATAAGGACTTGATTTCTTTGCCTATATAAGGCCAACGTGAATTGTACCTATATAAGGGCATGAATCGGGAAAATCCATTCGGAATCTAAAACGCCATACAACACTTGCTGTCCAGTAGCCATTGTTCTTTAATCAAAATCAAAATCAGGTCTACAATCACCAAAAAATCAGGTTCTTCCTAGTAGAGTTGTTGCTCCAAAGAAGGTCTAAGAAGAATGATTGAAATGTGTGGGGTCCTTCAATAGTTAGAATAGCAAGTGTTATGAACCAATCAAATCTTTTTTTTTGTGGTCACATGGGATCCGCGTAGGATGCACCCAGCGCAACTTCGCAACATTGCATTTAAAAGTAATATAAGTTTATTAAAACTAAAACACTATTATTTTTATGATTAGCTCAGATAATGTATTGCCTTAATATTTATATTAAATACATATATATCTTTTTAGACATTAAAAAACTTTCACGGGAGTCGCGCACCCACCGGGTCGAACAAGTATATGATGTCACGCGGAAACGCGCGAGCGTCACGTAACATAATACGTATTTGTCGCGTATGCGCTTGAAGTCGCGTGCGAGTCGCATAGCAATCACGTAGGGAAATACGCATCCATCGCTTACCCTACGTGGATCCTACACAACAATCCTAAAATGGCGGCTAGGTTCCGCGCAATATTCGAGGAAGGTGCGCTTTGGGTGCGCAACTCGCAAAAACATTTTGAAAAATAAAACAATAAAGAAAATATTATAAATATATTTTAAGAAATATAAAATGAAAAAATATATCAAATTTCAATATTTTTAAAACTTTTGTTTTTCAATTTATGTTAAAAATATGTAAAGTAATTAAAAAAAAAATCTAAAAATAAATAGTTTAACATTTTTTTGTAAATCAGTATTAAAAAAATATATAACAATTAATACATTTAAAAATGATCATTGACAAAACCTTTGAAATTCACTGAAAAAAACCATAGGATTCAGACATGTTATAGTAAGGAATTAGCATTTAAAAAACCTTTGACATTTACTGAAAAAACCATAGGTTTCAGGCCTGTTATAGTTAGGGATTAGCATTTAAAAAACCTTAGAAATTCACTGGAAAAAACATAGGTTTTAGGGGTGTTATAGTTAGCTGGACACTTCACTCGTACAAAACCATTGAAATTCCTCCATTATAGTTAGTTGTACTAACTATAACTCGCGCGCCAGCAATCTACTGCTGATGATGTCACATATTGCATCATTCATGACATGGTCAGTGACATCACTGGTGACATCTCAAATGACATCACGGATGACATCACTGATGACATTATCCCTGTGACAATCTGATACACCTCATCATACACTAGAATAACCTTTCATCACGCTCTATAAAATATAGAATACCATGTTTAAACCATTGACACACCAATAAAAGTTTCTAAAAATCCACTCAGTGATTGCTAGGTCTACACATACATCTAAACACTTACCTATAAATTCACTCATACATGTTGTGAAAGATCAATAGAACACTATTAAATATACTTATACACCTATATCAACATTACCCACCAGCACACATTTTATTGAGTAATACACTCATCCTACTCAGTTATACAAACAATTGATCATACTTACGTTTACTCAGCTACACACTTATACAAACACCACTTTATTTATTCATATGGATAGTAACTCATACTTAGTGACTTATAAAATCACTATTACAAGTATACATTTTTCTATACAGTTACTCATATAAATACTGAGTCTTACGTATACTTATTTAGATACAACAACTGTCACAGACACTGTGTTTTATATTTCTACTTTGTTGGACATGTATCATTCACAAATATATTTACTCATCAACACACCCATAAAGAGATTCACTCACCCAATTAACTGTTTTCACATGCAGTCTTAACCTCATATACCTATTAAATCAACTCTTTACACATCTTTGGACAGTCACACACCTCCCACCCAACTACACACACACATTCACTGTCCTATACAAATACTCACTTAACTATTAAAAAACTAATATTCAGTTTCACATAGCTAGTAACCAACTTATACACTAGTTTACACAACAGGAGACAGAGTGATACAGATATTCACACAGGTAAATCACTATCCCATATATTTAGTGAGACACTTTACATTAGTCACTTAGACAGTCAATCACAGTGCTACTAAATCCTCCATCCAGACACTAATACATCCACTCAGTCTTCGATGTAGATTCTTATATAAATATATAATACTTATTTAAATATGGAACCAAACCACATTCCCCCCCCCTTTTTTTTTTCTTCTATTGACCCCCAGTTACAGGGATCTTAGCGCTGGGATACCTAAGGGTGACTACGCGCTTTATAAAAATTTTAATAATAATAATAATAATAATTCACTGGGTGATGTCATCAGTGATGTCATTTGAGATGTCATTAGTGATGTCATCAGTGATGTCACTGACCATGTCATGAATGATGTAATATGTGACATCATCAGCAGTGGATTGCGGACGCGCAAGTTATAGTTAGTACAACTAACTATAACAGAGGAATTTCAATGGTTTTGTACGAGTGAAATGTCCAGCTAACTATCACACCCCTAAAACCTATGTTTTTTTCAGCGAATATATATATATATATATATATATATATATATATATATATATATATATATATATATATATATATATATATATATATATATATATATATATATCCAAAACCGCCCTCCACACAACGAAGAAGGCAACAACCACAAAGGAGAGACTTTGGAGAGGCTTTAATAATGGAGATCAAGGTCCGGTGGCGGCGAATGCATTTCGGCACTTTTCACCTTCCTCAGCGCCCTACACCAGACCAAAATGTCCCGGTCTGTGCTTCCTGCCGCTTTGAAATGCTGGTGTTGCTTGGCTCCTCCCCCATGATGTGCAGGCCACCTGTTGTAGTGCTCACGGACATCGTAGCACTCCAACTCCCACAATGCCATATGATTAAGCAAGGCGAGCCGGTGTTATGGAAGGACAAGTCAAAGTCTGCAGGGCTCGATGTCACAAAATACCCGTTCTCCTGTTAAAAGCTGCTCCTCCGGTCTCCTTTATACCGTCACAGCCCCCCAACAGTGATGCCAAAATAGAGCAGGGGCGAAATGCCACAATGAGAGGTAAATACCTCTACCGCTCTGATTACATCACCTAGAGGGGCGGGTCCGAAGTTTTCCTTACCAGGAATGTTAGTTTTTTAGCCGTGAGGCAGCGCCAATTTTTCTCCTTTCCCAAAACGTGACGGGGGTTGTCAATATGCGCAATTGGCTGGCGCACAAAAATGTCCAAAACCGCCCTCCACACAACGAAGAAGGCAACAACCACAAAGGAGAGACTTTGGAGAGGCTTTAATAATGGAGATCAAGGTCCGGTGGCGGCGAATGCATTTCGGCACTTTTCGCCTTCCTCAGTGCCCTACACCCGACCAAAATGTCCCGGTCTGTGCTTCCTGCCGCTTTGAAATGCTGGTGTTGCTTGGCTCCTCCCCCATGATGTGCAGGCCACCTGTTGTAGTGCTCACGGACATCGTAGCACTCCAACTCCCACAATGCCATATGATTAAGCAAGGCGAGCCGGTGTTATGGAAGGACAAGTCAAAGTCTGCAGGGCTCGATGTCACAAAATACCCGTTCTCCTGTTAAAAGCTGCTCCTCCGGTCTCCTTTATACCGTCACAGCCCCCCAACAGTGATGCCAAAATAGAGCAGGGGCGAAATGCCACAATGAGAGGTAAATACATCTACCGCTCTGATCACATCACCTAGAGGGGCGGGTCCGAAGTTTTCCTTACCAGGAATGTTAGTTTTTTAGCCGTGAGGCAGCGCCAATTTTTCTCCTTTCCCAAAACGTGACGGGGGTTGTCAATATGCGCAATTGGCTGGCGCACAAAAATGTCCAAAACCGCCCTCCACACAACGAAGAAGGCAACAACCACAAAGGAGAGACTTTGGAGAGGCTTTAATAATGGAGATCAAGGTCCGGTGGCGGCGAATGCATTTCGGCACTTTTCGCCTTCCTCAGCGCCCTACACCCGACCATATATATATATATATAAATACACGATCCTTTCTGTGCAGAAAGAAACAGGTCCACTCAGGTTCACAGGAAAACCTTCTTTATTATCAGCAGCTGAGGAGCGGCATGACCGGTTTTGGCTGGTGTGCCTTTATCAAATGCCTGTTTCCCTTTCCATTACCTGCTGTCCACTTTTAAAAGGCGCAATGCCCCGCTACGATTGGTGTAGGCACTGCGAAGGTAGGGAAGTTCTCCTGAACTCGGTGCTTCCAGTCTCGGTGCTCCAAATCCACATGCTGCAGGTGCATGCACGTAAGTACTGCCCCCAGTGGGCCGTGCCTGCAGCTTCTCTTCCCTTTCCCCGATGTTTTCGTGAAATAAATAACAGCATTCCTGTGTCCTACCATCCAGCCAACATATCCCACAATGCATCTGGGCGCACAACCTTGAAGTAAGTACTGGAAAAATGCTGTCCGTGAAGTCACTGGTAAACAGCATGCGTCCATTCAGTGATCCGCTGTATGTGAAGTCACATTAATTACCACAGCTTGTGCCTTGCAGGAAATGGTGGCGGTTCGGCGTGGTTCCCAAGCATATATATATGTATATTCATTTTTCTCACTGAGAAGTTAGTGATAGACATATGGTAATATATGTTCCGTTTCTTATCTGGTAAATGAAAACAACGATACAATGTTAATTAGATGTCATAAGTGTTCAAAATATTCCAGCAATTATGATATCTATTTAACTGCTTGCTAGTTGTTTATGTACTTGATTCTGCCAGTTAAGTATATGCAGACAAATAACCAGCATGCATTTTTAGGCCAGAATTAATTCACCTGCTATGTCCAAACGAGCAGCAATTTTCTCTGAATAAATCATTGACACATTTTATGCTGAACTCCAAGAAAGCAAATTGCCATGAAATTGGCCAGTAGTACTTTGGCAAAAGCACTAATTGATTAATCTGTGTCGGTTATAATCAGACATACTGTGTACTTCCCTCAATGATCTCATTTTGTGCATTAGACTGATTGACTGATTACTAGCTATCATTATCGTTGCAAGCCATTCTTAGGTTTTGTGAGAGAAAACTAATTTTTGCATGCACATTTCAGATTGAGTCTATATGTAACGCGTCCAGCAATATCGGTTTTTTTTTTAAATCTATATCTCTTCTGGCAAGATCTCTTTCAAATTTAGGGATCGAGGTGAGTTGTAAGGGTGTCGCTGTCAGTAACTGACAACTCCCTAACTCCCTAGAAGCAGTGGAGTAGCAAAGTCAGGTGCTACCGGGTGCGTAACATTTCTTGTACCACCGCAGTCCCCCCCCCCCCGCCCACATTGAAATTGTTGAAATAAGGGAAAAAAAATTGTTACATATATTTTTGCCATTTTGACACCTCCCTCAGTGTTATTTTGTCACCCCCCCTCAGTGATGACTCCCGGGGCAGCCCGCACACACCGCACCCCCCCTTCCAACACCACTGCCTAGAAAGGAAAGATAGAATTAAATCATACAGGCGGCACACGTGGATCCAGAGGCTTTCTGCCATCAGCAGCCAAGATGACTCACTCTACAAGTCTGACACTTACATTGAAGCTGTCTCACCATCTCAACGGTCCTGCCCTGTTGAAAACAGTGCCATCGCTCACCAATCCCGGCATCTGCTGTTATCTGTGCCACCAACTGACCTCTCTTTGCTATTTGAAGTGTACACATTTTGATTCATGCACCTCATCTACTTATTTCAATTAGAAGAATGTTACAAAATTAGTAGATCATAGTTGAACGAGGACATATAATTATCACTGCTATAAACAAGGGATTTCCCTCCCCATGATTGAATAAGATTAACACTGAAATAAAATGTGGAGAATACACATCCGCTATGGAAAGACGTGCTCTGGATTGAGTGCTGGATTCTGGCTGCTTAACGAGTATGTTTTATCAGAAGTGACTGCAATTATTTCACCCAATTACAATGTAAAGATAACTGTTTACTCTTAAGTAAAATAGTAAAGCTAGCCACCCAGGTTTATTCAAAAACAGAATCAGTAACGTGTTTTCACCAGGTAATGTATCAAACAGAGATTTATGCCTTTCCTCAGTGTGCCTGACCTGATCAAGATGCCAGAAAGTCTAAGACTATTTGGGGGACCAGTTAGGAGAGGAACGGAAGAAAGCCTGGATGATCTGAGGGATGACTCTTCTAGTTGTCTGAAGGAAGGATTATTATTGGTGTCCATTGGATGAAGAGCCAGGGCCTGGGAAATGATTTGCAGATTTTTTGCTACACAAGGAAATCAGGTATCGTGCACCTCGACAGACGCAAAACGTGTGAGTTACAATTATACACCCCTGATCATTCTTGAGCTACAGGGCTGATATAATGACATTTGTTATCAAGTACCGTCTACTGAGCAGCCTATTGATGTTAAACAAGCCAACCTTTTTTGAAAGCATAATACTTTAAACAGATCTAAGCCTCCTCCACTTCTCTTGATCAGCTCAATCAGTGCTCATAAAGGAGAATCCAGGTCCACCAATCAGGGGCACAGACGTAGCTTAAAGTGATATCAAAAGATGGAAGAAGGATGAGGATGCTAGAAACGGATTTGCAAGTCATAGCCTGAAAAAGATTATGGACAATACTCCAATGCTTAACAGAAGATGTTGGTACTAGCCTGTTTAGTACAGGACCATGCAGAAACATTAGATTATGAGGTCTGGAAATGAAGTATGTACAAGGAGAAAGACAGAATCATGAAGGGCCTGTTGTGAAGAAGGGCATTTGGTATGCATACATTCAGACATTCTGCTAAAAATTAGGTAATTATGTATTCAGACAAAGGGGCAGATTTGTGAAGGCCTTGCGCCGCCGGTGCGTCATTTTTAACATGGGAAAAAGTGACGCACCGGCGGCGCAAGGCCTTCATAAATCTGCCCCAAAGTGCTTACCATGGAAATTTGTTCACCAGTACCCAAGCTGATTGAAAGTGATCAGGTCACTTGAGAAGATCTGGGGACGTATTATGTATACCGCACACTTTTCATGTTTGCGACACTGCACACATTTCAAAAGGTGGGCTTGGCTCAAACAGGAAGAGTGTGCTGTATTGCACAGAAGGCGCTGCCCCGGGGCAGCTGTGAACTCATGCTGTCCTGGGGGTAGCTTGTTCAAGACAAATATGGAGCAGCTGGTACAAAGCCACTCCGTGCTTTAAAGTGCAAGTGGCATGCCACCTGAAGTTCGAAGAAGGGTGAGAGATTCACTTACTGGTGGGTGTAGTGAGTGACTGCACTCATCCATGGGACCCTCTTTCTCCCCTCCAAAGGGCTGCCTTTAGGAGGTGCACTGAAAGTGAGCCACTCTTGTGTGGCACACTTTCAGTACACCTCCAAGGGCATGTTTACCCCTGTGTCCATAATACGGTGTGAGTGCAGAGGCAAAGTGATTCCCTCATTTTCATGGGGCAATGCAAAGGAGGGAACACCCTCTCAGGATAGCACTGGAGCTACATGTGTGCCAGCTCTATCAGTATTACAGAAGGGGATGCAGAAGAGTCTGTGGCCCCTTCGGTAATACAATTGTGCCCAGGGTGCACACAAAGCAGTGCACACCCCAGTTACATCCCCAGGGCACAAGGGTATTACAATAATGAAAATGGGGACTCAACCTAGTTGGAGGGGGAGCAAACAATAATGACTGATGAGACTAAATGATCCCCTGCAATAACATACATTTCTATCTTTTGACCTAGGGGGAAAGCTTACAATGCATAATGATACAAAACTGAGGTCTTATAGTGCTGTAGAAAATTGTGCGATGCCAAGACGTTCCAGAAAGATCTAATTAAAGATGCAGCCCACACACCCAGATCTGAAGGGCCTTTCTGAAATTGATCATGCTGGATGTCTCTTTCAAAGCCAAATGCAACTTACCCATTATGAAGCACTTGGAGCTCTGAAAGATTCACTGCTTCATCAAGCTTTTCTATACCTGGGTATGCATGTGCATCACTGAATAAAATAGAGCATAGATTAGCAAAGAATGACATAAAAGGAGTGAAATATAGAAGAAAATAAGTCATAATCTCATCATCAAAGCATTGTATAATACACACTCACTAGGAATAGGCTGGAAAGTACTCTGTCCCTCTTAACGTTCTCTTTAAGTACACAACTACTGTACACAACGACGACTGTGCGTGGCAAAGGCCTCTCCCACTACAGTGATTGTCCATCCTGGAAACTGATTTTGCGTCTTAAAATAAACAGTTGAATAACTTGCCAGTCATCTAGGTTCTGTGACAGACCCGTCAGACGCTGATGAGTGTGGTGATTGGCAATTTACCATTGGCAAAGAGCACATTATGCCCGCCAACAGTTACTGGAATGGAAGTGATGGCAGCTGAGATGTGAAGTGCGTGTCAGAGTGGCACTGCTTCTGGAATTCAAAGCTATAGTCTGAAACCCCAGAAAATGATGCCAGGCTGGTAGCCTGCACACTACTAGCCCGTCCCCATAGTGTCAGAGGGGAGAAAATACTCCAAACGTTAAACAGAGGTTGAAGAAAATAAGGAAGTGCCCCAGCTAGTCATGAGTGAGTTCTCCTATTACTAACTGACATCAAATAGCTTACATCGTCTATCAGCAGCTAAGCTCTTTCCTCACTGTGTTCTGACTCTGGTCTCTGTCTGTGGTTCAACATGAAGCCTTTAATATGCCTAGTCTTGGTGAAAGAATGAAGAATAGAGCAGAAGCATAGTAGTGGAGCCCGGCGTTCTGACATTGGTTTTTCAGCAGGGCCCTGAGGTAACCTCCATGCACCATCTTGCCTTTCCTTATAAAGTGTGGGCCTACTGGATCTGTTTTTTGATCGTCAGACTTGGGCCTTGATTATAAATGAGGGTGAGGAGGGAAGGAAAGATAGAACTAATGGGATGCAGCTGTGTGCATTCTGTGCCTGCCCTCGTGAGATGCTTGTTGGGCCTGTTACTTTTGCTGCAGATGATGCAAACTGAGGTTAGGTGTTTGAGATTCAGGCTGCTGGCTAAGTATGTGTAACATTTTAACATAAAACCAGGGGTCGGGCCACTACTGACTGTAAAAGGGTTACTCAAGGAACATTCAGGGGCTACATCGGAGGTCCCCTCTCAACATATACCTTTAGTAAGTGCAGTCCCCTCACTGAAGTGTTCAAACAGTGCAACTAGTGGTGGATTTTAGAAGTCTCCCATGCTCATCCTTTCGTTTTTTTTCTCCTGTACAAACACTGAGAATCAGCTTTTTGCCCACCCTTGCTTGGACGACAAGCAGCCTTCTAGCACCCATGTTTCCAAGTTAGCAAGTACTTGAGGACCCAGTGCAGCGGTACTATGAAAAGAAATATACAGAGGGTGTATCATTTTCTAAAGTCAGAATGAAGTGGTCCCCTGGGAGAAAAAATAGTGGAATTCTACTAAATGATGACCTTATTGGGTTTCAAAGAACTGGTCAGACAAAATTCAAATAAGATGCAGCCAGCACTGAAGAATGCACAGTATCCAGGCCAGGGTAATATTTTAGAGATTTTAAGAAATATGAAGACACTGGAGGTTACTTACAATACTTTTTGTCGTGGATTAACACACCTTAATCCATGTGCTTGAATTTAAGTTTCCAATTTGTTTACATAGACAGTAATATTTTCTCTTGTTCCTTGTATTTTGTTTTTGTTTTTAAAGGTTTTCTTTTATGTTCAAGGCTATAAAAGATGGTTTGTTATTAGTTTTGCTATGAAACTTTTTCTAGACCCCAAATAGCATTTTACAAAAGCTACAATTAGGATGTAACTGTTCATAAACCATTGAATACATTTTGACGCATATTAGCACCTGTACACAAACTGAAACCACCAAATATTGGGTACTGCACAGTGCAATCTGCATGGTTCCAACATTGAAAAGTGTGTAAACACACAATAACGTTTTGTTGTCTTGAACAGTTACGGAGCCCTAGATTTTCCTCTGCATCACCTAGCAACAATGTGCCATTTTGAGTTAAGCTTGTGTTAGGGAAAGACCTTGGGCTGTATTACAAATAGTGACCAGGGGCGCAACAGGCGTTTGCGCCCGCTTTCGCCCCCCGGGGCACTTTGTATAGAAGGGGATGCAGACGGTTGTGCGTCCCCTTCTATAATTCCACTGACGCACTTAAAGTGCCAGCGCTGTCAACAGAGGGTGCTCCCTCATTTGCTTAGTGGCGTGCCCTATGCAAATGAGGGAATTCCTTTGATTTTGCACCCACGCCATATTACAGACGCGGGCGCAGAGTCAATGAAGCCCTCAGGAGGTGCACTGACAGTGCGCCATTTAAAAAGTGGCGCACTGTCAGTGAGCCTCTTACAGCAGCCCTCTGCAGCTGTAAAAGGGGTCCCATGAACCCCCCAGACATTCCCTCGCGGGCAGGTGCAGTCAATGACTTCACCCGCCTGCAAGGGGTTCTCTAAACCCCTTTGAAAGTGCAGGCGGATGCCGCTTGCACTGTGAAAACACATAGCGGCTGCTCTGTGTTTTCACATAAATGCACTGCCCCCGGGGCAGCGCGAGTTCGCGGCTGCCCTAGGGGCAGCGAATACACCATAATGGGTTGCATTATCACAGTTTGCGCCCGGCGCACCTTTTGAAAGGTGTGCTGGGCGCAAACAGTGATAATGTGTAATACGGCCCCTTGAGTCCTACAGTATTGTCGCACAGAGTTGATAATCTTTCACTTTGAGCTGTGATGGTATACATTGTTGTATAACCAATGATGCCCATGTTGACCTTTTCTCTAGAGATTGATAATACTAGCAATATGGAAGGATCTTTTGATCAAAACAATCTGCAGTTTTTCTGCAACACTTATAAGACAAGACCCTATTCTCTAACTTGAATTGGGAAGGCTTCCCTATTCTAGAAACAAGATTCTTGAGGCAGCCTTTCTCGCATCCAATCATCCACTATCATTCTGTTTGGGTAACTGTTTTCCCATAATCACCAATTCTATTGATTGCCAAGAAGCAACCGCTTTGAATAAGAATACAGGACCGAATGTCGAAAACAGTATTCCTTCTCTTATTTATTCTTTATTTATTTTTAATTTTATATAGTGCTAGCTAGACCCAAAGTTTTTGGAACTCTTTACATGTTATGTGCATGAGTCTACTAGAGGATTTGTGTGAGTCATAAACAGTCAACAAAAGAGTATAGAACAATACAACAATTAAAGTACATATTACAACATTAAGGTACACAGTGATGGTGTCAGGTTAGAGACTGAGAGAGTCAGGCGATCACAAAGAAGGATCTTGTCACTGGGGGTTGGATCGTTGGGAAACTTAGCTGAGTTAGAGAGCGTGTCGAAGTAGTTGTCAAGCAGTAGAGATTTGAGGTCACGTTTGAAGCAAGAAAAGGAAGGGTTACAGCGGAGATCCTTAGGGATTGAGTTCCAGATCCTCGGAGCACTTCCTGAGAAAGGGCGTGTCAGGGATGATTTCTTATTATCTTTAGAGGTATGAGAAGAGGAGAATTGGAGCTTCTCAGTGTCCAGCCTCTTCCTGCTCTCCATAGTTTGGCTTCTAGGTATTTGGGCTTCTTTGTAGGGAGGACTTTGTGAGTAATGCAATCTGTCTTGAAGGTGTGTCTTCCTTCAATGGGAATCAATGGAGACATTTGAGGGAAGGTGTGATGTGCTCAGACTGCTTGATTCTGCTGTGAAGTCGGGTAGCTACATTGAGCATTGCTTTTAGGGGCACAAGGTGACTTTTTCTTGTTCGAGTAATGATGCCGTTGCCGTAGTCAAGTTTTAGAGAGAATAGTGATTGTACTGCCGTCTTGAGATCATTAGAGGGAATGAACGGTTTGATTTATTTTTAGATTTTTTTAGTGTGTGGAGTGCTCCTATGCCTATGTTGTTCATATGGTCCTTCATTGACATGCTTTGTCCAAGGTGATACTCAATGACTTTACAGAGTTAGAAAGTGAAAGAGAACAGTTTAGAGCGTAATGTGTGAGCTATTCTTTGATAGGTAGAGAGTTGCTTTTTGGGGAGAGGGGTAGTAGCTCAGTCTTGTTGGGTCAGTTTTAGATGATTAGTGTTTAACCAGTTTCGTTTTTATTTAGTGTGTCATGAGATAACATATGTCTCTGGGTGATGTTATTTTGTGGTATAGCTCTGTGTTAATGGTGTATAGGTTATATTTGTCCTTTGCCTGATTCAAAAATAAGTTTGAGGGTTTCCTTGAAGAGATTAAATAGGACTGGAAAGCGGACTGAGGCTTGGGTTACACATTGTGGAACTGGAGCAGGCTTCGAGGGAAAACTGTTGATTATTTATTGTTGAGAAAGGTGTCGCAGATAGGATGTGGACCATTTCAATATTGTGCCATTGATACTAGTGCAGTTCTTGAGTGTCTTTAGCAAGGCTTGATGATTTACTGTATCATATGCTGCCGATAAATCGAGTAAGATTAGGAGCAGGAGTCACCCTTAGCTAAGGATATATGAATGTCATCTGATAGATTGAGCATACCAATTTCTGTACTACAGCCTCTCCTGAATCCGGATTGGAATGTGTCGTGTAGGTTGAAATCTTCTATGCAATGGTTGAGATGTAGCAGGACACACTTCTCAATCGTTTTAGCTAGGAAAGGGAGGTTAGTGACAGGTCTGAGGTTATTGAGGTCATTTGGGTCAGTTCCTGGTTTTTTGAGGATGGGCGTAACTTAGCCTAGTTGGAGGGTGTAAGGTACATGGCCTGATTAGAGAGAAGCATTGATGATTTAGGTCCAAAACGGAGAGATGACATGGTTGAGGTTCTGTACTGGGGGGAAGGAAAGGGATCATTAGTGTGGAAAGTGGGCTTCAAGTTCGCAATTATTTTGAATACTTCTTCTGCCATAGGTTTGAAATCAGTCCATTTAGCATTATTTTTCAGTTGTAGGAGATCATTATTGCCAGTAATTCTCTTTGTCGGACTACAGTTGTTGGGGGAATCTTGTGGGGGAGGGAGTTTTCTTGGGTGTGTGTGTGTTAATGGGGGCAGGCAGGCTGGTAAGTCATACTTGTGTCATGGATAAGCGGATAATAGTTGTTTTTGCTAGCGAAGAATTTGGCGTCTTCACAGCATTCGTTGGTGGCTTATGTTATGTGTTGGGCAGTACAGGTAGTTTGTTGTTTATGTTGAATAAACTCTTGAATAAATGCTTAAAAAATAATACGCTGGATATGCAATTCCCTGTTTGCACTTGTCTGGACAGGTAGAGACTCTGTCCACTATTCAGTAGTATCATCACCTAGCAGAACATTTGCCTAGAAAAAAAGGGTTGGGCCTGTCAGATCCGTGAAACATCTAAGCACATTTCTCATCAGGTATGTGGCAGGTAACTCTTTCCCTTTTACTTGGGACACCCTTGTAAGATTATATGATACTACCAATAAATGCCACAAATTTAAGGGGGGGGGGGGGGATTTGGAAGGGTCCTGTGGGAAGTTGATCTTATGGAGGCAGAGAAATTACGTCTAGAATATTATTAGATTATATACAATAAACCATGTGAATATTCCTAAGTGTTACCCTCTTACCCGAAAAGTGCAAGATCATTGGTTATTTTTGCACTTTCATAGTCAAAGTATTTATTGTAAAAATAAAAGAAAAGAATTTCAGTTATTTTTTTCACCACAAAACAAAGATTGCCCAACTTGATATACAGATATTTTTCTCCTGCTCTACTTCCATTACATCCCCTTTGACAATAGCTTTGTAGCTGCTCCTACAAATTATAGGCAAATAGGGCCATATTATCAAGGAAGCTGCGGTAGTTTATCGCCGCTTTACTGGCAGGAAACTGCCGATAGAACGGCGATAATGGCCTTGATAATATGCGATTCGAATTTCAATCAAAGCCCAGGTTAGATGTTCACACATCTAACCTGGGCATCGATTGAAATTCGAATCGCATATTATCAAGGCCATTATCACCGCTTTATCGGCAGTTTCCTGCCGGTACAGCGGCGATAAACTACCGCAGCTTCCTTGATAATATGGCCCAAAGTGTTTAGTATAAGTAGTTCATTTAGCCATGTGACATGCACCAGAACTGCATTTGTCATAGCGTGGAATGTTTTTTTCTTTAGTTATTTCAAGAATGACCATAGAGCTACCCCCTTCTTATTCCTTGTATTTTTTCCTTTTTCATATGTTTATTATCAGGCAGGCAGTGAAAATGCTGCACTCGGAAACTCTGGGAAAGCCGAGAACGCAGACCACTGATAAATGCCAACATATGCCATAACTCTGAAGCACAACCTTAAATCAATCAACATGACTCATCCTACTCCAAGTAAAGTCTATATGGGGAGTAAGACTTGGCTCATTAGTTTGTGTCAAATGTCTTCACTCAAGGAATAATCCAACTGGAATCTCTCACAGCAGGTAAGGAATGGACACAATAGCCAAGTGTCTCCATCAGGGACTTGAAAACATGTATAGTGAAAAGCAATAGACCACCTCTAGAGGCATCATTTTGTATTGCACCAACCTTTTTCTAAGTCAGGCATCTCCAGCTGTTTCTGTAGTAGGAACTACTTATAGTCAATGAAAATCATCCAGAGACACTAATATTATTATAGCAACCACATCATACATGATTACATTAGTGCCCACCTTATGGACGATTACCAGCAGTGACCACCTCAGTAGGGATGACAAAAAAGTAAAAAAGCTTTGTTAGTTTGGAATGCCTGTACATGGATAATACATAACAGCAATAGCTGAAATTCAGCCATTTCTCTCCAGACATCTGCTTATGAGTTCCGGAAATACACACATTTCTGTCTCAAATATGTGTTTCTATATTAGTATACATATATAAATTCAGCCTAGTAAAATATTCTAATTTAGTATGCTAGACTGCAAACAGGAGAGCTACTGACAGGTATCTGGAGAGCTACTGACAGGTATCTGAAGAGCTACCAGTGGCTCACAAGCTACTCGTTGGAGAAGCCTATTTTTAGTATTTTCGTTCTTTAAAAGTCTATTGTGCAATAGATTGATACCACCCTGTCAAGCCTTTTGCCTTTCCACCAGTATGTTCCGTTTCCATGAAACCTACTTCCACACCTACCCATATTCGGCTTCTAGTGGAAGTCATATTTAAATCATAGAGTTCAGTTTTGGAATGCCTCACAGTTCATGACTTGTCAGAGCAGAGGCAGGGGGTTGTTTCCTGGAAACAAACACTATTGGAAACAAGGAAGGCAGACTTAAGTCCAATACTTACTCAATGAACAGTGTCTGCTGTAAGTGGGATGGGTGAGGGGGGCTGTGTTTCTCTAATACTCAAATTCACAGTAAGCCTGAAAACCTGGACATTACTTTGCACATCATCATTATTTTAATAATCACCCCATGTATGCCAGCATACATATTACAAACCCAGCATATGCATTTGTTGGGTACACATAGGTTACAGACCTAGGCATGATATGCAGGCCTTTCATAGCACACTGAACTATGAGTGCGCGCAAAGCAAATCTTATCATTCACATATTATTCCGTACCACAAATTCTTCATCAATACTTGGTCTTTCCTTGTCCAACATGAGCATCTTTTAGTCGCAAAAGCTGCAACCCAGAATTATGTAGTGTGGAGAACAATTTTCCAATTGAGAAGTCAGCCATACTTTAGCTTATTACATGCATATATGTGATGGTCCATTATGAGTGTCTATAGGGATAATTTTGTGTATCACAATGGCTCTTTGAAAACTGAGGATTACTTCCTGTCTTTTTTTGTCAATTGTTTTATATTGAAATCTATGTGCATGCTTTCCAAAAGATTTTTGTTCAGCTCTGCCTATGAAATGATGTGCTGCTGTAATGCACACATAGCACAACTGTTAGAAATTGGGTCTTTAGTTGGCAGAGGTTTGCACTGTGTACTAGTAGGGACCACAATCCTAGTCAACTTAAGCTAGATATACACTTTAAATTAACCTGTGCTCACCCCTGGTAGCTTGGCACAGAGCAGGCAGACATAACTTAAGGCAATGTGTAAAGAATGTGTGCAACACACACACAGTAATACAATGAATGCACCAGAGAAAGAATCCAGACAGGTTTAGAAAAATCTCAAACCTTTATCTGGGAAAAACAAGACCAAAACAACAAAAATCCAATCAGTAGAATTTAGGATATGAATTTTTAAAGAATAACTGCTAAAACAGTGCTTAGAATCAAAGGGACAAACTAAAAGGTTACTTGAGGTCGCAGGGACTGGGGTAAATCCAAAGTTCAGGCAGACCATGATGGAGTGTAGGCCAGCTACGAGACTCAGGCAAGTCCCCCTAAAAAAGTACCTTGGATGGAGTAAAGTGGCGAAGCTGAAGGCACGATGCTTCAAACTTTTCCAGGCAGTCAGGTCGCTGCGTCGGTGAGCTCCATAGAGATAGAAGCAATGCGTTGCCATCAAGCTGCACGGAGCATCATCGTCAGGCCATGCAGGATGTTGAACCGCTGTCGTCAAGCAACGTCAGGGTCGGAGGGCGATGCGTCGGTTCCAATCGGTAAAAGGTGATGATAAGTCGGTTTTGTAGAAAAACAGCTGCAGAACCCACTTCCGAGGTCCAGGACTAGAGTGGGCACCTCATGCAAGAATAGGACTCACAGATGGCAGAGTGCAGCAATACTGTAGAATTGCATGAAGACTTTTGTGTCCCTGAAACTTCAGAAAACAGAAGGCAAGCCAGCAAGCCCTTAAGTCACTCTGGATTTAAATGAGATGGTTCCAGTCCTTGCCCTCAGCAGACACGCAGTTCATCAGAACAGTCACTCAAGGCAATGTGGCAGTCCTTACAGCACAGCAGTCTTTATTTTAGCAGAGTTCCAGTAGTGTACTGATTTGGTAGGGTCAGAGCCTTGTGCCTTTGAAGTGGGGAGTGACTTAAAAGCAGCTCCTTGAAGTGCACAGGTCACCTTTCATCCCAGTCCCGTCTGCCACGATATTTTTGGGGGTTAATTAGTTTTTTGTGTGGAGACAGCCTATTTCAATGTAAGTGTGAGCTCCCTCTCACCCTTCCTGCCCAGGAAAGCTAACAGAATGCAGATGAGTCCTCTGTCACACCAACTCTTCCTATGTTTGTGGCTGTCTAGAGGGAATGCAGAAATTGTAGCTGTCACGCAGACCAGAGGTGTATTGGGGACATGGTGCAGGCACACAGAGCAAAGTTAAGAGCAGAGAAATGTCTACTTTCTAAAAGTGTAATTTCTAAAATAGAAATCCAACCCAAATCCAACTTCACCACTAAAGACGATTTGAAATTACCATTAAAAAAATGTGAACCATGATTTAGCTACTCCTTTCTAATCAGCAATTACAGCTTTAAATTGTTTTAAGGAATTGCCAATGCTAGCCTATAAGTTGAGTAGGCCCCACAGTAGTGAAAAATAAATTTGACGTTTGTTGCGCTACCACAACATGTCAAAACTTAAAAGTACATGTCTTAGCTTTTCCTTCCACAGCACATGCCTTTAGGGCACGGTAGGGCCTACCTTAGGGGTGATCTATGTGTAAAAATGGGGAGTTTAAGGTTTGCCAAATGGTTTTAAATGCCAAATTGAAGTGGAAGTAAACTGCACACACTGGCCCTGCAATGGCATGCCTGGGACAGGGTTGAAAGGCTTCTTGTGTGGGTGGCAAAACCAGTGCTGTAGGCCCACCTGTAGCATTTAGATTACAGGTTCTGGGTATGTGGTATACCACTGTACAAGGGACGTATAAGTAAACTAAAAATGCTAACCAGCTATACACAAATGTCACCATGTTTAAGGGCAGAAGCACATGAACATTAGCATTAGTTAGCAGTGGTACACTGATCAGAGTCCTAAGGCCAACAAAAAGATACAACATACCGTGGAGGTAAGCAGGCAAAATGTTGGGGTAAGACCACCCTAAGGATGACTGATCTATCAACAATCTATTGCATAATGTTCTGTGACAGTCCTTAATGTCCTTGTCTGTTTGCTCTTTTGTTCCTGCCAATCAACAACTACATACAAACAGCAAGAATACTATTTGTTGAATAGCCAATTCCTGCAACACAAAGCTGATTTATGTATTAGAGCCAGTGACTCTTCTAGTCAGACAAAATCCCCAATGAACATATAATTATAATCCCTGTTTAATCGCAGACACATGTGTAACACTGAATGTTGCCACAACAACCTCAAATGTGTGACTGAGACGCAGAACATAAACTTTTACATGACAAAATGAGTCTACTCTGTCCATATGTCCACTTGTATAAGAAATGAACTACAAGTTTTGGCATTCAGGAAGGATAAGGAGAAAGGGATGAGTACAGTGTACAGTTCTACTGAAATGCTGAAAAGGCAACATCTGTCTTTATTTAGCTCTTCCTTGAGTTGTATTTTATGTTTGCATAATTGCAAGAATCAATTCCAGAAAGCAAACGAAAACAAACGGGATGATGTGCCAACTTGGAAAACGATTTACGTTAAGTTAAAAATGTCTTCTAGATCACTATTTCACAACAAGGACTCATGGCTACAAGGTGCTACTATGGAAAGGCTATTTCTTAAATTAAAATGTTTTTTAAAGAAAAAGAGAAGAGATTCATTTAATGTCTCCTAAACCTTTAACAGTGTTTGAAGGAAATTGACCTTTAGAACTGGGCCAAAATTGTGATGACCATGGTAAAGTAATTCCACCTACTACCAGTTTTTTTCAAAATTGATTGAATGCCAGTTTGAATTAATCCAATCTTTAATATCACACAGACAGTCTTGAATGGAATGGAAGTAACATTTATAAAGTGTTAATGTATGCCCTATGGTGTCATAGTGCTAACCAAAACAACAGAAGGGAAAGAAGATTGTTCCTAAAAGATGACAAGTATGTGCAAGAGTTGAGATGTAATGGCATTCCAATGATGAGCAGTGCCAAGAACAAAGTTTCTACCACTCCAAAGTGCTCTCTTGAATTTAGGGATGACCAGATCGAGTGCTGATGCAGAACTCAGAGCTCTTGGAGGAGTGTACTAAATGAATTTATTTTGGAAATATACTGGACCGCTGCTCTGCAGGGCTTTAAAAGCCGTGCATAAGGCCTTGAAATCTATGTGCTTATGCACTGTGAGCCAGTGAAATTGACCTAGGGCCTGAGAGGCAGATCAATACTTGGGAATACCTGCAAGCAAAGGAGCTGCAGCATTCTGTACAATTTTTAACTTATTGATTAACCGCTTCTGCAAGTTAATATACAGAGCACTGCAATAGTCAAGATTCGAGAGGATGAGGGCAGAGACCACTAGTTTCCTAAGTTCCAAGGGAATAAAGGGAAAGAGCTTTTTCAAGATATTTACGATGAAAAAGGACAGCAATAGTCTGCTAGTCAAAGGACAGTTGATCATCAAAAATTATCCCCAGGTTTTTCACTTTGGATACCGGAGTGTCTAAATTACCCATTTCTACAGGCCACCAATCAAGAGACCCAAAGGAGGTGTTAATGCCTACAAACAGTACTTCCGTTTTGCCAGAGTTTAACTTCAGACTGTTATTAGTCATTGAGTGACTAATCTGTTACATGCCGTTCCAAAAATCATAGCTGTATCCTGCTGGTTCCCATATACCATGACAATGTTCTTAGTGTTGTTGGTGTAACTGATCACTGAAAACCCAAGCGATTTAATAAGGGTGGCTAGAGGCATGACATATAAGTTAAAGAGGGTAGGGCTCAATGATGAGCCCTGAGGAACCCCACAAGGAAGGGAAAAGGAACTAGAAGAGTAGCTATCCAGAGCAATGAATTGCTTCCCTCTCTGATAGGAAAGATTTAAGCAGTCCAAGAGCCTCTGATTCCCAGCGCCTTGATTCGGTCGATCAAAACCTTGTTATCGACCGTATCATAGGCAGCCGAAAGATCCACTAGAATCAGGGCTGCTGGTTTACCCGCATCAAGAATAGCTCTCGGGTCTTCGGATGCAGTAATTAGGGTAGACTCTGTGCAGTGTTAATTCCTAAAGCCATTTTGTGTGGAGTCCAAAAGTTTGTTAAACTCCAGAAAGCCAATAAGTTCTTTATTTAGTGCTTTCTCCATGATTTTGGAAGGAAATGGAAGACACAAGATGGGCCTGTAGTTGCTGAGGTCCTGAGGACTAAGATTTGTTTTTTTAAGAGAGGTAAAATGGATGCAATTTTCCAGATTTTGGGAGAATACCCTTGATCAAATATTTCATTAAAAATGTCAGTTAAGTGGCAAGCTATGGTCAAGGCAACAGGCTGCAAAATCTTTGGAGAACAAGGGTCTAGCAGAGAGCCAGAACCTGTGCTTAATATTAGGTCTTGCACTTGAGGAACTGTGAGCTGGGTTAAGGTTGAAAGAGATGGCAGTGTGGGGTCCAGAGGAGGCGTGGCCGAGGTTATAGACCAGGAGGTATTAGACAAATCAGCGTCATCCTCCAAAAGTATCGAGGTGGTAGGCACCTTAATATTAGCAAAGTGTAATTAATGTCGAGAACCTTTGCCTGGAAGCCTGAAGCGATATTAACGTATAAGGAGTAGCTGCTATTAGTCTTGTTCGAGTCACCTAATTTTGGTAATTTTTTTACTGTGGTGAAGAGTTCCTTAGAATAATTCTTTACTGATAACATTTTATGAGAAATGTACGTTGCTATTTCCAAGAAAATCAGTGCTTTGTATTCTGAGATTTTTTGTGAATATAACACTTTTTCACTGGGACGCTACTGTCTTCTACAGGATTGTTTCAGTAGTTTTAATTTCTCCAAAAACCAAGGTTGAGAGGGAGTTTGCCTCCTAGAACTAACTAATTTAGGAGGGGCCAGTTAATAAACGCTGGAAAAAAACAAGAGTGATATTCCTGAGCGTTGTGATCAAGACCATTGGTAAGCAAGGGTGAAGATACTATTAATGTATTGTTAAGCACTTTAGAATCTATTTCATGCCAAGGGTGGCAGGTTTTAGGGGCTGGAAGTAGGGTGGATTTACTAAGCTTACTCTCAAGTTTTATGTTAAACATCATGGCCGTGGAATCAGACCATGTTAATGGCAGAGTCACCATTGAGTGTATGCCCCACAGAATGAGATGGGGCTGTGACTAACTGAGTCAGGCCTAAGCTATTCATTAAGTCTAAGTGTTCTTGTGAGTACTTGTCATCAGTTCTTTCCAAATGAAAATTGAAATCACAGAGAACGTTGAAATCAATGCACTCAGCCTTTGTTTCCAATAACTTACAGACATTAGTTAAAAAAATTGGACCTCAGTCCTGGCGGTCTAAAAATTAACAGACCATTAAAAGAGGTGTGTTTATTCAGAATATGTTTAAAACACAGAGCCTCATTTTGTAAGAGATCAATACTACTGAGAAACTACCTAATAAATGGCTTCGGTAGACTATAGCTAGTCCACCACCTCTCTTGCCTGAGCGGTGAAGTCTATACATGGAGTAGCCATCGGGGATGGCCAAGACTAAGTCTAAGACTAATAATTGCAGTTTAGTAAAAGCTGTGGATAACATTTGCTCCTCTCTAGTGACTGATTTAACTTCGGAATTAAGAAATGTAATAGAACAATTAGTGTAGTATTGAGAGTCAGTCGTTAGAATAGGATCAAATAGAGGGCAGTAAAGGTTCTTACCATGAGAACCCATAGTGAGCAGATCCACCAATGAGTACTGAACAAGCCGCTCATCGTCTTGCATCTGACAAGCATAATGGCTGGCGCTGAGCGGGGTTGGGAGCCTATGGGCGCAGACAGGCTTGCCTTAAGTGCATCTCAGTTTGGCTGTATTTCAAGCCCAACATCCGGGGCAAGTAGAGTAGGGCATGTAAGTGCTACTCAGCGTAAAACTGTCTGGGGAAAAAAAAGAAACCGGGGTCCAGCATTCCCTTTTGTGCAGGAGCAAGCTCCCTTGACTTGCTCAATTACTGGTAAAGCAATACAAACTAACATAGATGGGATAAAGTTGCTAAAAACCCATAAAAGAGAAAGACAAGCTTAATATTCAGAAGACCTAGAAATCAGTTGAGTGTTGTGTTGCTATGTCATATGCTGCTATACAGAATGTAACAATGGCTATTCTAAGTTCTTAGAATGGGAGTGTCTCATGGGTGTTCTAGAGCTGACAGTTACTTCCTGGTGGTTGGATTAGATTGGTATTCAGAAGACCTGAAAATGAGTTGAGTGTTGCTATGTAGTATGCTTCTATACAGAATGTAGTCATGTGCATTCTAAGTTCTTAGAACAGGAGTGTCTCAGGGGAGTTCTAGATATGACAGTAACTTACTGGTGGTTACTGGTGGTTGAAAAATTGAAGCTGCTTCCGGGGCTGTCACCAATAAACTAGCTTGTTCTTCATAACAAGTGTGACATTTTCTTTTCAATTGGCAGCGAGTGGCGTACAATCCCTCGGATCTTCGTGGCACACCTGCTCATGAAGCATTGGATAGTGCTGTCATGGTCTATGTTGGTGGATTTAACATTCAGCCTATAAGTCAATGGATTTCAGGGATTCTATGGACACTGCTGCAACCAAAAATTAGCAGAGATGCTAACAATATGTCTGTAGTTACAACAAATTGGCTCAAACTACGCATCACACTCAAGCATTTAGCTCTGCTGTCCTCGCATTGTCGTGCTATCGCCAGTGACTCCATGCAGCCTATGGTGATGACATCATTCTGTGTGCCACCATTTTTTTGAGTATGCCCAGACGTGGGTCGCGTGCTCACTAAGCCACTGGAGTCAAGCTATCCAGGCTGAAGATGGCTGATAGCCAGAAACCGGTCCTAGGATGCTTGATTCCGGTCCAGGGAAGACATGGCTTGGCAGTTCGGGCTGGACTGTTCCCATGAGGCAAAGGGTCAAGACTGATTTGCATATGGCCATGTCTGCACTGGGGTGGCTTGGTGGGCAAAATAACGATGGATTAAACCCAGATCTGTGACTGGGGGAGAAGGTTTTGCCATTGTGCAACATTCCGTCCATTATCTTGTGTGTTTTGCTGTTTACCCTATGTGGGAAGGGTATGCCCAGACGTGGGTCCCGTGCTCACTAAGCCACTGGAGTCAAACTATACTGTCTGAAGAAGGCTGGTAGCCAGAAACCGGTCCTAGGATGCTTGATTCCGGTCCAGGGAAGACATGGCTTGGCAGTTCGGGTTGGACTGTTCCCATGAGGCACAGGGTCAAGACTGATTTGCATATGGCCATGTGTGAACTGGGGTGGCTTGGTGAGCAGAATAACGATAGATTAAACCCAGATCTGTGACTGGGGGTGAATGTTTTGCCATTTTGCAACATTCCGTCCATCATCTTGTGTGTTTTGCTGTTCACCTTACGTGGGAAAGGTATGCCCAGACGTGGGTCCCGTGCTCACTAAGCCATTGGAGTCAAGCTATCCTGGCTGAATACGGCTGATAGCCAGAAACTGGTCCTAGGATGCTTGATTCCGGTCCAGGGAAGACATGGCTTGGCAGTTCGGGCTGGACTGTTCCCATGAGGCACAGGGTCAAGACTGATTTGCATATGGACATGTCTGAACTGGGGTGGCTTGGTGTGCAAAATAATGATGAATTAAACCCAGATCTGTGACTGGGGGTTAATGTTTTGCCAATGTGCAACATTCTGTCCATCATCTTGTGTGTTTTGCTGTTCATCCTATGTGGGAAGGGTGTGCCCAGACGTGGGTCCCATGCTCACTGAGCCACTGGAGTCAAGCTATCTTGGCTGAAGACGGCTGATAGCCAGAAACCGGTCCTAGGATGCTTGATTCCGGTCCAGGGAAGACATGGCTTGGCAGTTCGAGCTGGACTGTTCCCATGAGGCACAGGGTCAAGACTGATTTGCATATGGCCATGTCTGAACTGGGGTGGCTTGGTGAGAAAAATAACGACGGATTAAACCCAGATCTGTGACTGGGGGTGAATGTTTTGCCATTGTGCAACATTCCGCCCATCATCTTGTGTGTTTTGCTGTTCACCCTTTGTGGGAAGGGTATGCCTAGACCTGGGTCCCGTGCTCACTAAGCCACTGGAGTCAAGCTATCCTGGCTGAAGATGGCTAATAGCCAGAAACCAGTCCTAGGATGCTTGATTCCGGCCCAGGAAAGACATGGCTTGGCAGTTCGGGCTGGACTGTTCCCATGAGGCACAGGGTCAAGACTGATTTTCATATGGCCATGTCTGAACTGGGGTGACTTGGTGAGCAAAATAACAATGGATTAAACCCAGATCTGTGACTGGGGGTGAATGTTTTGCCATTGCGCAACATTTCATCCATCATCTTGGGTGTTTTGCTGTTCACCCTATGTGGGAAGGGTATGCCGAGACGTGGGTCCCGTGCTCACTAAGCCACTGGAGTCAAGCTATCTGGCTGAAGACGGCTGATAGCCAGAAACCAGTCCTAGGATGCTTGATTCCGGTCCAGGAAAGACATGGCTTGGCAGTTCGGGCTGGACTGTTCCCATGAGGCACAGGGTCAAGACTGAAATAACGATGGATTAAACCCAGATCTGTGACTGGGGGTGAATGTTTTGCCATTGTGCAACATTCCGTCCATCATCTTGTGTGTTTTGCTGTTCACCCTATGTGGGAAGGGTATGCCGAGACGTGGGTCCCGTGCTCACTAAGCCACTGGAGTCAAGCTATCTGGCTGAAGACGGCTGATAGCCAGAAACCAGTCCTAGGATGCTTGATTCCGGTTCAGGGAAGACATGGCTTGGCAGTTCGGGCTGGACTGTTCCCATGAGGCACAGGGTCAAGACTGATTTGCATATGGCCATGTCTGAACTGGGGTGTCTTGGTGAGCAAAATAACGATGGATTAAAGCCAGATCTGTGACTGGGGGTGAATGTTTTTGCCATTGTGCAACATTCCATCCATCATCTTGTGTGTTTTGCTGTTCACCCTATGTGGGAAAGGTATGCCCAAATGTGGGTCCTGTGCTCACTAAGCCACTGGAGTCAAGCTATCCTGGCTGAAGACGGCTGATAGTCAGAAACCGGTCCTAGGATGCTTGATTCCGGTCCAGGAAAGACATGGCTTGGCAGTTCGGGCTGGACTGTTCCCATGAGGCACAGGGTCAAGACTGAAATAACGATGGATTAAACCCAGATCTGTGACTGGGGGTGAATGTTTTGCCATTTTGCAACATTCCGTCCATCATCTTGTGTGTTTTACCAGTTTTTTTTGGGGCGAATTTATATACTTTGTATGGAACACTGTGTTCGGCTGTTGTACATAAGGCAGTTTTATTACTTTAAAGTGAATTGTGCAGACATTTGTTTTCTATATGCACAATTCCCATTCAGTCTCCTTTACTGCACCACATGCATTTCTACTGGCACAAAGGTGAATTGATTATGAAATGCCAGGACTGGAGACAATATTTCTCTAATTACATCTCTAAATTGAAAGATGAGAATCAGGAGAAATGTACTCCTGTCAGGAAGAAAACATTCGACCACACACATTAGGTTCTGAAGGTCTATGCATATGTAATCAAATGGAAAAGAAAATCAGAGCAATTGATTACAGTGATGTTTACAAGAATGCTCTGGAAGACTTTCTTTCACCCACAAACTGTGTAGTAATTAACCATTACATTTTTACACAAAATAAGCAAGAATCAGTTGAAGATGATATTTCATCCCTAAGAAAATTGTTAAATACCTGCAAATTTGCAAATTTGGAGCTCTTCATGACGAGTGTATAAGGGACCAGATTATTATTCTCACCAATAAGCCTCGAGTTCAGGAAAGCTTATTGATATGAAGTGACTCTCTACTTAAAGATGTAATTGCATTTGTCAAAAAAAATTGAACTTTCAATTAGAGGTACATGCACAGGCTGCCAACGTTAATAACAAAGACCAAGAATAAGTTGGTAATGTCTTAAAAAAACACTTTTCACATAGCAAGAAGGATGAAAGAAATGTCAACATTGAAATAAAAACTCACTGAAAAAAAGTAGGAATAATAAATCTCGTTTAAAAACAAAGAATGTTGTTGATGTGGCAGTAAGGAATGTCTTGCTCACAATAAAAAATGCCCTGTAATTAAACAGAAATGTTTAAATTGTGGCATAATCATACATTATGCCAAAGTGTGCAGAAAGAAATCTCCAGCAAAAGTAAAATATGTACAGGAAAGTTAGAATCAGAGTCCTCTGTTAAAGACAAGAGGAATTCTACGGACTGCATCTTGAGTACTGAATTTAATGTTTTGGACATCAATCTGCATACCAAGATGAAACCTTTGTGTGAAATTAGTTTGGGTGGAGTAATCATTAGCATTGTTGCTGATTCAGGCTTATCAATATACTACTGTCAACAAAGAACTTTGGGAACAAATGTTCTTTAACACATCAGAGATGTAATTATTTCACACTGATATTCGTCGCCTAAGTTTCAAAGATGAATCCATTCAAATGGTGGGATAAAGATTATTAATATCTGAATTTAAAGGAAGAAAAGGCACTAGGAAAGTTTATGTAGCAGAAAAAGGTCCATCTGTATTGGGATAAATCAATCAATGGGCTCTTGGTATAATGATTGATCCAAACAGCCCTGCGCATGTTCTACTTGTTGGACAAGATGGTTTTTGTCAACAATTTGAGAATTGAGGGGCATATTATCAAGGACCGGTGTTAAAATTATCGTAGTTTTATCGGCAGGAAACTGCCAATAAAACGGCGATAATGGGCTTGATAATACGCCCTTTTTAATTCCCATATAAGCCCATGTTAACATCATAACATGGGCTTCTATGGGAAATAACAAGGGCGTATTATCAAGCCCATTATCGCCGTTTTATTGGCAGTTTCCTGCAGGTAAAACGGCGATAATTTTAACACCGGTCCTTGATAACATGCCCCTGAGTTTCCTAAAGTAATCTCTGTTAAGGCGAGTTTAACAGTTTCTCTCACAGGATTCTAAAGCTAATGCTCTTCCACTTTCACACAAAGTTAGGATTGTTCCCATTGCAGTAAAACACTGAAATCAATGTTAATTGAACAAATTAGAAGAAGTGAAAATTATTGAACCTGTTAAAACTTCGGAGCGGATGGCACCCTTGGTAGTAGAACACCATGGGCAGTTGAGGTCACAACTGTAGAGGTCAGAACCCTCCGCAATTATTCCCTAAAGTTAATCATCCGTAAAGGTGCACATTCTCCCAGTACCAAGCTGCCGACGATACCGCTGCATGCAATTTCTGCAGCAAAATTGAACTTTACCATAGGAGAGAGCATATTCTTTCCAGTATTCAATGTTTTACAATCATAACAGTATACTTATTGATACCTCTTTCCCTCTTTATTTCATACATAGCAAATGTAACAGCCAACACATTTCGTTCCCATTACTTTAACTTCTTCAGGGATGCAGAACGTCATCACTCAAAATGAAAACTGAACAGTCAGACCAAGACCCAAGAGCAACCTTACTTGCATCTGTGCAGTATATGGTGTGGGGTCAGGATAACTTTCAGCAGATCGGTATAGGTCATCCTTCTATGCTTTATATCCCATCACTCCCTTCCTCTAGTCACATGCTATTGCTACAAACTGCAGTCACCATCTTAAAACAGCAAGCCCTCATTTGAATTTAGCTATTGTCAAATATCTGTACAGGTAAACCATCAATAAGTGTTTAATATTTTAATTATTACTTTCTTTTTTGCACTTTTATTTTATTTTATTTTTTTAATACGGTATGAAGGAAGCTATATATATATTCTTACCCCTAGATTCATCAAAGTCCCGTTTTGCGAGTCTGTAATAGTGATTGTTAAGGAATCGCTATTACAGACTCGCATAACAGGATTCATGTACAAATCGCAATTTATTTTGCGATTCCTACAGCTTCCTTATTTGCGATTAGCTAATTGCTAATCGCAAATAAGGAATAATTTCCCATTCATTCCTATGGACCTAAAGGCCCATAGGAATGAATGGGAAGACATATCAATGTGCGAATCGCAATTTGAGTTTGCGATGTCAAGGGTGCAGGGGTGTCCGAAGGACACCCTGTTGCACCCCTGAAATGATATTGGATGCTGGTGTTACGCACACACATGTCCCAAGGACATGTGTGTGTGTAACATACAACTTAGAAAGATGCACTTAAGTGCATTTTTCTAAGTTTCCGTTATTTACCACGAGGTTTGACTTCGCGGTAAATAGTGGCCCAAAATTGCGAATTCACAATTTTTAAATGTTTCATGAATTGCATTTAAGGAATCTCAAATAGAGATTCCTTAAATGCAATTCCTCCCAAAATTGCAAATTCTATAATAGCGATTTTTGCATTTGGGATGATGAATCCCAAATGCAAAAATTGCGCTCGCAAAGGGCCAGATTCTGAGAATCTGGCCCTTTGCGAGCCGATTGTACGTTGATGAATCTGGCCGTTAGTTCTTAGAACTTCTTGGGGGATTCTTCAGAGGACAGTTACTTACCGGTGGTTGGTAGTTGCAGCTGCTCTTGGGGCTGTCACCAGTAAACCAACTTTTTCTTCCAAACAATTATGGAATTTACAAGTATAATCTGTGTATGTGTAAAAGCTGATATTATAGGGCCTGATAATAGCCGCTAATGGTTGTACATAGATATATTAGGAAATGTTGAGGAAGGAGTACTCACCAATTGATAGGGAAAAGTGAATTTTGAACCGTACTGAACTCTCCATGCTTCCGTAGGCTAAAAAAATATTCTGAAATAGCATGTTTTTAGTTTTTCTGACTGACCACCTTTCAACCAATCAGAACTGGTCTCTGAGTTTCAACAACGCTGCTATCTGAGGCAACTAGTATCTTCTTGATCCAGTCGAGGAATACATGAAATGCCCCTTTTACAACGCATAACCACATCTGAATTTCACTCTTTTCTCCAAAAAATGAGTTTTGTGACAATTGCACATGTTAACCCTGGACTTAAGTATGTGAATGTTTAGAACAATATATTTAAAAACAATTTCAGAGAACCCAAATATTCAAAAAACCTATACAGATGATAAACAAATTAACAACAATACTATTTGATCAGAAAAAACAGTTAGAAACAGAAAATGGCTGTACTAAAAAAAAAGAAGAAGAAGGGTATACCCCACAGTGAATCTTGGTTGGGAAACATATTTTTGACATTTAATTAAAATAACAGACAAGGAAACAAAGGTGGGGAAACAGGGTAGGGAAAGTATTAAGTGTATGGGACCTGCACCAAAAAATAACTTATTTAAAAAAAAATGGTCATATTGGAAGATCAAGTAGATACCACCTCCTCCCCACCACTCAAAAATATAATAAAGTAAAAGGGAAGTGAGCAAAAAAGAGGATAAAGACAGAAGAAAGTAAGAGGACAAAAACACTGCAAAGAAGTATCAAATGTCCAAGATTAATGACCTGTAAATACTTAAAAATGTATGTAAAAGGCAGTCTGGAAAAAAGACAATTGATTTTTCCCAAATGGTATAAATAACATTCATCTTGAAAATTCTGATACAATAGATTATATGAAATGGTTTGTCAGAACATTTCTAGAACCTCATCCGCAAGGATTCTTGATCCTTCCTCAAATAGATATGAATCAGCTTACTTTGTTCCTAATAATTTACCACCCACATCCATAATAATGATTATGAAGATTGCAAAGAAAAAGCAATAACCATGGAATTAAGGCATACAGAAGCACAGGGGATGTATGACGTTACAACGCATACTTTTACCACGCCTACCATTACCACACATTTTTTACAACGCAGGATCCATGACAACGCATACCATTACCACGCATGTATTTACAACGCATATACCTTTACAACGCATACAATTACAACGTAAGTATTGGTAAGTATATAATATTTTTTAATATTTAATTTAATTAAAATTAATATAATGTAATTTAATTTAATTTAATTAATTTAATTTAATTAATTTAATTTAATTTAATTTAATTTAATTTAATGTAATTTAATTTAATTAATTTAATTTAATTTAATCAATTTAATTTAATGTAATTTAAATTTAAACCCAAAACTGACCTTGAACCCAAAAAATATCCCTTTTACCCAAAAACTCAAAACTGACCCTGAACCCTAAAAATACCCTTTTACCCAAAAACCCAAAACTGACCCTGAACCCTAAAAATACCCTTTTACCCAAAAACCCAAAACTGACCCTGAACCCTAAAAATACCCCTTTACCCAAAAACCCAAAACTGACCCTGAACCCTAAAAATGCCCATTTACCCAAAAACCCAAAACTGACCCTGAACCCTAAAAATACCCCTTTACCCAAAAACTAAAAACTGACCCTGAACCCTAAAAATAACCCTTTACCCAAAAACTGAAAACTGACCCTGAACCCTAAAAATACCCCTTTACCCAAAAACTGAAAACTGACCCTGAACCCTAAAAATACCCCTTTACCCAAAAACTGAAAACTGACCCTAAACCCTAAAAATACCCCTTTACCCAAAAACTGAAAACTGACCCTGAACCCTAAAAATACCCCTTTACCCAAAAACTGAAAACTGACACTGAACCCTAAAAATACCCCTTTACCCAAAAACTGAAAACTGACCCTGAACCCTAAAAATACCCCTTTACCCAAAAACTGAAAACTGACCCTAAACCCTAAAAATACCCCTTTACCCAAAAACTGAAAACTGACCCTAAACCCTAAAAATACCCCTTTACCCAAAAACTGAAAACTGACCCTAAACCCTAAAAATACCCCTTTACCCAAAAACTGAAAACTGACCCTGAACCCTAAAAATACCCCTTTACCCAAAAACCCCAAACTGACCCTGAACCCAAAAAATACCCCTTTACAAAAAAAAACAAATAATATTTTTAATAAAATAATATACTTACCAATACTTACGTTGTAATGGTATGCGTTGTAAAAGTACCTGCGTTGTAAATACATGCGTGGTAATGGTATGCGTTGTCATGGATCCTGCGTTGTAAAAAATGCGTGGTAATGGTAGGTCGTGGTAAAAGTTACGTTGTAAAGGTTGTATAGCAAGCACAGGGCATACGATTGGTGTTTCTACAGGCCAAATAACTGCATTTATATATGTGAGCTGCTCTAATGTGTCTTATGTCTGCACGTTATGCACTGTTTTACCTTTCACAGCTTTTGTAAAACTGTGCACATGTGTGTATATGGTTTAACTTTAAGTTGATATATAAAGGAGTCATTTTTATGGATGAATAGAATGTACAGGTCACGTTGATTTTCCATTAAGTCTAAAGAACTTGGCACAATTTTCCACTTCTCCTTTTTTGCTGACACAGGTGTTATAATGGAAGCCAAGTATATATCTGCAGCTGGTGCTCTGTGCATATTTCTATACATTAGGGAACTTTGGTATAGTCGGAAGAAATTAGTTGCTTAGTTATAAAAGCTAACATATTTCCAAGCACCCATAGACGGCAATAGTGGGAAATGGACAGCAAACATGACCAGATGATAAGGAAAATATCAGTCCGAAGCAGGAGACTTTCCGGAGAAATCAAAGAGAATAGGCAAAACAGCCCAGAAAACAAGAAGAGGAGAGAAAGAGAGAGAGAGAGAAAGGAAGAGAGTGCGAGAACGAGAGAGGCATACCCAGTAAACTCACTAACTCGACATAGTGTTTTCCTCTTTAATGAAAACTACTATCTCATACATTTATTAAGTCTGAGAATAACAATATTTATACTATCATATCTAAACCTTTATTCAATTAAAACATTTTGTTAATGTAGAGTTATGGTTGTTTTTGGTCGTAGCACATCCAAAGCACAAATCCCCTTAAGAAATATATTTGAAGTGATTTTATAGTTGCAAATTGCCCAGTAAAATTTAAAAGCTACTGAAATCTGGCACTCTGTGTGGGCTGCACAGGCCATACCTCAAGCGTTCATGTGCTGTGCATTATCTTACACTTGATCTCACTGATTACATCCCAAATGACACCATGAATGACATAACTGACACCATCCATGACATCAACAATATCATATATGATGTGACCAGTTCCTAAGTTAACATCACTGTAGAAATCAAGTAGAATGTTTCATTGTGTGAAGTCTCTTAACCAACTCTCAAGTCCCAAAAAAGTGGTGTTTTTAAGAAGTTGGGATAAAGCACATTGTGGCCTAAATTCTTGATCCTCATTCTTTAGTGTACCCTTCACTCACCCGCTACTCACTGAGCATGGCCTCTGACCAGGCCCTGGACACATAAACACAATCCCTTAGTTACAATATGTACCCCCTGATTTCACAAATGGCTAATTTTGAGTGGCTCCTTAATACCGATAGGGCTTATAACATGAGTTAGAAGCTCATCGAAATTATGGGGCATATTATCAAGGGGGTTTATCTCCGCTTTTTTGGCTTTAAAAGCCAAGAAAGCGGAGATACAGTTATCTCCCTATTACCTAGCTGTCGCTAACACCAGTTAGCGACAGCTAGTAGGAGATAGCGACCATCTTGGGCCCCGCTTTGCATGTCAGTGATATTTATCACTAATGACATGCAAAGTGGGCGTGCCAAGATGTTAGCGACTGGAAACAGTCGCTAACATCGCTATCTCCTATTACCAACTTTTGGAGATATTCGCGCTAAGCGCGAATATCTCCAAAAGCTAACACCTGCCCCTGAGCAGTTCTTAGCTATGTTATCTAATTTTAGGTGGATAACATGGCTAAGAGCATTAGCTCGGTAATACATGAATATCGCTGACTTTTCAGCGATATTCATGCATTTCGGCCGATTTTTATCGCTTTGGAGATAAACCTTGATAATAGCAAGGTTCCTAAGCGATAAAAATCGCCGCAGCTCGGCGATAAAAATATCGCCGCTAAACCGGCATAGCAATAATTATCGCTAGTTGTTGGTAATATGCCCCTATGAGATCTATGGGAGCACCATGGGCCCCTATATTTTTACCCAGAGATTTTGCTGCTGAAAACAGCTGAAATCTTCTCTGCATGAAAATACAGTGGAAAATGAGGAAATGCCAGAGGGAATTAGACAAAGCAATATCAATTCCCCTGGTTCTCATTTCTTAGTGGCCCCTTAGGGTCTGATGTATTCTATCCCCGGAGTTATCTATACCACGGCGCCAGCAACTCCTGAGGTGGGGAAAACCTGGTCCATTTATCTGGCCACTCATAACAAGGGCCTGAGTGGTAACTGTACATACACTCAATGGTTTACAGGCAGAGCTCCTTCTAAGCTGCACACTTGGGGTCAGGTGGCACAAGTTATGTTTTCTAGCCACACAGCGAGCCAGAAGCACCACAAAGGATTGCAACAAAGAAATGTTTTGAAGTGTTGAACTAAGATTCTGACCCACTGTGCCTTAAATGGGGGGCAGTTTAGAGGAAGAGCCGATGTTTGTATTTTACTGGCTGACTGTTATAGAGAAGGCACAACATCTGATGCAGTCCCACTCAGGCTGTATCAGGAGATGGCCAAGAGTGAATTTCCTCATTTGCTTGCTTTGTTTGCTGAGCTGTGTGCATCTTGTTAGCTGCTTCCTGCTACAAAGTACAATACATATGTAAGTGTTTACAGCATGTGGTGGCTCTTCCAGTCCTTGGTTTCCAGTACCCTTCAATCACCCTTTCTCCACCCTCTGTCTACCAGCCTTGCCCTCTGGCACTCCATCCTTTTCTTAATCCCGCTTCAACTTTGACTAATTACAAGGTTCACAAAAATGTTGTTTGTGTCTGGATTTTAGAAGTAGAAAGCCTTAATCACGTGGATTTTTCCTGTTTCTGAAATCCACACATAGAAAAAACACTGGGACGCTTTCATCCGCTCAGCTTCAAACAATTGGAATTCACCGATGATATACTGCAAGTTATTTTTATCTTGGTTCTGCCTGCAGAGTGTGATGCTGCTTGTGCAAGTTAACATATAGAAGTGAAAGAATAAAGCCAATGAAATCTTAAGGATTTGTGGGACCTTGGGTAAGATACATTTTGAGGACCCCGGTCTCGAGCAACTAAGTAGAGGCAAGGTGTATAAGAAAATGTGATTGGGAGGGGATGAGTGAGAAAGGGCCAAGAGAGAGGTAGAGAGGGGTAAGGTAATCAATACATTTAGAGAGTTTGAAAGTTGTATCCAGGATAGAGTTAACGTGTGTGTCAAGTGAAGTAAAAAGAGGAACGTTACAGGCAGATCAAATGGAAAAGTGCAATGAGTTGGAGACAGAGAGCGAGGTAGAGAGCTGAGGTAGAGAGAGGGATTGATAGTGATAGATATAGATGTAAGTAGATGTAAGCAGAGAGAGTGATAGTGAAGGGAGGCCAGGTCATATGAGCGATGAGGTTTAGTGGAGACATTGATAGAGAGTTAGGATAGGCAAAGGTAAGGTAGAGAGAGTTGAGAGAGAGGATGAAGGTACATAAACAGGTTGGGATAGAGACAGAGGTTAAATGAGATGTTTAAGGTAAAAGAGGTGAGGTCAAGTACGGAGAGAAAAATGAAACAGAAGAAATTGTTTTGCTTCTGCCTGATAGTTCAAGGGTTATGACTGGTAGACGAGATTGACTTTACCAGGCAGATTATTCTAGATTGCCTTAAATTGGACAAAGCCCACAAGATTCCCTGGTTAAACTATGTCTCTTCTTCCTATAGTGATGTTTGTAACCTGGACATCGTTAACGACCCCCATTGTGCTGTTACTGTATCCAAAAGGGAACTCAAAAATGTCTTTATTGGGACTAAATCTGACTTACACAGAGCAAAGTGCAGCTCCATGTCTACTCTTGTATTTTATTATTCTCATATGTTGGAAGACAAGGGCACCTATGTACCTTAAATTTATAACCAAGCAGTCACATCAATTTGTTCTTACGAGGTTTAGACTTGGTATTGTACATAACTTAGTGGCCTTCCCAGTGATGAAACTACATAGTCAATCCCCCTGCCCCTGTGATGGCCAATCTAGGCAAAGCACTTTGCACTTTATGCTTATTTGCCCACTTTACATGCACCTTCGCCGTTACTACCTTAGACCTGTGTTTTTAAAACACTCTGTGTATACTATAGCCCAAGCCCTGAAATTGTTATTTGCACTTGATTCTGCAGATATCTGTTTTTTTACCGCTACCTTCTTACTCAAAGCTGTTTCGCATAGGAAAAGTCTGGTGTTTTAATACTTTTTAAATTCTCACACTGCTGAGTTATTGTCCTCACTGTAATGTTTGTATTGTGTGTTTTTATATTGTATGCTTTTGTGATTATTTTTAATAATCGAATAAAGCTTTGAAATTGAATTGACTGGTAGACCAGACATACACACTAATGAGCAGATTGGATCTTTGTCTGCAATTCAGTGCAGCAATCACAGTTGCTGTGCTGAGTTTTTCAAGGAGGAAAAAGTAGTGAAGACACATATTTATTAAAATGCCCTGCTCCAGCACTATGCCCACGTAGGTGCAATACAGGCTTCCTAGCACCAAACACAACGTTTGCACCATGGCACTTAGAGGAGGTGTGTGGTATACAATCCTATGGCTGGACAAATCCTTAAATAGTAAAAACCAGAAAGACAGCAACAGCTGACCTCCATTGCCGCACCTCGTACCAGTTCCTATATGTGGAGGTGCTGTGTGTGCAACCAATCCCTACGCCAGCCGTTGAGTGACGTCGCTGTGCTCCAGATCAAAAGACAATTGTAACAAGTGGGGGTGCACAGCTCACAAAGTCCAACAGGCAAATGTAGGTAGAAAGTCACTTCTTTATCTGAAAATATTTCTCTTAAAAAACATTCATTTTAGATAATCCAGCCAACGTGTTTCGCTCCCACATAGGAAGCTTCCTCAGGGCAAAAACAGTATCATATGGAAATGTACCAATCACAAAGTGTATCTGCCAAATTTGCAAGAGCTCGTTGTCATAAAGAACATCGATCTCCATTCTCAAAAAGTATGTAGTGCTCACTGAGGGCAATGCAAGCAACATAGAGGGCAAGGGAGAAATGCCTGATTTTAAAAAAAACAGTCCACTGCTGGGTAGAGATAGAAATCTCAATGCAATCTAAAACTCCATCAATACGTACACCAAGGATTAACATACATATACATATGTTTACCCCGCCAGTTATGTCCCGATTTCAACTGTGGAGTAATATTCTGATCCCTGTGCAAATAGGAAGTTAATAAACCCTGTAGTTTTCCTCTGACAGCATTAGCCAGCAAAAAAACTAAGGAAATGTATTGGGGGAAATGCCTGAAAAAAGAAATTCCATAGTTTTTTATGGGGTAAATACCAATTCCACATGTCATGCTCCATTACTATGTAAAAAATAAATAACTGGAATAGAAGGTCCTTACTACATTCTGAAACATCCCATTATGTGGTATCAATGTTTATTGGGTGTTGTAAATAAGTGGCTGGCCCACCCTCGACGCCCCACACTTCTAGATGTTCCCTAACTCAGATAGACGTTTGGGGTTTTGTGTTATGTGTGGGAGTATGTATGTTTGAAATAGGCCACCATTTTGTCTTTGGTCTCCATGCCAGGGTAACCATTTTGGTGTGTGTGGTCAGAGTGCTTTCTGTCATAGGCCTGCTGCATGTGTTCTTTGTTGTCCATGTCTTTGCCCTTAGTAGCCATGTGGCCGGTGGCCATTCTATAGTCAGAGTGCTTAGCTTTTGACATAGACCTGCATGTGTTCTTTGTTGTCCATGTCTTTCGCCCTTGATGGCAATGTGGTCGGAGGCCATTTTGAAGTCAGTGTTCTCTGCTTTTGGTTATGCCTTCGGACTTTGTGGCCATGTGGCCGGCGGCCATTTTGTAGTCAGTGTGCTTTGCTTTTGCTATAGGCCTGCTTGTGTTCTTTAATGTCCATGCATTCACCCTTGGTAACCATATTCCTGGGCAGACATTTTGGGTAGCCAGTGTGTTCCTTTTCTTTCACTTTTCAAAGCCATTATCTAGGAACATTCATGGAAGAGACCTATGCCTCTTTGATTTTTTTCCATTTTTTCTTTTTTCCCTCTTGTGAGTTTACTGGGCTTGAGGATGATTGTAGTATGTATGTACTGAGATTTTGTTATGCATTTTTTCCATTTTCCCCTGTGCCTCCTGCCTTGCATAGAATTTATCATAGTCCCTAGGGAGACATCCGCAATATTCTTTTTCCAATTATTTGATTGTTTCCGGCACCCCGTGCCTGCCTTTGGTGAACACAAGCAATAATTATGTTATGGGTTATTCCATTTTCTCACTGCATCCTCTGCTTGTCACAGGTGTCTCATAGGAGTACACCAACAATATTCTTTTTAGAAAATATTCCACATTCCCCCTGCACCCCTGCCCGCCATAGGCCATTGTCGCACACCAGCAATAGTTTTTTCAAAGATTATCCCATTTTCCCCCTGGATCCCCTACGTGCCATATGCGTCTCATAGGTGCACACCAGCAATAATATTTTGGAAATGATTAAACCATTTTTCTCTGCATCACCAGCCTGCCACAGACATCTCATAGTCCTAGAGTCACATCAAGCTAACATTTCAATCTGTTTGTTATTGAAATATTATGTTATGGGTGGGAATAGGGCGAATATTCCATATTCCCCCTTGCACCCCCTGCCAGCCATACAACATAGGCGCACACCAGTGATAATTTTTCAAAGGATTATTCAGCTTTCCCTCTGGACCCCCTGCCTGCCCTAGAGTCACATCAAGCAAACTATTCGATGTGTATGTTATTGAAATATTATGTTATGGTTTAGAATGGATACACTATTGTTAATTATTAGTGATATGACCTAAATAAATTACATTGTCTTTTTTCCTTGTTTGTTTGCTTTTAGGTGCACAAGAGACATAATCACATGTAGTACAGTCAGACAGATGGCCAGCAATGAACCACACATAAATACAATTAAATACAATACAATACAATTCGCCGCATGAGCACTCCACTGCTTCTACTTGTACAGCTAAGTGGCAACAGCCAGAGCTAAGAAAGAACTTTAAGTTTTCCCCAAAGGAGTGTGTTCCTGCCACAAAGGTGGCCAGTGAGGAAAAGAAGGATATAGCCACCACTGCTGTGCTGCCCTCCACCTTTTTCTGGAAATGTGGTGTACCTGCTGCACCCTCCTCTGGCCATCCAAAAGCTGGGAGCACCACCCCAACCTAAGGCTACGCCCAAACTCATGTCTGTCAGCATTGCAGCCACTGTAGTCATGGCGACAAGCAATGAGTCTGAACTGGATTTGTCTCAGCAGCAAAGTACCCAATCATCACTGGAAAGTGCATCTAATTACATACGCCCACACACACACCATTGAAAACATCTCAAACTCATTCACTGCTTGTGAACCTGCGTGGGTACTGTCCCCTTAAACCTTGGAAAATGACCTCCTACTCCAATATATCACTAAATAAAATAATTTTACAGAAACCATGTCTCGGCTACATACAACACTGATAGATATTCTTTTCTTAAAGCCGCCCGTACACAGTCTACACCAGTTGGGATGCCAGACTTGGTCATTCCATCCCAGATGAAGAGTGGATTGCACTTCTGGAAACCCATGAAAAACTGCGATATGGGAAGCTCGGCTGAAAGGTTGCTATTTTAACATCCTTTGGTGGTGGTATTGGTCACCAGCTAGGCTCCACCAGGCCCATAACATCCAGGATTCTAAATGCTGGAGATGTATGGCTATAGACTGTGATATTGTACACATTCTTTAGGAATGCACAACTCTTTCTCACTATCGGTGCTTGTTAGAAATGGGGTCTCTAGTTGGCAGAGGTAGGTACCTTTGTCCAAGTAGGGATCCTTCTTCCAAGTCAGAGTAAGTGAGTTACACTCCTAAAGTAACACCTTCTCACCGTCTTGGAAGCTTGGCACGAGCAGTCAGGCTTATCTCAGAGGCAGTGTGTAAAGCATTTGCACATAACCAACAGTAACAGAGTGAAAACACTACAAAAGGACACCACGCCCTTTTAGAAAAAATATCCAATATTTTGATATATCCAAAACACAATCAAAACTAAAAGAATCCAACATACCGTTCTTAAAAATACATACTTTGCAAGATATCCTTTAAAATTGCAGACACATCTCAAAAAAACAGTTCTTTCACCTCGGTAGCTCTGTCTGGGGCTACGGCAATACTGAAAACAACAGTTCCGTCTAACCGCGTTGGTCAGGGGTGTCAGCAGACTAGTAAACATTGCATTTTGCATTGCGGCTAACACGTTGGTGTGAGCCAGTCTAGGCAACCGCAGGGGGTTGCAATGTGAAGTGAAGCGGGGCAGTGTGCGGGGCCCTCATGTCGAAAAGGACCAAGTATCAGTGGGACCCCTGTTTCAGGTTTCAATGTTCTTCAGATGGCGCCTAACGTGGGGCCTCATTAGAAGTGGCTATCTGAGGGAGTGATCTTGTCAGGAGACAGAAATCTACTGTGGGGGACAGGGCAGGACTCTACTAAGGAGGTACTCTGTGCACGGGGATTCTGGGGATTCTCTGTCTCTGCAGACCAGTATATTTCTGATCTTCCTGATTTTGATCCTCCACATGATGTCACCCCTGACTGAGAACATTTTTGCCGTGAGTATTTAAAAAACAAAGACCGTTAGGTCATTCAGAACTTGGCAGTTAGAATTTGGACAACCATTTGTTTGGTAAGAGTCGTTCTACGGCTCTTGCTGTTGGTTTTGATGCCTTGGATTGGTAAGGTAGTTTAGTACTGTGGCTTTGGAATTTTGGAATTTGTGTTAGCCAACTTTGGATTTGTATGGGATAGATATGCGAATTGCAATTTGTGTAGGCAGATAACGAGGAGATTTTTCTCTGTCTGATTTTGTTTGAACGGTGCAACGTACGACGAGTACTTTAAGCACTACTTTGGATATAATATTTGCATATTCTGCAATATTTTTGGCATGCCTGCCTCAAGCACACATCGAAGAATGTGTTGCTTTTTGGAGGTACCATAGTGTGATGTGAATTAAATTAGCTGGCTTCCTTGAGGGAATAGCTAGATAGATTTAGGGATAAAAACATATTTCTTCCTTGATGATTCTGTATCCCCAAGGAATTAAAATATGGATCCTTTTTCTGCGCAATTTTATGAATGGAGATCTGCAGAGCGATTTTTTGGTGTTCTGCCAGCGAAAGCTAGTGAATTGAGAGTATTTGGGCTTCTTGGAAATAAAATATCTAAACAAAAGGAGAGGTAGGGTAGTGGGACACTCTTACACCCCAGTATCAATCCAGTAAACAAAACAAGAGTATTCCAAGGCAGTTTTAGAGACCATCGGTAAGGAGCAAATAAACGACTTCACTTAAGGCGTTTTTTAAGAAAGCCCTCACTCACCACCTAGTGATGACATGCTTCATCATCGGGCCCCACAGAAGGGACCTAGCATCCCTTCTGTGTGCTACAACGCCAGATCTACTGCGGAGCGGGTTGGTGGGTAAGGACAGTGCTGTGCAAAGAATATTAAGTGAGTGATGTGAGGTTAAAAAAAGTCTGTAGTGTATCAGAATTAATTTTATTAGGATCACTAAGGACTTATAAATAAAATGATGTGTAGGAAATATGTCCACAATTATTCAAGTGGTAGTTTCCTAAGTCAGTCGACATGTTTCAGCCACGAAACGGTGTAAATTTACCTGGCATTCTTCAGGACTTGGTGTGGATAAACCCTGGCAGTATGGACTCTCCAAGGCCCACCCTTACCTAGGGACGTGAAAGTGAAAATAAATAGTGAAAAAAGTGCAAGAAAATTAGAAAGTAAAACTGTCTTTCTAATAACTCCTGGTTTAGGAGGCTTCCGATTTTGCGGTTTCTGCACCTGTTAGAAAGAAAATAGCGAGGACAAACAAAAAAGACAGAACAAACAATCAGTTGTATTGATGATCGCCAATTATCAGTCCATTGTGCTCCAGTTGGTGGTATCAGAGACAGCATGTGGTTGAGTAACAGTATAGTTAACACCACCTTGGTCCCCAGAGTATAGAGCATTATGGGTAGGTAGTGATAAGTGCTATACGTGCTATGTACAACGCGTGATATTTACAAGGGGTTGTGGGTTTAAAAACGCTATCAACCTAAAATGTCGGCGCGATCAAAATCGTGCTGATAATTAAAATAAGGGTAATTTCTCACTTTGATAGTGTGATGATTTCACACCATGGGTCACAGGAGGGGGGCGGAGGCGTAATTGGCACACCCTGCAATCGTCAGAAATAAAGTAAGGCAATTGTGTGACTCAAATCGGTACTTAGCTCAGTGAAGTATAGACGATGGAAGGTTTCCGGCTTTATGTACTCACGCCCTCGACGCTCGGCACCCGTGGTATACCTGTAGTGACCCTCTGCTGGACCCCGAAGATGTCCGCTCGAGGCAGCAAGGTCGTTAAGTAAACACAGCGTTAATCTGCTTCCGGGTGGGCGCGGTCGAGCTGCGTCAGTGCGTGAGGATGGACCAATCAGTGCGTACTGACGTGAGGTTCGGCCAATAGGGGCCGGTGGCATCGTTGTTAATGGCAACTAGTGATTCGAGCCATGTCGATTAACCACAGCAAGTTTCCGCAACTGTCTTACACACAGCAATGACAATAATTTCAGATTAACTCGTGATGTAGCAACACAAATTCTGATACTAGTGCGTCAATTGAGAATACATAAGACGATATCAGACACTCGTCAAGGCTCTGGATTTTCTGGTTGGCAGAATGGAGATACGACTTGTCCATTACTGAGTTGCCTGGAGATAGTGCGTTGAGATGAATATTACGATCTAGGCATGGTCCAGAATGGTTAGCTACCGTTAGGATTAATTCAGGACAGAGTTCCAAGGGATATCATCGTTCAGCCCCTGGAGGTGGGTCCCAAGTCTATAGACCCATCTTTGTTCTTTCTCGAACAGACGGCGATTAATGTTATTACCACTTCCAATGTGCTCTATTATTGTCCAGTGCATGTCGTTGGTAGTGTGGTTATGTTCCAGGAAATGTTTACTCATTTTCGTGGTGGATTTTTTGCATCTGATGTTCGAACGATGCTCGCAGATTCTCTGTTTTACCTTCCTACCAGTCATACCCACGTATCGTAAATCACATGGACATGTAATGAGATAAACAACATTATTTGTGTTGCAATTCGTATGTTCTCGTTGTGTCCAAGTTCTGCCTGGTTCAAGTTCCAAAGTTTTTGTATGTGTGGTCAGGTGGCAGACACTGCAATTGGAGCAAGGGTAATGGCCCACCACTTTCGGGAGACCCCAGACGTCAGTTACTGACCTAGGGGTTTCTGTGATTGTTGGTCTCGGTCTTGTGTGGACCAAGGCGTCTTTTACGCTTCTCCCTTTCTTAAAAGAAAACAAAGGTTTTTCCCAGGTTTTTTTGGTGCTGGTTAGAATCCGCCAGTTCTTATTGATTGATTTCTTCATTAAATTAGACAAGGTGCTATATGTTGTTACACAAGTCAGGGGAATGTCTTTATCAACTTGTGTCCTTTCTTCCAGGAGGGCCTCCCTCGGCTGATTACGAGCTCTTTTGTAACCCTTGTTCAGGGTTGCAGTAGGGTATCCCCTGGCCTTCAATTTGGATGATAATTCTGCAGATTGTTCCTTGAAGTCATGTAGCTCAGAACAATTACGTCTCAGACGTAAATATTGACCGTAGGGTAGATTCTCTTTCAACGGTCGAGGATGAAAGCTGGTGTATTCAAGGAGATTGTTTTTTGCAGTCGGTTTGTGGTAGGTTTTTGTAATGAGTTTGGTTCCCGAAATCTGGATAGTGACATCCAGAAATGTTGCCTCAGTCTTACTGGTTGCATATGTGAATTTCAGGTTAGGGTCAAGGTTATTGATCCAGAGTAGGAATGTCTGGAGATTTTCTTCATTGCCTGTCCATAGGACCAGGACGTCGTCGATGTAACGACGCCATATTCGTATCGACTGGAAAAAGGGGCTGGTAGTGGGTAAGATGTATTTGGCCTCAAAGTCTGCTACATAAAGCCCTGCCACGCTCGGGGCAAAGGTACTGCCCATCGAGGTCCCGGTGCATTGAAGAAAGAGGTTGCCTTGATATGAGAAAAAGTTTTCTTTGAGTGCCAAAGTTGCACACTGTAAAATAAAACTTTTTGAAGCTTGGTGGGTCCAGTTGACAGAGTCTAGAGCTGCTCCCAGGACCTTGATTGTGTCATCTTGGGGAATGCTAGTATATAAGCTCTCGATGTCGAGTGTGACAAGGGTGACAGTGTTTTCAGCAAAGCTTAAGCTCTCCAGTAACTGGAGAAGACTCTTGGTGTCTTTGAGGTAAGTTGGCGTGCTCTGTACCAGCGGCTTAAGGTAAAAATCGCAGAAGCGCGACAGAGGTTCCAGTAAGGAGCCAATTCCGGAGACGATTGGGCGTCCGGGTGGTGGCATCCGATTTTTATGAGTTTTGGGGAGGGTGTAAAAGTAAGGGACAATGCTCTCATTGATGTTGAGGAAGTCTGCCTCGTTCTTTGAGATTAGTCCGTCCTCCTCCGCTCTCCTTACTAGTGTCGAGATCCGTAATTTGAGATCCTCACTGGGATCGACCAACAAGGGTTTGTAGTTTTTCTGATCATTGAGAAGTAATTTGCAGGCTTTGTCATAGTCAGTAGTGTTCTGTATGACTAAACCTCCACCCTTGTCCGCGGGTTTGATGGTAATACTTTGATCATTTTTCAGGGCTTGTAATGCATGATATTCTGCAGTGGTAAAGTTGTTAAACGTTTTTGGGTCTTGACAGTTCTCAAGATCGTGAAAGACAGCCTGTTCAAAGGCAGTAATGGCCGCAGGTACAGTGTGTGGTGGGGGATTAAAGGTAGAGCTCAATCTAAGGCCGGTATCACCATTACGTAGAGCCTCATTGGGGTCTTCTTTTCCTTCGAAGAAGGCCTTAAGCTTCAATTTCCTGAAAAAAGCTCCAAGCTCACAATGGAGTCTGAACTTGTGTGGTCGGCAGGTGGGGATGAAGCCTAGTCCCTTTTCTAAGACCTTGGTTTCTGTTGGAGATAGTATTTTGTCAGAGAGATTTGTTATCAGGCTTAAGTGCCGCTCGTTCCCGGTTGCTGTTCCTTGTTGCGGGTGTGATTGCTCACCATGTCCGTGTTCTCCCAGGATACTTGGTTGGGCCCTCTTCTTTTCCCTCTTCCTCTCCTGCCCATTCCTAAAAAAGGCTGGCGGTATTGAGGAGTGAAGTTGGTTGGCGGCATAAAGCCCGGGTTCCATCCCATCATTGGGTAGGGTGGTTGCTGGAAAGGGAATTGTTGCCCCATATCCATCATTTGTTGGGGCATAGGCCATCCTTGGGGTTGGTTATGAAATCCAGGGTGTCCTCTGTTATTTCGATTCCCTCTGTTGCCTCTCCTTTTGCCTTGTTTGTAGGAGCCAGTACTCGAACCACTACTAATGGAGGAATCCGCATCCGATTGGGCATTGTTAGATGCTTTTCCTGTCGGTGGTGTGAAGGAAGCCGCTGAGTATGGGTACATTTTTTCAAATTCAAATTTATCCAGGTCTTTTTGAAATTTGGTGACCTTAGCTTGTAATAGGTTTTCTTTGTACTCATTTAGGTCTTTATTTATTTCATCTAACTTCTTTTTGAAGCCCGTTATTGTCGTTTTGAAACGGGTCTCAGTCTCTTGGATCTCAATCAAAAGGGTCTCTGATAATCTTAGTGCTGTCTTAATTATGAGAACGAGCCAGTCGCGGGTACAGTGCCACGCGATCATGGCCCATTCTTTCCTAACGGTAGCGTCATTCAGAAAAATCCTGGGGGCATTAGTAACTAGCAGCCCTTTTGGTGCCGCATTCTTCGGTAGGTACTGTTTCAGTATAGTACCGTGGAGGATAGTACGTATCCTCTCACGTTTTACTTCGGTCAGCTTTTCCCATTCTAAGGTATGGGCAATTGCCTGTGAGACTGCAGGGTCTTGGAAATAAGACAGTCTTTTGGGCTGGGTTTTTTCCAGTCTTTTGGAATACCATTGAGAAGCGCTTCTTGTAAATATGACTTTACAACTAGTATTTATAAATGGTTTGGTTTAAGTACAGTCTGGGGGCTGTCCTTTGTTTCTGTCTTAAGTGTTGATCTGTGGGTTAAATGTGTGTTTAAATGTCTATGTGGTTCGTGGTTTTACATTGCAAATTCGAAATAGCGATTGCGTAATTTATGAAATAATGGCTATTAAGCGCGCTGTATTATGTGTCCTGAGTGTTTGACCCCTTCTGTATATGTCTAAAATGAGCTCAATGCGTGTGTTTGTGGTTTTTCTTGTTGTCTTCAGTCTGTTATGCAAAATGTCATTTAATTAATAATAAATAAAAATCCAGAAAAGAACCATATCATATGCTAAATACCTGTATGTTATTATTAAATTGATAAGAGTAAGCAAGTATGCACATGTACAAACTGCCAATGCTTAAAAGATAAATTAGAATTCATATTCAATTGGAATAAAAAAAGGCCTCAAAAACGAAATTGTGTGTTTTGCAAAAAATAAACTTACAGCATTTTCCTTAGATACAATGTATTAGATATTAACAGGCAAACACTTCAGCTGAAGTACATTTTTGCTTAACTAAATCGCAAATTATAGAACACGCATTGAAAGGCCTCAGTTTTAAATAGACTTCCTCCGTGCTTACATTTCAACACTAAGAAAAGCTTTACGAGGGCTGTGTTTTTACTGCCGCTAAGCAAGCAGCTGTTGTTTTGATTGTAGGCCACATAGAGACAGGAATGTTGCCTCAGCCAGGACTTTCTCAGTTAAACACGGGCACAATTTAGCATTTCAGATTGCTGTTTTAAAAAAGTTACAAATTAGGTTCATTATTTTAGTTACCAGGAAAACATTTTCAATTGAGGATTTCCTTTTCTTAAAGCTTTTTATAAGCATATTCTTAGTTCTGATGCTAAAAAAATAATTGTCTTTTTTAAAAAAGTGGCGCAACAATTTGTCATGTTTCAAGTTAGGCTTCTGTGCTTAGGTTTGTGAATGAATGCATCTAAATATGATAGGCAAGGGATGCAGCTTGCTTTTATATATGGAGTTATCAAAAATGATTGGTTTTATTAAAAGAAAACATTATTAATTATAAACAATTATTAAAAAATACGTGCTTTTAAATTCGTTTTTAATATTAATAAAACTTAATACTCATACTATGACTTCCTAGCATTAAAATGTAATTTAAGTTGTACCGCATAATGAGGACATTTGCATATGAAATATTATTCTGCGCAGGCGTAAAAAACTCATTTTTCTAAGGATTTACATGAGATATGTCTAATGTCCAATCTCTGCAACTTGTAGAGAACATTCTGAGGATGATTAATATGTAATAAAATGATAGGATATTCATTTTAAGTGCCCCAAATATCAAAGTCAAAATTGGGTAAATTCCACTATTTAAACAGCATTTTTTCTATTTACAGTAGCTTTTAAAGTGCCTTAGGCTTCAGTAAATGCATACATTTAGGTATAATACAAATAGCTGATTTCTATATTATTAGACAAGTATATTGCACACTGCTTATAATTGAAAACATGTATAAAAAACAAGTAGAAGTTATTCTTTTAACTACAAACAGGGGGATAAGTGCTTTCCAGCTTTCTGTCTCTTTTGCTAAAAGGATTTTTAGCCCTCTCAAAAGTGCTATGTACCTCCTATAACTTTGTTTATGCCAAGTTGCTACATATAGGGGTTGATAGTGTTGACAGAAGTGAAACCTGTTTCAGGTTTTCCTACTGTCAAAATGGGGGAAGGAGGCTTGCTCCTCTGCAAATTAAGGCTAGGTAATATGTATGTTGCTCTCTCCTTTTCTCAATTTTTTTTTAGCCTGTCTAAACTGTCTGTGAAATAGCAATGAGACATTTAATTGGCTATTCCGTAATACTGTTTTAAACATTATTAGCATTAATAAAATGAATAAATATATAGGTTTTTTTACTGCCCATCCTGTTTGATGAATTATGACAGGATCAGTAGTCTAGATTGTCGTTCCCTTATTTTGACCTTTAAGGGGAATTAGATGTGGGTAGTTTTGTTCTACAAGTCTTAGGTGATAACACCATTATTGTAGTTTTTGCAAGGGCATTGCTAGTTTTTTATTAGCTAGTCTGTGTAAATAAACTGACAGTCCTTATTAGAGCTGATGTTATATAGTCTGGATCATGAAAAGTAGAACGCAGGGAGATGCCCATGTGATCCTTAGCAAAAAATGCTTTGAAGGAAATATTGTTTTATAGATAAGAACTCCTGTTAAATTAGCAGTTTTAGATTTTCCTGCTGCTCCTATGATATGAGAGAATGGTCCTAAAGCGTACAATGTAGGTATAGACCACAAATCTGTCACACCTATCTCAGTTCTGAGCACTGAAGCTGACTATGATTGTAATCATTTACATGTAGGAGTAAGGGTAAGATGTGTTAGTATTTATCTGCATTGTATGTTGGTTTGTAGACCTTGTATACCCTGTAAAGAACTCTGATACCCTCATGGGTCAAGTTTGCGCTCTATAGGACACTAAAATAAATAAATAAGAAGAATCATTTTAGAAGTGTCTGCAGTCCTGTACAAGTAATTTAAAGTTTATGAGCAAAAGTGTAGAACGTTTCCTTTTTTTTACGGTTTTCAGATTTGCACACAGGAATACACCAATGTAAGGATTTAGAGTATATCTGTGTTGTTTTTCTCTGAGTTTAGTAAATTAGTATACACTTCCTTGGCTACTTGAGATTGGGTGATGCATTACTTGTCAGTTCACCAAAGAGTTCCTTTTATACTTGCCAATAGGTCCAGGATGTGTTTTTTTTTACTCTCTCATAGATAGATGAAAGTGGTTCTTGGGTGCCTTGCTAATACATGGGGCGTCCCAAGACTAGGAATTATTCTGACACTATCCTCTCTGTTGATAGACTGTTTCTGTGCCTTGTCAAAAGACCTTTTGTTCTGTCCACTAATAGATATTTGCTGCTGTACAAACCACTACCAGAGGGGCCCGGACATCAGATTCAGCCTGGGGAGTTAGCGTCAGCACCAGTCCAGCTTGAAGCCGAAGTGAAGGTAACCAGCTCAGGCATTGCTGGCAACTAGGATCTCAGTGAAGGCGGAAGCCCTGTGATCAAATATGTACCCCTGCCACTGTTTTGAGCGAAAGACGGGTTAACAAATCAGAAAGGAGAAATTGTGGTTGATGCCCAGCTGAGAGTCACAGACCGACCAGAATGGCAAGGAAGCTTTGCTTGAGGTGACCCCTTTTGAAACAAGGGTTGCTTCAGAGATCCTAGCATCAGGCCTTTGAATTCTGGTCCCAAAGTGAATACAAGTTTGCTCCTTTGTTTGTTGGTCAAGAGATACCTTGGTACACTGGATGCAAATGTGTGGCCCCAACAAATGAGCAGTGTGCCAGCAGAGCAATATAGGAGGTAGGGAAGGACTTGAGATTAGTGTACAAGCGCAGTGTCTCTGATGCCTGTTAGATTGAAGTGAAGAAAACTGGTGCACTGCCTGAGACACTGGATAGGATCGCTAAGAGCATTTGCATGGTGGGTGACTGCCCTATCCTGAAAGAAGAGACTTTTTCCTTGAAACTGGGCTTTGATTTTTGAGTTGCAAGTTGTGCAGCTCCACCGTGGAAACAACAAGAGCCTGCCTGTGAGGCTCAAACGGACACAGGGAGAAGACTCCCCTCTGGTTGGTTGTACAGCGGCTTCAATTTCCCCAAGGACGACTTCTTTTTGTCAATAATGTATCCCTTTAGTTGTCCCATTTTTAAGGAGGAGCAGCCCTTTGCAGCTCTTCGTCCTAATTCCTATGGCTCTGTGTGGTCCTCCTGGTCGCAGATATGATTGATGTTCTAGGCCTCTAAAAGGAAAATGTAACAGTCAATTGGAAAATGTTTTTAATAGATATGTGCTGTTAGCTATTCTAAAATGTAAAATGAATAGTCACTGAAATGCATAGGAGCGCTAAAAATGTTTACTAGATGATTTTAGGATTTGCTTTAGCTTAGGACTAGAAAAATGATAATTCTGTTTGTGATAGTGGTCATTACTTTCTCCTGCTATCTGAATGTTAATAATGACCCAATGCCCCGTTCTCTTTGTATTCCTGCTTATAGCTTACATATACCTGCTTAAATGAAATGTTTAGAATGGAAAATGCCCACCTAGCAATGAATTAGGATATTGATAAATTTATGAAAAATTAATGTGCAAATATTTTCTATGTTCCTACTGGATCATAGGAATGTCTTCAGATAATGCTAAAACGGTCGTCTGTCGTAAATTGGCATTAATGGGTTAGCATTTAGCTGAAGCCATCTTGTTTTTAGAAGTTATTTTGTATTTCTGGCAGCCATTTTGTTTGCCTTGTGCTCTGTCCTACCTTTCTGTTAACTGCTTTTGTAGTCTGCCTAGAGACAAACTATGCTTAGCATCTTCCACCTTCGCACATGCCCAGGAGGGCCTAGCTAGTAGAATGCACCTGCTTCTCTAGTATAACTGTCAGGCTATTTTTGCTGGTGTATGAAGAAGTAACTCTCCTCCCACTTTGTTGAGCAAGCAGATCTTGTATGCCCATCTTAGTCATTTTGCATGCTTACATGAGCCAGGACTGCCCCTTGGTCTTATGCTGAGCATGTAACCCTAAGCATATATAAAGCCTCTGTTTTCTGTACTCCTCAGACTGCCTCATTCAGTTGCTAAGGCTTCTGTGTGACGTAGTCTCACTCATTTGAGTTTATTAAAGATGCTCTTTTATATTTCAGCTTCTGTGCCAATTTCTTCTTTTTTAGTTTAAAAGGACCAAGTATCAGTGGGACCCCTGTTTCAGGTTTCTATGTTCTTCACTCAAGGCGTGTTGCAGGCAGAGGCTCAGTGGCGGTCATCTAGCAGCATCAGTGAGACCAGGGCTACTGTACAGACTGAAGGTGGTGCTCAATGCGGTGCTGACAGATCAGGGTGCAGGTGACAGAGCCAGTTGCGGGAAGTTGGCATTGGTCGGTCTAGACTGCGGTGTGGGACGAGGCAGTACATTGTGAAACTTACAAGCGGTGCCCCCAGCCACGATGTGGTCAGGGGTGTCAAAGTTAGCAGGCGGCAACGGCATTCGTGAGACCATGGTGGCGAATTGAAACAAGGTGTTGCAGAGTGCGGTGACCACAGATCACGGTGCAAGCAGCGGCTCAGTGACATCAGTCATTGTCGTCGGTGAGACCAGTGTTGTGGTGCGAGATGCAGCAGTGCCCTCTCCAGTGCCTTCAGGACACGGAGCCAGTAACTGAGTAAGTGATGGAGTGGGTTGCTTTTCCTTTCTCCATGGCAACTGAAATAATGGTTCCAGAAGCGGCTCCCAGAGGTTGGTGAAGTCTTTGCAGTCCCTGAGACGTCACAACAGGAGGAACGTTCTACTTCAAGTCCTTGGAGATACTCAGCACAAGTACAGAAAGTTCAGTACAGTCCTTTCACTGCCCAAGGCAGAAGCAGCAACTGCAGGCCAACCCAACATAGCAACAATACAGCAAATGGGCAGCATTCCTCCTGGCAGCCCTTCCAGCTTCTTTTCTTGGCAGGTTCCTTGATTCCAGCAAATTCTTTGAAGTCTTTTTATCTCCTTGATACTTCCTACTGGAGGCTGGCTCTACTTCAAGCCCTATGAGAAAACTCTAACAGCAAGATGATGAAAGTACAATCCAGTTCTTTCCCTGCCCAAGATTGAAGCAGCAAACAACAGGCCAACACAACAGAGCATGCAGCAAAGTGGCAGTTCCTCCTGACAGCTTTTCCAGTCCTTCTTCCTGGCAGGTTCCTTAGTTCAGCAGTAATCTAAAGTTCTGTGGTCTGGGCCCCAATATGTATACTGTCTTTCTATTTGATCTCTTGTTACAAAAAGGCTCTGTGGTAGTCCAAACCAGTTCTGTCCTCTGTGGTCCAGATTCCCGGCAGTAGGTAGAGACAGCATTGTGTAAGGCAGACCAGGCCCATTCAGGTGAAAGGAAATCTCCTCCCCCTACTCTAAATGCAGCCCAGGTCTATTCAGTCAAGCCATGACTCATTCAGGAAAGGCAGGACACACATCACCCCCCCCAGTGGCTGTCTGAGAGAATGCACATCCCCACCCCCTGGCACTTAAAAGCCAGTCAATCCACAAACCAGCAGCAGCACACAGGATGGCTAAGCAAGAAAATACCCACTTTCTAAAAGTGGTATTTTCAAACACATAAAATAAAAATCATCTTTACTAAAGATGCATTTTTATATTCTGACTTCAGGCATACTAAACTCCATCTTTCTATCTTGTCCCAGTAGAAAGTTATAATCATAAGATGTTATAAATAAACTGCCATTCTAAGCTACGGGACAGCTAGCCTTTCGATAGTGAAAAATGAAATACACTGTATTTCACAATCAGGAGGACGTCACACACTTCAGTACATGTCTTACCTTTCACAATCCCTGCATCCTGCCCATGGGGCTACCTTGAGCTTACCTTAGGGGTGTCTTACATGTAAGAAAAGGGAAGGTTAGTGCCTGGCAAGTGGGTGCGCTTGCCAGGTTGACATGGCAGTACCAAACTGCTCACAGACACTGCAGTGGCATGTCTGAATTACATTTACAGGCTACTCGTGTGGGTGGCACAATCCGTGCTGTAGGCCCACTCGCAGCATTTGATTTACAGTCCCTGGGCACACACAGCACACTGTACTAGGGACTTAACAGTAAATCAAATTTGCCAATCATGGAATCACCAATCCATAATAACAATTTACCTGGAGAGCATATGCTCTTTAGCATTGAATAGCAGTGGTAAAGTTTCCAAAATTCTAAAACCATAAACAAAATGGGTCAAAAACAAGAGGTCAAAAAGCAAGAAGTCTGGGGGTAAACCCGCTGAAAAAGCCAAGTCTAATACAACCTCCTCACAGCCTAAAGCCAGGGTAGACTAATCAATCTCTTGATGGGCTTCCCTGCTAGGGGCAATAGAACATAGACCAGGCCCACAACAGTGGGGGCACATTCTGGTTCCACGCCTGGCTGAACCCAGTTAGATCCCTCTGTCCATACTCTCAGGGCCCACTAAGCTAACCTATGGGGAACCCTTCTCCCCACCTTAGATTGCTCACAGGTGTGTCCCATCAGGTAGACAGTACCACCAGGGCCAAACACAGTGGTGTGGGCCAGTCGACCCCCGAGGTGTGACTCCACTCCCCCTCCCCAGGGGCACATTTGTCCACCAGGACAGCAAGCCACAGTGGCCACTGACAGCTGTCAGTGACAAGAGCCAGGTCTCATGCGTTTCATGGCTCTCTCACCTCTGTGAGCAATATTTACTCATCCCAAAGGTCACCAATACTGGGGATACCAATAATTGCAGGGGCCCTTCGGGTCCACTAAGAAAGGAGGAATTTTCCCCCAGACTTTCACACAGAGAATTCAGATGTTTTCAGCAGCCAAGTAAAACCAAAGAGATCTGCAGTATTTCCATGAATCTCACAATTGCCGGCGCTCTGCTAAAGTATCATTTATCTCTAAAATACAACAAAAAAAGTAAGGGAAGCGAGCTAACAAATGTAGGGATTCACCCTCTTCAATTTACTGCTGGCTTCGGTGTTAGTAAACAAGCTCAAAGAAACTGCAAATTGTCATCATTTGTTTGTATAGGTAAGAACGGACCCGATTTTGTGAAACAGTGCACACACTTGACCTATGCTGCTGTCATCTTTTCTGAAAAATTAAGGGGCATATTATCAAGGGATTTATCTCCGCTTTTTGGGCTTTAAAAGCCAAGAAAGCGGAGGTAAAACTATCCCCTATTACCTAGCTGTCGCTAACACCAGTTAGCGACAGCTAGTAGGAGATAGCGACCATCTTGGGCCCCGCTTTGCATGTCAGAGATATTTATCACTAATGACATGCAAAGTGGGCGTGCCAAGATGTTAGCGACTGGAAACAGTCGCTAACATCGCTATCTCCTATTACCAACTTTTGGAGATATTCGCGCTAAGCGCGAATATCTCCAAAAGATAACACCTGCCCTGAGCAGTTCTTAGCCATGTTATCCAATGGGAGGTGGATAACATGGCTAAGAGCATTCGCTCGGTAATGCATGAATATCGCTGACTTTACAGCGATATTCATGCATTTCGGCCGATTTTTATCGCTTAGGAGATAAACCTTGATAATAGCAAGGCTCCTAAGCGATAAAAATATTGCCGCTACGCCAACATAGAGATAATTATCGCTAGTTGTTGGTAATATGCCCCTTAGTTTTGCAAAAAACACCCTGATCCCAGCGTCAACTGATCCCAAATCAGTACTACAATTTTACATTGTATTTGAGAATGTTAAAGTGGTCATACACAAAAATATAGATTCCATCTATTCTATCCACGAAAGAAAACTCTGTTTACAGGCTTTTCAGATAATTCAAGATTTGGCAAAATGCCTCGAAGCCTCACTATCATCAGGTGTGTAATTTGAAAGGCAAACATGCAAACACTGTCATCCCTCAGTGTTGTACCAAGATAGAGTCCCCATATATCTAGTTAACAGTGTGTAACAGCTTTTGCTGTTTACCTAAGAAAAATAGATATTTCTGCTTCAGAAAAAGTTATTTCTCTATGCATTTGTCATATTACTCGGTGCGCGGATTCCTCTCCCGCAATTGAATCCCAAACCACGCTAGAAATATTGCCTAGGCGTGTATGGGGAGAGCTGCACGCCAAGGTCATGTTGCTGTTTCCTGCTCTTGCTTGGAAGTTAAGTTGTAATGTATCAATTAACAGCAGAAATTCCCTAGGCAAATTATGCGTTGCGTTGCTGTGCAGAGTAGAGGAGCCTTCGTTCTAGGTATCAACAGGATGACAAACAGCTTCGACATAACATCTTTACAAATCTTTTTCCCTCCTGTCTCAAGCGCATCCCAGGGCAGGCTGCGAGCATGGTTTCTTGTCCCTCTTGAATACTGGTCCATTTTTGCCAAACAACGTTTAGCATCTCAGTGTCAATGTGAAGGGAGCTACATTTCCACACAAGGTTACTAGTAGGAGGACACTTATATATGATTACAGGTAATTCTTCTTCACGCATAGGAAAATGGCTTATCATTTATTTTACTACTTATTGCCCTTGTAGGTAAACTAGAAAGTGATGGCTCAGCTCTCTCGCTGAAAATGATTTTAGCAGAATGGGTCTTTAAGCAGAGAACACAATTTTATAAAATGCTAACATAATTACATTACATATATTTTATAATGCCTCGGCCCCTGATTTACATCTATTCGGCAGTATCGGAGCAGTTCCGCGGTAGAAAGGTAAAATGTAGTCAGACAACCACATTTATAGACAAAGAGAAAACAAAATTGTATTGACGTGATTTAGGGATTGGTTTTAATGGAAAATCTCTGCTTTGTGGAAGAAGTGGGAAATGCAACGGAGAGTCCGCCAGCAGAATTACTAGCCCTGTGGTGGTGGTAACTCTCTGAATTAATTTTCGACTGTATTAAGCACTTAAGGCGCAAATCGGATTTTCCATCACCACTCAGCACTAACTCGGTCCCATGACTCTTTGCTATGGAATAAAAAATGTTCTATTGCATAACCAATACAGTACTCCTTTGTATTAATTACTCACTATTCGCAGTCACACGATAGATGTAATATTGTGAATTTACATTTAATTGGTCATTTATATACTTTTGTTCAATTAATCTGAACTCTAAGTGAGCTAGTGTCTTTCTCAGTAGAATTAGTTTCTGACTAAACCCGTGCACTTGCTGACACATAGGTTATAGCTTATTCACCACAATTATACCAGTGGTAACCTAGCCCTGTTATGAGAAAACCTGCATCAGGAGGTCAAGCTGCATTATTATGGCAAACCTTGCCGACATTCCTTCCACCTTCCACTAAGCTGACTTAACCTTCTGAGTCAACACCACAAAACATATTCTATATCTTTATGTTTTTCAGACAGGGTAACATAAAAACCACAGAAAGCACATTTGCTTGATATTTTTCTGTGGGTACAGAAGCAGGCAGAGGAGGACAGTTCCTGCTGACCAACCATCCACATGTCTTTAGTATTATAAGTAGACCTCCTAGAGCACATATCTGCTAGGTTGCGTATAATATTGTTTTTAAATTAGAAGCAGGCCAGTAGTGGCTGTCTTCCATTGACTCCAGCAATAAACACAGAAGAAAGATTATACTACTGCCAGCTAGTGGGGCAGGAGGCGGGGGCAGGAAAGCTCTTCAAAGATTTGCACTCCTTCCTATCCTGACTCTACTATTTAAGGATTTCTAGAGACAGGTAGCCTGCTATCTGCCTCCTTCTACGGACATAGCGAAATATTTTTCCTAAGCTGATTGATGCAGGCTGGTTAAGAAATGCAATACCTTTAAGTGGCCTGCACTTCGCTGCAGAGTTATAATAAAATAATATTTCAATACCATGATGGAGCCGGTAGGGCTTCAAACATTGTTAAAGTGTCACATTGGAATTTCTAACAGCTACTATCCTCCACAGGGTTTATGAAATAGAAAGTGAACACTACAACCCACCCCTCCCCCCCATAAACAAACCAGAGACCACAATTACTTACAAAATTTGAATTTGATAAGCACGAAGTATACTGACATTTTGAGTATTTTACGAGTTCATCCAAACGAGTTAATTGATGAACAGGATGATGATGCCTGACCTCCATGCACTGAGGAGGAACCCTAGTGACCCAGAGTCTGAAGGGGGTGGGCGGCCCGACGTCATGTTGACTGAAATGCATTGTCAGACCAGCCAGGGACAGGCAGCAGCACAAGTTTGCATGAGAGGGGAAGGTGAGCACATTTTTCACCCGTGCCCAGTCATGCGCACTTGTGTTTGCACTGGCTTGCGCATGCCCATTAGGAGCCCCTCTGTCTCCTAATGGGCAGGCTGCGGGCGAAGAGTAACTGTGCCCTAAGCCAATCTTGGCGCTGCAGCAGTCAGGTAAGTTTTCTACATTTTATTCTCCCTCGGCGCCTCACCCCCGCGCGACCACCCTCTCCCCGTGAGTACTGTGAACCGCGACTGACACTGACTCCTCCTATTACCCACCTGGGGGTGGTAAAACTGAAATCACTTTTAAATGGGGGAAATTACTGTATGTGGTTAGTCTATCTCAAATGTCTCCAGTAAAAATGCTGTACAGCATTGTGTCCTGAAGCAGCACAGCGCCCACGAACAGGCCCTTTAAATCAAGGCGATGCCTTCGTCAGACTCACCGGATGTCTCCAGCAGTGTGTCACTCTCCGACATGTCAGAGTCCTCTGGCTTGGGTTCCTCGTTTAGCGGCTCTGGGTCCCTGTCTGGGGGCTCCTCGTCCTCATCGAGGCTTTCAGGGTCCTCCTCAGCAGTCTCGCTGTTGCCCCCTCGTGAGCTGAAGGAATATAGGTGGGACTTAACAATGCGCTGGACAGCTTCAAACAAAGCATCATTAAATGAGGAGGTGACCTGGCCAGACATTGGGTCAACGAATAACTGCAGGCCCCCTGCCGATAACCTGGAGATGCAGGAGAATATATAGAAGCAAAGTGGCAGGACACACTCTCCCCTGGGCTTGTGTCGGTTACTACACAAGGCTGCTGTTGGAGTTGCGCAGTTATTATTTAAGATATGTCCTCGCAGCTGCGTGTTCGTTGTAACTGCCTCTACAGTTGTTGAGGGCAGTTGCAACGAAGACGAAGCTGGAGTCGGTTGTGGGCTTTATATTATGAACCTACCTTCTTTAATAAACACTTATTAATTAAGTGCAACGCTTCTGGTGCATCATTTGACTTCTACAGCTGCGCTTTGCCCGAAATTTATACTGCACACATTGTGCCTCTGCGAATGTCCCTAATGATTCATCAGGGGCGGCTGGTCTTAAGGAGCGAAGTGGGCTTTGCACCCCTAACAATAAACAAAAAAACACGGAGATGAAGAGTTCCTGATGAAAGGCTTCATATAGTGCTTTCTTTTAGGCAGTAAGGACAGAGCCTGAAATCGTTTTCTTTTTTACCATCTGGTTATGTGAACACAGCTGCGCATGTGCCGGTGCCGGCGAGAGAATACTCGCCCTGGAGGCACAAAGCAGTGTTGTGGCGTCATGGGGGTGGGCGCGGCATTTTTCAATGCCATTGTATTTTGCTTCATTCTGGGCGTTAATGCCTGAGACCTGACGGGATCCACGTAACGCCAGAGAGGAAGGAGGCAGGGCTGATTAGGTGTCAGCAAACATGCAAGCCCCTCCCCAACCCCATATGTTGGTATGCATTTACTTCAGAGGGCGTGCTGAAGGAGGGGCTCGCAGCGTATCTGGCAGTTGATACACTGGAGGGAAGAAGACTTAAGTGAAGCAAGGTACGTTTTTTTTGCTCGGTTCTATTGTGGCTTTGCCGCTTGGGAACCTTTTCTTGTGTTATTTTTAACTGGAACACTAATTTTGGGAGTGCTGGAGGCCTCCCTCGTTATGAAATGCCAGCGCTGGGTTCAGAAGGAATGATGGTCAGAGGCGGGGGGGGGGGGCAGGCCCTGTTTTAGTTTGCAGTTGACTGATATGGATTACGATGCAAAATATTGGCAGAAGCTCTTTGGTGTTCCGTTTGCAGGACAGGTTGTCATTTTGTGAAAGGACAAATCCTGAGTGTTTTGTGTTAAACAACACGTTTGTTCTGCTGTGTTTTATCAGATTTGTAACTCTGAACTTAAAGCACTGCTGGAAACACTGCCTCTTAATACGAGGAGACATTAAAGGGAGATTAAAATGTAGAGACTTGGTGCAATATTACATCACCTGCTTTTCCTCAGTTTCAGTTAAAGTCACATTAAAAGCTTAAACGTATGTGTTTTTGTGTTTTGAGCTAAATTCAGGCAGCTAGGTTTCTGGTTTCAATTGGCAACACCATTAAGACTGGTACTTGACTTCTGCTTTGTAAAAGGAAAGCCTGATTTTGGAGGGGATGTTTCCGGACTGGGGCACTTTATGCATTTCTCTTTTTGTAAATCGTGCTGGTTTTCTGTGCCCAGAACTGGCGGCTGTAAATCACACACAGAAGAATTCGTCCAAGTGACGACACATCTCTTTGACCAAGTTTATTAACTTATGGCTGATGCAAAAGTTATTCTTTTTGGAGATGGGTAATTGACAAAATATTCCCATGGTCCATTGGCGCTGTCTGGCACAGTAACAGTATTTGTAGCCACTTTCAGCTGGCGGCACACCACATAATGAACTCCAGGAAATCAAATTGCACATGCTGGCCATTACACAATGATGACAATTTCAAGGGCCACAATCTAATATTTAGACACAGTACCTGCTCTGGTGTAAAATTCAGTGGCTCCTTAATTCCTCTAACTGACAAATTCAATAACCCTCAAATTCCTAGGGATGTCTTCGGGTAACTTCAGAAATATAACTATGCTGTGTTACAGCTGTAGAGCGATCTTAAGAATGTTTGAGGTCCTGGGCCTGAGACTTATTTGGGTCATTGCTAAATTTGCGAAGTGTTGATGCATGGTAAGTAAGAAAGCTTTTAAATGTTTTGTGCGTATGGGTGAGACTGTGTGTCTGTGAGACAAAACATGTGTTTGTGTGAGCATTACCTGTGTGTCTATGTGTGTGTGAGTGAAAGTGGAAGACATACATTGAAGGAGGGAATTAAATGAGTGAGAATGAATGCAAGTGAGTGAGGGAGAATGACAATAAGTTAACTGAGTGTTACTCTGTTTGACACTGAGTGAATTGGAGTGAAACAAATGGGTCAGAGAATGAGTGAGTCAGTGTTGCAATCAGTCACACTTTATTTATGTATTTATTTTTTTATTTATTTATGCGTTTTTATATAGCGCAGACTTTACCCGAAGGTGTCAGAGTGCTTCACAATAGGAACAGAACTGATACATCAGAACATTACAAGTGAGCAAATTACAAAAGCAAACGTTACATTACATGAGGCAAAAGTGACAATCGTGAGCAAACAAAAAGACAAACGGTGCATTGCAGGAGGAAAAAGTGACATGTGTGCAGGTTACAAAAACGTACAAAGTACAAGTAGAGGTATAATACTGCAATAAATGGAGGACACTCAAGCACAAGAACAAATGTTACGTAGGCAATGGTGACACTTGTGCAAGTATCGAAAGCAAACAAAATGTAAGAGGTAGCAAACAGTGTGTTACCTGAGAAAAGGGACGTGTGCATGTTACAGAAGAGTACCAAACACCGGTAAAAGGGTAGAACTGTAATAAATGGCAGACTCTCAAACCACAAGAACACACTGGGAAGGCACTTCCATAGTCATGGAGAATATACATTTTCTATACTAAAAGGTCTTCCTTCAGATAATAGAGAGGGCCTGAATTAACTCTGGAAGTGTCTTTGAAGGAGGAGAACTTTGAGGTCAGTTTTGAAGGTCTGGGAGGAGGTGGTGGTCCGGAGCTGAGGCGGAAGTGAGTTCCAGATTCTCACTGCGTTTCCTGAAAAGGATTGGGCCATCGATCTTTCCTTCTTGAAAGTGGGAGGTTCAAGCAGTAGATTTTCTGCATTTCATGATTGTCTAGAGCCTCCAGAGATTTTCCGTTTATTCGCCAGGTAGCGAGGAGAGGAGGAGTGCAAGGCTTTGTGGGTGATGCAGGCAGTCTTGTAGATAGATCTTGCCTCGATGGGAAGTCAGCGGAGGGTGGATAACATGGGTGTGATGTGGTTGCTTCTTTTGGCCCCATAAATGAAAAAAGCTGCTGAATGGAGAACAGACTTAAGGGGGGACAGGTGGGATTTGGGAGGCCAGTAAGAATAGAATTGCAGTAGTCCAGTCTGGAGAGGACCAGCGATTGGACCAGGGTTTTAAGGTCATGCTCCGGGAAGAAGCGACGAATCCCCCAAAGAAGGCGCAGTTGGTATCGAGCAGACTTTGCAATTGAATTAATGTGGGAGAGTAGATTGAGTTTTGTGTCGAGTATGACACCAAGGGATTTTGCGCTGTCGACAATGATGGGTTTATTGTTCAGTAGATTCATCTGGTCCATCCATGATTGAACCGGTGGAGGAGAAAGTGAGGAGGAGAGGAGGAGGAATTCAGTTTTGGAGGGATTCAGAATCAGTTGATGTGTTGACATCCAGTTTTGAATGGAGTCCAGAGTAGAGCTTAGGATGGAGAGATCGTGAGTGGAGGCAACCTTGAGGTAGATTTGAGTGTCGTCTGCATAGAGATGATAGTGGACCCCGGATTTACTTAGGAGATTTCCCAGTGGTTCCAAATAGAGATTGAACAATGTGGGTGCAAGTATAGAGCCTTGAGGACCACCTTGACCCACCGCCAAAGGAGATGAAAGACTGTCCGCTATTTTGATAATTTGGGATCTATCAGAGAGGAAGGAAGCAAACCATTTAAGCACAGTGCCCTTCATGCCCATTCTCTGTTGAAGAGTGTTGAGGAGGGTGCTGTGATTGACAGTGTCAAAGGCTGCAGAAAGGTCAAGGAGAATTAGAAGACAAGACCCCCCGAATCGAGTATCCGCAGTACGTCATCAATCACTTGCAGCAGGGCTGTTTCAGTGCTGCAGTTTTGGATGAAGCCGGACTGAAAATTGTCAAGAAGTTCATTGTCCTTGATATGACAAGAGAGCTGTTTCGCAACACATCTTTCTGTGATCTTCGCAAGAAAGAGTAGGTTAGTGATGGGGCGGAAGTTGTTGAGGTCATTCGCATCAGCAGTGGATTTTTTAAGCAGAAGGGTGACCTGCCCAGTTTTGAAGGGAACAGGAAGGGAGCCTTGACAGAGGGAGAGGTTGACCAAAGTGGTCCAATAGGGAAGAGAATAGGTATAGAAGTCAATGGCAATGGCACTAGGGATGGGGTCAAGAGAATGGTTGGTGGGCTTTGTTTCGAGGATGCACTTGAGGAGGACATCTTCAGAGATGGGGTCGAAGTTCCGCCAAATGGTTAGTGATTTGCGCTCCTATGGAGGGTTAGGATGAGCGACCTGATCCACCAGTGATTTCACTTTTTCGTCAAAGAATACAGCGAAATCCGCAGCTTTCTTTGTAGAACCCTCCAACTTGGAGGTTGGGGGAGAGCAGTTAGTATTCTTGATGAGATCAAATAGTTTTTTGGGTCTATTTTTGGCTGAGTCAAGGAGGGATCTGAAGTGTGATGCTTTCCCAAGGAAGATGTGCTTGTGGTACTTGGATCTTGCTGAACGAAGCATGGCCAAATTATCGGTGGAGGGTGCTTGCCTCCATTGTTTCTCCAGAAGTCTTAGGTGCTTCCTTTCTTCATAGAGAGATTTGTTGAACCAAGGTGCTGAGGGAATGGGCCTTTTCTTTTTGCTTTGGAGAGGAGCGACGTTATTGATTTTGACTGGAAGCACTGAGAGGCATTGGGAGGTGAGTTCGTCAACATCTAGGTTCGGGTCTAGCCTTGGAAGTGACAGCAAAGCTGATTCACAGAGGGAAACGGTGTCAATATTTTTAGTGTCACGAAACCAGGAGGTAGCCCTCTAAGGTTGGCCAAGAGTTATAGAGTGTGCTAGGTGAAGAGAGAATGGGATGAGGAGGTGGTCAGACCAGTCTACGTGAATAGGGGTAGCGATAGAAAGCATGCCTGCTTTAGAAATAACAAGGTCCAGGATTGAGCCCTTAGAGTGTGTGGAATCTGTGAAGTGTTGGATAAGATCATTTGTAGAGAGGAAGGTGGCCAGCAAGTTCACGGAAGAGTCTTGCAGAGAGACCCAGTGGAGATTGAAGTCCCCCACGAAGGTCTGATTGTCACTTTGCAAGTATTGGTCGCTGATGAAGTCAGTGAGTTTCTCCATAAACGAAGGGCCGCTGCCAGGTGGGCGGTAAATGACATGTATTTGAGGGGTGAACGGTGGTGTAGTTAAAGCTCAAGAGATAGACATTCAAAAGTGCGGAAGGCGCTGATGGTAGAAGCCTAAAGTTGAAGGGAGTTTCTAAAGATGACTGCAACACCTCCCCCAACTTTGATAGGTCTGTCATTCCTAAAAATAGAATAGCCTGTGGGTAATAAGAGATCAAACATAGAGTGAGAGGTATCGTTGAACCAGGTCTCTGTTAGGAAGAACATGTCAATATTGTGAAGGGTGATGGTATCAGAGATTTCGAGTTTGTGTTTTATTGCAGATCTGCAGTTGTGGAGCAGACATCACAGCTCAGTTGAGACTGTTTTGGGGATGGGGGCACTTGGGCTAAGAAGGGTGATAGGGATATTGTACTTTTACGGGTGTGCACGGGAGGGTTTAGGTGGATGCTTGGTTCTGACAGAAGAGATGGTCGGAATGGTGTAGAATAGTTAGGTTACTCGGAGATGCAAGTTGAAGAAGGGTGGCATTCAATGGCTTGTGTGAGTGAACGATGTTTGCAGACAGGTTATGCTTGGCTATGGTAGGGTGAGGGGGCGAGGTGCATCTCGTGGGAAGGTGAGAGTTTTCCAAAGGAGTTGAGGAGAATGGGAAAGTGGAAATCTTGGAGCTTAAAAGTGAAATGGAAGCTACAAGCTGGGAGATGGAGGTGATAAGAGAGCCTAGCTTATTTTCAAGAGAGAGTAGGGCAGAGCACGGAAGGTTGGGTGTCTCGATGGCAAAAGGAGGGGGTGAAATTGGTGGTGGAAGGCAGGGAGAGGTGGGGGAACAGGAGGAGAGTTGGGGTATAGGGTTCATAGGTGGGGAAAGGTGGAGGTTGAGAGCGGGGGTTTGTGTATGAGAGGGGAAGGGAGAGTTGTCTTTGTTGGCGTTGCACGAAGGAAAGGAATTAAGGACATACTTAGAGGGAGATGGGTGCGGATCAAGGCGGTGGAGGAGAGGGAGAGGGGAGGACTGTGAGGTGTCATAGGAGTGTAGGAGGTTTGGGAGGAAAAGAGGGGAGGTGGTTGGAGAGGTCCTGTTGGCTAGGAGAAGTGGCTGTGAGGGAACGGGCATCTGGCAGAGTGAGGGGGGTTGGGAGAAGGGGAAGTTGAAGAAAGGAAATGGTTCTGCTGGGCCCGATGGGGGAAATGGAAAGGGTTATCAAGGGGGGCAAGGGGGTAGCACAGCATTGCTGGCGGAGTGGCGGGAAGGAGAGAGATGCAATGGGAATGTGGAGGAATCGGGGTAAGAAGCGAGGGGAGGAGGGGGTAGAGAAGAGGGGGAGAGGGAGAAATAAGGGGAGCATAAGGAAAGTTAGCTGGGGGAGGAGGTTGGAGGAGGGGTGGACTAAAAAAGGGAGTAGCAGGTAGGAATAGGGGGGAGGAGATGAGATTGGAGTACCGGGACGGTGCAGATTGGACGAGGAGCGTATTAGCTAGTGGTACGGCTGACGTGATGAGGGGGGCATACTGTAAAGTGGGAGGAAAGGGAGAGGAGGGCACACGGGAGGGGGAGGGAAGAGGGCCGACCTGTGCCTCCCGAGGGTGCAGCCTATTGGAGTGTAGGGGGTTCAGGAGAGGAGAAAGGGAGTAATGGGTGGAGCTAGATGGAGAGACAGGGGAAAACCCGGTCACAAAGGAGGGGAGTAGGGAGGGGAAGAGGTGGTCAAAGAGAGAGAGGCAGGTGTCTTTGCCTTGGATCATGACAGTACCGTTGTTATAGATTGAGATGGTGAGGGAGCGGTTGAAATACGCAGAGGGGGAAACTGAGTCAGAGGGAATAAGGCTTAGTGGCTGGGAAGGAGTCAGAATGAGAATGAGATTTATGAATCAATGAGTGGGACTGAGTACGTCAGTGAGACCAAATAAGTCAGGAGACTGAGTGACTACGAGTAAGCCTAAATAAGGCTAATTGAGGTTGAGTGAATCAGAATGAGTGGGAGCGAGAGAGAATAAGTGAGCCTGAATGAGTGAGACTGAGTGAGTATGAACAAGTAAAAGTGAGTGCAAGTGCGATTGAAAGTAAGTGAATGAGACTAAGTGAGAATGAGGGAGAGAGTAAGACTGAGTGCAAGCGAGTGCGAGTGAACCCCCAAACCCTTCAAGAAGTCAGGTTTGCGCAATGAAATTTGAGCCAAGGATTACGCCTCACCACTTTTAAAGGTCACCAGCCACCACTGTGATTCATGAGAAATCGTTCCTCACAGTCACATCATTTCAGGCTTTCCAGGTTTTCGCGCATCCCATTTAGATGAGTAAGTATATATTTCATTGTTGATAATATTGTTTGTTCCTAATACTATAATTTAGATGGTGATGAGGACTATTATTATTAGCTAAGTCAATGTGTGGGTAGAATAGAACGGGACGGAAAAAAGTGAAGCATAAGCAGCGAGACCACGTAGAATCAAAAGTGAAAAGGTATATTTAGATGTTGGCCCTGACAGCACATCAATAAACTTGGAATGCGGTCAGCTTTAATTCTCCGAGACCGCTGAATTTTGCCTAACTCCTTGATGTTGGTAATAAGATGCTTGACTTATGAAGCCCTCGGGTCAAAGATCTTTCAGGGAGAGTGACTGTTCTAAATTTCACCCAGCCCTACTTTACAGCTTTCAAGTGGATGCTTTGCACTTTTTCATTAAGGATTTTTAAATATACTTAGCACTGGCACGCGGCCTCAGAAACCTTTGATTTGCTCTTTGGAGTGAGTTAAAAATGGCAAGGTAAACCATAGGTCCTCTACTTCAGTGACCCTCAGAGTTTCTCAAGGACAGATCAGGTTTTCTATTTTATTCATAGACAGCAGTGGGCTCGGTTTCCCTTTCTGGCAATAAGGGGACGTGAAGAGCATTTTTTATTGACACACAGGTACGCAGTTCACTCTCATGTTTCTGCCATAGCCCCCTACGCTTGTCGTCCTTCCATCCATGCTGTATCCACAGGCTGCATTGGGCTCAGACTCTGGCTTGTGAGGAGGCACCCATTTCTGTGACGTTTTGCTTCTATCGAGGGCCAGTTTTGACCTCGGCCCACCCACATGGAATTACAGCACAGGTGAGATGAATCTTTTGGAAGATCCCTTGAATAACTTGGAAGAAAACTGAGTGAATAAATGTGTGAGAGATGTCTGTGTACAGGGTGAATGGTGTAAAGACCAAACATCCTTTCCAAAATTGTACCTACATAGGTTTGTGTATCCCACTTCTATGTGTTTGGGATGAATATGCTATAGCTGTTGGATATTTGTACGTGTTAGAGAGAGAGAGAGAGAGAGAGAGAGAGAGAGAGAGAAGCTTGCACTACCACATCTGCTTGCGCTGTTCCTTGCTGTTGGTGATGTTTTGTCTGCTGCTGTGCTCCCTTTTAGTGAATATAGTTAAAACCCTTTGACTGATATGGGGTGTTTGCAAACACCTTACCTGCTATAATTTTTGCCTTGCGTGTTGCGCTCCCTCGCCATAAGGCCTACATCCCAAACCTTTACACCCTACCACTTTGAAATGTCACCAGCCGCCCCTGGCCCCAAAGGCATGCCAAACGCAAGCCATCTGCACCCGTCCGCACCTGGACCGTGCCCAGTGCCAGGGACCCTGGTTCTCGGACTTTCCACCGCTACGGTGCCAGCACTCTCCTCGCCTTCAACCGTGGATGCCTCACCGCCTGCCATCTAGCATCACTGAAGAAGACCCAGGGACCCTCCACCAGGAACTGCAACCGCACCTTTATCTACACCAACACACCAGCTCCTCTCGTCACCCAGCTGCCCAACAAAGCACCCAGCCAGCTTAGCTGCATCCTCCTCAATGTGCAGACCCGTCACAAACACACCACAGATATCTGGGACCTCCTCGACACCACCTCCCCTGACATCGATTTCCTCATGGAAACATGGATTAACCCCTATTCCAGACCAGATATTGCCATGGCCTTCCCGGATGGCTACAAAATCGCCTGCAAGGTGCCGTCCCGATAGCCATGGGGAAGCACCGCCATCATCCACAAGAGCATCTTCTGACTAACCACATATTTTTTGGACAACCGTACAACGACCATGGAACACTTCCACTTTCCAACCAGACCAACCCCAACACCACCCTCCCCTGCACCCTCATCTACAGGCCCCCAGCTTTTGACTGCCTTTCCCAGACACCTTTGTAGACCTCATCTCACCACAGGCTCTTGCATCCACCGACTACATCATACCCAAAGACCTCAACTTCCACATGGACAATCTCAGTGACCAGAACACTGCCTCCCTACTGGAGAACCTCGCCAACATCGGGGCTCCAATAGCTAGTCACTGCACCGACCCACACAGCCGGACACACACTAGATCCCGTTTTCTCTGTAAGCAGGAACATCACCTACAGCCACACCACTGAACTCTCCTGGGCCAGCTAGATCAAGGCTAACAAAGAACTTCCCGTCAACTCCCTCAACACAACCACTCCACCAACACCAACGGATGCCAACACCGCAGCTCAGCAACCTCCACCGATGGATCTCCAGCTGTGCCTAAACTCTGGCAACCCCTCAACAAAAGACCTGGCAAGCAACATGCCAAGAAAGCCAACTGGTTCTCCCCTGCCCTCCACGAATCCAGATACACCTGCAGACGACTCGAGAAGAGATGGAGAAACAACCAAACCCTGGAAACCCACGCTACCTTCAAATCCGCCATCATCGTACTCCACCTCCTCCTCAAAACCACAAAGAAAACAGCGCTCCAACACTGAATCAACATCAGCACCCACAACAGCAAAGAACTCTTTGCTATTGTCAAGTTTGCCAGGCCCAATAGTGAGACCATAGAGGTCCCTCCCTCCCAAGACCTCTGTAACAAACTCTGCACCTTCTTCCACAGCAAGATCAGGCAGATCTATGACAGTTTCAACAGCCTAGACCTTGCCACTTTGCCTGCCACCACCGCACACACACACACCGCAACCCAACAGATCATGCTCTGCTGGACCCCACTCAAAGCAGATGACACACTCAGACCATGAAGAGCATCCACTCAGGAGACCCGAGGATCTCTGCCAATACCACATCTTCCACACAGCAGACACTGCCATTGCCCCCAACTCTGCTGCACAATCAACTGCTCGATCAAAACCGCCACCTTCCCCAACAACTGGAAACAAGTCGAGACCAACCCCTTGCCGAGGAACCCGTCCTCAGACCTTAAGAACTTCGGACCTTTCTCCCTCCTCCCCTTCCCAGCCAAGGTAATTAAGAAGGACATCAACTCCCAATTCTCAACATTTTTAGAAGTAAACCACATCCTTGACACCTCCCAATCCGGCATCTGACACAACCACAGCATGGAGACGGCACTCCTTGCCTCCACCAATGACATCTGCTCCCTCCTCGACTGGGGAGAGACCGCAGCCCTCATCCTACTAGACCTCTCTGCCACCTTCAACGCCGTCTCTCACCACACCTTAATCACGAGACGCCACAACATTGGCATCCGCGACAAGGCACTGGACTGGATCCACTCATTCCTCACCTGGCGAACCCAGCGAGCCAGACTACCCATGTGCCTCTTAGAACCCAAAGAGATCAGCTGCAGAGTGCCCCAGGGCTCCTCCCTGAGCCCCACCCTCTTCAGTGTCTGCATGGACATCGTCAGAAGCCACAGACTCACACCATCCCCTATGCCGACAACACCCACCTGATCCTCTTCTTCACCAGCTTCCACAGCGGAATAAAGGCCGTCGCTACCTGGATGAATAACTGCTACCTCAAGCTCAACTTGGACACGACCGAAGTACTCAACCTGGGACAACTCTTGGTGGCCAGCTGCCCTGGGATCCACTCCCACCCTGACGGCCCATGCATGCAACCTCAGCATCACACTGGACTCATCGCTCACTATGAACCGCCAAACCAAAGCAGCACCCTCAGTCTGCTTCCACACGCAGCGCCTCCTTCGAAAGACATTCAGATGGATCCCCAAAAAATCCAGAAAGACGGTCACCAATGGACTCATCAGCGCACTCCATGCCGGCATCACCTAGAAACAGCTGAAGAAACTACAGAACATCAAAAGCGCTGCAGCCAGACTGGTCCTCGACATTCCCACTACAGCCACATCGCGCAACACCTCTGACAACTCCACTGGATACCAGTCAATAAGAGAATCACCTACAATCTCCTCACACATTCCTACATAGCTCTCCACAACGAAGGACCAACGTATCTGAACCACCGCCTCGCATTCCACGTGCCCTCCAGACAACTCCGTTCCACCCAGCTCGCCCTTGCCTCCATCCCCAGGATCCACAAGACCAGAACTGGAGGAAAATCCTTCTCCTACCTCACCGCCAAGACCAGGAACATCCTGGCCCTCCACCTCATTGAATTGACCCAATTCAAGAAGGACCACAAGACCTGGCTTTTCGAATGATCCTCTTCCCAGAGGGATCAGCAGCCGCCTCCCAGCACCTTGAGACTCTCACGGGTGAGTTGTAGCACTTTCTAAGCCCCTGATTGATTATGAACCCATAAAACATCTAACTACCCCTATACACTACCCATCCTTGAACCCAGTCTATCTATCTATCTATCTATCTATCTATCTATCTATCTATCTATCTATCTATCTATCTATCTATCTATCTATCTATCTATCTATCTATCTATCTATCTATCTATCTATCTATCTATCTATCTATCTATCTATCTATCTATCTATCTCTATCTATCTACACATACAATGTGCTTACCTTCCAAATAAAATCATGAAAAGTGAAAAGAAAGTACAAAGTGCATGCAAAATAAATCTCCCAATGTACTTGCCTGCAATGTAACAGCCCTCCTGATGTACTTATCTGCAATGTAACGGCCTTCAATGCAATGCTTGTGAAGTACATTTATCATACATTTTTTTGCAGCAGGCACAGTTCTTGTAGACACATTCATATATTAATTCTGTGGAGAAAATGCATTGGCACTAGTTTCTCAATAGAACTGCATGCAAAATCTTTGACTTGAAGACAAAATATTTGAAAAATTGTGTAGTAAACTGATCTGCAAGATGTAAAGGATGACAGAGCAACACGGGACAATGAAAGGGAGAATTGGGGATAGCAAGCACTAGCAGCAAAATAGAAAATAGAGGCAAACTTAACTGAAGTAAACTGCTGAACACTAACTACAGTGAAAAAATGGGCAGAAATGGAACGTTTTTGGTTTTAAAACATGACAAGATGAGTGATGAAATAAGGTAGAATGTACAAAACAAATGGGAAAAGCTAGACAAGTGGACAAAGACTAAAGGAAAAGAATGAAAGAGAGAAATCAGCAAAAAATAATCCAATTGAGAAAGCACAACTAGTTAATAAGCCTACTTGTCAAGTAACAGGGGTGTAGTATTGCTTACGGTTGGAACTTGGCACACGGTAGGGAGTGACAATCCAAACCCACTCAACACTGAGTCTTTCTCAGGGAAGGAAAGGCTAGTGATCCTTTCAGAGCATCAGCAATGTCAGTAATGAGGGTTTGCATGCATAGCAAAGTGCTGCATGACAGTGTCATGAACTCTTACATAGTATGGAGACATGGTGGCCATCTTGGATATCTGGGTATTCGTTCCCTCACAACCCACAGTGTCTTTGGTAGACAAGCATGGAAAAATGTTTCTACAGCTTGGAACTTGCTAAACAGATCTATAGCTTCCTTTGCAAAACAACATTTTCCTCCTTTCGTATTTGTATTGAAAGGCATTAGGAATACACAGAAGAATTTCTGAAAGTTGTGTTTGGTTGTAATAAACTTTAAACGGTTTTAAACAGTTGATATAAACTCTTCTGAGCCTGTGGGTTTGTTGCTTTTCTCTTAAGCCAAAACCAATAAGAGGGGAGGGGAACAGTTATGTGGAACAAGCAACATTTGATAAGCCATGATCAAGGAGGTAGAAAAGCTTGATGTCTACATGAAAAAACAGTTCCAGAACTTGGCCAGAGATTAAAAACACAGCACTGGAGTCCTTGAGTAAAGACAAAAACATTCTCATAAAAGCAGCAGGCAACGGGGAAGTGGTGGTGATTCTGAACCTCAACAATTACAACACAGAATGCCTACATCTACTGGCAGATAAAAGTAACTACCAGATTTTGGATGGAGATCCAACCCTGGGTCTCAGGATTGAGATTTACACACTTGCATAGGATGGAGAGACAAATGACTAAGACAAAGCTTGATCAAAGCGATTGTGGGATTATTAATACCCTTAAAGAAGAGATCAACACGGATGAGGTTACCATTTCCCTGTATGCTTAATCTGGACGGGGATTTCAATTGTACCCTATTTCATTATAGTACGCATGCGGCATGTGGGGTGTTAGATACCAAAAACCAACCATTTTCACACTGTAAACATACCCTGCAGGGCGAAGCATTATATGATATAGTTGTAATCAATGACCTATGCCTTGTAGATACTTTGGTTTGTACCCCTCTTATTCAATATCCAACATTCATGGGCGGAGTTAGAACAAACACTGTAGACTTTATGCTGATATCAAGGAAATTCTCACATTTGGTGGACAGCTTTGTGGTAGAACCTAACCCTACTAGCGACCATAACCCTCTGGTCGCTAGTTTGCACATAATGGCATCAAAGGGTAAAGCTGATGAATACCCCATGAATTACAATCCTAATCAGGGGGTGAGAATAGAATGGAGTAAAATGGATGCCACAAAATTCGAAGAGAGTATTGTGAGAGCCAACATCAGCAAGGTTTTGATATGCCTATCTGAGGACTCCACTTCAGAGGCGATGATACAGTGTTTTGAGGATATTTGCAAAGATGTGGTTAATAATTTGACAAACTCTGTGAAGAGAAAGGAACCACAGGAAATAAAATGGTTTAATGCTGAGTGCTCTAGGGCCCAAAAAGATCTTAAAAAAGTATTGCACATAGTTCCCCTTGACAGGGTCCTAATAAGATCAACAAGACAATTCTATAAACAAGTTATGTTATGTTCAGATCTCTTCTATAGCGCGCGGCTGCCCCAAGGGGCATCCCGGCGCTTTGGCAAAGAGACATACAGCTAAGAGACACACACAGCAGCTCCGAAGGTCCCACAAAGAAAATTTTATACCGAGAAGAGCCAGGTCTTCAGCTCCTTTCTGAAAGCAAGAAGATTGTTTGACTTTCTTAAGGAGACAGGTAGCTCATTCCAGCAACGCGGGACCAAGTATCGAAAGGCACGCCCTCCGATCCGAACCAATTTAATCGGAGGAACGACAGCTTTGGCCAACAGAGCCGACCGAAGCGACCTCCTAGGAACATAAAAAGCCAGGCGCTTCTCCATATACTTAGGGCCAATTGAATGGAGGGCCTTGAATGCCAAGGTCAGCACCTTAAAGGTGATTCTTTTGGCGATGGGAAGCCAATGCAATCTCCTAAGAAGTTCAGAGGCTTTCGCCCTGCGAGGGAGACCAAAAATGGCTCTTGCAGCCGAATTCTGCACAATCTGCAATCGGGCCAGCAGATATTTAGGCAGCCCGATATACAGGGCGTTGGCGTAATCTAATCGCGAGCCAATCAGAGACTGCACAATGATTTTTTTATGCTGCAAAGACAGCAAGGGGAGAAACTTCGGAAGCATTTTCAAAATGCCGAAGCATTTCCCCGATAGACCGATGATTTGGGGTCTGAAAGAGAGGCTGTCATCACATTGCACCCCAAGGTTTTTAGCTTTCACAGAGGCCTCAACAGGCGGAGACATGTCCTGGGGCCACCAGGTCTTCCAGTTCGGGTCCAGCGGACAGCCAAAGAAGAGCAGCTCCGACTTGTCGAAGTTGCATTTCAGCCCGTGCCGCCGAAACCAGTCGAAGACCGCACCCAGGCATTCCCCGATCAAACCACCATCAAAAGCCTCTCCCTTTTTAGATGTGAAAAGGAGCTGGGTGTCGTCAGCGTAGGATATGATCCGGGCACCGATTGTGCATAGGAAGGACGAATTAAGAAGACTTGCCTGGGAAGATTTGGAGAGAGCTAGTGCTCTCAAGGATTCTAAGGGCTTCTGGGAAGTCATAAATCGTCCTTTTTCTACAGATGTTGTTAGAAATATGGAATCAACAATAACAGGGGAATCCTAGGTAGGCTATTTTTCAAATATATTTATTCCAAAAGGGATATCCATGCAAGATCAAAAAGATAATATCATTATTAACTTGAAAACTGCGCATCAACTGAGCTCATCTATCTCTATCAGTGATGTCGAAGTGGCATTGAAAAAGGGCAGTTCCGCAAAATCCCCGTGGCCAGATGGGGTACTCCTAGATGTGTTTAAAGGCAATCCCCAATTATGGGCTCCATTGATGACAAATGTTCTTAAATCAATAACAGTCGGTCGCATCATTAGTACATGGAAAGAGGCCGTTGTGGTACCAATATACAAGAAAGGCAGCAGGAATGATCCTGTATGCTGCAGGCCTATATCCCTAATTGATGCAACATGTAAAGTGCTGGGGAGTGTAATTCTCACCAGTCTGGAAACTTGGGCCAATGATGTGAGAAGTTAGCCTGGCATATGATGTTCACTACTTCTTGTGGGCACCTTGCACCAGTCTAATCGACCCTTATTGATGGTGGTTATAAAGTCAACCTTATAGAAAGCTATTCTAGGGGTAGCGATGGTGAGCAGACTTCATGCTAAGACGTCAGAGAGCGAATTAAGCTAGTTGTTTTACCAATTAAAATCCATTGAGTACAAAATGAAAGCACACCACACAAGGTATATATCAAGTATATATGTATTTATTCTAAACACAACCCCTCTGCACTCTTTATGAGGTCAGAGGTAAAAGTACAATACAAGTTACTTAATTAGCATATGATAAGTTGCACAGTATACGTTTTGCCCTAGGGGCCTCACAAACCATATACTAAAATAGAGGCATAAGAACCACGTGAGAATTAGAAAGCAGGCCTGGGGCCTGTGGAATCACTGGGGCTACTCTAGACAACCAAAGGTTAGAATGTAGGAGGCCCACGGGAGACGCGTGCAGTGTCTAAACACAGCCGTGGGTTACCATTGACTTTCTATGGGAAACAAACAAGATACAAATTTACAATTTAAGGACACTTCTAAATGAACTACGATTGAACCCTTTTAGACTTAGACACTAGGAGGGCCAATACCCTCGAGACTACCAGAGTACTCGTGTTACCTCACCCACGGAAGCCGGGTGCATCGGTCTCTTTCGGTGTCGGGTTTCGTCGTCGATTTTAATGGAGATCTGCAAAGAAGTGCTGCAGGCGACCAGAGGGAAAGTGTCCGGGTGGATCAAAGGGTGGATCGAAGATCTGAAGAACCTGAAAGCAATGAAGACAGAGTCTGGGCCACTTGCCAGTGACCAGGGCGGCGATAGAAAGATGCCACCAGATGTCGGCTGATTTTGAGTAAAAAGGTGAAGTTTGTCTCTTCAGCCACGAGGACCAGGAGGTATCGATGACAACCAGGAGCTGGATTCGAGCTGTCCCACAAAGGATCTAGTTGACTGCAGTGTCGGTATCTGGATTGAACCCAACAAGCCTTGGTAAACGCAATCCATGCAAGATATCAAGATGGGCTTCGGTGCAGACCAGCAAGGTCTGTGGAACTTTTCCTTTGCAGGGAAGTTGGAGCAAACCTGGAGCAACCAGGAAAGCAAGTTAAAATAAAGGATTGTCTTCTTGGGGGCTCACTAGCCAATGGACTAGGAACCGCAAACACGCATTGAGCGGAAACGCACAAAGCAAGCCCATGGGCCACTCGTGGAGTGTGGAGCTTTTGTGCAAAATGTGCTCGGGACTGGAGCTTCAAGCACTCCAATGCACAACTTCGGGATACCTCGGGAAGTCAATACAGGTAGCAAAATGCAGGATATCCGGGAGTTCTGGTCCCACATCTCTCGTGTCCGCCACGGGTCTCAGCTTTGCTGTGAGCGAAGGTCAAGGTCAGAGATGTCTGAAGTCCATGTCCTGTGTTGCAGATTCTTCGGGATCCGGCGGGAGCCTTGAAAATGCAGACTGGCAAAGATGCTGTTGGTGCCTGTTTGAACAGGGTGGTCACTCCTTGACCACAAGGTAGATGGCTTCCGTCTTCCAGTCGAAATGGAATGTCGAAGGTCCAGGATATAGGTTTCAAGGTTTTGTCCAGGGTAATCTAAGGTCCTAGGGGCTGGGGTTCTATACTTATAGTAAGTTTAGGGGTTGGACTAACTCAAAGGTCCCGCCTATGGGTGGACCTGGGATGGGGGTGGTTACACCCCTTCCCCTTTGTCCAGTTTCGCACCAGAGCTGGAGCTGAGTGCCCCAGCAACCGGTTTCAACTGGGAAATGCATGGAGCACCTAGTGTGCCCCAGGCAGTGTCTGAAAAGCACTCACTGAATGCAACCCTCCCTGCCCCAGCACACTAACGCCTGTCTGGGGAGGTGCCAGCACCTCCCTGGAAAGGAAACCTATTGTCCAAGCCTCCCCTGCCGGAGTTTCATCCAGCAGCAGGAGGGCAGACTCGTGTCTGTGGCAGCAGCATCCATTTTGTGATGCTGAGGCTCTGTTTAACTGTAACCGGGTAAGCCAGTAACTACATGTCTTCTCCCTCTAGAAGGGTGGAATGCTACGCCCGCCGCCAGGACTGGCGGGGGGAGGGGGTAGTATTCCAAAGTGTTTGACACCTTACACAACATGTTTTGATAAAGCCAAACCAAAGTTAGCATTAACCGCGAGGATTATGATGCACTTAAGAGTATATGGTATGGCTATATCATAGAACAGCTATAAGGAGATGGTTCCGAAAGCTGCAGAGGGGCTCAGCTCATGCTAGGGCACCCTCTCACATAAAACCCAGCACTCTGCCTCCAGGATTGTCAAGGCCTGCCATAGGAGTGACTTATAGGTGTATATGTGTCTTAATGTATATATAGATATAGGTATACTAAATCTAAGTAAGGGGTGATTACACCACTTTACCCAGGCTGTGTGAACAGACCAGTGGTGTCAGTATGGAAAGCAAACAAGGGGTGGCACAATACATGCTGCAGCCCCTGGTAGGCCTAGGGTGCACCTATGCCCTGGGTACCTATGGTACACTATACAGGGGCTCACAAGGGTGACCCAGTAACCAATCTGGTATGTACCTAAAGTACATGGTATCAATTTAGAGAGAGAACAGCTGGGCTGTGGGCCTGATTAGCAGGTCCACAGCCACACTAAAGTCGATAAAACAGAGAATCACAGCAAAACGTGGGGGTAACCATAGGAAGCAGACCCAACTCTCCTACACAACCTCCCCCCCAAACGCAGGGACATTAAACTAACCTTGACCAGTTGAGTCTTCATGTTCTAAGTGGAAATATCTGGAGAGTCCATCTGCATTGGCATGGTTACTCTCAGGTTTGTGTTCCACTCTATAGTCCATCCCCTGTAGAGAAATGGACCACCTGAGCAGTTTTGGATTTTCACCCTTCATCTGTTTTAGCCACAAGAGGGGCTTATGGTCTGTCCGAACTGTGAAGTGAGTACCAAACAAGTATTGCCTCAGCTTCTTCAGGGCCCAAACCACAGCAAAGGCCTCCCTCTCAATAGCTGACCAACGTTTCTCTCTAGAGGTCAGCCTTCTGCTAATAAAAGCTACTGGCTGGTCTTGACCTTCATCAATCAATTGTGATAGTACAGCCCCTACCCCCAACTCAGAAGCATCTGTTTAGGCAATGAATTCTTTGGAGTAGTTTGGACTTTGCAGAATGGGAGTAGTGCACATGGCCTGCTTCAGGTAATCAAATGCCTTTTGACAGCTTACTGTCCACTGTAGTTTCTTGGGCTTTCTTTTAGAAGTTAATTCATTCAGGTGTGTCACAATGGAACCATACCCCTTGACAAATCTCCTGTAGTACCCAGTCAGGCCCAAGAAAGCCCTGATCTGAGTCTGGGTGGTTGGAGCAACCCAGTTCATTATGGTCTGGATTGCGCTTTGTAATGGTTGAACCTGGCCTCCACCTACAAGGTGGCCCAGGTACACAACCTGACTCTGCCCTATCTGGCACTTGGTAGCCTTGATAGTTAGACCTGCCTTCTGCAAGGCCACCAAAACATTTTTCAGGTGGATCAGCTTATCTTACCTGGTGGCACTAAAGACAGCAATATCATCAAGATAAGCTACACTGTAGTCATCCAGGCCTGAGAGGACATTGTTCACCAACCTTTGAAATGTGGCAGGTGCATTTTTCAGACCAAAGGGAATCACCACAAATTGATAATGCCCACTAGGGGTTGAAAATGCTGTCTTGGGCTTGGCCTCATCAGCTAACCTGATTTGCCAGTAGCCAGCTGTCAGATCAAATGGGCTCAGATATTTGGCAGAGGACAATTTATCTTTGAGCTCATCTGCTCTAGGTATTGGATGAGCATCTGTCTTAGTGACAGCATTGAGACCTCTGTAGTCTACACAAAACCTCATCTCTCTCTTACCACCCTGGGTGTGAGGTTTTGGCACAAGGACGACTGGACTGCCCAAGGGCTCCCTGAGGGCTCAATCACTCCCAATTCCAACATTTTCTGGACTTCTGTCCTGATACAGTAAGCATGGGCGAATTTTGCGAATTCGCGATTTGCGAATTTGCGGATTTGCGTATTCGCGGATCCGTAAATTCGCGAATTTGCGGATTTTGCGAATTTTTTAAATGGGGGGGTCTCCTGTGGGAGTCCAAGTGCCTCTTGTGTGTATAAATGGTCAGAGACCGATCAGAGCAGCAGATGAAGAGAAAGAAGCTCCTGGTCACAGGAACACCACGAGGATTGCGCTCGTGAAAGTCAAGGATACAAAGGCCTCTATCCAGCATCACAGCTGATTTTCGACAGTAGATTTGGGAAGAAGGCACACCTGCCGAGCCTCGACGACGCTCACGATTGTTTTTGGGCTGATGAATGAGTCACTGAATTTGAGCTTCAACTAGTTCCAGCGACCATGTGTGTGTTACTATGCAATCACACCGATGTGTGCAGGGGTCCCTTGAGTGAGCTGTCAGCTAAAGAGAAAGAAGCTCCTGGTCACAGGAACAGCACGAGGATTGCGCTCGTGAAAGTCAAGGATACAAAGGCCTCTATCCAGCATCACAGCTGATTTTCGACTGTAGATTTGGGAAGAAGGCACACCTGCCCAGCCTCGACGACGCTCACGATTGTTTTTGGGCTGATGAATGAGTCACTGAATTTGAGCTTCAACTAGTTCCAGCGACCATGTGTGTGTTACTATGCAATCACACCGATGTGTGCAGGGGTCCCTTGAGTGAGCTGTCCATCATCCTGTAACTGTTTTAGGTAAGCACTAATAGATAAAGCAGGTGCTCGAGCACCTGCTTTATTTTATCTATTAGTGCTTCCTGTTGAAGCTAACTTAGTAACTATTTTAGGATGGCGCTGGCAGCTTGCCGGTGCCATCCTAAAATAGTTACAACAACTTCAAGCTTGAAGGCTTGAACTTTTGCCCCCCGGATCCGCCGCTCGCGGATTTGCGGATTTTCGGTAAATTCGCGAGAGTTCGCGGATTGCGAATTTACCGAAAATCCGCAAAATCCGCGAGCGGAACGGATTTTGTGCTCATGCTTATGATACAGTCCATGACATGATCAGGTTGCCTGTAAATCTTATTTTTAACAGGCAGACTGTCCCCAGTGTCCACTTCATGAGTGCATCAGGTAGTCTGACTTGGAGTCAGTGAAAACATATGTCTGTATGCCTGCAGAACTTGTCTGCAGTCACTCTGCTGCTGGTCAGTGAGGCTGCCTGCCAAGGTTACACCATCAACTGAACCATCATCAGGGTTCTGAGAGAGCAGGTCTGGGAGAGGGTCACTCTCTTCCTCCTGCCCTTCATCAGTAGCCATGAGCAAGCCCATGTCTGCCCTGTCAACATATGGTTTTAGTCTGTTGACATGAAGCACCCTGTGGGGGCTCCTGGGAGTTCCAAAATCAACCAAATAGGTTGCTTCTCCCTTCTGTTCAACAATAGTGTGGGGTCCACTCCACTTGTCTTGGAGAGCTGCTGGGGCCACTGGCCCCAACACCCACACTTTCTGCCCTGGCTGGTAAACAGTCAGTACAGCCTTTTGGTCATGCCAGGCCTTTTGCAATTCCTGACTTGCCTCAAGGTTTTTTGATGCCTTTTAATGTACTCAGCCATCCGGGAGCAGAAACCAAGTACATAGTCCTCAATGTCTTGCTTGGGAAGTTTGAGAGGTAATGCCCATCCTTCCTTCACCAGACAAAGGGGTCCTCTTACATGATGCCCAAACAAAAGTTCAAAAGGGCTCTAGCTAACCCCTTCTGTGGGACCTCTCTGTAAGCAAACAAAAGGCATGGTATCAGGATATCCCATCTCCGCCTGAGCTTTTCTGGGAGACCCTTAATCATACCCTTTAAGGTCTTGTTGAACCTTTCAACTAGACCATTGCACTCTGGGTGATAGGGTGCGGTGAACTTATAGTTCACTCCACACTCCTTCCACATTGCAGTTAGGTAACTAGACATGAAGTTTGCACCTCTGTCTGATACAACCTCCTTAGGGAAACCCACTCTTGAGAAAACTCCCAAAAGGGCTCTTGCCACAACAGGTGCTGTAGCGGTCCTAATTGGAATAGCTTCTGGGTATCTGGTGGCATGATCCACTACCACCAGAATAAACCTGTGCCCAGAGGCCGTTTGGGGATCCATTGGTCCAACAATGTCTATCCCAACTCTTTCAAAGGGAACCCCCACCACAGGTAGTGGTATAAGGGGGGCCTTTGTAGTGCTCCCTGCTTTGCCACTGGTTTGGCAGGTCACACAGGAGCAACACAACTCCTTTGTGTCTTCTGACAAGTGGGGCCAGTGAAAATGTGGAACAAGTCTGTCCCAAGTTTTGTTCTGGCCAAGATGTCCTGCAAGGGGAATATCATGGGCTAGTGTCAAAAGAAAGCCCCTGAATGCCAAAAGGTATGACCAACCTCCTGGAAGCACCAGGCTTGGGGTCTCTACCCTCTGAATACAGGAGCCCTTCATCCCAGTAAACCTCATGGGTTCCACTAGCATTCCCTGCAGCCTCAGCAGCAGCTTCCTGTCTGAGGGGTTCAAGAGAAGGGCAGTCCAACTGCGCCTGCCTCAGATCTGCCCTAGAAGGTCCCCCTGTCCCAAGAAACTCAACCTGATCAGGCTCACGCTCTTCTAGGACAGTTCCTTCTTGGGGCTCACAATCAGCTTCCTCAGAAGGCTGATCCTCATCCTGAGGCAGGGGAGAAGGCACAGCCTTAACCCTACTGCTCCTTTTCCTGGAAGGCAACTGGTCCATTATTCCAGAATCCAGTGCCTGTTCAGTGTTGCAATTTTTGACCTGGGACCTGGTCACAGCAGGATCATGTGCTGATATGCCCAACATTTCTGCATGTGTCCTAAACTCCACTTCAGACCAAGCTGAAGCCTCTAGGTCATTGCCAAGCAAACATTCTACAGGGAGGTCTGAACTAAAAACAACCTTCTTAAGGCCAGTTACCCCTCCTGAGGAGAAATTCACAACTGCCATACTGTGTGCAGTAGTGACATTGCTAGCATTGGTCACTAGGTAAGTTTCACCTTGTATGATCTGTCCAGGGTCCACAAAGTCAGGTATCACCATGGTGACACTAGCCCCTGTATTCCTGTAGGCCTGAGCCTCTTTTTCATTGACTAAAGGAGTTTGACTGTACTTACCCAAGTTATTGGGAATCACAGGGAAGGACATATCCATGCCTCCATCACAGATCAAAACAGTTTGAGTTGGTACTCTGACTAGCCAGAGTCCATCTCAGTTCCCAGGGTTAACCCTTCTACACCCTTCTGTTGAAAACCACCCTTGTAGCTGAATTAGGGGGAACAGTTGCCGTAGGGACAATGGTGGCTTGAGCTGTCTCCTTTGTAGTGCGCTCACTGGTCCAGTGAGTATTAGTCTTACAGATCTTGCACCATGGTTTCTTTGGACCTTCTTTCTTTTTAGATTGTTGTGAACCCCCACCATTAGAAGCTTTTTGTGGACCTTCAGAAAACCTCTGGCCTTTTGCTGTCTCCCCACCCTTTTGGTCTTGCTTCTTCTGGTCACCACCTTGGTTCTGTACCTTCTGCTTCACCTAGGTTCTGACCCATTTTTCTGTCCTCTTGCAATCAATCAATCAATCATAGCATTTGTATAGCGCGCTACTCACCCGGAAGGGTCTCAAGGCGCTTGGGGGAGGGGGTCCGCTACTGCTCGAACAGCCAGGTCTTGAGTTGTCTCCTGAAGGCGAGGTGGTCCTGGGTCAGCCGAAGGTGGATGGGGAGGGAGTTCCATGTCTTGGCCGCCAGGTAGGAGAAGGATCTGCCTCCGGCTGTTGTTCTTTGGATGCGTGGTACGGCGGCGAGGGCGAGGCTAGTAGACCGTAGCTGGCGGGTGGGCGTGTAGAAGGTCAGGCGGTCGTTGAGGTACTTGGGGCCCAGGTCGTGGAGAGACTTGTGTGCGTGGGTGAGGAGCCTGAACGTGATCCTCTTGTTGACGGGGAGCCAGTGCAGGTCTCTCAGGTGGCCGGAGATGTGGCTGCGTCGGGGGATGTCCAGGATGAGTCGGGCGGAGGCGTTCTGGATGCGTTGGGAGTCTTTTCTGTAGCTTGGCTGTGGTTCTGGCGTAGAGGGTGTTTCCGTAGTCCAATCGGCTGGTGACGAGGGCCTGGGTGACCGTCTTCCTGGTTTCGGTTGGGATCCATCGGAAGATCTTGCGAAGCATGCGTAGGGTGTGAAAGCATGATGAGGAGATGGCGTTGACTTGTCTGGTCATCGAGAGGGAGGAGTCCAGGATGAAGCCCAGGTTGCGTGCGTGGTCTGTTGGCTTGGGAGCGGTGCCCAGGGCTGGGGGCCACCAGGAGTCGTCCCAGGCGGAGGGCGATGGTCCCAGGATGAGGACTTCCGTCTTGTCTGAGTTCAGTTTCAGGCGGCTGTTTTTCATCCATTCGGCGACGTCTTTCATCCCTTCCTGTAGGCTGGTTCTGGTGGTGTCGGGGTCTCTGGTGAGGGAGAGGATCAGCTGGGTATCGTCGGCGTAGGAGATGATGTTGAGGTTGTGTTGGCGTGCGATGGTGGCAAGAGGTCTCATGTCGACGTTGAAGAGGGTTGGGCTGAGTGATGATCCTTGCGGGATGCCGCAGATGACTTCGGTGGCCTCGGATCGAAACGGGAGGAGGCGGACTCTCTGTGTTCTTCCGGCGAGGAACGAGACGATCCACTCCAGTGCCTTCTCTTGGATGCCGATGTTGCTGAGGCGCTATATTAGGGTGCGGTGGCAGACAGTGTCGACCGCTGCGGAGAGGTCCAGGAGGATGAGTGCCGCTGTTTCCCCGTGTGGAAAAGTCAGCCCATAACGCACCTGATGCCCAGGCTGCTGGCGCAGGACGCCTCTTAGTTCCCATCTTGAACAATTACCAAATAAAGAGACGGGCGCTGGAGGCAGGAAAACAAGAACAGAGTTTTATTTCTCATGAGGAGAGCCTGTCATTTCGGACACTCGCATAGTGTCTTCAGGAGGTGCTCCAACAAGTTTCTCTGAGGCTTCGTCTTTTATACACATGTTTATGATGCACAAACATTCCTTATTGCAATAAAGACGCTTTGAAGTAGGAAAAAACATGCTTGGAATCCCAGCTTCAGGCCTATTCCCATACCAGTCGCTCAGATGTCATCCTCCCCTCCTAAATGTAACAAGAGATTGTGATCTCTCAGCCGGACATTCCTACAGGACACGAGGGCAGGAGGGGATGATCAGATCAAAGGTTGGGCAGGCGATAAGATCGGGCACTTCGGTTGGTGTATCACGGTTTTGTTATGCTGGGCAGGAAAAAAGGGGGGATGTACATCCACGAGGCTTGGTCTTAGGACTTGGGACCGGGTCGAAAGGCCAAGGGCAGCTGGGGGCTCGTCAGCTGAGGGGAAGGGCGTTCTTGGGGGGAAATGGGGGGGTGTGGGTCAAGCAGGAGTGTTACTTCTAGAGCAGGGTCACGCAGAGGGAGAGGGTTTTATGGCCGATGCATGAGCAGTGCGCGCGGGAGGGGTGCCGGGGGTTTAACAAACGGGCAGAGAGGCCATGGTGCCTAAAATGGCTGTCGTGTACGTGTGTGCATGGGTCTATGCTGGCGGGATAACACAGTCAGTGTTTCACGATATCCGTTCTGCTTACAACAAGGGGTACAGTGAACACAAATGAACGCCGCTTATGTGCATATACATTGCCATTTTCAACAGTCGCCGCTTTTTTACATAAGCTAGTTCATTTCGGTGTTTACCTCAACTGACGGAGTGTACATATAGCCATGTGTGGCCAATGAAATAGCGTTTGTCAATACTAGCAGATTGCGTGTAACCATATACAGTCGATACAATTGGCGGAATGCGGTACGTATGAATTTACATTGGTTGGGTTATTCATACAAGTCTAGAGATCGGCATAATACTTAGTCGGGGTCAATCAAGAAAAAAGGTTCCGACACATTATAGAATCAGGTTCTGACTTTTTCTCCGGTGACATCAACATACAGTAAAAAGTGCTCTGATACCTTCGGGTCTTGTCAGTGCTATAAGAGACTTTTGGAAAACTAAATACATGAGTGACCGATGAAACATTTTTGAAAGCAATACAAAAATGGTTGAGGGTAAGCATGGGCGGATTTTGCGGATCCACGATTCACGAATTTGCGGATTCACGGATCGTGGATCCGCAAAATCCGCGGATTTTGCGGATCGGCGGATTTGGGGGCGGGGCTTCCTCGAGTGTGTGGGCGGGGCCAAACGGACGGGGCTTCCATGCGAGCGCACATGCCTCTTGTGTGTATAAAAGGTCAGAGACCGATCAGAGCAGCAGATTAAGAGACAGAAGCTCCTGGTCACAGGAACAGCACGGGGATAGCGCTCGTGAAAGTCAAAGATGCAAATGCCTCTGGCCTGCATCACAGCGGATTTTCGATGGTATATTATACTATATTTGGGAAGAAGGCACCCTAAAAGGTCAGAGACCGATCAGAGCAGCACGGGGATAGCGCTCGTGAAAGTCAAAGATGCAAATGCCTCTGGCCTGCATCACAGCGGATTTTCGATGGTATATTTGGGAAGAAGGCACACCTGCCCAGCCTCCACAACGCTCACGATTGTTTTTGGGCTGATGAATGAGTCACTGAATTTAAGCTTCAACTAGGGCACATGCTTTATTGATATCTGCAAGTGTTTCCTGTTGAGGTTTATTTTTTGTGCCAGGACCGTCGTGCCAGAATGAACCCTGCCCTTCATATTTATTCAAGAAGACACCACCGTTTGACACCACCGTTTTTCCCCAACAAAAGTTCAAAGCCTAATTTACGATGGCGCCGGCAAGCTGCCAGCGCCATCCTGAAAAAGTTACTTAAATAGCTTCAACAGGAAGCTCCAACTGATAAAATAAAGCAGGCGCTCGAGCCCCTGCTTTATCTTATCTATTAGAGCTTCCTGTTGAAGCTAATTAAGTAACTATTTGAGGATGGCGCTGGCAGCTTGCCGGCGCCATCGTAAATTAGGCTTTGAACTTTTGACCGCGGAATCCGCCGCTCGCGGATTGCGGATTTTCGGTAAATTCGCGAGAGTTCGCGGACCGCGAATTTACCGAAAATCCGCAAAATCCGCGATCGGAGCGGATTTTGCGCTCATGCTTAGTTGAGGGAGGAATTCAGTTCGATACAAGCAATTAGTCAAGGGGTGGGTAGAAAGTTCAGGAAGGGGGGGTCTTCGTCACAATGTCTTTTTGTTCAAATCTGTTTTTATTGTGAACACAGCGATAAGCCTACAACCCCTCATCGGGGCCGGCCGCGCAGATAGAAATCAATAATAGGAGTAGGTAACCAGGTGGGGTGGAATCCTTAAACACAGCGCCCTGCCTACAACCCCCAGGGGGCCGGCCGCGTGGCCTAAGGGAGTAGAAAGCAAGAGGTGGCCATGTGCTGGCAATGTGCCATAGTACGGGGGAGGCGCGTATGGGAAGGAGAGCAGCGGTGTCACATTAACAAAGGCCCGACAGGGGCCAAACTGCCCCAAAAGGGGGGCGAAAGCCAGAGTGGCAAGGCAAGGAAAAAGAGAAAGTCGGAAGAGGAAGAGCAGGGGTGAGGTGGAGAGGGGCCAGGGAGGTGTATCTGCGGTCGCCCACAAGAGGCATAAGACGCAAACCAGCATTGAGGGAAGTGACTATGAGCCTAGTCTGCTTGGGTCGGCAGGGATGAGGGCGTCCTCAAACAATTGCAAAGCGCGGAGCCTGGGAGGCATGTGGCGGGCATAGCTTATGGAGCACAGGTGACGCACGAGGGGTTCCCACACTGCCTTGAATCGCACCCCCCTTGATTGTATCCGTGCCGTGAGCAGCTCCATGGTCAGGACCTGCCAGAGGCGCACGAACCAGGAAGCTATCGGCGGTGCCTCAGTCCGCTTCCAGTATAGTGCGATGAGTTGTTTGGCAGCGCCTAGCATGTGGAGGGTGAGGATCCAGTCGCTGCGCGTGAGTGCTTTAAGTGTGGGGGGTCGTATACCCAGCAATAGTGTGCAAACCTCCTCAGGGAGGGGAAAACCCAACACCTCCTTAATGTGACTGAGGACCTCCTTCCAAAAGACAGCCAGGGCAGGGCACGACCACCAGATGTGTATGAAATCGCCAGTCGCAGTGCCACATCTCCAGCACAGCGGTGAGGAGGCAGGGAACATTTTGCTTAGTCGCAGGGGGGTGTAGTACCATTGTGTTAACATCTTGTATGCATTTTCCCTCTGCGGGATGCTGCGGTAGGATTTGGGGATGTCGTTCCAGAGCCTAGACCACTGAGATGGCGTGATCTCAGTGCCAGTTGCTGTCTGCCACTGCCTTTGGTAGGGATGCGCAGGCGGAGTGGTGGGATGCTGCAAGATGTTGTAGATTTGGGAGATGAGTCGTTTCAGTCCCCCGAGGGAGCGTGCCAACTTTTCAAATGGGGTGTGCGCCCTGGAAGCGGCCTGATACATGTCATCTCCCGAGGTCCAGTGGCGCAGCTGCGCGTACTGCAAGCTAGCAGTCGAGGGGAGGTTGAACTCCTCTTTGCAGTCCAGCCACGATTTAGGCGACCCACAAAGAAAAAGATCTCCTGCAACCCTGCAGTCTCCTTGAGTCCAGCTCTCGAACGCCCGGGTCTGAGCAGCAGGGGGAAAGTGCGGGTTGCCGGCAATGGGGGTATGCGGAGAGGGGAACGTGGTCAGACCTTTGGACACTGCCACTCTGTCCCATACTTCAAGAACCGTCCTCGTGGGGACCGCCATGTATGCACTTCTGGAGCGCGCCACCCGCGGTAACCAAGGCAGGTCCCATATGGTGCGCCCCGTAACCACTCGGTCCATGTGGAACCAGTGCTTTTCGCTTTCGCGTGCACCCCATTCTATCACGAACCGGAGATGCGCCGCCCAGTAGTAGTGGAGAAGATTCGGGCAGGCTAGGCCGCCCCTGTCCCTCGGCTCCATGAGGACTTTCTGTGAGAACCGGGGTCGTTTGCCTCCCCATATGAAAGACGTGAGGTCGCGTTGGAGGGTCTTGATGCAGTGAATCGGTATCGGGGTGGGGAGGCACTGGAAGACATATATAATGCGGGGGAGGATCGACATCTTGACCGCGTTGAGCCGCCCTAACCAGGAAATCATCAGGGGTTTCCATTTCCGCAGGTCCGCCAGGACATCCTTTCGGCAAGCAGCCCAGTTTTTCGAGGACCACGAGTCGAGGCGAGGAGTGAGGTCCAGACCCAGGTATTTGATGTGTTCATCCGCCCAACGGTAGGGCGTGACCTCCCTCAGCAGGCAGACCTCCTCCTCGGCGATGTTGAGGTTAAGCGCCCAAGATTTGGTGTGGTTAATTTTAAGGCCAGACGCCCGCTCGAACAGTGTGAGGGCGTCGTGTACCGCTGGGAGTGAGACTCGAGGGTTCGTGAGAGTAAGGATCAGGTCGTCCGCAAACAGCGCTACTTTGTTAGCACGCCCCCCGTGGGGGATGCCATGGATGTCAGGGGTACGCCTAATCAACTCCGCCAGCGGCTCGACCGCCAGGGCGAACAGGAGCGGCGAGAGCGGGCATCCCTGCCTCGTACCCCTGTGGATCGAGAGCGGCGGTGTCAGTTGGCCGTTGACCCGGATTCTAGCCTGTGGTCCAATGTAAGGGGCCATGCACCTGGAGATCATGGTAGGGCCAAGACCCAGTTTCTCAAGGACCGCCCTCAGGAAGGTCCAGTCGACCCGGTCGAAGGCCTTTTCCGCGTCTAGCGAGAGGAGGCAGGCCGGGATTTTCCAATGGTGTACCTTTCCCACCAAGTGTGCCAACCTGCGAACATTATCGGCCCCCTGGCGGTCTCGTATAAAACCCACCTGGTCCGGGTTCACCAGACCCGGCATATGTGGATCCAGCCGTTTGGCCAGGATCTTAGTGTAAATCTTAAGATCGGTGTTAAGGAGGGCGATGGGGCGATAGGAAGCACACAAGTCGGGGTCCTTCCCAGGTTTGGGGATCAAGGCTATTTCCGCCATGCCCATATCGGGGGACGGGCCGATAGCGTCAGAAAAGGATCCATAGAGGCGCAGTAGATGTGGGCGGAGCTGGGTCAGGAACAGGCGATAGAAGGCCAATGGCAGGCCATCCGGCCCCGGGGTTTTCCCCACGGGGAGGTCCCCTATAGCCTCTGTCACTTCCTCCTCCCGCAGGGGGTCTTCCAACGTGGCTGCACACGCCGGGGACAGTGGGGATCCCTCAAAGTTCGCGAGCACGGCCTCCCGCGCCTCCGCAGAAGTGGGCTCCTCGGCGTATAGAGAGGAGTAATACTCAAGGAACGCAGCCTGTTTGGCCCTCTCAGAGGTGGCACGGGTGCCATCCTGCCGCTTGACATTAGCGATGTGGGCCCTAGCGGCGCGCGCCCGCAGTCTGCCTGCCAGTAGGCGACCCACTTTGTCCCCTCCCTCATAATACCGTTGCTTGAGCGCCAGCAGGGAGAATTCCGCCTTGTTAGTGCGCAGGGCGCGAAGTTGTCCCCTGAGATTGGCAAGGGCTCTCTTTGTCGCCCGAGTGGGGGCGTCCCGATCCTGGGCCTCCGCCAGCTTGATCTCGCTGGCCAGGTCAGTTTCCAACTTGAACACCTCTTTCCTCCGTGCCGCCGCCAAGGAAGTGATGTGGCCCCGAATGGTGGCCTTGAAGGCGTCCCACACCGTGTGAAAGGGCATGTCAGGGGTGTCGTTAACGGTGAAATACGAGTCTATGGCGTCACGGATGCTGGCAACGTCATCCGGGTCTCGAAGGACTCCCGGCGGGAGCACCCACCTGCGTTCGCGAGCGGCACGAGCCTGGGGGTCCTGCAGTAACAGCTCCACGTGGGCGTGGTCCGACAGGGAGATGTCGGATATAGCAGCAGCTAAGGAGTCTCGGGTCAGTTCAAGAGAGGTAAACAGATAGTCGATACGGGAGTACGTCCGGTGGGAATGCGAGTAGAAGGAGTAATCTCGGGACCCCGGGTTATGGTAGCGCCATATGTCCACGAGACCCAGGTCCGTAAGCTGCGTCTTGAGGGTAGAAGACATCGCTCCCGCGCCGTTAAAGGGGGCGCCCGCGCGGTCCAGCTCGGGGTCCCAAACAAGATTGAAGTCACCGCCCAGGATTGTATTAGCGTCGCCCATTGGGAAGTGTTCCCGCAATAATGTCTGGAGGTACTTGTCCTGCGACTGGTTGGGTGCATACACACACCCTAGAGTGAACTGTGCACAGCCTATCTGTACCGTGGTTCGGAGGAAGCGCCCGTCAGTGCTTTTAAAGGGTTTCACGGGTCCCCGCCTAATGCCAGCCCTACAGAGGATTGCCACCCCCGCCGTCTTGGTGTCAGAGGATGCCCAGAACTGTGTGGGGTATCTAGGGTGCGTCATGCGTTTGATGTCTCCCCTGAGGAGGTGTGTCTCCTGGAGGAGAACAATGTCGGGGGAGTGGTGCAGGAGATAGCGCCATACCTGCCTTCGCTTGTTGGGAGAGTTGAGCCCCTTGACGTTAAGGGAAAGGACCTTCAAGGGTGCAGGGATGTTTGCTGTCATAGCGCTAAGGGGGTTTGGAGTCGCACAGATCCCGGCCTAGCAGACCTCCCCGCGAGCGGGACAGCAGAAGCGTCAACTCGTCGCCAGCGCGGCAACTCCCGCAGGACCCACCATGCCACCCCTCCGCAAGCGCGGGGAAGGAACAGGAAGAGGGGGATGTGTAAGGGGGAAGTAGGAAGAGAGGAGAGAAAGAAAGAAGAAAAGGCGCAGAGGGGGAAGAGAACCAAAACAGGCCAACGGGCCCAATGTACAGTGTCCCAGGTACCGGACATCCTCTACCCGAGGGTTAGGATGAACTCAGGAATGTCACTTCCTACGGGACAAAGGGAGGGAGCGGAGATCTGGGAAAGTAGTGTTCAAACAAGTCGTCTCAGAGCCCGTCTACCCCGCTGCTTCAAGGTAGTTCGGGGGGTGCGCCGGGCCGTGGGGTCCATTCGGCCCGGTCAGGCACCCACAGGGCGCTGGAGCTCGGCGATGCGGTGCTCGGCCTGGAAGAAGTGAAGAGTGTTGTCCATTTCTAGAGCAGTGGGATCAGGCCACCGTGATGAAAGAGGGCAAGACCAAGCGCCCAGCTGGCAAGCGAACGCCCAGGGTAGCATGTGATACAACAGCAGCGATCAGCAGCCATCCGGCGTTGAGGGGCGATCCCCACCCTCCGAGCCAGAAGCGAGGAGCTGGGAGGCCTGCCCCTCGCGGTCGCCCTCAAGGGAGCGGATGTGTGCGATAATGTCCTGTTTGGACTGAGAAGTAGAGAGCGCGTCCACCGGAGGGGACCTTCGTCGGGGGCGCACAGTGGACCAATCTGGGCGCGGGGGGCCCCTCTCCGAGCGAGGGGGGCGAGTCGGGCTGTGGTCCGGGGACTCCGGCATGCTTAGCAGGTGCGCCGCTTCTCGGTAGGACCGGAGAGCCCTACGCTTGCCCTCCCACTTGAAGATGAGAGCAAAAGGGTGGCCCCACTGGTAGGGGACGTTGAGGGTCCGGAGCCTCTCGGTGATCGGGCGAAAGACCTTTCTCCTGTGGAGTGCCGTGGGGGCCAAGTCTTGGTAGATCTGGATTTTGTGGCCTTCGTACCGCAGGTCCGGATTGTCCCTAGCTACCTTCAGAATGGCCTCCTTCTCAGTAAAGTAGTGGAGTCTAGTGACGATGTCAGGCAAGAGGCCCGCTTTTCCTCCCGCTCCAAAGACCCGGTGTGCACGGTCGAGGCGCGGCGGGGGGGCGTCCTCCTCGCCCCACACCGCTTGCAAGAGCAGGGCCACATAGGCCATGGTATTAGTCCCCTCTTCTCCAAGTGGCACGCCCCGTATGCGGAGGTTGTTGCGTCTTCCCCTGTTTTCCAGGTCCTCCTGCTTAATCTGAAGCTGGATGTGTTGTTCCTCAAGGGTCGCCACTCTCTGCCAGATCTGCTCCAGATCTTCGGTGCGGGAGTCGACCGTTTTCTCCAGGCCGTCGACTCGATCTCCAAGGTCAGTGACTTCCCTGCGCATTTCTTTGACGCAGGTGTGGACCTCCGTTCTGAGGGATCCAATCTCCGTCTTCAGATCGGCCATGAAGGAGGTCATGAAGGCCTGCGTCACCGGTGGAGAGTCGGACGGCGGCGGGGGTTTTCCCCCTGACGCCGATGAGGGGCCTCCGGAAGACGGCGGGGAGCCCGCCTTGCCCCACATAGAAGCTACTGATGCCCCTCTGGTCGTCGTGGGCGGGGGTTCCAGCTTGGTCCCCTTGCCGCGAGTCATGATCCACTCAAGGCGGCACGGGGCAGTGGGGGACAGGATCGGCTTCCACGCACAGTCGCCGGGTCGAGGTGGGGGTTGCTTCGAGGGAGGGTGCACTGGTGCCCTGCGGCGTAGCTGCCCGGGTCCCACGATCTAGGGCCCAAGGTCACGGTGCAGGAGATGGCAATGCGTGCCGCTGCCCACGCTGTCTGTAGCCAGGTCCGTCCTCTAACAAGGCGTGGGGCGCACTCAAGTTGAAGGAGTCCAGAATGTGGTGGGGCCGCCGGAGCGGGAGCAGCGACCGGGGAGGCAAGGTAGCAATGAGGCAGGATAGACGTTAGGTGCGTGATGACTACAGGTGTCCCACGGCAGATCGCGTCTGGGGCCCACAGGCGGGGGCCTCCCGAAGAGTCCCGGCCAGGCTCAGTCCCCTCGTCCCACCAAGGTCAGGGCCTGTTCCCAGAGCAGCGTCCAGCCAGCCCCTCCACAGCAGTCGAGGAGTATCCAGGAAGGCCCCCCAGGCGTCACAGCTCCCTAGCTGCGGGAGGCCCAGCGCCGGGAAAAGCAGAAGGCAAAGGCTCCCGGGGTCCCCGCGTGGTCGCGGCAGGTGTGCCCAGTCTGCGGCCCACCAGGCTTGGCGGGGCCTTAGCAGGGAGGCGGTCAGAAGATTTGCCCAGAAGATATGGGGCTCACCAAGGCTCAGGGTCCGCTTGTACACTGCCAGTGAGTCCAGGGCAGCCGGGGGCACTCCAGCAAGGATCGTCCGTCAGCGGGATCAGCGGGATCAGCCCTCAGCCGAGGGGGGAAAATGGCGGGTAGGCCAACCGCCAAGCCCCGCAACCGCCGGACCCCCCGGGAAGGCAGCAGGGGGGGGGAAGGAGGTCAGCGCGCTGCAGCTCACCGGGTGGGTCCAGCGACGGGCGATGGAGCAAGGGCTCGTGGGCAGGGTCCGCTGGCAAGTCCTCGGGTCTGGGCCTGTTCTTCCCGCCGAAGCCGGGGGCTCGCGTAGGCTCGGCGTCCAGGCCGCCGCCGTGTGCTCCGCTCGTGGCAGCCCGGCTTCAACAGCTCCGGCGCGACTCCGCCGGCGACAGGCTGGTTCCGCTGGTGCAGGGAGCCCCACGGGTGGGAGCAGGGGTGCTCCGGAGTCTCACCCGGGACGCAGGGTCGGGCCTCCCCCCGGGCGCCAGGCCAGGCGCGTGAGCGGGGGCAGGTAGTGCAGCCAGGGGGGTGTTGTAGCTAGTAGGCCGGAGAGGCGTCAGGGGGGCGATGGCGGCAGGCGTCCCACGGTGGGCCGGGCTTGGTGCCCAGTTGGCCGTGTCAAAGAAGGCCCCCGGGATCACCCCAGCTGCAAGAGTCCCAGGAGCAGGGGAGGGTGACGGTGGAGGCCCCCGGAGTCCCCGTAGGTGCGCAGCAGGGTCGCCAAGTCAGCAGCTCACAAGGTCCGGCAGGGGCGGGCCGCGTCGAAGAGGGAGCCAGGGGGCGAGGGCGGCTGTGCTGAGGGCCCCCAGGGCGCAGGCCTTACCGGTGTGCAGCGGCGGGAGTTCTTTTCAGTTCATCCACCCCGGCAGGGATCTTCCGTATGCTGGGGCCAGTCCCCCACCAAGAGGGCAGGATGGCGGGCAGGCCCGCGGCCGGGCCTCGATGTCCCCGGGTCCCCGGGAGATGGTGCTCACCGGAGGAGTCCGATGGTGGGCGGGGGGGCCGCGGCCAGGGCCCGCAGGCGGGAGGTCTCCGGCAATCCCTCTGGGTCGGGCCTGGTGCTCCGGCTCAAGCCGGGGACTCGCGTGGTCTCAGTGCCCGGGCAGCTGCTGTGTGTCCCGCCTTCGGCAGTCCGGCCCCGACAGTACCGGCACGTCCCCTATGGCGTCAGGCTGGTTCCGTTGCAGTGGAGCCACAAGAGGGGTCAGGGGTGTACCGGTGCCTCACCCGAACCACAGTGTTGGTCGTTGCCGCGGGGGCCGATCCAAGCGGCCCGGCAGCAGGCCCCGTTGTAAGATGGCGGCTAACGGCCGGTCTCAGGAGCTCCGGATTTTGATGCCGCTGCCGCGTGTGGACTTCCAGCCGCAGATCACCACCAGAGAAGGACCTCAACAGGTCCAGTGGTACACAGAGGGTCACCAGGAGTGTGTGCCCCCCGAAAACTACGCTAATACAGGCTCGAGAAAGCAGCGGGGCAACGGAGCTCGCTCGAGACACGTCTTCTCACATCGCTGTCTCGGCCACGCCCCCCACAATGTCTTTTAACAGCGAGCCATCACTGGTAGGCTCTGGTAGTCCGTCTTCTTTCGTTGGCGCTGTTGAGCACTGGCGGTGGAGCTATAGGTCCAGCTCGGATTCATCCTTACGCGTTGCAGGGTGCGATCAGTCCTCTGCTGTTAGATCACAGTCCTGTTTCCTAACTGATCTTCTTAGGGGTGCCTCATGCTGGGCACCTGCGTGTCTTTCTTCTTCCGTGGCAAAACCTTATTCTATCTAAATGCTGCTCCTCTTTTCTGAGTCAAAAGTTATGCGAAAAGGGTGATGTTGTTGAATAATCAAGGGAAGAGAGGGCGGAGTGGGATCAGATCTTTGAACACACCAAGGGACCAAAGGAGCAAAGGACGACGAGCAGGCAGGCCCATCAGTCGGGTTCAAAAGGGACGGGGACTTCAGGCACGAGTGGGTCAGCAAATCGAGGGCTTCAAGGCAGCCCTTCATTCCTTCATCTGCCGAGTTTGAGAGTGGTGCCTCGTCCCGCGTCTCGTTGCTCTGCGACTCCACCTTTGGTTGAGGTCACACGTGCTTCATGATCTGTGGCCAGGCTGTGCGTCACGTCCAGCTCCTCTCCTCCGGTGATTGTATCTTTGAATGGGTACAAAACAAGTTTTAGAAAACTGGCAGGAGAAGACATTTATACATCTCAATTTCGTCCCCAATCCTAAGTAGGTGGGGGATAGGTTCATCGGTCACAGTCAGAAGTCATCACTTATGGAGTATGTAGGAGGGCATTTCTACTGAATTCGTAAGGCTATTTGGCGTTCATTCGTGACGTACGTGGAGAGAAATCGGACTCCCATCGACAGTGTATTCTATCAAACTCGAAAATCGAGTCCTTAGGTAGAGACTCGCCCCTTTTCTTTAACCCAAGTACTGACAATCTTACATTTCCCTTCGAGGTCGGCTAACTCTTGCAAGCAGGGGGGTTATCATCATGAGAGGGGGGCAGAGGTTAAACATGCGTTTCTTGGGGAGCGACGGTTTAATCAAGGTCATCAATTACGTTTCGGGGATAGCTGATATGGAGCTGGGGTCAATCGGGAGAAGCGAGGACGCTTTGGACAGGGAGCTGGGGTCAATCGGGAGAAGCGAGGACGCTTTGGACAGGGAGCTGGGGTCAATCGGGCGAGCAGGAGGACGCTTTGGACATCCGCACTTAAGTGCAGAGGGGTGAGGCAATCTGGGCATTGGGGATTGCATTTCTAACGAACTGAAAAACAGAAGACCATTGACGTTATAGTCCCCCTATAAAAAGGCCAGATTAGGGGACATCAGTCGTCTTACCTGTCCTTTCTTTCATTACCAACTCGGGTTCTATCGTTTTGCAGAAAGGAGAGGTAGTAATATGGCAAGTTACAATCGTTTTAGTTCCTGTCAATTTTGCCGAACACCTTTGTGTTCGAAGAGACCCAATTAGGTTTGTGCCGGTGGGACACAACGTTACCACACAAGGGAGGAGGGAACAGGGGGACCCTCAGAGAGAGAGTCGTCCGCACTCTAAACGAACTATTCGGTACACGTATGACATGGAGAGAGATAGAGAGAGAGAGAGAGAGAGAGAGAGAGAAACGTGTACAATAATAGGCCATTTAGTGCGCACACAACACAGAACAGCAGGGGTCAAGTAATACGGAAACACAGGCAGAGGGACGACGTAGATCCATACATTACGTACACACAAACTCAGGCGGGGTAGACAGTACATGTATTATATACAAAAATCCAAGACAAAACATAGAACAGTTATTGGTATTATACACAAAAATCTAAGACAAAACATAGAACAGTTATTGGCCAAAATGATCTCTTCCTGTATGCTGCGCATCCTTAGCATCCTAAGCTCTTTTTACCTTTTTCTTCTCTTTTATCATCGGCTGCCTTCACTGGTGGCTTTGGTTGCACACACTTACGCCTTTGGCGATTGGTCAAGAACTAACCTGGTCGGGCTAATGCTCACGATGGGCTGAGGCAACAGTGGGTGTCAGTTGGGAGAACAATGGGGCAGCTTTGAGTTTCATGTCTATGAGGGTGCGAAAAGGAGGTAGTAGATTTTAAACACTGGCAACATTCCTAGTCCTCCAAGCGGAGGGTACTTGGGTACACCTCACCTCGGAATATTCCTTAAACTTTCCCTATTTAGTTAAACGTAGGAATTTATTCATTAGTGCACGTCATTCTTGGTTGTATTATTCGGGGTGCCGAGCGAAGTCATATTTTGTAGTTTCCGCTTCAGGCTGTCCTCCCAAGCGCTAAGTTCAGGGAGAGGAATAGTCATTGTTTGCTCGTCGTGTGTAGGCACCATAATCGAACCCCTTTTTCCCATCTCTTCGTCCGCTAGATCACCATTTTTTTTTTCGTACTTTAATCGACGTTCCGATGTGACCTGCAGAAAGAGGGAAAAAAGAAGGGGGGTGCGGGGGCAGCATTTAAAAACACATTAGCGTGCATAAACCCGAAAAGGCTTTTACTTACTACATACTCGGCCTATCTCCACGGGATGCAGTCCCTGCCAACTTGGCGTTTTAAGCCCAGGTGGACCGTTTAGTGTGGGAGAGATGATTATCGGAAGCCCGTGGATAGCATAGGTCGCCCAAGTGTGGTATTACGGATCGTGTGCAGGGGGGGTGGGTCAGAACAAAGGGCAGTCGGTGCAAAGTGGGGGGTGAGCTCGTGCTCTCCTTTGAGGAAAGGGATAACCTACAGTGGTACGGGGTCGTTGTCGTTCGTACTAGGGGGTCAGGTGGCACTCCTTCGGGGCGACTTAGGGGCATTTTAAAACAACTTTCCTGATACAGGTAGCATATAAAGTATAGGCTAAATACCAGGATCTTTAGCGGTTGCTTTAGGTTGTACAAAAATAAAAAACACATACAACAAAAACCTGGACCGTTCATATTTGCAATATTTCTGCGTACTATACTTTTTAACCCTTAACTAATCGAGCTGAGCCATTTCACCTGTATTTTAGTTATATCGGAAATAGTGGTCATTTAATCGAAACTTACCAATCTACGCGTGACAACTACGTTTGCTTTTTCCAAAAATCTTTAATAAGAATGTCGGTGCACAAATACGGGCCTACAACCCCGTGGGCCGGCCACGGAGCAGGCTGGAACTGTACATGTGGGGATACTTATTAGTGGAAAATCTAATGGAGTCGGTGGTCGTTGATTTCATAAAAAAAAGTGCGACAAGTGCAATAAAATCATATCGAAACTTCAGTGTGAGCGAGTATCATAAGTGTTGAAATTCGAACTTTCAATATTCATGATGCGCCAAAACTTTAACAACAATTCATTGTCCGAATGTTCAATCAGTACCCATCTCATGTCAATTCATTGTCCGAACACATAATCAGTACCCATCCCATATCAATTCATTGTGTTTTAAAAAACTGCATACATATCTCATGACACCAAGGCTGCGCAATCGGGGTACAACAAGGAGTTGAAAGTTTCATTTGTACCAGCGCCATTTTGGGTGCAGCCAGGCAGATCCAGGCATAGTCAAAATCTCCACCAACTTGTGGTTGGCCCAGAGCCTCTTTCGGCAGTCCAAAAGTTCAGTTAAAGGGCAACAGAAAGGATCGGCGGTATGAACCATCAGTCAAAGGGGGAGGGAGGCAACAATTTTTTCTACCGGGTCATACTGGGTTTTCACCGGAACTGATCCGAACTGTAGTCTGCAGGATTTTAGTCATTCAAACTGAGGCTGGCGCCAGCATGGGAGCGCCGACGTCTCGCGGCTACATTTTCATCGTTCCGCAGGCAATCATGGCAGTCATTCCCCATCGGGGGTGCCTGCGGGGGTCGGGGGCCCCCGTGGCTCTTATAGAATCTTCAAAGTCGAGGAGAACACTTCTGATTGTGGGACTCATTTCTTACTTAACAAGCAACCGGGCCATCCCTTCACGCCGGGCCCGTTCCTGCAGGGTCGACCGCCATTTTACGAGTTCCAGCAGTCACTGCATCACAAGAGTGGACGAACCCTTGTCGGGTGAGTGGAGCGTTGGGGGTGCCACTGGGGGCCTCCACCTGGGGAGGTGGGAGAGGCTCGTTCGCGCCGCCTCTCCCTCCCAGCGCACCCCACGCCATTTTTCTCGCCGTTAACATTCATGATGGCCGGACCAGGCGATGAGAGGGGGGGGTCGGAGGCATAGGCAAGACATCCCCACCCCCGGTGGCCTGCAAGGCGCCGCTTCAGGGCCGGACGGGGAGCTCATACCAAGCAGGGGCCGGACCAGGAGATACGAGGGGGGGGGGTCGATGGCATGAGCAAGACATCCCCCCCCCGTGTTGTCGCAGCCATTATTGAAGAAAGAAGAGGAGGGGACGCCTGGATCCCGTCGGCCTCGGCTCCTCTTCTGGCCCACCTTATGCGATGACCTCCCCGGCCGACGGCTGGCAGCAGGACCCGCCCTACACGTGCCGAAGATCTCGTCTTCCGGATGGGCGTAACCGCGGACCTGTTGCACTTCGGGAGTTTCCAGAATGGGGGTAGGTATCTGCTGACCTGTATCTTTCTCATGTTACCGTTATTGGGGCGTGGCAGGCGGTGGGACAGACATGTTTGGAGCAATGAGGGGTGGCGAAGCCTAGTTGCCTCGTGGCCGTCGCGATGTCAAGCTTGGCTTCTCTCACCATTTTCATGTTTCTTATTACGGGCTTATTTCTAACGTTTCTTTATTTCTAGCGAAATCATGTGTTTTATCGTGAGCTATTTCTAACGTTTTCCTATTTGTAGCGAAATCAAAAACTCATCAGTGGCCTACTGATTTTGCTTTCTTATTTCTTTCTCTTTTTTTTTTTCTTTTCTTTCTTTCCTTTCTAGCGTGTTTCATGCTAAAGTTTCTGTTAACAGGATACAGTGATTACTTCGTTATTGTTGCATATGTCCTTTTTATTAGGGGTGCCCTCCGGTCGAGCCAGATGACCTACCTCTAATAAATGGTCCGGGTGGAACTAGTTTACCAATCAGTGGGGAGTAGATAGGCACGAGAGATTACAACGGGGGACAAAGGTCCACATTACCTACCCTTCACTACTTGCAAAGATTAGACAGAATATTTCTTTTCTACGTTATTTGCAAACAGGGAATGCCTCGAACAAACTATTCCTTGAACAATAAAATATCCAAGTAATCAATCAATCAGTGGGGAGAAAAAAATAGGCATGACGGATTACAATAGGGGACAAAAATCTGCATTACCTATCCTTCACTATCTGCAAAGGGGGGCAGAATATTTCTATTCTTCCCTGTTTGTAGACGGGGAATATCTCAAAGAGCAATAATCGATAAAAATCGATAACAAACAATCAGTGGGGAGAAAAATAGGCATGACGGATTACAATGGGGGACAAACGTCTGCATTACCTATCCTTTACTATTTGCAAAGAGAGAGGAACGTTCCTATTCATCGCTGTTTGCAAATAGAAAATGTCTCAAAGAGAACCAATACTTCAAGTACAATCAATCAATCAATCAGATGGATAAAGCCATCCTACCAATCGGACGTAAAGACGTCCTACTTAACCTTACTCGGACCGGACCGTGTGGGCAATTCTTCGCCTTCCTTCCTCCAGCGCCCAATCGTTCTCTTTCTCCATGTTTTTTTACCGCAGCATTCCTGTGGGATTCCAGTCAGGACAGTAGGTCACTTGAGAGAGGTCCGTTCGGAATCGGTGAAGTTCATTCAATCGGCAGCCGGACGAGGGCCCTCTCAAGGCAGATATACTCCAATCGTTTAGATGTTCACCCCATCGTCTGGACCTCTCTTACCGGACCTTATGTCGCTGATGGGCCCCACGTTGGGCGCCAATTGTGGAAAAGTCAGCCCATAACGCACCTGATGCCCAGGCTGCTGGCGCAGGACGCCTCTTAGTTCCCATCTTGAACAATTACCAAATAAAGAGACGGGCGCTGGAAGCAGGAAAACAAGAACAGAGTTTTATTTCTCATGAGGAGAGCCTGTCATTTCGGACACTCGCATAGTGTCTTCAGGAGGTGCTCCAACAAGTTTCTCTGAGCCTTCGTCTTTTATACACATGTTTATGATGCACAAACATTCCTTATTGCAATAAAGACGCTTTGAAGTAGGAAAAAACATGCTTGGAATCCCAGCTTCAGGCCTATTCCCATACCAGTCGCTCAGATGTCATCCTCCCCTCCTAAATGTAACAAGAGATTGTGATCTCTCAGCCGGACATTCCTACAGGACACGAGGGCAGGAGGGGATGATCAGATCAAAGGTTGGGCAGGCGATAAGATCGGGCACTTCGGTTGGTGTATCACGGTTTTGTTATGCTGGGCAGGAAAAAAGGGGGGGGGGGTGTACATCCACGAGGCTTGGTCTTAGGACTTGGGACCGGGTCGAAAGGCCAAGGGCAGCTGGGGGCTCGTCAGCTGAGGGGAAGGGTGTTCTTGGGGGGAAATGGGGGGGTGTGGGTCAAGCAGGAGTGTTACTTCTAGAGCAGGGTCACGCAGAGGGAGAGGGTTTTATGGCCGATGCATGAGCAGTGCGCGCGGGGAGGGGTGCCGGGGGTTTAACAAACGGGCAGAGAGGCCATGGTGCCTAAAATGGCTGTCGTGTACGTGTGTGCATGGGTCTATGCTGGCGGGATAACAAAGTCAGTGTTTCACGATATCCGTTCTGCTTACAACAAGGGGTACAGTGAACACAAATGAACGCCGCTTATGTGCATATACATTGCCGTTTTCAACACCCGCTGTCGAGCAGGGCTCGGATGTCGTCGGTTGCTGCGATGAGGGCGGTCTCGGTGCTGTGGTTGCCTCTGAAACCGGACTGCGAGGGGTCGAGGGATCCGTTCCTCTCGAGGAAGGCGGCAAGCTGTCTGTTGACGATCTTCTCGATGACTTTGGCAGGAAAAGGAAGGAGCGAGATGGGGCGGAAGTTTTTGAGGTCGGTGGGGTGCGCTATTAGTTTCTTCAGTAGGGCGCTGAGCTCGGCATGCTTCCAGCTCTCCGGGTAGGTGGCGGTGTCGAAGGAGGTGTTGATGACGTCTCGGAGTTGGGGTGCGATGGTGGAGTTGGCCTTGTTGAAGACGTGGTGGGGGCAGGGGTCAGTCGGAGATCCGGAGTGGATGGTGTTCATCGTGCGGGCTGTGTCTTCGGTGGTCACCGTGGTCCAGGTGCGGAGGGTGGCGGTGGGGGGCGTTGGTTCGCCGGTTGGGTGCGTGGGTGGTGCGCCGAAGCTGTTGTGGATGTCGGCAATCTTGCGGTGGAAGAACGAGGTGAGAGAGTCGCAAAGATCTTGTGAGGGAGTGATGTCGTTGTTGCTGGTGCTGGGGTTGGAGAACTCCTTGACGATGGTGAAGAGTTCCTTGCTGTCGTGGGTGTTGTTGTCCAGTCGTTCCTTCAGCGATTTCTTCTTGGTGGTGCGGATGAGCTGGTGGTGCTGGCGGGTGGCATGTTTGAGGGCGGTCATGTTGTCAGTGGTCTGGTCGAGGAGCCAGGCTTTCTCGAGGGTGCGGCAGGTCTTCTTGGAGTCCTTGAGTTCGTCGGTGAACCAGGAAGCCTTCTTGCTTCTGGGTCTGCTGGGAGGGTTCTTCAGTGGTGCGAGTTCATCAGCGCAGGCGGTCAGCCACTGCGTGAAGTTGAGGGTTGCTTCGTTGGGGTCCGTTGTGCTGGCGGGTGGGTTCTGGCTGAGGGATGTGGTGAGCTGGTCGGCGGTGATCTTGCTCCAGTTCCTGTGAGGAACCTGTTGCGGGTGGTGGTGGGTTGTGGTTCTTCTGAAGCTGAAGTGGACGCAGCTGTGGTCGGTCCAGTGGAGTCCGGTGGAGTGGCTGAAGGTGATGTACTTGCTGGATGAGAAGACGGGATCAAGCGTGTGGCCGGCGTAGTGGGTGGGGGTGTTGACCAGTTGCTTGAGTCCGAGGTTGGCGAGGTTGTTCAGCAGGGTGGCGGTGTTGCAGTCCTTGTTGTTCTCCAGGTGGAAGTTGAGGTCCCCTAGGAGGATGTAGTCGACGGAGGGGAGGGCGTGTGGCCTGATGAAGTCCGTGATGTCTTCGCTGAATTGTGTGCGTGGTCCTGGGGGCCTGTAGACAAGGGTGCCTCTGAGGGTCGTCTTTGGGTCGGTGTGAATCTGGAAGTGGAGGTGCTCGGCGGCGGCGAAGGTGTCGTTGGAGTCAGTCGTGATGTGGATGGTGTTCTTGTGGACGATGGCGATGCCTCCTCCGGTCTGGTTGACGCGGTCCCTCCTGATGATCTTGTACCCGTCCGGGATGGCGATGGCGATGTCGGGGGTTGAGGAGGCGTTCATCCAGGTTTCCGTGAAGAAGGCGACGTCTGGCGATGTTGTGTCGAGCAGGTTCCAGAGTTCCACGGCGTGTCTGTGGATGGAGCGGGTGTTGAGCAGGATGCACTTGAGGTTGCTGCTGGCGATTGGCTTGGCCGGTGCGGTGCAGGTTCGGAGGCAGGTGAACTTGCAGGTCCTGCAGGTGAAGGGTCCGTGAATGCGTCTCGGGGCGGCCCGGCAGCAGGCGGGGTTCCGGCCGGCATTGAGTGCGTTGAGGGCGGCGGCGTCGTAGGTCTGTCGGGTCATTTTGCAACAGTGGGGGCCAGGGTTCCTGGCACTGGGCGCGGTCCAGGCGCGGACGGGCGCAGACGGGCTTACCTTTGGCGCGCCTTCGGCGCACAATCGGCGCGCCCGCTGCGCGTACACGCGGTTGCCATTTATGGCGAAGTGGGAGGGAGGAAGGAGCAGCTGGGAGGCGGGAGCGGGGAGGGCACAAAACGAAAAGGGGGCGTGGCCGCTTGGACGGTGGCGGGAAGCAGGGGGTGGGCAGGCACAGGGGGACTGATGAGCACAAAACGGAGCTAATACAACAACGTGCAAGGGGACAGCAGAGACAACAATAATCAGGCAAATGAAACAAAAAGGAAACAAAGATTAATCAGGCACACGCAAATACGGCGGAGGGGCAGGGATCAGCGAGGCAGGCACAACGAGGCTGCGGGCAGCAGCGAGGCGAGGGACACACACACAGCTGGTGGCCGTGCGGCGCGGGGGTGTCCTGAGAACAGGTCACACTCACCTGCACCGCGCGGTCGCCATTTATGGCCAAGTGGGAGGGAGGGAGGAGCAGCTGGGAGGCGGGAGCGGGGAGGGCACAAAACAAAAAGGGGGCGTGGCCGCTTGGACGGCGGCGGGAAGCGGGGGGCGGGCAGGCACAGGGGGACTGATGAGCACAAAACGGAGCTAATACAACAACGTGCAAGGGGACAGCAGAGACAACAATAATCAGGCAATTGCCCAATTCTTTTGGAGAGGTCAAATCAGAGTCAAACAGGTGTTGATGCAATAACTGGTTCTGACAATTATTAATAATCTGTTCTCTCATTATAAGGTTATACAATTCTGTATAGTCACTTACTTTACTGCCCAGTAACCAACCTTCCAAAGCCTTAGTAGCACAATTTACAAAATCTGTCCAGTCCTGAGGCTGTGTCTTTTGGGTATCTCTGAACAGCAACCTATACTGCCCAGTGGTTAGGCCAAACCCATCTATTAGAGCACTCTTCAGGACAGTGTAGTTGTCAGCATCCTCTTCTCTAACAGTGAGGAGCTTGTCTCTCCTTTGTCTGCAAAGGAGAGCACAAGATTGCTGCCCACTGACTTTGGGGTACCTGCTGTACTTTGCAGGCCCTCTCCGAAGTAGTTATCCACTTGTGGATGTCATCCCCAATCTGATAGGGAGGGACACTCTTGTTTAGTTTTCTATGGTCATGAGACCTATCCCTACCACTAGGGAATATGCTGCCACCAGTGGGCTCTAGCCCACACAATTTCCTCTCTCTTTCAAGAGCTAGGGTCTCTTTCTCCGGGGCAACTTGTTGCCTCTGGATCCTAAGCTTAACTTCTTTCATTCTAGCTTCATGCTCTCTTCTCTGAGGGGATGTTCTCCTCCTGTGAGATGAGGCAGAGGACCCTATTGATGAACCAGAATAGTGAGATTCACCTGAGTGAGATCTCTGTCTTCTAGGTACACCAGTAGGCCTACCTGGGGGATTGAAGGAGTGACCCTCATGGCCATCTCCATCTCCAGTTAGTCCTGTCTCTCCCAGGTCTGGTTCTTCAACCAGTTCCTGGTCTGCATCCTCATCCTCTTCAGAGTCCTGGTCAGGAGCCCCACTAGGATCCTCTTCTGAGGATGGATGGCCCCCCCTCCCCACTACCTAGGGTATCTGGATCTGATGCTTTTGCTAAGTCATCTGCCACCAGGATATGTATGAGGTGTTGGGTGGTTGGACTCTGTCCTTGCCTTAATTTTCTTGTGACACACAATCCCCTTAAGTCTTGTAATGTGAATGTGTCATATTTAGATGTCTGCTCTTGGCTGACATCTGGCAGAGAGCCACTAGCTCATGCCCTTAAGGCCATGACTAGTGAGGTGTGGTGTGTGCACTACCTACACTACTTGTTTTCCTACTAGAACCTCTCTAGAAGTTGTAGTCAGGGTATGTTAAGCCCTTACCACCTACAACTGCTAAGTTCAGTAGAACGTATGTATTATACGACTTGATTCATATGTTCCTACAGGTACCTTGATGTGATTTTTCAAATGATATTCTCAAGATTATTTGGTAAAACAATGCAATCTCTTATCCCACCTGCTGCACACCAATGTGAGAGGTTAGCCTGGCATATGATGTCCACTAGTTCTAGTGGGCACCTGGCACCAGTCTAATCGACCCTTATTGATGGTGGTTGTAAAGTCAACCTTATAGAAAGCTATCCTAGGGGTAGCAATGGCGAGTAGTCTTCGGGCTAAGACTTCAGAGAGCGAATTAAGCTAGTTGTTTTACCAATTATAATCCCTTGAGTACCAAATGAAAGCACACCACACAAGGTATATATCAAATATATATGTTTTTATTCTAAACACAACCCCTTTGCACTCTTTATGAGGTCAGAGGTAAAAGTACAATACAAGTTACTTAATTAGCATACGATAAGTTGCACAGTATAAGTTTTGCCCTAGGGGCCTCACAAACCATGTACTAAAATAGTGGTATAAGAACCACATGAGAATTAGAAAGCAGGCCTGGGGCCTGTGGAATCACTGACAACCAAAGGTGAGGATGTAGGAGGCCCACGGGAGACGCGTGCAATCTCTAAACACAGCTGCGGGTCACCATTGACTTTCAATGGGAAACGAACAAGTTACAAATTTACAATTTAAGGACACTTCTAAATAAACTACGATGGAACCCTTTTAGACTTAGACACTAGGAGGGCCAATACCCTCGAGACTACCAGAGTGTTACCTCACCCACGGAAGCCGAGTGCATAGGTCTTTTTGGTGTCGGGTTTCGTCGTCGATTTCAATGGAGATCTGCAAAGAAGTGCTGCAGGCGACCAGAGGAAAAGTGTCCGGTTGGATCCAAGGGTGGATCAAAGATCTGAAGAACCTGAAAGCAGAGGAGAAAGAGTCTGTTCCACTTGCCAGTGACCAGGGCGGCGATAGAAAGATGCCACCAGATGTCGGCTAATTTTGGGTGAAAAGGTGAAGTTTGTCTCTATAGCCATGAGGACCAGGAGGAGTCGGCAACAACCAGGAGCTGGATTCAAGTTGTCCCACAAAGGATATAGTTGACTGCGGTGTTGGTATCCGGATTGGACCCAACAAGCCTTTGCAAACGCAATCCATGCAGGATGTCAAGATGGGCTTCGGTGCAGACGGTGCTAGGTCTGTGGAACTTCTCCTTTGCAAGGAAGTTGGAACAAGCCTGGAACAACCAGGAAAGCAAGTTAAAATAAAGGATTGTCTTCTTGGGGGTTCACTAGCCAACAGAATAGGAACTGCAAAGACGCATTGAGCGGAAATGCACAAAGCAAGCCCATGGGACACTCGTGGAGTGTGGAGCTCTGAGCTTCGGTGTAAGAGGTGCTGGGGTCTGGGGCTTTAAGCACCCCAATGCACAACTTCAGGATACCTCAGGAAGTTTAGCAAAATGTATGATGTCCAGGAGTTCTGGTCTCACATCTCTTGTGTGTGCCACGGGTCTCAACTTTGCTGTGAGTGAAGGTCGGGGCCAGCACCTCCCTGGACAGGAAACCTATTGTCCAAGCGTCCCCTGCCGGAGTTTCGTCCAGCAGCAGGAGGGCAGACTCGTGTCTGTAGCAGCAGCTTCCATTTTATGATGCTGAGGCTCTGTTTAACTTTAACCGGGTAAACCAGTAACTACATGTCTTCTCCCTCTAGAAGGGTGGAATGCTACCCCCGCCGCCAGTACTGGCGGGGGTGGGGGTAGTTTTCCATAGTGTTTGACACCTTACACAACATGCTTTGATAAAGCCAAAACGAAGGTATCATTAACCGCGAGGATTATAATGCACTTAAGAGTATTTGGTATGGCTATATCATAGAACAGCTATAAGGAGATGGTTCCGAAAGTTGCAGAGGGGCTCAGCTTATGCTAGGACACCCTCTCACATAAAACCCAGCACTCTGCCTCCAGGATTGTCAAGGCCTTCCATAGAAGTGACTTATAGGTGTATATATGTCTATATGTATATATAGATATAGGTATACTATATCTAAGTAAGGAGTGATTACAACACCTTACCCAGGCTGTGTGAACAGACCTGTGGTGTCAGTTTGGAAAGCAAACCAGGGGTGGCCCAATACATGCTGCAGCCCCTGGTAGGCCTAGGGTGCACCTACGCCCCGGGTACCTATGGTACACTGTACAGGGGCTCACAAGGGTGACCCCGTAACCAATCTGGTATGTACCTAAAGAACATGGTATCAATTTAGAGAGAGAACAGCTGGGCTGTGGGCCTGATTAGCAGGTCCACAGCCACACTAAAGTTGAAAAACCAGAGAATCACAGCAAAAAGTGGGTGTAACCATAGGAAGCAGACCCTACTCTCCTACAAATGACTGTGGACTTAAGGCCCAATCACAATATGGTTTCCGAAAAGGGATGGGAACGAACGAATAATGCCTCAATCTGTCCCTGGTTATGGGTAAGTACGTGAAGGCCAAGGGTGGGTCGATCCACCTGGCCTTCATGGACTTATCCAGCACGTTGACGCAGTTAACAGGGGGAAGCTGTGGACAATAATGGAAAAGATGAACTTCGAGGAGACACTCATTACCCTGTTACGTACGTTGCACTCGACAACCTCTGTCTCCATACGTTATTGACCAGGGGGTAAAAAAACTAGCCATATAGCGTCCACAGAGGGCATTTGACAGGGATGCATTTTGGCCCCCCTTTTTGTTTCTCCTATACACAAATGGGGTAGAGACATTTTTATTAGAACAGCAGTTGGACTATCCAATTATAGGAGGTAAGCCAGTTCCCCTCCTTTCATATGCGGATGATACAGTACTGATGACTTTAACTGCTAATAGCCTTCAAAAAGCTTTGATTTCTTTTACCGATTTTATGATGGCATTGAATCTTAAAGTACATTTTAGCATGTCTTTTATCATGGTGTGTGGCCCAAAACAAACAAAAGCGAGAACATTTGTGGTAAAAGATAAGATTATAGATAAGGTACTGAACTTTACGTATCTGGGGAATGTTTTCAACATTAAATTGAATTTGAATTATCTGATTGCAGCGAGGGCCCTACAAACTGGTAGAATTATAGAGGGTTTTTCCTGCTTTGCATGTAAACTGGGACATAAGCCGGTTACAGAAATACTTATTGTATATAAAGCTAAACGCTGGTCAGTTCAACCTATGGGGCAGGAGTATGGGGTAATCAAAAAAGCAGCCATCTACAAATCCTGGAAAACACATTTCTAAAAAGATTACTGATGGTCCCTATCAGTTTGCCTACAAAATTATGTCACTCTGAATTGGGAGTGCATTAAGTTGAAGACAGAATAAAAATTGCCCCATTGATCATACGGGGTAAAGTGTGGTCCTCAGAGGAATTGTCATTTACTAGAGCGATTATTAAGGATTGTATGAGTTTGGATAAGGCATTGTCTATCCCTTGGCTCTGTAATGTTAAAAACTTATTTAATAACATTGGTCTGGGAATTTATTATGATAATCCCGAAAGTATGCAATCTAACATGAAATTAACTATATAAAATGCTTATTATAACAAAATAAAAATGCCCAACTTAGCGGATGAGTCCTTAATTTATAGGCAGCCAAGAGGTCTGGAATTCTACGTAACCTTTACCACTCATACACAATCACGCTTCCTCCTGACTAGGTTTCGTTTTGGTACACTGCACTTTCTTGTGGCTTTTCCTAAACAGGCAAGTTGGTGTGAGAGACTGACTCCCTGTTCATTTAATAATTCGGCCCAACAAAGCACAATGCACTTTATGCTCTTTTGTACATTATATCAAGACATAGGAACTCGTTTTATTAGGCCAATCCTGAAGGAAATGTGTCCTTGTTCTCATCAAGACGGTTTTAATTATTTTGGATCCTTGTGTCAAAGCAAACCACGTCGTCCCTTACCTTGTCTTGGCTGAAGCCCTCTTGGACGACGTGGACGATTTCGCAGAGACGCAAGGGACCAACTTCCCTAATCTCTAATCTAAACTTACTGAATTCTGAAGTACACAGCAAGTATTAAACTAGGAACCAGGGAGGAGGGCCGGTACTGGACGTTGAAGAGAAGACTTTGATTCTTGCTGTCGACCTGCGAAGCAACAAGCACCAAAGACTTTAGTATTTAGGTCAGAAGGTTTTCTCTTCTAACTATGCTAAGGCTTCTTTACAACTCTATCTGTCTATGAGAATACCTAAAATCAGAGTGGCGATTTTTGCGAATCCCCTACCTGCGATCAGGAAGTTGTTGGCCTTCGTCCAGTATTTCTTTGATTGGTTGGGGTGACGAAGTCGTCAGACGTCCTCTAGGATTGGTGGTCAGCTGGTGAGATGTCGACTGGTGGGTCTAGAAAGTGACGCAAAATTAGGAAGGATTACTTTACATTCTTTTTAAAGACCCTTGCAAGTCTTCCTCCTATCTACACCTAAACTTACTTGATATTAACTTCTTGCTTCTTAGTCTGGGGGGTTCGTGTCGTTGTCTCTAGAAAGAACTATAAAGACAAACATAGACCAAGAGAACACCCAATCCTAAAAGTCTTTCCTCTAACACCCTTTTCTTTTTAGCAGCAGAAATTCAAACCATCATGATTATTAAAGCAGTTCTCAGTTTTTACAATTCAAGAAATGAATAGACAAATGTTCTTCAAAATACTAAGATGCATAAAATGTCCCAACAGTTCTCAGTTTAACAATTCAAGAAATGAATAGTCAAATGTTCTTCAAAATACTAAGATGCATAAAATGTCCCAAGTCTTCTTCTTGCATAATCTTCTGCAAAAGAATGTTCCAAAAATTCTGTTGACCTTTCTTGCGAAGGGCGCCTTAAATCAAGTAAAGTACTTAGCTTTCAAATTTGGTTCCAGATGCTTGCTCCGGGAAATGAGAAGAGCCGCCGTGAAGACTTGCCAGGATCAGATGTACCTTCCGGTGAGTCACTCCAGCAGACGCGACCTTCTCCGTAAGAAATCTGAAGGCAAAGCGCCTTCCAGAAGGCTGGGTGCGGTTTAAATACTGGACCGCACCCAGCCGCTCCGAGCTACGCACTAGAACGTGCGCGAAGACGTTGCCTGCAATCCCGCTTGGATGCGCACCAAAAAGGAGCGTGCAGGGATGCGGGGACAGGAGGCATGCTGCCTGCAATCCCCCTTGGACGCGCACCAAAAGGGAGCGTGCAGGGATGCGGGGACAGGAGGCAGGAGACCTTCACAGGGGCCTCGTCTCACAGAGCAATATGCGAAGGGTAGAACTCGGATACTCAGAGTTCACAAGCCCCAAACCAATGCCACACAGCATAAAAGTGAACAACAGGTACAAAGAAACCTATGAGGTGAAAGGTATGACTAGACAAGATAAAAGTACACTAAATCACACTGACTTATGAAGCGTGCGGGGAGCACGGGACAGGGGTGGGTTTTAATAAGGGAATAAACTCTGCACATGACTTCGGGATGTGTGGAGCACATCATGAGGCTGGGGACGCAGAACCATGACAGTACTCCCTCCTCAAGATCCCCCCAAGAACAGTGGAAATGGGCCTAGATTTCTCAGGGTGTCTTAGATGGAAGGATCGGACTATTCTAGGAGAGTTTTTCAGATGTTCCAAAGGTTCCCATGATCTTTCCTCTGGGCCATACCCTTTCCAATCAACGAGGTAAAAAAGTTTTCCCCTAACTCTTTTGGAATCTAAGATGGTCTTGACCTCAAATTCGGGGTGATCCTCAATCATGATGGAAGGCGGAGATTTAGAAACACGAGTCTGGGGATGGAATGGTTTGACCAGAGAGACATGAAAAACCGGGTGTATCAAGTATTTGCGGGGAAGAGTTAGCCTCACACAAACTGGGTTAAGTATCTTCTCAATGGGAAAGGGGCCAATAAATTTTGGATTGAATTTCCTGTTTCCCTTTAACTTTAAATTTTTAGTACTCAACCACACTTTATCACCAACAGTATATTGAGGTTGCTCAGTTCGATGTTTATCCTTGGCTTCCTTTTGACATTCTTTTGCTTTAGCCAAGTTGAATTTAGCTTCTTCCTGAATGGAGAATACCTTGGATACATGATCAGAAATTGCAGGTACAGAATCACAGGTTTTAGAAATTTCGGGAATGCTTTTGGGATGAAATCCAAAATTACAAAAGAACGGAGACACTTTGATAGAAGAATGTTCGGAGTTGTTATAGGCAAACTCTAAGGGGCTTAAAAGATCTGACCATTCTTCAGGAACAACAAAGAAGGGGGAGAAGGAGGTTAAACCAGACCAGGTCGGCCTCCAGTCTGTGTACGAAATACAGGGACCTTATGTCAAAGGTCCAGAGACCTGGTGGGTGTGCTTATGGTTACTGCTTGCTGAGTCAGTGTGTACCACAAATTGTATGTAAGAAAGAAAAATTTCTTTCTAGAGTCCCCTCACTCACCGGGGTTGCCCCACGGTGACATGCTTCATCATTGGGGCCATCCCAGTTCTCTACGAAAAGGGGCGTGCTGCGACAAAGTGTTGCTAAAAAAATATATATATATATGTGTTACAATGTACGCTGTTGTTAATAAAACATGCGTGCTGTACATACGTTCTGTATTTCACTGCGTTTTATAAAAGAGTGTATGGTTACACCCCATGGTCTTTGTTCATTTGAAAATAGGAGTGGCAATACAGGGCTGGACCCTGTATGGTCCTGAAGAAAAGCTTGGGGGAGCTTGAAACATGTTGACCTGAACACTGATCTAGCTCAGTAAAAGTTAGAATACAGTGTTACCCCTTTTTAATTTTTTATACCACACTAGGAGCGAAATAAATTGTTGAGGCCCACTAGCACGGTATTTTTAATCCCACACCCACTCCACCATTATCACACTTGCACCACACATAGTCATCTCACAAAACCAGTGCTCCAGCGTAGTCGCCTTGTCGCAGCACGCCCCTTTTCGTAGAGAACTGGGATGGCCCCAATGATGAAGCATGTCACCGTGGGGCAACCCCGGTGAGTGAGGGGACTCTAGAAAGAAATTTTTCTTTCTTACATACAATTTGTGGTACACACTGACTCAGCAAGCAGTAACCATAAGCACACCCACCAGGTCTCTGGACCTTTGACATAAGGTCCCTGTATTTCATTCTTCAGGAACACTAGGCAACATACAACGGAGATATTGTTCGATAGTTTGATTAGTCCGTTCGGTTAAACCATCAGTTTGGGGATGATAACTAGAAGATAAACGAACATCCATATGTAACAATGAACCCAGTTTTTGCCAAACCTTTGAAATAAATTGTGAGCCTCTGTCCGAAATAACCACAGAAGGAATTCCGTGTAATCTTATCACCTGAGTCATAATTACATGAGCTAGTTCTAAGGCAGTGGGAAGCTTTTTTAAAGGAATAAAATGGGCCATACGCGTGAACTGATCTACAACAGTTAGAATGGTATTAAATCCCTTCTTGGTTTCAGGTAGTTCAACGATAAAATCTAACGATATAGTATGCCAGGGTTGAGGTGGAATTGGCAGGGGCATTAACAATCCACTAGGAGGTTGATGAGAAGTCTTGTGTTGAACGCAAATACTGCAAGTTTCAACAAATTGCTGAACGTCTTTGACCATAAGAGGCCACCAAAAGGTTCGTTTAATAAGTTCCATAGTTTTCAAGATACTGGGGTGAGCGGACAACATTGTGTCATGGTGAAGATGGATTATGGATTTTTGGATCCTTTCAGTGGGAACGAAAATCAAGTCATGAACCATCAACAAGTTATCTTTCATATATAGAAAAGGATGATCTTTTTTCCACATCTCAACATCCTTTTCTTTCAAAGCCTCTTTGATGTCATTGACAATATCACTCATGGATATACTTCCCTGAAAACAAGAAGTTGGGATTACAGGGTGGACAATTTCAGGTAGTTCTGGGCCTTTGTCTCCAATTCTAGATAAAGCATCCGCTTTTAAGTTTTCTTTCCCAGGACGATAAGTTATTACAAAATTATAGTCATTGAAGAACATAGACCAGCGTAGCTGTCTAGCAGTCAGGGCTTTTACAGATCTTAGAGCTTGAAGGTTTCTGTGGTCCGTATAGATAGTTACTGGATGACGAGCCCCTAACAGGTAGTGGCGCCATTCTTCAAACACAGCCTTTATTGCCAATAATTCTTTATCAGCGATTGCATAATTCTGTTCAGCTTCAGACAATTTTCTTGAGAAGTATGCTATCGGGTGCATTTGGCCAGTATCAGAATTTCGTTGTGAAAGAATGCCTCCTAACGCATATTGAGATGCGTCTGCTTCTACGATAAACGGTTGGTTAGGATCTGGATGACATAAGATTGGGGCCATGGTAAACCTTTTTTTTAGGATTTGAAAGGCTTCATCAGCATCAGAGGTCCATAAAAATTTCACTCCTTTTCTCAATAACTTGGTTATAGGTGTAATGATTTGAGAAAAGTTTTGAATAAACCTTCGGTAAAAGTTTGCAAAGCCTAAGAAACTTTGAATTTGTTTCACAGTAGTGGGGCTTGGCCAAGTTGTTACTGCATCTACCTTTTTTGGGTCCATCTCTATTCCTTCGGGACTAATAATGTAACCCAGGAAGTCTACCTTGGAAACATGAAATAGACTTTTTTCCAATTTCACATAAAGTGAGTTCGAAAGCAGTTTTTGAAGAATGGCGCGGACCTGTTGTACATGTTCTTTCTCTGAGTCAGAGTAGATGAGAATATCATCTATATAGACTACGCAACAGATGTCTATAAATTCGTGCAAAACTTCGTTTATAAAAAACTGGAAGGCGGCAGGAGCGTTACATAGACCAAAAGGCATGACTTGGTATTCAAAGAGACCGAACTTAGTGCGGAAGGCAGTCTTCCATTCGTCTCCTTTTCTTACTCTGACTAAATGGTAAGCTCCTCGCAAATCCAGTTTAGTATAAATCTTAGCTTTCTTAATTTGGTCCAAAAGAGTAGGAATCAAAGGTGAGGGGTACCTGTTCTTAATCGTGACATTGTTTATCGCCCTATAATCTATACACGTACGCAATTCCCCCCCCTTTTTTGGAATGAAAAAAAGAGCTGAGGAGACTGGAGATTTAGAATGCCGAATGAAGCCGTTTGCGAGGTACTCATCAAGGTACTCCCTCAAATGAGAGTTTTCAGCTTCGGTAAGAGCGTAAATGCGACTGCAGGGCAGGGTTGCTCCAGGCATTAGATCAATTCTACAGTCGAAATCTCTATGTGGGGGAAGAGTATTGGCTCTTTTCTTGTCAAACACATCAGACAAGTCCTTATAATCTGATGGAACCCCATCCAAAAGCAGTACATTGGGTGATTCGATTCCAAAATCAAAACCTTGAACCACATCCGTAGATCTGTCTAAGAGGAAACAATGTTCAGTACAAGTTGACGACTTAAAGGTGATTACCTTGGTTACCCAATCTATAGTTGGGTTATGTTTTACTAACCAGGGTATACCTAGAATCATCTTAAATTGGGGAGCGTCAATTATGTCGAATTGTATCCTTTCTCGATGTATAGGAGAACAATCCATTTCTAAAGGTTCAGTCTGTCTATTTACAAGCCCTGAAGTCAACTCCTTACCATCAACTGCTCTGACCGTTTCTGGGTGAGCCTTAATTACTGATGTAAATCCTAACTGTAGGAAGAACTGGGAATCTATAAAATTACCTGTAGCCCCAGAATCTGATTGATTGATTGATGCTTTATTTCGATATGCACATATCATAAAAGCAGTACAAAAAAATATAAAAAACAGCATGTCGAAATAAGTAAGACTGTACAAATAGAATGGCAATTAAAACACGATGTATCAGAATAAATTATCTAAAAAGAGAATTAAATTGATATGGACAGTCTTCTAAGTCTTATCAACCAAGCCCATTTTAAAAATTTTGCAACAGCGCAAACAATAGGAGGGGCTGTATTCGTTAAAAGAATCCGAAGGGCAACAGAGTGCTGACGAGTCCCCAATTCTCTGCAAATTGGGCCAAGCCAACGTGATCTGGGGCGACCATAGTCCGGGCATTCAAAAAGGAAGTGAGGTACCGTCTCTGGTTTATCCAAACAAGAGGCACAAAAGCGTGATGTGAGCTGGGCTTTGTTCCACCTTGAACAGAGATCCGCCAAGGGCAAGGTTCCTAGCCGAAATTTTATATACAGGGACCTATCCATGGCAACTGTAATGATATCCATATATGGCTCATACAAGACAACGTCTTTAAACAACAGGAAAGCTGCGGTGGTTTTGCAGTGCTGCTGGCTAATAGAGCGCTTCACGTCAACCCACTCCCAGAAAAGTTTTTTTAAAGTCTTCTTTGGTGGGGCGGAGTGACTATGCCAGCAAGAGGCCAAACCCAGTTCCCCTAAAAGGTGTTTTATGTCCTTCAGCCATTTGATGTTACTCCAGCCATCAGCATGCATCACTTCTGCCAGCCCATTGGCGTAAGATTGTAGCTCCGGGACCCTCCACAAGCGTGCCCAGAGCAGAAGGGGGCGAAGCCGAGCCTGGTCCCTTATGGCTTTACAGCCGGTGTCCAAGAGCATTGGGATGGTCGGGCTGCTCGATGGAATAGCAAGAAGGTCCTTGATAAATTTATTTTCGGCCTTACTCAGTGAATCGACCTTTCCCAAGCCCCACAATTCCGATCCATAAAGAGAAGCAGGGACTGCACGGGCTTTATAAATCTCGAGTATGGGAGCAACACAATGTTTTGAGGAGTTGTTATACTCCTTAAGAAGGGCGCCCCCCACCCTTTTGTGAGCCAGAGTCATTTTATCAATGTGGGCAGTCCAGCTCATTGCATCATTCAGGCGGATCCCCAGATAATCAAATTCCGCCACTCTTTCTAGGGGTATAGAGTTCAGGATGGGGGGGAGACCAAGTTTACGGGGTGGATGCATGACTAGGTACTTGGTCTTATCTATGTTTATGACAAGGCCTTTAGTGGTACAGAAATCCTGGAAGCGGTTCAGTAGGGACTGTAGACCCTGGGGGGTTTTGGAGATGAGGAGGGTGTCGTCGGCGAACAACAGAGTTGGAATTTTTACTCCACCCAAGCTAGGAGCATCTGATGGTTCGCCCAGAAGATAGTCTACCACCCCGTTAATGTAGAGGGAGAATAAGGTGGGGGCCAGGACACAGCCCTGTCTTACTCCCCTCTCGACCCTGATTTTATCGGTCTTTTCCCCGTTCAACCCCCATCTAACCTGGGCATAGGTGTTAGTGTGCAGGTTAGTGAGGAGGTTCAGTAGGTACGGGGGCATCCCTAAACCATCAAGCACCCTCCAAAGTTCCTCCCTCGGTACCAGGTCAAAGGCAGTCTTAAGGTCAATAAAGGCCAAATAAAGACTGCCCTTGCCCAGCACCACCACCTTCCAGTGTATCAACAAAAGCCTAAAGGCCTGTTCAATAGTTCCTGTACCCGAACGGAACCCAGCCTGCATGTCGGACAGAATGTGATTGTCGTCCACCCATTGGGTAATTCTCCCCAAGATGGTTTTCCCGGCCAATTTCTGGCTGGAGTCTATTAGGCTTATAGGCCTATAGTTCCCTGGTGAATCCCGACTGCCCTTTTTGAAGATGGGCACCACCTCCGCACCTCTCCAGGAGTCAGGCACAGGCCCTCCTCCCATGATTGCATTGAGGAGTGCAGAGATTAGAGCCCCCCACTCTTCCGGATAGGCACGGAGAATGTCACCCGGTAGGCCATCCGGCCCAGCAGCTTTCAAGGGAACCAGGGTTTTAATTTGCTTTATTACATCAAGGGGGGAAAACAATTCCTGATCTCGGACTAGAATAAAGGGTGGAATTTTAAAAGGATCATTAAGTGGGCCTTCAATAGCAGAATAAAGGTTTTGGAAATGGGAAAACCAAGTCTGGGCATTAATTGCACAAGTCCTCCGGGAATCGTCGGGGCGATTCCTTTTGCCCACCATATCCCAAAAACCTTTGGCGTCTTTCCCACGGCTGGCCGCCAGGAGGTCCTGCCAGAATTTGTCCTCCCATTCCATCCTTGCATTTTTCTGGCAGAGTGTGTAGTGTCTCCTGGCCTCTCTAGTCCTAAGCGGTAACTTGGACTTAACTGCCTCAATAAGAAGTGATTTCGCCTCCCTACACTTTTGGTTGTACCAGCCCTGACCCGGACGTAGGTTAGATTTCCTTCCGCCCGGGTGGGCTGGGACTACAAAGAGGTCACCAATGGCCTGGATTATGGCACAAAACCTAGGTGCCACCTCCATCTGTCCTTCCTCTTGACAGTCGAGATTGGCCAAGGCTGAGGCCAAAAGCTGCCTGATCACAGACGTTTTCTCCTCCGAAAGAGCCAGCCTCGCCCACTTCAGCCTACGCCCACAGTTCGAAACCACTGACAGGTCTGGAGCGGGGTTACAAGAGGACCCACTCACGATGCTGTTGACGCACCTGTGTGACAGGGTGAGGGACAGCAGATTGTGGTCACTTTCCACAGAAGGTAAAACTACCATGTCCTCCACCATGCCCCACAGGTGTATGTCAAGGAGGAAATAATCAATGCGTGACGTGTGTCCTGGCCTATTATAGGTGTGCGCCCCTGCCCTGTCGGACCTGGTCCTACCATTGGCTGCTCTGAGCCCGAACTCCATAGCTAAGGAGTTGATCTGGAGGGCCACTTCCGTCCACTTTTTAACAGGGCCAAGCTCGAGGGGGGGAATCCCCCACCCATTATCGAGTTCCTCCTGGTCTGCCAAGATATCCAGATCAAGAGGCTCGAAAGTGCAGTTCAGATCACCTGCCAGCAGTGTACAAGACCCGTATGGAGATGATCGGAGTTGCACCTCCAAACAAGCTATGACCGAGGATTCTCTTCCCCCCTTAGTGCCGCGGGCATAAATGTTAAAAATGTTTAAAATAACTCTGCCCTGGGAATTACGAAGCAAAATATTTAGGAGATCAGGGCAATTAGTGTCCTTCTCCTCCACCCTACAATTAAGTTTGGTAGCTACCCAGATTAACAAACCGCCAGAGGGACGGCCCCTACCAGTTGCACTTCCTGCTGCCGGCAAAAAGTGGGTGGAATACCCCGCCTTATGGAGGGGCACCCGGCTCCATGTTTCCTGGAACAAGCATATGGAGTATTGCTCCACACGCTCGTTCCAATCCGGCAATGCCAGCTTCCTCTCGAGGCCCGCAACATTCCAGCTGAAAACCCTAATTGGGGGGTCCGTTACAGCTGCAATGCTACAATCCTCGACAGGGGGTGACAAGTCCGCAAAACCCACAACATTGAGACCACGCGTAGAGTTATGGGGAACCCTGGTCTCCCCCCTCCCCTCTACACACTCGGCCATAGCCAGAGTCTGCAGTGGAGAGGAGGGGCCAATGGATTTGGAGTATGGTGTTGACTCAGCGACAGAACCCGGAGCCACAACAACCTCCCCCGGATCGTAACCGAGTCAACAACTCCCAGGTCCCCAATTTTGCAACACTGGGGCTGTACATGGCTGCTGGGAAGGAACTCCCGGGGTCAGAAGGCCGTGGGCAGTGTTTTCTACCAAAAATTGGCCCCCTAAGCTGCCAGTGAAGGAGGGTTGACCAAGATGGGTGGGGGGGGTGGTCATAAGAGGCCGTGGATAAAAGAATGTCAAATCGACTATGTCGATTCCTGAACCAGCCGTGGGTTGACCTTGAGAGCATATAAATTGGGCAACCCTAGCATCTTGAAAATTTACAACCACACAATCCCCTTCAAGCGACTTTTCCCCGTGTCCAATCCAACCCACCCTGCGTACACCAAGAATAATTCCATCCACTCCCACAGGCAAGGGCCTGTTGGCTTTCAACCAGTGGATGACCTTGTTCTTTAGTGCCTGATGGTTTTCACGCTGGGTACTCCCAAGAGGGGGAACTTTCAGGAGGATAACGACATACGGGTGGCACTCAGGGGGGAGGTTAACTGGGGGGCACTTGCGTCTGCTAATCTGAGGAGGACCCAGAGGGGGCCGATATGTAGGTGGGACAGGAATAGATGAAACCTTAGGAGTTGATGCAACCCCGCCAGTTGCATCAGGTATGGCAGCCCCAGGTTGCGAGATAGGGCCCATCCCTCCCTTCTTATGTTTCCTTGGTGCCTTGCCAACCACCGGAGATATTACTGCTGGGGGAAGGGTAGCATGCACATGGGCAACACAAGTGGGAGCCTTCGGTTTTGTCTGGCTGGGACCACCCCTAGGAGCAGCCGAGATCGTATTCCCAAGTGTAGGGTGCTTAGGCGGCTGCGTCAACTGGTCTCCCAGGGGGGGTCTCACTGGGGCCTCTATCCTGTCGAGCTCCTCTAACCTATCTGTCCTATCCTCACAGGGCTTCGGCTGGTGCTTGAGAAGGGTTTTTAGAGCAAAGAAATTGTCCCTAGTAGCCTGCTCAAAGCAGTCAAGCCTTTCCCCCAACCTCTTGACCTGATCTATAAGTGGCAGCACAAGAGATTTGACCATCTTCTCAAACGCCTCCATGGAGTGACCCACGTTATCCTGAGCAGGCGTTGGAGGGGTCGACAAGAGAGGTGGCACTATATCAGTACCAACTGGTGCGGAAGTGGCTGCCCCTGAGGATACCAATCCTGCAGTACTCTGGGGGGAAGGACCCCTCAAGAGCGGGTACCTGGGGTGGTTAATAGACTTAAGTGGACAACCCTTTCGAGTGTGGTTTACCCTTCTCCCCTTCCTTTTCATAGGCTCCTGGATGGGTTGCTTCTTTGGCGGGGCTTGTGTAGCGAGAGTCAGCACCTCAGGGCAGTGTAGGGACTGGGTGCCAGGTGGGTCTGCTAAGGAGAGCTCATTGCAAGGATCTATACGCACGGCACATGGGCTGGTACCGTGGACACCAATCAGTGAGCTATCTAACCCCTCTAACCCCTCTAAACCACCCATTGGAGGTACAATAGGGGGACCCCCAGGTGAATCTCCAAGCAAGAGTGCAGGGGACGAAGGATTTAAGGGGGACGCCACTATTGCTGGCGAGGGGCTTTTAGCAAGAGGGAAGTCAAGTGATAGGCGCCGTTCAGATATAGCAAGTTCATTGTCTATGACAGCCGCCACCCTTGTCAAAAATTTGTCCATTGATCCAAACATAGCATCTCTGGGGGTATTCTCCCCACAACCCCTCAAGGCCTTACCGGAGCGTGTTGACATGCTGAGTTGTGGCTCCACAGGTTGTAGCCGGTACGGTAGATGAAAATGGGGTGGCCCTGCCCTGCCTCCTCCTGCCCCGGACGGCCACAGACGGCCCGCCCTCTGCCCGGGCTCCGCCCGGCGCTGCCCGCGCGCGTCCCGCGACGCGGAGGGAGTGCCTGGACTTTGTAGCGCCTCCGGGCGCGAGGACTGCGGGAAACCGGAAGTGCGCGCTGAGCCCGCTGGGAGCTGTAGTCTCCAGCCGCGCTGATGGCGAGATGGCGGCGAGACCTACAGCGTTCCCCACCCAGGGACTGGCGCTGCTTTCTGGCGTGCAGGTAAGGCTCTCCTGGCTCCTGTCCCCCGCTCCACCGAGGGAGTGCCTGGACTTTGTAGCGCCTCCGGGCGCGAAGACTGCGGGAAACCGGAAGTGCGCGCTGAGCCCGCTGGGAGCTGTAGTCTCCAGCCGCGCTGATGGCGAGATGGCGGCGAGACCTACAGCGTTCCCCACCCAGGGACTGGCGCTGCTTTCTGGCGTGCAGGTAAGGCTCTCCTGGCTCCTGTCCCCCGCTCCACCGAGGGAGTGCCTGGACTTTGTAGCGCCTCCGGGCGCGAAGACTGCGGGAAACCGGAAGTGCGCGCTGAGCCCGCTGGGAGCTGTAGTCTCCAGCCGCGCTGATGGCGAGATGGCGGCGAGACCTACAGCGTTCCCCACCCAGGGACTGGCGCTGCTTTCTGGCGTGCAGGTAAGGCTCTCCTGGCTCCTGTCCCCCGCTCCACCGAGGGAGTGCCTGGACTTTGTAGCGCCTCCGGGCGCGAAGACTGCGGGAAACCGGAAGTGCGCGCTGAGCCCGCTGGGAGCTGTAGTCTCCAGCCGCGCTGATGGCGAGATGGCGGCGAGACCTACAGCGTTCCCCACCCAGGGACTGGCGCTGCTTTCTGGCGTGCAGGTAAGGCTCTCCTGGCTCCTGTCCCCCGCTCCACCGAGGGAGTGCCTGGACTTTGTAGCGCCTCCGGGCGCGAAGACTGCGGGAAACCGGAAGTGCGCGCTGAGCCCGCTGGGAGCTGTAGTCTCCAGCCGTGCTGATGGCGAGATGGCGGCGAGACCTACAGCGTTCCCCACCCAGGGACTGGCGCTGCTTTCTGGCGTGCAGGTAAGGCTCTCCTGGCTCCTGTCCCCCCAGAATCTATAATAGCTTCAACCTTTCTTGTGTGAGATTCAGGAAGCAGACCTCGGAGTTCTACAAGGATAGAAAAGTGTCTAAAACCAATGGGAGGAAGAGTTGAGGCCAAACTAGAAAAACTACCCGATAAACTGACCTCTCCTTTTACCGAGTTTTCTAGTTTTCCGACTTTTCCTGAGTAATGGCTACATCAGAGAATTTGGTTTTAAACTTATTTGGTCGAGTGGGGCATTCCTTTACAAAGTGTCCTGTCTTTCCGCAATATAGGCACTGATTTAAACGTCGCCTCTTTTCCTTTTCCTCCTTCGATAAAGGACCTCGGATAGAACCTATTTGCATGGGTTCTACCGAATCTGGTTTTGCACCAGTTTCTCGATTTGGAGCAGATCTTTCCTTAAAGAAAACTACCTTATGCTCTGACTTCCCTCTTTCTCCCTTTCTCTCAGAAATGCGATGATTAAGCTTAACCACTAAATCAATGAAGGCACTTATGTCCTCTGGGGGGTCTAGGATCTGGGTTATCATGTCTTTTAATTCCTCCCTTAAACCTCTGTAAAAGATAGAGACTCTTTTATCATATGGCCAAGCAGCCTCTAAAACCAATCGGTTGAAGGTAGATATATAATGTAAAAGATCAGAAGATCCTTGCTTTAAACCTAAAAGCTCATTGTCTGCCGATTGAACAAAAAGGTGTTTTGCAAACATCTTTTTTAAGGCCCTCTCGAAATCCTTAAAATTATACAAAATTCGATCATCATTCTCTACTAAAGGAACTGACCATAGAGCTGCATCTCCACCCATGTAGGATAACATAAATGCAACTCTGGAGGAATCATCAGGAAAAGCTGTGGTCTTAGCTATAAAATGTAAGTGGCATTGTTGTAAAAACACCGAGAATTTGTTACAATCCCCATAAAACCTCTCAGGAGGGGCTAAGGGGGTGGGGAACGGAGTCACCACTTGGATTCGTGTCGTGGAATCAGAACTAGAAGATGGACTCTGAAAAGTGGTTGGGTTCAAGACTGACTTCTGCTGGATTGAGTCTTGGAGAGAGGACACGTCCCTACGTAAGGCTGCGTTATCCTGCCTAATTGCCTCTAATACTGCGGCCAAATCCTGCATATTCACGTGGTCCATTGCGTCCGGGCGAAATTATCTACGTAGGCTTTGCCTTCTGTCAAAGCAAACCACATCGTCCCTTACCTTGTCTTGGCTGAAGCCCTCTTGGACGACGTGGACGATTTCGCAGAGACGCAAGGGACCAACTTCCCTAATCTCTAATCTAAACTTACTGAATTCTGAAGTACACAGCAAGTATTAAACTAGGAACCAGGGAGGAGGGCCGGTACTGGACGTTGAAGAGAAGACTTTGATTCTTGCTGTCGACCTGCGAAGCAACAAGCACCAAAGACTTTAGTATTTAGGTCAGAAGGTTTTCTCTTCTAACTATGCTAAGGCTTCTTTACAACTCTATCTGTCTATGAGAATACCTAAAATCAGAGTGGCGATTTTTGCGAATCCCCTACCTGCGATCAGGAAGTTGTTGGCCTTCGTCCAGTATTTCTTTGATTGGTTGGGGTGACGAAGTCGTCAGACGTCCTCTAGGATTGGTGGTCAGCTGGTGAGATGTCGACTGGTGGGTCTAGAAAGTGACGCAAAATTAGGAAGGATTACTTTACATTCTTTTTAAAGACCCTTGCAAGTCGTCCTCCTATCTACACCTAAACTTACTTGATATTAACTTCTTGCTTCTTAGTCTGGGGGGTTCGTGTCGTTGTCTCTAGAAAGAACTATAAAGACAAACATAGACCAAGAGAACACCCAATCCTAAAAGTCTTTCCTCTAACACCCTTTTCTTTTTAGCAGCAGAAATTCAAACCATCATGATTATTAAAGCAGTTCTCAGTTTTTACAATTCAAGAAATGAATAGACAAATGTTCTTCAAAATACTAAGATGCATAAAATGTCCCAACAGTTCTCAGTTTAACAATTCAAGAAATGAATAGTCAAATGTTCTTCAAAATACTAAGATGCATAAAATGTCCCAAGTCTTCTTCTTGCATAATCTTCTGCAAAAGAATGTTCCAAAAATTCTGTTGACCTTTCTTGCGAAGGGCGCCTTAAATCAAGTAAAGTACTTAGCTTTCAAATTTGGTTCCAGATGCTTGCTCCGGGAAATGAGAAGAGCCGCCGTGAAGACTTGCCAGGATCAGATGTACCTTCCGGTGAGTCACTCCAGCAGACGCGACCTTCTCCGTAAGAAATCTGAAGGCAAAGCGCCTTCCAGAAGGCTGGGTGCGGTTTAAATACTGGACCGCACCCAGCCGCTCCCAGCTACGCACTAGAACGTGCGCGAAGACGTTGCCTGCAATCCCGCTTGGATGCGCACCAAAAAGGAGCGTGCAGGGATGCGGGGACAGGAGGCATGCTGCCTGCAATCCCCCTTGGACGCGCACCAAAAGGGAGCGTGCAGGGATGCGGGGACAGGAGGCAGGAGACCTTCACAGGGGCCTCGTCTCACAGAGCAATATGCGAAGGGTAGAACTCGGACACTCAGAGTTCACAAGCCCCAAACCAATGCCACACAGCATAAAAGTGAACAACAGGTACAAAGAAACCTATGAGGTGAAAGGTATGACTAGACAAGATAAAAGTACACTAAATCACACTGACTTATGAAGCGTGCGGGGAGCACGGGACAGGGGTGGGTTTTAATAAGGGAATAAACTCTGCACATGACTTCGGGATGTGTGGAGCACATCATGAGGCTGGGGACGCAGAACCATGACACCTTGCCATCTGCTGTTGTTTGCAACGCTGTGCTTAATTTTATCACAACTGCCCTATCCATTAGAAAACGTTATGAATTGTGTTAGTGAAACATGGCTGTGTGATTAGAGGCTTTAAATCCATCCTGTAATTTTGGGAGGTACAGAGAATATGATCAGTGTTTATAATCATATTTTAACTTTTTTAAACTGTGAATTTATATATTATCTACCCTAAATGTTGTATAGAATGTTTTAAAGAACTTTTATATGTGATGGATACTTTTATGATTCAATGAATTGTTTTTGATGATTGATGACTAAGACAGAGATTTCAAAAGGCAAGCTGATGATCTCTGTATAAAACTCAGGGAATGGAAGTATACAGAATATATTATCCAGATGTCACTGAAAAGTGCTAGCAACAACAACAGGGGTGCCCTCATAGAGCATATAAACATCAAAAATGAGACTGAACAACTTGTATGTGTGGCCATATATAGCCAGGTCACGAGTTAGGCCAAAAAGATTATAAACAGGAACTGGTCTATCCTCAACACTGTGGCACTACAATTGGCTAAACCTCTGCTTGCAAACAAACGCAACAGAAATTTATATGATGCCTTAGTACACATTTGCAAAAAAAAACAGAATTGAAAGGAGCACAAATACAACTTTGAGGCATCTCCCACCTATCATGGGACATCACCCATCTGAGTGTGTGGTGTCTGCAATTTGACAAATAAGTGCCCAGACTTGGAACTGGGACTAACAGGCAGGTGAATACAGAAGGTCCCACCAATTGCAACATCACTGATGTAGTGTTTCTGAATACATGCATGTGTAATCAGAAATATGTGGGCATGACCACAAGGAAAGGAAAGTTGAGGATTGGTGAGCACAGGAGTACTCTCCAATGCAGTAGAGCAATCACCAAGATGGACACACATTACATTAATAAAAGTCACACTGCCAATGATTTTCATTGGGCTGTGACAAAACACATACAGCCTCAATAGACCAATACTAGCTTGAACAAACTACTTCTAGAAAATGAACAACTGTGAATATGCCAGTTGGGCACACATATCCACAGTCTACACAATGACATTCTGTGGACACATTTGACCTAACATGTATTGATTTATAAGTAAGGAGTCAAGATATGATCCACCCAAGTTTCACATTATGGCATACTGATATGTAATGCTTCACAGTGTACATGCACACACAGAGGGCTATGGGGACATATCAAAGACACATAGGCATTCCATTGCAGCCGCGGCCCGTCCAGGTAAGAACTGTGGGACCAGGTGGGGGGGATTTCGATGGACGATGACGAGGGAAAGTTAATTAATTTTCACTCATCATTGTCCGTCAAAATTCCCCCCACCCGGCCCCACCGTTCTTACCTGGACTGGCCGCGGCAGTTCCGTTTGCACATGGGCTCACATTCTCAATTGTCTTTGTTGACTCTTTCCCTTGGACACATTGAGTTAGCATTCCTGCATTACCTTATTACCATCTATTTTAGATATAAAGGATGTATTGATAATCTGCTAAATGACTACTATGCTTCTTCCAAACATTACATTAAAGGTATTGCACTGAGCAGTATTAGATGCCCCTCTGAGGACTTCAAGATTCCCCCCACATTCCCATGTTTCAGGGCAGATTAGTTACAAAAGCAGTCCAGTCCAACATGGGCATATGCAGGTCCATCAATAAGTTCAAGATGGCCACAGCATTGCCGCTCATTAGGGCGGTCCAGACAATCTAGCAGCAGCAGCAGTCTAGCCTCAGCATGTGCCTTCTTGGTTACGTGTATATTTGTGGCTTTCTCCCCTGCATTTTGTGAGTACGTATTTTTGTTTCTGTCTCAGGGTCAAGATTGGAAGGATCGGCCAATTAATTTTATCTATCAGTAATGCCAAGCTAGATGTATGAATAGGGCTAGAAACATGACTACATTTAGCAGTTAAGCTTATTATAAGATAGCCGTTGTGATCCACGGTGGTTGAGTGCCATTTTTCTGATAGACTCCAGGTGTAACTGATTATCAGAGCACACATTGCACTAATTAAGGACTAGCTTGAGCTGCCTCTCCACCACAGGAGATGCAGTCCACGAATCTAGTTTGGGAAGTCACCAATGAGCATTAGTGTAGGAATAATGCCTTGGGGCATTTGTTGGTATAGTTATTCTCCTTTGCTAGTAATGTAAGATTATCTCGCCCATGTGTTGACAGTGTATTACCTTTGATCTCAGCAAACGTCCAAATTTGCTCCCATGAAGCCTGGATAATCTCCGTTGCCACGTCTGTCTCCCACTTAAAACACTTGGAGATTGATGACTTACATTCATGTATTTACTCTCCTGTTTGTAAGTGGATATATATCGCACTGTGTAAATACACTTGGACAATGAGAAGACTGCATGATATTTTGAACACTTTGTGTTACAGGTACTTTAACGCACACCAGATCACATACCCTGGCTTATAGATGATAGTATCTCTAAGGTTAGAGGGGCATATTATCAAGGGATTTATCTCCGCTTTTTTGGCTTTAAAAGTCAAGAAAGCGGAGATAAAATTATCTCCCTATTACCTAGCTGTTGCTAACACCAGTTAGCGACAGCTAGTAGGAGATAGCGACCATCTTGGGCCCCGCTTTGCATGTCAGAGATATTTATCACTAATGACATGCAAAGTGGGTGTGCCAAGGTGTTAGCGACTGGAAACAGTTGCTAACATCGCTATCTCCTATTACCAACATTTGGAGATATTCGCGCTAAGCGCGAATATCTCCAAAAGCTAACACCTGCCCTGAGCAGTTCTTAGGCATGTTATCCAATGGAAGGTGGATAACATGGCTAAGAACATTAGCTCAATAATGCATGAATATCGCTGACTTTACAGCGATATTCATGCATTTCGGCCAATTTTTATCGCTTAGGAGATAAACCTTGATAATAGCAAGGCTCCTAAGCCATAAAAATCGCCGCAACACGGCGATAAAATTATTGCCGCTAAGCCAACATAGCGATAATTATCGCTAGTTGTTGGCAATATGCCCCAGAGTTCTCTCCATTTCAGAGAGTGTAGTGCACTGCATGGGTTTCAACTACCCATGTTCTATTACAGACTTATTTTCATTTTGTGTTCCTTTCCTTTTTTTAGGATTTTTGAAGTGGATAATCTCCAGTTTTGACTCAATTAACTCTGTGTAGAAGGGTTGAGTAACTATCCCTTAATCTTGCATGGAATGTGTGCGGATGCATAACTCCTGGTCAGTATAGGTTAGGAGTGCAAGGGTCAAAACAGATTAAACATATTGACACTGGCTCAGTAAAGGCCTCTTTGTAACATTCTATGTTTTAACCATATCACAGGGCTCCTCTTATTAAAGAATTGGGTTAAGGGTCCTTAATGATATATATTTAAAATTTTCTGTCCTAAGATCCCACTCAGAACATAGAGACTATCGAAGTGTTCCCTCTCATTGCGAGGTTGAGCCCCCCTGGTGGTGAGTACCTCCCTAGGTGAGCACCCAATGATGAAGCATGCCACATGATTAGCATGTTGGTGTGGGTTTTAGAAAAACACATCTATTGTGCCTTGAGAGCATTAAAGTGCAAGGCATAGCGGCTGCTTGTTTTGGGAGACACCCTCCACTTTTAGTTCATGCATTTCACTTAAGGGTTATCCTGTGACAGAGTAGAAGGGATTTGTAAGTCTGGCCTATATTGCTCATGCTATACATGAAGGTCTAAGCTCAAGGTATTAGAGTTCTAGTATGTTAAAACAAATTGCTAACATACGAAATAGCATAATATTGACTTATGGCAATTACCTTGTGGTGCTGCAAGAGTCAAAGAGTAACTAGAGCTAATCTTCCACAGGAATTACATAGCGACTGTAGGAAATTTGGTTATTGTTGCAGTTATCCCCCACATTTGTGCCCCCTTTTTAGCTACTACATGCGGATTTTTTTAACCTGACAGCGGATTGTGGCCTTCTAACTAGGCCCTAGTGCCAGTGCTCCTTCCCCAAAACAAGGTGTAGTCTAACTGGGCTACAATTGGCTAATGACTTTAACACTCCTGTTGGTCCCTAGTACTGCACCCTAGTACTGCGACCACGGATACTTAGGCATGAGTGCTAAAGAGGGTCCCAAAGGACTGCAGCATATCGTATGCCACCCTAAGGGGCTCACATACAAATTTCACACATGTACCATGCAGGCTGCATTACATGGCGCAATCATGAGTGAAAACATGCCAAAGTCACTGCATCTAACATATATAAGTCACCATTACAGCAGACCTTTCAGCTCTAAGGCAGGGTGCAGTATATTTTATGTGAGGACAAATCTGCATGAGCATGTACACCCCTGTGATGTCTAATTCTATTACTGGAAATAGCAAGTGAGCAGGGAGGACATCTTAAGGTCTGTACTGGGCACTGGTCAAAACGAGTTCTATAGTCACATAATGGCTTCACTGAAACATATGGTGTTTGATATGAAACACCTCGTATTAATAAACCCACACTGATTCCACTGATGGATTTATTAAAACGTGCACCCAGAAGGTACCTTAGAAGTACCCCCTTAAACCCTCAGCCCTCTGGTATGGTGGCTGATTGGGCCAGTCCAGCCTGCTACCACAGGTAAGTTTCTGACCCCCAGCTCTCAGTAGGTCAGGAACAATGTCTGCTCTGTAGGAAGGCATTTTACACCTCCTCTAGGAAGACTGATAAAATAACATTTAAAGACAAGGAGATTCCAAGAGCCCACTGCCTTTGGTAAGCAAATCTGGCTTTCCTTAGTGGTCTAGAGATTCCAACCCCCTGTCCTAGGCCCACTTAGTGCAAGGACAGGTGGAACAATGAGTAGTCATAGAGGCAGGTTCAACCTCAGGATAGTGCCACCCCTAAGATGGCCTGCCTGATATGGATATGAAAGTTAAAAATCAGCCATCTTGGTTATGAAAGAATTAGGAACTCTTGGACAGGGTTATGCCCACTTCCCACTGGAAGTGGTCATAAAGGAAGCATAGTGCCCCCAGAGGTAAGGAGCAGATTGGCTATTACCCTACACATTCCTAATGCCCCAACATCTAGTGTTTATGTGAGCCCCTGGCATCCGGAAATCAGATTCCTGATGACCTAAGAAGAAGAAGGATACCAAAGGACTGTGGAGAAGCAGCTGACTTGGTGACCACCCTGCCGGCCAATCTACTGTTCCGCCAAATTACGTTAAACTTGTCTTGTTCTGCAGCTGCTGTGCGTCCCAACAAAGGTGCAGGAACTCCCATGGGTTAGCAGATCTGCTTCCTTGCATCCTGCTGGCACTCAAAAAGAATTGTGAGGGCTCCGGACCACTGAAAACTGACAACAGCAAGCACCACTGCAAATGTTCTTCCTAGCCCGAGTTGAAGTGGGCCAACAGTGCCAGCATGGTCTTCTCACCCTCCAAAGACAAATCCCACCTTGGCCTTGCCCACAGTGGACTCACTGGCGCCGCTTGCAACCGCTATGTGCAGGACCCAACTACCTCAAGTTTATCCAGTGATAAAAACCCAACATTCCAAAAAACCTCTGCACCCGGTAACCCTGGCCCAAAGAGAAGAAAACCAAAGGTGTCCCCATGTCTCTGAACATCGTCAGACTTGAGCCCCCTGGTCATAACACACCTCTGCACCAGGATGCCTCTGAGCCTCCTGAGGTAACCTGCTGGAATGGCCTTGAAACTTGCCCCATGCTCACCATAAGCCTGTAAGTCACTGTGAAGTCCCCGAGCGCAGTTCATCTTTTCCCCCATAGGATAACATTGGGTACCAAAGCTGAAAAGCACCACTGTACCCAGGCACAACAATGCCGCCCGAGGTGACCTGTTGGTGCTGCCGTGGAATATGCCCCATACTTACCTTAAGTCCAGGCGATTGGTCCCGTAAGACTCTGTGAAGTACCCGTATGCAGTGTATGGGCCTGATTCACAAAGGTAAAGTGAGACGAATGTCTAACTTTATGACTTTCGGTATTCACAAAGGCATTTGCTACTCGTAAATGTCCTTTGTGATACCAAAAGTTGAGCTTTATGACTTTCGGTATTCACAAACGGAATTTATGAGTAGTAAATGCCCTTTCTGAATACCGAAATTTGTACGGTTAGACTTTCCTTTCATTTTACCTTTGGTAATCGCGCCCTATGTCTTTCCTCCATAGGACAGCATTAGCGCTTCAGAAATTGCAGTGTGTCCATTTTTAAAAACATCGATAATTCATAACTCGAAAAGTACTTGCGTGATTCTGATGATCTTGGTATTTAAATTCATATAAAAGTATGTGTTAATTTTATAAATTGTTGTTGGATTTCTTTATAGAGTGAAATCTCACTCACTGCCTTTGTGTGTGCAGTAAATTCTTAGCACTACCCTCTGATATGCCTAACTATTTGCTCACAAAACCAGAAAAGAGAGCATTTGAGATGTAATTTGTGCCTTTGTAATTCCTTTGGGGTTTGCCTGGATACTTTACACAGTGTACCTCTTTTTGGTCCTCTATATAAAGAGCCATCTTCTTACAGTGGTTAAACTCTATACAGTTATTCAAGTCATAGCAGAAGTGCAGTGTACATATACTTAAGGTGGGAATAATTTGTATGTTTAGTTTTTGGACTTACACATTCCATATCACAATACACAGTTCCACAGATATTGCTAAGGGATATTCATTCAGTTCAGTTCAGTTCATCAAGCTTTATTCGGTGCAAAAGAATTGACCATAAAAGCACATATAAAATATACATATACAGAAATCGTTAAAAATTAGATAAAAGGTTTCAATACAATACAGACCAATATGCTAAAATATCATGCTTTTGCGTACACTGATGGATTTCATTAAAAACATGGCAGTATAAAAACAAATATCAGCAGATGTCATGTTAAAAATAAGACTCATTGCCTCATCCACTGTGCGTATCCCATATTTAACAAATAAAGGCTTAAGGTACAAAATTCGGTAATTCAGATATAGTTTACATATAAGTAAAAAGTGCAGAGTGCTCTGTTTGGATGTACCATCACACTGACACGGTCCTTTAGGGTGTTGCTTAATGATAGGCAGAGACACTAGATCATGGACAATTCCAAACCTGAGCCTGGTTAGGACAAACTTGTGCGAAGGCCTCGTTACCAGCACAAGATACAGCGGAAAACCTTCAGTAAGAGAGTATTTACTACAGAAGGAAACAGTTGTCATGGACTGACATGAGAAAGCCCTCTTCTTTGCCATATTGTCCAAAAAGATTGCTTTCACATCTGATTTTGGTATAGCCAGTGCAGCCTTAGGGTCGGCCAAAACATTGAGATTAAATATTTGTGAATAAAAATCTATAACATATCTTATCCACTGGATTTTCCTATACATGTCCAATGAGAGACAATCTGCAATTATAGATCTATTTAAAGTCTTTTCCTCCTGGAGCCAGATAGAGCGCCATAGCATTAGTGGTCTTAAGGCTAAAAGATCATTCAAATAGTTAATGTCAAGTTCCCGATGGATCAATGCAGTGGCGGCTGATGAGGGTAGACATAAGAGTTTCTTTAAAAAGGAATTTTCCTCAAGCTGCAATTTATGAGCACTACTATGACCCCAAATAGCCGCCCCATATATTGCGATACTAGCGCATCTCGCTTGATAAATTTGCAGCATATCTCTTGTTCGTCTGTCCCCAATTTTTGCCGCAAATTTAAAAATACCATGGGCACTTTTCGCCATTTTATTACTGACATTATTAAATTCACTGGACCACTTTCTATCATGGGAAAAAGTTATTCTAAGATAGCAGAAGGAATCAACTGATTGCACCTTATTACCATCAATGAAAAAAGCAGTAGATTTCTTATTTTTAGCCCCACAGGTCATAATATGCATCTTGTCCTTATTGATGAGTAGCTTCCTGTCCCTAATGAACAGAGAAAATCTATCCATCAATCTTTGCAGACCCAACGGGGTCCTAGAAAGAAGCACGGCGTCATCAGCATATAATAACACCGGCAGTGATGCGCCATTTAGCCTGGGAGCGTCTGCTTGAACACCTTTTAAAATTCCATCAATTTCATTGATAAATAAAATAAACAATAATGGAGCTAAAACACAGCCTTGTCTTATGCCGCGTCGTACGTCAAATTTGGGGGTACATTCTCCCTTGGTTCCAAAACGCACACAGGTTTGGAGTTTTTGATACAACCTGGCAAGGAAGAAAATAATACCCTCAGGGGCGCCCATCCGCAGCAAAATAGGCCATAGAATCCCGTGATCAACCATATCAAAGGCGCTGCTTAAATCAGCAAAACATAAATATAAAGCACCGCCTTTAGCTTCTACAGATTTCCCAATTATGAGTTCAAGATTCAAACATTGGTGCAAAGTGCCCATACCTTTCCTAAAACCAAACTGACTTTCGGACAAAATTGCCTTATCTTCAACCCAGTCCTCGAGCCTAGCTAACATGACTCTGCTCATAACCTTTACAGAGGAGTCCAAAAGGGAAATGGGGCGATAATTCTTTGCTTCAGACCGATTGCCTTTTTTAAAAATAGGGATAATAATTGATTCCCCCCATGAGGTCGGTGCTTCAGTGCAAACAGCTGTATTAAATACATTTGCAAGGAGGGGGCTCCAGATCTCCGGGACTGCCTTATAAATGTCTACTGGGACCCCATCGGGTCCTTGGGCCTTCCCCCCCTTGCTTGCACGAATTCCTATCTCGACCTCGGCCACAGTAAAATTTAAAGGTAGTGTGGGCCAATTACATCGTGTAGTAGCTGGACCACAATCTGAGCCAAATATATTGGAAAAATGAGTTACCCAACATTCACTAGAAACATCGGAACTCAGTACAGGGGTATTATCGTCTCTAAGGAAGGGGGAATTAACCGTAGCCCAGAATAAAGTATTGTTGTGAATCTCTGCAGCTAGGTTTAATGATTCCCATGCTTCCTGTTGTAACTCTCTTTTCCTTTTTTTTAATGCAAATTGATATTCTGCTCTTCGTTCAAATATTAGAGTAGTGTTCCTAGGTTTTATGGCCAAGGCTTTCTTTAGCTCTGTTAGTAGCCTGGTGCAAGTATGGTTAAACCAACCTTGTCCATGGCTACTTTTATCTTTAATTGGTCTGGTAAACCTAACGTCAATTGATAAATTAATGTTTTTAAAAGCAGTTAAAACACATTCGGACCCAGTATTATTTTGAAGAATTAGGGTGATGTCAGTTAAACAATCAGAAATGATGTGACCTATTAATTCGTCTGCTCTGTCACCAACCCATTTAACTCTAACACCATTGGTTCTGTGGGGTTCTATGTTGGTGATTGTATGGCCCACAGCAACAGGGCGCTCACTCCATAGCGTGCAGTCTAGAACAATATAGTTATGATCACTCAAAGATGTAACTTCGACCCTGGGGGTTTCACAAAAAGGGGTAATACTCGATGACACAATAACATGATCTATCACCGAGCTTGTCCTCCAGTTTTTAAAAGTAGGGATAATCATCCCATTAACATCTTTGGCAAAGTCCACAATTTCAAGATCATAGTTACTAATACTTTTATACAGGATTTCTCCATAGCTATTGTGCCTGAAGTGGAGGTCTACAACACCAGCATTATTAACAACCCCACAAGCTTTCCGAAAGGTCAATTCACATAAAGAAATATTAAAATCTCCTAACCATATAAAATCAAAAGAAACACCACATTGGACAATTAAGTCGTCAATAGCACTAGCCAAATTTTTTACAACCAATATCCTACTATCATCAAAGAGATTATTATAGTAGTTAATTAGGAGGACGTCTCGACCTTGGTCATTGCGGAGCCACAATAGCTGCACATGAGGTCCCACATTTAAATATTTCACAAGTCTAATGTTTTTATTAATCGACACCAAAATTATAAGACCTCCTTTTGCTCTCCCTGATCCAGAGCTAACTGCCTGTAAATTAAATGATATGAACCCCTCAAAATGTACATCCTCCTGACACCAAGTTTCCTGGAAACACAAAATATCATGGGTGTTGATAAAATCCTTCCAACTCAAAGTGTCCTGTTTGGATTTTAGCCCAGCAACATTCCAACTTACAATAGAGATGCCATTAAATACATTGGCACTGGTATTATTCAGAGGGACAGTATTACCTACAGCAACCTCATTGGTACTATTCCCTGATGCTCCAGGGCCAATACATCTTTCTTTGCTTTGGGTCTCCACCATATTTGGATCGGTGTCAGGAGATAAAACACACGCATCGGGGACCTGGGCAGTAATCAGCTGGCACGAGGCACTAACCCCCGTCCCAGCGAGTCAATCATTGGAATCCAGAGAGCTTAGTGCCTGGAATCTATTCTGGACAGGGATCCCGAACTCCAAAAAGTGATTAGACCGGGGATTTCTATTTCCTGGTTTATGGGGGGGGGTTAATTAAATGACTATAAAAAAAAGCCAAATGGACGTACACATATTTTATCATCCCCGGGGATTATGGATCCAGCCCTTAGCAAAACTGTAGCCGCATGTTGGGGGTGTTTAAAATTAACGATAACACAATCACCCCTACAAGTTTTGCTAGACGTACCTATCCAATCAACCCTTCTGGTGGTTAAAATTTGGTCTGAATAAGTGGTTGGGAAGCCACAGTTATTTTGTAGCCAGGAGACCGTTTTATTTTTTAATGAATCATGGGATTCAGATTGGGGTCTAGTTGGATCAGTCTCATAGAGAAGGACGTTGGTCAAAACTGCCACATAAGGAGCACAGGCTGGAGGTAGATTTACAGGACGTTTTCGTCTAATTGGTTTCGGTGGACCCACCTCATTAACTGCTGGCTTACTCTGTAAAGAGGTGGGAGGTAGATTTGTAGGTAATGAAGCCGACATTACTACCTCTTTAACTGTACCACCCCTTGTCGGTAAATTTATAGGTAATATAGGAGGACCTAGGTCAACACTGATGGGTCTAGACTTTCCATCCATAGCTATATGCGCATCAAGCAACCCCCCTAGTCTATTTACTTCAGATGAAAGCTGATCCAGCTTATCCACCAAAGGTTTGATGATCTTATCAACCTTAGAGTCAATAATGCTAATTAGAAGATCAAACTGTTCGGAGTTCAAAAAAGATGGGGCATTCTTAGTGGTTACATCTTCAACCCCGGGAGAGATTTTTAATACAGTCTCACCTCTATTTTTGTTATTGCGAGTACGGTATCCCCCACGTATAGTGGGTGGTTTCCTGCAGGCTCTTAATGCCCCAGGGGCCGGTGTGTTTTGGACAGGCGATACGCTGGGGGATACAGAGAGAACAGCAGAAATATCTGGGCCAATTTCAGGTTGGACTATAGTTTCTATTGAGATATCAAGGTTGACAAGATCTGGGTGATCATCCGTAAGTGCTATAGTATGAGGAACAGGATCAGGGAGGGTAGAACAGTTAATAGGAAGATTCTCCTTCCCTAACGACATGCTACGCTCCTTATTGATTTGGCTAACCACTTTCACAAGATAATTGTCCATAGTGGCTGTTACTGGAGGATTTTTAGAGGCCTTTTGTTTAGACATTGTATATTAAGAAAAACAAAATGACCAACTAAAAGTAAAGAAAACTAAATATAAAATGTCAAGGAGACAAAGGTTACATGGACTACAACCAGGCTGAATTAAGTGAATCAGCAATAATAACAATAGTAAAAATATAAAACCTTAGTATACAGTGCAAGACAGGGCAGTCACAATCCGATGTGGAAATACCTAGCCGGAAAAATCAAGGGCGGGGCCCAGCCCAGCCTCGGCCAGTCCCGGACTGTCACAGACTGTCCGCCCTTAGTCCGGGCTTCGACCGGCTCCTCCCGCGCGCGTCCCGCGATTGCGGGAGGCGTTCGTTGCTTATCAAGCGCCTCCGGGCGCGGTGTAGCTGGCATCAGGTGTGCGCCGCCGGGGCACCTGGGGAATGTAGTTCAGCCGTTTCCCTCACGGCGTTGGCGGGACACACTCCTTCGGCAGGACACACTCCGCAGCGGCCGTTTCCCTCACGGCGTAGGTCTGGCTGCAAAGCCTGGTAAGTTCTTCCCCCTCTGAGCGCTCGGCGCTCGTTGCTTATCAAGCGCCTCCAGGTGCGGTGTAGCTGGCGTCAGGTGTGCGCCGCCGGGGCACCTGGGGAATGTAATTCAGCCGTTCCCCTCACGGCGTTGGCGGGACACACTCCTTCGGCGGGACACACTCCGCAGCGGCCGTTTCCCTCACGGCGTAGGTCCGGCTGCAAAGCCTGGTAAGTTCTTCACCCTCTGAGCGCTCAGCGCTCGTTGCTTATCAAGCGCCTCCGGGCGCGGTGTAGCTGGCGTCAGGTGTGTGCCACCGGGGCACCTGGGGAATGTAGTTCAGCCGTTCCCCTCACGGCGTTGGCGGACACACTCCTTCGGCGGGACACACTCCGCAGCGGCCGTTTCCCTCACGGCGTAGGTCCGGCTGCAAAGCCTGGTAAGTTCTTTCCCCTCTGAGCGCTCGGCGCTCGTTGCTTATCAAGCGCCTCCGGGCGCGGTGTAGCTGGCGTCAGGTGTGCGCCGCCGGGGCACCTGGGGAATGTAGTTCAGCCATTCCCCTCACGGCGTTGGCGGGACACACTCCTTCGGCGGGACACACTCCGCAGCGGCCGTTTCCCTCACGACGTAGGTCCGGCTGCAAAGCCTGGTAAGTTCTTCCACCTCTGAGCGCTCGGCGCTCGTTGCTTATCAAGTGCCTCCGGGCACGGTGTAGCTGGCGTCAGATGTGCGCCGCCGGGGCACCTGGGGAATGTAGTTCAGCCGTTCCCCTCACGGCGTTGGCGGGACACACTCCTTCGGCGGGACACACTCCGCAGCAGCCGTTTCCCTCACGGCGTAGGTCCGGCTGCAAAGCCTGGTAAGTTCTTCCCCCTCTGAGCGCTCGGCGCTCGTTGCTTATCAAGCGCCTCTGGGCGCGGTGTAGCTGGCGTCAGGTGTGCGCTGCCGGGGCACCTGGGGAATGTAGTTCAGCCATTCCCCTCACGGCGTTGGCGGGACACACTCCTTCGGCGGAACACACTCCGCAGCGGCCGTTTCCCTCACGGCATAGGTCCGGCTGCAAAGCCTGGTAAGTTCTTCCTAATATTCATTCACTTTTACAGTTTTGTGCAGAGCCCTCATAACAAGTTACTAAAGACATCTATTTGCCTTTGGGTAGTCATCAAATCCTACATACATCATTGATCAGCATACGTGATGAGTCAGAGTAGTGGAGGCCAGTGGAGGGGTCTGTTACCAATCATATTTCTTGAAATAAACAATCTATTATAGTTTTATTATTACGAATACTGTTGTGCTCAGTTAAATGAGGCTGTCTCTCACTTGTTGGACTGGTGCACCCATCACTTTGTCATTTCACTGTCTTGTCCAAGTTGGGAACAGCATTTGCTGCACCTTTGCCCACAAGGACTGCATTGGTCAGACAACGGACAATTCATGGAAGAGTTCAGCTATCTCAGGCTTAACATCCCTGACTGGAAAGAGACTGTAAATAACCACTTGCACAACATCACGAGAAAACCTTGGTTGGACAAGTTGCCTACTAGCACACACAGAGGGTCTGAGAATCTCCTGTGACCTTCTGTGGTGGCAGAGGCCCATCCTGAACTGACCCCTGACACCACTACCCTTTTTCAAGCATAAAAGGCGACATATCAGTGTATCAGGGAACCTTCGGTGGAGCTCAGAGTTTACTACTTACCAATTCAAAGAGTGATAGTGGGTTTCCCTACTGGTGTTGCTGTATTCCTTAAATGTATGCTCTTTGTGGTTCACTTGTTCCAGTCTTGTGTCTCTTACTTCCATAGGAGTGAATAACAGCATTACGCTATTAGCAGTCTTGACCCCCTGACCCTTGTGGCTTGTTCAGTCTCCTCCTCTTGCTGTGGAGGGTGTAGTCTGAATTAGACAATAAGCAACGCAGAAAGTGTTTCAGAATAGAGTCTAGCCTGTTTCACTCTTATCCAAATTGGCTTTCCCTGGTTGTACCTCTGGCCCTAATATTCCTGTTTCTTCCAAAGTGTGGGTGGTCGGCCCGTGTTTTAGGTTAGTGCTTTTTGTGCTCAGGCGCTCTAGTTACCTAGATGTCGGCCCATACATTTCTGACATGCAAAAGCACATTAATAATGCAGGTCAAAAAAAGCTAGATCTTGCATAAAAGGTGTGTGTGTGTGCAGGCACGCATATATGTGTGTAGTCATATTAAGCAAGTAATACAAGCCGTTGTTTCATTAAACCTTGTGGATGCTACTTGGAGACAATATAGTTCTTTCTAGGCTCATCCACATCATTATCCTCCCAGAGTTTTAGGCACAGCTTAACTGCTTGGCTCTCTAGCCTCCTTCATTTGCTATTAGGCTTTTCTCTTAGACCTATGTGTGTGAGTGGGTGTGGGTAAATGTTAAAAGTTCAGCAAATGAATCAGAGTATTCCTGTGTTACTCTGCCAGGCACATTTTGCATCAATAAATTATTTATCCTGCTATACACTTGCTGGATTTTCTCGCACATAAAGGAGCAGATCAGCTCTTTGGCCATAAAGGACAGCACTACCAAGTTTTTTTCAGGAAGTCTCATGGCCGACAGTCACAGGCTGCTCAGAATTCATTAGGTATCATGGTTGGTTGTGTATGTGATGAAGTGGTTGACATAGAAACTTTACAGCATGTGCCTGTTAGTCAGACCCTTGTCCCCGGAGGCACCACATGCTGCGCTACCCTCCCTGATGGCTTTTTCACCCACTGATCTTCCTGAGTCACTGAAGATCCTTGAGGCCCTGAAGTCAGGTTCTCCGACTGACCCCTGTGCTGCCAGGCTTCTGGCCTTGGTTGCAGAGATGGTGAACCATGAAGGTAACAAACTTACCAATCTATCCCTTCAGGAGGCCCAAGTTCCTTTAGTATGGAAGCAGGTCAAGATCCTGCCCCTTTTGAAGAAACCTTCACTGGATCCGCTGAACCCAGCTAATTACCACCCTATCTCCCGCTTACCTATCATGGCAAAAGCCTGTGAAAAAGTGGTCAACAAACAACTCAGAGACTTTGTCGAGAGCGCTGGTTTACTTCATCCCGCTCAATCCGGATTCAGAGCCACCTACAGCACTGAGTCGGCCCTGGTGGAAGTCTCGGAAGCTATTCTGGAGTGTCTGGATGCTGGCAGGAGGGCAGCTCTTATTTTGTTGTATCTCTCGGCAGCATTTGATACCGTCCCCCAGTCTGTTGCTTACCTGACTTGCGAGTTTCGGGATCTTAGGTGCTGCCTTGAGCTGGTTAAAATCCTTTTTCGAGAGGCGTACACAACAAGTTTGGCTTCCCCCGTTCTCCTCCCCACTGCAGGATGTGATTACCGGGGTGCCGCAGGGGTCCTCCTTGAGCCCCCTTCTATTTAATCTTTAAGTTACTCCCTTGGTTTACTTGGCTGAAGAGCTGTGAGCCAAAATTATAGCATACGCTGACGATACACAGCTTATGTTCACCTGGGGAAAAACAGAGTGCTTCACGTCCTTGGCCAAAAATTGCTTGGCAGCAGTCCCCCCCCAGTTCAGAGATACTCTATGGCGAGCTGATTTTCCCCTGCCAGCCTTAACGGGGCAATCTGCAAAACATTTGGGAGTCTGGTTCGAGGAGAATATTTCCTTTTCCACCCAGATCAAGCAGTTAGCAGAGAACTGCTTTGGGGTGCTAAAAACCCTCAGGAGATTCCTCCCTCTTCTTCCCAGAGCAGCTAAGGAGACTGTGATGCGGGCCCTGATGCTCTCTTAGCTCAATTACGCAAATGCACTGTACACTGGTTTGCTGAGCTATTTTCTCACAAATTACAGGCTGTCCAGAATGCTGCTGTGAGACTTGCCTTTAACATTCCGATGAGAAGCAGTGTTCGACAGGATTTGGATCTTCTCCATTGGCTGCCTGTGACCAAGCGAGTCAAGTTTAAAGCCTTGACCCTGCTTTGCACGCTCTTGGTTTCTGGTCTATGCCCCTGCCAGATATCTTCGCTTATCATCTCAATTCTTGGCCCATATCCCTCGCTTTCGGCTCACTGAATGGGGGGGGGGGAGGGAGCTCACTTGCTGTTAGAGTTACCACGGCCCGGAATTCACTTCCCCTGGCCCTCTGTAGTATCCAAGACTTCTGTCTATTAAAAAAAAATTGAAGACTTACCTTTTTGATGAACTGAGCATCTGTCTTCCCGTGAACACCCGCACTCCTCTCAGGCTCGCGCCGGGACACTCCCATGTGTCAAATCCAAATAACATTACATCTGTTCACCCGTTGGACTAAAGGTCAATTGTAGGAGGTGGTTATATGAAATTATTAAATTGAGTCTCAATCAGTTTTGACACACTATTGTTTATGTACGATACAGCCTTAGAATAATGTTCCTCGCTATTAGTCTTACATTGGTTTGTCTACTTACAAAGTACAATACAAAATCAATCAACTAGCAGGGCAAGCCTTCCTAAATATATCATGTATAAGATTGCAGAGCAAAGCCTCCAGTGATTAAGATAATTGCGAAGGCAACTACCTCTCTTCAATTTCTCATTCCTGTACTTTGTAATGATTCGAAGTCTTTAACTTGTATTCTTCTCTCATTGCACCACTTTTGTAGCTATGAATGTGGCACCTAGGGAAATGGCATTTATAATCACTTCTCAAACTGTTAATCAAGAGTAAACAATGTTGTAAATGAGTGTAGCTTACTGATCAGTGGAGAGATGCGTTCATCTGGTGAACCCCGGGTACCTTACGATCTATGGTTTTCGATGCATTTAACATTTTCTAACATCTTTTCCAAAAAAGGTGCAGTGTGGATGTAAATAACTAAAACAGATTCCAATGGAGTTTGAACAAAAAAGACGCCATAATTTCAGCAAACCACAGATCCCTCTCCTTCAGAGACGTTTTACTTTTAAGTCTTGGGCAAAGTGGGCTCTGGCCCAGGGCCCCATTCCACGGGGCCCCTGTTAGAACCAGCTCTATTCTGCTGAGTCGTGCCCTGATGATTCTTAAACTGATAGTTTTAAATACCACTTTCCTTTGCTTTATTTTCAAATTGGGTGATATGTGTGTGTGTCTATTACAGAAATAACTTTGTAGAGAATTGTTGTGTTTATGTTTTATGCAACATCCATAAAATAGTTTCTTTTAGATGAAATCAGGAACTCACACATGGAAAATGGGAGGGTGTCACAAAGATTATTTGCAATAATATTAGTGAGCTGCTGCTGTGTATTGAAAACATCTCAATCCCTGAATATTACATGTAAACACTTTTAGAATTTGTGTCCGTGTGGCCAAAGAAATTCAAAACTCTAACTCACAGGGGCCCCCAAAATATGCTTGGCCCAGGGCCCCCAAAATCCTTAAGATGTCCCTGATTGACTCACTTCGAGTTCCAGCAAATCTTCTTTGTGTTATAACCTCAAGTTTGTGTTTGCTTGATGTTCTGGAGGACTTCCTTGATTAGACTCCGATTTTTCAGAAGATAAAAATCATGGGCAACCAACTGACCGGAGTAGAATTCTCCCTGCACACAATCGAATAGAATTAGTTAACACTTGGGAGGCATATAGTCACTAACCCCTTCTTTTGCAAACAGGTGCTTGCAGAGTGCTTTTCGCTTGCAGTTGCAATACAAACAGTACATTTGTATATATTTTCCGAAGAAAAGCGTACCCCTTTGGAACTTTGCTTTAGATCTTAGGGCACGTACAAACATATTTAGAAGACGTACATGAATGAGTGCACTGCATCCTCAACTAGCCTGACGTCATTATAATTATGTGGAAAGCTGGGCCGAATTACACAAACTGCCCGAGTGATGCTAACTTGCCCTAGGGTGCTCTTTTTGCCCAATGTTATAATGGTGCAGGCATTAATTGTTTTGAGATATAATTATGTTTACGCCCTTTTCCTCGGCTCTCCAGTATCTGCTCTAGAATCTACCAAAGCTGTTCTACATTCTGTTGCAAGACTGATAATTGGAACAAAAAAGAAATTAATTCACATTACATCTATCTTAAAGAACTTTGTCACTTGGACGACAGGAAATAATAAGATCGACAATGATAGTCTACAAAACCCTACATCCGCACCGACCTGGATATCTGCACAAAGTGCTAAATATTGCAGGGACTGCCAGAAAACTCAGAAGCATAAAAACCGCAACTTTAGAAACAAAGAGTTTACTATAAACTATGAGGCACTGTTTTGCAAGCTTTCTCAGTATTATATCCAGCATTATGGAAAACTCTACCGGTCACTATCGCAATTCCGCAAGAAGTTGAAACCTCTTTCTTTAAGCTTCTTCTGCTGTAACAAAAAAATATGGCATACTGTCAGGGCCATTTCTCCTCACCCTTCCGTTTAACATATACGGCAATCTCTAATTTAGCATCATAGGACAGTCTCCCGGCTGAATCGAGATATGCCTCTTTTCGTGAACTCTATTCTTTTCACCCACCCTCTAAGATATGCCTTGATGTCTCTCTCAACATCTCACTGTTATAGTTCTCTTCTCACTCTCTTGCCTGACCCTCAATTCTGCCGCTTTATTGCTGTGGCCTGCTCCAAATTAGCCCAAGTTTCATTCAGCCTGTAATGATGTGATCGATATTTAAACTGTTTCTAGTAAAATGTTCAGCATTAGTTGTTTAACTGTACAGCATGGTGATACGCTTACACTACTGGTCACATGCACATAAAAAGAATGCTTAATAGATATTATACATTGTAATGTTGTGCTAATTTTCTCCATTTTTTGGTTTTTGGTAGTCATTTCTGCTTTTGTCAAGTAGAATAAATGCTTATATTTTGTCTTTGTAGCACCATAAAATCTAGATTTGTTTTCCATCTTTCTGAGCAGCCTAACTTAAACACCTCCCAAAGCAGTAGGAAGGGACCTGAGTAAGCCGCAAGGGTCAAGAGTAAGCCACAAATGTTATGGGAATGAGACTGCTAACAGCATAATGTTGTTAATCACTCCACTAGAGGGAAAAGATATGACACGGGAGCCAGTTTACCACAAAGAGCATGTCACAACCACCACTCACCTGAAAACCAGGTACTGCAGGAACGAAGAGAGCCTCCTCTCTCACCACCAAACCAACCCTCCACACAGAGTTGCTCAGTATGGGCAATTGATTCCTAGGGGAAAGGGGAGAGAATTTACATCACTCACGATGCTTTCAGGATTTGAAGGGATGGAACGAGACTTGACGTCAACAGGGGATGGTGACCAAACGAAAACGGAATCAGATGGCGACTGCGGGATGACCTTCAGTAGGTCCCGAAAAACATAAAAGTAAAAGATATTTAAAAGGTGAGAATCCAATAAAGGAACAATAAGTAATCCTTATTCAATGCAGTAGGAAAGAAAACTAGAATTGTACTCTTACCCTGGAAAACGCCTTATAGTACTGTAGGTTATTGTCCACTGCAAAGGAATGTTCCCATTGGTCCATTTAGCACAAACAACAAAACAGAGTCTCGGGGTATCTCGCATTGGAGGTAGTGCCGCCGGGTCCTGCCCTGCGCCTCTGTGAGAAAATAAAAGGAATCAATGGATGGCGGTACTTACCGCTGGGAAGTAATTGTCTCGCAGTTCTTAACAAATAGTGATGCATGTAAGCGCTTACAAATGATGCTTCTGTAGGCTTTGCGGCTCATGCCGCGTTCACGAATCAGACACGGTTGTAACCGTATTGTCTTTTATCCTCACGGCTTCCACTGCATTTGCGGATTTCCTCACGGCTCGGCCGCGCACACAATGGTTAGGGGCGGTTGCTGCGTTCTGTTTTCCTCCCAGCTCCGGCGGTGTTTCAGTGTTTAGCGGCGGTTGACGCATTGGGAGGGAGGGGTGGGGGGGGTGAGCAGACCACCAGACCAAATTGAGAGTGTGAAAAAGGCCGCTTTATTGAAACAGGTGCATATTCACAACGATACAACCCTGGCAAACGCCTTACAAAACTAACCTCACTAATTAAACTATTACCTTAAAAACCCCAAACTTCAGGCCCGCCCCTAATACATCACAATCCCCGCCCCCACCCTGCACAACATAATTACAATTCAAACAATACAAAAACTGCATAATCATTTAAACATTATCCCGACCCAAAAGCACATTCCCAAATTGCCCACCAACAACTTACGTTAACCAAAACCGTGTAACCACCCCACGAAACATCTATTTCAACATCTCCAGCCATAGCCCCATTTTAACAAAACCCAACAACCTTCATGTCCCTGCTGGCAAAGATCCCCCAATTTCCGCACGGCACCTGTTCCAAGCGACAATGTACAAAATATAACCAATATCCACCTGTTCCCACAAACGACCAAAATATAAATCGATAATAATAAATATATAAAAAGGGAAATTGAAAGAAAATAAGCTAGAAAATTATATTCCCATTTCTTATTCATAGGGGAGGAAATTAATTCTAATTAAACTATGTGCTCCCGGCCACCAGGTCACCTAGCCTAAAATGGTGGCCGGGAGGAGGAGCCAGGAGCCTATATAGTTGGGCTCCCCTGGTAGGGAAAAAAGAGCCCAAAAAACAGCCCAAACCAAGCCCAAATTGAGCCTGCTCCTAGACCCCCCCACGTGCCCCTCCCAAACAGCCCGGGGGGGGACCTCCCTGTGGTTGGCTGCCCCCCCCAAGCCCCCCTTGGGAGGGAGGGGTGGGGGGGGTGAGCAGACCACCAGACCAAATTGAGAGTGTGAAAAAGGCCGCTTTATTGAAACAGGTGCATATTCACAACGATACAACCCTGGCAAACGCCTTACAAAACTAACCTCACTAATTAAACTATTACCTTAAAAACCCCAAACTTCAGGCCCGCCCCTAATACGTCACAATCCCCGCCCCCACCCTGCACAACATAATTACAATTCAAACAATACAAAAACTGCATAATCATTTAAACATTATCCCGACCCAAAAGCATAACATCACATTCCCAAATTGCCCACCAACAACTTACGTTAACCAAAACCGTGTAACCACCCCACGAAACATCTATTTCAACATCTCCAGCCATAGCCCCATTTTAACAAAACCCAACAACCTTCATGTCCCTGCTGGCAAAGAACCCCCAATTTCCGCCACCCAGAAAAGAGGGGGGGAAAGGATTGCAACCCTCTCTTTCTGCCCCCCAGAAAACTACTCACAATAGACCACCTAAACTTCATCCAATAAAATTCTGAATTTTCAAACACCGGGAAAGCACCTCTCTCAGTTCCAATAAATATAAATCCATCCCAATTCGAGACAAATGAACCCCATCACTGCGAAAAAACTCCAGAGTATCATAACGAATGTCTTTATGAGACACTCGCCCAAAGCCTAAATCCCTGCAGAAACGAGAGACCTCCAAATTCAACTTCCTGCGCGCTTTATCAACTGCCCTGGGCTTAATCGCACCCCTCCAAGATCTACGGGGGACCAATTCGGTCCACAAAACATGACAGCCCGACCACTGTTGTTTTATAAGGGAAAGATCTTTCTTCATAGTTCTCAAGAGAACCACCCCTTTTACCCCACAAAGATCATTTTCACCGAGGTGTACAAACAAGACGTCCGGACAAATACCACCTACCAACCATGAATTCAAAGCAGGAATAAGCTCCCTCCAAACCATACCCCCCTTACCCTTCCAAACAACATTAAACAGACGATTATTGAAACCAAGAGAAAGACCAAAATAACTTTGTTGAGCTTGAACTTCCGCACGCCTTATGAAAGAATGCCCAACAATCCAGATCGTCATAACAGGTGAACGGGGGCCGGCCACAGAACCTGAAAAAGAAAAGCAGCATCAAACCTTAAGAAAACTTATCAGACGCAGGCGCAGCACCAGGATCATTCCGCACATAGCGCTGAAAACAGTTGGAAGACCACCGCCCTAAGGACATAATATCCTGCTGCGACCAACCCCTATTATGCGCCTCCGTTGCCGCCCCAATCCTGAAAGAATGCGTACCATACTGACTTTCATCCAAACCAAGTAAACGCAGAGCTCTCCGCAGCACCATACGCAGTTGATATTCAGTCACCCCAGAACCATCCAAGTGTTGAAAAACAGCTACCTCAGTAACCGTCCCCGAACCAGCCTTCAAACGCCTAGCCCACCGCAGAGGGCACGTCTCAGGAGGAGAAGATGCCTCCAGCCAAATACCCTTCCCCTTGCTTCTCTGATCAGTTTTTGCACGAGCTAGCCAAATATGCAACCCATTCTTAGAAAATCGAACGTCCCCCCACCCCACCCCACCCGTAACTTTAGAACCCAACAATTCCGACACTCTTAAAGCACCGAAAAACATCCACACCATGAGAGTCGAAAAGAGGCAAACCTCAAACTCATCCACACAAACAGAGGGCAAAGCTTGCAAAACTCGGGTCAAGGTCTGCCATGACAAAGGTTGTCGGACCATCCGCTCCCTACCCCGCTCCCTGGACCAACCCTCCAGCATACGTTTACCAACCTCCCCTGCAGAAGGAGGATAACCCCAAAGCAATTTGCCCATGAACACAATACCAGCTAATTTACCTGAAATTGTTACACGAGTCAGACCTTTATCCATCAAGTGAAGAATAAACTGCACCACATCCTCAGAACGTCTCCAACCGGGTACGCGCCAGCAAGCTCCAGACTCTAAAAACTCTTTCCAAGCTAATTCATATGCCGTCCTAGTGGAAACTGCCAAGGAACCTACCACCAACTGTAAGACCCTGTCTCGCCCACAGTCCAAAGATGTTCTGGCATGGGGGTCGGCGTCCTGTCCGCCTCCGAGGCTAACCCATGGAATCTCTCCCACTGTGAACGAGACAAAGCATCCGCAATGTCATTGTCCACACCAGGAATGTGCAAGGCCTTAAAACTGATGTCATATTTCAAGCACCCCAACACAAAGACCCGCAAGAGCTTCAAAATTTGTGCATCCCTGGCTGACTGCCTATTGATGATGTCTACCACAGCCTTATTATCAATGCGAAACAGGACTTTTTGTGAGCAAGCTCATGACCCCACAAAGTCAAGGCAACCACCACCGGTAACAGTTACAGAAAGGCAATACTCCTACCCCCGTTCTTCCACAAAGCAGGCCACTGTTCTGCACACCATCTGCCCTGCCAGTAAAGACCGAAACCATCACTGCCTGCAGCATCAGAAAAAATTTGGACTTCCCAGACCCAATCTTCTTCCCTGTACAAAGGGATTCCATTGAAAGAATGTAAAAATGCTACTCACATCCGCAAATCTTCCTTAACTCCTGCTGATAAGCGAACATGATGGTGAGGCAAATAGCGTCCTGATAAAGCCCTACCTAGCCGCCTGCAAAAGGTTCTGCCTGCCCTGACCACCCTGCAAGCGAAGTTAAGATGGCCTAACAGCACTTGAATGTCTTTGACTATCACTTTTGACTTAATCAGCATGGAATGTAAGAGTTCCAACATTTTAGCCTTCTTTTCCACCGGTAAACGTGCTTCCATAGCATGAGAATCTATCTCAATACCCAAAAAAGACGTGGTCGCGCAGGGGCCCATTGTCTTTTCCGGAGCCAACGGTACACTTAAGAAATCCATCAGAGTCTGGAATGTCCACAAAGCATTCTGGCATGCCGAGGAATTGGGAGCGCCCACAAAAAAGAAGTCGTCCAAATAGTGTGTTACTAGCTGGTGTCCTGAACAATCAGTGAAAAGCCATTGGAGAAAAGTGCTGAAAGTCTCAAACAGTGCGCAAGAGATGGAACAACCCATTGGTAAAGCCTTATCAACATACCATTTCCCATGAAACTGGATCCCCAAAAGATCCCAATTCCCGGGATGTACTGGTAGCAAACGAAATGCGGATTTTATATCGCATTTTGCCATTTCGGCATCAGGGCCGGCAGTCACAACCAGGGCCATGGCCACATCCACTGAAGAATACGATACTGAAGCAGCTTCGCCATCAATGAAGTCATTGACCGAAGAGCCCTCCGGCCATGACAAGTGTTGAATTAAACGAAATTGCCCAGCCTCTTTCTTTGGGACTACACCGATGGGGGAAACAATGAGATTCTCCAAAGGCCAATCATCAAAAGGACCTGCCATTCTTCCCTCTCGCACTTCTTTATCCAATTTGTCTTGCACTACAACCTTATGCTCATCGGCTGACAATAGATTCTTGGACCACCGCCGCAGCCGCGGTCCTGTATAGCCAAGCCGAAAACCCTCCCGAAAACCATCCAGCAACAACTTACAAGCATCAGCATTCCCATAACCTCTCAGAGCCACTGCTAGCTGACCAACTCTAACCGGAGTACGAGCCTTTGGGCCCAGCTCCTTGAGTGTTTTTCCCTCCCCTATAAGGCTGAGGCTGCGGTGCAGGACCAGGGGCATTGTTAGGCTGTTGCGACCATTGTTGACTCCCTGGTACCCGAAGTCCCCAACACTTGGCCAATGCATGTTTCTTCCCACATTGAGAACATTCATGCCTGAACTTACAATATTCTCTGGGGCAGTGACCTTTGTTAAAATCCCAACAGGTCCCAGTGGCAGGTTGAGTTGACGTGGCTGTACCCACCCCTCCCCGGGTGAGCTTCCCCTGAAAGGGCCGGTAAATTAACGGCAAACCGCTAGCAGTAAAAATCATTTTGCCACCAGCCGAGGCACCCATAGTGTGTTGCCACAAGTCTGTGTCCAACTCCCCCCATTTTGCCTCAGGATCCCAAGCCAACCGTGCCCGGAATTCCTCATCATACTGCGCCCATGCAAAACCACTACCCGTTATCTGCGCTTTTCTAATCACGTCCATATATTTAAATATGGCAACGCAGCGCTCAGGGAATTTTTCGCAGTAGACACTAGCATATATTAGAAATGCCGCTGTCCAGTTTTCTATCGTCAAAGGAACCTTGGGGCGCTTAGCCAGCTCGTACTCCTACATTTACATTTTACATTTATTCCAAATTCTTTCTTTAGTAGCTAACATTAAATGGGCGCCCAAAGGTTTCGTAACGCCCATGTAAGGTAATTTCTTTATCTTAAGCTCCTTACTATGTGGTGGATCTTTACCTACCTCCATGGGCTCAGTATCAGTGCCAGAATCAACCTTCGCACCCATACCCCCATCACTCGTACCCACCCCATGATCTGTGACATAACGACCCTTGTGAAGCTTAACGGTCAAACCTTCTGAAACTGGTTCACTACCCGTACCCACAGACACCATTTTTGGTTTGGCCCGTGGTACAGAACACTCACCTGGTTTTAATAGAGGAACTTGAGCCGGCCGCACTCTCCATGCCAGATGCTCCACATCAACGACCGTCCGAGGAACCCTCGCTGGGGGGCCGCTCTCTCGAGCAGGTCTGGAAACCACAGGATTCGGACGCACCACCACTGGTGCCTGTAAAACAGTATCAGAAACGTGAAAATGCCCCCCCTGGAACCCTCATCACGTAACTCGCCCTCCTCAGGGCTGTCATCATCGTAATCCAGCACTAACGATTCCTCCAACCTCGGAGGGGCAAACACCACTGACGGACTTTGAAAACCCACATGGGCCTTACCAGCCCTGACTGAAACACGAGGCGGGGGAGCCGACTGGACCTGTCTGTACTCCCCCAAACGTTGACCACCTTTGTACAACGTATCCAAAGACAAATCTCTGCTATGATGAGATAAAGACGTTGGGGCCAGCGAGGACGCGCCGGACCTGCTTCTGCCGACCCCGCTGCGAACCTGAGAAAAGGAAGTTGGGGCCAGCGAGGACGCGCCTGACCTGCTGTTTCTGACCGCGCCAAGATCCTGAGTGAAGGACGTTGGGGCCAACGAGGTCGCGCCAGACCCGCTGCTGCTGACCGCGCCGAGATCCTGATTGAAGGATGTTGGGGCCAACGAGGTCGCGCTGAACCTGCTTGAGTTGACCACGACGGGGTCCCTCGCCGGTACGGGGTATGCCGCGCCAGGCTCCACCCTCCCTTCTCCTCGGTGCCACTGGGTCGCACTACGCCCTACCGAGTCTGCCGCTCCACGACACTCCTTGACCTGTGAAGAAAAAGGCTGGACTGATGTGCCGGGAACTTTACCACCAAAACTTCCAAACATATCCGTACCCCTAGCCACACAAAACCCAGACTCCTGAAATTGTGGCTGACCAGCCGGACGAAAAGCAGACCCCTTAGACTGAACAGACAAAACTTGCCGAGGAGGAGACTGTTCCACTACTTCATCACCACTACTCCATTCCAATAACTCCTGAACAATCTGAGACGCGGGACCTAAAACCTGCCCACCACGCCCCTCCTGCTGTGTATCAAACAAGGACTGCTCCACCCTCTTAGAAGGTCTGCCCCCCACAGGCAAGCCCGGAAACTTCAAAGTGCCCCCAAAGCCACTCAACATGTCAGTCCCCTGTATAGGTGTAACACCGCCCGCAGCACGAACCCCCTCTGCCCAAGACGGAAACACATCCAAACCTTCCCAAGACCTAGCACCCACCTGTCGACCGCCACTCCCTTGCCCAGAAGAAAAAACAGCACCCTCAACAGCAGGCTGACAGAGCCCTATACCGGACCCCAAAACATGAGAAGGGGTGCACAACATAACACGACCAGCATCCAGTTCCTGGGAACCATCCCCCGCCCGTCCTCCAACCTGCGCCCACTCCCCCTCCCCCACAGAGCCACTTAGCACAGACACCACCTCCCCACAAGTAGATACAGGAGGGGAAAATAACAGTGGGCTAACAGGTACAAATTCAACTCCAGAAACCAGCTGCCCAGCCTGCACCTCAACATTAGCATTATGTTCCACATACAATTGCTTCCTAGAAGCACGAACCGGCGTAGAACAACGTTCTCCCCCAGTCCCTGCACTCAGTATCAACAATTCCGACGTGTCGCAGGCACCAGGAGCCCCAAATGCTGACTGAACAGAAATTTGCCCCACCGGCCCTTGAGCTGGCAACACAGAAACCTCACGCGCGTGCGGAGACAAAAAACTCAACTGCGCACGCGCGTCAACCGCCGGCGCTCCTCCCGCCGGCTCTTCTCTGAAGGAAACGGAGGCAGAAACAGAGCGCTTCCTGCCTCCTCGCTTAACGGTCCGCTTGCCTCTCGCAGCGGGAACCGAAAGCGAACGCACCCGCGGCACCACAGGGACAAGGGGAGCAGATGCCCCTCCCTCCCCCACCTCCGCCATACTACATAAATGCGCCCCGGCGTGCAGCGCCACCACAGATCCAGGGGCCGCTCTCCTAGAGCGCGGGCGGCCCCTGTCACTTACCGGTTCACGACGCGACCGCTTCGGGGACACACAAGCCGCAACCACCGCAGCAACACCAGCTGAGGCCCGCCGCTGAGGACGCGACGGCCCAGCTGCCTCCCCTATCACCAAATCCAGGCGTCCCGCTTCGCTTAGAAGGCGGATTACCTCTAACACGCGATAATCTTCACCTGACATGTCCACAAAAAACACGAACCCTACTCTCAAAATTAATTCTAATTAAACTATGTGCTCCTGGCCACCAGGTCACCTAGCCTAAAATGGTGGCCGGGAGGAGGAGCCAGGAGCCTATATAGTTGGGCTCCCCTGGTAGGGAAAAAAGAGCCCAAAAACAGCCCAAACCAAGCCCAAATTGAGCCTGCTCCTAGACCCCCCCCCACGCGCCCCTCCCAAACAGCCCGGGGGGGACCTCCCTGTGGTCGGCTGCCCCCCCCAAGCCCGCCTTCTGTTTGCCTCGCAGCTCCGGCCGTATTTCAAGGTTTTAGCGGCGGTTGCCGAGTTCTGTTTACCTCGCGGCTCCGGCCGCATTTCTATGTTTAGCGGCGGTTGCCGCATCCGGTTTGCCTTGCAGCTCCGGCCGCATTTCAATGTTTAGTGGTGGTTGCCGCATTCCGTTGACCTCGCGGCTCTGGCCACATTTTCAATGTTTAGCGGCGGTTGCCGCGTTTGGTTTGCCTCGCGGCCTTGCGGCTCCTGCTGCTTTTCAATGTTTATCCTTTGTGGCCCCGGCCGCGTACTCCAGGTTGCAAGAGGGAAACAAGTAGGGAACAAGGGGAACAGAGAGAGATGCACCAGCGTTCTCTCGGGGCCTGAAACAAGAGTTCCATTAAAGCCAAGCACTGGTGTCAGATATGGGAGGGACTTAAATAACAACCTCGCCTATCACCTGACAAGCTAGAAACCAGTCAGTGGGAGAAGTAACAAAAGAATAAAGGCAGTAACAGGACGGGAAACAGAAAAAATAGGGAAAGTGGTAACATCGCATATGTTGTAGATAAGGAGTAGAGCAATCCATTACAGAGGCAAACAATGACTCCGGAAACTGATAAGTATGAAACCCTGAGCTTTGCCAATGCTCACAGAAACAGGGGCAGGTCACCTTTAATGCTTTGCAAGGTAAGAAATTCACAGATCATATACAGGCCAAGCCCTCTAAGCATGCTTGAACTCATCCACCCAACATGGGTTTCCTGGAGTTACTCTGCAAGTTCTTACCTACATTTGCCTCTTAGCAAGGATGTTCACCCTGAGATAGCTGAACTCCTCTTCAAACTGACCGTGGTTTCCTCTTTATCAATCCAGTCCTGGTGGTCAGAGGTACAGTGAGGCTTTTAAGCAGTGAACATGTGATTGCCCCACCCTAGTTGGCAGGGCAAGACAGTAAAATTGCACACTTATGCGGGCACCAAGCAAACAAGTGAGAGAAGGCCTCATATTACTTAGCACAACTGTATTTTTATTAATAAAAATAAAGTAGCTTTCCTAACCCCATAAATTCAATTTCTAACACCATTTAACATATGGGAGTTATCCACGTTTTCTGGGGTGGTTTCACGGGAAGGTCATGTTCCACATATTTATATTGCATGCATTCTGCCAATAGTACTCTCCTGTTCCAATGTGACTTACCCACAGATTCAGGAGTGAGTCGTGAATGCTCTAAGAGACAAATATGTAGAAAGAATGGGGACCATTCCTTATTTTTATTTGATCTATGTAGACAACAAGTGAATATTGATTTTTGGTACCCACAAAAAGAGCACTGACCATCACAAAGGAATATTAATCAAAACAGCTCACTCTTATAAGGAGCTAAATAGAACATCAGTGCACATTAATTTCTGTAATTTGGCACCTAAATGGTGCATTAAAGCCTTGCGATCAGTGGTAGCAGACACGTTTTCTGTGGACGAATACCAGTAGAGGAAAACATCCTGATCAACTTAGCTCCTTAACATCAATGACTGTAAGACTAGCTACAAGCATCTTCAGCTGTGTGGCTCAAGTAGTTGTGGCTGCAGCATTTACGAATTTGCCCTTGCAGTATGGGTAAATGTCGTTTGTATTCAATAGTGCAGATAGCGACACAATCAATTTAATACATATTGGTGATGTGGAGTTGGAATTGGGGAAGTGATGGGAGAGACTTGTAACATAGGATAAATAGCAATAGTTGGCCAGAGGAAATTGGGCATTCTGGAAGGAGTAGTTGAGGTATATCAGAGATGCTAGTGGAATGAGCATACTGACAAAAGACATGCAGCTAGGACTCTGCACTGTGTCCAGCACTTGCAAGGCTAATGGGACATGCAGGAAGTTGGTAGAAGTGCCAATTGCTATAGAATGTACAAACAGGAGGCCTGCTGGTAACAGACATGCCAGTAGCATTTAGGAAATCAGATATTATAGAACACCATTTGGGGGTGATGTAGGTCCACTATCAAAAATAAAATGGGTACTTTTAGATTTCAGCAAATGAGAGAAGATGGATTAAAGACATTAGTGATCTCTTACCTGACAGATGCAAATAACATGCTGCCAAGACTGAAAGTAAATTAACGGTAGCATCATAAGATATGTTCCTTGGTAATGCCAAGACCAAAGACACAATAACATGGACACAGATACACATGAACAAAGATCAATGGTGCATAAACAAAGACAAAGGATCAAGGCACTTTATCATCAATTAGGGCTTCATTTCTCCAGTGGTGCAGTGATAGGATGTTGTCACTTGAGTAGAAACATAGGCTTAAGTGTCTGTATTACTACTTGCCCTGAAAGAGCATAATTCCCGACATTCGATAATTGTAGGCACGGGAGGAAATTAATTGTCAAATTTTAATTTTGGACTCAATAATGTTTTGCTCATTATTTAGAAGACGGAAGACGCACTACTTAATTTCAAGAAAGATAAGTGCCAGGGCCCTTGTCAGAAGGCCACCACGCATTGCCCCCACTAGCTCTGCCAATGATAGTACCATCACAACTAACCAACACTCTTATACAAGTGTGACAATTCAGGCTTTAAATCTACATTAAAATGAGTGTTCGCAAGATGGCAGACGGGAGAGGAGCTCACCAGGAAAGCTGCGCTAGTTTGGGATCACTACGATGGATATCCCTGTTTAGCTGCATCACACGCCCTACCGAACTATAGAAAAGAGGAAATAACATTACAAGTAACAGGAATATATACACTACTTACCTCTACGACAGTGGGGCAGTCTGCAAGGTCCGGAATTCAGCATGTGTCTCTCCATCTGGCATAACCACAGAACTTGGAGCCCAGAGCCATCGCTGTCGGTGCTGCTGCTGACGGTCCCCACCAGAGTGCTATCGCAGAACGCTACCTGCTGAGTGTGAGAGTGTGAGCCACTTTCAGGTGCTGAGTCGTCCGTTGTGCGGGAATAGAGGGAGCTCACTGAAGACCGGATCGCAACCCCCCCGCAGGAGAAAGAGCACAACAACGGAGCAGAATCATCGCAGAGTCTAGAGGAGAATAGAAGGAGGATGAGACGCTGAGAGAGGAGGCTGCATGAAGGCCCCAGAGATCTCCCGGACTGGTGCCCTGCAGTGATCTCCCCCCTGTCTCAACGTCACTGTATCTATCACGCAGAGCTCATACCCCTGCTTGTGGAGGGCGGCTAGTGACCCTCCCTCCGCAGGATAGCGAGAGGAGACAGAACGGCCTCCCGGGCCTCCTCTCAGCACCAGAAGTATTCCAGGTCTGCTCAGAGGCCGGCCAGCACTGAGCTGCCTATCACTTTGAAGGGCTCGAGACGGCGCATCCAAAGACCTTGGCAGGCATAGAATAGGCGCACCTACCACCCCTCTATATATGCGAGCAAAGCCAGTGCATACCGGGACAAAGGCAGAGGCTTACCCTCGGTCACATCTCTCGAGGACACATCGGAACACGCCATCTCAGATTAGTTCACTTCACCCGCTCTAATTACTAAAATAATTTATGTCTACGCACTTTCAACATGATGCGTAAACAGCCTGAATTTGATTAAGGGGTTCAAGCTGGACCCCCAACCCTCATCACTTCATCTGAGGACTGCATTACATCCCGGGCATTATCCTCATTCTATGCACTCTTGCCACATTGCTTCCGTTCACTCACAAGGCCACTTAAGCTACTCCTGACTCTGAAAGCACACAAATCCATCACAGCCTGATGGCTAAAAACTAGGAATACCTCCCAGAAACTCTAATTCTGGATAGGGGAAGAACATCAGCTGCCTATACAGAATACACAAAATGGCCAAAATAGATCAGTAGATAAACAAAGAAAAAGGACTGCATCCCAATGGACCTTTAACAGAAATAGACAGAGGACTTCATTGCAAGCACTAATCTAGTCAGTTAACATGGCGGCCATCTAGGACTGATTCATCCGGAATGGGTGGGCATCAAAATAATACAGTCAACAGCCGCATCTCACGACCTCATCCCGCACCTCAAACCTAGCTACACCTTCCCCCCAAAGGGCAGTACACCGCAACACAGCACCCCATCTGTCCCTCGCTACACAAGCGTTACCCCTCACTATGGAGTGCACTGGTAACTACACCTACTCCATCACATACCCCCCCAACCTTTCAAAAAAAGCAGCAAAAGGTTCTTAACACAACTTTTTAAAATCTCACCCTGAAACCCCAATCTCTGATCCATACTTCTCGATGAACAAAGGGCACATTACTAATCACATCATCTTCTATACTAAAAGAAGAGCTCAATGAAGAAAAGCCTTTCTCGCTCTCTTTAAGGTCGCTAACCTGAAGAAAACAGCGCACGGATTCAAGCTAGCTATCCTCCCATCCCTATTCTATAATGCAGCAGCCCCCATCTCTATCTATCATAATGGAATCATCCTCATCCAGTCATCTGACCACAACCTAAATCCGCTAATCAAGGAAAGAGTCAATTTAAGACACCCTCCTTCACCAGCCAATCACAACGAAATTATCAACTCCCAACCTGATCCCCAATTAAGTCAGGATACCCAGCTGTCCCCGTCTGCACTGACACTAACTCTAGACCTAAACGACACCCTAGTCAACAACACATCCCACCTTAAAACCATCTCACACCTTAAAAACCAACAATACACACACTATGCCCCCTCGCCCCACACTATCACCCCCACCATCCCCCTGCACCATTACTCCCAGCACCCCACTCACACCCTTTAGCCTAGCCATCAACCATCCTCTTAGCGCCACTCATCTCCTCTATTGCTACTCCTCCCCCAACATCAACACTAATCATTCGGCTCTAACCACACATAAAATCACCACCTCCCATCAGCCCGACATCCCCCCTGCCCCCTCTATCCTCACCTACACCACTACAGATCCTGACATAGCCGACTTTCAGTCCCCTCCCCATCCAACTTCTTCACTACCCCCTCCATTGACATACACACAGAAAGAGCTCAACGCAACGATCACGACCACGACTCCCCTTAAACGGCACTAAAGGTGCAACAACTCCTCCTGCACCCACAGTCCATCCATCTAATATGAACATTCTCACTCCAGACCCCAGGCTTGACCTGATATTATCAGCCCTTCAGCAAGTCAAAGCTGACATCCAAACCCTACACAACCTGATTATACAGCAACCCAAGCTCACATCCACTAAACAGGAATACAGATCTTTCCACATATCAAGAACTCTAGTCACACCCAACATCTACTCGCAAACTCCCAAGATCATGTGTCCCCACGATGGACCACAGTGCCTTTACTCCAATGACTTATTCCGCCCAATCAGGATGAAAAACCCTTTATCTGCTGAAGAATTAGGGGGCCTACTTCGCTTTTATGAGTTATCTCCCCTCCCACATAACTGTGCATCCAGTTAATTTACATACAGATTCCCTAATCCAATCTATCCCGTTTAACACACACAGAGCCACTAAACACAACTCCAGAGGCATAGTTGAAAATAAGCTCACGAGAATCCCCCTCCACAATCGAACCCACCATAGTATCCAACAAGATGCGGCTAAAATGTATACTCCTAAACTGCAGGTCCGCATCGAGACATGCAGGCGATATAGCTGACCTGCTGCTCACTAACGAACCAGACATTCTAATCCTGATGGAAACATGGCAAAATGAAGCATCTACTCCCATCATGGACATTCTGCTGCCCCCTAACTATGACATCATCAGACTTGACAGAACGGATAGGCTAGGTGGTGGGATAGCCTACATACATCAGAACAATCTAACAGTGACCAACCCCAATGCCCCCGCTTTAACCTCCTGTGAATACCTCTGCTTAAACATCGCTAGTTATAACAAACAAATATGTACCTTACACACATTCTACCAGCCTCCTGGAGATAACCTCACATTGATAGAACACCTCATGGATATTCTAGTGTCAAATGACAGCCAACAAAATAAGCAGATATTCCTGGGGGACTTCAACCTTCACTGGGATAACCAGAACCACCCAGGGGTAAACAGCCTCAAAGTTTTCACCTCAGACCTTAATCTTAACCAAATATGTAACAGCCCAACACACGACAAAGGCGCAACACTCGACCTAGTAATTTCCTAAGTGACTCCACACAGCTCGACTTGATCCTCCCCTGCGATTGGTCTGACCATCACGTCATTACATTCCAAGTCATGAAATCGGTTAAACGACTTCCAGCACATCCCCTGAGAACAAAGATCTGGAAGAGAAACCTGAAAAATGTTGGCTCCTACCTTCTAGCATCCTCTAATTCAAACTTACTATGTTCCCTAGAAGACCTAGCTGATGTCCAAGGGCTGGCCAATCATTACTTTCACTCCATGAACAACCTACTAGACAAAATAGCCCCTCTTCAATTGAAAAGAACTACCACAAAAGACTCAAAACCTTGGTATGATGGTAGGCTAAATGAAGGCAGTCACTCACTTAGAGTAATTAAACGACATTGGAGATCCGCACTCTCAGCTGACCACCTCAAGCTACAAAAAAACACCAGAAACTCCTACTTTAGAAAGAACAGAAAATCTAAAACTGACATTTTTCAGGATTCAACTAGACCAAGCCAAGAACCATCCCAAAAAGCTATTCGATCTAATCAAAGCTCAAACCAAGAGCACACCCATTCTCCCCAAGGCTATCCCTGACACTCCATTGTGAGGAATTCACCTCCTTCTTCACTTCAAAAACAGAATCCATAAAAACAGACCTACTCAAGGACCTCTTATCCCTCTCGGACATGCAAAAGAACTCATCACTGCCCCCGGCAGGTGCCCAAGCTAACCACTCCACAAAATTCAACCTAAAAAACAACGCAACTTGGTCCTACTTCAACACTTACAGTGAAGATACCATACTAAAGATGCTAACCGCTCTGAAACCCTCCAACCACTTCACAGACCCGCTGCCTGCCAACTACTTAAAAGACTTCATTCCTCTGTTTCTACCTCTCTGGACCAAGATCATAAATGCCTCCCTCCTTGAAGGATCCATACCAGACATCCTGAAAACAGGTCAGGTATCCCCTATCCTAAAGAAACCAACAGCTTACCCTTCAGAATTAAATAACTATTGTCTGATATCCAACATATCTATGCTAGACAAACTCTTGGAAAAATGTGTCAACATGCAGCTGAACAGTCACATCGAACAATTCAACCTTCTTAACCAATTTCAATCAGGCTTCCGAGCAGGTCACAGTACTGAATCAACCATGACACACAAAATTGACGACGCTCTGTTTACTGATCTTACTCGACCTGTCATCGGCATCTGACACCGTCAAACACAGCAATTTGCTAGAGCTCCTGAAACACAGAATGGGATTGTCTGGAGCTGTATTTAACTGGTTCGCCTCTTTCCTCCAAAATAGATCTCAAAGATTCAAGGTCAATCAATCCCTGTCCAACCCCATGCCAGTCACGTTAGGAGTTCCGCAAGGCTCCTCCCTCTCACCCACTCGTTTCAACCTTTTCATGGAACCACTCAGCGAACTTCTCAGTTTCTCCAAGATTCACTTCCATATGTATGCAGATGACACCCAAATCTACATCAAGATCCACTCACTTGAAGATATCAAATCGCTCAATACAACAATACAAAAACCCAAGCATGGCTGGCCAAAAACCATTTGAAACTAAACTCCCTCAAAACGGAGTTCCTCTTAATCGCTCCCCTAACAAAGCATCCACTATCCTGAAACCATAATGATTTGCCAAGAAAAAAACCTATAACCGATCCTTCTCTGGTATGGCTCCCAGGATCTGGAATGCTTTGCCCACAGAAACAAGACTGAATCCTTCCACTGCCTCCTTCAAAAAAGAAGTGAAAGCGATTCTCATGGCTGAATTCATGTGAATTTACTAACTTATTACTGTATTTTAATTACTAGTTCTGTTTTATTGAGCCCCGTATTTTAATCGCTAGTTTTTACCTTTCTGAGTATTATCTGAATCACCTATGACTGTGTTTGCTATGTCTATTCTTGTTTCCTACATCTGATATGTAAAGTGCTCTGATACCCGCAAGGGTCTTGTTCGCGCTATATAAAACCTTCAAATAGACTAAAATATGCCGCCCAAGCAATTCTTAGAGCTTTGGGTGAAAGGTATAAGTGATACTAATGTAAATTTAATCATTAAACAACTGTTGCTGTGCTCCTCACAACATCAGATAAACACTGCCAACATGTGGCAGACTGTTAAAAGCTGGTGTTGACAATAACCTGCTGGTGCCAAGCACCAGAAACGACTGGCTGAAATTAAACACTGAGTAAACGGTTTAATTTCTGTGGCTTCAGATGTTGATATGGCTGCCCTGTCAGGTCTATCTACAATGGCCAGGAAAGCCCTGTGCCAGAACAGGGGACTTCACTTGGGCAACCAAGGAAGACTGAGTAGGAGCAGACATTTAGAGTTTGAGAGGAACTGCGGCTGGTAAACACCACTCCAGAAGAGAAAACAACAGGAGCAATAGGGTGCATGGGAGGAACTCATGCACAATAACTTTTCCCCTAAACTGTCTGGAGCAGTAAGGAGTATTTCTTGCTACAGTGCAAGTTCCAGTGAATAAAAAAGCCAAAAGGGAGGATTAAGAATACAGAACCTGACTGGGCTGGCTTTGGAGGACAGAAAGGCAGACTTAGCAGATAGAAAAATCTGCACTGGCTCTTGAGCAGAATATGAACAAGAAGGAGCTTAATGTAAGATACACCCCAGCATGCAGTACACATGGTAGCAGTGAGAGTTAGGTGAGTGTGACATAGCAGTGTTGTAACTAAAACATTACTGAACAAAAGATGTTGTACCCAGAGACGTGTTTGGCAATTATATGGATTCCATGCACCACGTATTAGGGATATATTGAGGAATTTTCATTTCAAGCAGGTAGCCTCCACCGAAGAGGGTTTCAAATCTCACTATTGACAGCCTACAGTACATGCAGTAAAAAGAGGGTTGTGTTGACCCCCAGGGTCCCTCAGGAAAAACCTCAAAAACACACAAGAGTGATGGGAAGATTTGGTGATTGCCTCATTAAAGTAACCAGAGGACTACATGAAAGACAATAATATGACGAAAAGCACTCTTTCTGTAACTGCTGCCCAGAGTTGAGTCATCAACTAGTGGACTCCAGTTTCCTTGATCCCAGGAAGTTTTGCAGGAAGGACAACAAGTGGGTCTGCTCAAGAGCATCCAGAAAGCCCTAAGGGGAGTCACCTGACAGAGGATCAGGACCATTACAGAACACCACAACGGGAATGAGAAAAATCAAATATATTTCAAGGAGGCTGACTACCAACTGGGGAAGAGGATCTTTGACACCTCATTAGTAGGGAGCTTTGCTGCTTGTAGCATGGGAATAAGGCGGGGATGTTTTCTAGACTTCGAAGTCCCCCACCGGTGATAAGTTCTTGTGGCTAGCCAGTGTAGGACTGTGGATAGAAAGTTGGATATAGGAGAAGGTGAGGTTCTCTATAGCTTTACTTAGCAGGGAGATGGAGTCTGTGGATAGACATGTGCTACCAGAAAGAGCTGAAAAGTACTGTTAGGAGGCAGCAGTGACTGGAGTATCTCTGATCATCGGGACCCAAGTAGTGCACCTCAAAGTCAATGGGTTGTCTAAATGTTAGCACCTTAGCAAAGTGAACTGCCAGTGTAAGTCATTTGTATTCCATCTGGCTTTCATCTGCTGGTAGTGGGGTATAATTAAATCAGTCTTTGTGTTGTGCTTCCTCTCAATATTTCTGATGTTTCAGACATTAGGCATTTGGCAATTGTGTGCTCACTTTGAACCTGCAAACAGGGCCTAACTGCACTTCAATAAAAAAGGAAGTCAATTTTACACTTAACATGGCATGTCTGAATTTCTCTTACGCCAGCTGTAATGTGTACACAATCAATACAATAAACCTAAAGATTAAAACCTAAATGTGAGCCAGCTGCCAAATGTTTGCTATTCAAATGTTGAGCAATCCTGGAGAAATGAAATTAATCCCTTAGTTGCCCCACTGAAATATGTACACGTCATGAAAGGGTGTCTTCAGGACATTCTAATGCCAATCCCCGATTCCGTTCCATACATTTCCCAATGCTTCACTATCCAGGAAAGCATTCTAGGAGGAATGAGAGCAAAGAACTATATATCCTTTCGTTGTTTTCCGCCTAAGAAAAATCCAAACAGTGTAAGTCAAGCATTGGTTATTAAGTTCATTTCCGCTATTCCACTGATAGGAAGTTCAAGAAATCGTTCAGGAAACAGCAAAACAACTACCAGACAGTCAGTGTTTCCACACTTCTAACAGTAGAACTTTGTGGATAGGCCAATCACAACTGACAGAAACAAACCAAATATTTGATAGCGTGGTGTTAATATAGTCTTAATGTGGTCTTCACGTAGTCACAATTTTGGCCTATGCCTATTCTACGCATATGGGGTGCCGGTTTTATTAGACGAAACGTGGAAATATTGGATGGTAGGACTTTTAAAGTAATTTTATTTTCATCTATGTGTTGAAATTTGCAGATGACTGTAGGTAATAACAAGGGCCCCCAGTTCTTTGGTATTTATATTTTTTTACATTTCTGTCTGAAATGTATCCATAGATAATTTATCGAGTTCTAAAATGGTATATTTCCACATGTATTTAACTGATAAATAAGCCCACATGCCTGATGTGTTTTAGCAAATTAAGCAGACAAATATAACAAATATCCACAGGAAAATATTAGCTTTATACTACAAATATATACCAGCAAATGCTTGTATTTGAGAAACTCTCATCCTGTTTCTTCTTCTTAAACTCCTTATGCTTGGTCTCTAGTCAGCTGTTTTCCTTGGAATTCACGAAGGACAGCAAGGAAAGCCTTTCACTGGAAATACAATTGTTGGTATTTTTTCACTTTTAAAAATAAATAAAGACAGGAAGCATATTGTTTTCTGTTTGTATGTATCTGCAAAAATGAGTAAAAACTGAAAACGGGGTGTCTTAGTAATAACACATGTGGAATTCCTGCAAGCATTGATTCCCTTTCCTCTCTAGACTTTAAAAATGTCTGGGGTTGGTATGTTTCTCTTGTTGTTGTTGGTCCCTGGCCGAAATACCACAGACATCAACCATTGAATGTCCTCCAATCAAAAGCATTCCTTGGTGTCTAGTGTGTGGATCACCACTCAAACCCAATGTTCAAAATATACAGGAGGTTTCATAGAGAAGCGAGACCTAAATCCAAAAGACAGGTACTCTAAACTAGCATTTCATTTGCAGTTGCTTTTCAAATTTACATGCACTACACCAAATTATTGTCTGTGGGAAACATGAATATATATAAAGTTCATACATCTCTGGTACCCCCATGGACAGGAGACAAAGAGAAACAAAGTTGAGTGACAAAACTTGTCTGTGATTTGTTCTAGTCTGATGAATACTGCTAGGAATAACCATGTTTTGAAAAACAAATGCTACAAAACTGACTAATGTCATATTCAGCTCTATCTCCTAGCCAGCCAATGAGGGACATGGAGATCTGCAACCTATTGATAGAAACCTTAGGATGTGTTTGATGTTAAAATTATTCAGTAGTGGTATGTTGCCATAGAGTCCAACGGTGATGCCTGCAACATACAAGTAGGCTAAGCAGGCATTTTAGATGTAGTTGCTTTTCAGAATTTCAAAATCCACTGCAACCAGTTTAATTCATGTGGGCATCCCAAACCAATAGAAAACAAACATATGTCTGCTTCCACGATGCTCAGAAGACCAAGAGGAACAAAGTTGTCGGGCAAGCCTTGACAAGGATGTCCCTGGTTAGGGGAGTGCTGGAGGGAATTGCCTATGTTTTAGAAAAAACATGCTAAAAACCTGACACAGTTCACATTCAGTGCAATCAAACAGACAATCAGGCTGAATGAAGTCTGCTACCCAATGAAGAAACCTTAGGATAGATGGTTGTGGTATGTTTTCATACAGCCTGGGGGTGATAGCTGCAATATCTTCCTTCATGAGGGTGACTGAAGGGAATCAACACGTTTTGGTGAAAAAATATAAAAATCTAACACATTTTTTATTTCCTGCAATTAACTCGTCAGTCAACCAGGGTCAGAGAAGTCTGGCACCCAGTGAAAGAAACCTCAGGATATGTAGATGCTTAAAATATACAGATGAAAGGTGGTACCTGCAACTAACATACAGGTAGCTTAAACGGGCATCTAATTTGCTGTTGCTTTACAAATTTGCAAAATGCACTGCACCCATGGGAGTCAAAGGAATGGTGGATGGAATTTGTGAAAGCTATGAAATGATGAATAAAAGTTAAAAGTTATGATAGAGCACAAATTAGCATCCTACATGGGGTACGTGTTAGGAGTGCAATGTAATTGCTTGTAGTATGCACTCACATATTATTCTGTATTATAAGAGAAATTACATGTCAGAGGAAATGTGAATTAAGCAACATGTTCATATGTCAATGCGATTCGAAGTGAAGTTTAATACACGACTCATATAATTTGTGCTGAAATATAACAAATGTAGCCCGCTTATATAGGCCTTATTAATGATTTGATACAGTGATATGTTAACTGTATTTTGAATGCTTCTTAGGCAAAAGATGTAGTTGAAATATACCTTTTAGTGTAGAGCAGAGAAAATGTCCCTATTGGGTGCTAATGATTTCATGGAAATGCCAACGTACATAACATGGCAAATTCATTATTTTAGCCTAAGTCGTAGGCCTGAATCTGTAGTTGATTTTGAAATGTTCTTGTTTCTAAAACTAAAGCTTAGATTCTCATGGGAATTTCATAGAATGTTATTTGTTCCAATGTTTGCATTTCAGGTGAAAAATATTTATTAATGAAGAGTAGGAGTATTGTTCCATTAGATAAGTTGCAGAATGAAGGAGTTAAGTTAGCTTGGCCTGGTGAAGATAAGGTGGAGGGAGGTGCTTTCCCACAGGAGAAGGAGAGGAGACCAAGGATGAACTGTTGCTGAGGGGCGTACATGGAGAAGGCCGTGAAAGGAATCGAAGTCATGGAAAGGTTTTGTGGTTGAGCCTATGGTAAAATACGTGTGAGAAAAGAATTATGGGACTTTTGCTGAATGTAACTTTAAGTATATGATGCATTGTAGAGCGGGACAGACACCCCATTCCTTTGTATTTTCTTACCGGAGAACACCCAAGTGCTAACTTGCTCTTCTTTCCTGCTTGTGGCTTCATGCTGCGGACCTTTCTTGTGGTGGAGTGACTTCTTAGGAAGGCACTGACACCTTTTCTCTAGTGAACCATTTGCCATATGTTCATTTAAAAATGTCACCTCTTGAGTAGAGTAGGTACAGATAGAATTAAAAACTCTGTACCAAATAAGTGCCAATGCAGGGGAACCTTAACTTTAGTTTCCTGATTTCCGGCATAATAGTCATAGAACTCGTTCTTTGCATGTTGCACTGAGCGAATATCTTCAAAAGATTTGGATTCCTCCTGTTTCCCAGGTATTTTTATCCCCCATGCTAGGGTTTGTGTATGTCCAAATATTTTTGAATCTGTGATAAATTTGACTAACCTTCATTTGGTTGTCGATTTGGATTATTGTGTAACCACTATTGACTTTCTTGAATTGACTTACAAAGTTTTACTCCCCTTTACATTTTCATGCTGCTAAAAAGAACCATTGGAAGACTGACATTGTAGCCGAACTGAACAAACAGACCCAGGCCTTTTCAGTTAGAAGAGGTGAGGAGGGAAGTTGTGAAATTTATGGAATGAATATTGAAGCGGGAAAAATAAGGTCTGATGGTGTTAGTGTAGATGAAACACACTACAGACATGAATAAGAATTCTAGGGAGTCTCTTCCAATTTGAGACAAGGGAGTGGTGTCTCAGGAAGCCATCCTCAAGGTCTTGAATCCTTTTATGTCAAGATAACAAAGTTTTAGGAACTCATGAGAAGGCTTGGATCAGGGCCAGGCATCCATCCTATTCAAAAACATTCTAAACTAGATGGTTTTTCAGCCTCATAGCTTTTGGGAGTGAGTTCATGACTACTGTGAGACTGCTCACCGAATAAATATGACCTCATATAGACTTTCTCTGCATCATTTTTCAGCCCTACCCTGCTGAAGATTTTCAACCTCTAAAAAATGTTGTAAGTTTAAAGGTAAAACAATTGGCTAGGGCAAACAGCAACTTTTACCTGACCAAAGCCCACTTCAAACCAGCAGCAAAGGGTGCCTAGATACTGACTTACTGAAAACTACAACATTTTTAACTGATTTTATTTTTGCTACAACATTTGGTTCTTTATCAAATTTTTTAATTTTTGTGATATTTTATGTAATATATGCTTCCTGTGTTTTTCCATGCATCTACCTTTGATAGAGGATTTTATTTTTATTTATTTATTTCAATTTTACAGTATTTGTTGGTTGCACATGTACCTCATATTTCTCCAAAGAAAGTTTTATTCAACCAATCAATTGCATTTTCTGAAGTAAGATTATTTGGAAACACAACAATGATGGACAGAATGTGGATCCATGTCACACATTCACCCCAGTCCAAAGATCTGGGCCCAAATCCATCGTTTTTCCACTCCACACCACCCTGGGTTAGACAATGGCGATATGCAAATCAGCGCTGACCCTGTGCCCCATGGGAACAGTCCAGTCCGAACTACAAAAGCCATGTCCTTCCCAGAACGGAAACAAGCATCCGAGGACCGGCCTGGTTTCGAGGTAACACCTCTCATCAGCCCGGCTAGCTTGATTCCAGTGGTGTGGAGTGCCTGGGACTCACGTCTGAGCATCCCCAGTACACTTAGAGCGGTACCTGCAAACACAACAATGATGGACAGAATGTGGATCAATGTCACACATTCACCCCAGTCCAAAGATCTGGGCCCAAATCCATCGTTTTTCCACTCCACACCACCCTGGGTTAGACAATGGCGATATGCAAATCAGCGCTGACCCTGTGCCCCATGGGAACAGTCCAGTCCGAACTACAAAAGCCATGTCCTTCCCAGAACGGAAACAAGCATCCGAGGACCGGCCCGGTTTCGAGGTAACACCTCTCATCAGCCCGGCTAGCTTGATTCCAGTGGTGTGGAGTGCCTGGGACTCACGTCTGAGCATCCCCAGTACACTCTGAGCGGTACCTGCAAACACAACAATGATGGACAGAATGTGGATCAATGTCACACATTCACCCCAGTCCAAAGATCTGGGCCCAAATCCATCGTTTTTCCACTCCACACCACCCTGGGTTAGACAATGGCGATATGCAAATCAGCGCTGACCCTGTGCCCCATGGGAACAGTCCAGTCCGAACTACAAAAGCCATGTCCTTCCCAGAACGGAAACAAGCATCCAAGGACCGGCCCGGTTTCGAGGTAACACCTCTAATCAGCCCGGCTAGCTTGATTCCAGTGGTGTGGAGTGCCTGGGACTCACGTCTGAGCATCCCCAGTACACTTAGAGCGGTACCTGCAAACACAACAATGATGGACAGAATGTGGATCAATGTCACACATTCACCCCAGTCCAAAGATCTGGGCCCAAATCCATCATTTTTCCACTCCACAACACCCTGGGTTAGACAATGGCGATATGCAAATCAGCGCTGACCCTGTGCCCCATGGGAACAGTCCAGTCCGAACTACAAAAGCCATGTCCTTCCCAGAACGGAAACAAGCATCCGAGGACCGGCCCGGTTTCGAGGTAACACCTCTCATCAGCCCGGCTAGCTTGATTCCAGTGGTGTGGAGTGCCTGGGACTCACGTCTGAGCATCCCCAGTACACTTAGAGCGGTACCTGCAAACACAACAATGATGGACAGAATGTGGATCAATGTCACACATTCACCCCAGGGACATGGCTTTTGTAGTTCGGACTGGACTGTTCCCATGGGGCACAGGGTCAGCGCTGATTTGCATATCGCCATTGTCTAACCCAGGGTGGTGTGGAGTGGAAAAACGATGGATTTGGGCCCAGATCTTTGGACTGGGGTGAATGTGTGACATTGATCCACATTCTGTCCATCATTGTTGTGTTTGCAGGTACCGCTCTAAGTGTACTGGGGATGCTCAGACGTGAGTCCCAGGCACTCCACACCACTGGAATTAAGCTAGCCGGGCTGATGAGAGGTGTTACCTCGAAACCGGGCCGGTCCTCGGATGCTTGTTTCCGTTCTGGGAAGGACATGGCTTTTGTAGTTCGGACTGGACTGTTCCCATGGGGCACAGGGTCAGCGCTGATTTGCATATCGCCATTGTCTAACCCAGGGTGGTGTGGAGTGGAAAAACGATGGATTTGGGCCCAGATCTTTGGACTGGGGTGAATGTGTGACATTGATCCACATTCTGTCCATCATTGTTGTGTTTGCAGGGTACCGCTCTAAGTGTACTGGGGATGCTCAGACGTGAGTCCCAGGCACGCCACACCACTGGAATCAAGCTAGCCGGGCTGATGAGAGGTGTTACCTCGAAACCGGGCCGGTCCTCGGATGCTTGTTTCCGTTCTGGGAAGGACATGGCTTTTGTAGTTCAGACTGGACTGTTCCCATGGGGCACAGGGTCAGCGCTGATTTGCATATCGCCATTGTCTAACCCAGGGTGGTGTGGAGTGGAAAAACGATGGATTTGGGCCCAGATCTTTGGACTGGGGTGAATGTGTGACATTGATCCACATTCTGTCCATCATTGTTGTGTTTGCAGGTACCGCTCTAAGTGTACTGGGGATGCTCAGACGTGAGTCCCAGGCACTCCACACCACTGGAATCAAGTTAGCCGGGCTGATGAGAGGTGTTACCTCGAAACCGGGCCGGTCCTCGGATGCTTGTTTCCGTTCTGGGAAGGACATGGCTTTTGTAGTTCGGACTGGACTGTTCCCATGGGGCACAGGGTCAGCGCTGATTTGCATATCGCCATTGTCTAACCCAGGGTGGTGTGGAGTGGAAAAACGATGGATTTGGGCCCAGATCTTTGGACTGGGGTGAATGTGTGACATTGATCCACATTCTGTCCATCATTGTTGTGTTTGCAGGTAAGAATATTTGGGCCATATACAAGCTCACATCCAGCTTGCATTAAATGTTTGGCTCTCGCTTCCAATGATGAGCAATAAATCTATGTGCACTGTGCATGTGTGGAAATGTGGGGTGCAAGCCACTGCCACCACAGCATGTGCATAGTATACATGAGACATGGGACTTGTCAGATGGAACAAAGTGTCATATTGAAACCACGCAACCTGTGTGACGCAAAGCCTACATTCACCTTATTAGCATGTGTTAATGCCATTGTGCTGCCACTAACACTAGTTCCAGCTGCAACTGCTCATCTTCTTCGTCATGTCTGAATTCTCCATCTGGATACTGGCTGTTCTACTGCAGGCTCTACTTACTTTTTACATACTTTCTGTACCCTTTTTCTCCATTATGATGCAGGGAGTAATGTAAAATTAGGGTGATGAGTGGATGTGTGGAACTTGGCTGCAGCATGCTTGTGCAGAGCGATCTTTTTGGAATGACATTAGCCAACAAGCTATGGCAATGCCAATTTGTATGCCTTCTGAATACGCTATCAAGCTCGACCTAAAAATATATGTGCGTTGCCTGCCCTCCTAGCATCTCTGCCGCTACCTGAGAGAATTACCATAACGTATCTAGCTATCTAAGATACGTTAATAGCATTACAGTGTCAAGGGAGTTCCCTTAAAAGTTCAAGCTCCGGCAGCTAAATAAAATGATCACAGCTGTGTGCCAGCGAAGCACTTTTTTATGGAAGGACACAACTTCTGCCGAATCCAAAAAAGGCACTCCTGGCATCCAACATGTTGGCCTAGTCAAATCCCCTCTCCTGGTGATACTCACATAATTGCCTGGCGACAGCTATATTGTTGAGCTAGACCATAAAAATGGCATTAGCAATTCAGCAACTTCCACTGCAGCACAATCTCCAACATTGTCCTTAATAACCAAAGCTCTCTTGCATATTGAAATAACCAGTGAAGTCCAGCACAGCATGATGCTTTCACAGTGCACCCTTTATGCCATGGGTACTCACACACATTTTCCAAGGGGTCAATAAGTTTGGTCTGTGATGTGACCAAAGTCTGCATTGATGCCTGCAGGGTGGCGGTTGGGCGGGGTGAGTTGGTGGTAAGGTGGGTGTACCGGAAACAAAGAAAACTTGTACAATATGAAACCAGAAAACCTGGGATTAATCCCGGCTTCCCCAGTTTGTCAAATTGTGTGATGCTAGAAATTATTATAGTTCACTTTCCCACCATTTTCTTCAGTATCACAAATAAGAGGACCTCAAAATAAATGACTTAGGAATATGCAGGCTGTACAAAACCTTCTCCTAAATTTGGTTTAATAAACTATAATGTTGTTCATTTAAAATAGGAACCCAGGTCAACCTAAAGTCCACATAACAACTGAATTGCCTCTTAAGTCCACCATTGGCATTATTGTCAGGGTGGAGAGAAGAATTAATGTTTATACATTCACGTTTGAAAACTATCACTATACAAAATAATCCTTCTCAATTCACTGATATAATCTGATAAACTAAGGTGAAAAGGTTCTGCATGTTAATTAAATACACTTTTTGAAATTTTGAAGAGACTATCATATTTTTAGGTCAAGCTTATCGGCAGCGCACATGCGCTAATTGCTCTGCGAGACATGCTGTATTGGAGTATGCACTGGAAGCCCCACCCACTGTCCGCCTATGTTTGTCATTGGCTTGTGTCATTGTCCTTCGTAAATGCTGGCAACTGATTCGTAAATTGGCTTGTTAGTCCCTCCTTGGTACCGCCTTGTCTGCATTTGTTACCTCCCATAATGACTAGACCTTTTACTTGGCTTGTTACACGGTCTGCATTATAAGTTGGTGAGCAGTATTTTGTTTATTGACACTTATGGGGACAATAGCGGCTGCTTTTTGTATTTGCAGCGTGCCCACACAGTACAATGGCGGCTGCTTTTCATATAGAGCACTATGCCGCTCTAATTTGCATGCTGAGCGCGGCACCTGCTTTAGGGACACCGCGCTCAGTTTCAATTAATATTTTTAAACTTGCATGCTGAGCGCGACGTCCGCTTTAGGGACCCTGCGCTTAGTTTCAATTTTTTTATTTTGATTTCATGTTGAGCGTGGGGTCCACTTCAGGAACACCGCACTCTGCTGCATTTGTTTTTTTTTTTTTTATTAATAGTGAGCGCAATGCCCGCTTCATGAACGCTGCGCTCTGCAATACAATAGGTGGTGCTTATGCTAAAGTTTGAACTATTGGTATTGTAAATGACAATGCCTTTTAATATTATAAAATGCATTGCCATGTACAATGCCAATAGCTTGAAATCTCACAAATGCGAGACCTATTGCACTGTATAATGCTTGTTACACTTTTGCTGCAAGTCAACTTTAAATGAAGATGTTCTTTAAGTTCAGTAGTGTAGGACTCCTTAGTTACTTCCTTTCTTTGACACAAATTAACATTGAAATAAATGTTTGCCTGTTTACTTAGCATATTTATATTGTTAGAGCTTAAACGCGTAAAGAGCAGCCCTGAGCTGCAGTTGATCAGGGGGGTACATGTAAAGGTCTGGAGGGCCACATGCGGCCCCCTGGGCCGTATTTTGAGTATCAGTGGTCAATGTCCAAGTGCAATGCATTGCGTTGGCCTTTCCAGTGGGCTGCAGCTAGCAATGTAGTCCTTTGTTACAACTCTGTGGGCATGTCTATGAGGAGACAGGGTCTGGCATAGATTTGGCCTGTACGAGCTACCCCCAGCCTCGGTATTGCTGGAGTTAATTTATTGTCCCCTCAACCCACCACAGGCAGGCTCAGTAAGCATGGCCAGCAGTTCATGAATTGCTCGCCTTCTGCAGAGGTGGCCAAATTAAAGAAACTCAAGTTTCCCAGCAAATGCACTTTTTACCTCTTGTGGGTCGCTAACTACAGACCCTCTCAGGCAAGTAGATTTCAATTGATAGAGACAAGATAGCTATGAGAGCAAAATTATACTCTCACCCAAAAAATACTAACGTTTTAAATTCGTTTTCTCCGGAAATACTGAATGCTCATAAACTCACTGCTAATGAGATCTTTCTGTTTTATGCTTTAAGTGTGGTGTAAAACTGACCAGCAGTTTTCTAATAATACTGTCCTAATCATACTGTTCTATTAGGCACACTCCTGGTTTTATAATGGGATTAACAAGCCACAAGTCTAAAAATGCAATCCAAAAACCTGGACTGGAGAAACAAAACACTCATGGATGTGGGAATACATAAATATTGCAACTGCTAGGTGAGAAATCCATTAAACGGCTAGGGAACCTTATACTTCACATCTCAATATAAAGATCTGAAATTAATATCTTCTATACAAGCACTTACATACATGCTAGATGGAGGCGTCGCTTGCAAACGCCCCTCCGTGCTGCCATGTTCAACTCCCAGCCTGTTCAGCCAGCATCACTGTTCTCTAACTAATTACGCTGTTTAATTCCCAGCACCACTGAAGAGTTTAGCTTTTTTTTTGTTGCAAAAAAATGTTAAGCTATTTTAATTTGATTTCAGATTAAAGCAGCTGTTTATGTTCAACAATGGCCCATTGTAGTTTGTGATTCATGTGACATTCTTGGAGGCTGCGTGGCACATTCATTAAACTTCTAACAAATCCATTTGTGTAACTATCGAGTGGGCCCACGAGAAGTACAGAAGCATGTAATCATCAACTGTGATACTTGGTACATAATGCCTGCTGGACTACTTTAGCTTTCTGTACTTGTATTTTAGCTTCATGAAATTGAGTTTGACTAACATGGATGAAAGAATTGAGATGCTGAGAAGATTGGAATATGACAGAAATGTCAGCATTCACCATTCCCCTATAATAAGACGAGTTAATAATTTAAACGTCGAAAATGCTTCCTTTAGAATTTTATCTGATGTAAAACATCCTTTTAATTTTAAATTAGGGTTAGCGTTTCCTCTAACAGTGGTCTAGGTATGCTCATTCTTTGAAATACTATAAAATTATGGGCGATATGTACAATGAAGTGGTGTATCGTGTCCTTAGCCTCCTGGGCTTAACGACACGCTCCGCCACTTCGGAAACGCAAGGCTGCACCATATTTGCAAGAATGTGGTGCAAATTTGCGGTTGCCTCTGCGATGGCGCTAAGTTTAACAACTTAGCGCTAACGCAGGCACCCTTGCACCAGAGTGCAAGGGTGTCTGCGTGCAGAGGAGGATTGGTTATGTATAGGAAGGTGTCCCTTCCTGCACATAAACAATCCTTAAATGCCATTTTGTTACTTGCATGTGTGCTGCTTCATGCTGCTTCATGCAGCACACATGAAAATTACAAAATGGTATTTAAAAAAAAGGTATGTTTACGTACAGGAAGGGACACCTTCCTGTACATAAACAAACCATAGCATTTTGCTTTCCTATGTGTGCTGCATAAGAAATAATGCATTTCTCCTCATTTCGACAACTCAAGACCAGGATTTTCCTGGTCTTAATTTTGCTGCTGCCTCCTATTTACGCCACCCTTGTACATAGGGGGCAGCATCAAATACAATGGTGTTGCGGTGGGTGTTCCACCACAACACCCACTGCATGCCCCTTTCACGCTAAACATAGCGTGCAATGGACCCTTCTGTACAAGGCGGCGTTAAGCCACATTAAGTGGCTTAACGCTGCCTTGTACATAAGGGAAGGCCCCTATCGCACAAGAACGTCACAAAAAGTGACGTCTCCGTGGTGATAGGGGCTTGTTCATATGCCCTTTGTGTCTTGGGTACAAGGCACACGTACGTCTGGATTATGACATGGCTTCTCACAAAAAAGGCTTTTGAAAGTGGGTCCAGAGAGCAGAATGTACCAATTGTACCAATTGAGCTCCTTAGCATATTGTTGAATATATATGGCATATGTGCCATAATGGTCTTGCAGAGATTGTGCTGTTTGAGCAACGTGCTTTAATTTCTACAAGGCTGTGGACAATAAAAACACAAGTGAGTCTACTAGACAACTCCACATCACCACTGGGAGCCTATATACCAGTGAAGATTTTCCTTTCACTTGTCATTGTAAACTAGAACTTTGGTCCAATTGGCTGGATCATGATAAACAAGAAGCGCAATTCCAAAAACAGTTCTTGAATCAAATTCTTGGGCTAGGACAGTGACCTTACTGAGACTGTGTTAAACTGGTAACCTTGAAATTATGGTTCCACAAGGTTAAGAAATTCTTTATGACCCATACTGTAGTATCAAAATAGAATGTCGCTTACTGTTTGGTTAATAGAGCAGCTGATTGAGACCAATGACATGTGAAGGGCAAGAAGGAACACAGATTTAATAATTGATCCCAGGCACCATGATGAGGTCCGCATTACTGATGTGAAGTGACGCCAGACCCACAGGGAAAGTTGTATTGTTTTAGAGCATGTGGTAGCACTTACTTCCCCTATCTGGGATGGTAAAGGTCATATCCATTTGAGTAGCACACAACACCGTGTGGGTGTGTGGTTGGAAGTATGCTGCCTTTGCTTTGTGCCAATGTGAGAAGGATTTCCAGGTGTGGCTGTCCGTCAGTTCAGTGAACATCAGGAAAATAAAACAATATATTTTATAAATGTGTCAAAGCAAGCAGATTTAAACAAAAAGCAAGCAAGAACATAGAACTGACTGAATTCCGTGCTATTAAACTAGCAATGAATGACACATCTGAACCCTGTGGTGTACAGGCAGGGAGGGGGAAGATGAGTTAGTGGCGATCACTGAACCCGCATGCATTAAAATGTGCAATCTGAAAACACAAGTAGGACTACAGCTTCACTCATTTGAAGGTAACAGAACTTCATTATTTTACACAGTAAAAACATTACATTTGCAACTCTCTAGCAACAGTTAAATCATAGACTTATTAACTAGGTCATTTGCACCCATAGTTGTCCCCTCTGTGGATAAATCATAATCATAAATCCATATAATAAAGCACTTCATTATTTTTACTCTGCTTTTTGCATCTTCAAATCTCCATTGCACCCAACTCATCGAAAACATAAGGCTGGTATCTTCTAGTTCCTATTCAGATCTCTTTCTCTTTGTACCAGTTGATCATTTGCACCATCTTGGACTCTCTATTAAATTTTTTGCTACAACACATTTCCCTAAAGGATCTAAAGCTAAGAAATAAGCCTATTATAGAAAAATATGATTGCTCTAGCTAATATTTTCCTTGACGTACCACACCAACATCACCAAACCACTCTACAACCTTTGAAATTCCATCTCATATTACACTATCCCAGGAACCAACTGTTTCCCACATATCAGCTTTTTCAAGGACATTTGTCTCATGTGAAATGTTAGTAATGTTTGCGATGTATTGATTAATAAGTTTACTATAATCAGAAATATATTCAAAGCATTTGTCAGACACAGCCCTCCTTCACAAAAACATATCCAAAGCTAACCTAATCTGCAAAACTATAGCACACAAAGATATCATTTCTTCATTATTGTTGGTTAGGAGCTCCAGCAGTATTAGTTGCTAATTTTCACATCACTGAAAGTAGCACCAATAGAAGGAATAAACACAGTGAAGATATCCGTAAGCACTTGTTCAAATCCACGTTTTACTCTTTGAAGTCCAATGGTACACTTGATAAAACACTAAGGGCCAGATGTAGGTAGGCATTTACCGGTCGGTAACGGCCGAAAATCGGTAAAATCGGCCGTTACCGGCCGGAATCCATGAAATGAGATGTAGGAGCCCAATATTTACCGAATCGGAAAATACGAGTCGGAATAATACCGACTCGGTAAATACCGAGTCGGAATAATACCGACTCGGTAAATATGAATCGGTAAATTACCGAGGCGGAATCTACCGAATCCTAATATACCGAATTCTTATTTTCCGAATCGGTAAATAAGAAAAGGTAAAAACAGGCCATGGAGATGTAGGAAAGCCCAAAAATACCGATTTTGCAGAAATTCGGTATTTAAGAGTCGGTATTTACCATGGATTGAATGCAGGTGGTAACCAGGGGAGGGCCATAAAAAGAGACCCAAAATGTACCTCTGGAACCATAATGGCGGCTTTTTACGTCATAGCAAGACGGCAAAGACTACAGGCAGCAGGAGAGAGAGAATGGCAAAGGGAGGAACAAGTGTACAGGCAGAGGATAACACTGTTCCAACTGAGAGAGCCTGAAATACTCCAGAGGTACAGGCTACATCCCCAAACCATCAAGGACTTGATCAGGGACCTACAACCACTCCTGGAGCACCCAACACCCAGGGCCCACGCCATCCCACCCCATGTCCAGGTGCTATGTAGCCTACACCTGCTGGCCTCTGGGAGCTACCAGAGTGTGATAGCTGCAGTCGGTGGTGTGTCCCAGGGCTGCCTGTCCCGCTTCTTCAGGAGGTTTCTCGACGCAATGATGCAGAGGATGGGGCATTACATTTCATTCCCTGCAACACCAGCAGATTTAGCCAAAACCAAGACAGACTTCTATCACCTGGCACACTTCCCTCAAGTGATAGGCTGCATCGATGGTACCCACGTCCCACTCTGTCCACCTGCAGCCACAGAGCACATATACCGAAACCGCAAGTCGACGCACTCCATCAACGTCCAGGTCATATGTAACGCAGGGAATCTCATCACAGACATCGTTGCCAAGTTCCCCGGAAGTACCCATGATTCATATATATTCCAGAATAGTGGAATATACACACGCCTACTTGCCGGAGAATTTGGAAATGGATACCTGCTAGGTAATTCACATTGACACACCATGACACTCACAGCAGATCTACGTCTCATGTACATGCAATTAATGTCATTCTTTCTCCCCCCTAGGCGACAGTGCATATGCCCTGCGGTCCTTTGTGCTCACTCCCTACCTCAACCCATCCACCAGGAGTGAAAGGCGCTACAATGTGGCTCACAGATCTACACGAAACGTAGTGGAGCGCACATTTGGACTCCTTAAAAGCAGGTTTCGCTGCCTCCACAAGAGTGGAGGGGCACGGCAGTACACCCCTTTAATCTGCTGCAAGATCATAGCAACCTGTGCAATGTTACATAATCTCGCCACCAAGAAAGGCACAGAGGTGGAGATCACATATCATGAGGACATTGATGGCGACCCAGAGGAGGAAGAGCCCCATGCTACGGTGGCAGCAGCAGCTACAGATGGGAGACTGAGACGGGAAGAGGTTACACAACAATATTTCTGAGTGAGTAAAGAGACACAGGCATGAATGTAACTTTGTGTAAGTAGTTTAATTTTCACTAAGCCACAGCATTGATAGCTCACATTGGGCTCACAATATCAAACACTCCATGAGTGTGTTGTCACGGTTAACACCACCGTGACTACAGCCTCGGGTGGAGGGCAAAGTCATTGCTTGTGGCCACGGACCACAGGGCGGGGCTGCTGTGGCTGTGAATCAATGTTCTCACTGTGGCCTGTAACACTTCCCCGACGCCTGCCACTCCTCCGTAAGTCTTGCACAGGAGTGCTTGCACCACTCCTGCTGGTGGACCCCTCGCTTTCCAAAGCACAAGTGTCGCCTCCAGTGCCAGTCTGATGCGCGATCACAAGCTCCATAGCAGAGGTGATCCTGGCCATACCTTCTGATAAATTGTTGCAGCACCGCACTATGGCATCCTGCATCGTCACTGACCGTCTGCACAGCACAGTGGTAGCAGTGGCAAACCTGTTCAGGGCCTTTGTTTGCTGACGCACATCCACACGGGCCTTGCGTCTCTCTAAATGGTCCCTGTCCAACTTGTCACACAGGACAGCCATGCACTGTGTAATATCAGATATTCCTGACGCCATAGATTGCATGCTTTCTGCCATTTCCCCAATGCCCTTGCCTACTGCATCCAGCTTGTTATTTGTTGTGCGTGCCTGCCTCTGAACCCCCATCATCGCTTTTGCCTGCAGGCGCTGCACTTTCACCATGGTGGCCTCCAGTCCGCAGAAGACACCCTGAACTTCACGCACATCCTCTGCCTCCCGTGGCCGTCGCCCTCGGACACTGGCCCGCGTTACTCTGGGAGTGGCCTGCTGCTCGGTGTTGCCTCTGTCCTGTGTGTCACCCTCCACCTCCTCCTCCGATGATGTTTCCAGTATTCTGCGAGGGGGCACATCATGGCACCTTACCCTTCCCAGCACTGGGGATGGTGTTGTGGGGGTGGGTGATTGTTCAGCCGCTCCTGTGTCCTGACTACCAAATAGGAGAGGGGATTGTGGATTTTGTGCTGTTGCCTCCTCAGGTATCAGGGCTGCCTGCTCTTGGTCCTTCCCTCCGTGTGATGTGCTTGATCCGGCTCCTTCCCTCCTCTTCTCTCTAACCTCTGCTGTGCTGCGCATTGACTCTCCTGTGGACAGACATGGACATTGTGTCAGTGGAGTTGTTCACCTGTGTCTCATGATAAAACACACTTCTATTGCACTTTTGCCTGTCTCTCATTTGCCTATGCTAGTTGTGTGTTGCTCCCCTTGCTGCAATGCATGCTGACTGCTCTGAGGTATCTACAATTGACTACATTTCCCAGGATGCATTGCAAGACATTAGTTAAACCTGTTGTGGAGTCTGATTTGTCCTGTGAGGGGAATAGGTAAATGGGTAAATGACAATGTACTTGCATCTTACCTTGTTTCTTTGCGCCTCTTGCTGAGCTGTCAGCGTCTCCGATGCCGTGAATGCATTCCTTCCCAAGGGTGGATGCCACCATCTCCTCGATGTCACTGAGTCTAGGGGCTCTGTTTCTTCCTCCCCCTGGTGCAGCACTTTCCTTGCGGTGGGCAGCAAGTTTTTTCTTTGTGATAATGCGGATGTCATACCACCGTTTTTTCAGATCTTCAAGGTCACGGTGGGTGACACCAATGGCATTTACCTTGCCTTGTATTTCCAACCAGGTGCTGCGTTTGATAGATTCTGCTACATGCAGAGATTGCTTCCCGAAAATTTTGCTGTAATGTCTTACTACCTCGGAAATTAGCACCTGCAGTTCTTCCTGGCTGAACTTGTGCTTCCTTTTGCGCTCTGCAGCATCCCTCTGTGCCTCCTGACTCTCCATCTTGCTGTGTTGTTTGACTCAGGGAAGGCAGCTCCACACTCTGTCCTCCTGCTCTCCTGACTGTTGGTTTCTGCACCTGCATGGGCGTGGCCTGTCCCAGGTACTGGGGTGTGGTGCTTGGATCTGATTGGTTAGTTCCCCAGTGGCTTTGGATTTGGGTGTGGTTGGAGTACCTGATTGGTTCACAGGCTCACATGTTTGTCAGTTTCAAAATCTGAGTCGGATATTACCGACTCGGTAAATACCGAGTCGGTTTTTTCCGACTCGGTATTTTCCGAGTCGGGACTACCCATTCATTCCTATGGGCCATGGAACCGTTGGTAAGTTTGGGTTTTACCGAATCGGATTTTACCGAGTAGGTATATTCCGACTCGGTAAATACCGATTACGATTACCGACTGACTCCGATTCGGTAATTGTTACCGATTTTTTATCTACATCTCATTTTCCGATTCTGAAATACCGATTCGGTATGACTCGGTATTTAAGAATCGGAAAATAAGATTTACCTACATCTAGCCCTAAGTAGCAGCTACCGCCTCTAATTTCATGGTAGATTAAAATAAGCCTCACACATACTAAATCCCTTTATAAATAACTTTTTAACCCTTCACAAAATCGCCATCAACCACAAATCCATATCTACAAACACTCCGTCAGATCATTTCTATGACTCCAAACCATCAGTGTTCTCACACGTCATTCACGCAACCCCTTTTCCCTCTCATTCCATTTTCAACCTAGGATGCAACTTGACTTTCAAACTTTCTCTTCACTCATACTGCAGCACAAACTCTCTAGCCTAGTTTGCATTTTAAATCATTTTCACTAATTTCTCATTGACTGCTCTAAAACGTTTTCGAACAATGTCACTCAATTTCCATTTACTCTTTTAATTGTTAGTTTCAGTTGTGCTAATAGAACTATTCGCTTTTACACGTTCTGAAACAGAACTCAACCCCCCAGTATCAGGTAATTTAACTAAACAATAGTCTTAATCTACAGCATTCAGCTCCAAGAATCCTTGTTCTAGCAGAATCAAGGTAAGTGTGCTACAGGAAAGGCGGTAGGTGAGTGGCAACTGATGATATAAAAACCCCTTTGAAACAGAAACAGGTAAATATGAACATGCAAAAAAATGTGATACATCCAATACTCCTTCAACAGAATAGTATATACATTTTCAGAATATTCATTCATAAATATTTCACTATTATTTAATCTATTATTCTTAGAGACATTAGTACTAGTATATAATTCAATTTCAGAGGTGTGTGAAGCAATTTGGACTGAAGTATAGAAGCTAAGCAAGATTTTATTAACAGGAAAACTACAGAAAATATTTTCAAAGCTAGATAACAGCCTCTTTTAATTTTGGCCATGGCTCTTCTTTAAAAATCTACGAAAATCAAGAACTAAAATTACAGCTTCTAATCCATACATAGACTATGCATGGTGCAAAAGTCTTCTCAAATCAATTTCCTACTATTAAGGAGATTCAGTTCAGGCAATGCTCATAGCAAACCTACCATCTTCGACTGGATACACAAAGCAAGGTAGAAAAGTGATCTCCTTTTTAGCAAAGACCAGAGATCACGACCCAACAAATTAAGTGGGCTTGTGTTGCAAAGTAGGAAGTTGTGATCATTTTAATTTTTACAGGGACATTTGCTGACACCTTATTAGGGATCTGTTTGTTGCTAGTACCCATAACTTGGACCTTTTTTCCCAAAATAGGCTGGTTGAGAACCACCATCAGTTGATTACGGAGCAGGTAACTGCTGTATTGCTCGGAAATTATACTGGGTGGCCATTTATTTCACTTTATATATATGGACCACTCTCGTCTACCACTAGGACGGCACCAATCTTGCAAACCTACTCCCCCCAGAAATTGTTATTGTGGCTGCTTTGACTAGGTCAAGTATGGACAGTGAGGGCCTGATTCCCAAAGGTAAAGTTACACTTTTGTGTAAGTTTATGATTTTTTGCAATTCACAACACAATTTCATGAGTAGCATCTTTAAGACTGCTTATCTTTTCATATGTGGAGACTCCGCAGTCATAAAGATTAGGGGCCAGATGTAGGAAGCCTAATTCCGGCCGATAAGGCCGAAATAACCGAATTTCGGCGGATGTATGACATTACGACACATGCTTTTACTACGCATGCCTTTACATCGCAGTTTTTACAACGCGTGCTGTTACAACGCATAGCGTTAAGGGGTGCTGGATAGTGAATAGTTTAATTTACTATTCCAACTCCAGTGCCCGTGGATAGTAGGGAAGGTGTTGGATAGTAAATTAAATCTATTCCCTATCCTAGAGCGCCCACCAGCGCTATGCGTTGTAATGACATGCGTTGTAATAGTTGCGTCGTAAAGGCACTGCATGGTAAAAGTTGCGTTGAAAAGGATGTTTCCCAATTTCGGCTGTTACCGACCGGTATTAGGCTTTTCAGATGTAGGGGCCTAATTTAAGGATTCGGTAATTTACCGAATCGGTAATTTAAGGAATCGGTAAATTACCGAATTCTTAAATACCAATTCGGTAATTTACCGAATCCTTAATGTAGGTAGCACTCAAGTGAGTTCTTTTCACTTGTAAGGAATCGTTATTTACCACCAACTACAAGTTGGTGGTAAATATCGAAAACCCTAAAAAAGCAATTTTGTGGTTTTTTCAACTGTGCCATGTGGCAGACATACATGCCCTTAGGGCATGTATGTGTGCCAAAAGTGCACCCATGCACTATACAGGGGTGCAACAGGGTGTCAATGTGACACCCTGCCACCCTTGTAAGTCTACCCCCTTTTACCGATTCGTTATTTACCGAATCGGTAATTCTCATTCATTCCTATAGGCCTCCAGGCCCATAGGAATGAATAGAGAATACCGAATTGGTAAATACCGAATCAGTATTTACCGAATTTTACCGATTCGGTAAAATTTACAGAATCATTAGATACATATCATTTACCGATTCTAAAATACAGAATCGGTAAAATTAGGTATTTTAGAATCGGTAAATGATTTTTACCTACATCTGGACCTAGATTTGTAAGATTCCTTTGTGAATTGCCAAAAATCATAAACGTACACAAAAGTGGAAGTTTACCTTTGAGAATAAACTCAAGGAAATGAATGCTCGTCACTGCGCTTCTGCTAGAAATACTGCATTTTATTCTGCATATTATAGTTTATGATTGAGGCTGAAGGCAAGTTTCCATTGACCTACCTTTGATTTTACATGATCTGTACAAAGTCCAGATAGACTGAGAATGCTGACTAAAGCACCCCACTCTGTGCCACTTGATTCACGTTTTGTCGTATTTGGGAACCATTTGCTATTTGTTTTTAACTCTTTCTGGATTAGATATGCTCTCTCATTTCTAATGGCCAATCTTCAAACAGAAATGGTATGGTGCTGCCTTTTTCAATATAACAATATTGGTTGAAGCTTTTATTCGATATGCAAGATATCTTGAAAGCGTACACAAATACAGCATTTACAAAACTAGAAGAAATGACATTTTTAAGAAGCAATATTAAATGTACATTTAAGAAAGATAAAACGACATATAATGCCAGAATAAATTAGCTAAAAACGAATTAAACCGCTATTGACAATCTCTTGCAACGAATCAACCAAAAATGCTTTAAAAATTTAGCTACAGCACAAACAATGGGAGGGGAAGTGTCCGTCATTAGGATGCGAAGGGCTACCAGATAACTACGCGCACCCATATTGCAACAAAGGGGTTTGAGCCAAAAACTCCTGGGTTTAGCATAGTCCGGACATTCAAACAGGATATGCGGTATAGACTCTGTCCTAGTGATACAACGGGCACAAAAGGGGGACGTATGGACACCTGATTTCCACTTTGACACCAGGGCACCAACTGGAAGAGAGCCCGCTCTGAATATAAAATACAGTGCTCGATCAGCTGCAAGGGTAATTTGGTCCAGGTAAGGTTCGTAAGCTACTATATCTTTTATTGTTAAAAACACAGCTGTAGCTTTACAATGACTAGAGTTTGTAACAAGCTGGTCCGCAACCCAATTCCAGTATAATCTTTTCAGAACATCTTTTGGTGGAGCCGTTCTTGATGACCAACAGTCCCCCAGCCCAAGTTCCTCCAAAAGCTTTTTGGTGTCTCTCAACCAATTAATCTTCGCCCAACCACCCAGGCTCATTATCTCAGCCAACCCTTCAGCATATGATTTTAGCTCTTCACCCCTCCAAATGCGTGCCCATAGAAGGAGTGGACGAAGCCGAGCTTGGTCTTTGATATTCTTACAACCTGTGTCCAGCAGCACAGGCACTGTTGGGGTGCTCAGAGGGAGGGCGATTAAAGATTTCAAGAGCTTGCTCTCAGCTGTTGCCAGGGAATCCAGGCAGCAATGCCCCCACAGCTCTGCCCCATACAAGGCTGATGTTACTCCCTTAGCCTTGTAAATGTCAATTGCCGGGGCAAGCGACCTCCTCGGTGAAGCCCGGAATTCCCTCAAAAGGGCACCTCCTACTCTCTTATGATTCAAGACCATCTTGGCAATGGTCTTAAATGGTCTTGAATCATAAGAGAGTAATAATATTTGTATCAGGCACATTCCACATCACTGACAAAACTTCTACTTATGCCTCATGGAACATGTTATGGAATCATCGCCCCATTCTGAACAAATTGAAAAAAAAATTCTCTGCACCCCGACTCCCTGAATACCCGAATTCGCACCTGTAACAAAAGCAGAATCAACACCAGGATCTGACATTTGAGAAAGATTTCCCTTCCTGCCATGTTTCTGGAAGTATTTCGCCTGAGCAATCAGGAGCTTTTCTGTAAATTATCTCTGCTTCATGTTGAAATAATCACTGCAGTATCTCTCATAGTATCATGCATCAATACTCTAGGCTCCTGTGTTACGTTCGTAATTTTTTACCAATTTATTTCCTTTGACATTACCTTAGACTTGAGATGCTCAATCGCCAATTTATATTTTTCCATCGCCACATTAGAAGGACCATTTTGGAGTTGAACCCTCTGCTGCTCAAAACATGACTGCCTTTCACTACAACCTCAAATCTTTAGGAATATTAATCCCAAACAGCGCATTCAAATCAACCCCCAAAAATGTGTCATTGTCACATTTCTCTATACTTCTTTATGCCACGTATCTAGTTCCTTTCTAAGGTTGGGAAATTCTTTGTAAATGTCAGGAGATCTGACCTTGTCCATGGCTCATGAATATATGCATGTCCATGTACTTCTCTCAAAAATAAATACCTCAACTACTCCACACTCAGAACCAATCACTGGTTCTTTCACCTTTTTCTTCTTTTTTTTTATTTCTGCTTCTCCTTACTTCATCTATTTTCTCTAAAGTCTTTCAGATTTTGCCACCTATTTATGTGTTTTATTTTCTCTCATATTTATTCCCCATTTCCTGAATTTCACTGTCACTGAATTCCATTTCTGCAGTTCTTATGCACTCTCTTTGTGTACAAATTCACACCATATTTGTCTGCTAATTTTTCAAGCTTGTCATAAGTAAAGCACATGCTTTGCTGTTTCTTTACTGAGGTATCTCAAATCCTCTTCATTGTAGGACAGTGCTCTGTTTTCACTAATAGAACCACTAAAATTTTGAGATAATCGGGAAGGAGCGTCGTATTTGTAAAAAAGTCTTGGGTTCAAATATTGTGTTACAAAGTTTTATTGTTGAAAAGTTCATCCAATATCAGCAACAGAAATTTCGATTGCAATGGTACAAAACAAAGTCCAACTCAATCCAAATCAATACAGTGTAGAAAACTCATAACAGCCAACGTGTTTCGTCCGGAATGGACATCATCAGGGGTGTGAATGAATAGTTAGAAAAAATATATATATTAGGGATTGTTCCACTTATATGAACAAACGAAGAATCAGTGTATAAATGAAACCGTAATCAATTCCATCACAATATCTAAGCACCTGCCTATATACCAGTCTAATGTGCATGATGATAATCATGGTACAGGGTTACAATCAAAAAATGTCATTGACCAAAAGCTAAAGAAATACATTGGGGTTAAACAGAGCTTACAGTCAGCAAACAAGAAAAAAATGAAACATTACAGTAGCCTACCTAGGAATAACTGTATGAAATCCAAAATTACAGAGGCCTCTGCTAAGTTCTAAGATCCAGTGTATTGAGTCCTCACCACTCTGTTAATAAATCTAAGGCATGAGAAAGTTAAAAAACAAAAAATATGAACCTATAACATACTGCCTCTACTTCATATCATACATACCACTGTCTGTGTCTTGAATAGTTACTATAGCAGAGTCCAGTGATATTGACTCTATCAGGCAATATTCGAACCATCAAGTGTCTCAAATATAAGAACTATGAATAATAGCAATGCATACTGGGTGTCTCCTCAAAATATCAACTTCATATCCTATTCAGGCCTGTATATAATAACTCATGCAATTTTCGCATTCAAATCTAAAAACAACAAGAGAGTCACCAATCATATATTCCAACATACCTCTTAGGTGCCCAAAAAAACCCACCCCCAGTCTCACAGTCAAAGAAGACTGCAGGGCCTACCTACAAAGTTAATGTTGTTTTACATTTTCTTTACAGAGGTATCTCACCACCTATTCATTGTAGGGCAGGTATCTGTCTTCACTAATAGTACCACTTAGAAGTCCTCCCAATTCAATTTTAAGTATGACAATATAAATCTGCTCTGGCGCACTTTGTGCTGGTACCACCCTTGCACCAATACATGGGCCGGACAAAGAAGGACTAGTTTCTCCAGCTCCATTTTCCTATATCTGTGACCTTGATCATCAATATATGGAGGTGGTTTTGAATTCAGCAAAATATTTTCAAAGTATCCTCCTCATCAGAATAGCTAGGAAGTGGATTTTTTTCTCCTTTCTCTTTCTCATTTTCACTTCACTTTTATCATTGTTTGTCATTTTCTTTTGTGCGTCCCTTTAACAATTGCAGGAAACACACCTACCCCTCCTACAATGTCCTCTCTCTAGGATTTCTTTTGCATTCACCTTCTAGCATTTATCGAATGACTCACTGCTTTTCTATCCCAACCCTTCCATATCGTCATCTTACACACCTTATGGTTTGCCACAAATGCCATTCATTTAATGCTTCGAGCTGTGCAGATAGATCTAGCTTGTGGTATTGCTTCATACATATCACAAGTCTCGAGGCCTTAATCTTTCTCACATTAAAAGTACAATTTACAGCAAATTGCATTTGTTTATCATCTGCAGTGATAGTATGCCTGTCATGTAACCATAGACAAGAAGGAAGACCAAATGTATCAACATATATCGAGCAGGTGAACCTCAGGAGGCACTTTATCTCCCTCACAAATCGGAACTACAGATATTTTCAAAGCAGTACCCATTTTCGTTCAAGCTAAGCTGAAAAATAGCAAGCAAATAACCAATCATAACTTAATTTCAAAATAAATCTTAAAACACAAAAGCTAAATTCAAACAAGAAGACTTTGTCTGCATAGCGAAATACAGAAAGGAGCAAACCTATGTCTGAGTCAGTGTGTCTATTTCCCATGCACAACGAAATGAACAACACAACCCTATTTCAAATGCAACCAGGCAATTTATGAATCATAGGACTCAAACATATAACTCTTTTGGCAAGTCGATGCAGGTCTTCAGCAGACAACACAACCAACTTAAATAATTGTATTTTGTGATATTACATTACTTTAATTTTAAGAGTTTTATATAGTGCTGGCTAGACCCGGAGGTATCAGAGCGCTTTACCTGAGGTTCCACAAAATTACAAGATTACATCAGTTCCAATTTACATCAGTTGCTAGGCAAACAATTACAAGAGCATAGAAAACGAGATAAGTGAAGTGTAGAGGGGAAGGAGGTAAGGGTAAAGGGGTGGGTGCTATCAGGTAGCTCCATCAGACTTTGGCCAAGTAGCTAGGTCCTAATGGGAAACATTTAAAGAACATGGACGGCAAAATAAATGGAGCGTAGAGGTAAGGGGACAAGGAAGGTGAGAGAGGGAGGATAGGGGAAGAGACAACGAGGAGAGACGAAATGAAGTGAATCTGGTAATCAAACAGAAATCACACAGAAACTCAAACTTTTAATAAAGCAATTCACAATTATTTCAGCATTTCCTGTAAAACATTTACAATGCAATAACAGTTTCAACTGGAATGTGTTTATTGCACAGGCACAACATAAAAAGATTAGCAAACCAATTACTCACTCAAAATCATAACTCACACTGCATAGCAATTCACATAACTATATTCGACCATTCACACAAAACAAGGCAACAACTCATTAAGCCACACACCACAACACAAGGCAAGCACTATTCATGCTCATGTAATGCAACTACAGTACCTGCTTCAGCAAGACCAGAACAGCCAAATGATTTAGGATGAGGGAAGTGGGGAGGGACTGGGTCGTTCCTAAATCCTAACAATTTAAAGAAGTAAACATTTCTTACTACGATTTGCACTACAATTTGCACCAACAATCCTTTGCTACCCAAACTGTTTGTACTTTTTACATCAAAACGGATGATTGATGGATCCGGCTGTATGTAAGACTATTCCAGATGAAAGCCCTAAAAATATCACAGAATTTTATGAGACAAAAGAAACGTCCACTCAGGAAAATCCACACGAGAAAGGGTTCTAAAATACAAAACGTGAAGGTTTAGTAAGTAGGCATTGTGTATATGAAGTTTGGGGGACTATGATTAGAGTTCTATGTGTCTTTGGGCAAGATGCAGGTGTTCAGGTGCAGACTGGCAGTGGGTATTCCTAGTATTGATTGGAGAGGCTAATTTATAATTGGGATTGTGTAGTTATTGCATTCCGTACGTATGTCAGGTTATTGCAAGTTTATGGTGGGTGGAGCTACCCAGTTTGGGTTGGGTGCCTGAGTGTGTCTTCTTAGCACTGTGTGCTGGTTGGGACTGTTCCATAACTCCTAACTGTGCTTATACTGGTAGGAGGAATATGTTTTTAGGGTCAGTGGCTGATGGAATCATCTTTCAAACAACCATATTGTCACATCTCTTTTGAAGTGTAAATGCTATTATATGCTTTACATCTTTTCTGAAAATAAGTTCCAGAGCTTGACAGCTTGTCCAGCAAAAGTGGAGCTTCTTATCGATTTCTTACAGTAAGGCGATGTGACGCTTTGTGGTGCTAGCCTGGAGCAAGGTGTCCTAATTTGTTGGTATTGTTTAACTTTAAATTGCAGGTAAAGAGGTCATTTTCCTTGGAAAGCACTGTGGACTACTCAAAGTGCTTTGAAAATTGATCGTTTAGCTACGTGGAGTGTTTGCAATCTGGTGTTATGTATCCTTTGGAGTGAAGGCAGAGGATCAGAATTGATGCAGCGTTTTGGATTTATTACATTGTATTTAAGCTGAAATGGGGTGCCAAGGTATAGGTTAATGGCATGAACTTGAAGATCACACGAGTGAGGCAGCTTATAGTTTTTGTTGGTTTCCCCATTAAGAGAAGATATGTCACAGTGTGTTCATTGTGTTGAAGGTGAACCTTGACACTTTTTTAATACTTTGGATTTGCTTTCCCACAGAAGTGTTGTCCACAACCACTCCGAGTTGATGATAGCTGTTGTTGTGCCTCACACATGTGAAAAAGAATTGCCTGGGTAATTTATTTCTCTTTTCACAATGTATTGAGGCTCTGAAAGAGTTTGAACCACTGCACTGCGCCCTTTTTTGGCATGAGGCCCTGATTTTCCTTTTTTGGACTGGTTAATAATTTGGCCCACAAAGTATATTCGTTTTTATCACCTTTATATCGAAAGCATTTTCCACAATAGTTTTGAGTTTATATCAAGAATTAATTCAGCTACACAGTAATGTTCATATGGTTTCCCATGTTAATTTAATCATATGATAAAGCAGCCCACATAATATGCGGTCCAGTATCTTGAGTGAGCATGGTGCACAGATCATTCTAATGCTATGTTTACCGGCATATATTACATCTCCAGGGTGGGGTAACGGGTGACATGTTTGACAGTACATAAAATAACGTATATGACTAAATAAGAGAGTGTTCTTCTGCAGGTTCCCTGTACTACAAAAAAATTGCTTACTTTTCAGTCTTCTGCTTAGACTTGGGATGCATTCTTCTGTAGAAAAGCTAGAACTGGTAGACAGTAGGCCTTAACTTGCAATTTTTTTTTAAAGTTTACAAAACTGAAACTCAGAAGTAATATCATCATCTCTGGGAGACTTCCCATTAGACATACTTTTAATAACTTGATTAACGTCAAATAATTGTGCATGGGTTTTTCTAATGGCTGTGTGCGAACTTGTCTTTTCAGGCAGGTTAGATGGAGAGTATTGTTGATATCTTGCCAGCTGTCTGGTAGTATTTTCTAAATATAAAATATGCTATTATCTCAACCAGACAAGCAAACTTTCTAAAAGTCTTCTATGCCACCTTTACTGGCACATACCTATCTACTAACGTATGAGCCAAATTTGTGTTATTTCTTCGCTTCAGCCTATGATACATATCCATAACACCTATACAAATAACTGTTTTGTTATATGGCCGATGCAGTAGCACGAAGGCAGAGGTGTGAGGGGTCATCTCAACCAAATCAAGGCTGTATTTTACTGCCCAACTAGTGGTTAAGGGGCATTTTCTTTGCTTGTATTAGGGTCCATCATGGCCACGTCACTGGTTTGCTTCCCTTAACACTTCCTGTCAACAAAGTTTCTGCCTGGCAAATCGGTGTTGTTGCAAAGATTAATCCCTGTGTAACTCTAGCTGTTTTTTCTTTTGTAAAGATTTTGTGGAGTACTGAATCTCCAAAATGTATAAAGAATATATATATATTTTTTTAAAAGCAAGACTTTATTGACAGTTCCAACAGCATTACATATTTGCGCCTACAACCCTGAGGCCGGCTGAAATAGTTTCATGTGTTCGATATGTAGGCAATCGTGCCTGTCTCCTCCGGTTGTTAGTCTGCTATGGATAAGAAAACATGTTGGAGCTCCAAAAACCGTTAGTATGCGGACAGTATAACCACTTGCATTTTATATTTTATGTTATGTAAAACAAAAAAGAAAAAAACTCAATACTTGACTCAGTATTAACAGACACAATATTCCTCTTGCTTCTCGGTATTAGCTCAACCCTGTTGGGAATCGCATCTGCACGCCTCACCTGATTCCACCTCCCTTCATATCCAACCCCTCCCATCTATACTTCCTATGTCATATAAGGCATTAGGCCCTTGTGTACGTCTCATTCCCTACTCCGTAACAATTATATATTTTCTGTCTCATCCCCAGAACTATCGCTATCGTCTTCCGGCAGTGGCTCGCATATGTCCCCTCTGTAGGAGTTCCATGGTTGCCAGATCCCATTCCACTTGCGCGGGTTGTTTCTCACCTTGTACACCGCCCTCTCTGTTATCATGAGTGTGTCCATATTCCTGTTCCATTGCGCCAGTGTGGGGAGCTCCGCCGTCCCCCATTTTTGCTCAACGTCCCGTTTGGCCGTCATGAAACCTATCGTGGCCCACAGCCTACCATAGTATGTTAAATCAGTAGGCCCCCAGACATTCAATAGGCTCACACGCGGGTCTAGTGTTAGAGTAGTGTGTAGTGTCTGTGCGATGGTACGGAGTACTCGCTGCCAATATCCCACGAGGCATGCGCAGCTCCAAAGTGTATGGAAGAAAGTGCCCTCTTCTCCGCACCCCCTAAGACAATAAGGATGATCTGCCCTTTGCAATTTATGTAAGGTCGTTCTCGTGTAGTAAATCCTGTGTAGGATTTTCAGTTGTACCAGACGGAACCTAGCTGATATGCCTGCTTCACGTGGAGATGCAGTAGCTGCGTTCCAATCAGAGTCGTCAAAATCCCCGACGTCCTCCACCCATTTATCTTTTAGCTTTCCCTGTGGGTCAGGTAGATTATTGAGCAGTTTACGGTACGTTAGGGAAGTCGCACCCTCCTGCATACAGTCCGTAAGCAGACGGTCTTCCAGCGGTGAGGAGTCCGGGGGTGTGGTGCCCGGTGGGATCACTGCCAGAAGGGCATGTCTAATTTGTATGTATCTAAACTGTTCTGTGTTCCCCAACTCATACTGCTGCTGAAGGGAGGCAAACGGGGCCACTCCCTCTCTAGACCACATGTCTCCCACAGTAGATATCCCAATGTTGTCCCACTGGGTGAAGCCCTTAGTACGCCTCAAGTGTCCTAATGCCTTAGTGTTCCACAGCGGTGTAAGTTTTGTGATGATCCCGTCCCAGTGTAGTTTTGATTGCGCCTTATGCCACAACTGTACTGTATGTTTGGTGGGTCCTATCAGTTTCGCCGCAATACCCTTATGATACAGAGGCGCCAACAAGCTGTTAGTACCCAGTTGGGCCCTATCTGCCTTAAACGCCGGGTCATCCTGCGGGGCATGGACCCATTTGTTGAGAATCTTAAGCTGTGCCGCCCAGTAGTACAGTTGCATATTAGGTAACGCGATGCCACCGTCGTACCAGCTCCTGTTTAGTTTCGCGTGAGCGATTCTTGCTGGCCGAGTCCCCCACAGGAGACCCGATATCAGTGCAGTCACTTTCTGAAAGTAACTGGGAGGTATTAACGTCGGGGCATTTTCGAGCACGTATAGAAAACGTGGCAGTGCCATCATTTTGAACAATGCTGCTCTACCCAACAGCGTCAGTGGAAGTCCCTGCCAGTGCTGTACATCGTTACGTAGTCTAATGAGGGGGGTAGCAGATTACGATTAGAGAACTCTGTAGCATCTCGGGTGACATACAGTCCTAGGTACTTGAAGGACGTGGTAGCCACTTCCGGTGTGCAGGAGTCCGGAAGGGTCGGGAGTGGACCCTTGAGCTCATAAATTGTTGATTTCGACCAATTAATAGTGTAACCAGACACCCGCCCATGTGAGTTGCATATTGATAGGAGGTTAGGAATGCTGTTGCCCAGATCCGTGAGGTAGATCAACATATCATCAGCGTATAAGGACACCCTGTCCTCCCAGCTAAGATCCCATCTAATCCCCTTCAATAGTGGCGTGTTCCGAATAGCGATTGCAAGAGGTTCTAAAACCAATGCAAAGAGGATGGGCGAGAGCGGGCATCCCTGCCTGGTCCCCCGTGCCAATTTTATGTCACGTGACATGTGACCATTTGCTACCACTCGCGCCACTGGGTCTTTGTACAGTAATCGGATCCAAGAGATAAAATTGGGTCCGAATCCCATGCGGGTAAGGACTGCAAATAGGTAGCTCCACTCCACCATGTCGAATGCCATTTTGGCATCCAATGATAGTATCGCTGCCGGTTCCGCCAACAGTGGGGTTCTTGCCAACACTCCCTGCACTCTTCGAAGGTTCAACGCCGTACTTCTATGTGGCATAAAGCCAGATTGGTCTGGGTGGATCAACTGGTCCAAGTACGGCATGAGCCTGTTTGCTAATAGTTTCGCCAGAATTTTCGCTTCAGGGTTCAGCAGTGAGATAGGCCTATAAGACGTACACTCATTAGGCGGTTTTCCCAGCTTCGGGATGGCCACTATAGTCGCCATCCGTTGGTCCGGGGGCAGCGTGCCGCTCTCCCTACTTTCCACATACATCTGCAGAAGGGGTTCACTCAGGGATTCCGACATTGTTTTGAACCATTCAATGGGCACCCCGTTCGGGCCCAGGGCCTTGCCCGAATGGATTGCATTAATAGCCAATTGAATTTCGTCAGTTGTTAATCTGGAATCAAGATCTTGTGCCGCTTCCTCCGTCAACGTTGGCAGGGACACATGACCAAGGGCGGCCCGAGCCTCTTCCTCTGTCACAGCCACCGCTGGGGTGTATACCTCACTGAAGTGGTCGGCCAGTGCGTTCACAATTTCTTCCAGCCGTGTATGCACCCTCCCATGTATGTCTGTAATTTGTAGTATGTTCCTGTTGCCCCCCTGCTTCCTATCTAACCATGCCAAGAGCTTACTAGCTTTATCCCCAATATCATACACCCTGTGTTTGGTGGCAGCGATATTTGCCATGGTCAGTCGCCTCATATTGTCAGCAAGGAGGTGTTGACGTATCTGTAGGGAATGTAATGTAGTGTCCGATGGGTCTGCCATATGGGCGGTATTGGCTTTGTCAAGTTCCAGTTCCAGCTCTGCAGCTTCTCTCTCCCGTGTTCCCTTATGGTGTGTTATTACTGCTATGGCTTGCCCCCTGAACACAGCTTTGTATGCTTCCCAGAGCACTGAAGGTGATTCCACCGAGGATCGATTTTCCTCAAAATAAAGTCGGGTAGCTTTCTGTAGGTCTTTACGAATGGACGGAACTTTAAGATACCCCGGATAGATCGGGTAAATTCTTCTACGAGTCATCTCAAAACTGGACAGTGTTAAGGTAATCGGCGAATGGTCTGAAATACCCCGTGGCTTTATCTGTGCTTCCTCTATGGTAAGGTGACCGTTCCCCAGAGTGAGGAAGTAATCAATCCTGGACAGACTGTTGTGTGTAGCTGAGTAGTAGGTGTATTGTAGTTGTTCTGGGTGCAGTATGCGCCATATATCTACCAACCCTTGCGCTTCCAGGAATCCGCTTAGTTTGTTGGGGCCATCTACCTGTGTTCGCACGGGAAATCTGTCACAAGTGTTATGGAGTACTGCGTTAAAATCTCCCCCAATGATTAAATCCCCTTCCGGGAGTTCTAGGAGGAACTTGCCGAGGTCTGGCAATGCCACGGCATGTGGTGCCGGTGGGATGTAAACCGAGACCACTGACAACGGCCTGCCCTCCCATTGGCCATGAACCGCCGCGAAGCGGCCCTGATCGTCTATCTTGGTGGAGCGTACGATGTAGTGGGAAGATTTTCGTATTAGTATGCCTGTGCCACGCGACCCTGAGGTGAATTCCGCGTGCGCAACCATGTGATAGCCCCGTCTATCCATCGCCTGTGTAGTAGCGCCCACCAGATGTGTCTCCTGTAAAAGGACCAGGGCGGGACCCACTCTCTTAATTCCCTGAAAAACCAGACCTCGTTTAATCTTATCGCCCAGTCCCCTGACGTTCCATGACATAATTTGTAACGGGGCTATCGGGGTTATTCGATCTAGTCTGGCCATGGCAGTGGCTTGTGGCGGGGCCGACCCAGTACCCTCGGATCCCATCTATACCTTTGTCCGTGGGTGAGTCTCGCCCGGGGACGGGCCCACCGCCTCTTGCGTGGGGCAGTGTGTCCGACCAGAGGCGTGACAGATGTAATGCCAAGTGAGTTACCTTCGCGTGTTCTGTAATGTGCCTTGTGACGCTGTGCAGTGCTCATGTCGTGATGCATTGTGATGTTTTGAGTCAAACCATTAACCTGTAGGACCAAATGATCCAAGAAAATAAACTTCCCCTTTCCCACAACTGCCCCCCTCCCTGCCCCCCTGCTACACGGACTCAAACCTGCCCGCCTCCCCAACTTAGCAGAGTGCATTTCCCAATCCCCAACCAGTGTACTTGCGCGCCGGGGTGAAGGACTCTCCGAGGTCAGCGGCCCCTCAGTCTTCTCCCTGGAGGCCCATCGCCCAGTGTCCAGTGGCGAGCCTTAGGCGTGCGGCACAGTAAGTCCAATAGAAGTTAAACCTGGAAGTCATTGCTCTTCGTTGTCCTCTTCGCCCACATCGTCTCTCAAGGGTGGGCCATCGTCTGTTCCCCCCCCTCCTGATGCTTGGGAGTCCGGGTGACGTCCGGCGGCACGACCCTTCTGCTGTCGGTGAAATCGCCGAGGGTGAGCGGTCGTTCTCCAACCCTCCAGCCAGTCCCGTGCGGATTCTGGGTTGTCAAAGAACCAAGTTTTATTTTCTGCAACTACCCGCAACCTGGCCGGGAAGAGCATGGAATATGGGATCTCTCTCGCTCTGAGTTCTTTCTTCACCTCGAAAAATGTTCGTCTCCTGCGTGCGACCTCAGCCGTATAATCAGGGAAGAACGCCACAGTGGAGTTGTGGATCCGGACAGGGGGGGATGTCCGGGCAGCTTGCAGAGTGACATCCCTATCCCTGAAATTGAATAGTCGGGCAACAATGGGGCCGCTCCCGGCTTTTGTTTTGGCCTCCCGGTACGCAGTGCGCCCTCTCTACTGAAAAGAATGTGGACAGTCCTTTCGGTTTCAGTTCATTGGTGATCAGGTTTTCCACGTATAAGTCCATGGCTCTCACGCCTTCCGACTCTGGTACACCAATTATGCGGATGTTATTCCGTCTAGAGCGCCCTTCCTGCTCGTCGAGCTTCTCGCGCAGTACCTTATTGTCTGTTGCCAACTTCTCCACCGCCAATTGTAGTTCAGATACATCCTCCACTAGAGATTTTGTGACCACTTCCATGGCGTTGACCTTCTCCGTCATTTTATGGAAGTCGGCTCTGATCAACGTAATGTCGGTTGAAATAGTTCCCACTGTCGTTTGCAGATGTGCCAGAGCCTGCATCACATTTACCAGTGTTGCCATCTTGGTCCCTGGTACGTCCACGGATTTGCCAGCTGTTTCTTTCCCGGTCGTCTGGGACACAGCGGGCCTGTCGCAGGCATAGCGGTCAATTCGAGTCTGCGTGGTGCCACTCTTCAGGCCCTTCCCCGCCATGCCGGCGTTTTTCGCGGTCCTCGGGCACTCCCGCGACGGAAGACTGCGTCCACCCCTTTTGCGGATGATTTTGTTCGCTGACGTCTCTGCCTGTGGCAGTGGTCGGGTAGGAAGCTTCGTATCTGCCCTGGATAACCCGCGAGGAGAGGATCGTGCATCTACGCCGCCCTGCTGTGCCGGGCAGGGATTGCAGGAGGGGACCTGTTCGGTAATGGTGGATGTCCCCCGCTCCCTGGGCTTATGTGATGTGTCGCCTGCCAGTTCCAGACCAGTCAGTGAGCGCCTTAGCCCAGCGGTGTGTAGGGGTGTCAGGCATCCCCCCGCCGCCCGCAGTGCCCCGGGAGTGCCCCGGAAACTAGCAGTCAGGCCCTCCCGTGGGACATTGCCATGTCGCGTGCGGCTCTTCTTTTTTGCGTCCCGAGTGTCAGGATGTGTCACGCCCTGGTTGCATCAGGGGCAGCCGCCCGCTGTACCGTGGAGTTGGTTCATGCCCATGGAAACTATGTGAGAGTGTCCTGTTGCCCCCTGAGCGCCACGCGCCCCGTGATGCCAGTTCCACCGGAGGGGGTCACAATGTGGTGCGGGCGGCGGCCTCAGCCTTCCGATGCTTTCCCCAGTCAGTCAGGCCAAGCGTGGTCTCCTTCCGCCCTGGGTCATTAGTAGCCGCCGCCCGCAAGTGGTGCCCTCTTTGAGTCTGGGCGCGATGTCGGCAATCTGTGAGCAGGCCTGGCTCCTGTAGCAGTGTCCTCCGCTCCCTGCAAAATGGCGGCTCACCTCAGTACCACCCCTCTCCACGACGGTCTGCAGGTCATGATCTGGTCGTCGCGGAGAGGGGAATTGTCGACCAGTCACTGCCTCCTCACCTCCGATCGCGGGCTGGGTCCGGTTCGGCCGGTGCACACTCCGAGTCCCGGCGCACTCCCCACTGCACGGGCACTTGGCGGGAACTTCCGGTGCGGGACTCCCGGAGCAGCTTCACTTCCTGCTGGGCAGGATCGTAGGACAGTCCCCGGCTTGATCGCGCCGTGTGGGCTTCTCCGTAGCTCCGTCAGCATTCGGCTCCCAGGTGTCAGATTTTCACGCCGCTGTCCGCCGCGTGCACTGCCCGGTCCTGGGCTCTGGGTCCCTCCTGTAGGGACGAAAAATGTAGCGGATCTTGTAGCGGATCGTAGGAGAGGCCGCCTCAACCACGGAGCCTGTCCTTTATGCTGCCGCCATCTTCGGCTGCTAGCCACGCCCCCTATAAAGAATATTTTGATTAAATGGCAAAATGTGTGTTTACTGTTTCACACAGAATGCCACTTGCTCATCTTGATCGTTATCATGCATTAATAATGTGCAGAGCAAATCCAATTGGACATTCAAAATCGTATTAAAGATTAATAAAGGGGTGAGATTAGATAATTTCAACAACTATGATTTTCATCTTCTGCACATCATAACTGAGTGAATACTGTATAGCTCTTTGGGTGTAGAGATCTTTTAACCCGGGAGGGACATCTGATACTTTTCTCTCCAGTTGTGACGAATACACATGGGCTGTAAACCATAAACTGTTGTTTTTTTAAAGTTGACCGTGCCATAAACCTGAACCTCACTGAGAATGTTTGTGATTGACTCAAACCTAATGCTAAAATGCAGTTGCAGCCAGTGCTATGTTCTCAGAGGGGGGCTGAGGTACTTGAAACTTGGGACACTGTGCACAGCATGCACTATAGATTTCTGCATGACCTGCAGTTTGTGTAGGTTTCTCTCTGTTAAATATTGTATGGAGAGAAGAGAACTCGCCAAACGTTTTGACATCTTCCAAGATTTCACATGTGCTATAGGATCTATACATAAAGAATGTACTATGATATTTAATTGTGTGTATATATATAGATATATATATTCACTGAAAAAAACATAGGTTTCAGGAGTTATATAGTTAGGAATTAGTTTTTAAAAAACCTCTGAAATTCACTCAAAAAACTATAAGTTTTAGTGGTGTTATAGTTAGCTGGACATTTTACTCATACAAAACCAATGAAATTGCTCCTATATAGTTAGTTGTACTAACTATATTTCGCGCACCCGCAATCCACTGCTGATGATGTCACATATTAGATCATTCATGACATGGTCAGTGACTACTAAACGCGTCAGGAACACCACGGCGAAATGGGATTTGAATCACAATTTCTTGAACTCCTTAGCTATTCAAGCAAGCTGTGGCAAATAAAGGCGAGTTTAAGAATCTCCCCGTGAGTGTGGCTGTGTTTTTACACGCGAGCGTTAATATTTGGATGGAACCATCACCATCCTGTTACCGCACCCGCCAGAAGAGTGCAGCAGCGCCATGATGGTATCGAGCTAGCAGTGATCCTGCACACACGCTGAGCACCGCCACGCAGCCTCACGGTAGGAGCCGACCGGGGCAAGCATCCAGCTTGCTAGTTTGACGGGCATCTATCCGTCTCCTACTCCATTACCGTGATGTCGCCTGATTGGCGAGGGGAGACCACTCGTCCGCTTTGGTCCACAGATGGGACGCCAAGACAATACAGGACTACCAGTCCCATCAGGCACTGGGACATTTGGACTGCCCATCTAGGGGCGTGCCATGGTCATTAATAGGGCTGGTACCTGCATTCCCATCATGAATTCGCCCTTTCCCCTGAAGAGAAGGCGGGAGCCTTCGAAACGCGTCAGGAACACCACGGCGAAATGGGATTTGAATCACAATTTCTTGAACTCCTTAGCTATTCAAGCAAGCTGTGGCAAATAAAGGCGAGTTTAAGAATCTCCCCGTGAGTGTGGCTGTGTTTTTACACGCGAGCGTTAATATATATATATATATATATATATATATATATATATATATATATATATATATATATATATATATATATATATATATATATATATATATATATATATATATAGGCCAAGGTGTATTGAAGAATGAGTGGGTGTATAAGTGTCTAAATGGATGATTTAGTAGGTGCATGAGTGACTGTATAAGTGAGTAATTAAATGTGTCTTATTGAATGCATGGGTTAGTGACTGATCCAGACAATCACACAGTTTAGTTTGTCAGTTGGTGTGTAAGTGGTTGCATGGGTAGGTGAGTAGCTAAGTGAGGGACTATATGGGTTATTGATTGGTTGTCTGAGTATCTGTATGGGTACCTGAGTGCCTGTTTGGGGGGTTTGACTGTGCATAGATGGGTGAGTGGATGATTCACTGGGTGCATGGGTTCAAGAGTGCATCTGTGAAGGGCTGTATGGGAGGGTGAGTGTGTGTATGGGTGTGTTGGTGAGTGAATGGATGCCTCAGTGGTACATGTGTGAGTAACTGCATATGTCAAAGGCAGTATATGTGAGTGTTGGAGTATATAAATGACTATATGTGAGAGTGAGTGATTGTGAGAGTGGCTATATGGATGAGTGTGTGCTTTTATTAGTTATTGTATAAGAGTGTAAGTATGTTTTAGTGTATGTTTGAATAAGTGAGGTGGTGTGTATATACCTGTATAGGTGAGCAAATGGGAGTGTGATTGATTCTTTGCATGACTGACTAGGTGTATGAGTATCTCTATGGATGAGTGGCAGTATGTGAGTGCCTGTATAGATATGTGAGTGCATATGATAGTGCCGTATTGATGGTTGACTGCATGTATGAGTGACTGTATGGGTGAATGAGTGGATGTGTGTGTAGACCTAGGAATTAGTGAGTGGGTATATACTAACCGGTATTGGTGTGTCTATGGTTTTGAAAATGGTAGTCTGTATTTTAGAGTGGGTGTATCAAAGGTTATATTTGGGCATTAGGAGGTGAGTCAGATTATCACGTGGATGTTGTCATCAGTGATGTCATCAGTGATGTCATTTGAGATGTCATCAGTGATGTAATCAGTGATGTCACTGACCATGTCATGAATGATTTAATTTAACGTCATCAGCAGTGCATTGCGGGGACGCAAGTTATAGTTAGCTGAACTAACTATAACGGCCAAATTTCTCTGATTTTGTACAAGTGAAATGTCTAAATAACTATAACGTCCCTGAAACCTATGTTTTTTCAGTGAACTTCTAAGGTTTTTTAAATGCTAATTTCTAACTATAACGTCCCTAAAACCTGTGATTTTTTCGGTGAATTTCAAAGGTTTTTTTAAATGCTAATTTCTAACAGTGCCTACAAAGGTAGGACATGTGCAGAAAGAGGAAGAAAGGTGCAGAAAGAAGCAAGAGAAATTCAGAAAGAGGCAACAGAAGTCCAGAAAGAGGCCTTGTTGCAAAGTCATCCTGTGCCCCCAACTTTTTGCTAAGGGGTACTGGTGGTAACTCACTCTGACTAACCAGGCTCAGAGCCAGTGCTATGCTGAAAGACACTTAGAATACAGTGAAAACACCTATATACACTAGGGTACACTATGGGTTGGGGTACCCCTGTGATTGACATCACCTCCCCTGTATGGCCCTAGTACATAATAGGTCAGGGGGATTAAAATTACTTTAAACTAAGAGGTGCAGAAGGAGGCAAGAGAAGTGCACAGGTGTAAAAAGAGGCAAAAGGGGTGCAGAAAGGGGTAGGAGAGGTGCACAAAGTGACAAGAGAGGTACAGAAAGAGGCAGGAGGGGTACAGAAAGAAGGAAGAGAAGTGCAGAAAGAGGCAAGAGAATTGCTGAAAGAAGCAACAGAGGTGTAGAAAGAAGCAAGAGAAGTGCAGAAAGGCAAGTAAGGTGCAGATAGAAGCAAGAGCAGTGCAGAAAGAACCAACAGAGGTGCGGAAAGAGGGAAGAGGGGTGGAGAGAGAGGCAAAAGGGGTGCAGAAAAAAGGTTGGATGGGTGCAAAAAAAGAGGCAAGAGAGGTACAGAAGGAGGAAGGAGGGGTGCAGAAAGAAGGAAGAGAAGTGCAGAAAGAAGTGACAGAGGTGCTGAAAGAGGCAAGAGAGGTACAGAAACAGGCACGAAAGGTGCAGAAAGAGGGAACAGGGGTACAGATAGAGGCAAGAGAGGTGCAGAAAGAGAAAAGAGGGGTGCAGAAAGAGGGAAAAAGATCTGCAGAAAAAAGCAACAGAGGTGCTGAAACAGGCAAGTGAGGTACAGAAGGAAGCAAAAGAAGTGCAGAAAGAGGCAATGGAAGTGTAGAAAAAAGCAGCAGAGGAGCAGAAAGAGGCAAAAGGTGTGCAGAAAGAGGCAAGGAAGTGCGGAAAGAGGCAAGTGAGGTACAGAAAGAGGCAAGAGAGATTCAGAAACAGGCATGAAAGGTTTAGAAAGAGGGAACAGTGGTGCAGAAAGAAGCAAGGGAGATGCAGAAAGAGAAAAGAGGGGTGCAGAAAGAGGCAAGAGATTTGCAGAAAAAAGCAACAGAGATGCTGAAAGAGGCAAGTGAGGTGCAGAAAGTAGCAAGTGAGATGCCGAAGGAAGGAAGAGAAGTGCAGAAAGAAGTAACAGAGGTGCTGAAAGAGTCAAGAGAGGTGCAGAAAAAAGCAACAGAGGTGCTGAATGAGGCAAGTCAGCTGCAGAAAAAAGCATCAAAGGTGCAGAAAGAGGCAGGAGAGGTGCAGAGAGAGGAGACAGAAGTGCAGAAAGAAGCAAAAGAGGTGCTCACAGAGGCAAGAGGAGTGCAGAAAGAGGCATGTCCAGTTCAGAAAGAACCAAGAGAAGTGCAGAAAGAAGCAACAGAGGTGCAAAAGGAGGCACAGGGAGTACAGAAAAAAGGAAGAGAAGTGCAGAAAGAAGCAACAGAGGTGCTGAAAGAGTCGCAAAGGGTGCAGTAAGATTCAAGAGAAGTGCAGAAAGAAGCAACAGAGGTACACTAAAAGGCAAGAGTGGTACAGAAAGAGGGAAGCAAGGTGTAGAAAGAGGCTAGACAGTTGCACAAAGAGGGAAGACGGGTGCAGAAACAAGCAACAGAGGTATAGAAAGAAGCAAGAAAAGTGCAGAAAGAGGCAAGTGAGATGCAGAAACAGGCAAGAAAAGTACAGAAAGAGGGAAGACGAGTGCAGAATGAGACAGCAGAGTTGCAGAAAGAAGCAAGACAGATGCAGAAAGGAGCATTCACAGTACAAAATGAAGCAACAAGGGTGCAGAAAGAGGCAAGAGAAGTGCAGAAACAAGAAACAGAGTTGCAGAAAGAGGCAAGAGAACTGCAGACCTAAGGCAAAAAAGTACAGAAAGTGGCAAAAGAGGTACATAAAGAGACAACAAGGGTGCAGAAAGAAGCAAGAAAGGTGCAGGAAAAAGCCTTGAAAGCGCAGAATGAAGCAACGGTGGTGCAGAAAGAGGCAACAGATGTGCAGAAGAGGGAGCAGAACTGCCGAAAAAGGCACGAAAAGTGCTGAAAGAGCCAAAATAGATACACAAAGAGACAACAGGTGCAGAAAAAAGCTTTGAAAGTGCAAAATGAAGCAACAGGGGTGCAGAAAGAGGCAAGAGAAGTGTAGAAAGGAGCAAGTGAGGTGCAGAAAGAGCCAACAGAGGTGCAAAAAGAGGCAAGAGAGGTGCAGAAACTGGCAAGAGAAGTGCACACAGAGGCAAGAAAATTGCTGAACGAAGCAACAGAGGTGTAGAAAGAAGCAAGAAAAGTGCTTAAAGAGGCAAGTGAGATGCAAAAATAGGCAGGAAATGTACAGAAAGAGGGAAGACGTGTGCAGGAAGAGACAACAGGGGTGCAGAAAGAAGCAAATGAGGAGCATAAAGAGGCAACAGAAGTGTAGAAAGAGGGAAGAGAGGTGCAGAAACTGGCATGAGAAGCGAAGTGCACAAAGAGGCAAGAGAATTACCGAAAGAAGCAACAGCAGGAAAGAAAGAAGCAGGAAAAGTGCAAATATAGGCAAGTGAGGTGCAGAAGCAGGCAGGAAAGGTACAGAAAAAGGGAAGATGAGTGCAGAAAGAGGCAACAGGGGTGCATAACGAAGCAAATGAGGTTCAGAAAGAGGCAACAGACATGCAGAAAGAGGGAAGAGAGGTGCAGAAAAAGGCAAGAAACGTGCAGAAAGAGGGAAAAGAGGTACATAAAGAGACAACAGGGGTGCAGAAAGAAGCATGACAGGTGCAGAAAGAAGCAGGGAAAGTGCAGTACGAAGCAACAGGGGTGCAGAAACAGACAAGAATTGCTGAAAGAAGCAACAGAGGTGTAGAAAGAAACAAGAAAAGTGCATAAAGAGGCAAGTGAGATGCAAAAACAGACAGGAAAGGTACAGAAAGAGGGAAAATGAGTGCAGAAAGAGACAATAGGGCTGCAGAAAGAAGCAAATGAGGTGCAATAAGAGGCAACAGACATGCAGAAAGATGGAAGAGAGGTGCCAAAAGTACATGAGATTTGCAGAATGAGGTCAAGAGAAGTGCAGAAAAAGAAAGAAATGTTCAGAAAGAGGCAAGAAAGGCACAGAGAGAAGCAAGAGTGGCTTGCAAACCATTAGTACCAATTTACTATCCACATTTAGGAATAAGTAACAGGTGACCATTCTAGGTTCGCAAAGGGCCTTCCACCACGATGTAACACTTGTCGCTGCATTTTTGGTAACGTTTGGCCCATTTTAGCTAGACATAAGGCTTTTTTTGTTCAAATCTGCAGATTAGGGTACATATGATGAATTATGTGGCTAATGCAGAAAATGTATAATTGTGCGAAAGTCGTGCAGCCAGTTACATAGTTCCAGTGGCCCTGCTCATACCTCTGACTAGGTCCACAAGTGCTCCTCAGTGATTCCATCTTTTTTTGTCTCACTGAGTTAATATTTGAGCTTCTATGGAAACGAGGAAGACTAAACCTGAGGTTACCACTCCACAACACAGACTACCATACCACATAATTACTCTCCATAACACATAATCACACTTTACATAATTCCATTACACTAAATACCACATACTTTCTATCCACATAATTTCACTGCACAACATACCACATAATTCCACTACACACAATGTACATCCACTCCACTCCAAGAAACATCAGTAAAAAACGTTTGCATTTACAACGCCAATAGCTCTAGTTCTCGCAAATGCAAAACCTATTACATTGCAAATACTTGTTTAACTATTAGTCGTGTCTGCAGAGTGGTGGAGAAAGGGTGCTGGGCCTCTGAAATTCCGGTGCGCAGGGCTACCGAGCGGGATTACAGAGAGGTGGTCTGAGGCCACGGCCTCTTTTTACACCACTCTGCAAATGCGCCTCTTGGTTCGCTGCTTCTCGGGGATGAAGTCCACTTGTGTACTGAGGTCCTCAGGACACAGTTGGACCTCATCGCCCCACCAGTAGTACACCAGAAGCTGCGTTTGCAGAGTGGTGTAAAGTTAAAATTCGCCAGGAGGCATGTTTGAACACTTGTTATATCAGGCACCGCCCCCTCCCTGCACCACTGAGAAAACGTGCCCCCTGGTGCATTATAAGTTGGGGGATTAAGCCCCCTTGATTCCTGAGGGTCCCAGGGGGCCAACTAGCCCACCAGGTACCTCCAGTAAGCACCACAGAGCTGCGTTGCAGAGAGGTGGTCTGAGGCCATGCCCCTTTTTACACCTCTCTGCAATGCAGCTATGTGGTGCTTACTGAAGGTACCTGGTGGGCTAGTTGGCCCCCAGGGACCCTCAGTATTCAATGGACTTAATCCCCCAACTTAGAACGCGCCAGGTGGTGCGTTTGCAGAGCGCTACAGGAAGGAGGAGGGGCCTCCGGTGAGTTGCCGGTTTCTTTTTTCCATTTTTTTATTATGATTTTTTGGGAGGGGGCTGCGTGGCCCCCCCTTCCCTGGGCCACGTTTGGCCCCGGGGACCCCACGCCCCAGGGCCTGAGCCTCTTCTTTTTTTTTACATCAAAAAACAAACGGGAAGGGGGCCGTGCGGCCCTTTGCGTTGGCGACCGTGGGGGGAGACCCAATTCCCCCATGGTCCTGCTGGCTCCCTGCCTCCTGCGGGAGCCAGAATTGCTTTTGAGTAAGGGGAGCTGCTGACATGCAGCTCTCCTTGCTCAAAAGCAATCTGCTTTCCTTCATTGAAGCGAGAGCAGGTTTTCCTGCTCTTGCTTCAGTGAAGTAAAGCAGGGTTTGCTATGGCAAACAGCGATGTCCCGGGGTGGGTACCCCAGGACATTGCTGGAGCTGGCCCTGGGGGTGGAGGTCCCCAGGGCCATCAAGGGTTCCTCGAGGGGGGCTGCGTGCCCCCTCCCTCAATTTGCATAGCCCTGAGGAGGTGGTGGTCCCCAGGGCTTGGGGGTCCTGTGAGGCCCCCCAATTATCATTGGGTGGCCCCTTTATAATTATTATAAGCCCCGGTGAGGTAGTGGCCCCCGGGGCTTCACTGTTTTGTTGTGACTCGGTTCTACTGAGTCACAAGATGGCTGCCAACACTTCCTGGTTTAGAGTGTTGGCAGCCAATCAAATTGAAGCTAGTGCCCGGGAGGGTTTGTGAACCCTCCTCGGTGCTCAGATATCGATATTTTTCTTTTTTTTTTTATTTCTCAGGAACTACTGAATGGATTTATACCATTTAACAAAATGGGTGCAGTCTAAACCGAGACCTACCTTTTTGCCAAATTTGGTGTAATTCCGTTCAGCAGTTTGGGCTGTAGCCTGTAATAAAGTTCCTATGGAAATTAACATGGAGAAAACGCGCTTTGGGACCCCCTTTCTTCTTGGCCCCTGCTTGACGAATCACCCCAAAACTTTCAACACACAAACTGAGCAGTCCAACCCTGCTTTTTGTATTTGTATATATATACTATATTGTATTCCGAAGCGAGAAAGAGGAGGTGATAAACTTAAAGAACTGCGGAGATTAGATAATTAAATACCACACGTTACAACCATCTGGCCATAATGCAGGTGAGACACTGGCCGTACATTTCGGTTAATGTAAAGAGTAAATGTCTGTCTCATTTTTTATCAAATGAAATGAAAGATAAATATGGTTTTAGCTGACTCACTTTTTTTTATTTTAATAATTGGTGTATATCATCATTATTGTTGGTATAAGATTTTAATTGCTACATCCTTTGTTTTTATTACAGATGCTCTGTGGTCCAATTGAGAGTATCGATAAAAGTTAAAGAGCCAAAGTATTATTACTGTTTATAATGCTGTATACATTTGAATTATGTTTAGATTCGTTGCCCACAGGGGCTGGAGGTGGCCTTTTTTATGATGACTAGAAAGGCTAAAATTAAGTGATTATTGATATAAGCCCACTGGAGCGAAGAAAGATGTTCATACTAGAATGTGAGAATAACATTCTTCATTTCACTAAAGAAGTTATATTGATTGAGGACGCAAATGTTTAGGCACGTGGACAATATTGCTCACTTGAGCATTGAAGTATTGCACGAAGGATATGAGTTTCACTCATTTGAACTCTCGGCAAGCTACTGGTTGCGGTAGCTCAATGAGCAAAAGCATGGACATAAAATTTTGTACCGATTGATCAGGGTTCGTGTCTCAGTAGTCATGTAATTATATATGTGATATTTTGCATCATCTAGCACGTATGAACACTTGGTTTCACAATACAATAAGAATTGTTTTGTATAATTAATTAATCATGACATCACTGATGACATCTCAAATGACATCACTGATGACATCACTGATGACATCATCCAGTGAATGTGTGTCTTTCTGAAAAGTAAATATTTTTTATATATGTATATCTAAAGGTCGATGGAAGAATAAATGGGTAAATAAGTGTCTGAATGGATGTTTTTTTTTAAAAATGATTGCATAACTGACTTATTAAGTGTATCTTAGTGAATACATGTATTAGCGAGTAATGTTTAAATATGTAAATATCTGTATCAGTGTCTCACTTTGTCTATAAGTGGCTGCATGGGTTGGTGAGTAGCTACATGAGTGTGTATATGGGTTATTAGTTTGTTTTTTGAGTATCAGTATGAGTGTCTGTATGGTTCGGTGGGGGATATTACTTAGCGTATAGATGCATGAATGAGTGACTCACTGTTTGTATGTGTTTTGAAGACAGCATGTGTGCAGGACTGTATGGGTGGATGAGTGTATGTATGGGTGTGTTGGTGAGTGAATGACTGTCTCAATAGTATCTTTATGAGTAACTACATATGTTTTAATATAGTATATGTGAGTATTGATGTATATAAGTGATTATATGTGAGAGTGAGAGATTGGACGAGTTCCTGTATAAATAAGTATGTGTTTCTGTAAGTGATTGTTTAAGAGAATAAGTATGTGTAAGTTTCTGCAAAAGTAAGTGTAGTGGTGTGTGTATAGCTGTATATGCAAATAAATGGATGTTTGATAGTTTATTTTGCATGTGTGAGTATGTGTGTGAGTAACTCTATGGATGAGTGTCGGTGTGTAACAGGATGTATAGGTGTATGAGTACATAGGATGAGTGAGTACATGTATGAGTGACTATATAGAACTGTTGGTGAATGAGTGGATGTGTATGTAGATTTTGGAATTACTGAATAGGTTCTTCTAACTGGTATTCGTATCACCATTTTTTTTATTTTAGTTTCTATTTTTTAATGTGTGTATCATTGGTTATTTTACGCTGAGATGAGGTCTGCCACTCTTTCACAAGGATGATGTCATCAGTGATGTCATTAGAGATGTCATGAGTGATGTCATGAGTGATGTCACTGAGCATGTCATGAGTGATGTAATATGTGACGTCATCAGCAGTGCATTGCGGGCACGCAAGTTATAGTTAGCTGAACTAACTATAACAGGGGAATTTTATTGGTTTTGTATGAATGAAATGTCCAGCTAACTATAACGTATGAAACCTATGGTTTTTTCTGTGAATTTCCAAGGTTTTTCAAATGCTAATTCCTAACTATAACATGCCTGAAACCCATGGTTTTTTCAGTGAATTTCTAAGGTTTTCAAATGCTAAATCCTAACTATAACGTGCCTGAAACCTATGGTTTTTTCAGTGAATTTCAAAGGTTTTGTAAATGATAATTTTAAAATATAGTGATTATTATATTTCTTTCTTTTTATAGTAATTTCCTACTTTTGGGTTATAAATACTTATATTTATTTTATTTTTAAAATTACATTTCATATTTTTTATGTAAAATAATAACAAAAGTAAATTCAAAAAGAATGCACTGCTAGTGAAACTACCTGGGTGAATTTGTAAGTGTTTGTTAGGGGCAGATTTACAACACCCTTGTGCCTCTTTTACACCGCCGTTACATCACTTTTCTGATGAAGCGGTGGTGCAAAAGATGCGCCATACTATGTGGTATTTAAAATGTGATGTATCTGAGAGGTGCGTCACATTGTAAATCCCTGTACCAGAAGGACACATTCCTACATAGGGGGGGACGTTCTGCTGCAAGAACACCTCCTAAAAGTGGCTCAGTGAAATCTACGAGATTTCACTTTGTAACTTTTGGGCTCATGCTGTGTCAAAATCCTGCACTAGCTTGAAGCAGGTGTAAGGATTGACACAGCATTCTCAGCATACGGCCCCCAGAGCATTGCTGGAGATGCGTTCCACTTGTAAGATAACTCAAACAGTGCATCACCTTTACAGCACAGATACATCACATATATGTGCCATTTTTGTCCCATGGTACACCGCATTGTACATACTGCGCATCCATGGTGGTGGTATCATGGAGCACAATAACTAACATATTCCTGGGGATATGCCAGTTATTGTATATGTGCCCATTACTGTTTTAATGTAGTGAATGGATTACTACATACCGATAAATGACTCACTACAAAACTAAAACAACAGTGACAGAGTGTTTGGAGGAAGTCTAAGGATACAGATTGGGGATTTGAAGGCATAAAACACAAGTTTGCAGGTGCATACAAGACTGCATGTATACTTCATACAAATTTTAAGCAATCCATACCCTCAGACCCACTTTGCATATTTTACATCAATACAAACATTTAAAGAATATATAACTGAATCTATAAGTGCTTCACTTTTAGTACAATAAATACATTAGTAGATAGTGCTCAAACCTTTATTATTTTTAAACAATAAATTTATTTTTGTAATATCTCATAATTTAACAGACATTCCAACACAAGTTCCTCAGATATGTCATTCAGATCAATTGCCTCGTTAGCAGTTTCTGGATTAATTTGTTTTAAAATTTCAACATAATTTAATACTTCCAGAAAATCTCCATCAAAGCTTTTGTCTTCGAAATCACACCTCATTTCTCCAGCACTAATTCCCCCTTCTTCACTCTGATTGCCTGTGACAGATACGATCAGTTCTTCAATTATACTCAAGATAATATCCAAAATCTCCTCAGAATGAGCCTGTTCTCTTTCCATAATTTTTCCTTTATGTTCTTGCTCCTTCTATAAAAATATAAACAGTTAATGTTATCACTTTTCATAAGATATAATACAAAACTACAGTTTTCACCTATTTTGGCCTACAAAAAATACTATATAAATACTATTATCTAATAACATTCCATTACTAGAGTTTTACTCCTTTGCAAAGTTAAAGAAATAAAATTACTTATAAGAATATCCTGTTCTTAGCTTTTCTTAAATTTTGAGACCAGTCACTCTTTATGACTATATACTAAAATACACTACTAAAAAATGTAGAATATATCTATTCACCTTACCCATTCCAAAATAATAAATGTGTTTTAGTAAAATGCAAAAGATACTATTCATTGTCCAGAATAACACTGTGTATCTGTGTATATTTAGACATCATTATCACACTACTTTTTGAATACTTCATGTCTTTACTCTATCTCTATTCCTCATCTATAACTTAGTCTAACCCTACTAATTACCTACCTCTTCGACTTTCGAACTGGCCTCTCCTCTAGTATTTATCTGCAACCTTGTACCTTGCGGATCCCTATTTTTCTCACTGCTTATAACCTATAATTACGTAACATTCATTAACCTAGGCCTCTCAGTTTATTATCTAATTTGTATATTATTAATTTCCTTGTGTTCTTCTACTAACCTTTGTTTATGCAGTTACTTGTTATCTATTCTGTCAATCCTTGAATATCTTGTGTTTTACACTAACGTTCCTTATTAATTCAACAGTGTTTCTAGTATTCCTTACTCAATGTGTTCTTTTCCCTTAAGACCTTGCTTATCAAAAATGTTATCGTTTCTCGTTTTAGGTTACACAAATGACATTGAGTGAATATATTCAATATTCTCTATAATGTCAGTTAAGTTTAGTCACTCAGTAACTTGTCACATGATTATTTTCCAAGAATATACCTTTGTCAACTATAAGGTATCACTTAGGTTTCTTGTATGGTTTCTTGTTCTCTCTGCTCTTCAGATGCTGAACACGACTGAGTCTGTCTGCTCTGAAGGAGCCACAACAGGAAAATCTGTGTAATGTGTGGGCTTCTTCGAACTCGGAAGCTGAAATCTAGTTGCGGGCACGATAACTAAGGTAAGTTTAACCAGGAACCTTCTTTAACTCTCTCAGAAATATTTGTGCTTTCTCTTCAGGAATATCTATTGAGCAATTGAAAACGGGTCTGAACTCAGGAACGTCGTAGGTGAAGTGCGCACTCGTTAGGGAGCGCGCGCCTCACCAAGGATTCTCCACAGGTGTGTGCTAAATGACTAGACCACCACCGTGTCTTTCCACGAGGTGGCCACTAAAGCACTCCAAGTATGTTTCCTTGTGGATTCTTCATCTCTCTTGCAGCAGCTAGTGTTTATATATCCACTGATTCATGAGGGGTTCTGACAGGTACACCCAGTATATAATTTTCTGAAATATCCTTCAAAGATACAAACCATCTTTACACACTTACCTTCTCGTCCATGTTTTGTTACTTGAGCTCGTTTGAAGCACATTCCATCGATCATTTTTAGCAGTTATTTGTACTTACCTTAAGCATATTAAATAATAAACAAATTATATATTATAAAATTACCATCTGTGGAAGACACAAAAAAATACAGTTACAATATATCTTTTACAACACAAAATAATTTGTAAAGTATTACATTTGCCTTTTTTGCTGTTCTCAGAAAATATTAAATTTCACTAGAAACAGTGAGTTTAATACTACTCATCATATAACAGCGGGCAAAAAAAGACAATAAGATTATCTTAAAAAAAACATTCAACATTCTCAATAAGAACCTAAAAAATAGAAATAAAACATATCTTAAATGTTTTTCTCTAAGAGCAATTTCTTACGTAAATATGACACATCTCAAACAATCATAACATAACAAAACATTATGATTAATTTTCATACACTGTAAATAATATTGCTTACAAATATATGCTGACAAAATATATAACAACAAGTCCTTTGTGGTTTCACATACTATTCCACACGGCCAAATAGTGTGCGTCAAATTCTTAGATTGGTAATTGTTCAATAGTAATCCTGAGCGTCTGCCTCCCAGCCTTCTGATCCAAAACCACCGATACCATTTGCTCAATCTCCCAGTGCTCATCCCTCAGCCCGATGCTATTCAACATCTACATGGCCATCCTCACACAAGTGACTCGCCATCACAGCCTCAACATCATCTCCTACATCGACGACACCAAGCTCACCCTCTTCCTCACCAAGAATCTACTTACCACCAAAAGCAACCTCCACGACACAATGAAGGACATCACCAACTATATAAAGAGAAGCTCTCTAAACATGAAAACGCACAAAACGAAAGTACTCATCCTCAGACCCACCCCCTCAGCCTCGGAAGACTTCTGCTAGCTCACTACACTGTGGACACTACCAACACCTACCAACCATATCCACAACCTAGGATTCATCCTAAACTCCTCCCTCTCCATGTGTAGGCAATTCTACACCATCTCCTTGTACTACCATAACACCCTCCACATGCTCCGCAACATTTACAAGTGGATCCTTACCACAAGAAGAAGAACAGTGACACAGTCCCTCATCAGCAGCAGACTACACTGTGGCAAAACACTCTACACATGAATTCCAGCCAAACACCTACAACAACTACAACAAATCCAAAAGACCACCACCTGACTGATTATCAATGTTCCCTGCTGCAGCCATATCAGTCACCACCTAATACACGTACACTACCTCAATATCAACAAGAGGTTCACCTTCAACCTCCTCACCCTCACTTACAAAATACTCTACAACACCAGACTAATGTACCTTAACAGCAGTAATCCTAAAAAGGCCAAATCTTTAACTTAAAATTTTGGCTTTAAAAATATTAGCTAAGAATTTGGTAACTCTTTAGGCAAACGTTGCTTAAAAACTAATTGACTATCATTACAATGTATCTAACCTTTCAGACATTTTAAACAAACAGCGTAATGTCCAGATGTTGTAGAAGGTCCATCATGAAAAATAATTGCAACAGCTACAAAAGTTCTTCCTGGTATTGAAACTTACCCAGCTACAAAAATTTTAATTAAAGTTTCCAATTTTCTTCCATTCGCTCTACAACGATGCAGCATTAAAATTGCATACTGTCCATATCTTTGTATAAACAATGTTGATGACATTTCTGATTTACATTGGCTACACTCCATATTTTGAGTTGCTCCTCTAATTAGATTGTTAAAAGACTCTGATTCCCAGTCAGGTAAAGTCAAATATATGAATGTTTCAGTGTCTATGTTAGTGCTACATGTAAACAAACAATTTTGACAATCATGTTGCCATTTATAAGAAAGGCCAAAAAGGTTTTCAATATCTATACCTTCATCTTCCAGTACACCAAGCATAAACATTAAAAATTCCTGACAATCTTGCTGAATATTCTGCGTAAATTGACTAGAACCAGAACATATGTCCAAAACATTTTGAATATCAGAAAACACTTTGTATTTTACTTTTATCACTACTACATTTCTCATACAACTCAACAGAATACAACAATGAACAGAATCTTTCGTCACGATTTTCAACAATTTGCTGTTGCAAACTTTCAAGAACAAAAACAACATTAACAACTACATTAGCATAGCAGTTGACACCATAACTATTTTCAAACCGATAACCAACATTCTCTTCAACACTGTCCTTTTTCTTTTTGCTTGCAGGCGCAACTTCATCTTGTTTTTTTTCTTTCTCTACAGTTTCACTACAGATATTCTCAAATCTCCTTTTTCTACCTACCACACGCTTTTCAAATACTGGATATTGACCTAAATTGGGTGCATATTCTCTTCCTAACCTATTATACTCTTTCACACAATTTGCATCTGCACTAACCCTTGTCTCATCAAAATCAATCAAGTACAATCCAGATAAAGTTCTGACTCGAGACAAAGCAACATATGCCATCCTCACTTTAAACACGGTACTTCCAATATTCACTAAAGCACTATCTACACTTAAACCTTGAGATTTATGAATGGTCACCGCATATGCCAAACAAACAGGAAACTGTTTTCTGCGTACATACAAATCTTTTACAAGCAAAAACCGAGATGAACAACGACTAAATTGTTGTACTTCAGCAATTTCATCAAATTTTATTTTCAAAAATGAAATTTTATCCCATCTCTATTTACATAATTAACAAAATCAACAATTTTACCCATTGCTCCATTTACTAAACCTTTTTCCACATTCAAATTAGGTCGTAAAATTAACCTACAGTTTACACATGCATACAAATTATTTTCTTATCGATTTCTCTAAAGAATCCAATTTCCTCTTCAACTTTTCATTCAAAATAATAGTGATTCTGTTGTAACTTAAGTCTTCCTGCTGCTCAGCTAGAATGTGTGTGATGTGGAATGTTCGATGGATGGAATGTGAGATGTCTGTGAGTGTCAGTTGGGTAAGGGCTGAGCAGCAGGACAGCTGCTCCTGGTGGGGTTTTCCTTTTAACATCTTGAAATAACTTAAATAAAGGAATCTACAAAATCTACGCTAGAGATCCGACTTCTATTTATTTACAACATTTTGGCGACGAGGATGGGATACAAACCCACTGTGGTATAGTGGTTTAATTCAGGAAGTTGTGTGATGCTCTGTTCAGATTGGAATGTGGTGTGCAATCTTTAGTATAGTTGTGTGCGAGATGAGATGTAATATAGTGTCTCAGGATGTATCTTCTATGTTAATTTGATGAGATGTGGTATGGTGTGTGACAGGATGTATCTTTTATGTCAGTTTGATGATGGCGTGACTGGTTGTGATGTGAAGTGTGTAGTATGGTATTGCATATTTATTATTAGTGCATTGTATTAAATTTTTTGACCATATGTATTAGCCATATTGTCATTATTTTAATTGTTTCATCTAATATATTTCACAATGCATTTGTTTCACCTAACGAAGGGAGATATGCTGTAACTTATGTCTTCCTGCTGCTCAGCTAGAATGTGTGTGATGTGGAATGTTGGATGGATGGAATGTGAGATGTCTGTGAGTGTCAGTTGGGTAAGGGCTGAGCAGCAGGACAGCTGCTCCTGGTGGGGTTTTCCTTTTAACATCTTGAAATAACTTAAATAAAGGAATCTACATAATCTACGCTAGAGATCCGACTTCTATTTGTTTACAACAGAATCCTTCATGTTCTATTTTATCAATAGCTTCCAATTTTATAATTTCTTCATTTTCCAACTTTAACATTTCTTCATTGAATATAGAACATTCACGTAGTGTTGGCATTAAGCAGATTACAGATTGCTTTTCTGCAATTCTCATGTATATTTTCTCTGGGACACTATTTTCATTTGGAAACAAATTCCAAAGTAATCGTCTCTGTAAAGCTTGTTTGCCATGTTCAGTCATTTTTCCAATTGTTATATCTTGAAGAATAGTTCTATAATCAGCATCATTTGCCTGTCACATATTTGTAATAAGTTCCTTATACTGAAAATATGACCAAATGTTTACATTTCCAATGCTTCCCAAAGACTTTCTGGTATCTTCATGCGACAGTGTTTTAAACACTGGCTGTCCTTTTACAGGAGTAAGTTGTAGAAGATCTCCAAAAACTATGACGTGTTTTCCTCCGAATAATACGTCATACTCTGTTTTAAGAATTTGCTGCATTCTTAAATGCACAAAAGCAAGCATTAAGTTTGTTACCATGCTTACCTCATCAATAATGAGAAGTTTAATTTTCCTCAAGACTCTTGAAACTTCACAAGAAGCTTCTCAAGATAGCTTATGGTACTCTAATTTATTTGCATGCTCTACTGGTAGCATTAATAAACAATGTAAAGTAATTCCTTTAATATTGTGGGCTGCTAATCCAGTTTGAGCAGTGACAACACAAGACAAATGCGACTTAGTTGTTTTCTGTAGAAAAGTTGTGATTACTTTAATTAAAAAACTTTTGCCTCTTCCAGCTTGTCCACTCACGTACATTCGGATAGGTTCAAATGATGAGCAAGAGCACTCTTTCTTCTCATGTAGTAATCCATGGTCAATCTGTTCTCTCACTTGCTCATATATTTCTTTCTGCTCTAGATTTAGTTGTTCTTCCAAGTTTCCTAAGTTTGTTACATCTTCTTGACCTTGAAACATTGCTGTTTCCACCTCTTCCATAGCATTTGCTGCCTCATTTTGAACAATTGGTTCTCCTAGTGGGTCCTGACTCAATGGAGCAAAACTTTGACTGTCTTGAGAACTGTCTCTAGCAATCTCAGCTGCAATTCTAGCTTCTTGCTCAATTTCGTCATTCAACATGTTCACATAATTAGCAAAAACAGGACATTCTATAGTATCTTTACTTGCATTGAAGGAATCTTCATAGCTCTCGAAATGTCCAAGTAATTCCAATTCTGAACGCCATGGTTTGAAAAGTTGCAAAAGAGCTAAATAGTACAATTCCCTTTTGTCAGGTGTTTCGCAACTCAGTTTACGGTGATTAATCAAGTGTCCTTTTCTTTGTTTCACCAGACATCCTTCAGAACCAATAACGGCATATATACTATTATTAATGTTTTCGGTAATATTCTGTTTAAAAATATAGTTTTGCAGCACTTCATAGAGACAAATGTTCCCAAGATGATGACTTCTATTTGGATAATATGTATCCAACATATTTGTTTTCACAATATCTGTACTTTCTGGCTCATTTTCAGCTAAATATTCAATTTCTTGTGCAGATTTAAGAACTCGGTTTCGTGTTGCAGGAAGACCTAGACTCACCCAAATGATTCTTCTAGATTTGGAGTAAAGACTTGCAGATGATAACCGATCCGAGCATTCATACGCTCCAATTTCTCGATGAGATAACATCCTCAAACTGTAAGTATATAACTTCTTACTTAGACTCTTCTCGTGGGAAATCTCTTCCCACATTTTCTTCAATTCCGTCTTTTCTGATTTTGTTATGTAGGATGTTACATATCGAGCAACAGCAATGGAATTGTCCGCAACATATTGCATATCCATATTAGCATTTCACATGGACAGAATGACTGGGTTATAGTCATTTACATATTTTGACTCTTCATTTCTTCTGAAGTTGAAGGTATTTTTAGGAGACTTTCTTGTGATAGTATGTCGCAAAGATGACATAAAACTGTTCACTCTTCCTTTTGATATTACAGGTCGTGGAATTGCAAACGGCATTTGGTTTAGAAATTGTCCTTAGATTTGTACTTTCGACGACAGTATTTCCCACAACGATGGCTTTGGAATCGTAATACTTGTTGTCTTAAGTCCTTATCTTGTGTACTTTTGGGTATATCACATGTAGCATATTCTTCAATAAAAGACAACACAGTATCATCTGAGTCTGTTCCAAATTTGGGAGCATCTTTGATCCATATTAGGATGTGTATGTGAGGAGCACATCTTGCTTGATACTCCTTTCTCCAAAAGAAGTCCAGAACCTCTCCAAGAGGAGGATTTATTTGTATTGGTGATAAAAGACATCATAGCTTCAAATCTATGATTGAAATAATACCTGCATACATTAACTGGATCCAAATAGCACAATTCTCCAGGTGTCTTGTATTCAATATTTAGTATATTTGGATTTGCCTCTCGAAGAAATTGAAGTAAATCATCCCAAGCATATTCAGCACAGCTTAGAGTAAGGAACCATGAAGGAGTTCCTAAGTTCCTTAGTATACATTTCAGTTCTCCTTGACGACGGTACCAGTACTCATTAGTACCACGCTGACACGCCATGAGATTAATTAGCTGAGATTCCAAAACATTATCTTTCTTCAGTACTTTATCCATAAATTCCTTTGTCGAAACATTTTGCAGATGTACACCTGTTTTCAATATATGGGTTACTGCATAGGAAATTCCTGACAAATAACTCTCAAACAAAAGATGAAACAAATACGGAATACATTGTCGAAATCTTGGATCTTCTGCATATAATCTTGACGTCCGGTATTCAGATGCAGGAATCTGCACAGGTCGGGCATCATATCGCCCTCCTTTTCCTGTGGGAAACAATTGAGGGAAACAACGAGCTTCCAATCTTTTTTCCCGTACACTTATGGGACTTCCTTTTGCTTCTTTCATTTGGAATAACTCTATAGTATTCCCCATCACTTCTTTAGAATGCAGTGGATGAACACTGTAATGTTCGTAGATTTCTTCATTTCTGGACACATCCACATTTTCAATTTGTCCAGATGGCAAGTCACTATCTTCTCCTACAGTTATTTCGTCTTCTCTCACATACACATTTCTGTAATATTGATACATTTTTACAAGATACAACTTTGCTTTTTCACTTTCCTAACATCCACTAATTCTTGCCAGATTTTCTTACTATTAGTAGGAACGCCATTAACAAGATTAACTAAAGGTTTATCCTCTACATTTTCTAAACCAATTGTTTCAATATTTTTCTTTACATCTAGAGGCAAATTTACAACTCTTCCCTTTAATCCTCTCTGTAAATCAGAAGGAGGCAATTTTCCTGTCTCAGGCTCCATACGAACAATAGCCTGAAATGGATGCACACATTGAATAAGAATAGACTCATAGGTATTTAAATCCATCAGTTCAGAAGGAATATTTACCAATTCAAGATTATTATGCACAGCTCTAGCAGGCATTTTGTTCTCGTCTAATTTGTTATAACAATATTTACAAATACGCTGATCAGAACCCAAATTAAAACAATTCTCTACCAACAAATAAGTTGCAAAATCCTTCCACTCATTATTATTTTCCTTTTCACTTTTTAAATACAGATCAACAGTCCTGGTCTGATTTTTGTAATGAGTTTGTCGACAACACACACAACAATAATTTGGCCTTTCACCTGAAATCACATTAAACTTTGTAATTTCTTGCTCAAAATGTTCTGTACTACAATGTTGTACATTCTCTTCTACATTTCCTTCTATTAATATCTCAATTTCTGCACTGTCTTCCTCAGGACCAAAATAACTAACCTCAATTTCATCACAAACCTTCTGTACACTTGATACAGATCCATGCAAAATAGCACAGTTTATCTTCTTTAACATTAGAGCTGGACTTCTTGCATAATACTATCTTCTGACTAATTTCCTCATTCCAGAATGATGTACTGCTAACATCCTGAAATGGTGAAAAACACTTTGACAAGCCAGAGAATGACCTCCCAAACTAGTATTTTCTCTCACTCTGCAAGGGTCTAGTCCTTGCAACATCTTTATCTTTTCTTAGTATAGTTACGTAAGAAATTGTGTAAAAAATCAATAGATTCTTGCCATACACGGCAAATACTACTACAATTCCAAGTGTACACTGGAGGTTTAGGACGTCTCCCTAAAACTTCATTAGCTAACACCTCTTCTGCATTTCTTGGAACAATGTTCTCTTTCTCAATAGGACAACCATGTCTAACCTCATAAGCACGACCACTAGTGTCAACTGCAGGCAACAACTCATTACTCTGAAGATAACTTTCTTCATTAAAAGGCTCAGAACTTGAACTATGCTTCCATTCACCCCAAAAAAATTCACAAAAATTACTATTCTTAATTACTCTTCTCCACTTACTTTTGGCCTTTATAAAATGGATTGGCTTATCTAGTGATCGAATTGTATTGATTACTAAAATGAACAATTTTGTTTTCAATTCCAAAGCTTTCTCAACTACATTTTCTATACCTTTCTTCTTCTTATAAAATACTGTTATTTTTTACACCCCTTATTTTCTATAAGTAAATTGGAAACAACTCTATTATAAAACATTTTTTTCCCAATTTCCATAAATTGATTTTTCCTCCTTTTATTATACACTACTTTTTCTGTAGTTGACTTTCCATGATTCTTCTCTTTATTCTTCTTTTTCTTTTTCGTTGCAGACACAGTAATACCATTTTTCCCTTTGTCCACACTACTCTTAGGGCCCGATGTAGGTAAATGTAATTTACCGACTCTAAAATACCGAATTTTACCGATTCGGTATTTTAGAATCGGTAAATGCTATGTAGATTAAAAAATCAGTATTTTTTACCGATTCGGTATATGTAATTCGGAATTTACCGAATCTGTATTTACCGAATCGGTATTTCCCATTCATTCCTATGGGCCTTTTGGCCCATAGGAATGAATGGGAAATACCGATTCGGTAAATACCGATTCGGTAAATATCAAATCGGAAAGCAAGTAAAACTAAAACTGAATCAGGCAGCCAATCAGGTGCTACCACCCTCCCCCTCCCTACCAGGAAGTGGCTACACAGGCAGCTGCAAGTAATTAGAAGGTTCCGGAGAGGCAGTTGGAGCTGAGCTGAGTGCAGGAGCCACAGAAAGAGTTTTGCACTTTTAAATTGTGAAAATGGCAAGCAGCTGTGAAAAGGAGCAGCCAGAGAGGAAGAGGAAACTAAAATTCAGCTCCATGGAGCTAGAGGTCGTGGGGAGGGGGTGGTGAAGGAACACCAGAATTTATTTGGCAAGCTGTCCCTGACTGTGCCTGAATCTGCCAAGAGAAAGATTTGGCTGCACATTCAAACAAAGGTTAATGCTGTTGGAGTGACTCCAAGGGACATAGAGGACCTGAAGAAGAGGTGGTAGGACCTCAGGAGCCTGACCAAGAAAAAACTCTCTGAAATCCCCAAACAGGCAAACAAAACTGGAGGAGGGAAGAACTGTGCACCCCCCCCCCTGACTGACCTGGAGGAGCTGGTGGGGTCCACCATTGAACCTGAGAGCGTCTGTGGACTGGGAGATGCAGACAGCTCAGCCAGAGCTGCAACCAAAAAAGATAAGATGCATGCACAGTAAACACCTCCACCCCATCAGCCTTCCCTTTTCCCCATGTGGTATAGTTAACCCCAGTCCAGTAGAGGTTGCACTATACAGGAGCAATGCATCATGGGACATGTAGTCAGTAAATGAAAGACCATGTCATTCAGCACAGCAAGCAAAAAGTCAGGCAAATCATGTCAGACATTATGAAGCTCAGGCAACATGTAAAGTGTTTAAGTGTGAAAAATGTAATTGTAGTGGTTGTGAGGCAGTAGCACTGAGCTAATGTTCGTTTATATGTCCACAGGCAAGACATCTCGCAAGCACACCAGGGAGACGGAAGGCACGGCACCAGAGAGGGATGAGAGCCAGGATCCAGGACCAAGTGCAGGGAATGTCACAGAGGACACAGGTGCACCAAGTACACAGCCACCATCCCAAGACACAGAAATGGCGCCACAACTGCATGCGTCCCCAGAACGTTCAGGATCCCCTCTGCTACTATCCTCACCTGAACTGCCCGCATCACTGCCTCTGACACAAAAGAGCAGGAGGCATGTAGTTGCCCCACTAGTTCAAATGGAGTTATCAGCAGGTGACATGGAGGGGGATGACACACAAACCATGGCAGTTGAAGGTAGCCCTGCAACACAGCAGCCCACTGCAGAGGTTGCCCGTACAGCTACCAGACGCCGCAGGCACAGACAAAGCATTGTACCAGCACATGTTCAGGGTCCTAGTGTCTTCCATGGCCTTGAGGGGAGCATGGACAAAATCCAGAGGATGCAGGGGAAGGCCATCCAGTCTGTGCAACGCCAGATGAGGAACCTAAACAAACATATAGAAAGGAATAGGAAAGGGCATTAGAGAACTGGTAGATGTGAACAAAGAGATGACACAATCAGTGCAGCTTCTGTGCACCAAACTGGACCAGGCTATTGCAGCTAGGCACAAGGAGAGGCAGCGTGTGCAGCAGCAAAATAAAACTATTAACAGCCTGGCCACAGCCACTTCCCTGCTATGCAGAAGATGTATCAACATGCAGGATGGACTCACACACAACAGCAATGAGGTGTCTAGGGGTATTGCTAGTTTGACAAGTGGTGTAGAGGTGCTGGTTAATTCTCAAACAGCACAAACTGCTGCTCTGGATGCACCAGAAAGTGAGGAAAGCACCAGTAGAAGCAGCATGACAAGCCCCCTTGTTGTGGAGACACAGAGGAGCAACAGGTGCCATGGTGAGCCAGCAGCCCAAACGCACAGTGAAGAAAGCCAGCCACTTACATCTGGCACTGGTAGGCGGGGCGTAAATGACTTGTTCAGTTAATGGGGAAGTGACGTTGGGGAAATGTGCCATTTGATAAAACTCTGTCTTGGTCCTGAGCAGTTCTGCGTGCGTTGCGGGGAAACTGATGTAATAATGCATTCTCTGCATCATGGCCTCTGGGAATTTCCTAAAAAAACGGGACAGAGAGCTCTGGGACACCCCACCTACCGCAGCAACCACACTCTGGTAACTCCCAGAGGCAAGGAGGTGTAGGCTACACAGCACCTGCACATGGGTTGGGATGGCGTGCGCCCTTGGGGTTGGGTGCTCCAAAAGTGGGTGGAGGTCCCTGATTAGCTCCAGGATGGTTTGGGGGTATAGCCTGTACCTTTGTAGGATCTCTGGCTCAGTCAGTTGATATAGGGTGATTCTCTGGACTCAGGACTACCATTATTGCCTGGATGACATTTGTGTTGCACATTTGTGCTTTTGACCACCTGCGTAGTGACAAATATTAAACTACTTTGGGTGCATACTCCACCTGTCTGTGTCTCATTACTTACTTTAAAGTAGATGCGTGTGATCTCTTCCCGTCTGTGTCTGCCATCTGTTGGTGTCGCAACTCCAGCTGTGTTGGGTTCAGGCAGTGCTTGTTCATCATCATGGTCCTCATAATCAGATAATTCCACCTCGGTGCCCATCTTCATGGCAAGGTCGTGCAACATTGCACAGGTTGCAATCATCTGGCAGCAGGTGACTGGTGTATACTGGCGTGCCCCTCCACTTTTGTGGAGGCAGCGGAACCTGCTTTTCCACAGCCCAAAGGTGCGCTCAACAATGTTCATGGTAGATTTGTGTGCCCTATTGTATCTCTTCTGGCTGGGTGTTGAAGGGTTGAGGTAGGGAGTAAGGATGAAAGACCGGACCCCATATGCACTATACCCTATTTGTAAAAGAAAAAGACATTACTCACATGCACACATACACATAGATCTGTAATATGTATCAAGGGAGTGTCACACAGTGTTTTACCTAGCAGGTATCCTTCGCCAAATTCCCCCGCTATCAGGCGTGTGTAGATACCACTGTTTTGAAAGATGTATGAGTCTGTGGGTACTTCCAGGAAACTTGGCAACTATGTCTGTGATGATGTACTTTGCATCACAGATCACCTGTACATTTATGGTGTGGGTAGACTTCCTGTTCCTATAAATGTACTCTGTGGCAGCAAGTGGACATATTGGTATGTGGGTGCCATCAATACAGCCAATGACGTTGGGGAAATGTGCCATTTGATAAACCTCTGTCTTGGTCCTGAGCAGTTCTGCGTGCATTGCAGGGAAACTGATGTAATAATGCATTCTCTGCATCATGGCCTCTAGGAATTTCCTAAAAAAACAGGACAGACAGCTCTGGGACACCCCACCTACCACAGCAACCACACTCTGGTAACTCCCAGAGGCAAGCAGGTGTAGGCTACACAGCACTTGCACATGGGGTGGGATGGTGTGCGCCCTTGGAGTTGGGTGCTCCAAAAGTGGGTGGAGGTCCCTGATTAGCTCCAGGATGGTTTGGGGGTGTAGCCTGTACCTTTGTAGGATCTCTAGCTCAGTCAGTTGGAATAGGGTGATTCTCTGCCTGTAGACCTGCTCCTCCCTTCTCCAGACCCTCTCTCCTTCTGCCGGTAGCCATAGCCGCCTCGCAATCACATAGAATGCCGCCATTCTGGTCAAACTGTTGCATTGTGGGCCCTTTTTTATAGCCTGCACCTGATTACCACCTGATTTCAATCCATGGTAAATACAGACTCTTAAATACCGAATTTCATGCAAATTCGGTATTTTAGAAGTTACCTACATCTCAATAGTCATTTTTACCATTTCTTATTTTCCGAATCGGTAAATTTACCGATTCAGTAATTTTACCGAATCGGTACATTTTCCGATTCGGACGTTTTTGTGGCCCCTACATCTCAAATACCGGTCGGAAACGGATGAAATTCGGTAATTTCGGCCATTACCGACCGGTATTTGGTTACCTATATCGGGCCCTTAGTCTTTAATATTTTCCTCAGAAAAGTGTTCCTTCTCTTACCAGGACTTTTTTTCTTTTTCTTAACACACGGTTCTTCATGTAAATCTTGTGGATGACTTCTCTTCAAATAAACACCTTTCTTTCGTTGTTTCCTCTTCTGAATTCGGGTAGGCATTACACTGTTTCTTCAGTATTGATAGACAGAATCGATTAAAAAAATATATATATAACATTACAAAAATAAATATATAAAATATTCTATAATATTACTTATAAGATTAGAGGCAGAATTATGATGAGAAACGTGAGACAATGAAAATAAAAGTACTTACAACAAGAGAGGAAAAAGTATGAAACAAGGACAAATATAACCAAAAAGGGGAGTATAAACAGACACTGTAATATAAACGGATGAAGGAAGTATGAATAAACTGAAAAGTATCAATAGGTAAAGGAGAGTATGAAGAGAAACATGGAAATATGAGGAGAGAAGAAAGAGTATAAGAAGAAAAAAGAGAGTAACAGGACAGAGGAGGCACTGTAAAAAGAGAAAGACTCTAAAGAAAAAAAGAAGGAATATGTGAAAAGACACGCAACTATAAGAACAAAAAACGAATACTAGCAAAGGACAGTGTGTATAAGGACACAGAGAACAGTACCAGAAGAGAGCTTGAAGCATGTGGGGAAAAGTGGAACATAAAGAAAAAAGGAGTGTACAAGAACAGAAGATACAGATTGAGGAGAAAAGAAGGTGCATAAGCAGATGGAGGATTATAAACAGTAAAAAATGTATGACAAAACATGCAGAAGTATGACAAGAGAAACAAATATAAAGAGACAGATCACTATGAAAAGACGGAGAATATGAAGAAACTGTTGCAGAGTGTATGCAGGGAGTCAAGGAGGAATAAGAGAATAGAGCATACAATATGAGCAGATTTAAGAAGTATAAACAGAAACGACAGAAAATGAAAACAGAAAAGAAATATGAAGAAAAAGAGGAAAATATGAACACAGGAGTATAGGACAAAAGAAAATATAAGAAAAACTCAGTAGTATGAGGAGACATGCAGAAGTAAGAGAACAGAGAGCAGAATATGAAAACAAGGGGGAGTATAAGAACAGGGGGAAAATAATGAGAGCAATATGACAATAATAAAAGACGGCAATATTAGTAAAGAGTGCAAAGTATAAGAAAAGAGAGGAGAAATGTGACTACAGAGAGAAGAGTATTAGAACAAAAACAAAAGTATGAGAAAAGAATAGGGAGTACCTGCAAAGAACAGCAAGACTAAGAAGAAACCCAGAATATAAGAACAGAAGAGTATATATGAAGAAAGAGGAAAGAATGTAAAAAGACACAGAGACAAAAATGTGGAGTAAACACAATTATAAAGGTAGACTGACCGTATAAGGAGAGAGGGAGTACTATGAGAACACAGTAAGAACTATGACAACAGTGGTGAATATAAAGACAAAAGAGAATATAAAGAATAGGAGAAATATGCAAAATGAGGAGCAAGTATGAAAAAAAAGTATAAAAAGAGAGCAGAGTATAAGAAAAAGAAGATAGTATAATCGGAGAGGAAGGAGTAAGACGAGACAGGAGGGAGTATGACAAGAGAGAGTAGTAAATATACAAAAAAGTGTGAATATAGCGACATATTATCAAGGACCAGTCTTAAAATTATCGCTGTTTTATCGGCAAGAAACTACCGATAAAACAGCGATAATGGGCTTGATAATACGCAGGACAATATAAGAAAAATACAGTACTACCAAGAGACAGAAAGAAGTAAGAGGAGACAGAGGGAAGTATAAAAAAAGAGGCTAGAAATTATGGAAAAAGTGACAAATATAGGCCCATATTATGAACAAAAGGCGACACATTGTCGCCGCTTTTATCGTCAGGCAACTGTCGGTAAAGCGGCGATAAAGGGCTTGATAATATGGCCTTGTGAATTCCCATACAAGCCCAGGTTAACACCATAACCTGGGCTTCTATGGCAATTCACAACAACATATTATCAAGCCCATTATCGCCGCTCTACCGGAAATTTCCTGCCAATAAAAACAGCGATAATGTATAGCCCTTTCTTGATAATATGCTACATAATTCCTTAAACTACACAGACGCACAATGTGATATTAAGCAATAAAACATAACAGCATGTATTATAAGCAGACACATTTACTACTATAAAACGTTTAACAAGGCACGAATATCGGGGCATTTTATCAAGACAGGCGATACAATTATTGCCACTTAATCGGCAGAAAACTGCAGATAAATCAGCGATAATGGGCTTGATAATATGCTCTATGCAATTCCAATCGAAACCCATGTTGGAGGTCCCTCACATCTAACATAGAATTAGATTGGAATTCCATAAAGCATATTATCAAGCCCATTATCGCTGCTTTATCGGCAGTTTTCTGCCGATTAAGCGGCAATAATTGTATCGCCTGTCTTGATAATATGCCCCATAATTCCTTAATGTACAAACATGCACCACATACATTCCCATACAATTTATCAACTCACCTTTCAAATTGATTTGTACATTAAGAAGAATGCCACTCACACAGTAGATATTCTTATACAGAATCTCTCTAGTTCACTGTTTGCACCAGAACCACGAAATGGAACATTTTCCCTCTCACTTTACTCATACATACATATAAACAACCAATTAAAATCCTTCACACATTAATTCGAAATGAAACACACATTTCCATTGCTTTAACATTTCAAACCTATCCAACTGACATAACTTTCCACCCTACCCCCAACAGATCATGCAAAATTCACCTGTCAACAGAGGGCAAATGTTCACCACTGTATAAAACACTGCTTCTCAACAATTTTAGACTATGCATAATCACTTACTTATAAGTACCACTAAAAATAAAAGGTCTCATTACAAGCAACCAACATATAAACACATAAACTTGATACATATCTGTAAAATATATTTTTTATTGATTTTTCTTGCTTACGTACGCTTATGTAGCGACTTTCAAAATTCGCACATATACCAAAAAAATAAAATAGCATCTATCACTCATTTTTTTCAATCCTCGGGGACCCCATCCCCCGGGGCTCAAATATAACGTTCAGGACCGTGGGGGAAGCCCCAAAACCCCCACGGTCCCAGCCGGCTCCCTGCGTCCTTCGAGAGCCGGCATTGCTTTTTGTCAGAGAGACCAGCTTACGTGCTGATCTCTCAGACCAAAAGCCATCTGCTTTCCTACTTCAAAGAGAACTCTCGCCCTACCATAGCAAACAGCAATGTCCCAAGGATAGCCACCCCGTAACACTACAGGAGCCGGCCCTGGGAGGTGGTGGTCCCCAGGGCCATCAAAGGCTCAACAAACGGCATCAAACATTTTGACCTTCGGGTCATGTCAACCCCCTTACGCAGTCCTAGGACAACAGGAAGTCCAATAGCAAATAGCAAACTTTTCCTGTCAATCTACACACTCAATCTACACACATACAAATAAATAAAAAATTACATTTATTCCCACATTACACCAAAACAAAACACACTTTTATATTGCTTGAACTTTTGCACCCTTTCCAACTGACAAAACTTTCAACCCATCCCCCATTCCACAATCTGCCAGTTATCATAGAAACACTTCACGCAACACCTAACTCAGCACACAGGTGAAAAGCTCATCATACATTGTTGCAAATGGAAACAGCAAGTGTGCTTGACTCCAGAATATACCAGCTTATCTTATGTAACGTTCTTTTCTATCACTTTTCTTAACCAATAAAAATCAGCCTTTTAAAACACAGAAACAATTATCCTAGCTTAGTGCAGAATGTTCTCGAACAACTAATCAATCCTTTTCTTTTTTCAAAACTGCATGTTGTCCACCATTTTAGAAAAAATCTCACTTTTCAAACTGCCACTTCATTTACAGAGACTTTCAGAGTGCATCCAGACCTCTCTTCAAGATGCTTACAGTGTGGATTATGGTACACAGCTATATTTTCTGGAGTCAAAGGTACGCAGAACGGAAAGGAATTAACAAAGACCTACGTTTACCAAATGTAGACATTAAATGAATTGAACAGAGAGGGTTAAAGTGGCACCAATTGATGCCATTGGTGAAATCCTTTTTGCATCTCCAACACCCTGACCTTGTCATGTATTCCTATAGGTTCTGAATCGATCCCCCTATTCCTGACCCTATTCTAGTTAAACAAACCAACAAGTTAACTAGCAGTCAGCCCATGAGGCAGAAAACCCCCATGATGCAGATACCGTTATCTGACGCAGTCACACTACGGCACAGGAACGTGTTATCTGATTAGGTCATAACACTTGCGATCTAATTAGACAAGCGATATTCCTCCAGCCCCTGATAAGGCATACGGAGTTCTCATAACAAATCAAACCTATGACAACCTGGACAAAACCCTGCGGCCATTGTTTTGATTTCACCGAGAACTTTAGTAAAAGAATGTGCTAACGAGCAAGTCGTATGACATCTTTATTGACGTATCTATGTCCATCCTTACGTCAATCTCGGCACCTTAAAGGTATAAATATTACCGATCTTGCCATATGCAAACACACGCGTGGTGACGAGACGGAGCAGCCATACTTGCCGAAGCGAAGAGCAGAGCAGACCCCGCTGGCGCAGCCCCGCCTTTCTGACGCGCTGAGAGACGCGCTGCTTTCTCCTGCCGAGAATCAAGCACCGGCGTTTCCGGGTAGCCCTCGCAGGCAGCCTGGAATATCGAGACCAGAGAGAGAGATACCATTCCTCATTCATCCTAAATTCCAGGTACAGAACTGAATAACCCCTCACAGAGAATTCTTTAGTTATTCACTTGGCAAAAACAAACTTAACTTAAACTGTAACTATCTATTCCCGCCCACGTATTAGACTTAGGTCAGGTACACGGGCTAGGCGTATCTAGAAACACCAGTTGAGTACGTTTAGTCAAATGTATATGTGTATATAATATATTTTATTCATTTTAAAACATCTTATGGCTTAGAAACCATATCAATGTTTTTACAGTATTATTTTATACTATTGCTTTTAATGTATGCACTTTACTTAACTATAAGTATTGCAATAATATCGATCCATTTCTCTTGTATGAGAAAAGAGACTGATCAATAAATAACACCTTTTTATTGAACACGCCCGTCTCTTCCTTTTCTCTACATTCTGATGAGACTAAGAATGCACGTACTGACTGAGTAAAATAATTTGCCTTTTGTTCACACGACTCTCGAGATTGACTCTTGATTAGGGGAGAGCAAAGTTGTCATGTTCTATGGTTGTCAGAAACTAAATCCCTTCTTGTCTAATCAGGGAAGTTAATTCCTCCTTGAACATTCGAGAAAGTTTCTAGTGAACTCTGAGCTACGCTGGCAAACCCAAAACTTTAAGTCTAGTATCGACAGTAGTAGACCTAGTTAACGTCTGGCCTAGGCCTTTACTGCTGTAGGTATTATTCCAATGCGCAGAGCCTATTGGGAAGATAGGAACTACACTACAACCTCATAATTGTGCACTGTGGTGGCAATGACCTACGCACTTTGACAGGGTTAGGTCTGGAAATGCTTATGAAGGACACCTTTGCACAATGGATGACACTCTTCCCCAAAACTGCCTTTGTATATTCTAATATATGCCAAAGGCAGAAATGGAAGCGGTCCAACCACTATTGTCCACAGATTGAAAAAGCTAGGAAACATGTGAATACATTTGTTTCTGCCTTTCTCTGAGACTATAGAATGGGTCCATCTACCACAACAATCTACGTTTCAATATCCATGACATCTATAGGAGAGACGTTGTACATTTTACAGACGAGGGAAACAGAGTCTTCCTCTTGAACTTTAGTCTCTGCATTGGTACTTACTTATAGGTACTAAAAGCTACCAATAAACACAAGGGCTCTTTTTAGAGCCATCCAACATCTAAACACATACACTTCATAAATATCTTACAAATATTCTTCTTTTTGTTCCTTCAGTACACTTATGGGACGACTTCCAATCTTAGCAAGCTACGTCGTCCATACGTGCTTGTTATGTGTACGATAAATCTAACATAAAAAAATAGCCTTTATCACTAATTTTTCATAATCCCCGAAGAACCCCGGGACATATTATCAAGAACCGGCGGTGTTAAAATTATCGCAGTTTTATTGGCAGGAAACTGCAGATAAAATGGCGATAATGGGCTTGATAATACGCCCTTGTTAATTCCCATAGAAGCTCATGTTAACACAATAACATGGGCTTCTATGGGAATTAACAAGGGCGTATTATCAAGCTGACACACACACTCCCTCATGGCTGGTATACACCCACACCACACCCATTAAGCGTATTAGTCCCTACACACGTGACCCTATGTATAAAAAAGACGGAGCGCATGTGTTGTACGCCATTTTAGAGTTGTTCCCAAAGCACCGAACAAGTGGCCCACTACTACATGCGTGGCCTTTTTGGTCACTGAGTTAGTGGTGCCCGAAGCACTGAGCAGGTGAAGAACCTGCGATGATGATGATGGGAGCACAAGTATGTCGTTACCCATACAGATATCAAGACTCTGCACCATATATGAGACTTCTTTGTTGGAGATCGGGACATCATGAAGAAGGTCTCTTTTCCACGAAAAGGTGAGCAGTGAGGCTTGTGTACGCATCGGAGGGAGGCAAAGGGTTGTAGCTGACTACATACAAAAATACGACTTAGTGTTTTAGACGAACGTACTCCTCCATAATCTATTAATTTACATGTTTACATTTTTTTTCCCAATAACAGTAACATTTTTATAATCGCTGAGATGTCCGGAATATATTCACAATACAAACAGTTCGTAGAAATGTGACAATCAACCTCTCAGAGCCGGACTGGCTAACAGCCATTTTGACATTCTGCAAGAGCTGGGGGCTGATGTCACTGCGGTAGGGGCTAATTTCGTAGATGGAGACCTGCGTCTGCTCGAAAATAAACAATGCAAAACGAATTCCGTTTTGCACACGCAGGTCCCCATCAATGAAATCAGTCCTCAGCTCTGCAAAATGTCAAAATGCCCGATAGCCAGTCTGGTGTTCTAACTATATGCTCACCCCGTCGTTTTGTACACCAACTACGTCAGAGGGGTGCCGATACATGCAGGTTATCCCTGTTTATTCCTGCTCCCCCGTCTGGCTGTGCACACCCTACGCGTAGACTATCCAAAATGCGGTCCTTCGACAATCAAAATATCCTTAATAATGATGGAATATTCAGTGTTAAGTCCATGCCCTAGAGAGACCCGCTTAAAATATACAAAGAAAACGACTTTTCAATTCAGTTTTATGTACGCGGGGCCGCCATTTTGACCTGCAGCATGGATAGTGCCATGGCATAGCCTCGGAACCTACAAAAAAGTATTGTATAATTGTAAACAACATAAAAAGGTTTCAGGGCGAAACAATTTATAATCTGTATTGCAAAATAGCTTTCAGTCCCATCTCCGGCTCTCTATTAATGTAACATATTTGAACTTAAATCGCAACCGACCACAGTCTTAATGAACTCCACTTGTATACTTTAACTCTGAGTGGTGAGCTTAAAACTACATGCATCTAAGACATGGACCATAGTGCGGCTGCGCAGAATTATCCGCATGCGTGGAAATTCGGTCGGGCGGTGTACAGACAGATGGGATGAGGCTATCGATAGAACACCGGCCCTGCAACGTCTATAAAAGCGCAATATTATCTAACTCGAAATTAATATTGTAATAATTACCAATCATAACATCTTTCTTTTAATATCTTTTAGATGTCCAGCTTCACAATGGATTATGTAACACTGACGACGACAATAGCACAAGGTGAGCAAAGAAGCTTGTTTCTGAAACAACGACAACTTATCTGTCAAAACAGAGAATCTGTAGTATACAGCAAGTGCAAAAAAAACATTGGGCTAGCGGGGCTTCAGCTACGATGACATAGCTTCCTGGACCCAAACACAGTCGCACTCGAGTACGTCACAAGTCTTTCAAACACATTTTGCTTGTTAATGAAGCTTTGATATTCCCCCCCGCTTACAGCACCTGCAGCTCCACTCTGTGGAAAATTAGTACGGTTTGGTGAACATTATCTGCGCCATCTTGCCTTTTCCCTGATGCCACACTTTTGTCGTGCGCGCCCGCCATTTTAGGTGCCTCGATCAGGACCATCCCTTTTTGCATGCCACTGGCCCCCGACATAGCCCTTCGCCCTCACCAAGCCTGCACGCTGACCAACCCCCCTGCTCGCACCTGCCTTGAATCATAAACCCCTCTTCAGCGCGGCTCTGCCTCAGAACCTCATCCTGTTCCCAGCGCAACACCTCCCTCCTTCCCTTTCCTGGTCCCCGGCCCTTTGATGCAAACCCTTTTTCCCCGTGTGCCCGTTTGTCTTCCTCGTTCCCAGGCCGACACCCAGCTCTGCCGATCCTATTCCTTGCCCCTCCCCGTACAATAGAAAGTTTCCCTCATCAAAGGACCCCCGAGTTGATCAAAGCCCCCACCCCATGAGATCCGATCGAACCCCGCATTCCATGAATTGGCGGAATATCCAGCTGCGCGATAGCCATCACCTGTTGTGATCAGGGTGGGGACTTCTACTGTAAATGTGTGTGGGAACGGGCCCGAAGGGGGGATTCCGGGAATGTCTTTCCGTACATCAAAGCATTGCCATGAATATGTAAATTGTAATAAAACCGCAAAAGGCCAGGCCTCAGAAATAAGTTAGAGCACCTCAGAACGATACCTGCTGTCTGTTTTGCTGTGTTCTCCTCCGGAGAGAATAAAAACCTTGTTTCCTGCTTTCCAGTCTCCAGCGCTTGCCTCTTCATTGATTAATAATTCGTGGGTCACAGAGGCAAATACCGCCGGGCAAATATCGATTGTCCCCGACCCAGGTTTTTACAATTGGCGTCCCAAGCGTGGGGCCCATCAGCGACTCGTGGATCCAGTGGGAGAGGTCCCGACGACAGAGTGAACGACTGCAACGATCGGGAGAGCTCTTGCCCAATAGACCCTCGTCTGGCAGCCGATCATCCGAACTTCACTAGTTCCGAACAGACCTCTCTCGAGTGATCTACGGTCCTGACTGGGAACCATTAGGAGTGCCGCGAGAAATACGAGAAAAAGAGGACGAACGGGCGCTGGATTCGGAAGACAAGAAACTGTCCATACGGTCCGGGTAAGGTCGTGTAAACACGACGAATTGCGAAATAATTGCTTGATTGTTTAAAAAAATACTAGTATTACTCTTTGTTAACTTATTTGGAGATTCACTGTCTGCACGCGGAGAAACAGTAGGCTCTTTCCCTTTTGCAAACAGTGAAGGATAGGTAACGCAGCCGTCGTGCCTATTTTTCTCCCCCACTGACTCTATTATTTATTAACGGTTTTTGGGAGATTCCCTCTCCCTCACTGATTAACTGGGTTCTTTGACCCCGAACTACTGTTCGCAGATTGTCTTCTGGAGATTCCCTGTCTGCAAACCGGAAATAACAGATTCCTCTTTGCGGATAGTGAAAGGGTAGAGGACGCAGACTTTTGCGCCCTACTTACTCTCCCCATTGATTCTACTCTATCTTATTTATTATTGATTATTCCTCGTTATTGGTTACTCTTTGTTATTTTGTTCATGAGGTATTCACTGCCTGCAAACAACGTAGAATAGAAATATTCTGTCTAGTCTTTGCGCACAGTGATAAGATAGGCAGTGCTGACTTTTTGTCCCTCGTTGCGAGCCGTCATGTCTGTCTTCTCCCCACTGATTGATAATTGGTTCAGCCCGGACCGTGTATTAGAGGTGGACCATATAGCTCCACTGGAAGGCACCCCTAATAAGGACATGTTCATAAACTATGGATTAGTTACCATAGCCTATAATAAATTGTGGCACAGGTATACCAAAGAAAGTCAAGACAAACAGTGGCCACTGGTAGGATCCTTTGACCTTGATAAAATAGAAACGTTGGAAATAGCCCTTCGCAATAATAAGACAACGCCTATTATGCTCGACAGTCTCGGTATGTGGCGCAGAGAGGCTATGCAACGACAGAGAAAAGACGAGGACAAATCAGGTAGAGAAATATATCGACAGGACAACCCCGGGGCACCACGACCCAAAAGTTATCCCCCGACACTACGCAAAATTTTAGCATGAAACAACCTGGAAAGAAAGAAATGGGAAACGAAATCAGTAAGCCACTGATAAACACGAACTTTTATTTTTACATAACAAGCTAAGAAAAACACAATAACGCTAGAAAAACAAGAACGGTAAACTGTAGAACATGAAAGTCAACAGAACACCCCCCCTCATTCTGGAACCTTCCAAAGCAGGGCAGGGTTACGGCTACGCCCAACCGGCGGCAACCCATATAAGGCGGGCCCTGCTGCCAACACTTGGTCAGGAAATCTTAACGTATGGGGGAGCCGGAGGAGAGGCAGGGGCCAGCGGAGTCCAACCGTAGCGGCCCTAGGTAGTTGCCGGTAGTCCCGCCACATGCCTCCTCGGCCCAGCCGCAACGGGCCTGGATAGTTTCAGGTAGTCCCGCCACATGTCCACCCGGTCCGGCCACCAATGGCCAGGGACCGGGGCCAACTGAGTCCGGCTGCAGCCGATAACCTAAGGAAGCCCGGTCCAGAGAAGAACGAGGCACCTCTTTCTTTTCCCCTCCGTAACAGCCGCAGCAGCTCTGGGCGGCGGGATGTCCTGCACGTACCTCCACAACAATTTGTCCAAGTTGGGCTGGGAGGGAGAGGCGACGCGGACGAGCCTCTCCCACCTCCACGGATAGGAGGTCTCCCAGCCCCCGGCCCAACGCCGAACACCCCCAGCCAGGCGATGGTGCCCCAATACTTGCGCAGCACCGAACGTGCAATGGTGCCCATATTTTCGGAACACCGAATATGCAATGACTGCACCGATACTTGCGCAACACCGAATGTGCGCCGCAGGTGGCCATACCTCCGTAGCACTGGGCATGGGCCTTGTGGAGCACAGGGTGTGGAGAGACCATCGTGCATGCCCATGGAAGAGAGCGGCCTGGAGTGCACCGGAAGAAGGAGACGGTGCGAACGAGTCTCCCTCGCCCCCCCCAGGTGGGGGCATCACAGCTGCACCCCAGCCGAATGTCCCGCTTCCACAACACGGAGTTCCACTCTCTATTTTTGTCCCCAAAAAGGTCTCTTCCACTCTTGCAGACTCGATGAGAGGGGACTGCTGCGGGGCCTCAAAAAGGCGTCTGGGTCCGCTGGAAGGCGGGCCTCGGCCACTAGAGTAACTTTGAACAGCAATGTAACTCGGTCGCTCGCCCACCGGAGCACGAGCCCCCACCTCCGACAACATCTCCACAGCCTTGAAGATTCTACAAAGGTCCCCGGAGGAACCCTCGGCCACTGCAGGCCTCCGGTAAGGGACAACTGCCTTGATCGCCAACGAAATAAACATGACATTGCCACTCCTTCTGTTAGCATGAATTCTAGAACTGCCGAAAAGGACTCTGGTCCAACTGCCGGTTGTAGGAAACATTTTCCTTGATGCTACTTCCGGACTAACCCGGCCCCGCCCAAAATGGCGCCGGTATCAATAGGAACTTACGAACACCTCGTGGTGTCCCTTTTTACTATACAAACTTAATGTTCTGCGACATATATGACCCTTTGTACACTTGACAAGAAGAAAGGGGAGCTCACTCAACGAACAATGTAAAAGAATCCCGTTGAAAATGATGATTACAAATGTACAATGTATTATATTTTTTTATATATATAGCTGATGTAAAACCTCGCTTATGACGCACGCACACGGTATGCATATAAGAAATCTGATTGCAACTAGTCTGACTATGCTTCTAAATTATGAAATAAACGCCCCCGAGCCCCCCGGCCAACTGATAGACGTTTTAGTTTGCTACAAGTGAATTGATAACCCTTTTCTAACGTTTTTATTGCTGCAGAACGACACCCCCCCACTGTACGCACTTTAGCCATTGCCGTGTCCGGCCAAATACGACTGCACCCTCTTAAATCCACGTGCTATGATTTTGCAAAAATAAAGGTCTTCGAAATAATGAACGGGTATTGCATGCTTTATTTGAAATATGGGATGGGCGGGAGAGTTCTTTTCTGTGCACCCTACTCTGCTCTCTCTTTAAGGTTATTAGAAGATGGCTGCCCAGCCCTGGAGGACTGATCGGATCTACGACACGATACTCTGCCTTCAAGGTACGCGACTGACTCATGAACTCTCGCAGGGAGGAGGACCTCGGCTTCCAAGGATGGGTAAAACGAACGGTATAAATGAGGGAATGTAAAAGAAGGGTAAAATAAAACGACGTAAATGTTACAAAGTACGACGTCCAAAGGTATTAGGGAACAGAGCTGACCCAAGAACCGAAGAACCTTAGAACGTCACAGTGTTGAAGGAGCTTTTTAGGACCCCGATAGTGAGATACATTCACTAACTAGATACCTCGCACTAGGCACCTCTGGTTTCCTTTTTACGCTTCCCCGCACACGACCTATAAGGACACACTGCCCCCCCGACTCCAGAAACCATATCCCCGAGGACTCTACCCCGAGGAGGAAAGACGAGTATGAGGTAAGTAAAGAACTCTCGAATCCATGCATTTGATATGCGCGAATGTTGTCCCACTCCCTTCCCCTCTTTTCCCTCCCTCTGCAGGTTACATCAGAGATTACAGCCGAGATGTGGCGAAGATCTGAAGCCTTGCCATGTCTGATACGCGAAGCAGACTAGCGCTGCAAGGTGGCGCCTAAGCACGCCTACAAACTACTCACGTAGCAAACAAGCCCGTAAAATTAGTATGATCGGATGAAAGATGATCACCCTTAAACCAGGCTGCACGAATGAACCCATGTCACGTATGATTCGAAACTATGAGAGAATGTGTGTGTGTGACTGAAGAGTTGACTCAACTGGTCGGAGGACCAAGAGTGCAAGAAAGTGCGACACAATGGTACCTCCTTTTTCCTTTTCCTCAAAGCATGCCCCCTCTACCCTGTCTAATGCTCGTCCGCCTCAAACTACATGCTTTCAAGATTCTAACGCAGACCCATAACTGTCCTTTGCTGTGTAATGCACTAAATAGCCTTTCTCGAATACACTGCCACCCTCCTGTCGCACGTGTACTATTTAGCCTGCCGTTGCACACTCTCTCTCTCTCTCTCTCTCTCTCTCTCTCTCTCTCTCTCTCTCTCTCTCTCTCTCTCTCTCTCTCTCTCCCTCTCTCCTTCACACTCCCACTCTTCCGAGCGATTAGTTCCGAAATTGGCAGACTACCACCCCTAGCACACCACCCAATTGGCTTCAAATACCGCCAGTATTTTCTCAAAACTTGTCTTTAAAAAATCACCCTAACGCTGTGTCACCTCCTCTCCTTTCCGAAAAATATTTTGATGAAACCGAGAATTGGCCATAAGGGAAAGGACAGGTAAAACGACTGAGGTTCCCTAATCTGACCCGAAATGAGGGAACTACATGTCAGCGGCTCCTATTATGAGATAAAATGCCTCAGATGACACGATCTTCCCCGTCCCGAATTGTCGCGATACCCAAACCATAAAGGTAATCGAAACCTCCCCATCTTCTCAGGACGCACCCAGTATTGCGTTCAGTTGCCCCCCCGATAAGAGTTTTTAAACTATCCTTCATCCCCCGATTGTAAAAGGTGGGTCGACTCGCGACTAACACAGGCCAGCTGTGGTTCCTAGAAATGATTTTTTTATATATAGGAAAATTTCAGAGTTTGGAATTCGAGAAATGCCACTGAACGCTCACCAACTGAACTATGGCCTTCGGCCGATAGTACCCTTATAACCCAAAGTAAGATGACGCCCCCCCCATCACAGTTCTCTATGTCCCTAGTTGTCTTCCCATGAGACCCCTGTCTTTTCTAATTTAGTAATCAGGCCGCGAGAGGCTGCATAGGGACCAGAATGATGTTTTACAAAGTTTAAGATTAGGCCGGAGCAAAGAAACCCATTGCAATGAACCTTGTCGAAAGTGAAAATGTTTAATTAAAAGAGCAGGATGCATTGATAATATGAAAAATGTTTAGCCTATGTTCGTCTCTCAGCGAGAGGCCTATTAGTACCATGCTGATAGCTCACACCACCCTTTTTGTAAATATAGACCCCTAGAGAACGGTATAGCATTGTCAGGCTTGTATTAAAAAGGTGGGTCCCCATCAGATGAACTGTCGTGACTATAGTAAACAGTTGTGAAGGAAAGTCATAGTAAATCCAGCAGGCTCACCATCGATCATTCATATGTCAGTTGTGAACCCTAACATAACGGACGTTTCTATTTTCATTTACCTGAAGCTGGGAGAGAAATAGACTTATGTGATTACTTTCCTCTACCAATTCTCTAAAGACTGTCTTTTCAAACTCCTTCGAGGGTACGGCTGTCGGAGGAAAGAAGGACCGGATGTGGGAGCACGTGGCCTGACTACAGACTATGGAACGTCTGCGACATGGGCCAAGGCGAGACCGCGACTGAACGGAGCTGCAGGACAAGGCACTATCTCCGACAAAATGAGAGGAAAGGGCTAACCCGATGCCCCTGCTCAAATGTTCGAATGTGTGCTGAGAAGTCCCCGCTCTCTAGACCCGGTCATGAGCCCGCCTACCAGAAATCTCTCGTTCCCCTAGTTTGTTCCCGATCTGGCCTTGCTCCATCCCCCTTTTTCTCCGACCTACCCGATGGACTATTTGTACCCTCTTCTTCCACCTGACCTTTTGACTATTGATTCCAAAGGACACAGGGCGAAAAAGACCCTTTCTTGACCAGAAACGAGAGGAAAGGTCGTGCCCTGCAACACGGAACTTAGAATAGAGCTGGACTCGTAGCTCCACCGCCGGTGCTCCACAGTGCCAACAGAAGACGAAAAATTGCTGAAAACTTACTAAACTTCGAACATTCCTTCACCATCATTTCTGCTACGTCTCGTTTCTCTCCCAGCCAACATTGTATTAATTATGTAACAATCCATCAGTTCACCTTATGAAATGTACTCACTGCCCGCACTTCGAATCATTTTTGTATTGCATTACTATGACTTTCCTGCTAAACAAGTTTATCAAAGTTTATCAATGGGCCCGCCTCCTAAAACTAGAGATCTTAAATGTAATGTTTACGACTCCTTCACCTAGGGTTCCTACTGCTTTTTCTTATGCCCACCATAATAGAACTGAGTAGAAAATGAACCAACAAGATGTCTTGAATATGTTAAAGGGAGGACTGTGGAAAATTAGTACGGTTTGGTGAACATTATCTGCGCCATCTTGCCTTTTCCCTGATGCCACACTTTTGTCGTGCGCGCCCGCCATTTTAGGTGCCTCGATCAGGACCATCCCTTTTTGCATGCCACTGGCCCCCGACATAGCCCTTCGCCCTCACCAAGCCTGCACGCTGACCAACCCCCCTGCTCGCACCTGCCTTGAATCATAAACCCCTCTTCAGCGCGGCTCTGCCTCAGAACCTCATCCTGTTCCCAGCGCAACACCTCCCTCCTTCCCTTTCCTGGTCCCCGGCCCTTTGATGCAAACCCTTTTTCCCCGTGTGCCCGTTTGTCTTCCTCGTTCCCAGGCCGACACCCAGCTCTGCCGATCCTATTCCTTGCCCCTCCCCGTACAATAGAAAGTTTCCCTCATCAAAGGACCCCCGAGTTGATCAAAGCCCCCACCCCATGAGATCCGATCGAACCCCGCATTCCATGAATTGGCGGAATATCCAGCTGCGCGATAGCCATCACCTGTTGTGATCAGGGTGGGGACTTCTACTGTAAATGTGTGTGGGAACGGGCCCGAAGGGGGGATTCCGGGAATGTCTTTCCGTACATCAAAGCATTGCCATGAATATGTAAATTGTAATAAAACCGCAAAAGGCTGCATATAAGGGGCCAGGCCTCAGAAATAAGTTAGAGCACCTCAGAACGATACCTGCTGTCTGTTTTGCTGTGTTCTCCTCCGGAGAGAATAAAAACCTTGTTTCCTGCTTTCCAGTCTCCAGCGCTTGCCTCTTCATTGATTAATAATTCGTGGGTCACAGAGGCAAATACCGCCGGGCAAATATCGATTGTCCCCGACCCAGGTTTTACAACTCTTCCTTGAACTTGAGCCCCCACCCCAAATTTTTTCTAGTCCCCCGACCCCCGATATTTTTCTCTGTGGTTGCGCCTCTGGCTTCACGTACCCCTCCCCTATCGTGTGTGTCTCTCCCATGTTTTAATATTCTTTTTTCCCTTTCTCTTTCTTACTCTCTCACATCGTTTCTCTTTTTTTCTTAAACTTTTCGACTTTGCTATCTCCACTCTGCTCTATACAACATTATCTAAATTGAAATGATTAACTCTCTTGATTACAGTGAAGGCTTCTTCCACATGTAGAGCACCATCTTTCAATCACTCTCTGTGACATCATTTCTCTTTCTCTTTTAAACTTCTAGAAAATGGTGTCTCCTTCGACATGTAGAAGAAAATTTAAGTTCAAGTTGTAAATTCCACTAGCCGTAGTGTTTATACAACGGTAAGGACAGAGGCTAAATATACAATGCCTTCATTACAATGCATTAGAAATAACTCGGCCTATTTACAATCCCGTTCTGCCACTTTTGTGTCACTAACGCAATAGGCACTTCCATATAGACACCACTTGAACGCGGCACTATAACGGAACTGTAATGTACTAGGCACACTGCACACGTTAAACTGTGGTGTTACCTTCATTTGTGAAAGAAGACAGTCGGTAGTATGCAACAGCTTCACTTTGTAAAATGTATATTTACCTCAGAGCAGTGACAACAGATAGGTTACAACAGTCTGACAAACAGATCTACAAGCTTATTACGCCACTTTTCTGTCACTTTTAAAATGGGGAAAGTGACGCAAGGAGCTTGTAAATCTACCTCTGACTTTTCAAGAAAAAATATCAACTCCAGACTCTTCGAGACAGTTTTAATGTTGTTTTTTCTCTCTTTCTCTCTCACTCTCTGTGACATCATTTCTCTTTCTCTTTTAAACTTATAGACACTACTGTCTGCTTGGACGTGTAGAAGATCAGCCCAACTGAAGTTGTGAATTCCACTGGCCAAAGTGTTTGTCCACAGTGTTTATACAACGGTAACCACAGAGGCCTAGATATACAAAGCCTTCATTGCAATGCATTAGAAATAAGTCGGCATATTTACAATCCCGTTGTGCCACTTTTCCATCATTAACGCAGTAGGCACTTCCATACAGACACCACCTGAACGCGGCACTATAACAAGTGAAATGTACCAGGCACATTGCACTCGTAAAACCGTAGTGTTACCTTTGTTTGTGAAAGGAGAGAGTACATAGTGTACAGCAGCTTCTCTGTCTACAATACTCCGAGCAGTGACAACAGATAGGTTACAACAGTCCGACAAACAGATCTACAAGCTTATTACGCCACTTTTCTGTCACTTTTAACATGGGGAAAGTGACGCAAGGAGCTTGTAAATCTACCTCTGACTTTTCAAGAAAAAATCTCAACTCCAGACTCTACGAGACAGTTTTAATGTTGTTTTCTCTCTCACTCTCTGTGACATCATTTATTTTTCTCTTTTAAACTTATAGGGCCCGATTCACAGAATGAACTCAAGACTCAATCCTAAACTTACTACTATTTTGGTATTCACAGAATACTACTTTTGGTATTCACGGAAGTTAGGATTCTGTCTTAAGTTTGTCTTAAGACAAACTTAAGACAGACTTAAGACAGACTTACCAATCACACGTCTTTTGGAGTCAACTTCCCAATTTGTTTACGCTATTGTTTTTTTAAAGTTATTTTTCTAGTTGTTTATTATATAGTTATCATTAAGTTTTGTTTACAGTTATTATTTTAATAAAACTTAATAAAAAAAACTACATACTACTTTTTCTTTGTATGGGGGGTGGTGATCCACAATAAAAATATTTATAATCTTGAAGTACTACAGTAAGATGTTAAAGACTAACATTAAAAAGTACTGAGATATTTTCTCTGGATACACTACAACTAATACCAAACAATGTGTACCACATTTACAAACCTCTTGCGACATTTCCCCATGCAATGCCTACCCCCCTACAAAATTAAGTGTGTGGGCCTCAATGACGCCCCTCAAACTACGGAAACAATAACCCCACAAAGACTTCTATATTCTATGACAGGGTCTGCGTGGCCCTCCGCCTGGTGCCCTGGAGTCCACAATGCCCAGACCCGGTTTCTGCACTGTCCTGTGGGGGAAACAGTCATTACAATGCCTGATCGTCACCAAGAAGCCATTACCATTGCAGAGCTCTGGCCAGGGACCAGGGTTCGATTCCCGCCTCGGCGGGTCTCCGGCTCATTAGTTCCCCTGACTGGATATTCTCGCCTCAGTGCCTGTTGTGATCATGGGTCCCACGCTGCAACTCTGGGCAATAGCTTGCTTAGTCTCCACAACGGCCCCAAAAGCGCTGGGATGCCTGGCTGCACCTGGGGGGGGTGCCCAGGAGTGGACATTTCCCAGGAAAGCCAGGAAGGGTTCCTAAGCGGTATACGGACAGCGCCGGGACACCTCCGGTGGAGGTAGCTGTGCGCTTTACAAATTCCGACATTTTACCACGCATATGGCTTTACCACACATGCTTTTCCAACTACTATGCATTTACCACGCATGATAAAAGCATAATCTTAATAATCTCTTTGTGTTGACGAACACGCGTTGTAATGGCTGTGGCTTACGTCCTTCAAATTAGTTTCTAAGTATACGTGTGACCAAGTCTGATAAGATCGGAGGCCACGGACAAACACCGTGGTGTCTGTGGCAGGAAATCTCATCGATCACAGACAAAATATGCGAAGGGTAAAATGAAAGTCACAGGTATAATAAAAATAACGGAGGAAAACTATTAAAAAGGCGGTTGGAAGGAGTATGTAATCAACGTTTGGCGGCTCAACACTACATTCCAAATAAATATAGATAGAATATGTTTATTAATATATTATAAAAGCATAGCAGCGGATGACACACACGACCCAGGAAAAGAAAGTGGCAAATTTAATACCTGAAATGAGGAGAGGTTTGATTGGCGAACTTGAAGAAAAAGAAAAAAAACGTGTGCTTGGAAACAAGGCTGCGCATGCGTAGAGAATACGTCCTTCAAATTAGTTTCTAGCTATATGTGTTACCAAGTCTGATAAGATCTGAGGCCAAGGACAAACACCGTGGTGTGTGGCAGCAAATGTCATTGATCACACAGAAAATATGCGGAGGGTAAAATGAAAGTAACAGGTAGAAGGTATAATAAAAATAACGGAGGAAAACTAATAAAATGGCGGTTGGACGGCTATGTAATCAACGTTTGGCGCCTCGTCACTACATTTCAAATAAACATAGATACAATATGTTTATTAATATATTACAAAAGTATACCAGTGGATGACAAACACGACCCGTGAAAAAAGAGCAGCAAATGTAATACCTGAAATGAGGAGAGGTTTGCTTGGCGAACTTTGAAAAAAAGAAAAAAAAGTGCGCGTGCAAACAGAGTACAACTGGCGCACAAAAAAAACGGAAAGTTTTACATACTATCATAGAAATATAGCTCTAAAAATTGCCCCTGACACCTAATGAATAAAACGGACTTCAACTTTTTTTTCCCTTTTCCACCGCATACGAGTACCATACGTGTATGCCGCGATTTAAAAAAATTTTTAAAACAAATTTGACTCTAAAAATCCATGTACGACCCCCTGAGCAAGCCTACAGGGTCAGAATGTTTCCACCCTGCCCCCTTTCCTTATTCCTCAACTTTGTTTTACTGTTTTCTTGTGACTCGGTTCTAGCGACGAACAAGATGGCTGCCAACACTTCCTGGTTTGGAGTGTTGACAGACAGTTGACAGCCAATCAGCATGCAGCTCGTGCTCGTAATTGTACGAATTTCTGTACGCGTGCAGAACTCCGTCTCTAGATATCGCTATGATTTTACTTTTGATTTTCTCAGGAACTACTGAACGGATTTACACCATTTAACAAAAAGCACAATCTGCGAACTGAACTCTACCTCTCTGCCAAATTTGGTGTAATTCCGTTAAGCCGTTCGGGCTGTAGCCCTGGCTAAAGGTCCCTATGGAAAAGTGCATGGGGAAAACATGTTTTGGGACCCCCCTTTTTTCTCGGCCCCCACTTGCCGAATCACCCCCAAACTTTCAGGGAAGGAGCGGAACCGAGCAGGCCATTTTCTTGGAGAAAGTTTTTCCAAATAGAATGTTGTGGATTTCTTATGGAAACTAGGTCCTAACTATAACTACCTACTGGCGACCGGTGATCAAGCCCTGGGATCAGGGTGAAACGCGTTATGGCGGAGGTGCGGGCGAAATAAAACAGCTTTAGTACAACTTTTGGGTCTGCATCCTTTCTTGCTGGAAAGCAGATTTGGGAACGGAGTTCAGAATATATATATATGGTCCAGTTGAAGGCATCCGCCGAAACGCGTTGACCGTCCTCCTTGTTTGCACCAATGGAAAGAATAGAAAATACCTTAATTTGAAGAAATCGCGTTTGGATTCTGTTTGTGCTGTGGTGCATTCGAACTGCTGGGCAACGGACAGGAGCTCGGCTGGGTTCGTTCCTCGTTGAGAAATATGTATATATATATATATATATATATATATATATATATATATATATATATATATATATATATATATATGAGGGACCTGAACAAAAAGGTTGAATAAACTGAAAAGTTGTGTCAATATTTATTTGCTTTATTTGCTCCACCTTCATTTTTTTATTATCAAATGTAATTAATGGGAAACAGAAAGATTTAAGGTATACTTAAAATGTTTAGGACATCTCTCTCTGATTAGGTGCTTTAAAATGATTGTTCGGCACTTTATTTATGTACATTGCAAAAGTAGGCCTCTCTGCATATCTCACCTAACAATTAAATGAAACAGCAAATGAAACAAATAGTTAAAAGGAGCCGGCTACAGATGTTTAGGTGAAAATTATGTAACCCGTTTTCTCCACTGTTTGTCGCTCGTTTGTGATGGCCACATAAGGATGTCGAAATCAAGACACTTTATCATGTGTTCATACATTAAATGTTAATAATTCAGTTGTGTAAAAAACTACTTTCGATTATCTTCCAAATAATAACTTTCAAAGCTATCTACTATTTCCAGCAGAAACTACTCCATCAAAAGACAGTTGACCTAACTTTGACAGTAACCATCACTTTACTTATGTGGCTAAAATGACTCCAAAACCTTACCCAGCTGGCGCCCAACGTTCTGAATTATTAAAGGTAAAAGAACGGCTAGTTCAAAATAATGAGCACTTATGTCAACCACAGTGAAATCCAGTCAAACTCACTGTCCTAAAAACGTTTAAACCCTCTGCTAGCAATCACATTATTAAAGACATATTTCTGGATAATAAAAATGGACTCTCTAAAGGAGAACATTTAAATTATTTTTCAAGTTGCATAACATATGATGAAATCTACTTATGAGCAAAAGGCCACCTGTTTTACTCAGAAATGTCAGAAGATAGCTAGCTGTAGGCAATAAAAAACAAGGCATATGGAACCACGTGGTTTCTAGTCAACAGCTTGTGCCATCATTAATAGCTGTAAACACAAGGCAGGATACAAACAAATAAAAGTACTCAATTATAATTACAGTAAAGTGTAATCAAATATCTCTTAAAATATCCTTGCTTTTATAAACAGCACTAAACAAAATAATACGTTTTTTTGCACAAGCTTTAAATATATTCAGAGTGCTTACATAATGTATTTTTCTTCAAATCGTAATTACATTTTAAATCAGCGCACTCTATTCTGGACACATATAGGATGAAAAACACAATGAGGAGTTTTAATTCGAATTTCTATAAAAAAGCTAAGAAATATATAAAAATATGAATTGTTTTTTGTCAACACAAATGCATTAACCATGTTGATCTCGTATTCGTTCAGAGAAAACTCGCAGGTCCATCTGAGATCTAAACTATTCCCGAATCTAAAAAGTTCAGATATCACTGCAGGGTCAGTAATACTCAATAATTAAATGCCTCTCATAACATCAATTATACCAGTCATACTGTTTTTCATAGTAGCTAAACTATGTGACTTTGATGGTTTAAGATCGTTTTAGTTTCTGTCAGGAAAAACAGCGGTACTGTCAAACGATTGACTTCTGACTTCCTTGCAAAAATAAATGTAGTAGTAGTAGTCATCAAAAAAACTGTAAAAAAAAAAGCATTGGTAAAGCCAATCTCTCTCACTTGCTATATTTACTTTGACAATTCAAAGATGGTCGCCTGATGTGTGCCATTCTTTGCTTTGCTAATGCTTGTTCACTTGAGGCGTGAGCTTTGGCAAAGCCAATACAAACGTGTGGCCATCTTTGCATTCTAGACTGCATACTGTAAGATATTTGTACTGTTTCAAGATGGACATCACAGTTTCATGCATTAGGACATGCATTTTGGAACAGTATACAAAACAACAGAGTATAGAAAATAGCATTGCCTTTGATAATGAATACACCAGCATTGTAGAAACTGCTGCAACGGCAATACCAGGGTGCAACGGGTAGTGGGCAGCACCCAGCCATCTTTGTTGTATCTAGACTCCAACAAGGAGCCCTTAAATAATGGGAGAAGGAGAGGAGGAGTAAGCAGTGGGAGGAGGAAGGACAATAAGGAGTAGCCAAATGCAGCAAGGAGTCTGATACACTCCCATCATGTGTTAAAACTTAAAACCATACAAACATGCAATAAGTAAAATAGTTTTCTGATTTTAACAGTGTCAGGATGTCCTCGTCCAATCACATACATGATGCAACGAAAATAATACAGGGAAGGGACAAATACAAGAATAGGGAGGAAAGCAATTGAATCAAGAGGGAGGATTTTATGTAGCCAAGAAAGTCATGCAAGGGCCGACCCTTAGCCCACTCTAGCTATATGTTAAATTATTGGCTACAATGCTGTATGTCGCACACAGCTAAAGTAGACTGTAATAAATCTGTAAAAATGCAGAAAAGCACCACAACAAATATAGGTATGTATCATAAACAAGCAATAGCGTACCTGTGGGTCTAAAGAAGATGCTACCTTCTTCTAAGAAAGTTCTGCAAACCGCTTTCCAATAGCCAGCTTACAATGGAATCAATTCACAAACAAAATCAAGCAATGTTCTATTAATCACCTTTCAATATTGATGCTCCAGATGCACACAGTAGTCAAACTACCACACTCAAAACGAACACACACTCTGACTCACACACTTCAAGACTCAAATACCAATATCCCACCAAAATGAAGCATAGCATTTGAAAGAAACTGGTTGAATACAAAACCACTGAAGGAATGTAGAAAGACTTGTGAATACATAGAACAGCATCCAGCAAAGGTTATGGACTGGAGGACGAGGTACCGGAGAGCAACACCAGCAACAAAACAAGGGTAAATCCAGAAACAATGTAAGGCAGTGGTTCTTACCCGTGGTCTGGGGACCCCTGGCAGGTTAATGAAACCTACTCATGGGAGTCCCCAACAGCTTCGGAAAATTAAATAATATTAACAGAATAATAAACTACATAAAGAAAGCAGGAACATGCAAAATCGGAGGCTAAAAATTAAGTTTGCATCCTGAGATTGATTTGTAGGAGCAGTGCAAGTGCATCAAATAAGAAATAGGTGGATGACAAGAGGCCTCAACTGAATTTAGAAAACCTCCAAACTTCCCAATTAAATTTAAAATTGTACATATTTAGTACTTTTTTGTGAATTAAAAAAACACAATTTTCATGTGTTTATTTGTTTGATGAATGTTTGATTATGTATATTTAGTATATTGTTTTGTAGTAAAAATCATTGAAAATACTTAGACTGGGTTTCTCTTCCGGGTAGAGTCTGGGAGCAAGATGGCGGAGTGAAGACGCCACGGAGAGAATGCTCCACAGAACCCCTGACCCTCGTGTTTGAAAATGCTCGAATGAGCGCTGCAAATTTATAATTGAATGGCTATCGAGTGGAAGATACTGAGGCGCTATTGAGGCGCTGCCATTAAAATACTATAGAAGCTGTCCACGGCGTTATCGGATACAAGGCTTCCAGCTAACGGGATTTTGCGGCTTAACATTATACTGGCGTGATACAACAACGATTCAGCAGAACGTACTTATGAGTCATCTGTCTGCCTGGCTCGGAGCTTGAGGAGTCGGGGTCTGCGGAGGTCTGCAGAGACGCGGGTCTGGTGGACTTCTGGACCGGCGGATCCGGTAGAGGCTGCGGCGGCGGTAACCGAGTGAGCTGAGGTGAGCTGGAAGGAGGAGGGGGAGGAGCGCTCGCAACGCTGAATGGCGAAAACGCAGAACAAGGACGGCTGCAGCAGTGGAAAAGCGGTAAAAGCAGCAAGGAGTCTGTCTATTAACCCACGGAGGGGTATTCTTTGTAAAAAAAGCTCTCGAGGTGTTTGAAGTAGTGTGTCTCAGGCTGCTCAAAATTCGTCGGGAGTTATTAAATGGGTCACGCCACTGTAAGGAACTGGGTTTGAGACTTTGTTTTGCTTGCTGAGTACTGAGCACCAAGCGCTGGGACTTAAAAAGGAGTAAAAAAGAGTAATACATACCGGGCCCTTTATTTCTTTAGATCTAGTTCCAGTAACATCACCACAGTTGCCAGCTGCTAGCTGTTAGGGGGTCGGTACATCTGGTACATCTGGTACATCGGTATTACATTGTTTTTTGTATACTGAGCTAATCATTGTGTCAATGGCTCCTAAAAACACCAAGAACAAAGCAACCAGAGGCATTCCCATGGAAGATGGGCTTGATGAAGGAGTCTCTCCAGTACTCAAACCAATTTCACCAGCAGTGGTAGCGAGGATGCCTCGACAGGTGGATAAACAAGCTGGTAAACAGCAAACTATTCAATTCAATATAAAAACTCCTAATAAAGTTAACACCACTGCTGCCACTGCTGCTAAAAATAAGGATAAAGGAAAGGATAAAAATGAAGCTGTAGAAATATATGACAATAATTCTGAGCAACCGATGGGAAACTTTGCTAAAGACCGCAAGGGAGTGCTAGATACAGCAGGTAAGAGTACTGCAGTTAAGGTGGATAGCGCAAGCAAGACTGAGCACTATGAAATCATCACGACTGATGCTCTCACCGCTCCTACCACAGATACAGCAGATGCTGCTATTGAACTACACTCTAAATCTCCCCAGCATTTACCGGTTTTAGATTTAACTGAAGCAGACGAGAGAAGCTCTGGTCATCATAATGTTACCGACGTGATTGATGCTACTGATAGTGAGACTCATTTAGAGGTTAATTCTGACGATCCAGAGTATGAGGAGATGGTTGAAATTGGTGATAATGAGAGTGGCGAAGGTGCGGACATAGAATATACCTCTGCACAATTAAAAGTTATCAGATCCTCCGCCTTAAGAAAAAGGGGGAAGACAAAAAATAAAGTTAAGAAGGGGGGGAGAATTCTGACCCCTGCAACGTTATTAAATACATTGATACCAACTATGAGCGGGGGGAAGCTGCTTACAGATCAGAATCCACTTGGTAAGTGGTTCCAGGCTCAAAAAAGAGAGGCCAAAATCCTTCCACCAAGTTTATCGGGAGGAAGCACTATGGTAGGGGTGAGCCCGAAGTCACAAGCCACTACGTCCAATAGTGATACTTTACTTAACGCGATGTAAATAGAGTCTCTGAACTGCTAATATCGCCTTTTTTAATTGATCCCTCTGCTCCTCCAAACACATTACCTATTGGTATCACTAGGATTGATAACAATGCTACTGTTACTGCTACTGTTATTGCTGGGGACTCTCAGAAAAACAAATTTATTGCAGCTACTACCCCACACTGCGGGTCAATAGTAACACCTATTATTTCCATCTCCACTTCACCGGTCTCTGTTCATGCCAACGCTGATGCTAACGCTAATGCTTCATCTTTGGATTTAATCTTAAAAACTTTAACGGATCATCGCCAAGAGGTACAAGAGAATTTTCGCCAACTAAGAGAAGATAACACTAAAATGCACAGCTCCCTCCAGGAAGTTACTAATAAACTAAGTGGTGTGACTCAAGAAATCGAGGAACTACAGCAAAGAGTTGTGGAAGTGGAGGAAACTCTCGCTACTACTTCAACATCAACAGATCGTCATAACGAGGAAATAGGGGCTCTGCAAAATAAAGTGGAGGATCTAGAAAATCGACAGAGGAGGCAGAACCTGAGACTCTTTGGGATACCCGAGGGATCCGAGGGAGCAGATGCAAGGGCCTACATGGTAAAGATTTTACAGAGGGCATTCCCGGATTTGTCAGATTGGGACTGGGACTCTCAGCTTCAGCGGGTACATAGACTTCCTATCACCCCTAGAACCCAAGAGAGCAAATATCCACGGCCTTTCCTAATCTATTTTGGTAACTATCTGTTGCGACAAGCAGTCTCAATGAAAGCTAGGCCAAATTCTCCAGTTACAATTGATAATGTAACCTTTTTTGTTAAATCCGACCTCAGCAAAATCACCATGGACAAAAGATGGGGGCTACATAAACTGATCGATTCTTTTAAGTCCCACGGTGCAATGGCCTACCTACAAGAACCTGCTCGCCTCAAAGTTATCAAATCTGGACATAGTCACTTCTTTCATGATGTCAAGGAAGCGGAGCTGTTTCTTTAAAAAATGGACTTAAAAACCTAATTAAGTTAACCTTGAAAGTAAATGGGTAGAAGGAAATGGAGGCAAAAAAAATCTTCTTATTTATTTTTGTATATCACTCCTTGGCTGATGGCCATTCTATTTGACGGCAATATAGAGGGCTAGGGTTCATGTGGACTCTTCTCAGGGTGGCTGCCCCTCTAACGGCAGCAGAAGATAGAGGGAGGCTTCCGGGTAGGCACGGGGGGGAGGGTACCAGTGGAATGGAAGGGAGGGAAGGGTGGGGGGAGGGTGGAGGGGGGAAGAAAGAAAAAGACAAGGCAGGGTCTAAAGTGGTTAACAATAAAAACTGTAGACAAGGAATGTTATGGCAATCAATGAGAGGTGCAGAACGTTTTTTATTCTCAAGAATTTATAATGCTGCAATTTAGGTGTTTAGCCTGGAATGTTTCGGGCTTGAATAATAAGAACAAGAGGCGTATGGTGTATGAAGAACTTAAAATGTATGATCCACATTTAATTATGTTAACAGAAACACATGTTTGTTTTAAAGATAAGAAAATACTGAATCAATTGGGATACGAGGTGGTGGGGTGCACTACTTTAAACGCTCCTATTAGAGGAGTCGCAATTTTGAAAAAAAAACAACCATGGGGTTAGTGATTAAAACTGCCTCGGATAATGGAGGCCGGTGGGCCATTACTCAAATGCAGGTTGAGAACCGTAAATTTGTTTTCTGTGCTATATACGGACCAAATATTGATGACCCGCGTATCTTTGATTGGTTAAATATTGAATTGCTTTCATGGGAGGGGGAACTAATCATGATGGGGGATTATAACTGTGTATTAAACTATGAACAGGATGTGACCAAGAGAGGCCCAACTAGACGCATGCGCAAAACCAGGGCGTCGATATTAGAACTAGCTCGGATACACAATGTAAAAGATGTATGGAGGAGCTTGTACCCAGATCAACCTGGCTACACATTTTACTCCTCACCGCACAAAATGTATTCACGTATAGACTTGGCGTGGGCTTCAGATGAGGTTATTGAGGCTGGACGTATGGAAATCTTTCCAAAGGTCTCGTCGGACCACAACCCAATTTCATTGTCATTTAGTATAACACAAAGGGACCCGGTAGTTAGATTGTTTACTTTTCCTAGATATATATTGGCAGATGCAGTTTTTGTTGGAACGTTGAAGGCACATATCAGAGAATTTATCGAAATCAATTTAGGAAGTGCATCACTTTTATCAGTCTGGGATGCTTGTAAAGCCTCTATCAGGGGGCATGTGCAACAGTATGTATATAAACAAAATGCAGAACAAAGGAAAAAGGATAAGAATGTAATAAATGGTATTTTGCAGCTGGAAAAACAATTAGCCGATAATTTGAGAGCTGGGGGTTGGGGGGCGCAAGATATCGAACAATTAGAAACTAAATTAGTGATTGCACGTTCAACTCTTAAATGTGCTTTAAGGGAAAATAATAGCCGAAAGCTGCTTAAATATAAACTGGCACAATATAAATGTGGGGATAAGGTAGGAAAGGCCCTGGCTTACAAGGTGGCAGATGACCGAGCTACAACATTAGTCAAATGCATTAAAGGCCTTAATATTATTTCATATACTCAGCCAGTACAAATAATGGATCAGTTTGTAACATACTACAAAAAACTATACACTCCAGAGGGTAGCTGCACAGAAATGCAGATACAAATGTATATTAATTAAAATCTTCCAGCCCGTGAATACTTAGATCAAGAATGTGTTAATGGGCTAGAGGAAGAAGTTACGTTAAAGGAACTGCACCATGCTGTTACTTCTCTCCCTTCTAATAAAGCTGCCGGTGAGGATACCCTCCCCATAGAATTATATAAAATATGCGCAGATGAAATCTTACCACTTTTATGCTTAGTTATTAATTCAATTGGTGTTACTGGGCAGGTACCAGAATCGTGGAATACAGCTAAAATTATGTTTTTTCTTAAGAAAAATAAAATACCAACGGAATGCGGCTCTTATCGTCCTATATCAATGATTAACGCTGACGCTAAAGCGTATTCTAAGATACTAGCTCTTCGCTTGGCCCCACTTATGCCGCTGTTGGTAAACGAACAACAACATGGTTTCGTAGCTGGGAGGGACACAACAACTCATGTAAACATGGCGATTACTGCCTTCGATGTTGCAGCAACTAATCACACCCCACTCGGGATGGTACTTTTAGACGCAGAGAAGGCGTTTGACCGAGTGGGGTGGGATTACCTATGGGGGGTGATGAAACAATATGGCTTTAAAGGACGTTTTTTAAGAAGTATACAAGCTTTGTATAGAACTCCTAATGCTAAGATCAGCTATGCAGGGGCCGTTTCATCTAAATTTTTAATTTCACGGGGGACACGGCAGGGGTGCCCTCTGTCACCCCTACTCTTTGCTCTTTCCATGGAACCGTTTATTAATGCCCTTCAAGAGCAAGCCAGAATAAAACCCATACTTCATGAAGACAAAACTTTGAAAATCACCGCTTATGCCGATGACTTAGCCATCTATACCACCGATGTGGCAGAAGCACTGGTAGGGATCTCAGAAGAAGCCAATAACTTTGGGGCTATCGCAGGTTACAAACTTAATATAAATAAAACGCAAGTTATAATGAATTATCAGACTAATCCTCAAGTTCCAGGATATTGCCTGGCCGCGGTTTATTTAGGGGTTAAAATCTCTTCAAGGATTTCGGAAATAAACGTATTAAATTATGAACCTTTACTGAAAGAAGTTGCTGCTCTTCTAAAAAAAAATGGCATAAGATCCCGCTTAACCTGTTGGGATGATTGAATCTGATTAAAATGAATATTTTGCCTACATTTTTATATCTTTTTCGCTGTATCCCTCTGCGCGTTAATAATTTGTTTTTTTTAAAATTGGATAGCATTATCAATAGCTTTTTGTGGGGCTATAAGAAGCCGCGAAGATCGATGGCAATCCTGAAATTACCACTGGAAAAAGGAGGTCTTAACTTCCCTGATTTTAGAGCTTACTTTTTCGCTTCTTTTTTGAACCGACTCCGCAGCCTGTTTATTAGTTATAATCAATTTTTTTTATCATCAATTTATGCTTGGCAGAGAGGCAAAACAATTTCTGGCGAAGGTGCAGGACCCGAATTATTTTAAACGAGTAAAATTTAAGACTGCACGGAATGCAGTACGCATTTGGAATATGATGATGATCAACTGTGAGACTTCTTTTTTCCACACTGACCTGTCACTTTGGGGTAATCCTGGACTTCCAGGGATTTTCAATGATAATACGGGACGAGAGTGGGCTAAATACGGTATTTTAAAACTGGGAGACTTATATGGCTCAAGGGGCTTCTTACAATTTGAAACTTTGAAACTTTTGTTCAAATTACCGGAATTGATGCGCTTTAAGTATATTCAAATAAGGGACTATTTAATCCGTAAAATGAATCTGATATCCGTAAGTAGCTCAGATTTATGGAGTTGCTTTTATTCAACAAATCGAAAATCCGTAATTAGTCTGGGATATAAGTGTTTAAACCAAAATAAATTGGATGAAACTCCTCGATTAGCGACAAAATGGACTTCCATATTAGGATTTAATGTGACAACTCAGAATATTACAGCCGCTTTAGTAAACATCAATAGAACGACTCATTCATCTAGTTTAATGCTTCAATCGTACAGAACAATATCTCACCTATATTGCACACCATTGAGAATTTCTAAATGGGCACAAAATAATTTGGACAGTGACCGTACTAAATGCCCTAAGTGTGGGCTGTTGGCTGCAGATATTGTACATATGATCTACACATGCCCGGTATTAGCAAGGTATTGGTCGGTAATAGAAAATATCTTATATAAACAAAAAGTGATCAGTTCTTCATTATCAGCAGCTTCAATTTTACTTGCTATATACCCGTCTAGCACTATTAACACAGATTTGTTAAATATACTTTTGACCAGTGCTAGATTGGTTATCGCGAGAGCTTGGATCTCCCCGAACCCCCCTCATGCAATGGAATGGTGGGCGTTAGTTAATGAGATCTATACTATGGAGGGTTCAATTGCAAGGAACCGGGGAATAAAAGCAATTGGGAAATTTGCCAAAATTTGGGGCACCTTTTTAGAATAGTACATGATTGCAGAAGATACTAACAGTGGTAAAGCCTCAGGGAATACATATCTGTGTTTTTTTCTCTTTTTCATTATTGATACAATAATATACACTATCCCATTTGTTTTTTTGTTCTATCTTAAGGTTACATTTAGGAAAGATGGGTAATGTAAAATGCATGGCATTACTTTATTTGTATTTTGATCTGCACCGATATTTGATTTTATATCATAAGTTTTGTTTAAAATGTATTTGTTGATCATCTTGCCCTGCTTGTCAATAAAAATAATTAAAAAAAAAAGAAAATACTTAGACTGGGGCCTCCATCTTCCAGTGATGACTCAGTGGGAGGGGGGGGGGGTGGATCCCCATATTCCAACAATAATTCAGTAGGGGTCCCCACACTCCTGTAGTGATTAAGGGAGTGTCCGCAGAAGTCAAAACGTTAATGTCCACTGGTGTAGGTTGTATGACAAAAGAGCAACAAGCAAATCAAGTACTTGGCAGTTCTTGTATGCAATTATTAAATACTTTTCTTTTCAAAATCAAGCTTTTCTGAAACTTATTTCTGTCAACTCAAAAGATCAGATTGTGTTTTTTAGGTCAAAGGAATTATGGCAAGTCAGGTGTTCCCTTTCAGCTCAACAGCATACATTGCTCTATGAGTCTCTTCTTTTTCAATAAAAATGTGCCTTTTATTTGAAAAATTGTCAAGACAGGAATGTAGTAGTGAGTGTTCAACTGTCTCTTTTAACTGATATATGAGGAGCACTTAAATTATTCTTTTCTCTAATTGAATGCCTAAATTTAGACCAGTTTTGAATAGATGGGAGTTGTTTTTCGTGGAGTGTAAAGTATTGCTGTTTGCAAGACTATTTTGCTGCAGCTTGAGTCTGAGTCTGAGTATTGTAAGTGCTCCTGCTATATTTTTCATGTTTATCCGGCTCTGCTTTTAGCTTAGAAAATATTGCTTTGTGTGGCTTGTATCTTGACTTATACCTCTGTAAGTTGTTTCCTCAACCTCGGCATGCAGTGTGCTATTTGTCTTAATAAGCAATGCAGCAAAATTGGATGGGTTTTGCTAACTTAAAACAAAACCAATTCCAAGATGGTTGTGGTATGTTTGTGCATGCGCACTCAGGGACAGTTATTTCAGAATTGTGTCTGAGATGGTTACCCGTCAAAACAGGTGGCCAGGCAACAGGACGAGGGAGGGCACAAGGGGGATTCACAAGGACAGGCCAAGGGGAAAGGAGCAGTAATTTTACACAAAGGGGGAAATAAATGGGGAGTAAGTGACAAAGGAGGAAGAGAAGAGAAGTAATCCCTTGTGACTTGGAATGTGTGGCATCAGCAGTGGAATGATACAATTCATCCAATCAAAAGACTCTGAAACTGAAAGGCTCCTGGGTGGGATAAACATAGGAATAGGAAGGAAAGCCTTTGAATCAAGAGTAGAGACCTCATAGGGACAACAAAGCCATCCAATGATGAGCATTGAGCTGACTCAAAGATCACTCTAAGTAGAACTTGTTGAAAACAGAAAGCTCGTGCAAGCAATAGGTGGTGGAACAGAAACTCAGGAAAGACTATGTGCAAATGAGAAACTGATGGGAGCTATAATTGCTCCCAAAATGTTGAGTGAAATTGAAGATGATGACAAAGGTAATACAGTGGAGGAAGCCACACGAGATAATAGAAAATCGATACACTCATGTATGGAACCTAAAAGCTTAATGGCTATATTCATAGGTGATTTGCCCACTCCATGTCTTACTTTGTTTTCGAGTACTTGTAGGATTCAATTTCTAAAGGTATAAAACGTATTTCAGGATCCAAAAACACGTGCAGTGGATGTAAGAAAGAACACACAAGTGTGTAGTATGATTGATAGTGGCCGGTTAAAGTTGCTGTCACACAGAATAGCAAACCCACAGACCTACAAATATATAACATGACATGTATTGTACTGTGCAAGCTACAAATCTCATAGTTTTTATAAACATATAATTAGCACATCAGCAATTATGTATTATCAGATGCACATTTGAGCTGAGTATTTTGATGAAATTATGTAGTAGTAAACTCCTTTTTACTGCAATACTCAATGCAATGTTCCAGACATAGTACCTGTCATGGAAAATTACACTGCAGCACTAAGGCCACTACCCTTTCCAGAGCATAATCTTCGAAATATTTCTCTCTAGTACACTACCTATGATACATTGACCACAATGTTTTATTTATTTTTTTGTGTCCCATTGGCCACGTAGTCGATCCAGGGGCGCTCCAACCACGAGACCCAATCTCCTCTGTAACACCGAGAGACCAATAAATGGTCACCTAGTACACAAGAGGGCAGACAAGGTATCTCAGGGAAAGAAGAACCCTGCACGAACTATCTCCGTTCGAGCCATTTGTAGGCAGGTAGTCCGACAACAATACGGCTTGGGGTGCCTCCCATTGGACAAGGAGATTTAGGCCTAATCATCGGACCCAGGGGAAAAAAAAACCAAAAGAAAACCCCGGGTTGGCTAACTGGACCGTCTCCACTCAATCAAGAAGTCCCAGAATCTCACAGAACGAGGACTGCATATTCTAGCTAGGTCTACCTTCGATGTTACGTATAATGAAGACAGCCACTCAGCATGTGTCGGGGAGTTCGTACTAACCCAGTTCTTACAAATTTCTCTTCTAGCTAGTAAAATAGCATAGTATAGAAAATCTCGTTCTAATCCCTTGATGTTCTCGTCAAGGCCAAAGATGATTAAAGACCATGACAGTGGGATAGGGATTCTGAGAATTGATTCGAGTGATGTCTTGATTTCTTGCCAGTAATTAGTGATGTTCGGACACTCCCAAAACATATGTAGGTCTGAGGCTGCTGGGAAAGAGCATTTACTACAACATTTCCCGGGTTGGAATTTCGAGAGTTCTTGGGGGAGTAATACGCCCGATGTAATGTAAGGAAATGATTACGCCTCAACCATGCTGGCTTTATGATTTTGTAGAGGAGGGTGAAAGATTCTACCCATGTGTCCTCTACCTGGAGTTCTCCCTCTCCACCCCACAGTTTTATTGGAAGGTTGAACTCACTCTCTCCATCCTCTATGATATTCCAATAGTAAAGTTCGACTTCCTTCCTTCCCACAGGTTTCTCCACTAAGTTGTTTTCTAGGGGGCTGTGTTGGCCCAGTATCGTTTTTTTTCTTTGTTTAAGTTCGAAACCAGCTGGCCAGTTGTATGTACACTATCCAGGAGAGTGGTGTTGTTACCCTGGCTTTGAATGATTCCCATTTCGTAAGGGATCCTTCTACCACTAGTTCCCCCCACCGTGTTATACCAGCATCCAATAGGACCGTTTTCACTGTTTTAGAATACTGTGGTGAGAGCCCGGGTAGTTCCCAAATCGGTGCGTGGTTGGAGAGCTACCCTATCCCAGCCTTAGACTTAATTTGAGTCCATTCTTTTATGGGGCCGAGTAGTGACTTTAGCCTGACTTTTTTAAAGAATTTCTGGTGGCCGAACTTGAATAAGAAGCCATTCAGCGGAAGGTCAGAACCCAATAGCATACCCTTAAACTTGTTGCCATTTGCGTTATCCAGAGGGATCTTAAGTAGCATCCTGGAGTGAGTCAAGTGGAACGCCCAAGCATAGCATTCCAAGTCTGGCAAGGTGAGCCCCCCTTTTTCTCTTCTTCTTCTTAGTTTCTTCCACGCCAGTCTGCTTGACTTGTAGCCCCAGATAAATGAATTGATATTTTGTTGGCATTTTGCAAGTTGTTTGGTTTCAAAGGTTAGTGGGATGGTGTTGAAGATGAATGTATATTTGGGGAGAATACTCATTTTTACCAGGCTAGTTCTCCCAAAGATGGTAAGAGAAAGGACCAGGATTTCATCAAGATTTTAGATTCACGGGAAATCCGGTCTAAGTTGTTTTGAGCCAGAATATTCAAGTCTTTGGTGATTGTTATTCCCAAGTATCTCATTGAGGATTTTACCGGGAGTTGGAGATTTGTGATATTCCAGGTCATTATTTCTGTCTTCCCGGCATTTATTTCGTATCCAGAGAATTTCCCAAATTCCTCAGCCTTCTTTATAACCGTTGGGAATGCCAGGGCCGGGTCCGTTGTGTAGATGAGGATATCATCGGCATATAGCCCGATTTTCTTCTCCCACCCGGAAAAAGAGAAGTGCGGGATGTTAATATCCTCTCTTATGGACTGCGCAAATGGCTCTACGTACAAATTAAAAAGGAGGGGGGAGAGGGGACACCCCTGCCTTGTCCCTCTGCTAATTTTAAAGGGATTTGTTCGCGAGCCATTGACCAACAGACAAGCGCTGGGGTTATTATATATTAGGCCTATCACTCTGCAGAATATAGGACCAAGTTGAAATGTATCCATTATTTTATTCAAATATGCCCAATTGACCCTGTCAAAGGCTTTTGTGGCGTCAAGTGTCATGGTTGCAAGGGGTAAAGAAAAAGTTGAGGCGATGTCAATGGCTCCCACTAAATCGTATGTTAAATCAGCCAGTTGTCGGCCTCTGATAAACCCCTTTTGATCGTCGTGGATAATTGATCCAATCTCGCTACCCAATCGTGCAGCCAAGATTGAGGCAAAGATTTTGTAATCATTGTTGAGTAGCGAGATTGGACGATAAGATCCACACTCAGCTGGGTCTTTACCTGCTTTTGGTATTAGGGCTATATTTGCTTCCCCCCAGGAGCTAGGTGGTATCTCGCCCCTGATTAATATATTATTAAATAGGGACGTTAGAACCGGGGTGATAGTAGAGCTAAGTATCCGGTATAATTCCCCTGGAAGACCATCCGGCCCTGCTGCCTTTCCCTGTTTTAGTTGTTTGATGACATTTTCGACTTCTGTTTCTGTTATTTCTTTATCGAGGTTTTCCCTTTGGGACCTATTTAGCTTTGGAAGAGTTACTTTATCCAGCCATTCGAAGCTTTCCTCAGAGTTAGCATTAATCACTTCTGTATAGATGCTTCGAAAAAAATCACTGAAGGCTTCCCCAATGTCAAGATCAGTTGTCCTATTGGTCGTTTCCCCAGTCACTCTCACTTCTTTGATATAATTTCTGGTCTGGTCAGCTTTTATTTTCCAGGCTAGCAGTTTCCCAGCAGATTCGCCATATTCGAAATGCGAGAGTTTACTGGCCTGCCATCGTTTATTCAGTCTCTCTTGCAATAGCTTATCTAATTTACCTTTTAGTTCCCTTTTCTCCTCTTGATTAGCTGAGGGAGCTTGGTCTGCCGCCTCCAAGCGAGTCAAATCTTCCTCTATTTTTAAGATCTCGTCTCTGTATTTCTTTTTCCTATAAGAGGGCCTGTTAGTAATGCAGCCCCTTATATACGCTTTCCAGGCCTCCCATACATTTACCAGAGAGGCAGAGCCTATATTCCACTCTAAAAAGGAGACGGTTTCGCATGTGAGATGTTTTCTTTCCTCTTCCTCTAATAATATAGTCCGGTCAAAGGACCATGATACATGAGCGGATTCCTGCTCTAGTTTTAGCGAAAAGAGGATAGCTGAGTGGTCTGACAAGTGCAGAGGTAAATATGTTAAGTTTTTAATCTGGTCTTTAAGAGAGAGGCTAAACAGGGCGTAATCGATTTGTGATTTGTGTTTGTACTTATAGAAGGAAACTCCCATGGTTTTCCCAGCTCTTTGCCTCCAGAGATCGTTTAGTCCCAGATTTGACATGCAGCTCCGGAGCGTATCCCTCATGTTGCTTTGCACTACGGCCCTAGAACTGGGAGATTTATCCAATTTTGGATCTAGCACTAGATTGAAATCTCCTAACCATATTATAGGATTCGAGCAGGTAATCAGATGGTTCTGTATTATGTTTAGATAAGAGGAATCGTCCTGGTTAGGACCGTAGTGATTGACAATAGTGAGACATCTTGAGTACAGTTGGACATTAACTATCAGCCATCTGCCACTCGCATCTGTTTTCCAATCCATAATATGAGCCCTTGCTCCTTTTTAAAAAATGATGGCAGTCCCACGAATACTGGTGTTGTGATCTGTACTTACAAATTTGTCGACCCATTTCAATTTTTTAAGAATGTCCGTAATCTCCTGTTTATTTAGATGTGTCTCCTGGATCGCCATGATCTGCGCGGGTGAGTCTCTAAGGTACTGAAAGATTTTGTGTCTTCTCGCCCTTACTTGCAGACCGTTAACGTTCCAGGATAGAAATCCGATATCCGTCATCTAGTTTTACCATCCCACTGCCCTACTGCTTTTTTACTTGTTGTCTGCCTACCATTTCCTGTTTTAACCAAACAATTATTGTATTTCGCCTTCGGATCCATATTTTTAAACATTTTAACATTTAGCATATGAGAACTTTTTTTGTGCTTTCCCCCCCCTCCCACCCCTGGAAACCCCCCCACCACTTACTCTGGCTGGGTGTCTTGCCAGATTATCGTCCTCCGACGTGCTCCTGTCCGTTGCCCTCGTTATCGCCTTTATCGGTCGAGAAACTCGATGTTTTATGGGTAAGGAGAGTTTGATTTTGTTTTGTATTATCTATGTATTATCTATGATAAATATGTTGTTGCTATTGATCTCCCTTAGATTGCAAAAAGAGTTGGTCTTGCAAAGATCCTCTTATCAAAGTTGACTTTATGGAAAAAAGGGAGAGGGTGGTCCGGTGATGGGGTTCTTTTTTTTTTCCTTCTTTCCTTCCCTTTTTTTTCCCCCTTTCCCCTCCACCCTTCCCCTTTTTTCTTGTTTTTTCCCTTTTTGTTTCCTTTTTTCTTTTTTTTTTTCTTTCCCCCTCTTTCTTTTCCTTTCCTTTTCTTTCCCCCCTTCTTTTTCGTTTATTTTTCTTTCTTTTTTTTTTAACTTTCTCCTCTTTAACAGTTAGCTTCCTTTTTCTTCCCCTTTTTTTCCTCTTTATTCTTTTTTTTCCTTCCCTCCTCCCCGCCTTTTAATTTTATTATTTTTTATTTTTATTTTTATTTTTATTTTTCCAAGATAGACATTACTTCTTTCCCCTTTATATATATATATATATATATTTTTTTTATTCGTGGTTCCTGGATTCTTTATCTCCTTGACTCTTTAGCTCCGCTGCTAACCCTTGTATTTCTCTTTTACTATTTGCTACCTGCTGCTGAGTGTCAAGGGGGTCTTTGCAGAGTGGCTGATGGAGGCTATTAGCTCATCTGCCTCAAGAGGTGACTTGATATTGTAAATTTTATTATTGTACATTATCTTTAAGAAGGCGGGGAATCGCATCTGTGCAGTAGCTCCAAGTCCTCTAAACTTCTCCATCCGCTGACCAAGTTCCCATTGTCTATCTAATGTAGTCTTGGATAGGTCTGATCTGACTTCGAAAGGAAAGTCTGGAGATTTCAGGGTCTTGGTCTTAAGTGCTAGGTTCAATATCTTTTCTTTCAATGAATATGTTAGGAAGTTTACCAGGATCTTTCTCGGTTTGGTTCTGTTTGGGTTGAGGCGGAAGGGGTCACGGTGCACCCTCTGTATGTCAGATTCCAATTCTGACACAGATTCCTCATGATTAAGGGAGTCCTTGAGTATAGTTGCCACAAAGTTCTTAATCTCCCCTCCCTCTTTCCCCTCCGGAATTTTTAATAGCCTCAGGTTGTTCCTTCTTGAGAAGTTTTCAAGGGACGCATTGACCACAATGTTACACAAAAAGATTTTGTGTAAGGTAAACATTGACCAGTGATATACACAGCATCAAGCACACATGTTAAACCATCAGTTAAGAGCTGTTTAGGTCTGTCGTTAGCCAAGACTTTGATTTTACTAAAATAATATGCATAATCTATTTACTTTAGGGGGCTTTCTGCCAGCTCTCTTTATCCATTGGTCTGTTGTTGTGCCATTCATATTCTGCCTCCTCTCACTGCAACATAAAGCCTGGGGCAATGGGTCAGCCTAACTAAGCCACTAGTTAACTTCACTTTGAGTGACTGCATTTTTGCTGTTTCACAATGAGCACATCCACCCACAAGGTAGTTTTCTTCAGTGCCATTGGCTTTACTTTAACTATATTATTACTGTTAGTGTTGCCTTTGTTATAACAGGATTCTTTCTACCAGCTCTCCGGATGAGCACAGTGCACATTATAGCTTTATCAGTTCATGTCTCCTGTCAATGCTGCTGTAAATTACTTTGGAAGTGGCCTTTGCTTATCAGACTGCTGCTATTTCACAGCATAAAATAGTGTGTTCCTGGACTCAGTTGAACAAATTGTTCTTTAATAAGCTTTGACTAGGAAGAAAACGAAACTTCATTGTGTTTCAGTTTGCAGCCCACTCGTAACACTTCAATTTAGCATCGGTTGCGTAAAATGTGAGTTTTAGTATCCAGTATTTTATACTGTGAATCCTCTTTCAATGTTCCTTTCTTTCTTTCTTTCTTGCCTATTCTCTGTTTTCTCTCCTTCTTTTATTCATTTCCTTTTTTATTTCTCCATCCCTTTTGTATTCTCCCCTTTTTCATTCATTCTTTCTTTTAGCCTTTTTCCCTTTTATCTTTTCTTCTTTCTTTCCTTCTTTCATTCTTCCCTTCTTTCTTTTTTGACTTCTTTCTTTCTTTTTCCCTTCTTTTTTGTCTTTTTCTCTTCTTTTTTTATGTCTTTCTTTCAGTCTTGACTTTTGTCTTTTTGTCTTCCCTTCTTTTCTTTCTTTCTTTTTGCCTTTTTCCTTGCTGCCTTCCTGTCCTTTCTTTTTGCGTTATTTCCTTTTCCTTTCCTTCTTTCTTTGTGTCTTCTTTCTTTCATATAATTTTTGCCTTTGTTCCTTTTTTTGATTTTTTCCTTTTTGGGATATTTTCTTCATCTTTACTTCTTTCCCTTTTATATTTTTATTTTTCTTTCCTTCTCTTTCTTTCTGCCCTCTTTCCTTTTTTTCATTTCTCCTTAGTTATTCACCCTCTTTCCTGCTTTCTTTCTTTTCTGCCTTCCTACCTCCCTTCTTTCTGTCTTTTTTGCATTCTTTGCTTGTTGCTTTCTCTATTTCGTTCCTTTTCCTCTTTCTTTTTGTTTTCTTACTTTTTTGCCTCTTTCCTTTTTGCCTTCTTACTTTTTTCTTTCTTTCTTTTTTTGACTTTTTTCTTTCTGTTCTTTTTTGCCTTTGTTCCTTTTTTCTCCTTCCTTCCTTATTCTTTGAGGGGTATTTCTTTTTTCTTTACTTCTTTCCTTTTTTCTTTCTTGCCTTCTTTCTTTTTGCATTTCTTTCTTTTTTCGCACCTTTCCTGCTTTCTTTCTTGTTTGCCTTCCCGTCTTTATTTATTTTTGCCTTTTCCTTCTTGCTTTGCTTCCTTCATTCCTTCTCTCATGCTACATTCCTTTTTACTTTCCTTCTTTCTTCTTTTTGTTTCTTTTTTTGGCATCTTTAGCTTTTGCCTTTTTACCGCTTTTTTTCCTCCCATATTTCTTTTTTGTTTTATTTTCGTTGTTCTTACCTTCTTTCTTTTTGCATTCTTTCCTTTCCATTTGCCTTCTTTTCTTCTTTGTATCCATATTGATTTCTTTTTTGCCTTTTCTTCTTGTTTGACTTCCTTCCTTTTTTTGCCTTTTTTTTACCTTCCTTGCATTCCATCCTTCTCTACATTTTTGCCTTCCTTCCTTTCATTTTTCCCTTCCTTCTTTCCTTCTTTTTTTGCTCTTTTTCTTTCCCTTCTTTCCTGTCTTTCTTCCTTCCTACCGTTCCTCCTTCCTTCCTTTCTTGCCTTTTTCTTTACTTCCATCCTCCTCAAAGGTAAGAAGCTGGCAACCAATACCAGGCTGACTTTAGGTCTGTATTAACTACTTTATTCAGCCAGACATTATCCATGAGTCAGTGATTGTGTCATTCACATCTTAATTCCACCCACTCCATAAAGGGGCAATACATCAACTCGCTTCACTATGAGTTTTGCCATGCTATCCTTTCAAAGGGAGCATAGCCACACACAAAGTAGTTCCCTTCAGTGACAGGGGACACTATGAAAATGTGTACTTTTTGGAGACCAAAAAAGCATTTTTGCCTTTAGACTATGTTTTTTTTGTTAGATTTGATGACGGTCCGGCAGCTTCCCAAACAATAAAGCTTTGCAAAAACCATGACAAAACAAAACAAAAATTGTGAAAAGGCTGGTGGCCAAGGCAGACTTATTGGCTGTGCCAATGTTTGTTGTCATGTGAAATGGTAATCGGAACCAGAATTCTCACATATTAATTGCTTTCTTCCTGGGTTGGTGCAACCAGTACAGTATACAAAAGCATTGCCAGGTGAGCTCAGTGATTTATCTGTGCAAGTGATGAGGGCACTGTGAATACACAGGAAATGATGTTGCAGATTAGAAATCTCTGTAAAAGAGGAATTCTTGGCAAAATGGTGGATGTTATCATTTTATTGCTTTCATGTTACCTCTTTTCATTTGGTAATTTCCATATGGGGAATGTGGCATGATTTACATGTTGGACATGTCTTTGTATAATTCCCTGTCTTTTTGAAAGGGACATAGATCTAGTGATGTGTTTAACAATCTTGATGTTGTTAGAGGCAACATTTCAAAATAATGTTTGAAGCACAATTCTATGTTCACATGTTTGGAGCAGTTTGCCTGTTGAGTAGGTAAAACACATGTACTGATTATGCAAAGACTTAAAAGTAAAGACTTTCTGCATGATCTCATGTTTTCTCATCCATTTATCTTATGAGTCTCTGGAAATGGTGTGGTGTGTCAATCAATCAATCAACCAATCAATCAGGGTTTTATAAAGCGCGCTACTCACCCGTGAGGGTCTCAAGGCACTGGGGGGGGGGGGGGGGATCAGCAGATCCATTCAGCCGAAGAGCCAGGTCTTGAGAGTCTTCCTGAAGATGTTTGTGGAGGGGGCGTGCCTGATGTCTGCCGGGAGTTTGTTCCATGTTTTGGCCGTGATGTGTAGGAATGATCTTCCGGCTGCTCTGGCTCTGTCGATATGCAGGGTTTTGGCCATTGCGAGGTTGGAAGATCGTAGGTTCCTTTTGGGTACGTGGAAGTTGACTCTGTCGTTGAGGTAGTCGGGTCCGGTGTTGTGCAGGCATTTATAGGCGTGGATGAGTATTTTGAAGGTGACTCTTTTCTCCATGGGGAGCCAGTGGAGTCTTCATAGGTGTTGGCTGATGGGTTCATGCCGGGGGGTGCCGAGTACGAGTCTGGCGTCGGTGTTCTGTATTATCTGGAGTTTGCGGAGTAAGGAGTAAGGGGGTGTCCTGCCCTCAGGACACCCCCGCGCCGCACGGCCACCAGCTGTAGCGTGTGCGTTCCCCCGCTGCTGATCTCAGCCTCGCTGAGCCCGCCCGACGACCCCGCCCTCTGCCGTTATAACGTGATTGTTTTTGACTCTGTCTGTTCTCCTCGTTTTGTACATCTTTCTGCACTGTCCCCCATATTGTGTGTTTAGATCGCCTGTTCCCAGATTGTCTCCCAATACTGTTGATCTGTGTCGTTTCCCTCTCTCCCCCTGTGCCCCCCGCCCCGCTCCCCGCTTCCCGCCGCCTGCGTGCGGCCATGCCCCCTTTTCTTTCTGTGCCCTCCCCGCGCCCGCCTCCCAGCTGCTCCTCCCTCCCTCCCACTTGGCCATAAATGGCGACCGTGCGGCGCAGGTGAGTGTGACCTGCCCTCAGGACACCCCCGCGCCGCACGGCCAACAGCTGTAGCGTGTGCGTTCCCCCGCTGCTGATCTCAGCCTCGCTGAGCCCGCCCCGATGACCCCGCCCTCCGCCGTTATAACGTGATTGTTTTTGACTCTGTCTGTTCTCCTCGTTTTGTACATCTTTCTGCACTGTCCCCCATATTGTGTGTTTAGATCGCCTGTTCCCAGATTGTCTCCCAATACTGTTCATCTGTGTCGTTTCCCTCTCTCCCCCTGTGCCCCCCGCCCCGCTCCCCGCTTCCCGCTGCCTGCGTGCGGCCACGCCCCCTTTTCTGTCTGTGCCCTCCCCGCTCCCGCCTCCCAGCTGCTCCTCCCTCCCACTTCGCCATAAATGGCGACCGTGCGTACGCGCAGCGTTGACGTGCAGCGGGTGTGCCGATTGTGCGCCGAAGGCGCGCCAAAGGTAAGCCCGTCTGCACCCGTCCGCGCCTGGACCGCGCCCAGTGCCAGGACCCCTGGCCCCCACCGACGGAAGACGACCCGACTGACCTACGACCCAACCGAACTCTTCGCACTCAACACCGGCGGGATCCCTGGCTGCTACCAAGCCACCCCGAAGCGCACCCACGGACCCTTCAGCTGCCACACCTGCAAGTTCTCCTGCATCCGGACCTGCACCGCACCCGCACCCACCAAGCCGAGAACCAACAGCAACCACCTGAAGTGCATCCTGATCAACACCCGCTCCGTCCACAGACACGCCGTCGAGCTTTGGAACCTCCTCGACACAACATCACCAGACGTAGCCTTCCTCAGGAAACCTGGATGAACGCCTCCTCAGCGCCCGACATCACCATCGCCATCCCAGACGGTTACAAGATCATCCGGAGGGACCGCGGCAACCAGACCGGAGGAGGCATCGCCATCATCCACAGGAACACCATCCGCATCACGAGCAACTCCGACGACACCCTCCCAACCGCCGAACACCTGCACTTCCAGATCCACACTGACCCCAAGACCACCTTCAGAGGCACCCTCATCTACAGACCCCCGGGACCACGCACACAATTCAGCGAAGACATCGCCGACTTCATCAGCCCGCACGCTCTCCCCTCCGCTGACTACATCCTCCTCGGGGACCTCAACTTCCACCTGGAGAACAACAACGACCGCAACACCACCACCCTGCTGGACAACCTCGCCACCCTCGGCCTCAAGCAGCTGGTGACCTCCCCCACCCACTAAGCCGGACACACACTCGACCCCGTCTTCTCCTCCAGCAAAGACATCTACTTCAGCCACGCCACCGGACTCCACTGGACGGACCACAGCTGCGTCCACTTCAGCTACAAAAAGAACACGATACACCACCACCAGCAACAGGTTGCATGCAGAAGATGGAACAAGATCACAGCCGACCAGCTCGCCGCCTCCCTGAGCCAGGACCCCCCCGCATGCTCAGCGAACCCCAGCCAGGCCGCCAACAACCTCACAAAGTGGATCAGCAACTGCGCAGACGACCTCGCCCCACTGAGGACCCCGCCCAGCAGACCCGGCAGCAAGAAAGCACCATGGTTCACCAACGAACTCAAGAGCTCCAAGAGAAACTGCCGAGCCCTCGAGAGAGCCTGGCGCAGAGACCCAACACCAGACAACATGACCACCCTCAAGCTCGCCACTCGAAAACACCACCAACTGATCCACACCACCAAGAAAACCGCATTCAAGGAACGACTGGACAACAACGCCCACAACAGCAAGGAACTCTTCAACATCGTCAAAGAGCTCTCCAACCCCAGCGCCGGAAACAACGACATCACCCCATCACAAGACCTCTGCAACTCCCTCGCCTCCTACTTCCACAACAAGATCGCGGACATACACAACAGCTTCAGCACAGAGCCAACGCACCCCACGACAGTACCTGCACCCCCCACCACCACCCTCGGCGCCTGGACCCCGATCAACACCGAGGAACCTCTACGCACGATGAACTCCATCCACTCCGGATCTCCAACCGACCCCTGCCCCCACCACGTCTTCAACAAGGCCGACTCCGTCATCGCACCCCACTTGCGGGACATCATCAACACCTCCTTCGACACAGCGACCTTCCCGGAGAGCTGGAAGCATGCCAAACTCAGCGCTCTACTGAAGAAACCATCAGCGGACCCCACCGAACTCAAAAACTACCACCCCTTCTCGCTCCTCCCGTTCCCGGCCAAAGTCATCGAGAAGACCGTCAACAAGCAGCTGGCCGCCTTCCTCGAGACGAATGGATCCCTCGACAACTCGCAGTCCGGCTTCCGGGCCAACCACAGCACCGAGACCGCCCTCATCGCTGCCACTGATGACATCCGAGCCCTGCTCGACAATGGGGAAACAGCGGCCCTCATCCTCCTGGACCTTTCCGCGGCTTTCGACACTGTCTGCCACCGCACCCTAGAGCAGCGCCTCAGCAACGTCGGAATCCAAGAGAAAGCACTAGACTGGATCATCTCCTTCCATGCCGGAAGGACTCAGAGAGTCCGCCTCCCCCCCTTCAGATCAGAAGCCACCAAAGTCATCTGCGGCGTTCCTCAAGGCTCCTCGCTCAGCCCCACCCTCTTCAATGTCTACATGAGCCCCCTCGCGGCCATCGCACGCCAGCACAACCTCAACCTTATCTCTTACGCCGACGACACCCAGCTGATCCTCTCCCTCACCAACGACCCCGCCACCGCCAGAGCCAGCCTACAAGAGGGGATGAAAGACGTAGCCGAGTGGATGAAGAACAGCCGCCTGAAACTGAACTCAGACAAGACGGAAGTCCTCATCCTGGGACCTTCACCGTCCGCCTGGGACGACTCCTGGTGGCCCCCCGCCCTGGGCAGCGCACCCAAACCAACAGACCACGCACGCAACCTGGACTCCTCCCTCTCCATGACCAGACAAGTCAAGGCCGTCTCCTCATCATGCTTCAACATCCTGCGCATGCTACGTAAGATCTTCCGATGGATCCCCACCGAGACCAGGAAGACGGTAACCAAGGCCCTCGTCACCAGCCGACTGGACTACGGCAACTCCCTCTACGCCGGAACCACTGCCAGACTCCAGAAGAGACTCCAGCGAATCCAGAACGCCTCTGCAAGACTCATCCTGGACATCCCCCGACGCAACCACATCTCCGGACACCTGAGAGACCTGCACTGGATCCCAGTCAACAAGAGAATCACGTTCCGACTCCTCACCCACGCACACAAGGCCCTACACAACCAAGGACCAAGATACCTCAACAGCCGCCTCAACTTCTACACTCCCGCACGCCAGCTCCGATCAGCCAACCACGCCCTCGCCGCCGTCCCCCGCATCCGAAGAGCCCCCACAGGAGGAAGATCCTTCTCCTACCTCGCCGCCAAGACGTGGAACTCCCTCCCGACCCACCTCCGCCTGACCCAAGACCACCTCGCCTTCAGGAAGCAGCTCAAGACCTGGCTGTTCGAGCAGTAGCGGACCCCCCCTCCCGAAGCGCCTTGAGACCCCCGGGTGAGTAGCGCGCTTTATAAATGCTATGATTGATTGATTGATTGGACTTGTTTATGCTGGCGGAGAGTGCGTTTCCATAGTCAATTCTGCTAGGGATGAGGGCGTGGGTGATTGTCTTTCTCGACTCAGGGGGATCCACTTGAAAGTTTTGCGGAGTATTCGGAGGGTGATGAAGCAGCTGGAGGTGACAGCTTTGACCTGTCGGTTCATGCTGAGGAATGAGTCGAGTACAATGCTGAGGTTTTTGGCGTGGTCCGAGGGGGTCGGTGGGCTTCCGAGGCCGGACGACCAACAGGTGTTGTCCCATGCCGGAGGGGGTGGTTCCAAGGATGAGGACTTCTGTCTTCTTGGCATTGAGCTTAAGTCAGCTGTTGGCCATCCAGATTGCTACCTCATACAGCTTGATTTTGTAGAATGTATTAGACAACAATCATGTTCCAAACCATATTTGTTTAGAATAGTACACCACCAGGTAACCTTTTCATCATCATTTGAGGTTTAATGCACAGTTTTGATGGAACCTTTTTTATTTTGCTTCTGATCATACAGCCATAGAATACCTCACACTTTGTGTAGTACCATTCACGTACCATGAAGAAAGACACCTGGGGCAATCAGGAACAAACACACACTGTAGATTGTTACTCCAAGATTTCCACACCATCCAGGAATAGTTACTGGCAGGATATGTTAAGAAGGATTCTCAAGGACCATGAGGTGATAAAACTGCAAGAAATATTGGATCTTTCTAGAAAGCGGAGCCTAACACAGAGGTGAAATGTCCCCCATCTCAGTGCATGAGTAAGAGGGCAGGGAAAAATTAACTGAAACAAGGATATTTATAAATTCAGGCAATGTCGCATGATACGAGGGCCAGCACTTGGTAGGCCAGGCAGGTCTGAGTGGAGAGTTATGCACATAATCAACATAGAAGAGCTAGTGATGGGGATGCTATGGGGCAGTTGGGAGATACATTTGTAGATAAGTTATCAGAATCAATCTAGGGAAATATGAAAGGGGAATACTAGAGGCAGTACAGATGTAGATGGAGAGATGCAGTGAAAGATTATAGAAGACCTGAGTGGGAAAAGATTGCAGAAGACTATAAAGATGTGAAGTCCAAAAGTAACTGATCCACACCATCTTTCCTGTACCAATCAGCCTTTCTTGGACCCTGTTAGTTAATTGTTTTTTTTAAATTCTTGCTAACTCACTTTACTTCCTTTGTTTTGTTTTAAACTCTTCCTATTAACTTCACGCCTAAGACCATACAGTTTAAGAACCACATATGCATGTACATTATTAGGTTGCTTTGTCACATTAATGTCCCCAAAGAGGGGTATGGAACATTCTGCCGCCCGGGACCTACAAGGAACAGAATCCACACAGCAGACGCCATTCAGAGCCGCATTTAAACATACATAGGAGACCAAACTTTCATTCCCTTTTGAATGAAGCTAATATTTAGGTCCCAAACCCCCCAAGGTCATACTGTATTTACGCCATGGTGCCCATATCTTCTCCCACTTCTTGATACACCCCCTACTTTTATATACAGTCTCCTCATCTGTCTAGCACCAGTCTAGATCTCTCTCCCATTCATTCAAAGACAGTGCTTGGGTGGCTCCCCATCCCCTTGCAATGTTTCTCTTGGTGATCCCTGCCGCTAGGGCCAGTCAGATACTGACGCATCTGGGTCGGTCTATCTCTCCCTTGATCATTAAAAGGAGCCATCTAGCATCCATTGGGCCCTCTACTCCGGACACTTTGGACATGATTGTTGTGACTCTCCGACAGAACCAGCTGACCCCTGGGTACTCCCATAAGATGTGCAAAAAGGAACCCTTCTGCAGGCATCCCCTAATGCAAAGAGCAGTTTGTGCCCTACCCAATTTGTGTATAAGTGTGCTGGGGTAGTAGGAGGGATGCAGTATCTTGAGCTGTACCAGACGGAATCGTGAACGGATTGTGATTTCTCTGGGGCTCTGCAGTGCCTCCAGCCATTCCTCATCTTCTATATCCCCTAAGTCATTGATCCATGCAGGACGTAGGGCCATCAGGGGGTCTGGCAATTTGTTTATTAATTTGCTGTATATCGTGGAAGTCGCCTACTCACCCTACTTCCAACTGTTCAGACTATATTGTGTAATCTTTCCTTTTCTCTCTTCTCTCAAATACAGTCTACTTCTAACCTTAACAATCCAACTAGTATCCCATAACTTCACACCAGGGCCTCTATGTATTAAAGGTTCAAGAAGGAAAATAGGAAGTGGCAATAGCTCTAGGGACCTTAGCAGGTAAGAGCTGGTGGACACGTTTTCTCTTGACATTCAGAAACAATGTTTACATTACTTACAGTACTGGCATCTTTCCTGCACTTCTGATCTTAGTATGAATTAGGGTTGCTCTGTGTGAGCAGAGAAAGCTGTGGGCCAAAGGAAGCCGAGGAGGCAGAAGCTGGAGTGAACATGAGAGAATAAAAGAAACCAGAGCATTCAACAATCAGATACCATAGGTTAAATGACAGAAGTGACCTGAACACTTACAGCTGCACCTAGTCATCTTATATCCATGAACTAAAGAGCATTCTTCACTCAATAACCACACACCCTCCTCCTGTACACAACTACAAATGGTCAATTACAGGCAGCAGACACTAGGCAAAGCACGTATACCTATATGCACACAACACAGCACATATTGGTCAAAGTGCTGCCGAAGCAAACACGCTGCCATATAACACAGCAAAATACAACTAAATCACCAGCATAAATATACCGCACCCTAATGGGCACAACATTACCTCCCAAACACTGACCTGGATTGTGATGCTTTTACATAGAAAGTCTTTACTTCTGGCAAGCAATAGAAACTAAATCAAAAGAAACAGGAAAGTCCCGGAGCACATCCGTTCAATGTTTGTTTTTTAAAGTCCTTTAAATGTTTGTGAACATTGGGTGAGTGTTTTTTTAGAAAGAATATTAAACCAATGCATCAGTTGGGTGGTTCTTTTACAACCCCGGTCCCCGCAGCTAATTGGTGCTGATTGTGTGGAGGGAGATCACAGTACATAGCACTTCCTGGTGGTCCCATTAGCGGGCGGCCATCTTGGAAGGGTGACACTCCAGCTTTTCTAGGAACCCAATCTACATTAAGACACATGACACCGTCGCGCAGCGGACACGCGCAGCGGGCGCGCCGAAGCCGTGCCTAAGGGAAGCCAGTCTGTGCCAGTCCGTGCCCAGCTGGGTCCAGGGGCCGCAATCCCTGGTCCTAGGGCCGGAAGCTTACACATCTACGACTCCTCACGCCTAAATGAGTTAAGACCTTCTGTCAATTTGAAATGCTTACATTCTATGCGCCCTATTGCTATGACCCACTGTACACACTGCAATTGGAAGGTTTCACCCAGCACTATCAGTCAGTGGAAGATGTTCCTTCTTAATTGTAGATCATTGCCTAAACATTGCACTGAGATAGCCCTATTAATAGAAGAACTCAAGCCAGATGTACTCTTTTTAACAGAGACATGGCTCCAACTGGAAGCAGACCCGGCCGTTGTGTGGGCAGTCCCCCAAGGCTACACAATAAAGAGAGCTGATCGCACCATTGGTAGCGGCGGCGGTTTAGCCATTATTTACAAAGACTTATATAAGTGTCGTAGTAATCCCACTACACTCGTAGACTGTGAAAGTATGTCCTTTCCGCTAGAATTTTCCCCGATAAATACCCTCTCAGGTCTTACAATCTACCGACCGCCAGGAGCTGTAGGTCAGTTTATTTCGAACCTTGCTGACCTAGCTGCTACATTAGCGCTTACTTTGGCCAACTTCACTGTATTGGGTGATGTAAATCTACACTTAGATCTCCCAGCCAATAATTTCCGGCTGAGTCTTCAAGCGATTGATCTGGCAAAAAAAAGGGTTTTCCCCGACACATGATAAAGGTCATCTCTTGGATCATGTGTTTAGTAACATCGAAACCCTGACCACTGAAACGCCCGTGCCACTTCCCTGGACAGACCACCACCTAATTCCCCTGACTTGTGTAACTGGGAGATCCCTATCAGTTCAAGAACCAAAAAAACAGTGGGGCAGAAAATGGGCTAGACTCTCTCCCACTCTATGGGAATCTTCTCTCGCTGATCATAAACCCGTGAAGGTCTCTAATTCCAACACGGCCAGTGGTAACTTTAACCACTGGATTCAAAATTCCCTTGATCTAGTCCTTCCTAAGGAACCCATGCATTGTATAAAGAGGCAAAAGGTAGCCCCATGGTTTACATCTAAACTGAGAGACCTAAAACAATCGTGTCGTAGGCTAGAGAGGAATTGGAGACAAGACCACTCCTAGTGTAGGAAGGCAGAATATAGAACAGCGATCAGGCTATATAAAACTGAAATTAAGGCTGCACAGGCTCTTTTCTACTAAACGAAAATGAATATAGCTGCCAACTCACCAAAGGAAATCTTTCAGATAGTTAAATCATTGATCACCCCCCCTCAGGAATTAGTACCATCAGAAGGAGCACTGGAACAATGCAATAATTTAGCAACATTCTTTTATCAAAAGATTCAAACCATCTATGCCTCTTTCTCCTCTAACAATTCTGAGCTAGATGCAATGGCAATAGCTAGCTCTAGTGCCCCGGCCACCTGCATGCTGGAACAATTCACTCATCTGGACACTGTCTCTTTGGATAAAATATTTCCCAAAGTCTCCTCAGGTTCCCCTATGGATCCAGCACCTCCACATCATCTTACTTTAGTTATTGATTCGATTCGCCCAGTTATTCTTGACGTCCTCAACACCTCAATTTGGCATAGTCCCTATATCATGGAAATTTGCAATGGTTAGGGCCCTCTTAAAGAAACCCAATTTGGATCAAAGCAATCTATCCAATTACCGCCCCATCTTCCTTTTACCCTGGATGAGCAAATTGGCTGAGAAGCACATCAACAACATTTTAGTTGAGTACTTAGAGTCCAACAACCTGCTGTGTACTTCTCAGACGGGTTTCCATCCCCAATATTGGACCGAGACAGCCCTGTTGGCAGTGACAGAGGAAGCTAGGAGTCTGCTGGACCGAGGAGGGAAGGCGGCCATTATTTTATTAGATCTTAGTGCTGCGTTCGACAGAGTTAACCATGCCATTTTAATACACCGGCTTAGTGGCATGGGAGTGTCGGGCGCAGCACTAACATGGCTTACATCCTTCCTTGCTGAGCGTTTCTTTCAGGTCTTTGAGGGAGATGCTGTTTCCACCAAGCAGCCACTCAGTTGTGGGGTTCCTCAGGGCTCTGCCCTGATCCCCACACTTTTTAATGTTTACATGAGGCCCCTGGCGGAGTTAGTCCATCCATTTGGCATTACAATTGTCACCTATGCAGACGATACCCAGCTAGTGGTTTCACTAAACCAAGCTGAGGGGTCGTCTAGCACTCTGGGTCCCTGTCTAGAGGCAGTAGCCAGATGGATGGAACTCTCCTGCCTTAGGCTAAATGGGGAAAAAACAGAAATTATGTTGCTCGGCAATCCATCACCCAACATTCTTGTTCCCCTATGGCCAACCTGTCTGGGTCCCCCCCCCCTCCCCTAAGACACAGATAAAAAGCCTGGGAATTTGGCTGGACAGTTCCCTCGATTTTTCTTTTCAGGCCACTAAAACTTCATCCACCTGTTATGGTCTGATGAGAATGCTCCGGAAGATTCTCCCTCTGCTGCTGTTTCAGGCGAGGAGAATCATGGTCCAGGCGTTGATACTCTCTCGCCTGGACTACGGTAATGCTCTCTATTTAGGAGCCCCCAGGCTGCAATTAATAAGCTTCAGGTCACCCAGAACTGCGCAGCCCGACTACTCTATCAAATACCTCGCTGGCGGTCTGCCAAACCTACCTGAAAAAACTGCATTGGCTCCCTATTGCAGCTAGGATACAGTTTAAAGCTATGTGTCTGACTCAGAAAGCTATATGGAGGACGGGTCCAGCTATACTCCATCCACTAGTCACTCCCTATCTCCCTCACAGAGCCTTGCGTTCCAGCTCTCTACACCTGGCCACCTCCAATAAGATAAATAAAGCTTGTTGGGGCGGCCGCCTGTTCTCTTTCAATGCTGCAAAAACTTGGAACTCCCTTCCCCTCAGCCTTAGAAAGAACTGTAACTTGCTGGCATTTAGAAAGCTTTTAAAAACTCATCTGTTTGGAACCATCTGCTAGCGCCTGCCCTGTTGAGTCTCTGATTCTAGCCATCAGCGCTGCGAGGCCTCAGGGTAGTTTATGCGCTATATAAATATAATTTTCATTTCATTCATTACATCCCCAATCCCTGGCTCAATCATTTTCTAATCTACCCCGATGATCGCAAACACTGTGAGACATTTCAAAATGTATTGTAGTGGGTTAATATAAATGTCCACAAGGAGTTAACAAGGCAATGCAATTATAGACCTACGTTTCCAAGGAGCGCCTGGACAATTTTTAATTTTGCTTTACCAAAAGGAGGATGTAAAATGTGCCCCCCTCCCTCGAGGCATGCGTTTGCAAATAATCTACTCTAACCATACCCATGGGAGAGGGTAGTGCCGTAGACACCATCTCCCACCCCACACTCACCGCCAGACTCCATGACGCCGGCATACAGGGAACCGCCCTCGACTGGCTCCGCTCCTTCCTCACCGGCAGAACACAAAGAACCAGACTGCCACCCTTCCTCTCTGAAGCCACGGAAATCAACTCAGGAGTACCCCAAGGATCATCACTCAGCCCCACGCTCTTCAACATCTACATGGCCCCCCTCGATGCCTCAGACAGCACGGACTCAGCATAGTATCCTACCCCAACGACACCCAGCTCATCCTCTCCCTCACCAAGGACCCATCACCACCAGACTCAACTTCCAGGAAGGAATGAAGGACGCCACATCCTGGATGAGCAGCACCTGCCTGAAGCTCAACTCGGAGAAGACAGAGGTCTTCGTCCTCAGACCCTCCTCCACTGCATGGGACAACACTTGGTGGCTCACCGCACTTGGCAGCTCCCCACCCCCATGGACCACGCCTGAAACTTCAGCATCATACTCAACTCCTCCCCCTCCATGACCCGACAGGCCAACGCCATCGCCTCCACCTGCTTCAACACCCTACTCATCCTTCGAAAGACCTTCAAATGGATCCCTCCGAATCAAGGAAGCCTGTCACCCATGTACTCATAACTAGCAGACTGGAATGCGGAAACGCCCTCTACGTCGGGATCAACAAGTCTCTGCTCCGCAAACTTCTAACCATACAGAACACTGCAGCCAGACTCATCCTCGGCATCCCTCGACACAAACACATCACCCAACACCTGCGTAACCTCCACAGGCTCCTCATTGAAAAAAGAGTAACCGTAAAGAAACTCACCCACGCCTACAAATACCTCCACAACACCGGACCCCAATATCTCAACGATAGAATCTCAGTCCACACACCCAAGAGGAACCTTCGATCTGCCGACTTCACCGAACCCTGGGGCATCCACAGAGCAAGAACAGGAGAAAGAACCTTCTCCTACAGTGCAGCCAAGACTTGGAACGAGCTGCCATCAACATCAGACGTGCAACTACCCTGCACATTGTGGTAAATAAATAATTAATTACCGGTTCTATTTTTTAATACAGTGAATGAAACAGATAGCTCAATAAATAAGAGTCAGGATTCGAGGTATCTTGAGTCTACAGGCTTTAATCAGGCATAAAGGACAGGAACAGGACAGCCTGCAATAGTACGGGATGGCAGCTGCCGGGGAAGGGACAAGGGAAACTGGGTAGCTAATTGGCAACTTTTAATATGGGTGCACAGTATATATACTTAAACAAATACATTACATTCAATACAGTAGGCGTAGCAGTAGGCGTGACTCGTAGCAGTCGCGAAAGATAAGGGCAAAATGATGTAACAAGAAGGCGTGTACAGGGCGTATACATAGACATGTGATGTAAACGTAACAGAAGTGTCATAAACGGGGTGGAAACATGGAGGGGGCTACCTGAGCAGCTGGGACCTCTAACCTAGTGGTGCGCGCAAACGGGCAATGACGTGTTACCAGGGAGAACTGGGGGCTATGACTTCTGCGCTAGAAGAGGAGACTAAAGTCTGGAGTGTCAGAGCAACATGTACCTAAGGCATATCTGGTATCTGGTGTTTGGAGTACATATTGATAGAATCCAAAAGTTATCAGGGCAAAGGCTACTAGACATTAGGACTGATGCATGCATAATTCTACATGTATTGCGTGTACGAGGAATATTCTATGAATATTAATACAGTATTTCTCTTACATGGAGACATAAAGGCTAGACCATGACGGAAACTATTGATGCGATGCAGTAGCTTAGGAATGCAGAGAAGGAGGGCTGGACTGATAACTAGAAACATAACATACTCTTGGCAGACTGGGAGGCAGAGCCAGGCCGGGCCGGGCACTGCGGGGCATGAAGTAAGCTAAGGGTCAGGGATGCAGGTGGGGGCTGTATCGCTCCTCGGAGAGGGTTCAGGAGACAGGAGCTGAATCTGGTGTCCGGGCCCTTTTGAGGCCTAGAAACGGGGACAATTCAATGAGTTAACGTGCACACTTTAAAATGTGGCAACGTAGGTTTACATAAGCCTAATATTCGTTGTTTTCACGAGGACTGGAAACTGGCATACTAGAGATGGACACAACTGTAATTGCGTCTTTAATCGATCAGAGGGGTATACATGCATATCGATCATGCACATATAGCATAATATGGGGAACACGTAGGCACATACAACATGGCAAAATTTACTTTTCCACATTCCCTCCTTGTGCCCTACGTTTCCATCAGGAAACATCAATATTCATGATACCATCTATCATTTCATATAGCATCATTTGCTCGTCTCGATTTGTCTTGGAACGGGATTTAGGACTAGGAATACAAGAGGTAGCACACATGCCGCAAATCGCAGGGCCACATTGTATACAGAGGCAGCAACTGAATATGATCATTACTGCAATACCTAGGAATGACAATACTTTCCATCCCCAGGCAGATATAATACTCCAGAGCCAACCGGACCATGTCCAGGTGCCTGGATTCTGGTGTAACTGATGGGCAATTTTATGAAGTCTGGTTATAGCTGAATAAACAGACGGCGCGTTATTAGGAATGAAAATGCAGCAACTAGATCCGATGACTCTACATGCTCCTCCTCTATCGGCCAGTATGACGTCAAGAACGAGACGATTTTGGAGCACGACAAATCTCATAGCAGATTGCTCTTCAGTTAAGTTACCTAGAGCAGAAGTAGTCTCATTCACTACAGCTTCAAGGGTTCTGGTTAACCTACGTATTAACTTACTATTCTGGATAGGTCCTATAAAGAAAAAGAAACCTTTGTTGAAGTCTTGATACTGTTCTAGAATAGTTTCAGTTTGATCGACAATTGGGGACTCGATCTCCCTTCTAGGTCTGACGTGTACTAGATGTGTGTTTCTGTGATAATCGGATGGGGCTAGAAAAACTGGTGGCAGTAGGAAGGCAATGTAACATGTTCCATCCCAATCGAGGGGCAGACGAACATATGCGGTCTGACCACAAACAAAATAAGAATGACGTGAGGCTTTGAAAATAGATTTCCCACTGTCACTATACTTAACAATAGTAGTACAATCACTATGTCCTACATGTGCGGAACCATTCTTTCTGACACATAATTCGCCTTTGACTGGTAGTACTGAAATAGCAGGCAAATCTGGAGTAGTATCAGACTGAACATTCAAAACCATGAAATTCGAAGAATAATTACCTAAATCATATACTTCATTTTCTAGATCTAACCCTGTTCTATGGGAGAGACCCTGCTTGTCTGGAAAACATGTTTTATTCAGAAGGGACATATCATTGGAGGATGACGTTAACGTGGACCATGCTCCACACGAACCATTATGTGAAAACGGATAAGGAAAGAGTGGCAGAACTCCCTTCGGTGTCTGGAAAGGGGGGAGTCGACCACACACCCAACAATTAGTGGCATTGCTGGTCTGGTGTGAATAGTGTAACATTCGAATGAATGTGTTATTGCGCATAGCAAGACGATAGGATAGCTCGTGAGGAGGCAGATCACTAAATGTGTGTTCTATTGTAGTATTAGAAAACATATGTACATGTGAAATTGGAAAACATAAATGTAAAGCATAACTTGTGCAGGTAACCATAAGACTCAAAAATAACAAGAAACTTAGAACAATAATACATCTTTTAGAGTTTTGACTAACTCTCTCACTGTGGGGGTCTAGCTCATACATGTCAGGAACCTGTCTAACCGTTTCACCCGAGAGGGACTTAGACAATTAAACTGGCTGACTTATTTTACTAGACCTTAATTTTTCTTTATACTCCTGCTGCGGAGTTTTCTCTAACAGGGGAGGCTTGAGTTCAGAGTCTGTTTTTAGGCAGTCTTTAGGAATAAGGCAGTCCTTAACAAAAGTCTTTTCTCGTAATCCATGGAACTTCTTTATATGGCTCAGGTGGACCCACCCCTTCCTGCCTTCAAGTTTGACGGCGGTCCTTGTTGTTAGCAATACCATGCGAGGCTCCTTCCAACGGGGCTCCAGCGGACTTGAACGATCAAAATTTCGGACAAATACGTGATCACCGGGAACGACTTCATGCGGTTTCACCTCGGTGTTGTCTGGAAATGCGGCGGCAACCTGTGAACGACAAGAGTGTAGGGCAGACATCAAGGAAGCTAGGTAATCTGTCAGCATATTACTGGAAACATCTGTAATACTGCGGGGTCTAGGTGTACCCCACATGTTTGGGGGGCAGCAGAATACGACCTCATACGGGGACAGACCTGATCTGGAATGTGCAACCATCCTCATATAGAACAGAACAACTGGCAGAGCTACTAGCCAGTCTACACCTTTTTCTCTACATACTTTTGCAATGCGGATTTTCAAAGTCTGATTATGTCTCTCTACGAGACCGGCTGCTTCAGGATGGCGCACACAATGGAACTTCCACTGGTACCCTAACAGAAGGGAAACATGTTTCATGAGCTCAGATGAGAATGGCTGGCCGTTATCTGAATACACGACCCTAGGGAGTCCATAGCGGGGAAAGAACTCACGAACCAACTGCCTGGCAGTGGTCGCGGCTGTATAATCTGGAACCGGATATGCTTCTGTCCACCTGGACAAAGCGCATACAACTACGAGGACATACTTGAAACCTCGACATCGCTCCATCTGAATATAATCCATCTGGAGGACTTCAAAAGGGTGGTCAGGAGGTTGGAATCCGCCTTGTTCCACCGGGACACTTTTACCTGGATTGAACTGACAACATATCATACAGGTACGGACTTTCTGCTTGGCTGCAGCTCGTAAATGCTTGTTGAACCAAAGGTTCTGAATACTGTCTAACATAGCTTTTTCTCCTAGATGTGCTGGACTATGTGCGGTATTAATAATGACTTGAACCATAGAGTCGGGGAGAAACCATGTGGCTTTTCCCTTCGTCAACCATCCTTGATCTGTCTGGACCCCTCCTTGTTCGGACCATTTCTTTATTTCTTCAGGAGTAGCATGTAACTGTATGTCTATGACATCTTGTGTAGGGTCCTTAACTGTCATACAAGTAGTCTGATCTGGAGTGAGTGCCTGTGTCGTGTTAACTGGAATGTCTGGAGTCTGAGCTGTAAGCTTGGCTGTTCGATCTGCTAGATCGTTACCTTGGGAAATGATGTCAGTGACTTTCGTATGTGCTTTGCACTTCATGATAGCGATAGCTGTCGGTAAATGTATTGCATCTAACAGAGCTTGAATGAGGAGACCATGCTGAATCTTGGTTCCATGAGAAGTCATGAAACCTCTCTCCTGCCAGAGCACTCCAAAGTCGTGTACAACTCCGAATGCGTAACGTGAATCTGTATATATGTTTACTTTCAGGTTCTTAGCACGTATGCAGGCTTGGGTCAGAGCTACTAGCTCTGCTGCTTGAGCAGACAGGGTGTCAATACGATGTGTCTCTATAACTTCAGTGTCAGTAGTCACTGCATACGCGGCTACTAGTTCTCCTGTACTCATTCTCATACATGAACCATCAACATAAAGTGTCAGGTTGGGGTCAGGTAATGCAATATCTGTCAGGTCTTGTCTTGGCTTTGTCATAGTGTTAACAACTTCCACACAGTCATGTGTGGCCGGATTTGAAGTAACTGACGGTAACAGTGTAGCTGGATTTAGAATGTTGCAGCATCTGATTTCTATGTGTGGCTGGAACAGTGTCAGTTCATAACCTGTTAAACGTGCAATGGTCAAGTGTTGAGTCTGTGTTCGGTTTAAAAGAACTTCCACGGAGTGTGGAACTTGTACTGTCAGGGAGTGTCCTAACACTATGGAATCACTTTGTCTGATAGCTAGAGCTGTGGCTGCAACTGACTTGAGGCATGCAGGCAGAGCCTGGGCTACTGGATCTAATGTGCTAGAAAAATAAGCACAGGGCTTGTATTGTCCTGCTTGATCTTGTGTGAGAACAGATAATGCAGTACCATCACGTTCTGTAACAAAAAGTGTAAAAGGCTTACTGTAGTTTGGTGTCGCTTGAACAGGTGCTTGACATAAGGCTTTCTTTAATTCATTGAATACAAGTGTATGTTCCTGGGTCCAAGGGAGGACAGTCGATACGGCTGCCTCCTGTGTCGTTAACTGTATCAGTGGCTTGGCTAGAAATGCATACTGAGGAATCCATTGTCTGCAGTAAGAAGTGAGGCCGATAAAAGCTCGTACCTCCTTCTGTGTCTTGGGCTGTGGAAGACTCGCTATTAACTGGATACGGTCTGGTGTCAACTGCCTACCCCACTTGGACAGTAAGTGTCCCAAGTATACCACTTGCTGGACACAGAATTGTAATTTGGAAGGGGACACCTTGTGCCCCTGCTCGGCCAGAAAATATAGAACCGTGAGTGACGCACGCTCGCAGTCACGTTCAGAACGGGCTGTGATCAGTAGATCATCGACATACTGGAGCAGGGCAGTGTCAGTTGGCATGCGGATATTGTCTAGTTGTCTCTTAAGTGCTTGACTGTAAATGCTAGGACTTTCTGTAAAACCTTGAGGAGCTCGCGTGAATTTATAGCTCCTTCCATTTAAACAAAAACCGAAAAGGTACTGGCTGTCTGGATGAATGGGGACACTGAAAAATGCATTCTTGAGATCGATAACTGTGAAGAACGTGGCTTCAGAATCAATGGCTGTCAAAAGGGATGAAATATCTGGGACTACTGGATACTGGGGTATAATACATTTATTAAGCTCCCGAAGATCAATCACTAATCGATATACTGGAGGTGTATTTGGATCCGTACGTTTCAGAACTGGAATGATAGGAGAATTACATACATTGGAGTCAGTTTCTACAACCACTCCTTGAGCAATAAGTTCGTCAATAATTTTGGATAAGGCTACTACAGCCTCAGGTGGCAATTTGTACTGTCTGATTCGTGGCAAAACTACACCTTGTTTGAGAGTCACACGATGGGGTGTGATATGCATACAACCTACATCAGTTGGACCTTGCGCCCATAAATGCTGTGGTACATTCAATAATCTCGGATCAAAATCACGTAATACATAATGACCTTTAAAGTCTCTCAGAAACAATCGGACCCCTTCTGGGGAGCAGCAAATAACTGCTCCTAATTCTTTCAATGTCTTAATGCCTAACAAATTTTCTGGACAAGATTTCGTGAGTAACAAATCAGTAGTTCGGGACAATGGACCAACTCCTAGAGTAACTGGTTTCGAAATTTCATTAACAATTGGCTTTCCTGAAAATCCAAGGGAAACATTTTTAGAGCCTGAGAGCGGAGCCCCTGGAACCTCATCATGACTGATGGTAGTCCTACTTGCCCCTGTATCAATCAAAAACTTTCTGTCTTTCCCTAATACTTGACTGTGTACATAGGGACCCTCTTGATCTACAGGTATCTCGATGAGAGGCAAGCCTACCTCCCTCTCTAGGCTGTTTCATGAATATGGCTGATAATCTGGATACTCTGACTGTGCGTACTGGTACATCTGCTGTGTAACGTGTTGTGTTGCAGCGATAGGCTGCGGTGCTGGAACTGTCTGTTGTGCATTCTGTGGTGGCTGAGAAGTCTGTGAAACTTGTTCTTGTCTAGGCGGACGTGGTCTCTCTTTAGTCTTACCAGTAGCTATGTTGTGTTTCAGAACTGCACACTCGTTTATAAAATGACCTGGCTGTTTACAGTAATTGCAAGTCCCTTTAACGGGAGCTGCAGGATGACTGGCTTGATTCGGACCCCTCTTCTGACTGTCTTGTGGAACAGATTGTGCAACTAATACTTTCATTTTTGTGTCTTTCATACGTCTCCTTTCGTGTTCTTGCTCTTCCCTGATTCTATTCTGGTGATACTGGAGCATTTGTAACATTTGTGACGGAGTATTAGCTTGCCAACTACTTTCGACTTTCAATACTCGATTTTTAACTTGTGGACTTGAATTCTCGACCAGTTTGGTAACAAAAAGATGAGGGTACGATTCACTACTCGTTTTCAGACCACTGTTAATAATAAAACATTTTTCAAATCTAGAATAAAAATCACTAGTGTCTTCATCTTGTTTCTGTTTACAAGCTGAGATTGCATCCCAATCTTCCTTTTTCGTGGCTAGTAATCTTGGCAAAACCTGTATCAATAACTCGGGCAATTCTTTAACTTTACCCCCAAGACCGGTACCTGGTACTCGTGAATTATCTTCAGCTTCTAAAGCTGTCCAATCTATCTTTTTCTCTCCCACCTCCCATTCTTTTTCCTTGAGTTTTTCATATACCCCTGCGGGTAACAGGACTTTTAACATTTTAATGATATCAGGATACGTGTATTCTCCCATACGGAGCATGTCTTTTAATTCACGGTGGAACCCTGCTGGATCTTTGTCGTGACACGGAATTAATTTTTCATCTCTAAGAGTTCCATCTTTGTGATAGGGGTGTAAACAAATACTCGTTCTAGTTCACCACCCGTTCCTCTAACTGGGTGTACTTCTCGTAACGGATGCTGTCTATCTATGTAAAATGATTTACTTTCTGGAGGTGAGACATGAACAAAATGCGGATTCAGAAACGTTCGATATTTGTGGCGCTGTTCTAGAATCATACTAATTAAATCAGTACCTAGACCTCTCCATCTATACTGGAGTAACTCGTTCAATACATCATGTAGCGGACCTGGATCAGAATGCTGTCCCTCATACAGTGTAATGAGGTGCTGGATCATATACATACCCACCAGTCGCTGCTCGGCTGGGGGCAGTTTCAGAAACATTTGTGCCACTATTTCGTCTGGAAAAGTGGTAGAATCAGTAGTCCACCGGACTGCGGATCGGGCTAGTTCTTGTTCATGCATGGTACTAAGTTCACGATAACCGATTCGTGATTTCAGAATGTGATCGGTAGCTTGGAATACTTGCTCAAGAGAACCTTGTTCTGGTGCTGGAGGAGGGAAAACTTTCTTGTGATCTAGGCGTGAATGTCGGTCGGGAAGTCTAGTTCTACCTACATACGCTATTCTGGAGGGATTCTCGTCGTCTAGTTCTTCATTATCAGAGTCGTCTTCTTTCTCGGTTACTTGTGCTGCTTCTCGTTTCTCGTGTAACTTTATTATTTCCCTACGGATTCTCTTGTACATACTCTCTATACAGTTCTGTGTCTTGTGTCTTCCCTCGGCTATATGGTCACTCCACCTGGTCAGGACTTTCATTTCTTCCGGATCTTTATCCGGATAATCTTGTTCTCTTACTAAACAATTAATTAGAAACTTTAAAAGCATGAGCTGAATCTCGACTTTCCTTTGAACCATGGCGTCGCCAATACTTTCTGGATCTACTCCTGTACGGATGAAACGATATATTCTGTCTAGATAACCTTTCATATTCGGCAGGGTGTCCAAATAGTCGGTCACCCGTCTTAAACGTAATGAATATATGACCATAGTACCATCGCCTGGAACTGGATCATAACGACATTCGGTAAGTGCTCGCTTGATATCTGTAAATGTATGAACTTTTGGCGTACGCTGTAACGCTAGTTCATGTAGCGTCATACGTCTGTGTTGAGGCGGGGTACCAGGAGGACTTCCCCCCGCGGTTCCTAAACTGGAATCGTCGGTGGGTACTGTACGTGTTGGTAGAGTGACTGATGTGGCGGGTACATGTACTGTAGGCTGGACCGGGGGTGCCGTAACAGGTGCTGCAACGGGTGCCCCGGTGGCTGGAGGAACAGGAATTACATTATTTACAGGAGCAGGCGGAACAGGATTAGCATAGGCTGGGACTGTGTCGTCCAAATAGGACGAGAGAAATATATCAGCTGCGGTCGGTTTGTGACGTAGCTTAGTCGGAACTAATGGCGGCGGAAAATTACATGGTGCTTCCGGGGTTGCTTTTGGCAAGCCCTCGGCAAGAAGAGGATACATACCCTTAATAAGGGCATTTCTCTGTCGGTCTGACTGTTCTGTTTTAACTCGTTCACCTACTTCGATTAATTCCCTTTCTTGGGCTCTTTCTGAGGATTCCCTACTTAATTCTGTTTTTCTGATCTCTTTTTCGGTTCTTTTATGAGATTCTTTGCGCCATAACTCGATGGCATCTTTCTGGGACTGTCTGGATTTCTTTTTCCATAATGCTTCTTCTACTCGCATGATGCACTCGGCATCCCACGTACCTGATACGGGCCATCTATATTTCTCTTCTAATTCTTTGGTGTAATCCACCCATAAGTCTAGATATATTATGGCACTTAAGCCATGCTTATGATACATAAAATGACCTGGACTGTCCCTAGGCGGGACAGGAACTGCTTCCTCTAATAACCCTTTTCTGGTTTTTAACTGACGTAGTTTCGAGAATAGAGGCATTGTCTAGGCTGGAATCTGGACACAATACAATACACGATAAACACAATAATAACTGGAAAAACAAATCACTCATACCACGACATTGAAAACACATGGAATAACATTTAAAATAACAGTTCGGACAGAACACATGAATTTCTCGAGAACAGAACTTACTAGAATGACTAGATGCACTGCTAAAACAGCACGAAACTTACCGGTCCCATAAAGAGACACGTCAGGACCCGCGTCCACCTAGGTGAACACTTCGTGTTGGATCTGTGTACCCAAACCCACGGACCAGAGACAAATTAGTTGACCCTGTCTAGATACTACCCCAGCAACGGTACTCACCGGGCAGCAAGAACGGAAGGCCTCGGACTGGACTGTTACGACGACGGACTACGAACTTCGGACTTCAGTTACAGGTGGGCCTCCGGATACCTCGGACCTTGGACTCTCGGCTTGGGCTCTGGTCGGGACTCGCCGCGTTCCTCACCGCCTCGTCTGGATGCTGGACCGCAACCTCCGTCTCCTCCGTGGGCCTGAGGGATACTTGAAGCAGAAATATCTGCACGTGCACGGTATGGTTCCGTCACGGCTGCAGAGGATCAGGGGGCCTGCGTGGCTTCTCCGGCGCGTGGGGAAAGGGCAAGTCCCTATTCGGGCGCCATTATGTGGTAAATAAATAATTAATTACCGGTTCTATTTTTTAATACAGTGAATGAAACAGATAGCTCAATAAATAAGAGTCAGGATTCGAGGTATCTTGAGTCTACAGGCTTTAATCAGGCATAAAGGACAGGAACAGGACAGCCTGCAATAGTACTGGATGGCAGCTGCCGGGGAAGGGACAAGGGAAACTGGGTAGCTAATTGGCAACTTTTAATATGGGTGCACAGTATATATACTTAAACAAATACATTACATTCAATACAGTAGGCGTAGCAGTAGGCGTGACTCGTAGCAGTCGCGAAAGATAAGGGCAAAATGATGTAACAAGAAGGCATGTACAGGGCGTATACATAGACATGTGATGTAAACGTAACAGAAGTGTCATAAACGGGGCGGAAACATGGAGGGGGCTACCTGAGCAGCTGGGACCTCTAACCTAGTGGTGCGCGCAAACGGGCAATGACGTGTTACCAGGGAGAACTGGGGGCTATGACTTCTGCGCTAGAAGAGGAGACTAAAGTCTGGAGTGTCAGAGCAACATGTACCTAAGGCATATCTGGTATCTGGTGTTTGGAGTACATATTGATAGAATCCAAAAGTTATCAGGGCAAAGGCTACTAGACATTAGGACTGATGCATGCATAATTCTACATGTATTGCGTGTACGAGGAATATTCTATGAATATTAATACAGTATTTCTCTTACATGGAGACATAAAGGCTAGACCATGACGGAAACTATTGATGTGATGCAGTAGCTTAGGAATGCAGAGAAGGAGGGCTGGACTGATAACTAGAAACATAACATACTCTTGGCAGACTGGGAGGCAGAGCCAGGCCGGGCACTGCGAGGCATGAAGTAAGCTAAGGGTCAGGGATGCAGGTGGGGGCTGTATCGCTCCTCGGAGAGGGTTCAGGAGACAGGAGCTGAATCTGGTGTCCGGGCCCTTTTGAGGCCTAGAAACGGGGACAATTCAATGAGTTAACGTGCACACTGTAAAATGTGGCAACGTAGGTTTACATAAGCCTAATATTCGTTGTTTTCACGTGGACTGGAAACTGGCATACTAGAGATGGACACAACTGTAATTGCGTCTTTAATCGATCAGAGGGGTATACATGCATATCGATCATGCACATATAGCATAATATGGGGAACACGTAGGCACATACAACATGGCAAAATTTACTTTTCCACAACATCTTCAGAAGGACCCTCTAGACCTGGCTCTTAGACTTATCGGAGCTGCTCCCCCCACCAGCGCCTGAGACCCTCATGGGTGAGTTGGACACTTAAAACTCCCTGATTGATTGATTGATTCATTGATTGTGTGCCTCAAACCCCCCTCATCGTATTGAAAGGAGGGGAAGGGCTTAATTTGTTTTAACGTTTATGGCAGATTATAGGTTGCCCATGACAAATAAAATGTTGCTGCCCACGGAGAAAAGCCCCACCTGGCACCTGCTCCTGCACCCTATTCCCTATTGGTGAGTAGGTGACCTGCTCCTTTGTAGCCCACACAATATTGTCAGCCATGGAGGAGTGGGTGATCTGGCACATGTGTCCTCCTTCCAATAGGGAATAGGACGCAGAGGCATTTAGCAAATACCCAGCTCCTCCCTGGCACACAAACATTGCAGCCACTACAGAGGAGGAATGTTTCAGCTGGCACCCATCCTTCTAGCCAGATCTCAAATATGATTGAGATATAGGTGCGGGTGGCAGATGGTGCACTCCTCTATGACCTGCAAAAAAAGTGTTAGGAGGCATCTCACTCGTTTGTTATCCCGCCTGTTGCCACTAGGTAAGATGAGAAGAAGAGGTGGTTATTTCTCCTATCCTTGGGTAAGGCTCGGGAGAATGGAGACATTATCCCTCACACACCTTGCACATAGAGGGAGTTCTTTGTAATCTCTCTATTTATTTTTGTGTGTGAGGGAAGGTAAGGCAAGGGAGATTGGTTTGCTTTATCCTAGTCCTTTGACAAGGGGAGGAGACTTTAGCATATAACCCTAGGCACTTCTGCAATGTGGGTTCTTGGGGGGTGATTGTGGTATTTTTCCCCTTGCTTGTGCAAGATTAGTGGAGAGGGTGTCATTCTCTCATTCCCACCTCCGGCCCTTGGGGAAGATGAGGGGAGTTTAGTATACAATGCCATTGCCCACACTTTACGAGTGCACAGGGGATGTAGGGAATCTCTCCTCCTTGGTCCTTTGGCAAGGCTTGAAAGAGAGTAAATTAATTTCACCCACTTCTTGGCAAGGTAGGGGTTCTGTAACTAGCCCATCAGGTTGTAGTCAAGTGTGAAAAGGTAATTTTCTTTTTTTAATCTCTCCATAGCATGTCAAACAAACTTTACATTTATATTCATACGTGGGTGGCCCTACCCGTCCACATAAAAATACTAATGCATCAAATCTTGCACAACGCTAGTCCCTTTTTAATTTTTCTTGTTTTTTCCTCTCAATGTTTTTGAAAATTGGGAGGAAAGCACCTAAGAGTGTCTAGAGTGCATGCCTAGAAAGTTGTCAGTGTACACCGGGCTCCCATTGTCTGTGCTTGCCCAGTTGAGTTCACAAACATTTTGAAATGTAGGCATAGTTTGACATGCACACAGGAACCTCAAATTTTGTTTAGATCTCTAAAACTGCGGACTGAACTTTCACCAGAATAAGAAAAGTAACCAAATAACCAAAAGACATCTGACCATAAACATTTCGCCACATCTGTTAAGTTATTTCAGAGCTAGGCACAAACAAATATTTCCTAAGCAACATTTCATTCTAATGACCTGCAAAATATAAGCATATTCCAGCTACACTATTTGTACTATCTGCACCTAATTTGTCTACATTCTAATAAAAGAGTTTTTAAGGTGAAACGTAGACTGACAAATAGATATATCCAAGGACTGGGTGCAGTGCTTGGTGGAACAAAAAACCCCAAGTCAACCTACATGGACCCAACTACTTCCTGATCTCTGCCTATTGAGTATAACCTTTGGCTGTCTGTTGTGGGCTGTATTTGACCCCAGGATGAAGGTACAGAGTCTGGCTGAAGGTCAGGCCCCCCACTCAATATTTGTATTTGCAATACTCATGTGGTAACTTCACTCTGCAAACATCAGTCCTGTGCATTTGAGTGTGATTCCCAAGATCTGAGCTTCCAGGCCAGCACGAAACCCATCCTGACCCAACCCCCACAAAGAGCAAAGCTCTCTATTCAGAGTCAAAGACTGTGTGCACTGTGCTGTGACCACTAAGGGGTTGGACACAAAGCTTGGCTTAAGGGAAGGCTTTGTGATTTACCTCTGCATATCCATACCCCTTGTGTTCACACCCCACTGAGTAGGACCTTCGTCTTTGGGTAGCGGGCTCTGCCCATACAGTGCTAGTACTAACACCAGATTTTGCAACACTGTTGTGCTCTATGGCCAAAGGCTGTGTGCAGTAGTCTGTGACAATATGGAATCTGAGCATGGAAACCCACACTGACCCACTTTATTCCATGGGCACAGCCCACTGCACACTGATAAAGTCTGTGCCCAGGGGGTTGTGATAACTTGAGGGCTGGTTGCTGTGCTTGGCCAGGCATTGTGAACCACCCCTCTAGCAGAGGCCGTCCCCGAAGGGGGCCTTGAGGGCCGGCACCATAATGGCCGCCCAAGCCCACAAGGAATGGATTTAGTTTGCGCTGGTAGCGCCGCCGGGAATTGCCGAACGGGGAAAAACACCGGAGGCCCTCTCCTCCCCCTCCCCAGGAACAAAGGGAAGAAGGAAAGGGGGAGGGGGATATAAGGCGATGCTCCCCCTGGGCCCTCTTGATCCATCCTGCCTGTGTTCACTGTCGACTGTGGATAATCACAGGTAGATGGACAGGACCTGGAACAAGGGTGTCCCCAAAGGTTGTAGGAATTGGTTTATTTTTACATTGGGACAGTTCATGAATTAATTTTACTGTTTGATATGTACAATCGTTTTATTCTAAATATAATAATAATGAATAAGAATGCATTTTTTTTACAATTTTTAAATGCATGGATGCTATACAAATTCATGTGGGAAAGGGTTTTATTCAACATATATATTAACACCTGCAAATTGAAGAAAACTAAAAATAGGTTTAAATGGAGAAAGAAGCAGGGGTGCCATGCCCTGATCTAAAGATGATGAGGTGGGGGCCTAGAAGGATTCACACTACCCCTAGAAAGAGAGAAAGCCCTCTCTTTCCATTTTAGAATCAACTGGTCTGTTGCGAGAGCCATGTATTTCGAAATACATCATTTTCTGTTCAAGCCCTTCATCACCAGATTTTATCTTATCCTTATTCTATTGAAGTTATTTGTAAAGCATTGACTTGGCAGTGGGCTGCCAACTTTGTATCACACTAAAAAACTGTAGGTGAGGTAATGAGGGGGCATCGATTAATCACCTGATTCCAGGGAGGGTGTTTGGGGGAGCAGTGGGGCATACACTACCCATAGAAAAACACATTATTCCCACAGGATCTGTAGGTTATTCCTTAAATTTGCAAACTAACAACATAGGCTAATGGATCATCAGTAGATTCATCTTTTAAAACTATTTTGAAGAACATGTCAGTGGAGGATCCATGAAGGATATGGGGATAATTTTAATTGTTTTGAGGAATATAAAGAACAAAATAAATAATAAATTAATAGCTTTAAAAAGAGCGGTTGGATTTATGACGATTTTAGCAAGAATCATCGAAAGGGTTCAATACTTCTTGGGATATTTTCTAGTAATCCTTTCTTTCCATTTGATGTAATGGGGCTGATTACGAGTCTGGCGGTCCATGGATGTCTGGCTGTAAGGCAGATATTGCACTGGGTGGCAGTCTTTGTTAACTTGTCAATTGTTCTATCACATATATTTCTACTAAATGGATCCAAGTATATTGCCCAGAGTGAGAGCTCCATGTGGCCTTCCTTGTAAGTCTTAAGGCATTCTATGCAGCTGTGTTAGATTTAAACATTGATGTAGAGTCCAAAGCTGTTACGTTTAAAAGTGGCAAGTAATGTTTTAAAGCAGTAGTTGCTAGATTTGGGATGAAGATGGAGAGTAGGTGCTGCGGTTCCATCCCCATCAGTGAGTATTCTGGGACAAGGTATGAAATCTAGTTGATTTGCAAGGTTTGTAATTTGTAAACATACTTTGCCTACAAAATGACTTGATTTTTCTGGGTTAGCAACTGAGCACAGGTCTTACTTGAGACTTGCTGTCCTCCCAGTTTATATTTTATTAACAAACTTCTATTCCACGGAAAACTGTTGGTGTGCGCTTTGGATCCGATATGAATTAAACAAAGATTGGATAGTAGGAACTACACTCAGGCGATCACCTGTCCAACTGAGATATGCTCCATTCAAAACTGTGCAGTTCAGTTTTCAGAAGAATTGCAGCTGGCCTAGAAGTCTGGCTGACAACACCACTGTGGCCTACTTTTGTCCTTCACAATTATTCGATTACTTCTAAAATTATTTGTATAAGAATGTACATTTTAAATTGAGCCCTAATTAGCCATCACAATTTTCTTTACCTAAGTGCATCACTCGGCAGGTACATCCAAACGTGGTTCCCGTGCTCACTGCGACATACGAATCGAGCTGCACCTTGCTGATGAGGACGAAACCTATCTGAGGGGGGCTTCTTTTTTATTCAGGGGACATGTGTGAGGTTGATGCTTTTCCATTCAGAAGGGTTGTGGCCCGGCAATGTAGGCTGGACTGTCCCTGCTGGAGTTGGACCAAGCCTGATTTGCATGAGGGTGGTCACTATCTGAAGTGGGACAGTGGGCAAAAAGCAGTGATTGAGATTAATTGAAGCATTCCACCCATCGTCTTTTTTTTCTACAACCTAATGATGCTAGGAGGATGGTTAACTGTGCTGAGTATCCACTGCCGACAAAATGTGGAGTTAGTTAGAATCCAAGTAAAGCAGAATCATCCTTGCGAGCTGGGTAAATAGAGTACCATACATTGGGCAGTAGTAACACCCTTTAGTTCCTTCCTTCAGAAACAGCAATATTATGTTTTTAAAGCAATTTATTACTGTCATTACCTGGGTCTAAAGCACTGCTCCTACGTTGCGTAATTTATTTGTGTTATTTACGCATACAGCCTTGCAGATTGGGTACTGTTTTGTTTTTCAAACATTTAGCACTAATTTAGTGTGATGTGGGGCGAGGTATAAAGCCTAACGGTATAGTAGTCTATGAATTATGTTCAAGCTGTACTCTTTTTATTCAATATCTTTAAAACCGTTGTATGGCAAAATATTGTTAGCAAAAATATTGGCCATCAGAAACATTGTCCACGAAATATAATTTACAAAACTATTGCCCTATTAGGTGTGGAACTTAGATTTTTTTCTCATATCTTTTTATTAAGGAGTAAAGGTAGCATTTATACAGTATGATCAGCAATATCCAGGTATTGCACGTATATATGGTGGGTGTGACATTTCTATTTCTACTCTCTACCTTTGACAATCTACACTCATCACTCCCTTTCCCCACCTTCTCTTCCATCTGCCCTTTGGCTCATGTCAAGCATTGCAGGTCCAACCCCCCCCCCCCGACACCCCTCCCCTGGCTCTGCACAGAGCCCTCCTCTGTATTCATTCCAATGTATTGATATCTTTCCCCACTTTTGTGGACAATCCCACCCCTCATAAATAGCTTTTCCTGCAATCTTATACCAGTCCAAATCCTGTTTCCTATCTTTCAGTTGTGGTGATGTCTCAGCTCCACACATTGTCACAATGTTCCTCTTAGCCATCATCAACCCCAGTGTGACCCATACTTGATCCATTTGGGCTAGATCTGAGGATTTGTATGCATTCAGTAAACATATTTTCTCTATGAGGGGTACACTACTTCCCACCACAGTATTTATGAAGGCTAGAATAAAGTCCAATAATTCTGTATCACTGGACACTCCCAGATTATATGGTGGAAGGTACCGTCTTGTCCACATCTCTGCAGGCATGTTGAATTGGGTCTCCTCCCAATATTCGCTAGTGTGTTACACGACATATAAGCCCTATGCAAGATTTCTAGCTGTATTAGGCAAAACCGTGCCCTGATCCCCACTTCCCTAGGTAAGGATAATGACTCTCTCCAATCTTCCTCCTCTATGTCCGCTTTGTCTGCCTCCCAATGCTGCAGGAGCCAGTGCAATGTGTCTGGGTTATTAAGAATCAGTTTCTCATATGTCATTGAGATCGCTTTGCACGTCATATAGCCATCAAGTAGCCTAGCTTCCAACTGGGATGCCTCTGGGAGGACCTCTCCCCTGGGGATTAATGGCATGTCGAATTTGGAGATATCTAAAAGTCTCCAATGCAACCAGACCGTATTCATGCTGCAAGACGGGAAATGGTATGACTTTCCCTCCTTTCCATAAATCTCCCACCCTGGAGATGCTGATCATGTCCCACCTATCGAACCCACGCTTGAGTCCCAAAGTGCCCAATTTATGGGAATCCCACAGGGGGGTGGATTGTGTGATTCTTCCTTCCCATCCTACTGTTTTGAGGGTCCAATGCCATGGTTGGACTGTGAGTGATGTTGGTCCCGTAAGGGTTATGCTCTTGAAGGGGGTGTCGACTGCTCGTTTGTAGCCAGGTGGTTGCAAAAGTTGACGATCCATGGTGTATCCTGGATCTCCTGGGGGACAGTGCATTCATTGGTTAACCGTGGCAAGCTGTGCCGCTAGGTAATATTTATGGATGTCTGGCAATGCTATTCCTCCATCATACCAGTCACGGGTCAGCTTTATGAGCGCTATACGAGGAGCTTTTCCATCCCACAACAGGGTTCTCAATTCCGATTCAATAGCCAGAAAATATACCTCTGGGACTTGGAATGGCGTGTTTTGCAACACATGTAGAAATCTGGGCAATGCCATCACCTTAAATTACACCACTTTCCCCAGAAGGGAAAGATGCAGTTTCCTCCAGTATCAGACATCTTTTTAAAGTTGCATCAGGGGGCCCTGGAGATTATGGTCGACAAAGGTCTCTGAGTTTACTGTGACATAAATCCCAATAAACCGGAATCCATCCCTAGTCGCCTTAGTCACCTTTTCTTCAGTACATTGGGTCTGCTGCAGGGCCTCTCCCCTGAGAACAAACAGCATTGGTTTAGACCAATTAATGGTGTACCCTGAGTGTCTTCCAAAGGAAGTGAATATATCCCATATCCTACTCAGGGAAGTATGTGGAAATGCCATGTACAATAGGATATCTTCCGCATAAAGGGATAGTCTGTCCTCCCACTCCTTTGCTCAGTGCAAGCTTCATACCAAAGGGTCTGCACGGGCCCTAATCGTCAATGGTTCCAGGACTAGGCAAACAACAAGAGCGATAGGAGGCAGCCCTGTCGGGCCCCTGCCCCAACAGGAATTCTCTGGACTTCTTTCCGTTAACTATGACTCTCTCCAATGGTGCTGAAAATAATAGGTGTACTCAGGACAGGAAGCTAGGGCTGAAGCTCATGCGTTCGAGCACTGCAAAGAGATATGGCTATTTGACCGTGTCAAACACCATGCAGGCATCTAGTAGCAGGATCACAGCATCTTTTTGAATGAACTGAGGTCGTCCCAGTAGCCCCTGGAGAAGTCGCAAATTTATGAATGAAATGAAATGAAAAAGCACTTCTAAAGCGCATTGTTACCCGGAGGCATCCCAGCGCTAACAGCGGTACAGCTTCCCCTTTAGGCAGAATTAGGGAAACAAATAATTCTTTATTTGTTTTCGAAAAGTGAGGTAATTTGGCTAAAGGAGGATATGAAGGGGTAGTGTGATAGTGAGTTATCATGGTTCCATCGTGCATCCCGTGGGGTTCCGCGCGATGCACGTACATGTTGTTTATTTATGAGTGGGTTGCTTATCACGCATATGTTTTCCTTTGAATATGTTGTTCTCGTGCGGTGTGTCCGCTCAGCTGGTCGGCTGTCAACGTTACTTCAGTCACCGTTGAGGTACCTGCTGAGTGGACGCATCGCGCACTGGGTGGAGCTGTTCTTTTGAAATAAACTCATCTTAAAGAACATACTCTTATTTGTGGATATTTCCTTACTACTACATTTGGCGACGATCGGGAGTCTCCACCCACACCCACGCAAGAGGCTTCATAATTTGGTAATTTTCTTCATTTCTCCGTGAAGACGCAACCACCTCCGGATTCCTTCCTTCGACTTTCCTTTCAAAGCTTTCCAGTAGGATTATTATGTGGTTGTTTATGATGAAGCGCGATTGGTCCAGGCTGGAGCCTTTTTTTCTAATTTATTGGATCTTCAATTTTATTGGTTGTCGGAGTTTTTAAAGACTGTCAGCCATTGGAAGTTGTCCGAGACTCAGACTGTCTGTGATTGGTTATTGCAATTGGTTATTGGATTCGTCAGTGGTTCAATGTACCCATCCAATCAACCAGCTCGTTATTGGATTACCATTTGGCATCCAGAGTTTCAACCTTTCACCTCAGCGTTGCTTCGCTTTCAGCACTTCGCTACGCCGACTCATCGAGATCAGATGATCTAACAAGGAGGATCTTGTGTTATCTGTGCACCTCTTGGTTACATATGGTAATATTTCAGCGACGCGCTGGCTAACAGTTTCCAGCGCGTTACCATAGCTACGCTCTCGCTACCTTTCATCAGCGCGTTGCTACAGCGATGCGCACGCTTTTGTGGGCTATCTGACATTACAGCATCTACAGCGAAGCGCACGCTTTGATTGATCATCTACCATTTACAGCACTCATCTACAGCGACGCGCACGCTTTGCCTGCTTATGTATTTGACTGCACATATTTACAATGCTAATGTGTATTTTTGATTAATTTTCTTCCTCCTACTTGTTTTTATAGCACTACAGTAGATATACCTCATTAGATTTGGATTTCTCAGTCTTACTAGTCTAGTCTAGTCTGATTTTACTATAGTTGTTCTTTTTGGATATGGATTAATTTGTTTAGTTATGGCCAATTTACAATTACAACAAATTACGCAACCTCCTGCATTTTTAAGTAAGCCGGGTAGTCCTGAGACATTTTGGAAAGAGTGGTTTGCCCTTTTTGAAAACCACCTTGTAGCAATTGATGCAACTGCTTTCTCACCTGAACGTAAGTTCGCAATTTTATTTGGATGTCTTGGACAAGCTGCCCAGAGAATGTTTAAAAATGTTACCCCTATTCCCCCCCTACTTCTCAATCTGGGGACCAACGTTGGAATGTTTATCAAGAAGCAGTTGCTCGCCTTAAAAAACAGTTCTCAGAAGAGCCAAATATTATGTTGGAGCGTCATAATTTTTATGCACGAAAGCAAAAAGAGGAGGAGAAAGTTGAAGAGTACATTTCTGATCTTAGGGTGTTAGCTACAACATGTGAGTTTGGCCCTTTGTCTGACAACTACATCAGGGACCAATTTGTTTTTAATTGTTCCTCCAGAAAGATTAAAGAACGCATTTTGGGATGCAAGAATCATTCATTAAATGAATTTATTGATCTCGCATTAAGTATCGAGCGTTCTGCACTCACCAGTAAAGTTATGTCTGACTCTACCAAGAGCAGCATTAATTCGATTAACCCTACAAAGTGTCCCCAAGATAATTCTATCTGTTCAGTGAACGTTAAAAATAAAAACGTAAGGTTTACCCAAAAGAAACAAAATACATTTTGTTATAGGTGCGGTTCTAAAACCCATATTGGAAATTTACAAGGTTGCCCAGCTATTAACAAACGCTGTGTTGTTTGTAAGAAAGTGGGACATTTTCAAGGAGTTTGTAAGAACGTAAGGAAAACACCTGTTGTGAATTATATTGATTCAGAAGTTGAGTATTGTAGTAACTCTATCAACAACATAGTTGTTACCTTAGACTTTGATGGTGAAATCGAGGATATCAAAGGGCCATTATGTTCTGCAATAATCGATAATGTTCCTTTACAGGTCATGGTCGATTCTGGATCACCATTCACCATCCTTAGAGATTCAACCTTTTATGATTTGTGGAAAAGGAAGGTTGATTTATTACATGTTAACCCTAAAGCCTTTGGGGAAAAAGATATTAACATGTTAGGGTGTTTTACTGGTCTAGTTCAATGTTTGGGAAGAGAAATTACAACGAAAATGTATGTTGCGGAAAAAGGAAAAAATATTGTTGGTTGGAAGGATCTCGCTCGCATGGGGTTATACTTAGTTCCAGGTGATGATAACCCTATTAAAGTTAGAGATCTGCCCATTTCTAGTATTGATTGTGAACCATCTTCTTCTGATTCAATTGCTCTAAATAAGATTATTGATGAGTTCAAATCTGTTTTCAGTGACAAAGTGGGCAGTGTGAGGGGGTTTGAGCACAAAATTAGATTAATGCCAGGTGCACATCCCGTTGCACATAAAGTTCGTTCTGTTCCCCTGAGTGTACGAGGGGAATTGGAAAACTCATTGAACGAGTTGTGTAGTCAGGGGCTCATACAACCTGTTGACTCTTCACAATGGGTTGCCCCCATTGTGGTCGCGCGCCAAAAGTCTGGCGAGATTAGGCTCTGTGCGGACTTGCGCGCCTTAAACAAAAATATTATCATAGATTGTCACCCCCTGCCTAAAATTCAGGACCTCCTCGCAAATCTGGGTGGCGCAAGGTGGTTTTCGCTGATCGACTTGAAATCAGCATACCATCAAGTCGCATTGTCAAAGGAGTCACAAGAAATAACTACATTTATTACCCCTTTTGGTGCGTATAAATTTTTGCGCCTCCCGTTTGGTTTGGCATCAGCTGGAAGTGTGTTCCAGAAGCTCATGGATTCTCTTTTTAGAGGGGTTGGTGGTGTCCAAGCTTATCTTGACGATATTCTGATTTTTGCTAAATCTTTGGATGAGCATAATGTGATTTTGAGGCATGTACTTGACATTTTAAGTTCTAGAGATATGACTGTCCGCAGTGATAAGTGCAAGTTCGCGGTCAGGGAACTGGAGTACTTGGGTCACACTGTATCTCACGAAGGGATTAAACCTAAGTTTTCAGTAATCAGAGCCATTGTGGACGCTAAACACCCCACTGATAAGGACTCCCTCCGCTCTTTCCTAGGTTTGGCGGAGTATTACGCGAGGTTTGTCCCATCTTATTCTCAGCTAGTGGAACCCCTCCGCTTGATGTTGAAAAAGGGTAGTAGTTTTGTTTGGTCCCCAGAATTGGATAAGGTCTTTGCTGGTGTGAAATAGATGATTGTATCTGCCAAGGCCCTCCACGCTTTTAGAGAGGACTGTGTTTCTATCATAACTGTTGACGCTAGCATGTCTGGACTTGGTGCAGTGCTCACTCAAAGGGTGGATGGTCACGAACAAACTGTTGCTTTCGCATCTAGGTCTCTTAAAGCTTTCGAGACAAAGTATAGTACCATAGGGCGAGAATCATTAGCCTGCACCTGGGCTGTACAGAAGTTCAGAACATATATTTGGAGTCGGAAGTTTGAACTAGTTACCGATCACAGGCCGCTAATTTTTATTTTTGATAAGGTAGGGTCTTCTAGTATGTCAGCAAGGTTAATGAGACTTGTTTCAAAATTACAAGAATTTCATTTCGAAGTCAAGCATATTCAAGGCGGGAAAAATTTCAGGGCTGACTGTCTTTCTAGATTGTCTATGGTGAAAGATGATGATGAGGATAATTTTACAGAAGATATTGAATGTGTCGCTGTGATTGATGCGGTACATGAAATGAGCCCAGTTGTGTCTGAGGCAGAGTGGAAGTCTGCTAGTGAGAGGGATTCGGTTATGAAAAAGGTTATTGATTTTTCTACACATTGCTGGCCTGAACCCAGGAATTTAGAGGGGGAATTGCGCAAATTTGCACAAGTGTCTGATGAGATTTCTGTGGAAAATGGAATAGCTCGCAGAGGTGATAGATGTATTCCGCCTTTTGATCTGCGTACTGCGATCATTAACAAGGCTCATCAGGGACATTTAGGTGTTACTAAAACTGTCATGAGAATAAAACTTCATTACTGGTGGCCCTCTTTAGAAGAACAGGTTAGGAAATTAATCGATTCATGTCCTGAATGTCTCTTATCAGACAAACATTGGCGTACATTGAAGGTTCCTTTGCACCCAACGGAATTTCCCAGTAAGGCTTGGGAAAAAGTTGGTATTGATTTTTCAGGTCCATATTCGGTGTTGGACCAAGATAACAAATATGTAATTTTGTTAGTTGACTACTAATGGATGTACCATGAGTTTGTTAAGGCTCCTGATTCCGATTCTACTATTTCTTTCTTAAAGAACATTTTTGATGTGGAAGGTGCACCGAATGTGATTGTTACTGATAACGGGACACATTTCACTTCGTATAAAATGCGTAAATTTTTAAATGATTTGGATATTAAACAATTGTAGTTTTAACTCGAATGTCATTCGAAAAAAGTGGAGGACAAACAAGTTCACATGAAAAGATATTTTGATAAGAATTCTAGTTCTATGAATGTGGACATTTTTGTTGGGGACTGGGTTTTGATCAAAAAACCTGATCGAGTTAAAAAAGGAGAATCGAAATTCTATGTTCCTGCCCAAGTTCTAAAAGTCAGTAAAGGTGCTGCATTTATTGATGGTAAGGGTTGGCGGAATAAGCGCCACCTTGCGAACGTTTCTCATAAACAAGTGGGAAACATGCAGAGTAGGCGTGGTACAGTTCATGATGATTCGGATTGGAGTCATTGGCTGGATGTTCCGGGGAAACCCTCCGGGTCCATCCCAGCTGTGGAGTCCCAGGTTCATTCTAATGTTCACTCTAACATGCAAAATGTTACTTTTTGTTCTTCTCGAGGCAGGAATATTAGAGTTCCTAAGAAATTTGAGGATTTTGTATGGTTCTAAAGTATTCTTGCTCATTTGCATTTTTATTATTATAAGGGGGGAGGTGGTGTGATAGTGAGTTATCATGGTTCCATCGTGCATCGCGTGGGGTTCCGCGCGATGCACGTACATGTTTTTTATTTATGAGTGGGTTGCTTGTCGCGTGCTGCGCACGCATATGTTTTCCTTTGAATATGTTGTTCTCGTGCGGTGTGTCCGCTCAGCTGGTCGGCTGTCAACGTTACTTCAGTCACCGTTGAGATACCTGCTGAGTGGACGCATCGCGCATTGGGTGGAGCTGTTCTTTTGAAATAAACTCATCTTAAAGAACATACTCTTATTTGTGGATATTTCCTTACTACTACAGGAAGGAGATTCCATAATTTACCGGCGTTATACGCCCTCCACTTCGTATTTTTCTTATTTTAGGGACTGCCGCCAGTTGTTTATTGTCTGACCTTAAGGAGCTATAGGAACGGTAGGGTTGGATGATGGAACTGATAATTGGTGGACCCTTGCCTGAGAGTGCTTTATGTGTAATGCACAATGCCTTAAACTGGATCCTCTCCTGGATTGGAAGCCAGTGGAAAGAAGCAAGTGCAGGCTTAGTTCTTTTGTAGTAAGATCTGGCAGAAAAAGGTAGCAGGGGAAGGATTTTTCTTATCATTTTTAGCATCCCATAGCAGCAGGCTGCGACCTTTCATGCTTGACCCTTGAAATCAAGATTACGGTCCAACCATACACCCAAACTCTTAATGTGTTCTTTTGGGGGGGGGCTGGACCCAAACAGTTAGGCCAGAACAAACCTATGTTCAGGGTGGCAGGATTTCCAAGGAGCATCAGCTCAGTCTTAGCTGCATTGAGTTTTAAATACGAGCTGTCCATCCATATTGATACGTTTTCAAGGCATAAGGCTAAGCCAGGTCCTGAGTTCTCCAATTGATTGAGAGAGACCACCAACTGGGTGTCATCAGCATCGGTAATGATCTGTACTCCAAAAGGTGTTATTACTCCTGCCAGAGAACCCATATAGATATAAAATAGAATGGGCATCCGTTTTGAGGTGTTTTCATCTTCAAAGACTACAAAGGATCTGTCCTCCAAAAAAGACTGCAGCCACTTATGTGCAGTTCCGACTACTCCTGCATTCTTGAGTCTTTGAATCAACAGTTTAAGGTTCACCGTATCAAAGGCTGCACTGAGATCCAAGAGAATAATAGCAGAGCAGCTCCCGCCATCCAAAATGTTTCTAGATTCCTCTACAACTGCCAAAAGCTTCTCTGCCCTGCTGTGGTCTGAAGCCTGTCTGGGAGAGATGAAGATGGTTATTACTTTCCAGGAAAGTTGAGAGGGCATAATTTACGTGCTTCTCAGCTATTTTTCTAATTCCTGGTAGTAATGAAATGGGGCGGTAATTTGCCAACACATCACGGTTTAGGTGAGGTTTTTTCAGGAGTGTTCTGACTATTGCCTGTTTCCAGAGAAGGTGCACTAGTCGCGTCATAAGCGATGCATTGATCACATTCAAAATCCCTGGGGCTGCAGTCTCAGTAATTAGATTTAGAATGGTGGAGGGGGCGGGATCTGTGGGTGATCCAGATTTTAACTAACTGAGAATCCCTCGAAGGGAGATCAGATTCAGGGGGGGAATAGTCTCCAGTAAATAGTCTCCATTTTGGGTTACATAGTTTGTAGATGTTGTAGTTTGTGGGGCTGTTACCTAAGGAGAGGACATATAGATAATTTGTATTTTATCAAAGAAAAACTCTGCTATTTGGTTGCAGCGTAAAGTAATATCGTCAGAGGCGGTGAGGGGGGCGAGAGGTGTAAGAAGTGATTTTGCAATCCTAAACATTTTGTGTGGGCAGTGTGCAGCTGATGTGATTCTTTCTTCATAATAGAGAGCTTTAGCAGATTTTATTTCAGTTTTATAGATTTTTATTGCCTTGCTGTATTTAACTTTGTTTATTGCTGAGAAATCCTTTCTCCAGCTTATTTCCAACTTTTTACAGGATTGTTTGAATTCCCGAAGTTTGGGGGAATACCAAGCCTATTGATTGACTCCTACTTTTTTGTTAGTCCATTTTTTGGGGAGAACAGGGTCAAGTGACTACTCTAGCCATTTATTAAATTTATCATTTGCAATGACAGGATTTAAGTCAGGGGTTGGTGTGGTGTCCTCAAGAATTTTCCCCCAGGACTCAGTTGAGAGTTTCGACAAAGTGCGGACCTGTCTGTTAGTTTTCGCGGCCGGAATAATAACATCCAGCAACACCCACGTAAACGGAATTAGGAAATGGTCTGACCAGGGCACTGGTATAGGATCCCTGACCAGAAGATTTTGAATGTTTAAAAAATGGGATCAAGCAGGTGACCTTTGGAGTGGGTGGAACCGCCAACTTTTTGAGTGAGTTGAAATGCCCCCAACCCATCTACTAGTTCCAGTGTATTTGAGATTTCGGTATTATCGAAATGAAGGTTGAAATCCTCAAGTAAGGTAAAATTGTGGGGGATACTAGCGAAATGATCTTCAATGTCAGGAAGATCCTTACAGAATTAGCCAAGGGGGTGTGGGGGGAGGTATACTTGGATCCCTGAGAAAGAGTAAACATGTGATATACCGATGGCAAAGTAGATACTTTCGCAGTCGGGTAGAGGGTTTAAGGTGGTGCAGCAATTGAATTCATTTTTATAAATAATAGCTTTTCCACCTCCTCTACCAAAGTCCCGATCAAGCCTCTGAATCGCATAACCAGGGGGCAGAGTTTGAACAATGGCTGGGTCAGCTTCTCTATTCAGCCACTTTTCTGTTAGGAATAGCACATCAGGGCTCTCTTTTTCCAACATTAAGTGGATTTCTATTGAGTGCTTGGTTATTGATCGTCAATTGAGTAAAGTCATTTTGAGATCCTTCTTAATAGGCATAGCTGCGAGGGTTTTGAGAGCAGGGCAAAATTTAAAAGGACAGAAGAGGCAGTGCCTGATAGTACTGTCAGGCATCATAGAGTGAGTGCACTTACTTCTCATCTCTCTTCTAAAATAATTAAGCTGATCAGCGGTGTAAGTATGCTTTTCCCTTGTAGAACTGGTACGGATTCTGGCCCCTGGTGCCGGTCGGGCGTGGACGGGCGCAGACGGGCTTGCCATAGGCGTGCCTTCAGCAGTCCTGGCTTCCCACTACTTCACTGCTCGTAACTTACGAAGCGCTGCTGCACGGACACATCATCAGCCCCTTTTGAGGCCGAGCATGTGTGCCAGCGTCCAGGATCTAGAGCGCTGACCTGTGTCTTCCATCCCTTAGGAAACTTAACAGCCCCCGGAGGTATAACACAGCTCCCTTCAGTACAGTGATAGTTTTTTAAAAATGCAACATAAAAAGTGTAAAAAAAAACCACATCAAACAGCATAAAAAATGTCTTGGCTTCCCACTACTTCACTGCTCGTAACTTAAGAAGCGCCGCAAAATTAGAGCTGTCCTCCTGCCAGATTGATCCAGATGGACCAATTTGTTAATAATTTGAATCAGTCACAAGGCTAGAAGCTTTGCCAGTATTTTAATTTAATTGAGATGGGAAATAGGCCTGTAAGAGGAACAGTTCTTGGGCTGTCTACCTCGGGCTGTCTACCTTCTTTGTGTATTACTATGATAGATGCTAGTCTTTGATCTCTGGGAAGGTCTCCCTTTTCATGGCTCTCTATGTACATGTTCAGTAAGTGGGGTGTTAGGAGTGTCATGTTGGATTTGTATAGCTCTATTGGGAGTCTTGCTGGCCCCATGGCCTTACCTGATGTGGTTTTTCAGATTGCCTGAGCTATTTCTTCTATGGTGGGGTCAGCTTCCATAATGTAGCTATCTTCCATTGTGAGAGTGGGAAAATGCAGCTCTTGAAGGAGATCTAATGCATTGTCTACAGTTGCTGTACCCATTGGGGCATATCATTTTTCATAATAATCTGCAAAGACGTCTGCTATATCTTGTGGGTCTGTAAGGGATCTCCCCTCCTCTAGTACAATTTCAGTGACCCACCTGCTTGCCTTCTCTCTCTTATCAAGCCATACTATTATTTTTTCAGAGTTTTATATAGCGCAAACTTTACCCGAATCGGGTATCAGAGCGCTTTACATAGCACCAGTTGCATTACTTGAGGGCACATTCATTTGTTTTGTTAGGCACGGGGAGATTAAGTGATTTGCCCAGAATCACAGGATGTTCAGCGTCTTTGCCGAGACTCAAACCCAGTTCCCCATATTCAAGGTCGACCGCCCTAGCCATTAGGCCAACTCCTCTCCCCAACAGTATCCCAGCTTTATCTCCCAATTCATATATACGGCATTGGGTTGCATGGTAGCTAAGTCTTGCCCTTGGGACCCCTTCCCGTTTGCAAAGGGTTTACCACCTACTTGAAGTAGGCAGTAAACTGTGAGTGTTTTTCGACCCCAAATGCAGTTGCAAAACAATGGTACATACCATTTGGACGCACTTGGCACGTCCCTTCTTAATAGAGAATTGAAAACACTATTTTGCGAGTCTGTGACTTGCAAAATAGTGTTGGTACATACCCCCACCATTTTTTGCGCTCGCAAAAGGGTTGAATACACTTTAGAGACTGCAATAAAACGGCCATTCATCTGGCCCTAAGTCTTTCACAAAGATCTGTTGAGGGTCCCTCAGCTTGTTCCAGAACCCCTAGTATGCAGATATTATTACTCCTCACTCTCTCTTCTTTTATCTTCCAGGCGAGCCTCCATTGTGGTATTTGCTTCTTGCAATTCCTGGACTTGTTTCTGTAGGGTCTTGGTGACTTGGTCTAGGGATGTAGTAGTATCTTCTATGTCCTTCACTCTGGAATTTGCATTGCGGAGGTCTGCCCTCATTATGACACTTCCGTTGTGACCGGGTCCATTCTCATCTCAAGTGAGGTTTTAATACCTTGGATCGCCGCCATTATATCCTGCAATGTTAGGGGTTCTCCTTTTGATGGAGTGGGCCCCGTAGCTGGCAGTTGGCCCCAGACTATGTTACCCGGTCCCCCATTCTCTGTCAGAACAAACTGATCTGGGCACCTTTATGGCCTTTGGCACCCACCATCAATGCTGATTCCTATCTCTGTTGCAATATTTCACCATCAATGGATCAGTTGAATGGAGCATTGTGGGGGGCAAGGGGGAGATTTGTAGGTGAAAAGGAGTTCTCACAGCCACCTGCCTGTGAAGCGGGGGCTTGCTCCACGTGGCCTGTCAGTTTTCCCCTTGTCCTTTTGAGTTTGAACCCCCGCGATATCGCCCTCAGTGGCTGGACTGTGGCGTCCAGTGAGTCTGCTGGGAGAAAGATAGTTCATTTACTGATCCTCAAGTTAAGCAATTAGCTCCAGCTTGTATATTTACTTCCCACTTTGGGATTCTTTTTGGTGTGCTTTCCCAGCTGCCTCTCACCTTTGGAAGTGTGCCTCTTTAATCCAAGCAGTGAGCCCAGGTGCTCTGTGCCGATTTTCCTGCAGGACAGCAGTTCTCTCTTTCCCTTGACTCCTCTCTCTTCCCCCGGTCTTCCTCAGGCATGTAGGTCACGGGGGGGAGGGGAGAGCAAAGCGCCAATCACCGTCGGCTGCGTTCTGTTCCGGCATCTAAGTATCCTGAAGTACAGTGCCACTCCCTGCTGGGGAGACCGCCGGAGTCCCGCGGCTCATGGCCCTCTTTTTTCCAGGACCACTAGACTCCACGAGTGCCCCGTTTAGGCTTGCGGGTCACAGGGGGGCAGGTGAATAAGACATCACTCACCATCTGCAAAACGCTGTCTCGGCTGACCGGAACACTCATAGGAGCCACCTCTCCTCACTGAGTAGGTCGCCAGATCCCTGGACCTCGCACCGTCTCCTGCCTCAGGACTGCTGGGCTCCTCTGGTTGCCCTTGGAGGGGAAGGATTAGTAAGGGGAGAGACGTAAAGGTGAGGTCCGGTATCGGAGCCTATTCACAAAGTGGTCATCTTCATTGCCAGCTGGCCACGCCCACCTAGAACTTCGAATATTAACTCTATTGGGATGATACATTTGGAAGTTATATTTAGGATATAATATGTATGTCAACTGTAAATTTGATAACGAGATTCTGGTAATATAGCATTGGAATGTCCATGTTATACATTGACTGTGATTTTACACCCAGGTGATATGTCACACAAAGCTGTCATGTTTTATTTAACAATGGAGGAGCAGCAGCAACACCCAGAGCTACCTCGTCCCATTCTGTTGGCAGACACAAACAAGCATTTACAATGCAACGGTCTCGCCTTCGGAAAAGTTAGAGCTATTGCCATTGTAAATGACAAATTTTTTATTTATGTGTTGGTTTTGAAAACAGATAAATAAATGGCATTGTCATTTACAATCCCAATAGCTTAATCTCTCGCAAATACGAGACCTATTGCATTTGCACCACACCCACACACAGAGAGCCACACACACACACAGAGCCACACACACACAGACACACACACACAGACACACACACACAACCACACACACACACACACACACACACACACATATACAAAGCCACACGCACACACAGAGCCACAGAGACACACACACACCCTCACCCCGGGGACTCTCCTTATTTACAAATGGGTCATTCGAGGCCCCCACCAACTCCCAGAGCTCACCCGTTGCTTCCCTCAGTACAGGTCAGCCGGTGCGCTGGCATCCATTAACCTCATATTTGGGCCATTTTATTCATCACGTCAGTATGTGGCAAGTCAGCGGGTGGTCAATTATCAGCAGAACTTCAATGGAACATAATTAGATAAGAGTGTACGACTATTAAGTCTGCATTGCCAAATAAGAAGATCTGCAGCAAAATAATGACCTCCACAACCATGCCGCATATCCCATAGTTATTTGTTATTTTCTCGTTTACTTAATTAAAATATATATATAAATAAATGCGTGTGCCCCCAGCTCCCGCCGGACCAGGTTAAAAAGCGATGGTGGTGAAGTTTGTTTTTGAACCAGGATCTGCCCGGCAAAGTCACGTGACCGGACAAAGCCGGACTCACGAGCCTGAGCAGCAGAGCCGCAAACGGAGGGACTAATCAAGCTCACGCACTTGATAAAACACAGAAAGGGGACGCACTTCTACTTGTATTACTTTTTTCAATTCAAAGCAATGTTTGGATGCGATAACATTCGTTAGTTTCTCCGTCCATCCCAGTGTGGCACCCGATCCAGCGCGCTTTGGTTTCTTTCTGATCGCGAGTCCGAACTTTATAAAACCTTTTCTCTGTGCACACCTGAGCTCTTCGTAAACTGCTGCAAACAAGAAAAGGGTGGCACGTGCACATAAAATATTACTCCTAGAAAGGAAAGCAGCTGTGAATAGGGCTAGGCTTGCCCATATCTAAGCAGATAAGCCGTCCCCTGCCAGACAGTGTGGGATTTGAGAGAGAAAGAAGCACAGGTCTGGGAGAAAACACAAGTCTGGGCAGGGAGGGCACCGGGGGGACCATTCATGGGCCTGGCTGTGTCTCTGGATCATGGCAGCCTCGCTTGGTGACTGGAACAGAGAGTACTTCCGAGGGGAATGCTGTTTTTGCAAACAGTGGCTCTGCAGGTTTGGGGGCAGTATGTGACGGTTGTTTATGAGTCTGGAGCATGTTCACACACTCGTCCTCCGTCCTGCATCCCAAACCTCCCCACCCTTCCCTCCTGCCACAAGGACTGCTACGTGAGAGAAAACAAGCAAACACTAGAAGAAGCAAAACATGCGTGCCTCAAAATGTAAACAAATAAATGTAAAAGAAATAAGCCCCATGCAACTCAAGCCTACATATGCAATCTTTCCTCAAAACAAATCGCCGCATGCCCCATGCCCCACGACCATTGAAGCTATGTGAACCCAGGCCTGTAATGTTTACTGTTGTGGTAGTCTATTATCAATTCAGCTTCATACGGGACTGCTATTAAAAATAAATACCTACAAACCACATACATAGTCAAATATTAATAAAAACAAAGATTCAACCAAATGTATACATTTACTACAATTATCACCTATCCCTTCAAATATGAATCTGTGCTGAGTCGAGTCCGCTGTTTGACGCCGACTGCCTGCTGCTGCCGCCATGCTTTGCTAACGAGCGAGCGAGTGAGAAGGACGCCACTGACAACGCAGGCTCCCACGCTACCGACACCTCCCGGGCCCTTAACCAGCCGCCTCGCCCACCCGTCCGTCCTCCACACTGTGGGGGCTCTTACACATGGGAGGCAAAGAGGGCGGCTGGGCGGCTCCACTGACACAGCGTGTCCCATTCCTGCAGCGCGGGGGAATCACCGGCGTAAGGAGCAAAGGAGTAAAGGTGAGTGTGGCCACAGCAGGAGAGTGCGCCCGTTTTTCTTTCTAGTTGCTGCACCGGCCGGGATTTACAGTGCGGGACAGAAGCAAGAGCAAAACAAAGAGAAGCTGCTGTGTAAGTTACGCTTCAGTGATGCCATCTGTGTCCCCTATAGGGGTCTGGTGCTGCAGGGAAAACAAGCAAAATGGTGGCAGCAGCTGCGGATATAAGAGTGGGGCGATGCGGTGGCCGTAGACTCTGTAAGCCCCATCCTTTTCAGACTGGGGGGCGTGTTTTGGACTGAGGACATCACTGAGAGAAAGAAACGAAAAAACACTCCCCCCAATCCGAAAAAGATGGGGCTTAGATCGTCACTGGAACCTCTTCTCCAATGGCTGGCCAGCATTTAGGAGGCCACCCAATGGAGAAGAGGGGCGGGGTTAACCTCACTACTGAGAGACATAAAATCTCGCCAGCAAGACTGCGCATGTGCGCAGCCTACGTTAGTTGAGACTTAAAAAGAACAGAAGGAATGCTGGATAAGTACGTCTTATGTACTCCTGTGGGGGGGTGTAGGGAATCCAGCATTCCTTTTGTTCCTTTTTCTGTTCACTAGATAAATTAATCTCATGTGGTGAGGAATGTGACAAGTACAAAGAGACCTGGCGGGAATGCGTTTGTGCAGATAGGAAATAGTAATAGGGGACAATTTAGAGTTTAACAACAGTCCTGCGCACTCATATCAAAATAACACGTAATGTAGATGAATATCCAGAGTAAAGGAACCAATCCAACGTAGGAGTATGTTCTTGAATCTTTTCTCTTTAATTGGTCATCAGGCATAGGTTACACACAGCCAGCCAACACGTGTTTCATTGTAGAAAAACAGTATTCTACAAATCTTCAGGGCTGGGAAATAGAAAGAGTTTACCTAAGAACCGGGCACAGAAATCCATGTCCTTAACACAACAACTGACCCACATTTAGTGGCATCTTAAACTACCGTCACCCAACACGTGTGGAGACCGTGAGAGAGAAATTAACAAAGAAAATATTTTTTTATATTTGTAAATGCATTCTAGGATTGTCTTAGAGGTCCTGCTACTAGACATTTGAAAACATTGCCACGCGTCTGCATTACTAATTTCCAGTTTAGCAATTGAGTGGTGTAAAATCCGTGTCGATAAAGGGTGATAAATTGCTAAAACACATAATTATATAAACCTATTAGAAGTCAATGACAGTGTCCCATCAGTGACCAAGTGACTCCCGTTTGTAAATTTAGTCAAAAAATAATTTGATACCTTAGTGGCTGAATCCAAAATTTGGAAGAACTAAAGGAAGTAAGAGGAGAGAAAGGAAAGTAGAAAGGAGGGGGGTATTAATAAGTCCCCACTGATAGGACCAGAAGTATTAAGTCTGAGGTATAAAATCGAGCTCCACAACTGCTAGTGCTATAGCATCTAGTGATAGCGAGGTTGAAAATAGCAACAACACCTCAGTGTCCGCTTTTTTGCCGGAGGTTCGTACCGTCCGCAAAGGGAACAGGAACCCAGGTACACGTACAGGGGCAGAAGCAAAATCCGCAGAGGCCAAAGGGGCAGACAGAGTAGACAGAGAAGATTACAAGAGGAAACTCTGATCGGGCAACGACAGGAACAAATAGGATCAGGGGTTAATAGTTTGCATGTGATCAATCTCTCCTCTAAAGAACTTGACACAAATATGGTTTCCCTACTGAATAAAGGGCTTAGTTTCAACCCAAAAGCATCCGGAGATTTGTGTAAAATGAAAGTGGATTTGTTTAAATTTATTAGAGGACTAAAATTGAAGACATTTTTCACATGTAATCCTACTCTAAATAAAGCTGTCCCAAATGCAATTATGCGTAATGTGTCTAATGTTCCCAGTATTAAGGACAAACAGGCGACCAGACTTCTGTTATCAATCACTGAAGTGGAGGACTCTCCTTATACTATGACCCGTCTCCTAGAAGAATTGGATATTGATATGGACTACTCTATCTCTAGTGGCCTTAAAAATAAGTCCAAATGGACACCGACTCTCCCGGGAGGGAATTCTGTTGACACCTTTTATAAAAGAGTATTACAGGATCTTGATGATTGGGACACCAAACAAGCCCACAAAAAGAGAAGTAGATACTTTAATGACAATCTTAATAGAGGGGAACGACAAGCCTTAAGAGAACATGGGAATGACCAGAGGATTCTAATCAGAGAAGCCGACAAAGGGGGAAATGTGGTCGTCATGAACAAGTCAGATTACAATAGTGAAGTTATGTTCCAACTCACTGACACTGACTGCTATGAAACTATTTCACATAACCCTATGGGCCAACTCAGTACGCTAATTAACAAACGCCTGGTTGAGTGGCACTCCCAGGGCCTACTGGATGATGACGAGCTGGCCTACCTTAAGGTATTTAGACCTACCTACCCATACCGTTACACCTTACCTAAGGTACATAAACACCAAGCTTTCCCTCCGGGCAGATCTAGCGTGTCTGGAATATGGGGGCGACAGAAAAATTGTCGGAATATGTGGTCCTTTTTTTAGGTCCTCTAGTAAGGAATTTACCCACCTATATACAGGACTCTAAACATATTCTGAGTGTTCTTGCTGATTTGGACTGGCAACCTGGATTATTATTGGTAACACTTGATGTGGTATCACTTTATACCAACATTAATCCGGAGTTGGGACTACAAGCACTGACAGGGATGCTTGGCACTCGGCCTGCCACTGAATGGTTGCACAATGAGATGCTGATCATGATGATGCACATTATCCTCCACAACAATTTCTTTCTATTTGATGACAAATGGTACAAACAGGTCAGGGGGGTCGCAATGGGGTCTAAATTTTCCCCTTCCTTCGCTTGTCTTTTTATGGGCTGTTTGGAAAAAGATTGGATTTGGGGAGATAAAGGTAACATATGGACTGACAAGATCATATTCTGGGGTAGATACATAGATGATTGCCTACTACTGTGGGCAGGCACCCAGTCTGAACTTCAACAATTCTATGATTATATGAACACTAATGACTATGAGATGCGGTTCAATATGGAGTCCAGCAGCACACAAATTACCTTTCTTGACATTGAACTATATATTGAAGGGGACAGCTTTAAGAGCCGCCTATTCCGCAAAAGCACCACTTGCAATTCTATTTTGCATGCGGAGAGCTCTCACCCTGTACATCAGATCAGTTCCATACCTTATGGGGAGTACATCAGAGCTTGACGAATTTGTAGTGATGACACTGAGTTTCACAAATGCATTAAGGACATGAATCTGAGATTTCAGAACAGAGGATACTCTCCTACACATCTTACTAGGGCAGAGAATAGGATCATTAAAATCAATAGAGATGATACTTTTAGACTTAAAAACAAAGAAAAGGACAACAAACATACAACACGGATGGTGACTGATTTTAATGAACAGAGTCACATCTTACGTAAGAGCCTCAAAAAACATTGGAAGATTATTTTGGCAGACAATACACTAGCTACCCACATCACTAAACAACCACAGATTACATTTAGAAGGGGTAGAACCTTACATAACAGGCTTAGCCCCACAGTCCCCAGAACAGTGAGTACTGACACTTGGCTCACCACACACAAAACCGGATTCTACAAATGTGGTTTTTGCGGGGTGTGCAGGTGGGCTAAACACAGAACTAAAAGATTCAGTGGGTGTGACATGAGAACATACGATATCAAAACTATCATCAATTGCCTGACTAAGTTCGTTAGCTATGTAATTGAGTGTAAATGTGGCCAGCAATATGTGGGCAGCACGATCAGAACCCTGAAAGAGAGAATCGGGGAACAAGTGAGAGCACTTCTGCAGCAGGATGTGAGATACCCAGTCTCAACCCACACGGCATTATGCACTGCACAAGGCCCACGGAAAGAATTTTCCTTTTTTATTTTCCTTTTTTGGAATCGAACACATTCCAGTAAGAGAGGGGGTAACCGGGAATTACACCTCAGACTAACTGAAGCAATGTGGATTGTGAAATTACATACAGTGGAGCGTGGGCTCAATTGTGATTCTGAGATGCAATATTTCCTGGAGGATTAGTTCCTATGATGAGACTGACTAAGGCCTAACTAATCTTCAGGTATTGTGTACTGTCTTTTAGAATGATACTGTGTACTATTTGCGCAGTACAGAGTATATGTTGTAAACTCTATTATGGGCTGCATATATGAGCAAAATTCTTATTTCTGATGATGCAAGCTTATATCTCATACATTCCCCACCTCTCCTTTTTCGTTACTCCTTTCTTTCTGGTCTCTATTAACCATCAATATGGCATAGATATGGAGTTGCGGTGCACCGAAATTCGAGACTCCAACCGTATCCCCATATTGATGGGTTTTCTCTACTCTAATAGTCACATTGTGGCTTTAGTTCCCGTGTTTTGGTTTTGACTATGAGTACGTAGGTCTTATTATTGGGAATTAGTCCTCTTCTTTACTGTCGTGAGTTTATCCATTCGCTACAAGTCTAGGGGGGTAACTACACCCCAATATATATTTTTTCTCTTCCGTTTAATCATTTCATTCCTGACTGAGGAACAAGACTTCTTTATTTTGTTATTATGGTCAACGCCGGTAATTTTTCTCCGGGTACGATGATATACAGATTTGGAATTGAGGCATATCAGGCCTTAGAGCTTTTTCCTCCGTGGACAATACGAATCTGTCTTCTATTTCTACTCGTAATGGATTTTACTTTTAAACGTGATGCACGCTCTAGTCGTTAACCTCATGACCTGAATATATACACTTCCGGGTCCCGAGGTACCTGCTCCACGTTTGATTCAAGGCACCAGAAAGTGAGAGTCAGGCTGCTTAATAGTAAGTGTACTCGTCCTTTTCCTTGTTTTACCTTTGAGGTCTATTGATCTATGTTAAGGCCCGTGGTGGCCAATACCTGTCACACCCTTATGGGGTTTGTTTATTTTTCCACAGAGCTTTAATAAAGCACATACTCGTGCTCTTCCGGGATTGAGCTGGTTTTAACTCCGTTCGCATTGCTAACCGCTTGTGAGGTTTCTTTAATTTGGCCTTTAAGCTGAGATTGTTTGAAATAATAATTCCCTTTTGGCAAATACTATATGGGTGCCTTCTTTTCTTTTCGTGTGTTCTGGATTTAGGTGCATATTTTCTGTCAATACACAGGACTTTTTTTGGGATACTGGCATCACGATTAATACTGACCTACCGACAGGGTGAGAACATATTCGTTTTATTCACCACTGATATTGTCCACTTTGGCCTTTCATGAATTAATTACTAGTGTCTCTGACTCTAAATTTACATGTGTATTATCGGTGAGCTGTAGAGTTCAGTTAGAATGTATCTCGATCAGCCGTTTGGTGGACCTTCCTCGATCACTATTAATAGAGGGCTGAATTTTGTACTGCCTTGTAGCGTTGAGGATCCTTTTTTAGTTTGGATTATGATGACCTTTGTAGCCTCATTTGCTGCATTTGAACATTTTGGAAACGTGTGAAACATTTGGATCTACGGTACCGAAATGGTTTTTTTTCTTGTCCTTTTTTTCTTTTAAATGTTATTGTTTTAGCTTATACTCGGCCATTTTTACTTTGATAACCAGGAGTTGTTTACCTTCCGGGTTGGAATTATCACCGGAATTGGGGTGAGACTATACGCATCTTTGCTCAAACCACACATGGCCTCATTTTATACTTCTTGTCCTATCAGTGGGGACTTATTAATACGCCCCTCCTTTCTACTTTCCTTTCTCTCCTCTTACTTCCTTTAGCTCTTCCAAACTTTGGATTCAACCACTAAGGTATCAAATTATTTTTTGACTAAATTTACAAACGGGAGTCACTTGGTCACTGATGGGACACTGTCATTGACTTCTACTATGTTTATATAATTATGTGTTTTAGCAATTTATCCCCCTTTATCGACACGGGGTTTACACCACTCACTTGCTAAACTGAAAATTCGTAATGCAGACGCGTGACAATGTTTTCAAATGTCTAGTAGCAGGACCTCTTAGACAATCCTAGAATGCATTTACAAATATAAAAAAATATTTTCTTTGTTAATTTCTCTCTCACGGTCTCCACGCGTGTTGGGTGACTGTAGTTTAAGATGCCACCAAATGTGGGTCAGTTGTTGTGTTAAGGACATGGATTTCTGTGCCCGGTTCTTAGGTCATCTCTTTCTATTTCCCAGCCCTGAAGATTTGTAGAATACTGTTTTTCTACAATGAAACACGTGTCAGCTGGCTGTGTGTAACCTATGCCTGATGACCAATTAAAAGGAAAAGATTCAAGAACATACTCCTACGTTGGATTGGTTCCTTTACTCTGGATATTCATCTACATTATGTGTTGTACTACACTGATTGAGGGTTTTTTAGGGTCTCCCCTCCCTGACAGCACCATCCTACCTTTTGTCCTTAAATACTCAAGTCAAGTCAAGTCAAAAAGGCTTTATTTCGACATATGAAAATATCTTAAAAAGCATACATACAATAAAATTCATTTCAATGCATTTAGAGATAAAAACCACAGATTTAGATACACACTAATAAAAAACATAATTAAACAATTTGTCTGAGTCTTTTTGACCGAATTCGCCATGCCCACCCAAGGTACTTCGAGGTGGCACATGCGTAAAAGGTACGAGTGTCTGAAAGAAGAATCCTTATGGCCACGTTACAATGCCTACTACCCAATGTGCGACACATGGGTTTTAACCATTTTGACCGTGGGACTTTGTATGCAGGACACTCAAATAAAAGGTGGGGGACGGATTCTTGGCGCTGTGGGCAGAAAGGACACCACGGAGCAGTCTGGTATGGGATTTTCCAATGACTAGTAAATTCCATTACGGGGAGGAGGCCAATTCTAAATTTAAAATACAGGGACCTATCCCAAGGTGCTGAGATTATGTCCAAATACAGTTCTCTAAAAGGAGTATCTTTAGACTCCATGAAATTTCTGGTCGACTTGCAAATCGAGGTGGAAGAATTCCTTCTATTTGTCACCCAGTTCCAATAAAGTTGTTTTATTATTGATTTGGGCGGGGCTGTCTGTTGGCACCATGCTTCTTCCAGCCCCAGGTTGGTGAGTAGTGCTTTAATGTCCGTTAGCCACTTTATTTTCGCCCAACCTGTCGATCTTAATATCTCCCGCAGTCCATCCGCATAACTTGAGAGTTCGGGGACTCTCCAGATGCGGGCCCACAGAAGCAAAGGGCGTAATTTTGCTAGATCTTCAATCGCCCGACAGCCCATATCCAATTGCAGTGGCAAGATGGGGACAGAGGGGCCAAGGGACATCAGGCTTCTCAAGAAGATGTTCTCAGCTCGAGTGAGGTCTTTCAAGTTCGACATTCCCCATAGTTCCGCCCCGTACAAAGCGGCACTTACTCCTCTGGCCACATAGATGTCCATAACTGCAGCTATGGGTTTGGTTGAAGCTGCTCTCTGCTCTTTCAGCAAGGTCCCGGTTACTCTTTTTAGGTTTAACAGCATTTTAGTCAAATGCTGGTCCCATTTCATAGTATCCATTAGCCTGACACCCAGATAATCGAAGGTCTTAGTCCTGTCCAGTGCCACAGAGCCCAATGTTGGCGGAGGGCCAAGCTTTTGCGGAGGGTTCAAAATGAGATACTTTGTTTTATCTGTGTTTATACAGAGTCCTCTGTGTTTACAAAAATCGTCAAAGCCCGAAAGAAGCTTTTGTAGGCCCATTGGCGATTTTGACAAGAGCAAAGTATCGTCCGCAAAAAGCAGGGTGGGAATAGAACGACCTGCCAGGCGAGGGGCATCTGCTGGTATCCTTGACAGGTGGTCCACCACCCCGTTGACATAGAGCGAAAAGAGTGTTGGGGCAAGAACACACCCTTGCCGCACTCCTCTGTTCACATCTATTCTTCGAGACTTTTGACCATTAGGACCCCAGCGGATTTGGGCATAGTTATTTTCATGAAACTTCATGATCAGATGAAGCAGATAGGGTGGCAGGCCAAGGTCATTAAGAACCTTCCATAAGTTATTTCTGGGGACCAAATCGAAGGCCGTTCGGAGGTCAATAAAAGCAAGATATAATGAGCCCTTCCCAATCGTAACGACCTTCCAATAAATCATAAATAGCCTTAACGATTGTTCAATTGTTCCTGTGCCAGTACGGAACCCTGCCTGGAGATCCGAAAGTACCCTGTTTTCATCTGCCCATTGCTGTATTCTAGTTAAAAGGACCTTGCCTGCTACTTTTTGTGAGCAGTCTATCAGGCTAATTGGCCTGTAATTCCCTGGGTCTTCTCTTGAACCTTTTTTGTGCAGGGGGACCACTTCAGCGGCCATCCAGGAAGCAGGCAGAGGAGCACCCGCCATGGCAGCGTTCAATACAGATGAAATCAGCGTACTCCAATCATCTAGGTCAACACGGAGCAGGTCACCCGGAAGACCATCAGGACCAGCCGCCTTACGCGGGACGAGAGATTTTATTGCACCCTCCGCTTCTTTCTTAGAAAACAGGCTTTCCTCGGGTCTCTCCTCCACTCGTGAGGGCTGTGGTACTACGAAATCCGTCGCTTCAGCTGCGGTTGCTGTGTACAAATTCGAAAAATGTGAGTACCATAGTTCCTCGGTTATGTTACAGGTTATGACTGTATCAAGGGGTCTGTTTTTCTTGTGCACTAAGTCCCAAAAACCTTTTGCGTTTTTTCCGGTGCTGGCAATTCGGAGATCCTGCCAAAATTTGTCTTCCCAGTCTCTCCTTGCTGTTTTAAGCTCCGTTTTATAGCTCTTCCGACTGGATGCTATTAGGGTAGCATCTCCACTTTTTACAGCCGCTATCAGAGCTCTCTTCAAGGCACGACACTCCTTCGAGTACCATCCTGGCTTGCCATGCCGGTTATCACGATTAGTCTTTCCATTTTTTACTTTAGCCTTGAAAAGGTCCCCAATTGACAGCGAGACTTCGCAAAACAACGCTGTAATCTGATTTGGGCAAACAGGCTCACTTTCCAAAATGGCACAGGCTGTGGAAGTAACGGCTCTGATACATGCCAATTTCTCCTCATCTATTGCCACTTTGTCCCATTTCAGACGTCTTAAGCAGTTTGATGCAACCACCCCTCCCAATGGCCCTATTGCTAGTGTATCATGGATTCCACTTGCTTGGGTAATCTCTTTCCACCAGTTTGATAGGGTCAAAGAAAGAGCATTATGGTCACTATCCAGGGAAGGTAAGACTACCATATCCTTCATATGTGCCCACAAGGAAAAGTTTAAAAGGATGTAATCAATCCGGGATGAGTGGCCGACCCTATTATATGTGTGGGCCCCCGCTAAGTCTGATGGTGTCCTCCCATTGGCTGCTCTTAAGCCGTGCTCCAGAGTGAGGGAATTTAGCTGGATGATTCTGGGGGTCCAACTGTTTATGATGGGAAGGTCAAGTGACGGGACACCTCTCCTAGAATCTTCATCATATAAATCCAGGGGTTCATCGGGCAACAAAGGCTCGTATGTACAATTAAAGTCCCCCATGACCAAAATTAAAGAGTCACTGCTACACTCGCCCAGGGTTACCTCCAGGTCCGAGAGCGTTGGTGACAAGGCTCTCCCAGAGGCCCCTCGTGTGTAGATGTTAATAATCTCCAGCTTTTCAGCTCTCCTCGGACAAGTTACAGTGAGACGCATCAAATCTGGAGATTTTTGGGGGTGGTGGTGTACCCTCCATCCCAAAGAGATGTCTACCCAAACCAAGAGACCTCCATAGGGGCGACCTCTTCCCGAAGTTGGAATTTCTGCCGGGACAAAGAAGGTAGCATGACCCACTCGGTACCTTGGTTCTACACACCACGTCTCTTGGAATGCACAGACTGAGTGGGGTTCGATGAGCGCCACCCAGTCCGGGACATCTAGCTTTCTGTTTAAGCCTGCCACATTCCAGCTAATGGTTTTCAGGAATGTATGACGCTGGGGCTCATTGCAACCACCATTCCCCCCCTGTGGACCTGGGGTTTGAGTTCCTACCACTATCTCAATTTTATCTGTCCCGTCACCTAAGGGAACGGTAGGCGGGGATTGGGGTACAACGTTAATGAACAAGGGTACCTCCCCAGCTATGCTTATTTTATTGACCCTAGGGGGGGAGACATTAATAGCCGCTGAATTGTCAAGTCACCAACCCCAGCCCTGAGGAATGGCTGGTTGAATAGGGGTCCATACCCTTGCTCTGGGGTCCATGGATGGATAATGAGGGAGCCATGCTCCTCTACCCCCATCTTGAGGGGACTTGTTTAGCCCCATCAAGGGGGGGGGTGATAGAAGTACCCCAAATCCCTGGTCTGTATGTCACAGAAATTGTGATACGACTGCTGGCTACAGATCATACCAGCTGCTCTCGGATCATTGAAGTTAATCAACACACGGTCCCCGGTAATAGTCTTACGTCTGTTGCCAATCCAACCCACGCGTCGGACGAAGGCTATTCTACCATCAATGTGCCCTGGGAGGGGTCTATTAGCTTTTAGCCAGGAGAGCGTCTTGTGTTTAAGGTCAGAGTAGGACTCACAAGAACCCTCTTCGAGCTCGGGGACCCCTGTTAAAATTACCACATAAGGCTTACAGCCAGGGGGAAGGCTAGCATTTGGCGTGTGCCGCTTTACCCTGTCTTTAGCCGGGGATTTTACCGTGGTTTTCAATGGAGGATTGGGCACAGCCTGTGTAACAGGAGTTGGAGTAGATGGGGTTGTAACACCCTTACTTACGGTCATTATGTCACCAATTACCTTAGTGTTAGAGACTATAGGCTTGGGATTTGCAACAAGTTTGACCTTAGGTGCCTTGAGAGCCTGGGTACTAGATTTGTTCATTGGACGGGCCAAACTAGACTAAGGAGTAGAAGTAGGAGGGGGGGGTATGGTTCCAGTGTTGCATTGCTTCGATTGGGGAACCTTTTCCATGGCGGGTGTTTTTTGGCAAGTTGTGGGCTCAGGGGGGGCTGTAGAAATAGAGGGAACTAATGTCACAGCATCCCTCCTTGGCCCTCCAATTTCTTCAACCTGGGACTTAGCGTGAAATTTAACTAGCGATTTCACTGCATAAAAGTTGTCCAGCATTGACTGCTCAAGTGAGGCTAATTTGCGAGTGAGACCGTCAATCTTGTCTACGAGAGGCATCACCACGGACTTAATGATGCTCTCTACTTGAGGGAAAATGCTAGTATCTATAGGAGCCAGTTGGCCAGGAATACCCTCCAAGGCGGAGTCTCCGGTCAGGGGTGCATGAGGTTTTAGGTAAGGAACCTGATTCGGAGTAGTACCCCCTTTTGATGGAATGTTCCTACTTACTTTACTATAAGGTTTTAGAGATCCTCCCCTGCGGGGGCTAGCGGGACGCTTTCTCTTCTTTTGTGCGACTATGCCTAGGGCTGGGTTCCCTACAGGTGCAGTATGAGAAGTTACTACTCTAAGAGTGTTAATAACAGTATGTCCTGTAGTGGATGGGGAATTCACAGCTTCGCTAATAAGCACAGGGGGGCTGGGGACGTCAAAGATTTCGGGATTGCTATCTGAAACCTGACCCCCTGGAGATGGGATACTAGGAGCGGAGGAAAGGGAGTGTGTCGGGTCAAGTACAATACTTGGTGCTGTGGTGGTTACCCTTTCTAAACTGGCCCTAATCCGACTCACTCTCTCGTCTACAGTTGGAGAATCAACTATCAACAATGGAGTTAGAGGAATATAACCAGGGCTGTCAGCTAGGGCGATGGCGCCCAGAGATGAGCGCTTGTTAGACAAACTCAAAGAATCCCGAGATAACCTTCGTTCTGCCAAGATTATCTCCTTCTCAACTATGGAAACTGCTCGGGTTATGAACTGGTCCATAGTACCTAAAACAACGTCTCCAGCAGATTTCTTTGTCTTACAGGATCGAGTACCTGAAGCCATAGTCCTGGTGGCTGTATATCCTTTTTAAGGGACCAGGGGATGTAGCCCAGCCCGGCCTCCAGCGGCCCCGGACGGCCACAGACGGTCCCGCCCTTGTCCCGGGCTTCTCCCGGCGCGCTCCCGCACGCTCCCGCGTAGCGGGGGCGGCTCCCTCCTTTTGAGTCAGCAACTGTTAGTACGTGAGGTGATAGGCGGGGGGCGTGGCCAGCGGGGAGAGCAGCCCAGGTGTTGCAGGTTGGGCGCGCAGGGGCTCCTGGATGCTGGAGTCCCTGCCTGTGCTCGCAGCCCCGCTGGTCGACTTGCCTTTCCCCGCGCTCCTCCTCAGCAAACAGCAGTCACCAGCAGCAGATGGCGCGCTGCGGGACCCGCGAAGCGGGTCCGGCGAGATGCTGGTCGGGAGGTGATGAAGGTCCGTTTCCCGCAAAGGGCAGCAGAGAGTCCACACTCCTTCGCAATCCGGGTGAGTTTGAGCAAGGAACAGCTTCCAAGGGTCCCACAGGGGCGAGAGTGAAGCCCGGTTTTCACTCTGTTGGCGGGGGGCGTGGCCAGCGGGGAGAGCAGCCCAGGTGTTGCAGGTTGGGCGCGCAGGGGCTCCTGGATGCTGGAGTCCCTGCCTGTGCTCGCAGCCCCGCTGGTCGACTTGCCTTTCCCCGCGCTCCTCCTCAGCAAACAGCAGTCACCAGCAGCAGATGGCGCGCTGCGGGACCCGCGAAGCGGGTCCGGCGAGATGCTGGTCGGGAGGTGATGAAGGTCCGTTTCCCGCAAAGGGCAGCAGAGAGTCCACACTCCTTCGCAATCCGGGTGAGTTTGAGCAAGGAACAGCTTCCAAGGGTCCCACAGGGGCGAGAGTGAAGCCCGGTTTTCACTCTGTTGGCGGGGGGCGTGGCCAGTGGGGAGAGCAGCCCAGGTGTTGCAGGTTGGGCGCGCAGGGGCTCCTGGATGCTGGAGTCCCTGCCTGTGCTCGCAGCCCCGCTGGTCGACTTGCCTTTCCCCGCGCTCCTCCTCAGCAAACAGCAGTCACCAGCAGCAGATGGCGCGCTGCGGGACCCGCGAAGCGGGTCCGGCGAGATGCTGGTCGGGAGGTGATGAAGGTCCGTTTCCCGCAAAGGGCAGCAGAGAGTCCACACTCCTTCGCAATCCGGGTGAGTTTGAGCAAGGAACAGCTTCCAAGGGTCCCACAGGGGCGAGAGTGAAGCCCGGTTTTCACTCTGTTGGCGGGGGGCGTGGCCAGCGGGGAGAGCAGCCCAGGTGTTGCAGGTTGGGCGCGCAGGGGCTCCTGGATGCTGGAGTCCCTGCCTGTGCTCGCAGCCCCGCTGGTCGACTTGCCTTTCCCCGCGCTCCTCCTCAGCAAACAGCAGTCACCAGCAGCAGATGGCGCGCTGCGGGACCCGCGAAGCGGGTCCGGCGAGATGCTGGTCGGGAGGTGATGAAGGTCCGTTTCCCGCAAAGGGCAGCAGAGAGTCCACACTCCTTCGCAATCCGGGTGAGTTTGAGCAAGGAACAGCTTCCAAGGGTCCCACAGGGGCGAGAGTGAAGCCCGGTTTTCACTCTGTTGGCGGGGGGCGTGGCCAGCGGGGAGAGCAGCCCAGGTGTTGCAGGTTGGGCGCGCAGGGGCTCCTGGATGCTGGAGTCCCTGCCTGTGCTCGCAGCCCCGCTGGTCGACTTGCCTTTCCCCGCGCTCCTCCTCAGCAAACAGCAGTCACCAGCAGCAGATGGCGCGCTGCGGGACCCGCGAAGCGGGTCCGGCGAGATGCTGGTCGGTGATGAAGGTCCGTTTCCCGCAAAGGGCAGCAGAGAGTCCACACTCCTTCGCAATCCGGGTGAGTTTGAGCAAGGAACAGCTTCCAAGAGTCCCCTACCATCCTACCTTTTGTCCTTAAATACTGATTAAACGTCAATAGTGCTGGAGCGCCATTACTTCCTGTTCACTAAAACCCGATTCTTGCCAAATCGACAATTTAGAGTTTGTTGGAGAGGTAGCCCCATGAAACTCTAGGTTCCCTCATTTCATTTGGTGGATGGAGGAAACTGAAAGGGCTTACTGAGGGGTTATGGATGGTAGCACCTTACTTAGGTACATCATCCGAAATCTCTGCCCTGATAAACCATTCACCTTAGGAATGTTGTCTTAGTAGAAATCACCTGCCGTATTTTAGGGCAAAAAAAATGTCAATAGGTTTTCCAGCCTAGGAATGTAATTTAAAGTATAGATATAGTCCCAGTCAAGAAAATATAACAATGACACCAAACACAGGGGAAAAAACTGCTGCATGTTAAGGCCATTGTTTCTTTTTTATTGTTAAGAAACAAACTCTCACTTTGGCAGTTTGTTTCTTGAAAACAAAAAACATTTGTCAAGGAAACATAACGCAAGTGGTATCCACTCTGCAACGCTCTGTGACTTCAGTGGAACTGCTGCACTTTTGGCTCAGATGAAGGCACAGAGATCCCCATTTGCCTGGTGAAGTTGACTAATTTTGAAGGACAGTTGTCCACCAGGGAAGCAGAGGCCATACAATCCGCTGACCTGGCTCTCAAGTGGGCACTCTGTAACCCTCAAAAGGTATAGCTTGAGTGCAGGGGCTGCAGAATGCTCTTCTCAGGAAGATGAACTATGATCTCTTGTAGGTATAAATGTTCTTCCAAAAATCATCCTTCCAAAAAGGTTCCCAGCATAGGAAGCGCTGCCTTTGCAACTGTTCTCCAGTCTGGTATCCACTGGTTCTCATGGTGTTTCACTGAGTTCAAATACGTACTGAAATGCCGTGTTGCTTACCAGTGGTGTCATCAACCCCACACTTAATCTGCTACAGTCGGGATGCCTCTAATGCTGATAGGCTGGTAAGCAGAAGCACACTACAACAATGAATATTTCTTTATGGGCCTTCCATGTATGCAGACTTGCCTGAAAAGCACATGAAGAACAAAGGTGAACCACGACAGAGCTCGAGGGCAGAGTAGGGAGGGTGTCAAATATGCCTAATACTGTGAATAAGAGCAAGGGAAAGACAGATGATAACGAGCGCAAAATTATAGAAGAGAGCAGCAAATACAATAAAAGTGAATGACAAAGGAAGAAGAATATGTAAGGTGGAGAAAAGTGACAGAAACGGAGAAGAAAAAAGGGAAAGTGATTGTCGGATGGCTGAATGGAAGAAACTGTGAATGGGATGAATGGTGTAAAGAGAAGGGTGGAATGGAAGAAGGGAATGGGAGAGAAGGAAATGTGAAATGAAAAAAGGATATAAGGGTGGAAGGAAGATGGAAAGAAAAGAAATGTTGATGGGATGGCAGTTTGAAAGGAAGGAAAGAAAGAAAGAAGGAAAGGAGAAAGGAAATGTTAAAGGAGGAAAGTGTTAGAGAAAGGATGGGCTAAAAGAAGAATGGGTGAAAGTTTAAGAGGATAAAAGATTGATAGCTTGTAGAATGGAAGAGTGAAAGGAGATCTTCTAGACAGGATCAGGGTTGCTCACTTCGGTCGGTGATGTGAGAGTTATGTCTCAAAGTTGGGTTCATTTAATTTTCTGGATACTCTCTACTTTTCTACTTAGGCCCTAGTCTCGGTCATAAATTACTCTAATGCCATTGGCAATAGCCATCTGCTTGCTTCTTTGAAAGGGGCACATTCAGACCCTGCTTAAAATCTCACAAATTCTTATAGAAAGCAGGGAGTAGGGAGTTTTCAGTTCTGTACTGGATACTTGTGATGTATACATATTGCATTCTTTTTGTTATAACTTCATATGTCCTGGTGGCACACAGTCTCTATCAATTGCAGGCAGTGAATCATGGCAACAGAGAGTCTACTTAGTTTCTTTTAAAACTGATGTTATAGCTAACTGTAAAAATAGTTGCTTTGTTCTCACCATAGTCTCCTCTTCCACCACTTACGCAACCTTCCCAATATTGACCCCAGGGGGAAGTGAAGATCGCAGACCAGTCTTCCCCTGGGGTATTTCTTGTGGGCCACTGGACAGGGTGGGAATAGGTTAAAATAGCAGGAAGGAATGGGTTGTTGAGGGTGCTATATAGCCATCAGGAGAGACATATCTCTTTCTGAAGCCTAGCACCACTGGGATAGGGAGAAGGTTTTTAGGTCATCCCAGCCACTCTACAGGTTGCTGGAGGCTACTGGTGGTGGTTGATTCACAGCATGTTGCCAGTTGAGGACAGATTGCAGAGTGTAGGCAGTATTTCGGGGATGGTAAATCACATGCAGGCATAGCCACTCCTCAGGGGGGAGGGAGCACAGGTGACTGATGGTGGTGTGTGGGTTACGACGAACAAGGGAAGTGTCTTCAAGGGAGAATGTTTGTAGGGCAAGTGAAGGAGTGGTTGGTTATATGGAATGAGGTCAATGAGTGAAAGGGGGAAGAATGAAGCAAAGTATATGAACTATCCAGGGGATTTGACAGCAGGTGAGTGTGAATGGTGCAGGGTGAATGGAACTGTCCGGTTTCGATGTCAAGATTCATAATGTTGAGATATTGTTTATGTTAATAAAGTTTAATAGAATGTTACCAACGATGTCCTAATAAATGGCCTTTTACGCTTATACAGCAACGTGCAGTGTGGTTATTGCACAATGCAAATATTTCCAAGAAGTTAACAGCAGGACACTAGTGTGTATGGGTCTACTGATTACAAGGATAACCTTTATCTGGTTTACTTGAGCTTATTTTCCATTCTACATCATAATACATTGATGTTCATGAAAAATAATGACAATTGCCGGGCCCCGGAGAACAACAGATACAATATATTTAGGTGAACTTCCCAAACACGCCTCAGATCAATGTTTGGTATTTCTTCAGACTATCAGACTCAAAATTATTTTGTAAACATGTCACATAGGTACTAGTTACATTATCCCCTATGAGACTTTTTATCTCTGAGTTTGGGACAGCCATTGATTAATTGCAGCATCTATGATAGATGTTGTTTACAATTGACGTCCTGGGTTCGGAGGTACCATTGTCCTACAGCTGAAGAAACACGTTATTTTGAAAGTTTTTTACATAGCCAATGTTATCAAATGGTGAAATGTTTCACCATCCTGCTCTTATTAATGAACTCTTGGATTTACGGTGTCAATGCTTACAATGCTCATTTGGTGGAGTATAGATGCCCAACACAATACTACAATATATCAAGCTTTCGGTAATACACTTGCCTGCTAGCCTGGTTTCTGACCCAAAACCCACAACCCAAAAGGATCAAGGGACCAACCCAAGTCCAAGAAGGTAATGTGGGGGGCATATGAGCTAGTCCACAAAACCTTAATATTAAGTTAAAAATGCAACAGGGAATCTGGAAGCCACTGTTCAAGAATTAGGATTCAGTTTGAGTGGTGGCAACAGTCAGCAGTCAAACGGTTCTCAAAGTCAGAGCAAAAGCACAGGTAAACTTAGTACTGGGTGGTGATTAGCTACAAGGCATGTCCCCCTCATGTACGGATCCATTAACTGTGTATGTTATGTAACTGTCCAGTCACACCAAGTATATTTAGTTGGCACTAGTATCCACAGAATGGAAGTACCTGCTGGACTCATGAGATTAGACTTTGGATTTAGGGTCCAACTGTGACTTTAGAGAGTGAGAGCCCTGGACAGTCTGGCTGCCAGGCTGGTTTAAATGGTTATGGATTCAAGGCAACCAGTCAAAGCCATGAGGGTACTATCCTAATGTCAATGGTAAAATGGAAATGCATTGGTGTCCTTCTCAAGCAGGAAACAGACAGGCACAAAAGTACGAATCGTAAGTGGTTGTACTGAAACAATGAAGTCTCACCATATTCATCATTTTGAAGGATCACTGCAGAACCTTGAAAATCATACCACAAAAGGTTTCCTTGTGTCAGTTCTGATCAGCTAGGCTGGAAGGCCCTTTTCTGGGTAGTTCAGTTTCCCAAGATTTTTTTAAAATAAATTAATGCCCTTGAGGTCTAGATGTTATTGGTCTATATACTAAATATCATGGACTCTAAAAGGAGTACATCATTTCAAAATTCTCTTGTAAAATGTACAATTAATTGTACCTTTCCTTTCAGAATAATTCTGGACAAAATCAAATAATTTGTTTTCTCTGGCTCATTTTCAGAAACAGTTGTATGAGTTTCACCTTGCTAACCAAAAACTTTTACTGTTCTTTAAACTTGACTTGTTTGACATTAAACGTACAAAATGGACTTGATAATTCGTACATACATACACATGCACACACATGCATTACTGTGTGATGCATCCTTTTAAAAATCAGCATACAAAGTCCATACTAAGAGAGTTTGTTGTGTGGTAATGATTCTTTGCAAATTATTTACTTCATGCTCCATGTAAAGCATCTTTAATTTATGCTTTTTTAGATGATGCAGAAATTGCCCAAAGGTGCGAGAGTGCTTAGTAATAAATATATGTTGTTACATTGATAATGACAGAGGGTTCAAAATTACCAATTATCACCACAGATAGTTGCAAAAGGTTGAGAATTACGAAATGGTAAACCATTACAGATAAAACAACTTATACAGGAAGTATATACAACAGTGAAAAGGTTGTAAGTCTCTTTCGTATTTTCTTTATTCTCTAGTAAGTAGCATGCGGTTTTTAATCTTACAAACTCTTATTTTGCAGGATTAGAGATACAGGGCCAGATGTATCAAAGGGTTTTGCCCATTCTGTGTCTATGGGGAAATGTGTTGATACATATGGCCCACAATTGCTAAGTACTTAGTTTTAATTCTTTTTTAGTTTTTAGGGCACATTGTTAGTACAACACTGGCAAAACTGTATCCCATCTATGAGTTGCGCCTGGCTGTCAAAGTGTAACTACACTCTCACAGTACTCAGAAAATGTTTGTCAAGGCTGAGGTCGATCTGGGTATCATGAATATGTATAGATTTGTTTGATTTGATTATATTATTAATCAATACTTTTAATTTAATTTTGTGCTTGTTTTTAGAAAGTCTATAGGCCCAGTTGGTATTAGAGTTTCTTATATGGCATGCATCCTTTAAGATAGCTCATCTGTTTATATTACCTATGTATGGATTCTTATTCTATCCAGTAACAGTTGACTTCAATAAGACCAAATCCTAAAATGTACATCTCTATAACGGAGGAAACAAAATCAGTGCTTTCTCCCCAAAATGGGTCACTTTCTCCACAAATCAGAGACCCTGAGCCTAATTTGTGGTTGCCTTTTTCTGACCAAGAAGTTTAATAAATACAGGCCAACGAGAACTCTCCAAAGAGCTTCCAATACATTGCACATCTGTGCATGAGTTAAAAAAGACCTCGAATTAGGCCATGTATTCTCAGTCCCGACAGCGCACCAGTGAAATACCTTATACCAGAACTTAAAATTCATAAATGAACATTATGCATTTCGACATGCTCTTAAAGTTTTTTGATGTTCCATCTTCAACCTTGTTACAGTTATGTGTGCTTCTGTCAGAGGTTAACAGATGTCTTACGTCCCGAGATGATACCTTCGTGAAGATTGTTCATGCCAAAAAATTGTCTGCATAACAATATAACATGATATACCTAAAAACGTTATCTATCTCAGTGACTTCAAGTTCAGATTTGTTTGAGCAAGTAAGTATACAATTTTAAGCCAACGCAAGCCAAGCTAATATTCTGTTCATTAGGTAGTAGGTCATTACAGCCTTTTCACCTTCCAATCTTAGGGCCAGATGACATTGCATTTGCCTTTCATCATAACCGTTTTCGTATTGTTTAATAATAGGAAATTGACTATTGCAATGTCTCCAATCATCCTGTATTCATACACTCATAGCATTCCCAATTTATGACATAAAAACTGCTGCATTTAGTTTACGATGCCGGTAATACAAGCCACAGCGTTTTGTCTGGCCGAGATTCAGACATAGATTGCAGCAAATGCCTGGTCTGCCTTTTATTTCTTTCCTGATAATGTACAGATGTTTGCAAAATGTGAATGTCAAAAACATTCTAATAGTTACAAATGCAAACAGCAGAATAGATATAGGGAAAGGAAATCTGGAGCCAGAGCTTTTGTAGCAACTGTGATTAATTAAATGAGTTGCCTTGTGTGATGTTCCAAATATAGAGAGGCATAACGTACAAAAAGAGGGTAGCAGAACATTGCTGCATACCCTCTACAGACTCATGATCCAGCTATTATGCAGGCAGAGGTCCTCAAACTGACACAACAATGAGGTATTAGTTTTCTGTGCTACTTTTAGACCCTTTTAGACCCTGGTAGACAGTCCACTGACCAGCTGTTGTATCCCTTTAATATTTTATTTATTATTGAAAGCTCAGAATGTTTGAGTTGTGTTTCCCTGGCATCTACTGTTGTCCAGCTGGGAATTCTCTCCTGAATTCCCTACTGGGCAGCAGTGTCTCTAGCGGGTCCTGCCTGCTCTTCGTGGGTTACCTGTAATTATCTTCTTTCAGAAATAAAACCCATTTCTCTAGATTACGTCTATTCAACTTTTGTCTTATGTTATTATCCATTACAACATAAATTTGGTGACTACAGGAAAAGCACGTATTTCTACAAACCCACTGTAGCAACTTTCTCATATTGGCTGATTCAGCACATTTAAACAATCGCCGCAATATCGTACAATAAGTGGCAACTCTTGACAGGTACTATTGAATCTTTTAAGTATTTTATGATTGATTTACAACATATAAGCAAGAGCGCTCACCGTGATTTTGAAAAATGCAGTTTACTTGAGAAGCGATTGTAGTGCGAACGAAGGCATTGACCATCTTCTGAGCGTGTCTACGTGGTTCTTCTTTGATTGTGCTGAAGATTCTACTACTCACATCAGGGATTTGTCACACGTATGCGCAAAAGAATATGGGGCGCAAAGGACCAGTGCACAACTAAGCAAGCAGTGCAGAGATGCAGAGATTTTTGACTTCATGTTTTATGTATGAACAAAGGATTATGGGGCGCATAGTAACTAAAAGAAACAATAAAAAAAAATAAGTTTAAGAAATAGCAGAATTTACACTTTAAAGTATATACACGGGGGCGTGGCCAAGATGGCGGCGTGAGAAGACGCTCGGACCCCGAGCTCCCGCTGACGGCCCATAATAGCACCGGCCTGGGGGTCGAAATAGCAGCGTTCGGCACCCCAAAAGCGAGTCGAGTGTCCCTGGGGCAGCTGGCCTCCGTGTGGAGACCGAAAAGACCGCAGAAAGAGCTTCTAGAGGCGACTGGCGGTCCGGGGGCCTGTGAGGCCTGTGAGGTATCTGTGGCTGGTCAGTGAGTGGGAGCCCTATTGGGATAACCACGGGAGAAGTTACTGCCAGTCTGGGGTACGGCTGCTGAGCTTGGTGACAGTTTCCTGCAGCGAAAAACAAAACTGGGCTTTGGCTTGTATGCCGTAAGGCTAAGCCAAGAATACAAAAGAAACAAGAGAAGGGCCAATACTGAACCTGTTGATAACCGTTTGTGAATACAGATCACTCTATGAATGAAACATAGCGGACCGTGATTTATTAACGTCACTAGTTGTTTATTTATTTCAAACTAGTTATGCATTTTATTTTTGGTATTTATAAACAATTTTTTTGCATGTACAAATATTTCACAAAAAACACAAGACCATGAATTTACATATGAACATTATTTACACATAACACATCCTACCTAAACCATTCATACTCCTCACATACCTATGTACACAAAAGCAATATGGACTCCTGTCAAAAAAATATCTACAGGTTGCTAGACAAATAGAAAGAATTGAACAGTTTTTGCAACTATTTAGATTCAGTGCAACGAGGGTTGATTTCACTAATTGTCAAATTGAATTCAAAAGGTATTAAATAAAGTTTGACAAGAGAATACTGTCCAACTTAAATCAAATCAGGTCGGTCGACGCGTTTCGAACTCCTGCGTTTGTGGAGTTCTCATCAGGACCAATGCGTGTTCTTTACACTGTGGTCACACCTTTAGGGACCAAAAAACTTCCCAGATACCAATCTTCAAACAATTGGTGACACTTTGTGTTGGAGGGCAGTAACCCTGCGAGGGGCTGCTTCGTAGAGAGCCTGAGTGGGTATTTTTCAGATGAATCCGGTTTCCGAGTGAATCGGTCGCGTAAGACGCCAGGCAGACGAAACGGAAGTTTTTGGAGATACAGTGAGTCCCGCACTGCGGACCTCCGGCGAGGTTGAGGTGAAGGGAGGCCACGGGGAACCAGGAGCGCCATGAAGTACACATAGCGGAGGAGACCGGGGAAATTGCTGGACACCACTAAGGGAGGGCGCATACGAGACAAGCGGAGCCCCTGCTCTCACGGAGACAATAGAGGCTTGCACCGGGGGGGGCTGAGCAGCGATGGGAGTGACCCGGAGGTAGCCGAGGCAGCCTGCAGCCTCCTGGAGGGAGATAGACACCCGCAGAGCAGAGCCACGCAGGCGGACGACGGCGAAGAGAGGGAGACCCTGACTAACACTCAGCTGACATTGGTGTGGGAGCAATACCAGATGCCGCTGCCTTACTCTTGACGCGGCGCGCTGGGGTGTTTGGGCCTGGGGCTGCCTACCGGAGTGGGGCAACAAGCAGACAGGCGCGGAGAAGAGCAGCTGCCACCAAAACCTGGGGGCTCTAGGAGGCACAACGTGGGGAGCCAGGGAGGACATCTCTACCCGGAGGTTGAAGACTTCATCGCCCCTGACGCGCAGTGGCTCACGGGAGATGCGGAGAAGGAGCAGCGGCACCGCCATTTTGTGACAGGGACACAGCTCGGACGAACAAGGTCAGTGGAGGGGATCTGGCGCGAGAGCCAGTGGGTGGTTTTGCAGGCAGCCAGGTCAACGCTGCCGGGACCTTGGTGAAGGAAGAGCTGCAGGCCACCTACGCGGAGAATGGATTTGTGTGAGGTGGTAGTCCGGGCCCCCGACTGACGGACTGTTATGGACAGGTCTGGTGAGTGGTCTCGGGGAAAGGCAGGACTGACTTGGTACGGCCCAGGAGGCGATTGGGTTGCCTGGCAGGACACAGCACACCGATTTACCGTCACTGAACAACACGCAGACGTTAACTGAGTGTCGCTACCCAGTGCCTGGTTTAAGTTAAGGACCTGTTTGCGAAGGCCCAGGTGACCCAGTTGCCCAAAGATGTGGCTGCGGCTGCCACACGTCCATCCACGGGCCATGCGGACGGCTCAGAGCCCATCACGAAAGCCCTCATAGAATCGCTATTCACAGCGCTGAGAGACGACATTCACACCTTCAAAAAAGAATTTACGGATGAGCTTAAGGAGGTTCGCAGAGATGTTGATGGGATAGGGGAACGCGTAATGACACTGGAGATGAAGACTGATGGACATGATGCCGACATCGAGGCCCTCCAGCAAGTGATACTGAGGCTCCACGACCAGGAGGTGGACCTGCAATCGCTTGTGGAAGACCTAGAGAACAGATCTTGGCGCCATAACGTACGGATACGAGGAGTAAAAGTGGCAGACGACACCAAAGATTTATTTGGCTTCACCAGGGAACTTTTTAACTACATCTTGGGTCGTCCACTTGAGTCAGAACTTCAACTTGATAGGGTACACAGAGTGGGACCCCCGAGGAACGCGTCAGCCCCTCCTCGGACATCCTGGTATGTGTGCAGGATTACCGCACAAAAAAAGACATTCTACAGAAAGCTCGGCAACTGCATCCCATAACCTTCAAGAATCCCACACCGTTCTGTTTCAAGATCTGTCCGTACTTACTTTGCAGAGGACATGGTCCTCTAAGCCTGTCACAGCACATCACCAAATTCCCTACAGCTGGGGCCAACCCTTTCGCATAATGTTTAAACTCGATAACAAGTTGTATCAGATCCGCTCATTGAGAGAAGCCTGCCGCCTGCTAGGAATAGACCCACCCGAGGAGGAAGATGGTTCACTGGTCCGCCCTGGGGGGGCTGCGGCCCCGGGCCCCCAGTGGCTTCAACAGGGCAGGAGACGCCGTATCAGGAAGCCCCCGGCAACTGCAATCAAGGACGGTCAGCGCGCCGGGGTTGAAGCGGTCGCTTCAGATCTGTCCTCAACCCATCCCAGTTGACACTAATGGCTTCGTCATCTGCAGTTGCAGGCTGTTCATTTCTTTTCCGGTCCGTCGGCTGGAGGGAGGAGTGTTCCCCGAGAGAATACATTTCTGATCGCCCTGGAGGTTAACGGACTTTGGACCTTTGAATTTTTGGAATTTTGGAGGGAGAGGAAAGGGTGGAGGGGGGAGTTTTTGGGGGAGTTGGGGAAGGGTGTCCAGTGCTCCGTATTCGACTTCAGCTCCCAGATTCTATACTCGCGTGGGGTTGTGGGTCCTCTTCTCGTCATGCAAACACTCGCACCTATGACACGCCTCGCCGAGCCTCGGACACTGGCATGACCAAATCCTTCGCAGGCTATGCCTCCCACCACCCTTAAGATCTTGACCCTCAATGTGAGGGGACTTAACAATCCTGTTAAACGGGGAGCGATTTTATCCTGTCTAGAAAACGCGCTAGCGGACATATGCTTATTACAGGAGACTCATTTATTGGCACGGGATTGCCATCGGCTGCGCTCTCATAAATTTCCAGCGCAGTTCTTCTCTTCTAGCCCCACTAAGACAGCCGGAGTAGCGATTTTAGTGGCACGACACTTCAAGGGGGAGGTCTTACATAAAAGCGCAGAACTTAGAGGGAGGCTGCCTGCATATCGCTTCGCCTTGGGAGGCCTCACGTTTACTATTGGGTCCCTTTACGCCCCAAATGAGGGCCAAGAACAGTTCCTGCACTCGGCCATCACGGAAGCCACAGCCACGCCAGACAGACACATCATCCTAGGGAGCGATCTAAACCTAGTCTTTGATAATATCCTAGATAGGTCAGGCCAACACACTCACCAGGCAGGGGCGCTTTCAACTAGCAGCATAGATCGACTGAGGGACCTAGATCTCCACGATCTCTGGCGCAGAAGCCCCCTCAAGATAAAGAATACTCCTACTATTCTAATGCACACAAAACATACGCCAGACTAGATCACCTTTTAGCCTCAGGCCCGGTGTGCACATTAACGACCTCAACAGAGATAGGAGTTATCTCACTCTCAGACCATGTACCAGTCACTACCACGCTCACCCTGCCACCTACATCATACCCCCCTAGAGTATGGGGCCTTAGAGACACGTTATTGCATAAAGGGGACGTGGTGAAACACATTCAAGACGCAATCAAAGCCTACCTTTCCCACAAACAGGGACAGACATCGTAAACGCGTCAAACTCACGTAGCGCGTCCATGAAGAGACAGGGGCCCCAAGAATTTGCAAGCAACTCAAGGCCATGCAACACCAGTTATCGGCCTTAGACATGGACCGAGCGGAATTTGCGGCACGCCTATTATACCGGAGGCGACAGATGTGGCCGTCTGTTGGCTAACAGGTTACGAATAACACATCAACAGCAAAAGGTCAAAAGGTCAAAGAGATTGCCCGATCTGACGGGACCTGTGTCTCGGAGGATACCGAGATTGCGGACACCTTCTGCGATTTTTACGCCACCCTCTATGCGGGCAGCCCACCGAACGGTCCAGAGGCTACGGCTTTTCTAGATTCGGGTACGCTCCCCTCTTTATCTGCGCCTCAAATGGAATATCTTGAGAGAGACATTCGCGTAGAAGAGGTAATTGCCGCTATCTCTAGGCTCAAACTGGGGAAGGCACCGGGGCCGGATGGCTTTCCAGCCATCTTTTATAAGAAATTTTGCGCTACACTCGCCCGATCCTCACCCGCCTATTTAACACGTTTGCCGAACCCGGAGCGATACCGCCTGACCTCCTACGAGCTTCAATAACGGTCATTCCCAAACCCGGGAAAGACAGGTCTAGATGTTGGGCCTACCAGCCGATATCTTTGTTAAACGTGGATCTCAAACTGTATACGGGGATCCTGGCAGCCCGACTAGCCCCACACTTACCCGGCCTCATAGACCCGGACCAGGCAGGCTTTATCCCCGAACGCCAGACAGTAGATAATACCAAACGCATCGTCCACCTGATAGAAAAAGCTACCCGAGTGCAGGGAGAGAGAATGATGCTGGCAGTAGACGCCGAAAAGGCATTTGACCGAGTCCATTGGCCCTATTTAGAACTGGTTATGGCAAAGGTGGGGATTGGAGAGAAATTCCGCAACCTCATTTTTAACTGTTACAAGTCCCCCACTGCAGTAGTCCGGGTGAATGGATATAGTTCGGCCAGTTTTACTATTGAGAGAGGCACGAGGCAAGGGTGCCCACTCTCGCCCCTCTTATTCGCCCTGTATATGGAGCCACTCGCCCAGAGAATACGCCAAAATCAGGCAGCTACAGGGATAAAGTTCGGCGGCTTCACACATACCATCAGTCTCTATGCAGACGATATACTGATCTCTTTAGAAAACCCACGAACTGCCCTTCCAGCCTGTATAGTGGAGCTGGACGCCTTCGCCAAAGTGGCCGGGTTCAAAATGAACACAGACAAGTCGATTGCCTTAGACTTATCGTTGTCTTCCCCCACAAGAGTTTATTTACAAGGACTCTTTCCCATTCAGGGGGCATCGGACACGGTTCCGTATCTGGGGATCCAACTGGCCCCCTCACTTACCACCATGGCTGTGGCTAACTACACGACACTCCGCGGGAGGATTCGGGAGGAGACAGGCCGGTGGAGACATTTCCCGCTCTCCTGGTTGGGCAGGATTGCAGCAGTCAAGATGACCATCTTACCCCAAATTCTCTATCTTTTCCAGGCTATACCGTTGCGACCACCCGCCGGATGGATCCGGCAAACAAAAGCTGAACTTGCCCAGTTTATCTGGCAGGGTCCGAAGCCTAGAATGCGGAGGGCATTGGTCACGCTAGCCCCAGAATCGAGGGACCTGGGGATACCTGACTTGCACAAATACTACCAGGCGGTGCAATTGCGCTACCTGGTAGAATGGAGTAAATTGGAGTAGGAGAAACACTGGCTATTCCGCGACCAGGCTGTGGCTGGACGCCCACTACAGGAAATCCCCTTTCTCCGGAAGGCCCACAGGCCTGCTAACCTCTACGCCTCGTACATCACCCCAGGGTTCCCTTAGAAGTGTGGGACGCCACCAGTATTACCCATGACATTAGAACTTTCCCATCCCCGCTTACCCTGCTGGTGGATAACCCAGACTGTACCCCGGGCACAGGGGGATTGACTTTCACACATTGGAGACCTGCGGGTTGCCGCTTCTTATACCACATCTATAGCCCAGAGGGGGTGATCCCCTTCCCACATTTTAAACAAGAGTATGGCTTCCCGGAGACGGAACGGATGTGATACCTTCAAGTCAGACACTGGGCACTCCAACCACAGGTGAGGACGAGCGCAGATAGACGGTTCCTACCGTATGAACGAGGGCTCCTATCCCGCACCTCAGACGCTAAACTCATATCTGACCTTTATAAGATGCTGCAGACAAAACAGATGCATATTTATAACCCAGGCAGGGAACGATGGAAAAAAAAACTGGGCAGGGTCCTTAGTCATAAAGAATGGGAGAGGATATCCTATAGAGCACGTCACTCCGCATACCACATTGGGCTCACAGAGACACTCACGAAAATAACAACATACTGGTACTACACCCCAGAACGGTTGCACGATATGAATCACAGTAAAGAGAGATTCTGTTGGCGGGGCTGTGGCCAAGTTGGCAACCTGGTGCACCTGTTGTGGGATTGTGACCATCTCCAATCTTACTGGACACAGGTGCTTGACGACGTAGACAAACACTTTCAAACAGAGCTTCCACGCTTTGCAGCGTATGTCTTTTTAGGGCTTCCTAACCCACTAACATACCCCTTACGCTGCCGCAGAGGACGTCAAATAGCCATTGCACTGGGTTCCGCGGTGCAAAACATCCTCGCACACTGGTGCACCACCACTACTCCCTCCATTACTGGCTGGCTGCACAGGTTGTGGCATGTACTGGGTATGGAAAAATTATCGCTCACCAAGGCTGGGGAAGGAGATAAATATGAGGAGCTCTGGCAACCATTTCGATCACTCTTGATCACGGAATTCAGAGAAATCACTTGTCCTAGGTACCTTCGACTGTTGAGGCTCACAGAGCCAAAGGAGGGCGACCCTTAAGGTAGATATAGATGGGGAGACATAGTGGACAGGAGCGGCGCGGAAGTTGAGGGTGGTAATGAGCACTGGACGGGAGGGAAGGGGGGAAGGATGGGGGGCGGGGCGGGAGGTTCTTAATTTTGTTGTTATACCTTATCTCTGCATTTTAGTGGCTGGTTTTTATCAGGCTGTATTTTGTATGCTGCAACATGCCTTACACTGAGCCCCATTTGCTTTTATGTCACTTATTAACAGCACACGACCAGGATGTACATGTTGTGAATTTTTCCTCTCTTTGTATTGACTTCAATAAAAAGAGTTCAACCATAAAGTATATATACATTATTAGCAAAAAGACTTAAAGTTGAGTATTTTTACAGATACTTTGAAAATACTAGTTAAAGCTACATAATGGCAAGTCAGTTACAGCATTGCCAAATAAATCACTTTCTACAGAATTCAGGCAACCCGATTGTCCAATGGCAACAATGGTGCAGAGCATTAGAAAGCTATATTATTGCAATTGACAGCAAATAATATTCACACAAAAGAAAAAAAAAGCAGTTTTATATGGATTGCTTGGTGATGGTGGTCGTGAAATCTTTAACAATGTTCCTGCGAGTGAACCACCAGCAGGGCAATTCATATCCTGGGTTGTATTTACAGACGCTGTCAAGAGATTGGAGAAAAGATTCACTGAACAGCCAAATATTATGCTTGAAAGGCACGGATGTAATCAAAGGAAGCAGTATGCTGTGAAGAATATTGAGGAGTACATATCGAATTGACGTATTTTAGCATCAAAGTGTGAATTTGGGGACATGTTGGACACGTATCTGCGTGATCAGTTTGTGTTCCACAGTCATTCCGAAAAATTTCAGGAACGTTTTCTGGTGTGCAGAAATGCAAATTTTAATAAAGTTTTAGACATTTCAAAAAGTATAGAGCGTTCGTCTATATCTAGCAAAGTCATTACAGGCACTGATGTTAGTCCTGATGCTGTTTGGCTGTTAGTGCTGTTTCAAACAAAGTAAAGGTTCCTGAAACACCCAGCGGAAAAAATGGTTTAGTGTATTCAAAAAGACTGGTATGTTATAGGTGTATATCAAAATCACATTTAGGGAATAATCCGAGTTGCCCAGCTATTGGTAGGAAATATAATAAATTTAAAAAACAAGGTCGTTTTGAAAGTGCACATAGGTCTAATACTAGAACTACTGCTAATTTCCCTCTCAGAGTGGGTGCAATTGAAGAGTTACAGGAGGATATGATTAACAATCTTGTATTAACAGTTGATGCAGATGGACCCATGATGTATTTTAAAGCACCTTTAGGAGAAACACGTATTGGTGCAGTAACTTTTGAAGTAATGTCAGACTCAGGTTCACCCATTACCATTCTTTCAGATATAACCTATTATAATAATACATTTTGCAAGGAACTGATTGAACCTGATGTTCATCTTCAATCATTTGGAGGGCAGGACATAGATATGATAGGGTATTTCAGAACACAGTCTGTTAGGAAGAGAAATTGTAACTAAAATATATGTGGCCCTGAAAGGCCATGACATTTTGGGGTGGCGTGATCTAGGAAGGATGGGCATCATGCTTAAACCAGGGTGGAGAAACCCCATGGTGTTAGGTGATATGCCTGTTGCTTCAATTGAAGTATATGATGATGAATCCACAACTGAGTTGAATGAAATTCCTAACAGATTTGCAGATTTTTTTAGCATAGGATTGGGTGTGTAAAGGGTGTTGTACATGATAATAAATTGAAAACCAATACCATACCAGTTAAACATAAAGTCAGGGGTGTTCCTCTCAGAGTAATGAATAATTAGAATTTTTTGGGGATGGTGTATGCAAAGACTTCATAATGCAGTCAACAGATTCATATTGAATGGGTTTCTACTAAAGTGTTAGCTATAAAAAAAAAAGAAAGACAGTTTGCGTCTGTGTGCAGATTTGCGCTCACTAAACAAGCACATTCTGGTGGACTGCTATCCTTTACCGAGGATACAAGAAATGTTAATGGCTGTTGGTGAAGCAACTCATTTTCTCTCATACTTTGTACGAAAGGTCACAAAATCTTACCACGTTTGTAATCCCTTTTGGTGCTTTCAAATATATGAGATTGCGTTTCGGCCTAGCATCCATCACTGGTGTGTTTAAAAAACGAATGGACTCATTATTTGTAAGTGTCAAAGGGGTTCAAGCATTTCAGGGAGACATTTTGATTTTTGGTAAAGGTATTGCTGAACATAATGGCATTTAAGAACATGTGCTCAGGATTTAGAGCCAAAGAGGAATGACTGTTTCAAAAGATAAATGTCGTTTTTTGGTGAAAGAGTTGGAGTATTTAGGCCATACTATTTCGGTAGATAATAGTAAACCTAACAAAAATCTTATTGATACAATTATGAGTGCTCCTCCTCCAACGGATAAGGATACTCTGAGGACTTTCTTGGGTCTCAGTGAATATTATGCACATTTTGTGCAGGGCCATGCCATATGTGTTGAACCTCTGCGTAGTTTGACACGTAAGAAAAATGTATTTATTTGGTCAAAAGGTCAAGATGAGGCATTTCAAAGGCTCAAGAAGATGAATAAAATGCACCTACCTTACAGTCTTTCTATAGCAGTTATAAATGCACAGTAACCGTGTACGCCACATCTGTTTGGCTTGGGGCTGTTCTAACTCAATCACGCAATGGAAAGGAACATACTATAGCTTTTATATCATGCATGCTTAGAACAGCATTAGCAAATTATAGCACAATAGGAAAAGAAGAACTTGATTGTGCATGGTTTGTAGAAAAATCGAACACTTATCTATGGTGAAACAGTTTTGATTTGTTAACAGAACACAAACCTTTATTATATCTCATGAATGGCAATGGGACAGGTTTGGCTTCATCCAGGCTGGTTAGACTTGTGTCAAAACTGCAAGAGTATAATTTTGAAATTAAATATATACCTAGAGGAGCTAACTTCAGGGCAGTTTGTCCCGGATGCCACTCAAAGACAATATGATAGACAAAGTGCATCATGATGAAGAGTGTGTTGTTTCTGTAATAGATGCGTTAGAGTACACTATTGGATGCATCACTGAAAAGGAATGGATGCAGGTGTATGAGAGTGATGAAGTACTCAATCAAGTTAAAGCTTATATTACCAATGGCTGGCCACCTTTTAGAAATGTGGCAACGAGTTTTGTACCTCATCAACAAGTTTCATCAGAATTATCTATTGAGAACAATTTAATCACTAGGCAAGATTTTTTTGTGCCACCAAACATCCAGGTTTGTCTCGTACAAAGATGATACTTTGTGAACATTTTGGTGGCCGGGCATCAATGCTTATGTTAAGCAATACATTAACAAATACTCAGAATGTTTATTATCCAATAAGCACTGGAAAGTTAACAAAATTAAAACTGGAGTACATTCTTTGCCTGCACAACCATGCATTAAGTTAGCTACAGATTTCTCTAGACCACATAATGTTTTACAACAGGATATGAGATTTATATTTGTACTCATGGATTACTATTCAAAGTGGGTATCTTATGAGATTTTTTAGTATATGCCCACCACTGATTCAGTTATAAATTTTTTGTACAGAAGGGATTCCTCAGATAGTTGTGTCTCACAATGGAAGACAATTCACTTTAAGAATGGTGGAATTTAGTAAGTAAGTAAGCATAGCATTAAGCATGAGAAAACACCATTGTATTTTCCTGCTGCCAATGGCTTAGTAGAAAGGTCCAAAAAGGTTTTTAAGGAAGAAATCCAGACAGCGTTGGCATCCAAATTGGACGGACGAAGGCATTTGAGATAAAAAGTGTGGGGATACCTTAATACTCCTCATTCCATCACTGGTCTTTTCCCTTTCTTTTTGTTGAAAGGTAAAGATACAAAAATAGTTTTGGTGCCATGTTTCGATAAGTCAATGAATCTGCATTCTGTTGACAAAGGTTTGCTTAATCATAGGAATGTGGATGACAGTGTTAGAGAGAACTTTGGATGCAGGTATAAAAGTTCAGTGGATACACTGCTTATGACAAAAAAAAGATTTTGCAACTGAAGACTGGGTTCTTGTTAAAAAGCTCAAAAAAGCAAATAAAGGTGAATCCAATTTTTCAAGACCTGCACAAATTGTGAGAGTTACACGTATCGCTGTTTTATTGTAAACTCGTGGGTGGTGGAATATGTGTGCCATTGTTGGTATTAAACCATATCAGATAGAGATACTTGATAAAAAAAAAAGTATAAGATGATGTTCGTGACTGTACTACTTGGGAGTTTGATGCCAAACTTCCACAAATTACTTCTGAAAGTGTTGTTGAAGGGAATGCATCGTAAGAAAATTTTATTTCTAGGGGTGACACTTCTGAGGAATGTTCAAATGATGAAATGTTAGTTCCCAATAACATTGGTTAAAATTCTGCCATTTCTAGCTCGTTGTCAAATTCTTCAAAAAGGAAAATTGTTATGCCTGTTAGGTTTACGGATTACATTAGTTGTTTTAATGTATACTTTATTTTATATTGTATAAAAAAGGGAGCTGTTGTATCCCTTTAATATTGCTGTGTTTATTATTAAAATATCTGAATGTTCGAATTCTGTTTCCCTGGTGTCTACTGTTGTCCAGTTGGGCAGTTTCTCCTGGATTCCCTACTGGGCAGCAGCATCTCCAGCGGTTACTGCCTGCGCTTCTGGGGTTTGCTGTAATTATCTTCTTCCAGACATGAAACCCCTTTTTCCTTGATTACGTCTCTTCAACTATTGTCTTATGTTGTCATCCATTACAACACCAGCCAAGGTGGTGGAGGTCATGGACTCCACCACTCTGGTGGCAGAGAACCATCCATCCTAATTAGAGACCCACAGCTGCCTGGAAGAGATCTTTGTGCTGTGGAAGGGGCAAGTGCTGTTTCAGCAGCACTGAATGTTAGCTAAGTGATAGCCACCCAGGGTCAGACTGGCCTATAATGTAATCTAACAGACCCAAAAAGGCTGGTCTGACATATCAGTGTGTGGCCCTTATTTGTGAATGATTTTGGGCCTGTTTTATGGTCTAATGGGCTGGTTTTTACAATTGCTTTCACCTTACATTACCGCAAACATTCCTTGCAGCAAGCAGATATGTATGCAGTCTTCTATATCTTTGAAAACATATATAAGACATGTTTTAAAAGCTCAAAACTATCCAATTTGCAGGATGTGGGCTACTATTTTAGCTTTTTGTTTCACAAATGGGGACCACTTTTATTTTGCTGCTTGGGCCTATCTGTTGTCAAAGTCTGACCTACGTGCCATATTTAAAGTGCCCACTCAGCAGGCTCTTTTGTTTTGAGAAAATGTACTTCCAAAGTGTTAGTTTATTTTCTCAATTCAACAAGTAAATGGCCTGATGTACAGAAACATTTCTCCCTGCTTGGAGCACCCATTCTCCATTTTCCATGCCTTGCATAGCAGACACTGGCAGGGAGAAGAACGGAGAATTGCCTTGCCCCTTGGTGAACAGGCCACAGGTTTACAGTGGCAGAGACAGCCTAGGCTGTGCCACTGTAAGCACAGCGCTTCCCCTGATTCGGAGCAAAGTACGGGAACTGCAAGTTTGGCAGGTCAAGAGCACTGCCAATTTACTTGTGCTTGTACTACACTAAACTCTAAATGAGACCCTTGATATTGATAACTGAACAGCACAGTGTTCTATGGGTATGAAAGAATGGTACAGGCTATCGACATGTGCCATTACTGCACTATGTGCACACTGCCCTGCTTCTGTTGCACAGCCTGAGAATTAAAAAGGTTAAACAGCTGACAACTGTTTGGTACTTTAAAGTAAATGGGTTATTCATTGGGTAAGAAGTGAGTCCTTCCCAATTAATAAGTCCCAAAATCCTGTCTGGTTAAACTCACATTTTCAGTTTAAACTTGGACTCAACCTCTGGTAGTTATGACACAGAGCAGAAAAGCTTAACTTAGAAAAAGCGTGTAAAGTATTTAGCAGTGCCTAATGGCTTTTGCCATTTGAGCTTTGTCATTCCAGTTACAATTCCATAATTTCCTTTGTATGAACTTGAGCACCTCTAGTGGGAAGATCAGAGAGCGAGGTATGTATAACAATATTGGCAAAAAAGTCATTAAAAAAAAAAAACAATTATTGTCAGCAAGTAAATATCATTATAAAATAGAAGAAGAAGTCTTCATAAATAGTGCTTTGAGACATGTAAATAAACATTTCTAAAAAGAAACAGTATATTACCATACCAATCCTATTATTACTCAATCCTCATTTCTTCTTCCATGGACCTTCCCTGCAGATTATATATTAAGGGTTCGCACAATCAAATCCATTAACTATATATATCTAGTGCCAAAGGCCCCCATATAGTGTTCAACTTTATCAAAGAACGAGTTCCTCTTACTCGAGCCAGAGCTTTCTCCATCTCGTAAGTTTCACTTACTATAACCCACCATTCACTTATGTTGGGGAGAGTTGGAGATATCCAAGCCATGGCTATAGTTAGTCGGGCAGCAACCAATAAGATTGTAAGAAGCTGCTGCAAACCTTGACTCTCTTCTTTATAGCCCAATATAATTTCCATAACTGTAGGAGTGAAATCTACCCATGTTTGTTGCCTTATCACCTGAGCTATCTTCTGCCAAAACACTTCTAACTCTGGGCAGTTAACAAACATATGTACTGTGCCCGCAGCGGAATTGAACGAAATAAGTATAAAAACTTTGGATGTATCTAACGAAATGTCAGTATTTAATCAAGCAATCAATTAATACTTACATGGGCTCAGTCTATAATTTAGCCCGCAGGCAGAAACAAAGCAAAGACTGTATAATTTGTTCAAATGTGGAGAGAAAAAACAATCAAGTAGATGTACTGTTTGAGTATGCCTAAGACTACATCTCCCATAAACCAACAAGCAAAACATACGAGCCACTTCCTGCCTCTGAAATTCAAAAGCACATTTGCCCAGTGCCCTGTAAGCGAAGACCGTGTCACCAGCGTAAGCCCGTCACAGAAGACGAAGAAAGTAAGTAAGCTTAGAACGCTGCTGTAACTCGAGGAGAAAGACGACTAATTGCTTGTCCTTTCTATCGTAGATCATGAACCAAGCAGGATTAATTGAATGCAACAAGTTGACATCGGCAACATAAGTAAGTAAGTCACATTAGCGAAAAAAGCGGATTTGCTCAAATATGCGCCCGACGTACAAAACAGAAGTGATGCAATGTTGCACAATTTCTCCGGTTTGTTTCTAAGCATCAATCATCCCAATAAACTTGACAACACGGCACGCTGGTTTCCCGGTCTACACAAAGTTGTTACTGACGGCGTCCCACCACTGCCCATTCGTTGGGAAACCTAAACCGAAGTCGGGGGCCCCTAAACAAGTAAGCGGCCTCCGCTAATATAATTAAACGCCCATAAACAAGAAAGTTTGACAGCGGCCAATACATTAAATCAAAATAATGTCCATTTTTTCAGGTCCAAGTTTCAATTAACGAACATGCAGGCGGAAGGAACGCATTAAAAAAACAGGTACCACTAAATTAGTTAACTAAGGAATATTTAAACGGAGGGAACAAAAACACGTTAGTGAACCATATTTTTTCTTTATTTTTTCCTAATTTTTCACAGATTACACCGTGTGCTAGCCCTGATGATAATCCCTTAAACAGTCTGGGGGATTTCAAAGGCATCGGCATTTCTGTTTTATCCACAAGGGTGTATTAACTAATAACGGTCTCTGGAGAGGGCCCAGTGCACATATATATCCCCACAGAAACCTAGTGCCTAACCCGTGGATAGTTTCTCTCTTTTAGAAACAAAGCCAAGCATAGGGCGTGTTAGAGAGAGCTCAATGTGTTATTTATACACTCAATATGTATTGGTGTAATTGTTTGTAAAGTATTGATTCAGGTTTCACAACTTTCCTATGTTGTTCACTATAGGTGTTGAGTTTTTTTGTCACAGTAATTTCATTTAACAATGAGTTATGTATCTTTGAATGCCTCATTGAAAACTCAAATGAGTACAAAAAATATGTGTTAAGCTTGGCAAAATGTTAAAGCATGGTGCAGTGACTAACAACATTGCTTCATAGTCTGGTGAAATAAATAGCAGCCTCGAAAATTGGTGGCGAGGTTCTTCTTTTTTGTAAAACTATTTCACGTCCCACCTGTCCCCCTTGATGGACGTAACCCCCTTTAGATACCCAACTTTCTAAAAGTGGCATTTGCAAAGTGTAATTTGGAATCCAACTTCACCATAAGTTGGGATTTTTAATTGTGATTCCAGTGACACCAAACATGAAAAGTCTATCTCCTCACAAGTGGGAATTACACGTAAAAGACATAATAAGGTAATCCCAATATTATTCTACAGGATAGATAAGCCTGGCAGGGATGAAAAACTTATTTTGGAGTTTTTCACTATCAAGATATGTAAAACTTAAATGTACACATCCTGACTTTCAAATACATTGCACCCTGCCCTGTTGGTTAGGGAGGGCTTACCTTAAGGGTGACTTATATACATAAAAAGGGAAGGTATAGGCCTCGCAAGAGGTTTATTGTGCCAGGCCGAAGTGGCAGTGTAAATTGCACATATAGACTCTGCAATGGCAGGCTTGAGTCATAGTTAGAGGTTTACTAAAGTGGGAAGCACAGAGAGTGCCGCAGGGCCACTAGTAGCATTTAATTTACACGCCCTGGGCACATGTGATTCACTTTACTAAGGATTTATAAGTAGGACTCCTGATTTTATGGTGTTTATTTTTTTTACATTTCCGTCTGTATTTATCCATATTTATTTTGTGTTTTGTGAACAAATGATCTGATAACTTGTATATTTACATATTTATTAACAGACAAACTTGCACTCATACCGGTGCTGGCAAAAGTGGCCTTCTAATTAGAGACCTGGGGCCATATTATCAGGGAAGCTGCGGTAGTTTATCGCCGCTTTACCGGCAGGAAACTGCTGATAAAGCGGCGATAATGGGCTTGATAATATGCGATTCGAATTTCAATCGATGCCCAGGTTAGATGTGTGAACATTTAACCTGGGCTTCGATTGAAATTCGAATCGCATATTATCAAGGCCATTATCGCCGCTCTATCGGCAGTTTCCTGCCGGTAAAGCGGCGATAAACTACCGCAGCTTCCTTGATAATATGGCCCCTGGTACTTATATTTTTACAAATTAAGCACTGAATCAAACATTGATGCCTGTCAAGTTTTAGCACATGAATCAAACATTGATGCCTGTCAGGTTTTAGCACATAACCACACATAAAAAGTTAGCATAAATACATATTGAGATATTTAGTAATTTAAGCAAATCTCATCAAGCTTTGTAACTCCCCATACTGCCAATATGTACAGATATTAGCCATGCTGCCAATATGTACAGTGATTGGCCTGAAAGTCATTAATTTCAGCATAGTGAGTCACTCAAAAGAATCCAAAATATTTGTTTATTTACACTTTTAAAAATAAATACGAAGAGGAAACACAATATTGTCTGTCTGTATTGATCTGTAAAAATTAGTAAAATGAAAAACAGAGAGCCCTACTTATAAGTTCATTAAATATGGCAATTGGGTATGAGCTAATTTTACCATGTTTAGGGGAGAAAGCACTTACTAGCTTGCAGTGGTATTTCAAAGATTCTCTTTCAATGGCACTCCACCTCTGTTCCCATGGAAGTAACCTCTTACTAATGAAGGCTGCCTGTTGTTCTAGGCCCTCCTCATGCAGCTGTGCTAACACTGCCCATATGCCATGCTCTGAAGCATCTGTTTGCACGATGAATTCCTTGGAGATATCAGGGGCCGTGGACATAGGTGCTGTGCACATGGATTCCTTAAGAGAGTCAATGGCTTTCTGACAAGCCTCTGTTCAGATCACCATTTTGAGCTGCTTCTTAGAGGTCAACTCAGTTAAGGAGGTAACAATGGTGTCATAGACTTGAACACATCTTCTATAGTAGCATATGTGGCGTAGGAAGGGTTGTACTTCTGTTTGGGTTTTAGGTGGTTGCCAGGCCATGATGCTTTCCATTTTGGCCTTCACCTACCAGGTGTTCCAAATACACCACGTAGCCCAATCTGTCACTTACTGGCCTTGAGCGTCAGACTTGCCTGTTGCAGGGCCTGCAGCACTTTGTCGAGGTGATGCAGGAATTCTTCCCAGCTGGAACTGTAGACAGCAATGACGTCTAAGTAGACAGCACACAAAGCCTCCTTACCAGCTAGGACCCTGTTTACCAGCCGCTGGAAGGACATTTTCAGGCCAAAGGGCATCACCTAAAATTGGTAGTGACCCACTGAGGTTGAAAATGCTAACCTCTCTTTGGCCCCCTAAGTCAGAACTTTCTGCCAGTACCATAATACCAAATCAAAATTCAGTAGTTCACGCAGAACCGAAGTCCTTGTGTGACACCCGATGGGCAGCCTTTGGTACCAACATCAGAGGGTTGGACCAGGGACTATTAGAGGGGTCAATCACCCCTACTGCCAACATGTTGGAGACTTCTTCCTTGATGCTGGTGCCCACTCCGTCGGACAACCTGTAAATCGTGTTTTCTACAGGGGGACTGTAACCAGTGTCAACATCATGGATGCACAGATGTGTGAGTCCAGGGGTGTGGGATCCATCATGTTTCTGTGCAGGGAGGAGGTCAGGGTAAGATTCCCCCCGAGCATCCACTCCCTCATCCGTCACAAGGAACATGCTCATTTCGGACCCCTCAAAGTGAGGCTTTATATTATATATATATATATATTGATTTGTCTCTTCTCACCACAAATATCACGGCTGAAGTCACGGCACAGCAACAGGTCAGTTTATAAAAAGTTTTATTTACACACCATGTGCAAAGTTAAGCGTGCATCAAATAACGGACGGCCTATATATATGTATATAAATATATATATATTTAGAAAATTATCGGCGCATTTTCTCTGACGTAGAATTAGGAAAGCACACTGGTATCCATTACAAAGTGCTTTATTGCAGACCCCTCAACCCCCCAACAGATGCGTTTCGCCTTACGGCTTAGTCATATATATATATATATATATATATATGTATGTATATATTTATTTACACACATTCCTGTTTTTCAAGGTCATGGTTCGATTGATCCCTTTAACTCCTGTTTTTCAGGGTCATGGTTCTATTGATCCCTTTAACTTTATCCATGGTCCAGAGGAGAACCTAACTGGGCTAACCCCTATTGATTAATCTGGATAGCATGGTTATTTGTTCAGTCAGAAAGGCTGCACCAGAACTGCCATTCCATTTAGCTCTCAAGAGTTCACCATTGAGGATACTCCATTTTAGTTTATCCGGGTGACAGCTTATGGCATGAAGTAGGGTATTGCCTGCATTGGCCTTCCTAAACAGACTTGTGTGAATCTCCTTGATGACAATTTCAACCTTAGTATCAAGGAACTCCACTACCTTACTACTCATGTTGCTGCTGAGTTTGAGATTGTAGTTATTAGAATTGAGTCTCAGAATGAAGTTGCTTGCTTCAATCTCGGTGCCCTTCCAGATCACAAACAGGTCATCAATATACCTGAGCTATGGGCCACACTTTTGCAATCCTCCTCAAAGTATTTAAAATATTCTGCAAAGAGAAAGTAGGATCGCAAAATGTCAATGTTTGAATGATAGTTTTACAGTTATATGTTAGAATTGTTTGATATGCCTCAAATTTGCATCCTATAAATAGAGATTCGCCAAGTCCTGTGTTTTTGTTGAAGACTGCTGCACACATGGAGCAACAAAAGAATTGTGTACACTAGATTTTCTAAGAAGGTGATATTTCGACTAGGGTGAGAGTTGCATTATTGTTCTGCATTCACACCAAATGGTTCTGTCACCATTACTGTCAAATATGTTTTTACAGGCACTTGTGTTGAGGTTTCTTCTCTCGCAGCACAGCTGACTGAAAGCAAAGGTTATTTTCAGAGAAGCATTCCATCAAGACGGGAGTCAGAAAAAAAGATACACATTTTCTTAAGTAAGATTCAAACAGTGTGAAAGGTTGTTGCTGGGCAGATGTACAGACGGAATATGCAAGTTTTCAGAAGAACCATTAATGTTCACTGCTTTAGGACTATTTCACATTGTTCTCAAATGTTAGTCACTTCAGAACGTGAAAATAACATTGTATTTCTTGAGGGGCAAGTGAGGTTAACGTGTGAAACGCACGCCATTTACGGCACTCCCCTGTAGATTGTAGTCTTAAACGTCCTGTCCTCTCTCACTTTCACCCCTATTGTGGCCTCTCTGATGCTCTAGGTGGGAGACCTGGCGCTCTACTACACCTGTGCGCCCTCACGGGCCAGCACAGCTGCGCCAGGTGACTTCCAACTGTGCTTTGTAACACGAGACGCTGCTCTCCTTTTGAAACAACTTTACCTGTTCCCACAGAGGCCAGCTGTCAGCAACACTGTTTCACTGTTAATTATTGAAATGAAGGCTGAGAACGGAGTTGATAACTCGTGATCCGCACGTTTGAATACGTTCACAGTTCGGGCTTCCTGCCGGAGTCTTTTATGTGGTCTCCTGCCTACACCCGTCTTACCAAGAATGTTGGGTTTAACTTTGTGCTCCGGAGGAATGTGGAACATTTCTTGGGCTGGTGTTTCATAGTTGCCAGCTACCTCTTCTTGGCTAGAAATATAACACTGACGTAAAATAGCACATGTAAACACGGCAAGTGTAAGTTGAATTTAGTGTGATTTTATTGACTGTTTTTGAGGGCAATAACAACTAACCCAGTTAGGCGGTATTCAAGTGACATCATGGTACAGTGAATATTTAATTGACCTATAATTCCATTAGCCTTGGTCTTATGTAACATATGCAGTGCATTGATTTACACACACGTGATTTACAGGCAATGTATAATGTGTATGTGTGATGTAAAGCGCTCTGACATCCTTCATTGAGATGAGTGGCGGTATGCAAAAATAAATCAAAATAGTTGTATTTAAATTGTCATTTGTCTAAATACTGGGGCAGACCAATATAGTTGACATTCTTACAGTGCATACATCTCTCTTATATACGGGGACAGAACAAAGTCAAAGGCATGCCTCTCTTAAGCAGCCTTGGATTGGTAAGGTGGGCAATCAGCCACGGCCACTGATGGGCTTGTGGTTGAGGCCTGCCGGTGGGCCGGATTTTGGTGGCCTTTAAATCTCGACCACAAGGGCACAACATCAAAGGCTGTAGTTAAAACCTTTGCATAAACTGAACTGATGCACATTAAGGTTAGGTTGGCGCATGATGAGAGACAGAATGACAATGGGCTGCTCTGGCTGTCACAGCATGATGTGTGTCTGCCCTCTGACTCCCTCCAGGTGTGACTGTAGCCACAAGGAGCTGCTGATGGGAAGCCACTAGCACTTGCTTTGCAGGGAACTGGAGCAGGGACCAGGACTAGAGCTAATGGTAGGGGGTTGGTGAGGGCCAGCAAGGGGGCTCTCCAGTATTTTTTTGTCTCCCTCCCCTGCATGGAACAGACATTTCCATGCCAATTAGTCTCTGCAGTTCTCCTTTGCTGGCCATAAAACTAGATTTGAGTTCCAGCTTCAGCTCCACATCCTGTGATTCTGGGTAAATCACTATTTTACACAATCCCAAAAAAACATGATTATTATTATTATTATTATTAATGAGTTTTATATCGCGCATGGTTACCCTTGGGCATCCCAGCGCTTATCCAGAGAACACACCATAACAAAGACAGCTCATTAGGCAGGGAACAGGTAGGTCTTTAAAAGATTGCGAAATCGTAAAGTGCCAGTTTCGGAGCGCAGGGCAAGCGGAAGGGAATTCCACAGAACAGCCACGTTAACGGAGAATCTTCTACCGCCAGTCCTGGCCTTTCTTACTCTCGCGACTTGCAGGAGATGTTGGTGGTCTGAGCGAAGGGCATGGGGGGCCTTAAAGGAATGAACCATACCCCGGAGGATAGGTGGCCCTTTCCCCTGCAAGATTCTGGCGGTCTGTAATGTTATCTGGTGCTCGTGTAAAGCACACCAACGCCTCTGGGCCAATTTTGTGCTATATAAAACTGCATGTATTTGAAGAAAGGTACACTTTAAAAAAAAAAATCTTTATTTTTGCATTTACACACTTGCATCATTCCCTGTGTTGGGACCTACAAGTCATGATAGCAGTAAAACCAAAAAACACAGATACAGTTTCCCTCACTCTCTGAGCATTGGAGGGCCTCTCTTAAGTACTGTTAAAAATACATATCCAAACGTTCAGGGTGAGATGTAAAAGACAGTCTAAGTCTGTGCCATTTCCTGTTTGTCAGCAGACATCAATCAAAACATCCACATCAAACGTATAGGTCGAAAAGTAATTAAATATGAGTTCCAAGTACTTTTCATAATTCTGAGCTTCCAACATATATGTTTTCCATTGAAATGTTCATTTCTAGTTTACGTACTGGCTCTATTAGCCTTAGAATACTTTAGTTACAGCATGTTTGCTAACACTTACCGTCATGATCATAACCAAAGAGTTTATTGCAAAAGGTTATTTATGATCTGCAAATGTGGGCCGAGTCCAAACTGTTTCCCCAATCCAGCAATGTACCTGTGCTGTGTCAACAAGCTGTGTGGCTTTGTTTCCCATCCATTGCGTTTGTATCTCGGTGCGAGGCCCCAGATAGCTGCCGACCTGATACTCAAACCAAAGGAGACCCGATGGCCACTTAAATTCAGCCTTTATTTTTGGCCCAGTTGGAATTTTAAAAAACTAAGCCCCCTACCAACCTGCACATTGCTGCTCAGAACGAAAGAAGGCTAAGTGCAGGTGCTGCTGAATGTGTCCCGGTGTATGAAAATTACACCAGGACGAGATCAGAATATTTCAGTGGTGCCCAACTTCTAGGCAGGATGGACGGCATCCACCCTGTGAAAATAGTGGATGGACGCCGTCTGCCAGTGTGAATCCCCAACGTATGCCCTCATTCTAACCAAATTGTGTGCTCTACCTCCCAAGCTATAAGATACAAAAGGATGGCTAAGGTCAAATATTCCAGTTAAAAATAAATTAAAGGTGTATATTTAACCCAGAAATCATGCTACCAGCACTAGTCAAATGTTCTTTTTAAAAAAGTTGGCAGACTCATTGTGAGGACTCGTGGCCCTGTGGTGATGGAGACAACTGATAATGAGCCATGTTTGCAGTCCGACTTTTACAGCTACTTCCAGAGAATTATGGAAGCCGGACGAGAGAAATATTCTGCACCTTCATTCATCAGTTTTTTCCTCATGCAGCCACCATCCCCCTGATCTTTGACAGGTTGCCTTGACGTGCTATGCAATACAGTACTTCAGTACAGTACTTTTATTCACTTAAAGTTGATCATTGATGTTATTTTTGCTCTTACAATGTGTATTGCTGTTGGCACTTCTTTTAAGGATGTTATTTTATATCCAAATAAAGATTATTATTATTATTATTACAGTACTTCAGATCTCATCAAATGACAGAAACCTGGGATCTTGATGAGTGGGCTTAAAAACAGAGGAATGATACCTGAGAGAACGGAGAGAGAAAGTTGTAATTAGTAATGTGCTAAAGAACACTGCAAAGAGTTCTGAGTAGCACAGCGCCAAGAAGCCTCGGCATATGCCAAGCTTTAGAAGTACTTAACATAGATGATGCCACTCTGCATGCATAAAGCTCTCCTCCCTTCTGGTGAAGTCAGGGGCTGTGCTTAGCCATTTTTGGGTAATAAAATCTGTAATAAAGATGGTTTACCACTGATTAGAAAAAGAATCACTCATTTACACTACTAATAAACAGGCAATAATCAGCACCACAAATATGGACGCGAAAACTGTTAGCTAAATGTAATGGACACTTCCCAAGTGTTTCCAATCTTCTACTCTGATATTAATTTAGTCTCTTGGTATTGGGGTATTTATCACATCTCAAGTCATTCTTCTTACCTTGTCACTCAACAGTAATGCTTCAAGGTTTGAAGGCTGTTGTCAGTGGCAGGGGCGGTTCCTCCGCTATGGCGGAGGAATGTCGCCCCCCTGCTTTTAAGTAGTGCGAGAAGCAGAAGCATAAAATGATAATAAATTACAGTTTGGGGTCTGCTCTACTCACGGAGCAGGGCAGGGGAGGAATGGTTTGCTTACTCCAAAGTGCGCAATGACTGTTTGGTCGGCCCTCTTGGGCCACCCAAATTAGGCATGTGTACTTTCCCCATTGTCCATGCAGGCTGCATTACAGCCTACATGGAGACCATGCCCACGCCCTCATTCCCTGGCTGAGCATCCAACCAACCAGGATGCTCATACCAATCACAGTGCTGCACTGCAACATTGTGATTGGTCAGTGGGGCCGGCTTCCTGTTGCTCAAGTTCCAGGAGAGCATGAGCAGCGACGCGGGACCTGGAGCTAAGGTAAGTTATTTTAAAAAAAAATGTTTTACTATATGCACCCCCTCCCCACCCCTACATGAGCCACCCACCCCTAACACAACCTTTCCTCTCCCACGCAACCCTCAACCCCGCCCCCTGTGACCGCCCTCCCCACAAACCATGCTGGCCGCACCTGGTTAGTGGGTTGTCTTTTGGACGTATTTAGTCATGTATCTTCATCAGCCCCAACCTCAGCCTTTGTGTTTGAGTTATGTGCAAATTGTATAGTGATTTAGTGAGATGAAAAGTACAAGAGGAGTGAAAGGCATGGAACAAAATGCAACCTCAACTCCAAAATTTTAAGGAAAATCATGGACCTTTAAAAGCCATAGTAACAACCATTGACAAAGCCAATAGTTCTCGCTTTTGGGCCCTATCGGCTTTAAAAGGGCTTAGCAATGTGTTACTTTTTATACATTAAATTTGCTTTAGTGTAATTTTGTATTGTAATAGTATTTCACTTTACTAAGTATTGGCAAAGCCAAGAGGCTGTGGCTCGAAAAGGCTGAGCACTTGGGTTTTTCCTATGCTTGCATAGTTTATGTGAGCTGATTTTCATATAGGTGTCTGGGTAATTTTTAGTTGTCGGAAGGTGTTGATAATGTTGCATACTTATCTAATCCTTGGCCTATATCCAGTGTGCATATAGCGATGATCACATATGTACCATTTGCAATTACCAATTCGAATTATTTAGAACAAAATAATTGTTGTTACTCATTAATATCAAGCTGCTAACAGGCATTCACTCACAAAGCTAATAGGTCTAACTAGTTTCAGAGTAATGTTTGCTGCTGTGGGATTTGTCTTGATGCAAAAGCAAAAAACTCAGAAAGGCACTCCTAAATCCTGGTCAGGCAGCTTGCTTCTTAAGCACAGGATTGTAATTCACATGTTTTAAGCCACAACCTCAATTACTTATACCACACTCATTTTAAAGACCCCACCACCTTTATCATCCTACTAAAAGCACTGTAGTCCACAATAGGCTCTTACCTATAGACAGCTAAAAGTTTCGTCATAACCTAAAAATGTAGAGTTTTTCTCCACAAACTTTGATGTCTTTGGAGTCAAATCTAAAACTTGTGGAGCAGAAAGAAGAAGCAACCGTGCTGTTCCTCTGCTGAAGTCACTCTGCAGTGTCTATGGGAGGGCAGATGCCTATCTGGTGTTGTACGTCAGAGGGGAGAGTCATGGACATCTGTGAAAGAAAGTAGAGGGCTTCATCTCCTCTACTATGATACCCGAGGCCATAATTAAAGGTCATGAAGCTCATTTGTTCTCTGGTGAAGCAGATTAAAATATCAGCGGCTTTTCTGGGATTCAAGTCCAAAGGGAGAAACAATGGTGATAGACAGCATTGTGGGAGGGAATAAAAGCAATAAGGAGAGGGGTTGAATCATAGATAGGTGCAGGCCCGGACTGGCCATAGCGGGCACCGGGCAATCCCCCAGTGCGCCGCACTGGTGGGGGCCGGTTTTGGGCCCCTGGGGGGCGATTTTCTTTCAGGGCCGTGCAAAATCGTCCCTGTAACAAAATCGCCCGAAAATCGGCCCTGGCAAAGAGCTCGGCAGTACCCCCCACTGCCCCGTGGGGGGGGTGGGCAGGCGGCCGAGCACTTTGCCAGGGCCGGTTTTGGTTCTCAGTCCGGCCCTGGATAGGTGTGGGACGGGCAACAGGAGTGCAAGGGAAGCAACATAGAGGGTGGTGTGGAAGTAACCTGTGGTGCGGGTGAAGGAAGTGTCGTGTCCCACAGCCGCAGGCGCATGGGGTATCAAGCGCTGCGGCGATAATGATACTCGGGACACGGTGATTAGTTTACCGCGTGGTCCGGACTGCCCGCCGGCCACGCCTACTTTATTTTATATACCAGCGTGTTGCGTCACACGCTCGCGTGTGCGCACCTCTTGGTGCGCGGCCAACTAGACCGCTAACTTGCGGCCGCGAACATTACATTCCATGTAACCTTTATTTAAACAAAAAAGAAAACATGCACATAGCCCCTAGAGTCACAATAAATTGAAAACAGGGCCATCCGGCCAGTTACCAGTACGGTGAGTAGATAGTCCGTGATCAGCCCACAGCAAAGTCTGCGAGTCGGGAGGAGGGCGCTGGGTTCCTCCTCAGCCCATACCCCTCCGCTTCTCCCCGGGCGGGGACCCTCCGTGGAGTCGCTTGAGGGGACGCACGGGTGCCCCGGAGCTCATCTGAGGATCTGGGGGGGCTGAGCCTGGGAGTTCCGGATGGTGGGGAACTTGCCTCTCCGCCTCCGTCTTGGGCCTCACGATCACCGTCCTCTGGCCTGCTTGGCCCCTCTGGTTGGCTGGGGTTTTCCTCCTCCTGTTCCTGCTCTTGGGAGTCTGTCGTATCCGGGTGAGCTTTCTTGAAAAAGGACACATTGCGGGTGACTGTTTCAGGTCCTCGTTGAGCCGTTACCATTGTGCCAGTATGTCGCGTGACTGTCCACGGCCGGGGTTCAAATGGGAGTCGGAACTTGCTCCCCGGATATCTGTCCTTCACATATACACGGTCTCTTTCTTGGATCTCCGGCTCTTTGGCCCTTCGCCTGAAGCTGGCGTAATTATTGGATTGAGTCCTGTTGGAGAGGGTCCTTAGCGGGTCCACCTGGCTCGGGGTCCAGTTAGGGTGACTGGGGAGGGTGTCCCTAACCACTCGTCCAAGCGCCGATGGGCCTGGCGCCGCTTCGGTAGTTCGGTGCGGTGTGAGGCGGTACTCCCTTAGGAAACTGTAAATAGCTTTTTCCAGAGAGACTTCTTCTGCATGGGCTATTCTGATGACCTTGTTCAGCGTGCACATGAATCTCTCGACCTCCCCGTTGGCTTGAGGCCAGCTGGGGGTCACTTTTCGGTGATGGATTCCCCAACTCTTGAGATATTCAGTGAACTCTTGCCCTTGGAAGGGTGGTCCGTTGTCCGTTTTGACACTCTCAAAGATTCCATGCGTGGCTATGGTCTTTTCGAACTTTGCAATGACCTCCTTTGCAGTGAGGGTTGTTACGACTTCAACCTCGGTGTATTTGGTGAAATCATCAACGATGACGAGCACATATCTTCCATCTGGGAGATGCCCGAAGTCTGCACTGACACTCTCCCACGGCCTCTGCGGGTTGTCTTCAGTGATGACCGGGGGTGGTCTTTCGGGTTGTCCTGCTGCTTGGCACTATTGGCACGCCCTGACTGCTTGTTCCACCATGGTGTCCATTTCCGGGAACCACACCTTGGCTCGGAGCCTGCTCTTGGTCTTGACCATGCCTTGGTGTCCTCGATGGGCTAGCTCCACCGCTTGCCGGGTTAGACTCTCGGGCATTACGATCCGCGGACCTCTCAGCAGGCACCCCTGGTTGTCGAGCGATAGTTCTTCCTTCACTTTCAGAAGTGCTTCTAGGGAAGTCTTGGCTTGTGGTGTCTGTTTGCTCAATGAGGCTTGGACTGCCCTCCAGTCGTTGGATTGAATGGCGCTCGCCACCTGCTGTAACACCTCGTCGTCTTGAGTGGCCCCAATGATCATCTCCAGGCTCATGGGTAGGGGTCTCGACCTAGCCAGCACAACTTTCACATATTCCTCGGTCTCCGCCGCGTCCTCTTTCTCCACTAGGGTGGCAGCGCGGGGGTGCCTGGAGAGATAGTCTGCTGGGTTCGTCGCTCCCGGCTTGTACTCCACTTGGTAGTCGTATTCTTGCAGTTGGAGAATCCACTTTTCAATTCTGGGGGGGTGGCTTGGACACTGACCCTCGGAATAGTGGGATTAGAGGCTTGTGATCCGTCAACACGGAGAACGGGTGCCCGTACACATACACGTGGAAGTGTCTGCAGGCCCAAAGGATCGCAATTGCCTCCCGTTCTATCTGGGAGTATCTTTGTTCCGTGTCTGTCAAAGATCGACTGGCATAGGCGATGGGGGCCCATTCATCTTCGCCTTGACATTGTGTTAGCACAGCTCCCAGGCCGTAGGGGCTGGCATCAACCGCTATGTTGGTGGGTTTGGCCGGATCAAAGTATGACAGAGTCTTGTCTGCGGACAGCGCCGCTTTAGTGTCTCGGAACGCCGTCTCCTGTTGTTCACCCCACTGCCAGGGGGTTGCCGACTTGGTTAGTTCCCGGTGAGGGCGGGTGAGGTTTGACAAGTCGGGTATGAATCTCCCACAGAAATTCACCATTCCTAGGAAGCTCCTCACTTCCGATATATTGGAGGGGCTGGCGTATCCTGCACATCTTTCACTTTGTCGGGGTCAGGGGCTATCCCTTGGTCTGAGAATGTATAGCCGAAGAAACTGATCTTGTTCTGAAGGAACTGGCATTTCTCCCGGTGTAGTGTCAGACCTGATTCTTTGATCCTCTGTAATACGCCTCTTAGCCTCTGGTGGTGTTCTTCGATGAAATTGGCGTAGACCAGTAGGTCGTCGCTGACGTTCAAAACTCCTGGGAGCCCACTCAAAACCTCTCTGATGGTGTTCTGGAAGACCTCTGCAGCACTTGATATGCCAAAATTGAGACATCAGTAGCGTCGGAGGCCTACGTGAGTGGAGAACGTGGTGATATAGCGGGAGTCCGGGTGGAGGGGTAGCTGATGATAGCCCGATCGGAGGTCCATTTTGGAGAACCACCTTACTCCGTTTAGCTCCCCTAAGACGTCATCGATTGTGGGAGTTAGGTGCCTCTCTCTCTTGACTGCCGCGTTGGGCAAACGCATGTCCACGCATATGCAGACTTGGCCAGGTTGCTTCGGTTTGCGCGCTACCACGATTGGGGACACCCATGGGGTAGGTCCACTGACCTTTTCGATGATGCCCTGCCGTTCAAGGGCTTCCAGCTCTTCCTCGACCTTCTTCCTGAGGTGGAAGGCAATTCTTCGGTGCCGGAGTGCGACAGGCTGGATCGACTGGTCAATGTGGAGGGACACCTCCTTCCCTTTTAGGCATCCAATGCCCCGGAATGTATCCTCGAACTCCTCCAATATTGTGTCCAGTTCTTCTGTCAGCACGGCCATAGCAAAAGATATCAGTCGGAGTTCTTCTGCGGCCTGCCCGCTGATGAGCATGCCGCTGCCCTCTTTAGTGACATAGATGGTCGTCAGGACCTTCAAATCCTGGTGCTGCAGTTCAGTCCGGAAGCATCCTATCAGTGGAATCGGTGTTTTCTGCCCATACACGAATACTCTGATCTTTGCTGCTTGCAGCGGAGGTTTAGTTCTTAACTGGTTGTACACGTCCGATGCCATGAGTTCTATGGAGACTCCAGAGTCAATAGTGGCTCTCACTTCTTGGTGGTGTATCTTGATGCGACACTTCGGGAGACGCCGCTTCTTCCGCTGAGGTTGGTCGATGGCGAAGACGTAGTGGACGGGATAATCGTTAGCGTCATCGTCCATGTCCTCGCTGTCCCGACTTTCTTTTATGGTGTGGGCTGCCTCTTTCTTGGACTTGGCCGACCTGCATACCGCAGCGAAGTGGTTCATCCATCCACACGAGCTGCATCTTTTCCCCCACGCCGGGCAGTCTTGAATGCGGTGAGGTTTACCCCCGCAGTATCCGCAGTCTCTGCGCTTGTCTTGCGGCTTGTTCCCACCATATTGGCATGTCTTTGGTCTGACAACATTGACTTGTTCCGCCGTGTTGACCTGCTCCGCCTTGACTGGTCGGTGGAGAGCCGCCTCCATGTGTGACGCTCTTGCTTGTGATAGTTCTTTGGAGCGCCCCAGCTTCAGGATATCCGCTAACGGCTTCCCGACTTCCTGCAAGATCATTACTCTCAGTTTCGAGGAGTAGCACCCCTGTATTATCTGTCCCCGTATTTCCTCTTGCTCGACGCGGAAACCACATGTGCTGGCTAGTTCTTTGAGTCGGCCGTGGAAAGCATCTAGCGATTCTTCTGCTTCTTGTTTCGCTTGCCGGAAGATAAACCTTTCATAGTCTTTGCTCGCCATGGGTTCGAAATGTGCGTTCAGAGCATTGAGGAGTGTAATGTAGGTTTGGGTGTGGCTTCCACGATGGTTTCGTAAATCCTATGGATGTCTTTCCCGTCTAGATGCAGGAGCAGTGCCCTGCGGCGTTCTCTCGCTGTTCCAGCGCCTTCGAAATAGATCTGCAAGCGATCTGTCCAGTCTTTCCAGCGAGGCGCCAGGGATGCTGGGGCGCCGTCCACCACAAATGGTTCAATGGCGGGAATTTACGCCATGTTGGAACGTGGAAGGGCCTAGTTTGCGGCTTGGGTAATTTTAGTTGCAGCGCTCTGGTCCTGGCCAGACGCGGCCTTGTCCCGCGCGCTGGGGTGAGGTGGGTTGCGCGTGCCCTGATTCGTGGATCTGTCTGGGCTGCCCTCGCGCTGACACTGACCTTCCGCCTTCTTGGCTCGCTATTCGGTCGCCCTGGCCTGGGCCGCGTTGCTGGGGTAGGCCGCACACACCCCCTCCTCCTTTCCTCCTTGTTTTTCAGAGGTTCGATGGCCTCATGCCGTCATGTGTGCCGTCCGGGTACTAGCTCCGCACTCAGGGACACACACGGCCACTAGGCGGCGCTGTACGCTTTGCCGGGACATAACCGCCCGATTCTGGGGCTGCACGTGGATCTGCCGCCTTGCCGGCACATTCTGTGCAGGGCCTGCCGCTGGATGATGGTCGGGCACAGCCGTGTGCTGCCGATCGCGGCAAAACGCTGGGTGCTCAGGGGCACAGCATGGGTTCTCAGACCCTCGTCGCCATTGTCGTGTCCCACAGCCGCAGGCGCATGGGGTATTTAGCGCTGCGGCGATAATGATACTCGGGACACGGTGATTAGTTTACCACGTGGTCCGGACTGCCCGCCGGCCATGCCTACTTTATTTTATATACCAGCGCGTTGCGTCACACGCTCGCGTGTGCGCACCTCTTGGTGCGCGGCCAACTAGACCGCTAACTCGCGGCCGTGAACATTACAGGAAGTAATAGGGAGGATGCACGAAGGGAACACAACTAAAAGGAAAAGAAAGCCACTTGGAGTTCTGGGGGGGAGAAAAAAAGCGAGAGAGCGATGAGAGTAGGCCGGGGGAAAGCACACGGGCAAAACAGAAAGTGCGGAGTGGAAAGAGAAGAACACAAGGGAGACAGCTGGGAAACAAGGGCAGTTTCAGGGGGGGCTTAAACAAAACGAAAATAAGGAGTGCGTGAAAAATGAGCAGGAGAATGACACAGGTATTCTGTCCATGCTCCAAGGGAGAGAAACACAAGAAGAGGAAGGTAAGCCTACTCAAATGAAAAAGAAGCAAGCAAATGCAAATGAGAGTGACAATTAAGCACACAAATTGGCAGTCTCTAAGATCACTGTAAGCTAATGATACATCTCACATCAGACGGCGCATGTGCTGTCTAGTAGGTGAGTTTTAAAAATGACACCAACGCTTGGTCTTTAACAATCTGAAAGGCCACGACTACAAATAAAGGCATCAACTTCAGGGGGAAATTTACTATTCAAAAATTAAATGTATCTCATTGTGCTCAAATTAGACTTAGCACATTTGGTGTGAGTACACACAGGTGTGAATAGACAGTCTTCCACTAAAGTCGACTACTATAGCTCGTGTGGAGAAGGGGTTTCAAATGGCCTTTCCTGAAAGATTTAAAGAAATGCAGTAGGCAGACTAGAACCGCGGATCTATGACTGTCCCCGCCAGTATCACCAAAGAAGTGCACTCATGATTGTCCACAGAGCTGTGACCAGAGAAGTTCACCTACAGCTGTTCCCTTTGCCGCTCTGGCCTGACGATGATGTGGCCTGCCTATAACAACCGACCTCAGGCAGTGCCCAAAAACAGGCAGGAAATCAACTGTGACCTTATCTGTCCTGTGGGTCAGTTGAGACTCCAGCTACCTGTATGCCCTCTGACAGGACCTACTCTTTCAGAATCACTACCATCTCACACAACAACCTCTCAGGGCTTAAATAGATCATGCACGAAGAACGGACCCTCTCGCAGAAGAAGGAAAGATTGTGGGGCATATTATCAAGCAGCAGCGATAATTATCGCTGGCCGCGCTTACCGCGAATTTTCCTATCTCTGGAATATATCGCCATGCTATCGCTGTATTAAAAACACTTAGTACGATGGCGATTAATATTCCAGCAATATCGGGAGGAAATGGGCCAACATTGCTGGAAAACCAGTGATGTTGCAAGCAAACCTTGCTGATACGACCCTGTGGTCGTATCAGCATAATCCACCCTCAATGTCATGTATACATAGGTCTGTATTTTAGCAGATGTTAGAATCCAGAGATAATGGCCAGTTAGCGTGATTTCTTTTATCACGACGCCAGCCGGGCCATTGTTGTAAATATCGCGAAGTTTTCTTTGCGACATTTTGTCATGAAGTTTTGTCAGGCACGCCTACTTTGCATCTCATTAGCAATGTGAAATTAGGCGTGCTGGAAACGGGTGTTAAGTAAAGGGAACACGCACAAGCGTGTCCTTGATGATAATGCTATAAAATGATCACCGCTTTCCGCCTGAAAACAGATCCTAAAGTGGCGATAATTTCATCGCGGCCCCTTGATAATATGCCCCTGTGTGTGCTGCCAGTTCACTGCCGGCCCTGGCCCTGAGTTGAGAAGACTTATGAGTAGTGTGACTTTAGAGATAACTGGCTTGAGCTCTAAATGATATTAGAAGGGGTAATCTGTAACTGAGCCTTGATTCATACCTGCATAGACACTCTGACTCACAGAGAAGAGCCACCTGATTCAGAAGAGTATGAACACCCCATTAGCAAAACATTGCACACTTGCACCTAGTGCCAGTTCCCTGGGCTGCATCTATAAGATTGCTTTTATGGTATTACATTTTAAACATGTAAAACACTGGGTCTAAATGTTTAGTTCTGAGTTTGTGCACCCATCCATTCTACCTCCCTGGGAGGCCTGTGTCTGTTCACCATCACTACCAGTGAGGGTGAAGTGCTGAAGAGATTGTATGTAGCCCATGTTTGCAGAGTAATAGGAGAATAGACCCCAAGACTTAAGATGCAAACGATGCATGCTCCAATTGCTGAGCCTATTGTAGCCCCTTCTTGCCCTGTGGCTCCCACAATGGGGTCAGACAGTAATCCACAAGAAAAAACAATAGGAAGCAAGCTTGTATCCATTAATCATACAAAGTCTATCTGGAAGCATACAGTAGCCTAACTCAAATTAGAGCCAACAATCATTATTACATGCTTGGACGGTGAACGAGTAAACAGTTAGAACAGTAAAACAGACCACGGGTACGTGCACATGTTAATGGGATAAATTATTTACCAAAGATCGTTCTACAAATTGTGGTACTGAAAATTCTGGACCCGTGTTATAAACATCGTTGTATCATGACGATTTTGATATCAGCAGACCGAGAATGGCTGGTATACTATACACAAGCCTTTTCGTCATATTCGAGTGACGACTTCACCCTGAAACCAGAGGTTCCGTCCTGAACCCTCGGGTTCCATTTTGTAAACGACAGCCATTTTGTGATTGCCCTCACATAGGCCGGTGACTAAAGCCAAAAACGAGTCTGAAGGACACGTACACCTTTGCTGACTCCTGCACGACCTGGGCAAGCTGACTCCACTGCCCAAGGCCAAACCTGTTCGGTCAGTTCCTCTCCCAGTGGCCGATCGAGATAGTATCAAGGCACAACATGCCATAAACCTTTCATCACACACAAACCACTCCTAATCTTACACACACCTGTCTCTGTTCCTTACTTTATGACCTGCTTTATGAGGAGGAGGTGCCCGAATTTATTTGGGGTCCGTCGATATCTGATGAAAATGTTGGGCCTTGCCGGGTGATTTATTTTGGGTTGGACAAACTGAAAATAAGCTTGTCATCATGATTCTGCTTTCTCTTAGTAGTGAAAATATGTGAATGGTCAACTGTAAAAAAAGGAATGTTTGCCTGAAGCATAATATTTTGTATAAAAAGAGGAGAATGGCTTTGTAATTTTGAGCAGTCTCCTGAGAATATACACCGTGTTGTACTTCTAGGATACCTGTTACGGCTGCAGCCAATAAACTCGATCTTTGACTTCACCTAGAAGACTCTGTGTTTCTGTAATCTGAAACAGGAAGGACGCGAAGTCTAAGGGTGTGTTCCCTGGTACCACTGGGTTCTTAAAAACCCAGTACTTCAGTTGGCGCCCAACATGGGGCGATATCAGCGGTACCGGTCCAAGCCAGAGGTTCGTGAGGAGCTTCGTGTGAAAATTCTGGAGGAAGGCTGCCACTTCATCGACCCCTGCATGTCGACGTGGTCCGAAAGTCTTTGCTGCGAGGTTCCCCGCTTCCCGATGGCTACGAAGGACTGCTGCCCTGACTATCGCCCTGTTTTGGACCCTTGATGATTGGTAGAGCGAAACGATAGACGAGTCTTCTGGTGACGTCATCGATACCTCAGTTAAGTATAAGTGGAGCGTCTCCCAGTCCTTAGTTTGGTTCTTAGTTTGGGTATCCCCTTGGGATCTTTGATTTGGAACTTGCAAGTACCAAAGCCGAGGGACTCGTGTATTCACGAGGCTATCGTATTCGATAATCCTTTGAAGTTTGAAGCTAGACTAGAGAGCGAAGATGCCTGGTATTAGCAGACTTGGAAATTTGTTTTGTCTTGGTTGTAATAGGGATTCCCGATTGGAGGATTCGTGTCCGGTTCCTCCGATTGGAACTCCAAACTATGAGCTCTACGTGAAACACGGCATGGGCCCCATCACGTGTAATGAAGTATGGATCCGATACACCAGAAAGGATGGTGTTTTAAAATGGCCCCAATATGGTAGTTTTGACACAGAGATTTTAGATAATCTAGAGGTTAGACTCTTTAAGAAGAAAGCCCGGCCGGCGATGTTTGACTCTTTTCGCCTATGGCGTAAAGAAGCCAAACAGAAAGAAATTAAATTAGCAAAGAGAAATAAGAGAGAAAGGGGTATCTCGATAATGCAAGCTGCTACGCAGTATAAAGATAACGAAGAAGAACAGGCAAGTGAGCAGTTGCACAGGCAACGTAAAATGGCGATTGATAAATGTTATCCAGTTTTGCCGCCTCATCAGCAAGATGCAGCAAAGGGACTTGAAAAAGATCCCATAATGTCACACTTATTGAGTTCGCCACCCCCCTATGCGCAGAGTGCTACAGCACCTCCACAACCTTTAGTTGTGCAACCTCCGGTTGTTTTGCCTCAAGTTCTTCCACAGCCCCCAGCTCCTCTTCAGCTGGCTCCTATTCCCCTGGCGCAGCCTCCTCAAAGGCAGCCGACTTTGCTACCTGCTCTACCTGTACTTCCTACGATCTTGCCTACTACATCAACTACCTTTTCTGGTATTTTTCCTGATACTACATCTGCTCCTGCATCTACGCCTGCCTTGCCTCACCCTGTTTTTCCTCCCGTTCTCTCGTCGACTTCTCCCTCTGTTCGACAAAGAATGACCGATACAGTTGCTAGTCTTCTATATCCTCTTTTTGGAGCAACAAGTATGACCCCTGTTTCAACGCGTAAACAGTTGCGTAGTCAACTGCCTGACTCTAGAGAGCAGGAAACATTGAATTATTTGGCACATAAATGGGTTACCGACCCGACAAGATATGAGCTAGAGACTGTTATGGATGTCTTCCCTCAGTGGGAAGCACCAAAGCAGAGATACGTTTTTGAGAAAATGTGTACTTTTCTTTGTGAGGATTTAGAGGAAAATGATTTGGAGCCCAATCCGCCTGAGTTATGTCGTATACAGTTCGAGTTTGCAAAGGGCACGATTGTAGGTTCCGATGTTAAGAAAGCAGTTGCGACATTGTTATCGTTTAGGAGCGAAGCTATTTCCCAACAGTTATTTGAGCCTGATCTTTCTGTTAAAAGAAAAGGGAAACAATATCCAATGAGAAAGGTTCCCCCAGTTTGGAAAGAAGGGGATCTAGCAGCTAATCCACCTGTTCAGCCTCACTTTCAGCGTGTTTGGGTACATGTTCCATGGAAGCGAGCTGAAGTATTGGCCCTTAAACAGACTTTACCTGACCCCCGTAAAAATCCTGCAGGGTATTACAAGGAATTATCACAGACTGCAGGCTCATGCATTATGAATTTGGCTGACATAGACATGTTGTTTGGAAATGTGGTTCCACAGCCTTTATGGGGTTTAATTCGTCATACAGATCATGCGCAAGAATTAGGCGACACATGGGCTAATATTGGTGCTGGAGACGACAGACAGGTTGGTGGTGCTAAACCTGAGCCTTTAGTAGCAGAACTCCCTGGTAAAATAGTTACTTAAATGAAGACTTTAATGCCTGCGATGCGTGTGAATTGGGACAAATTGTCTGCGTGTAAGCAGAAGAAAGATGAAACAGTGTCTGATTTCTTCACCAGGTTTGAAGAAACGTTTATCGACCACAGTGGTCAAGATATGAGTACAGAAGGTGGTCAACGGTTGTTCGTTGACAAGTTTGCGCATAATGTGTTACCTGAGTTATGTAAGAAATTAAAGGATTCAGAAAGTTCTTGGGCCGTTTCCTCTTCCGCACAGATATTGGCTACTGCACAGTATTACGAAAATCGAGATAAAGATGAGAAGGATAGAGCAGACAAGAAAACTAAAGAGTAAAAAACGAAGGTTCTTTTACAGCAGGCGTATCCGCCTCGTGGTGGTCAGAGTAACTATCAACAACCTCAACAGTTTCAGAGGAACTCGCAAAGGTTTGAGTATCCTCAACAGCGTGTTCCTGCAGGTCCCAATCAGTGTTCATATTGTAAGGAAGAGGGTCATTTCAAGTATAGTTGTCCTATTTTGTTACAGCGTATGAATGGTACCTCCGGTGCAAGAGGTCGAGGTGTTCAACAACCTCCTAGAGGTAGAGGAGGTGGAAATTTCCCCCAGAACGGGCGTTCTTTTCCGCCACAGAATTCAATGAATAGTTTTGACCAGCAGAACAATGTGTCTGGTAGGACGGCTCAGTACTATGCTGATGACTACTATGCAGAAGATGAGAATATGGAAGGTAATGATTGCTAGGACAGCCATAGACAAAGAGAGGGAGTTGTTTCAGTTCCAGTAGATCAGAGTGGACCTTACGTTGAGGTGATTACATCAGGTGTGTCAGAGCCTTTTCTGTTGGATACTGGTGCTACAAAGAGTTCTATAATGCACTCTAAACTCCCTGGAGCACCTTTGTCTGGCGAAACAAATGTTTCAGTAGGTTTTTCTGGCGCCCCGGTTAGGAACCCGATTTCTAGTCCTATGTCCCTTTCTGTTGGACCTTGCGAATTCGAAGCACCCCTTATTCTGACAACAGGTTGTGGCGAGAACTTGTTGGGATTAGATCTGTTGAAAAGATTGTATGCGACTTTGTATTGTTCTCCTTCAGGAGTGCAGCTTACACTAGGTAGGAAAGTAGTCTCCCCAATGTATTTGTCGAGGGATAAAATTCCAACAGATTTGTCGTTTCTTCCTGATATTCTTTGGGCTACTGGTCCTAATGATGTGGGTCTTTTGGAAATACCGCCATATGTTGTGACATTGAAAGCCAATGTGAAAATGCCACGCATTCCCCAATACAAGATCTCTAGTGAAGGTGAAAAAGCGTTACTAGCGATCATTTATGATTTGATTGAAAAAGATGTAATTGAAGAGACAAGAGGCAACGTTTGCAATAGTCCTGTTTTGCCTGTTTTGAAGCGTACTGACCCTTCTCAGCCACCCGTTTACAGATTTGTGATTGATCTTAGAGAAGTGAACAAAATCGTTGTGCCACAATTTCCAGTTGTTCCTGATATCACTGCCCTATTGACTATGATTCCAGCTTCCGCGACTTGGTTCTCGGTGATTGACTTGAAGAATGCCTTCTTCAGCATCCCGATTGCCGAAGAGAGTAGGGATATTTTCGGCTTCAGTTTAGGAGGTCAAAGCTTCCGCTTCAAACGCGCTCCCCAGGGCTACTGTGAAAGCCCATCAATATATAGTCAAGCTTTAAAAACACAGCTTGATACGATTGTTTTACCTGATGGTGCTACACTTATTCAGTACGTTGATGATTTGCTTGTTGCTGCAGATACTGAGGAAATCTGCAAAGAAGCCACATTGTCGGTGTTGCGTCATTTGTCTGAGTTACACCACGAAGTGTCCCTTTCAAAATTGCAATATTGTCGACAAGAAGTGACCTACTTAGGTCATCTCTTATCGAAGGAGGGAAGGAAACTGACCCCAGAAAGAATTCAGGCAATTGCAAAATTAAGTGTGCCAAGGACACAGAGAGAAGTGCGCGCTTTCTTGGGCATTACATCCTATTGCAGACAATGGATACCAAATTTTTCTCTGCTGGCCAAACCTTTGGTAGCATTGACTTGTAAAGACACACCGAATCCCCTTCCATGGTCTGAAGATTGTCAGAAAAGTTTTTCCAAATTGCGTGATGCATTGTGTTCGGCTCCTGTGTTGGGTACCCCCGACTACAGTAAGCCTTTTACACTGTATGTCCATGAAAAAGAAGGTTGTGCATTGTCAGTGTTGACACAGTCTTTTGGGGACAAGCAACGTCCATGTGCGTATTTTTCGTCGACTTTAGACCCGGTAGCTAGGGCGTTGCCGAGTTGCTTGAGAGCCACAGCGGCAGCAGCTGTTTCTATTCGGCAGTCTGCTGGTTTAGTGATGAATAATACGTTGATTGTAATGGTTCCACATGCAGTGGACATTTTGTTAAACAGGACCAAGACACAGCACTTAACTAGTGCTCGATTGTCAGGTTATGAGTTGACACTTTTAGCGAGTCATGTACACATAAAGAGATGGAACACGTTGAATCCAGCTACGTTGTTGCCGATTGTAGCAGAGACAGATGCTTCTGAACAGCATGATTATTTTCTCAGAACAGAAGAAGAAACGAAAGGGAGAATAGATCTTCAGGACACTCCTCTTGTGAAGTGTGATGGTACCTTATGGGTGGATGGTTCATGCTTTAAGCTTCCGAATGGTGATACGACTGCGGCATATGCTGTTACGACTTTGCATACGATTGTTGAAGCTGCACGTATCCCACATAAATCAGCTCAAGCAGCAGAGTTGATTGCACTTACAAGAGCGTGTGTGTTATCCAAAGGAATGAAAGTGACCATATATACTGACAGCCAGTATGCATTCGGTGTGGCCCACAGTTTTGGATGATTGTGGAAAGAACGTGGGTTTCTGACTTCGCATGGAGCTAAGATACAGCATGGTCAGTTGGTGAATGAACTTCTCGAGTCACTTACTTTGCCGTTGCAAGTTGCGATTGTGAAATGCAGTGCGCACAAAAAGGTTACTGATGATGTTGGTCGTGGAAATGCATTTGCTGATGAAGTCGCAAAAGAAACAGCAAGGGATGTGATGAGTCGAATGTATGTTGCAGGCCCTGCAAGATGGGTTGGTGACGTTGGAATGTGTGAAGACACGATAGAGAGTGTGAAGTCTATTCAAGCTGAAGCTACAGAGAAAGAGTTGAATGTGTGGAGAGAGAGTATGGGTAAAATGGATACGAATGGTTGTTGGGTTGAATTGTCAGAGCATAAGAGATGGTTGTTACCCGATGCGTATGTGCTTGCAGTGGTTACAATGGCTCATAGAATGGCTCATATCAGTGTGAAAGGGATTTGTAAGTTGTTGGCTCCAGTATGGCAAAATGCTGGAATTCCCAGGTGTGCATAAGAATGTGGTCAAGAATTGTATGGTGTGTCTGAAATACAATCCTGGTAGGGGAACCCCAACTCCAGCTGGTCATTTTGCGCCTCCAACGTATCCGTTCAAGGCTTTGCGGCTAGATTTCATCCACATGGAAAGGTGCAACAATTTGAAATACATACTCGTTGTTGTTTGTGCCTTTTCGAGATGGGTAGAAGCATATCCCCTGAAAGACAACACTGCCTTATCCACAGCTAAAGCCCTTGTCAAAGAATTTTTCCCTAGGTTTGGAATGCCGAGAATGGTCTGGAGTGACAATGGGAGTGAATTTGTAGGACGAGTGATGAAGAAAGTATGTGAAGGGCTAGGTATCCAACAGAAATTCCACGCTGCAAATCACCCCCAATCAGCTGGACTAGTAGAATGCTACAATGGCACACTAAAACTAAAATTGGCCAAAATTCAAGCGAGCTCTGGTCTTAAATGGCCTGACGCTCTGCCATTAGCACTCCTATCAACAAGAATGACTGTGCATTCGCGAGTGGGACTTAGTCCCTATGAAATCGTGTTCGGCCGTCCGGCCAACACATGGGGAGTGCCTAGGCCGACAAAATTCAGTGAGATCGAACACCCTGTACTGCTTGATTATCTGTATGAATTGACGGCTAAATTGTGTGTTTTACACCAACAGGTTCACGATACTCTGCCTCAGGTCTCTGAAGCTCCAGGACACCCTATCAATCCTGGTTCGTGGGTCCTGGTGAAAAATTTCCAGCGGACAAAGAATGATCAGCCCCGCTGGACCGGCCCTCACCTAGTCCTTCTCTCAACAAGATCAGCCGTTCGAGTGGCAGGAAAGAAAAACTGGATCCACGGCGTACACTGCAAGAGGGTCCCTTTGCCTCTGCCGTACGACCGGTGGGTCCAGGAGGGTGTTGCTGACTCTGAGACTGAGACTGTGCCTCGTTTTCTGCCTTTCAGCGATGCACGTGTAAAAGGAACAATTTCTGAACGAGAAAGTGACAATCTTTTGCAAGAAGCTGTGCCACCGTCAATTCGATTGGACACTACCGAGCCTGAACTCCTGTTTCAGGGTCAGACATTACCTAGAAAAAGACGTTATACCTGAGGCCGAGAACTATGGACAAATAAAAAGATTTTTTTTTCCCTTTACCTTTTTTAAAAAAAAGTGCAGCTCTCTCATCTGAGAAACTTTTTTATTTTTGTTTTTCGAACCACCATCCGGGTTCAGCTGTAGGGTCGCGGTTGCCAACGTCTTTGGAGTGCAGCCGAAGACGTTAGGTCGACGGTTCTGGTTGGTCTAAGGGAGTTGCCCTGGACTGACAGAAGCATTCCTTAGCATCGAACACCCTACCATCGCGAGCAGCAATTAGAGAGGATGGAGTTTTTCGAGATGGAGAGATCTGCCAAGGAAATTAACTTCAAAGCTAAAATATGTAGAATGATGACCAAGAAACGTTTTTTGATATTATGCATTTTCATGTTGTTCAGTGCAATGATGTTTTTAATAGGATATGTTTTATTCTCTTTTCAAGTGACATTTGCACCCACTATACAGCCCATACCTCCTTCTACTGCCTCCCCACATTCTTTTCGCCCTCTTCCTGAACATGAATCCTCTAGGAGATTAGAGTTTATCAATAACTCCTTCGTTCAGCTTTTACACCAACACCAATTAGTAGTGAACACAACTAACTGTTGGGTGTGTGGTCTTATGCCTCATACAACTGAAAAAGGTATCCCTTACTTGGTCCTGCCTTTCAGCCATAATGGTTCTGTGTGGGCATACAGAACGATGTTCATTTATGCACATAAAGTCCACCCCCTACGTTCTGTAAAAGACAATCCAAAGAATAGTGCTCTAGTTAAGGGTATAGTAGATATGATTAGGGAAGATACTTCCTATGAGACTATCCCGAGAAATGAGACACTAGCATATATTGGATGGAACGTGACCGGATATGGAGTTACTCTGAGTGAGAACCAGCGAGCAAAGAGATCCTCCCCGACATGGATTGTACCCCATCAGGGTCACCTATGTCTGCAAGGTAATGGCAAGAATCCCAGCGCTCAGTTAGGGAAGAGCATCTGCACTGAGACATATGTTTTTGCGTCTCAGACTTCCCCTTCGTTCTTAGCAGCTAGGGGTACCTATTTCATCTGCCATGATAGAGCCTATACATGGTTGCCCCCTGACTTTTCGGGCACATGTTTTGTTTCGTTCCTGTTGCCTCCCACCTACACAGCTGCGGCAGATTACCATAAGACAAGGATAGTTAGAGGTGTCTTCAGTAAAGAAGACACTGCAGGACAAGAATTTGGAGACTTCTCTAAGGGTTTTCTGCAGTTTTGGGGACCCATGGTTAACAGCAGGAACATAAGGCAATTGACGAGGGTGGTTGAATCCACCGTAGTTGAAACTGCCGGTGCCCTTAGTAACTTGACTGCTGAGCTCCAGTCGGATCGCCTTATGACTCTTCAGAATAGGGTCGCGTTAGACGTCATACTTGCAGACCGAGGTGGGGTATGTAAAGTGATCCAATCGAGTTGCTGCGTTTTCATTCCAGATAACGCTCCAACAGTGTACCAGGCCATTTCCAAACTGCATAAGATTTCCGAATCTATTCATGTGAACAAAGGAGATTGGTCGTTGATAGGATGGTTCTGGGAACTGTTATCCGCCTGGGGATGGAAGATTCTGATGGTCATTGGGATGATCTTAGCCATTATTTTCCTGTTCTGTCTGTGCGTACAGTGTGCTCCTGCTATATGTGGCCTCTGAGCTACATCGTGTGTAAGGAAACCTGTATCGAGGGACGAGCTAAGTAATAGGATGATGCTACAGCAACATCTCAATGACTTTATGAATATAGACCTGGACTCAGATTAGCGTGAGTATAGGTTATTGCCTATGTAAGGGCAAAAGGAGGTTCTGTGGTACTGAAAATTCTGGACCCGTGTTATAAACATCGTTGTATCATGACGATTTTGATATCAGCAGACTGAGAATGGCTAGTATACTATGCACAAGCATTTTCGTCATATTCGAGTGACGACTTCACCCTGAAACCAGAGGTTCCGTCCTGAACCCTCGGGTTCCATTTTGTGAACGACAACCATTTTGTGATTGCCCTCACATAGGCCGGTGACTAAAGCCAAAAACGAGTCTGAAGGACACGTACACCTTTGCTGACTCCTGCACGACCTGGGCAAGCTGACTCCACTGCCCAAGGCCAAACCTGTTCGATCAGTTCCTCTCCCAGTGGCCGATCGAGATAGTATCAAGGCACAACATGCCATAAACCTTTCATCACACACAAACCACTCCTAATCTTACACACACCTGTCTCTGTTCCTTACTTTATGACCTGCTTTATGAGGAGGAGGTGCCCGAATTTATTAGGGGTCCGTCGATATCTGATGAAAATGTTGGTCCTTGCCGGGTGATTTATTGTGGGTTGGACAAACTGAAAATAAGCTTGTCATCATGATTCTGCTTTCTCTTTGTAGTGAAAATATGTGAATGGTCAACTGTAAAATAAGGAATGTTTGCCTGAAGCATAATATTTTGTATAGAAAGAGAAGACTGGCTTTGTAATTTTGAGCAGTCTCCTGAGACTATACACCGTGTTGTACTTCTAGGATACCTGTTACGGCTGCTGCAATAAACTCGATCTTTGACTTCACCTATAAGACTCTGTGTTTCTGTAGTCTGAAACAGGAAGGACTCGAAGTCTAAGGGTGTGCTTCCTGGCACCACTGGGTTCTTAAAAACCCAGTACTTCAAAATCCGGCACTGAACACTGGAGGAGACCTCAGTGACTAAAGGGAAAAAAACACCTTATTTAATGCTTCTTTCACCTAAATTTTGTTTTTCTATAAATTATATGTACATGATCATCTTTAAAATATAGACCAGCCCCCAGCATATTTTTTTTATTAATTTTGACTGAAATCTATGGAAGTTAATAAACAGTTCTACAATGGAGTTAAGTTATCCTGTCCCAACTTTAGAAGTAAACAAACTGCTGACAGGCAATGGGGTGATACCATCCAAATACTTAAATCTCTCTCTACCATTAACATCCAATTTAGAGAAAGCATCATCCCTAATCATAGGCTTCAAACTCGAAAATAGTAAACATATTGCAAGCCTTGTAAATTAGCATACCTTGCAAATGAACATGCTCTTCTTCCATCCAAATCTGCACCGGCCTAACTACTGTATACCAATCCCACTAAATAAATAGAAAGTCGAAAAGTAACAACAAATGTATCACTCTATTTACCACTGAGAGACATGAACACTCAAACTGCCAAAAATAACTTATAGGTCCCATGTTCTGCTGCCCCTCGCCCTGAATGCATGCTGCTAGAAGACGATGATGCTTCAGGGATACAAACGCTAATAAAGGTAGCATTAGCCTAGCCAATAGATCTCTCTTATTGTTTTTGTCAAAGCATACCTTGGCTTTGCAATAATTTTGCCAAAGCTGTTCTGCAGTGGCAACAAGAACAAATGCTTGTTTGCGATGCGCAACAGCAGGGTACTGGTGGCGCCCTGTGTGACAATGTTTGTTGGTGCCCCCCCCCCCCCAATGACCACCTCGCCATGGATTCCCTCACTTCCACCATTTGATAATGCCCCCAAGTCTCCATAACCACTGTCTCTTAGATTAATTTAGTTTTATAGAGCCACTCATACCAGTTTAAGGTGTCAGAACACTTTACATCACACATACATTGCACTGAGACAATCATAGGTGTGTAAATCACTGTATAAGAAATGTTAGATAAGACACAGGCCTACAAGATGTAGGAGTCACGTGTCATTCATACTGGTAGGCTCTATGGTTTAAGAGTTCTTGGTCTGGAAAAGCACAAATTCAGACTTTAAAATGTAACACCATTGTTAGGGGTTGTAATATATTTCTTGCAGTTTGCATGCAGCTCTTTGACGACAATTAGTAGCTCACTGCTCTATATTATGATTTTAACTTTTAAACATGCAAGTAACAAAAGGATCTCTCTGACAAATGCAATAACTGATTGACCTATTTATATTATATGCACTTTGTGATCTGAATGGGACACATTATGTGCAGCAGGCATATTAACCCTCTGCACTAGGCATATTAACCCTTTCCACCACCAGACAAAGCTCCGGTCTCTCTCCAGAAAGAACATTAATCACCGCAGTTGTCTTGACATTTTTATTGATGCTTAAAAACTACTGGGACAAGGAATGTGGCATCAGGTGCTTTTAGAACAATAAACACGATGCCCCCACCCCAAGTCAGCGCCCAGTGCGGTGGCACCGATCCCACCGCCCTAGAGCTGGCCCTGCTTAACAGCACTGTAAAAAGAAAAATCATGTGCTCATGCACGTACATTAGCATACATATGCATGTATGTGTCATGACGTTGCCGGAGTGTGACGATATATAAATGTGCATTCTTCACCGTGCATGTGTACCTATGGCATGATGCTGCCATTTTGCTTCATTTTTAGGTCATGCCTAGCAGCGCATAATCTGCTATGCAAAGCATTCTGTATCTACTCTGTGGGCTTAAACCACACCCACCGCTTTCCATTTGTTCTGTCTGTCAAAATTGCTTTCTTTTTATGGGTGTAACGTTGCTCATTGTCCAATCTTTGGCTGTGTTTTATCTTTCGTGGCTACTGCCCTTGTTACATGTCCCCTTACTCTTGATTTTATTTATTGTTTGTTTGGCACACACTTTCTTTCATTGAATGGTCATGCACTGTTTATTGCTTGCCTGCAGCCGCTCGCGTTCCCATTGCAAGCCAACATTCTATGGTTTTTTTTGCATGCAAGCTTCATCTTTAAAAATGGCGGCTGCACGCCTTCCTTTTGTTCTGCACGGCTCGTCCACATTTTTTTACAACCCTGTGAGCTGCGGTGAGGGAGGATGCAGTGTGAGGTATCGCTCTGGACTGCCAGTGTCTCTCAGCATGGCCACAGGGCTCCCGTAACTGCTTACACAGTCTGCTGCCTTCCGGGAATGTCCTCTTCCAGTTAAACACAGAATGTGGAGGAGGAGCAACACACATGGGCTACATACTGAGAATACCATGTCCTTGTAGCAGCTTTCTAGTAGCATTAAACCTGTGCTGTGCCTATTAGCACTAGTCCCATAGAACTGACCTTACTGACATCACTGTCCTTAAAAAAAATGGCTATATAAGCTCTGTGTTGTTGGCACAACTCCTATTAACATATAGGCTGGTGAGCTCTTCCACCTGAAAATTCCTCTCCTGCCAGGAATGCAACTTATAAGCCAGCTCCTCAACCCGGGGGCTGCCCGCAGAGGCAACTGAACCGCGACCTCCCCTTCCCTGCACAATGTGTTGATCTCGGGTGGTGGCATGGTCAGTGGTGCTTTGGGATGCGCTTTAAGTGAGTAAGATTCCCCACCATATCACAAAGCTATGTACTCTGCACAACCCCTGCTTACGAACAACACGCTTTTGCGCCAGACTTTCTATTCTTTAGTTGTCTTTGTTTACTGCTCCCCCACCATTAACAAAACAACCATGGAATTCTTTATTGGCATGAACGGCCGAGCATGTATTGCCAATGCTTTGTTTGCAATGAATTCTTTGAATTTGAGACATCATTTCTCCTTTATCTACTCAAGTGTGTTCTGAGAGACTGCTGTGTAATCAATATATTATGTAAAGCTTTGCTGGTTGGACAAAAGGATTGGCAACATTGAATTGTAGAACTTGCATAGTTCGTCATTTCCACTAGGAGGATGCTAAGCACTCCGATGCACATCTGCTCTTGGGCGCTCACTTTGGGGTGCATTTTCTACAGGGTGCTTGTTGTAGTTAGATGTATGGTGGGGTGAGCAAATTTGTGCATACAGTGAAGTGGTACCTGTGCAGAAGGTATTGTAGGAAACATTTGAGAATAGTTCCATATCTCAGGCTTCCAAACTTTCAATGAGCTTCTGCAAGTCTTTTGAAGGAAGGGTTCATTGAGAATTAGGCTGACCTATAGTGAAATGATCTATGTCAGAAGACATAGAATGACGTTGGATCCCAATGTCTTTGAAACACAGTAAATGTGACAAGAAAAATACTGAAATTAAAGTCCTCTTTGATTTATTGTTTGAACTTTCATAACCCACCAAATATTGGCTTGCGACCCAGCCATAGTTTAGGAAACTCTGTCCTTGGGTCTGTAGGCTGTATGGGGCCACATTCCAGACCACATATTCTAGTATCACTGACTCTACCTCCAAGCTGATGCCCCCTGGCCCCTGTCTCTATTACTTGGAGCTCATTCAATGTGACGATAATTTGCTGCATGGCTAAACACTTATAAGGTATCAAAGGCAAGAACTATTGGCTTTGCCGCCAATGTTTGTTTTATTCTCTGTTTCAAAATGCCCAATGACCATGACGGAGCACATATAGAAACAAAAATTGCATAAAATGTGCTCAAAAGCTCCTTTGTATGATTGGAAGAGGACGAGCAGCAATTTCAGCTACCAAGCCCATCAACAACAAAAAAAGGAAAAAATGAACGGGGGAGTCGAGTGGAGGAGAAACAGAAAAGTGAGTGGGTAGGTTATGAACACTGGAGTGGGGGCAGGGAGCAATGATGAGTGGGAGGCTGGAGGGAGCAAATGAGGAACTTTGGGAAGTTGGAGGAGGGGCTGAAAAATTAAATAAAAAAAGACATGCTGGGAGCGCTGGTGAAAGAAACAGATGACCTGGGAGGAGGACATGGAGAGCCTGTGGTTGGTGTAGGGATTGGAGGGGGGAGCCACAAAAGAGGAACAAAACACGTGCACTCCACTGGACTTCTAAAAACAAAAACAAAAGAAAAAGTAGTTCCCTGAAAGTGAACAGTGGAAGTGTGAAAGCTATCCAATCAAACGGAAGGTTAAGAAGCTAAGCTCCAGGGGAGGAAGAGGGAGCAAAGCCACTGACTAAAATGCAAGCAAATGAGAGTGAAAAGAAAGTCAGCCAACGGTAGGTTAAACCCTACTCTAACTATTAGTATTGTCACTGTAGGCCGTCGACAACAGACAGCAAGAAGCTATCTAGAGGCAAGACCTAATAAAGAAAATCTAAGGTCACAACCTCCGTAAAATTAATTCCAGGACTACTGATGCTGTGCAGCTTGCAAAAATCAAATTGTAAATGTCTCTTAAAGTGTACATTTTCTCTTTTTAAATGTTATGATGTTAAACCAACGTATATTTTTTCTAAATAACTGTTTTATAAATAGAGGGAAATAACACTACATTTTTTATAATATACTTCATTGTTAAAAAATACACCTGAATATAACGTTTTTGTATCATACTTTGTGATTGTATAACTGTTTTAGATTTTCTGAGGTCTGAATTCAAGATATTTTGAGGACTTGCCATATTGTGCATTAGCAATGTAGTACTTGGAATGTCCTTAAGTGAAAGACAGCAACAGCACTCCTCAAAGTGTTGAGACTGGGTTATGTCATTGAACTCTCAAAATGCATCAGTATGCATCCTTAGCAGGTCGAAAACAGGGACCACATTACAAAGGATCTTCAACCTCTCTAATTCTTTTATTTCCCTCTTTTCAATTATGTTGAATTTAGGCGCCTCAGGCTTTCTATCATGGAGGCCCAATCTTCTTGATAAAAAAACTTTACCATTATCACCTTGATAGCAGTGCTTAATTTGTAAAAAAAAAAAATGAAGTGCCAGGGCCCTTCTCGGAAGGCCACTGCAGCTTGCACCAACATTGCCTCTGCCAGTGCTGCCAATGACATTACCAACATGACACCTAATCATCTCACCATCTCACTCCTACAAGTGTGACAATTCAGACTTTTTTTTAAGTCACACAAGGCTATAATCGCGTGAGAGGCTGGTATTATTCATTTTCAATGTATATTGTCTTAATAAACACCGTTGTTGTGCTCATCTCAAAGTTAGAGACAGTTCAACCATGTGGCAGAGCGGGTGCAGACATTTAGGTGCCCGTGCTGAGCACTGGAAACCACTGGCTCAAATTAAGCACTGAATTAGAAACTAATATCTACTAAAACAGGTCTGATCAAAGGCCTCTCTTTCTGCAAATCCATACCTTCAGCGTGCTTACAAATCAACCCTGGAATGTGTTACAGAAACTTCTTTGCATTTTCAGTGATCCTACTCTCAAGCACTATTTGAAAATACACCGAGCTCCTGTCAAAATATAGTATATTCCCCTTCACAGAACAATTTAGCATATTTCAGACCCTCATTAGACTTAGGATCTGATTACAATTACTCCAAAGAAACAGTAGGAATGTATTGCACCTGATAAAATCTGCCACCCTGGGAACAGAAATGTATTGCACCTATTCTGACTATTTAGGGAATAACGTTGATGTATATGGCACTTACAGCAGCAAATTCTTCATGTCCATGAATACCGGGGCATTTGCATTTGTTCCATTTTATCCAAGTTTGCCTTACCAAACTTTAACGAGGGGTGCGAACTTTATTGCACCCTTTACTGACTGGCTCTTTTGGACTGGCCTGTCAGGTACTGTGGCACTGCCATATGGGCCGTCTTAAAAGGGCTGGTATGTTGGCTGTTTCTTTTGGTCCCCTCATGGGCCATGCGACCCCAAAGCCAGCCTACACACCGGCTCTCTCAAGCTAGCCCATCTGGCAGTGTCAGAGTGCCAGACAGGCCAGACAAACACCGATTACCTGGTGTATTAAACATTGAATTATTGATAACAACACTTGCTATGCAAACAGCTGTTTCCACAAAGATCGCAGTTTTACAGGCCAGTTGTATTCAGTCCACTGACTCTTGTCAGTGAAATTGCTCTCCCACCCTCGCAGCTCCACCATTAAGTGAGGTGCCCCTGCCCCTGCACTCTTGAGTGTTGGTGATCGAGACCCTCCTCCACCCGCAGGTTTCCCTGCGCCTCATCCCTGGTGGTCTAGTGGACCTCTGTCTCCTTTCTTTCTTTCTGCTCCTTCACTCGTTTTTCTCCCCTTTCTATCTTTCACCTTTCTGCACCTCTGCTCTTTTGCGCCTTATTTCTGCCCATTTCCCTTTCTCTCCCTCTGCTCCTTCACTCGTTTTCACTCGTTTTTTTCCCCTTTCTATCTTTCACCTTTCTGCACCTCTGCTCTTTTGTGCCTTATTTCTGCCCATTTTCCCTTTCTCTCCCTCTGCTCCTTCACTCGTTTTCACTCGTTTTTTACCCTTTCTATCTTTCACCTTTCTGCTCTTTTCTGCATCTCTGCTCTTCTGTGCCTTATTTCTGCTTATTTTCCCTTTTTTCTTTATCCCTTCTTTCCTCCCTTTACCTTTCCCCGCCGCTGCTGCCCCCCGGCCCCTCCTCCCCCAGCACGACCAGCCCAATCCAGCTCCCCTCCCCGCTCCCGCCTCCCAGCTGTCCAGCCCTCCCCGACCACTACTTAATGGCGGCCACTGCGGGGACAGGCGAGCAAGACCACTGACTCATTGTCAGTGAAATTGCTCTCCCACCCTCGCAGCTCCACCATTAGGTGAGGTGCCCCTGCCCCTGCACTCTTGAGTGTTGGTGATCGAGGCCCTCCTCCACCCGCAGGTTTCCCTGCGCCTCATCCCTGGTGGTCCAGTGGACCTCTGTCTCCTTTCTTTCTTTCTGCTCCTTCACTCGTTTTTCTCCCCTTTCTATCTATCACCTTTCTGCACCTCTGCTCTTTTGCGCCTTATTTCTGCCCATTTCCCTTTCTCTCCCTCTGCTCCTTCACTCGTTTTCACTCGTTTTTTAGGTCTCGCCTGTCGATGCGCATGCGCATCGAGCAAGCGAGACTATGGGGGCTTATCCACTCTTTATCCACTGCAAGGAATCGTGGCGATTCCTTGCAGTGCCCGTGACTTTTAAGCTCAATGCGCATGCGCATTGAGCTTAAAAGCGCGTGCACGTCCGTCTTGTTTTACCCGCTCCGCCCCCTCCCCTTCCCGCCGTGTCGCATTTCTCCTCCCCCTCCCCTCTCTTCCCTCCGTCTCGTTTGTTTAATTTAACCCGCTCCGTCCCCTCCCCTTCCCGCCGTGTCGCATTTCTCCTCCCCCCTCCCCTCTCTTCCCTCCGTCTCGTTTGTTTATTTTACCCGCTCCGCCCCCTCCCGAGTTAGCCCACTGCTCTCTTCCCAGCTCTGAAGATCATCCTCGGCAAAAGAGCCGCCGACCCGCAGCCAGCATCAATGCGGTACAGACCTAGGACTATGCTGGTAAGTACTGGCCTCCGGTGCAAATGCTTGTTAAATTTCTAATAAATAGCATCCGAAATATGTGTTTTTGTGAAAAATTGCAGCTTCTAGACCACGAGAGGATGAATTGTTTGTTTAGCAAGCGCTTTCACTTTTGAATTACAGAGCTGGGAGTGGCAGTGACTGCTGAGCATAAGAAGTGAGATCTCGCCTTCTTTTCATTAACACAGGATTCACGTCTGAAACACCCCCTCACCTCCACTCCCATCCCTTGCCTCACGTCTCCCAGCACGGCAAGTACGGCTAGGGCTCGGTCCCCTTCCTGTTGTGCTCATCCTGATGCTTAGCTCCACTGCCTGCACACACCCTCCACCATGTTGCTTTTACTTTAACCCACACGCTGACCCTCGTGTTGTTTCTATATCCCCCCCCCACCCCCCCCCCCGAACAATGCTGTAAATAATAAAAGGAAACCGTGATCTAAATTAACCTTTTGGCTGCAAGGCATTGCGTTATTTAATCCTTTATTGCATTACAGCTAAATTGTCATGTTCATAAAACCGGAACCTCGACCCCATAACGAGCCAAGCTTCCATCATGTGGGTTCTGCCTCCCTCTAAACGCGATGTGGTGTTTCAGCCCGATCTGCAGTCTTTGGAACTCGGGAACCCGGTTCCAATCTCAGTTTTGGCTCAAACTCTTGAGATTCTGGGCAAATCCCCTAATTTCCTGATGCCTTGAACAATGCATGTGGCCTAGTGTAATGTAACTCTCGCTTACGCAAAGTGCTCTGATCCCTTCTGATCGAATTCACGCTATATTCTACAAACTGCAGAAGACTGCACTAAGGGGTAAAAAAAAAAAAACAAAGCCTCAACATAAGAAAACACGAATAAACACTCGTTGACTGGCCGATTTGTACACAGCGGACCCAGGAAATCGGGACAAATCACAGCTTCCCTACTTAAATTTATAATTTTCAACAGATATTTTGTGTCAGAAACTCCTCCTTTTCCTGCATTAGGTGGAGCCACGCACGTCCAGTGAGAGCCTTACTGTTGCGCCCTCCCTGCCAATCCTTTCCTTGTCGCAGCCCCCCATGTCCCCCCGTCTCAGCAGCTTGAGCTACGGCAGCAACTTTAAATACTTGCCACACAAGTAGGAAGAGCAGGCCGCATTCCTCCCCCTCACCCTCAACCCCTCACCCTCACTCACTCACCCTCACCCCCTCACTCACCCTCACTCTCACTCATCCTCACTCAACCACCCTCAACCTCACTCACCCTCAACCCCTCACCCTCACTCACTCACTCACCCTCAACCCCTCACCCTCAAACCCTCACCCTCACTCACCCACCCTCAACCCCTCACCCTCACTCACCCTCAACCCCTCACCCTCACTCACCCTCAACCCCTCACCCTCACTCACTCACCCTCACTCACCCTCAACCCCTCCCCCTCGACCCCTCCCCCTCAACCCCTCACCCTCACTCACCCTCCCTCACCCTCAACCCCTCACCCTCAAACCCTCACTCACCCTCAACCCCTCACCCTCAACCCCTCACTCACCCTCAACCCCTCACCCTCACCCTCACTCACCCTCAACCCCTCACCCTCACTCACTCACCCTCAACCCCTCACCCTCACCCTCAACCCCTCACTCACCCTCACTCTCACTCACCCTCACTCAGCCTCAACTACTCACCCTCACTCACCCAAAACCCCTCACTCACCCTCACCCTCACTCACCCTCAACACCTCACTCACCCTCACCCTCACTCACCTTCACTCACCCTCAACACCTCACCCTCAACCTCAACCCCTCACCCTCACTCACCCTCACTCACCCTCACTCACCCTCAACCCCTCACCCTCACTCACCCTCACTCACCCTCACCCTCACTCACCCTCACCCTCACACAGTGCAATAGTTCTCAGACCATTTCAGTTAGAGCTTTTAGAAATGTTTATGGCTTTTTTTATTTGTAATACTTTAGCATTGGCTACAGGAAACAAAAATGCTAAACATTTACAAAAAAAACCCATAAACAATTCTAAAAACACTAACTCTAATGGTGCGAGACCTATTGCATTTCCAATGCTTGTTTCCCCTTTCTATCTTTCACCTTTCTGCACCTCTGCTCTTTTGTGCCTTATTTCTGCCCATTTTCCCTTTCTCTCCCTCTGCTCCTTCACTCGTTTTCACTCGTTTTTTACCCTTTCTATCTTTCATCTTTCTGGTCTTTTCTGCATCTCTGCTCTTCTGTGCCTTATTTCTGCTTATTTTCCCTTTTTTCTTTATCCCTTCTTTCCTCCCTTTACCTTTCCCCGCCCCTGCTGCCCCCGCGGCCCCTCCCCCCCCAGCACGACCAGCCCAATCCAGCTCCCCTCCCCGCTCCCGCCTCCCAGCTGTCCAGCCCTCCCCGACCCCTACTTAATGGCGGCCACTGCGGGGACAGGCGAGCAAGACCACTGACTCATTGTCAGTGAAATTGCTCTCCCACCCTCGCAGCTCCACCATTAAGTGAGGTGCCCCTGCCCCTGCACTCTTGAGTGTTGGTGATCGAGGCCCTCCTCCACCCGCAGGTTTCCCTGCGTCTCATCCCTGGTGGTCCAGTGGACCTCTGTCTCCTTTCTTTCTTTCTGCTCCTTCACTCGTTTTTCTCCCCTTTCTATCTTTCACCTTTCTGCACCTCTGCTCTTTTGTGCCTTATTTCTGCCCATTTTCCCTTTCTCTCCCTCTGCTCCTTCACTCGTTTTCACTCGTTTTTTTACCCTTTCTATCTTTCACCTTTCTGCTCTTTTCTGCATCTCTGCTCTTCTGTGCCTTATTTCTGCTTATTTTCCCTTTTTTCTTTATCCCTTCTTTCCTCCCTTTACCTTTCCCCGCCGCTGCTGCCCCCGCGGTCCCTCCCCCCCCCTGCACGACCGGCCCAATCCAACCCCCCCTCCCCGCTCCCGCCTCCCAGCTGTCCAGCCCTCCCCGACCCCTACTTAATGGCGGCCACTGCGCGGCCACTGCGCGGCCGCTGCGCGGCCGCTGGCTGCGGGCGCGCCGCTGGTGCACCGAAGGCACGTCAAAGGCAAGCACGTCTGCGCCCGTCTGCGACCCGTCCGCGACCAGCACCAGGAACCCTGGACCTCCGCCCCGCCAACGCTACGACCCAGCAGCACTCCACGCACTCAACCCAGGCTGCAACAACAACTGCAAGCTAGCATCACCAGCCGACACCCATGGACCCTTCAGCTGTCACCGCTGCCGGCACACCTGCAGCACCGCCAAGAACACGGATCCAGCACAACCCGCCCACAAGAACACAACCGAACCGAAGACCCTGCAATGCATCCTCCTCAACGTCCGATCCCTCCACAAACACGCCACAGAAATCTGGGACCTCCTCGACAGCACAACCCCAGACGTAGCATTCTTCACCGAAACCTGGACCAACACCACCTCGGGACCGGACATCGCCATCGCCATCCCCCAAGGATACAAGATCTCCAGGAAGGACCGCCCCATCCACCCAGGAGGAGGAATCGCCATCGTCCACAAATCCAGCCTCCGCCAGAGCACACTCCCTGACGAGTCCACAGAACTGATGGAACACCTTCACTTCAAGATACTGGCCAGCCCCACCGCAGCCCTCTGAGGAACCCTCATCTACCGACCCCCTGGACCCCGCGGACCCTTCGCCAACTCCATCACGGACATTATCTCCCCGCAGGCCATCGCATCCACCAACTACACCCTGCTGGGAGACCTCAACTTCCACCTCGACAATCAACTGGACCCCAACACCACATCCCTCCTGGACAACCTCCACAATATTGGACTCCGCCAGATCGTGACCGAGCCCACGCACTCAGCAGGACACACCCTCGACCCCCTCTTCACTACAGGAAACTCCATCACCTTCAGCCACACCACCGAACTCCCATGGACCGACCATCGTTGCGTCCACTTCACCTTCAGAACACCCACCATCCACAGACATCAGCACCTGCTTCCACAAAGAAACTGGACCAAAATCACCGATGACCAGCTCACCTCCTCACTCAACAACTCCACCCCAACCATCGCGGAAAACGACGACCCCAACACCGCAGCCCGAACCCTGCATAGATGGATCTCGGACAGCACCAACACCATAGCCCCCCTCAAGAAAAACAACAATACCCGTGCCAAGAAAGCCAGATGGTTTACCACCGAACTTCGAGAGTCCAGGCGCACATGCCGCCGCCTCGAAAAGGCCTGGAGAAACACCAAATCCACAGAAGCCCACAACAACTTCAGAGCCGCCACCAACGCCCACCATCAACTCATCAGAGAAACGAGGAAAAAAGCGATTGAAGACAGAATCTCCACCCACGCACACAACAGCAAGGAACTCTTCAGCATCATCAAGGAGTTCGCCCAACCCACCAGCGAGTCTACCGACATCCCTCCCTCACAAGACCTCTGCAACAAACTCAGCATCTTTTTCCACCACAAAATCAAGAGCATCTACGACAACTTCGACGAAGACAACCAACACACTGAACCCTCACCATCCACCCCCGACACCCTGAAACCAGCGATTGATGACTGGACAGCCCTCACCACCGAAGACACACTGAAGACAATGAAGTCAATCCACTCAGGGGCCCCCACGGACCCCTGCCCCCACCACATCTTCAACAGAGCCGCCAACACCATCGCACCCATGCTCCACCAAACCATCAACCGCTCCCTGGCGACCGCCTCATTACCGACGACTGGAAACACGCCGAGGTCAACCCCCTCCTAAAGAAACCCTCAGCGGACCCCACCGACCTCAAAAACTACAGACCCATCTCCCTGCTCCCGTTCCCAGCGAAAGTCATCGAGAAAGCCATCAACAGCCAACTCGCCACATTCATTGAAGAACACAACATCCTCGACTCCTCCCAATCTGGCTTCAGAAAAAACCACAGTACGGAAACCGCCCTCCTCGCCGCAACAGACGACATCCGCACCTTACTGGACAAAGGAGAAACAGTAGCCCTCATCCTCCTCGACCTATCAGCGGCGTTCGACACAGTCTCCCACCGCACCCTAATACGCAGACTCTACGATGCAGGAATCCAGGACAAGGCCCTCGACTGGATCTGCTCCTTCCTCTCCAGCAGGACGCAGCGGGTCAGACTCCCCCCTTTCCTCTCGGACCCCACACCTATCACCTGCGGAGTCCCCCAGGGCTCCTCCCTCAGCCCGACGCTTTTCAACGTCTACATGGCTCCACTTGCCCCCATCGTCAGAACCTACGGACTCAACATCGTGTCATATGCAGACGACACCCAGCTCATCCTCTCCCTATCCAACGAGCCCAACACCGCCAGACGCAACTTTCGAGAAGGCATGGAAGCCGTCGCCAACTGGATGAAAAACAGCTGCCTACAACTAAACACCAACAAAACAGAAGTACTCATCATGGGCCCAAACCCCGACGCCTGGAGTGACACCTGGTGGCCCACCGCCCTCGGAAACCCGCCAACCCCCACAGACCACGCACGCAACCTGGGAATCATCCTGGACTCCGAGCTCAAAATGGACCGCCAGATCAACTCTGTCTCATCTTCCTGCTTCCACACCCTCCGCCTCCTTCGTAAGACCTTCAAATGGATCCCCCTCGAACACCGAAAGACAGTCACTCACGCCCTGGTCACCAGCAGACTCGACTACGGCAACGCACTCTACGCCGGAATAAACAAAAACCTCATCCGCAAGCTACAGAACATCCAGAACGCCGCCGCAAGACTGGTCCTCAACCTGCCAAAACACTGCCACATCTCCCAGCACCTGCGCACACTCCACTGGCTCCCCGTCGAGGCGAGAATCACCTTTAAGATGCTCACCCACGCACACAAGGCCCTCCACGGCACCGGACCAGCATACCTGAACAGCCGACTCAAATTCCACGCACCCCAAAGGACCCTACGATCAGCCCAGCTTTCCTACGCTGTGGTCCCCCGCACCAGAAAGACCAGATCAGGAGGCCGCTCCTTCTCCTTCCTCGCGGCCAAAGCATGGAACGCCCTTCCGCTCCACCTCAGACAGACAACATCGCTCCCCATCTTCGCAAGAAACCTCAAAACCTGGCTCTTCGACAGACCCCCTCCTTGATGGAATGGAACCTGCACCCCCCCCAACTCCTCCCCACCCCTAGCGCCTTGAGACCCTTACGGGTGAGTAGTCGCGCTTTAACAAACTCCTGATTGATTGATTGAGTCCTAAAGTGTCAAGCATCCACTTCGGTTGTGGAATTTACAGTCTATAAATTCAATTTACTATAAAGTACCCAAGTCTTGTACATACAAAAAATGAGGTAGGAGGCCAGAATGAAGCAAAAAAGTTAGAAAGTAAAGTGTAGACACAGTTAGACCCCGAGCGCATGCGGATAGAAGGAGGGTGGTCCAATATGTGAGGTTTTTCAAACCCGCACTCTGGCAGAATAGCTCCTGTAGTGGTCGCCTTCGCTCTGTATACAGACCACAGAACATGGACAACAACAACTTTCTAACACCATAATCAATATAAAACCAACATATGCTATAAGAGTATGGGGGTGATAATTAGTTTAAAGGGTGGGATTGGAACTGATAGAGGAAGAGTGATGAGCAACGTTTGACCCACCCTTAAGAATATGGCCACGCCAATGGATCAAGGGCATTTGAAGGACAATGGCACCTGAAATTAGACTGGCAGGAAGTGCTGGCATTCAATGCTTGCTGGACGTATGGTCCTCCAGCTTCCCTAGTCAGATTTGCATACAAATAGGTCGAACTGCAATTTCATGCGTTAAGGCCGAGCAAGGTTTAATGAAAGATGGGGTCTTTTCAGATCTCCTCATCCACTCTAGAGCACACAAACATAGGTTATACTTCTCACCAGCTTAAGTTCTAAAGCATTGCCAATTAGATTTCTGGGATATGCTGTGAAATAATAGTACATTTGTACAGACAATAACACGGTAAACAGCTGTTATAGGGATGTAAGGACCTGGTATAAAGTAAAAGTAAACAAAATGTAAGGTACACCATTGACATCAATGTAATGACTAGACCGCCTTATTTAAACATGAATCTTGGAGCAAAGGTAAAGATGGGGTTTCTGTTTTTTCATCTTTCTTACACGCTTATCCTTCGATTTGAAGGCTCATTAAGCTTTATACCCAAGACTAAGAGGCAATGACAATTTTGCTGACTATAAGAAGAAAAAACTGATTACATTCTTAGTTCTTGGCCAGTGTTTAGAGAAGCAGGCTGTAAGTCAACATCTAAAACCATAGTACTATGGGGCATATTATCAAGGGATTTATCTCCGCTTTTTTGGCTTTAACAGCCAAGAAAGCGGAGATAAAATTATCTCCCTATTACCTAGCTGTCGCTAACACCAGTTAGCGACAGCTAGTAGGAGATAGCGACTCTCTTGGGCCCGCTTTGCATGTCAGAGAAATTTATCACTAATGACATGCAAAGTGGGCGTGCCAAGATGTTAGCGACTGGAAACAGTCGCTAACATCGCTATCTCCTTTTACCAACTTTTGGAGATATTCGCGCTAAGCGCGAATATCTCCAAAAGCTAACACCTCCCCTGAGCAGTTCTTAACCATGTTATCCACTGGGAGGTGGATAACATGGCTAAGAGCATTCGCTCAGTAATGCATGAATATCGCTGACTTTACAGCGATATTCATGCATTTCGGACGATTTTTATCGTTTCAGAGATAAACCTTGCTAATAGCAAGGTTTATCTGCTATAAAAATCGTCGAAGCTCGGCGATAAATTTTTATCGCTAACCAAGCAATAATTGCTTGGTAATATGCCCCTATGTTTCTAAGAACAAAGCAAAGGACTATTGAGCAGGATCATTAAATACTTGAATTCACTAACTTTCCAATTGTGTAAATATTATCTGTTCGACTTGGCATCCTTGCCGTGGATGCACCCTAAATTGTTGCTATTAGACCTCCTGTTTTTGGTGGCCTTAGTACTCTGCAGACTTTACCACTACTAACCAGTGCATAAGTGCTTGTGCTCTCTCCTTAAAACATGTCAGATTGGCTTATATCCAAATAGAATATTTAATTTACTTGTAAGCCCCTAGCAAAGTGGTACCTGTGCCTATAAATTAAATGCTACTAGTGGGCCTGCAGCACTGATTATGCCACCCACTTAATACCACTTAAACATGTCTCAGGCCTGCAGTTGCAGCTTGTATGTGTGCAGTGTTATACTGCCATTTCAACGTGGCAAAATAAACCTTTAGCCAGGCCCAAACCTGCCTTTTTAATGTATTTATGTCACCCTTATTATACGTCCTGGACATCCCAGAAGGCCGGGTGCAATGCATTCAAAAAGTAGGACATGTACTTTCAAATTTTACATGTCCTGGTAGTGAAAAACTCTTACATTCGTTTTTCACTACTGCAAGGCATACCTCTCACTTAGGATAACATTAGAGTTGACTTATTATATTTTATAAATGTAAATTCTAAATAGGAACAGCTAACCAGTTCATGTTTGGTGTCCCTAAAATAATAATGAAAATCCCTAACTTATATTGAAGTCGGTTTTTAAATTACAATTCTGAAAACGCCACTTTTTGAAAGTTGTACAAAAGTGGGTCGTGATGAATGGAAGTAGTAGTAGTAGTAGTAGTAGTAGTGGTAGTAGTAGTAAGTGATGGATGGAGCATCCGAACCAATCAAACACTCAAACCCAGTCAACAGATCTGGGTTTAATCCATCACTGTTCTTTAGCCCACTCTGCCACCCCAGTTCAGACATGGTCATGTGCAAATCAGTCTGACCCTGTGCCTTATGGGAACAGTCCAGCCCGAACTGCCAAGCCATGCCTTCCCTGGACCGGAAACAAGCTTCCTGGGACCGGTTTCTGGCATTACAGCCGTCTTCAGCCAGGCTTACTTGAATCCAGTGGCAAAGGGAGCAAGGGACTCAAGTCTGAGCATACCCTGCCAACTAATGGCGAACAAACTGGATTCAAGCAAGCCTGGCTGAAGACGGCTGATATGCCAGAAACCGGTCCTAGGAAGCTTGTTTCCGGTCCAGGGAAGGCATGGCTTGGCAGTTCGGGCTGGACTGTTCCCATGAGGCACAGGGTCAGACTGATTTGCATATGGCCATGTCTGAACTGGGGTGGCAGAGTGGGTTAAAGAACGTGATGGATTAAACCCAGATCTGTTAACTGGGTTTGAGTGTTTGATTGGTTCAGATGCTCTGTCCATCAAAACCCCCTTTTGTACCGCTTTGTTTGCCATAAGTTGGCAGGGTATGCTCAGACGTGAGTCCCTTGCTCACTTTGCCACTGGATTCAAGCAAGCCTGGCAGAAGACGGCTGAAATGCCAGAAACCGGTCCTAGAAAGCTTGTTTCCGGTCCAGGGAAGGCATGGCTTGGCAGTTCGGGCTGGACTGTTCCCATGAGGCACAGGGTCAGACTGATTTGCATGTGGCCATGTCTGAACTGGGGTGGCAGAGTGGGCTAAAGAACGGTGATGGATTAAACCCAGATCTGTTGACTGGGTGTGAGTGTTTAATTGGTTCAGATGCTCCGTCTATCACCACCCCCTTTTGTACCGCTTTGTTTGCCATAAGTTGGCAGGGTATGTTCAGACGTGAGTCCCTTGCTCACTTTGCCACTGGATTCAAGCAAGCCTGGCTGAAGACGGCTGAAATGCCAGAAACCGGTTCTAGGAAGCTTGTTTCCGGTCCAGGGAATGCATGGCTTGGCAGTTCGGGCTGGACTTTTCCCATGAGGCACAGGGTCAGACTGATTTGCATATGGCCATGTCTGAACTGGGGTGGCAGAGTGGGCTAAAGAACGGTGATGGATTCAACCCAGATCTGTTGACTGGGTGTGAGGGTTTGATTGGTTCAAATGCTCCGTCCATCAGCACCCCATTTTGTACCGCTTTGTTTGAGATAAGTTGGCAGGGTATGCTCAGACGTGAGTCCCTTGCTCACTTTGCCACTGGATTCAAGCAAGCCTGGCTGAAGACGGCTGAAATGCCAGAAACCGGTCCTAGGAAGCTTGTTTCCGGTTCAGGGAAGGCATGGCTTGGCAGTTTGGCTGGACTGTTCCCATGAGACACAGTGTCAGACCGATTTGCATATGGCCATGTCTGAACTGGGATGGCAGAGTGGGCTAAAGAACGGTGATGGATTAAACTCAGATCTGTTGACTGGGTGTGAGTGTTTGATTGGTTCAGATGCTCTGTCCATCACCACCCCCTTTTGTACCGCTTTGTTTGACATAAGTTGGCAAGGTATGTTCAGACGTGAGTCCCTTGCTCACTTTGCCACTGGATTCAAGCAAGCCTGGCTGAAGACGGCTGAAATGCCAGAAACCGGTCCTCGGAAGCTTGTTTCCGGTCCAGGAAAGGCATGGCTTGGCAGTTCGGGCTGGACTGTTCCCATGAGGCACAGGGTCAGACTGATTTGCATATGGCCATGTCTGAACTGGGGTGGCAGAATGGGCTAAAGAACAGTGATGGATTAAACCCAGATCTGTTGACTGGGTGTGAGTGTTTGATTGGTTCAGATGCTCCGTCCATCACCACCCCCTTTTGTACCTCTTTTTGAAAGTTGGCATTTTCTTGCCTTAGCCATTTGGTGCCTGCAGCCTGTCTCTGGGTTACATACTGGGTGTGGGTGACAGTTGGACTCTGTGTATTCCTCCAAGTCAGCCACAGGCAATGAGGAGCTTGCGTGTGACTAGATGGGCTATCAGTGGCAGGCAGGCAGGGAGGAGCTGGGCCCAGTCCCACTTACTCTTGAATAGTCTGGTTCTTGCCTCCACAGAAAAGAATGCGTACCCCCTGCAGTTAGTCTGGAGCCAGGGCTAAAAAGCCATGGCACCAGTGCACTTAAAAGGCATGCCTCTGGAAGCTTCTCCTCACTTCAGAGGCACAAATGGGTATAAATACCGGACCTCAGACACCAACACTTCAGTACACATCTGGACCTGTGGGTACACTGCCCGTAAAAAGGGTTGATGTGCTGCTGGAAGGCCTGCCACTCTGCTGGACTTCTGCTCTAAAGCACTGCTACCCTGCTGTGCTGACCTGCTACCCTCTTGCCTGGGTGTGAAGGACTGGACCTGCATCTCTTGAACCCAGAGTGACTCCAGGGGCTAGTTGGCCGGCCCCCTGATCTAAAGCCTCAGGGACACAACAGGCTTTCAACAACCTTGCATCTGCACCTGGACTCTGCCATCTGTGACTCTATCCTGCCCGGTTGCACCACATCAGTCCTGGACCCTTGGAAGTGGGCTAAAGGTGCTCTGTCAGCCTCTGTGGATTCAGTGGAAACAATGTATCTCCTCTGCTTCGCAGCGCAAACCCAAGCGGAACTTATGCATCGCTGCTGCTGAGTAGATTCAATCTGTCGCAAAGACCAGCATCGCTTCTCAGCCCATTGGAACTGCAGTTGTGCAGCACATCCTCAGTGGAAAGCCCTTGCATCTCTGTCAATGGCAGCCTCCATGATGATGCCAGGCTCACCTTTGCAGCTCTTTGGAACCAACATGTTGCCTGACTGCTCACAGCAGCCTCGCTGCCACAATTCGCATAGCAAGCTCAGTCGACAGGATTCTCATTGATGATGACGCATTTTCTTGCAGCGCAGCCTCATTGCATCTTGGAACAGATGCATTGCTTTGGCTGGTGACACATCTTCACCGTGGATCCTCGCAACGCTCCAGGAACCAGGATTTAAGGTACTTTGATCAGCAGGCCTAACTGGGTCCTTGTAACTGGTCCATGCTCCATTGAGGTTGGCCTTAACTTGTGACTTTGTCCTGATCCGGTACAACCAAACATCCACAGTTGGCGCTTTGTGCTTTTTGTTGTGATTTTCTCTACAATCTTTAACATTGCATCTCTCTGGTTCTACTGATTGGATGTTTGTCATGTTGGTCTTGCTTTATTTATTAAAGTAAATTCTATTTTTCTAACTTTACACATTGCCTCTAAGTTAAGCCTGACTGCTCTGTGGCAAGCAACCAGAGGATAGAGCACAGTTTAATTTGGGGTTGACTTGTGCCTCACCCTGACAAGGACTGTGGTTGTTGCTTGACCAGGGCTCCCACCACAGTCAACCAACAACCCAATTTCTTACATTAACCTTCCAATAGCTTTACAGGTTTTTAGACTCAATACTGATACTTAACATGTTTCTTATAGGACGCATCACATGCTTAAGTTAGAAAAACTGTCAAAGTCTGTTGGGACTGGAATGTCCCCTTCTGGGTAAATGAGCAAATAGCCCTGCCCTGAGTTCCCAATTACACATTAAATGGGTGTCATCACTTTTATTTTGGCAATCTTCATTTCCTTTTTTTGGCACTGCAACGCTGTGTTTAGCACGTGCCGAGACCCCATATTGTTGTGGCTACCCACGTGAGGTCGGATAATAATAGCAGCCAATTGTCTCTATAAATTATACACTGTACTGCATTTCTCTTTTTTGAAACTTGCACATAGTGATGAGGGATGAAAGTTTTGGTCTACCACCTTGATTAAAGGGGCACTAAATGAAGTGAATTTCACGTTGAAGGAAGTGACCCGATTAAGGTCACCAGGGCCACTTTCGACCTCCTCTAGCCTTCCAAGAATGAAAAGTCGATGACGCAGTAGAGAATGAAAGCAAACTAGTTTATTCCCAGAATACACTGCAGTGGAGTCCAATCAGACCAGCCTCCTATGAAGGCTGGTGAGGGACTGCCCTTTACAAGCATGAAGTTACATTATGTACGGTGCAAAGTACACAAAGACATGCTCACCATGGAAAAACACTGGCAGATGTCGTAATACAAAGGGGATACAAAACATAAGTTTCGATTGTGCAGCCTGCTACAAACTATCTACATTTCGAGGTTGCCTGGTCTATCCTCCCCTCTAGATAGGTGGGAGAAGGCCTTGATTTAATGGGAAAGGCTTGCACTAACGAGCTAACATGGGCATTAAAGAAGCAAAACTTACCACAGACCATTTTTCGTAAGTGAGCAAAATACAGTTTCGAGTAGATGAGCAACAGTTTCATTGCATCAGAACATGGCATCCTTCTAACTAAAATGGCAGCACAGATGTCAACCTAACTGACGTGACATCTGTATCAACTGATTAAGTCTTACACTTACTACGAAAATATAATGTATTAGCCATATGAATGCTAACATATTAGAGAGGAAAACACACGTGGAATATTAAAACTACGTTTCAATTCTATCAACGTAATAGATTTGACTCCAGAAAGTGAGATGCTTGTAGAAAGTCATAAAGAAAATGAAAGTGGCTAATTAAAAGCAGTAGAAAATACAAACGCGGAATAAATGAAAAACCCTGAACTGTAATACGTAGTTTGAGGATACAACAGAGTGTTAGAATTCATATACATATTTTTTCCAATTTATCCTCTTCCCCCTGGTTTCTTTCTCCCCTCCTGAACGTCTTTGGGGAAAGGGGAAAAAGAAACCAGAGGGAAGGGCATTCACTCAGGATTGTCTTCCTGGGAATTGGGCTGCATATCCTGTGTATCATTTACATCCTGGCAAGCTTGCATGTTAAGAATCATTCCAAAGTTTCCGTCTTTATGATTTACAAGACTAGAAAAGAGAGGGAACGCCAGCCAGAAGACTAGTGAAGTTAAAAGTAGAAACATTTAACTAGATGGACCATCTATTTACCTGGGTTGTTTCTTGTTTCTCCAAAGAATGCCTGTGGTGACACCATGAGGTCCCTAAACTCAAAGAAATGAGAAACAATTATTGGACATATACTTCACGAATGAAGGGAAAAGAAAGAAAGACTGACAATTACACTGGACTATATTATACATTTTCCATGCTAATAATAAAGCTATCATTCGTCAAAACCTACCAACCGAGCCTCCTAAGGATTATTTCTGTCCATCCCTCCACACTTAGTCAGAGATTTTTGAGAAGTAACTTTAGAGTCATGTCAAAAGTATGTGGTGGAATATGTGATTGTCCACAGGATGTTGAGGGCACAGTGCATGAGTGGAATGAAGAAACACCTTTAGGGAAACCAAGAGGTTATCAAGGAGTGGTATGAACACAAATCAACATTTAATAGGTACCAAGAAGGTCAGGAGGGTTTAGCGTAGAAGACAATTTGCCCAAAAGCTTTAGAGGATAGATAGTGTGGGATATACAAGGTTCTACAGAAGGTTTCTAAAGCAAACTACATGGTGCCTCACAGGAGCCCAAAAAAGGGTTTCATGTGCTCCGGCGTAAACCGTTCCTCTGGAAAAATTCACCGTAGCCATCATGGAAATTACAGATGTGCTTCAGAAAGATAGTGGGCCACTGCCTGATCCATTGCACAGTGAGGTGAAGAATGGTTCTGTGGAAAGGGAAACACTGTCCCCCTAAACTAGCACCTAAGCAGTGAAGAGAGTGGAGAGATGTGCTAGGATGATATTCCCATCTCTTTTTACTGACTCTAGGGTGGACATCTATCAGTTCACAAACCACAGACAAAGGGGATATGTAGTAAACTCATGCTCCTCCCAACATGGCCATCTGCGGTCATTTGTCTTTTCAAGATAAAGAGGAGGATGTGCAGTAAACTAGTTCTTCTTCCAACATGGCCACCTGCTGTCATCACACTTTCCTCTATGCTCCTACTTACTAGCCTCCCAGATTGCCTGTCTACATTCTATGTTGTGCTTGGAGGTTCCAGACTTGACAGTTGAAGGTCTGGTCAGCTGGCGAGTTGTGTTGCTCTGCTGTAATCTAATAAACCTATCCTGAAACTACAAAGAAGTGTCTTGCTGTCTACTTCTACCTATTTACAACAGGATAGCTTACCAGTAAAGAGCAGGGTTTAGAGAATTTCAGGAGTACATCATGGAAGAAGCTGCCAAGATGCTGGACTTTCACTTGAATGAGCACTCTTGTAGTCCTTGGACCAGTCCAGTATTTGGTGCATAAACAAGGATCCAAAGACTTGTATTTTTTTGTCAACGACTGGATCCTTAATAAGGTGACCAAGACCGATGCACAAGGGATTCCCACAGCTTATGAGCTAGTGGGGCAGATTGGTACAGCTCAACACTTGCATTCAGTAGGCCAATTTAGGGTCAGTCATGCACCAAGACCTGATCTCTGAGGCACCTATTTTAGGATTAATACCTATAAAATGTGTGCAAATTACTGTAGTCTTCTACATTACATCTACTCCTCTTTTTTCTTACTTATGAGGTAGTTGCAAAACGTTTTCCGCCTCTCATTAAGAACAATTTTTTCAGAAGACAGTCTCCCAAAAAGGTAAATACTGAAGTCTTGTTAACTTAATTCCAAGTACATTCAGCACCCAGATGATTTCCTGACCAAGCAGGAAGCCATAATGAAGAACACATATATTGTGAAAAATGTGAAAGGACAGAATGACCCCTCACGGGCGCACCACCGACAGGGTCACTGGTAGGTACTCACCAGATGTGCCCACTTTTTTCATCATCAGTGGTCATTTTGTCCAAAAGAAAAAGTGTCCAAAGAAAGCTAAAGTAGAAAAGTTTAGGTGCAGTGAAGTAAAAAAAGTTCACATCCCACGTTGTGACCAAGTGTGAGTAAAATTGGCAGGCACACTCTATTCACAATCACTTTATTATTTACTGAGTGTGTACTGTCAAATTAAAATAGGCAGGTTGCTATTCAAGCATACTATTTCCAATGCCAACATGTTTTTGCACAGAATTTTTTGGCAAATTATTCAGGGCCAGACACTTCGCCAACGCACCAGTGTTGGACACATCGTTCTGATAGACCTTAAGTAGCCTCTGTCTCTCGTACCAGCTTTTATAGTTGAGGTCCAGTGGAAAAATTCCTTATATGAGTCCTCTTATTGGATTGACCATTCCGTTGTAATGTCAATCACCCGGGACCTCATGGAGCATGTTGTCTCTTCCCAGGGTCAGGCCTTTGGGTTAAAGAATGCTCCTGCCACTTTTCGACACTTAGTGAACCCTGTTCTTTTACAGTGTAAAGGGTTTTCCTTTCCAAATTCTATTAAATACTTCCCCATAAGCCAGGAACCCTTTAAGGAGGCAGTGTATAAGTTTTTTTCATTACCTTACCCGCACACTGGTCCTGTGCAGGTTAAGCGGGCCACTCTTACTTGTTTGCTACCAAATATGTCATCCAGACAGATTACAAACCACTCAAGAGGTTATCAACAATAATGATGGGTGAGAACCCCAAGTTGTCGTGATGGTTCATTACGAGATTTAGACTTCACAGTGAAGCATAAAACCCTACACACAACTTCCCTGAGAAGCTGGTGACTGCTCGTTCTCGCTACCCTGAGAGTCAAGGATGGAAAGATTTGTACTCAAGAGCACCAGTGACAAATGACCTCAACTACCATGTTTGGGCCCATCTAAAACGGTGCATAAAACACACACATAATTATGATGACTTCATTGCTAGTACTTACAGGTTATGAAACTTGTTTATATCTACTGTATTTCTGCATAGAGAGAATACATGGAATTTGTGGGATGGCCCTGACTGAGAAATAAGAGGGTGAGCATTAACTGAGTTTTAAAATGCTGCACCACCTAAAATTAGCACTTGTTTCTCGTAGATCTCTTTTTTGAGCTGACTAATACATCTAAATCACACTTTTTGGAAACTCTTATTCTGAATTTATGTTTGTTCCCAGTAGTGTAGCACTCCTGCACTTTATCAATATTCCTAAAACATAGGTCATATTACCTGTCTATTTACTAACCTCTCACCACTAACTATTTTTATTGTAGATAAATAAATCAATGTTCAAACAATTTAAATATTGTACCAATTTTATATACACATATAATTGATAGGAGTTTTGATATATTCCTTTTTTAGCAAGCAGCTAATTCCATATCTTGTTCACATTGAAAACCTTATCAATATTCGGAATTTAGTTTTTACTCAAGAAATCAAATCACATCCTCATGTCTGAAAAATTGCCACAAAAGAACCTTTTATATAATTCTTACTCAATGCTTAAGTAGATAGTTGCAATGAAACCAATCATTTACTAATAATTAGTCAATTTAATTTTTTAATACCCAAATGTGGTTCAGTATTTATTGGATAACATACTTCTGGCACTGCTTACATATACCCCATATTTAGAAGCACAATGTGGACTACTATATATATAAACATAAGTACTGTATATATCTTATCCCTTGCCCAAACTCTATTAGACCAGAATTCTCTCTCAGTACAGTCCTTTAACTTAGCTCCTGTGTTGTAGAAGCATGGATCCTTGAAGTCGTTTGTGCCAGAACGTTAGCTCCTCATATTTGTAAGTTTATCTTTCTTGTTTGTCTTTTACAATGCATATCTTATTACATGGCAACTCTTACAATAAGCTACATAAGATGTTCATTTATGTTGGCAGTCTAGTCACCTGACCTCATTCCTGCATCTGTAAGGTGTTTTCTATTAAGAGTGCACCAATCTTTTTCTATTTACATGGGTCTCAGTGTTCATCAACCTACGTAAACCACATCAGATGTTTATCAATGTTAATGGTTTAGTCTTCTGATCTCCTTGCTATATGTCTAAATTTTCCACCTAATACATCAGGACACTACAAAGTTTCTGTCTCTATATGTTTTCAGTATATACAAACTGAATTGTAATGTGAAAACCTCATCCATGATTACAAGGGCAGTCTTCTAACATTGTCAGAGGAGATAATTTCCAAAAACTAATCATCATAAGGTATAAAAATGCTGACATGTAAATACTGCCTAAGGTCAAATTATTTTGTATTAGTCATTTACCCACCACAGTTCAAGCCTGATTAGATATGAAAACCTCAACCAAGTATTCTCTTTGGTTGATCAATATATGACTATTCACTAATGGAACATCATTATTTTAACTTTCCCTTCCTCTTTCTTCGTCACATGTATATCTATGTCAAATAATTGCAAGTCTTTCCAATTTTAATTAACACTTCTATTAGATCCTTGCTGTCTCCAAGATACTAACCCTGATTGGTTTCCCTGCTACATAGATCATGGTGTATGACAAATCATTTTAATTTCCTGCTTCGGTCAACAAATCAACAATAAGGTTCCTTACCAACCAGATCCTGACCAATACAACTTCAACCACCCATTTCCAACAGGTGTTCTTCTTAGTTGTCAAACCAATTTTATTTCCAATTTATCATTCAACCCATTAAGGTACGAGTTTTCAGTTTTCCCATCCAGAAATATTCTCCTTGTGCAAGTAGCTTGTCCAAAGTCAGACTTATTCCAAAACTTGGAACTGGGTCTACTACTGTACGTTATAAAACAGGCTTCCCACCACCAGCAACTCAGAATACAACTGTACTTAGTGAAAACTCTGGCATGGGCCTGCCTTTAAAGAGTACTGAGGTATGTCCTGCTCTACACTTATACCCAGGATTAGGAAGTGCTATTATAAGGTCACTTGGCTTGCTTGCTATGAGCAGCAGAGACAAGATAATTTTATCGGAATATTACCTGACATAAATATTGAGCCCTAAATATGGCCTACACAAGCATAGCTCCAATGAAGTTAATAGGAGAAACTGTACAATGAATTGGCCAATATTGTTGTAAAGGACATTTAGGACACAATATTTATATAAGACTATATTTCTGTATACAATATTCAGACAGAAAAGTCTGAAGACATGATAAAAGGGTCAGTGACAATAGCCCCAGTCTATTGCCCTAACAATGACAAGGAGCAGTTCTTTGCTTAGTTTTTCCCCTGGATAGCCCAGCAATCCTATGATAATATCATAGTTGGGGGGGGGGGCTTTATTGTAGCCTTGGAACCTAATGTCGATAAATCACATCACTCTTGGCGAACCCTGGACTCCCACCCACTATAACCCTCAGCTTAGACAAACTGAAGCTAGTTGATGTCTGGCACACACAACATAAAGGTGAAAGAGATTACACATTTTACTCTAGTGTCCACCAATCATATTCACAGATTGACTATATCTTTGTCTCTCAAACTGTTTTTTCCTGGTTGGGGTCCTACAACATAGGCATTTGGGTCCTGTCAGACCATGCACCAGTGACAATATCAATACATACTGCACTCCTGGAGGACCAACCCTGTAGGCCATGGAAGAATAATTAGGTAGCATTTATGGACCCTGGTCTTGGAGAGAACATACGTGTAGTGCTGGAAAACAACTTCAAAGAGAGTGCAAGTGATGAGATCCCATGTGTGACTATTTGAGATGCAGCTAAAGAAGTGGTTGAGGGGAATTGCTCAAACACACCACAGACCAGGGGAGAGCTAGAGGCAGTCATGACAAACGATGCAGCTCACAGATTGCCAGAAGCAAAGCAACTGTATTATGTGAAGGGGACAAGGCTGATAAATTGCTGGCCCACAGGATACGTTCTTATAGACTGAGGAATCACGTACGCTAAGTGGTCGACAAAGAGCGAGAGCTGCACATGACAGACTGGGGGATACTAGAGTCTTTTACCAATACTATATGGCTTTCTAATATGGAGAGCATTCAGACTACAAGACGAATATCTCACAGAGGTCTCCTTCCCTGAGATAGACTGGGAAGTGAGGGAAGAATTAGAGCAATGAATAACAGTAGAGAAAGTGATACAAGCCATTTAACGCTTCCTAAAACCAAGGCCCATGGCCCTGATGGGTTCCCCAACTCCTTCTACAAAGCTTTCTCTACACTTCTGGCCCCTTTCCTGATTAACATTCATAATTGCTTTCTGAATAATCTGGAGGTAACACCTATCATGATGGAGTCCCTTCTCAAATTGATAGTCATGCTGGGCAAAGACCCTGAGGAGTCTGGGTCATGCCGCCAGATTGCACTCTTAAATAGATGTATGAAGATCTTTACAATATCCTGACAGTCAGGTTGAAAGGAGTCTGCCCCTTCTTGGTGTCTCCGTACCAAATGGAGTTTATTAGTGATAGGCACTCAGGAGATAATATTGGGCTGACCCTCAACATAGTTGACAGAGCTTCCTCCACAAGCACCCAGGTCCTCCTTTTCCCGTTGGATGGAGAAGGCATTAGAACATGTTGATTGGACATTCCTGGCCAAGACGCTTGATATGGCTAACTTGGGCCCACAAAATGAAATCCTTTTACTACATGTTGTAGGGCCCTCCAGATTCACTTGTGCTTCTCAAAGTCTCTACATATAACCTGGGGTACAAGACAGGGGTGCTCCCCTCACCCCTGATTTTTCCCAAACGATGGAGCTTCTGTTTCACTTTGTGATGGCTAGCTCTGCAATCATATGCTTAGACTCTAGAGATGGGCAAGTGAAACTAGCCCTTTTTGCTAACGACGTCCTTTGTCTTCTTTTTTCCCCCAACTTTAGTTTTTATTGGGGATAGAGGGGAGATACACACACATTTGCAACACATTTCTTCTCATTGTATAATGCACTGTTATTGGTAAATCGAGCCATAATACACAACTAACATCAGTGACACATGATAACAAGTGGTGTTCACCCAAATTGCCCAAACCCCACCCAACTTACCTCAATGTAAGTACCCTCTTTTATTATATCACTGTATACTCCAAAGCTGTGGGGGGTTGCCCAGTCATCATTCTCTGGGGAGGTCATCCCACAAATGCCTGAGACACACAGAGCCCTGGACATTGACATTTGGAGTCCTCCTGTCCATTGTTCTTGATGGTTCTGCTCTGAGTCCTGTACTTTTTAATCTGTACGTTCAACCCCTTGCTGCGGTGGCTAGGGACAGAGGCCTTACTATGGTCTCCTACGATGGCGACACGAGCCTGTGTTGGCCCTCTCCGACGACTCTACGCAGGACGCTTCCTAGTTTACAAGTGGTCTGGCGGCAGTTGCGGAGTGGATGAATTTCAACTGCCTCCAGCCTAATGCTAATAAAACCGAGGTGTTGTTGGCGGGTAAAGATAGGAGCCTGTGGATTGAGCAATTGGGGCCTTCCCCAAAACAGTGGTTAAAAACTTAGGGGTTTGGATGGACTCCTCCCTCAGCTTCCAAGACCATACCAAGAAGGTGGCTGGTACCTGTTTCGGTCTTCTTCGCGGACTTAGACCCCTGTTGGGGTTCTTTGATCCACCTACTCATCAGCTGATTGTCCAGGCACCGATTTTAATTGAGATTTGATTATGCCAGCTTGCACCTTCTCAGAGCCAATCAGGCAGAGGTGGTGTGTTTGCAGCGAATCCAAAAAGCAGCTGCGAGAGTCCTGTTGGGGCTCCCGCGTAGATGCACTACAGTTGGTGCTATTCAACAACTACACTGGTTGCCCATGGGTGAGCAAATTGAATTTAATGCTCGTTGTCTATCTTTTAAAATTCTTAAATTCGCCTCTCCCGGGCTTTTGGCCAATTTGCTGACACCTTATGTTCCTGGACGCCAGCTGCGCTCCCTGGGGCAACACTTGGCCGCGATTCCCCACCTGAAGTGTCTCCGTATTGGTGGGGCGGTCCTTTCGTTGTTTGGCAGCCAAGCTATGGAACTCGCTGCCCCTTCACATTTGCAGTATGGATAGCCTGCTGGCCTTCCGTAAAGTTATCAAGACTTATCTTTTTCCTGCGATCTAATCTTACTTCTCTTTGCTCACTATTTCCCCTGCCTTTCCGTCCAGTTTCTTAGTCTCTGTCCCTCTACCGCTAGCGCTGGGACGCCTCTTTGCTGAGGCAGCTGCGCGCTTTATAAACTTAGTTAACATAAAATAACATAGGTGACAAACAGGCACCATGTTTTTCTAAATTTCAAAACTCTGTCTCGAAGGAGTGTTACTAGTTTCTCCATGACATATACTAACTATACGTTTCCCCACCACATGTTATGCGTCGGTGCCTGCTGGTGCTCCCATAGTTGGGCAAAGCTTAAGTATGCAGCAAGGAGGAGATGTGACGACAGTTTCCCATTGGGATAGTCGCGAGGTATAGTCGTTGTTGCCCTGGGTCTCCTACGAGGACAAGAAGTAAGTCATTTGGAAAGTCATATACATTATTGTCCTTATAGAGGTAAAGACCTCGTCCCAGAAGGTCTGGCATGACCACAGACATGCAAAAGTGTGCCCCTTCTACCACAGTCTTTGCAGCATAGTGCAGGGTCGCCAAACAACGTGTGGAGATGCACTATGGTAAGGTACCATCTCTTCAGTATTTTATCAGCATTTTCTTTGTGTATTCGACAAATTGAGGATCCCAAGGCCCTTGATCGTACAGTCCTCCAGGTCTCAGAAATGTTGGTCCCCAATTCTTTTTCACATTGTATTGTGTTCGCTAATGGGGTGTAAGGACCAGAATATAACAGTACAGCCATAATAAGCCTTTTGGTTTAACATTGTTAATGTATAGTGTATCTATTAGCGTTGCCTCCCACTGTGGTGTTGCTCTAGTGGGTCCCCTCCAACCTAGTGCAGGGCTTCAGTGAGTCTGTATGCATCCTTTATGGTCAGAGTAGTTTTCAGAGTACTTCCTTCATCCTGGGCTCCCCCTCATTAGTAAAGTCTATCATGTTTGGGGGATGACCCTGGTTGAAGGTCAAAAAGTCAGAGTCGGGCATTCCAGTGGGAAAATCCAAATTATTGGTGAGAGGGGTTTAGAGAACTGGATAGGAGGGAAAAGCCCGACTTTGCTGTAGTGTTTAACAGTGTGTTAGTAATCTTACCATGATGGGCAAGAGAGAGGTAGTTGTGTCCACTTCTTTCGCAGTAGCCGTAGGAGGTCCTTTAGTGGGATGGTCGAAAACAATTGTCTGACCTGTATCCTCTGTGGTTTTTTGGGGGTTTATGGTTCCAGTCCAATGAGGGTTGAATTTAAGCAGCTAGCATATACGTGGCTACTTTGCGAAAACTAGGCATTGATCCTCTGTAGAACAGGAAAGGGTCCCTTTTGGCACCCTTAGGGACTTGCTCTCCCATTCGAAGGGGAGCATTTTTTTATCATGGAGAGTCTGTATTTTGAGAAACTAAGTGGTAGTGTTTGCACTACATATAGAAATCATGACATGAAGTTCATCTTGAGGTTATTCAGTCGCCCCACACATGAGATGTCCAGCCTGCCCCACCTATACAAGTCTTTAAATAGTGCTGTAATCAGTGGGGGATATTGTTGGCATTGAGTGTTTTGGTGTGGGCTGATAGATTGACTCCCCAAGATATGATGGTTGTTTCTACCCATTTAAACCCTCCTCTTTTTGATTTGATCCTTTGAGGTGGTTGAGTGGGTCCGCCACCCCGATTCCCTGGGATTTAGAGTAGTTGATATTGAAACACAACACTCGAGTGTAGAGGTCTAGTTCTGCTTGTAATGCTGGTACTTTGCTGTATGAGTCTGTCACAAAACATAATATATCATCCACAAATAGGGCTGGTGTATGTTCCCCGTTGCCCTCATTAATTAGCTGGATTGGACTGGATACTTGCCACGAGGTGCCCCATGGCCAGAGCAAATATTAGTGGGGATAATGGTGTTTCCCAGCCTCATTCCTCGTGTTAGTGGGATATCTGATGTATAGTATTGTCCCCATTATTTTAAAAAAAGGTGGCTGGTTTCTGGAAGTTTGCTTGGATGAATGTTTTCATCTTCGGGGCAAAATGGGTTCTGTTAAGTAGTCTAGACAGGTGTGGCCAGGTCACCATGTCATCGTTCACTTGCTTGTTTTTAATCAAACCCTATTTTTGGGGGGGGCGATTAGATGAGACCAGATGTATTGGATTATGGTTACCAGGATTTACGTCAATATTTTCACATCACATGTGAGAAGTGTAGTCGGGCAGTACGACAAACACTTTGTTGGTATCTTATTTGGCTTCAAGAGCAAGATGAGATGGGAGACCTGCATAGTGTAGGTTACCACCCCAGATGGTAAGAAATAGTTAAATACCTTTGACAGCGAACTGACTAGAAGAGAAGCACATGCCTTGTAAAAAGAGGAAGGGAAGGCATCTGGGCCGCAGGATTTCCGAGCCAACAGACCTTTGATTGAAGTTTGGACTTCATCATGTGGAATCTCCTCCTCCAGCAGGTGCACTTCGGCCTCTAATTCTTGAGGCAAGTAATCACAAATGGATTTATTTGGGCACTTCTTACTAGCTCCTGAGCTTGGAATAGGTTTGAGAAATATTTCTTAAAGATAGTGAGAATCTCCGTCATTTCCTGTATTATCATGCCATCTTCTTTTCCCATTGGTTTAATATAATTTCGTGTGGCCCAACCTTCTGCGTGTGGTCCAAAAGTCTATCAGCTTTATCACCTTTTTCAAGATAGGTTTGGTTGACATAGAGTAGTTTCTTGGCTACCACTTTCATTTGCATTTGTTCCAATTCTCCTCTAAGCCTTGTAAGGTTATGTTTATGCCCCTTTTTGTGTTGGTCTTCTACCTGGGAAATGTGTTACTCTAAGTATGCCTTATGTTCTCTAGCCATGAGTTTAAATGTTGCTGTGTGGGAAATAAGTTCCCCCCAGAAAACGTATTTTGCTGTGTCCCAAAGAGTAGAGGACGGCACTTCACCATTATCATTTTCATTCTTTCATCAATGGATCTCTTAGCTTAACTTCTTTACAACCCAAAGTTGCAGGTATGGCTTATGTTGGGGAGTCATACCCACTAGCAGCCAGAGTGATGCATGGTCTGATAATAATTGGATATTTATGGTTGAAGCTAATGTCTGGGCAAAATTTCAGAGAGATAAAAAAATAATCAAGTCAAGCGTATGTCTTGTGGACATTGGAATAAAATGTGTAGTTAATTTCCCCTTGATGATGGGAGCACCAAGCATTACCCAAGTTTACGTCCTGCATACCTTGCGTCAGTGACGCTGGTGCATGGGTCTCACTGTGTCTAGGGTGGGAGCAGTCTATTTTGGGATTAATGCAGTATTGAGGTCTCCCCCTATTATAATGTTACCTTTCACAAAGTGGAATAGTCTGGGAATAAGTTCTGGAAAAAGTTTTCTTTATCCTAATATATATGGAGATAATTGTCCTCTGGACATTAACCATGGTGCCTCATATCCATATTTGGCGGCACTCACGATTGGAGCATGTGTCATCTACATGTAGAGAGAGGTCTTTATGTATAAGGATAGCTACCCCATGTGTCTTATTCACTTATGAGTGAAACTGCACTGGGTACCAGTATGACAGTAATCATTTGGTGTCAGCTTTGATAACGAGGGTTTCTTGTAAGAGTGCCACATCCATCTCTTTCCATCTGAGGCAAAGTATTAGGGCACAGTGCCTAGGTGTTCAAGTCTTGTGCCTTAAATGACAGAACATTCAGGGACGGCATGGTAAGTAATATGTGTGTCTGCCATCATATGCTGGATGTGAACTGCACGGTATGCAGTGGCTTCTTTGTGACTTCTTGTAGTGTAATTGTGGTAAACAACCTTTACAACGAAACTTTTACAACGCTCTACCATTACAACGTGGTCATTACAACGCAAACCATTACAACGCATTGCGCTGGGGGGCGCTCTAGGATAGGGAATAGGTTAATTTACTATCCAATAACCTTCCCTAGTGTCCACGGGGACTGGAGTTGGAATAGTAAATTAAACTATTCACTATCCAACACCCAAAAGCACTATGCGTTGTAATGGATTGCGATGTAAAAGCCGCGTTGTAAAGGCAGGCGTTGTAATAGCCTGCGTTGTAACGTCATACATCCTGTAATTGTGTGTGTTGTCTGGAACTGGGAAAAATTAGGAGCTCCCGGGAGCAAACAACTAACTGTAACAGGGTGGATATGATGAGGATTAAAACTCTACAATGTTTTGAGGTCCATTGTCTCATCATGGAGTTATACGTTTGTAAGGTATGTAGGACAATGCAGAAACAATTATTAACTGGGGCAGGTTTCTAGGTCTATTGTGGGAACCCACACCATTATGTGTCAGTGTGCCTGTGGATGATAAGCTCATTTCAGTGGAGTCATTGTTTAGTTTGTGGACTTTAGTGAGTTTGTCTTGGGAGGCTTGTCCCTTTTTTGAGAGTCTCTCATGGTTAGGAATTGCCTCCTTATGAAGATGGACAAGATTCTTTGTCCTCTTGCCAGCGTTGTTAGTAGGCCTTCTTCCAGCTGATGATGAGATCTGGAAGTACCAGCCTCCTCCTTGGTCTACTAACTAGTGTTAGAACTCCCCCACCTCAGTTTGAGGTGCCAGTCCCTGGGTCTCCTGGGCTTCCTCAGGGTTAGCACTGCATAGCGTCCATCTTTGTGTGTGAAGAGGTGGTAGAAAGTAAATCCCCATGTGTATGGGATATTTTTTTTTTAGATATAAGGTTATGTACCAGAATTCCCACAGTCATGCTAGAGTTTGGGCTAAGATATCTTGAAAGAGTAGCATAGTGTCTACCTTCAAAACTATTGATTCCTGTTGGGGAGCTCCCTGTAAAAGGTTTTCTTTTCGATGGAAGTAATGAACTCTAGTGAGGATGTCTGAAGGGAGTTTTTGTTGTTGTTGGTAGGTGGAGTAGACCCTACGAGTACGGTCTAGGATGATTGGGTCATCATCTGGTTGATGGAGGATGTGGAAGAAAACGGCCTGGACATGAATCTCTAGCTCCGCTGTATGAATTATTGTTCTTATGTCTCTGATTCTTATGTTCTGTCTGGATCGATTTTCCATAGTGTCCAGCTAGTCTTTCAGCGTGGCTTGGTTGTGCTCCAACTTTTTGAGATGTTTGGTACAGTGCACATTGTCTTGTTTGTGATCTGCTACTGGTGCTTCAACACGTTCCAGCCAGGAATCGGTTTGGCGAAGGGAGTGACCTAGGTCATGACACAGAGATATCATGTATAAGCGAAATTCCACCAACAGTGCTTGAATATCCTCTTTGGTTGCTGGGCCTGGCAAGTCGGTGGTCTCACGGGGTTGAGAGCCCAAAGCCAGGGAGCCCCCTCCGTGAGAATGGGAAGTATTGGGTTTCTGGAGTAGGTCTCGGATGGAGGCGGAATGGGGAGTTTTCGATCAACTGACTGCCATTGCTGGTATGTGTGGGTCACGCATTTCCCATCTATGCCCTCAGGGGATCTCCACTGTCTGTCCACTGTCTGTAGGTTGTGGATCTTCCGTACTGGGGCTTCCTTCTCGCTTGCTTTCTTTCTTGGATTCTGCATCCAAATCATGGGGTTTATGCTAACGTTCTCCAAGCCACTCTTGTGATACCCCAGTTGCTAAGGGTGCAGAGGCCACTCCATCATGTCGAGCTCTGGGGCTAGGGGGCCCCTTGCCTCCCGCCAGTACAATTGTGCAGCATTTGTTCCTTATACTTTGCTACCTCGCTTTCTGTCTATCAGCGTATTGACTGGAGCCCTTCTGAGGAGTGATGTTTTCCAACCAACCCAGACAGTAGGTTGTGGAGGCCGTTTCACTCCACCCCTGGTTTCCTGGTGGCCCCTCACCTTGGTATGCTCAGTTTACTAACTCATGGGGGCCAGAGCTCTCGGTGACTCCTCGTTGTTGAGCCTGTCAAGAGCAGATCTACTTGAAGGCCCCTTCTCCTCCTCTCCATCGGGTTTGGTGGTGTTTTCCTCTGCTTCTGCCAGCTGTGAATCAGCTGGGCATATCAGGATGGCGCTGTCGGCTCTGCCATCTCTTCTTTTATCTTTCTTTGGCTGCCGCTATTCACACAGCACTCCTTCGCTGCCTGCAGGTCTGCTGGAGCCATATTCTCTAGATGGCGCTCCCTGTTTCCTGACGGCTGGGAACAGGATTTTGCCTCCCTTCTCCACCAGATGCAGCCAGGACATTCAGTCCTCCAGCACTGCCTTGGGTTGCTCTATGGTCACCTCCGCCCACATGTCACCAGTCACTTGTTCCTTGTTCAACTATCCAGAGGTTGCCGCGTATGACTGCCAGTGCGCATTTGTTCACGGTTGCCCATATCTGGATAAGCCTGAGGCCTGATGCCTCCCACACATGCCAGTGGCCACCATGTTGCCCACACTTAGTAGCCTCTCTTTGTTGACAATTTCTGGGTCTGGAAGTCACCTCAGGGCACTCCTTCTAACTCGGCTGGTGACAGGGATGGTTAAGTCATGGCCCTTTGCTGGCTTTGTTTGGTTTCACACCGTTTTTGTGGGTTAGGTAGGGGCTCCGAGACAGAGCTCAGGAGAGATACGTCTTGGCTGGTCTCTTCCCTGGCAATGCCTCCGTCCTTTGTTTTCTAATCAAACCTTCCAGCTCTCTCCCTGGATTTCAGACCAAATCGGAGCAGTTCTGACTCGCAGCAGGATTTAAAGTCAACTATAAGAAATCTACAGCAATGGGGGTGGAGACAAATCAAGCAGATAATGAGGCAGTGGCAGTTAGCTATGGCTACCAGATGGCCTCGACTGGAATCAAGTACCTAGGAGTGGCAATTCCTCCTAAGGTGGGGCAATGCCTTCCAGAGCAATGTATCCCCCTCCTAGTACAGTATTTAAAGACTTATGGGTGAACTGGAAATTTCCTAGGAAGGTAGGATAGACTGCATAAAGATGAACTTCATGCTGAGACTGCTGTATCTTTTTCATTCCCTCCGCATGACAATCCCATCAGAGGTCTTGAAATCCCTCACACATAATATGTGGGCTTTTATTTGGAATCCAAAATCACCATTATAGCAAGGTTTCTCCTGATGAGGAGCCCCTGGAAGGTAAGCTTGGGAGTTCCTAATATTGAACGTTATATTTTGGCTGTCCAGGTGTTCCCAGCAGTAGTGTGGTGCTCCCCAGATGCAGACAAATGTTAGTGTATTTTAGAACAAGAATGTAGCAAGACCCTGCTCCACCAACTGCTATGGCTCCCCCGATGGCTCACCACTCCCTGGACACTCAATGTGGTCTACGACAGTGGCTTTACAGTACTGGAATAAAGCAGTCTGAATGAAGGGTATCATGATCTATCATTCCCCCTCATCCCAATGGTCAGAAATCCAGACTTGCCACCGGGAACGACCGATAAAGGATACTTATCCTGGGTGGAGGTCAAACATTGACTGGGTCAACAATGGAGGGTATACCCAAGATTAGATACCAATGTGCTAATGATTTCTTACTAGGATCCAAAGACTTATAATGAGTGAGGCAACTTCCACGCTGGGCTAGACAGTCCAAAGTTCAGGAACAAGGGTCGAGGGTAACAACGGGGGTGGAGGATATATTTTCTGAAGGGGCTACCGTGGCTCTACAGAACATTGGAGAGAAGTGCCCTCCACACAACACAACTCCAGTACATGCAGAAATGGGCAGAAGACCTCAGCCTCAAACTGAGGCAAAACTATTTTTATCTGGAGGAGGTACAGCAAAATCATAAATGTGCCTTCATCACAAGGACAATGCCTTCAAAACCATGTTGCGATGGTACACAACTCCTGTGTGCCTGACGGTGATTAGCAATAGTTCAGACATCTTTTGGAGTGATGTGGGGTGAGAGGGACTTATATGCTCATGTGGTGGGGATGGTCACAGATACACCACTTTTGGACACAGGTGTTGGAGACTACCAATTAGATTACAAAAGTGTCATTGCAAATATTGCCTCTGATAGTGGTGGCACAGAGATTGGGAGGCCCCGCACTACCAACATTGGGCATGTGGTGGACTAAAGTTTGGACAATTCATGCAATTGAGCAGCTCACCGCTGTACTAAAAGACACCATGGCCCAATACAAAAAAGATGTGGATCCCCTTTCACACCTACGTTAAAATGAGTATGTCTAAACTCCTTGAGTTGTTGCAACTGGCTGGAGATTAGAGTCCAGGGTCTGAACCCTTTGGATCTGGGGGAAACCCCTCACCGACTTGCGTCGGGCTACATTCCCTCAACTTTATTTGGGAAATTAGCTTGACTCCCCCAAGTTCGGTTCTACTATAGGCAGCTGCCCACCGTATTGTCAAGGTTATCCTGCTATGTCCTGCACCTCTGTACTTATGAGTGTAACATCTGTTTACCCTGGCCTGGGTATAAAATGCTTAAATAAAAGTGTTACAAAAAGGCTGAGGAAAGTTCCACACTGCATGAAAGAACCAGCCGCCCAGTTGGGAGTGGCCTGCATTAGGTTCTGCTGAATACCTGGCTGGAGAGAGTACTGGAACCTAGGAGCCTTAACTTGAAACATCATAGATGTAGGAGAGACCAGGGTATGTTTTTCAGCACCTAGAGAAGGGAAAAGTAGTCTTCATAGACCACAAGAGGACTAGGATAAAGCACTAAAGTTACTAGAGAAAGACATGACTTTGATACCCACAATGTGCCTGAATAACCCACTCTGGTTTTTTACCAGTGATGTTAGAGGCATGGAGAGACCTTGGCAGCTACAGGATCCAACTTTGCTGCTCTCAGAGCTATTGGCACCAAGATTAAAGGCTTCAGAAGAGGGTCCATACTAGACACAGCCAATTTTGTGGCACCTTTACAGGCTGCCGTTCCCTGCAGAAGGAGTCTGATTCTCAGAAAAAGTATGTGGTTCTCACTTGGAGTTCAGAGGCAACTGCTAGGCTTAATAGATCCCTTCTCCATCGCAGTCAACCATAAATTGTAACTAGGCCCCGGTGAACTGCAACCATTGGCTTTCTGGGTTCTTAGTGCTTTTTACTTTACAATTTTACAAATTCATATCTTCAGTTCCCTCAATCTGTTTGTTTTGGGCCATTTCTGTATTCCTTGGTTTATTATATGTGTCTCCTTTTTACTAAATTGGTTTGGAAACGTTATTGTTTATTTTTTCCCCCCACATATTATTTTGGTGCTGCTTAATATTTATCAGGCATTTCTCTGGGGAAAGTCTACTACTTTAGGCCATAGTTACCAAGGGTTAAACCCAGTTGTTTACATTGAAACTGTGCTTTGACTTCGCAAGGCACCGTGGGGCAGATTTATGAGGCACTTGAAACGCATTTGCGCTGCTGTTGCGTCACTTCTGTGAAACACAGAAGTGGGGTAAAGCAAGCGCCCTGCTGTGATGTATTTACAAGATTACACACCTAGGGAGATACATCACGTTGTAAACCCCTACGCAACATTATACCTGTGCCAGGTATAATGTAGGCGTACCGTCGCAGGAAAGCCTCGGAAAAGTTCCTGAGTGAAATCTACAAGATTTCTCTCAGGCACTTTTCCGACGCTACTGCTGCAAAACCTTGTGCCTGCTTTAAGCAGGCGTAAGCAAGACGCAGCATGTTGGAGATAGGCCGGGTTGGAACAGTGAAGGATTTGCGTCGCACCCGTGACACAACACTAGCAATGCGCCAACCTTACGCAGGCAGATACAACACGCATCTGCCTAGCCGTGCACCACGGCGCGCCGCAACGTAAATGCGGCGCATCCGTGGTGGGGCTGGAGTTGTTTTCCATGTCGCAAGTTTTCTGGCGCATCCCTGCTGATTTGCAGAGGCGCCAGACCTTGTAAATCTGCCCCATAATTATTAAGTTTGTTGTGCATCACAAACCAATAATTTAAAAAACTCACATTGGTGCAGATGATCTTAAACGATGCTGGGAGTGTTGATCCAGAGCCAGTGAAACTACTCATCTGATGAGATGATAGTCTTCTAAACGTTCTGATAATCCGGTTCAATATCTTAGGAAGAAAATATGAGGCTCGTAGAAGCCATCCTTCATGAGCAGAGTCAACAAATCAACATGGGTCCATATAGTCATCAGAGCCCACCACTCTAGAAAGCGGAATCCCCAGAGCTCGACGCTGTCCTCTGTGGTTCAGCCTTTAAATGGTTCCCCTACGCCACCTAATCAATTAGAGAGGACATCGTTGACAGCCTATACAGATGACCCTAGCTTTCCTAAGTAATAACCCCAATGAGCCTTCACTATCCGTTGGCATACTGGCAACAAACACTGGATGACCATCAGCAGCCGTGCCTAAACAGTGTGGAAATGCTGAACGGGATTGTAAATCATGACCAGAGCTGTGGAATTATGTGGTTATGCAGCTGCTATGTTTTCCGCATAATTATGTATTTGCCACACTTGCCACATAGTCCATTATTTCCTGCATAATTTTGTTTATATTTCAAACAGAACAAAACTTACTAAAAATGCTACCAAACATGTTGCCGCGCAGTGACAGGCCTTCTGTCATGCAGAAGTAAGCTTTCAATTCCTGACTGCTGTATTTGTGTGTTAAATTGATATTAAAGAGGTGAAACCTTTGGCTACACACTGTTAACATGTTTAAAAATGATAAAACAGTGAGGTAATACTGCTTCAACATGTGAAACATCAGCTGCATATTTTGACCTTTCTTGACACCTAATTTAGCCAACCCTGACTTCAGTCCTAGCTGCAGCATAATTCTTGTAGCCTTGATCATAACCTAAACATTCCTAGACTTTTACTGGCCCTCCCAATTTAATGTACCGAAATGTAGCAGTCCTCCATGACTGTCTTTCAATGTATAGATTCAGCCTACTGTTAAATCAGCTAACTTTCACCTAGATGCTCTCTTGAAGATCTGCTCCGTGCTAACTATCCAATCCCATCAACTGCTAGCCTTGGCAGTTGCAATGTCCAGACTGCTGAGATATATATATCTCGGGCAAAGTTATCCACAAACTCCAGCAGGCTCAACACAGAGCCATCTATATCATATATGAAATGAAAAAGAATGTTCATCTACTGACCTGCAGATACCAACTTTTTTGGCTACCCAAAGAACGCCAGATGCAATGTAAAGTCCTCTGCCTAATTTGGAGGGCAACCAGTACACAAGCTTCCAACAATTTATCAGACCTACTCTTTATTAACCAACCTCCCACTCCGCTACAGTCTAACACCAGCGGCAAACGTATTCCATGAAGGTGTCAGTCCAGGTTTGGAGGCAGATCACCAAAAGTAGCAGAAGTCAAATTAGGTAACAATCTCCCCAAAGGTATTAGAATGATCAGTCGCCTCTCTAGTTTACCGCAAAATCTATAATAATGTCTGCTCGATCAGCAAGCTGACTGTCGTGTGGACTATTTTGCTAACCCTCTCTTTTTCCTCTTGTTGTCTTATTCACGAACTCCTTACCCATCCCTCCTTTCCATTTTCTGTATAATTGCACCACTCCATCCCTTTTTAGGGCTCGTGGCGTTAACCACGCGAAATGCGGTCTCGCAAGAGACCCTATTGTCAGCGAGTCTGGTTTCCAGGAGAGGGGACAGGAGCAGGCCACGCGCTCGGAATTGAGCAGGCCACGCGCACGTGAACGCGCTCGCTGTGCCCAGCTCCTGTCTCCTCTCCTGGAAAGCTGTGCCACACCTCCCCCTGCATGCATGCACACACACACGGGCGCACCTACACACAAGCACACGCACCAACGCATGCAGACACCCCCGCCTCGCACACATACCCACACACACACACCAGCGCACCATACACACACGCGCACCCCCTCCCCCCATGCCCCACTTACCGCCACTCCGGACTAATGCATCCTTCGCGGGGCTCTCCCTCGGGCATGGGAGCCTCGCGTCACCAGCACTGCTTTTCTGGCCAGCCACTCCGTGGGCGCGGGCTTCCGAAGATGGAAGTCCCGCCCCACGGCAAGTTTTGTTTTTGGCCACGGTTTCGTTTTTGCTCACGTCTTACGCCGCAACTGCTGATATGGCTTGAAATATTTGGTGCATTTATAGGTATTTAATTGTTATTTTTTAAAATACAAACTGGCATAATTTAGCCTTTCTTTCCATTCCCTGCTTCCCAGCAAGATTGTCAGTTTGCTTTACAAAATCCTCTATCTTTACATTCGGAGAAAGAAAAGTAAACTCGACACTCCACGTTAAAACAACAAGTACCAACTTTCCAAAAAAGCCTGACATTTGACCATCTTTTAAAGCGCAGCAAATGTGACAAGATAAAAAAAAAAGGAAAAAGCAAGTTATTGCTCATTTATTTTCTGAATTCCAGCATGTTTATTTTGGGGGTACTGCATCACCCTTACTATGTGCACGCTGCACAATGCTTCACTCTTCACCCTCACACCTCCTCACCCTCAAACACCCTCCCCCTCAAACCCCCTCCCCCTCACACCCTCTCAAACTTACACACCCTCACTCACCCTTACACCCTCACACGCCCTCTTCCTCACACCCTCCTCACACACCCCATCACCCTCACACCCTCTCACCCTCACACCCCCTCACCCTCACACACCCTCACCTTCGCACCCCCTCACCCCCCCTACACCCTCACACCCCCTCACACCCCCTCACCCCTCACCCCCTCACCCTCACACCCCCACACCCTCACACCCCCACACCCTCACACACCCTCTCTCACCCTCACACACCCTCACTCACCCTCACACACCCTCACCAGCATAGCATAACAAAACATAGCATAACCACACACAGCATAGCATAACAAAACACAGCACAGCATAATAAAAAAGCACAGGATAGCAAAAGATAGCATAGCATAATTATTCCCAACTCTCCTTATTATTGAGCAACATATGACAGTTTGCAAATCATCTTTATACACCAATTCAGAGTTTTCGGAAAATGTATGCAACTCATTGTCATACACAATGCCAATAACTCAAACTTTAATGCTGCGAGCCCTATTGCATTGTAAATGCTTGTTTCCTTCTTTGCCCGGACCTCAACTGTCTTTTACAGGATTCTGATTGCCATGTTGTTCATCTCTATGCCCTCCCATCCCTTTCCCTCCCACCCACCCCAACTCAGTCAATGCCAATGAACACAACTACTTCTAGCTCTTTGTGCTTGTTTTTACTGTACATTGAGCCTAGAAGCTGGACCCTGGCACTTGTTGCTCACTACAAATAATAAACAATTACAATTATGGATATAATAATTTGACAGAGCACGGTGGAAGGATTATTTTAATGATATTTTGTTTACAGTGGTTGTGCTACCACCAGCCCATCTTGGGAGTGAGGCTGATTGATTTGATTTCATTTGATTTAATTATTTGTATAGCGCTTGAATCACCCCCGAAGGGGTATCTCAGCGCTGGGCGGCGCATCATCAGCAGTGAGGGGTGGGCTTAGAACAGGGTAGTCTTCAAGAGTCTCCTAAATTTTAGGTGATCCGGACACTGTCTCAGAACGAGGGGGAGTTGATTCCAAATGTGGGAGGCCTGATACGAGAAGGACCTGCCCCCGGCTCTGGCCTTTTTTTATTTTAGGGATTGTGAGGAGGGATTGGGAGCTGAAACGCAGCGTCCGGGGCGGGCAGTGGAGGTGGAGTCTCTCTCCTAGATACGGTGGGCCATTGCCCCAGATAGCTTTGTGTGTGAGACAGCAGATCTTAAATTTCACACGTTTACAAATGGGCAGCTAGTGTAATTGGTGGAGGAGAGGGGCGGAGGCAGTCCTGGGGGGGGCGTTCAGTACCGTGCGAGCGGCCCTGTTCTGGATCATCTGCAGACGGTTTAAGGGGGACTCATTGGCTGCAATCAGGAGGGTATTGCAATAGTCCAGTTTGCTTAATACCAGGGCTTGGGTTAGGGTCTTTCTAATGGTGTCGGGGAGGTAGGGAAAAGCTTTCCTTTGTAGGCCAAGTGTGTGGAAGCAGGATCCGATTGTGTGCGTGACGTGTTTCTTCATGTTAAGGGACTGTTCAAAGTAGACACCAAGGTTTTTGACTGTAGTAGCCGGTATGGGGGGTTTGCCTAGTTCTGTGGGCCACCAGGATGGTGACCAGAGGAGGGGAGCGTCTCTAAAGAGCAGGATCTCATTCTTCCCGGCATTCACTTGGAGGAAGTTGCTTTTCATCCAGCGTGAAATTGCCATCATGCCAGAGGAAAAGGTGGTTTAGGCGGATTGAGAGGACTTATTGAAGGCAAAGGTGAGCTGGGTATCGTCCGCGTAAGATATCGGTACGAACCTGTGTCTTCTCTAGAGGGTTGCCAGGGGGGCTATATAAATGTTAAACATGGAAGGACTTAGGCAGGAGCCTTGTGGGACCCCCTTGGTGAGTGCTTGGGGGGTGGATTGGAAGGGGCCAAGGTTGATAGTTTGTGAGCGGTTGGAGAGAAAGCTGATTATCCATTCCAGGGCTGTGCCGCCGACTCCTGCTTCCCTGATTCTTGAGAGAAGAGTCTGGTGGTCCACCGTATCGAAAGCGGCGGACAAATCTAATAACACTAAAAGGGTGGGCTGGCTCTGGTCTAAGGAAAGTCTGATGGTGTTGGTGACGGCCACTAGAGCCGTCTCAGTACTGTATTTTGGACGGAAGCCTGATTGAGTGGGGTCCAGGTAGCCGGTCCTTTCAATGTGGTTGGAGAGGTGGTGATTGACGTGTTTTTCTAAGACTTTGCTCAGATAAGGGAGGAGGGAGATGGGGCGGAGGTTCGGGAGATTATCAGTGGGAAGTTTGGGGTTTTTCCGGATGGGGATGACTTGGGCAGCCTTCCAGGAGGGGGGTAGCTGGCCTTCTTCTAAGGACTGGTTTAGAAAAGAACAGATCGGTTCAGCTAGATATTCGGCCAAGGAAGCCATGATTTTTGCAGGTACCACGTCAAGTGGAGATCCTGACTTAGTGGCCTTCATGGCTATTTTGGTTTCTTCAAGTGTGAGGGGGGGGATTTTAGGAGGGTATCGGAGTTGGGCCTGGTTCTGGAGGGGTTATTGGGGGCAGGGAAGATTGATTGTAGTGATGTTATTGTAGATGTTTTCGATTTTTTGGATAAAGTGATTTCTGATGTTATTGCATAGTGTTTGAGAGGGAGTATCTTCAGTTTCACAGGCTTTGGGGTTGGTAAAAGTTTTCAGGATTTGGTACATGACTTTGGGGGTGTTGTTCGCCTGACTGACTTGAAGGACTATATGGGTTTTGCGGGCAAGTGTAATGCTTTTATGGTACGTAGTAAGGGTGTGTTTGAATTTCTCCTTATTGGCTGTGAGGTTAGTTCGACGCCATTTCCTTTCAAGGTTTTTGCATACTGGTTTTTCTTTCTGCAGTTCTATGGAGAACCAGGTTGCCTTAGCGGTTTTGGCATTAGGATGTCGCATTTTTACTGGTGCGATCAGGCCGATGGCACCTAAGGTGGATTTATTAAAGAGGGTGAGGTTGTCTGTTATGTTGTTGCATGGCCAGTTTTTAGTAGTCTCATAGGAAGAGGCAAAAGAAGCTGGGTTGACTTTGTGCCATTGTCTAAACTGTGTATGTGTGCGAGGGATAGGCCGCTGGCGTGTCTTGGGGTCCTCCAATTGGAGGTTGATGATTGCATGGTCTGTCCAGTTGACTAGCTTCGGTGCTTCGCAAGAGAGGAGAGGGGGAATTGGTGAATACTATGTCTAGAGCGTGACCAGCTGAGTGGGACGGCCCATTGCTAATTTTGGTGAGGTTGAGGGTGGCAAGGTCTGAGAGGAAGGATGCAGGGTCTGCCTTCTCAAGGTTCTCACTATGAATATTAAAGTCCCCTAGGAGCATGAAGTTGTAGGAGGAGATCATGTGCGGGGCTATAAGTTCCATGAGGATGAGGGGGAAGTCTGCTAGGGGGCCAGCGGGGCGGTAAACCAGGGCTCCTTTCCAGTTGGATTGGGGGGAGAGATCGAGCCTGAATATCATGATCTAAATTTGCCTGAAGATCATGATCTCAATTTGTTTGTTAGAGCGGTGTTCTAGGAAGCAGTACAACGACTGTTTTGCTGCATTGGCATTGCCAGGTTGGTATAATTATGGCAGTGGATGAGAGTGTGCAGCAATGGAGTGCACAGACACTGTCATTGTGAATGTATGGCCTCTTATGTTTTGAAATCACATACGGTGCATTTATGTACTTGTGTGTTGTGCCCTCTCTGATTCTGTGTGCCTAAGGGAAAGCCAGTACTTAATTTGAGCCTGTGGTTTCCGGTGCTCGGCACTAGCACTTATTGTCAGAACCTGCACTTAGGACAGCTGCCACATGGTGGTGCTATTTGTGCAATTTAAAGAGGAGCAGAAAAACAGTTGTTTGTTAATTAAGTATACATGAAAAATAACTAATACCTGCCACCCAATCAATTCTTAAACCTTTGGCAGCCTTGTACAGTCTGATGTGTATCTCTTGTAGCAGTGTGATGGTTAGTAGTTGTGTTGAGGAGGTGGCAATGTGTAGCGCAAACTGCAGTAGCCTTCTGACAAGGCCCCGGTACTTTACTTTTTTTTTTCTTTTCTTTTTTACAAATTGGGCACTTGCGGCAAGCCCACTGCCAAACCAGCTGTTTCATTCTTGCATCACGGCAAAAGCTGTGCTGCCTGACCTCCCTGACTTCACTTTTCATTGTTTGAGCTCCTCTGAGGCTCACTGAGAGGAGGAAGAGAAGACTTGAGAGAGAGTGCAGAGTGCTTTACTTAAATACAGGGTGTCATATTAATCTATACAGACACAAGTGGAAGGAAAACAAACATATTTTATGGGCATTTCATTATATTTTCACTCAGGTAGTATTAGCTTGAAATCTAAGCACTTTAGAAATCTCTGTTTGAATAAATAATCTCTGTATGAGGTCAAAAGTAACAAACGGCACAAAGGGAGTGTTTTTTTAGTTTTTTAGTTTTTCTTTTTTTCCCCAAAATATTTGTATTGGGTTTTTAGACATACACATATGACAGTTAACATATAGTCATCTTCACATTGTCCATACAGGGTAACATTCCATTTGATTTAGGCGCTGGTAGCATGGTTTACATAGGCTTGAACGTCCCTGCTAAAACTATTGTAAAACATATAACAAATAACATATACCCGATGGCGCTTATCCTTGATGAGGCGGTGTGAAACCATGAATTGCAAAGCGCAAGTATCGGAAAAATACAGCTGAAGGTATACACGAGTGGAACCCGCCCACAAAGAACTTGAGTGGCAGCCAAGGGAGTTGGAGGATGGAAGAGCTATTGTAATTACTTTCTAGTAGCAAAGAACTAAACTGTGCTGTGAGGGGTGTGTTGCCTTAACATTAATCAGAAAGAATGCTGTACCTTAGCTACGAGAGACTGTTTTGAGCAGCTCTTACCGCTCTGTCAGGCATAAAACCTTAATTCAGAGCAGTACAATGTGCTTTTCTTGCCCTAGATGAAGTGTCACTGTGCTCCCCAAACCTCCCCGACTAGGACAGGTGCACTCAAAATTGCCTGAAGGGGAAATCTGCCACCCTCCTGCAGCGCCTGTCTGGTCTTGCCTCATCTTAGAACTGACTCTCACCGCTTTAGGCAGTAAATTACTAATGCATCGCTGGTCAAATAAAAAATAGGTCTATAACAAAATATTCTAAATAAACTTTTCATGCCATGCAATTAATATAGACATTTAACCTTTCTTTCCTCAGCCAGGGGCGCAGGTGCAGACAGGCCAGGCTGTGAAAGATTCCCAACGATTGACTCGATCGAAAAAAAACAATTTGCCCAGGTGTGAGCACACACTTTGTCACTTCTTAATTCCGTCTTCCTTCGGAAGGCACTTTTTCCAAACCAGCACAAAAAAGATGAGGGTCAGAATCAGGATCGGACTGGGACAAAAAATTGGCTCGCGAAAGCAAAATAAAAGTGGCCCCCATTAACGAAGGAAAAAGCTTAAAAAAATAAATTAAAAAAAGTGGTAAATCCAGGAAAATCAACCGTAATAACCTGTCCGTTTGGCTATAAAACTGGCTCACAACTGCTAAAAAATAAACAAAACACATGCTGATCTGTCAAACCAGTCGGCCGGGCACTGCCCGATTGTCCTATAGGCCTGTCCTACACTGGCCAGAATGCTCCCTGCCCACACTTAATTATAGGCCTCCATTGTAAGCTATGACGGTCTGCTATTGCTGATTCACATACAGGAGAGTGGAGATAATGGTGCAGTGAGCTGGACGCAAGGGAAGGACCATTTTAATGTGGCCAGTCCCCGGGAGCAAAAAGAAGAAAGGAATTTGAATCTGGCAATTTGCCAATCTTTCGACTGCATAGTGCAAACCCTGAGGGGAGTGAACGAAAAATGTGTCAATGTTGCCTAGAGAGCAAAAGAGTTGTTTACACACCTGTTCATATATGTATTACGGCATTCTTCCCATGCCTGTTTCTTTTCAAAAGCTCCACTGTAAACCAGATCGCACACCTGCAAGAAAGTTCCTCGAGCTAATAAAAACGGATCCATTTCTACCAGCCCAAGTTTGACAATTCTATCACTTGAATTAAAATAAATCAAATACAAATGTATAATACACAATGTTTGATTTTATAAAGTCTTTATATTGATCAGCACTTTTTATGAATTGGTACAATAAACCAACTGGCTGCAATTTAAAAAAATAAAAATTAATGAATTATTTGCAATCGTATGTCTAGTACTACAAGAAAATGATTATTATTTGGGGTGGGTGTTCAACCAACTCAGGGAATATTAATACCAAGTTGTCAGATCGAACCCCAAAGTCACAATATTAACCTGAGCTCATCCCCCTGGTAGCCATGTCACCCAGCAACAGGTTAAAGTTAATGAGAAAAGTATTTATGCAGTGCGAAAACTAATTAGAAAAGTAGAGTAAAATGTAATTTATGAAAAAAATAACATCAAAACGACAGAAATGTAATAAGGGGAATCAGAGATATGATTTTTTTAAAGTTATAAATAGAAATAGCAGCAATAATAGTTTATTTTTGTTTTATTTTTTATTTTAAAGGTTTTATATAGCCCTGGCTAGACCCGGAGGTATCAGAGTGCTTTACATGAGCATCAGATCATAGTTACAGGTTACATCGTTACAAAGGTTACACAGTTATTAGAGCATGGCAACATAGTTATTGTAAGGTCAAGATAAACAATAAGCCCAAATACGTAAGGGGAAAAGCAGGCAAGGGGAAAGATTCAGGGGAGGGGGGAAGGAGCTGGGGAAGTAGACAGGTAGTGAAGGCGGGAAAGAGGGGGGAGGGTGAAGGACACCGCATGGAAAGAGGAGGGCAAGGGCGACGAGCACACAAAGCGGTAGACGAGTCAAAGCAACGCCCAAAGTCCAGTAAGCTGTGATACCAGGGGAAGTGGTATCACTTCGCTATCTCTGTTGCGGGAGATTCCCTTTACGCAGTGGACTCTCTCAGAGGGGTCTCTGAGACGCCAAGGCCTACATACTGGATCCTTCCCCAAAAAGGGGAGAGGGAGTGCTTTGGCAAGGGGTACCATACCTCAGCTATGAGTGGCTCAGTTGGCGCAGTGGACTCTCTCAGCGGGTACGCTGAGACTCCAAAGTATAAATATTGGATCTTTCCCCAACAAGGGGAGAAGGAGTGCTTAGCCAAGGGGCACAAAGGACAGAAGGCTAGGCAGACTAGCAGGCAAGGTGAGAGATTCTGGGGAGAGTGGATAGGAGCTAGGAGCTTGGGAGGTAGACAAAGAGAGAAAGAGTACTAAATGGGAACAAATTTAATTAATGAGTTATTATATAGCGCAGGCTAGAACCGATGGAATCAGGGCGCTTTATATGAGGGACAATAATGTTGCAATTTACATCAGTTAAAAGTTACATAAGTATCAAGAAAAGCATTTAAAGAACATAGGGGACAAGGTGAATGGAGCAAGGAAGGGTAAGGGTAAAGGGGTAGGAGGAAAATATAACGTAGAGACGAGGGGAAAATGTGCCCACGGTGCGGCTGGGTAGGTGATGTCATGGGGGGGAGTCCACAACCCATCTCCTATTTAGCTATATGGTAGTTCCACCGGGCATCAGCCAAATCGCTAGGTCTCCACAGCCTGGGGTAAGTTCTGCAGGTTCCAAGTCCTGACGTGTAGGCAGGTTAGGGGATAGGTACAAGGTCTGGTCAATGTCCAATTGTTATCCCAGGGAAGTAAAACAACGTGTAGGGGACCTCTATGGATGCCGTCTTGAGGTCAGGCAGGGGACTGTACTGTACACTAGTACACTGGTGGCCATCCTAAGGTCAGGCAGTTAGAGTCAATATCCAGGACTGCGGCTGCCAGAAAATAACAAATCCACCGTGCACCCACCAGCACACACACAGACATGCACAAGCACACACCAATGTGAGCACACACTCTCATATGCGCACAGACGCACACAGACAAGCACATAGACAGAAACATCCAAGAACACAAGCACACATAAAATTACATGCTCTAATAAAAAAACACCCAAATACATGCACAGGCAAACACCATCACATGCACTGACATGCACAAGCACACACAAATCCGCTCACGCTCTCATACACGCAGACACGTAGATATGCACAAACACACAATCACACATACAGAAACTATCAAAAACACAAGCACACATACAATCACATGCTCCAGAATAATACTACATAAGGACGTACACACAAATACATGCACACACACACACCATCAATGCACAGACATGCACAAGCACACAACAGATGTGCGCACACGCGCTCATACGCAAACAGAGGGCACACATACAGAAACATACAGAAACATCCACATGCACAAGCACACATACAATCCCATACTCTAATACAAAAACACTCAAATACAGGCACACACCATCACACGCACAGACATAAGCACACATACAGAAACATCTGCGTGCACAAACAGAAGCACACATAGAATCACATGCTCTAATACAAAAACACCCAAATACATGTCCACGCCATCACATGACCAGACATGTGCAAGCACACACAAATGTGAACATAGTCTTTCATACAAGCACAGGTGCACACACACACGTGTGTCCGCACACATCCCCTCATACACGCACAGACGCACACACAAAAGCACTCCCATGACACATTTCTCCAGGACTGCTGCAGCATTGATGGCACACAAAGGCAGAGTCAGAGGTACCGATGTCCTAAGGGGGCCGCCATCTTAGGACCAAGCAGTCGGCCCACGTTTTAGCGCAGTCGGGTGTGTTCCTCATGAGAGAGCAATGGGTGCACACTGGTGGTCGTGCTGTTGCTCCCGGGTCTGTGCAGATGCCACCAGGTCCCAGGAGCTTGCAGGGTGTTCAGTGGCGCCTATGTCTTAAGGGCGCCGCCATCTTAAGGTCAGGCGTAAGCCCACGTGCCGTCTCTGCCGGGTGTACATCTCACAGTGGAGCAGGGAGCGCTTCCTGACGCTCGCACTGGAGACCGGCTCACCTCGGTCGCGAGAGCTGGCGAGGGGAAACTCAGGTCTTGCAAAACTGGGACCTAGGTGCCATTTCAGGCTGACCATGATGGAACGTGGTTTGATACACCAAGAGGCTTGATTTCAATCAAAGTTTGTATCTTCTGACTTGATCTTTTTTTATGGAGCTCAAAATTCTTCAGTAGGGTAAGTCTGAAGCTGTATGCAAAAAGTGAGCATCGAAATGTGCCCAATGTTCCCTTAATGGCTCCAGAAGTCTTAATAGTTAGAAATTTTTCTAAGGCCCAACTTTTCAGGTTTCTGAAGCAGTTCCTCTGGGTCTCTTCCAAGGCTCCCATGACCTCAGGGACGGTACTTAGGGAGGAGGACTTAATACAGCAGAGGTCGCCAGAAAGGTCCAGTGCAGGTCTAATTGGTGCTGGTCCCATCAGGGAAAATGCCTCTTGCAACTTGTTTTGTACCTGTAGTCAGGTTAGCCAATTGATCCATGGGGTCCACTTCTTTGTCCTGGTTACAAGAGGCAGCACGTCCAGTCCTTCATGGAGCAGGTCTAGTCCTTCAAGCTCCTCTCAGGTTACACTGAAATATACAAACAAGTATATTAAAAAAGTAATGGGTGGGATGCTTGGATTTATCTCAGCCACAGGTAATTACTGGCTGCATCCTAGTTCATTGTTTATTTGTCCAGTGCCACCTCATAATAGGCCTAGTCATAACCAAACTAGCCATGATCCTTCTCCAATAGGAATAGTCCAGCCGAACTGCCAAGCCAGGTCCTCTTTGAACTCAACACAAGCAACCCAGTTTGGAACAAAGCATCCTATTTTAGAAGTCGTCATTTGGGTACAGTTTGGTTCCAGTGGCAAAGTGAACACGGATCCCAAGTCTGAGGTTACAACAAGCATGGTCCTGTCCTCCTCTGATCTTCCTTAGGTCCAAAAAGTGTTATGAGGAAGGTGCCTTTAAGTGGCATATTTGTGGTTGGAATCAGTTAGTGAGTGGAGGTTACTCCTGGCCCCTCCCCAGCTAATGAGTAAAAATTCTCAGGGGCACCCCTACTCACTTATCCCTAAAATTCAGGATGGAGACCTTTTCCTCGCTTGTGCAGTGTCTTTTAAAAAATATTGCACATGTTCCATTTTTAAACATCATGCATCCTATTGTGCAAGTGTTCGCTAATTATTACTGAGAGAGTATGCCAATAGGCCAAGAACCCCATAATATGTGGCCCACCCACTCCTCACTGAGATCTCCATACCTTGGTCCCTCAGGCTCTCGCCTGTGAGTTGGATCAGCCAATGTTAGCTGAACAAATTGGCGTCACTTTGTCAGATATTCCCTCTGGTAATATTCTGGGCCTAGATGGCTTCCCAATTGAGTACTACTGTGCATTCTGCAGCAGCTGGTTTCCATTCTGCTGGCCATGTATACCGAAGCTCTGTGGGCAGGTGCTTTTCTCCTAGAGCTAGACACAACCACGATAGTGGTAATTCCTAAAGCAGTCCAACCCCCATACCATTGTATCGCAAAAAGACCCATCTCTGTAAAAACTCCATCATTAAAATACTTGCAAAGGTCCTGGCAAATTGATTATGACAGACTCTGTGCCCTACCTTGTCCATCCTGATAAGTGTGGCTATATGCAAAAAGCCAGCAGCACCCGAAACTGTAGTCCCAGAGTCCAGGTGGGTATCTCCAGGGCGTGTCTTCAACACCCTCAGCTCTGCTTTTGATAGATTTTGAGAAGACCTTCAATATGGTGGACTGGTCCTTTTTAAGCACAGTTCTGGAGCATGTAGGACTGGGGACTTCCTTCCATAAGCTCATTAAGCTTCGGTACTCCCACCCTCTGGCACAGTCTCAGATAAATGAGACACTTTCTCCCACTACTCCTATCTGCAGTGGCACCAGGCTGGGCTGCCCCTCTCCACCTTCTCTTTCCTTTGGAAGGTAAACTTCTGGCCAGAATCATGCAGTGTGACACTCAGGTGAAGGGATGGTTGAGGAGGGTGGACCAGAGGAAAGAATTGGGTTGTACACCTATGATATCCTGCTCTTCCTAGACTACCCAAAGTACTCGAGTCTGTGCTGTCTGGAGCTGCTAGACATCTTTGGTGATGCCCTGTGTAAACAAAGCAAAGTAATTGCTGGTGCCGGTCAGGGATGACTCCGGTATTTGTTCCTAGCAGTCCGCCAACCCCATATGTCACCTATCTTTACAATATTTGGGAATACATATCTCCCTGCTCCCAGAGTTGGCATTGAGTCTCACCTTGTCACCCCTGGTAACTAGAATGAAAAAGACCTTCAGAAAGTGTGCAACACCCCCTCCATGGCCTTAGGCTAGTAGCCCTTTACAAGATGATGGTGCTGCCCTCTTCCTCTATGTATTCCCGAACGTCCCATTACGACCTTCTTGCTAATGGTTCTAGACCCTTAAAACTATCACCCGTCCCTTCCTGTGGGCTGGAGGATGCCCCCGCATTGCCAACCTTGGACTCAAACAGCTCGTGACGACACCCACACACGCCGCTGGACACACGCTGGACCCCATCTTCTCCACAAGCCCCCACGTCTCCTTCAACCACACCACCGAACCCCACTGGACCGACCACAGATGCGTCCACTTCACCTTCAGGAAACCCACCACACACCACCGCACCCAACAGCTACCACGCTGCTACTGGGGCAAGGTCACCAAGGACCAACTGACTACACCCCTCGCTCTGAGACCTCCCGCCGACCCCACCGACCCAGACACCGCCGCGACCAACCTCAAACAGTGGATCAACGACTGCGCCAACACCCTCGCCCCTCTCAAAACCTCCACAACCAACCACACCAACAAGAAAGCCGCATGGTTCACCGAAGACCTCCGGATCTCCAAGCGCACCTGTCGGAAGCTGGAGAAGAAATGGCTCCACGACCGAACACCTGACAGCCGCACAACCCACGAGCGCCACCCGCAGACACCACCAACTCATCAGGGCCGCCAAGAGGACCGACTTCAAGGACCGCTTAGACGACAATGCACACAACACCAAAGAACTCTTCAGCATCGTGAAAGAACTCTCCAACCCTAGCTCCAACACCAACGACATCCCACCATCACAAGACCTGTGCAACTCCCTGGCCACCTTCTTCACCGCAAGATCACCGACATTCACGACAGCTCCAACTCCGACACCCCCGCACCTACCACCGAGTCCACCACCCCTGCGACCACCACCCGCACCAACCGCCTGGACCAACATCAGCGACGAAGACACCATCAATACCATGAACTCCATCCACTCCGGATCCCCATCTGACCCCTGCCCTCACCACATCTTCAACAAAACCAGCACAACCATCGCACCCCACCTCTGAAAAACTATCAACAGTTCCTTCGAGACAGCAACCTTCCCGGAAAGCTGGAAGCACGCCGAGATCACCGCCCTTCTGAAGAAGCCCAAGGCGAACCCCAAGGACCTCAAGAACGTCCGGCCCATCTCCCTGCTCCCGTTCCCGGCAAAAGTGACAGAGAAGATGGTCAACAAACAGCTAACCTGCTACCTCGAAGACAACAACATCCTGGACTCCTCCCAATCCAGCTTTCGCAGCAACCACAGCACCGAGACTGCCCTCATCACCGCCACTGACGACATCAGGATCCTGATGGACAAAGGAGAAACAGCCGCCCTCATCCTCCTGGACCTATAAGCAGCCTTTGACACAGTCTGCCACCGCACCCTATCAGCACGCCTCCATGGCGCCGGAATTCAAGAGAAGGCCCTGGCCTGGACCACATCCTTCCTCTCCGGCAGAACCTAGAGCGTCCGCCTCCCACCCTTCTGCTCGAATTCCACCAACATCACCTGCGGCGTCCCACAGGGATCCTCCCTCAGCCCAACGCTGTTCAATATCTACATGGCACCGCTCGCCCACGTCGCACGACAACATAACCTCAACATCATCTCCTACGCCGACGACACCCAGCTGATCATATCCCTCACCGAAGACCCCCACACCGCCAAAGCCAACCTCCACAGAGGAATGAAGGCCGTAGCCGACTGGATGAAGGACAGCAGACTGAAGCTAAACTCAGACAAGACGGAGGTCCTCATTCTCGGACCCTCTCCATCAGCCTGGGATGACTCCTGGTGGCCCACATCGCTAGGCACAGCCCCGGAACCCACAGACCACGTACGCAACCTGGGGGTCATCCTCGACTCCACCCTCTCCATGACCAGGCAAGTCAACGCAGTCTCTGTGTCCTGCTTTAACACCCTCCGCATGCTTCGCAGGATCTTAAAATGGATCCATCCAGGTCCTCATCACCAGCAGACTCGACTAAGGGAACGCCCTCTACTCAGGAACAACAACCAAGCTCCTGAGACGACTACAACGAATCCAGAACACCTCAGCACGACTGATCCTCAACGTCCCCGACGCAGCCACATCACACCCCACCAAAGAGGCTTGCACTGGCTCCCCGTCAACAAGAGGATCACCTTCAAACTCCTCATCCACGCACAAAAAGCCCTACACAACACCGAACCTACATACCTCAACAGCCGACTCAGATTCCGCACCCCCACCCGAAACCTCCACTCAGCCAACCTCGCCCTTGCCACAGTTCCTTGTATGCGGAAAACCACCGCCGGTGGCAGATCATTCTCCTACCTCGCCGCCAAGACCTGGAACGCTCTCTCCACCAGCCTACGACAGACTCAGGACCTGCCGGCCTTCAAGAGACTCCTCAAGACCTGGCTCTTCGATCAGTAGCGCCCCCTCCCCCGCCCCCCCCCCCCAGTGCCTTGAGACCCTCACGGGTATGTAGTGCGCTATACAAATGCAGTGATTGTTTGATTTATTAATTTTCAGAAATCTCACTATTTAATAGGGAATAGGGGTGGCAGATCTACAATACTATTACTCCGCCCTTAAGTGACGATGATTGATTGGCTCAGTGGGGGATGGGATGACCCACACTACCAAACACAGCTGACCCTAGTGGGGCTCAATCTAATAATGGTGCTCTTATATGGGGTCCCAGTTGATCTCTTCCTTCCAGAGGTCACCAAAGGATTTGTTCTTGGTTGGAAGCGGGTTCTTGGATTGGCCAAATGGGACCACAAACTCATGGGCTCGGCTCCTCTTTGGCAGAGGACATGGTTAAACCACTCAGCGGGGCTGGCTGGGTTTGCCAAATGGGTCAAGAATGGAATAACTCTTCTTGGAGATGTGTGGTCTGGGAACTTAATTCAATAATTTCAATAAATGCAGTCACAGTCCCAACCCCAATTTCACATGTACCTACAACTGTGACATGCTCTAGCATCCATTTGCCCCACAGGGTTAACCATTCCTGAATGTATCCCCCTTAAGGCTACACCGTTGACTGAGAAGCTCACCTAAGGTGCGGTCTTGCAGATCTACCGCTCCCTGGTCATAAACGCACAAACCAGTTGTAGAACATGAAATGGAATTAGGAGGCATGGGTGGGTGAACTTTATGATGTAGAGTGGAGAGAGGCCATGATGACCCCTCTGGAACTGGCCATCTCTACAAGTCTCAGACTAGTCCAGCTTAACTACCTCCACTTTAACCTGAATAGGTCCACAGCACCTTCTACGGGCAGGCAGGACCTCACAGGCAAAGTGCTTCCACTGTTCCTTTCTGTACGCAGACTTCTTCCATATGGCATAGTCCTGTGCCTTGCTGGCCTGGTACTGGCAAAATATAGGGCTTGAACTCTTGTTAGTCCTGCACAGTCCATTAAAACTCTCGGCCAGAGCTGCTCTCTGGGTTTCAAGAGGAGCTGGAGGGCCTGAGACTGGGGTGAACATTCATATGAGGTTGCCTCACTGATTGTCAAATGACACATTACCCAGAAATGGAACTCCAAGAACGCTCGCTTGCTGATCATGTGGCTGGCGGGGATAGACTGGTGTGCTCAGCAGGAACAGTCCATCTACACAGCCAGAGGCTGCCCACAGAAACATGGGAGAATTTTGGGCAAATGGTGGGGGTATTATGGTTTGGGTTCTGAAGATTGCTCAAGTCGATCTAGCGACAACATTTTTTGTCTGTGAAGGGATAGTTGTGACTGTACTGTCAGTATATCGGAGGTTATTTTGACAAATCTGTATGGCATGTTTTAGATTGCTGCAGTCAGGGGACACAGGGAGGGCTTGAAGTTATGTTTTCTCTGTCACTGTAGTGGATAGCACAATCATTGCTGCAATCCATGAGTGACTTTTAACTTTCCATGCTATGGGTGTATTTCCTCATCATATATTATGGCCTTCTAGGAATGTATATGTACAATTAGGGTTAAGCCAATTTCAACATGTTTAAAGGGTGAGTCCATGCACTTGCCTCCTAGTTAGCAGGGATACATTGCATAGTTCTTAATCCTAGGGCAAAAGTTGGGGTGAAAACCACAAAAAAATGGTAAACCCCTATGATTCATTATTTGTACTGTCTGTTCTTATGCTTTAATTGTTTTCTCTTGCTCAATTTGAAATCATCAGTTTTGCAACAAGCTTTTGAGGCATGTCTTTAAAAAAATTTGGGTTGGGTGTGTGGCCAAAGCGGCAAGATGGCGGCTCCTTACTAATACCACCCCAGCTGGCACTGACAGTCCTCCCTAATCCTGCCCTCTTCTAGTGCCTGGCCCTTACTCATCTCAGTGGCCCCACATGTCTTTAGTGACCGCTGTGGGGTGAGGAGGCCCGTGATGCTGAAGTGTGGAGGGGCAGCATTGCTAAGTTTGTGGGACACAAAGCGATTAAGGAGTTGGGGGCCGTGGCCGTCCTGTTGCTCAGCCCATGGAATTGGGGTCAAACATTTGTCCAAAGCAGATGCAGGGATACCCGGGACGCTGACACGCCCCCACCGAGGCTTGTCGGTGAGTGATGGAGCCCTGAGAGGGTGGTGTGGTGTTGCGCTGTGCCTGTGGGCCAGGGCGTGAGGTCTTCTCCTGGGTCTTACTGCGGGCGTACCCCTTTGGGGAAGGACAGCCTTGATTGGAACCCGGAAGTCCCTCCTTCTGCAGCCATCTGGAGTACTTGGGCTGGCGAGCTCTCCTCAATGCTACCTTGGGCTCCGTGCCTGTGTGAGGATTTCATCAGTCCAGCTCCTCAGGATCTACTGGGCCTTTCTTTGCTGGGGATCAAGTGCCACCACTACACTAGCACTAAAGCTCTGTGTGGAGGGGGGGTTTGGTGGCCCATGTCTAGTGCACCGGTCCATATGCGAGCCAGCAACAACCCTTGGACCCACCCTTTATCTCCTGCCTGCTCACTCCGGGGAACCGGTGCTGCTTGTGCCGCCTCTGTTTGAGTGTCTGGTGGGCCCAGTGCCTTTTCAACAGGCCGCAGAACAGTTTTGGGAACTGAGGCCCTTCTTGTTTGGGCTTGGTGCTGCTTGTGCCACCCCTGAGACGGAGGTCTGGAAGGCCAGAGCTTACAACCATGGTTAAGCGCAAAACAACGCCCCACCAGAGAAAGCTCACCAAATATGCCAAGCTGTTGCCACCCCCTGTGGACTCTTCACTGGTGGAGATGGCAGAATAAAGCACAGTGGCGGACAATGGTACCCTCCTCCTCGCCAATGAGGAATCAAGATAAGTTTTGTAGTCTAAAATAGAGGAGGTCGGTATAGATGTTGTGCTCTTTCAACAGGACATGTGCAACACCACGGGACAAGTAGTTGAGGTGGAGAAACATATCTCGGCTCTGTAGGACACTGCAACATTTTTACAGCTTACACCCTACAAACTACAAGTGGCAAGCTCCTAGACGATGGGGGGACTGGAGGATGCAGAGGTTTGCTCATGCTGAAATAATCTGCAGGCTTCCTGGAGGGATCGGAGGTTGAGAACCCAGAAAAATTCCTTCAGCTCTGGCTCTGTACTTCAAATCTGTACCTGCTTCATTATAACTTGCGCCCATCGGGTGCTTGCCTGGCAACCGACTTCTGGTGCTCTGCTAAGGGCAGTAATCACTCGATTCCTTAACTACTGAGACAGAGACTGGGTCCTCCGTGTGGCTAGAATCAAAGGTGATACCTTCTATGAGTTCTCAGAAATCCTTATCTTTCTGGACTACACCAGGACAGTTCAAACGCAAAGGAAATCCTTTGATCAAGTGAAACAGAAGTTACTGGCCCTGGCATTAAAATACATGCTCCTCTTCCTGACCAAATTGAAGGTTCTCTTTCAGGGGAAATTACTATTTTTTGGTTACCCAGACAGAGCCTGGGAATGGCTGGAGGAGCGCCCACCCCCAGGTGGGAGTGGGAGCTGTATGCACCCGGATAGGTGCAGCTCCCCTGGAAGGAAGTTGGAACGGCACCTACTAAAGCCACTCCGGTGCTGGATTCCAAGAACTGCTTATTGGAGATGACGGTACCGGTCGCTTAGTGGCCTCTGTGTGGTGCAACATTTGGCAGCGTGAGTCTAACCCAGCATCAGACCAAATGATAAATATTTCGGTGCTGCCCCAGACCTACTAGTACTGTTCTGTAGCAAGTTTGTGTAGTAATGAAGTTCCATGCATAGAAGTGATGAAGTAGACGTAGCAGAGGAGTGTCTTTTTAAGATATTTATTAAGTCCATAACATCAATAGTAGCAGCCCCACCAGGAGCAGCCTGTCTGCTGCTCAGCCCATCTCCAACTGTCAACTCTCACACCAGACACCCAAGCATTCCACTCATGTCCATCACACCAACATTCCATGCATAACACTCACACTGGCTGAGCAGCGAGGAACCAGGTAACAGGGAACATTATAAACACAACAGAAAGATACTATATTATCTTCTCCCCTTAAAATTGAAAAATAATAAAGCTGTACTAAAATGAAAACTATACACAACAATATACAAATGAAGTCAATAGTCCATAACCCAGGGATGAATGGTAAAAACCACATCACAAGAGGGAACACAGACGAAACAAAGGAGGAAAGAAGAATGAAAAGATACACAAGAAATATCACACATCCTCCTCCTTTAATATTGAAACAAATAGAAAGCATAGAGCTTGATAAACTCACAAACACAAAGTGAGATAATACCACATGAAAAGACAAGTGGAACACTGAAAAGAGAAACACGGTAGAAGCACAATCCGAGAACTTAAACTCTGTGAATAGAAACATGGGAGTAAAGCAACCTCAGAATTCTTACACTGTGGGTGGACGAAACCCCTGTATAAACTCTTCATGTAAGGATCAAATCCATGTAAAGTGTGGAGAGGGGACTATAACCCAACTTGCCACCCCTCATGTAAGGGACAAAACATGCGTAAATGGGACTATGACCCATAACGCAAACTGTGTAAATGGGACAGAAACCCATTAAGTTATCCCTCTAGACAGGGTAGAATGACCTATAAAACCTCCCTCATGTAAGGGTAAAACACATTTAGAAATTGACTAATGGGGGCGTGGCTTGGCCGAGCAGCGGGATGGCCGCAATCTAAAGCGGCTCCGCCGGGTGGGTAATTAATCCGGTATAAATCCGAAGAATACAGCGCGAACATCCCAATTACGAGACACTGTCCACGAATCCTGCTGGCAGCAGAAAAAGATCCGCTTGAAGCAGCCGAGAGCAGAGGTGAGGCAGAAGAAGATCCGCGACAGAGTGAGGCCTGCGACGCGAGCCTCCGGGCTGAGCCGTGACCTCAATTTTGGCGACTCCCCGTGCGGCGCTGAGCGGGTACTCTGCACTCGCGCCGGAGTTAAGAAGCTGCAAGAGGACGTTACGGAGAACCGGGCAGAGCCTGTACCGGCGCCCGGTGGAGACAGCGATACCTCCCGGGAAGAGGCCTGGAGTTCAACAACGGCGGAGGAGAAACGCTGCGGTAAAGGTCGGCGCTGCCGGCCTGCGATAGAAGGAGACGTGGGAAGTCTGAGCTCCCGCGAACGCCATCAGGTACCTCTGGGAGCAATGGGGGAGTGACGGCGGGCTATACGTGCAGAACTGAGAACTGTGGGCCGAGGACAAGAACAACCTGGAATCGGCAGGGTAGTGGGGCCCTCTACGTCAGTACAGGCAATGAGGCCGCCATTTTGTTCATCTAACCGGCAGCTTTCTGAGGGCGCACTGTTGAGCACTAAATAATTACTGTGGCCAAAGGGGGAATATCCGGGCTGGCAAGACTGTGGGCACCCTAGGGCGCACGTATATATTCTGATACGGCGTCACTGATGGCCATGTCCAGAAATATATGACGGAGGCAGCTAGAGGGTCGGACGGAGAGGCGCCCGCCTAATATAAACACCACAGGACGGCTTTCAGTTCGTGAAAAGGCGAATTATACCCACACATGCTACCAACACAATCATAAGAGATGTGGTGTGAACAGATAGCCACAGCAGCGGACCATTGTGCTGTCCCGGTCTAAAAGTGTGTGGCACATTGTGGGAACGGAGTGATAGTGCGCCATCAGAACAGGACTACGGTTAATACTTGGTGCGAGAAGTAGACATCATCGCTTTTTGGAAGACTGGTCGGGCACGGAACCGAAGATGGGGATGCCAGACACTAGACAGCCTAAACTCAATTTTGAAAAGAAGGCGCAAAACAACCCGAAGCGGAAAAAGGGTCACAATGTCAAATGGAGGAACTCGCAGCGTCCCAGCCGCCGCCTGATGATATCCGCGAAATGTTTAAAGACCTGAAGTCAAGTCTCAAGAATATAGATGCTAAAATGGACACCCTAGCCGAGAGAATGGACAGGATAACAAAGAGGATGGATAAACAGGAGGGGCGTGTGAGTGTCCTTGAAACCCCTTCCCTTCGTTTTTGTTTTGCTTTCTGTGCCCTTGAGCCCCCCTCCCCCGTTTTTGCTTCTGTGTCCTTTCTCCCCCCGCCTCCCTCTGTGCCATTTTCCCGCCGCTGTGCCCCTGCAGCCTCGCCCCCCGCTGTTCCCATTCACCACCCCGCTCCTGCCTCCCAGCTGCTCGACCCTCCCACAGCCCTTCATATGGAGGCCGCGCAGTGGCCGCGCCGCCGGCGCGCCTAAGGCAAGCCCGTCTGCGCCCGTCCACGCCTGGACCACGCCCAACGCCAGAACCCTTGGCCCCCGACGGAGCAAAGGACCTCAACTGAGATACGACACCGCCGCCCTCAATGCACTCAACTTCGGACGACCATCCGCCTGCTACCAAGCCACCCCGAAGCGAACACACGGACCCTTCACCTGTCAAGCCTGCAAATTCCCCTGCCTCCGAACCTGCAGTCCACCGCCCGGACCTAACATCAACAACAACCACCTCAATTGCATACTCCTCAACACCTGCTCCATCCACAAGCACGCCATCGAATTCTGGGACCTCCTCAACACAACAGCACCAGACTTCGCCTTCCTCACGGAAACCTGGATGAACGCTTCCTCGACCCCCGACATCGCCATAGCCATCCCGAACGGCTACAAGATCACCCGGAAGGACCGCATCAACCAAACCGGAGGAGGAATCACCATCATCTACAAAAACACCATCAACATCACGACCAATGCCGAAGACACACTCCCTGCCGCCGAACACCTACACTTCCAGATTCACACCGACCCCAAGAGCATCCTCAGAGGAACACTCTTCTACAGACCCCCGGGACCACGCACACAATTCAGAGAAACCATCGCTGACTTCGTCTCCCCGCACGCCCTAGCCTCACCAGAATACATCCTCCTAGGGGACCTGAACTTCCACCTGGAGAAAAGCAACGACAACAACACCACCACCCTGCTCGACAACCTTGCCAACCTCGGACTCAAACAACTGGCGAACACCCCAACCCACCTCGCTGGCCACACGCTTGACCCCATCTTCTCCGCTAGCAACCACGTCTCCTTCAGCCACTCCACCGGACTACACTGGACCGACCACAGCTGCATCCACTTCACCATCAAAAAGACTACATCCGACCACCGTACGCAACAAATCCCCCGCAGATGCTGGAGCAAAATCACCACAGACCAGCTCCTCGCATCACTGAACCAGAACCCACCAACCGGCACCGCCGATATCAACGTCGCTGTCCACAACCTAGCACAGTGGATCACCAAATGCGCCGACGACGTCGCTCCACTGAAGAACCACCCAGGCAAGACCGGAAACAGGAAAACCCCTCGTTCACAGATGCCCTATAAGACTCAAAGAAATCCTGCCGCACCTTTGAAAAAACCTGACGCCAAGAACGGACAACAGAAAACATGACAGCCCTCAAGAACGCCACTTTCGAACACCACCAGCTGATCCGCACCACCAAAAAGACATCGTTCAAAGAGCGGCTGGACAACAACACCCACAACAGCAAGGAACTCTTCCACATCGTCAAAGAGCTCTCCAACCCCAGCACCAGCAGCAACAACATCACACCGTTACAAGACCTCTGCAACTCCCTCGCAACGTTCTTCCACGGGAAGATCGTAGATATACACAACAGCTTCGGACCCCAGACTCCGCCTCCAGTCACTGAACCAACAACCCCCACCAACACCTTCAGCGCCTGGATCCCCACCAGCACCGAAGACACCACCAACATCATGAACTTCATTCACTCCGCTCCCCCTCTGACCCATGCCCCCACCATATCTTCAACAAAGCCAACACCATCATCGCACCCCATCTCCGGAACGTCATAAACAAATCCTTCACGTCAGCCACCTTCCCTGAGAGCTGCAAGCATGCAGAAATCAACGCCCTCCTAAAGAAACCTACACCGGACCCCAAAGACCTTAAGAACTTCCGCCCCATCTCTCTTCTTCCCTTCCCGGCTAAAGTCATCGAGCAAACCGTCAACAAACAGCTGACTGCGTTCCTCGAGGCAAACAACTCGCTCGACCCATCCCAGTCCGGATTTCGAGCCAACCACAGCACCGAGACCGCCCTCATCGCAGCCACAGACGACATCAGGACCCTGATGGACAAAGGAGAAACAACCGCTGTCATCCTCCTACATCTCTCGGCGGCCTTCGACACCGTCTGCCATCGCACCCTAATAACCCGCCTCTTCCACACCGGGATCCAAGGAAAGGCCCTAGACTGGATTACCTCATTCCTCTCCGACAGAACTCAGAGAGTCCGCCTCCCTCCACCGAGATCATCTGCGGCGTGCCCCAAGGCTCCTCGCTCAGCCCAACCCTCTTCAATATCTACATGAGCCCCCTCGCCGCCATCGCATGCAAACACAATATCAACATCATCTCCTACGCCGACGACACCTAACTGATACTCTCCCTCACCAAAGACCCAGCCACAGTCAAAACCAACCTTCAGGAAGGAATGAAAGACGTTGCAGAACGGATGAAGCTCAGTCGCCTGAAACTGAACTCAGACAAAACGGAGGTCCTTATCCTCTAACAATCCCCATTGAAGTACCGGGTTATTTAGAACCCAGCGGTGCCAGGGGACACACCCAAAGACTTCAGATTCTCCTGTCTCAGACTACAGAAACGCAGAGACTTCCTTGGTGACGTCAAAGATCAGATGTATTGGCTGCAACCAGTAACAGGTATCCTAGAAGTACAGCACGGTGTATGTTCTCAGGAGACTGCTCAACTTTACAAAGCTGGTCATCCCTTTTATACCAAATATTATGCTTCAGGCAAACATTCCTTATTTACAGTTGACCATTCACATATTTTCACGAAAAAGAAAAAGCAGAATCATGATGACAAGCCCATATTTCAGTTTGTCCAGCCCACAATCAATTACCCGGCAAGGCCCAACACTTTTCATCAGATAATCGGACGGACCCCTAATAAAATTGGCACCTCCTCATCGTAAAGCAGGCCATAAAGAAAGGAACAGAGACAGGTGTGAGTAAGGTTAGACATAGTTGTGTGCAATACAGGGTTTATGGCATGTTGTGGCTTGATTCCTAATCTCGATTGGCCACTGGAAAAGGAACTGGCCGAACAGGTTTGGCTTCGGGCAGTGGAGTTAGCTTGCCCAGGTCACACAGAAGTCAACAGAGAGTGTACGTGTTCCTAGGACTCGTTCGGCCTTAGTCATCGGCCTATGTGAGGGCAACCACAAAATGGCTGCCGTACATAAAATGGAATCCGAGGGTTCAGAACGGAATCCCTGATTTCATGGTGATCTCGCCACTCAAATGTGACGAAAAATACTCGCACACCTTACACTTGTCATTTTCGGTCTGATGTTACCAAAATCGTCATGATACGGCGATTCTTATGACACGGGTGCAGAATTTCAGTACCACTCCATCGGCCTGGGACGACACCTGGTGACCCACAGCACTGAGCTCCGCACCAACACCCACAGACCACGCACGCAACCTGGGATTCATCCTGGACTCCTCCCTCACGATGACCAAGCAAGTCAATGCCATCTCATCATCTTGCTTCAACACCCTGCGCATGCTCCGAAAAATCTTCCGGTGGATCATCACTGAAACCAGAAAGATCATCACCCAAGCCCTCGTTACCAGCCGACTGGACTACGGAAACGCCTATACGCAGGAACCACAGCCGAACTTCAGAAACGACTACAGCGCATACAGAACGCCTCAGCACAACTCATCCTCGACATCCCCTGCCACAGCCACATATCCGCCCACCTGAGAAACCTGCACTGGCTCCCCGTCAACAAGAGGATCACGTTCAGGCTCCTCACCCACACACACAAAGCGCTCCACGACAAAGGCCCTGAATACCTCAACAGCCGCCTCTCGTTCTACACCCCCCACCCGCCAGCTCCGCTCCGCCAACCTCGCCCTCGCCACCGTCCCACGTATCCGCAGAACCACCACCGGAGGAAGATTATTCTCCTACCTGGCAGCCAAAACATGGAACTCCCTCCCGGCACACCTATGACTGGCCCAGGACCATCTCACCTTCAGGAGACACCTCAAGACCTGGCTATTCGAGCAGTTAGCGCCCCCCCCTTCAGCGCCTTGAGACCCGCACGGGTGAGTAGCGCGCTCTATAAATGTATTGCTTGATTGATTGAGAATCACTGAAATGGAAGAAGGACAGACGGAGATGGACAAGAAGTTACGGAACATGGACGGGATTCTCTACTCTATACAGCAAAAGAACGAGGATTTGGAGGCTAGATCGCGCCGCAACAATATACGCGTTACCGGAATTGCGGAAAATACAAACATCCAGAATATGGAGAGATACATTGAAAAAATGATGTCGGACCTGTTTGGTCAAGACCTGTCCGCCATGTTCCTGGTCGAGAGAGCATATCGCACGCTGGGGCCGCGGCCGCGGCCGGGAGCGCCGGCACTTCCGGTCCTTGCGCGTATCCTGAACTATAGAGACCGGGACACAATGTTACGATTGGCGAGGGAAAGAGGTGACATTCAATACGATGGTAACCACATAGCATTGTATCCGGACTTTACCCTCCAAGTTCAATCAGCGCGGAGGTAATTCATTCCTGCGAAGAAAATTTTTCAACAGATTGGTACCAAATACTCTTTGATATACCCGGCCAAACTGAGAGTGCAAGGACTCGGGAAACCTACTTTCTTTACTGATGCAAAAGCGGCGCTCACGTACGCAAAGTAGCTGGCCAAGGATCACAAACAGCAGGAGGTGACTTGAGACAGGAGAGATGATGCCACCCTGAGTGATAATGACTGAGGCTTGGATTGCTAGTGCTGCTGTTTGTAAGAACTGTGAACCTAAAGGTTATTCACTACAATAGATGGACATATACTGTTGTAGATATAATGCGAGTTGACTGGGAAGACTGAACGTAAGTGTTGTACGCCCGGCCACCCTGCCACAAGCGCAGCGGCGTATAGCCGGCTAATCCACGTACCCCACTGGGATGATTCCCGTGTATCCACTACCGTGGACCATTTGTATACAGTTGGGGCGGATATGGGAGGGTGACTCACAACCTATTTGGGGGGTTGGTGTGGGAGTTGGGAGGAACAGGGAAATGTTTTTCTATTTCATGTTAGGTCTGCCACATACTGTATTGAACTGTCTGTGTCTATTGAAACTGAGCATTGCTGGTGAGACCACACAACCCCGGATGCCGGGTGGATGGTGCAGGAAATATAGCAAAACAGTCTGGCACTATGGGTACTAGTACACAACATGTTCGCAGGACTTCACTTAAATGCATGCATTGGAATGTAAGAGGTCTTAACGACCGCAGAAAGGTTAGATTGATTCAATCTTATCTTCTGCAACATGGAGTGGATATTTGCTTGCTCCAAGAAACACATTTACCTGCAGCGATGGCAGGTGCCCTTAGGAACGCTAGATGCGGCAAGATAGTGGTAGCGGGTTACTCGACACATTCTAGAGGAGTGGCCATTCTTATATGCAGGGAGCTCCAGTGGAAAACACATCAGACGATTGCAGATCGTGAGGGTAGATTTGTTCTCCTACAGGGCACGCTATACGGCACCCCTACATTGGTAGTCAACATATATGGCCCTAACGTTGACAACCCAGAGTTTTTCCAGGGAATTTGCCAAAGAGTGTTGGCATTGGGACCAATGGCGATCCTTTGGAGAGGAGATTTCAACGTGGTACTGTCCCCCACGCCAGATCGGGAGGGACTATCCCGAGACCATCATCCCAAAGCCGTGCAGATACTATCAGACATTTTACAAGACCTGCACCTGATAGATTCATGGAGGGCACTACATCCCACAGAGAGGGAAGGCACATGTATCACTCATCATAGAAATTCATGGTCGAGATTAGACTATTGGTTGGTGTCGAAAGTAATTCATACCTGGGTGACCGATGTAACGCATTGTCCTCGCACCTTCTCGGATTATGCACCTACGGTACTGTCAATACGGATCCCTGAGCCATACATACAGCCATTTGCATGGAGATTTCCGTTGGGCGCACTCTTGGATCAGGTATTCCGAGAGAGTTTAAGAGAAAAGATAGAGGACTACTTTGCGCTAAATGAGGGCGCAGTGGACTCAGCTGGGACACTCTGGGAAGCTTTTAAAGCGGTTATAAGAGGCAATTGCACAGCGTTGAAAACTGGAGTGTTGAGAGATATCCGACACACATTGGAGCGGCTAGAGAAAGAGATTGGGGAATTGGAAAGGGAATTTCAAACTAACACATCCCTTGTCACTACTGCAAAGATCAGATCTAAACTGACAGAATTTCAAGAAGAGGCAGAGAGGGAAACGGCTTATTTGCATAAATACACGCAGGCTAGACGTTACGGTGAGGGCGATAGAGCGGGTAAGACATTGGCGGGCCTATTGAGAACTCCGAGATGTGCTGAATACATCACAGAACTAAAGGCAGCAGACGGGGAGGCGGCCAGGAAGCCACAAGATATTTTAGTTACTATGTCCAGATACTATCAATGCCTATACTCAGCCAGCACGTGCCCATCGGTGTCTGACACAACGGACTACCTGGACACGGTGGCGCTTGCCTGGTTCAATGATGGGGCACGTGAATACATGAACATGCTGATCACGGTGGAAGACATACTACAGGTTATCAGCGGTATGTCGTCTGACAAAGCCCCGGGGGTAGATGGCCTAACGGCTGCATTTTACAAAGAATACGTTGATTTATTGGCCTCTCGTTTATTACAGGTGTATCTGGAAGCAATGGACACAGGAATACTCCCCCCCCACCCTGAGAGAAGCTACGATTATAGCGCTGCTAAAGCCTGACAAAGACCCTACTTCCCCTGATTCCTACAGACCGTTGTCACTAATAAACCTTGACTCCAAAATATACGTCAAGCTCTTGGCGAATAGATTGCAGCCAATGCTACCGCAGATCGCGCTTCCGGACCAGTCCGGATTTATACCAGGGAGATCGACATCGCATAACCTGCGCACGCTGTTCGGAGTCTTGCATTATCTGGCTCCTCACGTACAGGCAGTGGCGGCGCTATTGGACGCAACCAAGGCCTTTGACTCACTGGAATGGAAATTCCTATTCTTATTGTTGGCCCGGATGGGCCTCAGCCCTGCGTTCATCCACCAAATTCAGATTTTATATTCTAACCCGATGGCATGGGTGCGAGTGAACGGACAGGTATCTGAGCCCTTTGACATTACGCGTGGCACGAGGCAAGGCTGTCCTCTGTCGCCGTTGCACTTTGCCATTGCGACCGAACTTTTGGCGGCAAGGCTTCACCAGCACCACACGCACAGGAGCATTGGATTTACAACCAGGGGTCTATTAATATCAATGTACACGGACGATATGACCATTTATATGACTGATCCCAAAGATAACTTCAATGATATAATGAGAGAGGTGATCAAGTACGGAGGCTTAACGGGGATCCAAATCAATTGAACAAAATCCACATTATTAGCACTAACAGACGAAACAGAGCATTGCGTGACATACTACCCCATTCAATGGCTGGAGTCGGATACACGTTACCTCGGTATAATTCTAAGCAGATCAACGCAGGACTTGTGGATGGCCAATTACAGGAGGGTTATAGACTGGATTGACACTAAAGTACAAAGATGGAAAAAACTTCCACTCTCACTATTGGGGCGCATAGCGATCACGAAAATGGTCCTTCTTCAAAAACTGTTATATTTATTTGTCAATATAACAATGCCGCTTACTGTACATTTTTTTAAACGTCTTAGGACGACCCTGCTTGAGCTAGTATGGGCGGGCAAACAGCTGCGTGTCTCCTGGATTCTCTTGACACTGCCCTTTGAACAAGGAGGGTTGGGCGCCCCTGACTTCGAACTCTAGGCATACAGCGCGCAGGCACAGTTCCTACACTTTTGGCACCACCCAACACCGTTCCAGCCACATGTAGCGATAGAAATAGATAGGGTCGCACTGATCCCGCTGAACGTGGCAGTATACCAGACCTATAAGGGACCCCATAGAGAAATCGACACGGTAGAAGCGACGAGATGGGCATGGAGAGGTATAGCAAAACGTGCAGGAGTAAAAGAACTGTATGCTCCGTCCATGCCTATAGGAGGCAACCCACTGCTGACCCCGCCTACAGATAAGGCCACTATTCTGCGGGCGAAAGCGCATGGACTGGAAAAGGGTGGCAATTTATACCCAGATGCCACATTCCTAACACTGCAACATATGTGTAAAGAACAGACACCTTCAATATCAGACACACTACTCTTCTACCAGCTAAGGGCGGCCTGCAAAGCATGATACACTGACTATCCTCAGGAACCACAGACTCTCCCTGCTCTGGAGGGTGTTACAGTACTACACAAAATACATCTCCCAGAGTGTTATACACCTCCAGGAAGGACTGGGAAAAGGACATTGGAATCCCAATCTCGGAACAGCAGTGGATATATTGCTGCTCCCAGCTGGAGAACTTATTGCCGAACTACAGACTTCGGCTAATAAACTTTAATTTTCTACACAGGGTGTACCGCACGCCCGTACAATTGCACCGCATGAGCCTATATGCGGACACAAAGTGCTGGCGCTGTGGATTTCAGGACGCAACATTCATACATTTGGCTTGGTCCTGTAGACAAAAAGCTCAATTTTGGATGGTAGTGGTTGAACACATTAGAGATATTACAGCAACACAGATATCGCTTACGCCACTAATGACACTGCTGGGGTATGTGCGGGAGATCCCGAGAGAATCGCGTAAGTTGGTAGCCATGCTGTTATTGTTGGCCAAGCGTCAAGTGGCGATACACTGGAAAAGAGCAGGATTGCCCACGGTTGCTGGGTGGCTACATACGGCCACTTATTGCAAAGACCAACGGACTCGGTATTGGGAGCTAACACCAATCCGATCCAGACCAGTAGATATTTAGGAGCCGTTTGTGACGTGGCTGGAGGCGGGGGGTGCTGTTCATTATACTGGCAGGCCTTCCTGAAAGGTGTACCTTGTCGAGTAGTGAGCCGTAGGGACTGGTATGGGGATGTACAGTGCGATTAATGTTTTGTGGTCACGGGACCAGAGGATTGTGAGAGTGATGCCAATTTACGGAATAATAGCCATCCATCGAGCATCACCGGACAAGCAAATGTAGGACAAATGTTGGACAGATCGGACAGATGTAGGCAGACAGGGATGGGGGGTGGTGGGTATATATAAAATTTCACTTATTTTTCACAGAAGACATTAGTTGAATGAATATGGAATGCTTTGTGTTCATTTATTTCATGTTATAGTTACAAGGTATTTCATAACAATCTATAATTGAATCGCATTCGCTGCCGGGCCTCCGGGATGTCGGCATATAAGCTGTGTGTGCAATATTTGCGTCTTGATAATTGTCGCTGCCGGCCCCAGGGTTGTAGGTGCACTGTAGCTGTGTACTGTTGTCTAATTACAATAAACTCTTTGAAACACAAAAAAAAAAAAAGAAATTCACTAACAACCTGCGTTGTATGGGACTAACACCCAGAAGAACAACAACCACATGTGCAGCACAAGGAGACAACACAACATGACCAAAGTGCAGCACAAGGTGCCTTACACACAATAAATCCATGTGAAGCACAAAGGGACATACATATGGAACGTCCAACGTAAAGCACATGATGACTTACACACTACATGACCAACGTGAAGCACATGGTGACTTATACACAATAGGAACATGACAACATTGTGTAACATGGGACTGACACCCATAAACTGAGAAAAAGGGAAATACACACCTTAAACCAACCCTCATGTAAGGGAAAAGTGGCTACAATGTGGAAGTGGGACTAAAACCCATTCTTAGCGTAAAAGGAAACACACTCCTTAAGCCACACCTCACCTCACATAAGGGTAAGGTGGCTTACAATGTGGACATGGGACTATAACCCATTCCCATCCCTCGAGAAAGGGATACAACCAATGTGACCACCCTCCTGTAAGGGTCGAAACGCCCACCCAAAATATGGTATTGGGGCTTAAGAACAATCCAATGCAAGCCAAACAAGAAAGAGAAAGGTGAGAATAACAAATGCTGGCAAACAACTATAACATGTCACGCAAAACGCATTGTTGTTGTTTTTAAAACCAAACCCATCAGTCAATGTCAATGGTGTGCCTGTCACCACAATCTTGTGAGACAAGCAGAACTATAATGAGACAACTTTCACTTTTAACAAAGACGAGGTGTGCATGTCACTCGAAGCTAACAGACTCCCGAAAAATGTTCTTTCAAACCAGACAGCAACTCTGGCAGCTCGAGTTGGAACTCACCACTGGAACTGTAGGCAAAGTCACCTGGCTTAAGTGCATTTTATAGCCCTTAAAACCCGAACTCACCACTCGAACTGTAGGCAAAAATTGCTGCCACGCTTGACGTGAGCTTCATCCAACCTCAAGATGGCGGCACGCACAAGGGACGCACGCCGAGTGGCTTAAAACTTGTTGTTGTCTCAAAGCGTCCAAAAGCAGCATTACAGGCTGCCTAGCAATGAAGTCCAAAGGAAAATGTCTCCACACAACAGAAATATGCAGGTGGGTGTGCGTATGCTACTCGCTACTAACGCCACCATTTGTTTTTTTGAACCACAAAAAAACTTTTAACTCCCAAAACTGCGAGGGAGGCACACACGAGGAAAAAGAGTGCCTGACCTCCCTCTCTACTACTGGGCAGTGGACCTTATACTCATCGATTGGCTATTTGGAGATCGCAGGACTCCTCCTGGTGCTTGGAACTCCAAATTCTGGAACATTGGGGTATACCCGATCTTCTCTATGGGTGCTGCCCACCTGCCACCTTACCCAGATTTCCAGACTCCCGTTCCCATGCTGGCAGGCTGTACTTTCCCATATTAAACCCCTGGAGAACCAACAGGCCAGACCCAGGTGGCTCGGCTGGAGGGTTTTAGATGCTTGTACTGCATGAGGATCTTATTGCTGGGGGGCCATTGGGAGAAGTATTACTTAATCTCCTTTTAACACCTTAGAGATGAGTTTTACTTATACAACTAGCAGTTCTTTAAGTACTTGCAGGTGTACCATGTCTTAGAGACATGTTGAGAACTACTCACGAAGGTCCCAAAATTCAATAACCTGGAAAGAAAACTTACCATGTGCCCACTTAGCCAACAGAGGCCCGCCCATTTGTATAAATTCCTTCTACTTAATGCTCCAGACCGGTTGCATAAGTTTAGAGATGATTGGTGGTAGATTTAGGGGCAATGAAGGACGACGATTGGTGCAAGGCCAGGATTACCCCTCGAGTCTTGCCCACTCCGTCCAATCTCCACTTGTTTTAATTTTCTTACTTTCACCGAATATACTACTCCCCGAGTAGGCTGTGGATGATGAAGCATGTGATATTATTGTGCTATATGCAGCAGTGATCCTGAGGTGTCCTTCGATCACATAATCTGGACCTGTCCCCCAGCATCGGATTGGTAACGCGGGCACCCGGGCAATGCCAGAGGGGCCTGTTTCCAGGTCCAGCTGTGGGCTGCTTTTGTTTTAGCAAACTTGGAGGCGATCTGGCAGTTTCTGCATTGTTTGGATGCCGCCAGCGGCCCAGTGGGTGCCTGAGTGGCCTTTCTGGAGGTAGATGGGCCTCAATGACCTCCCTTTTATCAAAGGGCAGAGGTATCACTCCCTTTCTCTCACTAAGGCAGGCCCATTAACATATGCTTATTGAGTGGGGGCAGGGAGCCGGAGCAAAAATGGCCTCACTTGTATTCAGGTGTGTTTCACCAGTGCAAGCTAATCTGTGCATTTTATTACCTCCCCCCCTTTTATTTTTTTTATAAAACTTCACCGAAGCAGTATTTTGCAAAGGCAATATGCAAATGTGGGCCACTTTTTTTTTATCGTGCCCGGGCCGATTTTTAATCCCAATCCAACCCTGCTGTCCCCTCATCGTGCCCTATTGGTCCCCTATCCACGCTCAGATTGAACAAGTGCTAGATTTCCCAGTTGTGCTGTGCCCTAAAGAGAGACTCCTAGGCATAATGGATAATTGGGCTGCTAATAGACATCAACTGACATTTGCAAATCTGGGAACTTGATAGCCAAATGGGACCTAGTCCAGCACTGGCGGTCCCCCGATCCCCTCATCCTATCCAGCTAGTGATGCGTATAAACCTCTTGCACAGTGGAACAAGAAATATGTAAATGGCAAGGATGTGTCAAAAACACTTGAAGAGCTGCGGTGCTTGGCCCGCTCTTTCTTTGTAGGCCATGATATGAAGCGTGATTTAGTATGTTTGAAATGTGCTGTTTTCTCCGCGACCCAGTGAAAACCAATGGGGTGGAGGCTCCTATGCAGGGCCTGCTGGCAAGTATATGCATGTAGCCTTGCACTGTTATTGCATGTTCAATTTTGAAAACGAATAAAAATGAGTTAATAAAATTCATTTTAAAGTCGAGTCAGCCTGGTTGTTAAGAAAGACCACAAGTGATTTGATTTTGTGTCCATGGCTGCATCTGCTAGGTTTGAGCCTGTGCACAGCACACTGCACTGACAAAGGAACAGGGCAGCATGGAAAGAGAGAAGAAAGGCTAGTCAATGAGGTGAGTGCTAATGAGAGACAAATACATTGACTTGACACGCTCCCAGCACAAAAAGAAACACTGACATTAATAGAAAGGTTACCATCGCAATGTGAGAGTCAAAAAGGGTTTTCCATCAGCAACTATGAGGCATTTCTGAAGGAGGGTTGACTAATTAGGCACTGTTTTATGTCATTCTAATTAGCATGACCTCATATAATCATCAGAGATATGCCAAATTACTTGGAAGTAATTGGAATGATTGGATGGGCACGCTGGCTGCCCGTCTGGAAGAGCTAGAGAGTGTGATGTCTGCCACTTCACCTCCGCTATCCTAATTTGCATGCTGCCGGGTCTGAATCAGGGCGGAGTAGCGGGGGTCTTCCTGCTCTGAAAGCACGAGAACAATTTCACACTTAGCTTGTGTCTTAAATGGATGACTTCTATTTATTAGTCATATTTCAAGTTGTCGCGCAATAACCACCACAGTCTTGCACAGGCGCCCGACCACCATTGGGCTGAGAGGGTTTTAGCCCCTCCCACCTTTAGTATTCCCTGCAATGACGGTTAAAGCCCCGACAAGCCACTGGGTGATTTTATTGCTTTCCGTGATCTCTGCTGCCTTCCTGTCTCATATTATATAAAATGATCATTTCAATGCCATAGCAAAAAGCAAGGACATACCCTTTTAATGTGGACAGGTGGACCTCGGCAGGGGTAAAACAAAATGCCATTGTCACATCCCGGTACAAAAGGGGGTGGTGATGGACAGAGCATCTGAACCAATCAAACACTCACACCCAGTCAAAAGATCTGGGTTTGATCCATCACCGTCCTTTAGCCCATTCTGCCACCCCAGTTCAGACATGGCTATATGCAAATCAGTCTGATCCTGTGCCTCATGGGAACAGTCCAGCCCGAACTGCCAAGCCATGCCTTCCCTGGACAGGAAACAAGCTTCCGAGGACCGATTTCTGGCATTCCAGCCGTCTTCAGCCCGGCTTGCTTGAATCCAGTGGCAAAGTGTCACATCCCGCCAACAGCTAAAAGTCATGGGTATCCAGCAACACTTCCACTTCATCATGTGCGCCACAATAAATACTTATCACATAGTGGTTAAAAGACAATGCTAAGCCAGAAGAATTATGGCTTCCAAAAAAAAGTCTATGAAATTAGCCTAGCGTATTGAATTATAGAATGCATTGTAATAGAGCTTTGTTTATTTCTTGATGCTGTGAAGCCAGTGATATAGTGTAGTACTATCTAGAAATAAAATGCAAGAAAGAAAGATTACGTTTTGACAACAAATAAAACAAAAGTGCCTTCCATCTATAAAGCTGCTTACTGAGCATAATGTGCAGCTGGGTGTATGTAGGTAGTTATATGTGCCATTTTTGTGTTGTCTACAGACATATATGCGTAACCTGAAGAGCTTTTGAATTCAAGCAGGGGCGTGCAACCTTTCATCTTCCCGAGGCTGCTAAAATGGATATCACTGAGTTAAGGATAGAACATCTTCTTTACAGTGATGCAAAATTTGAAGCATGACAAAGGCTGATTTGCATATGGCTGTTCCTGTCAGAGGTGGCATGGTGGACAAACAAATTATGAACTTAAATGCATGCTCCGGCAGTTACCATTGGCAGAAATTAATTCAAGCTTTCCACCAATCACTTTTCTGCTTCTTTAGAGCCACACTCTAAGAGCCAAGACCATGGCCCTCTGCTCACTATATTATAGGACTCAAGCACCCAGTTGACCAGGCCGAATGGGACAAAAAATATGTTTTGTGTTGCTTGAGCTCTTGTTCAGAGTGGTCCTGGAATTTCAGTCTGCTTCATCATGTGCTGTTAGCACCAACATCTTAACAAATATGAGTTGCTTTCAGGCTGTGGTTCTTGCAAAGCATATCAAAAGCATGAATGCTCAATGGAAGCTGGAATTTAGGGTTACAAGGTAATACCACTGAATACAGCTTCAACATTCTGTGTAATATAGTGCTGTCCGGATTATGTACCGAACCACAATAGTAAAGGGAGCCACGACTAGTCATTGTGACCAAGTTTCTGAAAATGGTTCTGCTGCCACTGATCAAAGTGGTAGCACAAAGACTTTGATTGTAGTTGCGCCCTGGTCTTGCAAATGCAACCAAGACTGTTACCAACTCAGTAAAATGCAATGACACAAAGCTGCACTCATCAGGTTTATACAACTGGTACTTTTTTTCGAACTAATCATTTGAAAAGCGGATTAATTTAGCATGAAATTATTATTATGGATAAATATTTGAGAAAGTAACGATGTATATATTCACTAAACGCAGAAGCGTTCTGCTAAATAACGTTAAATGTGATTGTACTGCAATTCAGATTCTGCTAATCTGACAATTTAGCAATTTATGTAGCACGTGAGCTTGCTCCTTATTCTTAAAATACAAGATTATTTGACATTAGTGTTAGCACTAGCAATACCGTTTTTTGTAGGAGTGCCGGCTTTTTATATATTTGACAACATTTCACTCGAAAATCATGTTCAAATCTAGTTTAACTAGGTTTTTTTTATTCTTTTGGGTGAACATCGATTTTTTAATTGCTGACCACGCTCCTTTTCCGGTCTGTTACCAACAACAGTAACAGATGGGACTTGTCTTCTCCCTTTTCAGACGACGGTGCTCTTGGTAGTCTCTGTAGTGCTACAAGGTACAAGCTTTTTTACCATTCTTTTTTTCAATCTGTGTGTCCAGTGCTTTGGTTGACTAATGTAGCTCGGTGGCTTTTGGGTGTTGTCCTGTGCTGATGATGCCCAGCTTCTGTTGAGGTTAGACCAATGGCCTACTTCTTCCACTGACCAGCTGAGTGAATTGATTACAGTAATTTACAACTGGATGGCTATGAACGTTTAAAGATGAAAGGCAATAAGACCATCAACCATTTTCCCTTTGGATCACAATCAACTCCACTAGCCACGCGCTGGTAATGATACCACCAGGAGTGGGGTTGAACCCTCAATGGTTATGAGCAGGGGTGGGCAAAATTTGTGTAGTCGCGCTACGCAAAGCTCCACAGAATGGTAAAAAATCTCCCCGAGCACGCAAAAGTTCAGCGAACACATAGAATTGCTTGTTCCGCCCGTTCGCGATGCTTTTTTCACGCTCACGAACGCTGTTTGCTTGCTTGGGGAGAAATATCTCCTGAACACGCATTTTGAAAGTGCGAGCAAGCAAAAAATACAGCGAAGCCACAGATCGCAGAATTTTTGGCAATTCCGCGTTCTCCACAGAACGCAAAATTACCCAAATTCCACAAATTCTGCGAGCGGAATGGAATTTACCACCCAGGTCTAGTTATGAGGGGTTCTTTTTGAAAAGGAGTGAAACTGTGACTAAATTGTGATGTAGTACAATATCTGATAAAAATCTGTGGAGGTAACTGTATTTGATATCTTTGAAAGGGAATTTAGAAACTTACAGACACTGGACGTGTGTGGGATATAGATAGACCTTGTGAAAGGGGTGGCCTCGTAAACACATGTTGGCTGGCTGTAATTTGGAAATTTGATTAATTCAGTTGAACCTATGGAGAAGCGTACCAATAAAAGACTGCACATCTTGAACTATTAACAAGGAATTGCATTTGGAATTATTAACTTTGATAGTAGATGTATGGCATTAGACCTCCCGTGGCGGTCACTTTGGCATTATCCAAATAAAGACAACATAAACAGTTATTGTATGAGGAAATGGGAGCCTAGGCATGCAGTTTGTCAGCTCTGCTGGCATTGCATCAACTCTCCAAAAAGAAGCCCATTGTCACCTTTCGATGAATATATATTAACCAGTGGCCAGCCAGAAGGCACAAAAAACATTAACATTTTCCTATTAATGCTCTGGAAATCACTTCTTCAGATTATTCTCAACTAATCGCTTGCTAACTACCTGAACTATAACACTTTTTTGCAAATGATAATTCTTTATGCTTGCATTATTCTAGAAAAGAACTGTATCTCTCAGAGTTCTTCCACCTCTAGATGCAAGCCTTAAAGCATAAGATTCACAACTGCAAACATTCACCATCTTTATTATGAATCGCGTTCCAGTATTAAAACAGTGCCTTTCATATGGACGTTAACTTTCAAAGTATTGTAGATATGATATGCATCACACGGATTTGGTTTATCACAGATATCAACCTTATATCAATACATTTAGTCCCTCAGCAGAACGAAAGTTACATGCAGTAAGAAAATCGAACTTTAAATGTGGCCATTTGAACTTTCTTTTCTCAAAAAAGTTAATTTTCTCAGTCTTAAACTTTCTATTCTGTCTCTTGAGCAATCATTTTCAGTATTTGTTATCAATGTACCTGTTCTGCTGATCTACCCAGGCAGAGGAACTGCATCGGAAAACTCATTAACTGAAATCAAATTAGTATCAAGCATTTGTTCCATGGTCAAATTATATTTATTTAAAACAAACCAAACCAGTCAGAATTCAACAGATGTCAACAAATGCATTAGCCAAATTAACAGTTTTTGTTCAAGCTAAAATGAAATGCTGATAGATAGTTGATGTCAGTCAAACTCAACGTACAGTCATTTCTTATTAGAAATCAGGTCTTTAATTGGCAGAGGTATGCACCCTGTCCAAGTATGGACCATCATTCTGGTCCAGGTATGTCAGTCACACACTTACATCAGCCCTTGCTCACATCTGGTAGCTTGGCACAGAGCAGTCAGGCTTAACATAAGAGGCAATGTATAAAGCTGCTGCGCATACGTGGACACAGTAACACAGTGAAAACACCACCAAAGATTCCATAATGAGGTATGAAAATAGTATCTCTTTTACTCTTCAAAACAAGATAAAAATTGTAGGAATCCAATGAAAGCATCTCACGGTACGAATACATCAGGAATAAGAAATAACAACGATCTACGCCGTGGATCAGGAACAGACTTTCTCACCAGGTCGGCACAAGGCAATGCTTCCAAAATTATTAGAGTTAAAATTTAATGTCAAGTTTGTGGGAGACTGATCTACTTGAGCACTGGTGGGCGGCAGGGACATCATAAGTCCTGGAGTGCGCAGTACCTTTCTCAGGGGATTGCGGCAGTGCTGTTGGCCTCAGGATTGGAAACCGGGTTGCTGGAGCCTTCACTTGCTGGATACAATATGGTAATTGGTGTCACGGAGGACAGATTCCCATCTTTCCTTGATGCGTGCAGAGTGCGCCAAGTCGCGCTGGACTGCCTTCGGGCGCTGCGGCTTTGGCAAAGTTGACAAGCACGATGGCGGCATTTAAGCAGGTAGACACAGTGGTTCTTAATCGGTGCACTGTGCTTATTCGTGTGGGTGCCCAAAAGTGGCTGCAAACACTCTGCAAAGGTTCAGGACTGGTTGAGCCCAAATTAGCCAGAGTCAGACTCCGGATTATTAGAGCCTTGAGGCGGTTGTTTGTGCGAATTAAATCTTTGACGGTCCTGAACAAGGAGCAAGCTACCAAGCCCTTGGAGTTACTTCGGTTTCAAAAGGTTGTAGAGAAGAGGTCCAGTCCTTCTCACCGCTCAGGTCATAGGCAGCATGCAACAGGTCAACACAGCAAAGCAGTTACTAAAGTGGCAGCCCCTCCTGTAGCACAGCTCCTCTTCTTTGCAGAGTCCCCTCAGTACCCCAAAGTGAACTAGAGAGAGGGGTCATAGACCCAATACTTCTACCCAAAAGAGTCCTTGTAGTGGAGGAAACCACAAAGCAAAGCCATGGTGATGCACAAGTCTCCTCTCAGAACAGCTCTGCCTGCCAGCCTGTCTGTGTGGGGTAAATCAGTGTTTTGTGTGAGGCCAGGCCACTACCTATTCTGGTGTACATCTCAGCTCCTTCCCTCCCTCTTGCCCAATAAGACGTGTCAGTATGCAGATAAATGCAGATGCAGCTTAATGTCCAGTACTTGTGGCTGTCTAGAGGGAATGCACAAAGTGTAGCTTTCACCCCATCCCAGACATGTATTGGAGACAGACTGTAAGGTAAACAAGAGAACTAAGAGCAGAGAAATGTACATTTTTCTAAAAGTGGCATTTCTAGATTATCAATACCAGATGCAACCTTACCACTAAAGAGAATTTGTCATTACCAATCAAATGATATAAAACATAAAGCAGCTACTCCTCTGCAATCAGGAAGTACACATAAAAAGGTATTTAAGGAATTTTCAATGTTAACCTATGAGAAGAGAAGGATTCACAGTAGTGAAAACAAACTTGGTTGGTTGTCACTGCCAGGACAAGTAAAACAAAAAGGTACACCGCACCCTGTCCTTAGGGCTACCCAGGGCCTACCTTAGGTGTAACTGATATGTAATAAAAGGGGAGTTTAAGGCTTGGCAAGTAGTTGGAAATGCCAAGTCGAAGTGACAGTAATCTATGTCTACAGGCCCTGAAGTTGCAGGCCTGAGTCAGGTTTGAAGGGCTACATCTGTGGGTGGCACAACCAGTGCCGCAGGCACTCCACACCACTTGGAGTCAAGCTAGCCGGGCTGAAGAGGGGGCAATTGCAGGCCCACTGGTATCATTTGGTTTACAGGCCCTGGGTATATGGTATACCACTTTACTAGCGATTTATAAATGAACCAAATATACCAATCATGAATAAACCAATTGTCATCACAATTTAGATAAGAGCACATGAACTTTAGCTCTGGTCAGCAGTGGTAAAGTGCCAAGACTCCTAAATTCAGCCAAAAAGGAATTCAAAAACTGGAGATCCGAAAGCTAAACATCAGGGAAAACCATGCCAAAAGATGCCAGGTCTAACACAGACCAAGCATATTATCAGACCTATCTAGGCCAGTACCTGTGCTTAGAAATCGCGAGTATCCAATTGATGGAAACTACAGTTATTATCTGCTATTCAAACAGTTTGAAAATGTGATTCTCAGAGATTAAATCTCTGAGAATAATCTTGTGTTTCCTCTTTTTGGCCTAAGGTTATGTTTAGAAATATGTTTATTTTGCCATAGCTCCTTAATTGCAATGTGGCTTACCTAGGTCTCCCAAGCCCTATGTTATCCAACCTGAAGATACTCGCATCTTTCTATGCTGAAGGTTCGGGGACCACTTTCTACCTGTCTTGGAATCTTCGCACGCGTTTTCTTTTGAGGAAAAGATTAAGCACAAAGTCCACCTTTAACCCCTTCGACGCTCATGACGAGCTGGGCTCGTCATGCAGTAGCCTCCTGCTACGCTCATGACGAGCCCAGCTCGTCATGAATAATGGTAATCATGATTTTCCAGCACAGGGGAAAAATCCCCATAGCATTCAAAAGGTTAACCCAGAAGGCAATTTAGGACAGTAAATCATGAGTTCAAATTCAAACTAATCATTTGCACCAATGAGTGAAAGCTATGTTCCTGGAATGTATTGTATCCGACTTTTCCAAGGAATACATTGTATCAGACAGTCCCAAATGTAACATGCTCAACAGGGTGGTATATCCTATTCAGAACTAGATCCCTCTTTGTAGAACATCGTTCCGGACAGTACCAGAATTCACATAGACATACAGATGTATAACCTGGCTGTACATTAAAATTGGTGTAATTGTTTGTAATGTCCAACAGTTCCATCTCCAAGAAGCATTCATGCAAATATCACGCTTTAAAAGTGCAATTTCATAATAAAATGAAAATAGTGATTGGGACACTTTTATTGGGTGTAAGTATAGAATGTTAAACATGAAATACCTTCACTGTTCTTAAGCTTTCAGGCATGAATGCAAATCCAGACCAACTCAGTGATGAAAGACAAATGTGGTTTATGAAAGTCTTTGTGTACAGTACACTAGAAAGGGCCCAAAGCCTGCACAGATCTGAGTTGAGCACTACAACCCCTATACATAAATTACTACCTGCAAAGAAAACCTTAAAGGGGTTATAAAAAGACTGTCACGCATATGCTATGTGTGACATACTTCACCATCGAGAACCTCATCCAGAATGACAGTGCATCTGAATGGGCTCAACCTTTCTGAGTAAGCTCTTGAAATGTATATGTTCGAATGTATAACATGTTACAATTACCAAAGGAAGATCATGTATGATTTCTTGTTTATGGGTTTCCCTGGTAAGATTAAAAAGAGAGATAGGGAATCTACCAAAGTGGCACAGGGAAGTGAGTAGTTTGCCAGTGTCATGGCGTCTGCACATTGCGCTAGTTCATTACCTCCTGGGTCAGTCAGCCTTCATCAGGACCAAGGGATTCGTATTAATTTTAAGTAAATTCATTCAGTCATGAATAATGATTAATCATGCTAATGGATCAGCATGCACACATTCTTGCATGCAAATGTTCCATTTTTGCAGGGGTGAATAAAAGGATACAGGTGAACCAGAGAGCTGCTGTCTTTGAAGAAAGTATGACTACAAAGACAGACCTTCCAAGGACAATAACCTGGTTATCAAAGAGTTGGATTTATATATGTGTGCATGCTAATCCATTTTCACTATAAATCATGCAATATAACAGAATGTATTTATATAAAATTGATAGGGATCTCTTGGTCTTGATGAAGACCCAGGATACATCAAATCGCTGTAACATGCAGACATCATGGGCCCGATGTAGGTCGCCAAATACCGGTCGGTAACGGCCGAATTCGGCCGTTACCGAACGGTATTTGGTGATTGACATTTAGGGGCCATTATTACCCAGATTCGGTAAATTTACCGAATCAGTAAAATTACCGATTCTGTAAAATACCGAATCGGTCATTTTACCGATTCGGTAAATCCCAGATGTAGGTAGCACTGTTCACAGTGCTACAGGCCTTCAGAATTCGGTATTTTACCACCCAATACAATTGTGTGGTAAAATACCGAATCCAGGTGTGCATGCACATTTGTGCATGCACACTGTGCAATGTGACACACCGACATGCCCTTAGGGCATGTATGTGTGCCACATGGCACACATGCCTTTACTTGGGGTGCTAGAGGGTGTCAAAGTGACACCCCCTGCACCCTTACCGATTCGGTAGGGTAAATACCGATTCGGTATTGCCCATTGATTTCTATGGGCTCAAAGGCCCATAGGAATCAATGGGCAATACCATAAATACCGAATATTACCGATTCGGTAAATCAAAAAGTAAAATTTCCTACATCTCCAACCTTCTAATTTACCGATTCATAAATACCAAATCGGTATGATTCGGTATTTATGAATCGGTAAATTAGAATTACCTACATCGGGCCCCATATCTTGTGTCCTCTCTCTTATTTAATCCATAAATAAACAATCTGATCAGTTTTTTTTATAGTGAAAACTGTTTGATGCCCTGTTTTATTACCACAGGTCTCAATCTTATAATTGCATGGGAATGTTTTATTGTAGAGCAGAGACTGGAAAGGTAGAACAGGTAAAATATATAAAGGTTCATGGACAGAGTAAATGTTAGGGAGTTTCTTTACACCTTAGAAATGGGTTCTAGTGCATGCTGCACATCAGTAGAGAGATACCAGTGCGTACTAAAGATCAGGGTGAGGTTCAGGGCGAGTGCTCAGTTCTCCTATTAGTACTAAAAGGGCACAGTAAGGTACCATTTGGATCACTTTGATTTGTGAAATTGCTTTTGCTTTCTTAAAACATAGGATAGCAATGCATGGTGCAAAACAGAAAAGATGTGTGTTGCAAGACCTCAGTAGATACCTCCTGTTAGAAATGGGAGTCTCTAGTTGGCAATGGTTTGCACCATTGTCCTTCTTCCTAGTCAGGGTAAGTGGGACACACTTCTAAAATAACCCCTGCTCACCCCCTTGGTAGCTTGGCGCGAACACACAGGCTTATCGCAGGGACAGTATGTAAAGCATTTGTGCACATATACAGTAATACAGTGAAAACACTGCAAATGAACACCACAACAGTTTAGAAAAATAAATACATAAACTTTATATAAAACCAAACAAGACCAAAACGACAAAAATCCACAATACAGTAATCAAAATATGGCTTTTAAAAGGTAGAAACAGTCCTGCCTATAGCAAATTATAGATGCAACACTATCAACACATAGTACCTTGGGTGCGTCCAAATCCAAAACAAGAACGCCGCAAGGAAGGTGATGTGTTGGTTCCTTACACGCAGGGAAGGTGATGAGTTGGTTACATACTCCAGGGGAGGTGATGCGTCGGTTTCTTACTGCAGCCCGGGTGTCCTTGTAGACTTGATGGCCGGGTGCGATGCATGAGGATTGGGAATGCGTTGGTTCTCGATGAGGTAATGGCAAAGTTTTCGTTTCTTCAGCTGCAAACCCATGATGCATTGGTTCTTGCAGCTGCACAGCAGGGTTTGCGTCGAAATTGATGAGGTGATCTCAGACTTCATAGATCGGTGCACTTGATGCGGTATGCAGCGATTTTTGCCGCTGTGCGCAGGCGCTGCATCGGTTTCTTCAGTGATGCATCGGAAACAGGTGTGGATGCGTTATGCTTCGCATTGTGGCATTACTTTTCTAGCTCCCAACAGCAGGAACAACCTCCAGAGGCCCAGAACAGCAACAGGCACCTCTTGACAGGTCAGAAGTCTCAGCAAGGAAGTTCCGTGGAGCTGGCAGTGAAGTCTTTGTATCCTTGAGACTTCAAAACAGAAGGCAAGCTCTACTTCAAGCCCTTGGAGATCTTCCTCAAGCAGGGGACACAGCAATGTCCTTGTCCTTTCCTTGTCAGAAACAGCCACTGCAGGCCAAACCCAGACAGCACACAGCAAAGGGGTAGTACTTCTCCTTAAGTTTCTCCAGTTCTTCTCCCTGCCAAAGTTTCCTCTTGAATTCCAGAAATCTAAAAGTCTGGGGTCTGGGCCTGGGCCCCACTTTTTATAGCACAAGTTCCTTTGTTCTCTAGTGGCAGAGGAGCTCTTTGCCCAGTCAAAATCAGTTCTATCCTCTCTGATGCAGCTTCCCGGCAGGAGGTGGACACACCATTGTCCAAGGCAGACCAGGCCCATTCAGATGTGATATAAATCTCCTCCCCCTACTCTAAATGCAGGTTTATGTAGCACAGCCTTGACTTTTTCAGGAAAGAAAGGACACACATCAAACCCCCCCCCCCCAGTGGCTGTCTGAGAGAATGCACATCCCCAGCCCATGTCACTCAAAAGCCAGACAGTCAATCTACAAACTTCAAGGTAAGAGGGGTCTGAGGGTCCCAATCCCTTCCTAACCATGTTAATTGAGTAGAATCTGGGTGAAGTCCTTGTCCTTGACAATGGAAGACCCCACCCCATTTGAGACATAAGGTTTACAAGAAAGTCAGGACACGTAGGGGATTGTCTTGATTTGTGGCAAAAAAATTCCAACAGTACGGTTGCTTTGAAAGGTTTTTATCTTGTATGACTCTTATTCGAATTTTCAGAGTCAAAGTGGAGAAAGGTGACAGCCAAAGTTGACAACCAACACGTGTTTCGCACCTTACATGGCCATCTGGCTTGGGGCTTCCACAGGGCATAGTAGGAAAGGTCAGCACCTCAAGTAGTCCCGTATAGCACACTCGTCAGTCAGTGCTCTATGAAGTGGCGCATTGCCTTGCGCAAGTCCTTCGGTTCAATGATGATGCTGATTGAACCGAAGGACCTGCGCAAGGCAATACGCCACTTCATAGAGCACAGACTGATGAGTGTGCTGTACGGGACTACTTAAGGTCCTGACCTTTCCTACTCTGCCCTCAGGAAACCCCAGGCCAGACCGCCATGTAAGGGGCGAAACACGTGCTGGCTGTCACCTTTCTCCATTTTGACTCTGAACATTCAAATAAGAGTCATACAAGATATAAACCTTTCAAAGCATTCGTACTATTGGAATTTTTTGCCACAAATTAAGTCAATCCACAAACCAGTAGAGAGGCACACGGGATGGCTAAGAAAGAAAATACTAACTTTCTAAAAGTGGTATTTTTAAACACACAATATAAAAATCGTCTTTACTAAAGGATGCATTATTATATTCAGAGTTCAGGCTTACTAAACCCCTTCTTTCTATCTTGTCCCAATGGGAAGTTATAAGATGTTATAATCAAACTCCCATTCTATCCTAAGGGACAGATAGCCTTTCCATAGTGAAAATGACATTTGCAGTATTTCACTATCAGGACATGCCTCACACATAAGGGCATGTCCTACCTTTCACATACACTGCACCCTGCCCCCAGGGGTACCTTGGGCTTACCTTAGGGGTGACACACATGTAAGAAGAGGGGAGGTGAGGGCCTGGCATGTGGGTGCACTTGCCAGGTTGACATTGCAGTATGAAACTGCACACAGACAGTGCAATGGCAGGTCTGAGAACCTTTTGCAAGGCTACTTGTGTGGGTGGCACAATCTGTGCTGCAAGCCCACTAGTAGCATTTGGTTTACAGGCTCTAGGTACACACAGTGCACTGTGCTAGGCACTTAACTGATCAGTAAAGTCGGTAAAGTGCTCAGAGTCATAAAACCAACAAAAACAGGGTCAAAAATAGGAGGCCATAAAGCAAAAAATCTAGGGATAAATCCACTGGAAAAGCTAGGTCTAACACAACCCCCTTCAAGCCTAAAGCCAGGGTAGACTAATCAATCCCTTGATGGACTTCCCTGTTTGGGGCGATAGAACCTAGACCTGGCCCACAATAGCAGGAGCACGTTCTGGTTCTACACCGTGCTGAACCCCGTTGGATCCCTCTGTCCATACTCTCAGGGCCCACTAAGCTAACCCATGGGGAACCGGCCTTCTCACCTGAGGACCCTATCTGTGCAGCACCTAACCTTAGCTTGCTCACAGGTGTGTTCAGCAGGTAGATAGCAGTACTCATAGGGCCAACACAGTGGGGTGGCCCAGTCCACTCCCGGGGTGTGACTCTTGTCCCCCCAGGGGCCATCAGGACAGCAAGCCAAAGTGGCCACTGACAGTTGTCAGTGATGAGGCCCAGACCTTATGCCGCTCAGGGCTCTCAAACCTCTGTGGCATCAATGAATTGTGAGCAGTAGCCCCTAGAGCCTTGTTGTGGGAGAGGTGTGGCGCCGCGGCCAGGGCGACTGACGCTGGAATCTGGGGATCAGGGTTCGATCCCCGGCTCCGGCGGCAGGTTAGCCCAGCACCATGTGACTCTGGGCAATAGCTCGCTTAATCTTCCCGACGGCCCCCAGCGCCTAGAGACCCTTACGGGTGATTGTGCGCTTTACAAATGTGGATTATTATTATTATTATTACCCTTTGTACACTCTCCCACCTGCCAGGTCAAGGATGACATCCTGACACTGATCCACCAGCCCAGGGTCTGTACCCTGAGACTGTAAAGGGGACTGGGGTGGGCTCTCTCTCTCTCCACCCCCCTACTGGGGCCTACACCCTCCCACCTGGAGCAGTGTCCCCAGAAAAAAAAACGGTAGGGGCACTGTTAGCAGTGGCCCCTTCCTCCAGTTCAGGGAAGACACCCTGAACCTGACCCTCCAACCCAGGGTCTGCACCCTTAGGCTGGACCTGTGCCTGGCATTCCAAGACTTCAGGGGGAGTACACCCCCCCAACGGAAACACACTCCTCTGGAGTTGTGCAAGAGTCTGCCTGGCACAGGTCTTCAGCCTCCTGACCACCTGACAGAGCATGAAGTATCCCAAGGACAGAAGTGGTCTTACCAGGGTCAGTCCTGGGGTGCTGTGACCTCAGAGCTGGCAACCACCGACCCACTGGTCCTTCTACTGGGGACTGTGTCCCCCCTCACCCCTCTCTCTGGACTCATACCCTCTCCCACCTGGACAGGTGCTGCCAGATACCAGAGCTGGTGGAATGCTGGTTACAGCAGTCTTCCTCCAGCTCAACTGCCACCTTGGGATCCCCCTCAGGGGCTGGCCTCACAGTATAGATCAGACACCCCTCCTGGTGTTCCCTCATGGAACCAACCAGGTCATGAGACTGGGTTTCTGGTACCACGAGACACATCCCACTCCCACTCCTTCTGAACTGAGACTGGACATGGGACCCTAAACCCCTCCATTACTCTGGGACCTATCTGGGCAACCACAATCTTCCCCTACCTCATTTGGTTGGGGAAAACATGAGCCACCTCCTTCAGGATCACCCCCAGACACTTCTTCAGACCCTCTGTAATCCACAAAGGGTCAGCCTCCGGTGCAAGCTCCCTGGGGTCAGAGAACTCACACTCCACCAGGTGTTGGCATAACTCTGAAACACAGGGGCTTATGATATTCTCTGCAACAATTGAATCACACAGCAGGTGTTTTCCAAGTCACCCTTAGCCTCAACATCCAATGCCTCGCACATGTACCCCACATCACCCTCCTGAGACTGGCAAGACAGTGTCTGACTGTCTCTGTCACTCAACCCACACTCTTCTGGGCGATCTCCACACTCACAGACCAGGACTTCTACCATAGGGGACCCCCCCTCCCTGCACCTCTCATCTAGAGTCACTAGAGTGTTCCTCCCACCACTAGGAATGGGATCCCCTGTGCCAGTTCCCAAATCCACTTCAGGGACACGGTGCACCACTGAAGCTATCTCATAAACCTGAACCCCCTGGTGTGTGTCAACCCCCTCCTTCAAGTCAGGTGCCCCTTCTCTGGGTGTGTGCACTGCACCTTCTGCACTAGATAACACCTTTTTGCTTCCACCATCTGAGCTGGAATCCACCTCCAGCACAGCCAAGCTCACTCCCTGAGGGATGTATGATGTTACCACGCAATCAAAATGATTGCAGTACATTACATTGCTGCTTTTACAACGCAAGTCGTTACCACGACTTGAGCTGTAGGGTGCTGGACTTAGGAATAGTATGATTTACTATTCCAACTCCAGCCTGCGTACAGTAGGGAAGGTGTTTGAATAGTAAATCACACTATTCCATAGTCTAGAGGGCCCTCCAGTGCAAGTCGACTTGCTTTGTAAAAGCAGCGATGTTAATGTATTGCAGTGTTTTGACCGCATTGTTAAGGTCGGTATACAACTGTTACCATGCATTTTTTACAACGCAATACCATAACCACGCATCTTTTACAACGCAAGTACTTTTACCACGAATACCTTTACAACGCATTACACTACAACGCAGATACTATTACAACGCATACCGTTACAACGTAAGTATAGGTAAGTTTATTAGGGGTATTGGGTTTGGGTTTTGGAGTACAGGGGTATTTTTAGGTTTCAGGGATGGGTTTGGGTTTTGGGGTACAGGGGTATTTTTAGGTTTCAGGGATGGGTTTGGGTTTTGGGGTACAGGGGTATTTTTAGGTTTCGGGGTTGGGTTTGGGTTTTGGGGTACAGGTGTATTTTTAGGTTTCAGGGATGGGTTTGGGTTTTAGGGTACAGGGGTATTTTTAGGTTTCAGGGTTGGGTTTGGGTTTTGGGGTACAGGGATATTTTTAGGTTTCAGGGCTGGGTTTGGGTTTTGGGGTACAGGGGTATTTTTAGGTTTCAGGGTTTGGGTTTGGGTTTTGGGGTACAGGGTATTTTTAGGTTTCAGGGATGGGTTTGGGTTTTGGGGTACAGGGGTATTTTTAGGTTTCAGGGATGGGTTTGGGTTTTGGGGTACAGGGGTATTTTTAGGTTTCAGGGCTGGGTTTGGGTTTTGGGGCACAGGGGTATTTTTAGGTTTCAGGGTTGGGTTTGGGTTTTGGGGTACAGGGGTATTTTTAGGTTTCAGGGTTGGGTTTGGGTTTTGGGGTACAGGGGTATTTTTAGGTTTCAGGGTTGGGTTTGGGTTTTGGGGTACAGGGGTATTTTTAACATATATATTTACAAATTAATAAAGAAAAATCAATATAATTAATTAAAATATTTAATATTAAAATAATAAATTAATAATTCAAAAAAAATATTAATAATAATTACATTATTTTAACATATTATATACTTACCTATACTTACGTTGTAATGGTATGCGTTGTAATAGTACCTGCGTTGTAGTGTATTGCGTTGTAAAGGTATTCATGGTAAAGGGTCCTGCGTTGTAAAATTGCGTGGTAATGGTCTGCGTGCTAAAAGTATGCGTGGTATCATCATATATCCGTTAAGGTCGTTTCCCCTTCCTGAGCTAAACACATTTCTTTTTCTTGGGCTAAGGCCCTCTTGGTCTCAGCCCTCTCTAGCTCCTCGTCAAGCTCTCTCAGCCTCTGCTCACAAGCCAGAAGCCATTTGCCTTTTTCTGTTTCTCCTCACTTTCAGAGAAGTCCTCATCCTCAGACTCATCTGGTAGTATTAGCCTTCAATGGGGAAGCTCATAACAAAATAGGGCTGTCTCTAGATCCTCCCTGGACCTTCTCTTCACAGGCAGCCCCCTTTCATTGCAGAGCACACATAGCTCCCTCGTCGTATAGATGAGCATGTGCCAGATGTCTAGTTTCATTTTGTCAAGACTTCACAGGTGCAACAACCAACCAGAGTCTCAGTATCAAAAATATTTCCAGGAGGACACCACAAAACAGAAAAGTCAATATGTGGTCACGTAATGGCCTGCACTATACAAGTAGTGTACACGAATCACTGTATGTAAGGCACAAATGCAAGTCCAGATCCCACCTCTGCCACCAATGTTAAAAAGGGGGGTCTCTAGTTGGCAATTATTTGCACCGTTGTCCAAGTAGGGACCCTTCTTCCTGGTCAGGGTAAGGGGATACACTTCTAAAATAACCCCTGCTTACCCTCTTGGTAGCTTGGCACAAACAGACAGGCTTATCTCAAAGGAAGTATTTAAAGCATGTGTACACACATACAGTTATACAGTGAAAACACTACAAATGGACACCAAACCAGTTTAGAAAAATAAGTATTCTTTATCTAAACCAAACAAGACCAAAATGACCAAAATACACAATACAGTAATCAAAATATGACTTTTAAAAGGTAGGAAAAGTTCTGCTCATAGCAAAGTACCTTGGACGCGACAAAATCAAAAGCACGAACAGCCACAGGAAAGGTAATGTGCGGGTTCCTTACGCACAGGGAAGGTGATGCGTTGGTTACTTACTCCAGGGGAGGTGATGCGTTGGTTCCTTACTTCCACACAGGGTAGGTGATGCATCAGTTTCTTACTGCGCAGGAAGGTGATGCGTTGGTTTCTTACTGCGGCCCCGGTGTCCTTGCAGACTTGCCCTCCCCCCCCCCACCCCCACCCCCCCGGGTGCGCTGGGTGAGTATCAGGGATGTGTCGTTCTCGATGCGGCAGAGGCAATGGCGCTGCATTGTTTTCTTCAGCCGCTGTCCCACGATGCTTTGGTTCTTCCAGCTGCACAGCAGGGTCTGCGTCGGAACTGATGCTGTGATCTCAGACTTCGTAGATTGGTGCACTCGATGCTGCGTGCTGTGATTTTCCTGCCACAGGCAGGCAGGAGCTGCATCGGTTTCTTTGGTGATGCATTAGAAACAGGTGTGGATGCATCGTGCTTCTCGTCGTTGCAATACTTTTCCAGCTCCCAACAGCAGGAACAACCTCCAGAGGCCCAGAACAGCAACAGGCACCTCTTTGTAGGTCATTACTCCCAGAAAGGAAATCCAGGGGGGCTGGGGGTGAAGTCTTTGTATCCCTGAGACCTGAAATCAGGAGGCAAGCTCTACCTCAAGCCCTTGGAGATCTTCTTCAAGCTGGGGACACAGCACACAGCAAATTCATTGTCCTTTCCTTGGCAGAAACAGCCACTGCTTGCCAACCTCAGACAGTACACAGCAAAGGGGCAGTGCTTCTCCTTCCGTTTCTCCAGCTCTTCTCCGTGGCAAATGTTCCTCTTGAATTCCAGAAAGGATCTAAAAGTCTTTTTATAGCAGAAATTAATTTGTTCTCTGGTGGCAGAGAAGCTCTTTGCCCAGCCAAAACCAGTTCTGTCCTTTCTGATGCAGCTGCCCAGCAGGAGTTGGAGACAGCATGGTCCAAGGCAGATGTGAAATAAATCTCCCCATCCCTACTCTAAATGAAGCCCAGGTCTATTTAGCCCAGACCCTGACTCATTCAGGAAAGACAGGACATACATCACCCCCCCTCCCCGCAATGGCTGTCTGAGAGAAAGCACATTCCCAGCCCCTGTCACTCAAAAGCCAGACAGTAAATCAACAAACCAGTAGAGAGGCACACAAGATGGCTAAGCAAGAAAATACCCACTTCTAAATGTGGTGTTTTCAAACACACAGTATAAAAATCGTCTTTACCAAAAGATACATTTTTATGTGCTGAGTTCAGGGATATTAAACTCCTTAGTTCTATCTTGTCCCAATAGGAAGTTATACTTCTAAGATGTTATAATTAAACTCCCATTTTATCATATTGGACAGATAGCCTTTCAATAGTGAAAATGAAATAGGCAGTATTTATTTATTTATTTATTTATTTTATCGATTTTTAGAGCGCGCAAATACCCGAAGGTGTCTCGGCGCTAAGTTGCTAGACTCTCTGGCGGAAGGGTGAGATTTTAGGCTGAGAACAGCCAAGTTTTCAGCTTTTTTCTGAAGTTGAGCAGGGTTGGAGCACATTTGATGTGGAGGGGTAATGTGTTCCATAATTTGGCTGTGCCAACCGTGAAGCGTTTGTCTCCCCAGTTGACCCTCCTGGTGCGGGGGACTATTAGCAGGTGAGCCGAGGATGAGCGTAGAGCCCTGGGATGTTCAAGCGGGCGAAAGGCTTGTCTTAAGTATAGCGGTCCATGATTGTGGATAGCCTTGTAAGCTATACATAACGCTTTAAATTTAATGCGGCTCCTCAAAGGCAGCCAGTGTAGCTGTCGGATGTAGGGGGAGACAGGTGCAAATTTGGGAATAGATAGCAGGGTCCTAGCCGCTGCATTTTGCACTGCCTGTAGTTTATTTAGGACCTTTTGTTGTGCATTTAAAAATAGGGCATTGCAGTAGTCAGTTTTAGAGAAAACTAATGTACTGACTAATGTTTTGCCTGCAGATGATGGTAGATAGGGAATAAGTTTCTTGATCCTTTTTAGAATGAAAAAAGATGAGGACACCACAGAATTGGCGTGCTGCTGGAATGACAGCTTGTTGTCAAAGACAACCCCCAGATTTCGCACTTTTGATACCGGTTCCGGAGGATGTCCCATCTGGTGTGGCCACCATTGTGGAGACCAGGACGGCTGTAGTCTCCCGAATGTCATCACCTCTGTCTTATCAGAGTTAAGCTTCAGACAGTTTGATGACATCCAGGAGCTTATCGCATTCATTCCGGATTGGAAATTCGCAGCTACAGCGGAGCCATCGTCGTATATGGACAACACCAACTGGGTGTCGTCAGCGTATGTGGTAAGGAAGATTCCGTGAGATTTGATGACCCTCGCCAAGTCCGACACGTATATATTGAACAGTGTTGGGCTTAGCGAGGATCCCTGGGGTACACCACAAGGCAAAGAAAAGGTTTGGGAGGTGTATTGGCCCAGCTTCACAGATTGCGAGCGGTTTGACAAAAATGAGGCAAGAAGCTCCTTAGCTTTGCCTTTTATCCCTATAGCTGCGACACGGTCGATCAAGGTAACGTGATCGACCGTGTCGAAGGCGGCGGACAAGTCTAGGAGTATTAGGATAGCGGCTCCTCCATTGTCCATAGTGGACCGTATCTCGTCCGCAGCTTTCAGGAGCGCAGTCTCCGTGCCATGTCCCTGTCGGAACCCAAACTGGGTGTCATCCAGTAGGTTGTTGTTATGAATAAAGGTTGACAACTGGAGATTCATGATTTTTTCGAAAATCTTAGCCGGAAATGGGAGGCATGAGATGGGCCTATAGCTGGCTGGCAGGGAAGGGTCTAGAGAGGGTTTTTTGATTAAAGGCTTGATAATGGCTTCCTTCCATACTGAGGGGTAGGTGCCGGATGTAAACATTGCATTGCAGATAGTAGTTAGTGGGGGGGCAATGGTTTCTGAAATGCGGTTGAGAACATTTGGAGGGCATGGGTCCAAAGGTGAGCCTGATTTGGTTTGGACGATCAAGGGCTGGATGGCTTCTACCGTGGTGTTTTCAAAGGCTACAAAGTTAGGGGTTTTATCTGGGGTAGATGGTTTGGTGGAAGGTGGAGAAGGGTCAGGCGAAAAGGTGGAAAAAATAGCACTGACCTTGTCCTTAAAGAATGTAGCCAGAGCGTCTGCAAGAGCCTGTGATCCCTCTGACCGGGGTAACGGAGGATTGGAGAGATAAGTTACCACCTGGAATAGTTTCCCAGGAGAGTTTTTTGCCTCATTAATTTGCTTGGTGTAGTAGGTAGATTTTTCCGCAGTTAAGAGTTTTCTATAATTGGAGAGGGCATTTTTGTAGGTCAGTTTGTCAGAGATATTGAAGTGGCGACGCGACTGCCTTTCTAGGTTTCTGCAGTGCTGACGCTGTAATCTGAGAGATTCAGAAAACCAAGGGGCTGATGGTTGATTTCTGTTCCGGTGAAATGTTCTTATGGGTGCTAGTTTGTTACAAGCTTCGTTCAGATTTTTTAAGTAGGTGTCTGAAGCTGCAGAGGGGTCCTGTTTATTTAGCCCCGGGCTGTCATGTATCATCTGGGTCAGGTGATCAAGATTTATATTCTTCCAGTCTCTGAAACTCGTGGGCCCAGAATTTATCTGTGGGCGTGGACTGGTATTAATGGGAATAGAGAAGCAAATTGCAGAGTGATCTGTCCAGATTAAGGGGAGGACCTTGGTAATAGAGATCTCTGAGTTGTTCGTGAAGAGACCATCTAGGGTGTGTCCTGCTAAATGTGTAGGTAGTTTGACAATTTGTGGCATCCCAGCTGCCTCTAGGTCCCTGAGTAATGTTACAGTATCGGGGTCTTCAAGAGATTCAAGATGAAAATTGAAGTCACCTAAGATGGTAAATTGAGGGGATCCCAATGATATCTCAATGACTTTGTCTAAAAGTGAGAGAAATTTTGTTCTGGATCCTGGGGGGCGATAAACTAGCATACCCTTAAAGGTTGTTTTACTGGAGAGGCTTATGGCGAAAAGAAGAGCCTCGCATTCAGGGAGGTTGGTGTCTGTGGTAGTAAGTTTAAGGTGGTCCTTGTGAATAATCGCTATTCCCCCGCCCTTCCTTAGTGGTCTGTCTAACCTACTTACACAGTAATTACTAGGCGTTGCGACTCTGAAGTCAGGGCCAGATGATTCGTTTCCCCATGTCTCGGTGATAAATAGTATGTCTAAATTATGCGCATCTATGAAGTCGGCGATTTCAATTTTGTGTTTTGATAGAGAGCGCACATTTATGAGTGCTGCTGATACCGAACGGGGGGGAAGTGTGGGGTGTATAGGCCTCTTCTCTGTGCAGGTAGGACATTTCAGCGGTCCTATCCAGGGGTTGTTAAAGTTGAGGCACGGTATGGAGTGGGCTTTCTCTGCATAGGATTTGATGGTGAGGAGTTCAGCGAAGGAGTAGGATAGTGGTGGGGAGTTAATGCTGGACCGGGAGCAAGCTGATGCAGGGGGGGTGGCCCTAGGCCCGTCCTCGGCGCGGACGAGCGCAGACGAGCTTGCCTTATGCGCGCCTTCGGCGCGCAATCGTCGCGCCCGCTGCGCTCGTCCGCTGCGCTTCCGGTTCCTGTACATGTAAATAGAAATGGAAGGGTGGATGTGGGCGTGAGCAGCGTGAAGGGGCGTGGCTTGTAGCCGAAGGGCGGCGTTGCTATGGCAACCCTCTCCGCATCAGCAATTAATCTGCTGGGCGGAATCGGGTGCGAGCAGTGAAATGACACAATTCAAATTCAAGTGACACAGTAATACAGGCTAAAATCAAGTTTTTTAAGAGCAGTTAAAATAGCAGCGAGCATAAAAATCTCCCGCCTCACGAGAGAGTCTGAGCGACAGCGCTAGTGATCAGCGCTTCGCTTTTTATGGGCTGGATGTGGGCGTGAGCAGCGTGAAGGGGCGTGGCTTGTAGCCGAAGGGCGGCGTTGCTATGGCAACCCTCTCCGCATCAGCAATTAATCTGCTGGGCGGAATCGGGTGCGAGCAGTGAAATGACACAATTCAAATTCAAGTGACACAGTAATACAGGCTAAAATCAAGTTTTTTAAGAGCAGTTAAAATAGCAGCGAGCATAAAAATCTCCCGCCTCACGAGAGAGTCTGAGCGACAGCGCTAGTGATCAGCGCTTCGCTTTTTATGGGCTGGATGTGGGCGTGAGCAGCGTGAAGGGGCGTGGCTTGTAGCCGAAGGGCGGCGTTGCTATGGCAACCCTCTCCGCATCAGCAATTAATCTGCTGGGCGGAATCGGGTGCGAGCAGTGAAATGACACAATTCAAATTCAAGTGACACAGTAATACAGGCTAAAATCAAGTTTTTTAAGAGCAGTTAAAATAGCAGCGAGCATAAAAATCTCCCGCCTCACGAGAGAGTCTGAGCGACAGCGCTAGTGATCAGCGCTTCGCTTTTTATGGGCTGGATGTGGGCGTGAGCAGCGTGAAGGGGCGTGGCTTGTAGCCGAAGGGCGGCGTTGCTATGGCAACCCTCTCCGCATCAGCAATTAATCTGCTGGGCGGAATCGGGTGCGAGCAGTGAAATGACACAATTCAAATTCAAGTGACACAGTAATACAGGCTAAAATCAAGTTTTTTAAGAGCAGTTAAAATAGCAGCGAGCATAAAAATCTCCCGCCTCACGAGAGAGTCTGAGCGACAGCGCTAGTGATCAGCGCTTCGCTTTTTATGGGCTGGATGTGGGCGTGAGCAGCGTGAAGGGGCGTGGCTTGTAGCCGAAGGGCGGCGTTGCTATGGCAACCCTCTCCGCATCAGCAATTAATCTGCTGGGCGGAATCGGGTGCGAGCAGTGAAATGACACAATTCAAATTCAAGTGACACAGTAATACAGGCTAAAATCAAGTTTTTTAAGAGCAGTTAAAATAGCAGCGAGCATAAAAATCTCCCGCCTCACGAGAGAGTCTGAGCGACAGCGCTAGTGATCAGCGCTTCGCTTTTTATGGGCTGGATGTGGGCGTGAGCAGCGTGAAGGGGCGTGGCTTGTAGCCGAAGGGCGGCGTTGCTATGGCAACCCTCTCCGCATCAGCAATTAATCTGCTGGGCGGAATCGGGTGCGAGCAGTGAAATGACACAATTCAAATTCAAGTGACACAGTAATACAGGCTAAAATCAAGTTTTTTAAGAGCAGTTAAAATAGCAGCGAGCATAAAAATCTCCCGCCTCACGAGAGAGTCTGAGCGACAGCGCTAGTGATCAGCGCTTCGCTTTTTATGGGCTGGATGTGGGCGTGAGCAGCGTGAAGGGGCGTGGCTTGTAGCCGAAGGGCGGCGTTGCTATGGCAACCCTCTCCGCATCAGCAATTAATCTGCTGGGCGGAATCGGGTGCGAGCAGTGAAATGACACAATTCAAATAGGACATGCCACTCACATCAGGGCAAGTCCTACCTTTCACATACACTTCACCCTGCCCTCAGGGGTACCTTGGGCCTACCTTAGGGGTGACTCACATGTAAGAAAAGAGAAGGTTAGGTCCTGGCAAGTGGGTGCACTTACCAGGTCGACGTAGCAGTATGAAACTGCACACAGGCATTGCAATGACAGGTCTGACAACCTTTTGCAAGGCTGCTTGTGTGAGTGGCACAATCAGTACTGCAAGCCCACTAGCAGCATTGGGTTTACAGGCCCTGGGTACACGCAGCGCACTGTACTAGGGACTTAACAGTAAACCAAATAAGCCTATCATGGAAACACCAATCCATATTAACAACTTACACAGAGAGCATATGCACTTTAGCACTGATCAGCAGTGGTAAAGTACCCAGAGTCATGAAACCCGCAAAAACAGGGTCCACAACAGGAGGGCAAAAAGCCTGGGGATAAACCTGCTGGAAAAGTCAGGTCAAACACCTCCAAACTGCATTAAGAGTTGCAAAGTGTAGGTTTGAATTCAGGTGTAATCTATAGGGAAATGTTGTTGTTGCAGTACTAAGATAGCACTGAACGTTCATGAAAAACTAAAGGCATGTTAAAGGCCTGTTGTGAGAGGTCCATAGATGTTTCAGACTGACCTTAGATAGCATTGTACTGTAGATCACCTTATATGTGCGTTTTGTGAGGACTACTGGTGCATACTGCAGTTCTCAGGCAACCAGGTGACTCCACCATCAGGGTAACACTTTTCCAGATTTCTTTTCTCCTTTTACACTTCATTGTTTTCAAGTTTATAGAGCCATTCGAACAGAAAAAAGACTACCGCTCCCAGAATGTAATGTTCTTTAAATGAAAGGTCAGCTGTGGTGCTGACATGAAGTCATCCAGTAACACCATGGAAGTCTGGATAGATGTGTGTTTTGAGAGCTCTGTAGATGTCGCCGCTCTGAAAAAGTGGGACATATGAATAAAAATATGCTGTCCAAAATCGATGTATGTGCCTATGTTGGCAGAGCATTGCAAGGCCCAGGTATGAATTGCAAAGCGATGCATTTTTGCTACAGCTGATGGATCTGTAACATAAATAGACAACTTTTCAAAATGCAATACAGGGCTGAGCCTGTCCAAAAGCAGGGGTTTCAAAGAGTCCACGTTTCCCATCTGCAAAGATTAAGTACATCTGACCCTACTTTACTACCTCCGCCACTGTATCAACTCAAGATGTCCCCATTTCACAACAAGAATACAGCAACGTGGGAAAAAAGTAAATGAGCACAAAGCTTTTGAACCATTCCTGTCCAACATCTGGTCCTCCCTGCAGGCTTACTTGTCCTTCACCAGAGAATTTCTCGTTAAGGGGCAGAGCACGGCCCGCCTACCTAACCTGGTAAGATGTCTGACCGGAGGGCCAGTAGGTCAATTGAACAATGCTGGTGCCTACGGGACCAAAATAAAGCAGAAACCACAGGCCAATATTAAACATTATTTTCTTAGAGTACTTCATTGTCAATATACTGTTAAATGACCGATCTGTGTTGTTTTAAAACTGCCATCGTAAATTTGCAGATTAATTAATGCACGCCATGACAAAACCCCCGAAAAGCAATTTGCAAAAGTCTTATCTGTGGTTACTCGCGTTTTGCTAATTGTTCAGGCCCATCTGACCCTTGAGCAGAATTCTTTAGGCAGTTTGGAGCGTGGAACGGTGATCTGGTATGGCGGGCTGTCATCAAGCCTGCGCAGGTTTCTTCCTTGTTATTTCGGCGGTTTGCATTTCGTAAGGCAGTTTTGAAGCAAATTGCCACTTTAAATGTTTCATGGCATCGGCGTATCGCTCTCTTTTCTTTCGGTGGTGACACTAGCTCCCGTGAATAATCATGAAATAAAAAAAAGATAATTAATATTTAACTTTGCCAGAGGGAAGTACTTGCAAGGAACCATCTTTTAGGAAGCAGCAGCTGATATTTGTCAGCTGCAGGGCAGCTCTAATTAGATGCATCACGCAGTGGTGACACGAGCTTGGAAACAGCTTGTCATCTTTGAATTGACCTCTTGCAAATGATGAAATATAAAAATGTTTTGTTCGGTGCTCTCGCTCTCACGCGCAGGTGCGCTTCTTGTTTTCCACATACCTCCCATTCCTTTTGTTCCTGTAAAGCACTTAGATAGCTAAACAGGTGTCGCGCAGATTTCGAGCTCATCGTCTGCCTCAGATTAAGGCATGCTGTACAGAGATTAATCTCCTCTGCTCAGCTCTCTGAAAATGGTGGGGATGATCCAGCGGGCTATAGAAAATATATCATAAACTACGCTACCCAATTTCATAACCTATAAACAAAATTCTAAACTATACATGGACCCATTTATGAACCTGATATATTTTTGGGCCTACTGAATCAGGTGGTCAAATAAATCTATATACACATTATTTACAAACTATAAACATTTTATACATTTGCAGAAAGAATATTGTCATTAGAATAAAACCCAATCATTTAAATGACCACTATAGGCGACGTGATCTAGCTAAAGGTAACCTATACTTCTAAATAACCAAGACCAGCTTGTTTGTCAAAAGTAAGATTTTATTTTCTAAATTATGGTATATATGTTGTAAGTCTTATAAATGAAATTTATTTGCAATAAAGCAAGCATGATGGTAAGAAATAAGAAAAAAATACAATTTAAGCAATTGAATTAACTTCAAAGAATTATATAAAGTTTAGCATTTCTAAAACATATTTTCCTAACTGAGCTAAATAGACAGAAATTAAAGTAAAGATCTTTGAGGATTCTTACGTGCTCCACGCAAAGTCCAGCAGCACATCACCCTCATCGGAAAGTCAGAAAGCAGCAGCCAGCCCAACCCTAAGGGCATGACTTTTTATACCTTTCTACGCTAACTAAACTAGCAAAGGAAAGTTTTCAGAAATACTCGACGTCCCATTGGCTGAGAGTGACAAGTGACATGTCACCCAATTCTTAAAAAGTTCCACAAAATCATGTCTTACAAAGACCATTGTCTCTTCCACGTGAAGCCAGAGGCTTCCTGCGATTGCAACTTTGTTTTAAGTCATCCTCGCAGCTTCCATAGTCTTACAGTGCAACTTCCGCGGATGCCAAGTTAAGGACTGACAAAAAGTTCACTTTCGACCTTGGCCATGTCCGACAGAATGATGTCAGCTCATCAGTTTTTGCTTTGTGAATGCAGCTTCAATAAACGTTTTAATTCAGAATGGGCGTCTCGTGACTTTCTGCAGAATTATAGATCAGCTTTTATTTTGCGGCTCAAATAGCTAGGCCTCAAAAGCAGGCAACTTATGATTTCTAGTATAAAACAAACACAAGAAAAGTATTAATGTAAGAAATAAAGTATATTCTGTATCCACCCCATGGTTTACTAAATAATTAGCCCACCCGATTAATCAAAATGTTACCTAGCCATTGCAAACAAATAAAGCAGCGTTTATATTTACCAGTCTCCGTTTTTCTATGAGACCCATATGCACCTAGAATAGTAGAAATGACATCATACAGACAAGAATAAGCAAAACAAGCACATGCTTATTTTAAATATGCAGCAGTTAGTAATGACAAAAACGAAAACAATAAATTATTTTATTATTTTGCACGAACAAAAAGATGCAACATTTATGCACATTTATGAGCACACATGTTAGTCCCCCCACGTGTAAAGTTTAATCTAGGTTGTATTAGCACAACATATCACAAATCATTAATAATTTTATTCATGTTATGGAAATGTGACTTTGCGAGTTTAAACAAAATTTTGTTTTCTATCTCGCTCCATCAACTCCCTCATCTGGTGATTAACAAATCACCACACCAGCACTCAAAATTTTGGTAAATTTAATTTATAAGAAATCGATTCAAATTCATTGTATTAGTAAACCTAAAAGTCTGTTTCAGCATAATCTTTACAATTAACATGACGCTCTCTATGTAACTCCTGCAACTCAATCTCCCTTTCCTCTTCTTTTCTGAGTTTATAAATTCTCTTCTTTTCTCTCAAATGCTTCTTTCTTTTATGCAACAAACAACCTACTTTAGTCAAAATAAAAATGAATACTATTATAATCAAAGGTGCCAGAATCTTGCCAAGAATTGAACTTCCGATATTATGAAACCAGTTTTTAATTGCTTGAAACCTATTTGAAAGTTTCCCAGTAAAATCTTCTTCTTCTAAAGGAATTATTTCAGAATGCATTTGTGTAATATTCTTAATATACATTTCAATATTTTTACTTTCATCCGGTATATATGTACAGCAATGTTGGACATGTAAAATGCCACAGACTCCTCCCTCCTTTGCTAGGAGTATGTCTAAAGCAAGACGGTCTTGAATTACCATGGATCTAATTGCAATAACTTCAACATTCACTAATTGAAACCCATCAGCAGTGTCAGTTGATAATCTATCAACTATAGTGGATAATTTTCTGATTCTCCCTGCATTTAGGGTTATACCAACAAAAGGTATTACAGCTTGGAAAATATCTCCCAGAACTTCAGTAAAAGTTTCTCTTTTAGCTCTATTTACATAATTATGAATTTTAAATAATCCTTCTGAATCTCTGTCAACATGAAACACTTTAGGAAAAACAATTCCCACATAACAAGTTCCATACCAATGGTCTGGAAGGTTGTAGTAGGCTTTGTCACCACAAACAAAATAAATTCCAGGAAAGATAGGATCTTTTCCACCTTTAAATCCCCAACCTCCCATAATCTGATAAGTATCTTCACAGTTGCTTGCACCTACAAAATAATTATCAAAAAGTGTGTTATCTCTTCTAATGCAAAGCTTTCCACTAACAGGTTTGTCTATGTGAATTGCAATATTTTCAAGCATTTTGCCATTTAGTTTCTCATCCTCTTTTTGCCAGAATGATGACTTAGTCTGCTTGACTAATTCATTTCTCTTATAAATTGCTCTTCTCTCCTCAACCATATTCAGAAATTTCTTCCCTTCAGCACTTAATTTACATGTTAGATTATTCTTGTAAGCATACTCATAAGTGAGTTCGTTAGTAACAAGGAAATATTCTCTCAATTGTTTAGCTTTCTTATGCTTATTTAAAGCATTATCAATCTTGACATTAGCAAAAATCTCATCATAATTTGAATAGTAATATTCTAAACGACCAGTTTGATAAAATAAACTAGTTAATACACTACATGTAACAGCATAAGTGAGAGGAAGCATATTATATGTTACTCCCTCAGAAACAGAAGCGGGTAACTTAACGCATACATAACAATCCTTTGCATCCATTACCTTTACATATTCACTCAAAAGCTTTGTGAAAGTATTGCTTGAAAAATCACCTATTGATTTATCTTGATGAATGTTAGGCTGATGATCAATTACTTTTGCAGATGCACTATGTTTAGTTTGGCTAACCAGAGCTTTGCTTGTTAAGTTAACTTTGTGTAATTCTCTATTCATTTCTAAAGGTATAATCACAGCTAGTACCAACCAGAGCAGAACTAAAATGAGCAGACATACCAGAGTCATCTTACAGCATCTTCTAAAAACAGAGCATTTTGAAGTGCTCTCCTTAATGTAAGGCATTTTTAGGTTAGTTTTAGCCTCAAAAATAAAATTAAAAATAAATTTTAAAATTTATATACACCCCCCTTTTAAAATATATTTTTCTTTTATAACCCTAAACAAGATTTCTTCGACCTTATGTCATACATAAGTTTCCTCTATTAGACAGTTTTCTTCGACCTTGTGTCAACTAACAGGATTTCTTCAGCCTTATGCCAATTTAATAAATTTGTACTTCAATCATTGTCACTAATTTCTTGGATTTCGTTTTCTTCTTCACTACTATCATATATGTCTATAACAGGTGGAATTACTAAGTAAGTCCACTCAGGAGACTTGTATTTCTGGTTTGGTCTAATTATTCTCTTCCCTTTTCTTGATATCACTTCTATTTTCCTTCCAACTCCAACCTCTTTTCCAGGACTCTTTTGACTACTGATTTCTTCAACTTGTTCTATTGGCTTTTTAATCAATCTGACTCTCAATCTTCCACCAGGCCAGTAGTCTGCTTTTCTCACATACTTCTTCTTTGGTTCAGAATTATTCGATTCAGATTTCCAAGTCCTTTTCTTTCTGCTTTCACTTCCACCTTCCACGTCACTTTCCTCAGTTTCGTAGTCTGAAATTTCAATTGACTCAGGAACTTCTCTATACGGCAATTTCACTCCTTCAGGAACTTCACTTTGTCTTCCATCACTGGTACTCGGTAATTCGTTCTCTTCCTCTTCCTCAATTACCTTTAGCTTCCCAGATTTCGGAATTTTGTTCCTTACTTCAGAGCTTGTTTTCTGCCTTTCGATACTCTCCTGGTCTGAAACTTCTTTCGGTTCAGCTTCTTTGTCTTCAATATAGACAACCGAATCCTCAGTTATCTTTCCTTTTAACAGATTCTCTTCACCTTCAGAATCTATTTCAATTATTTCTAAGTCTTTTCTTGTCAGATTTCCATTCACTGGCACAGTTTCCAGATGTCGACTTTCTTGTCGATCTTCAGAATCTGGAATTACTTCACCTTCTGTTCTGTCTTCTGCTTCAGAATCAGAGTCATCTGTGGTATCACTTTCAACATCAGAATTCTCAGGAGTTGGTATTGGAATAGTATGACTTGGATGAATCCAGCGCTTCAATCCTCTGCACTTTACAGCATTAGTAGTGATCAAGATTACCTGCCTAGGTTTCTGCCATCTAGGAGATAGACAATTCCTCCTCCGATGTACTTTCGTTCTGACCCAGTCTCCAGGTCTCAGATCATGTGTCAAAACTTTGTCATTTGATTGTGCTTCAGTTCCCACCTGATTAGACACAGAAGTTACCATATCAGATAACCTTTTACAGTAATCCAAAATTGCACTGTCATTTATGCTCAACAGTTTACCTACAGGTACAAAAGCTTGCCTCATAACTCTTCCCATCAAAATTTCATGAGGACTCAAACCTGTCTTTTTATCTGGTGTACTTCTTATTGACATCAAAACAAGTGGAAGAGCATCAGTCCACTTAACTCCTGTCTCTAGACACATTTTCCCAATTCTGTTTTTGATAGTTCCATTTATTTGTTCAACTACACCTGATGCCTCTGGTCTGTATGCACAGTGTATTTTCTGTTCAATGCTCATAGCTTCGCAAATTAACTTCAACAGTTTATTATCAAAATGACTTCCTCCATCACTCTCAATAGTGACTGGAAAACCGTACCTTGGGATGATTTCTCTGAGCATTAGTTTTGCTACTGTAATTGAATCACAATGTCGTGTAGGAAAAGCCTCTACCCACCTTGAGAATAAGCATACAATTACAAGTACATATTTCAAACAGTTGTGTAAGGGCATTTCAATGAAATCTATTTGTAACCTGGTAAAGGGACCACCCTCTCGACCAATTATTCCTGTCCCCACCACTGATTTTCTGTTTGGATTCATTTGTTGGCATGACAAACACCTTTGACAAAAAGATTCTGCAATGGTTCTAAATTTGGTATTGAACCATGTTTCTTTAAACAGTCTGACCATAGAATCTCTTCCTAAATGTGCAGGACCATGATATAATCTGGCCATGTCAGAAATCATGCAATTTGGTAAAACTACTCTGCCATCTTTGTAAACCCACACTCCATCTTCATCACGTTGTCTACAATCTGATCTTAACCACTGATCTTTTTCTTCATCATCTGCTTCGTTTTGTAAATCTCTAATCTCATTCCATGTTTCTACAATAGTTGTTAGCATTAATGAATTTGAATCAGTTTCTGTACTTCTATTCCGATTGTAAGAATAATTTTTCCTTGCGCAGTACTTTGCTGTTTCATCTGCGAAGGCATTTCCTTTGGAAATATAATCAGTCCCTCTAGTGTGTGCTGCACACTTGACTATGGCAATTTCTTTTGGCAATTGTATTGCTTCAATTAATCTTCTAATGAAAACTGCATTTTTAATTGGTGATCCTGTTGATGTCATGTATCCTCTCTGTGACCAGAGTTGTCCATAATCATGCACAACTCCGTACCCATACTGACTATCAGTAATGATGGTAACTTTTATATCCTTTGATATTTCACATGCACGAATTAAAGCAATCAATTCAGCTACTTGAGCTGAACGAACTCCTTCAAGACATGATGCTTCTTTAATGTTTTCGACTGTACAAACTGAGTATGAAGCTTTCAAGACACCACCTTCGGATCTTAAGCATGAGCCATCTACAAAGTAGACAAAATCCGATTCAGGCAAAGGTCTGTCTTTGATGTCTTTTCTTGGTTTTGTGCAGAATTCCATGACATCTAAACATTCATGTTCTGTCTCAATGTCATCAACAATTTCAGAATCAGGCAGTAATGTAGAAGGATTCAGATTCAAACATCTTGAAATCGAAACATTATCTGCTCCCAGTATGATTTTCTCATACTTTGTTAATCTGCTACTTGTTAAATGTTGAGTCTTACCTCTTGTCAGTAATATTTCAACTGAATGAGGCACAAAAACTTTCACAGGAAATCCCATAATGATTCCTTCACTTTGTTCAAGACTGATACTTGTAGCTGCAACTGCTTTTAAACAACCTGGTAATGCTTTTGCAATTGGATCAAGAACTGCAGAAAAATATGCAATAGGTTTCTTTAGGTTCCCATGTCTCTGAATTAATACAGATAATGCACATCCTTCTCTCTCACTGCAATACAGTTCAAAATCTTTCTCATAATTTGGCATACCCAAAGCAGGAGCTTGGCATAAGCTCTTTTTCAAGTTTTCAAAAGATTCCATCTCAACATTATTGAGAATAATTGGATCTTTTACATCTGATTTGGTCAGTCTTTGTAGTGGTTTCGCAATTATTGAAAATCCACTTATCCATTGTCGACAGTAACCTACCATTCCCAGGAACATTCTGACCTGTCTTTGTGTTCTTGGCGGTAACATTGCTTGAATCATTTTTATTCTCTCTATTGTTACTTGTCTTTTTCCCTTTGCAATTCTGTGACCAAGATATTTCACTTCCTGTTTGCAAAACTGTAGTTTTGCTGGGGACACTTTATGTCCTTCTTCTGCAAGGCGATTTAACAGAATTATTGTGTCTGTTACACAATTTTCTCTTGTCTTTGCAGCTATTAACAAATCATCAATATACTGCACTAACGTAGACCTACCTGGTAAGTCTAAATCTTCTAATGATCTTTTTAACAGTTCGTTAAAGATTGAAGGACTTTCTGTATAGCCCTGAGGGATTCTTGTCCATCCAAGGGTCTTACCTTGGAATCTGAAAGCAAAGATTTCATAACTGTCTGGGTGTAGAGGAACAGTAAAGAATGCATTGCAAAGGTCAATGACTGTGTACCATTCAGCATCATATGGAATCTGAAATAGAATCACTGCTGGATTTGGAACCACAGGACAACATGGAATAACAATTTGATTAACCTTTCTCAAATCTTGTACGATCCTAAATGTTCCATTAGCCTTTTTAACTCCCATAATTGGTGAATTACAAGAGCTACTCTTCATTTCTTTCAATACACCTTGCTTGATTAATTTTTCAATTACAGGTGTAATACCTTCAATTGTCTCTGTTTTCATTTTATATTGTGGAGTGTTTGGAAATTCTATTCCCTGCTTCAATGCAATTTTAACAGGATCTACGTTTTTCATCAGACCCATCTCATTCCCAGTAAAATCCCATATTTCAGATTTCACTGTTTCTTTTAGCTCTTCAGGTAAATCTTTTTCTTCAAATGCAGGAAACAATTTTGTTTCTTCTGCTTCCATCATCATCATTGTCATTCTGTACAAACCATCTTCCTCCATTGTTTGTAATTCAACTCCTTCAGGAGAACAATATATTCTGCAATTCATTTTACATAGGATGTCTCTACCTAATAGATTTACTGGACTACTATTACAAACCACAAATCTGTGTTTGTCTCTGTAATTTCCAATTTCAACTGGTACTGGATCAGTTAGGTCTGTTTTAATTTGCTGATTACTTACTCCGACAACTTGGATGGTATCCCCAGAGAGAGGTAGGTTTTCAATTTCCACTGATCTAACAGTAGAACGGGTAGCACCAGTGTCCACTAGAAAAGTGATGTCTACATCATTAACTTTCCCGTTTACATAAGGACCAGACTGGTCAACCTCAAGAGTGGCTCCAACAACACACTCTTCCTCCTCTCTCGGGCACCGTCAGTAATAATCATCAGAATCACTGTCTTGGCTTTCTGTCAATAAAAATTGTTGTGAAGCATTTTGCATTTGAACCCTTTGCTGTTTTTGCTGTTTTTGTGGTTTTATTACCTGTTCACATCCCTGAAATCCCACGTTTGGATTATATTTTTGAACTCCCCCACAATTCGGAAAAGGTGGTTGTGGCAACTGGTCCTGACGATTATTCACCTTTTGTTGTTGCTGTTGTTGTAATTGTCGCTGAATATTAAATTCATTTAACCCCTGTTGCATCTGTAGCTGTTGCTGCACGTTAACACCATTCTGCATCTGTGGATTCAATAAGGGATTCTTTAAGTTTCTAGGAGGATGAGGACACTCGTCCCTCCAATGTCCAATTTCGCCACAATTAAAACAAGGTAATCTTTGTTTCAGCTCCTCTATCTTTGGGCTAAATTTCTTTTGGAAATTATTACCTTTAAACTTTCCTTGTATCTGGTTCGTATTTCCAGTTTGAACAAAATTAGTGTTCTTATTTCCCATGCTGGCAATCTGTTGCTCAGCCACTTTTACCTGTGCCCACATGGCTTTCTCCTTCAGCTTCTTCTGTTTTACTTCTAATTCATCGCTACAATATTTTGCTTTTCTCAGAATATCATCAATAGATAGTGCTTGCCATCCGACAATGCTAGTTCTGATCATTTCTCCAATTTCAGGTTTTAGTCCATAAACAAATCTATAGATAAAATGACTCATGTCTTTCTCGTCTAATTTTTCATAACCACTGTATTGTTTAAAGATTAACAGTAGTCTTTCATAAAAAGAATGAACTGATTCTTTTGTTTCCTGCTCTGTTCTTTCTATTTTAACCCAGTCAACTTCTTTGGGTGGAATTTTATTTTTCATCCAAACAATTACTTTCTCATAAAAGTCCATTACAAGTGGATTTGGGGCACCTGTTTCTTTGATTCGCTCAGGTTCTGTTTTTGGCCAACTAATAGATATTTTACATTCTGTCCAAAGATCAGATGGAACAACAATGTCAAAAAATCCATCCAAATCAATCCATAGAACTTTTGATACTTTGATAAATCTATCGACTTGCCTGTACCACTCAACAGGTTTCTCTCTTAATTTAGGAAAATCATTTGTGAATAACAGAATGTCTTGTCTCGACCATGGGACATGAACATATCCTCCACCTGCAACTTCTCTCATTGGAAATTGTTTTGACATTCTTTCTAATCTTTCATCTTCCTTCCTTTTTGTCCATTTCACTCTCCATTTGTTCAGTTCTCCTAGCTTTTTGATATAGACAATTAAATCTTTAATGTGAACTATTCTTCCCATTGAGTTCAAACTCTCAATGTCACTTTCTGAGAAATCTAATCTGTAATGTTTTGCAAAATTCTTTTGTTTACTCACATCGATTTCAAGTTCTGCAGCTAAATCCTCTAATTGATCATATTTATTTTTCGTTTTCCACTGAATACTTTTGCAAATGAATAATAGTTCATCATCCCGATAGTAATTTAAACTATCTGGGCCAATTGTTCCAATTATTAATTCTTCAATATTTGCTTTTAATTTGGCCACATCAAGCTTTGGTGTGGTTACCCTGACTTCAGGACTTCCTACATCTGACATAGCACCCATTGGTGTTTTTGGAGATAAATCCTCATTAAAGGTTAAATCAGGCATTCTCGATCTAGAAGTGTTTAATTCTGTCAAATCTGAATAAAATTTTTCAGCAGGCTTTTGAATTTCTGTATTTAAAGGAATTGTTAATCCAGTTTTGTTTGTATTTCTTTGATCAAATACAGGCTGAACAGGACCTATTGTTACTGGAACTGTGACAGCTTCCATGCCTTTTGTCATTCTTTTGATTAATTCTTCTTTAGACCTTAAGTATTCATTATAATCGACCTCATCAACATTTCTTGTTTCTCTTGCATAATCTTTTGGAGGTTCCCTTGCTCTTGGAGTCATTGAAAAATGTCTACCCTCATTTCGAGCATTCTCAAATTCTGGTCTTCTAGGAGTTTCAGTGATTTCACAATTATTTGGATAAAGTTTAGGAGCTTCGCTAATTGGAGGTGCACTCGGTGAAGTTTCAGTAGAAACCACCGGAGTAGACCATGATCTAGGAGGTCTCAAAGGCTGATTAGGCTGTTTCTTTCTAGCAGTTGTATATATTTCTTCCATAACTGCATCCTCAGATTCACTTTCCATAGATTTTCCTGTAGGAGAACCCATTACCATTTCATGAATTAAATACAATCCTTCACTCATGTTTCCCTGTCTCCACATTCGTAATCTATCTTCATGAGTTTCTCTTTTCCATGATGGATTTTTAGAAGGTCTTTTAATTCCACTAGCTTCTCTTTGTAACTGATACATCTCATCTTCCCACTCAACTAAAGCTTCAAATTGAGTTGGTCTCGGTTTTGGAACAAGAGCATTCATTTTCTCTCGTAAGTTTCTTAAAACTCTTACATTAAATGAACCATCATCAGGCCAAGCCAAAACGCCATCATTTTTAGTATAGCGTTTCCAACTGTCGAACCATAAGACAGTATGATATCCGTATTCACCTTCCATGTACGCTGCAGGTGTTTTATACTTATGAAGTAGTTTACCACCTCGCGTTTCGATTTTCTTGTCAGGTGAAAATAAATTCTTAAATTTCTGAAATAATGTTGTCTTTTTCTCAACATGTTTAAAATGATAACTCATTTTCAAAAGTAAAATTTAATTCACAAAATCGTTCGTAAAATATTTCCGGGATGTTCCGCAAAACAACCAATCCGTGCGCGAAACACACCAACAAGCCAATGGCAGTTGAGCTGCGTCACTTTTCAGCTCGACCAATAATTTTGGAGATTTTCCTAAGGACCAATCAGCTCACAGGCCGTCAGAGACTCAGGAGCCAATCAGAATACAGCTTGTGACGTAGGTCACCCAATCCCAGCGCGGCTCTGTGACGTACACAGCAGCTGCGGTTTCTCGCTTCTCACTCCTGGCGCTTACCCCTCCTTCACAAAATCTTTTCACAGCGCCATTTTAAGAACACTTTTCGGTGTAAATTAATTCTTAACAATGACTTATAAAGACAACATCTGTTCGTTTCACTAATTAGGATAGTTTACATACATTCAAGTATCCACACTTCGGAATAGACGGCGCTATTCACACTAAGGATAATATTCAATTGTCAGTAGAGTATTCTTACCCCACCCTTCTAACACGTATAATTATGAACTCGCTTTGCTCTGAACCCACCGCGAAGTGAAAGTTCTAAGAGTTCCACTTGAACATAAAATACAACTCAAACTCGCACTTTTACACGGAAAATTCCCTAAATTCAAACACACACGAAATCCGTACAGGACTCTCACCTGTTTATAGAAATCATGCACCGTTAGCAAAATAACGACGTTATCCGTACAGGGCTCTCACCTGTTTATAGATATGAAACATGTACCCGTACAGGACTCTAACCTGTTTATAGATAATCATGCACCGACGTTAAATTTTACCCTTCACTCAAGCTTGGATATAACTAATACTCTCATCACAGTGAGTTTTATGGAAGGCGCTTTGTCCCTATTCTCATGCTGCTTTGATTTCTTAGAAAATCCTCACTACGCAAGATTCAGACCTAGCCCTAAAACTGTGCTGCTCGGCGACAACACTATGGTACACGGCGATACTTCTTGTGATACTCGGCGATATCACTACAAACGAACAGATGGCTTGCGTGACTAATTTCTCGCCACACAATCTATACCGGTATAGCTTACAGATAGGCACGAAAAACGAACTTAACGAGTGTTAAAACATTGATCCTATTTTCATACCATGACGCAATCCTTAGCAACCAACATGTTACCTTGGTTACCGCTTAGCAACCATCAATTTCTGCTACCAGATAATTGATCCAGCGGGCTATAGAAAATATATCATAAACTACGCTACCCAATTTCATAACCTATAAACAAAATTCTAAACTATACATGGACCCATTTATGAACCTGATATATTTTTGGGCCTACTGAATCAGGTGGTCAAATAAATCTATATACACATTATTTACAAACTATAAACATTTTATACATTTGCAGAAAGAATATTGTCATTAGAATAAAACCCAATCATTTAAATGACCACTATAGGCGACGTGATCTAGCTAAAGGTAACCTATACTTCTAAATAACCAAGACCAGCTTGTTTGTCAAAAGTAAGATTTTATTTTCTAAATTATGGTATATATGTTGTAAGTCTTATAAATGAAATTTATTTGCAATAAAGCAAGCATGATGGTAAGAAATAAGAAAAAAATACAATTTAAGCAATTGAATTAACTTCAAAGAATTATATAAAGTTTAGCATTTCTAAAACATATTTTCCTAACTGAGCTAAATAGACAGAAATTAAAGTAAAGATCTTTGAGGATTCTTACGTGCTCCACGCAAAGTCCAGCAGCACATCACCCTCATCGGAAAGTCAGAAAGCAGCAGCCAGCCCAACCCTAAGGGCATGACTTTTTATACCTTTCTACGCTAACTAAACTAGCAAAGGAAAGTTTTCAGAAATACTCGACGTCCCATTGGCTGAGAGTGACAAGTGACATGTCACCCAATTCTTAAAAAGTTCCACAAAATCATGTCTTACAAAGACCATTGTCTCTTCCACGTGAAGCCAGAGGCTTCCTGCGATTGCAACTTTGTTTTAAGTCATCCTCGCAGCTTCCATAGTCTTACAGTGCAACTTCCGCGGATGCCAAGTTAAGGACTGACAAAAAGTTCACTTTCGACCTTGGCCATGTCCGACAGAATGATGTCAGCTCATCAGTTTTTGCTTTGTGAATGCAGCTTCAATAAACGTTTTAATTCAGAATGGGCGTCTCGTGACTTTCTGCAGAATTATAGATCAGCTTTTATTTTGCGGCTCAAATAGCTAGGCCTCAAAAGCAGGCAACTTATGATTTCTAGTATAAAACAAACACAAGAAAAGTATTAATGTAAGAAATAAAGTATATTCTGTATCCACCCCATGGTTTACTAAATAATTAGCCCACCCGATTAATCAAAATGTTACCTAGCCATTGCAAACAAATAAAGCAGCGTTTATATTTACCAGTCTCCGTTTTTCTATGAGACCCATATGCACCTAGAATAGTAGAAATGACATCATACAGACAAGAATAAGCAAAACAAGCACATGCTTATTTTAAATATGCAGCAGTTAGTAATGACAAAAACGAAAACAATAAATTATTTTATTATTTTGCACGAACAAAAAGATGCAACATTTATGCACATTTATGAGCACACATGTTAGTCCCCCCACGTGTAAAGTTTAATCTAGGTTGTATTAGCACAACATATCACAAATCATTAATAATTTTATTCATGTTATGGAAATGTGACTTTGCGAGTTTAAACAAAATTTTGTTTTCTATCTCGCTCCATCAGGGACCGCCTTTCAACATAGGCCGGTGAGTAAGTCAAGCCAAGCCTTGCCAACATGGCGCCCGTAGATAACGATGGCTCTCGGGTCGTGAGGGTCGCCTTTAGACAACCTTGGGTCGTTTTGAACCCGAGAGCACCATGTCAGTTGCAGCGTGTTGGCATTTGGAGAATGAAAGTACTAGATCAAGAAACCAAACGGAGAAAAAGTGTGTGCAGGTAAAACAAATTAGCAAGGAGGCATTATTGTCAAGAGCAAGGATCATGTTCTGTTCCTGCACAGTTAGAAGGGTTGCCACCAATTTGGGTTTGTGGTGATCTGCTCCTGTCAGAGAGAGAACCCGAGCTGTGTTTCTGGGGCTGTTGGCAACATTTGCTGAGCCACCCCACGGGCACCGTGACAGTTTCAATCAGACTGGCACTTTAGCAAACAGTACTTTGCATTCTTTCACGTTCAGGGGGACACCTTTATAGAGTGAACTGCATAGCTGTCAACTGCCCTATGCCACTAGGGCAGCTTTACTGTACTCCTGTGTGTTTTTTAATGTATTTATCTAAAAACACTAAAAGATGTTAGTAGTAGTAACACTGTGCTATATTAAATATTGACCATCAAGAAGGGAGCCTGCCAGCTAACTGCAAAGGACAGAATTTCCACGAATTTCCAGCCTTAGTGGAATGTGAATCCTTCCATAACATTCTTTGCTCCAAAAAAGCAGAAGGTCACACACACACACACACACACACACCCACCCACCCCCCCCCCCATCAAGAATCTCAACAATTGGATCACCTCTTATGCAAACTTCTTGGACCCCCTCAAACACAGCTATACCAGAAGATCTAAACTCCAGGCCAGTTGATGCACAGTGGAACTCAGACTGATGAAATGCCACTGAAAATAACTGGAGCACAAATGTAAATGTAAATGTATGAAACTTATATAGCGCAGGACTTACCCTGGGGCATCTCCGCGCTTGCTTAGGGAACCCGTCCTGGTATTCCCCTGTGAGAAACCCCGCGAGGGGCCGATGTGGAGATTAAGCAAGCTATTGCCCAGAGTCGCAGAGTGTAACCCCGTGAGTCGAGTAGGCACCGGAGCGAGATTTGTCGAGACCGTGGAATTTTTGAGCCCGAGACCCGCCGAGGCGGGGAATCGAACCCTGGTCCACGGTCGATCTCAGATTCCGGGTCTGCCGCCTCTAACCACTGAGCCACACTTCTCCACAGAGAATAGAGAATGAACCAGGACAAATGCAGATAGGAGCACATTCAAACTGCCCTGAGATGCTACCACCAAATGAACCGGACCACCAAATGCACAACTCTGGTGAACCGTATTAATGCCAACACCAACAGAAGCACATACATCTTTTCCCTTTGAAGGCTTTCACCTCACCAGCATCCACCTCCAGCTCAATCACCCCATGGCAGGACCTCTACAATAATTTCTCTTGATTCTTGAGCAAAAATATCACTGTAATTTACAGCAAATTTGACACACAACCAGACCTGACACACCTCACCAAAACACTTCCAATCTCATTAAAAGGACCAATGCTTATCATATGGTATGTCATCACAACCCCAAAAAATGGGCAAAAGCATGAATCCATCCTTTCAGGGGCCCCACGGAACCTTGCCCCTACCACTCCAAACTCAGAAGATTGCAACCCATTTCGAATGCCTTTAATTGTTCTGCGGCCTTCCCAGACACTTCGAAACATGCAACTGTCAATGAAGAAACACTCTGCTGATTCTTCAACACTTGCCAACTACAGACCGAACCCCCTGCTATCAGTCCCGGCTAAGATATTAGAGAAAATCAACAGATGCCTCCCGAACACCTAACCTACCAGTAATTGCGCTACACAACTAAATTCAGTTTCTGAACCAACCAAAGTAAGGAAACTGCTCTGATCGCCACCATGGTTGACATCCATATCACTTTGGATGGAGGACACACCACAGCTTTCATCCTCCTGGACCTCTCTGCAGCATTTGGCTTGCTTACCCACCCCATTTAACACCCACATGACATTGGAATCCAAGGACACGCACTCTGGTGGATCTACTCCTTACTGACTGGAAGGACCCAGTCAGCCTGGCACTCTACAGCTTGGATGCCTGCAACCTCTTCTGCGGAGTTCTGCAAGGATCCTCCGTTAGCCCAACGCTCTTTAAGGCTTACATGATCCCTCTAGCCAGCATCATCTGCTCTCATGACATCAACATATTCACCTACAACCCTGAAACAGGCAACTTATTCTCTCCATCATGGACAAGACGCCCGGTACCTGGATCAAGTTCAGTGTCTGGATGACTGAAATTGCTCTCTGGGTGAAGACCAATTGTCTAAGCTGAACACCAATACAACCGAAATTGGGATCTTTAGGATGAGCACTTCACTGTGGAATCTACCTGGTGGCCAACATAGCTAGGTCCAACACCGCCCCCCACCACCCACAACAGGAACCACAGGATCATCATCGGCAGTAAACTCCCATCACTGTCACAAGCTTCCATAACCTGAAGATTCGGAGAAAGATTTTGAAATGGCTCCCAATCAGCACCTGGAAAACTATTGCTTAAGTCCTTGTCACAAGTAATCTGAACTACGGAACGCCCTTTATGCCACGATCAACAAAAAACTCACCAGAAGCCTCCAGACCATTGTGAATCCAACAGCCAGAATAACTCTCAACCTCCCATGCTTCACTCATGTCACACCAAACCTGAAGGAGCGCTACTGGCTCCCCATACACAAATGAGCACAGTTCAAACTCCTCACCCACACTTCAAGGCACTACATAACACTGACCCAGCATACCTCAACAATTGCATGTGCTTGCAGAAACCTTCCAGACAGACACCCAGCCACTCATCCAGACTCCTTCTGGCACACATCCTACTGTTACGGAAAACTAGATCCGGTGGTTGAGCCATCTCCTACATTTCTCCTAAAGCGTGAAACTACCAGCGGCTACACAGAAGAGACTCCTCCTCACCGCAAGAATCCTGCAAGAACCTGAACACCTGGCTTCTTGATTAGTCGGACTAGGCCCTAGATTTGGGTACACTTACACCTGCTCAGCACCAGGATATCTTCCTGGATGATAGTGCGCTCTACCAATCTGAATAACATAACACACACAATGCATATAAAAAAAATATTCTGCAAACTGAATTTATTTATAGCACATTTATAAAAGTTATTAAGTGCCAAAATCTTCAAATCACTGAGGAGTCTTTCTTGCTCTTCCTTCGAAACAATTATGGTTCCCTATTCAATTTTACCACCTTGTCATCACTCATTCCTTGCGTCAACACTTGGGCACTATCACCACTTTCTTCCTGTTCCATACATTTCCACCACTCAAAATGCATTCCCATCACTCAACAATAAAGAGGTCAATCCTTTTCACTTGAACAGGCTGAGAGAATTTTGATGCACACTTATCCATCCTTTGACACTTTTTCGCACAATTCCAGTCTCGAATTTTCAATTTCACGTGATCTTTCCTTGGCATGACAGTATTTTCATTCTGCTCTCTTTTCCTTTCCACTCCTTTTGACAAAAATGCTCTGGGCTTCCCAGCCTTCATACTCTCAAATAGCGTCTTCTCGATAATAAGGTTAGGTGTTGGCCGATAACACCACACCAATTTTTATTTTGTAATAAAAAAATGATTACTTTCAAAATAACCTTTCTAAGAAATACAGTTTCTCATTCGCATACACAGTGTACATACATAACATTATTCTGCTCCCACAACCTGTGCCCACTACTCCCTAAGGCCTACCAAAGGGTTATTAATGTCAGGGCCAGTTCTAGAGCTGTGGGCCTTGAAAAGTCCGCCATTTACTCCATTTGGCCTCAAACTTACGGGGGCAGCCCCTCGCAACATAGATTGGTTTCTCCAGTTTGCCACACCAGTCCATGCCCTTAATCCAAGCTGCCAAGGACGGAACCACTGGAAAAGTCCACCTCCGAGGAATATTATGCTTGGGGACAATGGTTCCCAATCCCATCAGTATCCTATCTACCCTAAGCCTACCCACATCATTCAGGATACAGAGGAGAGAAATTCTAGGGTTTTCCTCAACACGAGGCCCCAACCACCTGGGAAAGAATGGTGAACGCAGCAGCCCAGTGCATATGTATGATCGGGCAGAACCAGACCATATGATAAAAATCTTCCCTCTGTGTAGACACCTGGGTCACTCAGAGATATCTTGAACCCCAGCTTTCCACAGTCGTAAACATGTAAGCAAAGCCTGACTATACCAATGTATTACAGCTCTCATCATTGGGCTCCACTACACAAAGCCAATTATAACCCTTCCGTAAGGGTTCAGATCCATCTCTCTACCAAACTATTACCCTGAGGGTGATAAATAGATAATTGTACATGTTCAATGCCTCTCACAGTCATAAACTCTCTCATGGTGCGCAACACATATTAATTCCTTTGTCGGTTACTGTGGTCTCAGGCACACCTTCTCTTTCTCACAACTCTTCCAGAAATTTTAATACCACCTTTGCAGTGACATGGTTAGTGAATTTAGCCTTCAGCCACTAAAAACAATATTCTATGACTACAAATGCATACTTCAAATGTTTCTCAACACTTTATATGGTCCAAAGATATCCAAAACTATTTTGTCCACTGATCATGTCTTGTCTATTACTGCCAGTGGATATTGTACAGCTTTCTGCAATGTATCACTCAATACACACTGTACACAATTGTTAATGTTCCATTCTACATCACAGTCAAGCTCCAGTCACTAGTATTCTGCTCTAATACGAAGCTTGGTAGTGCTCATCCCTATGGGACCCTCATGCACTAACCTCAAAATATGTTCTTGGAGCTTCAGGTACAACCAAAAGCTCTCTGCTCAACATAACATCACCAGATGTACAAACGTTCTTTACTCACATTATTAGAAGACTCCACTCTGTCTGAAGCATGACCCTTCAAAGGCCACCTTTCGAACGCTTACTTCTTCACACCATATGTACTTGCATGACTCTCACAAATTTCTTACGTGAAACTCACCCTTCTACAAACTCATCCACTTCATCAACCAAAAACTCCTCATCAATCAGCTCACTGTCAAGACCACCAATCATCAGCAGAAGAGGCAAACAATCTGCTTGAATATTGTTTTTCTAGAAACATATTCCACTCTGTAATTATAATCTAATAGCCTCATGAGCCAACGTGAAATCCTAATAAAAGCTACTCCTGCCCCCTCAGAGGTAAAGTCAGCTATAAGAAGGCAATGCTTGGTCTGAATGACAAACTCAGTACTCCATTCAAATCTAAAATGGTTTGCTTCCCCCAACACAGTAGTGCTTCTCTCCCGCTGCTAGAGTACATTTCTCAGTATTCTTTAAAATTTGAGATGCATGTGGCACAGTTGCCTATTTTCCCTTTCTATCTTGCAGTAAAACTGCTCCCAACCCCACATTGTTAGCATCAGTACAGATGATGGTTTTGGCTCCTGTATCAAATGGTTTTAAGGAAGGGACCATTTCAATGCTTCTTTTTGATGTGCAGAACTCCCTCTTACACCGCGCACCTCACAAATTTCTCATTCTTTAACATCAGTTTCCGCATGCACTTCTTCATATCTGCAAACATTGAGAGAAACCCCGGAATAATATTCAGCGAGGCCCAAGAAAGACCACAGTTCCTCATTGAACAAAGGTGAAAGTGTCTCTTCTATTGCTGTTATAGATTTGAACTTCGTTGATATCCCATTTTCATCCAACCAATGGGCCAAATACTCAACTCCCTTGACCCCAATCTTGCTTTTATCCGTCTTGATCATTATCCCACTGTCTTAGAGAATTTCTAAAACAGCCCCTTAAAGTTTTGTCATGTATTTCAAGATTTTCTCCAAATATCAAGATATAATTTTGGAGATAGGTGATGTTAGACAAATCTTTGAAAAGGTGATCCATCTCTATTTGGAAGATGAGCAAAGCTGAAGCCAGTCTAAATGGCATGCGCTTGCACCGGTATGCCTCTTCAATCGTGATGAAGGATGTAAGACTTCTGGAATCAGGATGAAGAGGTATTTGATAGTGCGCTGATGACAAGTTCAAAGTGGAAAATATTCTTGCTTTCTTGATTTTCATCAGCAGCTCACCAATTTTAGGAATAGGATGCCTATCCACCCAAATGGCAGAATTCAAATCCTGCAAATCTACCCTTAAATGTATCTGTCAATTACCCTTCCAACCAAAACTACGGGAGCCAACCATTCAGATGCCTAAATGTCTTGCAAAATGATTTGCTCAAGCACCCTTCACAACTTTTTGCATAAAGACACTCATAATCAATGGTACACCTCGGGCTTCATACGCTTTTGATATTGCCTCATCCTTTGGTATGGTCTTGTGCACAAACCTAGTAAGTAAACCCAAGTTTTCACTAAAGGTTCTAGGAAATGTATTTTCTCATTACTCACTCCTAAAAATATTTCCTTCTATTTGTGCTTCTAACACTTGATCAGGGTGATTGGGATTCAAGCATATGAGCAAATCACTTTTTTGAGTCCACCCTAAAAGAAAAGAGCCATTCTTAGCTGTATGTACCTTAGATGGAAACTTGACCATGAAACTCAAGAAGTGCTTCACTGTAGCCTATTAAAGCAATAGGCTTGTTTCCTTACAGCACCAGTTTAATGCCTAATGCATTTAGTTCATGCCTTAAAAACTTGGCAAGATGTTTTTGCCCAATTAATATGTATCAGGCACCAGAGTCTGCCGTCATCCACACTTATTCTCTATATATTTTTATACTGCAAAATGGATTGTCCCTTCCAATACCTCCCACTTAACTGACAGGTATTATGAATTCTTCTATCCCATGATCTACTTTCTTTTGCATTTATGCTATTAAAAGCAGATTTAGGTTTCCTGAATACTCTCATTCTGCCCCTGCACACTCTAGCAAAATGTCCTTTTAGTTTACATTTCCTATAAGTTTGACCCACTGCAGAACAACTTTCATCAATGGCCATATGGACCTTTAGTCCACACTTGTAGCAACTAAATGTCTCTTGTCATTGGATACAGCGAATGCTGATGACAATGTTGACTCTTACACCTAAAATTAGTTGAATGATCAGATCCTTGCACTACTTCCACACTTTCAAAATTTCTTGCTGTCGTTTCCTATAAACATTCTTTGGTGTTCTCTGCTATTTGCACAGTGTCAATTGCTCTTTGTAATGTCAATTCTCCATGTTGAGCAGCTAGTCATCTACCTTCCTGCTGTTGGCTTTCTTTACCAATTGATCTCTTTAAATCTATCAAGGAAATGTTTGTAGTTACAATAAGCCCCCAATAGTCTCAAGGCTAAGACTGCGTACCATCTGTTTCTTGCACTTTCACTTCGGAGGGCATCTTTTATACTGGATTTTATATTGTTTTAGTATTAAATCTGTTTATTGACATTAAAGAACAGACACAAGCAATTATTCGTACATTACGAGACCATGACAATAATACCATGTGAGAAAAGGAGAACTCAAGAAGACAGCCGGCAGTAATGCAAAAAGAACACAATATCATCGCGAGTTTTATATTGTTTTAAACAGTTGTTGGTGTGATTGTACTTAAAGGGAACTCAGCTCTCCAATCCGCAATATAGCAGAAAAAACGTTTTCTTTGGTAAGCTATTTTTCCCTCAAGGGTCTTTCTAGTGGTTGATATGATATGATAGGATAGGCAATTTATAATGTGTGCAGCTGCTCCTAGAAGTGCCCTGGTGCAGACACAGAGAGGTCGGGCAGACAACAGTTAGATTTGCACAAAGAGCCAGGTTTTCAGTTTCTTCCTGAATAGCAATGTGTTACTAACAAAGTCAGTGATATGCCTCCTGATCTTTGGAGCTGGTACTTTGGGATCACAGCTAGCAGTTTTATTGGTGGAGTGTAATTAGGGTGCTATTTGGCTCGGACCCATACTCCAGGAGAAAAGCAATTGAGTGTTGTGTGCATAAGACAGCACCTTCATCTCCCAGTTCGTCTGCTAGAAATGCTATGGGTGTAAGGTATAGGTTGAAAAGTGTTGGACTTTGAGCCGGGCCATTAAACATGCTCTTTAAAAGGAACGCTGCGTCTTGGACAGGCAGTAGGGGCACTGCTGGCACGCTGAAGACATACCAAAGGTAAGCCAATGTACACCCACTTGGATCTGTTCTGATGGGCGTGCCAGCCATGCTGCCACTTACAATGCATGTTCTTTAAGAAGAATATTCTGTACTGCTAAAGAGCTTATGGGCATTGGCCCATAAGGTAAATGTGATATGAAGCTACAGGCACAGCACCATGTTGGAGCACATTCAACTTTTAGATGCTGAAAGTATCATGGGGTGAATCTGGATGGGAGAGTCCTGCCGGATTTAGTAAATGTACGATTGAGGATAGGCAAAAACACAACATAGAACACTTGCATTAATTCACAGGGTGTTTCATCAAAGCATACTCCTTACCAAAGCATGCTTTGGAGATTTTCAACTTGATAACAGATGAAAAGTTGGACATTATGCTTCATGGTTGAATGAATCCTCATAGCGGTACTGGGAGATTTCAATTTCCAAATTGACAATTCAAATAATACACTATAGCAGGCACTCCCTGATACATTATTCGCTTTCAATATCCCACAGTTAATTACTGCTCCTACACACTTCAGACCTTATTTTCTCTAACCAGCAGTCCACTACAGTTGGTCTGATTGTGGCTGTTGTTTGGTCATACCATTCACTCATTTCTTTTAGTTGGTCCGATAATAAATGTATGTTGCTAGAGAGGCCTGAAGCTACAATCAAAATCTCCCAGTGGAGAAAGATCTAGTTAAGGTCCCGGCAGACTCCGCTCCTATAGGAATGGGGTCTTTTGGGATGGATGTGTAACAAATTAGTGTATCCATAACTTCAGCAATGGATCAATGAGCTTACATTCTAATCTCCTTCATTGCAGAGACACTGTCCTCGCGCTCTCTGGTTTTCCTCAGCTTTAATAAAGGTAAAAAAGGGTTTCTAAAAACCTGGAAAGACAATGGTGGAAAACTACTCTCTGGAGGACAATTAGGCATATAGAGCGGCAGTCTAAAAACATTGTCAATCAATTAAGACAACGCATGCAGACTGCTTTGCAACAAAAAGTGATGCAGCTAATAATTCACCGTGGAAAGACGTTAAAATAACTAAATTAGTTCACCAATGTAAAGCTTGAAATATTAAGGCAATACAGTCTTTAGACCTCTGTAGGAGGCCCTCAGATTTTTTGTTAAGGAAAGATTGCAACAATTCATGCAGACTTTACTAATAGAATCCTTGATGGGACAAAATGGGAACTACCACTAATCTCTTTTTTAAATGTGAATAGTATGTTGTCAGAGTTCAAGCATATCACCCTAGAACAACCCCAACAAGTCATCCCTAGCAGTAAATCAGAATCTCTGGGCAATGAATCCATTTCCATTAGGTGTGCTAGTCAAAGCACTTCAAGTAAACATTCAGGTTAATAATACCTTATGTAACTACTCTCTGCATTCAGATTTGGCTCAAGGAGTTTGGAAACAAACAACGGGAAAACCCATTTTGAAAAAAACTTTTGTGGACACTTTTATCAAATTCAATTTTAGACCTATTTCTCTCCCCCCAGCAGTTTCTAAATGTATTAACACCCAATTGTCAGAATATCTTACTCAACTTGGTCTCTTACATCCATCCCAATCAGGCTGTAGGTCTCAAAACAGCACAGAATCAGCGTTATTGGAAGTATCAGAATGTATTAAAGTGCCTCTGGCCAAGGGTCAGAACACTGCTCTAATTCTTTTAGATTTATCAACAGGGTTCAACATGGTGTCTCAAGCGAATCTTCTGCAATGACTAGCTAAAATGAGAATCTTTGGGCAGGTATGAAGATCGCTACAATAATTTCTCTGTAATAGAGAACAAGCGGTGTCAGTTTCCCATTTTACTTCTGGAAGCAAAATATTTTAAATACAGGCTCCCTCAGTGATCCTCTTTAAGTCTTGCACTGTTTAATGCATGTATGGCCACTCTGGCAACGCTGATTGAGTCTTTGCGATTAAAGCTGTCCTACATATTGATGATACACAATTGATTTTTATCTATTAACAAAAATTCAGTTTCCACTGAAGAAAATGCAAAGCCTGCCTTTCCAAGGTGTATGAATGGATGGAACAGTCACTTAAATTGTAATTCACATAAAAATGACTTCCTACTTTTTGATATCCCCAATGGAATTCGGTCTAATGAATGATGAGCCACTGGGTTCGCAATTCTCCAACGTACCCCCCCCTCCGTCGCCTCTCACAGTGGCTAGAAATTTGGGCACAAAATTTGACAAAGATTTTGTCTTTTGCCTTCAAAATCTGTCAGTTGCAGTTACATGTTTTTCCATCTTGCATTCACTAACAACATTTCTGGATATACTCCCTTTGGAGTCCCAGAAAATCGTAGTCCATGCACTGATTACATGTAGGGTGGAATACACTAACAGTCTGTACCTAGGACTTTACCAAATACATAGTCGGTCATTTGCAAGTGGTGAACAATGCAGCAGCCCAGTTAGTACTCAAATTGCCACATTGATCCTCGGCTTCTCACTACTTTAAACATCTTTACTGTCTGTCAGTGCACATGCATATTCTGTACAAATATCTGACTTAAGTCCATAGAGCATTCCAAGATACTGGTGCCAAATATCTTATTGACAGAATTCGTCCCTACACTCTATCCAGAAGTTTGAGATCTAAAATGCTAGATGCTTACCTGTTTAATAAGGTCAGGTGTGTAGGGAGAAGAGGTTGATCCTTTTCCTATTTGGCAGCTAGGGCATGGAACAAATGCATTCTGATCTTCATTATACTATCAATGAGAATAATTTTAGAAAACAACTGAGAACTTGGCTGTTTTCAATACTAACTCAGCAGATGGTTGGTTCACCTTATCATTGGTAGTGCTGAGATGTTGGCATGGCCCATGGTTATGCCACAAAGAAGGGGGACCCCACATCAAATAAGGACAGGTAGACGGGGAAAGAACAATGCAAAAAAAGGGAACATTGCCTGCCCCCTATATATAGGAGAGGCCTCTAAAGGTTCAACTGTATTCACAAAAGCCTCATACCACACAGAGAGTTCTTGAACACAAGATTAGCAAAACATTATTTTATTAATTACTGTTATTTCATAGGACAAGCATCATTGTAAAGTTTAAAATCATCGAGTATAATGTTTTTCTTGATATGTGTTTTACAAATATTGAATGAAATAGAACCATAACAGAATTGCATATTCACATAACATTCACACTGTGGTCTTCACTCCACACTATACAATCATACCAGCAAGCATACATCTAACTTCATACTGCTACCACACATTCATAAATTCCACGCGGATGTATAAATCAACGAACAATAGGGGACAGTGAACACAAAGTCCCAGATCACTCGGACGGTCTTCCAATGGAGAAAAACGCCAACGCGCGTTTCGGTGTGGAGATCGTCCGGGGCTACACCTTCATCAGGGTGGGAGAATAAAGGAGGGGCCACAGGGTGGCAAGGCATCTGAAAAGAAGATATGCACGTATTAAAATTCAAGAACTCTCCCATGTGGTTTCGGAGAGGTCATAGCTAAAGGAACCATTAAAAAGAGACTCCCAGGGGATCACTGCAAAGGGGAGGAGAGAGAGAGAGAGAGAGAGAGAGAGAGAGGGAGAAGGGAAGGGGAAAGAAAAGGATCAGAGTGGGACCTGTTCAGACTGGGGGAGAAATAATACAAAAAGTGAGAATAGGGAGATAGTCAGAACCCGTAGGGAAATAGACTTGTACCAGATAAAAGATCTCTTCCTTCAACATAAAGAGGGATAGTGCCCAATAAGATATCACATCCGGTGTATAGTGGGAAACAGGGGCCTATCAGGATAATATCACAGGATACCTTGATACACAGGGTCAAGCCCTGAGCTAATATTCCAACAATCCGGACAGGTCGGCATTGCTCCACTGGGGCTTTTCATGGAGGAACATGGCGGCGGCAGGCTAGCGGCTGTCGCGGAGCTCTCTGCCTGAGCACACCAGGAGAAACAATTTGGATGTCCCCGCAGAGATTTTACGGTGAGAATGGGTGGTAAAGTAATCGCAAGGTAATTACTCAACAGAAACGAGGTTTTCTTTCTCCTTTTCGAGCAAAACAAGCGGAGCCGAGGCGGTGGCGGAGAACGGAGATCGGCGCTAGGACTCAGGGAGATGGTCAGTGGGAATGCATGCCGGGAGTACGAGGAGGGGCTGCCGCAGGCTAGGAGAAACAGAGTTCTAGGAGCGGATTCAGGAGCAGCGGCCGAGGAGTTTGTGGCGGATGTGGATGTTCCATCGAGGCAGACAAACAAAACCAAGAAGATAAGTTTAAAATCAGAGACTGTGGTGTGGAGCTCGGGGGGAGTTAACTGGAAGTGGGAAGCTTGGCAGTGCACAAAAGGTGCTTTTTTACACCATTACAGAGGTCCTGTCTGCTGGGGGTATTTTTCAGCTAATAGATACTTATCCCCAGTTATCCCAGCTACTCCAGTAAAAGGAAGAGTTCGCATGGAGGCAGCCTTGTCTATAGGAGCACCAGTTTTGTTGTGTCAGAGTGAAGTAAGCTCTGATATTTTAACACCAGCAGAAACACACTCGGCAATAGGAATTTTAGAGCTTAAGGGGAAAGACTGGGCCAGTAGTAAGCAAGCTAAAAGCAGAGGAGAGGTGGTAAAAAATAGATACCAGTTGAGATCAAAACAAGAATTAAAGCAGCAGGGGGTTTTAGACTCAGCTGAACTGGGCGAGAAGGTGAGACCCTCACCTCTTATACCACACAAAAGTAAGAGGAAGTGGAGTTCTAAGAAGAGTATTAGCAGTAAGCCCCCTCAGCAGATTTCAACACAAAAAAATACTCCCTCTCTTAAAAGCTATTTTAAAGTGGTTGAGAAAATGAATTCCTTAAAAGAGGGAGCGAATATGGAAGAGGACCGGCAGTCAAATCAGATTACTCAACTTCCCTCTTTATCTGCTTTGGCCCTGGATAACAGGTACTCCCCTTTAGCTGAAATACAAGCCGAGGAGGTGTTAGAGGATATAGAGAGCCCAGTTAGCCTAGACAATGACACTCGGATAGGCGGCAGTAACAGTAATAGTCTGTCTGAAAACCCTCTATCCCATCAAGACTCTACGAGTTCACAGACATTGGAGGTCGCAGTGTGTAGCCACATGGAGATCACGGATACCACTAACAACGCAATTGTCCCAGCTTCTAAAACCTGTGTCAGATCAGAAAAGGATACCGGTCAGTTTTCCACTCCCCCCCAGGAGCTTGATAAGATTGGGCTCCTATTTCACTCATTGAGGAGTGATTTGCTGGAAAATTTGAAATTTCTGAGGCAAACCAAAAAAGACTACATGATAGGTTTGATCTTTTGGAAACTAGATTGGAAGGGATAGAGGCCCGGACGGTCACACTGGAAAAAAAGGTCTCTACCCTCTCAGTTACTATGGCAGAGATCAGTGAGGACCCCAGTGCCTTAAAAAAACAAAATAAGACTTTAATGGTGGACATGGAAAGATTGGAGACTCACTCAAGACGGAATAATCTCCGCATTCTAAAGATACCAGAGGGGGAAGAGGTAGGAGATATTAAAGCCTTTGTCTGTAGACTTCTTAGAGAGGGGGTTTTGAAAGCTTGGATATAGACCTAGAAGCGGAAATACAGAGAGTACACAGAGACCCTTTTAGACTACACCCAGATCGTAAGGGACCCAGGAAAATTCTGGTCTATTTCCAGACCTACAATGTTAGAGAGCTGATACTTAGTAGAGCCTTAGCAAGTGCCTCTCTTCATTATCGGGCTAACCCATATCAAATTAGGTCCGACATAGGAGGAAGAACGGCTCAGAGACAATGGGAATTGAGCTCAAGAATGCCTGAACTTAGATCATTGGGAGCGAAAGTTCAGATGAAGTTTTCAGCCATGCTTAAAGTTATGTGGAATAACAAAATGCATATCTGTAACCAGCCAGAAGAAGTAGACGAACTGTTACAGAATATGAGGGAGTAGGTTTTGTTGGACGTATCTAGCTCCCAGTTCTGAGCATACTTAAAGTATACTTAAAGCATACTTCTACCTGTATCTATGGATTATGCTTATATGGTAAAAAATTAACACAGCAATCCAAGACATAGATCAACTATATTAAGTAAAAAAATGAAAAAATGGGGGTTTGCACACCACACTTAAAAAATATTTTTACAAAAATTTAAAAAAACACCAATTCACACCGACAATAGTTAATAGGGCAAGGGATAGGATAGACAGTGTGCTGAAAGACGGAGAGATTCACAGGGGCAAGACAACGCCCAAGATGAAGGGAGGGTTCCTCAGGGGAGGGAGCGGGGGGGGGAAGGGAAAAAAAAGAAAAAAGTCCTCATTTGACCACAGAAATTTAAATATATATATACACAGACAAATACAAACATATAAATACATATATAGACATTCAGATAATGTTTTTTCCCTGGAGATAAGCTGGGAGGGTAATATCTGGTTATGGCGGTAAACCCATATACAAGTAGTAAGATCATTTCCTGGAATCTCAATGGAATAGGAAGTTTTAGGAAACAACAGAGGGTATGTGACTTTCTAAAGAACTTAAAGGCCAGCATATATCTACTGCAGGAGACCCATCTTGAGGCAAAAGAGTGTAAGAAGGTCTTCGAGAAAAGGCGTTGGGTACAGGACATTTTATGCTCTAGGCAAAAGGGAATATCTAGAGGAGTTGCAATAATCACAAGGGCAAACAAAAGAATTAAAGTACAGAGCTGGGATACTGACCAGTCAGGTAGGTGGCTGGTAGCAGAGCTGCTGATAGCTAGTTTACCATATACATTTGCAGTGTTTTACGGCCCAAATGAGGATAATGAAACCTTTCTTCGCAATCTTGAGAGGGTTTTAATCCTGAGCAAAGCACCTCTCATTCTTGGGAGGGATTTTAATCTCATTCTAGATACTCAGTTAGACCGCACCTCCAGAGCAAAATATGTCTTGCCCAAAAGGTCTCTTTCAGTTCTTAGGAACATAATGAAAGAATTTAACTTGCTGGATGCATGGAGAACTAAGAATGGTAACCTAAGAGAATACTCTTTTTACAGTAAAAAGTACAAACAATTCTCGAGAATTGATTTATTCTTGGTAGACCATTCTTTCGAGCCAGTTTTAACTTCAGTCACTCATGAAGGACTGGACTATTTAGGGCCCAGCGGTGCCAGGGAACAACACCTAAAACCTTCGTGGGATACCTGTTCTGGCGCACTAAAGACAGAGACACGGGAGACTTCCTTCGGCGTCAAAGATCAGCGTTTATTACTGCAGGGATGCAAAAGTCATGGGAAGTACAACAGAGTGTAGGTTCCAAGAGTCTGCTTCAAATTGCATTTGTGTGTCGCTCTCTTTTATACAAGATCTTGTCATTGCACAATACGTAAGCAAAAGGTTACAGCTCAGTTCCCACAGTAAAATTCAAAAGGATCGCTTTCATGTATTCAGAACCCCGGAACATAATTACATTAACATCACCAGTTCCAACTGTAAAAGCACATCTTCCCATCATTAGGTACATTCCACTTGAGTTGTAAATGAGCAAGAGTAAAGAGACAAGAACAGCTGCTAGGAAGTCAGGCATACCTTACTGGGAAAGAGTGTGGGGGTAATATTGGAAACATGATCATAGGATCAAAGAGCTTGATCCCAGCACATGCATGGCTGAAACAATAGGCCGGTACGGCAAGATTACCCTCAAGCTGAGCCATTTGTCTCTGCAGTGTCATTCCTCCGGTCATAAAGACGCATGAAAGGAATATGCATCTTCCGTATGGCTTGGGAACTAACAGGTCACGATGCGGACACTTGCCTGTTCACTGACTACGTGAGGGCAAGAAACAAAATGGATGCCGTATCCGAAATGGAACCCAAGGGTCCAGATGTAGAAACACGTAAATGAGGCGAACCATGTCAGGTAGTGTAGTGAAAACGCGTACACTTACCGAACTCGCCATTTACGGTTCATAGATACCAAACTCGTCCATATTCGGCAATGCCCAAAACACTAACGATTTTCACAGAACCTCAGACGCTCCTTTTGCCCTCATGTAGGCAAGCACTAGTCGAAATCAGAGTCGATCTCGATATTCATCAGATCATTCAGGTGTTGCTGGAACATTATTCTATCCAACAATGCCTCTCTGGAAACAGATGGCCTTCTTATACACGTTGTAGCACAAAGGCCACATAAGGCAGGACCACACTGCACACAAAGACAACACGTGAACAGAAATGTCATGACAACCCCTATAATCATTAGAATCTTCCAACCCCAAGTTGACATTAGACCCCAAAACCATCCTAGAAGCGTCCAATCTCCCTCGTCCACGTGTATGGACTCCGAGATTTTGTGCAACTGGGAGATGGCTTGATAAACCGTTGGAGCGTTATCAGGTATGAATATGCAGCAGCTCGAATGGATGACCTTACACACACCACCTCTATCCGCTAGAACAACGTCTAGAACCATACGGTTCTGTAACGTCATGAGCCTGTCCGCTTGAAGCTCTGCTGTCAGATTACCAAGGGCACTTGCAGTTATGTTAGCAGTTGACTCTACTACACGAGTTAACTGTCTCAGATTCCTGCTATTGACCATAGGGCCCCAAAACGGTAGGAAACCCTTGAAGAAGTCTCCTGCTTCTTGACCGGAAGTATCCTCTTTACTAATGACACCTCTCACAACTCTGGTTTTGTGATAGTCGGCGGCAACAGTGAAAGTCGGGGGCAAGAGATTTGCAATATAGCAGGTACCTGAGAAGTCGTGTGGTAACCACGTATATGCTCGGTCATAACATACAAAATAGGTACCCTTGGCAGTTAAGAAGACAGGGGAAGAGAGCATCGGTAGAACGTAAGTATCCGCACAAGCGCTCTTCCCAAGCCGGGCTCTTGGATTTCGGCCATGACCTTGCAGACAAAAGTGGCCTAGGTGAGGTACAATCCAGATTGGAGATGAGCTTTTAAGCTGCCTATCACCCACTGATATACTATACTCAGCCTCACTAAGGTACTTGTAGGCCTGCACTTCCTCCTCTGGGATAAGTGAAGGATCAAAAATGTCTCTATTTAGATCAGCAATCGCTGTCGCCAAGGACTTATGGTATGGAGCAGGACCAAAACTTGCTGAGCGTGGCTCTCGGTGGGGGTAGGAATCTAGTGCACTATGGAACATGATTTGGAATGCCCGAGCTGACCCTTGGGGACTGTACGGGAGAACCAAATATGGAATACCCCTGTCCATGGTATGCGGCATTAGCCCACACACCCAACAGTTTGTAGTATTTACCACCAACTGATGCTGATGCAAAAGTAGCACAAAAGAATTGTTTCTAAATTCCGCACGTCTGACTTGCTCATGTTGGGGCAGTATGTGAAAAGAATGTGGAGAAACAGTAGAGACGAAATTGAGATCATGAGAAGGAGTGGTAGGTAAGGCAGAAGGCAGCAATGATTGAAAACAAAAGTATACTCCACCCACCAGCAGCATAGAAACAGTTAGGAACAACATGAAAACCTGTAGCAAGAAACATTTTGTACGCAACACCTTATCTAATGCAGATCTTTGCGCCGACATTTTCTCTCTTTCCGACAGCTTAGAAAATTCCATCCTCTAACGACCGTCCGCGACGTTCTTGACGCACTCCGTTCTGTGTAGCTATTATCAATTCCCAGGAGTTCCCGGAAATTGACAAAAGAAACCGACCTAGTGTCGATAACTGCTAAACAGAAGAAAGTACCCGCACGGCCCTACGGCCAACCCGGATGATAGGTTCTAGATAAATTGAACATTCAATTTACTATAAAGTTCTTGGCTGCACGGAAAAGGGAAAAAGGTACATCATATAAAATGTCCACAATATTCAGGGTAAATGTGGACTCCAAAAATAACAAACAATTATTTTATTAGTCTTTTGTGCGTAGGCGAAGAAAGTATCGGCTGCTCCCAGGGCGAGTCTGATCTTCAAACAGTGAATTGGATGGCAAATGAGTGTTCGATTGTTCAGACAATTGTTCAGCACTTGAAGTTTTCAAGGTTGATGGAAAGGAAATTGGTCGAGGGGAATCAACAAGGGTGTCAGATATGGGCTGAGCTTCGCTGAACGGGACAAAGCGTAGTGGAGCGTCGGTCTCGGACGAGGAAAAACCCTTTTTTATCCAAGTATCCGCCGGCAAAGGAAGCGGGACTTTCTTGGTGTGGGTGGCATGTACCCAATGCTTCCGTCCCTCCAGCCGAACCGCCGTCCTTGTTGCCAGTAGCACCTGGAAGGGTCCCACAAACCTCGGCTCAAGGTTTTGTTTTCGTCCGAACTTACGGGTGAGGACCCAGTCCCCTGGTTGCAGCCGATGACCAGGACCCTCTGTTTGTGACGGCAGAGCCTCAAAGACCTGTTGATGAATCAAACTCAATTTAGCAGTCAGATCATGGAGATAATCAATCAGCATGGGATATTCAATTCTACCAAATTCTTTAGGCCTCGGGACTCCCCAAATATTAGCAGGACGGCCGAACACAATCTCATATGGGCTAAGCCCTACTCGAGAGTGCACAGTTGCCCTGGTCGATAAGAGAGCTAGAGGCAAAGCATCTGGCCATGATAAACCAGTTGTTGCCTGAATTTTTGCAAGTTTCAGTTTCAGGGTGCCATTGTATCCTTCCACCAAACCCGCTGACTGAGGATGATTAGCACTATGAAATTTCTGTACTATACCTAAACCACGACACACACTCTTCATCACACTTCCCACAAACTCACTTCCGTTGTCCGACCATACAATCCGAGGCATGCCGTATCTGGGGAAATACTCTTTGAGCAGAATTTTTGCTGTGGATAGGGCAGTATTATCCTTAAGGGGGTAAGCCTCAATCCATCTGGAGAACGCAAATAGTACAACCAAAACATACTTCAAATTGTTGCATCTCTCCATATGGATGAAGTCCAATTGGATAACTTCGAAAGGACATGTAGGAGGGGCAAAATGACCAGGTGGAGTGGGGGTGCCCTTGCCGGGATTATGCATCAAACATACCATGCAATTCTTAACCACTCTCTCTGCACATTTAGTAATCCCATCATTCTTCCATACAGGAGACAACAACTTGCATATGCCCTTCGAGCTAATATGTGCTGTGCCATGGGCCATTGTAACAACAGCAAGCACGTATGCATCCGGTAACATCCATCTCTGTTTCTCTGACAAGTCAACCCAACATCCATTCTCGTCTAACTTTCCCGTGCTTTCTTTCCACTTAGTCTTTTCCATTTCAGTGGCCTCATTCTGTATTTCCTTCACACTCTCAACAGTGTCCTCACACATGCTAGTCTCTGCTGGCCGTCTTACTGAATTCGCAACGTACATTCGATTTGTCAGATCTCTAGCTGTCTCTTTAGCAGTTTCGTCGGCAAACGCATTACCATGACCAACATCATCTGTCACCTTTCGATGCGCACTGCATTTAATTATGGCCACTTGCTTAGGCAACGTGAGTGCATCTAAAAGGTCATTCACAAGCTGTCCATGCTGAATCTTCGTACCATGCGACGTAAAAAATGCTCTTTCTTTCCACAATCGCCCAAAACTATGCGCCACACCAAACGCATACTGGCTGTCGGTAAACACATTCACCCGTTTCCCTCTGGACAACACACACGCTCTCGTCAAGGCGATCAGCTCAGCAGCCTGAGCCGAATTCTGACCCAATCTTGCGGTTTCTACAACCGTACTCAATGTCACTACAGCATACGCGGTCGTCACATCACCATTCGGCAACTTAAAACAGGAACCATCGACATACAAAGTACCATCGGGATCTACCAATGGAGTATTTTTTAGGTCAATACGACCCTTTGTTTCCTCTTCAGTTCTTAGATAACAGTCATGCGGTACTACATCACTTGACTCCGTGTTGATCGGCAATAATGTTGCTGGATTCAACACATTACACCGTTTTATCCGTATGTGACTAGCCAGTAACGTCAGCTCATACCCAGACAACCTTGCGCTCGTCAAATGTTGAGTTTTCGTTCGGTTTAAGAGAGTGTCAACTGCATGCGGAACCATCACCGTAAGCATATTATCCATGACCAGACCTGCGGACTGTCGAATGGACGCCGCGGCTGCCGCTGTTACTCTTAAACAACTCGGCAAAGCTCTAGCTACTGGGTCTAAGGTCGAAGAAAAATATGCGCATGGGCGCTGTTTGTCACCAAATTGTTGCGCCAGAACACTCAACGCACAACCATCCCTCTCGTGAACGTACAGTGTAAACGGCTTACTGTAATCAGGAGTACCTAACACAGGAGCCGAACACAACGCATCACGTAATTCAGAAAAACCTTTTTGACACTCTTCAGTCCATGGCAAAGGAGTCGGAACATCCTTGCACGTGAGAGCTAACAATGGTTTCGCCAATAGTGAAAAATTTGGGATCCATTGTCTGCAGTATGACGTGATACCTAGAAAGGCACGTACATCTCTCTGAGTTTTTGGCACAGTCATTCGGGTAATCGCTGCAATTCTCTCTCGGGTCAACCTTCTCCCTTCTTTTGACAATAAGTGACCTAAGTAGGTTACTTCTTGGCAACAATATTGCAGCTTGGAAGGTGACACCTTGTGATGTAAGTCACATAAATGCCGCAACAACGATACTGTAGCAGTTCTACAAATATCTTCGGTATCAGCAGCTACCAACAGGTCGTCAACGTACTGAATCAAGGCTGCGCCTGCCGGTAATACGAATGAATCAAGTTGACTTTTGAGGGCTTGACTGTAGATAGACGGACTCTCACAATAGCCCTGTGGTGCACGTTTCAGTCTAAAACTGCGACCACCTAATGAGAATCCGAATAGGTCTCTGCTTTCCTCAGCAATCGGGATACTAAAGAAAGCATTCTTTAGGTCGATCACCGTGAACCAGGAGGCAGAAGCTGGAATCAGAGTTAGCAAAGTGGTGATATCAGGGACCACGGGAAATTGTGGAATCACGATTTTATTCACCTCTCTTAAATCGATTATGAAACGGTACACAGGAGGTTTAGATGGATCAGTGCGTTTTAAAATTGGTAGTACAGGACTATTACACACATTTCCTCGGGTTTCTTCAACTACATCCTTTTTGATCAGGTCGTGTACAATCGCTAATAGCGCCCGTTCTCCCTCAATGGAGATACGATACTGAGGTATACGTGGCAGTCACACATTTGGTTTCAGCTTGATCATATAGGGTGAGATGTCCAAGAGACCCACATCATTGGGACCTGTGGCCCATAGAGACGCAGGAAGGGAGCTCAATTCCGGTAGGAGTTTATCGATCGACAAGTACATAGGAGAGATTACTCTTCGACCTAATGTAAGCTCCACTCCTTCAGGGGAGCAGTACAATGTCGCATATAACCGTTTTAACAAATCCAAGCCCAAAAGATTCTCACCACAACCAGTAGATAGAATCAATGGAGCCTCCAACTCACGAGGACCAATAGTGAGGGGCAAAGGGCTGGAGACAGGATTTCTAACCGGGGCGCCAGAGAATCCAACGGAAACATTTGTTAAGCCAGACAAAGGTGCGCCAGGGAGTTTCGAATGCATGATGGAACTTTTCGTTGCATCAGTGTCTAACAGAAAAGGCTCGACTACGCCAGATGTAGCAACTGCGACGTAAGGCCCGCTCTGATCAACCGGAACTGATACTACTCCCTCTCTTTGTCGGTGGCTGTCCTAGTAATGATCGTTTGCAACAGTCTCATGTTCAACGTAGTAATCGTCTACATGATATTGTGTAGATCTAACTGACCCCGCATTTCGCTGGTCAAAACAATTATTTGTATCTGATGAATTCTGAGGGCGATCGTTCTGATTGTGAATGGTACCGCGGCCTCTACCTCGAGATGCCTGCTGAGGACCACCACGGCTTCCTCGTGATGACACACCATTCAGACGGTCACGCAAAGCGGAACAGTCGTATTTTATATGTCCCTCTCTTCTACAATATGCACATTGGTTATACCCAAGCATAGATCTAAAGTCAGAGGAGTCAGGACGTGACTGTATTCTGGAGGATTGTGATTGTGGTCTATATTTCTGTTGTAAATCAGTGTGATTTGAACGCGGAGGATACGCTTGCTGCAACAAAACCTTCGTTTTCAGCTCCTTCGTTTTCTTATCTACACGATCACTTTCTTCTTTTTCCGTATTCTCATAATATTGAGCCGTCGCTAATATCTGTGCCGTGGTTGAAACAGCCCATGCACTTTCTGAATTTTTCAATTTGTTGCATAGTTCTGGCAACAAATTCAACACGAATTTGTCAACAAACAACCGTTGGCCTCCCTCAGTGCCCTTATCCTGACCTCTATGATCGACAAATGCCTCTTCGAATCTAGTAAAGAAATCGGAGACACTCTCGTCCTTCTTCTGCTTACAAGCTGCTAATTTATCCCAGTTTACCCTCATCGCCGGCATAAGCGTTTTCATGAACGTAATTATTCTCTGGGGCAGATCCGAAATTACCTGCTCTGGCTTAGCCCCACCAACTTGTCGGCCATCAGCCGCTATTATTGCAGCCCAATCACCGCCTAACTCATTCGCATGATTTTCCTGACGAATTTTCGCCCAAACGGGCTGTGGTACAACATTACCGAACAGCATGTCGATGTCGGCAAGGTTCATAATAGTAGCATCTACTAATTGAGACAACTCCTTGTAGTAACCCGCCGGATTCTTGCGTGGATCAGGTAAGGACTGTTTGACTTGTAAGACTTCTGATCGCTTCCATGGGAGGTGTATCCAAACTCTTTGGAAATGCGGAGGGATCGGAGGGGCAGCACCAGGATCACCTGGCATCCATACTGGTGGAACCTCTCTCATAGGGTACTGACCAGGAGCCGCTTTCCAATTCTCAGAGTCGTCATCAACCGCCACTCGAGAATGCACTGTCGACCTATGGGCTAACAGTCGCTCTAAGGCACGTCGTACATCTCCACCTACAATCATACCGCTCAAAAATTGACTCTGAAGTTCAATCATATCGGGCGGTACGTTATCTAAATTGTTATTATACCATTCTTCCCTCAAAAAGTTACACATTTCTTCGAACACGAATCTCTGTGTAGGCTCATTAAACTGAGAAAACGTCTCGAAAACCATGCGTGGAGGGTAGTTGGCAGGATGTCTTATCCACCTATGTGCCATTGTCACTAACGTCTCTTTTTCCCTCCCACTAGGGATCTGACTCCGTCTTTGGGGAGTTTCAGAAGTATCGGATGGAAATAACTGACCAGAAAGCGGTGAATAAAGGGTAGCAACAGTGTTAGGGATACGATTACGAACAGAAGGAGAAAGGAGAGCAGGAGCCACAACGTTTGAAGTGAAGGCAGACACAGCAGAAGCAGGCAAGGTAGTCGGGGTGGCAGGGACAAGAGGCAGAGAGGGTACAGTCAAAGGAGCAGTAGGAATAGAGACAGGTGGTGCGACAAACGTGGGACCAACAACGGGCTGACCCGCAGCCGCCGGAACAACAGGAGGGACAACAGGAGGAACAACAGGGGGAACTACAGGGGCCGTAGCACCCTGTGCGTAAGGAGGTGGCGATTTCATCAAATACGCTAACAGGGGATCCTCCTTCGAATCCTCTTCTTTCTTATCCTGACTAGTTGGTAAAACCGGATAACATTTGTCTATCCTCATGATGTAGTCTAGTGGAAACTTCTATTTCTTTTTCTTCTTTATCTCGCTGACATTGTTGTACAACTTGCATTATCGGAACGAAACCTTCTCTTCGATCCTTTTTAAGCTGTTTGATTTCTTTCTGCTTGGCCTCTTTACGCCATAACCGAAAAGAATCAAACATAGCTGGTCTAGCTTTCCTTTTGAATAATTTAGCTTCAAGATTATCTAAAATCGTAAGTTCAAAACTTCCATGCGGTGGCCAACTAAGGACACCATCTTTTTTCGTGTAACGGACCCAATATTTATTATAAATAATAGGACCCACACCATGTCGACTATAGAGCTCATATATCGGAGTTCCAACTGGAGGTATCGGACACGAGTCCTCCAACCGGGAATCCTTGTTGCAACATTTAAAAAGACCGAGAAATCCACTATGGCTAGGCATCGTGCACACTAACCTAGTATCAAACTTCAAGGGTTACCGAAGCACTAATCCTTCGTGAAAACAAAACCCTCGGTTTTTGGCAATTGCAATTGTCAAATAAAAACTAAGGACCAACAACTAAGAACCACAAATGCAATGGAACCATGCATACAACAAAGCTTAAAAAAGCTCGACAACAACTAAGGACTGGGATCGACCCACAAATACTTAACTGAAAATACAATGGCGTCACCCGGAAGGCCCGTCTATCGTCTCGCTTGTACGAAAGGTCTACGCCAGGCGTCGAAAACAGGTCGACAGTCAGGGCATCAGTCCGCCGCAGCCGTCAGGAGGCGGGAATCTTCGCGGGAAAAATCTTCGGACCACTTATTTCGACAACAGGATCGATGAAGCGGGGTGCACCTTTTCCTCGGAGATTTCACACGAAGTTCCTCACAATCGTCAGGCTTTGGACCGGTACCGCCGATGTCTCCCCACGTTGGGCGCCAACTGAAGGACTGGACTATTTAAGGCCCAGCGGTGCCAGGGAACAACACCTAAAACCTTCGTTGGATACCTGTTCTGGCGCACTAAAGACAAAGACACGGGAGACTTCCTTCGGCGTCAAAGATCAGCGTTTATTACTGCAGGGATGCAAAAGTCATGGGAAGTACAACAGAGTGTAGGTTCCAAGAGTCTGCTTCAAATTGCATTTGTGTGTCGCTCTCTTTTATACAAGATCTTGTCATTGCACAATACGTAAGCAAAAGGTTACAGCTCAGTTCCCACAGTAAAATTCAAAAGGATCGCTTTCATGTATTCAGAACCCCGGAACATAATTACATTAACATCACCAGTTCCAACTGTAAAAGCACATCTTCCCATCATTAGGTACATTCCACTTGAGTTGTAAATGAGCAAGAGTAAAGAGACAAGAACAGCTGCTAGGAAGTCAGGCATACCTTACTGGGAAAGAGTGTGGGGGTAATATTGGAAACATGATCATAGGATCAAAGAGCTTGATCCCAGCACGTGCATGGCTGAAACAATAGGCCGGTACGGCAAGATTACCCTCAAGCTGAGCCATTTGCCTCTGCAGTGTCATTCCTCCGGTCATAAAGACGCATGAAAGGAATATGCGTCTTCCGTATGGCTTGGGAACTAACAGGTCACGATGCGGACACTTGCCTGTTCACTGACTACGTGAGGGCAAGAAACAAAATGGATGCCGTATCCGAAATGGAACCCAAGGGTCCAGATGTAGAAACACGTAAATGAGGCGAACCATGTCAGGTAGTGTAGTGAAAACGCGTACACTTACCGAACTCGCCATTTACGGTTCATAGATACCAAACTCGTCCATATTCGGCAATGCCCAAAACACTGTAACGATTTTCACAGAACCTCACTCATATCCCAGTGGGCCTTTCAGATCTGTCAGTGGTACAACTAAGCATTAACTTTAAAAATATTGCCACTGAACGAAGATGGACCCTAGTTAGAACCATCCTACTAGATGATATTATTGGAGTTGAAATCAAGAGTAGCATAACAGAGTATTTTTTATTCAACGTGGGTTCAGCTACAGAACAAACTGTTTGGGAGTCATTTAAGGCCTTTCTTAGAGGTTTATTGGGACACCAGATGAGACAAAAAAGAAAAGAGATAAAAGATAGTGAAATTAATGATTTGGACTCCATTAAGAAGAAAGAGCAGGAATTACAGCGAGCAGCTTTAGAGTAAAGAGAGAAGATTGCAGAATTAGAAAAGGGGCTTCTAGAGCTGCAGCTGAGTCTCAAAGCTAAAGCTGAAAAGCTAATCCATGACAGATGGGAGACTAGTAAATTAAAAAACTTTGAATATGGAGAGAAGTGTGGGGCACTCTTAGCGTGGAAGGCCAGATCAGACAGGACTAGGAAAAACATCAATACCCTATCTCAAAGAATCTCGGGAGAACAGCTGACTAAAGACGGTGAGATTAGGGATGAAGCCAGGGGTTTCATGGAAGAGTTATACCGGGAAAATATAAAGATTGGAACAGAAGATTTGGACAAGTGGTGGAACCAAAGGGCACTACCTCAATTGAACGAGGAAGATAAAAAGACCCCGTCGGGGGAGATCACTGAGGGGGAAATCAGAGTACAGTTAAGAAAGATGAGCAGGAATAAAGCCCCAGGCCCAGACGGCCTACCACCGGAGATCTATAAAGACAACGAGGAAGAGATTCTTCCATACCTGTTGTCCCTCTTCAACAATATTTACCAGCAAGGAGGGGGTATCCCACCCTCCTGGTTCGAGGCCACCATCACTCCAATAGCCAAACCTAATAAAGACCCAATGAAGATAGAGTCATATAGACCTATCTCTCTTCTAAATTCTGACCTTAAAATATTCTCGGGATTCTGGCTGAGAGATTATCTAAAGTCATTAAAACTATCATCCATCCTGACCAAAGGGGTTTTATCCCAGGACGACAATTAAATGAGTTGACCTTTCAGGTCATCGGAGCAATTGATTTTGCGGAAGAAAAGGAACTGCCATTAACCATCATGGCAATAGATGCCGCGAAGGCCTTTGATCAAGTTAATTGGGTGTTCCTTTGGGACACCCTAACAAGGTTTGGCTTCCCACTACCCTTTATTCAGGCTGTTAAAAAACTATACGGGAACCCACGAGCAAAAGTCCTAATTAATGGGTGCCTGACGGACTGGTTTGAGATATCAAGAGGGACAAGACAGGGTTGTCCCCTGTCTCCTCTCCTTTTCGATTTATATATCAAGCCTTTTGTGGCAATGTTAAGATCAGATCCAACAATCATCCCCTTTAAAATGGGTGGGCTGGAGTTAAAGACTGCACTGTATGCTGATGATTCGTTGCTATACACCATCAATCCACTAGAGGCTATTCCGAAGATATTTAAATTAGCAGAGGAATATGGAGCAGTCTCAGGGTATAGCATCAATAAGAACAAAACAGACATAATGAATTGGAATAATCCTGTCCCCATACTAGGTGTAAAAACAAAGATCAGGTACCTAGGTATCTATATTACTCAAAAACTGCTAGACATACCCAAAATAAGTTGGCAAATAGTGGTTAAAGAGATAACTAAACTTCTTCAAAGATGGACTTGTCTACCTCTTAGTATATATGGCAGAGTCAATTTAATTAAAATGGTAGTATTGCCCAAAGTGACCTTCCTATTTAATAGTATTCCACTGACATTTCAAAATAAAGTCATTTCCAGCCTTCAGGGAAAGATTGGCTCATTCATTTGGGCCACCAAATCACCAAGAATTGCATGGAGAAAGCTGAGGAGGGGGTTAAAAATAGGTGGCCTGGCCCTCCCAGATCTGCTTTTCTATTGTTACGCATTTCAGTTAAAAAACTTTAGACTCCTGGCTAACAAGTTAGATTCATCGTCACATGGCCGTTTGTTTCAAGCATTGCTATCCGACCTTCCTAAGGGTCTTGAATTTTTTTTGTTTAAATTTGGCGCCCAAAAATTTTACAAAAAAGTCCACCTAAAAATCCTACTTACAGCCCTTAAACTGTGGCAAGCAGTTTGTAAAATCTGGAAAATTCCTTACTATAACTCCTTGGCAACAATCTGGGACTCCCCCGGAGCACCGGAATGTTTATTAGATCATCTTTCCTTCCCCTTGAGAGAGGCAGGTTTTGTACGATGGGGAGATTTACAGGTCAATCTAGATCTCCTAGACTGGGCATCCATATCTAACACGACAGGAAGATCCCTCACAAGGTTTAAATATTATCAATTATCATCTTGGTGGGGAAGTCAAAATTGGGCGTCAGAAGTAGAGGGATGCGAATTCCTAGAATTAGCCAATAGACAACAAGGATGGAAGGGTGAGGTTTCTGCATGGTATAATTTGTTAACAGGGGCAAAGGACAGACAGGAGGAAGAAATCTCGAAACTTTGGGGGGTATATTGGGAGAGGGCACGGAAAAACAATTGGAGGTTTGGATAGACTCATTCATAATATCTCAAAAAACAATAAAACCTGCCAATCTTAGAAGAAATCATCTTTACACGGCATACAGGGTCTATTGGACTCCCTCAAAACTGACAAAAATATCGGGAGAACTACACTTTTGCCTTAGATGTAAACGTCCAACGGCAGATGACCTACACATTTTCGCAGATTGTCCAGAAATTAAAAACTACAGGTTATTGGTCTGCACTTTTCTAGAGGAGGTACTGTCTAGACCAGTCACTTGTAATCCTAGACTGATTCTTATGGGTTTACTAGAGGAATACAACATCAGAGACAGTATCACTCAGTTTATATTCTATGTGATTTTCATAGCCAGGAGGGAGATCTGCAGAGAATGGAAATCTCCAACTCCCCCAAGGTTTGCAGACTGCCTACAAAATATCATGGCTATAAGTAAAATAGATCTGCTGTGTGGCGGAGAGGGTGCGGCAAAGATCTGGGCTCCGTTGATAAAATGGTCGGACAGTTAGACAACAAAAGTCCAATGATTATGCCAGGGGTTTGTGGTCTGGTCCTCCCCGGGATAAGGTACACTGGCATCGAATAGGGGAGTTGGACTAGTAGAAAGCCTACCTCTGGGAGACCTCTCAACTGCTAAGCATAAAAAAACTCCAGGGCGCACAGTTAGGTTTTGTGTCGGCAGATTTGAGAGTTTCCATCTAGAGTCATTCCATCTGGTGGAATATATGAGGACAAAAAAAAAATTAGAAAAAAAAACAATCCGGACAGGTCTAGGAGACAGCGGGAGGGTCTAGATGGCGGCTAAATATAAAAGGAAATAACCAAAGAGGTAAAAAGATTTTTTTGAGTTTTGATGGGAAAGTTTTAAGCCAAGACACTGATGTAGAGACAGGGGGAAGAAATAGGATATTTCATACCTTCAATTGTGGGGGGTAGAGCCTACGAGCGCAGGTGTTCCGTGAATGATTTATTTCCTCTCTCAGATCTTGGGTCAAGATACGGGCAGTCCGGGACCAGGCTCCCTTCTAATTGGTTTCTTATGCTTTAACCGATAGACTCTCCTGGGTAAAAGGGGGAAGAAAGAAAGACAGGGCTGAGGCACAGGGTCAGGAATCCCTTGAGCTACATATCGTCAGAAGTATAAGAAAGGGCACCTTTTGAAATGGCCCCAGCATGATCGATAAACTAGAACCCACATACTAAATCCGGCCACGGAACAACATCAATGGTAAATGGGGGTAGGTGATCTATGTTGGCCCCTAGTAGGAAGAAGTGCGCATATAAAACAAGCCGCAGCATGGTTGAGGCGCTGGAGCCCGGGAGCTAAATTCGGCCACGGAACAGCGCCTTGATTACATGTGGGATGCGCATTATGTAATAACCGCAGCGTGATAGAAATGCTGGATCCCAGAGCATGGCTGGCAGGTCGACAAATGGGTTGATAGTTAATTAAACATATACACGTGGGAATAAAGTTTCCAGATTTACTCTTCCCTCGCTAACAACTAAGGACTAATTAAATACGACGTCACCAGCGATGGAAAGACAGGCGGCTGAATCAGAAACATAGGGCGGCATGCTAACACCAAAGCCTGGTCACTCCCTTGCTGCTTTCAAACATGAAAATGCCAACAGGGCGGGAAAGTCGCGGGGGACATAGATTGGCTATCTCCTTACCTATACGAATGAAAGGCAGATCCTGTCCATAGTAACGGCTGGATATGCCGGGAGCTGAGCGGCGATTTCTTCGGCAGCTGCCGGAGATGACGGGATCTGATTGGAGCAGCCCGGGCATTTAAAGGGAATATACGGGTCGTGGTGGGGGCGGGAGGCGGGGACAAGGAAGAGATACCCCTGCTACAGCGATCAAGATAAAAACGGACCAGCTTTCTCCGCGGGACCAGGGCGACGACATGGCCTGATACACAGGTCAAGATAGACAAAGAACTAATTCCCACAGTAGATAAAGGAACCATTCTGAGTCGAATAATCAAAAAAAGAAAAATTACTGACAGCAGAAAGTGGAAAACAGATTTCATAAGAAAAACAATGACGAGATGGGAGACAACAATCCTGTCTCACTAAGAAATAATATTTATTTGGTTTGGTATGAAAATATAAATGGAGTAGAAAAGAAAGACCAAATCCAGCCGGATCTGGGGGGAATGGCATGCAGATACGAGGAGAGGACAGAGCCTGTCAGTCCCACAGGGATGGAAAACCGGGGCGGGGGGGCTGCGGGGCCGGGGCGGGCGCCACCGGAGACCCACACACAGTGATTTTATATCAGGGCATTCGCCCAAGGACAGTCCTCATTCAGGCCCCCTTCCACACTGTTGAGATAGTAGATCCAGAATACTTTTTTTTTTCGGATGGCTGTGGGATCAGATCCCGGGCATACTAGGATCTTTTCTAGAACTGACCATTTAAGATCTGTATCTAGATGGTTCTTGGATTTCCAGTGGCCCACAATCGGTGAGTTCAATTTGCCTGTCCTGATGTTGGATTTCTGTTCACCAATCCTGGTACGTATCTCACGACCCGTCTCTCCCACATAGGGGAGATTGCAGGGGCATATGATAATGTAAATCAGGTTGGAAGAACGACAGTTGGTCATCGTGGCCAGGGGAACAGTGCGGGCTGGGGTGGTGATGGAGATGCCCGTAATAGCATTAGGGCAGTCATGGCAGTTGCCCCACCGGTGGTTTCCAGTAACAGGGTTGGCGCCTGTGATGGATCTTTGCGACTTGGGCATATTTTCAGATAACCTGCCTCTGACCAGGTGGTTTTTAAGATTTTTATTCCTTCGGAAGGCGAATATGGGTTTGGGCAGGGGCCCCTGATCTTGGTCAATGTTGAGCAGATGCCAGCTGGAGTTGACAACCTGGCGAAACTTATTATTGAGATTGGAGTCTTTGGTTATACATACAATTTTCTCCAATGATTCTTTATTGGTCTGCTCAAACATAGCTTCATGGTTATAATACCTGGCCCGTTTGAAGGAATCCTTGACAAGCCTGTAAGGGTAGCCTCTTTGTATTAACTTCTCCTTCAGGATGTCGCTTTGAGTGAGGAAGTCACTCATAACAGTACAATTTCTCCAAATGCAGAGAAATATGCTGAAGGGGATGCTAGGTGAAAGCTGCTGTATTGAAGGAGGGTGTTGCGAGCGGTAGGTTTCATGTACAAGGAAACATAGATCAGGTTGTTCTGGTGTTCCACCCATAGGTCAAGGAATTCTATCCTGTCACAGTTGGAGTGAGAGGTGAACTTAAGGTGGGGGTCTGCAGCACTGAGCCACATGATATACTCCGTCAGAGATTCCTGGTCCCCCTTCCATATAAAGAAGATGGCGTCAATGAACCGGGACCAGGCCCGGACATTTTCATGGAAGGGGGCCATCTTGTTGTATATGTGAGCTTGCTCGAATGATCCCATGTACAGGCATGCTATACTCGGGGCGCAGGCAGCGCCCATACTCACCCCCCGGATCTGATGGTAAAAATCATTGTTGAACTCAAAGTAGTTTTCAAAAGGACAATTCTCAAACATTCAATAATGAATGCAGCATTAGTGATCTCTGGTCTGGATTCAAAAATATCCTTTACTACTTGAATGGCCCCTTCCTGAGGAATATTGGAGTATAGGGACTCCAGGTCAAGGGTAACAAGGAGTTCCCTGTCTTGATGGCAAGGGGTTCCTTCCACTTGAGAGATAAAATGGCCCGTGTCCTTCACAAAGGAGTCCAGCATAGGGACCAAAGGTTTTAAAAATTGGTCTATGTATTTGGACAAAGGCTCAGTGGCTGATCCAATGGTGGACACGATCGGCCTAAGGGGAGGGTCACTGATGTTTCTGTGAGTCTTGGGGACAGCGTATATAATCGGCATTCTGGTATATGTGGGGGTTAAAAATTCAGCCTCTTTTTCGCAGATCTGGCCGTTTTCAACTGCTCTGGTTACCATGCACAAAATACGGCGCTTCAAAGATGGTTCAGGGTTCCTTGTGATTTTGTTGTAGTGTTCAGTAGAGGATAGTAACAAGTTAATTTTGTTGATGTATGTAGGGGTGTCAAAAATAACAAAACCCTCACCCTTGTCACAAGGTTTGACGGTGAGGGATTTGTTATTTTTCAGAGATTCGAGGGTCTTCTCCTCATCCCTAGATAGATTGGCTGGGGCCATGGGGACGTATTTGAGAATTGTCATAAGTTTGGATATAACCACCTTTTCAAAGATGCCGACTTCACTGCCCACTTCTTCAAGGGTTGGAGTGAAGTTGGATGGGGGCTTTAGACCAGATTTGTTTTCAACCAATTCAATAGATGGTCGAGTTAGAAAGAATTTTTTTAATCTGATCTTGCGGAAGAAAAGGTGAAGACCCTTCAACAACTCAAATTTGCTAAAATTAGCAGTGGGGACAAAAGATAGGCCCCTGGATAACAATTCAAAGGCCCTTGGCTCTACCTCCACACTCGATAAATTAAAGACCGGTATATTGTTCACCTTCTCCAGTACTGGTGTTGTCGCGTTTGAATGTACATCTGAGGTTGTCCTTGACCCTGATGGTAATTCGCTTGTTGTCGGTTTTGGGCTCTCGGTCTGAAGTTCCCTCTGCGATTCCCTAAAAAATGGTTTGGTCTAGATGCTCTATCAAAGGTCTCCTGTCTATCCTGATAGTTATAAATCAGGTCATAATTGGGGTCATAGCTGCCAGGGCCCTCACCATCGGAATCGGTGGTATCCGAGAAGGTGGTTACTCTTCGGTTACCCCATCTCGGTGTAGCACCAGATTGATTCGGACCTTCTGATGAGTTGTAGAAATTGCTGGCTAGATAGGGGTATGTCTGTTCTTGGTAGAAAGGGCGGACATCCTTCCTGGATTTTTCAGTTTTTCTTTTCAGTAAGTACTCAGCAAATGAATCAAGCTCCATCTCAATTTCTTCTAATTTTTTCTTTCCCAAATCAACAGCATTTTCTTGTTTGAGTTTTTCTTCCAATTCCTCTATTTCCTTATTGAGGATGTCTATGACCTCCCGGGCAGTCTCGATGATGAGCATCATCCAGTCCCTGGAGCAACAGTTGGAAATGAGCACCCATTTCTCCAGGAACTGTCGGATCTCAACAAAGAGACCAGGGATATTGCGAACCCTAAGTCCAATCGGTATAGTTCCCGCCTTGAGATAATCCAACATAAACTTGGCGTGGAAGGCAGTTTGTTTGGACTTTTTCCTTTAGGTTTAATAATTTAGTCCATTCTCCTTAAAGGCCTTTGGATAGGGTGAACCCTTTATCACTGCCCACTGAGGCGCCGATCATTTTGGCAAAATCCTCGTCAGTAAACCCAAATGTTTTAATGCTCTCCATTCCGGATGGAGGGGGCGATGGATGCTATGGAAAGAGAGGAACAGATAGAGAATAAAGAGAAAAAGATAAAGATAAAGATCACCAATCATATGTCACAATGTGGCAACACACTCAACAACCTCTCACCTGGTCACAGTGAAACATCAACGGGTGTCTCTAAACAAAATTACAACGCACCACCCCCACAGCACCAGGCTGTGAAGTAATACCACAAAGAAGGGGGACCCCACATCAAATAAGGGCAGGTAGACGAGGAAAGAACAATGCAAAAAAAGGGAAAAATGACCTGCCCCCTATATTTAGGAGCGGCCTCTAAAGGTCCAACTGTATTCACAAAAGCCTCATACCACACAGAGAGTCCTTGAACACAAGATTAGCAAAATATTATTTTATTAATTGCTGTTATTTCATAAGACAAGCATCGTTGTAAAGTTTAAAATCATCGAGAATAATGTTTTTCTTGATATGTGTTTTACAAATATTGAATGAAATAGGTACCATTGGTATCTATATTTTGTAAAATGCCTATCTTGAGACTTCTTTACCACCATCAAAGACACTCAATAAGGCTGCCTACTTTCATCCCTCTTCTTCTTGCTAACATTGATCTTTTGACAGCAGGAATCAGACAATGGGTGGAAGGGAGAGGCATCTTCCCCCCAACAGGTGGATCTACACTACTTCTTTATGCAGATAGTGTTTTGCTGATGTTGGTAGAACCCAAGACTTTACACCTCCACTACTTCACCTTGTCTTGGTATTTACCAGATTCTAAGGGTACAAAATAAACTGGTCTAAAGGTAAGGTCATGCCTCTGATGACTGATACCACAGGACTCTCACTTGGTGGTCATCCATTATGATGTCTCCTCAAAAAAGATGAGCTATTTAGGAACCTTTTTAAGTCTGAACTTCACTGATCTCGGTCCCAGGATGTTTTTTTCCGGTCCAGGAAGGACATGAATTGGCAGTTTGGTCTGGACTGTTAACATGAGGCACAGGGTCAAGACTGATTTGCATATGGCTGGGTCTAAACTGGGGTGGCATGGTGAGCCAAAGAACGATGGATTTAACCCAGATCTCTTGACTGGGGGTGCATGTATGATTTATTCAGCATTCAGTCCATCATTTGTTTGCGTAGCACTTTTCACCCCAAGTGGGATGGGTATGCCCAGTAGTGGGTCCTTTGCTCACTGTGCCACTGGATTCAAGCTAGACTGGCTGATGAAGGATAATACCCAGAAACCACTGCTGCCAAGCTGACCTATAAATCGGTGGTGAAGGCGTATCATCGAGACATTCGCCTGGAAAAAAAGGCCTATCTTGCTGGAAGAATTGAGGCCGCTGCCAATTCTTGTAAGGAGATCTTCTCCATTGTGAGAGAATTTATCTCCCCCCGATCTAACACCTCGGGTGAAAAGCCTTCTGACTCCTGGGCTGTGGATCTTGCTGATTTTTTTACGAGCAAGATCCAACTTATTCAAGACTCTTTTCCTCCGGCAGTGACTATGGGCCCGACCTATTCTGAGGCCATTTTGTCTCCGCTAGCCTCACCAGGTCCGACGCTGGACGTGTTTCCTCCGATCTCTGCCCCTGCCTCTTTAGCCCTCATGGGTAATCTTAAATCCGGTTCGCCGCTGGACCCATGCCCGGCTAAAATCTTGGCGAAATTGGCAGAGGTGATCAATCCGCTGGCGAATCCGCTATTTAATCTTTCATTGAGCCAGGGCGTGGTCCCGTCAGCCTGGAAGCAGGCTATGGTGATTCCGCTACTAAAGAAACCAGGACTGGACCCGAAGGCCCCTGTCAGCTATAGGCCTATTTCTTTGCTGCCGGCTCTCACGAAGATCTTGGAAAAGCACGTGCAGGTGGTGCTTTCCAATTTTCTTGAGACCAACGAGATCCTGCATGCTACCCAGTCGGGTTTTCGTCCCCATCTCAGCACAGAGACTGCGCTCCTTGAGGTTTCAGAGACTGTTAAAGGTGTTCTGGACTCGGGGGGCAAAGCCATGCTGGTGATGTTGGACTTGTCGGCGGCTTTCGACACCGTCCCTCATGACGGCCTTCTCGTGAGACTTTATGAGATAGGTTTACGAGGGACGGTGTTCAGCTGGTTTTCCTCCTTTCTAGCTGGCCGCCGGCAAACGATCTGGGCCTCGCCAGATTCCGCCGCGATGCCGCCTCTGGGAGTCGGGGTCCCTCAGGGCTCGATTCTGAGCCCGACCCTATTTAATATCTTTATGACCCCTCTGGCGGCGTTGGCGGAGTCGTTTGGGGCCCGGATCGTATCCTATGCTGACGATACCCAGCTCCTCTTCTCATGTAAGAGAGGAGGAGACTTTGACGGGGAGAGTATCCGGGATTGCCTTGGGGCTGTTTTTCATTGGTTCCAACTGAACAGCCTCAAGTGCAATTCCGAGAAATCTGAGGTACTCTTTTTTGGGTGTGACACCGAGCCCAATTGGCAGGTCTGGTGGCCCATCGACATGTTTCCTCCGACTTGCTCCTCCAAAATGGCCAAGAACTTGGGGGTCAAGATGGACAATGGGCTTTCTTTAAAATCTCAGATTTTGGGGGTCTCGGGCACCTGTTTTGGCGTCCTCAGGATGCTGCGGAGGTTTCTGCCCCTGTTGTCTGAGGAGCACAGGAGGCTGACAGTACAGGCTCTGATTGGGTCCAGGTTGGATTATTCCAACATTCTCTACCTGGGCCTACCAGAATACTTGCTGCAGCGGCTCCAAGTGGTGCAGAACGCGGCCGCAAGAGCCATTTTTGGCTTAAATAGGCGGGCTAGTGCAACAGGGCTGTTGAAGACCTTGCACTGGCTTCCAGTTCGGAAACGGATTGCCTTTAAGGCTCTGACCTTGGCTTATAAAGCCCTCCATGCGGTGGGAGCAAAATATCTTCAAAAGAGAATGTCTTTTTATTATCCAACTCGCTCCCTGAGGTCTGAGTCTCTGCTTCTGGCGGTTGTCCCGCGAGTGAAGAAGGCCCGCGTGGGTGGCCGCTCTTTCGGCTTACTTGCACCACAGCTGTGGAACTCCCTGCCGCTTTCTCTGCGGGGAGCAACCAGTTTACTGGCTTTTAGAAAGGATCTTAAGACTTGGCTGTTTACTCAGTAGATCTTATTTTGTCTGTTTCCAGGTCCTCCTTGTTTTATTTCCCTCTTTTAAACGTGTTATGTTATTATGATGCAGCATTCCTTTACCAAAAAGCGCCGGGATACTCTTTTTGAGTCGCCGTGCGCTATATAAAAAATTAAATAACATAACATAACATAACATAACATTCCCAGGATGCTTTTCTCTGGTCCAGGGAGGACCCTGCTTGGCAGTTCGGTCTGGACTGTTCCCATGAGGCATTAGGTCTAGACTGATTTGCATATATCTGGGTCAAAACTGGGGCAGCATAGTGAGCCAAAGAACGATGGATCTAACCCAGATCTCTTGACTGGGGGTGAATGTATGATTTATTCAGCATTCCGTCCATCATTTGTTTGAGTACCACTCATCCATGACAATGTTACAATGCTACTGGACAAGACATTATATGCCTCTGCTAAATGGAAGAAGTTACAACAAGTTCTCTACGGAAATGTGGCCTCCAGTTTTAACCAGCTATCTGCTATCCTCAAAAACATTTGGTAAAAACTGACAAAGAACTGAAGATGTATGTCTGGGATAGCAAATCTCTGAGGATGAAAATGATATACTACAACAGGCTCTAGAGCATCGTGCCTCCCACATACAATATACTGTTATAAAGCACAACAGATGTTGCTCCTGGCCTATCACTTGTCAAAGAATCTTGAAACCCTAGACTGGGTTTTTTTTAACGCTAGTTGATGAATGGCCTAACACATTCAGTAATTTTTTGGGGGACGAAAAACATTATCTAACCAATTCTGAAGGAAATAGTTAGAGTATGGGTCTTGGCTCATAAATAAATGAAGACAAATAAGTTCCTGCACCATGAAGCACTGATTTGGAAAAATGTATGGTTCTTAATGCAGGCTGTTCCATTCACTGGACAAAGTGGTTGTGTAGGGATATTATGGTCATAGGACATCAAGTGGAAGGCAAGGCCTTCAAATCTTCCAATAAGTTAAGAGAGGAGTTTGGCATTCCCTGTAGCCAACAATGAAAATACATCCAACTGAGACATTGCATCTTGGGCAAACAAAGTATAGAACTGCTAACTTCTTAAGCACCATATAATCTATGTCTATTTGAAATGATGGAATGACTTTAAAGAAAGCATCTCTTGAATTGATTGTGTCCTGATCAAGACACTGTGTTCCATGCCCTTCAGGTGCACTCTCTTGGACAAATAGCAAGTCTGACAAGCAAAAAAACAAAAAGAAGTTGAATGGTCAGATTCGAAGAATCACATGGCAAATGCGCTGGGAAAGCACTTCTAAAGTTTAGACTTTTCAAAATGCCTACATGGCTGGGCTAAGTATAAGTGGCATAAAGCTAACCTATGTCTGAATTATTGCTCCTTAACATCTAAGGATCCTGATATAAATATTGTATATCTTTTGTGGTCATGCAAGTTGTTGGACATAATCTGGAGAGAACAGGTGTTTGTCTCATCACATTCACATTCGGTCGGATTGCCACTGTTCTCTATGGGAGGTAGTGTAACAGCCGTAATACAGGCTCCTATGGAGAAAGGGGTGTGTGTGTAAAACCTTGCACCCTGTGCAGGCATCCCATAGTGCCTTCCACACCGTTTAGGGTTTTACAGGAGGGTTTGCTAGGTACCCCCTCGACCACCGACCGTAGACTGCAGAGACAAGGACCTGCTAGGGGACCCTTTCTGACAGCCTTTCCGTGTAGAAAGGCTGGCACAGAAAGGCTGTGGAAAACCGACATCCTAATCCCGGTGGCAGAAACTGCGTCCATAGGGGATTACGGCGTGGTTCCGATCAGCTGGAAGACCCAAGATCCGGTCAGAACCGAGTCGGAATAACCAGCCGGTTTACGTTCTGACCGCCAAAATCATAATCGGTCAGTCAGACCGCAAATTGACCGAGTCGGTCAGAAAGCCTCCGACTAGCAGTCGGGGCTTTCCAATATACATCGTAATCGGCCCCTTAATATTTAAAAAGTACAGAATTCAATGTCATTTAGTTTATTTTGAGTGCAACTTCCCTGGTATAATTCATTTGAATCATTACCAAGGGAAGCATGGTTTGCTATATAACCAGGATATTTTCTTGCATTTTGGCCCAGAGCACCCTCCCTACGCTGCTGGGCCTCTTGGCAGCGATGTAGGCTACAAATAGGTTTGCCATTCGGCTGCGTTTTAATCAGCCTGCTTGAATTTTTAACTACAGACCAATAAAAACCTTGTGAAAATTCGGTGTTTTTACCACTCTGAAACATCAACCTAAATACAGCAAACAGATAAAGAAATCAATTCAAACGTATTTGAGAGCTGTGTAAATCGTTGCAGAATAATTATTAGAGCAAATAAAGGGATAATTGGCATGTTACAAAAGAATCTTGACAATTTTACACGAGTTGTCTTTCGCCTAAGAGCTCATAGCTGTTTCAGACTAGCAAACGGTTGGGATTTATTTCTAAGAAGGGTGGCAAGCCGACAAACAGCGCGGATGAGTATGCAGGGAGGGGAGCTTGAGAAAAGTGAGAATATAAACACAAGAACGTTTACTTCATTAAAATAATCATATGACTGAATAAAGATTAATGGGCTACACAAAACACTGAGGAAATGCGAGTATTAACTCTATCTAGCCAAAGGGTAGAACAATTTACTGCTGTAATAAGTGACATATGAACACCTGAACTAAGAATGCCCTAAAAGCTAATGGCAAATTGAATCAAAATGTTTTAGAGTTTTCAAACCCTTCAATTAAAAAAAAGAAAAATGGCAGTGTGTAACAAAGCTGCTGCAGAGTAGGACGTTTATGTGGCTAAAGCGCCCCTCCGCTTAAAAAAATAGCTGGAAAGAAAAAAACAGAAAAACATGTGCTAGCCTCCATTTCACCCATCTGAAAGCATTCTGGCTCCAAAAAGCAGTTAAGGTAATGCAACCCAGCTGCAGTGGTTTTCGGTCGAAATGGGCCTCGCTGCTAGAATCTCTTTTTATTCAGAGATGAATTCGAGACTACAAACTCGTCGCGATTTAAAATAGATTCACTTTGTTGCATAGTCTTGAACAGCGTCGTCTCATCACCCCACAAACCCAGTCACAATAGGAAAGGACTCTTTACAATAACTGCGACACCAACGCCCTTATCTGGGAACCACGTACCGAACGGCGCGCCGGCAGAGGCGAGCAAGGTGTGATCCGGTGTCAGCGAACCTGAGGAGCAAAGGTTGCAATTTCACTTCTGAGGCACGAAAACAACCACTACAGGTGATTACCCTCCAGCCTCTGTGCTCTTCACAAAGAACAAAATACAAGATGTGCCTTTGGGGACAAAAGGGAGAGAGAAAAACATCTTGAAATTGAAACACCTGCTTGCTGGGCAGACCGCTGTAGATTGCACGTTATTTATGACATGAAAAGCATAATTCTTGTATAGGCACACCGGTGTTTTTTTTCCATCCCACAAACCCGTAAGGCCAGGCAGTGCTGCCCTCTTGTCAACTGCACTATATCTATTGAAATAAAAAAGCCGAACCCATTGCATTGTTTACAGTCCCATTTTTATAATTTGGCAAACATTATGTTTTTCTTTCCAAAACACTTTTAAACACGCGCCCATGTTTTAGATCAGGGAAAACAATGGTAGGCACACACCTGCACTCCATTCATTATACCTCCAAACACTTGAGTGCAGTTTCTTAATTGGTTCAAATGAATGAGCGTTTCGCACAAAAGAGCTTTAAATATGATGTTGTGTTAGCCACGTGAAGAGAAGCATTGTAGTACCTACCATCTAAAAGCCTTTGTAAGGCACCCATATATTTGTCGTGAAATTTGCGTTTCAAATCCTATAAAACATTGGGCTGCCGAGTTAATAGAGGAGTCAGTAAAAATTAGCTTCTACTGCTCTTTAAGAAATGTTGGTCCTTTGCCTTTAAAATAACCCCATGTCGCGAGGGTACCATCAATCAGTTTTGGTTATTCAGTGAACAGCACTAAGCATTCTGGGATATGGAGTTTGACGTTTCCACTGATAAACATTGCCCTACAAATCCCATGATGCCCAATATTTGTGGTTAGCTGAAAAAACAGGATTGGCTGAAGGCACCTTAATCTCTTGTGAAACTGTAAAGGCACCTTAATCACACGGAGTACTGTGATACGCCAAGAAAAATCTGTATTGGTGAGTTTGACGATTTAATATTTTTTTCTCATCTGTAAATTGTTACGGACATTACGATTTAACCCTTTCGCTCCTAGGCCTCCTCCCCCCCCCTCCCCATGCTAAACCTTTTTATGGCTATTTGGGGTAGTTTGCGCTTAGGACCCTGTAACTTTTTAACCACATATGGTATCCACGCCAAATGTGCGTCATTTTCTTCCAACATCATGGGGATTTTAAAGGTACCCAGGTGGAAAGCCCAGGGAAGACTCAGAGTCAAGTGTACATTTTGTAAGATCCTTTATTTCTCTTTCTCAAGTGGAAGTTTTCGACCGGCAGAGCTAACGTCTCCGCAGCAACTGCCACAGTCCGACAGTCAAGCGTCCACCCGGTGCAGTTGCCAAAGTGGCACCTGCCACTGTATTCTAACTGAAGATCCAACCCATTTTCCCCCCACAATGTCCGCAGCACAGAACCATCATGTGGCATTAAAACAACGGACCCCAACTGAGATAAATAAAACATAAAAACAAAAAGAAAGCAAATAAAAACCTGTACATAAAGTAATAAAGGGATTACTCTAAAACATCAATTAGTGAACAATAAGAATTGCAGAAGTCATCCCCACAAATTCTTCACAAATCGTGATATAATCATTGAAACAACAGTGTCCTTTTAGCTCTCACAGGTCTCCCTGAGCTAGTACCATGGTGGGTCTGTGTGGTCCCCAATGTTCCTCTAGTCTCTCATCCAACACTCAAAGCATCCCTGGGTTCCCTACTTGGTGCTACTCCTTTAGTTGTCTGCTGAGACAATTTCTGTTTATTCCACCATTTACCATCACTAAACCTCACCACTCTTTCCTTAACTATCTCAACCGTAGGTAGTTAAGGAACGAGTGGTAAGATCCTTTAATTCTCTTTTTCAAGTTGAAGTATTCGACCGGCAGAGCTAACGTCTCCTCAGCAACTGCCACATTCCGTCAATGTCGCATCCACTCGGTGCAGTTGCCAAGGTGGCACCTGCCACTGCTTTTTAACTGAAGACCCAACACCAGGGTTTGTAGAATCCTCTAGAGGGGGCCCAGAAATTAGCCAAAATACAGCTACATTTAGGTTTTGTTTGGTGGGGGGGGAACGGGGGAAAATGCTACAAAAGAAAGTGTCTAGTTTTTAACCCTGCAAATTGCACCAACAAAGGGATTGTGATGCTGAAATCACCAGCTTTCAGGGACAGGAAGACTTTTGTCAGAAAACGTACACTTTCTACACAGTTTTGGGATTTTACTGGGACATAGCAGATTTTGGCTACTTTTTGTGCTTTCAACCTCCTTCCAGTTAGGGAAACCTAGCTCACCTATACATTTTTTTTTGAAAACTATACACCCAGTGGAAACCAGGATGGGGGGACTTGTGTGGCTCTCACCAGGTTCTGTTACCCAGAATCCCTTGCAAACCTCAAACTTTGTAAAACACAACAACACATTTTCCTCACATTTCTGTGATGGAAAGTTCTGGAATCTGCGTAAATCCACACAATTCGACCCACCTCGCATTCCCCAAAGTCTTTTGATAAAATTAGTACCTCACTTGTGAGGGTAGGCCTATTTACCGCTACAGGAAATGGGCCAAAACGCAACGTGGACACACCACATTTTTACAGTAAAAAATGACCTATTTTTTGCAAAGCTGTGGATTTTGAACCCTAGTTCTGCCGGCACCTAAGGAAATGTTGCAAACCTATACATATTTGAACACTAGACACCCAAGGGAAACCAGGATGGAGAGACTTGTGTGGATCTCACAGGTTCTGTTACCCAGAATCCCTTGCAAACCTCAAAGTTTGTAAAACAAAAACAAATTTTACTCATAATTCTGTGCCAGAGAGTTTTGGAATCTGCGTGGATCCACACAATTCCACCCACCTCGCATTCCCAAAAGTTTCTCAATAAAAATGATACCTCAGTTGTGTAGGTATGCCTAGTGCCCTTGACAAGAAACAGCCCACAACACAACGTGGACACATCACATTTTTCCAATGAAAACTGGGTTTTTTTTGCAAATGGTCTAGCTGTGGATTTGGAACCATAGTTCTGCCAGCATCTAGGGAAAACCTAGCAAACCTATAATTTTTTAAAAACTAGACACCACGAGGAATTCAAGATAGGGTGACTTGTGTAGCTCTCACCAGGTTCTGTTACCTAGAATCACTTTGAAGAACCAGTTAAACCCACTTAGTGGGTCTCGGTGGTGGGAGAACCGCCCAAGTCTTCCATACCTTCCATACTTAGTAAAAGGAGACACAGGAGCCTTCGTCTGCAGGAGGACCCCAGATGTATTCAATAGCCCGGGCTATGGAACAGAGTCCCAAGCTAGTCAGAGACAAGACAGAGGAGGCTGCTGCTTCACTCTGCAGCTTACAAGCCTTTTATACTTTTTCATCCCAGTCTTTTGGCTGTTAGTTCATTGTTTAATCAGGGCAGTGTTTGCAGTTGATAACCAGATCCAGACGATGTTTGTAGATGGTGACCTGGTCAAGGCTTGGCACTCAAATCATTGTTCACTCGGCTTTGATCAAGGCTCAGTCTTTCAGGTCATTGTTCAATTGCCCTGATCAAAGCCTGGTCTTTCAAGTCATTGTTTAATCACCCTGATCAAGGACCAGCAGTCAGACCATTGTCCAGATAACCTGATCACAGTGTCAAGGATGTTTACCAGACTGGGAGCAGGAGATGGAAAATAAATCATTTACTCAGGGTGTGAGTGTCTCATGGCTTTCAGTTGAACTGCAAAGAACAGGGGGGCTTGGGTGTGCAACGGTTCATGGGCAGAAACGCAGGCTGCAAGATGGTTTTGGTTGTGTCAGTTAGAATTTCCTCAGGCATCAGCGGAAATGACCAGGTGGGTTGTGTAGAAGTGTTTGACACGAGATGGCAATGAAAAAGCAATGGAGTCCCGGTACAAATGATGCCAATCAGAAGAACACTTTTCCTCAACTTGCCAACCTCAAACTTTGTAAAAAAAAAAAAACACATTTTTCTCACATTTCTCTGATGGAAAGTTCTGGACTCTGCATGGATCCACAAACTTCCACCTACCCCGTATTTCTCAAAGTCGCCGGATAAAAATGAGACCTCACTTGTGTGGGTGGGCCTTGTGTCTGCAACAGGAAACGGACCAAAACCCAACATACACACACCACATTATTACTGTGAAAAAGGACCCTTTTTTTGCAACGTGCCTAGATGTGGATTCTGAACCCTAGCTCTGGCGGCACCCAGGGAAACCTAGCAAACCTATACATTTTTTAAAACTAGACTCCTAGGGGAATTCAGGATGGGATTACTTGTGTGGCTCTCGTCAGGTTCTGTTACCCAGAATCCTTGCAAATCTCAAACTTTGTAAAAAAAAACATTTTCCTCACATTTCTGTGATGGAAAGTTCTCAAATCTGCATGGATCCACAAACTTCACCTACCCCGCATTCTCCAAAGTCTCCCCAATAAAAATGGTACCTATCACAAAACAACTTGGTTTTGCAAGGGGGAGCACCTGGGATTTTGGCCCCAGGCTCGGCGGCCATCTAGGGAAACCTGTCAAACCCACACATTTCTGACAACTAGTCCAGGGAGGTATGGCTTGCTTGGACCCCTCAAAGTTTTCCTACCCAGAATTCCCTGCAACCCTCAAATTTAGCTGAAAAAAATCCAAATATTCTCACATTTCTGTGTGGAAAAGTTGTGGGATCACGGGCTGACACAAATTTTATACCACCCAGCATTCCCCCATGTTTGCCGATAAAAATGGTACCTCACTCGTTTGGGTGGGCCAATAGCCTGCGACAGGCAAGGGCTCAAAACCTACTGTGGAGACATCAACATTACCCATCTCAAAACGACCTGGTTTTGCAAGGGGGGTTTCCTGGGTGTTTGGCCCTGGGCTCAGTGACCATCTAGGGAAACCTACCAAACCCATACATTTCTGAAAACTAGACACCCTGAGAAGTCCAGGGAGGTATGGTTTGCGTGGGTCCCCCAACGTTTTCTTACCCAGAATTCTCTGAAAACCTCAAATTTAGTTGACAAAAATCTAATTTCTCTCACATTTCTGTGTGGGATAGTTGTGGGATCACCGGGCTGACACAAATTTACTATAACCCAGTGTTCCCCCAGGTCTTCCGACAAAAATGGTACCTCACTTCTGTGGGTGGGCCAAGTACCCGCGACAGGCAAGGGCCCAAAACTTATCTGGGTTTTTCCTCGATGGGCTCTGAGCCCAGGACCAAAAACGCAGGTGACCCCCTTGAAAAACCAGGTCATTTTGTTATGGATAGGTGGGCACCTGTGTTTTTGGTCCCGGGTCTGCAGACATCTAGGGAAACCTAAACAAAAACAAAATTTCCAAAAACTAGACACCCATGGGAGTCCAGGGAGGTGTGGCTTGCTTTAATCCCTCAATATTTTCCTTCCAAGAATCCACTCCAAACCTCCAATTTAGCTAAAAAGTAAAATTTTCCTCTAATATCTGTTTAGGAAAGGGCACAAATCTCCTACCCCTCAGCGTTTCCCTCAGTCTCCCGATAAAAATGATACTTTATTTGTGTGGATAGGCCAAGTGCTTCTGACATGGAATGGCCAAAAACATGTAGAGATTGAGTGGGGCCCAAAGCGGGTTCAAAAGGGCAGTTTGTTTATACGTTTTTAGGCTGACGCTACCTTGGGCACCCAAACCAGTCAGGTATCATTTTTCTCAGGAGACCACGGGGAATGCTGGGTAGTAGGATATGTGTGCCTGTGTAGTGATCTTGCAACTTACCCACACAGAAATGTGAGGAAAATGTGACTTTGTAAATAAATTTGAGGTTTGTGTAGGATTCTGGATAGGAAAACGCTGGGGGATCCATGCAAGCCACAGCCACGTGTCAGTACATGCACACCACCAGCCAAGCGCCATCCACGCACAACTCCAGCCAAGCGCCATCCACACATAATGCCAGCCAAGCACCACCCACACACTCTGCCAGCCAAACACCATTCCGCGCACTGCCAGCCTAGCAGGGCAAGACTGGGAACAACAACCAGCCCTGGCAGATTGCTGCTTGACTGGTCCTGGGAGGGGGTGTACTAATAAAAAGCACCACTCCCGCTTTAATTACTGTGGCCCGATATTGCAGCACTGCTGCAAAACCAGTCCCCAATGACAAAATTGCCCCCCCATGGCCAGAAAACCTGCCCCCATAGCTCCGGCCCGCCGGGGAAAAAACGGTGACCACAACGGCCGGTCCGGCCCTCCAGCCAAGCACCATCCATGTACACAGCCAGAATGCACCAGTCCAGGTACACCGGCAGTCAAGCGCCACTCCACACACATCATCAGGCACGCGCCAATGTACACACACCGTCATCAAGCACGAGTCCACCCACACCATTAGCCAAGTGCAGGTCCACACACACCACCAGCACAATGCCGGGCAAAGGTAAGTACATGCAGACCACCAGCCAAACTCCAGTTTACACACACACACAATCTCACCCTGGTTTCTAGTGGTTTTCTGCCCACGCTTGGGTGCAGATGAGAATAAAAATATCAGTGAAACAGCCAAAATGTGTGACTTATAGAAAAGGAAGCGACCCTTGCCTATGGGACTTCTCCCTGGCGTGTCCATAAACATATCATTGATGCCGAGTAGGCTTTCTGCCCCCGCAGGAGGGGATAACAAGCTATTGCCCCAAACTGCCTTTAGGAGGACCGAAAGCCTTTTTTGGCAGTAGGGGCATTAGCATGGCCATTCTTGGCAGCTCCCACCCCTATGTATAGAAAACAGCAAAATCCCTGGTGCCTAGTGGGTTTTATGCCTCCATGGGGCAGATTAGGGACTACTGCCCTGTAGTAATCTGGTCCACGCCGGTAGGTGTGATTCAAGATGATTTATTCAAGTTGGTTACAAGATCAGTAATACAGTAGTATTCAGCCCCACCAGGAGCAGCCAGCAAGGCGCAAAGCCCTTCTCCAACTGTGTAATTCATACACCAACATTCTATGTTACATACTTACTAGAGTGTTCCACTGGTGGAGCAGTGGATGGCATGTAAAGCATAATAATCAAGATACTACATGCCCCCATCTGCCTCCGGGGAGAGGCAGAAAGGCTGTGGCAATTCGTTTTTTTTGGGTGGGGGGGGCATTTGCTTGCCCATTTTGGGCACCTCCCACCTCTCCATATAAAAAAATCCCTGGTACCTAGAGTGCTTTCTGACCCCTTAGGAGGCAGACCAGGGGCTATAACCCCCACCTGCCTCCTGGGGGGCAGAAATACTGTGGATTTTGGGGGTGGGGGTGGGGACATTAGCATGCCCACTTTGGACAGCACCCACCCCTATATACATAAAAAAAATCCCTGATGCCTAGTGTGCTTTTTGTTCCTCATGGGGGCAGATCGGGGTCTATTGCCCCCATCTGCTTCCCAGGGGGACAGAAATACTGTGGCAATTTACATGGGTGGGGGCATTGGCATGCCCCTCTTTGGCAGCCCCCACCCCTAAATACAATTTGAAAAATCCCTCACATCTAGAGGGCTTTTTGCCCCCCTAGGGAGACAGATGGGGAATTTTGCAGGGTAAGTGGGGGCATTGGCATGCCCATCTCAGGCAGCCCAACTCCTAAATAAAATAAAGAAAAATAATCCCTGGCATCTAGTGGGCTTTCATCCCCCCAAAGGGGGCAGATCGGGGGCTATTGCTCCCATATGCCTCCCAGGGGGACAGAAGGACTATTTAATATTGCTAGGGGTAGGGGGATTGGCATGCCCATCTCAGGCAGCCAGACCCCTAAATTCAATATAAAAAAGAATCCCTGGCATCTAGTGGGCTTTCATTCCCCAGGGGGGCAGATCGGGGGCTATTGACCCCATCTGCCTCCTGGGGGGGCAGAAAGACTGTGTAATATTGTGGGGATGGGGGCATTGGCATGCCCATCTTGCACAGGCAATTACCTACTACACCCCTGCTAGAGCACTACGTTCGACGGGTCAATTCCTGGCCTGTGTTCCTCGCTTCAGGAAGGCCAGAGTGGGCGGTCGCTCCTTTGGCGTTCTGGCAGCGAGCCTCTGGAACACATTACCCGTTGACATCCGTGCCATACCGGACCTACTGTCTTTCCGAAGAGCTATCAAAACTTTCCTGTTCCCATTACTCTAATCTTTGCTCTGTCTGATTTTTTCTTCTGGTTGTGTTGTTCTATCCAAGATAGCGCCGGGACGCCACTTTGCTGTGGCAGCTGAGTGCTCTATAAATTTTATAACATAACATAACATCTTGGTCAGCCCCCACCTCTAAATTCAATATAAAAAATAATCCGTGGCATCTAGTGGGCTTTCTGCAGAAAGACTGTTGTTCCCTAAATTATTTTGGGGGGAGCAAAGGCCTTTGCCCAAGGACCTGCTCCCCCTCCCTGATGTCCAGTGGATGCATTCCTGCTTGGGGATCACCCACTTAGAAAGGGTAGATTCTCGCCTTTCCAATGATACCTCTCCTGTCTTACTACATGCTTGGGCTGCTTAGATAACCCCCTGAGCATGTAGCAAGTGAAACTGAAATGAGCCTATTGGCTTGTTTTAGTTTCGGTTTCTGTGCAATGACGTCAGCATGACGTGCGGGCTGACAGTCACTGCAGAGAAACCAAAGAGACAGCCTCGGGAGCTGGGAAAGACCTTCCACCAGCTCCTGAGACTGTTGGGGTGAAAAGCAAATCCCTCTGGTGCCTGCAACAGAGGGATGTCCAGTGCCATGTGCGCGGGCAGCCGGGAGTCGTCCGACGCACATGAGCACTGGTGCGTCGGACGGCTCCCGGTCATCCAACGCACGGAAGGGGTTAATATGCTCATATTTTATATATATTGATTTACATTGTTTCTAAGCTGCGACCATTTTGTTGAAAGCCTCACTGGCTCGTCTATCCTGCAGGTGGGAGGACATAACTCAAAGCATGAATTGTCTCTTGATAACTGTACGCAACACTGCACTGCCAAACAGTTTAGACTTGTCAGGTGGTTCAGTTAGGTGTGAGATGTTCCGGAAATCATTTAATTTTTCGGTCTGGTGTTAGACAAGACCTTCCAAATATTTTGTATTCATTTACTTATACAAAGAGCTGGTGAAAGTCCCAATAAGTAAGCCAGATCTGTGTCATCATGCAATTAAAACAGCTACACGACAAACCTTTATTAGCTGAAATGTCCACTCTATTAAGATGGGTTTGTTGATTGTCAACTCATTAATATACAAATATATCATAAAATTATCCTTTACCAATACATTTACAATTCTGACAATCTCCCTGCTTAAAAATTCCCTAAGGTCTTAAATATTACCCATAACCCCCAAAACGTTCTTCTTCCATTCAAATCCCTTCCTTTGCATTCCCTAGTCTATCTCTCTCACACTCTACCAAGCACACCCAAGTCAACAGCTTTTGTCCTGCTCCAAAAGCCCCAAACTTACTCTCAGTCCACCTGACTCTCATATCCCCCAAAAATAAACATCTGTCACCTTTGCCTCCAGCGAATCACCTACCCTTTTCTTGTGGCCCAAGGCAATTGCACAAAGCCACCTGGGGTGACTGACTCTGGCCCTGCTCTCCCGCAGGACCCGCATTCCCATTTTCTTCTGCCCACTACAACATACAATGTGAGGCAGTGAGTTTCTAACTTCCCTGTGACTGAGGGTTTTCTTCCCTCTCACAAGGAGTACGTCCACGCAAATAACTTCTCTTCAGTGCCAGCAAATACTGTGGCAATGTGTCTATTTGGAAGGTAAAAAAATATATATATTTTCACTTTTATCCTACGTTCTGTGTATTTTTTCTTATTGCACATTGATAAGGGCCTGGCAGCATCTATAACAATATTTTTTTTTTTAAACCATGACAAAGTAAAATAAGCATTGACAAAGACAAATGGCTGGCAGCTAATGCCAGACCCACTATGTTTGCGAATGCTTATTTAGGTTCCTGTGGAACACACAGATCTGTATTTACAATGCAGAACTTAGTTCATTTTAAGGAGTGTGATTTAGAAAGCAAGAGCAGATTTATATCTGGTGCAGAACATTGGACAATTTGTGATATTGGCTTCAGAGTCAACGAGCTAAAGTATTTATTTTGCCCTTCATTCCAATAAGCGCATTTTGTGCTTTAAGGGGTTATATACGACTTTGAAGAGAGGAAGCAATTTTCCCTAAATAGCTCAAACTCTAAGACTAAAGTCTGGGCCTGAAAGGAACCTCTGACTACATAGGTCATAATGTTGTCCCTGCTAAAAAAGAAAACAAGATATCACAATGGCAATGGCTGGCAGGGGCATTGAGTGATGACAACTATTTTAGGGCAAAACTTTCGAGGCGGCCTACTTAACAATGCAACCAAAATCCTCCACAGGAACTTAGGGGTCTACTAGGATGGTGGGCTGACTCCAGTCGCCCGGCACCCTAGTGGTGCTGGGACCAGCTGCCAGTGGTGCAGCGGTCCCGCACCACCAATTAGGATGTGACCGCCACCATGGCGGTCGCATCCTGTATATTTAACATTGTGGTGGGCGGTGCTGTATTCAGCACCTGACACAACGTTAAAAGGGTATGCTGTGCATTTGCATGCACAACGTGAGAGGCACCGTGTGGTGCCTGCCACCGTGTGCATGCAAATGTCAGGGGTACCATAGGTACCCCCCAAGTTCAGCCACCCCCCCCAACCCTCCGGGGGCCCGCAGACGGCCCCCAAATGCATTCTCTGCATGCCTTTCCATGGCCGAGTCTCTGCCATGGAAAGGCATGGGACTGCCATCATCGTAATATGGATGGTGGTGCCTGGAAGGCAGCCATATTGCATGTCTTTTACGCATGAGAGGCAGTCAGGTGGATTGCCTACCGGCGGAAAACTGGCGGACGGTCTTTCCGTCTGCCTGGGTCCCCACCGTTATCCTAATATGGTGGGGGGAAATGTTAGGCGGGCGGACGGAAATGGCGAGTGGATCGCCACCGCCATACGGACGGGGGCAATCCGCCCGCCATGCTAATAGACCCATTAGTGTATTGTTCAAAAAATGTTGAGGAAATCAAGAGATTGTATTCCATGGATCCAGAAATTATATGTCTACAAGAAACTTTGGTCAACTGGGCCATTTGAAGTTGATGATTATTATGTTGTTAGTAATCCAGTTACTAAGTCTAGGAGAGGTTATGCAAGTGGAGGTCTAGCTACACTATTGAGTACCAACTATTCATGGGCATATGAGGGACATTTTCATCCATCAAACTTATTGCATTGTATAGTATTTTCTAATCAGGGCAACGCCCCAGTCCGCCTCCTTATTTTGGCTTATATATATCCCCTTGCCAAGAGAATAATTTCAGACAAAATTAATTTTTCCAATACATAAAGACTATTGCCGCTCAGGAGAAAGTTGAAGATATTTTTAACATGGGAGACGTCAATGTGTCAATCTCTAATTACTCTATAGCACTTTTCTCTGATAAAGAACGGGAACAGGCTTTGAATATCCTTATCACAATTTTACCGGCTGGTACAATAATTGACGATGTGATGGGATTAGATATGGCCTTTCCATGTCTTTGTTAAATTAATGTAATAAATAACATCTTGATTGACCACAGCCTTATATCACTCACTACTTATGTCAAACCAGAGACCTTACCTTCCTGGTAGATAAATGAGATGGATGAGTTTATCTTTATTCCATTAATGGAAGAGTATCCTGGAATACTCAAAGCAAGAACATCCTTTTGGTCGAGTTAAGAAAAGTTCTACAGGATAGCATCACCAACAGATAGATATCTGTAGACACTTATGTAAAAAACATGGGGGACTTTGTAAGACAACTCCTGATTAACTCAGAAAAGGTATTTGATGTAACTATGAAAGAATCGGAAATTGTAATAATTATCAAAGCTTTTATTTTTAATAAATTGATAAATAAATTGCAAAGATGGCAATTTATATGCTACTCAAGAGAATTAAACACATTATTAAGCTGATTAAAAAGAAAGAGAGCCTTGTGGAAGTTAATAAAGTGCAGGCTGATAGAACTTGGGTTAACGTTGCAGATGCTGTGAAACAAACAAATTATTGACTCTTCTGAAAGATTATTGGGGAACTTAATAGCAGCACCACTAAACCTAAAGGCCATAATAGTCCTTTCTCTAAATGGCAGCATACATTTCCTCCATTTATGCTTCAAATAATCGTAACTTTTTTTATCCATGGTACAGCCTTTTGTAATACTGGGCACAGGGATATAGAAGCTCTTACCACTCTCTGTCCAATAAGGCCTCGGATGAAAGAACTTTTCAGCAATCCTGGATGTACCGGTGCAAGATGCCCATATCAATTGGCGATTACAATCATAAAGTTAGAACTTGATTTATGGACCAGATATTTGAAACCATTGTTTACACATTGCTTCCTAATAGGAGTGATAACTGATTCTTGGAGAGGAAGCTATATCCTGTGCGGGGTCGCGAAGACCACTTTCATTTCCACCTATCGAGGTAATCTACACTGGCTCAGGGTGGAAAACCTGGTAAAATTCAAGGCACTGAGCTATATGCACAAAATCAAAACTGGTCATGCCCCTCGTTATCTTCAATCCCTGGTCAGTAACTATTTTCCCTCCCGAAACCTTCGGTCCGCCACTCAAGGGAGGTTTATCGTCCATAAATTCAAATTAACTCGAATGGGCTGAAGGTCTTTCTCTTATCTTGGTCCCTCACTCTGGAAAGCATTGCCCACAGCACTTCGCAATGAGACTGACTACGTACAATTTCGCAAGTCCTTTAAAACGTGGCTTTTTGATAGATAATCTGCCTCTCCTGTTTTTATCTAAGCTCTGGATTTGCTCTTTGCGCCTGGAAACCCTTCTTGGATAGCTGTTGCGCATTACAAATTAAATAAATAAATATCCTCTCTCTCCTTAAAAAAGTCTCCATCACTGTCCCAAGTAATTATAGTCAAATTACGTTGCTAGATGCCGCTGGGAAAATCTTTCACAAGTGTGTCTTGAATAATCTACACAGTTGGGTATAAGAAAATAAAATGGTGCCTTTGGAACAAGCTGGTTTAGACAAAATGTCTCCACTTTGGATACTATATCTACACTACAGCTAATCCTGGAAAAGTATGGACAGAGAAGGGTTATGCCTTTCTATGTGGCTTTTATTGATTTTTCCACTGCTTTTCACAGCGTGGACAGGCCATCACTGTGGAGGAAACGTAGGGCGATGGGAATCCTGGAGAGTCGTCTGAAGCTTATTACTGCCCTACACACTTCCACATTATGCTTGGAGGCAGGCATGGCATTTCACCAAAAATAGATACTCGGAAAGGCTTAAAATAAGGATGTGTTTTGGCTCCTCTTCTTTATTCATTATACATTGCTGAGCTACACGAATGTGTGGGCTAGGTAGGGGGGATGCTCCCAAATCGGGGTCTTATCCTTTGGGCACCTTATTATATACAGACAACATTACCTTATTAGATCCTACCCCAAAAGGATTACAGAATCGTTTACATTTTCGATCACCTTATGTCTTATCCCATTGTTGTCTGTATTTAAACGTGATTATAAGTAAAAGTAAGATCATGGCGTTTTGTGCAAGGGGCTGTCATGCTGCCATGAAATGCAACTGGTATCTAGGTAATATTATACTGGAAATACTTAAATTAGGCCTCTACCTAAAGAACATCTTCACTGCCAATTTAACTGATAATGACCACGTAGCACATTTGATGAATAGGACAACGGCCCATGAAAATGACCTTATGCACTTTATGGAGCAATAGGTCAAAGACATTTTTACCATCTTTTAAAGGTCTTTAAAAAGAAAATCCCTCCGACTCTGTTATACGGTATAGGGACCGTAAAAGTAGATTACTGGCACTTTATGCATAGGGTCAAGGGAATGACATGGCATTCTGTTTACACATTAAATACCATGGCACCAATTTAGGCACTACGATTTGGAATGGGTTTAATACGCACATTTATATGGGGTTTGGTAGCTATAACTCATTGGGATTATCATATGATACACTCAAATGAGGACACTCTCAGGAAGCTATTAGCTTCAGAATGTTTTACATCTTCAAAAGGGGATGGTACATTAATGACGAATTTTCGTTACGCACTTGATTATTTTAACCTTAAAAAGGAAGACCGACAGAATTTAAGTTATCAGCATAAACATTATTTGGAAATATTTATGAAACATAGCTTAGTGAAACATATAAGACTATGTAGTAAGTGATGTAATTCAGTTCAGGCAGTACCACAACCCTACCTAAACTGGAATTCAGAAGATTAGATTGGATTAAAAAGCTTAGAAAGCGCTTGGTTACTCCAACGGAGTGTCCCCGCGCTAAGACATCCCAGTCTGTGAAAAGGGGCCCTATCGAAAAACACCGAAATTGGCACCAATCCCATGGAGGTGACCGAAAGAACCATGTTTTAAGTTTTCTACTGACCAACACTTCTGAGGGCTGCATCCTCAGCTCCAACGGCGGTTGATTTGAGGCTTTAGCCGCTAAAAAGCTAAAGGATCTGCTTTCTTAACGTGCCTTTTGTATTTTAGGCAGTGTCAGCTCAGCAGTGCCCGCAGATCTAAGATTCCGGGTAGGTCTGGAAGGGGTGAGTAAGGGCCGAAGATAGCTAGGTCCCTTCTCAATCACTTCTGAGGGCTGCATCCTCAGCTCCAACGGCGGTTGATTTGAGGCTTTAGCCGCTAAAAAGCTAAAGGATCTGCTTTCTTAACGTGCCTTTTGTATTTTAGGTAGTGTCAGCTTAGCAGTGCCCGCAGATCTAAGATTCCGGGTAGGTCTGGAAGGGATGAGTAAGGGCCGAAGATAGCTAGGTCCCTTCTCAATCAGAATCCTATGGCAGAAACACAGAGCTTTAAAAATTACTCTGTGCTGCACTGGTAGCCAATTTAGATCCCTCAGGGCTGCTCCCAACGGGGTTTGCCTTGGGGTGTTCAATAGCATCCAGGCAGCAGCATTCTGGACTTTCTGCAGCATTCTCGTATTGCTTTTAATGACCCCTAGGCAGAGAATGTTGCAGTAATCCAATCAAGATGTAATCAGAGCCTGCATAATTGTCTTTTTAGCGTCTAGAGGTAGAAGGTCTAAGATTTTCCTTAGCATCCTTAAAAGGCCAAAGCACGTACCGGCCCACATTTTTTACATTTGGTTTGGGAACTGGAGTCGGCCCTAATTCTTCTGGCCACCAGCTATGCAACCAGATGGTGGGCTGTTGACCAATTACCATGATATTATTTAATTGGAGGCAGCTGTATTTCGTCCAGTTAGCCAAATCACTTAAGCAGGCTTTGAATTTTGGGTGCAGCCTCTACATCCTTCTGTTCTAACGTGATGATCAGCTGAGTGTCATGACACCAGCTTCACCCCAGAGTTCACAGATGTATAGCACTGTGCATGTTAAATTTCTTGCCTCTTACTAGTGTGACAGATGCTTGGTGGCATGTTAAATGGGAGAATAGAATATGCACTTTATGTAATGAAGCTGTACAAACATTAGATCATGTTTTATTTGTGTGTTTTGCCCTTAAAACACCTTGACATAACTTTATAAAACTGCTTTTTACAAAAAATAGAACCAAAACAAAAAAGCAGCAATTAATCGGTTGTATTATCCAGTAAATGAAATAATGTGTTGTAAATTCTTTAAAAATTGTATCTCTTTTTTAAAACATTTATGAAGGCGGCTCCTCCACTAAGGTGGAGGAAGGTCGCCCCACTGCTTTTCGCAGTGGGAAAAAAAAAAATTTATATTTACTCTACGTTATCTCAAAGGCCGTCGTATGCCGCCAGTCCTGGCCAATCCCATGAGTCAATCTCTCAGACCCTCACGTGGAAGGACACTAGGATTGAGTTCCCTCCACCGACCCTGGGCAGGCATGCATACTTGTCATGTATTACAAACAAGAAAGGAAACCCCCCCAAAAAGAACCCACCCCCCGACAACCCCAACCGAGTACCCCCCACCCTCCCCCAACTCCACCTTCCCCTCCCCCGTCCCCATGGTCCATGTCCACCTCCCGCCTGCCAGCCACCCCCACTCCCTCCAACCCTTCTCTATCCGTGAACCCCTATTCTGTATCCGCCAGACGCAGCAATCGGAGATTGCTCTCGACAATGAAAGTTTGTCCATGCCAAGCACCATCCAGAGGCGGTGGAGCCACCCATGATTCGTAGGGACTTGAGTCGAGCGCCAGAGGGCCAATATAGTCTGCATGGCCGAGCCCAGTGCAATGGCTATCAATCGGCCACTGCGGGAACGGAGCAGGTAGGTCAAAGGATTGGGGAGTCCCAGAAGAACATACGAAGGGAAACGGGGTATCTCAGTGTCAAACTGTGAGTCTACGTCGTCCAGAATCTGTTTTCAATACCCCGTGAGCAGCGTGCAGTCCCAGAGCGAATGAACCAACGTGGCCACCTGACCGCAGCCACGCCAACATACAGCGTCCTTGGTGGGATCCATTTCGTGGAGGCGTTCCGGGGTGTAGTACCAATAGGTCGCCACTTTGGTGAAAGTGTCTGTAAGCCCCATATGATACGCTGAATGTCACGCTCTATAGTATATTCCCTCCCATTCTTTGTGTGAAAGTGTCCTCCCCAAGTCCCGCTCCAATCGCACCCTGCCTGCGTTGTAAGTGTAAGCATGTTTGCTCTGGAGCATCTTGTATAGGTCCGATATTAGTTGCTTGTCTGTCCGGCGTGTGATCAACCAACATTCATAGGGCGTTAGATGTCTGTTCCCCGAAGGCCACACCTGGTCGCTAAGAGCCCAGTGCCGCACCTGCAGGTAGCGGTGCCTCTCCGATTCCGGGAACTCAAACTCTTGGCGGAACTGTACAAATGGAATGATCCCCTCTGGGATGTACATATGGTAGAGGAACCGGCAGCCAGAGGGCTTCCATCTAGCAAAGGCCCCTTCGTCCAACCCCGGCTGGAAGTCTGGGTTCCCCACAATGGGGGTGAGGGGGGATGAGAGAGTCGTGAGCTCGTGGCTCACATTCGTGCGATCCCAGATCTCCAGTGGGACTCTCGTAACATAGGAAGCGTACAGGTTAGGCGGTCTGTGTCATCTATGCAGGAAGGGGATCTCCTGCAGGGTTCTACCAGCAATAGCCTGATCTTGGAATAACCAGTGCTTCCAACACTCCCATCTGCTCCATTCCACCAGGAAGCGGAGATGCGCGGGTTGGAATTACGCTGCCAAATCCGGAACCTCGATCCCGCCCTGTTCAGGGGCCAACATCACCAGCCGCAGCTTCAGGCGAGGTTTCCTCCCATTCCATATGAATTGCGACAGCTCAGTTTGTACCTGCTTTATCCAGCCCATTGGGGGGCGGAGAGGGATCCTGCGAAAGAGGTACAAGATCTGGGGGAGGACCGTCATCTTGACCGCCACCACCCTACCCAGCCAAGATAGAGGATAGTGTCTCCATTGCCCCAACTCTCGCCTAATTTTCAGGCGCAATTGGGAGTAGTTGATGGACAATGAAGCCGTCAATGAAGGGGCCAGCTGTATCCCGAGGTATGGCACCGACTCCGCCGCCCACTGAATGGGGAATGACTTTTGCAGGAAGACTCAAGTGGATTTCTCAAGGGATAGATCCAGGGCCACCGATTTGGTCATATTGACCTTAAACCAAGACACTCGACCGAAGCTCGTCAGGTCCTCAAAACGCGCCGGCAAGGACGTCCTTGGCCCAGCAAGCGATATCAAGACGTCATCCGCATACAAAATGATTTTGTGCACATCACCCCCGAATTTGATCCCCTGTACCCTCTAATCTAGTCGAAGAAGTTGCGCCAGGGGCCCCATGTAGAGGGCGAATAACTGAGGGTACAATGGGCACCCCTGTCTTGTACCCCGTTCTATGGCAAAACGGGGGGACGTAATCCCGTTGACCTGGACCGTAGCTGTAGGGAGCTTGTAGCAATTCATCACTCGAGTACGGAATTTAGGACCCATACCCGCTTTCACCAGGACCTTCTCAAGGTAAGGCCAGTGGACCCTGTCGAAAGCCTTCTCGGCATCTATGGTCAACAACATGTATTCCCCCTCCGTGAAAGCGGCCTTTTCCAGGAGATGAAAGGCCCGCTTTGTATTGTCGGAGGTCTGACACTCCGGAATGAACCCGGACTGGTCCGGATCCACCAGGCATCCCATGTATGGGCCCAGTCGGGCGGCCAGGATACCGGTATAGAGCTTGAGGTCCACGTTAAGCAGGGAGATAGGTCGGTATGCCCCACATTTCGTACGGTCTTTACCCGGCTTGGGAATCACTGCGACGGAGGCCTCCAGTAGGTCCCCAGGGATTGCTTCCTGCTCCGAGAAAGAAGTAAAAAGACTGGCCAGCATCGGGGCGATTTGGGCACAAAAGGTCTTGTAAAAACTCCCCGGATAGCCGTCCGGGCCTGGGGCCTTACCTACTTTAAGAGGAGAAATGGCCGAAAGACCTCTTCCAGTCGTATATCTCTCTCCAGGTATTCCACCTGCTCCTGCAAAAGGGCTGGGAGGGGGACAGAGGCCAGAAAATCAGTTTCCTCCCCATCAGCCGGAGGGTCAGCGGCATAAAGGTCTGCATAGAAGGAGCTAAAGGAGCTGGCAATGTCATGATCGTCCGTGACCGTGTGCCGTCCCCTTTAGTCATCTCCTGCACCGTGCGTTGCTGCGTCACCTCCCTCAGTTTGTGCGCCAGCAGGCGCCAACATCTATCTCCCCCAGTGTAGTACGCATGGCGCAGCCGCAGGGCCGCGAATTCCGCCCGGTCTAAGTCTAACACTGCCACCTGCTGTCGCGCCACCTTCAGCTGTCTCCATAATCTCGGTGCTCCCGTTCTCCTGTGTATCTGTTCTAGCTCCCTGGTCTGTTGAGTGAGCTCATCCCTCTTAGCCTGATGCTCTACATTCCCTGCCACTGAGATGGCAATGAACTCCCCCCTAAGAACCGCTTTAAGCGCAGCCCACTGCATGGCAAGCATTGTATCCGCATTGTTGTTATGTGAAATGTAGTCTGCAATCGCGCTCTTAATCCTGGCAACCACCTCCCCCCTGTGTAGCAGTGTCTCCCGCAGTCGCCAAACCCTACATGATCGCTGTGCTGCTGGCATGGAGAGAACCAGTGTCACTGGAGCGTGATCAGAAAGTGAGGCAGTACCTATGTTAACCTTGGAAACAAGTGCCTGAATAGGTGTGGAGGCCAGTAGGTAGTCTAAACGCGCATAGGGCTTATGTGCATTGGAGTAGTACGTATAGTCTCTCTCACCTGGGTGGAATCTGCGCCAGAGGTCATGGAGGCCCAGCTCCGCCAAACGCCCCAGGCCTTCCGACGAAAGGGCCCCCACCTGGGAAGTACGTTGACAGGACCTGTCTAGGCCATTGTCGAAAACGATGTTCAAGTCACCCCCCAGTACTATGTATCGGTCAGCTGCGGTCGTGATCTCTGTGAGCGCCCTGTGGAAGAACTTTTCTTGGCCCTCGTTGGGTCCATATTCAGTGCCTATCGTGAGTGTGGTGTCCCCTATCGAAAAACTGTAAGCCAACAGCCTCCCCTTAATCTCTGCAGTTTTGTGTAGCACCCTGCCCCTAAACCTCTGGGCCACCAGGATCGCCACCCCGGCCGTCTTATTGGGGCTCGAGGAGAAGAATTGAGAGGGAAACTTGCGGGATCGAAGACAGTGACAATCTTTGGGGAGGAGATGTGTCTCCTGAAGGAGGCAAATGTCATCCTGTGATTGCTCCAAGCATAGCAGGACCGCCTTATGCTTAATCAGGTTATTCAGCCCTCGAACATTAAGTGTGAGTATTGTGAGATCCCTAACAGTCATTTAACCAGTGGTACACCAAAGTAGCCCCATCACAGCCCTGGCAAAACAAAGTGTCACATCATGTAGGCACATCCCCAACCCAAGGCCCCTGGAGTAGAACCAAGCACCGACCCAAACTTTCGGTGGACCATGAACCATTCCCCCTCCTACCCAATCCCCAAGAACCCCCAACCCAACAAGCGCACATTGAATCCATCATCTACAGATGATGGGGAAGATGTGGAACAGGGTAGTACACCAAACTTGCAATCGGCCTCTCCCCCGCCAACGGCCAAGCAGTCAAAACGGGAAATCATGGCTCGACACTGAGCTCGACCAGTCAGCCATTGGAAGCCGAGCTGCCATCTGCCGCCACCGCCTCCACCGCGGACCTATGTCCCTCTGCTATTTCCGTCGCTGGAGGTTTCTTCACTCTCCGCCGCCTCCTCTGTTGTCACCATTTTGGCATGGAGTCGTCTGTCTCCGGCACAGACCCCTGTCCTTCATCCTCCTCGGCGGGTGGTTCGATTCCCAGCAAACGGCAGGCCTCCGAGACGGAGAGGAGCTGGTATTGCTTGTTATCCAGTCTGAAGACCAAGCGGAATGGGTGACCCCAACTGTAAGGTATCTTCTGCTGTTGCAAATGGGCCGTGACCGGTTTGAAAAGACGGCGCTTGTGCAACGTGAGGGCTGCCAAGTCCTGCAACAGCAGCGGTGAGTGACCTTGAAATGAGAGAGGATGCATCTGCCTCGCTTTCTGCAATATCTCCTCCTTCGTACGGTAATCTTGGACGCAGACCAGTATGTCCGGCGGTGGAGCCAGCGATGCCCTCAGAGGACCCGCTCGATGCGCCCTGTCAAGGTGTAGTTCTGATTCCAGTGGGCGCCCCAAGACGTGATTGAAAAGCTTCTGCGCAAACTGAAACAGGTCCATGTTGGTCTCTGACAGTGCAACGTTCCGAATGCGGATATTGTGCCTCCTAGTACGGTTCTCCAGATCTTCCATTTGCAGTTGGAGGTCTACTTGCTGATCATGGAGGCGTATGATCTCTTGTTGTAGGGCGGCAAGATCAGTGTCCCAGTTATCGCTCTTGCTCTCCAGATCTGCCACCCGTTTGCTAATCCCGTCCACGTCCCTTCTCACCTCCCTTATCTCTCCAGCAAACTCCGCTTTCAAGGCGTGGATGTCTTCCCTTAGCGTCGTGAAGAGGGATTCAAGGAACACTTTCGTGATCGGCTCCGAGTTAGCCTCTGCCTCCGGACCCATCTGTACCACCGCCGACGCCACTGCGCCTTTTTGCTGGGCTGCTTGTGCTTTCGCGAAGAGCTCCTTCACTGATTTCTCCTTGCGGCCTCTGGTGGTGGACATCGCCCGGCGCTCGCCCCAGTGCCTTCCGCTGGCACTACTTCGCAGCCCGCTGCTCCGTGCCCTTGGTTATGGCCAGGCCCGAGCCGCAATGAGTTAGCGCTCCGCGCCACCTACTCCACCAGCCTGTCCACCGCTTAACGGCCTCAACAGCTCCTCTACCTCTCCGGACCGCGACCCAAGCGACTCCGCAGCTAGTCGCGCGGCTCCACCTCAGCACCAAGCCTCCCCACAGGACGCAGCCAACCGCAGTCCCAGTACGCGCAGCTCCTCATCGCTATTTTTTCCTGTAAGCAAGCAGGCCCCCGCTCGTCGTGAGACTGTCCACTTGGAGTACCTCTTCTCCCCTGTCGCCACTGGTCAGAGCCACCACCTCGTCCGATTGTCCCAGTCGGCCCAGCACTCCCCGGGGAGCAACACACCCACTGTGATATTGTAAGAAAGCCCAACTCCGTCTGTCAGGCCTTCAACCGCACTTGCGTTTCCTGCCATCTTCATAATGGCGCTGTGGCCTTTCCCTGGAGCGGCCCTGTCTCAGCGTTCCGGCTGTCACCACCCGCTCGCCGTCCTCACCTTAACACGGGGGAATCCGCCCCTTGTATGCCCAGTATCAGGGTGTGTGGCCGCTGTACCTTGCCAGGGTAGCACGGGAGGGCCTCAATCCACCAGTCGGGCCCTCGACCGTGTGGGAAGTGCTGCTGCTCCTCATCGCGCCTCCCAAGGTGGCGTTGCGCCTCTCTCCTGTCCAATTCCGCCGCCACTCAGCTCTGGACCCTGCTTGCCCGTACCTGCGCCGGCGCACCCTCGAGTTTCGGAGGCCCAATTCAACCAGCCGTCACCTCCAGGCCCTCCGGATCTCGCTGCTCGACGAATGCTCCGCTAGGCCGCGCTAGACCTTCAGCCGCGGTCCCATGGGGGAGGGGCGCGTCGCCGGCCACAGGCGCTTCCGAGCTCGGCCCTCGCGCTACGAGCCTCCCGTCTGGCCCCCAGGCCAGATCAGCTGTCTCCACAGTCCGGACCGTCCCTCCACCCGAGTCAGCAGGCAAGGAAACAGCCAGAACCGGTGCTAGAAGTCGGCCGTCGGTGGGAGCAGAGAATCCGCATGTCTGCTCACGCCGCCATCTTGGCCTCGCCCCCCATATTGACCCATTTATGGCTATCTGTGCCTTGGGGGATTTACATAGTGCCATTACCTTCCTCATGTAGCTTTCTCCCAGGTTGTACGCTCATATGCTCTTGTGGCGGTTCAGAAGGAGGGACACGGAGACCAGAGTGAGGTAAATGTGGCTTTATTCGAATAAAGGTTTTTTCTTCCTCTGGGTTAGTCTCTCTCGCGCTAGGGCTGCAGGGTCCAAGGTGTCTGTTAGGCTTCGGGATCTTCTAGGACTTGACCGCCTCGGATCTGCCTCTGAGGTTACCCGTTCTTCTTCTCTCGTCGGGTTCCAACACCACATGCGGAAAAGGAAAGAGAGGACTCTTAGCGGTTTTGTTCTTGCTTATAACGATTCCCAGGGGGGAAACCAGGGAAGTGGGGACACCAGTGCTTGGGTGCTTTACAACCTTTCACTGTGTGAAAACGGGTGAAGGATATTACGGTGAGGAAAGGAGGTAAGAGGGAGGGTAGGGGTAAGAAGGTACTGAGTGGTGACGCTATTTACATGTTGCCGCGCTTCCCCAGCCAGCCCGAGACGCGTTGACGCACCTGGGTGAGCCGCACTCCTCTGTGAGTGCGTCTGGGCGATGCTTGATAATGTTGGCCTCCAGGCACTGCTTCTCCCGTCTTCCGCTGCTCCACACACTCCTTGCTCGATCCTTCTCCGTCCTCCACGCTCTCCCCTCGCTCTCCACTCTTCTCCCAGGTATCGGGACACACGGTTTCTTTGTCTTCCGGCCTTTTGTCCAATCCTCGATACCTCTCATCACAGGGGGGCGGGCCTTGATCCTCTAAGCTGTTCATTTGGCACAATAGCGCATCATAGGTGGGTGTGTCTTCTCCGGTGTGATCGACCCTGTTAAAGGAACAAACCTCACTTCGTGTGGGATGTTGATTCCAGCCCGCTTCGGACTCCGTTTCCCAGGCGTCCTGAAGCGGTGAAAGAGAGGAGGAGGAAGGATTGTCAACAGCCCACCAGTCCATATCGGTAGTGTCCCCCGCCTCCCTGCTACAGCTCTGTTCTAGGAATTGCCAGGACACTCTGTCAAAGGCTTTCTCTGCATTTAGCGTGATTGGTACCGCCGGTTTGTAAGATTTGGAGGAGCGTTCGATAACATGGGGAGAGGAGTTGGCCTAACGGCTAAGGCGCTCGACCTCGGACCTGGGGATCTGGGTTCGAGCCTCGGTAACGATGCCAAAATCCTCCAGTGATTCTGGGCAAATCACTTAATCTCCCCATGCCTAAAATGAAAGTGTGTCCTCATGTAACGTAACTGGTGCTATGTAAAGCGCTCTGATACCTGATTCGGTTCGGGTCTAGTTCGCGCTATATAAAACTCTGCAAAAAATAAAATAAAAAAAATGGCAGAGGAGTCTAGTGTTATCATGGGAAATACATGTTTTCAGGAAGCCTACTTGTGTGTTTTTAATCAGCTGTGGGAGCAAGTTGTTTACCCTTGTGGCTAGGATTTTGGCATATCTTGCAGTCTATGTTGATAAGTGAGATGGGTCAGTAGTTTTGGGACCGCTGTGTGTCCTTGCCTTCTTCGGGAATGACTATAATGTTTGCTTCTGTCATGGATTCCATTACTACTCCTTCCTTCTCACAGTGGTTAAAGACTTTTTTCATGATTGCGAGTAGGTTAGTTTGGAACGTCTTATAGAAGGCTGCCGGGTAGCCATCTGGCCCTGGAGCTTTGTTGTCTTTCAGTGATTTGACAGCCAAAGCGATCTCGTTAGCTTTTATTTCTTGTCCTAGCACCCGGGCCTCCTCGTATGATATCTTGGGCAGATTCAGTCTGTCTAGGTAAGCACTGCAGCCCCTCTGGTCTAGAGTTTCATCTCTTTTGTAGAGTTCTTGGTAGAATTCCCTGAACGTGCGAAGGATGTCCTTATGTTGGGTGTGTGTGATGTTGTTTGCATCTGTGATTGATGAGATGGAGTGTTGTCTGTGCTTAAGGTATGATGCTAGGATTTTTTTTTTTTATCCACTGGCCTGCACGCTCGCACAGAATTCTATTGAATTCATACTTTTTTCCTGTGAGTTCTTTTAGAGAATTGGTGTTCGAGGTGTCCCCGATGTGCTTTGTTTCTAGTTGCTTGATGTCTCTTTCCAATTGGTCTAGGTGGGCTTTGGCTTCGCTATCTCGTCTTGCTTTAATTTATATTAGTGTGCCGCTAACTGTTGCCTTGAGCGCGTCCCACAGTGTCTTGGGATCTATGTGTGGCGTGTTGTTGTCTACAATGTAGTCCTTGATGGATTGCTCTATTCTAGTTTTGTCCTCTTGTTTTGCCGTGGCTATGTTATTAAACCGCCATCTGCGGGTGGGGTTTTCGTTGTGGCAACCTGATAGCTATAGGTTGATGCATGAGTGGTCGGAAATTGTTCTTGCTCTGATTTCGGTATGTTCTATTAAGTGTGTGTGTGAGCCTGAGATGAGGATGTAGTCTATTCTGCTGTAGGAGTTGTGAGGGTTGGAGTAGAAGCTGTAGTCCCTGGTGTCGGGATGTTGTAGTCGCCAGGGGTGTTTCAGGTTGAATCTGCTGAATATGTTCTTTAAAGTGTTACGTGAGGCTGGGGGCCTGACCAGGACGTTGACTGTCTGTCTAGGGTGTGATCTAATGCCAGGTTGAAGTCCCCTGTTAGTACTATCATGTTAGTCGGGGAATTTGCCTTCAGTCTCTTCGATATTCACTCCCAGTATACTGTGTCATCTGTATTAGGTGCATATGTGTTAGCTACGATTATGGTTTTGTTGCCTCTCTTCAAATGTGTTATTAGTAGTCTCCCCTCCTCGGCGTGCTGTTCGTTTTCAATGGTTATCTTTGAATTTCTATTTATTAGAGTGATAGCCTGTTCACCAGCGATGAGCAAGAAGAGAGGGGTTATCTGTCCTATCCATCTTGCCCTAAGCTTGTTAGCGTCCTCCCTGGGTAGTTTGGTTTCTTGCAAGAGTAAAACCTCTCCTTTAGTCTTTGCTAGGCAGTCAAGTACCTTTTTTCTCTTAATCGGGTGATTTAGGCCCTTTACGTTGAGCAAAACTATCTTCAGGTCTGCATGCAGGGCTGTGCTGTTGCTATGTGGCGTTGTTGTGTTATTATTATGTGTCATTGTTTACATTGTGTGGACCTTGCTTTCTTTCTCCCTACCTTCCACTAGTTTTTCTTTGTTTTGGGATCTGTGCTGGGTTGGTGGCTGCGGCGCTTGAACTCCTTTGGCATAATGGCGTGTACCAGGGTAGATGGTTGTAGTAGCAATATCGTGTAACACGGTCTACCAAATACTGCAGTGTGGACAATTACGTAGACAAGACAATAAAAATGAACAGGACAGACCAGAAAACACTCCCACCCCTCTCGCCCCCACCCTACCCCCCTCCCTGAGCTAAATCATCGTGCTGTAGACGAGCGACGGCAAGATCCCTCCCGCCCAGCCCCTTCCCCGGGTTATCTTGGCTGGCTATGGTAGATCATCTTTAATTTAGGCTATGCTTCCAACATTTACAGTCACCTTTAACTAGTAAACTGCCCCCATAGTTGTAAATAGAAAGGATATAGCAAAGTCTTATCGCCACTCTTGAGTGTTTCCTCTCCGCTGAAGAATGGGTCTGGGCACTTCTTCTATTGGGATCGCAGGTCTGATCACCATATCCAAGTCTTAGTGTCTTTGTGGATTTCATATATAGCAATTTCTGCTTTGGCGTGTTCATGAGGTAGACTTTGTTATCTTGAGGTATATAAGTTGTTCATTGACCTTACTTCATTCCGAGCTCATGTTTCCAACCATGGCTCCTATTGGTTACTCCCTAGTGACCGTTGCTTCGCACCTTGTCGTTCCTGCTTATTCCATCGTTTGGTCTGGTGAAGCGCTCCTCTTGCTCGATGACGCCAATGTGGTCTCCATTTCCTGTAGGACTAGTCCTAGCAGGGATCTTGATAGTTCCATTGGATCTTCAAATGTGTGCAACCTCCCTTTGTTGCTTATCCTAAATTTAGTGTGGCCAACGAAGGAGAACAAGATGTTTTCTTTCTTTAATTTGTCTCTCTGGTCTAGAAGACCCCTTCTTATGTCCACTGTAGCCTTCGAGTAATCCTGTGTGAGGATTATTTTGTGGCCGTTCCATTGTAGGTTTGGGATTTTCCTTGCTACTCCAAAAATGGTGCCCATGTGGTGTGAACGTAATGGTTTGCAAATTATAGGTCTCGGGACTGACCTGTTTGTTAGTTTGAAGGCCGGCACTCTGTAAGCTCTGTCTAGCTTGAAGGGGTTCTCGAATTTGAGATTCGTGAGCTTGGGTATAAGGTCCTGTATGAGTGACACGCACAAGCCCGCATTTTTCCTCCTCTCCTTCTGGTACTCCTAGTATCCTTCCTTATGTTTCCTTTTCTGCTGCGGTCCTCAAACTCCACTGCTTGTTTTTGTAGGGCTGAGGTCGCCTTAGCTCGAGTGCCAATCGCTTTGTTTGTGTGAAGGCCCCCGTCTTATATATCACTCACCCGCTGTTCCACCACTGATAATCTGTTATTTGCTGCATAAATGTCTGCTCTCACTGCGGCCAATTCAAGTTGGATTGCGTCTGTGGTTAGCTTGGTTGTTCTGGCTAGGTCGTGGACTTCAGCCAGTTTTTTGAGTATACTGTCTAGTGTGCTGTTTATGTCTGGTTTGTGTTTGATGGGGGACTCAGCATGTCCTTCTGGTTTGGTTTTTTTCGGTGGTTGAGAGATTTTCCCCTCATCGCGGTCATGATAGCTAGCCCTCTCTTTGCCTGGAGAAGCTCAAATCTCCTGCTCCTGCTCTGTTGATCTGGCTGGTTTGCATGCTCCTGCTGAGGCTCAGTTTGTGGTTCATCGCAGTTGTTCTTATGGAGCCTGTTTTTGATTTTTTGTTTCAAGATCCTCCTATTGGTTCTTTGTGCTAGTTTTGGCCCCCAGTGGCAGTAACTTTTTTGTGTGGCGGGTCTTTGCCGTGTTCTCTGCTGTGACTGTTTTTTCTTTAACTGGATAGTCCACACACATTGGTAGGTTTGCTGGAGTGCTGGTGCCGATTTGCCCGTCAGGTTCGTGGTTGTGTTGTTCTTCTTCCCCTGTGGTTCGCTGTCCCTCTGGGCTTAGTGTGGTTTTCCCATAGCTGCCCCCCATTGTTTCTCACCCTTGCAGGCTCCCCGTGTGGTGGGCTTTATCCCCTTTGGTCAACTTTGGTCACCTTTGGTTGGATTTCTGTCCGTTATTACCTGGCTTCGCGAGTGTGTGCTCGTGTTGCCCCCTCTAATTGTCGCTCGAGTGCACGACGGAAATTGGTACTGCTAGCGTTGTGTCCGTCAGGGTGTCTCTCACAAGATGGCGACCCCGTGTATTTCTTTCAGTTTCGCTTTTGCTCGGCTTTTACTGGGATTGCTCGGGCTCTATCACCTTTGGTCAGCTTTGGTCACCTTTGGTCGATTTCGGGTTTGGGTTGAAACTGATGTTTTACCTCTTTCAGTGTATTCCACACAGTAGTAGGAATCCTTATTCTTGTTTTTTTTCCCCCTGCTTGGTATATTCCACTCGATAACGCCTGCGATGATACCGGGTGTCGAGGTATCGCTTGGATTTCTAGCCATTATTACCTGGCTTTGTGAGTGTGCGCTCGTGTTGCCCCCTCTATTTGTCGCTCGAGTGCGCTTCAGAAATTGTTATCGCTAGCGTTGTGTCTGCCAGGGTGTGTCTCACAAGATGGCGGCCCCCTGTATTTCTTTCGGTTTCGAGTTTACAGTTAGGCGCCCTCCTCAGATCGTATTTTCCGTCTCTTGCCCTGCTACTTCTTTCCTACTGGCTCTCCCCGCTAACTTGTTAGTGAGTACCGCTTGCATGGTCAGTCTGTCTCTTTACTTTGTCCTCCTGTTTGTTTCAGTTTATCTAGGCGCCGCGCCCCTCTGTAGTGCCTTCGGTTTCGTTTTTGGTCGGTACTTTGGTGGGGGGGTACTAAGGCTCTTCGTGGCCTGGCGGTGGTGGGGGATGCCTCGCGGGGTGGGGGTGCCATGCACTGACCTAGCAGTGGTTCTCAGTTCCTTTGCTTGCTGTTTTGCTGTGTCGTCCTTTGTGTGGGTCCCTCAACTAGCAGGTGGCATTTTGGGTATCGCCGTTTCTCCTGGGCGACCACCTCTAGTACTTCGCTTTAAAGTCTCTTTTTGCTCTTTATGACTGTTGTGGGTTAGGTCCTTCTGATCGCTGGGTGTTCCGATTGCTTCTGTGCTAGTTGCATCTTCATTTAGCTCGCTGGTATCACGCTTTCGTCTCGCTTTTTATCCCGGGGTGTAGCGGAGCTCTGGACTCAGGCAACTCTCCTCATTGCACTCCAAGCCACGCCCCCCTATTATATATTTTGAAACTGAAATCTTTTCAAAATTAAAATAAAGTAACTTATGTAGTCTTTCAATAAATGCAAAGTCTTTCTTTTTTTTAAAATCATTTTATGGATCTGTCACATATCCCCGGACAAAAAAAGGGTTTGCTGGTTACATTGCACACATTCAATACTAAAAAAAAACATTTAATTTAAACATATGCTATTGCAATATTTCATAGTGTATCACTGCCTGTGTGTGGGTATGTGAGTGGCTGTGTGACTGTCTGTGTGGGTGTATGATTAGCTATATGAGTTTGTGAGTAGCTATATGGGTATGTGAGTAGGTGTGTAAGTGACTGTGTGGGTGTGAGTGGTTTTGTGGGTCTCTGAGTGTGTGCATGAGTTCCTGTATGGGTGTGGGAGTAGCTGTGTGGGTCTGTGAGTGGTTGTGTGAGTGGTTTTGTGGGTTTGTGAGTGGGTGTGTGAGTGTCTGTATCGGTGTATGAATTGCGTAGATGTGTAAGTGGGTATGTTGGTGTGTGAGTAGATGTGCGAGTGTGTGTGTGGGTGTATGTGTTTTTTTAATTGGGGTGTGGATCCACAGATTCCACCGAATCTGTGGATCCTCCTGCACTAAAAAAATATTTGGGACAATGTCTTGCCCATAAGGGGTCTCTCACAGACCCCTTATTCTGCCACATGGGGTAAGGGTGCCTCTACCCGGGCCCATTCAATCAAATGTATATTTAATTTTCTCCCTTGAGAACCATGATCTCAGATTGCTGCCAGCCAATCGCAGCATTGTCGTTGGGTTCATGGATCCACAAATCAACCCGGATCTACGGTTTATCCATGTTGCTAGATATACATAAATCTTTTTACTTTAGTAACTCCAAACCTACTAAACAGATTTATACCATGTTACAAAAAAAGTCCTCTTTCTGGACCAAGATCTAGCTTTCTGCCAAATTTGGTGTATGAATGACCTACTGATATTTCAGATGTAGACTCTTTTATGTCCTTTACAAAACATCTGAAAACCGGGCTTTTTAAATTTTGGCACCCCCTTTTTGGCAGCTTCGCTTCTGTTGGCTTCTTTGTTCCACAATGGTGCCCTGACACCTATAGGTTTTATTGTGCACTATAAATTCTAACCTATCCAAATTTCATTCAGCGGTTCAGGCAGTTGTCGTGTCTAAAATCACATTGGGAAATAGCATGGGACAAACGTGTTTTGAGACTCCCCCTTTCTCATGACCCCGCTTGATGGATCACCCTGAAACTTTTCAGACTGTAGCTGAAGTGATTGGCACACTTAGGGCCAGATGTGGGTCACCAAATACCAGTCGGTAACGGCCGATTTTGGCCGTTACCGACCGGTATTTGGTGATTGAGATGTAAGGGGCCTTAAATTTACCGATTCGGTATATTTACAGAATCGGTATTTACCGATTCGGTAATTCACATTGATTCCTGTGCGCCTCAAGGCCCATAGGAATCAATGGCAATTACAGAATCGGTAAATACCGATTCATTAATTACCGAATCATACCGATTCAGTAATTAATTCGGTAAAATTACCTACATCCCGATTGCCAGTTTTTAAATACCGAATCGGTATGATTCGGTATTTAAGAATCGGTAATCTGGGATTACCTACATCGGGCCCTAAGTTTGAAATAGTGTGACGATTCGTCAAAAAGCGCCAAAGTTATTAGCAATACTAGGTTCTAACTAAAACTACCTACCGGTAACCTATATTTACTCCCTTTATACTTGTAGCTGAAAGGACCAGGCGCAGACTCCAGTGCAGCGCTTGCATTATTTATTATACGCAACGGATTACTCCACCGTGACTCGGTTCTTCTGATGAGTTCGGCCATGTTCACACATCTGCAGCTCCATTTTGGATGCTTTTATAAATTGCTCATGTAACTTTAAGACATTGGAAAAAATATTACTTATGGTTGTTAGTTGCGCCGATTGTGCTATTTCATTTAATTGTAAGCACAGTTCCTCTAAAAAAAGAAATTGATTATGCCATATATTAGCAGAAAAAAATTAACAATTCACAATAGTGAAAATAATACTAAATAGTGGGCATCTCATACCGACTAAATTAACAATAGAAAGTAATTAATCAGAATTGACAGTTCAGCAAAATTTATCAACGCTAAAATAAGCATATTCACTCCAACTCTTATGCTTATTAGGTACATCTCAGTCATGACCACACATTAAAACTGTCATAGTGTATACTGTTCTTCCACCAGTTTATCCCAATTGGGCCTATTTAAAAACCTCAATAAAGGGATAAGTTATTAAGGGCCAGATGTAGGTATCGAAATACCGGTCGGTAACGGCCGAAAATACCGATTTTCGGCCGTTTCCGACCGGTATTTGGATATTGAGATGTAAGGGTCAAAAAATCGTCCGATTCGGTAAATTTACCGAATCCGTAAATTTACCGATTCTGTACAGTTACAGAATCGGTAAATTTTCCGATTCTGTACATTTTACGAATCAGTAAAGTTACAGAATTGGTAAATGTTCCGATTCAGTAAATTTTCTGATTCTGTAAATTTTCCAAATCGGTATATTTACCGAATCGGTAAATTTACCGAATCGGAAAATAAGAAATGGTAAAATTGTTTTTTTGAGATGTAGGTGACCTCTAAAATACCGAATTTACATGAAATTCGGTAAGAGTGAAAGCAGGTGGTAACCAGGTGCAGGCTATAAAAAAAGGCCCAAAATGCAGCAGTGTGACCAGAATGGCCGCATTCTACGTGATTGCGAGGCGGCTACGGCTACAGGCAGAAGGAGAGAGTGTCTGGGAGAAGGGAGGAGCAGGTCTACAGGCAGAGAATCACCCTATTCCAAATGACTGAGCCAGAGATCCTACAAAGGTACAGGCTACACCCCCAAACCATCCTGGAGTTGATCAGGGACCTGCACCCATTTGGTGGTTGCTGTGCTGTATGACATAGTCTTTTATTTACTGACTACATGTCCCATAATGCATTGCTCCTGTATAGTGCTAGCTGTACTGGACTGGGGTTCCCTTAGCCACATAGGGTAAAGGGAAGGATGATGGGGTGGGGGGATTGCTGTGCATGCGTCTTACCTTTTCTGCTGGCAGCTCTGGCTGAGCTGTCTACTTCTCCCAGTCCGCAGACGCTTTCAGGTTCGATGGTGGACACCACCAGCTCCTCCAGGTCAGTAAGGGGGGGGGGTGCTGTGTTCTTCCCTCCGCCAGTTTTGCTTGCCTGCTTGTGGTGTTCAGCAATTTTTTTTTTATCAGGCTCCTGAGGTCGTACCACCTCTTTTTAAGGTTCTCTGTAGGAGTCACTTCAACTGCATTCACCTTTTCTGGAATGTCCAGCCACATTTTCCTTTTGGCAGATTCAGCCACAGTGAGGGACTGCCTGCCAAACAATTTTTGGTGCACCTTCACCACCTCCTCCACAAGGACCTGCAGCTCCATGCTGCTGAATTTCAGTTTCCTCTTCCTCTCTGGCTGATCTTTGTCTGTGCTGCTTGCCATTTTTCCAATTTAAAAGTGCACAAAACTTTTTCTGTTGCTCAGGGACTCAGCTCAGCTCCAACTGCCTCTCCAGAAGCTTCTAATTAGTTGCAGCTGTCTGTGTAGCCACTTCCTGGTAGGGAGGGGGAGGGTGGTAGCACCTGATTGGCTGCCTGATTCAGTTTCACTTTTATTTGCTTTCCGATTCGGTATTTCCCGAATCGGTATTTCCCGAATCGGTATTTCCAATGCATTCCTATGGACCAAAAGGCCCATAGAAATGCATTGGAAATGCCGAATCAGTAAATACCGATTCGGTAAATGCCGATTCCGAATTTTACTGATTCTGTAAAAAATACAGATTTTTTTACCTACATTGCATTTACAGACTCATTAATACCGAATCGGTAAAATTCGGTATTTATGAGTCGGTAAATTGCAATTACCTACATCGAGCCCTAAGTAACTACTATGGTTCCAAAGTCAACATTGAAGGAAAAAGAAAGAAGAAGAAACAGAGCTGTAAAATATTGAATTGGGGAAGACTGGGATTATAGCAGCATGTTTAAAAATGTTTTAATGGAAATAATAAAATGGAATTGTAAAATGTTTAAAGGAAATCGAAAGCAAAACAGCTTTCATTTTTAAATTAAGTATTACTTAGGTAAGTAATTGGGTATGGCAGGTTAAGTATGGTTAGTAGCCATTGTAGCTGTGATAAGTATTTATGATAGGTTAATAGATTAGCTATGGCATGGTATATACATGTCAGGTATATACAGGACTAATGTGGAGTGGTTAAAAGTTATGAAATAGTATTGATAATGTTATCCCAATAATATTGTACTGTATGTAGGTCCAATAGCCAAACAAATCACCGAACAGAAGCTAAAATGTTTATTCACCCAACTCCTTTATTATTGCCATTATTGGACATAATAAAACACTGCAGTGTTTATTAAAAAAATAAGCTATAAAAAGACCATGCCTCTTTTGTTTTGTGTTCTATTTTCAAAGCATTGTTCTTTAAACAAAAGTCAACTGATTCATCTTTATGAAAGTCTACGTGGGTTTTGCTGAACTAAAAAGCTGTATATCCAACAGCATGTTATCATGTAATGTTGTGTATTTGTAAAGAGCACCCATGAGGATATCCTGCCACTGAGCAGATGCTTGTGTCTAGTGCAGTCAAGGGTAGGTTGGTTAATTGAAAAGCCAGGTCTTCAGCTTCTTCCAAATTCAAGATAGGAGGAAGCTCTGATGTGGAGTGTGAGGTCATTCCATGCTTTAGGAGCAATGTAAGAGAATGCCCAACGTCCTAAAGTAGTTTTGTGTATGTGTGACATGTATATGAGTAGGAGTCCTGTGCTGTGGAGATGTCTGGGTAATTGGTAGATGGATGTGTGAATGTTCAATTGTGTAGTGCCATGAAGGTGTGTGTGAAGAGTTCGGAATGAGTGTTGTTAAAATCAAGATTGCGATGTAAACATTATCGGCGCCATCTTGTCCCCTTTTAGCTCAAACATGCGCGTAAATAGCAGCCATTTTGAACACCATGGCCTCTCTGCCCACTACCGATAGCTCGCGCATCTCTCTCTCTCTCTCTCTCTGACCCCGCCAGCATCCCCCGCGCGGTGACAGCCCACGTTCTCACATGCTTGGGCCATAAACCACCCCTTCAGCGCGGCCTTGCCTCGGAGCCACATTCCGCACCCGACTAACACCTCCCACCGTCCCTTTAATGATCACGCATCCTTTGATGAACCCCCTTCCTCTGTGCCCGATTGTCCCGCCCGATCCCAGGCCATCACCTAGCCCCGCGGATACAGTTTATTGCCCCTTACAGTAGGAAGCTGTCCTTCTTCGAAGAATCTATGAATGATAAAGGCACCCACCCCATGAGATCCGATCAGCCGCGCACATTCCGGGAGCCGGAGGGATATCCAGCTGCGTGATAGTCATCACCTACTGAGATCAGGGTGGGACTTTTATTGTACACATGTGTGGGAACGGGTTTGGAGCGGAGATTCCGAGGATGCCTTTCCGTACATCAAAGCATTAACAAGAATGTGTTTTATGTAGTAAAGCAATAAACCTGTGTATAAGAGGCCAGGCCCCAAGGATGCGTTTAGAGCACCTCGAGAAGATACCCTGTTGTCTATTTGACGTGTTCTGCTCCGTCGGAATAAACTCCTGTTTCCTGCCTTCTGTCTCCAGCGCCTGCCTCTTTGTTTGGTAATCTCGAATGGTATGAGAGGCGGCTAACGCCGGGCAAATACTGAAAGGTTCTTGATCGAATACGGCCCTACCTTTCAACAATTGGCGTCCCAAACGTGGGGCCCATCAGCGACGCGTGGATCCAGTGGGAGAGGTCCCAACGACAGAGTGAACGACTGCAACGATCGGGAAGAGCTCCTGCCCGATAGACCCTCGTCTGGCAGCCGATCATCCGAACTTCACCGGTTCCGAGCAGACCTCTCTCGAGTGATCTACGGTCCTGACTGGGAACCATCAGGAGTGCCACAGCAATTACGGAGAACGGAGGACGATCAGGCGCTGGAAGCGGAAGACGAGAAACTGTCCATGCGGTCCGGGTAAGGTCGTGTAACACGACGAATTGCGAATTGATTGTTTGATTGTTTGAAAATACTAGTATTACTCATTTGATTGTTTCTGAGAGATTCTCTATTTGCAAACAAGCACGGAGTCGCCATACTCTGTTTAGTCTTTGCAGATAGTGAAGGGTAGGTAACGCAGGCCTTTGCCCCCGTTGTAACCCGTCGTGCCTACTTCCCTCTCCATTTGATTGATTGTTATCCAAGCATTTACTGTTTTGGAATTGGTTCTTTTTGCATCATTCTCTATTTACAAAAAAGCACAGAGTCGCAATACTCTGTTTAGTCCTTGTGAATAGTGAAGGATAGGTAACGCAGGCTTTTGCCCCCGTTGTAATCCGTCGTGCCTATTTTTATCCCTCATTTGATTGATTGTTTATCCGAACATTGATCGTTCGGAATTGGTTCTCTTTGGGTTATTCTCTATTCACAAATAAGCACAGGGTTGCAATACTCTGTTTAGTCTTTGCGGATAGTGAAGGATAGGTAGTGCAGACTTTTGTCCCCTTTGTAACCCGTCATGCCTGTCTTCGCCCCGTTTGTTGGTAGTTGGTTCAGCCTGGACCGCTTATTAGAGGTGAACCATCCGGCTCCACTGGAGGGCACCCCTAATAAGGACATGTTTACTAAATATGGACTAGTCACCGTGGCTTATAGCAAGCTGTGGCATAAATACACGAGAAAGGATCAGGGAAGTCAGTGGCCACTGATAGGGTCCTTCGATAACGACAAAATAAACGCGCTGGAAACAGCCCTTTATAACAATAAGACAACACACACTATGCTCGATAGCTTCGGCATGTGGCGCAAAGAAACAGAACAACGAAAAAAAAGAAATGAGGTCAGGTTAGAAAAGGAATTACGCAAGGCAGCTCACCTGGCCGCTAACAAATTAAAGGAAGAAATGAAAGAAAGAGAGGAAACCAAGCTAAAACAAGATTCCGAATCATCAGGCCAGTGTCCCGTCAGGACACCCTCTACACTTTACCCCGAGCTACCTTCGAAACAGCGAACGAACGATGATTTACTACTAGGTCCCCCGATCATCTACATGCCCCCTCCATACGCCCCTTCCCAACCCTTAGCACAGCACCCGCAACCCCCAACGACAGGCGAGAGTAGTGCCGGAGCCTCGGTCCTCATGGCCTCTGCGCCGACCGAATCCCTTGCATTCAGCGCAGCACAGGCAGCAACTTCAGGTGATCCCGAAGCGGGGAGGAAAGACCCCGCGAGATCGAATAGATTAAGCAAGGACGAACGAGCTTGGATCGATAAGATCGTAAAGACACTGGTGGTGCGAAAGGAGAATGAGGATTATATAACGGATATGTACCATACATATGCCAATAGCCACAGGCGACACATTGTCGTACGCTTTTGTTACCATACCCTTAATGCCTACGAAGACCGCTACCAAGGAAAAGGCCCTGAAAACCTAACGACTCTGCATAGGAAAATTGATATCGGAGATGGGGACAAGTGTGATGTGACGAACCTCTTCACGCGTACGCTTGAAGTTTTTCGCCACCTCTCGGAACTGAAACCAGAAACTAACACCACGACTCCTGCAGTGACTGAAGCCAGAGTAGAAAAAATTGACACCATGATGCCCATAAAGGAGGCCGCCCCCTATTGGGTTCCCCCACGAGGACTGGGAACACACGACGATATTAATCACCAAGATGCGAGAGGGAGGGTAGTTTACAACTGGGTTTACCAACCATGGGATCGGCAAGACATCCTGACCTTCCGAAAGTCCTTGCCTGATCTACGAAAGAACCCCACAGCCTTCTATACAGAATTAGCCACCGCTCTGGGTTCAACGATTATGACCCTAGCGGATATCGATTTGTTTTTCGGGTTATGTCTGCCAGCTGATGTGTGGAAGCAAATCCGGAAAGTCGACCACCTTGAGCTGTTCGGACATACCTGGGTACAACTCGATGATGTAGATAAACAGCGAGAGCAGGACAGAAACCTTTGAAAGCCATTCTAGACCTACCAGATAAGATCGTGCAGAAACTAAAAACCTTAGTCCCAGAAAGGAAAGTGGACTGGTCAGTAGTAACGGCCTGTCGCCAGAAACCCCAGGAAGACGTATCAGAATACTTCTCCCGGTTTGAAACGGTGTTCTCCGATTACAGCGGCCAGGACATGACCACTGCAACCGGACATCACTTGTTTGTCCAGAACTATGTGAAAGGCCTGACACCAGAAGTCTCGCAGAAACTACAGACTAGTGAGAGTAGTCGGGCGGCCTCCAAGCCCGCAGCTATCCTTCAGATGGCTCAATACTATGAGCGACAAAAGAACGAGAGCGATCAAGCGACTGAGAAAAAGAAAAAGGATTTGAAAGAGAGGGTAATGATTGCTCAGTTGCAAGGGGTGACTATAGGAAGGGAACAGTATAGAGGGAACTACCAGTCGAATGCTTCTAGAAATCAACCCCCTAGAGACCGCACACCCGCACCTGGCGCTCCACGAACAGACCTCGATGAGAATCAGTGTGCGTTTTGCAAAGGATATGGCCATTGGAAATCTCAATGTCCAGTTCTGCTAGAAGCACTCAGAAATAAAGACACGAGAGACGTAGCGGGCGGGCCGAGAAATAGAGGACAGGGACTGGGGCACCCAAACGACACCAACAATGACAGGCCTGGTAGACTGAACACATTTGACCGTCCCCGACAGAATCAGTGCCAACAGTCTGACTGCGACAATGCCCACGACTTTGCATAGGACTGCCAAGGGCAAGGAAGGGATCCAGTCGAGCTCTATGTTGACCAGCAAGGCCCTTATGTCATCGCTAAGGTCCTAGGTACGAAGTCTCCATTTCTGGTAGATACTGGTGCAACACGTAGTGCGTTGTCTAAGCGATTGATTCCCAGGGCACCCTTGTCTGGCTCACATGTGACATCAATTTGATGGAACGCCCTCCACTAATCCCTTGTCCACACCAATCTCTTTTAATTTGGACAATAACACCACTGACACGACGTTTTTGCTCTCCTCCAACACCCCCGACGCCATTATGGGACTTGACTTATTGAAACACTTTCGAGCTAATATTAGGTGTTCACAAGACGGAGTTTGAGTCATTCTGTACGACAACCCAACACTGCTCAGATCTTGCCGCACACAACGCATGTTCTCTATCACTGACACTGATTTGTCCTTGCTCGACACCCTACCTCTGTACCTATGGGCAAAGACTGACTCGGACGTAGGACGCATGATGATAGACCCTGTACACATAACTGTTCGACAGGACGCAGTACTCCCCAAACTCCCGCAGTATCGGATATCGCCCGAAGGCGAGAAGGCGTTGGTAAAAATCATCCAGTCCCTGGTAGATGCAGGAGTGGTAGAAGAAGTAGTTAGCAATGTTTGCAACAGTCCTATCCTACCCATTGTGAAGAAGCAGGGTGAGGGAGATGAAAAAGCGTACCGCTTCATCATCGACCTACGAGAAGTCAACAAAGTGGTTGTACCCCAGTACCCTGTAGTCTCAGACATCACCACCATTCTGACCCTGATTCCTTCCACTGCCACCACCTTCACGGTAATCGACCTCAAGAACGCATTCTTCTCCATCCCCATTCACGCGGACAGCCGCTACCTTTTCGGCTTCACTTTAAAATCCCGCTCATACAGATTTTGCAGAGCACCCCAGGGCTACACTGAAAGTCCCAGCATCTACAGCAGGCCCTCAAGAGACAGCTGGACGCAGTCCAATTGCCGGATGGAGTGGTGTTGATACAGTACGTCGATGATATCCTTTTGGCGGCCGACACCACTCCACTTGCAGTCACAGCCACCATCCAACTCCTGCACTTCCTCGCGGAAAATGGCCACAAGGTCTCCAAGAAGAAGTTGCAATTCTGCCAACCTCAAGTCACTTACCTAGGCCACCTCTTGTCCAAAGACGGGAGAAAGCTCACACCCGATTGAATACAGGCTATTCTAGAGACCCCTATCCCTAAAACCCCAAAGCAAGTCCGCTCTTTGGTGGGCCTCACCTCCTTCTGCCGACAATGGTTGCCAAATTTCAGCCTCATTGTGAAACCACTACTTTCCCTACTGGCTAAAGATGTCCCCATTCCGCTCCCGTGGACCCCTGAATGTCAATCCTCCTTCAAGGAACTGCGAGACGCCCTTTGTTCAGCGCCCGTCCTAGGAACCCCTGATTATACAAAGCCCTTCTCTCTCTACACTCACGAAAGGGAGGGATGTGCTTTGTCTGTCCTGACTCAGTCCATTGGCCCCAAACAACGACCATGTGCCTATTTCTCTGCCACTCTTGACCCTGTAGCAAGAGCTTTGCCTGCCTGCCTTCGAGCAGTAACCGCTGCTGCTGTCTCTATCCGACAAAGTGAGAGAATCGTACTCTCGAATTCCCTCACGGTACTAGTGCCTCATGCTGTTGACACCCTCCTAAACCAGACAAAGACACAACACCTGACCAGTGCGCGACTGACTGGGTACGAACTGACACTGCTCGTACCTCACATCACGCTGAAACGATGCACCACGCTGAACCCACCCACCTTGCTGCCTCTGCCTGAAAACGATCCCGATGTGCCCCCAATACATGACTGTGTGACCCTCACGGACGAACAGACTAGGAGTAGAGTTGACCTCCGAGACACTGCCTTCCCAAACCCTGACGGAGAGCTATGGGTGGACGGCTCTTGCATTAAACTCCCCGACGGCACCACCTCAGCTGCCTATGCAGTTACCACAGCCCGAACTGTAGTTGAAACCGCCCGCATCACGCAACGATCCGCCCAGGCGGCAGAACTGATTGCCCTCACACGAGCATGTATCCTAGCACAGGGGACGACAGCAAACATTTACACGGACAGCCAGTATGCCTTCGGGGTGGTTCATCATTTTGGGCTCTTATGGAAGGAGAGGGGATTTCTGACATCTCATGGTACACCCATCCTGCACGGAGATCTAGTCTCCGCTCTGACTGAAGCGGTTCTCCTCCCCAAACAGCTTGCCGTAATCAAATGCCAAGCACACAAAAAGGTGACAGACATCATTGGGCAGGGAAATGCACTGGCCGACAACACTGCCCGAACCACAGCTGAGAACAGGACGACGACTCGCATGTACGTGACTAGGTCACAAACAGAAAAATGGACGGACGCTAGGGAAACTATTAGGGACATCCAAATGGCCAGCTCACCACAAGAATTGACTGAATGGGCACGGGTGGGATTAAAAGATGATGAAGGCTGCTGGCGGACAAAAGACACGAACAAATGGTTGCTACCCAACTCGTACCTGATCCCCATACTGACGATGGCCCATTCCCCTGCACACATAGGATCTGCCCCTATGGCCGAACTTGTCTCCCGAGTTTGGCATAACGACAGAATTACAGACTCGGCCAAACGATTAGTCCAACAATGTCTAGTCTGCCTGCAACACAACCCTGGGAAAGGAACTGTCGTACCCCGGGGAGGGTTTGGGGTCCCCAACCATCCATTTGAAGTCCTACAGATGGACTATATCCAGTTAGAGAGATGTCAAGGACTGAAGTATGTACTTGTTGTTGTGTGCGCTTTTAGCAAATGGGTGGAAGCCTACCCAACGCGTGACAACACTGCTATTGCCACTGCAAAAGTACTACTGAAAGAGTTCTTCCCTCGCTACGGCCTTTGCCGTATTTTATGGAGTGACAATGGCCCCCATTTTGTAGCCGAGGTTATCCAGCTCATCCTGAAAGGACTGGGGGTACGACAGAAATTCCACGCAGTTTTCCACCCCCAATCTGCTGGACTGGTCGAGCGGCACAATGCCACATTGAAACTAAAACTGGCGAAAATAGTGGCTACCACAGGACTAAAATGGCCAGACGCTCTTCCCCTAGCATTGCTGTCAATGTGTTCCACCCCCACCAAACACCACTTGACCCCTTACGAGGTCGTTTTCGGCCGACCCATGAGTATCTGGTCCGCACCCAAACCAACATCTATTCATGATGTCCCGGACGTCCTAATGTCTGACTACCTGTATAACCTAACTAAAACACTGTCTGTTATTCATCATCAGGTGCTGCAGGCCATCCCCGATGCTTCCAGGGGCCCCGGACATGCCATCCGGCCTGGAGATTTCATCCTGATTCGGAACTTCCAGCGGGAGAAGAGTCTGGAACCTCGCTGGACGGGCCCCTGGCAAGTCTTGATCACCACCCGAACAGCTCTTCGAGTGGAGGGGAAGCGAAATTGGCTGCATGCACATCATTGCAAGAAAATCTCTCCGACCCTGACGTCGACCGAAGACGTGACCACCCAAGAAGAGCTCCTGAACAAAGACCGACCATCCCTGAGCTGCTACCCTGAGACAGAGACACTCGAATTGGTGAAATTCCCTGATCCCACTGTGCCATCCAGAGAAGGGTATAACCTGCGACGAAAGGAGGGAGCTTCGGCTAAGTAGACCACTGACTAAGTTATCATTCTCAGAGCGGCGGCCTAATTTCTAATTTCTAATTTAAAACATTTATAAAGCGCAGCGTGCACCATACGGTTTCTTGGCGCTAGTGGATAGTTCGACACCTGAGGAAAATAACACCTGTCGTGGGCAAAAGGGGAATTAAACAGGGAAGGCTTGTTTGAAAAGAAAGGTTTTTAAATCTTTGCGAAAAGAAAGATAATGGGTTGCAGAGCGAAGATGATCAGGGAGGGAGTTCCAGAAAGTGGGGGCAAGGGTGGCGAAATTGGTTCCGCCCCACTTTTTGCGTTTGAAACGTGGGGTTTGGAGGAGGGATTTGGAGGAAGAACGAAGCTCTCTGGTGGGGACGTATTCATTTAATAACGAGGCAATGAAGGCAGGGGCAGTGCCTTGTCGGGCCTGAAAGACCATACAACCGGTCTTAAACAGGGAACGTTCCTTAACAGGGAGCCAGTGGAGCTCTTTGAGAAGGGGTGTGGAGTGGTGGTACCATGGGAGACCATAAACCAGGCGGGCCGCCTGGTTCTGAACCAACTGGAGTCTCCGCAGGCTATATGCTGGAATGCCGTTGTAGATGGCATTGGCATAATCTAGCCTCGAGATCACCAGTGCGGCCATGATCAACTTAAGTGCCTGTGGGGAAAAAAAACGGGAAACAGAGCGGATAGTGCGGAGAGTGAGAAAACAGGAGGAGACAACAGTGCTGATTTGTGAGTGGAGGGTGAGCTGGTTGTTGATTTTGACCCCCAGTGTTTTAACTGTAGTTGAGGGAGTGGGGGAGGGACCAAGAGAGGGGGGCCAGAAACGGGAATTCCAGGGACTGGACGAACCACCGGTGAGAACCAGCTCGGTTTTATCCGGGTTCAATTTCAGATGGTTGTGGTTCATCCAGTCCCTGATGAAAGTCATGGTTGACTGAAAGTTAGAAACAGAAAGAGGGGAAGTGGACAGATCGAAGATGAGCTGGAGGTCATCAGCGTAGTTGTACACGGTAACCTCCAGCTGCTGAAGAGCAAAGATGAGGGGAGAGATGTAGAGGTTAAACAACAAAGGAGAAAGAGAAGATCCCTGGGGAACACCACAAGTGACAGGGAGTGGAGTGGTCGTGAAGTCTCCTAGCCGGACCGCCTGAGTGCGGTCCCTCAGGAAGGAGGACAGCCAGATCAGGGCAGAGCCCTCAATTCCCGCCGCCCTGACACGGGACAATAAGATGGTATGGTCAACCGTGTCAAAGGCGGCGGAAATATCGAGAAGCACCAGCGCCTGATGTTTGTTATTGTCCATGCCCTTCCTGAGGGTGTCCAGGACCGAAACCACCACTGATTCGGTCGAATGCCTGGGGCGAAAGCCGGCCTGACGGGAGGCCAATCCACCGTTGGCCTCTACGTGGGCGCTGAGAACCGCGGTGGCATGGCGTTCCAGTACCTTGCCCAGGTAGGGCAGCAGGGAAATAGGACGGTAGTTGGCTGAGATGGTAGGGTCAGCGCCGGATTTTTTTAGGATGGGCACTATAGTGGCTGTCTTGAGTGCCGGGGTCACTACTCCCTGTGCAAGGGAATTGTTAAGGAAAGTGATGGGGGCTTCAGGGCAGGAGGAGTAAATATATTGCAGGATTCGGGCTGGACAAATATCTGCCGGGGAGCCCGACTTAACTTTGGGGAGTATCGCGCGGAATGTGGCCTCAGTGAGGGGAGGGATAGAGGTAAGGTGATTACGGACAGTGGGAGAGGAGGGATCCACAAAAGTAGATGAGGGGGGGGGATGTTAGCCTTGATGGTAGTGATCTTCTCTAAAAAATAAGTGTTGAGCTGGTCGCATAATGATTGGGATGGAGGGATTTGGGATGAAGCTCTGTCGGAATAAGCCAGGTTGTTTACTATACTGAATATTTCTCTGGGTTTATTTTCCGCTGCCTCTATTTTTGTGGAGAAATAGGTGGTTTTGGCAGAGAGAATTGCAGTTTTGTAGTTAGCCAGTGATTTGAGATAGAGGGTTTTAGATACAGGGGAGTAATTTCTTCTCCACTGTCTCTCCGCCTGTCGAGCAGATAGTTTTAGCTCTTTTAGGTGGTCGTTAAACCATCTATTGGAGTCCTTTGGTCGACGGATGGAAATGCGACGCAAGGGGGCCACTGAGTCGCAGCCTCCAGTCAGCCAGGTGTTAATGGTATTGGTTTGAGAATGGGAGGAGAGACCGGAGAGAGTCGGAATGGAGTTACGAAGCAGGGAAGACAAAGAAGGAAGATCAACTCTGTTCCAATTCCGCGCCCAAGTATTTCTGGCATGTGGGACTTTAGGCACGAGGTGGTGAAAGATAGAAAAGGAAATAAGGGCATGGTCGGACCAACAGCAGGGGGATACAGTCACCAGGGATAATTGGAGGTTGAGGGACCAGACCTGGTCCAGAGAGTGACCGTGGGAGTGGGTGGGCACAGTTATTTGCGGGACAAAGTTCAAATAAGAAAGAGATTCGGTGAACTCTTTGGAAGCAGTGCCCTCAGAGGGGTCCGAAGGCCAGTAATTGAAGTCGCCTAGCACCAAGACCGAGGCGTAGTTGACCGCCAAGTTGGCCAACAGGTCTTGAAATGCCGGCAGGAATGATGAGGAAGACTGGGGTGGGCGGTACATGAGGAGACAAGAGATGGGAGGAGAAAAGAATAGGGAACGAGCCACAAGAAATTCGGTAGAGGCGATGGGAGAGGAGGAAAGGATTTGAAAATGTAGTTCTGACCGGGCGATTAACGCCACGCCGCCGCCGGCCCTGCCCGCCGGACGATCGGCGTGTAGGGCAATGTAAGAGGGGGGGAGGGTAGCCAGGAGAACAGGAAGGGAAGAGTCACAGAACCAGGTTTCGGTCAATAGCAACAAGTCAGGCTTCTCAGTGTCGAGCAGGACGAACAGCTCATGATGGTGCTTGACCGCTGACCTTGTATTAAGTAAGAGAACAGATAGCGGTGGAGGAGAGAGGGGAGGGTCAGGCAGAGGGGGGTTCCGTGGTGGAGGAGTCGGTCGAACGGGAAGTGATATGGAAGTGGAGGGAGGGACAAGACCCAAAGAAGCAATGTGCCTTTGTATGGTTTCTGGAAGAGGCCAGTCTCCTTGGAGGGTGGTAAGCTCCTTAGAGGAATAGGAGGTATGTTGGGCATGGGGTCGTGCCCCAGGCCCCGTCCGGCCGCGGACGGGCGCAGACGGGCTTGCCTTAGGCGCGCCATCGGCGCGCAAACGGCGCGCCCGCTGCGCACGTCCGCTGCGCTCCCTAGGATAGCACATTTGATAAAGGGAATCTGAGGGCGGGAAGGGGGCGTGGCCTCAAAGTGGGCATGGCCGAGCGTAGAACAGGCCGAGGGGAGGGGGTCACGTGAGCGTTTGATCCGCTGCACGGCGCCCTCAAAGTGAAGATAGCGGTGGGAGTCCAGGTAGGTTAAAAACACAAGTATTTAGGCACAAATGACACAGAAAATAGTTAAAAATGAACACTCCCGGCTATTTCGCCTCAGGAGACTTACAATCACCCCAGCGCTAGCGTCTCAGCGCTTATGAAGGGCGGGAAGGGGGCGTGGCCGAGCGTAGAACAGGCCGAGGGGAGGGGGTCACGTGAGCGTTTGATCCGCTGCACGGCGCCCTCAAAGTGAAGATAGCGGTGGGAGTCCAGGTAGGTTAAAAACACAAGTATTTAGGCACAAATGACACAGAAAATAGTTAAAAATGAACACTCCCGGCTATTTCGCCTCAGGAGACTTACAATCACCCCAGCGCTAGCGTCTCAGCGCGTATGAAGGGCGGGAAGGGGGCGTGGCCTCAAAGTGGGCGTGGCCGAGCATAGAACAGGCCGAGGGGAGGGGGTCACGTGAGCGTTTGATCCGCTGCACGGCGCCCTCAAAGTGAAGATAGCGGTGGGAGTCCAGGTAGGTTAAAAACACAAGTATTTAGGCACAAATGACACAGAAGATAGTTAAAAATGAACACTCCCGGCTATTTCGCCTCAGGAGACTTACAATCACCCCAGCGCTAGCGTCTCAGCGCTTATGAAGGGCGGGAAGGGGGCGTGGCCTCAAAGTGGGCGTGGCCGAGCGTAGAACAGGCCGAGGGGAGGGGGTCACGTGAGCGTTTGATCCGCTGCACGGCGCCCTCAAAGTGAAGATAGCGGTGGGAGTCCAGGTAGGTTAAAAACACAAGTATTTAGGCACAAATGACACAGAAAATAGTTAAAAATGAACACTCCCGGCTATTTCGCCTCAGGAGACTTACAATCACCCCAGCGCTAGCGTCTCAGCGCTTATGAAGGGCGGGAAGGGGGCGTGGCCTCAAAGTGGGCATGGCCGAGCGTAGAACAGGCCGAGGGGAGGGGGTCACGTGAGCGTTTGATCCGCTGCACGGCGCCCTCAAAGTGAAGATAGCGGTGGGAGTCCAGGTAGGTTAAAAACACAAGTATTTAGGCACAAATGACACAGAAAATAGTTAAAAATGAACACTCCCGGCTATTTCGCCTCAGGAGACTTACAATCACCCCAGCGCTAGCGTCTCAGCGCTTATGAAGGGCGGGAAGGGGGCGTGGCCTCAAAGTGGGCGTGGCCGAGCGTAGAACAGGCCGAGGGGAGGGGGTCACGTGAGCGTTTGATCCGCTGCACGGCGCCCTCAAAGTGAAGATAGCGGTGGGAGTCCAGGTAGGTTAAAAACACAAGTATTTAGGCACAAATGACACAGAAAATAGTTAAAAATGAACACTCCCGGCTATTTCGCCTCAGGAGGCCTAACACAACAAAGGCTGCCAGGAGAGAGACCAAACGAAGTCTGTGGTTCTGCCCACTACTGAGCACCTTGAAGTTGATGGAAGGTCCCGATACGAAGATGATGGAAGCAACCGGACATCCGAAGACCCGCTACAGGAACCCGAAAACTGACAGTTTGCACAGCTCAAAGACTATTGCTCTTCTTATCACTCTTCTCTTTTGCCTCCTCCTCATGACTACCTTCTGGATCGTGGAAGAGAACGCACCGGCTCATAAGACATTTCTAACGACTGCACAGCCTACCACCATGAAAGAACACTACCTGGTCTCTCTTTCACCTCAAATCCAAGAAAGGCGTAAGGAGTTCTGGAACAACTCCTTCGTACAGTTGCTGCACCAACACAACCTTGCTGCAAATGCCACGAATTGCTGGATCTGTGGGTTGATACCACATGCCACCGGACATTCCATTCCCTTCATCCCTTCACCTTTCTCTGTTCATGGCTCCTGCCTTGCCTGGCTGATCCTCTTGCAAGAGAGCTACAGAGACAACGCCACTTCCAGTGAAACTATGTCACACTTTTATCATGGAGTCTGGCTGAACAAAACCGGGAGAGTTGCTGCTCCTTTTTGCCCTCTATCCTCCAATGCCTCTGTTCACATGGACATCCCCGCCAAAGAAAGGGTGGAGATGCAAATATTCAACAATCCAGCCAGACCCACCTTCTCCTACCTCCGGAAACGAACAGCTGCCACCCTGACTGTGGCCCTATCTGTCGTCAATGTCTCGGGCCTCGTATGCATCACAGGCCGTGGGACACAAATGGTGGGCCACAGCACTTGCCGCATCACCAGAACTTTGTACTCAACCGACCCACCCTCTTTTGTCACCTCTCCAAACATGTACTTCGTCTGTGGTACAAAAGCCTACACCTGGCTCCCAAAGGGCTGGGGGGGTACTTGCTACATAGCCTTCATCCTTCCTCCAACCTATGTGGCTCCGGCAAACCATCACCGACAGAGACGAGCAAAGGACATCGAGCAGGCCGACTCCACTGGAGCACAATTCTTGGATGCAATGAAAGGGCTCGTTCCACTTTGGGGTCCGATGGCGAACAGTCGTGCCATTCGACATTTATCCCAGGCAGTCGAGACAACGATGAACATTACAGCTGGTATCCTCACAAACAATACAGCCGAGCTTCAGGCGGTCCGTCTGGTGGCTCTTCAAAACCGTCTTGTTCTCGATGTGGTTCTGGCGGACCGTGGAGGAGAATGTCGTATCATCGGGTCCAGCTGTTGTACCTACATACCAGACAATTCACCCTCCGTTTACAAAGCCATCGAACACCTCCACAGACTCTCCTCAGAAGTTCACCAGGAACAGGAAGGATGGTCGCTCGGGAGTTGGTTCTGGAATACTGTAAAAGACTGGGGATGGAGGTTGCTCATGATTGCACTGATACCTATCGTTGTAATATGCGGACTCTGCCTGGGTATTCAATGCTTGCCACCTCTGTGTTCACTATTTGCTAACTGTGTGTGCCCTAAGACTCCGAACTTTGAAGCTGAACGTATGAAAGCTTTGTACGATGTAGAAATCCGTAATATGATGGGGATAGACATAAATTGACAAGCTGGCTAGATATGTTGAAAAGGGAGGACTGTTAAAATCTAGATTGCGACGTAAACATTATCGGCACCATCTTGTCCCCTTTTAGCTCAAACATGCGCGTATATAGCAGCCATTTTGAACACCATGGCCTCTCTGCCCACTACCGTTAGCTCGCGCATCTCTCTCTCTCTCTCTCTGACCCCGCCAGCATCCCCCGCGCGCTGACAGCCCACGTTCTCACATGCTTGGGCCATAAACCACCCCTTCAGCGCGGCCTTGCCTCGGAGCCACATTCCGCACCCGACTAACACCTCCCACCGTCCCTTTAATGATCACGCATCCTTTGATGAACCCCCTTCCTCTGTGCCCGATTGTCCCGCCCGATCCCAGGCCATCACCTAGCCCCGCGGATACAGTTTATTGCCCCTTACAGTAGGAAGCTGTCCTTCTTCGAAGAATCTATGAATGAAAAAGGCCCCCACCCCATGAGATCCGATCAGCCGCGCACATTCCGGGAGCCGGAGGGATATCCAGCTGCGCGATAGTCATCACCTACTGAGATCAGGGTGGGACTTTTACTGTAAACATGTGTGGGAACGGGTTTGGAGCGGAGATTCCGAGGATGCCTTTCCGTACATCAAAGCATTAACAAGAATGTGTTTTATGTAGTAAAGCAATAAACCTGTGTATAAGAGGCCAGGCCCCAAGGATGCGTTTAGAGCACCTCGAGAAGATACCCTGTTGTCTGATTTGATGTGTTCTGCTCCGTCGGAATAAACTCCTGTTTCCTGGCTTCTGTCTCCAGCGCCTGCCTCTTTGTTTGGTAATCTCGAATGGTATGAGAGGCGGCTAACGCCGGGCAAATACTGAAGGGTTCTTGGTCGAATACGGCCCTACCTTTCAACAGTGTGTTTGTGTGTCAGGAGTCAGTGGAGCTCCCTCAAACGTGTTGTAGTGTGAGTTCTGTGGGGTGGTTTTTAGGATGAGTCTGGCTGCTGAGTTCTGGACTGTTTATAGTTTTCTAGTGAGTTGCATGGTGATCCTGACATGGAAGTATATTCCTGTAATCCAACTTTATGCTGACTAGAATGTGACTGACAATTTTTCTGGTGATTTTTATGAGTCATTTGAAGATTTCCCACAGCATCTTCAGGGTCTGGAAGCAGAATGCATTGATGGTGAAGCTCCTGATTTGAGTGTGGTTGCGAGTTCAGCCGGCCACCATTTGGAGTCCCAGTGTTCTTACTGAAGATCACTACTTCTGTGTTATCAGTGTTGAGCTTGAGAGTGTTGTCTTTCATCCAGGTAGCAGCCTCGGTCATGCAGGCGGTGAACCTGTTCCTTGTGTTGGGGTTCTTGTCCAAAAAGGAGAGTATAAATTGCATGCCATTAGCATAGGAGATGATGTTGATGCATGGTGGATGTTGTCCAGGAGCACCATGTAATTGTTGAAGAGGGTGGGGCTTAACTTAAAGGCACTCTGTAGATGAGTTTGCTGGCTTCCAAGGACTAAGGTGCAAGGCTGACAGCTTGTGTTCTGTCCATTAAGGAGTACATCCAGCACAGAGCAAGTAGGCCCTGTGATGCCAATATCAAGCATTTGTCTAATGAGGATGAATATGAGACTGTGTCAAATGCTGCAGAGAGTTCCATGAGAATAAAGGCTGCTGTGTCTCCTCAGTCAAGGATCATGCATATGTCATCTGTGGTGTCAATGAGAACTGTTTTGTGCTGTTGTTAGCCTTGAATCTTGACTGTGTGGCTTCGAAAAGAGGGTGGTTGCAAAGGTAGAGCCTAATTTTCTGAAATTTTCTAGAAGGGCTGTAGAGTTTCGGTTGGTGCAGTCTTCTAGGTGAAAGTTAAGGTCTCTCAGGAGGATGAAGGTGCTGATATTGATGATAAGGTTCACAATATCACTGGCGAAACTGGTGTGGGTTCTTTGGTCGTCCTGGTGGTCTTTATACAAGAGTTCTGCCCAGGGAAAAGGTGACTGTGATGCGTATCTTGAACATGAAGTGTTCCATGTAGCTGGTGGGGGAGTTCATGTAGGTTGTGCAGCTGATGGTGCCTTTAGAAAGGATGACAACGTGATCTATGCGCTTGTGCTAACAGTGATGTCTGGTGCAGAGGTTGGGTTTAACTATGTTGTGTGAGAAAGAGCAGGTCTAGAGCATGCTCATGTAGTAGGTCCCATAACTCTGTGGCATTTTTGGCAAGCAAGGAGGTCATCTGGAGCATATTGTTACTTGAGGGAACTATTTCCCTCGCAGGAGGAACCATCTTTATACAGGTATTTAGTGCAAAATGCATTGCATTATTTAGTGAAAATAATGGCCTGTGTAAACTCTAAATAGGCCCTGAGAACCCCAAGTGGTCTGCGGCCCAGAGAGTGGGAACCGCTACTCTAGTTTACAGTCTGGTTTGCGACTTCAATATAAGCCCAAAGACATCTTTAATCTCTTGGTTACATATTAAATTTTATTTTGGTCCCTGTAGCTGCTACCAGAGCACATCAATTAGTGGAATAACCTGACTCGTGGTGGCATCGTCACTACTTACTGCCTGTGTGCCATACTCCGAGAACAATCGTACACCTATTGTGCTTGATTGGCCCTTTTGCCAGGTCATCCAGTGCATAGAAGATGCATCACCCTTCTCTAGCATTAAGTAATTGTTGTGAGCTTTGTGTTTAAATAGTCACGGAAGAATGCAAAGAACAGAATGAGGAAGTGGAAGTGAAGGCCATTATATGCATTGTCTTAAAATATTTACGAGCTTTAAAAGATCAGCTAAAATATCACACATTTACCTAGCTGATAACCAGTGCTTCATTGTTTATGAAATCATGCTTAATGACGTGCAGGCAATGTGCAAAATAGAGCATGTGAAAGTATTTGTCATTTGCCTGAGTATAAAACATTTTGCCACCATTGTCTATTGAAACAAAACCAATGCGAAACTCCAGCTTCGAAGTCATCCAAACACATTTGTGTGGAATTCCATCAGTATGTTTTCAGCTGTGAGAATGTCTTGCCTTCTGAACAGTGTGATGTTTATAAGATAAAGATCTCCATTTATGGCAGTGTGCATGGTCATTACTTAGGAGTCTGTCTTCATCAGTGCATTTGCAACTAACGCTAGCACTGGCCTGCGCCTCTCTGAAACAGTGATATTGAAATATATCAGGCTTGAAACCTTACATTTTGAACTAAAAGCATCTGTACATTATAAGAACCTCTTTCCTTCCATCAGAGGAATGCCATTCACAGGGATAAAGCAGCAACATTTTGGCCACATTCACTCCGTAAAACAGCCCATTGCATGGTGTGCGTGATACTTTTGTTTCCAGCTGAATAGAGCCTTGATTGAAGTCTGATTTCTAGCAGCTGCTGCTATTGGCTTCCATTACGTGCAGTGTCTGGAGGTCCTACTTTGACAGACCATGAAAATACCTGGGCACCCCTCCCTGTGCCTCTTCTTGCATAATAGGGATAGGGTTGGGTGTCCTAAAATCTGGATATGGTCTGCATCCTTACGTACCATCATCATCAAGTTTGCCAACCAAAGGTGCTATGGCTACAGAAGGTGAACAAACAGCCACCCCAATTTTCTGATTCTTCAATTGCACTTTGGTGTTGCAAATAGTGCAGATTGCAATGCGAATGTGGTCAATATAAGAGACAGAAATTACCAGAGCAAGCGATACGTTTATTCTTGCTGTGCTAAGTGTACTGAGTACTTTATGGCTGACCCGTGAGTTTGGTGGTACTGTGCTTGCAGTTGTTTTTGTAGTTCAGCATTTCATATTTTTGTTCTCTGGCAAGACAACATAGCTCAATGGGCCAACAGTTTGCCCTGGCATACCTTGAGTAGCCGTGCTTTACGAACCCTGATTGATTGAAACCTCTTTCCCATTTCTACCTTGGCATTCGGGACCGTTCTTGTCACTACCATTATTTGAGGAGTTTAGAGAACTTGCAATCTACGTTTCTGAGGGTATGGGGAAGTCTTTGGAGAAGAATGGGTGCCATTTATCTTTCTGACTAATCCCACCATTCTCAAAAACAAGTTCTGTACTGATGCTGGGGGGAGGGGTAATTACTTCTTGTCTAGTTATCACTGTTTTATAATATTCTCCTGAATTACCCATCATCGTGTTTACCACATGGCAAGTGAATGAATCTCATCTGCCATACTGTACACCTCATCCAATGAATATAGAAGCAGTTATCCCAACTTGTGATACATTGGGGATCTTGGAAGTAGCTTCTTTCTTTCCAGCTCCAGATTCTTAAGTGGCATGAACAGTTGAGCAAATTCCTATAATATATGATAAGGAGTTTATTAATGTGCTATATGCAGGCATCATACATGTGTTCTATATGCAGGCAAGAGGAATTAAGATAGAAAGCAGTCTGTCATATTTGGGCATTACCAATGAAAAACCTAAAATGTAGACATACTCCAGAATTAGTCTATCTTTTTTCATCCTGAAAACTGCCTGTCCTGAATGTTAATAATGAAAGGGGACCTTTGAGCACTTATCCAGGTTAGTCTGGCAAATAAAGCTGTGTCCCTTGTTAGCGGCATCTGATTGCAACTCCAGCAAAAAGGTGCAAACAACTGAGGAAGTCTTTTTCAAAGGACCAGACACTCATTGCAGTGATGGTACACAAGGCCCAAATAATCGAGAGGAAAGTGTAATCATCCCACATGCCGCAGACTCATGGCATAGACCGCAATAAAATCTCAGGCAATTGAGGAACAGTCATGGAGCATTTAACAAATTAGATATAGTAGCATGGTACACAATGGCAGCCAGGTGTAATTGCACCTACAAAGATTAGGCTAGTGGAAAAAATGACTGCCAGACACAAGGACAGAACCTTGAAACTGTGTTCATCTCAAGCTTAGAGACATATCCTGGCTATTGTCTCATGCAAAAAACAAATACAAAATATTCAAAGAAAATTCTAGGTGAATTCACCACCCTTACAATAGCTCAGGATCTGTAGCACATAGAGCAAGAAGCCAAGATGGTATATGATAATTGCACACTGTTAGAAATGGAATTCCTGGTTAGCTGAGGTATGCACCCGGACCATGCAGGAACCACCACTTAAGTCAGGGTAGGCTAGATACACACTAAAATATAACCTGTGCTAACCCTCTTGTAGCTTGGCATAGAGCAGTCAGACTTATCTAAAGAAGCAATGTGTAAAGTATTTGTGCAACACACATGCAGTGGCGCAATGTATACCACAAAAATACTCCACACAGGTTTAGAAAAATAGAGAACATTTATCTGAGGAAAATAAGATCAAAATGACAAAAATCCAGTCCAATATAGGTCAAGATATGAATTGTTAAAGATTAAAGGTAAAAATAGTGCTTAAAAGTCACTAGCGGTCAAAAGGTTACTTGAAGGCGCGAGGGACTGGTGAAAATCCAAAGTTTAGTTTGACCATGATGGAAGGCAGGTCAGTGACAGGACCCACACAGGGCTCAATGAGAAAGTACCTTGGATGGAGCAAAGCATCGACGCTGAGGGCTCGATGAGTTGATCTTTTCCATGCAGTCGATCACTGCATCGTCATCGAGCTTCGCTGAAGTGAAGGCAGAAGGCAATCTGCAATGTTTGACCCATGCAGAGAGTTGTCATCAGGCCACACAGGCTGTAGGACTGCTTTTGTCAAACAGCCTCTGTGTCGGCTTAGAAGGGTAATGCATCGGTTCCAATTTGCGAAGTGGTGACTTTGCATCGATTTTGAAGAAAACTAGCTGCAGAACCCAATTCAGAGGCCCAGGACTTGGAGAGGCCACCTCTGGCAAGGATAGGACTCGAAAAAGGCAGAGTGAGTACTGGGGCCAACAAAAAAATCAGCAAAACGTGGAGGCAAATGGCAAAAAGTCCAGGGAATGGCCACCCCAAGGATGCCAGGTCTAACACACCACTTTCTAAGGACCCCCAAATGTGTATCACCATTCACAAAAAAGGGCAAGACATTTGGTGATAAAACCAGGTACTGATGAAAAAGTGAGAATATCCCTTACCCTCCTACAAGCCCTCAAACTGCTAGAGCACCAAGAGCAATACACTGAAAAAATATTAAAGGCTACCACCACGAGCACTCTAGCAACTGCTCTCAATACATTGTAATAAAACTCAGAGCCCATCAATTTGATTTCAGCAGGATAGGTGTGTCTGCAATGCAAACGCTCAACTCCTCCTCTGTCAACACTGAAAATAAGCTAGGTAGGCAGGACTTAAATAGGTACCTCACAGGGCTCTCTAGGCCCCTTCTGTAATCCCATATGAAAAAACAATCCTACTAATAAAATAGGAAAAATGGAACGAGGATTGTAAATAAAGGTTGTTGGGTGATCCGATAATGTTTAGCTTTCAAGTGTCTCTCTATGAGGCTTTCACTGTATCATTTGCTGCAATTGAAGTCGGCAAATAGTGTTTTGCAATGGTACCTCTTCTCACAATATATGCAACAATAAAGTTTAAAATAAAAATTAACGATTGAAAGGAAAAGTTGTCACAGTTTCAGTGAAGTTGTAAACAAAATGTTTCCACTTTTGTTTTTATCACTTTTCACTACCATAAACAGTGTATAAAAGGTTTACTGTTTTTTGTGGAAAACATATTCTGAAAGTACATTCAGGAGGAAAATATTTAGTTGCAAATTCACTTTCGGTGGATACTCTTTTTTACCAAGTCCTTCCTGAATCGGAAATCAAGCAACCCAGGACCGGTTTCACAGTTATTAGGGCTTATCAGCCAGGTATAGCTTGGTTTCAGTGGCACAGAATGCAAGGGACCAACGTCTGGACATACCCATCCCACTTAAGGCGTCGCATTAAGTAGACAAAACAAGCATTTACAATGCAATAGGTCTCGCAGCATTTAATTTAGAGCTTTTAACAATATTTTGTGACCAAGTTCTTTGTAATGAAATGATAATGCTTAATATTATTTGTTCGCGCCGCCGTAGACAAAGCAGAAATATATTAATACAGAGTTGTGAGAAGTCTGCTTTACATATAAAACCGCGCGCGACCGGCTCCGATCGCTTTCGCTTTCCCCACCGGAAGTCAGGCAATGTCGCCTGTGACGGGGGCGGGGCCGCGTCAGGACCGGAAGAGGAGGCATGCGTATCGCGGCCCGGGGCTCCTGTGAGCAGTGGAGAACCCCGGGCCCGCCAGCAGGAGGTTAGGCGACTGTTGCGGGGCTCCCTTGACCAAGAGGGAGCCCCGTGAAAGGAGCTGGCAAGAGCTGCAGCGGCGGAGTCCCCCGAGATTGCCCCGGTAAGTTAGAAAGGGCTGGGGGGTGCGGTGTGCGGTGTGCGGTGTGCGGTGTGCGGGGGGGGGCGAGGGGGGCAGCACTCGTGTGTCTGTGTGCGTGTATATGTGTGTGTGGGAGGCTGTATGTGCGTGCGTGCGTGCGTGCGTGCGTGCATGGGCGCTTCTGTGTGTGTGTGTGTGTGAGAGTGCGCGTGCTCGTTTGAAATCGCCTCCAAGGCGATGCGCGCGGCCAGCAGTGTCTCCTGGAAAGGAGACACGGCAACAATAGGCTGTCGGCGGACACGCGCTTCCGCGCGTGCAGCCGAGACCTAAAAAGGATGGATTGAATATTTCTATTAATCTCAGCCACTGTGCCAACGGAGCCAAGCTATGCCTGGCTGATCAATCCTATTAAGGGCAGTACCGAACCTGTCCTGGGCTGATTGTGTTCCAGTTCACGGGGGGCCTGGCCTCGACTGATTTGCATATGACTCCGGTGGTATGGGTTTGCAAAGTGGCCATGGGTTTGGATGAAATCTGAGTAGTTACACGTGGCTGAGATTAATTCTGGCATTCCTTCCATCACTTCTTTGTATACTTTAGTGTTTAGCCCTGGGTGGGACAGGTGTAATGTGTGAGAAAGGTGATTAGTGTTATTGTTGTGAAAGTAGGGCATAAAGTGAAGGTCAAAATTCCCTGGCAATCAGAGATGTTGGTCAGCATTTTGAAGACATGAGCGCACTGTATTGTGCTAAGCAGTCATATAGTGGTCCATACCATTGACAGGGTATCAAGGGTGACCAACTTATTCATTACATCTATCAAACACAAGAAGGTAAAATGTGAGTTATTGAATAGGTTTCAGTGTGTAGACTTAAAGAGAAGTCACTGAGGACAAGCAAAGTGAAATCTAATTGTTCTACATTGTTTGCGCTCCTAAAGCACTAAGCGCCATATGTATCAAGCAAATTCGCATTTGCAAATGCCAATTTTTGCATTTTAAGTGCCATGTGATGCACATACCTTAGGGCATTTATGTGCACCACATGTGCACCCATGCTTATTTCAGGGGTGCAACATGGTGTCCTTTGGATACCCCTGCACCCTTGAAATTATTCTCAATTTGCGATTAGCAAATTGCGAATCGCAAATTGAGAATAATTTCACATTCATTCCTATGGGCCTCCTGGCCCATAGAAATGAATGGGAAATTATTCCTTAATTGCGATTAGCAATTTGCTAATCGCAATTAAGGATTTTTAAGAAGTCACAAAAAAATAGCGAATTTTTACATACATACCATTTTGCGATTTCTAAATAGCAATTCCTTAAAAATCCCTATTAAGAAATTGCAAAAGTGTATGTTGATACATATGGCCTTAAGTTAATGAAAGGCGATAAGAACCTTTTTTTGTCAATAAAAAGGGAAATGTGTAGCACTGAGTGTGTGCGTGTGTGGCTGGTACGTGTGGAAGTGTTTAAGAATTTGAAAGTGTGTGACACTGTCATTTTAGGTTCTGTATGAGAGATTTGATGGACGTTTTGCGTTAACTGAGAGGAACTGTGAGGGTGAACGCCGTTTCTACAATGGATGCTTACTACCCACTAGTAGACAATGAAGGTGAAATTGTTTACAGCCATGTGTGCAGTCATAGTTCCTATCCTGCTGTCAGTGGAGAACTTTACACTAATGCTTGGTACTAACTTCTCACATAAGTGGAACCATTCAGTCTTGCTCAATCCTACAGTCCTGTCTGTGAATACGGGTGCTTGGCCAATCAATTTTCCTCATAACTAGCCCATTCAGAGCAATTTGCCACATAACTGGCTGTAAGAAGCACAACATTTCAACCCTTGGGTATTTTGCTACTGCATGATGGAGAACACATTAATAAACGTACATCTGCATTAAGCGTCTGCATTAAGCGTATGACTGGAAAAGGCAATGCATTCACAAACATCCTACACCTGTAGCTTCTTAGAACAGAGATTTTGCTTCTCCAGAAGCCTTTGAAGCGTTTTTGTCTTTTTTTTCTTTTTTTTGCTGGTGAGCACTGATTGGAGAGAAACGTTCTCCTTCTGTAGAATATATCAGGGAAATCATCATGCTTCATTATTAGCTATAAAGTACCACAGAAAGGCTTTGTGTTATCAGTGGCTAACAGGCTTTAGAGGAAATACGTTATTGCAAATCCAATACTACCAGAAACCTAGTACTAGGCCAGCTTATGGCGTGTTTTAATTAAAGTGCATCTTTCTGTAATGATAAGCCTGCAGCATTTTGCTACCTAATTACATTGAGAAAAGGATGCCAGTCCTGCAGACACCAAACTATCCTCCTAATTAGGGCTAACCGAGATGACCACAGCATTCGCATTTGTCAGTCTGATGGGTTCTCACCAGAAGCTCGTGACTCACACAGCCAAATCACCTACTGGGCAGAAATAACGTCAACAGAGGGGTCCAGAGCAAGTGCAGATATTCCCACACAAAGGCTTGGCTACCTGTTTAATCTTTCTGTAGCTATGGTAGCATAAATCAGAGAACAGCTGAAAAATAAACTTACATTTTTCATATTGCTGAAAGCATCTGCTCGCCAGCTATAATTACAGCAGGCAGAAGTCCACTTGGGTAGTGCATTCTGCTCTGGCCAGAGCCAAATAAAATTGAATTTAGAAATAATGAATTCTGTTAAAACGGCTGCTGGTTTATGCACTCTTTCCAATCTATTCTCCCCAATACTAGCTTGAATGGGACTTTTGCTGCACACACAAGCTAAAGCTGAGTGACTGCCCTTTCATAAAAGGGAGAAAATGCAATCGGCAGAGAGCTTGATGAAAGAATAGGCCAGATATTAACAAATGTAAAGTGTGATGTGCCTCTGTATGTGTATGCACGTGTGTGCATATATGAGGTACAAAGTAGTGGTTCACTTATCCGCCATCTCATTCAAGCTGACTATTCTCCTATTAATAAACTTCACATCAGATTGGAGGAAGGACACATACGGGTGAGTACAACCTCCTCAGCCAGCATGTCCGTCGCCAGTTAGACCAATGACACTTCGAAAGGATGAACAGACACTTCACGAGAGCAGAAGGGAGCACAAATACACATCTAGTGCATATACCCCGGGAAAGAGATGAAATAATGTCAGACTTTCCCACATGGATGGTGGTCACATGAAGCCAAACAAGCTGATGAGGTAATGATTGGCACCACGTGGGCTCCAAGAGAGGTCATAGCCCTGTCATCATCATCAATCTATGCCATGACAAACGTCCACATTACTGCTGACGCTGTTAGTACACAACTTTTCAAAGTTGAGGGTGCTGCTGACAAAAATAGAGGCATGAGAGAAAAGAGGTTAGAGGGCAAATGTGCAAATCGTGTCCCACAATAAGAATCTAAAAAATCTGATTTTTCAATTAATCTGCACATCATATCATAAAATGGGCCTTTAGTCATACACAAGACCGGAAATGCACAGCATTTGGCTTTATGATTCACTTTGCAAGATCTGAACGGTTCTGTGGAGCAAATGTACCCAGGAGTACCCTCTAAGCCAAAACCTCAGATACTCTAACATCAGTGGGAACTGGTGACATTGCAACCAGTTCCACAGAGAACATAAACAAAAGGTAACTGGGAGACAAAGTGATGCTTCTTCTTTGAAGATCCCGAAACAGTGATCAAGGAGGATAGCAAGGAATAGAAATAACTTTGTAGCTCTCTGTTGGGCCTTCTTCTATAGTCTGTCTTGTGAGTATTGCTAAAAAAGACCGGCACAGATATCAAATTAAGATTGTAATCACACATCATATATTTATAGGCAGACACCCGATTGAGTTTAGGTGAAATTATGCTATGCCCCCAACAGAAGACTCGAGCAAAATAGCCATATCAGCCAGGCAAACCTGTGGGTGGATATCCAACACCATCCCACTCACACTGCTAGCAAAAAAGATGTTGTCCACCATATAGGAGCTGCGATTTACTGCTGCACTACAATGATATTAGCATTCATGTATGGCACCACAGTACTACTTAAAGCTTCTTAGTGCATGCAAGATATCTTGTTCCTGCCAATGTATCTTTCCACCATGCTAAAGTGCAGTGTTATGTTATTTTCTCTCAGTCTCTGAGCAGTACCAGTGGTCCTCTATGGACCCAGACAGGTGTCTGCGTATCATATGTACGCATGCAGCATGTCTTATGTGGCATCCTATGAAACAGGAGTTATCTGACAAGGGAGGAGCACTGCAAGTCCAGAGTGGCCAACTAAAAGTGCCCATCATTTCCCTCCCCTCTCCTGTCCCCCCCACCAAGACCCCGCCCTCTCAAGACATGGCCCCTATTCCCGTAACATAATATACCCATCCAATCTGTCCAAAAATGCCAAGAAAAACTTTAAGCATAAAATACTGACTCACTACCCCGAAACTCTCATAGCTGAATCCTACCATTGCCTCACCTCGCCTATAAAAACAAACCTAATTTTCTATTCCAAACACCCCTCCAAATGGAAAAGCATCCTCCTGGGCCATCTCCCAGTCACTAAATCTGGCAATAACCCATATGGTTTCAAACTCTCTACTTCTCCATCCCTAGCTTTCAGGTGAGAAATTGACAACTCTATTTTCAAAACCAGCCACATTCTCATCCAAGCATCCGAACTCCACCTCAACACCTTTGACCACCATTACAGCTCCCTTTTAGACCTTCTATCCAAACCCACACCCAATCCCTCTCAAATATCTGACACCTCCATGACACCCACTCTCCCCCCAACCTGTAGCCCACACCTCCAAAACACAATTTATGCACACTCCACCACCGTAACCCACACCTTATATGAAACAGACATCCCCAAACCCACCTTGCTGCTGATTACGTCTCCACATCTCCCCGAGCCCTCCACCTCGAACATCCATCCTCGCTCCCCCATCGTCTTCAACCCCTCTACTAACTTCACTCCTCCCACACACGCAGAGGTAATTATTTCCTCCCACTGCCCCTGATCGCATCCCCCACTACACTTATATCTCCATCTCCGAATCCCTCTCCTCCTCCTCATAATGATCTTACCTCATCCTCCTCCCTGCTCGCCAGCATACCCCCTGCATCGGCCTTACGACCGTCCTGCAGGAGTGATTTCACCACCTCCACGTCCAACCTCCCTAGCTCCCCTATGACTCCTCCACTCTGCATCTCCTCCCCTCCACCCACCAGGCTCTTGTCTCCAGCCAACATTGAACCACCATGCTCTGCCCCCTCCCCGTCGCCCGAGTTAAAACTCAACCTCATCGCCCTGACTCTTTCTAACATTGAAATTAATATCTGTACCGTTCGGTCTGAACTCATCAGACTCCGAGAAGATTTCAAGGCCCTTAACAACAAGACCCTCCTAAATCATAATGGCTCTGCCTACCCTTGCCGCACTCACCCCTCCCGACCCAACCTCTCGAAAACTATTCCCTGCCACAACAGATCTATTAGGCCGCTCCGCGCTAGGAATGGCTTCTCCTCCGCTGTCATCACTGACTTGTGCAACTCTTACCTCCCTAAACCCTCGATCCCCAATCATTCCCCTCTTATTCCAGCATTCCAGTGATTTTGGGAACCAGCAGAACTCCCTCCTCTCCCACCTCGCCCAGACCACCAGCCCAACTCACCACCATTCATGCACACCTGGCCACCAAAGCCAACCTTACACCCCTCTCATGCATGATCATTAACTGCCACTCAGCCATCCGACGCGCAACTGAAATATCCGAAACAATACTCAGTGAATCCATTGACATCGCCTTACTGACAGAAACCTGGCTTAATGACCACTTAATAGCCATCCTCGACCTACTCACCCCTCCTGACTACTCCATCATTAGGAAGGACAGACCCAACAGAATCGGAGACGACCTAGCTATTATTTACAAAAGTGAACTCCAACTCTCCTGTATCAAAAACTCTGACCACCTAACCTTTGAATATCTTGGCGCTGTACCTACTATACAGGGTTCTCTCCCAATTCACCTACATAACGTCTACCACCCTCCAGGTGACCCACTTCCCTTCGCTGAGGAACTATCCGACCTTCTTTCTCAATCCTCTCTCTCCAACTCGAAAAAACCTCTTCCCAGTAGACTTTAACATCCACTGGAGCAATGCTGCTGACCCCACAGTCACCCATCTCACCAATCTACTTGAGATCAATGGTCTTGTTCAACTTTGCCACTCACTCCAAAGGGGCCACTCTCAATGTCATCATATCCAATAATGACCTGGCTACTGTCTCCAGCATCATTCCCATTGACTGGTCCGACCATCACCTCATCCTGTTCAAGATCGAATCCACACCCCTCCTCCCCCCTATTAAAAATCACATACCCATGAAATGGACCAGAAACCTCAATCAAATCCCTCCTGGCGAACTAGAGTCTAAACTACAAACCCAACTTCGCCTCACCCCTCTCTCCCGTGACGCAAACAAACTCACTGAACTTTTCAACTGTGCACCTCCTGGCCCTCCCAAACTAAAAAAGCAAAGAACCATTCCATCCAAAACTTGGTTTAACTCTGATCTCAACAACGAAAGGCGATCATTGAGACTATCTGAAAGATCTTGGAGACAACACTCCTACTCCGACAACCTTGCCCGCCTCCGGACCGCTAGATCTTCCTATAAAAAACACATTTTCAAGGAAAATGCCTCCTTTTTCAGAACACAACTCGATCGCTCCAAAAGCAGACCCAAAGAACTATTTAACATTGTTCGCAACCAAATATCCATAGCCCCCCTTAAACTTACTGCCTCAATGAATAAATGTGAGGAAATCGCCAACTTCTTCTCTGATGAAATCGCCAAAATCAATCTCTCCTTCCATTTAACTGAGATCCCACACAGTTCCTCTTCTATCACTGACCCCTCACTGAAGGATCCTCCCGTCCTGACACTGACTCTGTACTTCTCCACTCCCCCTCTCGCCACTCCCCCTCCTGAATTTAGCCTCCACCCAACTGAAAAACAATGCGTCTTGGACTAACTTTCACCCCGTGACCGAGCTCGAAGTATTTAACGTCATCGCCAAACTTAAGCCATTGTTACACAACAAAAGACCCTATCCCTCTGTCCTTATCCAGAGTCTCAACCACATTATTGCCCCATACTGGTCCAATATCATCAACACATCCTTCTCCACGGGCTGCGTCCCAGACTCACTTCAACTCAGTCAAATCACGCCTATCCCTAAAAATCCCACAGCAGACCCAAATGACCTGAACAACCTCTGCTCTATATCTTACCTACCACTCCTCTCCAAAGCCCTGGAAAAAATGTGCCTTGCTTCAATTAGATAAACACATTAACAACTTCAACCTTCTAGACACCTTGCAATATGGCTTCAGAAAAGGTTGCAGCACTGAAACCGCCATGCTCAACATAATCAATGACATCCACACCTCTCTTGACAATGGTGAATCCTGCCTACTCATTCTCCTTGACCTCTCGGCTGCCTTTGATACAGTCAACCACAACTCCCTACTCAATTCACTCAAGTCCCGCTTTGGCCTTAATGGTCAAGTCCTTAAATGGTTCTCTTCATTTCTCAGTCACAGAACACAACAAATCAAAATGAACGACTGTCTATCGGACCCCTCTCCGGTGTCCCTTGGCGTCCCCCAAGGCTCTATTCTCTCACCCTCCCTCTTTAACATCTTTATGGAACCTCTTACCCACATTCTGAAACAAGCTGGAATCAACTACCACCTCTATGCTGACGACACCCAACTTTACTATCAGATTAGATCCCACTCTGATGTGCTTCATCTTAACCATACCTTAAACAAAATCCAACATTGGTTCCACTCCAACCACTCAAACTAAATCCTAAGAAAACTGAAAACATCCTCCACTCCCCTAAAAACAACTGACTCACTATCCATACCTGAATCTCTGACCTTAATGCTCTCAACTGCTCGCACTCTTTGTCCAATTCACTGAAATCACTTGGTATTACCGTTGACAAAAATCTTACCCTTAATGTCCACATAAAAAAATCGGCTAAAGGAGCACTCTTCACTCTCCGTCACCTGAAGAAAATCAAACCCTCCATCCCACCCGAAGACTTCAAATGGGTAGTCCAATCACTGGTACTCTCTAAAATCGACTATGGTAACGCCATCTTCACAGGAACCCCTCCCAATCTTGCGCCTTCTCTGGAAATGCACCTTTCGTCTGGAATGTCATCCCTAAGGGACTGCGTTGTAACCCCTCCTACTTTGCCTTCAAAAAAGACCTTAAACTGCACCTCCTCTGCAAATAATTCGTACTACATACCTTCTCTGTCCCCACTTGCTTCCCCTTCTCCCTCCCTTATCACTTCACCCCTCTCCCTTGTACCTTCAACCCCCTTCCATCCACCCTCATACTCCGCTTCCCCTTCCCTCCTTCCTCTCAACACCCCACCCAGCTGACCAATCCCCCTTCTCCCCCAATCATGGTTTCCTCCCGCATATCTGTTCCTAACTCCTGCCTCACTTACACCTCTGCCCAGAATCCTGTTCCCACTGAAGCCACTTTATATATAAATGTATCTGCTATTACTGCATATCTGTTTATTAGTCTTCAATTGGAGTGTTTTTATTTTACTTATTGTTATACTGTTCCCTAGAACTTTTTCTGTAATCCTTGTCTTTGAACATTGAATTGGAGTGTTATTTTTTTGTTTTTTTTATCACTATTATACTGTGCCCTTGAACAACTCCTGTAATCCTGTCTTTGCACATGTAAAGCGCTCTGATATCTCTGGGTCTAGCCAGCGCTATATAAAACCTTTCAAATAAAAAAATTAAAAAAAGTCCAATTTGAGTTTCTGTGTGGTTGGTGATCATCAGTATATTCAAAGATGATCCAAAATGATGCAATGGGGTAAAAGGTGTTAATCACTAAACTGATCTCTCAGCTACTTCCTCTCTAGTAAATTCAAATGAAAATGTAACATATTTGTAAAACATCTTGCAAATAAAATATATGCCAAATGCAGAAAGCTAAACATAAAACTGAGAAACACAAAATCGACCTACCCAATCATCCCTAAGAACACTTCGGCTCATTTTAATCAAATAACTGAAATACAATTAGAAAATGTAATCAACATACTGGAGCCTACATTCTACACTGATGATCACATACCAGCATCATTTACTAAACTAATTCCAAAGACCTCCTAAACAATTTGATGGCCCACTATCAATGGTTCACTTACTGAAGGCAAATCTCATTGATGCCCTGAAACTGGAACATATATCTCCTCTACAAAAAAGCCAGAGGGAGACTCACACTTGTTAGTGAACTATGAATACATGAGTCATCACCACAGCTAATCAAAATGATAAGAAACTATGTAGCAAACCAATTAAATGAGTATGTACAATAAGAGAACCATCTAAAGAGCCACCAATTGGGTTTCCATAAAGGTTGAAGCACAGAAACCACCAGAGTCAAAAACGAAACGTCCATCACATGTTTGACAAGAGGGAAATTGACTACTGATCCTGCTAGACCCACTGGTAGCATTGGACACAATCAATCTTCAAAGATTTATTGAGACCCTAAAAACTTGCATGGGTTTTGCAGAAAGGTTACATAGGTGGTTTGCACCACACCTACAAAAATTAAAGTAATTAGCAAACATTGGAGACTCTTGTTTCATCCTCATCCATACACTATTCACCTTTTATATGGAACCACTTGGTTATTTCCCAAGTGACAGTTTTTGAAGTGTTCATTCACCAATATGTGAATGACACAAAATTATGCATGAAAATCTCGGACTTCAGCAATGGCATGTCTATCTAAAAAAAATCAATAATTTAAAAAGAATTAATAACAGCAAAATTGCTGATTTTTAAATCCAGAGAAAAGCCAATTTATCTTGTAACTAGTCACAATATCGAAAAAAATATATCGACTGTACAGAATATTGAGTTTTTTTTATATAGAATGGACAGAATATCGAATTGCAAAAATTTAGTGGTGCAGATTATCGAAATTCAGGTAAGAAATATCGATTTTCATAATATCGAAGTTAGTAATATCGAAAGTCATAATGAAGTTGTTAAAAATATTGAATTTTATTTTTAAGTGTTAGTATATGTGTTAAAAATATGCATTATTTTTGTAATGTATGTTTGAATTTTTTTAAAGTAATGAATTTTATGTTAGTTAATTTTTGTGTAAGTTAAGTCTGTAGCAGGTTGTGTGTTTATAGGGAATAGGGTGGGAAGTAATTTAATTATAGCAAATTAAATATTATTTTTAGGAATTATTCATTATTTTTAATTTGATTTTGCGTTTTAGTTCTGTAGCGGGATGTGGGTTCATAGGGGAATAGGGTGGAAACTAATTTAATTGTTATTAAGCAATGATTTATTTTTATTAATTGGTATTGATAATTTATTGTTAATTATTAATTGGTAATACATGTTTATTAATTGGTAATTCTTTTTTATTAACTAGTAATTATTTTTTATTAATTGATTATTTGATAATTCTATTAATTGTATTAATTTATTTTTCGAGCAGGTTGTGGGTTTATAGGGGACTAGGGTGGGAAGTAATTTAATTGTAATTATGTAATTATTGAAATTATTTTTGTGTATTAATAATTAATGTACTATTGATTAGTTATTAATTGGTAAATTGTTTTATTACTTATTCATTTTTGGTGTTGAAAATTAATTGGGTAATTATTTTGTAATCAATATTATTCATTGGTATTTATAATGAATTATTGAATATTTTGTAATTGACCATTAATTTTAATTATTTTTTTATCTGTATTGATGATTTATTTTTATTTAAATATTAAATCATTACTTTCCCTACTGTTGCACTCACTGGAGTGGGAATAGTAATTTTTACCCCTACGCTATCCAACGCTTTCCCTACTGTTGCACTCACTGGCGTGGGAATAGTAATTTTTACCCTCTCGCTATCCAACGCTTTCCCTACTGTTGCACTCACTGGAGTGGGAATAGTAATTTCTACCCTCCCGCTATCCAATGCTTTCCCTACTTTTGCACTCACTGAAGTGGGAATAGTAAATTTTACCCTCCCGCTAGCCTATGCTAAAAATATTGAATATTTTTTATGAATATTAAGTTAATATATATGTTTTAAAAAATAAAAATGCATGTTTCTTTTTTTAACTTACATTAGTTATTTAAGTATTTTTAAGTATGTTTTATTTAATTATATTTATTATTTCATTAATTTTACATTATTTTTAAGACATTTGAAAACTTTGATATTTCAACAAACTATGGGCCAGATGTAGGTGGCTAAATACCGGTCGGCATTGCCGAAATTCGTTAAATTTCTGTGTTACCGACCCGTATTTAGCCATGTGCGATGTAGGTGACTTTAAACCTACATCAAAATAAGGAATTGCAAAATAGTGATTCCTTATTTTGCTCTTGCATTTAAGGAATCGGAAATACTGATTCCTTAAATGCAATGTAGGTAGCACTAAAAACAGTGCACCTCAGCCTTAAGAAATCGCTATTTACCACCAACTTCAAGTTGACGGTATGTATTGTATTGTATTGTAATTGCATTTATATAGCGCTTACTACACCTGATGAGGCATCGAAGCGTTTTTTAGGCGAGTAGCACGCTTACAAAAAGCACTTTTATGCTTTTTTTAATGTGCCATTTGGCACACATCCGTGCCCCTAGGGCATGTATGTGCGCCACATGTGCACACATGCACATTACAGGGGTGCAACAGGGAGTCCTGGCACCCTTGAAATACCTCCCGCTATTAACAATTTGGTAATACCCAACGCTAATAGTGAATCTCTTCCCATTCATTCCTATAGGCCTCCTAGCCCATAGGAATGAATGGATAGGTATTCCTTAATAACGAATCGGAATTACCTATTCGTTATTAAGGAATGTTAAGGAATCGTGAATATTTTAGCGATTCCTACCTACATTCCATTTAGCGAGTCCTTAATAGCGATTCGGTAATAATCGCTATTAAGGACTCGCTAAATGGAAGTTACCTACATCTGGCCCTATATTATTTACAACCATATTTTGGATTCAATATTTCAGTACTTATCTGTTTGTAGATAGGAATTCGATATTCTGGCATTCTATATTTTTTCCTTGATATTTTGGGAGGTTGATATTTTGCTCCTCGATATTCTGTCCGTGATCCGCAGAAAACATTAGCCTCTCGTAATTAACGTGAACTGAATAACTGAACTAAGGGTCTGATTATGATGCTAGTCGGACTCTCGTCCTACCGCCACCGTGGCTGAAGCAGGACCGCCCACTAGAAGTAGGCGGTCCCGCTGCCCTGATTACAATGTGACCACCTTCAAGGCAGTTGCAATGTGATATTTTCTATGGCAGAGTGAGCTGCAAGCTGTAGAACACGTCCCAAAAGAAAATAAACACTATAAAGAAATTCCTGCAATATGTGGCAGGCACCAAGCAGTGCCTGAAACATGGTGCAGGGATGGTTGCCCCCACAGTCGCCATAGCGGAGGGCCTGGGGAGAAGGAGGCCATGCTAGGGGGCCTCCGAAATTCCTTTCTGCCTGCTTTCTTATGGCGTGTGAACCACCGTGAAAGTGCATGCGGAATAGGGCATTGTAATCCCTAGTGTTGCCTGAGCAGGCATTGCCCTTATTGTGGGGAGTACTGACCTTCCCACGCACTGACAGGCTCCTTGAGCCCGTCTGAAGCACGGCGGACGGTCCCTCCAGCTGATACCTCCACCTGCCGCATCGTAATGTGGCGGGCAGACAGCAGGGGCAGATGTCAGTGGGTCCGACACCGACGAGCCATCGGTGTCGGACCCACTGATCGTAATGAGACCCTAAATTGTGAGAGTTTCATGCCAAGTTTAAAACAAGAAGTTAAATCCCTGATTTCTGGATTCGATCAAAAATGTCCTTAAGCTAACATTGATCAAACTCCTAAATCGGGCTGCTGCAACTCCTTCCTCCCTCAAACATACTAAACCTATCCTTACGAAAGGAGATTTTCCTTCAGTGGTACAAGCCATTGTCATCTCAAAAATAGACTGAGGAAATATGATGGTTATAGGTGCCACAAAAAACTTGTTGCCCCCACTAAAGGCTTGGCTGCTTGTTTAACTACAAAAACCTTGAAATCCTGTCACATCTTACCAATATTGAAAAACCTTCACTCTCCGCTCTCTCTTCCAGTTCTTCAAGATTGTGGACTGTATTTCTAAACAATTATTAAGGACTAATGAACTTGTATTTTATCTTGTGGCCTGACTAGTTGATACATTCATTTATATTTTTAAAGATATTTGCCTGATTAATTCATACATTCTATGTCTTATAGATATTGCCGATGCACAAATGTTTCTTCAATTTTTAACCATTCAATGATCTAACTCAACTGTGCAAGATGTCTATGTGGACTACACTTTGGTGATCGCTCCATTATAGTTATGGGTATCTAGTGTGGTAAACAACCTTTACAACGAAACTTTTACAACGCATTACCATTACAACGCGGTCATTAAAACGCAAACTATTACAACGCATTGCGCTGGGGGGCGCTCTAGGATAGGGAATAGGTTAATTTACTATCCAATAACCTTCCCTAGTGTCCACGGGGACTGGAGTTGGAATAGTATATTAAACTATTCACTATTCAACACCCAAAAGCACTATGCGTTGTAATGGATTGCGATGTAAAAACCGCGTTGTAAAGGCAGGCGTTGTAATAGTCTGCGTTGTAACGTCATACATCCATCTAGTGTGTATGCTTTGGGCTGATAATGTCTTTGGGTTTATTTGATTGGGGCATGTGGAAAAAGGGAACAACACAATAAGGGACCTGTGGAATACCAACTTTCTTTTGATGGATCCCTTTCTTTGACTCTAAGGAGAATATTGCCGTACAAGGGCAATGCTTGAATAGATCTACTTATGAATGATCCTCTTAACATTTTAGAGCATTAAGGACTCTGAGGTCACCTGCTGGTCAGAACTGGAGTCCAAACTGCCATAAGAATACGATTTGGAATCAATGGGGGGATTTGAAGGTATTTGGGTTATTGTAGGTAATGATTTTAATTAATCAAAACATATCCATCTCTCGCTCTATCGCTCTCTTCATGCAGGGATTGCATTTAAACTCGCCTGCCAGGCCTTCAAAACCTTGAAACGTGGCTAACCATCCCACTTTCATTCTCTGCTATGCATCTCCAGCGATGAATGAACATTGAGAAGCAAAGAGTTGTTTCATTTTGAATGCAAGAAATTTGAATCCAGCCAAGCCTCACACAGATTGTTCATCTGACATAAAAAAGATTATGCTGCACCCTGTAAAAAATAAAAAACATTCTTTTCAAACAATATTTAAATCCTCATCTTCTACAATGGCCTAAATCAGTGGTTCCCAAACTGTGGTCCGGGAGCCCCTGGAGGAAGGCAAAGCCACAGATTACTAAACTGCTAAAAAAACTTCAGGCAGAAAAGTCAGTCTTGGCCAACTGCAGGCCATTTCTTTGTTGCCAGCATTTTCAAAGATTCTCGAAAAACCTTTAGATATCCAACTTTTCAGTTATCTCAATGTTAATCAGTTGTTGCATTCATCGCAATCGGGTTTTTGGCCAGGATACAGCACTGAATCCACTCTGGTAGAGGTCTCTGATGCTATTAAACTGACCATGGACAAAGGGATGACAGCCACCTTCTTGTTGCTGCCTCTTGGCGGCGCTGGGCATGGTTTCCCACTCTATCCTGCAGGACAGCGGGATAGGTTGGATTGTGTTGGCCAAGTTGGGCTCCTTCTTATCGAGCAGATGTCAGCCTATGTGCACATGACTCCAAACCCCTTAAGTTTGGGATTCCGCAAGGGCTCTACCCTGAGTCTGACATTGTTTAAAGATAACACATAGAACCTTCTAACTTGGGATTGGAACATCTCCATCACCCAAAATAGAATTAAAGCGTACCTGTCAGCAGTGTTTCAGTGAATGGACTGGAGTAATCTCCATCCAACTTGAGTAAAATAGAATTGCTCATTTTTGGATTACACCCTCCCCCCCTCTTCGTGGGGTAGTAAAGTACGGCCAAGTTCTGCTCCATCTCCTCTGACTCCTGCCTCAGTGATTTGGGATCAGAGTGAAGTTTGATGACAACTTTGTCGTCAAAGCACAGGTAGAAAGTGTAGTTGGGACTTGTTTGGGCTTCCTCAGTTCCTTAGAAAGTTTTTGTTTCTGCTCCCAGCTCTTTTTCAGAAGATGGTAGTCCATTCCCATATAACATCCTGGCTGGCTTATGCCAATGCATTATACAGAGGTCTCCCTTTGTGCCAACTCAAGAGACTTCAGTTGGCGCAAAATGCTGCAGCCCAGCTCCTGCTTAACATCCAGAGGTACAGCTCTGTCCTTGTACATCTCAAGGAGTTGTACTGGCTGGCTATTCAGGAGAAGGTGAACTAGTCCATAGAGCTTTCTTTGGCCTAGGCCACAACTATCTAATTAAGAGCCATTCTCACTATCACCCATCTAGAACTTTAAGTTCTGCTAAGTAATTTCTGGTGGTGGTCCCTAAGACGAAGAGCAAGAAATGGGCCTTGGCTGCTGTGGGCTTGAATGCTTTTCTCTTGCAATTTCGTGCTTCTAAGGATGTAGGCTCCTTTAAACGTGCCTTAAATACGTGGCTATTTAACTGCGCCTTTTAACTTTTGCTACTTTCTTGTGAGATAAGTGGTTAATGAACCTATAGTGTCAGGACACTCTATAGAGTAGTCATGCACGTTACAAGTGCCATTTGATTTGAGTTGAAAGTGTAAATAAATAAAGAAGCTAAATGTACCATTGGACATTTTTGAACGGACGGTAAATGTGAAGGAATTTGAAACTGAAGGATAAAAATTAAATTAGTACCCTCAATGATTTGTGGGAACAGTGCAGGTGCGTCAAACAGAATATAGTATGGATGATGAGTGGCCTCAAATGAATTTAGACAAGCTTCAACCGTTCTATTAAAGTGTAATCTCGATATTTTTTTATTTATGTGTCTGCAAATTAAATAAAATGTGTCAACATTTGAGTATTTATTTGGTGAATATCTTTTTCTGTATTTTTTTGTATTGTTTTGTGGTTCAAATCATCGACAATGCTTAGGCTGGGGTACCCGGCTTCCAGTAATGACTCGTGGAAGATCTCTGGATTCCAATAATGATTCAATGGGGGTCACAGCCATGAGGAAGAGCTTTTGCTTGACACGCCTCACCTTTGGATATATAATTGTTGACTTACTGCAGAACTATGGAGTGCAAGTATTTGTGTCTTATCCTTGACACTTTGTGCTTATGAGATACAGCTATATTTTCTGTGAAAAATCCAAAGATTATAGGGACGTTATAGTTAGCTTGCCATTTACCCAGACAAAACCATAGATAGGAATACTTATAGTTATATTTATGTTAAGAAACTATAACTCATGGCCCAAAGTTACTTAGCGGCACAAGTTCTAGTTTCTCCAAATCAGTATCATTATAAGAAGAAAGATAACTGCAGAATTTCTATGGTTTGGTGTGGATAAAACACCAACCTAACTTCAAGTACCTGTAACTTTTGTTTTTTTGTGAATTTGCATGGTATTTTTTATGTAAATTAATGTATAATCACTGTACGTTAATACAACAACCACTTGCCATGGCCTTAGAGCGTGCATGGTGTGGGTTGACCGCAGGGCCTGGCTGTGGCCAGGCCCTGCAGCCAACCCCCCGCATGCACAAAACCCCAGGCATGGCCTTGGGCCATGCGCAGTGGGGGTTTGGTGTGTGAGTGAGTGTATTCTTTTTTTCTCCCATGTGATTCCTGATCCACAGATCTACTACAGCTTTATACTCGGGGCCGTGCTGAGCACCGCAATGGATCAGCTGTTCAGCTGGAAAAAAGGTAATTTTTTTGCCCATGAGGGGCCCCTCACTGACCACTCCATGTGTCCTATGGGGGTCAGGATACCTCTATATTGACCCCCTATGTAATGTTACATTTTTGACCGAGGAAAAAAAATGGCAGCTGCAGCTTTCCTTTTAGGTGGCGACCAGCCAATCGGGGCGTTTTGCTTTGCACAAGGGCCTGCTGATCCCCTGTGTCCCTAGATATCTATATTTTTCTTTCTTTAATGACTTCAAAACTAATCAACAGATTTACACCAAATTACAAAAAGCACTCTTTCTGGACCAAGATCCACCATTCTGCAAATTTGGTGTAATTCTGCTCAGTGGTACGCTTTAGTCCTGTAAAAAAAAATACAAAATTCCCATAGCCATTGCATGGGGAAACACTTTGGGACACTTCTTTCTCAGGCCCCACTGGATGAATCAACCTGAAACTTTCCAAACAGCAACTGAAGGAACTTGTACACTGGTTTTGACAATTTTTTGAAGATGATTCATCAAATGGTGCCAAAGTTATTAGCAAAAATAAGAAACTCTGTGTCAGGGGTAAAAGTTGCATAGTAACTAAACTATTCACTGGCTGCTGACTTACTGGAGGTAACAGGATGGGTAGTTGGCCCCCAAGGTCGTTCTTGGGGGCCAACTACCCCTCTAGTTACCTCCAGTAAGTGCTACACAGCAGGATTGCTGAGAGGTTGTGCAGGTCACGCCCTTTTTCTCCACCGCTCTGCAAATGCACCTCTTGGGGCGCTGCTTGTTGGGGGATGAAGAACACTTGGCTCTTGAGGGTCCTTGGGGGCCAACTACCCCTCCTGTTACCACCAGTAAGTCCCACACAGTGTAATTGCTGAGAGTTGTTCGGTGGCCAAGCCCCTTTTCTCCACCTCTCTGCAAACATGCCTCCTGGGGCATTACTGTGGATGAAGTCCCCTTGGCTCTTGAGGGTCCTTGGGGGCCAACTACCCCTCCTGTTGCCTCCAGTAGACCCACACAGCTGGATTGCTGAGAGGTTGTCAGGGGTCACATCCCCTTTCTCTACCACTTTGCAAACATGCCTCCTGGCACACTACTGGTTGAGGGAAAAAGTCCTCTTTAGTCCTGAGGCCCTCAGGAGGCAAGGGGATGTCATTCCCCACAACAGCAGTGCACCGAGATTCACGTTTGCAGAGTGGTGGAGAAAGGGTGCCTGACCACCGACCACCTCTCGGCAATCCACCTGTGTGAGACTTACTAGAGGTAATAGGAGATCTTGTTGACCCATAACAACCCTCAGCAGCCAAGGGGACTTCATTCCCCAACCACAGCGAGCCAGGTGATGCGATTACAAAGTGGTACAGAACTGGGGCTGGGCCTCCCGCGTAGTGCTGGTAGCATTTTCTTTGTTTTTAAATTATAAAGGAAGGAGGGCCGTGAAGCCCCCCTTACCTAGGCTGCACTTGGCCCCAGGGACCCCATCCCCGGGGTCCAGGCACGTTACAAATGCAGAGGGGGCAGCACGGCCTCCCTTCCGACACTGAGGACCCCATCCCCTGGGGCTTGACATTACTGTTTTTAAAATAAAATTCATTTTTTGAATCAAAGGAAGCGTGGCCATGTGGCTCCCCATTCCTGGCCCACTTTTGTCCCTGGGGACCCCATCCCCTGGGGCCTACCCCTTTTTTATACATTTTTATAAATAAAAAAACACTTTTTGGGGGACTGTGGAGGGAGCCGTCCTTTGGAAGCTGGCATTGCTTTTAAACAGAGGGTCACGCGGCCCCCCTCTTTCAAGTATTTAGCCCTGGGTGGGTGGTAGTCCCCGGCTTTAAAAAAGCCTAGGAGGGGGCCTCATGAGTCCCCATCCGGGTTTTAGCCCACTGGGGCATATTTTTTTAATTTTGCCTCAAATTTGTGTTTAGAAAATGCTTTTAACCCCAGAGAGGTCTCTGGATGACCCGCCCACCCTCTCTGGAGGGTCAGGATATTCCTACCCTGCTCCCTTTTCTTTATTTTTTACTATGTTTGTGGAACTCTGCTTCAAGCTAGAGTACCAAGATGGCTGCCAACGCTTCCTGGTGTATGTGTTGGCAGCCAATCAAATTTCAGTTTTGTTTGTATAGGCTGTTGGCACAGATGTCTATCTTTTTTAAACTTAAATATTCAGGGCCAGTGAGGGGAAGCCTGGGCCTCTGCACAAGGAGAAGAGAGGCCCAAAAGGAGAACCAGGTGAAAGGCTGCTGCGGGGAGCCAGTGAAGAAAGCTCCCTGCTGAGTTCACCCCCTAGGAAGCCAGGAGGGTGGCGAACTGTGCTCCAGGTGGCTATAGCTGGCCATCAGGAGTAAGAAGAGGCCAAGATTGTGAAAATCGGTCCCCTGGGGCCTGAGATATGCCCCCCAGAAGGTAGGCAACATTTGACCTCTGCTCAGACTAATGACGAAGCGTGTGGGGTTCCGCCGCCAGTCTTGGATGTGCCCCTAAGGTGGGTCATGTCCCAGGGCCTGCCCCCAGATGAAAGTGAAGCTGGGGAGTGCCATTGTGCCCCCGTGAAGGTGTCCCAGGGCCCAGGCTCTCCACCCTGGGTCCCTCTCAAAGTCAAGCCAGGAAGCGCTGGTGCGCTCCCTGTGAAGTGGCCTGTGGGGTTTCCAGGAACACACCCTGGCCCACAACAAAAACAGAGGCAGGGGCGCACCATCGTGCTCCCCTGGAACCGGTGAGAGGGGTCCAGAACCCCCAACTCCAGGCCTGCTGAAGTCGGGAAGCGCTGTCACGCCCCCCATAAAGGGAAAAGTCGGGGAGCGCCATCGCGCTCCCCGTGAAGAAGGCCCTGGGGCCCCGGACTCCAACTCCGGGCCCAGAAGAAAGGATGGTATTCAGGGAGCGCTATTGCGCTCCCCGTGAAAATTGGCCTGGGAGAGGGGCCGGTATTCCCAACTCAGGGCCCTGTTGTGAGGGGAGAAGAGGGGGGAGTGCTGCCACACTACCCCGTAGCAGGAGGAAGGCGGGGGAGTGCCGCCGCACTCCCCCGAGGCCACGGCATCATCTGTGTCTGCCCGTCAGAGCGGGCAGGCCAGAATGAAGAGCCAGATCTTGCGGCAGCACTCGACGGTGCTGGCCAGTCGGGGAGCTGGCGAGAACAGCCGGGGTGGGCTAACCCGTAGCTGCTCTCTCACATACTTACTCGCTAGGGGTTTAGGTGGGACTGGGCCCCCAAAGAAATTAAGTTGTGGTGTTGGGCTACCAACAAAGGCAGCGTGGTTCTCCCTGGAGCAGCAGGAGAGCCGCTGTTCTAATATGCAAGTGCTGGAGGAAGCGCACCCCATATTGCTTTGCCGAGCCTGGGAAGGCTGGCAGAGAAACCCAGCTTGTTTTCTGCGTGCCGTGGCCCAAGGAGGATGGGGTCACCACCAGTTGTGTGACCCCGGTGCAGGGGGAGCTGCAGGAGAAGCACAGACTCCCCTAGCACAAAAGAGGGGAAAGTCCCCCTTAAGTTTCTGGGGTCTTGTTAGAAAGGCGAACCCGGGGGAGGCAGAAGGTGTCTGACTGACCACCCCTAGGTCTACCCCTCCTTCAGAGAAGGGACCGAGCGATGTCGAGAGGCCTCTGACGGGAGGGCCCTCTCCTAGAATCGTACAGCAGAGTAACCACACCCCTACAAATATACACCACACGTAGATAGAGTTTTCCATCTTTATCGGACAATAAGTATCGTTTCAATATAGACAGCAGATCCCGAGATCTGGAAAGTCTTGTGGCAAGGGGCAAGGTAGCGGGACAGTCTTATAGATAGTCGGTTGCAAGGAGACTCTACGCACAGCTCTCAATCCTCGAGCTGGGGGGTTCCGGAAGGTTGGGCCGCGGCAGCGCCAGCAGGCTCCAAGATGGTTCAGCGAGTGTGGACCGCGGCAGCGCCGGCAGGTTCCAAGATGGTTCAGCGAATGTGTGGACCGCGGCAGCGCCAGCAGGTTCCAAGATGATTCAGCGAGTGTGGACCGCGGCAGCGCCAGCAGGTTCCCAGATGGTTACAGCAAAGATGGACCGCGGCAGCGCCAGCAGGTTCCGAGATGGTTCAGCGAGTGTGGACCGCGGCAGCGCCAGCAGGCTCCGAGATGGTTACAGCAAAGATGGACCGCGGCAGCCCCAGCAGGCTCCAAGGTGGTTACAGCGAAGATGGACCGCGGCAGCGCCAGCAGGTTCCAAGATGGTTACAGCAAAGACGGACCGCGGCAGCGCCAGCAGGCTCCAAGATGGTTACAGCGAAGATGGACCGCGGCAGCGCCAGCAGGTTCCAGGTAGAGCAGCAAGGGGAGTTCGTCTCAGGGTCAGCCGCGACAGCGTCAGCAGGGCTTCTCGACTCCGGGATACAACTGCCGTCCTACTCCGGGGCTGGCCCAGATATAGGTCTGGAGTCCTTTGATGTCCGGACCCTCTCGCCTGGGGGTCAGAGGGGCCGGGATGATGGTGTCCAGACACCCAGCAGGGGGTGGGGCCAGCGCTCAGGGAGGCGGGAGGCCGATCGAAACCAGGCATCCGGGGACGGTTGGAGAGCCATCGAAACTCCCCTCTCCTTGTCTCTGGTTGAGTGGCCACTCTACCACCCGGAGGGTTCTTGGTGCCTCGATGGCGGGCTCGCTGGGGCCGTGGCCGTGGCTGGTCCGGGACCACGTGTCTGTGACGTGATGGGCCCAAGATGGCGTCGGGCCTGGAATGAGGGTCCGGGGTGGGCACCGGACCGGTAATGCTGGGGCGGCCCGAGTGTGCCGTGTCAGTGGTTGTGGGCCGCTGGGTGGCGGATCTGGTGGTTTGGAGGGCGTGCAGAGGTGTGCCCGAGGCCGACCCGGGCTGGATGGAGGGCCGATGTCATCCGGGGCCCGCCATGCGGGAGGGGTAGGACCACGCCACGAGGCCGGGTCCAACACACGTCCCCTCCAGCTGAAGGCAGGGGAGAGTCACCCATCTTCTTGGGGATTCTCCTCGCCAAGGCAGAAGAATCTGTAGAGGCCGTCAGCGTTGGCGTGGTCGTTGCCAGGGCGATGCTCCACGGTGAAGTTCATCCCTTGGAGGGAGATGGACCAACGTAGCAACTTCGGGTTCTCGCCCCGCATCTGCATCAACCACCGCAGGGGCCGGTGGTCGGTCTGTACTCGGAAGTGGGTGCCGAAGAGGTAGGGCCGGAGCTTCTTTAGGGCCCATACGACGGCGAATGCTTCCCTCTCGATGGTGCTCCATCGTTGTTCTCGGGCCAGCAGGTGCCGGCTGATGAAGGCCATAGGAAGGTCAACTCCGTCAGAGTTCATTTGGGACAGTACGGCCCCAATGCCGTGTTCCGAGGCGTCAGTTTGGACGATGAACTCTCGGCTGTAGTCGGGGGCCTGGTGCACCGGGGCGGTGCACATGGCAGTCTTTAGTGTCTCAAAGGCTACTTGGCACTCGGGGGTCCAGTGCACCTTCGGGGGTAGTCTCTTGGAGGTTAGTTCTGTGAGGGGCCCCACAATGCTCCCATAGTCCTTTATGAACCGCCGATAGTATCCAGTGAGCCCCAGGAAGGCTCGGACGGCGGTCTGGGTGACGGGGGTCTCCCAGGCCTGGATGGCGTCAATCTTGGGTTGAAGGGGAGCCACTTGGCCGCTCCCCACTTGGTGTCCCAGATAGGTCACGGACCCTTGACCGATCTGGCACTTGCTGGCTTTTATTGTTAGTCCGGCCCGTTGGAGGGCCGTCAGGACCTTCCAGAGGTGGGTCAGGTGCTCGTCCCAACAGAGACTGTACGGTCTTAGGGACCAGGACGACGGGACTGGCCCATGGACTGTCTGAGGGCTCGACTACCCCTAGGGCTAGCATCTTGGAAACTTTGGCTTGGATGCAGGCCCGGACTCGGTCGGGGACTCGATAGGCTCGGAGCCGCACGGGCGGACTGTCCCCGGTGTCGACGTCGTGAACACACCACTGGGTGACTCCGGGGGTGAGGGAAAATAAGTTCGCAAATTGACCCAGCAGTTTCTGGCAGTCCTGGCGCTGTTTGGGTGTCAGCGCGGGAGAGAGGGAGACTCCCTCGACTGAGCCATCTTTCTCAGAGGTGCTCAGGAGGTCTGGTAGAGGCTCGGAGTCGTCCTCTGCTCCGTCATCGGTAGCCAACAACAGGCTCAGTTCGGTGCGGACAAAGTGGAGCTTGAGCCGATTGGCGTGTAGGACCCGGAGGGGGTTCCGGGGGGACTCCATGTCCACTAGGTAGGTGACGGGGCTCTTGCGCTCCATCACATTGAAGGGCCCCGTCCATTTGTCCTGGAGGGCGCCGGGGTCGACCGGGGACATGACCCAGACCTTCTGGCCCGGCTCGAATTCAATGGACGAGGCATTTTCATCATACCAGTGCTTCATCTCCTCTTGACTGGCCTTCAGGTTGGTTTCGGCCAGTTCCCGGAACTTCCGAGTCTGGTTGCGGAGAGTCAAGAGGTATCGGAAAACATCGGGTGGAGTATCGGAGGTGGCCAGCTCCTAGCCTTCCTTGACCAGGCTGAGGGGGCCTCGCACCGGGTGTCCATTTAATAGTTCAAAGGGGCTGAACCCCAGGGACTTCTGGGGTACCTCCCGGTAGGCGAACAGGAGGCATGGCAGCAGAACGTCCCATTTGCGCCGGAAGGGCTCTTCTAGGCCCTTGATCATTCCTTTCAGGGTCCTATTAAATCGCTCCACTAGTCCATTCCCTTGAGGGTGATACGGGGTGGTGAACTTATACGCGACCCCGCACTGTTGCCACAGGGACCGCATATATTTCGATATAAAGTTTGTGCCCCGATCACTGACGACCTCTCGAGGGAAGCTGACTCTGGAGAAGATCCCCATTAGCGCCCGACCCACTACGGGGGCTGTGATAGTCCGGAGGGGGATAGCTTCTGGGTAGCGGGTGGCATGGTCCACCAGGACGAGGATGAAGCGGTGCCCCTGAGAGGTTGGAGGATCCAGGAGCCCCACGATGTCGATCCCTACTCGCTCGAAGGGAGTGGTCACCACGGGAAACGGTTGGAGTGGGGCCTTGATTTTCCCCCCACTCTTTCCGCTGGCTTGGCAGGTCGGACAGGTTCGGCAGTGGTTGTACACATCGCGGCCCATCTTCGGCCAATAAAAGTGGGTCACCAGGCAGCTGTAGGTTTTATCCTGCCCCAGGTGCCCGGCGAGGGGCACATCATGTGCCAGGTTTAAGAGAAAGTCTCTGAAGTGGAGGGGGACGACTAGCACTCGGCCGGCCCCCAGCTCGGCAATCTTTTGTTCACTGTACAGGAGGTCCTGGTCCCAATAGATCCAGTGGGACCCCGAGGAGTCTCCTGTGGCTTGCGTGGCGGCTTGTTGTCGGAGTCCCTCAAGGGAAGGACATGTCTTTTGTTCCCGACGGAACTGCTCGCGGGTGGGGCCCCCTTCTTGGCGCCACTGGGCTAGTTCGGGAAGGGGCCCAAGCTCGGGAAGTTCTTCATGGCTGGGGCCCTGCGGCCCCAGTTCGGGTTCGGTCGTGGCAGTGGCGGGTGGCGGAGGTGCCGGCCATTCAGGTTCTTCGGGCAGATTGTCTTTGGTGGGACGGCGTCCCGGGTGGACATGGATCGGGTCGTTACGCAAACCCATTCAGGAAGGCCTAGCATCCCCAGATGCTCTCTTCGCTCGATCTGTGCACAGGGGGAACTTTCCAGGTCGTTCCCTAGGAGGCAGTCCACCGGGGCATCATCTCGGACGGTGACTTTCAGCATGCCGGACACTCCTCCCCACTCGAAGGGGATGCGAGCCATCTGGCACAGGCTCTCGGAATGGTCCGCTGACCGGACAGGGCACAGAACGTGGGGCAAGATTTTTTTGGGGTCACCAGATGGCAGCGGACGGCGGTTATGCTGGCCCCCGTGTCACGGAGAGCCTCGGCCCGGCGTCCGTTGATGGTGACCCACTGGCGGTACTTCTGGGTGTTGATCGGAATTTGGTTTCGGGGGATCATGTCTTTGTCGCCCAGGGAGGCGAGGCACATGGCCGCGGACTCCCATTCTTCTGGTTCCATAGGAACCTCTTCTTCTTCATCCTTTTCTTCGCTCAGGGCAGCTGCAGTGATTTGTCGACCGGGGGGCCCGCTGGTGCCGGGCCGCTGGTTCATGGGGCAGAGAGGATCATTGGCATAGTGACCCAGCCGCTGGCATCTGTGGCACGTAACGTTGGGGCGTGGCCCCGGTTGGGCTGGATGGGCCCCCCTCGGGCTGGAGGCTGGTGTAGAGGAGGCGGGCGAAGACCCTGGCGGGAGGTCTCGGCCTCGGCTGATGCCAGACCCGCCGCCTCGCGGCCGGTGGTTCCCCGGGGACCCTCGTCCGTATTCTCCTGTGGTGTTCCGGTGGACGCGGTTGCTCGCCCACCGATCTGCTTCGACCGCTAGCTTTCGCGGCTCGGTCAACTTGCTGTCGAGGAGGTGCTGTCGTAGTTCTATGAAGCAGTTGTTGGAGAGGTGCTCCCATAACTTAAGGTCGACCAACTGCTGGTAGGTAGTGACCTGACTGCCTTTGACCCACCCCTCGAAGGCTCTGCTAAAAAAAGTTCACATATTCCACCCAAGTGGTACCGGGGAATTTTTTACAGTCTCGGAACCTCTGCCGGTACATTTCGGGGGTGAGTCCGTAGCGCGTGAGTAGGGCCGTTTTCATGTGTTCATAGGAGGTCATTTCGGTGTCAGGGAGTTCCAGCAGGGCGTCCCTCCCTTCGTTGACGAACTTTCCTCACAGGCCGGCGCCCCAATCCTTCAGGGGCACCCGATGGGCGGTCATGGCCACCTCGTAGGCTTTGAACCATTGTTGGATATCATCGTTCTTGTAGTATTCTTTGACTACATCTTTCGGTAGGTGAACCTTGGTGTCCACGGGAGGGGCCGAGGTCTTGGCCCCGGCCGCGCTATCTTCGTTGATCTTGGCCTTGATTTCTAGTTTTCTCAGGCCTCGTTCATGTTCATATGCTAGTCGTTTTTCTTCGAGGTCACGTTGTCTCCGTTTCTCTTCTAGATCCCCCTCCAGCCGTAGTTGCTCGAGGGCTATCTTTTTCTCCGCTAGCTGGAGTTCTCCGTCTAGCCGGAGTCGTGCAAGCTCCACTTCGTGTCGCCGGTTGCGCTCTCGTTCTCGAGCGTCTTCATAGATGAGGTCCGCGTTTAGTGTTGCGGTTCTTTCCCCCGTCGGGGGTGCGCTGGTTTCCTGTTGCCCGTTCGGGCCATTCTCCTCTTGGGGTGGTCTGTCTCGGGTTTCCACCCAGGCTTGTAGGGCCGATTTGAAGTCCTCTTTTGTGCTCAGGCCAGTGGTAGCGATACCCATGTCTTTACAGAATTGTTTTAGTTCCTTGTGGCTGTATTCTTCTATCTTCTCTTTCTGGAATTCGGCAGGTAGGTTGGTTCCTTGGGTCGTCATGGTCTCTGTGTGTTTTTCCGTCGTAGCGGGTAGATCACTCTTTGTACGATTTTGCGTTGGCTCGGATCGCAGCGCCTGCCACCAATGTTAGAAAGGCGAACCCGGGGGAGGCAGAAGGTGTCTGACTGACCACCCCTAGGTCTACCGCTCCTTCAGAGAAGGGACCGAGCGATGTCGAGAGGCCTCTGACGGGAGGGCCCTCTCCTAGAATCGTACAGCAGAGTAACCACACCCCTACAAATATACACCACACGTAGATAGAGTTTTCAATCTTTATCGGGCAATAAGTATCGTTTCAATATAGACAGCAGATCCCGAGATCTGGAAAGTCTCGTGGCAAGGGGCAAGGTAGCGGGACAGTCTTATAGATGGTCGGTTGCAAGGAGACTCTACGCACAGCTCTCAATCCTCGAGCTGGGGGGTTCCGGAAGGTTGGGCCGCGGCAGCGCCAGCAGGCTCCAAGATGGTTCAGCGAGTGTGGACCGCGGCAGCGCCGGCAGGTTCCAAGATGGTTCAGCGAGTGTGGACCGCGGCAGCACCAGCAGGTTCCAAGATGAATCAGCGAGTGTGGACTGCGGCAGCGCCAGCAGGTTCCCAGATGGTTACAGCAAAGATGGACCGCGGCAGCGCCAGCAGGTTCCGAGATGGTTCAGCGAGTGTGGACCGCGGCAGCGCCAGCAGGCTCCAAGATGGTTACAGCAAAGATGGACCGCGGCAGCGCCAGCAGGCTCCAAGGTGGTTACAGCGAAGATGGACCGCGGCAGCGCCAGCAGGTTCCAAGATGGTTACAGCAAAGACGGACCGCGGCAGCGCCAGCAGGCTCCAAGGTGGTTACAGCGAAGATGGACCGCGGCAGCGCCAGCAGGTTCCAGGTAGAGCAGCAAGGGGAGTTTGTCTCAGGGTCAGCCGCGACAGCGTCAGCAGGGCTTCTCGACTCCGGGATACAACTGCCGTCCTACTCCGGGGCTGGCCCAGATATAGGTCTGGAGTCCTTTGATGTCCGGACCCTCTCGCCTGGGGGTCAGAGGGGCCGGGATGATGGTGTCCAGACACCCAGCAGGGGTGGGGCCAGCGCTCAGGGAGGCCGGAGGCCGATCGAAACCAGGCATCCGGGGACGGTTGGAGAGCCATCGAAACTCCCCTCTCCTTGTCTCTGGTTGAGTGGCCGCTCTACCACCCGGAGCGTTCTTGGTGCCTCGATGGCGGGCTCGCTGGCGCCGTGGCCGCGGCTGGTCCGGGACCACGTGTCTGTGACGTGATGGGCCCAAGATGGCATCGGGCCTGGAATGAGGGTCCGGGGTGGGCACCGGACCGGTAATGCTGGGGCGGCCCGAGTGTGCCGTGTCAGTGGTTGTGGGCCGCCGGGTGGCGGATCTGGTGGTTTGGAGGGCGTGCAGAGGTGTGCCCGAGGCCGACCCGGGCTGGATGGAGGGCCGATGTCGTCTGGGGCCCGCCATGTGGGAGGGGTAGGACCACGCCACGAGGCCGGGTCCAACAGGTCCTAAAGTAAACAACCCCTGAAGGACTCGGCCATGCTTCAACACCAACCTTTAGCTGGAACTTTTGTTCTGCAGCTGGGTGTGGGTGTTAGGGACTACACCAAGGTGTGAAGGGGAAGCCTTGAAGAGACATCCTCTAGAGGTGAAGAGATGAAGAGGAGCAATTGCACAAGTGGTGCATTTACATGGTGCTGTGTTGTTTCTTTTGGGGACTGGAAGTCACATGATTTGTGAAATCATAAGCAAAGTGGGGTTATGTTGCTAGGCATTCCTGCTAGGGTGCCTGGCTGTAAATGCTTAATCCTGTGATTATACGTGTGATGCCTTTTAGAGGCTTAAATTGCATTGTATTATAACTGTTACCAGATAAGATAAGTACTGTCATTCTTAAGTGTTGCCTACACATGTATTCTTGCTACTGCGTTAGGTGAAGAACAACCCAGACTGTTAGCCTGTTAAAAATGCTTGTTGAGATAATGGGGTGGGTCGCCAGTGGGCAGGGCCTGCCCTCCAGGTTATGGTCAACCTACTGCATTAGGGGGCAAGATGACGTGCATACATGGGAGGGGTGGTACTAGACCTCACCCACCCTGTAGGAGGGGTAGGAATGTTATGCAATGTCACAAAGTAATTCCAACAGCTTATGTACATTTAAAAATTGTTGCATAGTATTGAGTAGTGTATGTGTGTGTAATAAATATATTCTTCCTGTTTATAAAGAAAAGTATAGACTGGAGAACCAATTATTGATTGTTATTTCTACGTACTGGTAAATGGTGATTACTAGCCCACACCACCTCTCTTGTGTAAACCTTAGACTGCTCTGCAATGCTACCCTCTGAGAGTCAAGCGCTACAATGTGGTGTTTGGCTCCCAGTGAAGGACAAATGTAGACATGTTATTTGTGTAGACCTCACAGATACTGCCTCATTTTCCAATCTATGGTGTCTAGCTGCGGGAAACAGTATCCCATTCTGTTACTCATTTATATTATTTGATAAGTCCAGTTTTGCCACACATTACCTATGCAGTAATGAGCAAATGATAGAGCACAAGCTCTGAGAAGGGGTCAAAGGTTTGATTGTTTGAACTAAAAGTATTTGAAAGGAAGGCCCGCACACATATATGTCACGTGAAGATATTATGGTTTAATTGTAAACTGGATTGATATGACTGAGCTATGTTGATTATCATATGATGGCGGGATGGTGCTTTCCAGCAAATTATTGCATACAAGTGTTCTAAGCCATATTGTACACCTTTTCACCCTAACTCGACACAAACTAAACCTGCATGAGGAGGGTGTCTTCTCAAGAGGTATAGGGACAGCAACTGATACCCACATCACAGATTGGGATGTAGACGTGGAACGGACTAGGGGGGACAGGAGAGGTAGGGGGTCCTTAGAAATTCCCACACTTTTGAAGAGCAGGGAGGGTTTCCACAGAAGGGGCCCCAGATATCCTTCCCCTGCTGAAATTTTTCTTGTCATTGGCGCAGGCCAAAACAACTGGCATGGTGGGACAGGAGGTTTCTTAACCCCGGGTAATAACATCCCAGGGGTTCCCATGGTGGGAGACGCCAAGAAACATTTCCCACGGTGGGAGAAGGGTGCGTTGGAGTTGTGTGTCAGGCAGGCCCCTCCCGGCTAACTGGTGGGGAGGGTGAGCAACCCAGGGGTGGCCCATAGTAGTGGGTGGCCCCAAGGGAGGGTAGTTCTTGAGCTAGGGTATGTAGTGGTAGCCCCTAGGTGGTCTAGGTAACTGACCCAGTGGAGATCTGAGGGGAATGATGGACTCACTGGATTCCAGGTGAAGGGTTAGTCGTGGACCCTGAGGTGTCAGGGTGGGGTAGATGGTTCAACGTATATAACTTAATAGTAGATGTCAAAATGATATACCTACAAGACAACACTTTTGAGAGAAAGGCCAATTGACTACATTTGTATTGATCAAACCAGACTCATCCTCAACCTATCTCGATGATCCTACATCACACCACACTCCAGGCAGCTCCACTGGCTCCCCATGGAGAAGAGATGCCAATTCAAGCTGCTCACCCACGCACACACAGCTCTTCACAACCAAGGGCCTGCCCACATTAACCACCACGTGAAATGCCACCATCTGTCGAGAAGACTACGCTCCACTTCCCTATCACTTGCTCACACTCCCCACATCCACCTAAGCAGAAGAAGAGGATGATCCTTCAACCACACAGGAGCAAAATCCTGGAACTGCCTCCCCATACATCTCCAGGCCATCACCTCACTTCCGGAATTCCGTAGGGCCCGCAAGACCTGTCTGTTCGAATCAGCCCCGAGACCTACAGGAGCCTGGACACTCTTGTGGGTGATTAGCTGTGCTTTTCAAATCGTATTTAATTTGATTAATTGATAGTCGTTCCCAGAATGCTGTAGGATTGATGTGCTTGCTTGGTTAGAAATGGATTACTTACGAATCTTCTGCAGGAATTAAATAAGCACTCTGAACAAACTGATACTAGGATGAAGTACATTTGATTAGATGTGTATTGGGATAAAGCAGTTTATAAGTAGAAACTAACAACAGTACTTGTAGACCTACACCTACTAACAATAATAATGCACTGTGCAAAATTATACTTGCTTCAGTCACTAGCCAGTTTTGACCCTGTAAATATATTGATGAATGGGTCAATATTGACGATCTGATACTGTGCAGGAAATTGAGAAAAACGTTGGGACATTGCTTTTCATCTGAAGATCATTACAATTTGGGCAGTTAAAATTTGCTTTATTCGCTTATAAAATGCTGATTATCTCTAAGAAAAGAAGGCCTCTAGAAGTGCATCGGATTTTCTGGATATGGTTCTGTTCCTAGGGGAATCAATTGCATTTTGGGCCACGGTTATGCAATCAATCAATCGGGTGACTTATAAAGTGTGACTACTCCTCTGTAAGAGTCTCAAGGTGCTGGAGAGATGTAGGGGAGACTGCTGGTATGTCAAAGGCAATGTGGTTCAGTCGAAGAGCCAGGTTTTGAGGTCCTTCCTGAATTGAGGCAGTGACGGTAATTTCCTGAGGTGGAGAGGAAGAGTGTTCCAGGTCTTTGCTGTGAGTTAGGAGAAGGGTCTCCCTTCAGCCTTGGTCTTGCGGATACGTGAGACGGTAGCCAAGGCCAGATGGGTGGAGCAGAGGTCTCTGGTGGGTGCATGGAATGCAAGGAGGTTTTTAAGGTAAGAAGGTCCTGTGGCAGGACTTTGTAGGCATGTGTGAGGACCTTGAAGGTGATTCTTTTGTTGATTGGGAGCCAGTGGAGGGCTCTCAGGTAGATGCTGATGTGGCTGTGGTGGGGAATGTTGATGATGAGTCTAGCGGAGGCATTCCGAATGTTCTGAAGTTTCTTGAGGAGTTTCTGGGGGATCCGGCGTAGTGTGTTGCTGTAATCTATTCTGATGATGAGGAGTGCGTGGGTGACTGTATATCTGGGCTCAACGGGGATCGACTTAAACATCTTTTGGAGCAGGCGTAGCGTGTGGAAACAGGATGATCAGACTGCGTTGATCTGGCAGCTAATGGTGGGTGAGGAGTTCAGGATGATGCAGAGATTCCGTGCATGGTCCATGAGTGTGAGAGGGGTGGGGGGTCCAAGTGCTGTGGGCCACCAGGAGTCATCCCAGGCAGAGGGGGTTGAGCCCATGATGAGGACTTCAGTCTTCTCTGAGTTGAGCTTGAAGCAGCTGTTCTTCATCTAGGTGGCGACAGTTTCATCTCGTCATAAAAGCTGTTCTTTTTTTTTTAGTTTTATATAGCACAAACTAGACCCAAGATATTGGGTATTAGAGCGCTTCACATGAGTACCAGTTTTGTTACAAATGGACACATTCATTTTTGTTAGGCACAGGGAGATTAAGTGATTTGCCCAGAATCACAAGATTTTGAGCGTCGTTGCCAAGACTTGAAACCGGTTCCCCAGCTTTGACATCGACCCCTCTTGCTGTAAGCCTACTGCCTCTCCCCTAAAAACTGTGGGTTTGTTGGTGAGGGAGAGAATTACCTGAGTGCCATCGGCGTAGGAGACTATGTTGAGTCCGTGGTTCCGGACGATGGCTGCGAGCAGGGCCCTGTAGCGGTTTGGGGCTCAGGTAGGATTCCAGAGGCACTCCACAGCTGATCTCTGTAGGTTCAAAGTGGAACGGTGTTAGTCAAGGGTATGCTTTTGGTAATTCTCTGGATTCCTTGCCGTTGCTGAAAAACGAGGGCCCCATTTCTGATTGACCCTTATTGGGCACTGATAACTGCTGTAGTGTACAGAGCTTGAAATTATGAATAATTGAACAGCCCCTAATTTGGCCCTTACTATTACCAAATCATGTTTGAAAAACAGATGCTACATTTTGAGCAGCAATTTATTTACCTTTATTTCAGTACATGGCTGTCACTTCCAACTTACCCAGTACAAGGACGGGTTTTCTAATGAAGCCCTGAATTGGAAAAACAATTAGAAAAAGTTTTTGTTAGAAATTGGGTCTCTAGTTGGCTGAGGTATGCACCCTGTCCAAAATCCTAGTCAGGGTAAGTCAGTTACACACCATAAATTAGCCTGTGCTCAATCTCTGGTAGCTTGGCACAGAGCAAGCAGGCTTAACTTAGGAGGCAATGTATAATGTATTTGTGCAACATTTTAGACAGTAAAAAAGTGATAATAGCGAAAACACCACCAAAAAAGAGGGTAATTGTCAAATTGTATGTCACAGGTCTACATTGTCGCCCACTGTCCCGTACACACATGTAATGCATGTGAATTTGAGATGCTTGCCTTAGTGGACACTTCCAGGCATGGTATAGGTGCTCCTATAATCCCTCTCTTTCACTGGAAGTGGGTAATTCTTTGATAATTGCAGTCTGTACTACAGTAAATATGTTCTCAATCTGAGCTAATTGCTCCTCTGCATAGGTGTATAAATGTTACTCAGTAGGTATGGTCTTTCCTTTATTGTACACAACATATGCATATCCAGATTAGGTGCTATTCTAATCACTAAAATTAATGTGTTATGCAGTGTCTACAAATGTTATGTAGCAATTATGTATCTCTGTAAATCTTTGAGTATTTGTAAAGGTTCCTCTTTCCAGTCCTTTCTGGAAAATGTGGTTGTAATCAGCTGATATACAGCTAGATTCATCAAATAAAATTTGGCTCGCAAAGGGCCAGATTCTGAGAATCTGGCCCTTTGCGAGTGCAATTTTTGCATTTGGGATTCATCATCCCAAATGCAAAAATCTCTAATTGCGAAATCACATATTTGCGAGGAATTGCATTTAAGGAATCTCTATTTGAGATTCCTTAAATGCAATTCATCAACCATTTTCAATTTGCGAATTCGCAATTTCTGGCCGCTATTTACCACGAAGTCAGACTTCGTGGTAAATAGCGAAAACTCAGAAAAATGCACTTTAGTGCATTTTTCTGAGTGGTATGTTACACACACACACATGTCCTTTGGGCATGTGTGTGCGCAACATCTGGCTACATTTGCTTTTCAGGGGTGCTACAGGGTGTCCTTTGGACACTCCTGGCACCCTTGAAATCGCATCCTTATTTGCGATGAGCAAATTGCTAATCGCAAATAAGGAATAACTCCCCATTCATTCCTATTTATTTATTTTATTTATTTTTTTGCATTTATAATGCGCGCAGATACCCACAAAGGGTTTCCCGGCGCCAGGACTGAGAGACCGACAACACAGAAAGCAACACGGTCAAAGACCACAATTATTTATTGAAAAGCCAGGTTTTAACGCTTTTCTTAAAACTGGCAAAGTTTTCCTCCTTTCGTAGAGCTGAGGTAAGGGAGTTCCAAAGGACTGGTCCCAGATGGGAAAAGGATTTCCCTCCCACTCGGGCCAGTTTAAATCTAGGAACCACAAAGTTTGCTCCATTTGCAGAACGGAGGTTGCGTGCAGGAGCGTAGGGCCTAACTAGTTTTTGCAGATACTTTGGTGCGGTTCCTGCCATTCCTATGGGCCTATGGCCTTATTATGGGGAGTTATTCCTTATTTGCGATTAGCAATTTGCTAATCGCAAATAAGGAAGATGTAGGAATCGCAATATTTTTTGCAATTCCTACATGAATCCCGTTTTGCAAGTCCTTAATAGCGATTCCTTATGAATCGCTATTAAGGACTCGCAAAACTGGATAATGATGAATCTAGCAGATAGATTATTACTCTTTTAGCATTGATTGACAAATTTGTCCTACCAAAATTCGAGAAACCCATCAATGCTTTTAATTCTCTTAGGGAATTATGGTGATCTAGTGTCATACATTTCTCCAAGTGTGTGTCCTTTCCCTTTACTGGTTAATTCATATCCTTCAAAAATTCCATTCAAAAAGTTTCTAGCTTATTTTGGATTTCTTGAAATTCAAATTGTCAACTGCTTCTGCTAGCATTAGTAACTATATTGCCCCCATGTTGCAAATGTTCTTCCAAATCAATATCTGTCATATGTATGTTACTGGCATAGGGGACTATACCACTTAAAGTTTATAGCAATATCTCTATTGTCCTTGACGAAAATAGCCCTGCACTCCACTTTATATACATCGTGAGGAAGTTGGGCAAAGTCAAATTGAATTCCTCCCTGGCTAAATATGATGCTGGTACCAAACTTTGCGTAAAAATCAATTTGCTATGTCTAATGTTCTTTTTTTGTATGGTAATATCATTATAAGTCCTGTGCTGGGGCATTTTATACTGCATACGTTTTGCAATGTGAATTCAAATTGTGATAATCGAATACATTTCCCCAAGACTTATCTAGCTTCAAGATTGGATAATGGGAATATTCATTGTTGATGGACATAGCACTACTATTACCTGGTATTCTAATTCTCCTATTAATTTATTCATTTGTAGAGCGCATGGTTACACCAACGGTGTGTCCCCGCGCAGATATGCATGCTCTGAGGGGAGGCAGCTGCCCTCCGCCTGTGATGCTGCACTGTGCAGAACTCACTGACCAGTAACCCTATCCAGTTTGCTTGAACAGCCATGTTTTCAGCTGTTTTCTAAAACTGCTTTCGCATGGTTCTATTCTTAGGGCATCATTAGGATGGTGGGCGGACTTTGTCCGCCTGCCATCTTGACGGAAAATGGGACCGCCCGCTATATGTGCGGCGGTCCCGTGGGCGAGATTAGGATGTGCCCGCCACAATGACGGGCGCATCACGCATTTTTAACATTGTGGCGGATGCTGCTTTCAGCAGCACCCGCTGCAATGGTAAAAATGCATGTTTAGCATTTGTATGCACAAAGTGGCAGGCACCGCGCGGTGCCTGCCGCATTGTGCATGCAAATGCAGGGGGGTACCATAGGTAACCCCCATGTGCACCCCCCACCCTCTCCAATTACCTGGGGACCCACAACAGGCCCCCAATTGTGGACACCGCATGCCTTTCTGCCGCCACGAAAAGGCTGCTCTCCGTCTGCATACTAATATGGATGGCGGTATCTAGCAGACACCGTCACCATATTAAACCCTTTTCCACCCAGTTGACTCATCGTCCACTAATATGGCGGGGGAAAGGGGTGACGGGCATGGTAGGATGGGGTGCGGGTGGTGGTGATCCGCCCTACATCATAATGGACCCCTTAGATTTAACGGTAGGCCGTTCCACATTTTGGCTGCACGGTACCAGAATGAGCATGCTCCCATTCTTGCTCTAAATATTCTCTGTACAGTCACCAAAGCGTTTCCCATAGATTTTAAATTCCGTCCTGGGATGTATTGGGTTATTAATGGTTGCAGGTGTCTAGGGCCTTTCTTCAATAGAATACGATGGCAGTGGCACATTGCCTTGAATGCACTCTCCTTTCTACTGGCAGCCAGTGTAATGCTGTCAGGGCCTTCTTCGTATTCGCTCTTCTCGGAGTACTGTTTGTAATTTGGCAAGCCCCTTTTTAGCAGCACCAAGATATAGTACATTCCCATAATCCAATTGGAAAGTAATTACTGCATGTACTATGGTTTTCCGGGCTTTTGTTGGTAATACATCTAGGACCTTCCTCATGATTTTCATGTTGCCGTAGCATTTACCTGCTAACTTTTGAATCTGACTTTCAAAAGTCAGCTCGGAATCAAGCCATATTCCGAGGATTTTTACTTCTGTTTTGGGAGAAGGAAGTTGGCCTAGAGTTTCGGGCCACCACGCGATTGACCATATGGATGGCACCCTGCCTACCACCATAACTTCCGTTTTATTCCCGTTTAGCTTGAGGCAGTGGTTAGACATCCAGTCTGCCACCTCTTCTAAGCATTCGGAGAACCGGGTAGCTGCTTGGCCCTTGTCTTGTGCTAACATCACAATTAGTTGCGTATCATCTGCATAGGAGACGATCAACACCCTATACTTCTCCACTTACTCTGCCAATGGCCCCACATCAATGTTAAACAAGGTGGGGCTCAAGACTGAGCCTTACGGGACCGCTTGAGCCAAGGGAATCTTCTTAGATAGATATGTTTGTTGTGCAACTTGGAAGCTCCATGTGGAGAGAAATGATGTCAACCAGCTCAATGCCATACGCCTTATGACACGCCTCTAATCTTTGAATGAGCAGCTTATGGGAAATAGTGTCAAACGCTGCACTGAGATCTAGCAAAATCAGTGCGGCTGTTTGTCACTCATCTGCATATTTCCTCAGTGTTTCTGTGGCTATGAGTAGTGCTGACTCTGTGGAGTGGGCCACTCTGAAACCTGATTGAGAGGGATGCAGTAGGTAATTTTTGTTAATGTGGCCTGTCAGTTGTTTATTCGTGGCTTTTTATGCAACTTTGCCCACAAACGGCAGCAGTGAGATCGGGCGTACATTTTCTAGTACTGTATACTCCACTGATGCTTTCTTTTTGAGTGGTTTCCATTTTGTGGGGACCACACCATTTTGGAAGGAGCGTGAGATAAGCTCAGAAATATATGGCATAATTAAATTTGCTCCCTGCATTATTATCTTCGGTTGAACTGGGTCCAGAGGGGATCCAGATTTTATCCCTTTTGCAATGGTAGTAATTTCTTCTAGTTCCTGTATCTTAAATTCACCCAGAATTACCCAAGCATAATTTGTCTGGCTATCACCTCTCATGCTGGTTCCTTCCCCTGCTTCTATCGGGAAGGTGTTGTAGATTTGTGCCACTTTATCAGCGAAGAATTCTGCCACCTTATTACAGCTTTCTTCAGAGGCCTCTTTATCACTCATGTTTTCCTGTGTTCTTAGGGACTTCAGTATCGAGAACATTTCTTTCTGGGAATTGCTGGCCTCTTCTATTCTTTCAGTGTAAAACTTATATCTGGCTTTCTTATTTAAGGAGTGATATTGTTTTAATTCTTTTTTTATAGTTTTCTTTAGCCTCACTGCTATATTCCTTCCTCCAGATTCTCTCGAGCCTTTTGCATTTTTTTTTTACTATCTGTAGCTCGTCCTTAAATCAAGGTGCTGTTGTATTTTGTCTTTTTGGGGTACTGGTACTCCAGTGTGCTGTCTTATCTAATGCCTCTGTGATCCAGGCTTCCAAATGATTATTGGCTAGATTAACATCTTTGTCTAAGATGGGCTTTTTTTCCATCAGAGCCTGTGTGAAGGAATTGGAGTTGAAATTCTTCCACTTGCTTGTAGTAATTACCCTAGTAGTTTGTACTACTATTCTTCCTGTGGGTAGGCAAAGAAAAAGGGACTAGATAGTGATCAGACCAGGGTATAGGCCATGGTGTCTCAACCTCTATATCCTCAAAGTTGGAGAAGATAGGATCTAGAATATGGCATCCTTGGTGCGTTTGTGATCCTACTCTTTATACTAGGCTCAGAGTCAGTAGGTCGTTGCGTAGAGTGCATACTTCATGGTTCTGCTGGTTATCAAAATGAATATTCAGATAACCTAGCACCGAAAAGTTTTTATGTCGAAAGGCTGGTTGCACTACTTTCTCTTCCAGGCTTGACATGAATTGTGACCCCGGGCCTGGTGAGTGGTAGATCAGAAAACCGGCTAGAGTATTATCAACTGTCCCCGATAGAGTGAATAGGAACGACTCACATTTTTCAAGGATGGCCTGTTGAATTTCACACTTCATTGAGGATTTTAAAATAATGGCAATGCCCCCTCCTGTTTGTCCTTCCCGATCAGGCCTTACTAACATATATTCACTGGGGATTGCGTCCAGAAAGTCTGGGCTGGAGCTCTCGTTCAGCCAGGTCTCAGTCAGGATTAGAGTGCCCAGTGATCTTTCCCTTAGTAGGTCCTGTATCTCATATTTGTGTTTCGCTAATGACCTACAATTTAGTAGCGCTAACTGCAGCTTATCTTTATTATTCTTATCATTGTTGGGCCTTAGGGTTATGTCACAATGCTCACATTTCAATTCTTCACTATCAATATGTATGTTTGTTTGCATGATTTATCAGTGGGCATTGATAGTCTCCATAGCTCTTCAGCTGTGTACCTAAATCTCTTTTGTGGATCAGCAGGACCAGGGGTCCTGGACCCTGGGCCCTGTCGAGCATGGACGGGCGCAGACGGGCTTGCCTTTGGCGCGCCCGCTGCGCACGTCCGCTGCGTGGCTGGAAACACATGGGTCTAAATTGTGGAGCGGGTGGAAATTTCCTGCTCTGCCTACCTACCCGGAAATGATGTGCTACGCAAGGTCAGCCACACCGCCACACAACGGCACTCAGCTGGAATGGACCGGGGTGGGCAGCAAAAAGGTAAACACATGTAAAGTGCAACACAGATTACAGCTAAAACAGTACGAGATATACTATTTAAAATAACGTGCAAGTTTTCAATTTAATCCTATATTTTATGTAAGATCCTTCTGAGCCTCTGGGTTTATTTGATATTGTTTTTGAACCTGTGGTTCATCTCTTAGAAGAATTACATGGGATAGTGCATCTTTATTCCACTGGGAACCCAGCGCAGAAAATGGTCCCATTATAACTGCCTTTCCTAATGATGCCAATCCCCTTACACTTGGGTTTTATCGTAGGAATCAATTGAGTCTAAAATATTATTGAAATTGTTTGCTCAATCGCCCCTGCAGTTTTTATTCGAACTTTGTGCAATAAATCTGGTTCTTTTAAATACCCATCCTCTGTTTCTGTTTGTACACAATCACTAATCTCCTCCACAGTCAAGTGGGGTTTGAATTTCTGATGAACTGTAGCAATTTTGGATGCTCTATCTGGTATGGCTATTGTCCATGTTTCGTTATTCAATTTTCTGTGAAGCATCTTCTTTCCTTGCTGCAGCTGCTTTTTTTTTCTGAAAAAGTGATTTTGAGGGTCCTGGCCGTTAACTGTCTTCTCCCTGCAGATAGGTCGGTCACTTATCGGGTCCTGGGAAGAACTGGCACCTTTAATTGACTCTATTTTCTTATCTCCATGATACTGTGAAAATAAGAATAGCACTTTTCAGATGATTGATATCTCTCTGGAGCCCTTATTTCATTGGATCTCTCTTTTTAACTCCTCTATGTACGTCATCATTTAAAAGAAATTGTGGTTCCTTTTTAAATCCACCCCAGAATATGATACTCTCCCCTCAGGATCATCGGTGTTCTGGCTTCATTTCTTTCTGAATATTCTTATTCACTGCCCTTGTTTTCTATTGGGGTGTCTGCGGTCTCACCATAAGGTATCTCTCCCTATGTAGACACAGACTTCCATCTGATCATTTGGAGTTGCAGTATATCTTTGGGGAATGGTCAATAACGATGCTTAACTTTTGATATTACCAAGAACTATCTCAGCTCAGTGTCTATATTCCCTGCAAGATTCGTCCCTAACTCCATTGCAAGTGAAGCTTCATACTCTTCCTGACTCTATTTTAATACTTCTGACAACTCTGCACTGAACACATTTTCCCCTGACTGAAACTGTTGTATATTTGGTACCACACCGACTGGTAATTTTCAATGTTTATCCTGTGGAGTAGAATGAGGAAATATTGCTTGTAGCTGGTAGGTTTTTCTTGCTAACCAAAAGTGTATTTTGTTCCATTTGATTGGATAACATCTCATTATTGCATTTATCGTTGGAGGTTTAATAGTCATAGCTTGTATTTTTGTATTTGTTTGCACAGTCACCATCATCTTGATACCTCAGTGTTGTAATACATACTGGCTTAATCGCATGTATATATTTTTAATCTCAGGGAGCATTTCCCTAGCTCTTGTTCTGGATATGATGTGTATGTAGCTAGAATTTACAAAGTTTGCTTTGGCATTGCAAGTGGTCCTTTGAGTACCCTTTGTACTGCATAGTTGAGTTTCCCTGAAACAATGTTACATTTTTAATGTGTGTCAAAGGCACATCAGTATACACAAATGTATCATACTGAGATGGAGAGTCAATCTCAACATACTTTGTGAGTAGCCCTCCTGCAGCCACAGCTTCCAATTCAATTCAGCATTAAAATGCTGCCATAGTTTATTATGGATATGATCAACCACTAATTCTACTTCATTCCCTTTTAATGGGAATCTCCTAGCTGTCAAATGAGCAGTGAAGACTTGAGGTACATTTTCTGGAATATCTACTATCTTTAACTCAGCCTCCTCTGGATTTCAAGCCATTGTTTAAAAAGACTCAAACATGGTTCTCACAATAAGGGATAATCCTTTGCATCTATTAGGCGCCTAACAAATCTCAGTGGGATTAGGGTACACGTCTTTAACTTTGAAAAGGATCATAAAACATCACAACAACGGATGTCTCTTATTAAAATCTATGTGTGTAAACTACTTCTGGGTCTCATATTTTGAAAAGGTTCCTAAATTTTGAGCCACACAGACAATCACCATGTTGTAAACCACCTGAAATTAGGCATGCACATCCCAGAAATGTGATTTCTGGTTTTACTCTCATGACCGAAAAAATGTAAATAAGTATTGAAATGTATCAACCTCGCACTAATTCTGGCCAAGTGCTGAATTTCCACAATGTGAAAGTTCACAACTGTCCCAAGCATAATTACTTAGACAAGAGAATTGAGAACCTTACAGATCAGATGGCACATCTGAAAAGATTTCCTCCCCCCCAAAGGGGTCTTGCTTATAACGCCTCATTCAGAGAAGAAGAAAACGGACAGGTGTATCTCACTCTTTTATATGGCAAGTTAGGCTCATCTAGATCCAGAGTGTGGTCAGCAAGACATCTCATCTAGATCCAGAGTGTTGTGAGTAAGACAGCCCAGCAAGAGAAGCATATAGCTGTAGGGGTAATTTGTAGATGCCGGATACCTGAAAGAGTGAAAACACACAGCAGTTGGTGTTTTATAATAATGGTTTAGTCATTAAGTACATTGTGATATCGTATCAGAATAGTGACAAATGTAATTTCAGCAGCCATTATATAGAATAAGATGAACATTGGAAAAACCCAAGGCATTTCATGTCACATAGCCTATCTGTAATATTAATGTATAAACTCTACTATTGCCATTATTATCATCAACCTTACCAGACCAAGGCCGGACTTTGGAATAAACCCTGTTTTGACAAGAGACATTACTTCCCAGGATCATAAGAGCCACTATTAGCAACAATTTGTTTGATAAAAAAAAGCAAAGCAAGCTATATATGTTTTTAGATAGAGATTATGTTTAGTTCGAAAATGTAATTAGAAGGTGCATGTGTCTGAGTTAGTCCGTACCTAATTGTGTATAACTGTTTAACAGAATTCGTAAGAGAAATTCCAAAAGAACTGGAATAAGCATGACAGAACACTCCAGAGAACAAGTGTGAAGAGACACTCTGCTTGAAAGAGGATCTCTCTACCTTTCTTTCTCATTCCATTCCCCCTTTTTACTCTGCATCCTCATGGTTGAGTGTTTTCCCCTCACTCTGGAAAGTGCAGTCAGGCATTGGAGGTCTAGCAACATGCATTGCTCCCGGTGGGCCAAGTAATCACAGGTTGATCAATCTGAGGGCCTGTTTTCTAATGTGCGCCTGACAGTGAGTAACCTTGCCAAGTAGACCTTCCAAACTTGTCTTTCAGTGGTAGTGAGGGTTAAGCAGTCCGAGGCTTCTCAGGGAGGAGGTTGATGTAGGGTGAGACCAGGCTTACCGCTCAATATACATGCAACAACCACAATAAATGGTATACACCCGTTACGACGCAACTTTTACTCCGCACTACCATTACAACGCGGGCATTACAATACACCCGTTACGACGCAACTTTTACTCCGCACTACCATTACAACGCGGGCATTACAACGCATGACATTACAACGCATTGCGCTGGGGGGCGCTCTAGGATAAGAGGTAAGTTTAATTTACTATCCAACACCTTCCCTAGGGTCCACGGGGACTGGAGTTAGAATAGTAAATTATACTTACCACTATCCAGCACCCCAAAGCGCTATGCGTTGTAACGGTATTCGTTGTAAATACCGCGTTGTAATGGTACGCGGAGTAAAAGTATGCGTTGTTACGTCATACATCCCAATAAATTAATGTTCAGCCACATGCTCGGTTTTATAAAAAGTAGAATTTATACATACACAAAATGAAGTAGGGCACACACTAAATAATAGCACACTCTTCATAAATTTTGTATTCTAGCGCTTGCCGGCGTGGGCTACAGCGTCCCGCTCTTCACACCACAGACTGGGGTTATTGCTCATTTACTTGAAATAACATTCAGTATAGGCCTGGATAAAGAATACGAGTTTTAGAAGTCCCACTATGGCTATTTAAAGTCCAAAGACATCCCAGTGTCTTCTGCGCTTCAGTCAGAGCTGATTTTCACCAGAAAGTAATCTGTTACTCGAGGTGCAGTCGTATCTGCTCCCACTGCAGATGAAATAGAAGGCCCAGGAGTGATAAGTGGTCATGTTCAGCTAGTGTTGGTGATGAGCAACAGTCTTATCATGGCCGGCTTAGGGTCTGAACCTCCACAGTGCTCCTCCGTTGTTGGGGTAAGTACTTTCTACATCCAATGGCTTTTAAGGTTGCTACTCAAGTTCTGGTGGCAAAGTAGTAGCTCTGGGCTCATTTGTACACCGTTCACAGGCAACGGCCCTGTACTCCCTCCCCGGCCTCCATCTGGTATATGGGGTCACACTCTATGCACTCAAGGTAACACACCTCATAATAATATTACAACACTTCACAGGCAGACAGCCCTATCTTCACCTCAGTGCTGCGCCAGTTTGACCGCCCTTTAGATTCACCACAGCCCCCACCTGGTATACAGGGGACACAAGCCACACACTTAAGTAGGTGTTCCTCTTCGGTCACAGCACTACAAAGGGCAGCAGCCCTATCTTCACCACAATGCTGCATCACGGCAACAGCCCTTAAGATTCATTCGGCAGTATCCCCACTCCTTGTCCTCACAGGGTCTTCTGGTATCAGGCCATTCATAAGCTGGTGCTCCAGGCTTCAGGTGAGTGTTCTTGTTTTTTTATTCTTCTGGGTGATGTCCCTTCACCAAGAATGGGAGACTGGCAGACCCTCAGTCTCACATTTCCTGTCATAACCATCAGAACTCCTGCTGAGCTTATCTAATATGATTTACATCTTCAGTGTGACAATTTGGGAGTCTCAAGCTCTATTTTTATAACCCATTTACAGACACAAATATGATATATTGTCTCTGAAGTTAATATTCTGAGGGTTGCCCATTTTGAGGTACCAATTCCTCTGCCTTTATGTTGTGCTCTTCCTCCAGGGAGAAATCCATCACAACATGAGTTGTCAAATTGTTTCCACTTTCTCAGTAGGAACTGTATGTTTGTTTGGTGAACTTAAACATTGGGATTGGGGGGAGGAGCCAAGCTCGCGAGCGTGACGGTCGCCTCTTAGCTCGGCTCCGTCAGCCCTCCGGCCTGACTCGTATATCCTGCTTTATATCCTGTCCGGAGACGACACATTATCTAAGAATTGGGAACATAACGCTTTGCTCATACTCACCGTCTTTCCCGGAAGCTCCGACGTGCTGCGGTTCCGAAGTTGTGCCCCCCGAATGGATCGGGGCCTCCGTGGAGCCTGGCCCGGGACCTCGCCTATGGGATCCGGCCCGGTGTCGCTGTGACTGTTGGCCCCGGCCGTGAGAGTGAGCCACTGGAGAGAGCCGCTGTGCGAACACCCCGGTGATCCTGAGCCGGGCCAGTCTTGGTGGCCTGAGGCTGCTGCGGGGCGCGCTGCTCCGGGGACTGATCATGTGAAGGGGTCCCCCCCGCCGCTGCTGCATCCGGCGACCCTGGACCCTCGGGCCTGGACTCTGCTTGTGAGGAGCGCCGGCGTTAATATAGGCGGACCCCCGCATTGGGCGAGTACCCTTTCTGCACCGAGGCCGCCATCGCTGGGACCCCCCGGAGCTCTGTAAAGTCCTACATTTTTGAACCGTCTTGAGAGTAACGGAGGGTGGTGAAGGGGCTGATTTCAAAAAATGGCCGCCGACTATCTGGAATATGGATCACCTCGTGGCGGCGGACTTGGGTTGCCGGACTGCACAGGGGCCTGGACATGTGTGCGTGAGCCTACAATTGGAGATGTTCTTGATGCCCTGAGATCCTTGCACGCATCCCTGGCCCCCAATGCCCCTATACGCTCGTCGCGGTCCGCCGCCATCTTGGGTGGACGCTTCTTCATGCCTCCCCCTTGTCCCAGTGCTTCCATTGCCTCGCCCCCCTCGGATGTTGCGAGGGTTATCACCGCTGTTCATCGACCACTTAGTGGACCAGTGGCTTTGGAACTCCTTGCTTTTCGAAGTATTGAGATCGGGGACTTGGATGTTGTGCCGGAGCCCGGTCCCACTTGGGTGCCTGGGAGGAATGGTGGACTGCTGCCTGTCTCTGCATCTGCGAGCTCGTATTTCTACATTGCGGGGGAACTCCCGCGTTTACAAACGGCGAAACTGGACTCCTGTTTTTCACCGCCCGTGCTGCTGTTGCTGCTGCATTTGAACTACCTATTTGAACTTTTGCTCACTTGCGGGCTGATTGACCCCCCTTGTCTACGTCTTTATCGTACTTTCTTTCAGTTGTGTGCTTGCCTCGCATCGAGTAGCTCACCTTACATTGTTATGTGGTGGGTGGGGTTGGTGGTTAAGAAAGGATTGGGGTGAGGTGCACAACTTCCGGTGGATTTTTTTTGGTGTACGAACTTGCGGTGCAGTTGCTTATATTCATAGCGCGGTGGGAGGTCCCCCCCTGTAAGTATTATGGCGTTCGAGATCGTGTCGTTCTGGTTCATTCGTAAAACGAGTGTAAGGTTGGGCGGAGGGCTGTGGCCGACCGTATTTGTTTCCGCTCTCTTGCTCCTCCCTCCCATTTTTTCCTTTGTGTTCATGTCTTCCTTTTGTCTCATTTATTCTTCCTTTCTTTTCTCTCTACTGCATTTCGGGTTCTGGTTTAGGGGGATAGGCACGCTGTCTGAAGGGTAGGCCGTAGCCTTCTACAGGGGTGCAGGGTGGGATGGGTGGGTTGGGTCCTATTTGATGTTCATTTTCCTCAGTTCTACGGCCCTTTTGTATCTCTTTATAGGAATGCCGCGTCTGTCCTTGCCTTCCGTGGTATGACTGGGGGTGGGTCTGCAGCGTCGTTGATCTTCTTCTTTTCGTTCTGTTGTTTTTCATAGCGACTGCCTTACCCTCTTCGTTGCTAACGCTCCTGCTCTCTCCTGTGTTTCCCGCCGCGGGACGCCTGTGTCGGCGTGGCGCTCTTTTCTTTCGTTTTTTGTTTCCAATTCCCTCTCTCCCCTTTCTTCCTGTCTTGTCCTCTTCTCTCCCCTCCCCCCCCCTCTTTCCTCCCCTTCCTTTTCACCCAAGGTTAGTATGACGGGTTAGTTTTGGTAAGATATCCATCCGATCCCTTCGTTCTGGTTCCGATGTGCTATTGGGCGGTGGGCATGCAAAGTCGATAGTGCTCGCATATTGATTGTGTTTAACGCAACTGTTTTTATACCTATGTATACGGTGTTGCCTCTCCTGTATTGCGGCCCCATACCCCCTTACTGTTGCTGTGGGTTTGTTTTGGGAATTCGGATTCTTCTACGTTGACACTGAACCTGTCGTACTCCTTCTCCCCATATTATAAAATTAACCTTCTCTGCTCCTGTTCGCTGGCCGCTTAGATCTTCTGTGTTTCCCCTTTCTGGGATTGTATTGCTCATGCTCCTTGATGATTGGTGCTGTAATGCTCGCTTTGGATCTTTTGACTGATTTCCGTATTGTGCCGGCCACTTTGGTTGTAGGCCCAGATTTGTATATCCTTTTGATACGAATAAAGGTTTTAAAAAAAAAAAACATTGGGATTGTGCTAGACTGATTCCATGCACTCCCTCTGGATATGCAGGACGGTAGTCCTGCTAGCTCACAGTGCCCCCATGATTACCCCTAAACCTAGTCAGGTAACCAGTGGTTTGGGCAACCTCAGAATATGGCAACATTGACTCCCCAAGGAATCGTGGTAACAGATTCCGAACCCTTTCGCTCAGTCTGTTTTGACATGGATCCATAAGTAGAAAAATAAAGTAAAAAATGTGTCAGGCAAGGACATCATAAAGAGGTAGGTGACAAGTATGCACAGTAATTCTGTTTAATCGATATAAATATGGTATGGCTGTTTCACTTCGCAAATCCTTGTCACCAGCTGCACATGCAGAGATGAAAGTCTGCACGTGACAGCAGGCCTCCAACTCTACATGTGCATTCACCAAGGTGCCTGGGGTTGCTATGTCATAAAAGTGGCACTTTACAAAACTGACTTCATGGAAAGCATGCAGCTATCCGGAGGACCTCGTACAGCTTCCCCGGATGCCCACACCAGTCATCCACTCCATAGATGCTGCCTTAATGAACAGTTTCCACTCTGCAAATGGTTACTATATGACAATCAATCAATCAAGAATTTGTAAAGCGCAATACTTACCCAGGAGGGTCTCAAGGCGCTAAGGGGTGGGGGAAATGCTGTAGATTGCCTTTCATTGCTGTGCCACCTCTGGGACAGTCACAAACTATTGATGCAGTTCCTTGTGAATCGTATCAAAAGGGTGAACATCTCTTTGCAGCTCCTTTTGCCTTGCGATTAAAAAAACATAGTGTAGACCTGGGGTCTCCAACCGGTCGATCGCGAGCTACCGGTAGCTCGCGGAGACCCCGGGAGTAGCTCGTGTAGTCCTTCAGCCTTTCCGGCTCCATTTGCCCGCCCTCACCCAATCCAGCCGCTCGGATTGGAGCTAAGCTGGGGTGGAGGTGCGCGAAGAGGATGACGCTCCTCTACTGGAGCTGCAGACTCCTCTCGTGAGAGTCTGACTCTTGTGGCGTCATCGTCGGGTGCCAGCGCGGAGCAGTAGGAGACGTACCTTCCACCGCAGGTAAGCTCTATGGTGGAATTAGGGATTCTGTGGGAGGGATGGCTGACAAGGAGTCAGAGAGCGTCGGTTAGAAAGGAAAAAACGAGTGGAACAGAGGGCAGAAAGGCACAAAAAACGAGTGGAACAGATGGCAGAAAGGCACAAAAAACGAAGGAAAAACGAGTGGAACAGAGGGCAGAAAGGCACAAAAAACGAAGGAAAAACGAGTGGAACAGAGGGCAGAAAGGCACAAAAAACGAGTGGAACAGAGGGCAGAAGGGCACAAAAAACGAAGGAAAAACAAGTGGAACAGAGGGCAGAAAGGCACAAAAAACGAGTGGAACAGAGGGCAGAAAGGCACAAAAAACTGGTGGAACAGAGGGCAGAAGGGCACTAAAAAACAGGGAAAAAGAAGTGGCACAGAGGGCAGACGGGCACAAAAAACGAAAGGCACAGAGGCAAAATACAGAATACAGAAATATAGGGGCAGCAAAGAACAGAAGGCAGAACGGGCAGAGAGGCACGGGGGCAGCGAGGGGAACAGAAGGGAAAACCGGGCAGAGACATGGGGCAGCGAGCGGTACAGAAGGAAAGACCGGGTAGAGAGAGCACGGGGACAGCGAGGGGAACAGAGGGAAGAAAAGGGGGCACGGAACACGTACAGGCTGCGGGGGAAAACAGACAACAGCAGTCACAGACACAACAATGATAATACCGGCAATACAATAAAAGCAATAAAACGTTGAAAGGCACATGTGTATAGGTTACTGTTACTTGGCAGGCAGGTATAAATAGATACAGCCAGGATCAGCAGTAGGATTTTCGTGCTGCTGTCTGATTGCTCACTTTCCACAAGCCATTGGGTACCACTGCCTCTTACAACTCTGCAGTTATCTGTGTCCAGTAGTCAAGGCCAAGCTCATGAAGAGGCAGGGGGGAGTAGAGGGGTATGGGGGAATGGGATTGAGGGGGCATGACTGTTAAGTCATTGTTCAGGGCCACTGGTATTATGTGGCACTGGGGGACCAAATTATGCAGCAAGTTTGACAAAATCATGCAGCAAAAAAGACAAATTATAAAGTGTATTTCAGCTAATTTTGTGATAGTACTACTTTATCGTTTTGTAATTTGTACTCGTTAGCAGTGTCTCTGAAATTTTGGACCTTAATTTTGGACCTATTAATTGAAATGTCTTGAAGCGTCACAAATCCAAAGTCATTCCTTTTGGTGTTCTAGGGAACTCTTAAGTCAGGCCTGTCTTGGGTATTTTGTTCAAACCACAGTATGGGCTCTGATGAAATTAGGCTTAAAGTCAATGAAACTAGACGAGGGGGGTCTCTCTGAAAAATGCGCGAGTTGCTTCGGGTTCAGTAGCTCACGCCGATTTTCACTGGCCAGAAGTAGCTCTGACTACACAAAAGGTTGGAGACCCCTGGTGTAGACAATACAAGTCACAAAGACATTTGATTTTAGACTGTCATTGCAATATAGTGTTTTTTGAAGTTTTTTCATCCTTACAAAGCGTGATACTTTGCTGATTAGCATTTGCAAGAGGGAAAACAATGGATTCCAAGGTCTGTGGATATTTACAAGTGAAGAAGGAATTTACAATGTAGAAATCAGCAAGGTGATGTGTCTTTCCACAGTTGCAAGTTCAGATAATGAAGCAAAAATGGGAGCCCTCTAGTGGGGCGCTCGGGTGGTGACTTGGTATGTTGGGTCCACTCACAGAGTCGAAACTACGAGTATTCGTAAACAATGTCAATCAGTCTCCCCACCTTATACGCAAGCTTACATTAGGCTAAAAAAGGTTGGAGTACAGCCCATTTAGGACCCACACACTCCCATTTAGGACCCATACACTCCCATTTAGGGCCCATACAGTCCTATTTTTGGTAGATGTAGAAGAAGGGATTTCTCCTCTTTTTAGATGTTTTCTGTGCGGGTAGAACATAATACTGTTTACTTTGGGAAGCAGGACTGGGAAGAACACACCACAGGGAATACCTAATTCGTTTGAAAGGAGGGTGGCATTTTCTAAAGGCCACACACCTTTGTCCTGTGCCCTTGTGTTCGCTCTGGAGCCAGGAGGTCGTACAGATTGCCTTTGACTTTAGTTTTTAGGGAGAAGGGTCAGTGACTGTATTTGTATGAGTGCTGAAGGGGAGCCGGAAGAGCCAACAAAATCCGAGATGATCCATGCACTCTGGAGGGGTTGATGGTGGACAGGAAGAACTGGAGCTGGCTCCAAGTACTCTTTAGTCAGGAACAGATGTTGTTACTGTGCACTCTAGGCAAGTTCCCCGACGCACCAGTGGCAAGGGAGCTTGAGGCCATAGGTATCTCAAGTTAAAAACACTGTGCTGGGGTAACATGTTAGTGTAACAGGTCACCGGAAGACGAGTACGATGAGTGAAACAAAGCTGAATCGGCAATAACACTGAATCGAACGAACATACGCGAATTCACCGATCAGATGTTACCAAGTACCCTGATGAAGGGCAGTGTGCCCGAAATGCTTTGGGCTCAATTTGAATTAACAAAGAATATAACATAAAGACTTTGAGTTTAAGAGTCAAGAAACTACGGAAAATATTATGAAGAAATAAAAGCAATTTCAAGACAAAAGAAGGAACATACATGATTACGATGTGTGATTATTGAGTGCGAGCTTGGTGATGTGCGCTGATGTTCAGAACACACATGCTACTTTGTGAACAATTAATCCTTGTGCCCAGAAGGATTTCCAGCTCAGCACTACCCACCTTAAGTAAAAGAAGACACTCAGACGAATAGAGTGCGACCCCACATACCAATTGGTCTGATAGTGTAACAGAGGTACCACCGCAAAGACAGTAAACACAGTAACAGTGTACCATTATGGGCAATCTGGGGGTGAAATGTGGACAACTTCACTTAAAGGGGCCATCCAGTGAAGAGAAAATGAAACCGTTCTCTTCGCTCAGTCCGGCATCCTTGACCAACCCTAGCAGTAAGCATTCTAAAATATGTGTTTATTTGATGATGTCAGCAGGCTTTGAGCTCTGCTGTGACATCATTCACCAGATGTCTCCCTAGTATGCCTCGTGTGGCAGCGAGGGTTAACGGGACCATTCGGGCAGTGTCTGTGTATGCCTCTGGGGATGTGGTGAGAAGAGGCTGAGTAGCAAGTGATTAAAGGCTCAGTGATTCTTTCTTCTCTCATGTTTGCGTTGCACTCAGAGACATAGCAGGAGCGGCGGCCTAGCAGCAAGAAAGGAAGAGGGGCCCTTTGCCAACCAGTGAGGAAGTATAGGACAAGCCCTCACGCTTCAGTGCCCTGGTGTCAAAGATGCACCAAGGGAGGTGTCAAAGACAGCTTTCATCCAGTTGATAGGCAGTGTTCCCCTTTCTTAAAAGCATATGTGGCTGTGGGCCACAAAGTGGCTAGAAGTCTATGCCCAGCCTTGGGGCTCATCTGTGCTGGTCCTCGGGATCTTAATCAGATGGAAGCTGTAGCCGAGCTAGTAATTCACTGTTAAAGTCTCACAACTTGCTAAGAGAGACAATTGAGATGCAAATAGTGTCTTGGGACGAATTTACATTTACACCCACGTAAAACTCTCTTCTTCATTCTCTCTTGAAATAATACTCTCACTATTGACCAGGTGCCCAAATCAGCTGTGGCTAAATTATTTAAAATTGCTAATCGGCATACATACGTAAAAATGCCATTTAATGCGAATACAATCATAGAGATTAAAGTTGACCCTACCCATCAGTTTTCATACTTTCGCAGGAAATGTCACAAACAGAAAACCGTTGTCACCGGAAGAGAACACGTGACTAAATCATGAAAATTGAAAGCTTACAAAGCATGCCTGAAAACATTACTGTCAACATAAACTCCTGGCAATTTTAATTGCAGTTGTTTGATTGTCTTTTATGTCCCCCTGGAGAGTTCTGTGACCGAGAGAGTCACACGGTTAGCTGACATAACACAGGCGACCATTGACAAAATGTGGCTGTTTCAGAGTGACACGCCTATTCTGGGAAGCATGAGAAAAGATCATTTTCATACTTAATGACTTGCAAAAAAAAAGATGAAAGAAATGAGCTATGTGCCTGCGGATCACAAAAGGTTAACTATCGCCAGTGGGCCCCGGCCTATCTGACTGAGCTCGCTAAAAGACCAGTAGCAGCTGGCAGGAAATGGGTAGGGAAGCTGACCACAGATAAACTGTAGGAAGCTGCAGCGCAGCAGAAGATATACTCCGGGACAGGAAGTCGAGCTGTCAGGCCACAGAAGTGTGCAGCCGCCCCTCGCGCTGCTATTGAAGAATGTGGCCGTCGATAATGGCCAGGGGACACAGCTGTCACTGTGCGATGAAGTAACTCCGAGGAAGCCTTGGGCCCATTGTGGTGGCGCGGCGGATGTTTCTGCTGCTGTGGGATAAAGACGGACTCACACACCAGGGCTCTGATACAGAATTTCTTCTGTGATTAAACACACGTCCAGCCCTTTCGCAATGCCAAAGTAAATTTCAATAAACGTCCAGAACAGAAAACGGCTTCATAGTGCTGCTTCCCCTTGCCGCCCCCCTCACGCCGCATTTATAAACAGCGTCCCGAAGGACGTGTGTACCTTGGGCGGGAACCTTCGAGGTGCCAGTGAGCTGAACCTGTTCCGAACCGGATAGGTAGCCCGCAGTGGGAGCGATAACCACACCTCGTGGGTGGCAATAACATAGCCTTTATTGTTCCTAGAAATCCGTAGTTGGGGGCAGCTGAGTGTGGGCGACTGTGTGTCATCTCACAAGCAAACAAATATTTCACCAAACCGGTGCTTGCTTGCAAAGCTGGGCTCTCACTGCTGCAGCACGCATAGTTATCAGATCCGGGTCTGCATATTCCAGGGACGTTTTTAGAGTCAATCCAGAATAATAATCCCTTCGAAATTATGTCAGACAGCCTTGTGTTAATGTGGACATTTTTGGGATTAGGTTGGGATTCAGGTAGGGTGGGTACTACCACTGCTCAGTACCAGCCATAATTAAGAACTGACATCGAAATGGGTCACTACCGGGCCCTACATGCATGCCCTTAACTTTACAAGGGAAAACTCTGATTCATTCTTGGCCGGTCTGCAGAGTGCACCAAGCAGTGATCACATATTAGCCAGTTGTAACTGCTACTATATTGGGAAAGGGCTAAAGCAGTAGAGGAAATGAGGGGGGTCCAGCCTCGTCTGGTAGCTACTGTAGAGCTGGACCTGCGATCCAGCCTCTGCCCCAGTGAAATATACTGAATTTGTCCTGTTGTAATTTGCCAACACTGGGACACATTCAGCAGAGCCTGCACATTGTCTGATTTCCATTCCCAGCAGCAAGCTGGGGGCTCGATGAGGGGGACTCTCTTACTTTCACTTCCAGCTAGGCCCAACACAAAGGCCCTATATAAAGGACCATCAGCCCTCCGTTTGTTTGTCTAGCATGCTGGCTGGGAGCGACCTGGAGCCTAACACCTAGATGCCTGTGCTATAGAGGGATACAAAGGCACTCAGCTTGTTATCACTTCACAAGTACTTAAGAAAAGCTATGACTTATTCAACCCCTGTATGTACGACAAGCATGAATTGTATATATATCTGCGGCCGGTAGTGGGATTACCAGCCGGGCGGTGACGTGGGGAGGGGCAGGGTGGGGGTAGTAATGTATGGATTACGGACTTTAAAAGGTAAGTAAACATAAAAATAAATAAAACGTATTTCGTTGCACACACTGCATCGCATTTGGTGATGCAGTTTGTGCAACGAAATTTGTTTTATTTATTTTTACGTTTACTTACTTTTAAAATCCGTAATCCATACATTACTACCCCCTACCCTGCCCCTCCCCCTCCCCACGTCACCGCCCGGCCGGTACTCCCACTACCGGCCGCGACTGTATATCTGTCTTTATGAGCATTTATACAAATAACGATTTACATAGCACTTACTAATTTATGTATTGAATTCTTCTATAGCGCTGTTCATCCCAATGTAGGGTGTACGAGTGCTTTATTTCACCCACACATTATACAGACAATACATCATACAATTGTGCAAATCAATGTACAAACATATTATAAAAGACATTGAAAGCTACAAGGTGTGGGGGTCAAGTATCATCTATACTGGTAGGCATTATATGTCAAAAGTGCATGGTCAGAAAAATCCAAAGTCACCATTTAAAACTTAACGAAGAGAGTGTGGTTGTCAGTACTACTAACACCTTATTACTACCCAAATTAACCTTTTTTTTAGCAACCTTAGAATAATGACAGAATTGAGAAAAAAAAATAAGGTTTGTAAACCCATGGCTTGCAGATGCATGCAGGTCCTTGACGCTGGTTCATAGCTCACGGTGCTGCATTAGGATTGCAACTTTGAACTGCAAGCAACACAAGGATCGTTGTGTCTAAAGCAGTAACCCACTTTCCTATCTACATCAAATACAAATTTGTGACCTGCATGTAGCAGGGTGTGGTTTGCAGTAGGCACATTAACCTTCCATGCTACTTTGAGTCAAAACTGTAAACCAGTAAACCACAATAGGCCTACTGTCACAGTTGTCCTTGTTGCCTATTTCTTTGCATCTGCGCTTTTAAGAAATCAATGTATAAGTTGACTGGCAGACTTTTCATGGGCTGCCACGCCTTGACCACCATAACTGTCAAAATGCTGTCGACGCCAATGAAAAACAAAATGCACCGTTTACAGGTAGAGAGCGCGTGTCTTGTGTGGTGTGATATGAAGTGGAGGAGACGAAAGGAAGAACGCTCTCTACTAACTCTCAGAGAATAGCAACCTGAAAGCGTTAAAAATATGCTTACAAATCATCCTCTTCCAATTCTAGCCATATAAAATAGCTTAAAGAGACAATTTCGCAGGCCCTGCTTTGCCTTTCAGGCTTTGCTTTCCATTCATGTTGAATCCAGCGTCCAGAACTCCTTGTGATGTAGCAGCGCTTTACCGCGGCGCCTAGTTTGGTGCGTGGATTCGCCAGGATCTGAGCATTATATGAATGCATAAGTAATCAAGTGGCGCATGAGGAGTTCTGTGTAAGGCAGGGTCTCCCCTGGGGATCACCGTGCCATGTTTACATACAGCAGCATGCAGTGTTTGCTAACATTGTCGGTGTCACGGGAGAGGACGCCCGGGTGGAATAGAGGCGCCCTTCTGCAGCTCGCTGTAATTACACGACGGTGAAAACAGCCAAGGAGCGTGTTCAGCAAAAAGCAGTTCACTAGCAAATACAGCTGCCTTTTTAAGATGACCATTGTGCTTAACATACATTTTGAGGACTGGTGGGGGTCTGTAGTTTAACCACCTGCATCTGAGCAGCAAACAGGGAGCAGAAAGTCCTCTGTTTGTGACTCTGTCAAGCCCGGTCATCCGAATGGCTCTGTTGTCATAACGTTTGCGCAATCTGTTTATACAAAGCTCCTGTGAAGTAAGAGGGCGAGCGGAGCCTCGCACCTGCAGTCCTAGCCGTGCATTCCTCTCCGGCGTGCAGGATATCGGGGTTAACAGTCTGAGTACAGCTGCGCCACTGACTCACGGCTTGTTCCTGGAACTGTGCGAGGGGAGAGAGGATGCTGTGGGCAGGCGCTAACTGTATCATCTGGGCAGGGGCCGGCAGCAGATGGCCCCCCTCGGAATCACGCTTCCACGTGCATTGAAAATAGAAACAGCACCCACAGTCAGCTGGAGGGAGAATGGCCAGACTGTCATCCACTGATGCCTCATCAAAGAATGTGGCTCGGAGGAAATGAAACTTTTAATCCATCTGGGCCCTCTTTTTTTCGACTTTTTCCATCATTTTTGAGTGAATGTCCAAATTCAAACCAAATTTATGTTCAAGAAACTCCCAAAAACCTGGATTTTTGCTGCCCCAGATCACACAGTGCTATCACGCATCTGATCCCTATATCCTTCTGGGCTCACTAATTTTCTTTTCTCAGACTTCCTGGTTTTCGATAGCACCAATATGCTCCTCGGAGTGAACCATGCGCTTTATAAATGCATTCATTCATTCATTCAAACCTCAAGTATCTGGGTTCGAGCTTGATGCCATGTTTGGACTGAATGTGTATACGCTTTCAAAATAAGATTAAATGCGTTCTCTTGCACTTTAAGTAAGAAGCGAATGCTTAGAGCTAACTACGATTTGTAAGATGGCACGAGTTGCCCAAATGTTTTTTCCTTCCCCTGCAACGCAACCGAGGTCAGAGCATGTATGCCAAGGAAGATCTCCGAGTGCTGCGTTGCAGCCAGCACTAAAATTCCGTGCCTTCCAGTGTAACGTTAGGCTGTGTGTTGGCTGGGTGAGTGCCACCCACGGAGTTAAAGAGGCGGTGACAGGAAAGTGATCAGCAGCTGGTTCCAAGATTTGTGTTTGCCAACTTTCTGATGAATGAGTAGTGAGCAGTACTGGATGTCTGCAGCTACGGCAAGGCGTACCAGGCATCATGACCCCAAACTTTTTGGCAGCTGATTCACCGCCTTAAAATGCCAAATAATACAGCACACGTTTCTTAGGGCATTGTGGAGATGTTTTCAGAGCAGAAACAAATAGTTTTTTGTACCTATTCCCAGCCAAACTGAACACTTTGATCAAGAGGCATATCTTTTCAATGTGATTTGCATAGTGTGAGCAATGTAAAACACATTTAGGGGCCTACTCACAAACAGCATTTTGTAGTATGCTTCATAGTACTAGCACTAACGTACCACAAGATGCTGTTCACAAAATTACATGCAGAGGCCTAGGTCTCAGGCTCTACATCCTTTTATTCGGAGATCCCTACCCCGGCTGCGGAGATCTCCACACACTTAAGTATATGTTTTAGTAATAAATGTGGGTGGAACTGGAACAGTGGTGAGAGGCTGGAAAATGGGGTAGCATTGATTTATTTTGTTCTAAATTCAAAATAAATATTGAAATTAATTAGCATTTGTATTTGAAGTCAAAATATTTTAAATATTTTTTCAAAAATTGTAATCAACTTTTACACTTTTCCCTCTACTCCAGTGGCAGAGACCTCCACATACATGTGAAAAGTTACAAGCAGTAACTTTACACTTGACTATTAGCCCCACCCGCTGAATTCAGGAGGTGGGGACATGTGAATGTATACATTTGAATAACTTTAATCTCGTATATGGAGAATTGCGAAAAGTAGTAAAGTTCATCAAAAGTATATGAGTAGATTTACTTTTAGTAAACTGCATGTGTAAATTTACTTTTTTGAATAGGGCCCTATATGATCATGTCCTATTGTGTTCCAACTTTGTTATGTACATTTGTAAAGTGCACATCTCACTCAGAATGGTATCCTATTGCTAAGAGAAATAGGCGACTACCCTTTTGGGGCCCATTGGAGGCACCAGGTTTTTAGTTTCTTCTGGAATTTGAGTACTGTGCTGGCATCTCTGATGTGAAGGAGATGAATGTTCCATGCTTTCTGAGCCAGGTACGAAAACACGCATTCCCAGGTCTCGCTCTTCAGATGTGGGTGACAGAGGCAAGCAGGAGATTGGCTGAATGAAGGTGTCTGGCAGGGGCATGAAAGATGACGATGCTGTTAAGGTGCGTGGGACATAGGTTGTGCAGTGCTTTGTATGTGTGCGTTACTTGTTTGAAAAGAGCATGTTTGTGGATAGGGAGTCAGTGGATGTTTTTGAGGTGCATAGAAATGTGGGTGCAGGGGAAGAGGTTGAGCGTAATCCTGAATGCTGCTAACTTGATGACATGGAGCCTTTTGGTGAGTTGAGCGAGGATTCCCACATAAAGTGTGTTGCTGTAGTCTAAATTGCTGGTGATTAGAGTTTGGGTGATAGTAGGACTGGTATTGAGGGAAGCCATCTGAAATCTTTCCTAAGAAGCTTAAGGGTGTGGAAGCAGGACAAGGTGATTAAGTTAACCTGGTTGGAAATTGAGATGTTGCTATCGATCATGAGTAAAAGTGTTCTTCTGATTGGCATCTTTTGTACCGGGACTCTATTGCTTTTTCATTGCCATCTCGTGTCAAACACTTCCACACGACCCACCTGGTCGTTTCTGCTGATGCCTGGGGAAAATCTAAACTGACACGACAGAGACCATCTTGCAGCCTGCATTTCTGCCCAGGAACTGTCGCACACCCATCCCCCTGTTCTTTGCAGTTCAACAGAAAGCCATGAGACACCCAAGCTCCTGTGTAAACAAGCTTGTTTTTCATCTCCTGCTCCCAGCCTGGTAAACAACCTGATCACGGTGTCAAGGATATCTGGACAATGGTCTGACTGTTGGGCCCTGATCAGGTTGATTAAACAATGACTTGAAAGACCGGGCTTTGATCAAGGCAATTGAACAATGACCTGAAAAGACTAAGCCTTGATCAAAGCCGAGTGAACAATGATTTGTGTACCAAGCCGTGACCAGGTCACCATCTACAAACGTCGTCCGGATCTGGTTATCAACTGCAAACACTGCCCTGATTAAACAATGAACTAACAGCCAACAGACTGGGATGAAAAATTATAAAAGGCTTGTAAGCTACAGAGTGAAGTAGCAGCCTCCTGGGTTTTGTCTCTGACTAACTTGGGACTCTGTTCCAGAGCCCGGGCTATTGAAATAAATCTGGGTTCCTCCTGCAGACGAAGGCTCCTGAATCACCTTTTACTAAGTATGGAAGGTATGGAAGATTTGGGCGGTTCCCCCGCCGCCGAGACCCAGTAAGTGGGTTATCCCGGTTCTTCAAACGGTGCCTGAACAGGGACTCCACGAGTACGGAGGTCAGGCCCAGTGGATGTGAGGAGGTGCACAGAGAGACTCCGATGGAGGCGCCCTACCCGAGGGATTCTTGTATTTCGGTAGACCGAATGACTTGCCCGTTGTCCCTCCACACCCGGTCTGGGTCACATGACCGCGTTCTCGCTGGAGTCCCCTAGCAAATAATTTCTGGAGCAGGACACAGCCCTATGTCTGCAGAAGAGAACTACCCCTGTAAGGTAAGGGTGGACTGATCATCCACCAAGTCTGTATGATTCTGTATTTTGACTTTCGCAAAAGCCAAGTTGTTATTGACTTTTGCCAAAGCCATGCAAGCGAGGTGAAGTTTTAAAAACCCGCTGGTGTCTGTTCTGTATGATTCTGCTGTTATTGACTTTTGCAAAAAGCCAAGCAAGCGAGGTGAGTTTTAAAAACCCGCTGGTGTCTGTTATCTGTTTTTAAGCATGCCGGTCAGTAGTAAGTTCAAGAAATTATGTTGTTGTATGTGTACGCAGGACTCCCAGCTGGAGGCGGCTTGTCCACTTCCTCCAGAAAGGACCCCTGGCCATATGATGTATGTTAAACATGGCCCTTCTGCCATAATGTTTTCCTCATTCTGGGTAAAATATACAAAAAAAAGTAACACGGAATTACAGTGGCCACTTTATGGCTCCTTTAATTCCCAAGTTCTCGCCAACTTAGAGGAACAATTAATAAAAAGAAAAACGCGCCCGTCTATGTTTGAATCTGTCCGATTTTGGAGGAAAGAGATAGAGCAGAGAGCTAGAAAACAGAAGGCTCAAGAAAGAAAACAGGAACGTATGTCAATGGCCGACCACGCCAGAGAAAATTTACAAAATCAAATGATTAAATCGGTAGAAATAGCTGATTGCTAGTGGCTGAGATGAATCCAAGCATTGCATCCATCCGTCCAACAGAATATTCTTTTCAACTAGCGCACATTGTTAGCTAATTCACCCCTTGGGTTGGGAGTCTCAGTAGTGCATTCTATAAAGTAGCCCACATTTTTAAATAATTCACACATTGGGTTGTGAGCCTCAGTAATGCATTCTACAACTTAATGCATTTTATAATAATATAATAATAATCCATATTTGCAAAGCGTGAACATATCGCCCCTTAGGGTTTCAGGGCGATGGGGGCCGTCTGGAGGATTGATTTGGCTACTGCCCAGTCACATGGTGCTGATCTGAGTTGCCGCCTGGGCTGAGGATCGAACTGTGAGCCCCGCGCTCCAGAGTCAGTCGCTCTGGCCGCTGCACCATACCTCTCCTTTTGGGGCAGGGGGTGCTTATTAGATATAAGTATAAGGTTTTTACAAAACTTATTTAAATAAAATGTATCTACCCGATTTTGGTCTCCAATGTTGGCTCAAGCGTGGCAGTAACCAGTAGCTCATGAATTGCTGTAGCTCTTCAGCTACCTCTAAGTAGCTCACCTATGTGCAGTCCAGCTAATTAAATTTGAAAGCTTTTGCTTGTTTGAATTAATATACGTACAACAAAATTGAAATTATACAATAATAATAGTTGTAGCTCTCAATGCGTTTTATTGAAAATAAGTAGCTCTCATTACAGACAGGTTGGAGACCCCTGGTAAAGATAGATGTTCGTTTTCGGCTGAACCTCTTATTTTCACCCATCAGAAGTTGAATTGTTAGAACAGCTGGTTGTGAGGGATGGTTTATTCATATTGTGTCTTTTAATCTTGCTGTTTACCTATAGCGCCTCTTGGCTCCCATGCCTCGGCGGGCACTTCTGATAGTGAGCAGCACTGCAGCACCCTGTTGCACACCACACGTCCCACACCCCGGCGGAGGGCAGTGATTGCAGACACCTCTCTATTATTCCCTGCGAACAATGCGCGCTGCCCCAGGGAGTGAAACAGACACCCAGGCCTGAGAGGCTCCCTTTGTTGCCTGTGCTGCCTGGATGCCTTTTTAAGGGCGGTTGGCCCTTTAAGAGCTCTCCCATTGCGTGACTGACCAGAACTCTGGCAGGTCCTGTCCTGGAGGGAACCTATCTCAGCCCCTTGTCACGCAATCCCCAGAGCCTTGGGCCTGCGGGCAGTCGCCCTGACACCGAAGCACCTTTCCCAGCCCTGCACCCATGCAGCCCTCCCCCACTGCATCGGTTGCTGTGCGAGCCACGCCCCTGCAGAGAAGTGCACACACTTGTCGTTCTGCCACCCCGCCGTGCTGCACTCTGTCACCTCTGCAGTTGTCCTCCGACCCTTCTTGTAAGTTCAATGTCACCCGATATTAGGGTGACACGGTGTCCCAGATTGCTCACCCAAACTTGCCCTTCTCTCACTCCTGCAGCACTCGGCCGCCGACCTGCATCCCTCACCCAGCAGCGGCAGCCTGTCAGGGAGCGCGCCCCACAAACACCCCTCCCAGACGCCCAAGGAAGGAGTGTGGGCTGCCCTGAAAGCCTCAAGTGAGGTGGCCAAATGCCAAGCACATAGTGCTACTAAAATTACCGACGCTATAGCTTTAATACAAATACTGTTATTAAAACATAATCTCAACAATGATCCCACTATTACTACTGCTACTCCCGGTTACACTAATGATACTCTGGCTGCTTTCACAGCTTAGAAGCCCGGCAAGTTAACGTTCATTTATGATTTTACGCGAGGTGTCTATGCCAAAAGAGCGCTATTTGTAAAGTGTTCAGAATTAGCAAATTGTGTGAGTGCTCTTAATTTGCTTTATCCTCGTTTATCTTACATCCCTTCTCTTTTTCACGATTATTGCTATTTTTTCCAGCTTGGTTAGCTCTTTTTTTCTTGTAAACAGTTTGCTCGTGACTGTGTGGCCCTTCTCCCATTGTAACCTGTCCCATTTATATAACATTCCTTTGCTATTAGCTGCGCCTCCCATTTCTCAGTGATGAGGCACAGCTAATAGTCTGCCCAACATCCTGTGGTTCTGGGCACATCACTTAATCTCCACGTGCCTACAATAAACAAATGTGTCCTTCTGTAATGTAACTGGTGCTCATGTAACGTGGTCTCAGACCTTCGGGTTGAGTTTGCGCTATATAAATACTGAAAACAAAATGAATGAAAAGAGAAGGTCTCAGCGCGGCCCCAACAGAGCCCCTGTGGGTCCAACACCTGCCCCAGACGCCCTGCCCCTTGCTAGGGGTATCTCTGCTTCTGCTGACACGCTCCCACAAATCCCCAGCTCCCACTCCGACCATTGCCCCTCCACCCCTGTGTGAATTTCCCAAAGCTCTGCATTGTTCTGTCCTAATCTGTGGACGCCCCGTGGCGAGAGCCTCCCCCCCGCAGACCTCAAAATCAAAGGGTGTTGGTTAATACCAGACTGAAGTGATGAGGGCAGACAGCAGCTCGTTACATTTTTGATGATATCAAGGCTGGGGTGGACAGTTCCGTGAAGGGTTCAGTGAGGTATGGTGGGTGTTTTAAATTTAATGTTTTGGGCAACAGGAAGTCAGTAAATGTTTCATTTTTCGTTTTTTTCAGCCTACATTGAATGCAAGATGTAGGAAGAAAATTGGCTTTTTTGGCTCTGTTAGGAAAATTACTGAATGGTCTAGTTTTGTGGAGATGAACACACTCAGGTATTGAAGGTCTAGTCTGTGGAGTAAGTGTAGGTGTAGCAGTTGAATGGTGCTTAATCATTAGTGAATCACTGCACAGATATAATTACATAATATGAGATGCTGTTGAAAATATTGGACTTTGTTCTGGGATAAACAGCAGAGTGAAGCTCAGCCAGTTAAGAAATCATTGTAAAGAGTGGAACCAAGGGGCATTGCGTGTCTTAATACGCGCCCTTCTTTGGGGAAAGAAGGGTGGGCATAGCAGTTGAGATTCTAGTATGTTTGTATGTTGCTTTTTGATGTTTTAAGTTAGTTTGCCTATGGTGACACTTTAAGGCTTTTGTTGTGTAAAAATGTTTGCGCGCGGAAAAAAAATCCACATCCATGAGATAAGGTACATTTTATGTATTACTTTATGTGCAATGGTATGATTACTGAAGTGTCAAAGGTGTAGAGAAAAAACGTACACAAAGGAAAGTATTTGTAAATGATTTCAGACAGCTAATAAAAAGATGTGGCCTGGCGAACAGCTGGTGAGGTAAAACAATACCGCCTACAGTGACGTTCCTTGGAACTCCCTGATAATTCCACACTATTACAATATGTAGATGATCTCCTCATTGCTGCAAATTCTGCCCCAGCATGTAAAGAAGATACTCTTTGTTTGTTACGCCACCTTGCCCTCCATAATCAAAAAAGTATTTTTTAAAAAGCTTCAGTTTTGTCAAGGAAAGGTGACCTATTTAGGTCATCTCCCCTCAAAGGAGGGAAGGCAGCTCACCACTGATTGTGTAGCCATTATCAATGCTATGACGGCCCCAGGAACACAAAAGCAGGTGCGAACCTTCATAGGCCTAACCTCATACTGTAGACAGTGGATTTCCAATTTTTTGGCCATGGTCAAACCTCTTCTTGCCCTCACCACTAAAGACATATCAGACAGTTCCTTTTCTTGGACTAGAGAGAATGTGCAGGCCTTCCAAGATTTACAGAGGGCTCTGTGTACTGCTCCAGTCCTCGGTACTCCTGATTATAACAAAATAAAACTATTTTTGTACATGAGACAGACGGCTGTGCATGAGCTGTCTTGACCCAGATATTCGGAGGTCACCATCTGCCATGTACCTATTTTTCAGCATCTTTAGATCTTGTTGGAAGGGCCCTCCCAGGATGCCTACGGGGGACCGCTACGGCCGCCCTCATGGTCCGTCAGAGTGCAGGGATCGTCATGAACTCCCCCCTGACTCTGATGGTCCCCCATTCTGTAGATACCCTCCTTCATAACACCAATACACAGTACCTCACTAGCGCACGACTCACAGGATATGAACAGACACTCTTTTCCAGCCACATTAACATCAAAGGATGCACTGTACTAAACCCCGCCACATTACTCCCACTGGATCAGGTTTAGTGGAGGTGTACAATGGCATCCTAAAAACGAAAATGACCAAGATAGTAGCCGAGACGGGTGTCACTTGGGCTGATGCTCTGCCCTTGGCCCTATTGTCTACAAGAACAACGGCCCACACCAGAATAGGGCTATCCCCCCATGAGATTGTGTTCGGAAGGCCTGCCAATGTATGGGGTGTCCCATGGTCTAAGAAACTGTCTGACGTTGCATACCCTCTATTAACTGATTATCTGTACAGTCTAACTAATACCTTTCGTACTCTTTATCACCAGGTGCACAAGGCCATACCTGACAAAAGTGAGGGCACAGGACACGTTATCCAACCTGGTGACTGGGTCCTGATCCGGAACTTTCAACGGACTAAGAGCCTCGAGCCCCACTGGACACAGCCCCGTCAGGTGTTACTGGCCACCCGCACCGCTGTGAAAGTAGGTCAGAAGAATTGGGTTCATTTGTCTCACTGCCGGCGTGTGCCTCTGCCCCTCCCCTATGATCAGTGGGTGAGGGAAGGACAAGGAGACTCAAAAACAGAAACAGTTTGGACGTTTGTCCCATTCAGCGATACCAGACTGCATTCTACATCTACGGAAGCAGAGAGTGACAACATACTGAAAGGAGCGAGTAACAACAAGGGTTTTGGCTGAAGCACAGTAAGGCTGCGCCAATGTAACAATAAACAAACGAGTCGCCAGTACTGTGCAATCACTGGAAAATTATTTTCAAAAGATATGGGCTACAAATCGCCTATACCAACAGACCACTCTTTCAGTCGGATTGTTTGATTTTCAAAGTTCAATAATTTTTATTTTTATTTGATTCCTCTTTTTTAAAGTTTAAAATTGTTTTTGATGGAAACAACAGTATAGAAAATCATAGCATCAATCAAAAATGCATTCATTGTGAATAGAACAGGGGAAAGTGACGGGCCTTTAGTTTGGAGTTTTTTTTTGGGAGAGCAGGATGGGGCAGAAGAATGCCGTGAGGTGAACTGAGGAGGTTCTACATATTTAACACATAACACTCAAAGACTGATGTGACAACAGACAACAAAAATTGGATTGTGAAGGAGAGGGCAGGGAGAGGATTATTTTAGATTATAGGCCCTGTAGTGATTCTCTTTCAATTGACAGGTGAACCTGTTACATTCAACTTAAGGTACGAACTGATTGCTTTTTATTCATGCATAAGACCATCGGAACTTTATTATTCAACAAAGCATATATTGTATTCGATTGGTCTAGACAAACGAAAGAATAAAGGTCGACGCGTTTCAAATCCCTGTGAATAGAGGGATTCTCTTCAGGACCATACAACTGAATCTGTAAGACATAAAATCAATGACATTTTGTCAGTCATCTAAATGAGCAACTCTCAACTTGCCTACAGCACAGCATACACTCAGCTCCTACCTGTGCTTCTTTTTGTGTGAGTTTTCACTTCCGTGAGGCTGGAAGAGAAAAATACACCTATGTCTAAAATGATATCTAGAGGGATGTTTCTCAAGACTGGTTCATGAGTGAGGGGTACTTACTTATGGGTCGGTGAGTCATTCCCTAATTCGTCCACTTTTAATTTCAGGGTTCCATCTTCGTCAAATCGACGTTTTGCTGGCTTTTTAAGTTTGTCTGAAACAAAAAAACAAGGTCAAAAGGGGGTTCTTGCAAATATGCTTTGATGTGTGGCATGTCACTATGGGAGAATTTCTGCTTGTATGTCTCGGGCTGCAGCTGTATTTGCAACAACAATTGAACATTGCCGGGTTTATGCATATTAAAGTACTCGTTAACGGGCGCAAGTCGCCTGTTTGGACGATGGAAACGAGAGGGGATTTCATGCGCGGTAACGTCTTATGTGGCTTTAATTCTCATGGCTAATGGATTGTAGAATTATAAAATTACCTTCAAGGCTTTCAGTGTCCTCCTCAACGCGTTGCTTCCATGAAAGTAAACGCCGTCGGTTAGTTCCGGGTTAGCGTGTATCAAATACTTCCGGGTTGCTAATGCAGTTTGCTGGCGTCTCTGGGATTTGTAGTCAGTCGCCTTTCATAGCGCGGAATTGTGTGGAGCGTCGGTTCTGGACACAATTTAGCGTCCTAGTAGTTCTAGACACTTGGCTGCATATTGAATGGGTTTTCATTTATATTTTGTTATGAAGCCTCGTTTTTGCGCATTTGTCTACTTATGTATCGCCACGCAATTTGGTGTCATCTGTGGTAACACATTTAGGAGTGTTCCTCAGTGGGATTGTAGATCGCATCTTATATTAATCCGTAGGATAGATCAAGGATTGATTTGTGTTTTGGATGGGAGTCCGACATATCCCGTAGTTCTTGTGATTGGGGAATGAGTGGATTGATCTGATAGGGAGTTGATGGTTTGCTCACAGTCTGACCCACTGAATGAAAAATTATATATGAAAGTTTACAGATTATACAATTCAGACATTTCATTAAGGCCTCGAATAGTTGTATTGAATTTTAAAATTAGCATTGCTTCTCGTTGTCTCAATTTGGCCTCAACGTCTCCACCTCTTGGGTCGGTTCAATCTTTGATATTACTGTCCATTTAAAATCATTTTCTCCATGGGCTTCATCTATCCAGTGCTGCACCAAGGGGGCCGTGAGTACTTTCATTTTTAACCTGGATTTATGTTGTGTCATCCTTTGCCTCACTTCCTGGTTTGTTTTCCCAATGTAAAGTTTATTGCATGGGCAGATTATTCCGTACACGAGATTTCGCGTCTTACAGTTCGTGAATTTGTCATGTTTCCAGGATATGCCTTCATGTTGGAACAGATCACCTTCGATAGTAGAGTTGCAGCATGAACATGTCCCACATTTCCGGTGTCCAGTAATTGGGGGGAGATTGACGTAGTCCCGTAGAGTGGGGATTTTTACTTTAGGGACCGCAGCACGGACGATCTGATTCGCAATACTCTTGTCTTTTTTAAAGGCAAACAGTGGAACTTCTTTTAATTGGTCGTCAAGGTCTTTCAATAGATGCCAATTTTGTTGGATGTTTTTTTTTTTTAAATTCGAGGATGGGCAAAAAGTTGAGACACAGACCGTGCGTTTTAGTTGTTTCTTTTCTTTCTTTTTGAGCAGTTCTTCCCGTGGGGTCCACCACGCTCGTTTTATAGCTTGTTTCAATAGTTTCGCCGGGTAGCCTCGGTCCAATAGTCTTTCTTTCTATGCGTTAGCATGATTCATGTACTCATCTTTGAAGGAACAGTTCCTCCGGATGCGGAGGAACTGTCCCATAGGTAAATTTTGTCTTAGGCTCCTTGGGTGATTACTTGAGAAATCCAGTGCTTTATTACGATCAGATTTTTTCTTATACAAAGTAGTCACCAGTTGACCATTAGAGCAATAGACTTCGACGTCTAGGAAAGGAAGTCTAGTCTTGGATGTTTGAAGGCTAAATTTGATGTCTCTCATCCTGTTATTTAGCCACTCATGAAATTCCGCAAGCTGTTCTGAGTTGCCAGACCATGTAAAAAAGACATCATCAATGAACCGGACCCATCCGCCGATCCATTGATTGAAGGGATTATTACTGTAAATGAAGGTCTCCTCATATTGACTCATAAACAGAATCGCCAGCTCTGGGGCAAAAGGACAGCCCATGGCGACGCCCTTTATTTGGAAGTAAAAGTCGTCCCTGAACTTGAAATAGTTTTTAGTCAAAGCCATTTTGGCTAAATCCAGTATAAAATCAGTAGGTATCTTGGTTGGCATCTCCCTTTTGTTCAAAAAGAGTTCCAAGACCTCTGAGGAAAATTGAATTTTGCCTTGTCATATGTGCCTACGTGTTCCCCATCCTATGTTATATGTGCATGATCAATATACATATATCCCCCTCTTTATCGATTAAAGACGCAATTATAGTTGTGTCCAACGTTAGTATGTTAGTTTCCAGTCCCTGTGAAAGCAACGAGTATTAGGCCTATGTTGCCAACGTTTTACATTGTGCACGTTAATTTATTGAATTATCCCCGTTACCAGGCCTCAAAAGGGCCTGAACACCAGATTCAAGCTCCAGTCTCTTGAAACCACTCCGAGGAGCGATGCAGCCCCCACCTGCATCCCTGACCCTTCGCTTACTTCCTGCCGCGCAGCGCGGTGCCCGGCCTGGCTCTGCCTGCCTGTCTGCCAAGAATATGTTATGCCTCTAGTTATCAGATCAGCTCTCCGTCTTCACATTCCTAAGCTAACGAACCGCATAAACATCTCCAGCTATAGTCTAGTCTTTCTGTCTCCATGTAAGAGAATTACTGTATTAATGTTCATAGAAGATTTATAGCGCACGCAATACATGTAGAATATATGCATGCACCAGCCTTAGTGTCAAGTAGCCTTTGCTCTGATAACTTTTAGATTCTGTCAACATGTACTCCAAACACAAGATACCAGATATGCTATAGGTACATGTCGTCCTGACACCGCAGACTTTAGTCTCCTCTTCTAGTGCAGAAGTCAGAGCCCCCCAGCTCTCCCCAGATACACGTCATGGCCCGTTTGCGCGCACCACTAGGTTAAAGGTTCCAGCTGCTCCGGTAGCCCCCTCCATGTATCCACCCACTTTATGACACTTCTGTGACGTTCTCATCACATGTCTTCGTGCACGCCCTGTGCACGCCTCCTTTTTACGCCAATGTGTTCTTATCTTACGTTTTGTCACTTGTTACGCCTACTGTATGTAATGTAATTCTAATGTTTTACTATATATACCTTGTACTGTTAATGAGACGTTGCAGCTGCCAGTCCATGCCATTCTATTTCAGGCTGTTCCGATCCTGTCCCTTCCCTTGTGCCTGATTAAAGCCTGTTCAACTCAGATACCCCGGATCCTGCCTCTTATTTATTGAGCTATCTGTTTTCATTAATGTATTCAAAAATAGTACCGGTAATTAATTATTTATTTACCACATAATGGCGCCCGAATAGGGACGAGCCCCTTCCCCACGCGCCGGCGATGTAACGCAGGCCCCCTGACCCTTCTACAGCCGTGACGGAAATCTACCGTGCACGTGCAGATATTTCTGCTTCATCAAGTCTCCCTCAGGCCCACGGAGGAGACGGAGACTGCGGTCCGGCATCCAGACGAGGCGGTGAGGAATGCGGTTCGTCCCGACCAGAGCCCAAGCCGAGAGAGCAAGGTCCGAGGTATCCGGAGGCCCACCTGTAACCGAAGCCCGAGGTCCGAAGCGCATGCGTAGTAACCAGACGTCGTAGCAGTCCAGTCCAGTCCGAGGCCTTCAGTTTCTGCTTCCCGGTGAGTACCGTTGCGGGGGAAGTATCTAGACAGGTTCATTAGTTTGTTCCTGGTCCGATGGGTTTGGGTACGCAGATCCAGTCCGACGTGTCCACCTGGGTGGATACGGTATGACGTGTCTCTTTACGAGACCGGTATGTTCTGTACTGTTTTAGCAGTGCATCCAGTAATTCTAGTAAGTCCGTTCTCGAGAAATTCAAGTGTTATGTTTTCAGTGTATCAGGTAGTATTCTGTTCGAACTGTTATTAATGTATTTCTATGTCGTGGTATGAGTGATTTGTTTGCCATTCCATTACTGTGATTATTGTGTATTGTGTTTAGTTTAAGTACGACCCGATTATGCCTCTATTTTCGAAATTACGTCAGATCAAAACCAGAAAAGGGTTACTCGAAGAATCAGTTCCTGTCCCTCCTAGGGACAGTCCTGGACATTTTATGTATCACAAGCATGGCTTAAATGCCATATTATATCTAGACTTATGGGTGGATTACACCAAGGATCTTGAAGAGAAATATAGATGGCCTGTATCAGGTACATGGGATGCCGAGTGCATCATGCGAGTAGAAGAAGCATTATGGAAAAAGAAAGCCAGACAGTCCCAGAAAGATGCCATCGAGTTATGGCGCAAAGAATCTCATAGAAGAACCGAAAAAGAATTCAGAAAAGAAGAGTTAAGTAGGGAATCCGCAGAAAAAGCCCAAGAAAGGGAACTCCTAGAAGAAGGTGAACGAGTTAGAGCAGAACAGTCAGACAGACAGAGAAATGCCCTTATTAAAGGTATGTATCCTCTTCTTGCCGAGGGCTTGCCGAAGGCAACCCCGGAAGCACCCTGTAATTTACCGCCACCATTGGTCCCGATTAAGCTACGTCATAAACCGACTGCAGCTGAAATTTTTCTTTCGTCCTACTTGGATGATACAGTCCCAGAATATACAAATCCTATTCCGCCCGCTCACCCGCAGCACCCTGTCAATAATGTAATTCCTGCTCCTCCAGCCACTGGTCCCGGGGACCAAGTTAATGTGCCAGTGCCCCCGGACCAGCCCACATTAGGTGTGCCCGTTTTGCCAGCCACTCTACCAGCACGTACAGTATTAACTGACGATTCCAGTTCAGGAGGTGCGGGGGGAGGTGCTCCTATCACCCCGCCTCAAGTAAGACGACTGACGCCGCGAGAAGCAGCTTTACAGCGTACGCCAAAAGTGGCTACATACGCAGACCTCAAGCGACTTCTTACTGACTGCATATATGATCCAGTTCCAGGCGAAGATCACATGATATTATATTCAGTACGTTTAAGACGGGTTGCCAACTTTTTGGCCACCCTGCCCGACATGAAAGAACATCTAGACAGAATATATCATTTTGTCCGTACAGGGGAGAATCCAGGAAGTATTCACGAAGCTATGGCACACAGGAAAGCCGAGATTCAAAATATGATTTTACAGTTCTTGATTAACTGTTTAATAAGAGAACAAGATTATCCTGATAAAGACCAAGACGAGATGAAAGGCCTGACTAGGTGGAGTGACAATATAGCCGAGGGAAAACACAAGTCACAAGGTAGTATAGAAAGCATGTACAGGAAAATTCGTAAGGAAATTATAAGTATACACCAAAAGGAGGAAGCAAAAAGAGCAACCGAGAAAGAGAATGACTCTTCCAGTGAAGAGGTAGATAGCGAGAATCCCGTCAGAATAGCATATGTAGGTAGAACTAGACTTTCCGACCGACATTCACGCCTCGATTACAAGAAAGTTTTTCCTCCTCCCGTACCAGAACAGTGTTCTCTAGAACAAGTATTCCAGGCCACCGATAGAATTCTGAAACTACGAATAGGTTATAGTGAGCTTAGTACCATGCATGAACAAGAACTAGCCCGATCAGCAGTCCGATGGACTAGTGATTCTACCACGTTTCCAGATGAAATAGTGGCCCAAACGTTTCTGAAGCTGCCCCCAGCCGGGCAGCGTCTGGTGGGTATATATATGATCCAGCACCTCATTACATTGTATGAGGATCAGCATTCTGATCCAGGTCCTTTACATGATGTACTGAACGAGTTACTCCTAAACAGATGGAAAGGTCTAGGTACCGATTTAATTAGTGTCATTTTAGAACAGCGCCACAAATACAGAACGTTTCTGAATCCACATTTTGTTCCTGTTCCACCCCCAGTAAGAAAGTCATTCTACATAGACAGACAGAATCCGTTGAGAGAAGTACATCCAGTTAAGGGAGAGGGGGGTGATCTAGAACGAGTATTTGTTTACACCCCTATCACGAAAATAGAACTTCTAGAAATGAAAAAGTTAATACCCTGTCACGATAAAGATCCAGCAGGGTTCCACCGTGAACTAAAGGACATGCTCCGTATGGGAGAATACACGTATCCTGATATCATTAAAATGTTAAAGGTCCTGTTGCCTGCGGGCATATATGAAAAACTTAAAGAAAAAGAATGGGAGGTGGGAGAGAAAAAGATAGATTGGACCGCATTAGAGACTGAAGATAACACACGAGTTCCAGGTACCGGTCTTGGGGAAAAAGCTAAAGCATTGCCCGAATTGTTAATACAAGTCTTGCCAAGATTACTAGCCACGAAAAAGGAAGACTGGGATGCCATCTCAGCCTGTAAACAGAAACAAGACGAAGACACTAGTGATTTTTATTCTAGATTTGAGAAATGTTTCATTATAAATAGTGGTCTGAAAACAAGTAGTGAATCGTATCCACATCTTTTTGTTACCAAACTAGTTGAGAATTCTTTACCACAAGTTAAAAATCGAGTACTGAAAGTCGAAAGTACCTGGCAAGCTAATACTCCGTCACAAATGCTCCAGATGCTCCAGTATCACCAGAACAGAATCAGGGAAGAGCAGGAACATGAAAGGAGACGTATGAAAGACACGAAAATGAAAGTACTAGTTGCACAGTCTGTTCCACAAGACAGTCCGAAGAGGGGTACGAATCAAGCTAGTCATTCTGCAGCTCCTGTTAAAGGGACATGCAATTACTGTAAACAGCCAGGTCATTATATAAACGAATGTGCAGTTCTGAAACACAACATAGCTACTGGTAAAACGAAAGAGAGACCACGTCCGCCTAGACAAGAACAGGTTCCGCAGAATTCTCAACTACCACAGAACGCACAACAGACAGTTACAGTACCGCAGCCTATAGCTGCCACACAGCACGTTACACAGCAGATGTACCAGTATGCACAGTCAGAATATCCAGATTACCAGCAGTATTCATGAAACAGCCTAGAGAGGGAGGTTGGCTTGCCTCTCATCGAGATTCCTGTAGATCAAGAAGGTCCCTATGTACACAGTCAAGTATTAGGGAAAGACAGAAAGTTTCTGATTGATACAGGGGCAAGTAGGACTACCATCAGTCATGACGAGGTTCCAGGGGCTCCACTCTCAGGCTCTAGAAATGTTTCCCTTGGATTTTCAGGAAAGCCTATTGTTAATGAAATATCGAAACCAGTTACCCTAGAAGTTGGTCCATTGTCCCGAACTACAGACTTTTTACTTACGAAATCGTGTCCAGAAAATTTACTAGGCATTAAGACTCTGAAAGAATTAGGAGCTGTTATATGCTGTTCCCCAGAAGGAGTACGATTGTTTTTGCGCGATTTTAAAGGTCATTATGTATTACGTGATTTTGATCCAAGATTATTGAATGTACCTCAGCATTTATGGGCGCAAGGTCCAACTGATGTAGGTTGTATGCACATTACACCCTATCGTGTCACCCTGAAGCAAGGTGTTGTATTACCACGAATCCGACAGTACAAATTGCCACCTGAGGCCGTAGTAGCCTTATCGAAAATTATTGACGAGCTCATTGCTCAAGGAGTAGTTGTAGAAACTGACTCCAATGTATGTAATTCCCCTATCATCCCGATTCTAAAACGTACAGATCCCAATGCACCTCCAGTTTATCGATTAGTGATTGACCTTCGAGAACTTAATAAATGTATCATACCCCAGTATCCAGTGGTTCCAGATATTTCTTCCCTATTGACTGCCATTGATTCTGAAGCTACGTTCTTTACTGTTATTGATCTCAAGAACGCATTCTTTAGTGTCCCCATTCATCCAGACAGCCAGTTTCTTTTCGGTTTCTGTTTAAATGGAAGAAGCTATAAATTTACACGAGCTCCTCAAGGTTTCACAGAAAGTCCTAGCATTTACAGTCAAGCACTTAAAAGACAACTAGACAATATTCACATGCCAACTGACACTGCCCTGCTCCAGTATGTCGATGATCTATTGATCACAGCCCGTTCTGAACGTGACTGCGAACGTGCGTCACTTACAGTTTTGTATTTCCTGGCCGAGATGGGGCACAAGGTGTCCCCTTCCAAATTGCAATTCTGTGTCCAGCAAGTGGTCTACCTAGGACACTTACTGTCCAAGAGGGGTAGGCAGTTGACACCAGACCGTATCCAGTTAATAGCACATCTTCCACAGCCCAGGACACAAAAGGAGGTACGAGCTTTTATCGGCCTCACTTCTTACTGCAGACAATGGATTCCTCAGTATGCATATCTAGCTAAACCACTGATACAGTTAACGACACAGGAGGCAGCCGCATCGACTGTCCTCCCTTGGACCCAAGAACATACACTTGTTTTCAATGAGTTAAAGAAAGCTTTATGCCAAGCACCTGTTCTAGCAACACCGAACTACAGTAAGCCTTTTACACTTTTTGTCACTGAACGTGATGGTACAGCATTATCTGTTCTCACACAAGATCAAGCAGGACAATACAAGCCCTGTGCTTATTTCTCTAGCACATTAGATCCGGTGGCCCAGGCTCTCCCTGCGTGCCTCAAGTCAGTTGCAGCCACAGCCCTAGCTATCAGACAAAGTGATTCCATAGTGTTAGGACACTCCCTGACAGTACAAGTTCCACACTCCGTGGAAGTTCTTTTAAACCGAACACAGACTCAGCACTTGACAATTGCACGTTTAACAGGTTATGAACTGACATTGTTTCAGCCACACATAGAAATCAGACGCTGCAACATTTTAAATCCAGCTACACTGTTACCTTCAGTTACTTCAAATCCTGCCACACATGACTGCGTGGAAGTTGTTAACACCATGACAAAGCCAAGACAAGACTTGACCGACATCGCATTACCTGATCCTGACCTGACACTTTATGTGGATGGTTCATGTATGAGGACAAGTACAGGAGAACTAGTAGCCGCGTATGCAGTGACTACTGAAACTGAAGTTATAGAAACACATCGTATTGACACCCTGTCTGCTCAAGCAGCAGAGCTCGTCGCTCTGATCCAAGCCTGCATACGAGCGAAGAACCTGAAAGTAAACATATACACAGATTCACGTTATGCATTCGGAGTCGTACACGACTTTGGAGTGCTCGGGCAAGAAAGAGGTTTTATGACCTCTCATGGAACCAAGATTCAGCATGGCCCCCTCATGCAAGCTCTGTTAGATGCAATACATTTACCGACAGCTATCGCTATCATGAAGTGCAAGGCACATACGAAAGTCACTGATATCATTTCCCAGGATAACGACCTGGCAGATCGAACAGCCAAGCTTACAGCTCAGACTCCAGACATTCCAGTTAACACGACACAGACAGACATTCCCGATCAGACTACTTGTATGACAGTTAAGGACCCTACACAAGACGTACTAGATATACAGTCACATGCTACTCCCGATGAAATCAAGAAATGGTCTGAACAAGGAGGGGTCCAGACAGATCAAGGATGGTTGACGAAGGGAAAAGCCACATGGTTTCTCCCCGACTCTATGGTTCAAGTCATTATTAACACCGCACATAGTCCAGCACACTTGGGAGAAAAAGCCATGATAGACAGTATTCAGAACCTTTGGTTTAACAAGCATTTACGAGCAGCAGCCAAGCAGAAAGTGCGTACTTGCATGATCTGTTGTCAGTTCAATCCAGGTAAAGGTGTCCCGGTGGAACAAGGTGGATTCCATCCTCCTGACCACCCTTTTGAAGTCCTCCAGATGGATTATATTCAGATGGATCGATGTCGAGGTTTCAAGTATGTCCTCGTAGTTGTATGCGCTTTGTCCAGATGGACAGAAGCATATCCAGTCCCAGATTACACTGCCGCGACCACTGCCAGGCAGTTGGTTCGTGAGTATTTCCCCCGCTATGGATTACCTAGGGTCGTGTATTCAGATAACGGCCAGCCATTCTCATCCGAACTCATGAAACAAGTATCCCTTCTGTTAGGGTACCAGTGGAAGTTCCACTGTGTACGACATCCTGAAGCAGCTGGTCTTGTAGAGAGACATAATCAGACTCTGAAAATCCGCATTGCCAAAGTATGCGCAGAAAAAGGCGTAGATTGGATGGTAGCCCTGCCAGTCGCCCTTTTTTACATGAGAATGGTCGCTCACTCCCGTTCAGGTCTCTCACCTTTCGAGGTAGTTTTCGGTCGTCCCCCGAACATGTGGGGTACACCTAGGCCACGTACAATTACAGATGTTGACAGTAATATGCTGACAGATTACCTGGCTTCCTTGATGTCTGCACTACTCTCTTGTCGTTCACAGGTTGCCGCTGCTTTTCCCGACAACACTCAAGTGAAACCGCACGAGGTCATACCAGGCGACCTCGTTTTGATTCGTAATTTTGATCGTTCCAGTCCGCTGGAGCCCCGCTGGAAGGAGCCAAGACTCGTATTGCTAACAACAAGGACTGCAATCAAGGTCGAAGGTCGCAAGGGGTGGTTGCACTCCAGTCACGTGAAGCGATTCCATAGACTCTCTCCAAAAACTGTTTTCAAAGACTGCCCCGTTTTCAAGGACTGCCCAGATACTGACTCTAAACTTCCTCTGTTAGAGAAAACTCCGCAGCAGGAGTATAAAGAAAAGTTAAGGTCTAGTAAGTCAGCCAGTTTAATTGTCTAAGTCCCTCTCGGGTGAAACGGTTAGACAGGTTCCTGACATGTATGAGATAGACCAACCCAGTGAGAGAGTTAGTCAAAACTCTAAGAGAATACGTTATTGTAAAAATCTTCGAAGTCGATGTATTATTACTCTATTATTAATGTTATTTCTGAGTCTTATGGTTACCTGCATAAGTTATGCCTTACATCTATGTTTTCCTATTAATTCACATGTACATATGTTCTCTAATGTTACAGTAGAGCACACATTTAGTGAACTGCCGCCTCACGAGTTATCCTATCGTCTTGCCATGCACAATAATACTTTTATCCGAATGTTACACTATTCACACCAGACCAGCAATACCACAAATTGTTGGGTGTGTGGTCGACTCCCCCCTTTCCAGACACCGAAGGGAGTTCTGCCACTCTTTCCCTACCCGTTTTCACACAATGGTTCGTGTGGAGCATGGTCCACGTTAACGTCATCTTCGGCTGATATGTCCCTTCTGAATAGAACATGTTTCCCAGACAAGGAAGGTCTTTCCCACAGAACAGGGTTAGATCTAGAAAATGAAGTATATGATCTAGGTAATTATTCCTCGAATTTCATGGTTTTGAATGTTCAGTCCGAGACTACTCCAGATTTGCCTGCTATTACAGTTCTACCAGTGAAAGGCGAATTATGTGTCAGAAAGAATGGTTCAGTACATCTAGGACACAGTGATTGTACTACTGTGGTCAAGTATAGTGACAGTGGGAAATCTACTTTCAAAGCCTCACGTCATTCATATTTTGTGTGTGGTCAGACCGCATATGTACGTCTGCCCCTCGATTGGGATGGAACATGTTACATTGCCTTCCTACTGCCACCAGTTTTTCTAGCCCCATCCGATTATCACAGAAACACACATCTAGTATTTTTGATAATTCATTTTGGAGTTCAATAGTCGGATCAGTGTTGATTTTCCGGTAACATTCTTTGTCTGCCAGTTGTCTGGTTGCTTCCGCTATATACTCAGTTGTTCCCCAGACGACAATGTAACCGCCTTTGTCGGCTTGTTTAACGATGATGTTTGTGTCGTTTTTTATGGATAACAAAGCTTGTTTCTGGTCTCGAGATAAATTCGATTTGACAAATCCATTATTCCTTTTTTCTTCGGCTGCAATGGCAGATAATACTGTCTTTTCAAAATATATGACCTCCTTGGGAATTTTGTAGGTGGGTGGACAAAAGGCGGATTTTTTCCTGAGTCCAGTGGTTTCCGTTTGTGGAGGCATTTCTTTGTCTGAGAAAAAAGTAATTAGTCGAATTTTTCTACAGAATTCAATAAGTTCTAGTTTCAATCGGACAAAATCAGTTGGTTTTGATGGCACAAAAGTCAATCCCTTTTCTAAAACGCTTATTTCACTCGGGGTGAGGAGTTCATTAGACAGATTGTAGATGGAAGTTTTATCTAATTTTTGTAGTTCTGTCTCCTCGTGGACATCTCCCATGGTTGTTGGAATCGGGTTTTTCCCCGCGTTTTTTGTTGGCCTTGTGCTAAAAAAGGCTGTTGTTGTTGTTGTTGGTTGTTTTGTTGATAATTTGGTTGTTGATAATTGTTTTGATATCCTCCCCTTCGTGGGAATTGGGGACGAGAAGTAGCTTGATCCGAGTCACTTCCTCCTGATGACGAAGTTTCTGAAAATGTCAGGTATTTTGTTCGTGATCTGCCTTGGTTGTCCGGTAAAAAGTGTCGCGCTTCTGGTCGCGAGTAAAAGTCTTGTTGAAGATATGGATATGCCTTATCGAAAGTGAAATTACGTTTATCTCTTTCAAAGTTGCTATCTTTTTGTTGTACTGTATAGTCTTTGAACTCCAAAATGTCTTTTTCGACCTTTTCAAGGAGATTTTTTGAATCCTGGATCAAGGGGTTTGATTTTATTTCGTTTTCCAATGTTTCGATCTCTTCTAGCTGTAGTTTAGACAGTCGTTGTGCAGTTTCGATGGTTAAGACCATAAGGTCTCTACTACACTTTGTCTCAATGAAGCTGAAACCTTTTTTGTAGATGTTATCCTCTGTAAATATCACTGGTATATTTCTAACTATTAGTCCTGATGGTATTGTGCCAGACCTGAGGTGTTGAAGTAGATAATGACCATGTAAGTCTGTTCTAATTTGCTTTTTCTTTAGGCGGATGAGTTTGTCTGATTTGTTGTTGGTTTGAGCATTACTACTGAGGGTAGTACTGAAAGGAAGCGTGGAACCTTCCCCTAACTTTGCTCAACAACAAGAACAATTGTTTCCCGACCATACTGTTCCTACTTCCGACCGATATAACTTACACCCCCGAGGGAAGGCTTGCCCTTGACTTCGCCAAGTGCCGATAGGCTGTAGGGCTGTGATCTTCCCAGATGAGAATAGTGCTGGTGTGTCAGACTAAGGTATGCCATAGGGCTCCTTGGCACCTGCGCCCTGTGAAGCAACCACCAATCACAGACAGCCGCTAGAGGTTCCTGGCTTAGCACAATGGCAGCCGTCCAAAACGCCCGAATCCAGAAACAAGATGTCAGTCTCCGACATAGTAAATGCTTCATAGCCACTGTGGTGACGCTGTTTGCCTCCCTCATCTTGTCTATCCTTGGTTGGCTGTTACTAATCTACCATCGTGTTACCACACCAACTCCTACACCGACTCCTGCAGAGCACCAATATTACACGCTACCAGCCCACGAATTACCCCGCCGTGCAGAATTCTTCAATAACACTTTCATCCAAAATGTTGCATCATCATCAACTGATCATAAATACTTCCAACTGCTGGGTCTGTGGACTGATGCCGCATTCCATGATACGCCCTGTCACATTCTTTCCCTATCCCTTCTCCATCTCTGGGTCTTGTCTTGCATGGTGGATGTTGATACAGGAGGCCTACACTGTCAATGGTACTGCCAATTCTGTCCTTGGAAAATTTCGGGATGACTTCTGGCAGAACAGATCCGGCCATGCCAATGCTCCTTTTTGCCCGACCAGCTCATCCACAACGCTACTACCACCAGATGAACTCGGTGAGATGGTAGTATTCAAACTCAACGAATCGACAAACATTTTCCAGATTCTGCACAAGAAGGATACTGCCTTATGATCGAGACACTATGAATGTCATAAATGTGCAAGGCCGTCTCTGCATTCACGGCCTAAGGACTAAGAAAGTTGGTACCAGTAGGTGTGATCCAAAAACTTTAAACTCTACATCTCCTCCGGAGTTGGTGACATTCCCCAACCAGTGCCTGCCAGTGCTCTGTACAATGTGTGTCCAAACCATCAAGCCTCCACCCTCTAACATTCACAACACCAATATGATTATGATGCTCCAACAAGAAACTGATGGCGTTATGAAAATTGACATTTCTTAAAGTATTTGCCACTCAATGGCAAAAGGAGGTTCTGAGGAAAAGTGTTCTTCTGATCGGCATCATTTGTACTGGGACTCCATTGCTTTTTCATTGCCATCTCGTGTCAAACACTTCCACACGACCCACCTGGTCGTTTCTGCTAATCCCTGGGGAAATCTAAACTGACACGACCGAGACCATCTTGCAGCCTGCATTTCTGCCCAGGAACTGTCGCACACCCAACCCCCTGTTCTTTGCAGTTCAACAGAAAGCCATGAGACACCCACGCCCTGTGTAAACAAGCTTGTTTTTCATCTCCTGCTCCCAGCCTGGTAAACATCCTTGACACCGTGATCAGGTTATCTGGACAATGGTCTGACTGTTGGGCCCTGATCAGGTTGATTAAACAATGACTTGAAAGACCGGGCTTTGATCAAGGCAATTGAACAATGACCTGAAAAGACTAAGCCTTGATCAAAGCCGAGTGAACAATGATTTGTGTACCAAGCCTTGACCAGGTCACCTTCTACAAACGTCATCTGGATCTGGTTATCAACTGCAAACACTGCCCTGATTAAACAATGAACTAACAGCTAACAGACTGGGATGAAAAAGTATAAAAGGCTTGTAAGCTACCGAGTGAAGTAGCAGCCTCCGCGGTTTTGTCTCTGACTAGCTTGGGACTCTGTTCCATAGCCCGGGCTATTGAAATAAATCTGGGTTCCTCCTGCAGACGAAGGCTCCTGTGTCTCCTTTTACTAAGTACGGAAGGTATGGAAGATTTGGGCGGTTCCCCTGCCGCCGAGACCCAGTACGTGGGTTATCCCGGTTCTTCAATCAAGATCCCTACGTTCCAAGCTTGATTAGATGGGTTTGGGGTGGGTCCTAGTTCTAACACCCACCAGGCTGAAGACCAGTCCAAGGTGTCTTTTACGAAGAGTACAACCTCTGTTTTGTTTATTTTGTGCTTCGGGCTGTTGGTCTTCATCCAGAGGCAATTAATGACATGCAATCATGAACTTTACTTAGGTGTTTGGAATGGCGTCAGAGAGGGAGACGAAGAGCTATTTGTCATTGGTGTATGAGATGACGTTGAGGCCATGGGTGCGGATGACGTTAGAGAGCACAGACATGTAGATATTGAAGATCGTGAGGCTGAGAGAGGAGCGTGCCTTGGGGGACACCGCAGCTCAGATTGGAGGGTTTGAAGGTGTTAGGGGTCAGGCTGACAGTGTGTGTGCGACCTTATCAATCTAAGATTACATTTGAAAACTTCTGTTGTCTGGAGGTGGTGTATGAGGATCTAGTGGGAGACTGTATTAAAAGCCGCAGAGAGGTAGAGGAGGATGAGGGTTGTGGTGCCGCCTTGGTTCACAATGATATAGATATCATCAATTGTGTCGATCTGGACAGTTTCAGTAATGTGGTTTGACCTGAATCCTGACTGGGGGGGGACTAGTAGGTGGTGCACATTGAGGCGCTCAGCCAGTTTCTGGTGTATTCTCATTGCTGCATAGGTAGGCCATCAGGGTGGAGAGGTTTGCTTGGGATGTAAAGTTGTCGTACATTTTGATTATCTTTTTGCAGAAGTACAGAGCGAGCTAGCAGCAGAGATTTTTTGAGTGAGTGGCAGATATTGAGCAGAGTGTTGAATTCCTTTACTATGAAGATGATTTGCTAGGTAATTGCTGCTGTCGTCAACTCGTACGTCAGGGCTAAATATTTGGTCACTCTGAGTTGCTGTTTGTAGTGTTGAAGGGCTGATTTGTATGTCTACCTCTCATTGTGGGTGAGTCTCCATTGGCGCTTCAGCTGTTGCGGTGGTTCTTGCTGAGATGAGGTCATCGATTTACCAGCTTGTTTGAGTTCTGAATTGGGGGTGGTGGTAGTTTAAGGTGGGACCAGGGTGTCTGCACTGTAGATGATCCAGATGTTCATGTTGTCGATAGAGCGAGGGAATTCGTCCTTGGTGGTTTGGGGCAGGGGTTTTGGAGCACTGTGGTCCAAGTTTCCTCGGAGATTGTGTTCCATTTGCATTTGGTGGTTTTGGTGGGGTATTTTGTCATAGATATGAATTGCAGGTTGGATTGAGCAAGGGAGTGATTGGTCTAGGTAATTGGGGATGGCTTGTCCACCCTAATGTCGGAGAAGTTGGTGAAGATGGGGTCTAGTAGGTGTTCAGTCCTGTGTGTAGAGTCTTTCACTTGTTGGGTCAGTTCAAGTATGTTCAGGTTTTCCAGGAGGTTGATGGTGTTTGGGTTGGTGTGGTCCTCCAAGTGGAAATTGAGGGCACTGAGTAGGATCAAGGAGACGGAGTTGAGTACAAAGGAGGCAATGGTGTCTCTGATGGTGTTCCCGAAGTCGGATTTGATCCAGGTGGCCCGTAGAGTTAAGCTCCTCCCATGGTGTTGGTTTTCAAGATGCTGAGTTTTTATGCCAAGGGTTTGTGTTGTGGTAGGTAATAATGGGGTAAACCCTTACCTCATCGACCTGGGTCAGTGCAACGTTATAAAAAGAGAGGTGGTCGATTACAAAACAGTTAAACACAACATTACTTCAACAAAGAGGTACAACCACCAAGTATGTGTCTTTTGGGTTGCATTTAATCCAACTATTCGTAGTCATTTACTGCAATTAAACATATATCATATTTCATATTCATACAATACATGGTAAGTATTCTATAAATATTCAATCAGTGCTCGGTGATTATCAGATAAGAAAAGGATTTTAAAGGGGGGTAGGGTGTGTTTGGAAAAGAATAAGGGACAAAGAAAAGGAATTGTGTCCATAAACAATTCTGTCCTATTCACAGAACATTTCCAGTCATATTACAGATCACAGTTGTTCCCAAGAAATACACTATACACAGGAGCTAAGTTTAGCAGGTTTGGTAGGGCGTGTATGTGTTGAAAATGTTGTCGACGTTTCGACCCCCAAGTTAAGGGCGGGTGGGTCCTCAGTTTGGGGTCTTCCTCAGGACAGTTAAAAACAGTGACAATGAGCACCTAGGAAAACAAAAATGTGTATCACTAGACGGATTCAATTAAATTCATAAAAAAGGGGCAAATCGCAAGGTGTACCTACATGCCCAGGCGTTCCGGTGATGTTCCCTTCTGAGTTGGGAATCGCGCCTGTGGCGTAGTTCTCTGGAGAAAATGGATTACGATTAGGAAGGATAATATGGGCAGGACGTGATAAGTTAAATCAAACAAGAGAAGTTGGACTTACTTAATTAGCCCGTTCTTTGAAGAGCAAATAGTCTCTTACAAATGTCGTGGATGCCAAAGTACGGTCTGTCCAAGGGTGAGGCAGGCGTCCTACATCCAAAGGGCAGTGGAGTTCGACGTGTAGGTGAGTTACACCGTCTGGAAGAGCACAAAGAGAATGTGTTCCTACGCATATCCCCTCTATCATTGTAAACATAGTTTCATTGGAGTATGAGGATAATCCTACTGGCAAATATCAAGACCACATCCAACTATGGAGGGCCGCTATCTCATGTGATTTATTTAAAAAAATTTTTGTTGGAAGCAAACAATCATTCATATTAGAACCCGTGGGTGTGCCCGCAAAGATAATGGTAGGCAACAGACTCCGGGCGGTGAATCTATAAAGGTCGTGTTCTTGTATACTTATTGTCAAGTCATGGCAACATTTCAAAAAAGTGGCGCCGCCTGAGTTAGCCAGGGCCGTGAGCGTCTAAAACAGGAAATTCTAAAGAGGCGCGGGGCGAGTCTACCTGTGTGACTGCCGCTGATAGAATCACACTGGCAGTTCGCAGCCGCACGTAAGCCCATAAGATTTAATCCAAAAACGGAAGGCAAACATTCATATTTACGCCCGTGGTTTAATTAAAAAATGAAGGCAAACATTCATATTTGAGCCCGTAGGTGTGTCCGCAAAGACTACGAGCGGTGAAAGGGAGCTAGATCTATAAAGATCGTATTCTTGTATACTTGTAATGAAATGCAACGATTAGGGAAGTAGAAGGACCGCAAGCGTCTCATACAGTAAATTCTAAACAGCGGGCGCGGAGCGAGCATACCTGTGTTACTGCTGTCGATTGAATCACAGTGACAGCTCGCAGCCGCACGTCAGCCCATACATGTAAGAGGCGTTGCTATGGCGCGTCTCTAGGGGGCGTGTCCCGGCACCTCGCGGTGCTGCCGCTGGCTGCTGCGCGGCTAGAGGACTGAGTGGGGCGCATGCGCCAGAATCGGGCCACTATTCACCCTCCGGACTCGGGAGGTCGATCTGCACTACTGAATGTTGTAATGAAGACTAATTCAGGACCTCATTGTTTGGGTAAACAAGGGGCGGAAAAATAAACAGTAAAACACCGCTCCTGTGCTTAGAGACAAAGTGCTGGTAACGGAATATTTCTAAACCCATCTGTGTGTATATAAAAGGAACCTAGGGCATCAGCTAAACGCAGTGATAGCGCCGGTGATCGAGATTGTGTCAGTACCGTCCCACGCACAAGAAGGGGGGGTTTTTTGGTACTAAGGGGCAAGGTGACATTCGTATTTAGGGACCCATGACGATGTGTCATATAATAGTGTTAGTGTACGTGTACATGTCAAAACACTCAACAAGAGAGATATATTAAGATCTAATCCACTATTCCCTATGTGCAGAATGCTCAAACATTTACACAACCGGCATCGCTATATCTTAAACATGTTGATACAAATGTACAGTTTCAGAAGGGGTACATGTCTGGGAAGTTACATACATGAAGTTTAAGCATCTTATTGATCGGGTGCCAGTCCAGCTAATTGCGAATAAGTTGCATCAAGTTCGTTCAGGCCATTGTCAACAGTGTCCAAAGTGTACATCCATTTACACTCCCTCAAGTTCAATAGTGAATTCAAATTACCACCCCTGGGGCCCACCGTGATTTTTTCAATTACCAGCCATTTGAAGGATTCAGGAGTGTGTGATTTGGACGTGAAGTGTTCCACCAATGGGGAGCCCGGTGTTTGACACCTTATCCTGCTGCAGTGCTGCAAGATCCTCTTTTTGACATGTTGTTTGGTTTGTCCGATGTATACCAAATCACAAGGACAGATGATGGCGTAGATAACGTCACTTGTGTTGCAATTAGTCATTGTTTTCAAAGTTACTGTATTGTTACGATAGTTCCAGACCTTGGTTTCCATTGCCTGTGGGCACGCTTTGCACTTCGTACACTTGAAATGGCCGACCACTTGGGGGAGGTTCCATAGACTTTGCAGAGTGGGGGGGCCGGGGTTCCAAGGTAGGAAGAGACCACTTTATCCCTGATGTTTTTGGCCTTCTTGAACGCATGCATTGGCAGTTGTTCATGGTTGATCACATCCGCCACCATTGTCCAGTGTTTGTTCACCGTCTTCTTAATCAGGTTGCTCTTCGTGCAGAAAGTGGTAACGCAGATAATCCTTTCCGAATCCTCGGGACGCTCTCTGGGCTTAAGGAGGTCTTCCCTCGGGCTGTACCAAGCTCTCTTTCTTGCTCTTGTAACCAGTCGTCTTGGGTACCCTCTATCCATTAGTCTCCTGATCAGGAGATCTGATTCCAGGAAGTAATCTTCTTTGAGTGAACAGTTCCTCCTTATCCGGAGAAACTGGCCAAACGGTAGATTGTCCCGTAAGCTTCTTGTATGGTGACTTGTGTAACGTAGAAGGCTGTTCCGTTCAGTGGGTTTTCGAAAGAGGGTGGTGTGGAGGTGACCATTATGGACCTTTATGCTGATGTCTAGGAAGTCGATAGAGGTCTTACTCATACTCATGGTGAACTGAATGTCCTCAGATTGGTTATTAAGCCACGTAAAGAATCCGTTAAGTTCCACTTCACTTCCAGTCCATAGCATCAGCACATCATCAATATATCTGCGCCACATCCAAATGTTGGTTTCATATGGATTACTCACGGTAAGGATATGGTCCCGTTCGAATTCCGCCATATACAGTATAGCTAGGTCAGGAGCAAAGGCCGCCCCCATCGCTACTCCCTTGCTCTGAATGAAATATTCATCCTGGAAGATGAAGAAATTTCGTTTCATCGCCACCTCCAGGAGTTGAATGATGAAATCAGTAGGTACCTGGGTAGGCTGGGTTCTTCTGTCCAATGCCTTTCTCATGGTTTCCAGAGCAGGGTCCTGAGGAATACTCGTATATAGAGAGACTATGTCTAGTGTGACCATGATTTGTTTATCAGGATCAAAAGCGATTTCATCTACTTGGTTGATGATCTGCATGGTGTCTCTGACATAAGTGGGGGTCCCTGTGGCTAAAGGTTTCAAAAAAGTGTCTATGTATTTACATAACGGTTCCAAAAGGGATCCGCAGCCCGATACAATGGGGCGTCCCGGAGGTTTTGTCATATCCTTATGTATCTTGGGCAATGTGTAAATCGTCGGAGTTCGTGGTTGTGCGACGTTCAAGTACTCATATTCTTTCTGGCTCAGGAAACCCTCCTCACGGCCTTTCCCTGTGATCTCTTGTATCACTCTCCTAATGTCTCTTGTGGGATCGGCGTTGGTAGCAGTGTAACTCACACCATCCCTGAGTTGTCTGTAGATCTCATCCTTGTAGTTCTGGACATCTTGGAGGACTATGGCCCCTCCTTTGTCCGCAGGTTTGATCACCAGTAGTTTGTTATTACTTAGATTGTCCAGAGCTTGTCTTTCTCCTTGCGTGATATTATGTTTGACATAGGTGCGTGTGGTACAAATGTCCATTACTTCCTGCATCACCATGTTTTCATACGCCAGGATCCGATATGGTGTCTGGTGAGTTCTGGGAGTGAAGGTTGAGGGGGGTCGTAGTCCAGTCGCTGAGGTTGTAGTAAGAATGGGTGAGTGCAGGAAGAAATGCTTCAGCCTGATTTTGCGGAAAAAACGTGTCAGTTCCGATCTTATGTTGAAATGGTTCGGGTAGGATGTAGGTACAAAAGATAGTCCTTTGTTCAACACGCTAGATTCCTCCAGCGTGAGGACATGTTGCGAGAGATTGACAATAGGGCTTGATTGACCTACCACCTGTAAGTCTTGCGTCTCGTGCTGATCTCTCCGTGAGGCTCTGGTTGGAAGCGGACCTGTTTCTGTGGGTTCTCTGGACGCTGGGTCATTCCCCCTCTGGCTCGGGTTGGCCAGGATTGGCCTCTGCCTCTGTTCGGGTAGTTGCCTCGTCCCCGGGGCGGTCGCCATTGATTTCCCCCTAAAAAAGGGTGCCAATCTGGTTGCGGTTGATACCATTGATCCTGATAGTTGTCGTAGGTAGAAGGGCCGGGGGTTCCTGAGTCACTGCCTGAGCTATAGGAAGAGTCTGAGAAATTGGTGAACTTGCGTCTACCCCTGTAGCCGCCTCTTCCCCTGTTGGTGAACCTGCCTTGGGTGTCTTGATTGTAATAGTCTTCCGCTAAGTAGGGGTAGGTCTTCTTTTTATCGTAGTTGGCGATGTCTTTGCTCAGTTTGTCCAACTTCTTGGATTGGGCTTCGATGTCAAATGCATCCAGAGTTTTCTCAAGTTTCTCTAGAGTGTCTCTTGCGTTGGCAAAAGCACTGTGACTCTTGATCTCAGACTTAAGTATGTCAATTTCCTTCATGAGGGTTTCGACCTGTGTCTTGGCTGTCTCAATGCCCAGCACCATCCAGTGGCGCGAGCATGTGTTGGCAACGAAGCTGAATCCCTCCTTGAACTTGGGATCATCCACAAATATTGCTGGTTCGTTTTTGACTTGGAGTCCAGTGGGTATGATATTAGCTTGTAGATATTGAGTTAGTGCATATCCATGCAGTCTAGTGCGGACCAATTTCTTCTCTAGCCTTTCTAGTTTGACAATTTTCTCGTTGAGTGATTGGTCTAGCAGTGTGGTCTTGTTTGATAGGAAAGCCTGCCCCGTCTCTCCTTCCAAAAGATTTTGGATATACTCTTCGGTATACGTTAGGGTTTCACGGTCACTCATGATATACCCTGAATCATTAATTTACAAATTAGAACCCTCGCAGATGGATATCTGCTCTAAAGAGTGGTAGGTAATAATGGGGTAAACCCTTACCTCATCGACCTGGGTCAGTGCAACGTTATAAAAAGAGAGGTGGTCGATTACAAAACAGTTAAACACAACATTACTTCAACAAAGAGGTACAACCACCAAGTATGTGTCTTTTGGGTTGCATTTAATCCAACTATTCGTAGTCATTTACTGCAATTAAACATATATCATATTTCATATTCATACAATACATGGTAAGTATTCTATAATTATTCAATCAGTGCTCGGTGATTATCAGATAAGAAAAGGATTTTAAAGGGGGGTAGGGTGTGTTTGGAAAAGAATAAGGGACAAAGAAAAGGAATTGTGTCCATAAACAATTCTGTCCTATTCACAGAACATTTCCAGTCATATTACAGATCACAGTTGTTCCCAAGAAATACACTATACACAGGAGCTAAGTTTAGCAGGTTTGGTAGGGCGTGTATGTGTTGAAAATGTTGTCGACGTTTCGACCCCCAAGTTAAGGGCGGGTGGGTCCTCAGTTTGGGGTCTTCCTCAGGACAGTTAAAAACAGTGACAATGAGCACCTAGGAAAACAAAAATGTGTATCACTAGACGGATTCAATTAAATTCATAAAAAAGGGGCAAATCGCAAGGTGTACCTACATGCCCAGGCGTTCCGGTGATGTTCCCTTCTGAGTTGGGAATCGCGCCTGTGGCGTAGTTCTCTGGAGAAAATGGATTACGATTAGGAAGGATAATATGGGCAGGACGTGATAAGTTAAATCAAACAAGAGAAGTTGGACTTACTTAATTAGCCCGTTCTTTGAAGAGCAAATAGTCTCTTACAAATGTCGTGGATGCCAAAGTACGGTCTGTCCAAGGGTGAGGCAGGCGTCCTACATCCAAAGGGCAGTGGAGTTCGACGTGTAGGTGAGTTACACCGTCTGGAAGAGCACAAAGAGAATGTGTTCCTACGCATATCCCCTCTATCATTGTAAACATAGTTTCATTGGAGTATGAGGATAATCCTACTGGCAAATATCAAGACCACATCCAACTATGGAGGGCCGCTATCTCATGTGATTTATTTAAAAAAATTTTTGTTGGAAGCAAACAATCATTCATATTAGAACCCGTGGGTGTGCCCGCAAAGATAATGGTAGGCAACAGACTCCGGGCGGTGAATCTATAAAGGTCGTGTTCTTGTATACTTATTGTCAAGTCATGGCAACATTTCAAAAAAGTGGCGCCGCCTGAGTTAGCCAGGGCCGTGAGCGTCTAAAACAGGAAATTCTAAAGAGGCGCGGGGCGAGTCTACCTGTGTGACTGCCGCTGATAGAATCACACTGGCAGTTCGCAGCCGCACGTAAGCCCATAAGATTTAATCCAAAAACGGAAGGCAAACATTCATATTTACGCCCGTGGTTTAATTAAAAAATGAAGGCAAACATTCATATTTGAGCCCGTAGGTGTGTCCGCAAAGACTACGAGCGGTGAAAGGGAGCTAGATCTATAAAGATCGTATTCTTGTATACTTGTAATGAAATGCAACGATTAGGGAAGTAGAAGGACCGCAAGCGTCTCATACAGTAAATTCTAAACAGCGGGCGCGGAGCGAGCATACCTGTGTTACTGCTGTCGATTGAATCACAGTGACAGCTCGCAGCCGCACGTCAGCCCATACATGTAAGAGGCGTTGCTATGGCGCGTCTCTAGGGGGCGTGTCCCGGCACCTCGCGGTGCTGCCGCTGGCTGCTGCGCGGCTAGAGGACTGAGTGGGGCGCATGCGCCAGAATCGGGCCACTATTCACCCTCCGGACTCGGGAGGTCGATCTGCACTACTGAATGTTGTAATGAAGACTAATTCAGGACCTCATTGTTTGGGTAAACAAGGGGCGGAAAAATAAACAGTAAAACACCGCTCCTGTGCTTAGAGACAAAGTGCTGGTAACGGAATATTTCTAAACCCATCTGTGTGTATATAAAAGGAACCTAGGGCATCAGCTAAACGCAGTGATAGCGCCGGTGATCGAGATTGTGTCAGTACCGTCCCACGCACAAGAAGGGGGGGTTTTTTGGTACTAAGGGGCAAGGTGACATTCGTATTTAGGGACCCATGACGATGTGTCATATAATAGTGTTAGTGTACGTGTACATGTCAAAACACTCAACAAGAGAGATATATTAAGATCTAATCCACTATTCCCTATGTGCAGAATGCTCAAACATTTACACAACCGGCATCGCTATATCTTAAACATGTTGATACAAATGTACAGTTTCAGAAGGGGTACATGTCTGGGAAGTTACATACATGAAGTTTAAGCATCTTATTGATCGGGTGCCAGTCCAGCTAATTGCGAATAAGTTGCATCAAGTTCGTTCAGGCCATTGTCAACAGTGTCCAAAGTGTACATCCATTTACACTCCCTCAAGTTCAATAGTGAATTCAAATTACCACCCCTGGGGCCCACCGTGATTTTTTCAATTACCAGCCATTTGAAGGATTCAGGAGTGTGTGATTTGGACGTGAAGTGTTCCACCAATGGGGAGCCCGGTGTTTGACACCTTATCCTGCTGCAGTGCTGCAAGATCCTCTTTTTGACATGTTGTTTGGTTTGTCCGATGTATACCAAATCACAAGGACAGATGATGGCGTAGATAACGTCACTTGTGTTGCAATTAGTCATTGTTTTCAAAGTTACTGTATTGTTACGATAGTTCCAGACCTTGGTTTCCATTGCCTGTGGGCACGCTTTGCACTTCGTACACTTGAAATGGCCGACCACTTGGGGGAGGTTCCATAGACTTTGCAGAGTGGGGGGGGCCGGGGTTCCAAGGTAGGAAGAGACCACTTTATCCCTGATGTTTTTGGCCTTCTTGAACGCATGCATTGGCAGTTGTTCATGGTTGATCACATCCGCCACCATTGTCCAGTGTTTGTTCACCGTCTTCTTAATCAGGTTGCTCTTCGTGCAGAAAGTGGTAACGCAGATAATCCTTTCCGAATCCTCGGGACGCTCTCTGGGCTTAAGGAGGTCTTCCCTCGGGCTGTACCAAGCTCTCTTTCTTGCTCTTGTAACCAGTCGTCTTGGGTACCCTCTATCCATTAGTCTCCTGATCAGGAGATCTGATTCCAGGAAGTAATCTTCTTTGAGTGAACAGTTCCTCCTTATCCGGAGAAACTGGCCAAACGGTAGATTGTCCCGTAAGCTTCTTGTATGGTGACTTGTGTAACGTAGAAGGCTGTTCCGTTCAGTGGGTTTTCGAAAGAGGGTGGTGTGGAGGTGACCATTATGGACCTTTATGCTGATGTCTAGGAAGTCGATAGAGGTCTTACTCATACTCATGGTGAACTGAATGTCCTCAGATTGGTTATTAAGCCACGTAAAGAATCCGTTAAGTTCCACTTCACTTCCAGTCCATAGCATCAGCACATCATCAATATATCTGCGCCACATCCAAATGTTGGTTTCATATGGATTACTCACGGTAAGGATATGGTCCCGTTCGAATTCCGCCATATACAGTATAGCTAGGTCAGGAGCAAAGGCCGCCCCCATCGCTACTCCCTTGCTCTGAATGAAATATTCATCCTGGAAGATGAAGAAATTTCGTTTCATCGCCACCTCCAGGAGTTGAATGATGAAATCAGTAGGTACCTGGGTAGGCTGGGTTCTTCTGTCCAATGCCTTTCTCATGGTTTCCAGAGCAGGGTCCTGAGGAATACTCGTATATAGAGAGACTATGTCTAGTGTGACCATGATTTGTTTATCAGGATCAAAAGCGATTTCATCTACTTGGTTGATGATCTGCATGGTGTCTCTGACATAAGTGGGGGTCCCTGTGGCTAAAGGTTTCAAAAAAGTGTCTATGTATTTACATAACGGTTCCAAAAGGGATCCGCAGCCCGATACAATGGGGCGTCCCGGAGGTTTTGTCATATCCTTATGTATCTTGGGCAATGTGTAAATCGTCGGAGTTCGTGGTTGTGCGACGTTCAAGTACTCATATTCTTTCTGGCTCAGGAAACCCTCCTCACGGCCTTTCCCTGTGATCTCTTGTATCACTCTCCTAATGTCTCTTGTGGGATCGGCGTTGGTAGCAGTGTAACTCACACCATCCCTGAGTTGTCTGTAGATCTCATCCTTGTAGTTCTGGACATCTTGGAGGACTATGGCCCCTCCTTTGTCCGCAGGTTTGATCACCAGTAGTTTGTTATTACTTAGATTGTCCAGAGCTTGTCTTTCTCCTTGCGTGATATTATGTTTGACATAGGTGCGTGTGGTACAAATGTCCATTACTTCCTGCATCACCATGTTTTCATACGCCAGGATCCGATATGGTGTCTGGTGAGTTCTGGGAGTGAAGGTTGAGGGGGGTCGTAGTCCAGTCGCTGAGGTTGTAGTAAGAATGGGTGAGTGCAGGAAGAAATGCTTCAGCCTGATTTTGCGGAAAAAACGTGTCAGTTCCGATCTTATGTTGAAATGGTTCGGGTAGGATGTAGGTACAAAAGATAGTCCTTTGTTCAACACGCTAGATTCCTCCAGCGTGAGGACATGTTGCGAGAGATTGACAATAGGGCTTGATTGACCTACCACCTGTAAGTCTTGCGTCTCGTGCTGATCTCTCCGTGAGGCTCTGGTTGGAAGCGGACCTGTTTCTGTGGGTTCTCTGGACGCTGGGTCATTCCCCCTCTGGCTCGGGTTGGCCAGGATTGGCCTCTGCCTCTGTTCGGGTAGTTGCCTCGTCCCCGGGGCGGTCGCCATTGATTTCCCCCTAAAAAAGGGTGCCAATCTGGTTGCGGTTGATACCATTGATCCTGATAGTTGTCGTAGGTAGAAGGGCCGGGGGTTCCTGAGTCACTGCCTGAGCTATAGGAAGAGTCTGAGAAATTGGTGAACTTGCGTCTACCCCTGTAGCCGCCTCTTCCCCTGTTGGTGAACCTGCCTTGGGTGTCTTGATTGTAATAGTCTTCCGCTAAGTAGGGGTAGGTCTTCTTTTTATCGTAGTTGGCGATGTCTTTGCTCAGTTTGTCCAACTTCTTGGATTGGGCTTCGATGTCAAATGCATCCAGAGTTTTCTCAAGTTTCTCTAGAGTGTCTCTTGCGTTGGCAAAAGCACTGTGACTCTTGATCTCAGACTTAAGTATGTCAATTTCCTTCATGAGGGTTTCGACCTGTGTCTTGGCTGTCTCAATGCCCAGCACCATCCAGTGGCGCGAGCATGTGTTGGCAACGAAGCTGAATCCCTCCTTGAACTTGGGATCGTCCACAAATATTGCTGGTTCGTTTTTGACTTGGAGTCCAGTGGGTTTGTGTTGGTCGCAGGAGTTGTCTGAGGTGAGAAAGTATTGAATGTTTTCTTTGTAGATGATTGCGATTCTGCCTCTGGGTTTGCTTACCCTGTTGACTTGTGATCTTGTAGCCAGGTGGGGTGACTGTAGCGGTGTCTGGAGTGGAGGTGGGCTTGAGCCAGGTCTCCTTGAGAAAGAACAGGTCTGGGGAGAGGTTGTGCAGGAGGGCCAAGATCTCGATCCTGTGTTTGGTGAGCAAGTGTGTTAACGAGGGTACAGGTCACAGTGGGATGGGTGTTGTGTGGGGTGGGGGTGTGCGCCCCAGGTGTGTGTGTATGGTGAGTGAGATTTGTGGGAAATTGTCTGGGCATGTAGGTGCTGTGGCATTTTGTGTAGAACGCAACTTCAGTACCAGCGATGTGGCCTGACAGCAGTACGGGGAGAAGCAACCTGGGTTCTGGGCGTGGAGGGTTGCATCAGAGTAGAATCTAGTCCAGGTATGGGATGGGGGAGGACCAGAGGCCTTGGCACGGGGCACAGACAAATGAAAACGGGCACAGACAGACTTGCCTTTGGCACACCTTCCTTCCTTGCACCATGGGCCCAGTCGCACTGCGGCAGGCAGTAAGAAAATCCAGGAGAGAGAGGCGATCTTGCGGGATGGGTGGTGCCTGTGCATGCTAGATCATCCATGGAAAGGAGCAGGTGACGGTGTGGCATGGGGCATGGGGCACAAAGGTGGGAATAAAGACAATGGAGGCAGAAAAAAGAAGAAAGGAGCAAGAAATGCTGAGACTAAGAGAAAAAAAGCAGAAAAGGGGTAGCATGAAAAAAGTACAAACAGAAGCAGAAGGTTTAAGGACAGGCAAAGTGGCAAATCAAAGAGTGCCTCAAGATATGGCAGGGGTGACAATGAGAGAGTGAATGAAGAGTGAAGAGAGTGCTAATAAATGGGCAAAGCGAGACAAAAAGTGGCAAACAAAGAGGATAAAGAAGACCAAAAGGTCAAAAAAGAGGCAAGGCACGAAAGGAATAGGTAGCAGAAAGGAAGGAAGTCAGAAGTAAAGAAGCGGGCAGAGGGCCTCAGGAATTGGTGCCGCAGAGTCTTAAAGGACTGGGCCTGACCAGAGTGCCATAGCAACAGGTACGGAATCAGGCAGGGCCACCTAATGCCTTCTTAAATATGCTCTCTCCAAAGTACTATCACCAAAGCGTTGAAGAGTAGGGTGTAAGCAGGGAGATAACGGACAGGATATACATCTAGTAAATACATCTATTTCATATTGTTATAACCTGCTCCATGTGCCTCTGTCTTCTGTTCTGTTTAGCTATGTTACGCATATATAATTAAGTAGCACAGTGACAGCCAATTATTATGCCTCTTGGAACTTCATGGGTCAGAATTTCCCTCTGCAGTTGCCTCAGTGCCAGTTTGGGTCTTATGGCTCACCATCTAAGCCGAGCCCGTTTTGGTAATGTTATCTATAAAAAAATTCAAGTGACTCCACTAGGACCAAGATTTTCTATTGTCAGAGGGATCGCAAAGCAGTCAGTGTATTTGCGCACGCACCATCATTTTGCACTATGACTGATGTACTAATTTCGGGCAGCGGCAAAACCCCTGCCCCATTCATATGTGTGAGGCAGGAGCAATTTTGAGACTGGCTGTGAATGCCTGCGAGTACAGGGATGGAAGCATGACAGGGACAGCTGACCTCGATCCCCCAATTTGCATACACTGAATGCTGACCTTTTTAAAGCATACTCTGTCGCCTAAAGGGACAGGGCATTGAGTTGGAATTCAGTAAATGGCATTTGAGGAGCCAGGCAGCAGCCCCTGGACCACCAGTGCCGGCAGCTCCCATTCACACAGTGAAAGCTGTCTATCTGAAACGGCTTTTGCTTTGCAGAAACCTTGCCGTCCCCTTTCAAGAGGCGGTAACAGATCAATGGTTTGCAACCACAATTGAGGCCAGAAAGGACTGCTACACTGTATAACTAATTGCAACGAAGAAGACATTTAACACACCCTTTCCTTTGCAGTTCATCATAGCTGCTCTTTCACAGCCGGAAAGACATTTCTGACTTGCAATATTTTACGCCCTACGTTTTTGCAGTCACTAAGCCTGTGATTTGGTAATTCTCAGAATTTTTCAGTCACAAAAATACTTAATGCATCAAGCCCTTGTGACCTTATGTGCGGTCTGTGTGGGTGCGTGCTATAGAAGTTGCACTGAGATGTTGGAGGCTGAACTTTTTCTTGTCGTTTTCTGTTCATTATCATTAACCTAGGATCGATGGATTGAGGCTATGTTTATGGCTTGTTCTTGTCTCCATGTACATGTAGCTCTGTCACCATCAAAACTGTCTAGCCCATTTTTCCATGGCCTGGGCTTTGTAATTTCAGCCTTCTGTCACTTTAATGAGGGTTTCCTTAGCTCCTTGTCCACAGTCCCTGTTTCTCTTGGCCTAAATATTTTCCATCTCCTATTACACATTGCCTCTAACATTTTCAAGTACCCAGACACTACTCATTTAGTTTCCACCCCTTGATTCTCCTTTCTCCAGGCTGCATCACCTCTATATATGGTTAATCCTAGGGTCATTTGTCATTTGAGATTCAGATGATTTGTCATTTGAGATTCAGATGACCAAATATTCTTCCAACAGTAAACAAATCTAGCATGCTTCGTATAACCGCGGCGAAGAACTGGATGTCTCTCTTTCCTGCTCTACACCCAATGTATCCCCCACTTAGAGGTTACACATCTACTATCATCAGCGGTTTCACCATCTTACAGAAGATCAGTACAATGAAGACACCCGCACCTACTCAGGCTTTAGCACTGGTGGCGCCCAGTGTGACAATGTTTTTTTGGCACCCCCACCCCCATGATTTCCTCCTCATCCCCCCAGAGCCCTTCTCTCACATACATTTCATTTTTTATTAAAGTGCTGGTAAAGGCTGGCTTTACTAATCCATTCAGCTATCCACATAAAATACAGATTTGTTCTTTACAGCAGGCACATTAACCCTCTGCGCTACTTTAAGGTGAGTCAAAACTGGCACTAGACAAAACTCTCAATCAATCAATCAATCAATCATTTATATAGCGCACTACTCACCCGGAGGGTCTCAAGGCGCTTGGGGAGGGGGGTCCGCTACTGCTCGAACAGCCAGGTCTTGAGTTGCTTCCTGAAGGCGAGGTGGTCTTATGTCAGGCGGAGGTGAGTCGGGAGGGAGTTCCAAGTCTTGGAGGCCAGTTAGGAGAAGGCCCTTCCTCCTGTGTTGACTCTTCGGATGCGGGGGACGGCGGCGAGGGCAAGGCTGGTCGATCGAAGCTGACGTGTGGGAGTGTAGAAGTTGAGGCGGCTGTTGAGGTATCTTGGGCCTTGGTTGTGTAGGGCTTTGTGTGCGTGGGTGAGGAGACGGAAGGTGATTCTCTTGTTGACTGGGAGCCAGTGCAGGTCTCTCAGGTGTCCGGAGATGTGGCTGTGTCGGGGGATGTCGAGGATGAGTCTTGCCGAGGTGTTCTGGATCCACTGGAGTCTTTTCTGGAGTTTGGCAGTGGTTCCGGCGTAGAGGGAGTTGCCGTAGTCCAGTCGGCTGGTGACGAGGGCCTGGGTGACCGTCTTTCTGGTCTCGGTAGGGATCCACCGGAAGATCTTACGTAGCATGCGCAGGTTGTTGAAGCACGACGAGGAGACAGCGTTGACTTGTCTGGTCATGGAGAGGGAGGAGTCCAGGATGAAGCCCAGGTTGCGTGCGTGGTCTGTAGGTTTGGGTGCGCTGCCCAAGGCAGGGGGCCACCAGGAGTTATCCCAGGCGGAGGGCGAGGAGCCCAGGATGAGGACCTCCATCTTGTCCGAGTTCAGCTTCAGGCGGCTGTTCATCATCCACTTGGCAACATATGTCATCCCTTCGTGTAGGTTGGCTCTGGCGGTGGCGGGGTCGTTGGTGAGGGAGAGGATCAGCTGGGTGTCGTCGGCGTAAGAGATGATGTTGAGGTTGTGTTGGCGTGCGATGGCCGCAAGGGGGCTCATGTAGACATTGAAGAGGGTGGGGCTGAGCGAGGAGCCTTGAGGAACGCCGCAGATGACTTCGGTGGCTTCTGATCTGAACGGGGGGAGGCGGACTCTCTGTGTTCTTCCGGCGAGGAAGGAGATGATCCATTCTAGTGCCTTCTCCTGGATTCCGACGTTGCAGAGGCGCTGCACTAGGGTGCGGTGGCAGACAGTGTCGAATGCCGCGGAGAGGTCCAGGAGGATGAGGGCCGCTGTTTCCCCGTTGTCGAGCAGGGTTCGGATGTCATCAGTGGCGGTGATGAGGGCGGTCTCGGTGCTGTGGTTGGCCCGGAAGCCAGACTGCGAGTGGTCGAGGGATCCGTTCGTCTCGAGGAAGGCGGCCAGCTGCTTGTTGACGGTCTTCTCGATGACTTTGGCCGGGAACGGGAGGAGCGAGATGGGGCGGTAGTTTTTGAGTTCGGTGGGGTCCGCTGAAGGTTTCTTCAGTAGAGCGCTGAGTTCGGCGTGCTTCCAACTCTCCGGGAAGGTGGCGGTGTCGAAGGAGGTGTTGATGATGTCTCGCAGGTGGGGTGCGATGACAGCGTCGGCCTTGTTGAAGACATGGTGCGGGCAGGGGTCGTTGGAGATCCGGAGTGGCTGGAGTTCATCGTGCGACGGGTGTCTTCGGTGCTGATCGGGGTCCAGGCGCGGAGGGTGGTGGTGGGGGGCGTTGGTGCGGTTGTGGGGTGCGTCGGTTGTGTGCTGAAGCTGTTGTGTATGTCTGCGATCTTGTCGTGGAAGTAGGAGGCAAGGGAGTTGCAGAGGTCTTGTGATGGGGTGATGTCGTTGTTTCCGGCGTTGGGGTTGGAGAGCTCTTTGACGATGTTGAAGAGTTCCTTGCTGTTGTGTGTGTTGTTGTTCAGTCGTTCCTTGAATGCGGTTTTCTTGGTGATGTTGATCAGTTGGTGGTGTTTTCGAGTGGCGAGCTTGAGGGTGGTCATGTTGTCTGGTGTTGGGTCTCTGCGCCAGGCTCTCTCGAGGGCTCTGCAGTTCTTCTTGGAGCTCTTGAGTTCGTCGGTGAACCATGGTGCTTTCTTACTGCCGGGTCTGCTGGGCGGGGTCCTCAGTGGGGCGAGGTTGTCTGCGCACTTGCTGATCCACTTCGTGTGGTTGTTGGCGGTTTGGCTGGGGTTCGCTGAGCTGGCAGGGGGGTCCTGGCTCAGGGATGCGGCAAGCTGGTTGGCTGTGATCCTGTTCCAGCTTCTGCGTACAACCTGTTGCTGGTGGTGGTGAATCGTGTTCTTTTTGAAGCTGAAGTGGACGCAGCTGTGGTCCGTCCAGTGGAGTCCGGTGGTGTGGCTGAAGGCGATGTCCTTGCTGGATGAGAAGACGGGGTCGAGTGTGTGTCCGGCGTAGTGGGTGGGGGTGGTCACCAGCTGCTTGAGACCGAGGTTGGCGAGGTTGTCCAGCAGGGTGGTGGTGTTGCGGTCGTTGTTGTTCTCCAGGTGGAAGTTGAGGTCCACGAGGAGGATGTAGTCAGCGGAGGGGAGCTGATGAAGTCGGCGATGTCTTCGCTGAATTGTGTGCGTGGTCCCGGGGGTCTGTAGATGAGGGTGCCTCTGAGGGTGGTCTTGGGGTTGGTGTGGATCTGGAAGTGCAAGTGTTCGGCGGTTGCGAGGGTGGGGATGTCGTCGGTGTTGGTCGTGATACGGATGGTGTTCCTGTGGATGATGGCGATACCTCCTCCGGTCTGATTGCCGCGGTCCCTCCGGGTGATCTTGTATCCCTCCGGGATAGCGATGGCGATGTCGGGTGCTGAGGAGGCGTTCATCCATGTTTCCGTGAGGAAGGCGACGTCTGGTGATGTTGTGTCGAGCAGGTTCCAGAGCTCTACGGCGTGTCTGTGGACGGAGCGGGTGTTGAGCAGGATGCACTTCAGGTGGTTGCTGCTGGTGCTCGGCTTGGTGGGTGCAGTGCAGGACCGGGTGCAGGAGAACTTGCAGGAGTGGCAACTGAAGGGTCCGTGGGTGCGTCTCGGGGTGGCTCGGTAGCATCCTGGGAGTCGGCCGACATTGAGTGCGTAGAGTTCGGTGGAGGCGTAGGTCCGGCAGGTGGGCTGGTGTCTGCGGGGGCCAGGGGTTCGGGCGCTGGGCGCGGTCCAGGCGCGGACGGTCGCAGACGGGCTTACCTTTGGCACACCTTCGGCGCACAATCGGCACGCCCGCTGCGCGTCAACGCTGCGCGTGCGCACGGTCACCATTTATGGCGAAGTGCGAGGGAGGGAGGAGCAGCTGGGAGGCGGGAGCGGGGAGGGCACAGAAGGCAAAGGGGGCGTGTCCTTACTCACGGCGGCGGGAAGCGGGGAGCGGGGAGCGGGGCGGGATGGCACAGGGGGCAGCTACGGGGAAAAACGGCACAAGGGGGCACACAAACTCTGAGAAAAGGGGGCAAAAGCCTTAGTAGGCTACAAGGCAACAGAAATAACTAACAAAACACAGTAGCGCAGGAGAGCACACCGAGCGACGGCGGGGGGCGTGGTCAGCAGGCAGGCTCAGCGAGGCTGAGGGCAGCGGCAGGCAGGGGAGCACACGCTACAGCTGGTGGCCGTGCGGCGCGGGGGTGTCACAAACTCTGATCTGTTTCTTTCTCTCTAGCAGGAACATTAATGACAAGAGTTATCTTGACATTTGTATTGCTGCCTGAAAGCCGGATGCACAAGGTACTCTGTAGCAGGTGCTTTAAATCTTAAGTTATTTCTAAACACCATGCCCCCTCCCACCCCCAAGTCAGTGACCACCTCTAGGTCAGCGCCCAGTGAGGCCGCACCGGTCACACCGCCTTAAAGCCGGCCCTGCACCCACTCACAGCGTTGGTGTGAAGTGGAGTGATATGGTTTGGGGTGGGGTGCTCCCTTGGGGAAGTATACCATCACATTTGAAGAATTTTGTAGTGTTGTTGTATTGTGCGGTAATGGTGTTGTGAAACAAGTGCAGGACAGTAAGGGTAATGCACTATTGGTATTCTGTGATGAGGGATCGTGCTCTATGATGTGATACTATCTAATTGGTGAGGTTTCATTTGTTGAGTGGTTGGAAAAGATTTCATTGGTGTGCTTTGTGGAAAGTGTTGATGCGAGTAGTAAGTGAGCTGTGGAATGTTGTGACTGCTTGTGTGTTGGTAGCATGGCGTTTTAATCGTTTGTTTTGTGCTGTGAAGTGCCATTTTCGAATATAATACGACTGGATGGGCTGTGGGAAGTGATGCTCACTTGTATGGTGTCATATAATATGGTTCACCTAATACAATACATGTTTTTGTGGTGACGTTTGATGATGGTTACTCCTGTGCAGTATGATGTTTTGCATTGAGACACAACATGAAATGGGAGTTAGGTTCCTTTGTGGGGTAGGTAGTAACATGGATGGTGTGTTATTATTTCTGCAATCATGTTGCCAGGTGTGGTAAGAATGTGATAGGGTGTAATATGTTGATTGCAGGATGTATTATTGTGTTATTTGCTACAGGTATTTTGGGAGTGTTATTCTGTACAGTGGTTGTAGTGTAGACACATGTTCAGTGATGTGAAGAGTTTTGGTCAGGTACAGTGTCTTCTGAAAGCTTGTGAAACTCTTGGATGTTGAATGGTGTGAATAGGTATGGGGGCTTGTGTTATTCTATTGCCACAATAAATATTGGTTGGGATTGTGTGGTACTTTTGGTTTGATTTAACACTGTGTAATAATGAGGTGTGTTGAGGTGGTGTGGGTTTTGGAAAGATGGGAATATTTGTTGAGGGTTTTATATTGATGGAGTGTGAAGGTGTGCTGGGATGGGTTGTTGTGTGGTGTTGAACAGCTTAATGTGGCATTGATTGTTGCAATCAATGGAGTATGACAAGAGCAAAGTGATGAGTTATTGTGGGAACGAATATAAAGTAGGTTGCATGGAAGATAGGATGAAAGGAAAGTAGGAATAGGGTGGAAAGAGACACAAGAGGTGCGAAATGTTATGTTATGTTATCAGCACTTATAGAGCTCATGGCTGCCCTAGCAACGGGGCGTCCCTGCGCAAAATGGGGAAGAGAAAGGAGAGTAGAGAATATGGAAAATGGGTGAGGAGAGTAGAGAGGTCGGATAGAGAAATAGGGGAAAAAAGGAAGAGAGGAGCTGAAGAGAGAAAGGGTAGATGAGTGAGAAATTAGGAGTAGAGAGAATTGAGAGGGGGATAGAAAAACAGAAGTGTGAGAAAGCTTGAGAGGGTGTCAATGGAAAAAAGATAAAGAAAGTGGTAAGAGGTGAAGGGGAGACGAAAGGAAAGAAGATTGAAGTAGAGAGATGAAAAAGGGGATGGGAAATTTGAAGGAGAAAGGAGAGAGCTTAAGTGAAAACTTAATAAAGAGAAGAGATTGGGTGAAAGTAGCAGGCAAAAAACAATACGTGGGATAAAACTGAAAGAAATTAGAAGGATAGAAAGTAAAAGAAGTAAGGGCATATGATTAGGGAAGATGAGAAAAATAAAATATAGGAAAGCCTGTGTTGAGTTGAGATAAGGAGAAATGGGGTGATTGCCAGTAATGGCTTTGAGTGTAATATATTGGAAATAATTAAATTGCTATATATGTAGGGCCAGGCTATGAAGCATTTTTTGCGAGCGCATGTGGCCTGATTCGCAGAATCAGGTTGGTTACAATCACAAAAATGTATTTTCTTATGTAGAGACCACAAAATGCAATTTAGTAACAACTTGCAACAAGTTACTGAATTGCAATTTGGATTCGCGACCCAACACCAATTTGTTATTTGGAAAGGGCATGTTTAGGGTGTCTCTTTCAATTGTTGAATTGGATTGGGATGTATTAATTGTGACTAAATTCTGGTCGCAAAACATAAACTTTTTACCACCTCCTTAAAGGAGGAGGTAGGTCATTTGCAAACAGGAAGGGGTCTCCATAGGACTCCTTCCACCTTTGTGAATGTTGTCTAACATTTTTTAGGTATAAGCAGTGGTCCCATGGACCACTGCCTACTCTTGAAAAATAAACTTTTTTTAACTCCTCTTTTAAGAAAAAAAAGGCTTTATTTAAAAGCAATCACAGATATGGTGGTCTGCTGACCTCAGCAGGCCACCATCCATGTGATGGTTGTGATTCCTGGTGGGTCTACATCTGCGACCTATCTCATTATTATTCATGAGGTAGGTTGAATTGTGACCCATTAGGAGTCTGTAATCTGTGAACTGACCTATTAGTGCATAGGTCGGTTTGCAAATGACCACACTGGTCAGATAAATACTGGTCACAAACTATGACTAGTATTTTATGACCAGTTCTTAGTTAATCTGGTCTATAGTGCTGAAGTTAGAACTAAAGTGTTTTGGTGAGATGCTTTGTGCTATTATATAGAGATGGGTGTGCTGCTTGTGTTGTATAAAGTAGGGATGGGTGGTGGAAGGATATTTAGTAAAGACAGTTATGATGTGGCTATATTTTAAATGGGGTGAACGGTGGTGTTGCATGGTTCAGAGGGTCAGTTTAAAGATGTATTTAGGTGAGATGTAAAATAAGATTGTATGATGGGTTGTATGTCACAGTATAATATACAGAAATATTGTCTGACATAAATATCATGTCCTAAATATTGTTTACAAAAATATTGTCCCATTGGTTGTAGATTTTCTATCAATAACTCCTATGGAAAATATTTTTGTGGACGATCTTTAGTACACAATTTTTGTGTTAGACGACCTTTAACAATATTTTGCATTCATAGTATGGGGTGGAATTATTTATTAATGGGAGGTCTGTTGAGGCTTGGTGAAGTGTGTTGTGGAATGGTGTTCTGGGAGTGTTTTGGTGTAGATAAATGTGGTGAGTTGTGTTATTATATGGTGGTGAGGAACACTATGTATTTGTGTGGTGTGGTGTTAAATGTTGTGATGTTATTTCCTGAAGATACATGATGATCATGGCATAGTGTACAGGGTACTATTTAGGGTGAAGTGTTGTCATCTCCAATGGTTATGAGTAGAATAAAGTGGCCTTTAAATGCAATGCCGTGGTGTTCGGTGATTTTGTTGTGAATAAGTATTACAAAAAAAATTGAAATTCTACTCTATTGGTAACCACCACTTTTATATATGCCACAATTTCACAACTTCCTTTTACAGATTATGGCCACTACTTGCCATGATCAAACAGGCCACACTTGAATCATTGGCTTGAGTCCCGAATGCACCACCTGAATTCTTGCTGGCTATATTCTTTCGGGCAAGCTTCAACAGTTTCCTGTCCCATTTCCAAACTTGGACAGTCCATTTCATACATGAGGCTATACTAAGACCTAATACTGGACCTTTCCTTGATGAGCCAAAGGGATGCCTCGAGGATTAAATGCTCATTGTAGATATCTTTTGACATCTGCTGGTCGCATGTCTGGATCCGTGGAAGACCCACTCAGCCTTCTAGCCCTCCAGGGTCATAAACTGAGTAGCATTAAATTGGGTACCATTAACATTTGCAATTTACAGTACTTAGAAAAAGACTTTCTCCAGCTATGTCTGTAATCTTCGACCATCTGCCTTCTTTGTCCACAATCTCTCAAGTCATGTCTTCATTAACCATGTCTTGCCAACGAGTTCATTAGCCATGTTTCACACAAATGCGAAACTGATCTATTTTGCTAGGAATACCTTCCATTCCCTTGCCCATGTCTCGTTCATCTTTCCTCCTAAATCATCTCTTCCCTATTAATAGTCACAAGGAAATGACAGGATAGCAAGCAGGTATTGAAGTGTATAGCCATCTATGAATTAAAGCCAAACACCCGCAATACCCACATTAAGCTAATCCTGGACACTGATAAGTAAAAATTACTGTAAAACATCTATGACCATGAGGCACAGTATGTGGAATGTCAAATCGTCACAAACCTCTTGTACCGAAGGAGAGTGGACAATTCTGCTTTCTCGGGATTATTGCAGATTGTCCATCTTTATTAGAGAAGGAGTTTAAGTCTTGTTCTCTGCTGACCACCTGAGAAATAGACCTGTCTTAATCTGAAAGTCTCATTAGTCTTTAGCAGGACTCTCAAATAAGATAGTAGTTGGTTTACAAAGGATGAATTGAACCTAAAAAGGTTCGGTTTTAGGTCACTGAACTGGAAAAGCATCTGAAGCTACTTGATTGTATTGTTTGTCTAACATATTTATGTATCAATTGTAAATGTCTCTAAAATGTACCCAATAAAGAGTGGTGTCGGGGACTAGTTGAAAGTATACAAAATATTTTTCAAACTAACTAGTGTTGTCTTCTATCAAGTGCTGGGAAAACCTCTTTACACAAAAGTAGCACAGACCAAGTACCCCAGAATGGTTAGCACAGTCCCTAACACAGTGTCTGGAGGCAAGAGGCTAGGAAGGGCTCTGTAGGGCGATCTTCTTGACAATAGGTGCTGGATCACTATGCCTTCTATCCCATGACTGACTTTGTATCCTGCACCAGGATGCATAAAAATTATACAATTTTTTGCTGTTAATCTCTAGATTACAGAGTTTGGAGTTTAGTTTTAGGTGCTTTCGACAAATAGAAACTGCCTTTGGTGCGAGCATCATTGCATCACAGCCTAAAAAAATAAAAAAATAATTTAAAACTACAAACATAAGGTTTGCCTTTGAATGCATCATTTACAAGGGCCTTGTAACCTAGGCTTGCAACATGCAAAGTAACACAGCCTACTAGTCTAAATTTATGGAGGAGCGATGCAGAGGGCGGTTCCTTGAGTTAGTCAGGCTTATTTCTCAAGTTCTTTTTAAATTCTTTTGTTTAGATGTCCCAACTTTTAACTGGGTATCTCCCCGACCATCCAGTTACCTCCTCAAAGATGTATCTTAATGGGAAAAGGTTGCCTTCTTCATCCTCAGATTCATGGTGTTTATCTAAGATATGTCTGATATTGCTTCTTTCTGACATTGTAGCAGTAGGTGCAAATTAAGTATTCTTTTTCGGGTTCTTTTCCCTTAGTTCTCAACTTTTGGCCTGCCTGTTTGGTTACCTCCTTAGAGATATCACTTAGAAGATGTAATCATTATCAGATTTAAGGTGTTCTTTATCTAGCATATATCTGACGGTGTTTCTACTGATGTTATCACGGAAAAAGGGCACCTTAACAGAAAATCCAAAGATGTGTTTGGTTTTACTGTAAAAACAGGTTGCAGTGTGAGATTGTTTTCTGTTTTTTAGCAGATAGATCAACCCAAGAGTGATGCTTTTAGTTGGTGCAAAAGGTCTGCTCCCCCTGTGGTTTTTGTGTTTCACCAGTTATGATTGTACGTATGGTGAAATATCGACAATCCAGCTCTCTTTGCTGGGTGAAAGTTCTCCAGGGTTTTAATTTTTTGTGTCTATTTCAAAGGTAGTGAATTATCTGCAAACAGTCCAGTTTATTCTTTGTATCTGAAAATGTGCTTCTTATTCCCAGTGGGTGGCAATCACAGATTTTTGGCAGCATTCGAGGTGTTCATTCCAGGCTTTATCTATTAAATTTGTTTCAAAGGATCTCATTCTTTTTGGACGCTACTTTGTTTGATCCTTTTGACATCTTTTTAGGATGGAAGTATAGCAAACATCTACCTCTCCTGCAACAGTAGGAAATCCCGTTGGTAACATCAGTAGACTTTTCTAGAATTTCCTTTTGATGCGTCTTAGTTTGAATGGTTTTTTTAATCACAGCCCCCAAATGTGACTTCGTAGAAAATGACTTTCAGCCTTTGACTGAACTACTCTGTCAACGTGTGCTGAGGATTGTTGGCTGTGGATACAAACAATTCTAAGGATTGCGTATAGAAGGTTCAGCTTTCTCTATCAACCTTTTAAAGCGCAAGCCCCACTGAATGTTGTGTATTTCATCCAACTTTGTGTCGTTGATGTAGAATACTTTGGTGTCTTTACAATTTTTTCTGAAGACCATGGTTGTTGTTTTCTAGGTGCTTATTTTCAGGCATCTCACTTTGCAGTATTCTGCCATTGATGTGAGTTGAGCCTGCAACCCTTTAGGGGTCTGGGCAATCAAGATCCGGTCATCAGCATATAGAAGTTCCTGGACTGGAGAGTGGTCTATTGCTTGTACGTTTGGGGTTGCTTTGAGTACTTCGCTATATGTCATTTGTATAAAGAGAAATTAGCAGGGCGCTAGTACGCTCCCTTGTTTCTCTCCGCCAACTGAAGCAAATCATTTGCTGAGAATCCCTTTTTAGTTTAGCCTAATCTGCGAGGTAGTGTCCATGTAAAGCATTCTTATTAACAATAATAGTACTGGATTCAAGGCCCTGTTTTGCAGCTTTTTCCGGAGTCTAAGCCTGGATAGCAGGTCAAAGGCTGCCATGAAATCCAGAAAAACTACGTAGAGGGACAGTTTTTGCTGTACTGTAATTATGCACTATATACAGGTAGATGAATATCTGATTTATGGTAGAGAGGCCTCCTTGAATTTGATTTAGGTTGTTTACTTTTTGTATCCCATCCTCTATGGTTCTAAGTATCATCATGGAGATGATTTGCAGTCACAGTCTATCAGCCTGATGGGTCTTTAGGATTTTTGGTGTTTTGTTTATTCAGAAGTATGATTACATTGTTTCACCAGGAAGAGGAACACACCCTTGACAAGGAGATCACTGCAAAAGTTGACATTCGCGCATTTTTTGCCACAGTTCTGTGGAATGTTTAAATACCTTTGTTTCCCCTTTGTCAATTCCCTTATAGCTGTCTGTATCTTGCCTCCTCCGAAAACGTCCTCCAGAAATGCTTTTCTGGCTGTTGGGTCTGTCCCAGATCTGGTTGAGTCCTGTATAGCCTAAAGGATGCTCTAGAATCATGCTCAGCTGATTGATTCCAGAGTTTTGGAGGGCACATCGGCACACTAGGCGTCTGACGTTTGGGTCTGAGACAAGCATAATCGGTCGGCATAGCAGCCTATGGGGCTTGCATGCTCTGCACTTGTCCACCTATGATTGTCACCTACAATTGCACCAGCCTGTTTCAGTTGGTATGAGCCTGTGCCACCTGGCCTGCGCTGCCGGGTCTGGCAACTTCAGGTACCCTTTAGTGGCTAGACTTTCGAGCCTGCTACAACACTGAGCTATATCCAAGTTACATCTATGCTCAGCAGCACCAAAGCACCAAATGTTGGCACCCACATCTGACCCACCGGAGAGGATCAGGTCACAGCCTTGCAGTCCGAATGCACCTCCACTGGTCTCCTGGCTAAAGAACAGGTAAATGGTACAGACAACATCACACCAGAATCCAGGCCCTTAATCCTTCATTCTGCTTTTCCTGTGACCCTGTGCTTAACAATGCATCAAGGGGAAGAGGCGAGGTGAGTGAGTGCAATGTGAAACTTGTTTTTTACCAACCTCACTAACACCTTCTCCCTCACCAGAGGGCACCTTAAAGGGCTAAGAAGCAGCCATACGAGGTGTTAGGTGCTTTGATCTCTGGGTATGGCTATTAGAAGTTGCAGGGGTTGTATGATGATTGTACGACAATTGCATGACCTATGAAACAAAATCTAAAAGAGTGGAGGCTAGGATGGCAGGAGATGGTCAAATGAGTGGAGGCCAGATCCTTCAAAGCACTCCATAAGCATGATGTAAGTAAAGGAGACTTCAGATCTCCCCAGACAAAATGCGCCAGCCTTCAGGCTACTTCGAGCACTAAAGACCCCAATAGATAAGTAAGCAGCACCAGTAGAAACTGATGATAATCCATAATGGAAAGTGGGCTGAGATCTTAGAGAAGCAAGCATCAAGGATAAAGGAGCACCAGCAGCTCACACATCATAATCTGTGAAAACACCTGGAAAAACATCACAATTGCTAGTCCATATACATAAGGTTCAAAACGTACACATGTGCATAAGGTCTGGAAAACTGAATTAAGGGACGTCTAACTTGACTATACCCTGACCCCATCAGCACATAAACTAACAGCAGTTGAGAATTTCGAACAATAAAGACCCTAAGAATGCCACATACCCAAAAGTTAATATACAAAAGTTCCAGATGTGAAGTATTTGAGACAAACTATTTTGCAGTTAGATTCAGAGTGACACACATCCAAAACACTTAGGCACAAACAACTCTTCAAATTAACTTCTATGTCTAGACAACAACTGTTATAGCCTTGCTAATCAGTCACCCAATAATGTAAAAATATTTCCTTATTGATTTTTATATTGAATAGGCTTGTGTTCCATAAACCATGAGCAACAAAAATAATCTAATGGCTTAAAACATTAATGCCTCCCTAAGACACCTACAAAGGGGAATAAAATGAAAATGACTGACTATTAATCATTGCCAAAAGCCTAATATCAGAATCATCTCTATGACTAATCTAAATGTTCAGAGTTGCAAACAATAGGGTCTATTTCTGCATGAGTTCACAATATACAACTACCACATATACAGATAGAAATATAAAACATACATACATACATACCAGTCTCCAACGCCCAAGGAAAAAGTTGGGACATGGACAACTTTCTTTATCAAACACCTGTATAGAGGAGCTTAGTGTAGTAGAACAATATTTACAAGCTGAGCAGCAGGATTCCCAGGACAGATGATATTGATGCACACAATTTTTGATAGTTCACCTTGGAGGCAAACGGCTTGGTGTGGGGAGCTCTTTTGAGGAGAGCCAAGCATGTGGGCCAACAAAAGGCGGTAAAGTTTTTCCAAGTGTGAGACAGGGGATAGGATGTCTAGGATGGCCATTGACTCTCAACATGGACAGACCAAATAAACAAGCAGCTAAGCTTTATTAACAAAATGGGGAGCACCAGAACAATAATTCAAATTTCTTTTGCGTACAGCATCATACCTTTTCGCTGTATAGTACAACTTCAACCTGAGCCATTCAAGGGTGCACTAAACTTCAATGGTTGAAGTGGTCATTGCCTTGACAGGCACCAATGATTAGACATTGGCATGTTACCTATCGTGCTTCGAACTACTTGCATAATTGTCTCAGATTCAGTCTCTTTAGTTTGGGCAAAACTTGGAATACAATTTTATGTTAGTTATCATAGTTCACTAGCAAAGGATTGCCCTTCTGGAGGTAGTTAAGGGATATGTTGAACTGTACATTCTACAAGTACTCAAGGGATATGTTGAGTTGTACACACTACAAGCTCCACACGGGCGACAAGACAACCATAAGAGGCTCCCTTGCATACCGACCCCCAGGCTCGTGCTCCAACTTTGACAACACCATTGCAGGCTTCATTGCACCCCAAGCCTCGGACTCCAAGGACTACATCTTCCTTGCTACCTAAATGTCCATATCGACGACCCTAACAACACTGCACACCTCCTCAACAGTATGAGCAGCTCAGATTGACCCAGATCATCCACGACCCTCTATACCCTGAAGGACATACACTGAACCCCATTTTCACCTCCAGCAACCAGGTTTATTACAACTCGGGCTCCCAGTTTTATATTATATATTTTTTTTTTACATTTCCGTCTGCATTTATCCATATTTGTTTTTTGCTGTTTTTATCTGTATTAATCCATATTTTTTTTTGCTGCTTTTATCTGTATTTATCCATTTTAATTTTGGGTTTTGCAAAAATATTAAGCTGATCTTAGTGTATCTCCACATTTATTTAACTGATAAATATGCACTCATGCTTGAATGGCTGCCAGGTTTCAATGCTATGAACATTCACAGAAGATAAATCAATGCACTTATTAGAAAATATGCAAATTTCAGTATCAACCTTGTGCGTATCCACTGCTGTTTAAGCCTCTTTACTAAAAGAAATCTGCTTTTTATCCCCTTACCTATCAATCTACACAGCTATTGGCCAGGCAGACAGTATTTAGAATCACTCAAAAAACAAACCATTTCTGTTTTTATCCACATTTTAAAATTAATACAGACAAGAAAATAAACGTTTGTCTGTCGGTATTTATCAGTACAAATCAGTAAAAAAGGAAAACAGGGAGCCTAAATACATGTCACAGAACTCTCCTGGACCGATCACTACACGTCAATTTGAGCATCTCAAGCCCCGCACTGCCATCCTCAAGGCGACCAGTGCCCCCCACCAGAGGTGGAACAAAATTTCATAGACCAGCTGGACGGATGCCCTCAACACCTCCAACCCTGCTACCTCCACAACCCCTCGAACAGGGAGTGAAAAACTTCAACAACTGGATCACCAATTTCACAGAGAGCATTGTCCCCATCAAGAGCAACATCCAGAGAAAATCCTCCAAAAAGGGCAGTTGGCACACCCAAAACTCAGAACAGCGAAATGAGACAGCAATCAGCTGGAGAGGAGATGAAGCACCAGCAAGGACACCTCCAACAGGGAAGCCTTTATGACCTCCCTTAACCTCTACCACCACCTGCTTAAGGCAACAAAGATAGCTCTAGCCACACACATCGAAACCAATGCCAACAATACCAAGAAACTTTTCAACATTGTTAAGGAAGTCTCCAACCCAACTGCCAGCGAACACCCTCACAGTAGCTGCGCAACTACCATGCCTACTTCTTCCACAACAAGATCACAACCATATACAGAAACTTTGAACACCAATTCACACATATATACTTCCTTGACAGATAAGCCACCACCACAACCAACACAAACAACAGACTGACCACCTGGAACCTCCTTTCCACCCAGGACACCACCTCCACCATAAAATCCATCCACTCGGGAGCTCCCACAGATCCATGCCCGCACGACATCTTCACCCTCAGAAACCAAAGAATCGGCCAGGAACTCACCACCCTGCTCAACACCTCTATCAACATTGCAGCTGTTCCTGATGCCTGGAAACAGGCCAAAATCAGACCACTACTTAAAAAACCCTTTGCCAACCCCTGAGAACTCAAAAACTACTGGCCACTCTCCCTGTTTCCATTCCCAGCGGAGGTACTGGAAAAGATCATCAACAAGGAACTCATCCAGCCACGGTGCGTCCATTGGGGCGTAGGGGCGTAGCCCCACCAGCCACACGGACCCGCATCGCGGCTGCAATCCTTACAATAAATTACTCTGTACAAGTGTGTTGTACAGAGTAATTTATTGTAAGGATTGCGAGTCAGCCGCCGGGACACACCCGGCGATTTCGGAATGCACAGGGGGTGGCGCCTGCTGCAGCTTGAGTGACAGTACACTCAGGCTGCAGCAGACAGACCGTAGTGCGCAAGTGCAAGTTGGGATCCAACTTTCCCAAGCATGCACACTACAGTTCCCCAGCAGGACCCAGGGGTACTTCTCAGCCTGCCATAGCCCGAGTTTGCAAGGGGCGACAGGGCGTGAAGCAAATGTGCCCCCCTAGCCAATCCTGCGCTGCATGCAGTGCCAGGATTGGCTGGTCCACCGCGCAGCATCCATCATTGGATGCCGCGCGTGGGGGTGGCACACACTGCCTCAGCCACAAGTTAATGGCTAATCACTGAATCACTGCATGGCTTCACACAGTGAAGCCATGCAGTGATTGGCCATTTCACCGGGATGCGTGCATCTGCTTCTTATCTCTGTGGCATGCTGTGGCTTTGCCTCCGTGGGAGCTCAGGCAGCTGCAGAACACTGGACCCCAGCCAGCCCAGGACCAGACCAGGACCAGACCAGAAGCAGCGGACCCGTTCAGGTAAGTCGCCTGACTCTGTCCTACCGAGCCAGCACCTGATAAATAATGTTTTTGTTTTTTTAATTGTGAAGCGACTGTGCCGTGTTTTTAGATTGTGCTTGTTGTCTGATATCCACGCAGAGAGTGTTCATGGCTTGTCTCTCGCCTGGACTCCTGGAGCCACGCCGGGCGCTTGGCTTGGCCAAGGCTTGGCTCCTCCTATACATGTCCTGGCGCGTCTCGTCTCCGCCATTTATAACCTGGGCTGAGTACACGGGCATCCGTCACTTGATGACATGATTTGTGTGGGGCCGGACTGTAAACATACAGGCACTCGTATGACAACTCTACAAACAGGGCTTCCAATGTTCTGCCCTCCGTGTCACTCTAGACAGACCCACCCCCCATGCACACAAGCACTGACCCCAATCCTCATGGTAACAGTCACTCTGAGCCCTGCGCATCTCACCCTCCTGCCCGCTTCATTTTCGTTGGCAAATTTGTATTCACACACCACAACTATCCCTGACTAAGCTACGCCACGGGATTGGTAACATCAGGCTAGCTCTGGTGTGCAGTGTGGGTTCAGGCCTCTGTGGGCACGGTTTGTGCACGTTGGGGCAGTACTCGTAGATTTAACTCCAGCCTGTGTGTGATCTCTTCACTAAATGCCGCTGTCTGTGACCTGCCTGTGCTGGCGGGTGGTGGAGGCCCGGGCCTGTGAGCTCTGCCCGACTCCCGAGCCTGTAGCATTTGTGTCCACTGAGAGCTTACAGGCTTCAGGTGGTGACGTGTCTGCCTCTTGAGGGGGTGGGGGGGCTGGGCTTGTGCGATCTCTTTACCCCGAGTACAAGTTCTCACCCTGAGGCCTCCCTCGCAGGGGCTTTGCACACAGGGCCTCTGTGCTCTGAGAGACCCGAGCTTACAGCACCAGTGTCAACAGAGGCCCTGGCCTGTGGGCTTTGATTCATTTATGGGATCTGTGCTCTTCAGAACCTAAGGGGGCGTCTGCAGTAACCTCTGAGCTCTGAGCTTCTGGCAGGATATGCTGGACGTGTGTAACCTGGTGGTAGAAGTGTAGTCTGACTCTTGACCCTGTAAGAGGTCTGTGTCCTTATACTCACACCTGTCTCTCTGCCACCGACCTCCTGGTCTGTGAAGAAAGCCTGTATCCTATGGACTTGTGTAACCTGGTGGTAGAAGTGTAGTCTGACTCTTGACCCTGTAAGAGGTCTGTTTTCTTATTCTCACACCTGTCTCTCTACCACCGACCTCCTGGTCTGTGAAGAAAGCCTGTATCCTATGGACTTGTGTAACCTGGTGGTAGTAGTGTAGTCTGACTCTTGACCCTGTAAGAGGTTTGTGTCCTTATACTCACACCTGACTCTACCACCGACCTCCTGGTCTGTGTAGGAAGCCCTGATACTATGGACTTGTGTAACCTGGTGGTAGAAGTGTAGTCTGTCTCTTGACCCTGTAAGAGGTCTGTGTCCTTATACTCACACCTGACTCTACCACCGACCTCCTGGTCTGTGTAGGAAGCCCTGATACAATAGACTTTTGTAACCTGGTGGTAGAAGTGTAGTCTGACTCTTGACCCTGTAAGAGGTCTGTGTCCTTATTCTCCCACCTGTGTCTCTACCACCGACCTCCTGGTCTGTGAAGAAAGCCTGTATCCTATGGACGTGTGTAACCTGGTGGTAGAAGTGTAGTCTGACTCTTGACCCTGTAAGAGGTCTGTGTCCTTATACTCACATCTGACTCTACCGCCAACCTCCTGGACTGTGTAGGAAGCCCTGATACTATGGACTTGTGTAACCTGGTGGTAGAAGTGAAGTCTGACTCTTGACCCTGTAATAGGTCTGTGTCCTTATTCTCACACCTGTCTCTCTACCACCGACCTCCTGGTCTGTGAAGAAAGCCTGTATACTATGGACTAGTGTAACCTGGTGGTAGAAGTGTAGTCTGACTCTTGACCCTGTAAGAGGTTTGTGTCCTTATTCTCACACCTGTCTCTCTACCACCGACCTCCTGGTCTGTGAAGAAAGCCTGTATACTATGGACTTGTGTAACCTGGTGATAGAAGTGTAGTCTGACTCTTGACCCTGTAAGAGGTCTGTGTCCTTATTCTCACACCTGTCTCTCTACCACCGACCTCCTGGTCTGTGAAGAAAGCCTGTATCCTATGGACTTGTGTAACCTGGTGGTAGAAGTGTAGTCTGTCTCTTGACCCTGTAAGAGGTCTGTGTCCTTATACTCACACCTCACTCTACCGCCGACTTCCTGGTCTGTGTAGGAAGCCCTGATACTATGGACTTGTGTAACCTGGTGGTAGAAGTGTAGTCTGACTCTTGACCCTGTAAGAGGTCTGTGTCCTTATTCTCACACCTGTCTCTCTACCACCAACCTCCTGGTCTGTAAAGAAAGCCTGTATCCTATGGACTTGTGTAACCTGGTGGTAGAAGTGTAGTCTGACTCTTGACCCTGTAAGAGGTCTGTGTCCTTATTCTCACACCTGTCTCTCTCTACCACCGACCTCCTGGTCTGTGAAGAAAGTCTGTATCCTATGGACTTGTGTACCTGGTGGTAGAAGTGTAGTCTGACTCTTGACCCTGTAAGAGGTCTGTGTCCTTATACTCACACCTGACTCTACCACCGACCTCCTGGTCTGTGTAGGAAGCCCTGATAGTATGGACTTGTGTAACCTGGTGGTAGAAGTGTAGTCTGATTCTTGACCCTGTAAGAGGTCTGTGTCCTTATTCTCACACCTGTCTCTCTACCACCGACCTCCTGGTCTGTGAAGAAAGCCTGTATCCTATGGGCTTGTGTAACCTGGTGGTAGAAGTGTAGTCTGACTCTTGAACCTGTAAGATGTCTGTGTCCTTATACTCACACCTGACTCTACCACCGACCTCCTGGTCTGTGTAGGAAGCCCTGATACTATGGACTTGTGGAACCTGGTGGTAGAAGTGTAGTCTGACTCTTGACCCTGTAAGAGGTCTGTGTCCTTATTCTCACACCTGTCTCTCTACCACTGACCTCCCGGTCTGTGAAGAAAGCCTGTATCCTATGGACTTGTGTAACCTGGTGGTAGAAGTGTAGTCTGACTCTTGACCCTGTAAGAGGTCTGTGTCCTTATACTCACACCTGACTCTACCACCGACCTCCTGGTCTGTGAGGAAAGCCTGGATACTACGGACTTATGTAACCTGGTGGTACAAGTGTAGTCTGACTCTTGACCCTGTAAGAGGTCTGTGTCCCCCTATACTTAGACCTGTCTTTACCACCGACCTCAAAATGGTTCATATGATTATTGACAGTAAATAGTGCCTAGAAGCCATACGGGTCTGAGAACCTCCTGGATTAGCGCCCTGAACTCCAGAGGTCTGCAGACTGAGGGTGAGCTATACTTCCAGTGTTCCTTGCCTAGGGAGGTGTCGCTCTCCTGCATGTGATACTGTTTCAGTTCATTCGGACCCATCTTCAGGTGGGCTTCAGTGGGTCTTCTGCAGGACAGCTCCAGGCTGGAGACAATCATGGAGCTCATGTCCGCTCTTGCTCTGTCTGGCCAGTTAGGGGCAGAAAGAATCAGGGCAGTGTTGCCATCGCCCGGAGGAGCCTGGAAAGGGTTATGGACAGTGGCTACTGATGCCCCGCAGACTGTGAGTTCCTCTGCCCTGGAAAGGACAGGTTTACGGAGAGTGACTGGTGACCGAGTGCCTCTGTCTTAGAAAGGACAGATCCGAGGAGGGACATCTTATCCTAGCCCTGATTCGCGCCGATGAAGCATTCCTGCATGCCAGGCAGTCCGTGGCTAGCGGCTTCCTCCTCTGGCTACCACTGAGGTGCGCCCATGAACCGTTTGTCTTTGTAAGGAGACGTGTAAAAGGCAGTCACAGCAAAGGGCAAAAGTGGTGCCAACAGAAACGTGTCCTTTCTCGGCAGTCTTGTGGTTCACCCTGTCTCTCCCCAGCACGGCCTGGTGAAGGGTGCTCTGTCCTTGCACGATTACAGCCAGAAACATATGTGCGCAGAGTTTGTGCTTTATCCGTGAAAAGACAGGAGTAATTTACATGAAATAAAAATTGTTTGTTTTCGTCAGGCTGACATAATTTTCTTTGCAGGTCCTCTACTTACGCTGAAGCTGCAACTCAGTGTGTGTTTCCGCTTTTATTTTAGATTTCTGGTATGGTGCTGTGCCGGCGACGGTTCGTTGGGCGTGATTTCGTCTAGAATTCTGTCTGAAGGGCTGTCTAAAACAGTGTTTGAAGGGCTGTCTAGAATACTGTGTGAAGGGATGTCTAGAACAGTGTCTGAAGGGCTGTGTAGAATACTTTCTGAAGGGCTGTCAAGAACACTGTGTGAAGGGATGTCTAGAACAGTGTCTGAAGGGCTTTCTAGAATACTGTCTGAAGGGCTGTCTGAGATTTTCATGCAAGTCTTATAGTCTGAATTCAGCAGCGTAATAGGACGGAATGTATGAAGCTCTGTGGTTATACTGTATAAGCAGCTACCTATGTTATGCCATCTATTAATGTAGTAACTGCACTTTCACAATTGCTTTGCAACTTCTTCTACTCTTAGAGCTGAGATTTTCATGAAAGTCTTATAGTCTGAATTCAGCACCTGAGCATAATAGGACGGAATGTATGAAGCTCTGTGGTTATACTGAATAAGCAGCTACCTATGTTATGCCATCTATTAATGTAATAACTGCACTTTCACAATTGCTTTATTAACCTTCCTGCTTTCTCAACTTTTCTTGAAAATGCACGATTTTTCTTCTTTTTTTTCAAAATTTTCTTGGGGGAGGGGGGTAACCCTCCAAAACCCCCCTTTTGGGGTTCGGGCCCTCTCGCTGCGCTCGCTGGCAACGGTGCTGTATGCAAATCAGTTTGCGCACCACCACTTTCAAATGTCACCCACCGCCCCTGAATTCATGACACACCTGGAGCAGACCCAGCTACTCAACGCCTCCCAATCCGGCTTTCGCAGCAATCACAGCATGGCAACCGCCCTGATTGCAGCCACCGATGACAGCCAAACCCTCCTCGACCAAGGAGAAACAGCATCTCTAATCCTCCTCAACCTTTTGGAATCCTTTGACACCTTATCCTACTGCATGCTGATCGAAAGACTCCACCACATCGGCATCAAAGGGGACAGTCTCAGATGGATCACCTCCTCTCTCACTGGATGAACCCAGAGAATCCACCTCCCACATTTCACCTCAGGACTCAAGGAGATCACCAGTGATGTCCACCTGGACTCATCCCTGAGCCTCATGCTCTTCAACGCATATATGACCCTGCCTACCGACATCATCAGATCCCACGGCCTCAACATAATTTCCTGCGCACACGACACTCAACTTATACTTTCACTCACCGACGACCCCACCACCACAGTTCCCAACTTCCACAGATGCATGACAAGCCTTACCAACTGGATGAAGAACAACTGCCTGCAGCTGAACACAGAAAAAATGTAATAACTGACCTTCAGAAACAGCAGCAACACATGGAACGAATCCTGGTAGCCATCAGATCTAGGACCTGCATCCATTCCCTCCGACCAAGCCAGAAACCTTGGAATCATCATTGACAACAAGCTCACCATGAAATCTCAGTTCAACGCTGTCTCCTCCACCTGCTTTCTTACTCTGCACATGCCTAGTAAGATCTTCTAGTGGCTATCCCTATACACGAGACAACCATGACACAGGCCCTCATCACCAGCCGACTGGACTACGGCAATGCCCTCTATGTAGGAATCACCGCACACCTCCTACAGAGACTTCAGAACATACAGAACGCTCCAGCCAGACTCATCCTCTGCCTTCCCCGATGACCCCACATCACACCCCACCTCAGGAAACTCAACTTTGCTTCCCGTATAGAAGAGATTCCAATTTAAGATGCTGACCCACAAACACAAAGCTTTACACAATCAAGTACCCGCCTACATTAACCACCTCCTAAACTTCCACCAACCGTTGAGAAGACTATGCTCTCACTTGCCCATAATCCATGCATCTACTGAAGCAGAGGTAGATGGTACTCCTTCTCGCATATGGCACGAAAGACATGGAACAGCCTCCCCACGCAACTGCGGACCATCCCCTCACTTTCGGAATTTCAAATGACCCTCAATATTGGCTGTTCGAATAAGGCTCTAGGACCTTCAAGTCCCTCAATACCCTAATAGGTGAATCCGCGCCCTTTATAAATCCTGATTCATTGATTGAATGCAAATTGCACAGGTTACTTTAGTTTGATAAGTAGAAAACAGTCTGAGATCGTGTAATAAATGCTATCTGCTCTGGCTTTGGAAACAGAAATTCTTCTGATTCATTTGAAAGTCCATGTCCAGGTGGTGGATATCCCAGTAATTTAAGCCCTCCTTGGTGTCAGAAGTAGCTTCACTTTTTGGATTACCTTTAGATACTGTCCCATATTGCAGTAGTAAGCACATTTGTCAAAATATACGCAGACTACTTGGTGAAGATTTAACCTCTGAAATTAACTCGTTCATGTCTTTTCTCAAAAAGGAGATTGGATAGAGCCAAAATCATTTCATAAATGGCAAAATTATGCTGGCTGGTTGGGTGGGAATATTTCCTGTAGTAGCAAGCTGTCATGATTAAATGCACAGAGAACCTGATGTCCTATACCACAAGCTCAATATTTCCTTAGTCAGATAAATAAACTGCCTGGAGTGTCACTACTCTAGGATGTTGGATAGAACGGGGTAACTGTGTTCTGGAAACTGCCTCTATATAAGCATCTATGCTTATCTCTAGGGAAAGATGGAAATGGCTGAAATAACTTCATGTTTGGCCTAAACCTAGAATATACAATGGCACTAGCAGCAGTGAATTGTTTTGCCCCGGTGACACGAATAAGACTCGCAAGACAATGATCAGCATTGTTATGGGTACATATATTGATTTGCTGTTGAGACAAGAATGTCAGTAAAATGTACTTGAAGTATCATACTGGAGACATTGCACTACCATTATTTGATAGTTGCATGTCGACTTTGACCACTGACATAACAGAAGAGAGTACTTGTAATTAGGCAGGGATCAGCCTGGTACTTATAGGTAGAAAGACTTAAAATAATAATAAAGGGAAAAAAATAAAACTTACCTGCTTCCCCGCTGACAGTTGCCTCGCTGCTCCTCTCATTGCAGTTGGGCCGGAAGGGGATGGGCCCTAAGGGTACAGGCTCCACACCCAATCCATTACACAACACTAATCCCCTAATGAGATTATCACAACCTATAGTGATTCATACATATGTATCCCACAGAGGAAAATAGCAAAATATCTTTCAAATTTATATTTTTATTGTCAAACAATGATAGGCATATATTATATTTTAACTTTTTTTTTTTATATAAATATATTGTAAATCATATCAATTTCATTTCATCTATACCATGGGTACTCACAAACTTTCTCTCGGGGGTCGAATTTACAGTGTGGTTTGTGGCCGAGGGCCGCACTGGTGGGGGCGGGGTCAGTGGGAGAGGGGGCTAGAGAAAAGAAACTGTGACCATGAGGTTGAACACAGGCCCCTGCAGCGGACGCCTTCGTCCACTGAGCCAACAGACCCGGCATACAGACATCTCTCTCTCTCTCCCTCTCCCTCTCTCTCTCTCTCTCTCTCTCTGTCTCTCTCTCTCTCTCTCTCTCTCTCTCTCTCTCTCTCTCTCTCTCCCTCCCTCTGTCTCCCTCCCTCTGTCTCCCTCCCTCTGTCTCCCTCCCTCTGTCTCCCTCTCTCTGTCTCCCTCTCTGTCTCCCTCTCTCTCTGTCTCCCTCTCTCTCTCTGTCTCCCTCTGTCTCTGTCTGCCTCTGTCTACCTCTGTCTCCATCCCTCTGTCTGTCTACCTCTGTCTCTCTCTGTCTGTCTACCTTTGTCTCCCTCTGTCTGTCTCCCTCTCCCTCACTCCCTCTCCCTCACTCCGTCTCCCCCTGACTCCCTCCGTCTCCCTCTCTCTGTCTTGCTCTGTCTCCCTCTATCTCCCTCCCCCTCCCTCTGTCACCCTCTGTCTCCCTCTCAGTCTCCCTCTCCGTTTCTCTGTCACTTTGCCTCTATCTGTTTGTTCCTGCCTCTATCTGTTTCTGTCTGTCCCTGTCTCTGTCTCCCTCCCTCTGTCTCCCTCTCCGTCTCTCTGTCTCTGCCTGCTTTGGTCTGTCTCTGCCTCCATCTGTCTCTGTCTGTCTGTGTCTCTGTCTGTCTCTGCCTCTATCTGTCTCTGTCTGTCTCTGTCTCAATCTGTCCCTGCCTCTATCTCTGCCTCTATCTCTGTCTCCATCTATGTCTCTCTCTGTCTCTCTCTCTGTCTCTATCGCTGTCTGTCTCTACCTCTATCTGTCTGTGCCTCTATCTGTCTCTGTCTGTCCCGGGCTCTCACTCCCTGCTGCCCTCCCACCTCACCCAGGCTCTCACTCCCTGCTGCCCTCCAACCTCACCCGGGCTCTCACTCCCTGCTCTGCCCTCCCACCTCACCCAGGCTCTCACTACCTGCTCTGCCCTCCCACCTCACCCGGCTCTCACTCCATGCAGCCCTCCCACCTCACCCGAGCTCTCACTCCCTGATGCCCTCCCACCTCACCCACGCTTTCACTCCCTGCTGCCCTCCCAACTCACCGGGCTCTCACTCCCTGCTGCCCTCCCACCTCACCCGGGCTCTCACTCCCTGCTGCCCTCCCACCTCACCCGGCTCTCACTCCCTGCTGCCCTCCCACCTCACCCGGCTCTCACTCCCTGCTGCCCTCTGTCACCTCACCCGGCTCTACCTCCCTGCTGCCCTCCGTCACCTCACCGGGCTCTCACTCCCTGCTCCCCTCCCACCTCACCGGGCTCTCACTCCCTGCTCCCCTCCCACCTCACCTGGGCTCTCACTCCCTGCTACCCTCCCACCTCACCGGGCTCTCACTCCCTGCTGCCCTCCCACCTCACCCGGGCTCTCACTCCCTGCTGCCCTCCCACCTCACCCCGGCTCTCACTCCCTGCTGCCCTCCCACCTCACCCGGCTCTCACTCCCTGCTGCCCTTCATCACCTCACCCGGCTCTCACTCCCTGCTGCCCTCCCACCTCACCCGGCTCTCACTCCCTGCTGCCCTCCAACCTCACCTGGGCTCTAACTCCCTACTACCCTCCCACCTCACCCACGCTCTCACTCCCTGCTACCCTCCCACCTCACCGGGCGCTCTCTACCTGCTGCCCTCCCACCTCACCCGGGCTCTCACTCCCTGCTGCCCTCCCACCTCACCCAGGCTCTCACTCCCTGCTACCCTCCCACCTCACCCACACTCTCACTCCCTGCTGCCCTCCCACCTCACTGGGCGCTCACTACCTGCTGCCCTCCCACCTCACCCGGGCTCTCACTCCATTCTGCCCTCCCACTTCACCCGGGCTCCCACTCCCTGCTGCCCTCCCACCTCACCCGGGCTCTCAGTCCCTTCTGTCCTCTGTCACCTCACTGGCTGTTCCCCCCCAGACCCCTAGCATGTGTGTGTGTGTGTCAGCCCAGGCTTGCACAGCTTCCTGGGCACACACACCTAGCCGCACCCCAGTACTTCACAGGTCTTTAGAGACTATTTACATGTTAATGAGGCTTTGTTCACCTCTTCTTAGCACCCCTGCAGCTCGACTCTGACTGTGGCTGGAATCGCCTTGCTCCCACAAAGCAGTTTGCTGACACAAAAAAAAAAAGAACACAGGTACGATGTCTGTAAGGTCCGCGGTCCGCCAAGGAATGCTTGCCAGGCCGCTGGCGGCCCGCGGGCCGTACTTTGAGTACCCGTGATCTATACAATATTTCCTAAAAATTCTTCCCAGATTAAGGAACCCCAATTGCCAAAGGGAGAGAAACTCACTTAATTGTGGTACATGTATCCACATAGAACAGTCAATACGCATCAAGAAAATAAAACATACATAAAAAAACTAATACATGACACAAACACTAACAATATAAACAATACATAACAATGTTGTACATCGGTAACAACTCAAACAACACAAATGCGCCAACCCGCGTTTCGGAAGTCCCATGTACCATCCTTCATCAGGGCGCTGATGTCGTCAGGTGTTTCATAATTCCAAGAACAGTGTATTTGACAGCATATATAAAAAGATTCTTTATACACATAGAGGCTCCATATCAAGAGTACAATCCACTTTTTATAGTACAGTGAGAACTGGTCACTTCTAGCTCTAAAGGCACTTCAAACGTCTTACTTCCTTAGAACCAAGCTAATCACATCTTGACTTGTATCTTATCAAGTCAAACTGGAGCCCGAAGTGGAGGATCACATAAAACCGGAGGTGAAAGAATCATCTCCTAAGTACAGCATAAGGCAAATTGCAAGGTACTGGAATTTACTCTAAATCGGAGTCGGAACAAAGTGGTAGTGGAAAAATGATGGAAAGTCCTTGCTCTCGATCAATAAATATTAAAAGAAGCAACTCTCCAGCAGATTAGTGGCATATATATACACGTTTGCATCCTTAGGATGGTTCTATAGGTCCATCATAGAATGTAATGCATCAGTTAGTCCACCTCCGTATAATTCCGAAGGGGACGGGCAGGGAAAAAGGTTCCTCTGTACCGCTCACGAGTCCATCTGGCTCACAAGAAGTAAATTCCACACCCATTCCAGACACTGCTCACACATGAGAACAGTACCCGGATTGGTCTGAGCAGCCTCGTTTGAAGCTCTGACTATGCATTGAAGCCTGTGCCTTTTCTGCAACACAGCCGGGTTGGAAAAACATAAGAGGGCATGTGTTTGGCCGGCTAGGACAACCGGCCAACCAAGCACACATGCGCACTCATGAGTGCCTTCTTTTTGTCCTCCCTGACATGCCCGGCCCAGTTCCCACCCTATAATCCTTGCAAGGCTCAAAAGACAGCTTAAATAAAATGACAATAGCTGAGTAATTCTCATTTTATTTATCACCTGCTCGCGTGGGCTGTGGGGAGACGCTCTTCCACTATTATGGAGGAGCCGCCCCTGAGCTAAGCACACATTTTTAGCTTACATGTTTTTAAGCATGCTCTTAATTACATAGTCTGCTGCCATTTGAGAAACCCCCTCCCAGTTTTTTTATCCCACTTACAACCCTGCTACAAACCCCAATGTCCTGAGAATGTCCAGCTTAAACATTCTAGTTTAATGATCATGTTACTTCAGTATCATAAAACAACTTCCATATTGGTAGTCAGGCACATATTGTCTTCATGAAATGGCACTACTTTCCCCCTCATTGTTTACTACTTAATTATCAACATGTACTGTGGTCGTCGCATGGTAGTGTGTCATAAAGCACATGATATAGACAATGCTTTATAGATTCCCATATCATATTCTTGTAACTATAGCAAAGAAAATACCCTCTCCGTAAATCTGTAAATATAGGTGTTAGACGGGGACCTGGAGGGTCGGCCGAGCACAAGGGGAGAGGCCTCCGGTGAGGGCCGTCTCCAGCAATCGTACAGACGAGTAACTTCCCCCCCACAGATGGACGCCACACGAAGATCAGCTTAACACCTTTTATAGGCAATTCTTTGAGTAAGGTGGTACGATACAAGGAGATTAGGACACGATGATCCTCTCAATTCTAGTCTCTATTAGGGAAAGGGGGTAGCGGGACAGTCTTGGTACCTACAGGTACTGAGGTGAAACGGTGGTAGCTCACAATCCTCGAGCTCGGCGTTCGGACGGGTCAGACCGCGGCAGCGCCAGCAGGTCCCGAAGAGGTCGTAGGTGGCAACGGGCCGCGGCAGCGCCAGCAGGTCCCAACGAGGATGACGGTTACAACGGGCCGCGGCAGCGCCAGCAGGTCCCACGAGGATGAAGGTTGCAGAAGGCCGCAGCAGCGCCAGCAGGCAGGACAATAGTTCACAAGGCAGGGCTGCGGCAGCGCCAGCAGTCCGTCAAGGATGAGTTCTTCTCGGTGTCTCTCGACTCCAGGATACAACTGCCTTCCTGCTCTGGGGCTGCCTCAGTTATAGGTCTGGCGCCCTTTGATGTCCGGACCCTCGCACTGGGAGGTCGGGAGGTCCGGGATGAGGGAGTCCAGACACCCAGCAGGGGGGTGGAGCCAGCACCCGGGGAGGCTGGGGGCGATCGGCCCCTGGCGGGGGGAGAGCCATCGACACTTCTTTCTCCCATTAACCTGCCAAGTGGTCCGTTCACCTCCTGGGTGGATGGTGGTGCCGGGATGTCGGGGCCCGGCCAGGCCCAGGGTTGGGGTCGAGCCGAGGCCACGCTGCCGCGTGGTGCAGTGTCCAAGATGGCGGCTGGGCCGGGCAATGGGGTTGACGGGGGCCTGGGCCCGTGGCACAGAGATGTCCGGGGGCAGGCGTCCCGGAGGGGGACGGGTTGCGGGTTGCTTCTGCGGGTAGCCCCCGGAGAGCCGATGTCTGGGCCCTGTCATGCGGGGAGGGAGCGAGCCCTTCGTGGGGCCTGTCCAACATGCGTCCCCCCCAGCTGAAGGCGGGGAGAGTCACCCATCCTCTTGGGGACTCTCCTCGTCGAGGCGGAAAAAGCGGGACAGGCCATCCGCGTTGGCGTGGTCTTGGCCAGGGCGATGCTCCACAGTGAAGTCCATCCCCTGCAGGGAGATGGACCATCGCAATAGTTTGGGGTTCTCTCCCCGCATTTGCATTAGCCATTGCAGGGGCCGATGATCTGTTTGTACCCGGAAGTGGGTTTCGAAGAGGTAAGGCCGGAGCTTCTTGAGGGCCCATACTACTGCGAAGGCCTCTCGCTCAATGGTACTCCAGCGCTGTTCTCTGGGCAGGAGGCGTCTGCTGAGGAAGGCCACTGGTTGGTCGACTCCCTCGGGGTTCAGTTGGGAGAGGACGGCCCCGATGCCATGGTCTGAGGCATCAGTCTGGACGATGAACTCACGGCTGTAGTCGGGGGCCTGGAGCACAGGGGCGGTGCACATGGCGGCTTTCAGCCTCTTGAAGGCCGCTTGACAGTCGGGGGTCCAGTTGACGGTTTTTGGGTTGGTCTTGGATGTGAGTTCCGTGAGGGGCCGAACAAGGCTGCCATAGTCCTTCACGAACCGCCGATAGTATTCGGTGAGCCCCAGGAAGGCTCGGACCTCGGTTTGAGTTACGGGGGGCCGCCAGGACTGGATGGCAGCGATCTTGAGCTGGAGGGGGGCCACCAGACCGCTCCCCACTTGGTGTCCGAGGTAGGTCACGGACCCCTGGCCTATTTGGCACTTGCTGGCCTTGATTGTGAGGCCGGCCTGTTGGAGGGCCTGCAGGACCCCTCGGAGATGGAGGAGGTGGTCAGACCAGTGGCGGCTATACACCGCGATGTCGTCCAGGTATGCGGCGCTGAACTCTTCGAGGCCCGCCAATACCTGGTTCATAAGTCGTTGAAACGTGGCTGGAGCGTTTTTCATGCCGAAGGGCATCACTCTGAAATGGTAGTGTCCATCCGGGGTGGAGAAAGCGGATCGTTCTTGTGCCCTGGGGGTGAGGCCGATCTGCCAGTAGCCCGCCGTCAGGTCGAAGATGCTGAGGTAGCGGGCCGCCCCCATGCGGTCAACTAGTTCGTCGGCTCGGGGGATGGGGTGAGCGTCGGTTCGGGTGACAGCATTCAGACCCCGATAGTCGACGCAGAACCGGAGCTCGGGTGTGGTGCCCGGGGCCGCAGCTTTGGGGACCAGTACAACCGGGCTGGCCCAGGGGCTGTCCGAGGGTTCGATGACTCCGAGGGCGAGCATCTTGGAGACTTCTTCTTGGATGCAGGTGCGTACCCGATCTGGTACTCGGTACGGCCGGTGTCGGATAGGAGGACTGTCGCCAGTGTCCACGTCGTGCAGGCACCAGGGGGTGACCCCGGGTGTGAGGGAGAATAGGCGTGCAAATTGCAGCAGGAGGGCCCGACAGTCTTGGCGCTGCTCCGGGGTCAGGGCCTCGGAGAGTTGGACCCCGAACCATCTTTTTCCCCGGTCCCCAGCAGGTCAGGGAGGGGCTCGGAGTCCTCTTCAGCTCCACTGTCTGTGGCCATCAGCAGGCTGAGCTCCGAGCGCACGAAGTGGGGTTTGAGTCTGTTGGCGTGGAGGACCCGGAGGGGGTTCCGGGGGGATTCCATGTCGATGAGGTAGGTGACGGGGCTCTTACGCTCGATCACCTTGAAGGGCCCCGTCCACCTGTCCTGTAAGGCACAGGGTTCGATGGGGGACATCACCCACACCTGCTGGCCAGGCTCGAATTCGATGGAGGAGGCATGTTGATCGTACCACTTCTTCATGTCCTCCTGACTGGCCTCAAGATTGGCTTTGGCGAGCTCTCTGAATTGCCGGGTCTGATTGCGGAGGGTCAGGAGGTACTTGTAGACGTCTGGAGGGGTGTTCAGGGGGGCCATTTCCCACTCCTCCTTAACTAGGCTGAGAGGCCCGCGAACAGGGTGTCCGTACAGGAGTTCGAAGGGGCTGAAGCCGAGGGACTTCTGGGGGACTTCTCGGTAGGCGAAGAGGAGGCACGGTAGTAGCACATCCCACTGGCGGCGTAGGGGTTCTTCCAGCCCCATGATCATCCCCTTGAGAGTGCGGTTGAATCGCTCGACCAGTCCGTTTCCTTGCGGGTGATAGGGGGTTGTGAATCGGTAGGTGACTCCGCACTGTTGCCATAGGGATTTCATATATTTTGAAATAAAGTTTGTGCCCCTGTCACTGACGACCTCCCTGGGGAAGCCCACTCGAGAGAAGATCCCCATTAAGGCTCGCCCTACCACGGGGGCTGTTACAGTTCGAAGGGGAACCGCCTCAGGATAGCGGGTGGCGTGGTCCACCAGGACCAGGATGAAGCGATGCCCTTGTGCTGTTCGGGGGTCCAGGGGCCCCACAATGTCTATTCCCACCCTTTCGAACGGGGTGGTCACAACGGGGAATGGTTGCAGGGGTGCCTTGAGTTTGCGGCCGCTCTTCCCGCTGGCCTGGCAGGTCGGGCAGGACCGGCAGTGGTTGGAGACGTCATTTCTCATTCTTGGCCAGTAAAAGTGAGTCACCAGGCGGTTGTATGTTTTGTCTTGCCCCAAGTGTCCAGCCAGGGGGACATCATGGGCCAGGTTCAAAAGGAAGTCTCTGAAGCGGAGGGGCACCACCAGCACTCGACTGGTCCCCAGCTCCGCTACTCTTTGTTCGCTGTACAGTAGGTCATTGTCCCAATAGATCCAGTGGGCCCCTGCGGTGTCTCCTGCGCTCTGGGCAAGCGCTTGCTGTCGCAGTCCCTCGAGGGAGGGACATGTCTTTTGCTCTTGCCGGAATTGTTCTTGGGTGGGCCCCCCTTCCTGACGCCACTGAGCCAGGTCCGGAAGGTCTTGGGGCTGAGCGGGCTCTTCTTGGGATTGTTCCGGGTTGTCGGTAGGGATGGAGTCTCCCTCCGGAGCGATCGGGGGAGGAGGTGCTGGCCATGCGGGTTCTTCAGATCTAGGGATGGTGTCGGCGGCCATGGACCGGGTTGTTACGCACGCCCAGCCCGGGAGGCCTAACATCCCCAGGTGCTCTCTTCTTTCAACGGCTGCCCACGGGGAACTCTCGAGATCGTTCCCCAGGAGGCAGTCCACGGGGGCATCGTCGCGGACAGTCACTTTTAGCATCCCGGATACTCCTCCCCATTCGAAGGGGACGCAGGCCATCCGACACAGGCTCTCCGAATTGTCGGCCGATCGGACGGGGCAAAGAACATTTGGCAGGATTTGTTCTGGGGTCACCAGGTGACAACGGACGGCCGTCACACTAGCCCCTGTGTCACGCAGGGCTTCGGCCTTACGCCCATTTATGTTCACCCACTGGCTGTACTTCCTGGTGTTGGCTGGTAGGGGAGCCCGCGGGATCAGGTCTCTCCCCCCTAGGCAGGCCAGGGTCATGGCGGCAGGTTCCCACTCGGGCTGCTCCTGCTCGTACTCTTCAGGTCCTTCGGAGACTTGCTCTTCTCCTAGGGCGGCGGCAGCCACCTGGCGTGGCCCGGGGGTCTGGTTCTTTGGGCAGGTCGGGTCACTGGCATAGTGGCCGACTCGCTGGCATCGATGACACGTAACGTTGGCTCGGAACCCCGGGCGCATCGGGGGGTTGCCCCGGCCGGCCGGGGGCGGGGTGTAGTTTGCGGGAGCGGCTGGGACGGCGTCTCTCCCCCGGCACGGGCCTCCTCCTCCTCCTCGGGGACGATGATGACCTTGGTTGGTTCTGTTCTGCTTGTTTGGCCCACTCCGGGTCACTCGGGTGCTCTCCCATCGGTCAGCCTCGGCGGCGAGCTGCCGTGGGTCAGTCAATTTACTGTCGAGGAGGTGCTGCCTGAGCTCGACGAAGCAGTTGTTGGAGAGGTGCTCCCACACAATGAGGTTGAAGAGCTGTTCGTAGGTTGTTACGTTGCTACCCTTGATCCATCCCTCGAAGGCTCGGCTGAAATAGTTCACATATTCTATCCAGGTTGTACCCGGGATGCGGGTGCAGTTGCGGAACCTCTGGCGGTACATCTCGGACGTCAGCCCATATCGACTGAGGAGGGCGGCCTTCATGTGGTCATAGGACGTCATTTGATGGTCCGGAAGCTGCAGCAGGGCATCACGGCCTTCATTGACGAATCTCCCCCATAGACCGGCTCCCTAGTCACTTCGAGCGATCCGGTGGGCAGTCATGGCGATCTCGTAGGCCTTGAACCACTGCTGTATGTCGTCGTTCCGAAAATATTCCCGGACCACATCTTTGGGGATGTGGACCTTCTGTTCGGTAGTACCTGGGGGGCGCGGTTGTTCGGGCACCCCTAGGTCTTTGTTCTGTTTGTGCATCTCTATCTCCGCTAGCTTGCACTCGTGTTCGTATGCCAGTCTTTTTTCTTCGAGTTCTCTCTGTCTCTGCTTCTCCTCTCGCTCTTCTTGGAGCCGTAAGTATTCTAAGTTCATTTTTTGTTCTGCCAGTTTCAATTCTCCGTCTAATTTGAGCCGTGCCAGCTCTAACTCGTGAAGTCTATTTTTCTCTCGTTCTCGGATCTCTTCCCGGGAGAGATCCGTTCTCCTTTCTTCTGTCAGAGTGGTGTTTGGTTCCGGGGCTTCGGCGGTATTCGTCTCTGCCCAGGATTCTAGGGCGTGTTTGAAGTCCTCTTTCGTGCTCAGACCGGTGGTAGCAATGCCTAGTTCTATGCAAAATTGTTTTAGCTCTCGGTGGTTGTACTCTTCCAGTTTTTCCATCTGGATTTTCTCTGCAGATCCGCTCTCTCTGGTCGTCATTGTGGATTAGTCGTAGGGAGAGTTACTCTCTGTACGGTTACGCGTTGGTTCGGATCGCGCCGCTGGCCACCAATGTTAGACGGGGACCTGGAGGGTCGGCCGAGCACAAGGGGAGAGGCCTCCGGTGAGGGCCGTCTCCAGCGATCGTACAGACGAGTAACTTCCCCCCCACAGATGGACGCCACACGAAGATCAGCTTAACACCTTTTATAGGCAATTCTTTGAGTAAGGTGGTACGATACAAGGAGATTAGGACACGATGATCCTCTCAATTCTAGTCTCTATTAGGGAAAGGGGGTAGCGGGACAGTCTTGGTACCTACAGGTACTGAGGTGAAACGGTGGTAGCTCACAATCCTCGAGCTCGGCGTTCGGACGGGTCAGACCGCGGCAGCGCCAGCAGGTCCCAAAGAGGTCGTAGGTGGCAACGGGCCGCGGCAGCGCCAGCAGGTCCCAACGAGGATGACGGTTACAACGGGCCGCGGCAGCGCCAGCAGGTCCCACGAGGATGAAGGTTGCAGAAGGCCGCGGCAGCGCCAGCAGGCAGGACAATAGTTCACAAGGCAGGGCTGCGGCAGCGCCAGCAGTCCGTCAAGGATGAGTTCTTCTCGGTGTCTCTCGACTCCAGGATACAACTGCCTTCCTGCTCTGGGGCTGCCTCAGTTATAGGTCTGGCGCCCTTTGATGTCCGGACCCTCGCACTGGGAGGTCGGGAGGTCCGGGATGAGGGAGTCCAGACACCCAGCAGGGGGGTGGAGCCAGCACCCGGGGAGGCTGGGGGCGATCGGCCCCTGGCGGGGGGAGAGCCATCGACACTTCTTTCTCCCATTAACCTGCCAAGTGGTCCGTTCACCTCCTGGGTGGATGGTGGTGCCGGGATGTCGGGGCCCGGCCAGGCCCAGGGTTGGGGTCGAGCCGAGGCCACGCGGCCGCGTGGTGCAGTGTCCAAGATGGCGGCTGGGCCGGGCAATGGGGTTGATGGGGGCCTGGGCCCGTGGCACAGAGATGTCCGGGGGCAGGCGTCCCGGAGGGGGACGGGTTGCGGGTTGCTTCTGCGGGTAGCCCCCGGAGAGCCGATGTCTGGGCCCTGTCATGCGGGGAGGGAGCGAGCCCTTCGTGGGGCCTGTCCAACAATAGGTAAGACATTAATTAGCATTTCTGCAGGTAGTGGACTGCCTACTTCTTCTGCCAGTTGTGACTTCCAAGACTGGTGTTAAAAAATCCCAAGAGCAGGACAGCTACAAAAGTTATATGGCAAAGTTACACTATCCTCTGCTGGGTTTAACAAGTTGCTCTCTGTCTCATTCATTGTAGATGTTTTGGATTTCGTTTTTCAAAGAATTAGGCTGGCAAAAGGTGATGTTTTGGACAGTATCTATTCCAGAGCCAATAGAGTTGCCGCCAACTTCTAGCAACCTCTGTGTTTCTGGCACAACACCTAGAAGCTGTGTCTAATAGCATCTTGGAGCTTTGCTGTTGGTCTATATCAAGACTGAGCAGGAAAATCCTCCTTTCCTCATGGGGCTGGGAATGGGGAACCACATCTATGGAGCACTGCTCTTCAGAGTTTCACTGCCCTTGACTTCAAGAAGCAGGGACGTAATATGACCCCACATATGAAGCAGAAGGATTTTTCATTATTCCATTAATTTGTCTGATGCAAACAGCCCTGTTCTCGAAGTATTCTTCACTAGAACAAAGGGGTTGATGTGTGCCACAGTCTGTGAAGTGATGAACAAGGTGGCACTCTAAATGCAAATACCTAACATGAGAATTGGGATTTCTAGTTTCTAATTGGACCTATCAGGTTCTCCTGAAATGTAAAATGTACATATACTTACAAAGGAGTAAGAGAGGCAAATCGAATAATGACATGCGTTCCCTCCTTCCGAACTCGCATGTTCACTTCCTTTCATGAACCACGACTGCTGGAAGATTATTCTTTAAAAATGTTGTACTAATATTTATCTTTACTGACCGCAGGAAAAATTATGTTGAAGCCCAAGCCTTCCTGGATGGGCAGTTTTCACCCGTATGCTCTTCCGCAGTGCTTGTAAGGTGTCTGAGAAACAAATATTTAACAATCTTGGAAATGGAATCCAAAGACATGGGCACCCATCTATATCCAACGTGAATCCTGAAATTGGTGGTCCTATAATCATGGTACACAACATGACTCTCTGGGTAAAAGAGACTTGCAGGACACCGCTTATGAATGTAGCAGATAGGAAATTCAATCACTCACAAAATTCTTCTTTAGTGATAGAAAGGTCCATTTTTTGTGTGGAAAATAGTGTTGTATTTTCGAAAAACACAAGTTGAGTTATGGGAAATCAGTTGACACGTCTTTCGCTCGGGCAAGCTTGGCTCATGAGCTTCCTCATCCAATGTAAAAGTCAGGTTTTTTATGAGTCAAAGTATCTTCACAGTAAGGCCAGGGCTAGGTGTGGCCCCCTAGACAGCTGTAAATGTAGGCATCAGGCAGGGTAGTGAGAGAAGTCCAGTCATCTTGATTTCCCATGAACTTCACTTTTTAGTATGTATGCATGTTTAGAAAATGTTTTCCCTTCTCAAATATGACTTTTCAAAACATAGTGGTTGCTGCGGGCTACAAATTGTAAAATGCTATCAGGGGGATAAAGACTTCTTTCAATTCGAAACAGTTGGCTTTTTGAAATGCATAGAAGGCATTGACAGAAATTTTTGAAACCCAAGAGAAAACAAATGTATAGTAATTGTAACACCATTTTAACTCCGACAGAGATGTTGTCATAATGCATTGTCAAACAATTTGTCATTCTAAGCTAAATTGTGGGAGAAAATGGTCCTCCAAATCAAGTAGTTAGTGGTCGTGGCCCACTGAAGACTTTAGTTGTATCCCCTTTCATTTTCAAAGTGTATGTTGACCGTATGATTTTGTTAGAATGGCTCAACATCCCCAAGACTAATTGTAGTAACTGTATCTTCTTGCAGTGGTGATTTATGGATGGGAGGTTAGAAAAAATAAGAATACCTTTTGCTTCCAATGTGCTAAGGAAACAGAAGAAAGATTCATATCTTTAAATTGGTAAACGGAAGCCCCTCACTGATAAAACATCGCACTAAAAGATGGTATCAATGAGAGCTCAATAGCCCACTTTGTAGATATCACAAGGGGCCATCCTTTGAAATTGTTCCAGTGAAAAAATATGCTGCAAGTGGTGCATTCCTGAAAAGTTCCTTTTCAAGGGACTCTCGTCCTCTCTGTGTGCTAGATAGGAGGCAGCCAAATTAAGTGGTCAAAGTCACAATCTGAAAGTGTCTTGCCCCTGCCTCTTAAAAGTGGCAAAGATTCACCAAACTTTAAAGAATAGGTGTACACTTAATTTAAAAAACATAAAATAGGTGGTTGTGTGGCAGAGGGATGTGGTCCAATGGGCAAATGCGGAGCTCTCGGTTCCGATAGATACCAAAGCTCGGGACGGTAGGTGTAATTTTATGTTACAATGGAATGAGTATTTTACCAAAATTAATGCTATCCTCACCCCTACTGAACGCAATAATGTATCTCAGCTGTGAAGCCTATTGTTCAATTTAATTAAGGTTACTGCTAATCACTGTGGTGATACGAGATACGGTCGCTTGACTTAATCTGATGAAGGGGGGAGCAGGGGACGGGGAGACGAGCAGAATTGATTGTTTTTCTTTCTTTAATATGTGTTTCATTTCCACAATGACAGATGGTATGGGGCAGTGATCGATGGTACTCCCTTAAGACTACTTTGGCTTTATTCACCCGCATGTTACTGTGATGCTACATAGGCGGACTGAACTAGATTACATACATCCCAGCACTGTAATACCTCTGATGTTGAAAATGGATACTGCAAGTGAGATGTAACATAATTGTTAATAAAGATGAAAAAAACATGAAGGCGGTTTCATGTATGCCTTGCTGTTTTTAAGTCGGGTTCAGAGAAGACTTTTTGGTGAAGACAACGCCCAGGTTTATGAGGAAACATGCTCCTAAAAAGACTAGTTGAGTCTCATAAAACATAGGGGCATATTATCAAGTAAGGGCGTTACATTATCGCTGCTTTTATCGAGCGGCTATAATGGGCTTGATAATATGCTCTATGAATTCCAATCGAAGCCCATGTTAGATGTTTTCACATCTAACATGGGCTTCGATTGGAATTCATAGAGCATATTATCAAGCCCATTATCGCCGCTTTATCGGCAGTTTCCTGCCGATAAAAGCGGCGATAATGTATCGCCCTTATTTGATAATATGCCCCTCAGTGCCCTAAGTTTCTATCATGGCCACATTTAATGGCAGTAAGAAAGTTTACCTTTACTGAAAGAAACTTGATGTCATCCAGGCTTAAGGGCTCTAAGTGTGAAGTTTGCAGATCTCTAAGAATAAATGGGGGAATCTACGATAGGAATGGAGTACTGAACACTGGTAAATGGTTCCTTAAGTGGTGAAGTAGGTGAGGAGCCAGTCACATCATGTGGGATGTAAACTTGCCATAATTAACTAAAAGATGCCACCATGCAACACTGCCAGCAGAGAAAAGAACATTAAAATACCAAATCTGAGTCAATGATCAAGAGACTTAACAGTAATATTGGATCTAGGATGCTGCTCATTTCAGTAGTTCTGTGTTGAAATATTATTCCACTGAAAAAAAATATGGATTGTGAGTTTAATGTGCACATATACTTCCCTGTTGGCTTATTCTATTCACTTTCTAACCACAGTGGAAGAAACTATAGAGTTATTAGAGCTATGGAACGATAGGCAAAGTCAGATGGTGGCTCTGGGAATGAAAAAGAGAGTCAACTGCTAGACTGCAGAGGGAAGAGGGCAGGAAAGCCTGAGCAACAAGGAACTGTCCACAAGTCTGCTTCATCATTATAAATCTTCACCATGATCCTGTAGATCTAAGTGGAGAAAAGTATAAAGAGGTCCAAGGGTCACTGAAACAGCAGGGCATAAGCCCTCTCCCCCCCCAGGCAGAGGGAGATAGGATTACTGAAATTCAGACTGATAGGTGAAGCGTTTTGTCATACCATTTATATTCTTGAAGAACCATAGGATAAAGGTGGAAGTAGACACAGATGGAGTAGAATCTGTTTAGCCATTTTGATAGCCCATCTCATGTCCCTCACAGATATGCTGCCGTTAAGTAAAACAGATTCAGATTCTGTGTCCTCTACCTAAGGGAGAAGAGAGGCATGGTCGCTCCCTGCAAAACAGAAGTCATCTAGCAAACCATTTTGAACTTGGTAAATTCGGATGATGCTGAGACCAGACTTCCATAGTCCTCCTGGAAAGGGAAGAAATAGTTCAGTAGATCTTGAAGCTGTGGCTTAAGATGTAGATGGTCCCATGGGCCTACCGGGGTATATAGAGGCAATTCCAGATTAACCTTCAGCCACTCCTAGGCCAATGTTCAATGGTTCTTCAGTAGAAGAATAAGCCAGCAATGTACTGCCACCAGCCACTAAGACGGTTACAAAGCGATACCAAAGGGGATGATGGATGGAGCGTTTGAGCAAATCAAACACTCACCCCCAGTCAACTGATCTGGCTTTAATCCATCACCATTCTTTAGCTCACTCCACCACCTCAGTTCAGACATGGCCATATGCAAATCAGTCTGACCCTGTGCCTCATGGGAACAGTCCAGCCCGAACTGCCAAGCCATGTCTTCCCTGGACCGGAAAGAAGCATCCTGGGACCGATTTCGGGTTCATAACCCTCATCAGCCAGGCTATCTTGAATCCAGTGGCAAAGTGAGCAAGGGGCCCACATCTGGGCATACCCTGCCAACTTAGGGTGAACAAAGCGATACCAAAGGGGATAATCGACGGAGCGTTTGAGAAAATCAAACACTCACCCCCAGTCAACTGATCTGGCTTTAATCCATCACCATTCTTTAGCTCACTCCACCACCCCAATTCAGACATGGCCATATGCAAATCAGTCTGACTCTGTGCCTCATGGGAACAGTCCAGCCCGAACTGCCAAGCCATGTCTTCCCTGGACTGGAAACAGGCATCCTGGGACCGGGTTCGGGTTCATAACCCTCATCAGCCAGGCTTTCTTGAATCCAGTGGCAAAGTGAGCAAGGGACCCACGTCTGGGCATACCCTGCCAACTTAGGGCGAACAAAGCGATACCAAAGGGTATGAGGGCTGAAAGCCCGAAACCGGTCCTAGGATGCTTGTTTCCATTCCAGGGAGGACCTGGCTTTGCAGTTCGCCCTGGCTTGGCATTTCGGGCTGGACTGTTCCCATGGGGCACAGGGTCAAGACTGATTTGCATATGGCTGGGTTCAAACTGGAATGGCATGGTGAGCAAAAAAAACGATGGATTTAGGCCCAGATCTCTGTACTGGGGTGAATGTATGACATTGGTTTGCATTCTGTCCATCAACTGTTGTTTTTGTACTAAGACGGTAACAACATCCATCCCAGAACTGGATGCAATGACTCTCCGGATACATCTTCCCCTGTGGTTTTCCAGTCATGGTCAAGATAAATTGCATCAATCAACACAATAAACTTTTTTACTTCTTCATCTTTAGATGGAGGAAGAGTAAAAGATTAAGTCATTAATCCACATATGGAAACACCAGAATACCCTTGTTGTGTAAAAGGTGCATCAATGGAGCTAATACCTTAGTGAAATCGGAATGTGAAGTTGGAATGTGGACCATCCAAATCCAAGAAGAGAAACTGCTGGTTTGAGAAACGATTGGGGACATGAAGAAAGGTCTCCTGAAAGTCATTTTGATGTAATGTAGTCACCTGATAGTGGTATGGCTAGTTATGTCACATTTTTCAAAAACTGATGAAAAATGTAGTAGCTCACAGTCTTATCCATTTTAGCAATGCAAGGTGAGGATGTGCTGTAATGAGATATTGAGCAACTAAGGTGAGATTTATGTTAGTTGCTGATGGAGATTATAGAAATTCCAGTTGGTAACTACATCTCACTATATCCCGGACACAGAGAATAGACACTGTGGCATTCGATTTTTAAAGGTAAGGCGACAGACAATTGACAGATGCTAGATTTACATATTACTAGCCATTGGTGGTTAAGTTATTTCTTTTTCAAAAGAAAAAGCAGAGGTTAAGACCACATCTCTTTGTAAGGAGGGTTTTGAACTCAAAAATATGCATCAACAGCAAAAGTACAGCTTGGAAGAAATGGTGACCATTCTGTAAAGCAGGGCCTCAAGCTCATGTTTGATTTTGATATCACTGCTGATACACAGGGCAATCAAATGAGATGTTCAATAGGAATCAAATTTGATGCTCCGTGAGCCTCAATAGTTTGGCATGAGTCCCAGTTAGGCCTAGTAGGAAATGTTGGTATTTTTACATGTACACAGATCTTTCCTAAAGTTGCCTTCACTTTCCACATCAACATTTGAAACACATGCAACACTTTGGGTTTGTTTCGAGGAAACACAGACCTTGCTTACACGAGTCAACATCGCAAGAACACTATCATATTGCCTTGGTATTGTGTACAAGGCATACATGTACATTGTGCAAATGTGTTTATTATTTATGTCCATATGGTGACACAGCTATCTGTAGAATACAAGCAATGGCAGCTTGATCACAATCTCGACCCAAGGCAAGGATCTCAATAAACATTAAAAACGTTTCTTTGTGTATTCTTTGTATATTTCTCTGAGCAAACCAGAGCATGAGTGTATGAGTGAAAGGTTCTGGGTCTGTCACCACGGTTCCTGTTCAGTGGTTGCCAGAACTGTTCGCTCCCTGTCTGGGTTTAGGGGCGGCTTATGGCGGCACTGTGAGCTAGCTGGTCCAATGGACAACATATCTTGCGGAGGTGCACGGAATCACTCTGACACCATTCCAAAGTCTGTGTCGTCCACATATGCTCAGTTCCTACTGATTAGTGGAAACTACACAACAAGTTCATAACAGTCTTCTCTGACTCAATCAGGCCTAGAAGACCTTGACTAGGGTCTGATACGTACAGGTGCAATAGGTACTACACCGGATGGCAAAAGTCATAACCTAAACATTTTTTTAATAGGATATCTTATCAACAGGATCTGGTGGGGAGTTCATTCGCAGATGCTAGATGATCAAGCACTGGAGGGCCATGAAATTGTGAGCATGCTTTGACTACTAAACATTCTTCTTCAAACCCCTCCTATGAAAGATTTCTGACAAGTAAACAAATTTGGCTGGGTCCAAACTGAGGTGGCATAGTGTGCAAAATAACCATGGACTGAGATGCGGCCATGAGTAATTACCAGTTGCTCCAATTAATTCCAGTATTCCATCATTTGTTTTTATACTTCAATGCAAAACCCTAAGCGAGATGGGTATACCCTGACGTGGATCCTGTGCAACCTGTGGCAATAGAACCAAGCTACACCCAACTGATGAGTGCTAATAAGGGTGAAACCGGAATTGGGTTACTTGTTTTCCAGTTCAGGATGTACCTCACCTAGCAGTTTGGACTGAGCTGTTGCTATTGGAAAAGGGTCAAGACTGATGTGCACATTGCTGGGTCCAAATTGAGGTGGCATGGTTGGCGAAATAAAGATTGACGGGGATGCAATACCCCCATTTGCATGGAATTCAGTTACAGGTCCCCATTATTTCATTTTAGACACCATTTCTGAAATACATTCAATTTGTCTCTAATTATGGCCTTGAAGTCAGTGAGTTCCACAGACTAGGGCCCTTGATCCACTAGCTATCTTCCACCTTTTAGTCATTTGAAAGTTCCTTGGGTAGTGAGATTTACCATTTGTGAGAAAGTGGATTATCAGTTGGGGTGGTAGTGAGACCTTGCCAAGTAGTAATGCCACTATTCTTGCATTAGGTCCAGTTAGGTTAATTTAATATAACTGTAGCTCAGTCCTGGGTTGCACTGGCACAGAGCAGTCCAGCTTAATTTAAAGGAAACACGTGTAAAGCATTTATCAGTACCAAAACATTTAATACGTCAAAAACCCAACACAATAAAAATCCCATTCCAATGTATAATAATAGTAAACATTTTAATTAGCAAAAGGACACCAAAATGACCTAAATCGGTTTGGGGAGCCTGAGATATGATTTTGAGGAATTAGAGAGTTTTCTAGCACCTAAAAGCTCAAAGCGCCAACCATGGGTATCTGGTTGTTCTAGACGGAGTCAAAGTGAAAGTGCACTATGGAATATGGCTCGGTTACAGGGACCAGGTTCGTCCTGATGAAAAGTTTACCTTCTGACTTTGTCTTTTTTTGGGATTAAGTTTCTCAACCATAAGATGGGCTGTCTGCTGAATCCAATGGGGGTTTGTTGATGGTGTGGTGCTGCTCAGTGTTGGTCCAGTAGAAATCCTCCACATAAAACTTTTCTGGAAGTCGAGCTGCTCAGCAAGTTAATTTCGATCATCGATGCCGTGATGGCAGATGTGGTTCGGCAGCAATCCCGTCGTAGTCTCTGTTTTTTTTAGGAAAAAGTTCAGAACAAGTTTTTATGTGTACATGTTGGCAGTCTTTAGGGGAAGAGTTACACTTACACTTTAGGAACCAATCTCCCAGAAGCCACCGGCAGGATCCAGGGCAATTCCAGTTGGAACTGGTCAGCAGGGCTTTGTTGTAGACTTCTTGCAGCATTTGTGTTCCTGAAACTTAAAAGGAAGCTGGCAAAATAGGCATTAGAGTCCACTCTTCTTTCCTGGGTTTGTGTGGGAACAGGTCCAGCCCTTTGGGTTTCTCTTCACAGGTAAAACAGCAGGCTCAGTCCTTCTTTTCAGTTCCAGTCCTTTGGTTCAGTCAGTGCAGTCCTTCTGTTTTCCACAAGTCCAGCAGTGTTCTGTGGAAGGTAGCCAGGGGGGCCTTATATACTTGCCACATGCTTGTGGGTGGGGTAACCTTTTTGTGAATAAGAAAAAAGATCCCAGGGTCAATCTTGTCAACATTGACATTATTTCCAGGAGAATTAAAGCTTTACAATTCCCCAGTGAATCTCACTGCCCTTATTCAGGATGTCAGAAACGTTCTTCCATGGGTCAGAGATACGGGCCCACCGCTGAGGTGTGTCTAGGGAAGTAGGGAACTCATCCTGTAAAGCTCATGCTGGGACAGATTTTCCACCTCAATGGGTTTGGTGCCACTCTGGCTACTTAGACAATGGCGGGGGCAGACCTCAGTGTGGTTTACATCTGCCTGTGACATGGGCTGCCCCTTTGAAGCTTCTACAGTTGGTGTCCCCGTTCCCTCAGGCCATCCTGTCAGGAGGAGGTTACTCCTCCTTCTAGCCAAGTGTGTTAGTCCCTTTTCTGAGAGCAATTCACACCTTGCAGCAGGCTGTCAGATGACAGTCGGGGATTAGCTCAAAAATAGCTACTGGAAGCTTTAGGTAGAAAAATGTCAATTTTTTAAAGGTGGCATTTTCAAATTAGTTATTTAGGAAATGACTTTACCAAGAGGATGGATTTTAAATTCCTATGAATTTGAGTCCTTAAATTCCTATTAATTTGAGTCCTTAAATTATGGGTCTGGCTAGTCCTAAACTGCCTTGCCACATTGAAAATGAATTTGGGGGTTGTTAATTGCCAGGACATGTAGAACTTAAGTGCACATGTCTTGTTTTTTAGATCCATGCACCCTGCCTAATGGGCATTCAGGGCCTACCTTAGGGTTGATGTACCAGTATTAAAAAGGAAGGTTTTGGCCTGTTTAAAAGTTTATTTTTCCAAGTAACATTTGCCATTTTAAAACTGCCATGCTAGGCTATAGTGGCAGGCCTATAGTTACGTCCTCACTTTGTCTCTGTGGTGGTGGCTCAATCAGTGTTGTAGTACTCTAGTGACATTTAACTCATAGGCTCTGAGTATACAGAGTACCATAGCCTAGGGACTTATAGGTAAGTTAAATATGCCAATCGGGTATTATCCAATTGCATATATACTTTAGGGCTTAGAGCATGTACACTGGGTGCTGGACATCAGCGCCCCAGTCTTCAGCGTAAGTAAACCAGCAAAACCTAGCAAAAATTGGGGGTGACACTACAGAAAAGTTCCTTTACTCACTCCATTGTTGAGTGTGTTTTTATTTCATTGAAAATAATGCTTGACTTTAATTGATTTTGGTCAGCATAACCAGGCTTCGATATGACTAGGCTGAAGTCAGTTTGTATTGACATTCGTTTTGCAGTGAAATAAAGTGAATTGTGCTTTTAGAATTACACAAATGAATTTCCTACATGCATGTTTCTGGTTTGTGTCTTTCCGTTTCAGAGACTAAGAAAATTAATTTCATGTGAATTTTTATTTTTCTAGCTGAAATGTATTAATTTATATTCCTCGAGAAGGGAACCTTGTGCAGAATGCTCCTGTATTTGCAACAAGTTCAAGTTTCTTTACCCTTAGTCTTCTATATGCAGTTGTACAGTCTATTATTTTTTGTTTGTTGGACAAATGTCAAGTTATTTCCTTCGTTTCCTATATGCAAATTATTATAATTATGGATGAAAGCAAGTGCTCCAAAATGTTTTTTATTTGATGTATTATATTTTCTTGACAACTATTGATCCTGTATACGTTACTTTATTAGCATAGCCCTATGATGTAAGATCTCACTATGTCGAGATTGCAGTTTTCACTGCCTTAAACCTATAAAATGTGCCTTTTTGGGTTGTGTAGCAGACTTTTCTTGTCTTTGAAACTCATCAGTTTCTATGTCATTCTGCTTGATGATTTATACTTTGACTTTCATCTGCTCTAAGTGTATATAATGCCCTAAGAGGGGGGCATTAATACAAAGGTGTGCACAACGGAATGGGCTATGCTCCCCTTATTCCTACATCAACTGTATTCAAGTAGTTCATGGCACACATGCCACAAAATGAATCACATCCAGATTAGCAAGTGACAATCATGCCCCTAACAGACTGTTAGATTCTACGTTTCCATGTACCTGGTCCCTTGATCGGATTGTGTTTGCACTACTTGCAGCTGCATGATATATGCATACACACACACACACACACACACACATACACCCCCACCCCTCACCCCCCCCACACACACTTTCTCTCTCTTTCTTCCTCTTTGTACTAAATCTCGGCTCCCACCTTTTGAGGCTTTGAGTCTTAGAAGTCCCTACTTGTAAACATTCTTCACAAGGCAGGGCAAGCGGGGGACCTGGTAACTTTTCAAAACAGTTTTAAGGTAACAAACCGAAAGCTTTCCGTTTCCTTTGTCAAAAGCTTCAGTTGATTTTTAAAACTTTGTTCAAGGAAGCATGTGTGTTTTAATTAGGAATGTTTATATTAACCCATCTCTAGAACAGTGAGTAATTGGTTGATTAACTGTCCAGCCTGGTTGTCTACCTATTTCAACAATTTGCCTCTTCTGATTTTATCATAATGGGCAATTTTAATTTAAATCTTTAACAAAATACGCCCTTGCCCGTGGATGTGCTGCTGTTGTTAACTTACTCTGTGGCAGGTCGTTTGTCATGTGTACCATACATGTGGGCTTGCTTCTGATTACAACTGGAGCAACATGTTATAAAATCAAACACGAGACAGGTTTTTGTTCAACGCACATCGTGAACAATTTGAAGGTTTTCATATGTGACAATGCAATGTATCCCCGTAGATGTTTTTTTAATTGGTAGCGGCAAGACTGTTGCTAGTGCTCTGTTGTGACTTTCGCATCTAGTCATATACATTACGGGGTTCCCCAGGGCTCTTGCAGCCTACCATGACAAAATGGTTCACACACATTTTATCAAAACTGCTGTAATGATTATTCACAGGAAACACACTGGCTGAGGCAGTGTGAGAGACTTGCTAGCACGTTGTGCACCTATGATATCTGCATTATCAGTTCTAGACAGGGAAACAGCATTAGTGCAGCAGGTAGAGTGGCACAGTGTACCTGGTGCATTGGTGTGTAAGCAGCCCTCTGCACAGAAGCATGGCAATCTTTCATTTGCAAACCATATGGTGTGACTCATTTTCCTGCTTGCATTGGGGCCCATGGATTGGCCTCTGGTTTGACCTCATTGCAGGTGGATTAACCAAAACAATGTTTTTTTTTTTTTACTTTATTTAAATTTTAAATCAACTGTACAGCAAATGATGACTTGGAATTCACTGGCATGACATACAGCAAGCAAACACAATGAGTGTAGACAAATTTACGACAGCCTAAAAGTCAGGGCTACAAGAATGCGAACAAGGAATACTACAGCATCAACTGCACATGCATTCTCCAATTACATCGTCCGTAGTGATATTACTCACCAAAGGTGAGTAGGGACACTGTTTCCGACCCCAGCAGAATACTGAAACAGACAAGGTCACACATATTGAGCACTACATGAGATCACACGGGTCATAAAGCAACTCACACGCTGAGCAAGTATAACAGTCTTCCCTGCCTGCCAAGAACCCACTCATAAAGTAGCAACATCTTCCTCTTCCATTCCATTGTTTCACCCCTTCTAAGCGCCCCTGCAGCTCCACTCTGCCTATTCCTTAAAGATTCAGCCACCCCGAAATGTTTCCTTAGACCACCCCCCGAAATGTGGCTCTAGTTGCGCCTCTGCTCCCTAATGACCCCTCATAAACCTTTTCCCTGCATTCCTTCAGTTCAATTACATGGGCACTTTTGTAAAAATCGCGGACTTTTTACAAAAGTGCCGATTTCGCAGGCACTTTTGTAAAAATCGTGCCATTTTTACAAAAGTGCCGATTTCGCGGTTTGCCGCGAAATCGTGAAATCCTGGAGGGTCTGCGGGTTAGGGAGCAAAGGACATTAGGCAATTGAATATGATTTGTGGTGTTTGGTGGCACAAACAGGCCGGAAAGTCATTTGAATGTTATTGAGTTGGATTCTATTGATTCCAGCATCAGGACCTTGGTTTTTATTCAGTTCAAGCATTTGAAGCTCTTCTCATCATGTGGGAAATGTAATTCAAACAGACAGCATTGTTAACTTGGTTTACTGATTTGTTTTTCAGATGGATATTAACTTCTGTCCATCAGCATAGACTTGGAAATTCACCTGATATTGCTCAAGGAGCTAGTCTAAAAGCAATAAACAGATATTAAATTACAGATCTCTTATTTCAGCTCAATTTTGGATTTGGTTGTGAGAATGTCATGCTCTTTGGTGGTGTAGGTTGCTGTCAAAGATTCTTTTACTGTAAAGATAGAGCTGGGGTTCATCCCCTATGTTGGCCAGGGCCGTGTGGCTACCGAGTCCGACATGAACCTGGGATGATAATCTGGCACATGGTGATTAAGTTCCTGGTGCTCTTTCTGCTGTCTTTCAAGCTCATCTTATATTATACTGTTGACAACGGTAAAATGGAAAACAGGTAATAATTGATCATATTATTTGAATCTGCTGAAGAATTTCTCATTAGTGGTTTCATGATGGCATGTTTTTGAGCATTGGTGATGATCACATTGAGAAGTAAAACATTTATCTTCTAACATTTATCTGTCTTAAGTGAAGCTAGGATGTGCTTCATAAATGTGGTTGTGGGTCTCTGCAAGTTGATAGAATGCTTTTGGGGAACTCTACCAGCTCTGGCCTCGTCTCTGACAGAGTAGAAGAAAATAGTCATGGTTTAAAACTTCAGATAGAGCATGAAAGTGAAAGCTGTCTCTCACAGGTTGCAAAGTCTTAGCCGGATCTGCATCCTGAACAAATGTGATTTGGAGTTTTGGTTCCTCTAAAAGATCTACAAGAACATCCTTTTAATTCTTATGCATCCAAGGGTGTTTTGTTGGCGGCAGCCACTGCATAGCTTGTAATGCACTGACTGTTGTTGTGTAAATTATTTACTCTAGCAATTCCTGCAACACTACATGACTGGAGCAATACGATTGTCTCAGGCTTGCCTATCATCTTGTGTCTGTTTTGGCGAAGATTACTTTTATGTATACGTTCACCCACCACTGTGTCCAATGCGAAGACACAACTGGAGCAGATCTGTTTTGAAACTCCTTTGTGTGCACTAATTATGGCTTTGCCAATGGACCTGGCAACTACTCACCTAGACTGAACACAGGTCCTGGGAAATTTGATACCATTAGAGATTCAGGTGTGGTCTGTGAAATGGTCCTGCGGGTACGAAGAAGGCTCTACCAAAACCTGGGAAGTCAATCAACCATCTAGGAGAGCCCACTACAGCCTTTCCCCAGAAACATCATACTTGGTATGGGAATTTCTATAGGTAATAACTTGACACAGAAACAACCGAGGGGAATCAGATGAAAGAGGTTGGGGGCAGAAACTGGGGTGCAGCCACAGGTTCCCCGAGTTTCATTCCTAACTAAGTAATTTATGACTAAGAAGAGAATCAATTAAAGAAAAAAGAAACTGCTCTTTTAATGGGTGACTCAGGAGAGTATAATCTTGTTATACGACCATCCTGTGTCTGTTTCAGATTCTTTTCTTCACCATTCCAACCTTATTGAATGCATATAGGGGAATTTACTCTGATGTATGGCAAAGATAAGCACTAGCTATTTAATACCAAGATCAGTATGTGAATATTCTGCCGCTAACAACATGAAGTTTGTACACACGCTAACAATTGTTTCCGAAATTGCTTTCCTGACCACTAAGAACTAGACTATAAATTATGCTGGGAGAAATTTCTGAGTGGAATTCGGTTCCGGACAATAAGGGATAAAATGCTCCAGGGTGGAAACACTAGACCTCATTTTACCAGCCAAAAATTCTGGGAATAAATGTCTGCCTGAATTAAACCGTTTAAAAGAGGGAATGCCATTCAGAATTCCTCTCTACAGCTCTGGGTCAGCACAGTTATTCTCCATTCCCTATTTTGAGAGGTTTAATTCATAATTGAAGGAATACTTTGCAGAGATTTCAACCAATAATGACAGTTCTGGCCAACCGGAATCTCTGCATGAAATCTATTGAAGATTGTGGCCTAAATAACAGCAGAGTGAATGAAGGATGCAGGGGCAACCTCTCTAAAATAAAAGGCAACACAGCCATGGTGGCAACCCAATAGAACATATTTGCAGGCCTTGGAAGGAATATAAATTCACCCTAGATCCGTTTGTGTCTCAGCTGAGAAAATTGTAGTTTCTCAGGGTCAGCAAACTGCTCAGTCGTGTGGTAGTTGTACTGAGGTTGTGATGTAATGAATCTATGTCGAAGGAAGAAAAGCACAGTTAAAAGAAATGAAGGAAAATATGACATAAAAGAACCAAGAATATCCAAAGATGTATGAACCATGTAAAAGATAAAAGTTGCTTGGTTTGATTAGGCGTGAAGGGCAGCCCTGGAAACAGCACATTAGTGAAAAGCCGATAGGCTGTTTGAAGTAGTCAGTCCATCTTTCACTGTACAGGAGGCAATGCGGCTTGCTATTAAAAGAGAAGCAGAGATTCCCTGCAGGTAGGTGCAGTGAACGCTTGCCCCCACATGCAGGGGAAGTGTGAGGGGACCCGGGGACCCCACACTCCATTTACGTGGCAACCTCCGACTGCAATACCTCTCTCTGACAAACAGTCAGTTCTCCCCCTGACAGCTCCTCTGCGTCCACGTCTATAATACGGTACAGGCGCAAAGGCAAAGTGATCCCTCATTTGCATGGGGCAGCCCCCCAATGGCAGTGAGAGGACGCCCCTGGAGATTTCACTAGCACACATGTAGCACTGGCACAATATGTTTTATAAAAGGAGCTGCACAAGCATCTGCATGCCCCCTTGTAATGTGAAAGTGCCATGAGGCTGAGAAAGCGGGAACACACACCTAATGAGCCCCCTGAGCACTCAATGAAATGTGACCCCCTGGTACAAAGGGTAAATTAATATGTCTGAGTTGAGAAATCAAGTTAAATCTAGATATGTCAGGTTTTGTGGTAATGACCCTGCTCAGAAGCAATGCAGAAAGTATGTCGGTCCTTGTGAAGGGACAAGAGAATGTCTATATGTTGGTTGATTTCTAGGAGATTCTATAATGGCAGGTGTTTGTTCAGCACTGAATCTCCCCAGGGTGATATTGGGCAAATAATACCACATGATGGGGAATTTGTGTGCTTTTCAAATAATGCCTTTTTATATGTGTTTGCCACAACTGCACCCTGCTGTTAAATGTCCTGCAGAGAACGTGGGTCCTACAGAGAACGTAGAGTCCTGTGGGTGTGTGTTGGTTGTCTCCAACACTTAGCCAAATCAAGGCCATACCAGTTTCAAGTCTCTTCGAAATATTTTATTACAGTCCAAAGGTATAGGGACTCTTCTCTACTGCCTGTTTCTGTCAGACAATAATTTAAACACAGTCCTGTTCCCCTACTCATTAGCTTCTTTAGTTTGCTTTCCCCTCTCCAGGTTCCTTTTTACCATCGAACGCAGCTTCCTCCACCACCAAGATCCTTTGACGCATCAACGAATACGTATGAGTAGTACTCATTAGTAGTAGGCTACTATATTCCTACACATCCTTGGTGAGTGCATAACATGACCGCGAGTATCCGCTCTTTTACATGATGAAGATGGACATGAGTGGACTTACAAAGCTCTTATGCCAATATGGGTCGAGAGGAGGCCTGCATATGAATACTTGTTCCTCAGGACAGGGCAGGAGGGGGTGGTCGAGACTACAGTATTTCTTGCTGTATGGTGTTGATTTTTTTAATGCTCTTCTTAAAACAGGTGTCAATGATATTACATAGCAGTTACTTCGACAATAACGTTAAAAATACACTCAATAAAATACAAGAGTTTTATGAGCAGTGAATATAGCATGTCTAAATACAATGAAAAGGAAAATCAAAGATAATTAGCTATGGAAGGCGACTATACTCTACAATGTAGAAATGAGTTAGGAATATAATATATTTGAATGTCAGCATATTAAAGCATCATACTGTATCTGTGTTCGAGTTAGAGTCCCTATGGGATGAAACCATTACGATGAAAAGTAGATAATTGCAACAACATGCAACATGAAGCCTGGGAGTGTGTAAGCTAATACATGGCGAACAGACTGGACTAAAACAGCACCTTGTTAAGGCTTGTACTTCTACTGAGGGCAGAAAGGATGGCCCGAGGCAGTAGCAAACGTTTAGAAAGCATGCAAGTGTCAAAGTTAAGGGTTTGTTGGGAAAAGAAAAGCTGAAGAAGCCAAGAAGCCAAGAAGGAGTTTATACATCATTAAAGAATAATGTTATTGCAGCAACATCAATTAAGTGTTAAGCCTATTAGGCTTTGGAAATGTATATGTTTTATTTATAAGAAGATCTCATCATGAAACTCTGAGATGTGTATGTGCGCTGCACAAGAGCTACATTGTGATAGTAAAAGAAAAGATTTAGGGCCAGATTTGGATGGTGGTTGTGTTTGTGACAGAGTAACCCATCCACTGAACACTAAATAAGTACCTTAGTATATTTCAGTAGTGTTTTTGATGATTTAAAAAAAATTTAGACAAAGAGTTAAATATGAGGTTTAATTATGCAAGTAATCATGCACCAGATGGGGTGTTTTTTATTTGCTCGATGGCTTATCAAAACTGTCAATGAGATTCAAGGGGTCCCTCGAAACAAGCCTCGGATGGTAATTGATTAGAGGTTAATCTCAATGGAAAACCCGATGATAAGAAAAGAGATATAATGCACATGAGAAAAGAGAATTTTTTTTTTATACGGTGTTAAATCGGAGAGGACATCCTCCTGACCTACATGAGGAGTACTGAAAATATGGCATTCGGAAAAGACAACATTAAAGACTGCACTTTGGAAGGGAAGCATGTTTCCAAATCACTGAAGCCTGGAAGGAGATGAGAGAACGGTTTCAAGTTACAGTAGATCTGATCCAAAGGAAACACCTCAAAAACATCATGGACCTAAAAAATTAAAATGATCTGATTAACCAAGACTAATTTAGATTGCCTCACATATGCCTTGCATTACATGAGCAGATAAACAATAAGAGATTCCACAAGAACCTCTTTAGAATGCCACATTCTGTTCTCCCTGATAGGGGGTGGCCCATTGAACATTAAATTGGGTTATCCTATCAGTCATGGTGTTGTATGGTTCCTACTAATTAAGTAAGACTGTGCGTTTAGACAACATATACGTCAAAATATGGGGACTCGGTCCACACATATAATAAGAATATTTTGGCCCAATTCCTGGCTGGCTCACAGTGCGCCATCTGGACTCCTAAACCTTACAGGGTACCGGATGGTGTCTGTAACCTCAGAACATGACCACTCAATTTACCCCAAGGAAGTAATGGAAAAAGATGTACCCTTTCGTTATTACCTCAGACATGCCCAAAGGGAGACAAAAGAAATACACAAATTGGAATTTCAAACATTTATTGAAGCAATTGGATTCTTGTATAAAATACATGAGCTGCAAATATTAGTGGAAGGAAACAAAGCATTTTTGTTCACCAATACAAGAATGTTGAAAAAGATGAATAATTCAACCATTATAGTTATGGCAGTGATTATGTCAATATACGAATAAATGTCATAATGATGCCTAACACTACCTATTATATAGAGAGCATAGTGTGAATACGTTCTGCCAGATCGCTTGAAGCAGCCTAACTCCCCATTTACCTCTATGTGATGTATCAGAAGCCAGTCTGGTGTAGGGAACAACCATTACAACGCAGTCATTACAATGTACTACCTTTACAATGCAGTCAGTACAACGCAACATCCTTTACATCGCATGCCATTACAACGCAGCCATTACAACGCATGTCACTACAACGCCTGCCATTACAATGCATGCCACTACAAACCATGCCATTACAATGCATTATAAGGTAAGTAATAGGAAATAGTAATTTTTACCCCTACACTATCTAGCACTTACCCTACTGTTGAACTTACTGGAGTGGGAATAGTAATTTTTACCGCTACACTATCCAACACTTACCCTACTGTGACACTCACTGGAGTGGTATTAGTAAATTTTTACCCCTACACTATCTAACACTTACCCTACTTTTGCACTCACTGGAGTGGGAATAGTAATTTTTACCCCTACACTATCCAACACTTACACTACAGTTGCCCTAAAAGTATTATGCGTTGTAATGGTATGCATTGTAAGTGTAGTTTCTAAAAATGTGTTTTGATCGTATGCATTGTAAAATCATGCATTGTAATGAATGTTGCGATGTAAAAACTGCATTGTCAATGCATGATTTGTAAAAGTTTGCGTTGTAACATGTCCTATTCGTCTGGTGTGGAACAGGCCGCCGTCCATTACAGGACAGAGATGAGAGTCAGCCAGGCTGGAAATCAGTTACAGGCGAACGTCCAGGATAATCCATGGAAGTGCTCCTCTGGTCAACTAAAGCTCAGAAGCAGTGTATATATTAAAAATGTGCTATTCACACTGTGTCTGAGGTCTATTGTTAGTGTCATTGTTTCTCTTACGGATTCAGAGTTGTCTCCTAATGGACAACAAAATGCAAGGGCAGCGTGCTCAATGTGCAATATTCTTGAAAGAATGTACAGTGTTGTGATAAAATGCTTATGAAGAAATGTGGGGTGCAAGCAGAAAACTTTCTGAGTATGTTATCCTGTACGTGCAAAGCATATTCAAAGTCACTGTCTTAAAAGATGTCAAATTTAAACGTGAACTTGCAAAATGGAAGCTTTTTTGCACGGGTCCTAATGAACCTCGTTACAATGGAGAGGGAGGAAAATGGCCAAGCAATGTAGGAGGAATAATCATCTCAAGTTATACTGTCCAAGAGAAGGGGCCATAAATTCTACAGACTAGTACAACTCAAATTTTTCAACAGAACATAGTACTTCAGAGAGATATTCAAAGATTGGATCGAAACCAATAAAATCGAATACAATAAATGGCTAATAAGCCTGGTGGCAAAAGGTAACTTCTTTCACACAACATGGTCGAATGTAGACATTAAAAGTTTATGAGCGGAAGGTCTAAATTGGCATTTAGGTGTGATAGGTTTGGAAATAGAACAAAACCCAACACTCTTATTTAAGGGTGTCTGTGGAGATGTAGGATATAATAGGTAGTCAAAGTCACCGAAAAACTTTGAACTACTATTGGGTAGGACAAAAACAAGCATCGACTACAGGCCATGAATGCGTGGATAGGATTTGAGGAAAATGAGGCACAAAATTAGTGGTTGACTGAATAATTTCACAGTATATAAGGTAAAGAATGCCAACACATAAAGGCAGAAACGTTTAGGGAATGAGTTCGACAAAGAAAGAGTATTATAAGTTCTCAAAGTCGTTGAGTGACTAAAAGCCACGTTTTGAGTTCTGTGGAAAAGGACATCTGTCAAAATGTTGAGAGTTCCATTCGGAGTATTTACTCGATTAAGAATAGGAATATGGGGGTTTGTGCGAAGATAGGTAGTTGTCTAGAGTCTCCCACATATTTGACTGTCTATGCGTCTTGGGTGTGTGTTTCGCCGTTATGGTGTCCGCCCCCCTCAAGAAGGTGACCCAGTTGAGCCAAGCTCTGGACGTAGCTTTCCCTGTGTCCTTCCAATTGTTCAGCACTGTTTTGACTGCCGCTGTCAGCAGCAGGTCGATCAGGTCTCTGTCCTAGGCTGACACTCAACCCAACAGATGCCTCCACCACGCAGGCTACCGCCAAAGATCTGCAAAGCGATTCTCTCTCTCCTTACTCACTCTCCTTTCTGTCCATGGGGCAGGTGTCCAACGAGCGGAAGTCAACGCAGAATAGGGGACGTGGGAACACTACCAGGAGTCAACGACGAGAAGCGGAGCGCATGAACAGCGCATGGACTATGGCTAATGAAAAGCACCGCAACCACACACCCCCACCTCCCTCCCCGGGCGTTTCTTCTCCTCTTTCCTTCCTCTATCTTTTTCTTCCAATTTTCCCATGTTCATGTAATGCTCCATGTAGATATATTTTTTTTCAATAAAAAATCATGGAATTAAAAAGAATAGGAATATATTGGAATCCCTCTTAGTCCACTGTCACTTACAGAAATTATTCGATGTGCCCTCGTGATATAACATGTACCTATTAACAGGTATTACTACGTTGCAACCAACCAACATATGTTTTTTACAGGACTCTGACACCCGAAGGTATGTTTCATGTTATATAAAGCAGTTAATTAAAGTAAATAAATGGTATACGAAATGCACACTGAGGGTAGCTCAGATGAGGCACATTTTAGAAAGGGGAAAAGAGACAAGCACGTGGCTCTCGCAAAGCACACGCACACACACACGCACAGATACACACACACATTTCATTCTCAAAAAGGGGTCAGATAAGGTGCTCAAAATTGTCTGTAATTCTTGACTTCTAGAACAAATGCAAGACATTATGGCAATTTCCTAAGTGCATTTTATCTGGTGCCAAATAATATACAGTGTCTGCTATTCATTTGGATATTCCAAATGCAATCCTGTGGGTTTTAGCCAGGTAATTTGCACACCATATGTTTTAAAACTCCAAGCAAGCTGAAAGAATTTCAACCTGCTATATCTCATTTTTAGCATCTACTTTGAGAAAAAAAAGTTACAGAAATGAAACTTGCGAGCTGAAAGAAATGGAGTGCATTTTGCCCTAACATTTGTTTGCTCGGAGGAACATATTGAGACATCTCTATCTTGTCCTGGAGGTCCAGAGGCAATTCTGGCGGAACAGATGTTACATTGCAGAAACAACAGACACCGCTCAGATTTACAGTGCTCTTCGAGGTGCGTGATGCATTATGTGTAATGTGAAGCCCACTCATCTCGACACAAAAAAAGAAATCATAAAACTGTAACCGTGGATTGAGAAGTTATGACAAAGTGTTATATGGGAATGTACAGCGGAATGTGTCTTCATAGATCAGAGACGCTGCAGCAGAACTCCCCAGGCCGCAGGTGGCCCCGAGAGATGTCCTGATGTGTTGGAACAGAGTGTTGCTCTGCGGAGAAAAACGAGCAACGCTGCTGTCATTTCCACGCAAAGGGCAAAGAGATTCATGTGCATTGTTTTTCATCAAAACATGTATTTATTCCTGATTACCAATTGCTAGCAGTGAGTAAAAATGATCCCCGATATTGGCAAAATATTGACTTCAAGTATTACCATGGGTGGCGTTTATTTTCCTGTTGTTCGTATCTTTAATGTCATCTGGAGAGGCTTCTGTTTCTCAATGTAAATTTCCATATATGGAAATGCTAAAAAAAAGAGCGATTCCTGCTTATCTGTACCTCGAAAACAGCTGTACTCTTCTGATGAGATGCGATGAAACCGATAACAGTATCAAATTCGTGCTTGCTAACCACAAGAACTTTACGTCTCAACTTGTGCAGTATGGTGGAGTACCATTTCTACCAACCTGAAGGTCCGCCCAACTCTAAATGAGGTGGGCGGACCTTAGGAAAACAGGGCAGTAGGGGCAGTGAAAACATTTACTTCCATCAACCTTATGATGCATTTTCAGGAGCCGCTGTGATGGCAGTTCCTGGAAATGCAAGAGATGTCCTTAGGGACACAGGCATCCTTAAACATGGCGGGTGGAGTACCCTCACCAAGGCAGGAGCAAAGTTACTTTGTCGTGGCAACAGTAACCACTCCATCCACGAAGATATAAATCAGCCCTTTAGTCCTGCATATGGAGCTACAGTTTGTTGTACTGATTGTCCCCCAGTTGTCACACTGCCATCTGCCATGCAGTCTGTCATACAAACATGTATATAAAGTTGTCACAAACTGTCATGCAATCTGACATGCAACACACTTCAAGGTAGTCCATCAATCACCCTACGTGCAGTAGGGTGAATGATGGAAAAACATTTAGGCACAGATTTACAAGCCCCTTGCGCTCTTTTACGCCGCTGTTGCGTCACTATTGTGAGGCAGCGGCGGCACAAAGCCAGCGCCATGCTGCCGGGTTTTTACAATGTGACGCATCTGGGAGATGCGTCACATTGTAAAGCGCTGTGCCACATGAAGCGTTCCTGCACAGAGGGGGGGCGTGGCTGAGTGAAATCTACAAGATTTCACTCAGTCACGTTTAAGGCCATGCTACGTCAAAACCCTGCACCTGCTTGAATAAGGATTGACGCAGCATGTAAGGGATAGGGCACCCCGGAGCCTTGCTTGAGCTGCGTCGCGCTTGCGACACAATTTCAGCAATGTGCCGCCTTTCCAACGGGGGATGCGACATGCATCTGCCCATCCGTGTGCTACGGTGCGCCGCATTGTAAATGCTGCGCATCAGTGGTGGCGCACGGGTGGGCAGATGCATCGCAACTCTTTTGGTGCATCCCTGCTGATTAATTGCAATCCAGCCATAATAGACTTTTCCACATTGAGGTCAGTGTAATAATTTCTTGCTTGTTCCACGGCCTCATTTGTGAGACCATTCATTTGGACGTCATCCATTTGGTCTGGTTGTACTCTACCCTTTGGACAACATTTCAATCTCTGTCAGGGCTGCTCCTTGCACGACCATTGTGTGTGACTTGTTCCTGGTACTGATCTGTAGCAGTACCTAGTGATTTGATGATTTTATCACAGACATAGCAAGTATGATGTTCATTGTAGCATTATAGTTCTCCGGTGGCTTCTCAGTTTGAGGGGATGAGCGCCAGCCACTCAAAGAAAACAGTTATAATGTTTATTTATTGCCATTTTATTTTTCAGCAGTCAAGTTGTCCCGAACTGAATGAGAGGAGGGGGCTGGGCCAGTGCTGCTGGACGGCTGCAGGGAGCTGTGCGGTAAAGTTTAAAATGCTCATGTCTCTTTGGAGCCAGCTCCTCACTGTTCTCCTGAAACTCACATGGTTGTCAATAGTTTTTATCCTAGCCAGAAGTGAGTTCCAGAGTTTACCTATAGGAACAGAGAAAGAGGTCTATCTATTTGTTTTTTTGCTGACCGTGGGATGATTAGTTGTGGCCCCTGTCAGTGTTGCAATGTTTTTTATGTATCATTTGATTTACTCATAAGAAAACTAGACCTTTACCATTGATAGCTCTATGTATAATGTAGACGAATTTGAAAGAGGAGATGAGTTGGCCTAACGGCTAGGGGGTCGACCACGAATCTGGGGAACTGGGTTCGAGTCTCGGCAATGACAATGAATATCCTGAGATACCGGGCAAATCACTTAATCTCCCTGGGCCTCATTTATGAGGCCTTGCGTGAGTTTTGCGCTTCCGATGCGTCACTTTTTGTGACGCATCGGCGGCGTAAAACATGCCTCCTGATGCGCACTATTTACAAAGTGACGCATCTAAGCAGATGCGTCACTTTGTAAACCCCTGCGCTACATTATACCTGCGTCAGGTATAATGTATGCAGAGGGGGCGTTCACCCGCAAAAAGCCTCGTAATAGCGATGCAGTGAAATCTATGAGATTTCACTGCGTCACTTTTAGGACGCTGTTGCGTCAAAATCTTGCGCCTGCCTCACAGCAGGCGTAAGACTGACGCAAGCCCTTTCACATGGGGCTTTCCCCATGTGAAAGGAAGCATTGCTGGAGTTGCGTCACTTTTGTGACACACTCCAGCAATGCGTCACTTTTGCGCCTACAGATATGTCAGAAATACTGACGTATCTGTAACTCCTTGCGACATGATGCGTCATATTATAAATATGACGCATCAATCATGTCGCAGGGAGAGCGCAGTGAAAAGTGACGCATCGCTGTTTTCACGCAGCGATGCGTCACTTTTCATAAACGAGGCCCCCTGTGCCTAAGAATGTGTCCTCATGTAATGCAACTGGTGCTATGTAAAGCGCTCTGATAACCGATTCGGGTCAATATAAAACTCTGTAAAAAAAAAAAATCCTGGCAACGGGAAGCCAGTGAAGGGCTTTTACAGCCAAAGAAAATGTGGTCAGTTGGATTTATATGTAGGAGTTGTATAACTGCTAATAGACAGAAAAGCAAACATTCCCATGAAATAACATACATGGACAAAATAACAATATGCATGGAATTTCTCCTCCCGCCGTGAACCACAAGGTATTGTTTTTGTTTCTGAATTTCTATTTGCTTTCTTTGCATGTGTACATATTGCACTGAACTTACCTTAAACAGAATCCATGTAGAAAGATAATGACATGGGGCCTGGATATATTGTTTTTCACGGGAAGGTTTACTGTCGGACAGCTGGATGTGGTGTGGTGGCAGAGGTAGACTTCCTGCTCATTTATATTTGGAGCATAAGAAAAGCTCTGCTTTAAATATAGGCCCATAGAGACACGGGCATCTCCTCTATTGAAGGTTCCGTCGTGCAATTATAAATTACGTTCTCGGCACAGTGTAATTAGAGGAGGTAACAGACAGTAAATGTTTTGTTAAACGTGGCATATCCATACAAAATGTGGCTTTGCCCAGGAATGTGGTTTTTCTGAATTTCTCGCTCTAAACGGCATTTCCTTTGAGGAGAGGCAGCATATGAAAATGGGATGGCTGAAGAATTGTTTTATTGTTTCATTGTCAGGCAGTGGAAATTAAGAAAATGTGCGCTGGAAGCTTAGTACTCTGTGGCGTCCACGTCACCATACCCATCAGATGTATCTGAACCCCTCTGTACCTCACAGGCAGTCAGGTAAAATATGAATATAAGTGTGAGCAGAGTGGACGTGCTCAATGATTTAACAAAGGGTGGGTAGCTAAAAAGCTGGAGTACGAGCAAAGCCACACAAAGATGAACTTTGATGGGTATACAGAAGTTTTTCCCTTGAAATTAACAGAAAGGGATGAACTCTGGAATTACCAGATAAAGAATCATATTGAAACAGATGACTCCGGTTTCACTGCTATCTGGAAAGGTGAGCGCTTGAAAGCAGGAGCAGAGTTGTCATTAGTAATGCAGGTGCAGTGCATATGGGCCCAGAGGCCACTGCACCTTAATTATATATGTCTTCAACCACTTCAATCAATCACTCAATATTTTTTTTTATTGCTTTAGTCAGTTGAAAACATAACAATCATTATTACAAATTCAATCTATAAATTAGAATACATTGTAAACATAAGGACCATATAGAGTGGCAATAGTTAAAAACAGACAATGCTAGGAACCAATAACAGTTAAAAGGGCACATATCCCAGTCGTTCATCTGGAATGCTGATCTCCATCCCTTTATCCACCAAGGGTGATTGTTTTATAAAGGTGTAATTTTTTAAGTACATGTGAGATGGGAGCCATTGTCACGAATTTCCTCATTTTACAGTTTAATTCCGGGTCGTCTGGGTTGAGGCATGCTATTATTGCTTCTCTACGTGTTCGAATGCCTAGGTCATAAAAAATCTTTTTAAATTGTATTGATCAAATGTTGTACAATTTAGGACAGATACAGGCTATATGGATAAAATCCTCCTTTTTTGCTTTAAAAGGTCTGCATTCTGTCGGTCCACTATAGTCCTAGGCTGGTCGATTAGCCAATGCTGGTAATTTGCCAAAATACAGGGCCATTAATCTGTGCTTTATATGTGCTAGAAAGGGGATGGCTAGATAAGGCGCACAGTACAAGGTGCCATAATACCCAATATTTTAGCACTATCCAGGAGTGGGATCGAGAACTGAATTTATTTTTGTCTTCCAGGCTCGATTGAAATTTTACTGCTTTGTTTATCACCCTTTAAAACACTTCAGAAGACGTGTTTGTACCTCACAATTCAGTTAAATCCAGCTGTTTGATAGAATTTTCTATGTATTTGTGGTAGGCTGACTGTCAGTCACTTTGTAGGGCCTGGTGTCTTATGAGTTAGCAATTATGGGACCCTTTTGGTTCCTGATGGACTCTGTAGAACTATGACATAGGCGTTCTGGTGTGGGGAATAGATTTCATATTTAGAACTTTGAGTTTGCAGTTATATGCTGAGGAATAAAGAGGTGTAATACTAAGCTCAGTGTGTGGTGTATGCATTTGCAAGAACTCAGGCTGGGGAGGATGCTAAAACTGGCGATGAGATAGGGGGATGCGTAACCTGAAGATGGACAGTGCTCTCCCAGAGAGCTTGCTGTGGTTCAGCAAACTGCTTGTGCGTGCCGCATGTGTCTCAGGTGAAGTGAAGATTGACATTTGGCATATGTGGAGTCAAAGCGCCACTCCAGCTACTGTGGAGCATTTGACGATAACAAAAGCCTCCCTGAGACGTTTACTCATCATTGGCCAGAAATGTACTACTAAGGCTGTGAAAGAGGTACTGCACCACTATGCAACACTGAGCTATAAATTGTATAGAATGATAACGCTAATGGTAGAAAAAACTGGTAGAGCAAAGCGCTGGAAGCAGTGACAGAAAAAGGCAAAAATGCACTAGCAGCTGAAATAGCCAAATACAGAAAAGCATCAAAGTCAGTGAAAGACAGGTTGAGAAATTATTGTAGTACTTAACCAGTAGCTGAGTAAAGAGAGACATCACACCACCGCTGTGAGCATCACGAGCCAAGTAGAATACCCAAGGTTGTGAATACAGAGTTGTTGATCCCTAAGGTGGACATCACCAAAACTACCAGTTGCATTCTGCACAACTCAAAAGTATTTCAAGAGTTAAAAAGCTCGGATGGCCATGTGAAAAGCTCTTCCCATTCAGATAATCAACCCTGAAGCAAGCATTTTGCTAGGACCTGCCGATGGTATGAATGGTGCAAGTCCGGGTGAGCAGCATAAATTCTTAATGTCAGTAAGTTCCACATCAGGTTACACAACCGCCACCTCTGTGAAATCACCACCTCTGTCCGACACTGCTAAAAAGCAGAATATTGGTGACGTACTGCTTGGATAGAAACGTTTGATGATTTTATCAATGCACTGGAAGAAACAGATAAAAAAAAGATTGTCAAATATCTCAAAAATCTTGCCAGTGAAGCAGTAAAAGAGGTAATCAAGAAATTACAGTGAACTGACGAAATCACCTACCGTCAAATCAAAGACGCATTAAAGCTCAAGTTCAATCCAATGAGGAATGTCCATTTCGAAGGTTATATTTTCAGTCCGGAATGACTGAAAGCTGGTGAAACATTTGACTCATTTGTTGAGAGATTTGATACGCTCATTAAACACTGTAATTTCAATGGATTCAATGATAAAGAAGCTATAAGTCTCTGAGTTATCAACAGATGTCTGTCAGATTAATTCAGATTACCAATGCTGAGAGAAACCCTTAGTCTAGTCTGAGTTTTCATGGCTGCCTTGTGGAAAATTAGTGCGTTTTGGTGAACATTATCTGCGCCATCTTGCCTCTTCCCTGATGCCACACTTTTGTCGTGCGCGCCCGCCATTTTAAGATGCCCCGATCAGAACAAACCCTTTTGCATGCCGCTGGCCCCTGACATAGCCCTTTGCCTTCGCTAAGCCCGCACGCTGACCACCCCCTGCTTGCACCTGCCTTGAGTCATAAACCCCTCTCCGGCGCTGCTCTGCCCCAGGCCCTCATCCTGTTCCCAGCGCGACGCCTCCCTGCTTTCCTTTCATGATCTCCGGCCCTTAGATGCAAACCCCTTTTTCCCCGTGTGCCCGTTTTGTCCTCCCCGTTCCCAAGTCGACACCCAGCTCTGCCGATACCATCCTTGCCCCTCCCCGTACAATAGAAAGCTTCCCCCATCAAAGAATCCCCGGGTTGATCAAAGCCCCCACCCCATGAGATCCGATCAAACTCCCCACATTCCGTGAATCGGCGGATTATCCAGCTGCGCGATGCTCATCACCTGTTGTGACTAGGGTGGGGACTTCAACTGTAAATGTGTGTGGGAACAGGCCCAAAGGGGAGTTCCGAGAATGTCTTTTCCATACATCAAAGCTTTAAACATGTATGTGTAATCTGCAATAAAGTCATAAATGTGGATATAAGAGGCCAGGCCTCAGGGATGCAGTTAGAGCACCTCAGAACGATACCTTCTGTCCGTTTCGTTGTGTTCTCCTCCGGAGAGAATAAAAAAACCTTGTTTCCTGCTTTCCAGTCTCCAGCGCCTGCCTCTTCATTGATTTAAATAACTAGAGGGTCACAGAGGCAATACCGCCGGGCAAATATCGATTGTCCCCGACCCGACTGAACTTTTTTTACAATTGGCGTCCCAAGCGTGGGGCCCATCAGCGACTCGTGGATCCAGTGGGAGAGGTCCCGACGACAGAGTGAACGACTGCAACGATCGGGAGAGCTCTTGCCCAATAGACCCTCGTCTGGCAGCCGATCATCCGAACTTCACTAGTTCCGAACAGACCTCTCTCGAGTGATCTACGGTCCTGACTGGGAACCATCAGGAGTGCCGTGAGAAATATGAGAAAAAGAGGACGATCGGGCGCTGGATTCGGAAGACAAGAAACTGTCCACATGGTCCGGGTAAGGTCGTGTTGCCACGACAAGTTGCGAAAAATTTGTTTGATTGCTTGATTGTTCAAAATACTAGTATTGCTTTTGTTTATTTTTATTTAGAGATTCACTGTCTGCAAACGGAGAAACAACAGGCTCCCTCTCCCTTTGCAAGCAGTGGAGGATAAGTAGGGTAGCAGCCGTGCTTGTTCTTTTTCTCCCCCACTCAATAATTGCTTGAAACTGAACTGTTGTTCACAAAACTATTGTTTCCTGGAGATTCCCTGTCTGCAAGCAGGGAAGAGACCACCCTTTTTGCAGATAGTGAAAAGGGTAGGTAACGCAGATCTTTGCGGACCTACTCATTCTCCCCATTGTTATTTATTGGTCGTTTGGTTTTATATATTTTTTTTGATCCATGAGGTATTCACTACCTGCAAACAACGTAGAATAGAAATATTCTGTCTAGTCTTTGCACCTAGTGATAAGATAGGCAGTGCTGACTTTTTAGTCCCTCGTTACGAGCCGTCATGTCTGTCTTCTCCCCACTGATAAATAGCCTGTTTAGCCCGGACCGGGTGTTAGAGGTGGACCATATAGCTCCACTAGAAGGCACCCCTAATAAGGACATGTTCATAAACTATGGGTTAGTCACCATAGCTTATAATAAATTATGGCACAGGTATACCGAAGATAGCCAAGACAAACAGTGGCCACTGGCAGGATCCTTTGACCTTGATAAAATAGAAACGTTAGAAATAGCCTTTCGAAATAATAAGACGACGCCAATTATGCTCGACAGTCTCGGTATGTGGCGCAGAGAGGCTACGAAACGACAGAGAAAAGACGAGGATAAACCAAGTAGGGAAATATACCGACAGGACAACCCCAGGACACCGCTACCCACAACTTATCCCCCGACACTATGCAAAGGACGACCAGACTTAGGGTCAGACCAATGCGCTTTTTGTAGGTATGTCGGACACTGGAAAGCCCAATGCCCGACTCTACTGAGCGTGAGTAAAGGCAAAGGGCCGACAAGAACGACAGACCGACAGTACGAGAAAAGGCGCGAGACAGAGAAGAACCCGACTTACATAGACAGACCAGACAGAACCACCGCGTTTGATTATGCCCGATGGCACAGATTTCGCCAGGAAAATCTCAGCGGCATGATCAAGTTCTCCTAGGTCGGGCAATGTCAAGACGGGAACCCAGCCTCGTTTAAAATTCACAGACGGAAAGAGATAATTATGACCAATAACTGTTTTTATATTTGTCTTGGGTCTTTGTATGTCGTACTTGTACTGTCCCCCGTCTGAGTTTGTGTGTATGTAATGTACAAATCTGCGTCACCCCTCTACACGTGTTTCCGTGTTACTCGACCTCTGTTAGCAGAAACCTAGCATCAAAGCAACCTGGAAAGAAAGAAATGGTAAAATAAAATCCGTAGACCATTAATAAACTTGAACTTTTAATTTAACACAACAAACAAGGAATAATAACGATAAACTGTAGAAAATGAAAGTCAAACAGAACATTCGCCCCCCCCCCCATTCTGGAACCTTCCAAAGTAGGGCAGGGTTACGGCTACGCCCAACCAACGGCAACCCATATAAGGCGAGCCCCGCCGCCAACTCTTGGTCAGGAAATCTTAACGTATGGGGGAGCCGGAGGAGAGGCAGGAGCCCGCAGCCTGGGCATTTGCAGGTAGTCCCGCCACATGTCTCCTTGGCCGGCCGCAACGGGCCTGGAAAGACTAAGGTAGTCCCGCCACATGTCCAAGAGGAGAGCGAGGCACCTCTTCCTTTTCTCTTCCGTCACAGCCGCAGCAGTCCTGGACGGCGGGATGTCCTGCACGTACCTCCACAACAATTTGTCCAAGTTGGGCTGGGAGGGAGAGGCGACGCGGACGAGCCTCTCCCACCTCCACCGGTAGGAGGTTTCCCAGCCCCCAGCCCGACGCCGAACACCCCCAGTCAGGCGATGGTGCCCATACTTCCACAGCACCGGACACACCATGGTGGCACCCCAGTACTTGCGCAGCACCGAACGTACAATGGTGGCACCCCAGTATTTGCGCAGCACCGAACGTACAATGGTGGCGCTTGGGGAACACCGGATGTGGAGAGGCCTTCATGCGGGGCGATGAAAAGGAGCGGCATGGAGTGCACCGGGAGAAGGAGACGATGTGAACGAGTCTCCCTCGCCCCCCAGGTGGGGGCATCACAGCTGCACCCCAGCTGAACGTCCCGCTCTCACAAAACAGGGACCTCTTCCTTTCACTCCGAAGGGTCTCTTCCATTCTTGCAAACTCGACGAGAGTGGCCCCTGTAGGGCCTCAAAATGGCGTCTGGATCCGCTGGAAGGCGGGCCCCGGCCACTAGAGTAACTTTGGCCAGCCATACAACTCGAACATTTGTCCCATGGAGCACGAGCCCCCATCTCCGACAGCATCTCCGCAGCCTTGAAGATCATACAAAGGTCCCCGGCGGAACCTTCGGCCTTTGCAGGTTTCCGGTAAGGGACGGCTGCCTTGATCGCCAACGAAACAAACATGACATTGCCACACCTTCTGTTAGCGTGAATTCTAGAACTGCCGAAAAGGACTCTGGTCCAAACTGCCAGTAATGGAAACATTTCCCCCTGATGCTGCTTCCGGACTGTGCCGGCCCCGCCCAAAATGGCGCTGGTATCGATCGGAACTTACGAACACCTCGTGGTGTTCCTTCGCACTAATATAAACTTGATGTTCTGAGATTTTATATGATCCTTTGTACACTTGGCTAGAAAAGACGAAGAGAACTCACTCGACGAATAGTGTGAAAAGATCCCCGTTACAAATGTTGATTACGAGTGTACAATGTATTATATTTTTATAACTGATGTAAACCTCATTTACGATGCACACGTACGGTATGCATATAGGAAATCTGATTACAACTGTTATGATTATGCTTCTAAATTATGAAAATATATGCCCCCGAACCCCCAGCCAATTAATAGACGTTTTAGTCTCTTACAAATGAATGAGTAAAACTTTCCGATGTTTTTATTGTTGCAAACGACACCCCCCACTGTACGCACTTTAGCCATTGCCACGACCGACCAAATACGACCACACCCTCCTAATCCATATGCTGAAATGAATTTGCAAAATAAAGTCTTTGAAACTATGGACGGGTATTGCATGCTTTATTTTAAAACAATATGGGATGGGTAGGAAAGTTCTTTTTCTGTGCACCCTACTCTGCTCTCTCTTTAAGGTTAAAGGAAGATGGTTGCCCAGCCCTGGAGGACGGATCGGATCGACAACACGACACTCCGTCTTAAAAGTACGCGACTGACTCATGAACTCTCGCGTAGAGGAAGACCGTGACTTCCAAGGATGGGTAAAACGAATGGTGTAAATGAGGGAATGTAAAAGGAGGGTGAAATGAAATAATGTAAATATTGTAAAGTACAACGTTCCAAAGTAGCAGGGACCCAAGAACCGAAGAACTTTAGAACGCCACGGCGTTGAAAGAGGTTTAAGGATCCCGATAGTGAGATATATCCTTTGACTAGATACCTCGCACTAGGCACCTCTGGTTTCCTTTTTATGTTTCCCCGCACACGCCCTACATGAACACACTACCCCCCCCCCCGACTCCGAAAACTATATCCCCGGGGACCCTGCCCCAAGGAGGAAAGACGAGTAAGAGGTAAGTAAAGGACTTATGAATCCATGTATTTGAATGCGCGCGAATGCTGTCTCCCCCACCCCCCCCCTTTTTTTTTTCCTCCCTCTGCAGGTTACATCAGAGATTACAGCCAAGGTGTGGCGAAGATCTGAGACCTTGCCATGTCTAAATACACGAAACGGACTAGCGCCGCAGGGTGGTGTCTAAGCACGCCTGCAAACTACTCACGTATCGAACAAACCCGAAAAATTAGCACAACCTGATAAAAAAGTGATCACCCTTAAACCAGACCGGACGAATGAACCCACGTCACGTATGATGCGAAACTGTGAGGGAATGTGTGTGTGTGTGACTGAGGCGTTGACCCAACTGGTCAAAGGACCGAGAATGCGAGAAAGTGCGACAAAATGGTACCTCCTTTTTCTTCTTTCCTTTTCTCAAAGCACGTCCCCTCTACCCTGTCTAATGCTCAAACTGCATGATTACAAGATTCTAACGCGGACTCGTGAATACCCTTTACTGTGTAATGCACTAAATAGCCTTCCTTGAATGCACTGCCGCCCTCTCTGTTGCACGTGTACTATTTAGCCTGCCGTTGCACTCTCTCTCTCTCTCTCTCTCTCTCTCTCTCTCTCTCTCTCTCTCTCTCTCTCTCTCTCTCCTCTCTCTCTCTCTCTCTCTCTCTCTCTCTCACTCTCTCTCTCACTCTCTCTCTCTCTATTTTTGCACTACCACTCTTCCGAGTGGTTAGCCCCGAAATTGGCAGATTGCCACCCCTAGCACACCACCTAATTGGCTTCAAATACCGTCAGTATTTGCACAAACGCTTGTCTTTAATACAATCACCCTGAGGCCGCGTCATTACCTCTCCTTTTCCGCTAGAAGTCAATGAACCCAGGTTGGGCCATAAGGGAAAAGACAGGTAAGACGACAGAGGTTCCCTAATCTGGCCCGAAATAAGGGAACTACATGTCAACGGCTCCTATAGTATAAAACAAGGACCTCAGAATACGCGACCCTCCCCTCCCCGAATCGTCGCAATACCCAAACCAGAAAAACGATCACCCCCGTTACCTCCCCTGTCTATGTCCCTGGTTGTTTCCCATAAAAACCCCTGTCCTTCCTAGTTAAGTAACCGGGCTGTAAAAGGTTACGTAGGACCCAGAATGATGTTTTACAAGGTTAACAGACTAGACCAAGGTAAAGAAATCATCAAAATGAACCCCGCAGTAGTTGAAAAACAGGATGCACCGATAGAAAGGAAATGTTTAGCCATGTTCGTCTCTCAGCAAAATACCTGTGTAGTACCATGTTGACGACTCACTGTACCCTTTTGTAAATGTGAAACTCTAGAGAACGGCATATCTTTGCCAGATTTGTCTCCCGAAGGTGGGTTACCATCAGATGAACTGTCATGCCTGTAATAAATGATTATGAAGGAAAGTCATAGTAAATCCAACAGGTCCGCCACCGGTCATTCATATGCCAGTTGTGAACGTTAAATATAACGGACATTTTCATTCTTTGCCTGGAGCTGGGAGAGAAATAGACTTTTTGATTATCTTCATCTGCAAATTTTCTAAAGACTGTCTTTTCAAACTTGTTTAAGGGTACTGCTGTTGGAGGAGAGAAGGACCGGATGTGGGAGCACGAGGCCCGACTGCAGACTAAGGGACACCTGCGACATTAGCCAAGGCGAGACCACGACTGAAAGGAGCTGCAGGACGAGGCACTGTTTTCGACAGCATGAAAAGAAAGGGTCGACCTGATGCCCCTGCTCGACGTCCAGTGCCTTTCGACAAGTCCCCGCTCTCTGAATTCCGTCGCACGCCCGCCCATTTGAAGTCTCTCGTTCCCCTAGTTTGTTCCCAATTTGGCCTTGCTCCATCCCCCTTTTTCCTCTGACCTACCCTATGGACTGTTTTGAACGCTCTTCTTCCATCGGAACTTTCTGACAATCACCTCAAAGGACACAGGGCGAAAAGGACCTTTCTGACCAGAAACGCGAGGAAAGGGTCGTGCCCTGCAACGCAGAACTTAGAACAGAGCTGGACTTGTAGCTCCACCGCCGGTGCTCAACAGCGCCAACGAAAGACCACAAAGAACAATGAGAACTCATAAAACTTCGAACATTCGACATCCTCAACCACCGTTTTGCTACGCCTCATTTCTCTCCCAGCCGCCATTGTATTGATCCTGCTCCAATCCGAATCTGAAACATGTATTAACCTGCCAGTTCACGTTATGATATGTACTTGCTGCTCGCCGTTTTTGTATTTCATTCCTATGACTTTCCTGCTTTATCAAATAGGTGCACCTCCTAAAAAAAAACCTAGAAACCTCAAAATGTATTGTTTACAACTCTTTTCCATCTAGGGTTCCTACCGTTTTCTTTCTCATGCCCACCACAGTAGAACCGAATAGAAAATGAACCGGCAAGATGTCTTGAATATGTTAAAGGGAGGACTGTGGAAAATTAGTGCGTTTTGGTGAACATTATCTGCGCCATCTTGCCTCTTCCCTGATGCCACACTTTTGTCGTGCGCGCCCGCCATTTTAAGATGCCCCGATCAGAACAAACCCTTTTGCATGCCGCTGGCCCCTGACATAGCCCTTTGCCTTCGCTAAGCCCGCACGCTGACCACCCCCTGCTTGCACCTGCCTTGAGTCATAAACCCCTCTCCGGCGCTGCTCTGCCCCAGGCCCTCATCCTGTTCCCAGCGCGACGCCTCCCTGCTTTCCTTTCATGATCTCCGGCCCTTAGATGCAAACCCCTTTTTCCCCGTGTGCCCGTTTTGTCCTCCCCGTTCCCAAGTCGACACCCAGCTCTGCCGATACCATCCTTGCCCCTCCCCGTACAATAGAAAGCTTCCCCCATCAAAGAATCCCCGGGTTGATCAAAGCCCCCACCCCATGAGATCCGATCAAACTCCCCACATTCCGTGAATCGGCGGATTATCCAGCTGCGCGATGCTCATCACCTGTTGTGACTAGGGTGGGGACTTCAACTGTAAATGTGTGTGGGAACAGGCCCAAAGGGGAGTTCCGAGAATGTCTTTTCCATACATCAAAGCTTTAAACATGTATGTGTAATCTGCAATAAAGTCATAAATGTGGATATAAGAGGCCAGGCCTCAGGGATGCAGTTAGAGCACCTCAGAACGATACCTTCTGTCCGTTTCGTTGTGTTCTCCTCCGGAGAGAATAAAAAAACCTTGTTTCCTGCTTTCCAGTCTCCAGCGCCTGCCTCTTCATTGATTTAAATAACTAGAGGGTCACAGAGGCAATACCGCCGGGCAAATATCGATTGTCCCCGACCCGACTGAACTTTTTTTACAGCCTGAGCTGAGGAACATGCTGATCAACAAGCTGCTGACATGGAGACCAAAGGTGTCCAGAATGAGTCTGTCATGGACATGACATGTAAGCAGAAACACAAAGCTGAAGGGCGCAAAATGATGTCCTCAAAGAAAAAGACACTGTGTTTTAGATGTGGATTTTAATTTCTACATGAAGGTAAATGTCCTACCATTGGACAGGTCTGCAAAGACTGTGGGAATAATAATAATAATATTAAGGGAAGCTTGTAAAGCGCTTGGTTACGTTGAAAGTGTGTCCCCGCGCTACAGCTGAAGAACTGAGAACCATTTTATAACGATTTGCAAGGCAATAGTAAAGCTAAGTGCATCACGATGCGGAAACAAAATGGGTGCCTGTATGTTTCAGAACCGACGTTCTATGCACACCAAAAAGGCCAAGTAGCATCTTCTGCTGAGGCAAATTGACACTAAACGAAGTTAATCATTGTCTAAATCTTTGTTCAAGATTTCTTTAGTTTCACTGTCAAGTGACAGTGAGGAAACGGATGTGCAATGTCAATGTTTAATTCAGATAAACGTGAGCATGTTGGACTAGCTGCATGCAGAGAAGAAAAGTTGACAAGGAAAATCAAAAAAGTCATTCAAACATTGTTCGAAAGTTATACTAATAATAAACGGTTGTTCCATACCTTTTATTAGTGGTGTGTCGATAAACATCAAGCCTGAGGAGAAATACAATGAACTGTATCCATTGTCCTGTCTCACACCATCAAATACTAAAGTGTATACATGAGCTGCATCTACGCCATTAAAAAGTCATGGTTCATTTGTAGCAACCATGAAACACAAAAGGACAAAAGTACAAGCATCCATTCCAGTACTTCAAAGTAATGTGCCAAGTGCCTGTTTACTCAGTTTCAATACTGCTGCTTGAACTGATATCTGTGAACTACAACATGAATGCTCATCACGAAATAGTAAGTCAGGTCCTGTTGTTGTTGCATTGATTGGGGAAACTTAAGACCATGGAAATACAACTGCATATCAATGAGAATGTTCATCCTCTTGCTCAAAGACATAGACAAATTGCATTTCATCTACAAGAAGCTGTTGAGAAAGAGCTTGAGAAATTATTAAAGCATGATTTCGTTGTGCAATCTATTGGGCCAACTCCGTGGATTTTGCCCATAGTGGTTAGTACCCAAAAAGGACAGCAAAAGACATGTATGCATTTGTGTTTATATGCATCAAGCCAATAAGGCAATTCCAAAAGTACAATATCCCTTTCCACATATTGCTGACATGATCAGTCAGCTAAATGGTGCCAAGGTCTTCTCTCGCCTTTATCTGAAAAAAAGGGTATCATCAATTCGAACTAGAAGAAAAATGCAGGTATAGTACCACCTTTTCCATCCTTATTGGTTTTTCAGATATAAATGCTTACGTTTCGGGGTGTTATCAGCTGCCGAACTTTTTCAAGATGTCATTCGAAGTAGCAGACAATCTGTCATCAATGCCTTCAATTACAGTGGTGACATATCAGTTTTTGGAGCTACACTAAAAGAGCATGATAAAGCTCTTACACAAATGTGTCATTTACTTGTAGGTGCAGGTTTACATTTAAATGCTGAGAAATGTGAGTTCCACAAAACAAACATCAAAATGTTTGCCCATATCTGTTCTGATGGTGCATGATGCCGAACACAGCTAAAGTACATGCTTTGGTACCCGCCAATCTCCCCACAAAATGTTACTGTTAGACGGGGACCTGGAGGGTCGGCCGAGCACAGTGATCGCACAGACAGGTAACTTCCCCCCCACAGATGGACACCACACAAAGCTTATGGTAACACCTTTTATAGGCACTTCGGGTAGTAGTGTGGTACGATACAGGGCGATCAGGACACGATGATCCTCTCAATTCTAGTCTCTAGTAAGGGAAGGGGGTAGCGGGACAGTCTTGGTACCCACGGGTACGGGTGTGTAACGGTGATAGCTCACAATCCTCGAGCTCGGTGTTCGGAGGGGTCAGACCGCGGCAGCGCCGGCAGGTCCCGAAGAGGTCGTAGGTGGCACGGGCCGCGGCAGCGCCAGCAGGTCCCAACGAGGATGAAGGTTACGACGGGCCGCGGCAGCGCCAGCAGGTCCCACGAGAATGCAGGTTGCAAAGGGCCGCGGCAGCGCCAGCAGGTCCCACGAGGATGAAGGTTACGACGGGCCGCGGCAGCGCCAGCAGGTCCCACGAGAATGAAGGTTACAACGGGCCGCGGCAGCGCCAGCAGGTCCCACGAGAATGTAGGTTGCAGAGGGCCGCGGCAGCGCCAGCAGGTCCCACGAGGATGAAGGTTGCAGAGGGCCGCGGCAGCGCCAGCAGGCAGGACAATAGTTCACAAGTCAGGGCTGTGGCAGCGCCAACAGTCCGTCAAGGATGAGTTCGTCGCGGTGTCTCTCGACTCCAGGATACAACTGCCTTCCTGTCCTGGGCTGCCTCAGTTATAGGTCTGGCGCCCTTTGATGTCCGGACCCTCGCTCTTGGAGGTCGGGAGGTCCGGGATGAGGGAGTCCAGACACCCAGCAGGGGGGTGGAGCCAGCGCCCGAGGAGGCTGGGGGTGCTCGGCACCTGGCGGGGGAGAGCCATCGACACTTCGTACTCCCATTGACCTGCCAAGTGGGCCGTTCACCTCCTGGGTGGAGGGTGGTGCCGGGATGTCGGGGCCTGGCCAGGCCCAGGGTTGGGGTCGGGCTGAGGCCGCACGGCCCCGTGGTGCCGTGTCCAAGATGGCGGCTGGGCCGGGCAATGGTGCTGACGGTGGCCCGGCCCCTGTCCTGCGGGGAGGGAGCGAGCCCTTCATGTGGCCTGTCCAACATGCGTCCCCCCCAGCTGAAGGCGGGGAGAGTCACCCATCTTCTTGGGGACTTTCCTCGTCGAGGCGGAAAAAGCGGGACAGGCCATCCGCGTTGGCGTGGTCTTGGCCGGGTCGATGTTCCACAGTGAAGTCCATCCCCTGCAGGGAGATGGACCAACGTAGTAGTTTCGGGTTTTCCCCCCGCATCTGCATGAGCCATTGCAGGGGTCGATGATCGGTCTGGACCCGGAAGTGGGTGCCGAAGAGATAAGGCCGGAGCTTTTTGAGGGCCCACACCACGGCGAAGGCCTCCCTCTCGATGGTGCTCCAGCGTCGTTCTCGGGCCAGGAGCCGTCTGCTGATGAAAGCCACTGGCTGGTCAAGTCCTTCGGGGTTCAGCTGGGAAAGGACTGCCCCAACGCCGTGGTCGGAGGCATCTGTTTGGACGATAAATTCCCGGCTGTAGTCGGGGGCCTGGAGCACCGGGGCGGAGCACATGGCGGCCTTTAGCTTCTCGAAGGCTGCTTGACAGTCTGGGGTCCAGTTGACCTCCTTGGGTTGGTTTTTAGAGGTGAGTTCCGTGAGGGGCCCTACGATGCTGCCATAGTCCCTCACGAACCGTCGGTAGTAGCCTGTGAGTCCCAGGAAGGCGCGGACCTCGGTCTGGGTGATGGGGGACTGCCACGACTGGATGGCAGCGATCTTGAGTTGCAGCGGGGCCACCAGACCGCTTCCCACCTGGTGCCCGAGATAGGTCACGGACCCCTGGCCAATTTGGCATTTGCTGGCCTTGATCGTGAGGCCAGCTCGTTGGAGGGCCTGTAGCACCTCTCGGAGGTGGTGGAGGTGGTCGAACCAGTGGTGGCTGTATACAGCGATATCGTCCAGGTAGGCGGCGCTGAATCCTTCGAGTCCTGCCAGGACCTGGTTTACTAGCCGCTGAAATGTTGCTGGCGCATTCTTCATGCCGAATGGCATGACCTTGAAGTTATAGTGGCCATCAGGGGTAGAGAATGCCGATCGTTCTTGGGCCCGGGGTGTGAGACCGATCTGCCAGTAGCCCGCTGTCAGGTCGAAGATGCTGAGGTAGCGGGCAGCTCCCATGCGGTCGATTAGTTCATCTGCTCGGGGGATGGGGTGTGCGTCCGTTCTGGTGACCGCATTCAAGCCCCGGTAGTCGACGCAGAACCGGAGCTCTGGCGTGGCGCCGGGGGCGGCCGCTTTGGGGACCAGTACCACTGGGCTGGCCCAGGGGCTGTCTGAGGGCTCGATGATCCCGAGTGTGAGCATCTTGGCCACCTCCTCTTGGATGCAGGCCCGTACCCGATCTGGTACGCGGTAGGCCCGATGGCGGATAGGAGGACTGTCTCCAGTGTCCACGTCGTGTAAGCACCAGGGGGAGACCCCTGGGGTGAGGGAGAACAGGGTGGAGAACTGGAGCAGGAGGACTCGGCAGTCTTGGCGCTGTTCCAGGGTGAGGGCCTCCGAGAGTCGGACCCCGTCCACGGAGCCGTCCTTCTCCCGTGACCGTAGGAGGTCAGGAAGGGGTTCGGAGTCCTCCTCGGTTCCATTGTCGGTTGCCATCAGGAGACTGAGTTCGGAGCGTACAAAGTGGGGTTTCAGTCTATTAGCGTGGAGGACCCGGAGAGGGTTTCGGGAAGATTCCATATCGATGAGATAGGTGACAGGGCTCTTGCGCTCGATTACTTTGAAGGGCCCCGTCCATTTGTCTTGCAGGGCGCATGGTTCGGTAGGAGACATTACCCACACTTGTTGGCCGGGTTCAAATTCGATGGAGGATGCATTTTGATCGTACCACCTTTTCATGTCCTCCTGACTGGCCTCCAGGTTTGCTTTTGCCATCTCTCTGAACCTTCTGGTCTGGTTGCGGAGGGTTAGGAGGTACTTGAAAACATCTGGAGTGTTCTTTAGAGGGGGCATTTCCCAGCCTTCTTTGACTAGGCTGAGCGGGCCTCGCACCGGGTGTCCATACAAGAGTTCGAAAGGGCTGAAGCCGAGGGACTTCTGGGGGACTTCTCGGTAGGCAAAGAGAAGGCACGGTAGTAGCACATCCCACTGGCGACGGGGGGGCTCTTCCAACCCCCCAATCATCCCTTTGAGCGTGCGGTTGAATCGCTCAACCAGTCCGTTCCCTTGAGGGTGATAGGGGGTCGTGAATCGGTAGGTGACCCCACACTGTTGCCAGAGGGACTTCATGTATTTTGAGATAAAGTTCGTACCCCTGTCGCTGACGACTTCCCGGGGGAAGCCCACTCGAGAGAAGATCCCCATCAAGGCTCGACCCACTACTGGGGCTGTTATCGTACGAAGGGGGACCGCTTCAGGATAGCGGGTAGCGTGATCCACCAGGACCAGGATGAAGCGATGTCCCTGTGCTGTTCGGGGGTCCAGGGGCCCCACAATGTCTATTCCCACCCTTTCGAACGGGGTGGTCACCATGGGGAATGGTTGTAGGGGTGCCTTGAGTTTGCGGCCGCTCTTCCCACTGGCCTGGCAGGTCGGGCAGGACCGGCAATGGTTGGATACGTCATTTCTCATTTTGGGCCAAAAAAAGTGAGTCACCAGGCGGTGGTAGGTCTTGTCTTGGCCCAGGTGCCCGGCCAGGGGGACATCATGGGCTAGGTTCAACAGGAAGTCTCTGAAGTGGAGGGGCACCACCAGCACTCGCCCGGCCCCCAGTTCTGCGATTTTCTGTTCGCTGTACAAGAGATCATTGTCCCAATAAACCCAGTGGGCCCCGGTGGTGTCTCCTTGGCTCTGGGCGAGCGCTTGCTGTCGCACTCCCTCGAGAGAGAGGGGCAGGTCTTTTGCTCCTGCCGGAATTGTTCCTGGGTGGGCCCCCCTTCTTGACGCCACTGAGCCAGGTCGGGAAGCTCGGGGGGCTGTGTGGACCCCTCTGGGGTGGGGTCCGGGTGGTCGGTCTGGAGGAAGTCTTCTTCTGGAATGATCGAGGGCGGAGGTGCTGCCCATTCTGGTTCTTCTGGTCTAGGGATGGTGCGGGTGGCCATGGACCGGGTGGTTACGCACGCCCAGTCCGGGAGACCCAACATCCCCAGATGCTCTCTTCTTTCCACAGCGGCCCACGGGGAGCTCTCGAGATCGTTCCCCAGGAGGCAGTCTACGGGGGCATCGTCACGGACAGTTACTTTCAGCATGCCGGACACTCCTCCCCATTCGAAGGGGACGCAGGCCATCCGACACAGGCTCTCCGAGTTATCCGCCGATCGGACGGGGCAAAGTACGTTTGGTAGGATTTGTTCTGGGGTCACCAGGTGACAGCGGACGGCCGTCACACTGGCCCCGGTGTCACGCAGGGCCTCGGCCTTGCGCCCATTGATGCTCACCCATTGGCTGTACTTCCGAGTGTTGGCGGGCAGGGGAGTCCGCGGGACCATGTCTCTTCCTCCTAGGCATGCCAGGGTCATGGCGGCGGGTTCCCACTCGAACTGCTCCGACTCATAGGTCTCCGTGTCTTCGGAGACTTGTTCTTCTCCCAGGGCGGCGGCCGCCATCTGGCGGGGCCCGGGGGCCTGGTTCTTCGGGCAGGTCGGGTCACTGGCATAGTGGCCGACTCGCTGGCATCGATGACACGTCACGTTAGCTCGGAACCCCGGGCGCATCGGGGGGTTTCCCCGGCCTGCTGGGGCCGGGGTGGCGTTAGTGGGTGCGGCCGGGGCGGCGTCTCTGCCCCGGCCCGGGCCTCCTCCTCCTCCTCGGGGACGATGGTGACCTTGGTTGGTTCTGTTCTGCTCATTCGGCCCACTCCGGGCCACTCGGGTGCTCTCCCACCGGTCAGCCTCGGTGACGAGCTGCCGGGGTTCAGTCAATTTACTGTCGAGGAGGTGCTGCCTGAGCTCGACAAAGCAGTTGTTGGAGAGGTGCTCCCACACAATGAGATTGAAGAGTTGTTCGTAAGTGGTTACGTTGTTACCCTTGATCCACCCCTCGAAGGCTCGGCTGAAATAGTTCACGTATTCCAACCACGTCGTACCTGGGATCCTGGTGCAGTTGCGGAACCTCTGGCGGTACATTTCGGGTGTAAGTCCATATCGATTGAGGAGGGCGGCCTTCATGTGGTCATAGGACGTCATTTGATGGTCCGGAAGCTGCAGCAGGGCATCACGACCCTCGTTGACGAATCTCCCCCATAGACCGGCTCCCCAGTCACTTCGAGCGACCCGGTGGGCGGTCATGGCAATCTCATAGGCCTTGAACCACTGCTGTATGTCGTCGTTCCGGTGATATTCTCGGACCACATCCTTGGGGATGTGGACCTTCTGCTCGGTAGGACCCGGGGAGTGCGGTTGCTCGGGCACCCCTAGGTTTTTGTTCAGTTTGCGCATTTCGATCTCCGCTAGTTTGCACTCGTGCTCGTATGCCAGTCTTTTTTCTTCGAGGTCTCTCTGTCTCTGTTTTTCCTCTCGCTCTTCTCTGAGCCGTAAGTGTTCTAAGTTTATTTTTTGTTCCGCCAGTTTCAATTCTCCGTCTAATCTGAGTCGTGCCAAGTCTAACTCGTGTAATCTATTTTTTTCCCGCTCTTGGATCTCTTCATGGGAGGGGCCTGTTCTCCGTTCTTCCGTCCGGGTGGTGTTGACTTCCGGGGCTGCGGGGTCCCGGGGGGTTGCGGTATTTGTCTCTGTCCAGGCCTCTAGGGCGTTTTTGAAGTCTTCTTTTGTGCTTAGCCCGGTGGTAGCAATGCCTAAGTCCATGCAAAATTGTTTGAGCTCTCGGTGGTTGTATTCTTCCAGCTTTTCCATCTGGAACTTCTCCGCCGATCCGCTCTCTTTGGTCGTCATTGTGGTTTTAGTTGTAGGGTGAGTTACTGTCTGTACGGTACGCGTTGGTTCGGATCGCGCCGCTAGCCACCAATGTTAGACGGGGACCTGGAGGGTCGGCCGAGCACAGTGATCGCACAGACAGGTAACTTCCCCCCCACAGATGGACACCACACAAAGCTTATGGTAACACCTTTTATAGGCACTTCGGGTAGTAGTGTGGTACGATACAGGGCGATCAGGACACGATGATCCTCTCAATTCTAGTCTCTAGTGAGGGAAGGGGGTAGCGGGACAGTCTTGGTACCCACGGGTACGGGTGTGTAACGGTGATAGCTCACAATCCTCGAGCTCGGTGTTCGGAGGGGTCAGACCGCGGCAGCGCCGGCAGGTCCCGAAGAGGTCGTAGGTGGCACGGGCCGCGGCAGCGCCAGCAGGTCCCAACGAGGATGAAGGTTACGACGGGCCGCGGCAGCGCCAGCAGGTCCCACGAGAATGCAGGTTGCAAAGGGCCGCGGCAGCGCCAGCAGGTCCCACGAGGATGAAGGTTACGACGGGCCGCGGCAGCGCCAGCAGGTCCCACGAGAATGAAGGTTACAACGGGCCGCGGCAGCGCCAGCAGGTCCCACGAGAATGTAGGTTGCAGAGGGCCGCGGCTGCGCCAGCAGGTCCCACGAGGATGAAGGTTGCAGAGGGCCGCGGCAGCGCCAGCAGGCAGGACAATAGTTCACAAGTCAGGGCTGTGGCAGCGCCAACAGTCCGTCAAGGATGAGTTCGTCGCGGTGTCTCTCGACTCCAGGATACAACTGCCTTCCTGTCCTGGGCTGCCTCAGTTATAGGTCTGGCGCCCTTTGATGTCCGGACCCTCGCTCTTGGAGGTCGGGAGGTCCGGGATGAGGGAGTCCAGACACCCAGCAGGGGGGTGGAGCCAGCGCCCGAGGAGGCTGGGGGTGCTCGGCACCTGGCGGGGGAGAGCCATCGACACTTCGTACTCCCATTGACCTGCCAAGTGGGCCGTTCACCTCCTGGGTGGAGGGTGGTGCCGGGATGTCGGGGCCTGGCCAGGCCCAGGGTTGGGGTCGGGCTGAGGCCGCACGGCCCCGTGGTGCCGTGTCCAAGATGGCGGCTGGGCCGGGCAATGGTGCTGACGGTGGCCCGGCCCCTGTCCTGCGGGGAGGGAGCGAGCCCTTCATGTGGCCTGTCCAACAGTTACCATGGTACGTTCGTCCTTAGCCATGGCCAGTTACTGTTCCAGATACATACGTGACTTTGCCACAGTAAGGGCTCTCTTAAGAGATTTAACAAAAAGAAATGCTTCATTTTACTGATCACATGAACATGAGCAAAGTTTTAAAGAAAATCAACCATGAACTTGAGAATGCCACTGAAATGGCCTATTTTAATCCAAAGCTCCATACTGATATTGTTGTTGAAGCAAGCTTGGTTGGGTTGGGTGCGATCATTGCCCAAAATGCTTGAAGGCATATTGTGGCATATGCAAGCAGAAGTTTGTCACAAACTGAACTGGCCTATTCGCAACCAAAGGAAGAAAGCTTAGCAGTGATATGGGCTTGTGAACATTTCCATGTATTCCTCTATGGAAAACCTTTCACTCATGTATACGGATCATCAAGCATTGATTACCATCATTGGCAAACCAAAAGTCAAGATGCCTCCCAGATTTGAATTTTGGGGTTTGCGATTACAGGAATATGACTACACTGTTGTACACTGACCTGGAAAAGATGATCAAAACCCTTCTGACTACTTTTCATGAGTGCCAGTACAGTGCCCTGGTACCCCTTCCAAAGCTGCCAAAGACTACATTAACGTCATTGTAAGGTCCAGTACGCCTGCTACTATTTCATTAGAACAATTCAGTGATGCAACGAGAAAAGATACGTGCTGATTCTAGGAGGCTAGTGTCCACCTTTGGTGAGGCATTGTGCACTGAGTTTGGGAAACCCTTAGTGATAGTGTTTAGGTCCCTGTAAACCATAGCTTTCAAGGGGTAGCTGTGGAGAGCAGCTAAGGCTTATTCAGGAGGATGTAAAGCAAGTGCATTTACTACTATAGTCAGTCAGTAAGCTTTTCACACAGGAAAGAACCACACCAGGTGAGTATAAACATACTTTGTATTTATTAGCACACCCTAGACACTAACTTGGCATATCTCTCACCCGGTAACATTAATTACACACAAAAAAATGCTTCAGAGATCGGTAAATAGCATAAGAAAACACATAGGGCCCAGCCTGGGTGCCACACCATATACTAAAATAGTGGAATGTGAGGTAAGTATCAAAACGGGACTAGTACCCAAGGATGGAGAACCCCAGGGGAAACATGGAACCACCAAAGGTGAGTAGCCAGGGAGCCCAAGGCGCCTGGGTGCAGAGTGGTTACACTGGGTCAGACATCCATAGGATAATATATGGTAAGTCATGGTTGGGTTTTTACAGTTCTAGGATCCTTTCCAAAGGACTCAGAAGGAACCACTTAGATCAAGGAAGGTTGGAGAGCCACCCCACCCATGGATACCCCAAAAACCAGGATACCTACACCAGGGAGCCCAGGTGTATAGGGATGAAGTGGTGTCGGAACCACCCATAGACTCCAATGGAGGTTCGTGGAAGATCAGCAGCTATAGCGCCTCGTGTATCAGGCCTGTGGAAGCAGGACACGAAATTCAGATGAGAAGAACCTGAAATCAGAAGGGACAGAGTCCAAACCACCCAGAGGTGATCAGGAGGCTCAGGAGCACAATACCAGCCTTTGTCTTTGGTTCTTGCTGTAGCACAGTGAGGATAACGCAGCAGCTGTGGAGCGTAGACAACAATGCAGGAGCACTGGAGCCTCCCACAAGCTGTCCCATGCTAGTCAACAAGGACAGGAAGGTCAGTGGCCGGCAGGACCACGAACAAGCCTTGACAAACACCAACAACGGAATGTGGGTGAAGATAATGTGTTGCAGACCAGCGAGGTCTGTAGGACTAACACAGCAAGGGTAAGTAAGGCAGGCCCTTAGCAAACAGGAGAGCAGAAGGAATCAGTGGAGCCCTCTCAAGGACCCTCTGGCAGCAGGCACAGGGAGTCGCAGAGAAGCCTCAGCAGCACACAGGAGATGAAGACACGCAATGCAAAGGATGCAGACAGGATGTTGTTCTTGGAGCTGTGCAATGCTGGAAGCAGGGACTTCTTGGAGCTTGAAGATCTTCTGTAAAGGAAGCTCAGAAGCCTTGGTAACGGCAAACAGATGCAGTACACAGGGAGATAGTTAATGTTGGCTGGAGAGGCATTACAGTCACTTCAGTTGCAAGGAAGTCTGGTCAGGCCTCTGGAGAGCCAACAAAATACCACCTGTGTTGTGGAGCCAGGCGATGTCCATGGGACAACAGGATCAGCAAACAGGTCATCGTCATAGAGATGCCTGCAGATGCAGGGAAGTGACTCCTTCACTTCAAGGGAGATTCCTTCTGGCTTGGATGCAGGATGAGTCCCTGGTGACTCGAAGGATGCATGACCACGGAGTTGCAGAACTTATTGAAGCACAGGGACAAAGATACAGCAGGAATCTTCCCAACGAAAACAGTCTTGCTTTGTTCAAGATGTCCTGAAAGGCGTATGTTATGTGCTAGGGTCAAGGCGAGCTCTCTAAACTTCTGTGGAGGTAGGGGCTTCTTGGAGCTTGATGAGCTTCAGTAAAGGGATCCCACAATACTTGGTAATGGCAATCAGATATAGAATGGACAAAATATCGAATGGACACAATATAGTGGTTAAAAATATCGAATTTAAGGTAAGTAATATTGATTTTCAAAATATAGAAGTCAAAGTATCGAAGTATACAATATAGGCATTAAATATATAGATTTTTTAATAATATCAATTTTTTTTAAGTGTTTTGTATGTTAGTATATGTGTGAAAAGTGTATATTAATTTTTGTAATGTATGTTTAATGTATTTTAAGTAATGAATTTTATGTTATTTAATTTTTGCGTAATGTAATTCTGTAGCGGGTTGTGGGTTTATGGGGGAATAGGGTGGGAAGTAATTTAATTATATTAAATTAAATATTAATTTTTAGCGATTATTATTAATTTTTAATTAAATTTTGCTTTCTAGTTCTGTAGCGGGTTGTGGGTTTATAGGGGAATAGGGTGGGAAGTAATTTAATTGTAATTAATTAAATATTTTTATTTATTTATTGGTATTCATTTTGAATTGATTGTTATTTTTTAATTGGTAATTAATTTTTATTAATTGCCAATTAATGTGTATTAATTGATTAATTGCTAATTAGGTTAATTTTCTAAATGTATTTTCTGTAGCGGGTTGTGGGTTTATAGGGGAATAGGGTGGGAAGTAATTTAATTGTAATTAAGTAAATAATTTTTTTCATTTATTGGTATTGATTTTAAATGTATTGCTAATTAATTTTTAATTGGTAATTATTTCTATTAATTGGCAATAAATTGTTATCAATTGGTAATTATTTTGTATTAATTAAATATTTGATAATTATGATAATTGTATTAATGTATTTTCTGTAGTGGGATGTGGGTTTATACGGGAATAGGGAGGGAAGTAATGTAATTGTAATTAATTACATATTGAAAATACTTTTTGTGTATTGATAATTAATTTACTGTTAATTTTTAATTGGTATTAATGTTTATTATTAATTAGTTTTTGTTATTGAAAATTAATTAGTTGTTAAATAATTATGAATAGGTTATTAATTTTTAATAACTAATATGTAGTTGTATTTCTAATTAATTATTACATAATATTAAATTGTTTATTAATTTCAATTAATGTTTTATTGGTATTGATATTTAATTTATTTTTAATAATATATTAAATCATTACTTTCCCTACTGTTAAACTCACTGGAGTGGGAATAGTAATTTTCACCCTCCCTCTATCCAACGCTTTCCCTACTGTTGCACTCTCTGGAGTGAGAATAGTATTTTTTACCCCTACGCTATCCAACGCTTTCCCTACTGTTGCACTCTCTGGAGTGGGAATAGTAATTTTTACCCCAATGCTATCCAAAGCTTTCCCTCTGTTGCACTATCTGGAGTGGGAATAGTAATTTTCACACTCCCGCTATCCAACGCTTTCCCTACTGTTGCACTCTCTGGAGTGGGAATAGTATTTTTTACCCCTACGGTATCCAACGCTTTCCCTACTGTTGCACTCTCTGGAGTGGGAATAGTAATTTTTACCCCTACGCTATCCAATGCTTTCCCTACTGTTGTACTCTCTGGAGTGGAAATAGTAATTTTTACCCTTCCAATATCCAACGCTTTCCCTGCTGTTGCACTCTCTGGAGTGTGAATAGTAATTTTACCCCTTCGCTATCCAACGCTTTCCCTACTGTTGCACGCTCTGGAGTTGGAATAGTAATTTTTACCCTCCCGCTATCCAACGCTTTCCCTACTGTTGCACTCTCTGGAGTGGGAATAGTATTTTTTTACCCCTACGCTATCCAACGCTTTCCCTACTGTTGCACTCACTGGAGTGGGAATAGTATTTTTTACCCTCCCGCTATCCAACGCTTTCCCTACTGTTGCACTCTCTGGAGTGGGAATAGTAATTTTTATCCTCACGCTATCCAACGCTTTCCCTACTGTTGCACTCACTGGAGTGGGAATAGTATTTTTTACCCCTACGCTATCCAACGCATTCCCTACTGTTGCACTCTCTGGAGTGGGAATAGTAATTTTTACCCCTACGCTATCCAAAGCTTTCCCTACTGTTGCACTCTCTGGAGTGGGAATAGTATTTTTTACCCCTACGCTATCCAACGCTTTCCCTACTGTTGCACTCACTGGAAAGGGAATAGTATTTTTTACCCCTACACTATCCAACGCTTTCCCTACTGTTGCACTCACTGGAGTGGTAATATTAAATGTTACCCTCCTGCTATCCTATGGTAAAATATTGTACATTTTTTATCAATAACTTAAATTAATTATATCTTAATTTTAAGGTTATTTGAGTATTTTTAAGTACGTTTTAGTTAATTATATTTATTATTTCATTAATTTTAAATTACTTTTAAGACATTAAAAAAATTGATATTTTGACTGACTATATTTTTTACAGATTATATTTTGGATTCGATATTTTTGTACTTACCTGTTTGTAGATAGGAATTCGATATTTTGGTATTCTATATGTTGGTGACTATATTTTGGTAAGTCTATATTTTGTCATTCTATATTATGTCAGTGATCCGGAGGCAGTACACATTGGCTGGAGAGGGATTACAGTCATGCCAGTCACACCTCTGGAGAGCCAACAAACAACCACCTTTGTTGCAGAGACAGGCGATGTCCGTAGGATAACAGGATTTGCAAACTGGTCGTCGTCCTAGAGATGCCTGTGTATACAGGGAAATGACTCATTCACTTTAAGGGAGATTCCTTCTGGCTTGAATGCAGGAAAAGTCCTTGGTGACTCAGAAGATGCCCGTCCACAGAGTTACAGAACTTGAAGAAGCGCAGGGACGAAGATGCAGCTGAAAGCAGTCTTGTCTTAGGGCCTGACTTGAAGAACAGCAATGTTCCAGTGTCCACCAGAAGAAGAGTCTTTGAACAGTCTTCAACAAACAAGCAGTCTAATCTTGAAATGGTTGTTAGGACGAATCTAAGGACCTACTGTGAGGGTAGCCCTTAAGTAACCATTGTGCTGGAGATGATGTTTGAGGCAAAGAAAATGCTTGCCTGTAGGCGTTGGTCTGTTGTTTTTCCAGTAAGACGGCATCTTGTCCTCTCATGGCTGCACTTGCATTTGTGATTTTTGGAAGTAGCATGGCAGAGATAACTGCTAATAGCGGCTGAAAAGCAGGGCTATCCACTTATTTTGCTAACATGCTGAAAGCATAGATTAGGGCTTTCCCTTTCTCCACCATATGTTGTTTCTGGTGGGAATATTTACCTTTTGAGTCCATATACAATCCCATGTATTTGTAGTAGCCTAACATTTCAACTTTTGATGGTCTATTAAGACTGCTTACTTTTTCCCAGAGTTTCCTGGAGTTTATCTGCCTTATGTCGAATATTAGACTTATCCAGAATGCCTTTTTGCAGGCTCTCCTGCCCTCCCAAAGTTGTTGTTTGTACTATTTCTTTAGCATTCTTACCCTTTCCCAGACTGCTGAGTTCCTATTCTCAGATGTCCGACTGCTTTCTTTAACTCTTTTCTTAGGGCAGAGCATTTGGCCGAGAGAGTTGTTGGCTGACATCGCAATGTAGGTGGTACTGGTTCCCAGTTGCAGCTTGTGTTAACAGGTCAACAGTAAACTTTGTCCATACATCTATTCGGCTGTTGCTGGTGTTAATGCTGTGGATCATAAGGATTCTGGCCAGGACATCAAGATCTTCTATTGATTTGAAGTTCCATCTCAGATGCTTCAGGTTGTTTGAGTACAGAGTGCCTGATTCCACCAGAACCTGTAGGTGGATATGGGGCATTAACCCTAGCGATAGCATCTGTTACGAATGATCTCTGTCCAGTGTACATTGGACTTTATTTTGTTGGAACAGTGAAATTTAGTGGCAATGAGGCAATAGTGTAGTCAGTAATAGATCTTCAGTTTGTAAGTGTCGTTCGGGGGTATCTTCTGGGAAGCTTCCATTCAGCACCCTCATTCCTTAGAATTCCTCTGTTGTCACAAACCTTTCCCCGATGGAGACTCACTGTTTGACTGCAAGCTTTGCCTGTGTTGGGACGTGCCAAAAAGAGTTCTCCACAGTCAACATGTCATCTTCATCCGCAGAATAGATTACATTTGTGTTAAAATCCCCAGTTAGGATTATGTCCCATGTTGGGTTTACTTGCTCATAGTCTATTATCCTTGATGTTATTATTTCCAAAAGCTCTTTCTTTTTGGTTTGCATTAGGGTGAACATAAACGTTGAATAAAATAATTGTAGTCTATTGTCTTTGACCCATTTACCGAACTTGATTATTTTGAGGCCAAGATTTGCAGAGGGTATTTCTTCAGCGGAGATATCTACACTAAGAAATATGTATACTGCAAGACCTCCTTTAGACCTTCCATAATGTTGTGATTTCATAGCCATAATTTCGTAGGGCTTGTAGCCCTTGATGTGGGCCTGAGCACTGATGTGTGGGTCTTCCCAGCAGTAAACACGAACTTCTGGATGGATTTGTGTCATAGACTTAGTTGCAGAGCAGCTGGTGGCCTTATTTCACTTGGTGAGCCAAGCAAACCCCTTTCAAACCCTTGATCCTCAAGTCCTTACCACTTAATAATGGCGAGTGGGGACCCAGGTTTCGTGCTTGCATTAGGGCCCACGGCACCTTTGCTACACCACTGCTAGTTATTTTGCTTATATTTATTTTGTTCCTATTGTTATTTGCTTAGCTCTGACGCATCCTGAATGTCACTTCAAAGAGCTTTTGAGGGGGGTCAAAAACACTAGTTAGGTAATATCATTTGGGATAATGTCAGATGCAAGAAGATTGTCTCCAAAGTTGGACTTTAAGTACTGGAGCTAACCAAAGACTAATTGGAACAGTTGAGTTTGCAGGGAGTTTCTGAACCTGTGGTGGTATCTTGCTCACTGGGGGATGGAGAAAGTTCCAGGGAGAGCAGCATGCATTTAGCACGAAAAGATCTGGCACTAGATTGTGTGTTTCTTGCTGATTGCATGACAAACTGCTTTTGTATGTCTACTCTTAGGCATCTGACCAGCCTGTAAGGCAGCAGCAATTTGAATGATGGAGCTTAGAAGTGATGAAAAGACATATACACAATGAACTCAAAACTTTGACCCTAATCCAACAAGAGATGCAGTGGTGTCATAGTGGTATTCCAACCCACCAAGTGACCAGTAGCCCGCCATTCAACCTAAAACTGTTAAGAGACTCTGTCTCTCTCTCTCATTCTTCTCCATCTCTCTCTCTCTTCCCCTCTCCCTCACTCATGGAATGGCATGTTTGGCATGGCATTTGCTCTTGCATTTCGATCACTTTGAGCCCGATTCACTAGTACGTGTTCCTAATCTGTGCTAACACATATTGTGGAAAAAGCATTTTGCATATGTGCTAATTCATCCCCAAATCTGTGAAGGTGTAAATTGCACTGTCCCAAAAAAGATATTTTTGTAGTGGCAAGCTCCAGTCTCTGTGCTTCCTCTCATTTACAATAATTAAGGCAATTCTACTTGGCTACCCCAGTCCCTTTTCTGAATTGGGAACCCCCTACTTTGCTGGCCATGTACCGCTTAAACAGTGAAGTATTTTGAGATACACTTCTTACCCTTAAAGGGTTTTTTGGGTCTCTCCATGTAAATATGTGGCCATGGGCCATGGAGATGAAGGGACAGGATCATGCTGACATCAGTAGGCCACGACCTTTCACCCATGTGAGGCGAGTCATCGTACAATTGCACGCATGTGTCTTGTGATCTAGTTTGCAAGGAGGACCTGGGCAGAAAAAGCAGGTGCAGGGTATTTGTGCAGGGTATTTTGCTGAAAGAATGCTCCGTCACCAGGCCTGAGGTACTGTTTCTGACTCAGGGCCTGTGGACTAAACAAATGCACACACTCGTATGGAAATGTCAGACACCCTTGCCACTTGAAAATATTTTTAAAAAATTCTATCTGAATCGGGCAATGTGCTTTCTTTCTCAGCTTCCCTCATCTAATAATATGCTGCCATTGCAAATTGTAATTGATACTTCCCCTCAGTTAGATACACTTAGCATTGTTCCCAGAAACTGAACACTTGCAGGAACCGAACACGTGTTAACAGTTGCAACAATAACTTAGACTTCTTCCCACACATAAACATTTAAGAGTGTTATGAGAAACTGCTATTTGATTTTCAATGAGCGATTAAACTCATATGTAAACGGTTTTTTCCTAAATGTGGACTTTTGGCAGCTGACAAATCGTCATAGCACAATTTAAATTGGTTCTCTGACAAACTCAACAAATCATAAAAATATACAAAAAAAACGAAATTCCGCCGGATCTTTTTTTAACTATTGATGGCTACGGACACACGTTTCATTAGTTGCCCACGCCTTTCAGATGCCATCTTCTCCGATCGCATCACCAAGCACAGGGGATTGCCAGACATCTGCCACTAAAGATTAGCCAGCAGTTAATGGCGTGCTCCTGATCTCAGAGGCTGCGGCGTTGCGTCACCCGCCCCCCACTGGGACGACACATCAAAATTCCACCTCCAAACCTGAATCACGAAATGTGATGATGGAAGCAAGGAGCCACCTAATACATTAGCCGAAGGAGCCAACTGTGTGACTTGGAAGCAATTGTTTTTCAGGGACATCACTTGCACAAAAATAAGTACACAGTAACTGAAGCCAAAAGACACATATTTCGTGCGTAGGATTCTACACTTTGGACATGATGTTCATGCTGCCAGGTTTGTTAACTAGGTTTCATCTGTTAGATAATCTGTGTCTATAACATTTTCGCTTTCCCAATCTGAAAATCGTTGACTTAGCACAGTGTTTACTCGTACGTTTAGCAAAGCTATCGCAAACGTTGCATTATTTGCTGTACTTATAACATGTTACCCATGCGTGTTTACCTGGTGGATAATTCGCCATTTCGTTGCATGTGTCATGAAAAAGCATGCATTTTTAAATAAGTGCAAGAAGCTGACTTTCGATTCACCCGCCGCTCCCTCCAGATTGTCTCATCAGGAGAGTAAGATAAGCAGCTAATACACTATTTCATGCGCCAGTGATTTCAAGCCTGGGCCCTGGCTTCATTTACTCTGGTCACTTAATACGCTTCATCTGTGGAGAGCTCAGATGCAAGCTGTGATTTCTGGTTGCCTACAACAGCGACAGGCCGCGGTGTTCCTGAGCAAATCGAAACACATTTCAAGGTCAAGGTGCCAGTGCACACCTCATCTTTTAAACACAAGGCACGACGTTAAACAAATCAGAAATTCTATCAGAGACGCATGTGCAATCCAGGACACCATTAGGAGTTAAGTGAAAAGCGTTTTATTGAAGAGTGAGCATATGGGGACTTATTAAAGTAAATAAATGCATATTTGAAAAATAGAAAAACATCTGCTCGAAGTCTAGGTATCTATTTAAAGCGATTGAAAAACTTAGAACTTGTAAGGACACTGTATTAAAAGCTCCAAATACAGTGCTATTTAATTTAAAAATCTATGCATTATTCAATGAAAAGTGAGTGTAATATACATATATATTACTTCGCTGCAGTTTGAAAAGCAGCATTGTTAAATATACATTTTGTATCTCATTAAGTACATATACGTATTTATGCTTTCAAAATTAAGTTTGTCAAACGTGTTTTGCAATTTTGGAATGTCTGCATGGAGTGGTCTGGTGGGGCAAATATTCCTATAGAGCTGTCGTCCATCCCTTTTGTTGTCGTGTTTTCTTCTTATCTAGACTAGGGTCTATGGAAACATAATGCGCTCGAATATAATTGTGTGACAATTAGAAACTTGTTGTAGCAGTTCAAAATAATATAATTAACTAACTTCAATGTACATAACATACATAACACATCAGAAATGTCTTGTTTGTTAATATAGTTACCTTCGGTTCCTTTATTATTTAAGTCCGTCGCCCAGTACCGCCTCTTGCTTTTACGTCGCCCAGTGTGCTACATACCCAGGGTGTCAAGGCGCTGGGGGTTGGGGGGTGAGGGGGGGTTTGCTGTTACTTATCGTAGAGCCAGGTCTTGAGGAGTCTTCTGAAGGCCAGTAGGTCTTGGGTCTGCTGTAAGTTGGTGGGGAGGGTGTTCCAGGTCTTGGCGGCGAGGTGGGAGAAGGATCTGCCGCCGGTGGGTGTTCTTTGGATGCGGGGGACTGTGGCGAGTGCGAGATCCAAGTGTACGCCTCAAGATTACCAACTGGTCTGACAGTTAAGTGGCAGTAACCCATGCCCTTCCTGCCGGCCATATAAGCGTGTAATGCACTATGGCAGTAGTTCCCAAACTGTGCGCCGCGGCGCACCAGTGCGCCATCAGAACTCACCAGGGGCGCCGCGCACTTCTTGGGAACATGGGAAATTCTGCTCTAGTACTGCAACTTTAACTTCTATTGTTGATGCAGACTGCCTTGCACATTTGTTTACCCTGCGAGTCTCTTTTCTTCACCTCCGTTATAAAGACATGCACTTGCATTTTTTGTAATGTGCATTTGGAAGCCCAGAGTATGGGAATGTTGTGTGGGGGAGTTACAGAAGTCGCACCGGTCAGCGCCTGGAATGGTTTGAACCAGCGCATGACGTAACAATCAGGACAGGGCTGCAGAGGAGTGTGATTGCTGCCGTCAGCCCCTCTTATAATCCGAAAAACGGGTAAACATGATCTTGTGAAGTGAAGGTCAAATTACGACCAGCTGAGTATGTTTCTGGAGTTTTTGGGGGGTGTTTAGGATTTCTGGCGAACTGTGCAATGTGCGTTATAACCTTTCCTTCCACTGAAAATGCCATGTTCTCATTTGACTTGCCTTATTTTCCAATGTTAAGAATCCAAACGGCTTGTGTTCCATTCTTTCAAAATGTGCACCACGCTATGCATATTGTAAGACAAAGCATTGAAATGCAGTGGCACACGCATGTTTGAAAACACTCACACATCTATTGCAATGGGCTTGTCTAAGCACATAGATTTTTCCAAGTAATTTCGGAGTTGCTGAAAACCTATTGAATGATGGATGGGTTGTCGCTAAATACTCAAATCTTGTTTATTACAGCCTGGTGCCACCGTTATACACATACAAGAAATGCCCGGCCAAAATTACTTCAATCATTAAACAGGACTGATTTATTACATTGCACAGGCACAGATTCACTGACATATCTAACTTCCAAGAATTAGCCTTTCCAGCACAACAAAGCGCAGACTTTGCACTCAGTAAAATAGGAAAGGTTGATTCTTGATCATGGGTTAGTGGTAGTAGTCACAGTGGGTTTACCATTTCAGTGCTTTCAGTGTTTAAACAAAATGTGAAAAATATGCAGGGTGAGAGGGAAAGGGGGTACTCCTTGGCATCGGGGGCACTACTATGCTTTTAAAAACCTGTATTGATGACATCCACAAATATTGTGTAATGCCCTAAAAAGAAATGTCAGGTTTTATTTACCCAGTAACATTTGTATAGATTCCCTGCTGCTGGTAATGAAACAGGAGCCAGGTTAAAATAAATAATTTTGCAAATCTGGACACCACATTCCCTTGGTTGGACAGAACAGTGCTGTCTAAACAAAAATAGATTGTCATCTTGCTATTAAAAAAACCCAAAGAGAACTAGTGGTGACAAAGCCTTGAGCTGCACAGAGACCTCAGCAGTAAAGGAAAGAGTGAGTAGGTCTCCTAATCTTAACTGGTGCACTGAAAGGTTTACTGTAGAAAGTCACTGTTAATGTCACACAATTATCTCAGACAACCTACCATGAGGTCGGCACTGCAGATGCCCCAGGGCAGATTTCCTTCATTTCACTTATCTCTTCTTCTCCTGATTACACATTTCTTTACCTTACAGTTCACGTCAACGGTATGTGTTTGACCACGACACCAGTAAGCCTCCATACCAAAAGCAGCATGTGACATAACATTTTCTCATTTATTACATCTCCTTAATCACTGTACATTCCAGCAACTGTTGTCAGGCTTACATCACCCGTCCCTGAAAAACATTGACATTATTGGGGAGCCGCGGCCAACCACCAATTATGTGAAGGGAGCCGCGGGTCGAAAAAGTTTGGGAACCACTGCACTATGGGGTAAACTCCGGGAAAAAGTATAGCGAGACCAACAAGGAAAACATAGTGTCTCATTGGTTTTCCCAAGAGCAGCTGAACAGCTGCGTTGGTGAAAGTCAGTATTCAGGGCTTTAAGTGGGCCGCAGCTTGCCAGGGCTCAGCACCGGCAGTTCTAAATAGCAGGTGCTGAGACTAGTGCCTAACGGGCTCTCCATTTTTGCCCTTACCCTAAGGGGAAAAAAATCTTAAGTCTGCAGCAGTGCCACCATTCACATATAGGTGAATGGGATAGGGAGTAATTTACATTTTTTTTAAGTTTGTTATTATTCAGAACCCCATTCAGAGGGTCAGGGGGCATGCAGGGGCTTCTGGACCCATCCGTGGGGGTTGAGGCCTTTTATCTCTGATACCCGGGGCCTGACCTACTATGTATCCTAAGCAACTGGGCCAAGTACCTCTTCTGCACTTGACTCTCAGTAGTAGACATGAACGAGTAGTCTACTGCTCCCTTGGAGAGGGGGCAGGTGTGGTTAGATCTGGGCCTACATCCATCATTTTAATGCTCACCATGCCATTCCAGTTTGGACTTAGCCATATGCAAATGAGTCTTGACCCTGAGCCCAATGGGAATAGTCCAGCCCGAACTGCCAGGCCAGGTCCTCAGATGGATTTAGACCAAGACCTCTGTACTGGGGTGAATGTATGACATTGTTCTGCATTCTGTCCATCAATTGTTATTTTTGCATTTGTCACCCCGAGTTGGACGGGTATGCCCAGATGTGGGTCCCATGCTCTCCATGCCACTGGAGTAAAGCTATCCTGGCTGAAGAGGGGTGAAACCTTGAATCCGGTCCTAGGATGCTTGTTTCCAGTCCAGGGAGGACCTGGCCTGGCAGTTTGGGCTGGACTGTTCCCATTCGGCACCGGGTCAAGACTGATTTGCATATGGCTGGGTTCAAACTGGAATGGTATGGTGAGCAAAAAAATGATGGATTTAGGCCCAGATCTCTGTACTGGGGTAAATGTATGACATTGTTCTGCATTCTGTCCATCAATTGTTATTTTTGGACCTGCTCTCAGAGCAAGACAGAGGTAGAGTGGTTTACCCACTCCAAGTGCGCATGAATGTTTGACCGGCCCTCTCGAGCCGCCTAAACAGTCATGTGCACTTTGCATGTTCTCTACGCCGGCTGTATTACAACCTGGGTGGAGGACGTGCCAATGCCCCCAGTTCCCATCTTCAATCACGGCGCTCAGACATTGCATTGCAGCGTTGTGATTGGTCTTGGGGGAGACACGGCGATAAGGCATGTTTTTATTTTTTAAGTTTTTTTACATTCTCCCTTCCCCTGCGCCCCCTGCCCCGCACCCCTGATCTGTTCCGGCTGCCAATGAGTCTAACAGAGATTCCTCTCCTCACACAGTCTGTCTGGCTGCTTGGCAGATGACAATTTTTGGGGTCTCAACCTACCCTTCTCATAGTCCACTTTCAGACACCAAATGTGATTTAGGATCTGGGTCTATGAAGTTTTATGTTGGGGTTCTCTTTCTTTTGAAGTACACACTTCTCTTCCTCTTCCTCTTGAAAGACTGTCTGTCACAGCTGATCATCCCACAACACAGGCCATGAGAGTGATTAGAGTACACACTTGGATGTCAGCCACAATGATATGTGCATCAAAAGAATGTTAATATGGGGCTTCCAGTTTCACTCTTTATGATTCCCTTATCAGTCCATTCTCCTTCTTGAGATGTTTCCAGGCCTTTTTCTTGTGATCTATCACTGAATCAAAAAGCACCCTTTGAAGTGTGAAGGGAGAGTCTCACTCTACCTTGTCCAGAGTGTCCCACCCAGCTCACAGGAATGCATCAACACACAAAGCTGTCTGGGGGATTATTCTACCTCCTCATGTCTTCAGCAGGCAGGATGGGGCTTCCCACAATTAAACCCAGGGTCCTCCATATAATGTACCCATTACAGGCCCCTTGCACTCAGTGTATGTACACTGCATACACACTGTTCAGCACTGTTACCTCCATGTATTGTGCCATCCACAAAAGGCACACATACATTTAGCACACACTTTCACTTTGCGCACCATTCAATATTGTACAGTTCTATTTTGTGCCACTTATAGGCACACATGCAGCCAGCCCCCACTTTCACCATGCACAAGTTGCACAACACTACACCCTTCATGTATTGTACTCTTTGCATGTACAGACACACCCAGTACATGCACTTCATCATGCACGCACTGCATAGCATTATATATCTCATGTACTGTACTCCTTACAGGTACACTTACACCTAGTACTTGTAATTATGAATGCATGCACTACAGCACTGTTATAAACTTGTACTAGAGCTTTCCCAGGCACACATACAAATAGTGCAGATTCACATCTCCTGCACTCCACAGCACTGCACATCTAAATGATGGAGGTCAATGGGCCAGTTAAGCACACAGTGGCATAACTTGTAAAAAGTAAGTGGACCTGTCGGCCTCACTCCAGTGACACAGGTTTAAAAGGACATGTTTACTCCTACTGATCACTACATAGTATGCTGCCACTATTGTGCTTGTGCTGCTTAACTTTGTGGAAGGCACATGGTATGCTGCCACCACTGTGCTCGTGTTGGTGAACTACTGTGGAAGGCAGTAACCTGGGGAGAGGATGGGGTCTCACGGCTAGACTGCCGACTTTTGAGCTGGAAAACCAAGGTTCGAGCCTTGGGTCGACTCCACATCCTGTGATTCTGGACAAATCACTTAATCTCCTCATGCCTACCAAAAACAAAAAAATGAATGGATCCTTGTGTAACGTAACTGGTGTTCATGTAAAGTACTACAATACCTACGGGTCGAATTTGTGCTATATAACTCTGCACAAAAAAAACCTCCTACCACTAGGAGGATAGCGCTTTGCGAACCACTATCAGTCCAACAAAACTGCAATCCATGAGACAGGTCTATTTCATGGCGCGCACATATGATATATGACAAATAAATCAGTATTAGGGATCCAGACAACAGTATGGTTGTGCACCGATGGCAGGGGTACCCATTCATTTCCATGCAGAGGACATTTCTGTCCCAAAAGTTATTATTACATTTGTTGTTGGGTACCTTGTTTCTTTTTCATTTAAACATTTTTTAATTCTAAATGTTTTTAATAAATGTTTATATTTATGTTATGTTTTTCGTTAAGTAAAATTAAAAAGTTCATATGTAATATTTTTTTCCAAATAATTTTAACATTGTTATATGTTCGTAAAATTCTAATAAGTATATATTTTGTATATAACTTTATAAACTTCTTTCTTGATAACTAAATTTAATTGTTTCATTTTTAATTAAAATAATTGAATGTAGTTAATTGTAATATTTTCATTGGTTTTAAATAAAGGTGTTTTTTTAAATTTGTGAATTTTTTTACACTGAATGTTTTAAAGTTGTGTAATATAATTTTATAATTAAAAAAGTTAAGATTTTGAGTAATTTGGTAAAATGATTTATAGTAATTAATTTGAAAGTTATAGTAAACATTTGTTCTTTTTTCAAAAGGTTTGGCAGTACTCTCAAGTCTCATTTTTTTATGCAGTTGACCTTTTCTGAGATAATGTATTCATTTAAGTGTAACGCCGATTATCATTTTGCTGCAGTATCTAATTTAGAAAACTATAGCACTTTCCCTACTGTTGCTGTGTTTAGACTGGGAATAGTATATATGACCCCTCAACCTCCAAAGTACAACACTTTTCTAAATGTGGTTAAGATTGGTGTTGGGATAGTGAATCTGAACCCCTCAAAGTCCCACACTTTCCACAATGTGGTTAAGTTTGGAGTTAGAATAGTTAATCTTAAGTCCCTAAATTCCAATACTCTCCATAAAGTGGTTAGGTTTGGAGTATAATAAAGGTAAACCGTCCCTCTCCCCCACCTAGGTGCAACACTTTTCCCAGTGTTATAAGTTTGGAGTGGAATAGTATACCTTCTTCAATGTGGTGAAGCTTGGAGTTGGAATAGTCCAATGTTTTTCCCAATGTGTTTAAGTTTGGAGTTAGAATAGTAAATGTTCCCCCCCCCCCTCCAGTCCAACACTTTCCCCAATTTGTTCTAATATGAAGTGGGAATAGTAAATATGAACCTCCCAAATTCAACACTTTCTCCAATGTACTATATTTTGGAGTGAAAAGAGTAAATCTACCCTCCTCCAAAGTTAATTTTCCTCAGTGTGACAAAGATTCAAGTGGGAGTAGTAAATTAGACGTTCCCCAAATGAAAATAATTTCTCCATTGTGCCCCAGTTTTATTGAGAATGTCAAATGTGATAACTATAAACTGTAAGAATGTTGTTTGTATTTTTTATTTTGTACATTCGAAATTTATGTCATTTATAGTATAAATTAGTACAGTATAAATTGCTTGTTTGTTTATTAAGATAGTTTTTTTATAAAGTAGAATATTTTATATTCATAGTTACACATATTATCTAAAATATATTTTAATATATATAGTTCAGTTCAGTTAAAAAAACCTTTATTTCGGTCACTAGGAACTTAAAAGAATGCAAATATAAAAGAACTGACATTATAAATGTAAAACATGACAAACAATACAAGGACATCCATTCCAAAGGAGTTGAATTGCCAAAAAGGTAAATCATAGTACTTCCATCAAAACAGTACAACGGTGTTATAGCAAAAGGGAGGGACATATACACAGTTCATGAGCAGAGATGCCAGTTGACAAACCAATTACTTTACTTTGAATAAGCTCATGCACACGAGATAGCAGCAATGTTTCGATAAATAATTAAAACTACAGAACTCTATCTACATTCAATACAAAACATTAAAATAGCTGCGTCCCGTTAACACAAAATAAAATAAGCATATACTGGACATTTATATTAAGACTGCAAACTAAGTTTTGTTTGTTTTTCCTTTTTTAAGAAAGCCCACCTCCCCCGCCACATTGCATTTAAAAATCGAGAAACAGCACAAACATTGGGCTTGGAGGCGTCGTACTTTAAAACTCTAAAAGCCTCCCTGCATTGCACAAACCCCAAGTTTTTACAAAGTTGTATGGGCCAACACGGCCTCGCTACCTGATATCCAGGCAGAAAAATAAGACATGCAATTCGAATTCCTCCTGAGTGTTACACGCAGGGCACCCATGAACGGGGAGCCCATCCCATTTCGCAGTGAAGGCCCGGAGGGGTAAAGTGCTATATCTGAACTGCAGATATAACTTCCTAGCTACATAAGGCAAGATATCGTCCAAAAGGGGTTCTAGTTTATAGCCCTCCTTGACAGTAAGAAACTGCATCTTTAGGGCACCTAATTTCGAGTTTGTTTGTATTGCCTCAAATTTTAGGGTTTGATAAATTCTCGGAAGTGCAGCACGTGAAACCAGAGTACTGGTTTCGACTGGATTACTCCAGAGAGTTGGTTTGCCTATCCTTATACATTACTGCTTTACATGCGCAAACCAAGGAACTTTGTTCAGTACCCCTGGGTAAGATAATAACTCTTTGGTTTCTGCTTGGTAAATTGCCAATTCTGGGGTCACCCAGAGTCTACGCCAAAAGGTTGGAGGTCTTAAAGCAACCTCGTCTTCAAGTGGGGCTATATCTAGATCTAACCGCAAGAGGATTAGCGGGGTGCTAGATGGAAGGCCCAAAATTTGTCTAAGGAAGCTGTTCTCCATTATTATTAAAGAAGCAGAAGAACAGTGGCCCCAGAGTTCCGCCCCATATAGCGTGGCTCCCCTCGCTTGCACCCTATAGATCTCAATGGCTGGACCAATGGGTTTAATTGTTGATTCCCTTACCATTTTAGCTATACCCCCGGTGGTTTGGGCTAGCCTAAGCTTGGCTTTGGCTATTTGGGACTTCCACTCCATATCTTCTGTGAGGTTGACACCCAGATAATGGAACACAGAGACCCTTTCCAGTGTGGTTCCATTTAAAAGGGTATTGGGGCATGTTTTATTAGGCGGGTTGACTATCATAAACTTGGTTTTGTTGGTATTAATCACCAGGCCCCTGCTGGTACAGAATGATTCAAACCTATCCAGTATCCTTTGTACACCCATCGGCGATTTAGACAACAACAGGGTGTCGTCAGCAAACATCAAAGCTGGTACCTTTGAGTTCGCTAACTTAGGGGCATCATTGTCCTCAGCCTCCGTAAGTTGTGCAATAAGTGCATTGACAAAGAGGCAAAACAGGGTTGGTGCAAGCACACAACCCTGTCTCACTCCTCTGTCAACTGGTAGCCTGTTGGTTAGCCCCCCTGTCACATCTTACTTGGGCATAGGTGGCGTCATGCAGCTTTAAGCAGGTTGAGTAAGTATATAGAAATCCCCAGTTCCCTTAGGACCCCCCAAAGTTTAGTTCTGGGCACCAAATCAAAGGCCGTCTTCAGGTCCACGAAGATCAAATAGAGGCTGCCACCTTCTATTGATACCGTTTTCCAAATGATAAGTTGAAATCTATATATTTGGTTCACGGTGGAGATGTTTTTCCTGAAACCGGCTTGATATGGGCTTATGATGTCATTCTCTTCCAGCCAGCCCTGAATCTGATCTAATAATACCTGTGCAAACAGTTTTTGTGTGACATCGATCAAACTGATCTGTCTGTAGTTTGCAGGGAGAAGGGGAGAGCCCTTTTTGAAAACTGGGACAATTTCAGGCCCAGCCCAGGTATCAGGGATGGGCATGCCATTCCAAATGGCGTTAAATAACACCCACAAGTAGAGGCCCCAGACAGTTGATTCCTCCCGAAACAGATCCCCTGGCAGCTTATCTAAACCAGGTGCTTTTCCTGCTGGTAGCATTTTTATTGCCGAGGTAACCTCTTGTAATGTTATCCCCTCAGCCTCATCCACTGCCTGTCTGGGGACTCTAGGAAGTAAGTCCACAGCACAACTGCTGTCAGTCCGTAAGTTGCCCGGAGGATCTCTACTGTTAACAGGGTAGGGGTCCTGATCAAAATCTACTGCATATAGTGCCTGAAAGTGATCAGCCCACAGTTCTGCTGGTATATTTGGTTCACCTGCTGGAATGGCCTCACTGCTGCCAGTTCTGACAATAGTCCACAATTTTCTCATGTCCCGATTTGACAGGGCGGTTTTAATGTCCACCCATTTATTTTCTTCCCAGGACTGTTTAGCGCTAGAAACAGATTCTTTATATTGAGCCCTCCTAATTTTGATAAGAGGCTTGTTTTTCCCTTTAATGGCAGCAAGCAGCGCTCGTTTAGCCTTGCGACAGCTATCATTGAACCACGTGTGGGTTGCTTTCTTTGTTTTTTTGGAGCGTACTAGCGGGTGTAGGATGTCAGCTAGCATGGCTGTCAAATTCTTGTGGAGTGCTGCGACCAATTGAACATTGTCAGAGTTATCTCAATTAGCAGGGACACTGCCAAGTTCCTGCAGAGTATGTAACTATGTCATATATAATTCCCATCTATATGCCACTTTTTACTGGAGAAGTGTGGCTCACTGGTTAGAGGAGGCAGACCTGGAAGCAGAGGTCAGCCCGGGACCAGGGTTCAATTCCTGGCTCGGCGGGGTCTTGAGTCCTAAAAATGTCCGTTGACTCGACAATTCTCGCTCCGGTGCCTACTCGATTCACGGGTTCACACTCTGCGACTCTGTGCAAGAGCTTGCTTAATCTCCACAACGGCCCCTCGCGGCGGGATGCCTGGCTTTCACCTTGCGGATACCCTGCCGGGGTTATCTCACAGGGGAATACCAGGACGGGTTCCCTAAGCAAGCGCTTAGAAACCGCTTGGTGATTTGCGCTATATAAATTCCTGTACATTTACATTTACTGTGAATTATTTTTCAATAATTGCAACACATTTTGTGGAATACTTTCCTGTTTCCAAGAAAAATCAATTTTTTACCTCAGAATAATTACAATTGCATATGAAATAGTTGTAGTGCTCATATATTTTTATTAGTTGTTATACAATCTGTTTAAACATGGTATACAGTACTTTTTAATACATTTGGAATGTTTAACATGATTTACATTTTAAACAGAGAGCACAACACTTGAAAAACACTGAAAATAGTTGTATATTTTAATCACTATTCAGTGATATGTATTTATACATTAAGCATTTTTGTACGGTTTTTAAACAAAGTTTTTCAGCAGTTTTACAATGTTTATTCTTTTTTAGAAAGACATGAAATACATTTGATGAAGCAAAGCTTCGCATTTGCGACTTGCTTTTGTCATGAACCTCGTCCATGTATAACCAAGTAATAATTTGTACGTCTTACTAACGTTTATTTCATGTTTGAAACAAAATCAATGAAGCTTGCCTATGTGTATTCCTAATACGATTAATTTGAGTCCTAAAAATGGCCGCTGCTTTGAAATGGCTTCTGCGCATGCGTCAGTCACACTCACGTGTCCTGACGTGTTTGCAGGTCTGGAGGGAAATAGTTGCGCATGCGTAATACATAGCTTTGGCAATAACGTGGTACTGCTCGTGCCATTGCTCTTGTGCCCGTGTATATGTAGCTAACATTTAGACTGCATAAGTATATTTTATAGTGATAAGTTGAAAGTACAAACCCAATGATGTGTTTCCATATCGTTATTTCTATGTATTAATTTGTTTTCGCTTACTTTTCATGTATCCTCGACTCGGAGGGGTGCTGGGCTGGGGAGTCCATCTTGGAGGGTACTTGTGCGCAGACTCGCCAGGAGCCATCATGGCATTGAATTGCTGCCAAAGAAGGTTGATACCAGAAGCCACCCTGGGAAGCTGTACCTTCGCCCCGCAGCATCACAATATTGTTCCATTATGTTGCTAAAATGTATTCTTTCAATGTATTCTGCGCGATTTTCTCATGGGAACCCCAATCTTGCTAGGTGGTGCCCAGAGATGTAAATAAGGCCTCCAAATAGTCTGTTCTGATTGGTGTGTTACCCAAATCCTATCTTAGGACCAATCCAAATTGAGGGATTCTGACACTTTGCAACATTGGGGGGTGATACACCGTCCCCAAACTGTATATCTACCCTGGGTTCACCTAGGGAAATTGTCCGACTTGTCTGGTTTAGCTGACCTGTCACTGACCCATCGCACTCAATAGGTGACTGAAGAAACAGAGCACTGCGGAGTACTCTGTCCGAAATTGACCATAGACTAAGGTTCTACTGAACCTTAAAGTGCTGGCGAAGCACTTTGCTGGGAGTTCGCTGACCCAATCGGGGTCTTGATCGATAGCCGCAGAGAGGGTGGAGCGCAGGCGTTGCTTCCAAACTGCGGGTGCGGTCCTGTCCTGAGGGTTTCCTGTCCTGTCCTGAGGGTTTCCTGTCCTTTCCTGGGTGTCCATTCTGCACCTGCTGTCCATTGAGGGGTGTCCTTCCTTGAGGGTTTCCTGTCCTTAACTGACCCGTGGCCAGGGTTTGGTTTTCACACCAGTCTAGGTAAATATTGCTCTGAAATCTTTAAACTTGCACCTTTCTATTTTTCTGTCTTTGCTTTAATAAAGACACACCTTTGCATATGTTGACTTTTCCATGCTTTTGCCGCAACTATTGAATCATAAAGTCATTTGCATATTTTCATAACGTGTTCTCATGTTACCCTACCTGTTAGAAATTATATTTTGCATTGCAGTTTGTCATTTTCTGATATGGTCTAGAACGGCCTTTCTTAAACTGTCCAAAGAAATTTTGCCCTAGATGCATAGCATTTCCTGTTGCATCCCATATTTAGTATTCCCATGATTACCCTGACTTTATTTCTCTATAGTTATGTACTTTTCATTATCTTGATTATCGATTGCCTTATTCTTGTAAATCTCATGCTTTCAGAAAACGAACTTTAGATAAAGATTTTAAAACTTCCAGTTGTCCGTGATCATTTTACAAAGGTATTGAATGTCATTTTGAGTTGTATTTTGCTGCCTTTCCTTTTACAGCTAGCTCCCTGATCCATTGTGGTCATAGGTACCCGTGTCGGTGGATGGTAAGTCGGGTACGCTGAGTAATAACAATAGGGAATTCACACAAATTGGTAGCAGCCCGTGAAGTCACCCGGTCAATGTATATGGTGAATTGAAATATATGGGCCCGAAGCCGGAAGCGGCGAAATTATTGGTTGGGTGACCTCGCGCGCTCTATCAGTTTTTCTGGTAGCAGAGGTATGGTTAGGGACTAGTTAAAGGTTAGGTAGGACTAGTTAGTCTAGTCAAGTCGGTAGCTGCTAGTATATTGATGCTGCTACAAGAGCGGCCGTTCCGAGGGACCTGATCATTCTCTTGAGAATACGCTGCTTTGAAATTCATGAATTGTTTTATCATTGTTATTCTTGTTCTTATATTGTTATATGTATTAATCCATGCATTTGTAAACCGTCTCGTTCAGTGTTGTCCGAACTCCCCGGGGAATTGAATGGCAAAGTGGTGAATAGAATCCATTTGCCTTGAGGTCGCAGGCTCAATGAAAGTTAGGTGCAGGTTAGGTACAACCGGGAAGCACTAACTAGGGTTTTCCTGAATACGTGTATGAATAAATGTCAGTAACGAGGTTCATTGGCAAAATTCCCATAGTGGCGTAACCTAGTAAGGGTCACATCGGAAGAGTAGCAGGTTCATCGGAGCTTGGGTGAAAGCAGAGGGGTCCGCTGGGAAACCTTAGACTCAGATATATCCCGGAGAAGTGGATGAGTTTAGGGGAATAACAGGTTCACCGATGCTAGAGTGAAGGGTAGGCGGAAGAGATTTACCCACAGCGTGTGAAAAGTAAATGGAAGTAGTTTACTTGCAGTAAAATAACTTTTTCTCTGTCTAGACACTTGAGCACTGTGGCGAATGTGTATTCGTTGTAAAATAACCAAGCACTTTAGAAAGAAAGAAAGTTTCCGTTACCTTGTGAAGGGAGGGAGTCAGCCGCGAAGCGTCTCTGACGTCACTCCGTGCCGCGCTGGGATTGGTAGAAACAGCGGGCGGGTAGCGGGGCTGGAATTGTAAAGGAGGGGTGGAGCGCCGAAGAGTGAGAACTGTCTCACGAAGGGGCCGCGCACCCATTGGTCGAAACTATTCGGACGCGTGCACCCCATTGGTCGCACGGAATTGCAAGACGCGTTCTGATTGGAGGTAACTGTATAAACAAAGTTAAGCGTAAAAATCGTATGTGGCACTCGTATTGTCCAGAGACTAGACCCGATCCAAGAAGCCAAGGGTTTGAAAGGGATCAGTGGAAAGCCAACAGATACGATATTATGTACGGAACTAAGAGAAAAATGTCCCTTGTAAATAGGGTAAAGAATTACTTCAAAACGGACAAACCGATTAAGTCCAGAGAGGGCGTTATTGTCCCACCTCCCAACACTCCCGCCTCTTTCATGATGTTTGATCGAGGGTACAATACCTGTGTGTGGTTGGAAAATTGGGTAAAGTACACAAAAGATGACGGAATATTGGCTTTTCCGTTAGACGGTACTTTCAATGGTAGGATTTTATTTAATTTGAGAACCCGAATGAATGAATTGCATCCCAGACCGAGACTAACGCAGTATGAGGCATTAGAGGAATGGGAGATTGAGGCTTTCGAAAGAGAGAAACCCCGAATGGACAAAGGTCTGACCAAGTGGTACCCAAGGCTGAAACAAGAGACCAGGGATAAAAAGATGAAACAGTGGAGACAGAGCATGATTGTTGAGGGTCTGTTTCCCATGATGCCAGCATGTACCCCTTCTGCGGGAGAGAAAAGGACAGAAAAGAGTAAACATTGGGGGGCCCTGGGGGAGTCTGACGATGAATTATTAGATGACATCTTTACGAAAAGTCCGCCCCCTTATAATGAGGGAGCCCGACCTTCCAGTGCAGGAGAAAATCCCCAGCGTCCATCTATTAAGGAGGAGGACAGATCCCTAAGTAGGGGGGGAGGTGGTCAGGTACTGCCCTATTTTGAGAATCCCGGACCCGCGGAGGTACGAGATATATATCCTAGAGTGCCCGTGAGCCCGGAGGAAAAATATTCCCGTGAAAGAGCCTTTTTCCCCAGACCTCTTTATGAAAACGAAGAAAAACCATTAAGTTCAGGAATGCCCTTTTTACAGCCTCCATATGGGGAAGAGCGCAGGTCATTTGGCACAGGAACTTTGTTCCCAAAACCGAATTATGGTGGAGGACCGAGTGAAACGCAATTTACTGCCCCGAGTCTTACCCCTCACCTGACCCCACAGATGATACCTGACCGGACATTAGGAAGAGTACTAGATGAAAGGGAGCAAGAGGCCCTACCTAGACAGAGAACAGAAATAATTCAGAAAATCTCCCAGTTAAATACCAGTCCTGAGGCTTTGACTATTCCGGTAACAATCGGACCAGTGGTTCCGTTGTATGGGAATTATCAGGGAAGTCCAAACCCTCCAGTTATTAACCCAATCATGGCCCCACCAAGGCAGGAGCCCCTACTGATAGACGATCAGTCCAGTGAGTGCGAGTCCGAGGTTGTGTTCTTGGACCTGCCAAACAAACAGACCGGGAGGGGAGTGCAGAAGAGGCATAATCCTTTTAATGCGAAAGAAATTAAATTAGAATCAACGTCAGGTACTAGGAGTGTCTCTCTGGTAACTCCGGAAGAAATTGAAAATTGGAGTCGTGAATTAGAAAAACAGACTCCGCAAACGAAACCTTTAGACCTCTACAAACTGAGGGTAGAAATAGAGGAATTAATGGCAGGAAATGTGGGATTGGACAGATTAAATACCTACTCTGAAGAAGAGTTGCTGTTTATGTGTAGAAGCCTTACCAGAAGTACCAGAGTGCTCCACGAAAAGCTGACAGACACTGCAGCTAGTATGGGGGTAGATATTTCAAGATCCAAGCCCTTGCAAAAACCTTACAGAGCTGAATTCTCAGACAAAGATATAGAGAACTTGAATGTGTCAGGGAAAAAGTTGCAGATTAAAGAGTTGCTAGCAATTTTGCAAAAATGGGGAGACGTGGAAAAATGGAAAAGCAGGTGGGCACGAAAGAAAGATGAGGCTCGATCCAGACAAACGACCCCTGAGTTCGCTCTGAGAGAAGTAGACAAGCCCGAACAGTTATGCCCCATGCGCGAAGTACCAGGTGGGAGGTATGTGCACGTTCCATGGTCCAGACAGGATATTGTGTCCTTTACTAACGATTTCCCGAAATTGCGCGAAAAACCAGTTGACTGGTACCGGCAGGTGGAAAGGTTCGTAAAGGTGCAGAAATGCCTGTGGAAAGGCCTGGATGGATTTTTCGATATTGTGGTCCCGGTAGATCTATGGACCGAGTGTAAAATAGCCATGGCCTGGCCTAGTGAAGAGTACCCGAGGGACTCTAACACAGGGGAGCCGTCGATTGAAGTGATGAAAAAATACGAACAAGTAATTCAGCATTTGAAAAATAAAGTGCCCGCAAAGGAAACAGATTGGACCAGGATAGATAGAACGACGCAGGAAAGAGACGAGACAGTGCACTCCTATTATGAAAGGCTGTTGCAGGTGTTTAAAACATACAGTGTTATAGATAACATCGAGATGAAGGATATGACGCATTTCATTTACAGGTTTGTAAACGGTTTAAGACCCGAAATTTGTCAATGGATAAAGGATAATAAAATCTGTTGGCATACCAAAAAGGTAGACGAGGTCCTGCGGTACGCGAAGTACTGCGAGGACGAGATGGCAGAAAAGAAAAAGGCCCTCAAAGAGAAGGTTATGTGGGCTCAAGTGAAGCTCGCAGAACAGCAGGAAAAACAGTTGAGTAATATGGCCAAAAACACTCAGAACCAAGGTCCTGGGGGTGGGGGAGGAGGTAAGCCCCGGCCCAAAATGAGCAGAGAAGAGGCTATGAAGAAATTTCCCTGTCACCAGTGCGGAGAAATTGGACACTGGCGAAACGAGTGTCCTTATTTGCCTGACGATAACCCCAAAACACCTGATTTAACTCCACAGACGCAGAAAGAAAGACCAAGAAAGACTCAACCACAGGTAAAAACGATTCAGGTGCCCCGAGCTCCAAAGCAAGCACATAGGGGAAAAGTCACAGAGGGTGATGAGATAGAAGTCTGGGAAAGCAATGAGAACAAAAATACAGCAACTTCGCAGTATTTGTTAAACGATACCTTCCTTTGTGATGACCAGTACTGACGGGGCCTGAGAGGGGAGGACGAGGAGTGCGTACTTGGCGCCTCCTTGCCGGTAGACCAGTCCGGACCATACATTGAAGGAAAGGTTGACGGAAATGATGTCACTTTTCTGTTGGACACTGGTGCTACCCGTTCTACTGTGAGAACAGTGGACGTTCCAAACCTACCCCTCTCAGGAGAAGCCATCCAAGTAGTGGGTGTATCTAATCAATTGATTAGTACTCCTGTTACCAAGCCCATGGAGATCTCAATTGGAAACTTTAAGGAAATGCATAGATTTGTCGTTTGTGACACCAGTCCAGTGAACTTACTGGGACGTGATTTGCTGTGCAAAATGAACTGTACCATCTTTTGCACACCAAAGGGTGTTGAAATTCAGACCCCAGATGAAGATGGCATCTATAAATTAATGTTAATCAGACCTGACTCAGAAATTAAATGAATGACTATGCAGGATTTGCCCAAAGAACTCCAAGAAGCAGTGAAGCCAGAAGTATGGGACTTTACTGGGAAAGATGTAGGGTTAATGAAAAACGTGGACCCCATACAGATAGCAATCAAGGACAATGCAGTATACCCCAATACTAAACCCTACAGGATGAATGCAGAAGTGAGAGCAGGTGTTACCCTGGAAATACAGAAATTACTAGAAGGAAACATCATACAGGAAGTATTGAGTAGCCCATGTAACTCACCGATTATGGGCATCAAGAAGCCTAGTGGCAAGTACAGAGTAGTGCAGGACCTACGAAAGGTAAACAAGATAGTGGTCCCCTGCTGCCCTATTGTCCCGAACCCAGCAGTGATTCTGTATCAGATTCCCTGGGATGCTGAGTGGTTCACTGTGATAGACCTGTGTCATGCATTCTTTTCCATTCCCTTGCATCCAGATAGCAAATTTCTTTTCTCATTTGCCTTCAATGGTCACGTGTACGTCTGGAACAGGGTCCCTCCAGGGTACTCAGAGAGCCCCTCTATCTTTAATCAGATCTTGAAAAAATGTTTGGAAACTTTGGTCTTACCTGGGAACTCTGTCCTAGTGCAATACATAGACGACCTCTTGGTGGCGTCTAAAAGTCATAGGGATTGTGTGATTGACACCATTGCCCTACTGAATCACCTGAGCGAGAAGGGACATAAAGTGGCCCCTGACAAATTACAGTTCTGTGCAAAATCAGTGAAATATCTGGGGCACCAGATAGAGAAAGGTGTCAGGAAAGTAACATCAGAAAGGGTGAGAATAATTCAAAAGATGCAGTTACCCCGTACTCAGAAAGAGATCAGAATGTTCCTGGGAGTGAAAGGATACTGCAGGCAATGGATTCTGGGATTTGCAGTCCTAGCTAGGCCTTTGATAAAAATGACCAAGAGAGGAACACCAGATATTGTAGAATGGGATGATGAAGGCTTAACAGCCTTCACAAAATTCCGAGATTGTCTGTGTACAGCCCCTGCGTTGGGAATGCCAGACTATTCCAAGGAGTTTGCCCTATTCTGTGACACTCGCGATAATTGCGCGTTGTCGGTCCTGACACAAGAACATGGCACAACTAGAAGGCCTGTGGCATATTTCTCTGCCACCCTGGATCCAGTGGCTGCTGGATTACCAGGATGTCTGAAAGCAGTAGCAGCTACCTGCGCAAGTTTAGAACAGAGTGAGTCCATTGTCATGGGACATCCTGTAACTGTGTATGTTCCACATGGAGTGGTAATTTTACTGACCAGAACGAAAACTCAGTATCTCACCCCTAGTCGGCTGACTAAATACGAGAGGATCCTTGTGGGTGCTGCAAATGTAAACATTGTTAGGTGCAGTATTTTAAACCCCGCCACTTTGCTCCCCGACCCAATGGATATGGAAGGTGGGGTGGATGATGAGCATGATTGCATTGATTTAACGGAATTCAACACTAAGCCACGCCCAGACATTAAAGAAACACCATTGCCTGAGCATGACAAGGAATTATTTGTGGATGGTTCATGTCTAAGACATGAACAAGGAGGCCTGAGTGCTGCCTATGCGGTAGTCTCCTTAACAAAAATTGAAGAAGCAGGTTATCTATTTGACGTAAAGTCTGCACAAGTAGCCAAATTGATAGCTATGATAAAAGCTTGCAAAATTGGGAAAAACCTACGCATAACAGTGTATACTGACAGTCAGTACTGTTATGGGGTTGTGCATGACTTTGGCCAGTTGTGGCTGCAGAGGGAGTTCCTGACTTCATCAGGTACCCCTATTCGAAATGGGAAAGTGGTTCAAGACCTTTTAGAGGCAATCCAGTTACCAAAGGAACTGGCAGTGGTAAAGTGTGTCGCTCATAAGAAGGACATGGACACTGTATCACTGGGAAATGATTTTGCTGATCGAGTGGCCCAATGGTGTGCCAGAGATCGATATATCATAAACCCAAAACGAGGGGGGCCAGGAACCAGCTGCCAACTTCAAGTGTTTGAAGAAGTGCCTACATGGGATGAAGTGAAAGAGTGGCAGCAGGCGGCACCTTGGCAAGAGAAGTGGAAGGAAGACGGGTGTAGACCAAGACGTGTGGATGGTGTCATCTTGGGCCCAACTGGTATGCCTGTGTTACCTAGACACTTACTTAGCACAATGGCGAGATTGATACATGAAGGATCACACATTGGTAGGGACGCCATGATTCTAGTGTTCCAACAGACTTGGTACAGTAGAAAGTTCAGGAAAGTAGCAGAGTCCCTCTGCCAGAGGTGCCTGCCATGTCAAAGGATGAACGCTGGCAAAAGAACTTCGGTGGAACTGGGGAAAATTGGGAGGTCAGGGGGTCCCTTTGTGAGAATACAAGTTGATTTCATCACCATGCCACGTTGTGAAGGGAAGCGAAATGTCCTTGTCATGGTCTGTTTATTTTCGAAGTGGGTGGAAGCTTTCCCTACTCCCCAAAATGACGCAATGACAGTAGCTAAGTGTTTACTAAAAGAACTGATACCTAGGTTCGGGGTTCCAGTCACTATTGAATCAGATAGAGGCCGACATTTTCAGAATGAGGTGATCGACGAACTCTGTAAGGCCTTTGGAATCACACAAAAGCTTCACTGTGCGTACAGTCCAGAGGCTTCTGGAATAGTGGAACAAGTAAACGGAACTATCAAAAACAGATTAGCAAAACTGTGTGATGCATCTGGCATGACCTGGGTGAAGGCCCTGCCCTTGGTCCTGATGGGACTCCGAAGTGTTCCTGACCGCAAGACAGGCCTAAGTCCCCATGAAATCTTGATAGGAAGAGAGATGAGACAAGCATGGGTACCAGGAAGCAAACTGTTGAGTATTACTGATGATTTGGTGCTTGAATACTGCAAGAGATTAGGTGACCAAGTGCGTTCTATCTCTCGCCAGATCGGAGAAGACGCCATCCTCAATCCAACGACCCCTCTCCACAAACTGGTCCCGGGAGACTGGGTCAAGATAAAGAAGCATACTCGGAAGAGCTGCCTGGAGCCAAGGTGGGGAGAGAAGCGTCAGGTGATCCTGGTAACAACCACAGCAGTAAAGTGTGCAGGGGTTCCACATTGGATACACGCCAGCCACACCCAGAAGGTATTACCAGACGGAGAGCCTGAAGAAGAAGGGCGTCCAGCAGAGGACTCTGCAGGAGCCAGACCAGAAGTAGCTGACAACGTACAGCCCAGTACCAGTCGAGCTGCAGAATCAGCAGACGTTGGCCCAGGAGTAGTTGATGACAAACTGCCAAGAGTCCAGCCTGCTGAAGGGGTCCAAGAAGCTGAGCCAGAAGTAGCTGAAGACGAGCTGCTGAGCATATGGCCAGAGGAGTGGATACCATTGATTGATCTCACCGAAGACCCCATCAGAACAAGTGAGCGACTTTGGGAAGGTAGAGAGTGGACTAGAGAGGAAAAGCAAGGCACAGGCGAAGAACCTCAGGATCTTGAGATTCACATCAAAACTGAGGAAGGAGAAGGTCAGACAGGGACAGAACAAGTGATTGATACTCCTCCACTGACTCCTGATGTCGAGAAGGGACAGACTAGACATAGCGTAATAGTTCGAGCAGAAGAAAATCAAGAGATCGAAGTGCTTGAACAGGATCAGATAGAATTAGAAGAACGTGTTCAGGAAACAGAAACAGAGACTTTTGAAAAACAAACGCAAAACTGTCCTGAACAAGGCCAGATTAGTAACCAGGCAGAAGAAATAGATGCTAGCCCTGGAAATAGTCAGATAGAAGAGGAAGAAACTGAAACAGAATTGCCACAAACTAATGAAAACAAGAGGGCGAGAGAAGAGAACGAGGTCTCAGTACCAACAAAAAGACTTAAGAAAAGAAAGCACATTGAGCCTGGATACATAAAGAAATTGAGACTGAGAATAAAAACAGTAGAAGAAAAACGTGCAGAAGAAAGAAGAAGTGCTCGCATAGCAGAACAACCAGAAGATACCTCCAAAAGAAGGAGTGATCGAATAAAAAGAAAAAACAAAAAGTACAAGTCTCCCGAATGGACGCTCGTTTTAGAAGAATTTGAAGATCTTGATATAACTGACGAAAGCGACGGAGAACCCGTCCCTGAGTACTCTGCCGAAGAAGAAGACGAGCCACCGTGAATTTGCACAAAGTAAGCTACTGGTGTAAAGACACAAAGAGGGGTCGAGAAAACTTCTTCTGAGCCAAAATGTCTGATTCAAACGTGAATGGTAGACCTAGTTGCAGTCGTTGCAAAACATGCTGCAAGGTATGTGTATGTAGTATAGTTATACTGATATTACTCTGGATAGGACTAACAGTTTTCATTCCTTTTGCGGTGAGCAAAAATACTAATATTGTCCCTACTGAAATTGTAAATACTGACAGTGAGGAGCGGACAACACAGAGTGTAGCAAGACATGAGAGAGCACTTAGACAAACAAATCGAGACTTAGAAGCATCAGATGAGGGAAGACTACATTATCATGGAGTAAAGAATAGGACGCATTTAAACGTTTTCGCAAACTTGTTAATACACTATGCAGAGACTATGGAAATTGAAGATTGCTATGTCTGCATGAAGCTACCTACCTCTGTGGCTGAAGGTGTGACATACCATCACCTGCCTCTGACATATGGAATTTCCTGTGGCATTTTAGCTAGTTTATTTTACAAAAGAGGACCGTTACAGTACTATTACTCAAACAGTGACGTGATCTTTTCTGAACTCCCTATACGTGGGAACTTGAATCCTGTACATACCAAAAGTGACGTTACTCGCTATATGGGCGAATACTTTTTGACTATAGGTAATATAGACATAGGTGACGCACACAGAGATAACTTGACCTGTTCTTTGCGTGAGCAGGAAAAGATGTTCCTGAACATGGCAGAGAAAAGGAGAATAAAAATAAAAAGAAAGGCAGATGACGAAACACAGAAAAGGCCAAAATGGGCTGAGAACATGGAGGGCACCTCAAATGGTGGAGCGGGTCCTGCTCTGTTGCTGGATTTTGAAAGGAAAGGCAAGCTATGTCTTCACCGCGAGAAGAATAGCTATTATAATAACATTTTCATTGGTTCCAGTGAATGCGAACATAATTACAAGGTAATTGGAGGTTGGGGTTTCAAAAATGGGTCAGAGCCTGTGTTTCCTGGAATTTATTATATTTGTGGGGACAAGGCTTATTTCAAATCGCCGGATCACTGGTATGGAAGCTGCTATTTTGGCATTGTCTTCCCGAAAATATACCATGTGAACAAAGTTACTGGAAGCAGTGAAAATACTAATGGCTTAGTGCGTAGTAAAAGAGAAAGCATAGGTGAAATAATGGGTAGTATTTTCAGTGCACTGATACCTGGAGTGGGAGTGGTTCTGAACACTCACAGAATTTGCAAATTGTCCACTACAGTGGATGTGTTGTCTACTGACACAGCTCATGGATTTCTGCTGGTCAATACCGAAATGGTTGCGATCAGATCAATGGTTTTGCAGAACAGACTTGCTCTTGATACCTTATTAGCAAAAGAGGGCGGAGTCTGCCGGATGTTGAAGGCGCAACATTGTTGCACTTATATTCCGGACAAAAGTGTGCAGCTCAAAAGATATGTGAAAAACATTACTAATTTGGAAAAGGAACTCAAACCACTCGAGGTTGACAGTGCCTGGAAGAGACTGGTAGATGGTCTCTCAAATGTAGGTCATTGGTTTGCTAGCTTAGGTAAAGGCTTATTGTTTAAGGTACTGATGCCAATTGGAATTATAGGTCTTATCCTATTCTTCATATTTGTCTGTTGCAAATGTCGCAAGCACACCGGAAAGCATCAAGTGAATGCGAGAGGAGTGAAACGAAGTGTGGATGAACTTGAATTAGAGGAAATGAATAATCAGATATACAAAAGGGTGAAGAATTCTCACCCTACTAAAAATGAGAGAGAAAAACTGAATAGCTTGCTGGAAGAGATAGAGCTGTATAAGGTGTGATAAGTTGGCATCTGGTTCCATTTATTTTGTGATGATAGTAAATATCATCAAAGAGGGGATTGATGAAGCAAAGCTTCGCATTTGCGACTTGCTTTTGTCATGAACCTCGTCCATGTATAACCAAGTAATAATTTGTACGTCTTACTAACGTTTATTTCATGTTTGAAACAAAATCAATGAAGCTTGCCTATGTGTATTCCTAATACGATTAATTTGAGTCCTAAAAATGGCCGCTGCTTTGAAATGGCTTCTGCGCATGCGTCAGTCACACTCACGTGTCCTGACGTGTTTGCAGGTCTGGAGGGAAATAGTTGCGCATGCGTAATACATAGCTTTGGCAATAACGTGGTACTGCTCGTGCCATTGCTCTTGTGCCCGTGTATATGTAGCTAACATTTAGACTGCATAAGTATATTTTATAGTGATAAGTTGACAGTACAAACCCAATGATGTGTTTCCATATCGTTATTTCTATGTATTAATTTGTTTTCGCTTACTTTTCATGTATCCTCGACTCGGAGGGGTGCTGGGCTGGGGAGTCCATCTTGGAGGGTACTTGTGCGCAGACTCGCCAGGAGCCATCATGGCATTGAATTGCTGCCAAAGAAGGTTGATACCAGAAGCCACCCTGGGAAGCTGTACCTTCGCCCCGCAGCATCACGATATTGTTCCATTATGTTGCTAAAATGTATTCTTTCAATGTATTCTGCGCGATTTTCTCATGGGAACCCCAATCTTGCTAGGCGGTGCCCAGAGATGTAAATAAGGCCTCCAAATAGTCTGTTCTGATTGGTGGGTTACCCAAATCCTATCTTAGGACCAATCCAAATTGAGGGATTCTGACACTTTGCAACATTGGGGGGTGGTACACCGTCCCCAAACTGTATATCTACCCTGGGTTCACCTAGGGAAATTGTCCGACTTGTCTGGTTTAGCTGACCTGTCACTGACCCATCGCACTCAATAGGTGACTGAAGAAACAGAGCACTGCGGAGTACTCTGTCCGAAATTGACCATAGACTAAGGTTCTACTGAACCTTAAAGTGCTGGCGAAGCACTTTGCTGGGAGTTCGCTGACCCAATCGGGGTCTTGATCGATAGCCGCAGAGAGGGTGGAGCTCAGGCGTTGCTTCCAAACTGCGGGTGTGGTCCTGTCCTGAGGGTTTCCTGTCCTGTCCTGAGGGTTTCCTGTCCTTTCCTGGGTGTCCATTCTGCACCTGCTGTCCATTGAGGGGTGTCCTTCCTTGAGGGTTTCCTGTCCTTAACTGACCCGTGGCCAGGGTTTGGTTTTCACACCAGTCTAGGTAAATATTGCTCTGAAATCTTTAAACTTGCACCTTTCTATTTTTCTGTCTTTGCTTCAATAAAGACACACCTTTGCATATGTTGACTTTTCCATGCTTTTGCCGCAACTATTGAATCATAAAGTCATTTGCATATTTTCATAACGTGTTCTCATGTTACCCTACCTGTTAGAAATTATATTTTGCATTGCAGTTTGTCATTTTCTGATATGGTCTAGAACGGCCTTTCTTAAACTGTCCAAAGAAATTTTGCCCTAGATGCATAGCATTTCCTGTTGCATCCGATATTTAGTATTCCCATGATTACCCTGACTTTATTTCTCTATAGTTATGTACTTTTCATTATCTTGATTATCGATTGCCTTATTCTTGTAAATCTCATGCTTTCAGAAAACGAACTTTAGATAAAGATTTTAAAACTTCCAGTTGTCCGTGGTCATTTTACAAAGGTATTGAATGTCATTTTGAGTTGTATTTTGCTGCCTTTCCTTTTACAGCTAGCTCCCTGATCCATTGTGGTCATAGGTACCCGTGTCGGTGGATGGTAAGTCGGGTACGCTGAGTAATAACAATAGGGAATTCACACAAATTGGTAGCAGCCCGTGAAGTCACCCGGTCAATGTATATGGTGAATTGAAATATATGGGCCCGAAGCCGGAAGCGGCGAAATTATTGGTTGGGTGACCTCGCGCGCTCTATCACATTGTTTTCACTTTAGCTTTGTGGGATGGAAGCCTTTAATAACTTTTATTTTTCTGCAATTCTTTTCAGTTTCTTTAATTCTGTAGTTTTTTATTCATCATTTTGGAATGTTTATGGAGTTTTCAGTTGTGTCTTCCCAGTGCTGTTGTCCAGTTCAGGTAATACTATTTTAAACTTGTTTTCCAAGAGTTTAGTGGAAGGCGCGAGGTGTTTAGACTTAGGCCAGCCTTTGTGATTGGATGTTAGTTAGTTTACAGTATTGTGCTAGGGCTTATTGTGAAATGTAATGTCTATTTGTGTTTTATATATTTATTCTATGTGTTTAACATTAATTGTAATGTTTTTTTTTACGGGACTTTGTTTTATTCTAGGGTTGTAAGTTATTGGTGAGTTCATATGTTTTTCTCCCTTGGACATCAAACTTTATTTTTAACCTGGATGTGTTTTTTTGTCTCAAGGGAAAAGAGTGGGTTGTTTTTTTATCCAAAATTACTTTTTAGGGTTTTCTTTATTTTTGGTTTTCCTGGAGCATTCATAATTTTAACATTTTTCAGGTTTTGGACTCAAAAGGGATATTCTGTTTTTCTCTCGTATATTTTTGCATTGTTTGGGCTCATTGTTATTGTTTTTGTAGTTTGTCATTTTACTTACTAGACCTTCAGCTATGAAATTGTAAGTGTTATTTAATGTATTTCTTTATGTTATTGGGTGAACAATGTTCCATGGAAGGAATTGTGCCACACTGTGATATTTGTCTTTGCTTCCTAGGATATGGTGCTGTCATTCCACCAATGAATGTTATACTTCAGTTGACATCTGTGGCCTGATTAGTGCAGGCGACCAACCCAAGAATAATACAATAGTGCACCTAGTTTTGTTTCATGTTGTTGGTAACAGGGCGATGCAGTTAGCATATCATAAGATTTAGTGACTTGTGTTTCAGAAATGTCTGCTAAGTCTATTAGCTATTCAATTTCATATGCAAATTCTAGGTTAGTCACATATTCTATGCTCATGGAGAATGTTTGTAGGTGCCTTTATGCACTCTGGTTAAAGTGATAGCAGCACCCTTAAATTGCAATGTGTGGGTAGATTTTAAGTATGGTCCAAATCATTGTCTATTCAAAATCTATGTTTTTATTGTGGCTTTCAGTTGTTAAATTGTTGTTTTATATGTATTAGCATTTCAGAGTCTGTTCAAAATCTATGTTTTTGTTGTGGCTTACAGTTGGTAAATTGTTGTTTTATATGTATTAGCATTTCATTGTAAGTGGCACCTTGTTAGGTAACAGTGCATACACTAATGGGATGTTTGTATTTTGAGTTTGATCATGTATTGCGCATATTTGACTAAAAGGTGGAGGACTTTGAGTTATATTGACATTAGATTAGTGCATTTTTATTGGTAGCATACATTATTATTCTTTTATTGTTACGGAGGATGCTATATAGTAAAACATTTTTTTATGTATGAATAGAAAATGTGGGGTATTTTTTTAATCTTCTTTTAGGTGCTACCGGTGTCTCTATGTGTTATAGCAATTCATATTTAAAGATTAGTATGCCAGGGATTCGACCTGTAGCTTTATCAGGACCGTTTAGTTAATATTTTTATGTATCGTTTCTGTTGGCTCTTGTGAGCTTATACTGGCCTCTTTAGGTCCTGTAAAATATTTCTGACTGTTTCATTAACATTAGGACAATGGTTATGTAACCTCATGCTTTCAACTATTTCACTTTTAGTGGTAGCTCTGCCACAGCATGAAGCTGAGTAATATTTGTTGCATTTCTAGTATGCTTTTTCATAGGTGGTGCTCTTCCTTCTATAAGTATATAATTCATAATTTATTAACTGCTTCTCTTTTTGGGATTTGATGTATTTTGCTGTTTCTGACATTTAATCTGTTGGTTTTAGTGTATTGAAATGTATATATTTGTGTTGAAACAATATATGTGATGTTATATTTATTTGACCAATTTTACTTTGCAGGTGCATACTTTAAATTACATTCTGAAATTTGTCTACTTCAATATAGTTGTAAATTTTGACTTTATAGGTCTGTTTGGTGTTGTTTGGGGCACAGTTTGATATTGTTGCAGTATGTTGAGAGGAAAAATGTGTTAGTTATGTTAGCTTATTTTTAATGCAAAGTTTAATTAGTAGTTTATTTTATTTTATTTGTTAAATATATTAAAACATTATTTTTGTTTTATTTTAGTTTTGTACTTTGCTTACAAACTTTTTTTGAGATAGTCTTTTTGTGCTTTGATTAATTTGATGTCCATATCTTTGTTTTCTTTTCCTTTTAGAGGTCTTCCTTCTTGTAGAGGGTGGCATAGTTTTAATTCATACTTTTATGTATTTAATCATTTTGTTAACTTTAATTTATTGTCAAACATACTTTTGTTTATAGTATTTAGTGTTTTGTTGATGTATTGCAGTATTCTTTCATAGGTGTCCTATGTGACAGAGTGACACTGTCATTCTTTAACTTTTTTAGTAACCATTTAGGTGTGCATTTCCGTGCCCTCTTCCACATTTGCTCATTGAAAATCTTTCTATTTGTTTACGGGTTTTAATACATTTAATTTGATAGGTTCGGGAGGTCAGGGGGTCTAGTGCCCACCCTACAGGAGACCAGAACACCACTCTTCAACCCTACTGCTTCTGTCCACCAGCATTGCTGACTGATACGGTCTGAGATGCTATGGGACACTAGCAGGATCCTGGCTGCGAGACGACCCCAGGAAAAACTTGATTCATCCCATTATACTAAACCAACACTCTCAGTGGGGTCTCCATTGCCTCTACTCCTATTCCACAGTTCCTATTGGCCACGTCGGATTGCAATGTGGGAAAGCCAGAGCTGGCACCAGAGGTCCCCTGGATTCCTGGATAGAGCCCTCATCAGAGACATAACCAGACAAACTTGACATGATCCAGGAGGCGTTAGGATTTATAAGAACGGCCCTATAAGCAAGGATCAAAACCACAGCGAGAGACATCCTCCTGCTGCAGGATGAGCACCAAGAATAGGTCACCCAGTCAGAGACAGGACCGTACAAAACTCAAAGCAACAGACCACAGACCTAAAGCAGCTAGTTAAAGACTTCACCTAGTGAGTATGATTCCTCAAGAGCAGGGCTGAGGACATTGAGAGTTGTTTACCGCGAAGCAACATTAGGGTGACCAGCATGCCTGAGAACTCCGAGGGGCAGAATGTTTTTGCCTTTCTTGAAACATGGATCAAAATGTTTGTGGCAGCCAATGGTCTCACTCCTTTTTCACTATTAAAAGGGCCCACAGGGTCCCAGCCCGCCATCTCAGGGCACCACATCAAGGCAAAAAAGCAGAAACATATAAAGGTTGCACCCACTATGACCCTCAAGAATGATCATGCGTACAATATTATGACCATAATTATGATTAAATAATAGATACCCACACCGTATATCAATAGCAATGATCACTATAGGCGTGTATATTCACACTGGGTTTAAAATAACAAGTACCAATGTAACAGAAATTAAACCATCTTACCGAACTTGTAAGAGGTAAACACCTCACCCCACCTGGCCACGGGTCAGGAGAAGGGGAGCACCGCTCTAAGAGTAGAGAGAGGAGAGTGCACAATCCCATTTTTAACTCTGTTCCAACTATCAAACACTTGTATATCTCGAAACAGCACATGTACAACCGTGGTGACACCCATTCATAACTTGTGTTGAAGTTTCTATCGTATTGGCTGGTCATTAACGATAAATGGCACATAAAGTTAGTGTCGTGTTGGCTGGCTGTTAACGATAACAGGCACATCTCGACTTCCTGAGTAAGAAGACGATCTTATTTAGAACTTAAAAAACATGCTCGCGGTAAAAGGACCTTCCGTTTAGCGTTCATTCACACAAACATACAAACGAACAAACAGAGCGGAAATACCCATCCCCTTACCTATCCGTCGATACTCCTGGATTCGGCATCCGAGCCGATCGGGGAGGTGGCGGATAGTGTTCCAGGACAGAATGATATCCCGGCACGTGATTGATCTAAACCTGGTCACGTGGTAACTGACCCGGTACCTGGAGGAACAAAGATTTGGATTGGCCCGAAGGAGTTTTGTCAATAGCCAATCACTCTAGCGTGTTGCTCTCGATGTTTACAGAGACTCGCCAGAAGTTTTTTTAGAATACAAACTTTATGTACGACAAAATGTGTACACGCTGGTCAGATAAGGAAAAAAATATATATATTCTTATTCCAAAGGACAACATGTATTATTAAGAAGCCTCGCTCGTTTGGTGAATGAAAACGTGAGGATCTAGATGTACTAATGTGTATATACATGTGATAAAAGGTGAGGGTAGAGGGTGCACAGCAGGCTTATTGGAATTTTCCAAGCAAAATTAAACGGTTGGGTGCACTCTTTGGAGGCGTTTCCGTCCAAACGCCTATAGAATAGTAGAAAGAGTCATGTGCGCAAACCATGCGGATACATCCCAAAGGGGCACACCGGGGAGGATCAAACAATTGATTCCATAGTCTTAAACATAGATGTTTATTTAGATTGTAGTGAAGAATAGTTTCGTGATATTGTCATCATATCAACAAAAATTATTTTTGGCAAAATCCACAAGTGGTCGTTACATGAAGACTCCGATGCATTTCGGGCGGACAGCCCTTTGTCAAGGAGCACTGAAATAAGAGGAAACGAGCCTCAGTAAAAGAAAGATACTAGAAAGAAAGTAGATAACACATGCAGAAAGTCAAGGGTGTGCGTGGATAATACTAGAGCAATGGTGAAGGGTTCAGTGGCGGGGATGACTAAAATAGTAGTGAGGGTGCTCATAACGGTAAAAAAGGCGTGATGGGTTTATGGGGGAATTGAAAAGCGGGCGAATTAAGAGGTGAGTGATGTGGTACGGTGGCTAAATTGCCGAAACTTAGCATGCTGGGGTCGTCCTGGTGAAGGAAAGCGTGTCAAGCTATACGAGCGAGTAAGTTGTAGATACACGCGTGGTGGAAGCTGAAAGGGAAACTTACTTCATGGTGAAAAACGCCAGGCAGGCGTAAGTCCAATCGATAGTCGGTCAGGTTTGTGAGTAAGAAAACCGGTGGCCTCCGTTGCGGTTAAAAGTGAAGGTGGGCCATAGAAATAAAGAAAGGACTGGCTTAGTGTGTAGGAGGAATGTGGCGGCCATCTTAGAGCGGTAACGAAAAGTGAAAAGATAACAAAAGTAAAGAGAATGATAACGTGAGAAAAAGTAGATACAGAGCAATGGGAGATATCCAACTGTACAGTTAATGATACAACATCAATATTTATAAATAGCAACTAAATTCAACGCGATCGTTGAGTCCATGCGGTTTAAGGGTTTGCAAGCGGTAAATCCATTCAAGTTCTCTTTGAAGGAGCCGTTTGCGATTGTCTGTTCCTTCATTTTTTGTAATCATTTCTAGAACAGTGAATTGCAATTGAGCGATGGTGTGGTGGGATGCATTAAAGTGAACGGCGACATTGGATTTCTGACTGTTGGTACGAATGTTGGACTTATGTTCATTAATGCGTACTTTGATTTTCCCTCGGTTTTACCTATATACATTTGGCCACAAGGGCATTTAATGGCATAGATCAGATTCGTAGAGTCACAGGTGGCGTTGACATGTAATTTGATGGGATAGCCTTTCATGGGGTGTCTTATGGTATTACCTTTGATTACACAGTTACAGTTATTGCAATTCATACAAGGCAAGGTTCCTTTATAGTCTTTATGTGTAAGGGGTTTTTTGGTGAGAATTTCTTTCATGTTATTGCTGCGTGTGTGGGCGAAAAGTGGATGAGTTACAAAACTGTCCCTAAAGTCGGGTTCCATCTGTAGAATGGGCCAGTGATTGAGGATGATTTTCTTAAAGGTGGCACTTGACGTGGAATATTTGGACACTAGTACCATATGTTGATCATTGGGTTTAATCTTTTTGGTGAGACTTTCTTTTCTGCTGATGACTGCGACTCTAGAGTGGGCTTCTTTGAGGATAGGTTCGGGGTAGCCTCTATTGGAGAATCGATCATGCATTTCTTGAATTCTGATGTTGAGAGTGTTTTCGTCGGAGACGATGCGTTTCACACGTAACATTTGTGAATATGGTAAATGCCTCTTGAGAGATCCTTGATGGAAACTCGTGTAATGTAACGTATTGTTACGATCTGTGGCTTTTCGGTGTAGATCGGTCATTATCCCTCTGTCAGTAATCTTGACGCTGACATCCAGAAAAGAGATCTCTGAGTCGCTCATTTGCCAGGTCAATTTGATGCGCTCATCTTTTGTAGTCAGTTCGCAGAGAGCTTTAGTGAGAGCATCTTTGGTGTCTGTCCACATGAAGAAGATGTCGTCGATGTACCTCACGTACATCTTGATCTTATCGTTGATGTTAGTGTTGCCATATATGTATAGATTTTCAAAATTTTGCATATAAATGTTGGCATACGTTGGAGCCGCGCAGTTTCCCATGGCCATCCTGGATAGCTGAAGGTACCACTGGTCATCTTGTTGAAAGTAACTATGGTATAGAGTGTATACCATGAGTTCCATTAGGAATGCTTGCATGGGCATGTCAATGTCGCTCTGTAGTAAAGCTTGTTCGATGGCTTCTGTGCCCCCTTGGTGGGGTATAGATGTGTACAAGGAACTGACGTCGGCTGTACATAGTAAAAGGGGTTCGTCCATGTTGATGTCAATTTGTGCCAGTTTGAGTAGGAATTCGGTGGTATCCTTGATGTGGCTGGTCATTTTAATAACTAAAGGTTGCAGGTATCGGTCAATAAATTTACCGACTGCATCTACTTTTTCTCACGTTATCATTCTCTTTACTTTTGTTATCTTTTCACTTTTCGTTACCGCTCTAAGATGGCCGCCACATTCCTCCTACACACTAAGCCAGTCCTTTCTTTATTTCTATGGCCCACCTTCACTTTTAACCGCAACGGAGGCCACCGGTTTTCTTACTCACAAACCTGACCGACTATCGATTGGACTTACGCCTGCCTGGCGTTTTTCACCACGAAGTAAGTTTCCCTTTCAGCTTCCACCACGCGTGTATCTACAACTTACTCGCTCGTATAGCTTGACACGCTTTCCTTCACCAGGACGACCCCAGCATGCTAAGTTTCGGCAATTTAGCCACCGTACCACATCACTCACCTCTTAATTCGCCCGCTTTTCAATTCCCCCATAAACCCATCACGCCTTTTTTACCGTTATGAGCACCCTCACTACTATTTTAGTCATCCCCGCCACTGAACCCTTCACCATTGCTCTAGTATTATCCACGCACACCCTTGACTTTCTGCATGTGTTATCTACTTTCTTTCTCGTATCTTTCTTTTACTGAGGCTCGTTTCCTCTTCTTTCAATGCTCCTTGACAAAGGGCTGTCCGCCCGAAATGCATCGGAGTCTTCATGTAACGACCACTTGTGGATTTTGCCAAAAATAATTTTTGTTGATATGATGACAATATCACGAAACTATTCTTCACTACAATCTAAATAAACATCTATGTTTAAGACTATGGAATCAATTGTTTGATCCTCCCCGGTGTGCCCCTTTGGGATGTATCCGCATGGTTTGCGCACATGACTCTTTCTACTATTCTATAGGCGTTTGGACGGAAACGCCTCCAAAGAGTGCACCCAACCGTTTAATTTTGCTTGGAAAATTCCAATAAGCCTGCTGTGCACCCTCTACCCTCACCTTTTGTCACTTCCTCGATCCGCTCAATTCGAGGGTAGCACGCCACAGTCATGCAATTCGACGAGATCAGTAAAACTACTGAAGCGAGAGCACACACTCTCGCCTACAACGAAGATGAATGCCAATGCATTTACTCCCTGATTGAAGAAGACATTAGCCCTATCACAACTTCCCGCACCAAAGAGCAATGTTTGAGACAACTATTATATCTCTCCAAACGACACATTAATCAAAAGCTCCATGCGAGCACATTACTTAAATACCATCAAGCCCTCAGAATTCCCCGTGGGCTCAGGATAGCTCTTAAGCCCTCACTTTGTAAAAACTCTAAAACATTCAGAGAAAAATGGGATGGAATCTTGAATAAATGTAGCATCGATTTGATTTTACTCATTGTGGAAGAACTTTCTGGTATTCTTAAAGATTTGGAGAAGGAAATTCTTGAAGTTGACCGTGAATTAAAAGATTTACTTACTCCTGAAGAACTGACCACCACTCTTGAAGACATCAAGCAAATACTTGAAAAGCACAGCAAAGACATTAATGATCGTAAAGTTAGAAAATTCAGGAGAGACACTCTCGACTACAAGTTAGATGAAGTGTACACCTGGGCTGACGTCTATGCCCAACGACGCCGCAACCGACCTCCGAACACCCAAACTGACACCTCATCCTCCGGGAGTGATTCCACCTACCGCCCTTTTAAAAAAACCCACACGGCCACACCTATGACTGACACTGCCACTAGTAACCAAGCGAGTACATCTTCCACTGAACCACAACAACCATCCCAGGTTCATTTTTTAGCATCAGGCCAAGAAATCATAGAAGACCCAGGAGGAGCCAAAAGGAAGGAAACAGAAAAAAGTCCTCCAATGACCAGAAGTACTGTAACCAAGAAGGATCCCAAACCCAAAAAAAACACTTAGTCATCAACATCTCTGACACACCTCTTACTAACTATCAAATGAATTTACTTGAAAAAGGTACGTCATTTATACCGGTGACCCACACCAACCTACTTGAACTTGAAGTATCTACTTTCAAACTGACTCGAAAATTGAGGCTGCGGCATTTCTTTGACAACATATTACCCGTAAACACGAATGAAAGATTTGACCAACTCAAGGGATTGCGACCACCTAGTACATACCAAGCTCCCAACAGTCATAAGTGCATTGACCTTTTTGAAAATCTGGTTCGTCAGGATCTGTCTAAAATCAACTTCAAAACTACCTCTAAACAAAAAACCATCACACAAAAGGATTTGGACACACTTAAAAATCTGGCAAACAACCCGCACATAAAATGCGTGAAAGCCGATAAGGGCGGCGCCCTCGTGATCCTGAACACTAGCATGTACATCCAGCGTCTACAAGAGCACATCCAAGATGTTGATACCTATATGCAATTGGACCACAACCCCACCAGGGAGTTTCAATCCATCCTACAAAAAATAGTACTCAAGGCGCACGAAGCTGGCACCATTGAAGATCGCACCAAAAACTATCTACTGCGAGATCACCCCAAAAGCCCTGTTATACACATGTCGCCCAAGATTCACAAGAACCTATATGATCCACCTTTTAGACCGATTGTTTCAACCAAAGGATCAATACATGAGCCAGTCGGTAAATTTATTGACCGATACCTGCAACCTTTAGTTATTAAAATGACCAGCCACATCAAGGATACCACCGAATTCCTACTCAAACCGGCACAAATTGACATCAACATGGACGAACCCCTTTTACTATGTACAGCCGACGTCAGTTCCTTGTACACTTCTATACCCCACCAAGGGGGCATAGAAGCCATCGAACAAGCTTTACTACAGAGCGACATTGACATGCCCATGCAAGCATTCCTAATGGAACTCATGGTATACACTCTATACCATAGTTACTTTCAACAAGATGACCAGTGGTACCTTCAGCTATCCGGGATGGCCATGAGAAACTGCGCGGCTCCATCGTATGCCAACATTTATATGCAAAATTTTGAAAATATATACATATATGGCAACACTAACATCAACGATAAGATCAAGATGTACGTGAGGTACATCGACGACCTCTTCTTCATGTGGACAGACACCAAAGATGCTCTCACTAAAGATCTCTGCGAACTGAATACAAAAGATGAGCGCATCAAATTGACCTGGCAAATGAGCGACTCAGAGATCTCTTTTCTGGATGTCAGCGTCAAGATTACTGACAGAGGGATAATGACCGATCTACACCGAAAAGCCACAGATCGTAACAATACGTTACATTACACGAGTTTCCATCAAGGATCTCTCAAGAGGCATTTACCATATTCACAAATGTTATGTGTGAAATGCATCGTCTCCGACGAAAACACTCTCAACATCAGAATTCAAGAAATGCATGATCGATTCTCCAATAGAGGTTACCCCGAACCTATCCTCAAAGAAGCCCACTCTAGAGTCGCAGTCATCAGCAGAAAAGAAAGTCTCACCAAAAAGATTAAACCCAATGATCAACGTATGGTACTAGTGTCCAAATATTCCACGTCAAGTGCCACCTTTAAGAAAATCATCCTCAATCACTGGCCCATTCTACAGATGGAACCCGACTTTAGGGACAGTTTTGTAACTCCTCCACTTTTCACCTACACACGCAGCAATAACATGAAGGAAATTCTCACCAAAAAACCCCTTACACATAAAGACTATAAAGGAACCTTGCCTTGTATGAATTGCAATAACTGTAACTGTGTAATCAAAGGTAATACCATAAGACACCCCATGAAAGGCTATCCCATCAAATTACATGTCAACGCCAATTGTGACTTTACGAATCTGATCTATGCCATTAAATGCCCTTGTGGCCAAATGTATATAGGTAAAACCGAGAGAAAAATCAAAGTACGCATTAATGAACATAAGTCCAACATTCGTACCAACAGTCAGAAATCCAATGTCGCCGTTCACTTTAATGCATCCCACCACACCATCGCTCAATTGCAATTCACTGTTCTAGAAATGATTACAAAAAATGAAGGAACAGACAATCGCAAACGGCTCCTTCAAAGAGAACTTGAATGGATTTACCGCTTGCAAACCCTTAAACCGCATGGACTCAACGATCGCGTTGAATTTAGTTGCTATTTATAAATATTGATGTTGTATGATTAACTGTACAGTTGGATATCTCCCATTGCTCTGTATCTACTTTTTCTCACGTTATCATTCTCTTTACTTTTGTTATCTTTTCACTTTTCGTTACCGCTCTAAGATGGCCACCACATTCCTCCTACATACTAAGCCAGTCCTTTCTTTATTTCTATGGCCCACCTTCACTTTTAACCGCAACGGAGGCCACCGGTTTTCTTACTCACAAACCTGACCGACTATCGATTGGACTTACGCCTGCCTGGCGTTTTTCACCATGAAGTAAGTTTCCCTTTCAGCTTCCACCACGCGTGTATCTACAACTTACTCGCTCGTATAGCTTGACACGCTTTCCTTCACCAGGACGACCCCAGCATGCTAAGTTTCGGCAATTTAGCCACCGTACCACATCACTCACCTCTTAATTCGCCCGCTTTTCAATTCCCCCATAAACCCATCACGCCTTTTTTACCGTTATGAGCACCCTCACTACTATTTTAGTCATCCCCGCCACTGAACCCTTCACCATTGCTCTAGTATTATCCACGCACACCCTTGACTTTCTGCATGTGTTATCTACTTTCTTTCTCGTATCTTTCTTTTACTGAGGCTCGTTTCCTCTTCTTTCAGTGCTCCTTGACAAAGGGCTGTCCGCCCGAAATGCATCGGAGTCTTCATGTAACGACCACTTGTGGATTTTGCCAAAAATAATTTTTGTTGATATGATGACAATGTCATGAAACTATTCTTCACTACAATCTAAATAAACATCTATGTTTAAGACTATGGAATCAATTGTTTGATCCTCCCCGGTGTGCCCCTTTGGGATGTATCCGCATGGTTTGCGCACATGACTCTTTCTATATACATGTGATGTCATTTATTGGGTATTAGTATTGTCCTCATTGAAGTCGTGTTAACTTGAAATGAAATAAATTGAAAACCATACATTTTGACAGGTACAATCATAGACTGGTGTGCACCAGGTCCGAGATTAAAACTGGATTTAAAACTCGATCTGGTCAGGTGAACGCACACTTCTACAAAACCCTATCATTCCAGGGGGTAGAATCTAACTGGAAAAATTCTCAATGATTATACAGAAACACCACACTATGAGTTAAAGAGTCGACCAGGGTATATCATCATTTAAACCCAAACGGTTGGTGCCCAATTTGAACACCCATTTCTGTTCCTTCACCAACAGAAACCTGGAAACATCAGTGACATGGGCGGGGATGTAAGGCTGTTCAATCACTGTCCATTGAAACGCAGTCGATGGATGGCGTGCTTCAAGGAAGTGGTTCGTCAGTTTGGTTGCCTGTCTCTTACACCTGATCGTGCTCTTGTGCTCAGAGATCCTAATCTTGATTCTTCGAGTTGTCATCCCTATGTATTTTAACCCACAGGGACAGGTAATGAGGTAAACAAGATTTGTACTGTTACAATTTGTAAATTTTGTCTGAATCCATGGTCTGGAGGTACCAACATCAATTTCAGTGGATTTCTTCGTCTGTGGACACGCCTGACAACCACCGCAGGGATGATGCCCGGTGACTGGGGGAAGGTCCCAAAGAGAACCTAGGGCTCTAGGTCTCTCTTCACGTGGTCGTGTATGAATTAAACGATCCCTGAGGTTTGGTCCTCTTTTATATGAGAACAAGGGTCTCTGAATTGAGAAGTCATCTGAGTTCAGGATGGACCAATGTCTGTTCACCACCTTTTGTATGGTGTTGGAATAAGTCCCATAGGTGGTAACAAAGGTGAGTCTCTCCAGTGGAGGTTTTTGTACAGCAGGTTCCAGAAGAGCCAAACGGTTATTGTTGTGTGCACGTTTAAGTGACCGTTGCACTAATCTGGGAGGATATTTTCTCAAGACCAGTTGTTTTTTCAGGGCCACAGAGTGTGCTTGGAAAGCCTCTGTAGTAGAACAGTGTCTTTGCACCCTTAAAAACTGCCCGTAGGGCAAGTTGTCCCGAAGGGATTTAGGGTGATGGCTGTCAAAACAAAGCAGGGAGTTCTTCGCCAGAGGTTTCCTATACAATTCCGATTGTAAGCCATCAGGAGTAGCTGTGATCAGCAAGTCTAGAAACGCTACTTTATCCCTTCCGATTTCAATGGTGAAAGGGAGAAAAATATTTCGATTGTTAAGCCACACAAGAAATTCTTTGCACCTCTCCTCAGTGCCTCGCCAAACCACTAGGACATCATCGATGTACCTTTTCCATATTCTGATACAGTCAATGAAAGGGTTCGTGGCTACCAGTACGTGTTCCTGTTCAAATGAATGAACATATAAATTCGCCAGACTGGGAGCGTAAACGCTCCCCATACTGGTGCCCGATACCTGAAGGTATATCGAGTCCTCAAATTGGAAAAAGTTATTTTTCATGGCCAGGGTGGCACAGGCCATGATGAAACTGGCTGGGGTAATGCTACCAAGATCTCTGGACTGTAATAAGAGCTGGATCACATCAAGGGTCTCGTCCTGGGGTATCGAGGTGTATAAAGCCTCTACATCAAAAGACACAAGAATATCAGTACCCATATCAAACTCCAAAGTGGGTAAAAGGCGTAACACGTCAGTAGTGTCCTTTAGGTAAGTTGGCATCTCTCGTACCATGGGACGCAGGAAATGGTCAACAAATGTTGACAACGGTTCGAGAAGTGACCCAATCCCCGAGATGATAGGGCGACCCGGAGGTGGTCTCTGCTTTTTATGCACCTTAGGGAGGGCATAAAAATAGGGGATGACTGGATGCGTCGTGCAGAGAAAGGTTGCTTCCTGTGATGTTATCCAACCTTCGGATAATGCTTTTTCAGCCATGGTCTGAATTGTGGCTTTCAATTCTTCTGTAGGGTCTGTCTCTAGAAGGCGGTAAGATTTAACATCGCCTAATTGGCGCAGGCATTTAGTGCGGTAGGTGCTAGTGTCCAAAAGGACAATAGCACCTCCTTTGTCTGCTGGCTTGATGGTCAACTGAGCATTCATAGACAAAGTCTTGAGTGCTAATTGTTCCTCTTTGGAGAAGTTGTTGTAACACTCTTTCTCCTGCTGTGTAAAAAGGTTCTTGATGCTCTTCTCAATAGCATGTTCAAAGGCCAGAACTTTAGGAGGCATCAGATGGGTAGGTGGATGAAAAGTAGATTTTTTCTTCAGTCCAGTATTGACATCCTGTATTTCATTTTCTTGTTTGTTAGCAAAAAAGAAATGTAGTCGAATCTTGCATAGGAATTTAGACACTTCGAGACGAGTCTCGAAATGTTCATTCCTAAACGTGGGGACGAATCCCAAACCCCTGTTAAGAGCCTTCTCTTCAATCTGGGTTAATAACTGTTGGCTCAAGTTGATGATGAGCCCGGTTCCAGACTGGTCGGAGCCTGTTCCTTGTTCTTGGCCGTTGTACTCCTCAGGTTCCTCCCTGATGTTGTCGGAGGGCTGTAGTGTACTTGGGGTTGTTGTTGACCTCTTCTCCTGCCTCGGGATCGTCCTCGGCCTCCCCCTAAAAAAGGTTGGCTTCCAAAATTAGTAGGATATTGTGGTGGGAAAGGACCCATATGCGGTTGAAAAGGGCCCATTTGTTGTTGTCCCAATTGGGGTGGGAAGGGCGGGAAAGGTGGACCCCCACATTGCCACGGATTAGGTGACCACCACATAGGTGTTTGGTTTTGTTGGTTGCCCCTCCAGTTATTCCGGGGATTCCTTTTTCCTTTGCCTCTGCCTCGAAAACCCTGGCCAGTGGATCCAGTGTCACTATTTGATGAATTGTCATCAGAGCTGGATGTCCCGTAACTAGAGCCTGTTTTGCGCCCCTTCCCTGAAAGATCTGGTGGAGTGTAGGTTTCACTTGTGTAGGGATATACCTTGTCGAATTTAAATTTGTCAAGATCTTTGCGTACTTCTCTCTCAGACCCTCCAGTATAATTTGTTGTTATTGACAATAATACCCTAACATGAGACTCAGGGCACCCTGTCCCCAGCAGTGGCCAGTCGTAGGTGAAGGTACAGTATAGAAGATGGTCCACTCTGGTGGTGGTGCACTCTTTCCGAAATCTAATTGAAGTGCTGACTGCTACCTCTTCTGAGACCTCTGAGGAAGATGACACTTCATGCCCCCAACTCGATTCCCTTCCTGGAACAGGAGCCCCCCAGTTGTGACCCAGTAAATGGGCATTGACATTATCTGGCATATGATTAACTATCCCCAACTGTAACACATCTGTGGTAATCCCTCTTCCTCCTCTATGATAGAATGCATGATCCTCCACCTCCCAACACTGCTCCATTCCCGGGACCCACACATCAAGCAGCCTGCTGTTTCTCCTCCAATATCGGGGCCTAATCTGCTGATCCTTTGCTCACTTCCTCTCTCTGAATGTAATGTTTTCTCCTGGCACCAGTGTTGATCCCAAATCACTCGAAATCTGTATTTACTCACGGTATGTAATTTGAGGTGGCTGCTTTATCCCTGGTAAGGGGTCTCGGGCAATACCTAATAGACCTCAGAGGAGTGCCAGGCTGGGCCCCCCAAGTTTTAGAATGGCCTCATAGCATGCTGCTTCAAAGAAGAGTTTTCCTTTTGATGTTTCTGGGCATTAAGCCATTTGCCTTCCATCCTTAAGGCTGTGGCTCAGTTTCTTGTTATTTAGTTGTTTTGGGCTGAGCACTACACAATCAGGTATTTTTCTACAATGTGGGAGGAAGGGGAACATATTGCATACCCACAAGTCACAATAAGAGTTCCAATAGATCCTGCAAGGCTAGAACCCAGTTATCACCCCTTCTTCCATGGCGTGTTTTAATGGGCTCTAAGCATGGGCGGATTTAGCGAATCTGGCGTACGCGAACTTGCGTATTTACGGATTCGCAATCCGCAAAATCCGCGAACTCTCGCGAATTTGCGGATTTTTGTGTTTTTTTGTGTTCGCAAGGGTTTCTGCCAGTTCGCGAGGTTTGTTTACCAGTTCGCAATTGCGAACTTACTTTTCGGCTCGCAACGGCCGCGACTATGTTGTTTCTACATCTGGTTCATCATCACAGGTTCACAGCACCCTCTGTTTCACCACTGCCACCCTCTGGTACACCCATGCCACCCTCTGGTACATCCTCACTGCCACCCTCTGGTTGGTTTATCACTGTAGATTATGGGGGGGGGGGGGAAAGCAAGCACACCTGCCCTGCTTCAACTGCCATGAATTAATTTGGGGTTGATTAATGTGTCACTGATTTTTAAACTTCCAGTCTGGCTGGCACCTGCTTCCTTCCTTATCTGTAATTTGCTTTCTGTTGCAGTGCATTTTTTTTTCACAGGACCTTTATGGCCTACTTGTAGCTATTCTATGAGCCTGCTGTGAGGGTCAGAGCAGGGTCATAGAATAGTTGCAAATAGGCAACTGAACTCTGGAGGGGCCCCTCAGGAAGCACTAGAGTGAATGGTTACTAATGTTAAGATTGAACTTTTGCACCTGCTGATTGCTTTCAGTTTTGCAAAAATCTTTTTTCTGCAATTTCGCGCAATTTGCGGGGCACGAATCCGTGCGAGATCGTTTTCGGAAGCCGCGAATTCGTGCGAATACACGATTTGTGTTTTGCTGCGTGTTTGTTCGCGTGATTTTTTGCATGTTCGCAAGCCGCTTGTAGCGCAACGTTTGCGAAGTTACCCTAGCAGTCGTACATGGGCGCGGCCATCTTGTTTGCGTGACGTAATTCCGTTTCCGGGCGCTATGTGTAATCTCGCAATGTGTGCGGCTTGCTCGTACATGTTCGCGTGTGATCGCGAGGAAAATCTCGTGCGAACTTACCCACGCGGTCGTGAACGGGCGCGGCCATCTTGTTTCTCATTCATTGCTATGGTTCTGGGCATGCTCTCTGTATCCTTTCTTAATCTCTGCCATCCTTTGCTTGTTTGAAGTTTATTTTGATCTATTTTACTCATTATCTATCCCTCTATTTTTCTAGCTCTATATTTTTGTGTTTTCTGCTACTTTTTGTTCATTTTAAACTACTTTTTTAAACGCTTTTCTTTTCTTCTTCCCTGTTCTATTTCTTATTTCTTATTTTGCTTCCTTTCTGCCCAGACCATGGCAAAGGGAGCCGGGAAGAAGCCCGCAAAGGGGAAGGGTCCCGCACCCCGTGCCCGGCTCCCGTGCGGGCGTTTGAGGGGGGAGACAGTTGTAGCTCGGGAGATTTTTAGTGTGGAGGAGGTAGCCGCACTAGTCTTTCACGTCCAGCACCGCCTCCCCAAGACCATCATGGGAGGTGGCAGGATCGCTACTGGCTACGGGATCCGGGAGCGCCGGAAGCGGTGGGAGAAGGTGTGCCGGGCCATGTTTGAACACTCTGGGGTCCGGCGCACCTATAACCAGGCCACCCACCGCTGGACGGATCTCATGGACCGGGAAAGCGACTTGCTGGACGTGCTCGGCATAGAGATCCCCGGGCTTGGTGAGTAGTAGTAGCTATTTCTATCTATTTCATCACTACTCTGTTTTATCCCGCTCTGTGTGTTATTATATTGCAAATTTTTGTTTTTTACCAAGAGCAATAATGCTGCCGATTACATTGTAGGTAAATTATATTTTAAAATCTTCTATGCATTTCAGGTGCACTGCTCTCCTTCTCAGTAGCCTTGCTACTAAGCTTATTTGTTTTCTATTTTGTGTTCATTTCATTGGCCTGAGAAATTATGTATGAGTGTAGTGTAAAGAACTGCGTAATGCTAGACACTAAGGGTCAGATTTTCAATTACCGGCGCATCCCTGCAAAGTAGCAGGGATGCGCCAGTAATTGTGCGCCATGCCACCACCACCCATGGTGCGCCGTATTTACAATGTGGCGCACCATGGGCCCAAAACGTCACAGAAGCCTTACGCATCTGTGCCGTAAAGGCGGCGCATTGCTGTAGTTGCGTGCCAACGATGGCGCAGCTCCAGCAATGCTCTGGGGTGCCCTATCTCCCCAATGCTGCATCAAGCCGTACGTTGGCTTCAAGCAGGCGCAGGGTTTCACTCACGCATCATTGTCGTAAAAGTGACTGATTGACATCTTGTAGATTTCCCTCAGCCACTTTTAGGATTCGTTCCTGCGCAGGAACGCCCTCCCTTGCGCCGGAACGTCCCCTGATGGCGCAGGGCTTTACAACGTGATGCATCTCCCATATGCGTCACTTTGTTAATATACGCTGCACCATGGCGCCTCTTTTGTTCTGCCGCTGCGTCACAATAGTCACGCAACAATGGAGCAAAAGAGCCGCAAGGGGCTTCAAAATCAGCCCCTACAGACTCAAGTCCAGTCCTTCCTTTAGACACATGGCTATAAGAAGAAATAGTGGTGGTGGTCGGTGTATTGATAGTTTGAGTATTCACTGATCTGCAAGCACGATGGACTTTGTCTGTCACTTCGCGTGCTGCGGACTGCTGCCTGCCAGGCCTAGGCAAACCTTTTAGTAGTTTGTTTAGTGAGTTACATAGGAACTTTCCAAGTCAACGGTCCGCAAATCAATAACGTAGTAGACCACATGAGATCGGTCAATATATCCCGTGGAATAGTTGTCTATTTGCTATTTCGCCAAAATATTTTGTTATTGTTCTTTTGAAATGTTTGATTTGGTTGACAAATATCATCCATGTTTTCTGGTCTTTCTTTCTTTCATGTTGTACATCAGCTCCCCCCAGGGGCAAGAGGACACAGGAGGAGGAGGAGGGTGCTGTTCAGGATGCAGGCCAGGAGCGATCAGGCGAGGGCTCCTTTGCTGGCCCCAGTAAGTTTTAATTTTAATATAGAGACCTATTTTTTCCTAGCATTCCTCATTCGATTTTTTCTAAATCGTCTTTGATCTTCTTGTAGACTTTTGGTTTGGCTAGTAGGACAATCCATTCTACTACTGTTGCAGGGACAAATCTGCACAAACAGAACTATGGACACTTAATAATGCATTGCTTAGCTTATCAATTATAATAGGTGCTGTTAGACTTTCCACATACCTCAGTGATAACAGACTTTGTAGTTGAACCCCCAATCTCCTTACTGACTAGATAGTGTGGCAGAGTCATTTAGCTCCCAAAGTCACCGATGATTGATCCCCAATGATGATTAGATTATCCAACGCAGGACAAGAGTACGGAGTCAGAGTCAAGAAGTGTCAGAGGCACGGACTCATGCTTGCAAAAATTCCACAACCTTTAGCTCATCCACTCTAGTCTGGAGGACCAAAAACCACAGAGTCTATTTAAGTTTAAAAGCTTTATTAAAACTAAACACATTTCTAAAAATCAACTTTGTCATAAAACTAAATGTTTAACTGAAAATGGAAAAGTGCTTAGTGCTGACGATTAATTGGACACATTTCTTGTGGTTGAGCCGAGCTCTCACCGGGTTTGAACTTGATCCTGCTCGTGTTCTTAGAAGTCAAGCTTCAGTCTGTTAGGAGAAAAAGTGGTGCGTGTTAAAAATAAAAAGCAAGCATTCATCAGTTGTACCAAAAAGTGCAGCAAGACAACAGCCTTCCCTGGAAAAAGGGACATTTATACTTTAGAGTAGACAGACACAAATTATTACATTGTATTCTGTTTTTTTCACATTTCTTTATTCCTCCTAGACCAAATATTATATAGTAGTGAGTGGTGTATTCTAACATTCTTAAATGTACTTTGTAGGTGGAACATCTGGTGGCGGGGCCAGCGCGGAGGTGGTGGTATTGGACGAGGGGGACAGCTCTGGGGAGGAGGCGGTGCAAGTGCCGGACGTGCCTGTGAGGGTTCACACGGTGGTGGCGGACAGAGGTAAGCTATATATTCCTTACTTATTGAGATTGAAGACTGCATAGTGTGCTTTCTGCATGGGTGTATTATAAATCAACCAGGTAGTAGCCTCCTCTAAATGTACTTCGACTTAGCTGTGAAGTTTTTGGCGAGAAGAATCACAATAAGATCTGAGATGAACTTGATGGATGGGATGAACGAAAAGCGAAAGAAGGGTGTAAGTAAGTGTGGAAGGACGAGAAATTTAATGATGACTGGCAAAGGAGAATGATATGTGTTTGCTTGGTCCCCGAGGTGGCTGGGAAGGAAAGAATATGGTATGGTGCATGGCTGGGTGAATGATGAAGCAAGGATGGGTGGAAGGAGAACAGCCTGGGTGGGTGAAACAGAAACTGTATGTGTGCATATACTTTGAATGGATGGATGCCTGGATCATTGGTATTATCGGACTCTTAGATAGCATATGTGTATCTAGAGAGAGTAGACGGTCACTGGATGAACTAAGTGTTACTTTGAAGAGCATGTAACACCGCACCCGCACGTCCGTTCCAATGTAGGAAAGGCAAGGGAAAGAAGTTGTAATTTTCTCCAAATACTACCATGAATAGTAGCAGTAGTTTGTATTGCAACTGCAAGCACAGCATATATCCGGTTATTACGGTGGACACTCCCTACCTCTCTTAATAACTTTAGTTTAGTAGTAGTACGTCATTCATGTGTGGGCACACTGTTCACTCAATAATAACAAAGCACCTAAAGTCATCCCATATGTCATCAAATACATCCCATGTGAAGTGATAGATAATCAGATTATTTAGCTTCTTCATTTTCCTTTTCTAGTACTTATTTGCACTGTAGGGTGAAAGCTAAATTAATTAAGCAGTAGCCCTTTTATCAGAGTATTCTCAGTGCCACCTGTAATAGAAAAGTAAGAGCTTCACCACCTGCATGTACTGGACCGGTACAGTAACGCAAGTCTGTCTCACTCATCATGTTGTGCGTCTGTTTTTCTCGGGTGCAAGTTCACTGCGCTGGCATTATGCCGGCTTGCATAAGATAACGTACCAATTTTCCTAAACAAGAGAGAAGAAGAAGAATAACTGGTGTACTGTCATAGTCGACTGTAATGGAAGTCCATAGTGCTCGTAGAATTTGTTCCTTAAACTCCCACTAATGTTAGAGCAAGGATGAAGAAGTGGGAGGTTAGATAGATACTGTCCTCAATAGTTATGTAGTGTGCTTTCAATTTGCTACTTGTACTGTGACACAACTTTCTGCTCAATCATTTTGTGTTAATCTTAAGGAGCATTGGTTACAGAGTGACTATGTCTTTCTTTCTTCATATAGTTGCTCCTTCCAAATCAACCAGAAGACCATCAAGGAGGGAGCTGGCTCAAATGGCCCGGCAACGGAGGCTGGATGCCACTGTCGCCGAATATCGGCGGCTGGTGGCCCTGGAGGAGGAGGAGACGCAGTCTACCGGTACAACATCCACTGGTACAGCTGCATCCTCCTCCGTGCACCCACGGGCTGCCAGCCAGCGCAGTGCTCCAGCGGTACGGAGCCGGGCTACCAAAGCCAACCGCCACCGCCGAGCAGCAAAGACATCAGCTGCCCCCCAAAGGAGTTGCAAGGCACGCCAGAGCCGCTTATCCCTAAGAGTGTCCTACCTGGAGCAGGAGGTCCATACCTACAAGAACTTGGTGGAGGGCCTCCGCTTCGACCATGCCACCCTCCGCAAGGAGTATGATGCCCTGGCCGCTAAAGTCAACAGCACCCTCCCGTAGTGTAGTGTCCCTTGCCCCTTTTTTAGAAACTTTTGGGGGGTGGGAATTGGGAGTTGGGTTGTGGGACTTTTGAAGGACAATCGTTGGGGTTAGGGAGGGTCTTGCAGGAGATTATTTTGTTAGGGCTACAAAAATATACTTTTTGAAACTTTATCTGACCATTCCTGTTTTTTACTGCGTTTGAGTCTGGTGGGGGTTTAACAGTAAGTTTGTTTTCCTGAAGAGTCCTAGGACTTTAATAGTACTACCGTCAATCTCTCGTCTATTCCTAATACTCCATTATACTACCTCCCACCAAACGCTTATCTTACCAGTAATTTGTGTTTGAAAGTAGGGCTAGGCCCAGGGCTGGCTCCACGGGAAATGGCGATTAAGGTTGGCAATCCTGGGCGGATTAAATGTCCTCATTGCGGTGGTACTAGTGGTGTGACACAGTGGCAGTTGCATGCCTATGGAAAAAAAGAAAATGAAACCTGGTTTGTCCTTACTGTAGCATTACCACAGTACAATAGAGAATATAGCAGGTGACAGTGCACTAGAACAGTGCCACACAGAGCTTAACAAATGGTAAAGTATTGAAAGTATAACTAGTACTTGCGTTGAATTTCTTTGACATTGGCTACTACTACAAGAAATAGTACTGAAGCTGAGTAAGTCTAGAATATATCCTCGGATTCCTTCACCAGCCTGTTGCTATGACCTTATCCTCCCCCAGCAAGTGTGTGGAATTATTGATGTCATTTAGTCACACATCAAGCAAAACCACACAGCCTGGGGGAAGAGGGTTAGGGTTTGGAAAATGGATGGGAATGGGGGTTTCTTTTTGGGTAGGTTTTGTTGAGAGAAAAAAAAAAAGCACAGCATGGACAAACAATAATTCAAGATAAAGAAATCTTTGGGTACAAAGCTAACCATAAATCTTTTTAAGTGACATAAAGGAAGTGCATGCCCTACTGCATGCAATGTTACTGAAAAGTAAGTAGTACTAGAATGCGACAGTACAGGGCTGCAGCGTTTTCACTTGCCTATTTCTGCACTCAGAGAAACACTTCTTATTCTTACATTAAATTAGGTTTAAAAAGTAGCCGAAGTAAAACCTATAGAATGGCTGTAGGGATCAATTTAGAAGCAGAGAGAGATCCAAGAAATGGAGTCACACTCATAGAAGAAAACAATGGATACTGTATCTGTATGTTGTTGTAGTTGTCCTGTTGAATTTGGTAAGTAAGTTGCATGCAGCAAACAATTCCTCTTATTAGCGGCACTCCTCCATTCCAGCTGACGCTTCGTCCATCAATGTTGGTGACCAGAAGACACCCTGTCCACTGCTTGCCTGGCGGATGCTGAATTGCGGCTCGCTAATGTGAAGCCTGACTCACTCCATCCTTTTTTCCCCATTGCACAGACTGAAACCCGGCCTGTAATTATTGAACGAAAAATAGGAAGTGCTATTACAACACCACTGATAAATAAATACAAGGTGTGTACGCTGTGTAGTGCAAAAAGTCACACTTTGATTTTCCAAATAGACAGTACAATATTTTTGAAAGTGCGTACTCTGTCTGAGTCACCTTTTGAAGGATAAATAAGTATGGGCAAATTAATTTAGCGGATCTTTCCCCTCAAGCTAGGTGTACTGTAAACTGTGTTTTAGGAACAAAATTAGACCTTCCCAGCAGTGCTCCCGCCTCCCACCCAGACCCTTACTAAAGCCAGTCGCAAAAATGTAGAAGACCCCCAATCAGATCTCAAAAAAAGAGGCCTAGCAGAAAACTGGTGACAAAACGTACTTTGAAAGTAAAAGTAGGCTCAAATACCCCCTTACCCACCGTGGATTGTATTTCCAAAACCACTTGCAAGCAAGCAAAAGTATCCATAGCCAGCATCGCTCCAAGACTCGAAGGCCCCTCCACCCAAACACATGCATTAGAAATACTGCTAACCCTAACGAGCCCTAAGTTAAGAATAGTGGCAAACTGGCAAAGGCTTTCTATAACTATGCCAAATCCCCCCTTTCCCACCATACTACTGGTTTAGAGTCTGGTGGGTGGTGGTTTAACAGTAAGTTAGTTTTCCTGAAACTTAAGTCTGTGTCATTTTCTTCCTTTAAGTGTAAATGGCTAAATGTTTTCATAAGTAAGTGCCTCTCACCGAGTAAGTGATCCCCCCTTTCCCACCATGGATTTTCTTCAAATCGCTTGCAACAAAAATTACACACCCCACGAGTGCTCTAAAACCCCAGAACTCAGTTGCAAAAATCAAGAACACCCAAACACAGGCAATCCTGCTGCTAGGGCTAACCCTAACGAACCCTAAGTTACAAAAAGTGCCAAAACCTTTTTCCTCATGGATGTTGTTTAAACCAGTTTTATCCAGTATTAGACCTTCCCAGCAATGGCCCCAGAGCCGTCAACCCAGGCGAAAACAAGTAGAACACCCCCAAACAGCCAAAAAGCAAAAGTACAAAAATGTGGACTTTGTCACTTTTGTGGAGATTTCCAAAACCACTCAGCGCGCGCTCTGCAGCTAGGCCCTAACTCCCCTCTGCCTCCATGGATTTCCTTCAAACCTCTTGCCATCTAAACTATCCATACCCAGTAGTGCTCCCAGACCCCGAAACCCTCCCACAAACACCAGGAAGCCCCCCAAACAGGCCCCTGAAAACGCTACATTGAGCGAAAAGTCAGAAAAGGCAAAACCTTTTTTCCTCATGGATGTTGTTTAAACCAGTTTTATCCGGTTTTAGACCTTCCCAGCAATGGCCCCAGAGCCGTCAACCCAGGCGAAAACAAGTAGAAGACCCCCAAACAGCCAAAAAGCAAAAGTACAAAAATGTGGACTTTGTCACTTTTGTGAAAATTTCCAAAATCACTCAGCGCGCACTCTGCAGCTAGGCACTAACTACCCACTGCCTCCATGGATTTCCTTCAAACCTCTTGCCATCTAAACTATCCATACCCAGTAGTGCTCCCAGACCCCGAAACCCACCCACAAACACCAGGAAGCCCCCCAAACAGGCCCCTGAAAACGCTACATTGAGCGAAAAGTCAGAAAAAGCGAAACCTTTTTTCCTCATGGATGTTGTTTAAACCAGTTTTATCCGGTATTAGACCTTCCCAGCAATGGCCCCAGAGCCGTCAACCCAGGCGAAAACAAGTAGAAGACCCCCAAACAGCCAAAAAGCAAAAGTACAAAAATGTGGACTTTGTCACTTTTGTGAAAATTTCCAAAATCACTCAGCGCGCGCTCTGCAGCTAGGCCCTAACTCCCCTCTGCCTCCATGGATTTCCTTCAAACCTCTTGCCATCTAAACTATCCATACCCAGTAGTGCTCCCAGACCCCGAAACCCACCCACAAACACCAGGAAGCCCCCCAAACAGGCCCGTGAAAACGCTACATTGAGCGAAAAGTCAGAAAAGGCAAAACCTTTTTTCCTCATGGATGTTGTTTAAACCAGTTTTATCCGGTATTAGACCTTCCCAGCAATGGCCCTAGAGCCATCAACCCAGGCGAAAACAAGTAGAAGACCCCCAAACAGCCAAAAAGCAAAAGTACAAAAATGTGGACTTTGTCACTTTTGTGAAAATTTCCAAAATCACTCAGCGCGCGCTCTGCAGCTAGGCCCTAACTCCCCTCTGCCTCCATGGATTTCCTTCAAACCTCTTGCCATCTAAACTATCCATACCCAGTAGTGCTCCCAGACCCCGAAACCCACCCACAAATACCAGGAAGCCCCCCAAACAGGCCCCTGAAAACGCTACATTGAGCGAAAAGTCAGAAAAGGCAAAACCTTTTTTCCTCATGGATGTTGTTTAAACCAGTTTTATCCGGTATTAGACCTTCCCAGCAATGGCCCCAGAGCCGTCAACCCAGGCGAAAACTAGTAGAAGACCCCCAAACAGCCAAAAAGCAAAAGTACAAAAATGTGGACTTTGTCACTTTTATGAAAATTTCCAAAATCACTCAGCGCGCGCTCTGCAGCTAGGCCCTAACTCCCCTCTGCCTCCATGGATTTCCTTCAAACCTCTTGCCATCTAAACTATCCATACCCAGTAGTGCTCCCAGACCCCGAAACCCACCCACAAACACCAGGAAGCCCCCCAAACAGGCCCCTGAAAACGCTACATTGAGCAAAAAGTCAGAAAAGGCAAAACCTTTTTTCCTCATGGATGTTGTTTAAACCAGTTTTATCCGGTATTAGACCTTCCCAGCAATCGCCCCAGAGCCGTCAACCCAGGCGAAAACAAGTAGAAGACCTCCAAACAGGCAAAAAGCAAAAGTACAGGTGATTAAAGTTTTAATTATATTAACTTGTGCAAAACAAAGAAAGACAGAAACACAGGAATAAAAGTCAATAAGTACGAAAAATAAAATGTCTGAATTCATTGGCTCATTTTCAGGCCTCGGTGTCAGGAAAGAAGAGTTCATCCTCATACTCTGCGAAATCATCAGGCAGGAGTAGGTCAGTGTCACCTAACACAGAAGAAATTCCCTCATCTAAGTTGCTGTCCTCCTCGTCTTCTTCCAACGTGCGATCTGGTACTTTGAAATCTGGTGGTATGAGGTGCTCATTCATCTTGATCATTGTCAATATCTCCACATTTTTGGGCGAGAGGCGGGTCCGTTTGCAAGTTACAATGCCACCAGCAGCACTGAAAACACGTTCAGAAGACACGCTTGCGAGTGGGCAAGACAAGTAATGTATAGCCAGGCGGGAGATCTCTGGCCACAATTCTTTTTTCCCATGCCAATACTCCAATGGGTCAGCATTAACATAGACCTCTGTTGAGTCATTCAGATAGTCCTGCACCATCGACTCAAAGTTCTCCACGTTTCCTCCACTTTGCTGAATTTTCGCTCGGACCTTTTCAGAACCATAACCAATCTCAGCTAGCCAATCCTCTTCATCACCCGATATTTCTGTTGTGTCTGGTGCAGATGATGCAGTTGCTGGTGTCTTTAACGGCTGAGAGGTCACTTCTGCCACAGCCACAGGTGCAGAAGTGGAGTCTTCTGACTGGGGATGGCCTGCTGATGCTGATGTACTGCCTTTTCCTTCAATATGCTTCCGTTCTCTTTCAAACCTGATGGCTGACCAGGCTACCCAACGTTTGTACTTTGTAGCATCTTCATCACTAAAAGGAAATAATGCAGAGCCTGCCAGCGCCTTTTTGTAGCGTGGATGCAGAATAGTAGCACAAATGTAATGCTGTTCTGAGTGGATCTTTTGAAGACGTTCATCGCCACGTAGACGCTCTAATAATTTCTCCGCCAAAAGAAAAGCTTGTTGCTTTTCTTCATCGTTTTGAAATTTTGAAGACACCACCTTCAGTTTGTGCTCCAGCATGCGCAACAATGGGATAGCTTTTTCCCAAATTACAGTCCTCCCTGCTGACTGCACGCGTGAAGAACTCAAAAGGACGAAGCATGTCTGTCAGGCTTTTAACTAGCTCCCATTGCGCCGCATTTAACCTCAGGTCCTCCTTCACAGCTGTACCCATTGTTAAGAAATACTGATCGAGTACCGTAAACTGCTCATACAGACGCTCAAGCATGTAGAACGTTGAGTTCCAACGTGTTGGCACCTCCTGGATGAGTGCTTTCACTGGCATTCGACGTTCATGTAGCAGGCTCCTCAGATGCTTCCGGGCCTTAAAAGAATGGCTGAAATGGTTGCACATTTTTCAGCAGGTGACCACTAACTGGCATGCTGGACTTTCTTTCTCCAAGAATTTTTTAACAACCAGGTTTATACAGTGCGCCAAACACGGCACTCTGAAATAGTCACCCAGTTCCATGGCCTTAACTACATTGGCGCCATTATCCGTGGAAACATAACCAATGCCGCGTTTTTTGGGAGACAGCCAGTGAAAGACCTTTGTGTTGAACTCATTCAAAATGTTTTCTGCTGTATGACGTTTCTCCAAGCCAAACATGGCTAGTGTTGCATGTTTCCGAGCAGCTTTAAAAACTTGGTCCAGGTCAGCACCTGCGTTTAGCTTTGCTTTAACCCCTGAAAAAGAGACCCAGTGTGCAGTGATGCACATGTAATCAGTGCCTGCGCCACTGGTCCACATGTCTGTTGTGAGATGTATAGTGTGAACAGCACTCTTCTGCAAAGCTGCCCCAATCACCTCCAGCACATCTTCATGTAGTGCTGGAACCGCAACTCGGGCAAAATAGTACCGGCTAGGAACCTTCCATTTAGGGCAGAGCGCTGCCACTAATTCGAGAAAACCAACCCCTTCTACAAAAGAAAAAGGTAGAAGATCCAGCGCTAGCATTTTAGCCAGCTTAGTGTTATACAGACGCACCATTGGGTGGTTGCGGTCATATGGCGCGTCTGAAAACAACATTGTTTTAATGTTGCCCTGGACCATTTTACGGGATGATGATAATGACTTCTTCGACCCAGTTACGCTCGCTGATGAACTTTTTCGCATTGGTGTCTCACTCTGTCCCACACTCTTAGGGGCCGATTAGGATGGCGGACGGACTTGCGTCCGTCCGCCACCCCTGAGTAGGAGGGACCGTCCGCATGGGCAGCGGCGGTCCCTCCATGGCAATTAGGATGTGACCGCCAGGGTGGCGGTCACATCCTCTATTTTTAACATTGCGGCGGGTGCAGCTTCAAGCTGCACCCGCCGCAATGTTAAAAATGCATGTGTTGCATTTACATGCACAAAGCGGCAGGCACCGCACGGTGCCTGCTGCTTTGTGTACGCAAATGCAGGGGGGTACCATAGGTACCCCCCATGTGCACCCCCCACCCCCCATTCACCCAGGGGGCCCGCAACGGGCCCCCAAAGTGAATGTCCGTATGCTTTTCCATGGCGGAAAAGCCGCCGTGGAAAAGCATATTTACACCAACATCATAATATGGCGGACGGTGTCTCATAGACACCGCCTGCCATGTTATAGCTTTTTCCGCCGCGGTCGGAAGCCGACCGCGGCGGAAAAGCGGCAGACGGAATTCCAGACCCACCAGCCATCCTAATTTGGCGGTGGGTCTTTGGAGTCTCCGCCGCGGTTTTTCCGCATCCTCCAGGCCGGCGGACACTTCCGCCGGCCCGGAGGATGCGGAAAAACCGCCATCCTAATCGGCCCCTTAGTGTGGCTCCCAGGGGTACTGGGTGTAAGTGAAGTGTGTGACACTTCTTCCTCCTCGTCATCATCATATGGAACATCAACGTTTTCTCGACTTGCAATTCGGGCTTCCTATATCTGCTTTAGGTGCTCCAACCATTGGACAGTGTGCTGTCTCTTAAGATGACCTCTCTGGCCTCCAGTCCCATAGTTGGTACCAAGCTTACCACGACTAACTGCAAGCTTACAAATGCTACAAATGGCTATGTTTTCCCTTTTTGTGGAAACACTAAAGAAGTCCCAAACTGCGGACTTGAAATGTCTGTGGGGGCCGGAGGAGGCGATACTGGTGGTGGCCGTGCTGCTAATGCCAGATGAAGTGGAGGATGTGTATTGCTGAACTTTACTATGTTGTGCACTTTCACCACCACTAATTGAGGTCGAGGTGGATGGAGGTCCCTTCTGGCGAGTAAGAAATATGGAAGCGGCACGTTGTGGTGTACTAGTTAACATCAATGATTCTGGTGTTCCCATTGCCTCCTCGTCGACTTCATCATCACGCTCAGCAGCTTGTCGGGCTAGGGTCAAAATGTCTGTTTGCTGCATGCCCGCTGGGGCTTCAGTGACGTTAGTGATGATGACTGCGTCGTCGTCGTGAGAGTCTTCAGCAGCAGGAGTATACGCCACTTCTTGTTGAGCGTCATCACACTCCATAACTTTGAGAGTTTCGACGACCTTCCTTTTACGCTTTGCTACCTTTGTCAGATCATGGTGTGCCTCCTCAACCTCACTCTCAGACGGCAGTGGTGCTGGTTCCCAAGTAAGATCCATATCATCAGAAGGAGGTGGGCTTGAAGAAGATGTAGACACCAACACCCTTGATCTTTTCCTTGCTCGGGATGTGGACGACAATGAATGATCATCAGGAGGAGTGGCTTCCTCGAATGATACCTCGGCTTGATTGTCGATTTCCAGATGTGCCCCTACTTCTGGAGGAACAACTATTGTGGCCACTTGTTGTGCCCCTCCATGCACCTCTGCTTGCTCCGCTCCTTGCGCCGCCTCCTCTCCTTCCACATGTACTTGGGCTTGTACTACTTGCACATGTGATTGTTGTTGCGTCTGTGGTTGTTCAACACTCGTCAGATGAGTTATAACAACCTGTGTTGATTCTTGAGGGACATTGCTGCTACTTTCTTGCGATGAGCCAACATCACTGGTCGATGGTGATTGAACAACTATACTGGCTGCCTCTGCAGCACTCAAGGGCTTGGACCTAAGTTGGCGTGGTGGTGGTGGCACTGAGCCCAATGGAGCGGAGGTGCTGCTCCCAGCTTGGTCCCCAGCAGACCCCGCTGCTGCAGCAGGCGTACTTTTTTTTCCCAAAAAATGTGGCTGTCGTCATCACACCAGTCTCCTTGGCAAGTGGCGCCACTTGCTTCTTCTGCTCCTTACTGGCAACTTTCTTGCTAGAGGAGCTACGGGCAACTTTTTTTTGAGGACATCTTCTTCAGATGTCACTCTGAACAGCAGGCCGCAGTTGCACAAGTTGCAGAGTTGTCTGTGGCCACACGTGATGTTGTGCTGCACACACCGCAACAGGACTTTTTCCTGGCACTGGTGGTTCTCTTGTGCACCTACAAGCAATGGAAGACAGAGGAACATCAGTTATACACCCCAAAAAGTCGAAAAAACACACAAAAATCAGCACAATCCCAGCCCATCCATGGCCTCAATGGTGTTTAAATTCAAGAAGACAACCCACAGAAAGACTAGGCCCATGCACCACCCACTACCCCTAGGCAAAAGGCCCCACCATCAGCCCCCAAAAAACGACAAAAACAAAAAATTCAGCACAATCCCAGCCCATCCATGGCCTCAATGGTGTTTAAACACAAAAAAATCACCACAATCCAATGCCATCCAGGATGTTTACATTAAAGAGAGTGAGACCACCACACAGGCAGACTCAGTCCATGCACCACCCACTACCCCTTGTCAAAAGGCCCCACCAGCAGCCCCAAAAAAACGACAAAAAACACAAAATTTAGCACAATCCCAGCCCATCCATGGCCTCAATGGTGTTTAAATCCAAGAAGACACCCCACAGAAAGACTAGGCCCATGCACCACTCACTACCACTGGGCATAATGGATGAAAGCTAGGCAAAATAAGTGCAGGCCTCAGACACTGCCTCTCTTCAAAATGGCCCCTTGCACCCCAAGCACATGTTGCCTGTACCAGCACTCAAGATGGCCACCACCACCACCCACATGGCCAGTCCAAATCAACAGTAGCACCCCCAAAAAAACAAAAAACACACAAAAATCACCACAATCCAATGCCATCCAGGATGTTTACATTAAAGAGAGTGAGACCACCACACAGGCAGACTCAGTCCATGCACCACCCACTGCCCCTGGGCAAAAGGCCCCACCAGCAGCCCCAAGAAAACAACAAAAAACACAAAATTCAGCACAATCCCAGCCCATCCATGGCCTCAATGGTGTTTAAATCCAAGAAGACACCCCACAGAAAGACTAGGCCCATGCACCACTCACTACCCCTGGGCATCATGGATGAAAGCTAGGCAAAATAAGTGCAGGCCTCAGACACTGCCTCTCTTCAAAATGGCCCCTTGCACCCCAAGCACATGTTGCCTGTACCAGCACTCAAGATGGCCACCACCACCACCCACATGGCCAGTCCAAATGAACAGTAGCACCCCCAAAAAAACGAAAAACACACAAAAATCACCACAATCCAATGCCATCCAGGATGTTTACATTAAAGACAGTGAGACACCACACAGCCAGACTCAGTCCATGCACCACTCACTACCCCTGGGCAAAAGGCCTCACCAGCAGCCCCCAAAAAAACGACAAAAACACAAAATTCAGGACAATCCCAGCCCATCCATGGCCTCAATGGTGTTTAAATCCAAGAAGACACCCCACAGAAAGACTAGGCCCATGCACCACTCACTACCCCTGGGCATAATGGATGAAAGCTAGGCAAAATAAGTGCAGGCCTCAGACACTGCCTCTCTTCAAAATGGCCCCTTGCACCCCAAGCACATGTTGCCTGTACCAGCACTCAAGATGGCCACCACCACCACCCACATGGCCAGTCCAAATCAACAGCAGCACCCCAAAAAAAACGAAAAACACACAAAAATCACCACAATCCAATGCCATCCAGGATGTTTACATTAAAGAGAGTGAGACCACCACACAGGCAGACTCAGTCCATGCACCACCCACTACCCCTGGGCAAAAGGCCCCACCAGCAGCCCCAAAAAAACGACAAAAAACACAAAATTCAGAACAATCCCAGCCCATCCATGGCCTCAATGGTGTTTAAATCCAAGAAGACACCCCACAGAAAGACTAGGCCCATGCACCACTCACTACCCCTGGGCATAATGGATGAAAGCTAGGCAAAATAAGTCCAGGCCTCAGACACTGCCTCTCTTCAAAATGGCCCCTTGCAACCCAAGCACATGTTGCCTGTACCAGCACTCAAGATGGCCACCACCACCACCCGCATGGCCAGTCCAAATCAACAGTAGCACCCAAAAAAAAAAAACACACACAAAAATCACCACAATCCAATGCCATCCAGGATGTTTACATTAAAGAGAGTGAGACCACCACACAGGCAGACTCAGTCCATGCACCACCCACTACCCCTGGGCAAAAGGCCCCACCAGCAGCCCCAAAAAAACAACAAAAAACACAAAATTCAGCACAATCCCAGCCCATCCATGGCCTCAATGGTGTTTAAATCCAAGAAGACACCCCACAGAAAGACTAGGCCCATGCACCACTCACTACCCCTGGGCAAAAGGCCCCACCAGCAGCCCCAAAAAAATGACAAAAAACACAAAATTCAGCACAATCCCAGCCCATCCATGGCCTCAATGGTGTTTAAATCCAAGAAGACACCCCACAGAAAGACTAGGCCTATGCACCACTCACTACCCCTGGGCAAAAGGCCCCACCAGCAGCCCCATAAAAACGACAAAAAACACAAAATTCAGCACAATCCCAGCGCATCAATGGCCTCAATGGTGTTTAAATCGAAGAAGACAGCCCACAGAAAGACTAGGCCCATGCACCACTCACTACCCCTGGGCATAATGGATGAAAGCTAGGCAAAATAAGTGCAGGCCTCAGACACTGCCTCTCTTCAAAATGCCCCCTTGCACCCCAAGCACATGTTGCCTGTACCAGCACTCAAGATGGCCACCACCACCACCCACATGGCCAGTCCAAATCAACCGTAGCACCCCCAAAAAAACGAAAAACACACAAAAATCACCACAATCCAATGCCATCCAGGATGTTTACATTAAAGACAGTGAGACCACCACACAGCCAGACTCAGTCCATGCACCACTCACTACCCCTGGGCAAAAGGCCCCACCAGCAGCCCAAAACAAACGACAAAAAACACAAAATTCAGCACAATCCCAGCCCATCCATGACCTCAATGGTGTTTAAATCCAAGAAGACACCACACAGAAAGACTAGGCCCATGCACCACTCACTAACCCTGGGCATAATGGATGAAAGCTAGGCAAAATAAGTGCAGGCCTCAGACACTGCCTCTCTTCAAAATGGCCCCTTGCACCCCAAGCACATGTTGCCTGTACCAGCACTCAAGATGGCCACCACCCACATGGCCAGTCCAAATCAACAGTAGCACCCCCAAAAAAACGAAAAACACACAAAAATCACCACAATCCAATGCCATCCAGGATGTTTACATTAAAGAGAGTGAGACCCCACAGGCAGACTCAGTCCATGCACCACTCACTACCCCTGGGCAAAAGGCCCCAACAGCAGCCCCAAAAAACCCACAAAAAACACAAAATTCAGCACAATCCCAGCCCATCCATGGCCTCAATGGTGTTTAAATCCAAGAAGACACCCCACAGAAAGACTAGGCCCATGCACCACTCACTACCCCTGGGCAAAAGGCCCCACCAGCAGCCCCAAAAAAACGACAAAAAACACAAAATTCAGCACAATCCCAGCCCATCCATGGCCTCAATGGTGTTTAAATCCAAGAAGACACCCCACAGAAAGACTAGGCCCATGCACCACTAACTACCCCTGGGCATAATGGATGAAAGCTAGGCAAAATAAGTGCAGGCCTCAGACACTGCCTCTCTTCAAAATGGCCCCTTGCACCCCAAGCACATGTTGCCTGTACCAGCACTCAAGATGGCCACCACCCACATGGCCAGTCCAAATCAACAGTAGCACCCCCAAAAAAACGAAAAACACACAAAAATCACCACAATCCAATGCCATCCAGGATGTTTACATTAAAGAGAGTGAGACCCCACAATCAGACTCAGTCCATGCACCACTCACTACCCCTGGGCAAAAGACCCCAACAGCAGCCCCAAAAAATCGACAAAAAACACAAAATTAAGCACAATCCCAGCCCATCCATGGCCTCAATGATGTTTAAATTCAACAAAACAGTTGTATAATGCATGCACCCATAACCAACCCTGGTCCTACTGGATACTGTGGCTACCCACAATATATTTTATTTAATGTTCTGAAAAAGGTCCAAAATTGTAGTTGCAGCAACTGTAATGCCCCAACAAACTTACTTGTGAAAGTTGATTTCTAATCCAAAAGTGATCCAAAGAAAGTCAAAAAGGCCTCAAGTCCAAATATCCAGCAGCACCCACAAAAAGTAATCCTTCCAGGTCAAGGTCCAAATGAAAGTGACCAGCACATGAAGAAAGCACTGGGAGGAGCCTGCTGGACAGGAACAGGAAGTTGGAGACTGTGGGACACTTCCTTCCTCTCCCCCCCCCCCCAAAAAAAATGGACTCCTTGCAACAAAAAAGTGCAGGCAAATGTCAACCTGAGGAGTGATTCTGATAAAAATCATCATTTTCTGAAGGTTTATGCTGTTTGCTGGTGGATTTCTTGTGCAGAATTGCAAAATCTCTATTTCGCGAGTGCGAGATTGTTCCTGCCCGCTGCACCTACGTGTTCGCAATTGCGAACTCTCGTGATGCGTGCTGTGCAAGGTAAGGTGGCAAGCCGCGATGACGTATTCGCGGGCGCCAACTCCCGCGGGATCCCACAGCAAGATCCAATATGGCGCAGCACTCGCAAAATATCGAGAAAAACAACTCGGCAAACGCTGAATGACGGAAAGTGAACGCCGTGCGCCACGCGGCGCGCCGAAATATTGTATCACCAAGCAAAAAAATCCGCCGCGTGCGAATCGACGGATTTTCGGCAAATTCGCTAGAGTTCGCGGATTGCAAATTTACCGAAAATCCGCAAATTCCGCGAGCGGAACGGATTTTACGCCCATGCCTGATGGGCTCTCATCAGTAACCTGGAATATTAAGAGGATGCACAAGATAAGTAAGCGGTGCAGAATATGCTCCCTTTCTCAAATGTAAAGGGGTTCACATAGTCCCATATCATGCAAGTAGAGGAAGCCACACTTCAAAAGTGCTGGTGAGGTTTGGTGTTCACTACAAATGATTCCTCATAGGCTAGGATGTGGGTGAGAGCAAGGGTCCTCATTGAATTAGGCACTGTCATTGCAGCCCAGCATGGCAGACTTTTTCTTGTAGAGGGTAAATCAGATGGAGAACCAGTAGCGATTGATAACACAGAGACCAGCAGACATCCCACTCCAGTCAGTATTAAATTGTGGTAGCCTTTGGACACTAAACCTTATTAATTTACTATTCCCATTCCAGTCAGTATTAAATTGAGGTAGGTGCTGGACACTTAACTTAAATTATTTACTATTCTCACTCCATTCAATTTTTAATTGCGGTAGGTGTTGGACACTAAACTTAATTAATGTACTATTCCCACTCCAGTCAGTATTAAATTGTGGTAGCCTCTGGACACTAAACCTTATTAATTTACTAACCCATTCCAGTCAGTATTAAATTGAGGTAGGTGCTGGACTCTTAATTTAAATAATTTACTATTCCCACTCCACTCAATCAATCAATCAATCAATCAAAAATAAGTTTATTATGACCAATTGGTATTTAAATTACATATACCATCATAACACAGATTAAAAGTACAGTTATTAAAATTTTTAAAAAGACCCAAAACCAAAATTCATTATTTCTCATAAAACTTGTTTTTGCAGAATCATGCTGTATGCCAAGCCCGAAAGCCTAAAAGTTCAATATTAAAAATTACGTAATATAATTGCAATCCTTCAATTTGACTCTGTCCTTCAATGGACAATTCTTTCCATTTCCTTATACCATGAGAGATCTTTTAGCTTCTTGGACAAACTTTGCCAACGCAATTGCAATGTCAAAGAACTGCATGTCAGTCAGGAGCTGGATCGCGTGCGTCCTTGACCTTATTCCATATTTTTAAAAAATCGTCCTTAAAATCAATCGACGTACAGATAGCAATTTTTGGCAATCAATTACAATATGAACACAAATACATTTTAAGCCTGTCCCGCATGTACATTTACCATTATAATCCATTAATATGTTTTTTATTTTCTAATTTGAACGTGCAAGATTAATGCCTATTCTTAACTTTAATAATTCCAATCTCAACCAGCGATCCGGTACAGTATCTACATACGGATAACAGTTATCATTACTCCAGCTATTTAACATAAAATGCACAGGTTCTTTTTGTTTCAGGTAATCCATGTTGATTTGTCTAGATTTTTCATTTCCCAAAATTTTTAGAACACTCTTTCGTTCTTCAAGAAAAAATGACTCTGGTTAAATTTTTACTTTTAATGTTTCACAAATGGAGTGGAGATTCTTTCTGGTAGCTTTTGCTCAAATTCAGTTCACTCTGTTGGATCTCCCTCCTGCACCAACAAGACACTTTCTCTGCCTCTCCTGATCCCAGCCGGTTCCAAAATCTAAAAAGATTTACCTGGACTTGTATATTCCATGCTGGCCAATCTAGTTCTAACCTTTTGGCCTGTAACATTGAGGAATTAGGCAGTGAGAGAAGAGTTTTTAAAGATTTCCCTTCATCCTTATCCCATGAACATTTCCCCCCAAACGCAGGATTTGAACATTTCCCTCAAACACAAGATTATTTCCCCCCACTCCACTCAATTTTGACAATGAGGCCTACATGCATAGAGTTCCTATCTAGCACTGTAAGTTGGATAAAAAAGTTTGAGAGGGTACTCTAAAAAAGGCATGGGCAAAGAAGTGTAACTAGGAATATTTTATTAGAGGTGCCACCTTAGTAATATGAAACACCCTGCGAATATGATTCTAATACCTTCATCAGCTTCATCCCAATTGTTTTCAGAGAGAAAAATGCAAGTGCTCCTGAGGCCGGGCTTACATCCCCCCCACCGTCCCAAAAAAGTAACATTGGGGAGCCACTGGCAATGGACACAGGGTCAAGGGAGCCGCTGATCGAAAAGGTTTGGGAACCACTGCTCTAGGGTTTTGTCGCTAGTCAATTCTTTTATGACTTCTTTCATTTTTGCTGGTGGAATGTGGCTGTCTATGTCTGAATTTATTTCAGAGGGTACCCTGGGGAGGCGTAAGTGTCATGGAAAGGTTACTACTTCTAAATGTTCTATTCAAGGTCTGTCTTCATAAAGAATACAATAGTAACAAAAAAGGCTATATGGATGGTATGCTGAGAGTGGATGAGAGTTCCCTGCAGGGTCAAGACAAACATCACAGGTATTTGTGTATGCTGCTGGTTTGAACACCATGCTTTCAATCTACCAGCCTTATTCCCTTCAGTATCAGTTCTTGTGGAATAGGCAGTGTAATTGAGGCATCACAGCCTTTCCACCAGTCTAGCCTTCTCCTCCCGTAGGGCCCTGAGGGGATCTCAAAGACAGGGGTAAACCACTTTCTAACTCTAAAGCTGTATATAAGAGTCCTCCACCCTCTACGTCTCTCTCTGTATGGCCTCAGAACACCGACTGGAAAGTGAATACAATGGCCCTGCAGAACCACCTTAAAAGTCTCTCATTCAGCAGATGGAGGCAAAGCAGAGCCTTCATTGTTATCAATGTATTCCTGCATTCTTTTACAATAATACCCCAGAAGGCCCCATCATGCATTATGGTGCCTTACAGCCACCATGATGGAATGCGTGTAGGGTTCCACTCCAGTTAAGGGTTAGTAGTAAAGGGTTGTGGTCAGAAATGTCTCTACATAGGTATTAGATGGGGGAGAGAAGTGAGGCTATCTGGGAGAATCATACAATCTTGCCAGGCATACAAAGAGACGATGGGGAGTGTAGTAAAAGGATTAAAGCCTGTGGTCCAGGTTGTGGTGTCACCATACATCTGTGAGGGACCAGTGCTGAAGCCATCTCAATACTGTCTTTGCTTTCTGAATCATAGAGGCCAGGGTGTGATCTATCATGAGAAACATAAAAGACACAATTAAAATCACCCACTAAGATCCATGGGACATGTACTCATCTGGTTTGACTGGCGATTAAGAAGGTAGATGGTCAAAATATCGAGTCCAAAATATCGAGTAACACAAATATCGACTCCAAAATATAGAATGGACAAAATATCGAATGGACAGAATATAGACATCAAAAATATTGTTTTTAAGGTAAGTAATGTAATATCGATTTTAAAAATATAGAAAGTCAAAATATCGAAGTACATAATATAGGATATTAAAAATTTCGAATTTTTAATAATATCGATATTTTTAAAGTGTTTTGTATGTTAGTATATGTGTGAAAAGTGTATTTTTTTTGTAAATTATTTTAAGTAATTAATTTTATGTTATTTAATTTTTGCGTAATTTAATTCTGTAGCGGGTTGTGGGTTTATAGGGGAATAGGGTGGGAAGTAATTTAATTATAATTAATTAAATATGTTAATTAATTTATTGGTATTTATTTTGAATACATCGTTAATTAATTTTTAATTGAATGAATGAATGAATTTGCGATTTGTAAGAGTGCAACTTAACCCGGAGGCATCAAGGCGCAGAAGATGGAAAAAACAGCTGAGTGGTCGGAGGCATCAGAAGGCAGCAGCACTTACGGATATGATTCAGTAAATAGCCAGGTTTTGAGATTTTTCCGGAAAAGGGCAAGTGATGGCTGAGTTTTAAGGTTGGTTGGAAGCGTGTTCCATAGTTTGGGGGCGAGGAAGAAAAAAGCCCTCCCGCCCCATCTGGCCTTAGCGATCCGGGGGGTCGCAAGAAGATTTTTGTGAGCAGATCTCAGGGCTCTGCTCGGGGTATAGAAGGACACGAGGGACCCAATATCCTCTGCACCCAAATTGGTAACTAATTAATTTTTAATTGATAATTAATTTTTATTAATTGATAATTATGTGAATAATATTAATTTATTTTCTGTAGCGGGTTGTGGGTTTATAGGGGAATAGGGTGGGAAGTAATTTAATATAATTAATTAAATATGTTAATGAATTTTTTGGTATTTATTTTTAATATATTGTTAATTAATTTTTAATTGGTAATTAATTAATTCTTAATTGGTAATTAATTAATTCTTAATTGGTAATTCATTTTTATTAATTGATTAATTGATAATTATGTGAATTATATTAATTTATTTTCACTAGAGTGGGAATAGTAAAATGTACCCCTATGCTATCCAACGCCTTCCCTACTGTTGCACTCTCTGGAGTGGGAATAGTAATTTTTACCCCTTTGCTATCCAACGCTTTCCCTACTGTTGCACTCTCATGGAGTGGGAATAGTAATTTTTACCCCTAAGCTATCCAATGCTTTCCCTACTGTTGCTCTCTCTGGAGTGGGAATAGTAATTTTTACCCCTACGCTATCCAACGCTTTCCCTACTGTTGCACTTCCAGGAGTGGGAATAGTAATTTTTACACTCCCGCTATCCTACGTTAATAATATTGGGTATTTTTTATTAATATTATGTTAATATATATATGTTTTAACATATATGATTGTATGTTTTTTTTATAAGTTAAATTAATTATTTAATCATTTTAAGGTAATTTAAGTATTTTTAAATATATTTTAGCTATTTTTTTAAAATATTTTTTTAATTTTACATTATTTTTAAGAAATTCGATATTTTTACAAAGTATATATTTTCAAACGATATTTTGGATTTGATATTTTGGTACTTACCTGTTTGTAGATAGGAAGTCGATATTTTGTCTGTCGATATTTTGGCATCGATATTTTGGGTAGTCTATATTTTGTCCCTCGATATTTAGTCAGTGATCCGATTAAGAAACGTCTGCACTTAAAGAATATTTGCATGCACTTCCATTTCTACCCATGTCATATGTGCCAACACACCTATCTCAGCAGGGTGACTCAAGATTTTTTTAAACCACATACAGCTTTATTTTTGTTGTCTCCTCCCTAAAATTGCCTCCAAATCAATGTAAGTAAAATAAATTCCTCAGATTTTTTTTTTAGACATCCCTTTTTCTTGCTTCCAAATGTTGGTATTATGCTGTTTTTGGTGTTTTACTTCCCTGTGCTCAAGGAGAGAGCAGTCCTGTCTGGAAGTGTGTGTACTGAAAGAAATGTGTACTGGAAGTTCCTATAATTCAAGTACAAATGTCAATACTTAATAATACTTATTGTGTTTAATAGACAGGACAACTGTACTTTGCAGTGGTGTAAAATGCATTTGGAAAAAAACGAAAGTATTAACGAGTCTAACAAAATAAATCTGGCATCTTCTGCTTACTTTGGAAGTGTTGGAATGTGGGGATCCAGTGAAATGTGGAGGTTATGTTAGGTTATGTTAGGTTGTCTTGTAAAGCACATGGCTACCCCAGCAATGGGGCGTCCCAGCGCTGTAGACTACCGGGGAACCCGTCCTGGCTTTCCCTGTGAGATGATCCCTGCTGGGTATCTCCAAGGTGAAACCAGGCATCCCCGGTGTATGTGGGGGGCCGTTGTGGAGATGAGGCAAGCTAATGCCCAGAGTTGCCGAGTGTGATCCCTGGTTAGAGTAGGCACGGAAGCGAGAATTATCGAGTCCGCTGACCCTGGTCCACGACCCTGCCGCGTCGGGAATTGAACCCTGGTCCTGGGCCGTCCTCTGCTTCTGGGTCTGCCGCCTCTAACCAGTGAGCCACACCACTCCCTTGGCATGCCATCAATTAAGCACTATGTTTACAGCTTTAGGCATGTCACTTACAAAACATCAAGATCATGCTTTTAAGTCAAATTAGTTTAACTGGAGCCAACAACCCCTTCAACATTAAATGCATTAAAGTGCTTGATTAACAGCTTCTCTGGCTAGGTTTGACTGCTCTCCAGGGAGCCACGGTGCACAGTTTGGGAACCACTGCCCTTGATCATTCCATTGGTTCATTTGTTTTTTTAAATTGTTTTTATTGGTTTTAATTACAGCCATACATACATAATTGGATGACATGTTCAAGATAGTCAACATAGTAACTGAGCAAACATTGATTTACATTGCATATCAGGCATTACCCTCCCGTTCTGTATGTCTATGCATCTCCATTTTAACAGTAGGTGACACAAAGGGATCCCCTTGATATTTATTCCATTGCGACCACTTCCTATCCCATTTCCTGGGGCACCCCCGAGCCCTAAAAACCTCGGTCTCTGCCAACATGCATCTATCCAGTTCTTTAGCCCACAGGGTAACGAGCAAGGGATTTGCTCCCCCCCCAACCTCTCGCCAGTTCCTGTTTAACCAACGTGTACCCCAGTGTTGTGAGTTGCTGTTCTACGTCCGAGAGGTCAGTCGCCTCCCAAATGTTCAACAGTCCCAGCTGTGAGTTTAATACTATTTCCTTTCTCAAGGCCACCTGCATGTATGATCGGTGGAGTATCCTAAGCTGTATCAGCCTGAATCTGAGTGTGATGGCCACTTCTCGAGGGGACATAAGGGTCAGCTGCCAATCCTCGTCGCTTATCGGACCCAAGTCGTCCTGCCACCGCTCCCTAACCTTTGGAAAGGTGTCTGGTTGGTTATTAGGGTGGCGATCAATAGTGTCATCTAATGTCATGTTATAGTCTCCCCCCATGATTAGTGTGCCCTCTCGGAGTCCCGTCAGCCTACTTCCTAGGTCCTCCAATGCTGCCTTACCCAGAGCGGGCAGTAGATACACTGAGAGTATGTTGATATCTCTTCCATCCCACTGGGCCTCTGCCCCTGCAAATCGTCCCCCTGGGTCTGCCCATGTCTTATGAAAAATAAGAGGTGTACTGTTCTTTACCAGTATTGCCGTCCCCCTCGATCCCGTGGTGTAATCCGGATGCACCAGGAGTTTGTACCCCCACCTAGTGAGGGCCTTGGACTTCTGGCTCACGAGATGCATTTCTTGCAACAAAACCACATCAGGTGAATGCCGCTTTAAGTACTGTTGCACTATCCCTCTCTTAATCATATCACCAACACCATTGACATTCCAGATCAGTACAGAAAGTATTTGATCTCTATCCCCCCCATATCTGTGCATTAAACAATTTCCAAGTACACAGAATAATGCAAATGGAGAAAATACTTGCACCAGCCCACTCCTCATTGTCCATCAAATTTTCAGTGCGGCAACTTTGCACATGAGGATCACAGTAGCACATTGCATACCAATAAAACAATGAACAATTAAACATCCCCAAATTCCTGACCCTCTGGTTCCCTCCCCCATCCCTGCTCCCCTGACCGTGGATTTAGAACTACTCACTCCCAAACATGGCAGAACGGCTCTCTCCCCTCTGAAATGCTGAAAACGCACAGGGTAAGTCAACTCCCATCCCCGTACGTACACATCACAATTATTTTGAGTTTTAGTCAGCCACTGATTTTACATAGACAATCGTCATTCAAATCACACCGTATAAACTCATCAGTCTTGATGAGGTATCGTGAATCTTTTCTCCCCCCCATACTTGCGCTTTCAGCGAGGCGCCGGCTCTTTGCAACTGTCCTGGGGCTTATCAGCCTCTCTCCGTCATCTGGCCGTCTTCCTCCGCTGGACCATTATTCATAGCTCCTGTATTGCTGCCTCTATGCTGACCAGATCTGCCAGGGCGATCTCTTCTGTGGCCACCCACACTGTTCCACCCTTCCATCCAGTCCCAGACTGCCTCCGGTGACTCAAAAAAACATGATTTACCATCCGATTCCACTCTTGGCTTTGCTGGAAAGAGCATTGCATACATCACCTCAGGGTTCCACAGTTCCCTCTTCACTGCCTGAAAGCTGCGGCGTTGAGCCCGGACCTTGGCCGTAAAGTCAGGAAAGAAGGCCACCTCATAGTTCTCTATTTTCAATGGGGGACTAGATCTTGCAGTCTGCAGGATAATACCTCTATCCCGATAGTTGAACACACAGGCTATAAGGGGCCTCAGGGGTGCTTCTGGTTTTGGCCTACCACACTATATGGGCCCTTTCAATGGAGAAGTACCTCGACAGAGTTTTAGGCTTGAGATGTTTAGTGATAAGGTCCTCTACATACAGGTCTGCTGCCGGTCCCTCAGCCCTTTCCGGAACGCCTAGAATGCGGAGATTGTTACGTCGTCCCCGGCCTTCGTAGTCGTCAAGTTGTTGTGCCATCCGCTCCTGTTTCTTTTGCAATTCGACCATCCGGGATTGAAGCTCCGACGTATCCGTCTTTAGTGCGCCGGTGACTATCTTCAGCTCCTTGACTTTCTCATCCAGCTTCCAGAAGTCAGCCCTGATAAGGGAAACCTCCACCATAACTGTGTCCAGCGAGTCAGCCACCCCACTGATCGCCGCCATAATGTCGTGTAGGGTTGGCTCCAGTCTCTGCTTAGAGGCAGCTGCCCCCGTGTTTCTCCATCTGAGGTGGTTCACTTTTATCTCCTGCCTTGAACCAGGCAAATTTGGCTAGTTGCTTCTGAGTGTTGGCCTTAGCACCTTTCCCTCCTGTTGCCATTTAGGCAAGTCGACAGCCGACACTCCAGCAGAGAATCCGGGGCAACACCGGGGGCAACCCGCACACCGCCCGTGAGAGTGACAAGATTTATAGGTGCCCGCCCTGGGGATGCAGCCTCTCTGCTTCGTCCCAGGGCGTAAGTTCCTCAGGCTGAAATCTTCCACCACTCGTATTTTACCTTCAATGAGGTGCCACTCCGGTGCCAGTCCTCATCAAGCGGCGCCCTCACACTCTGCCCTTTCCCCCAGGGTATGGCGTTTTTTGGGCTTGTTGTCCCCAAACTTCCAGTGCACAGGACATCCTGGGTCTGGTATTCTCTGTAGGCCCAAGCTGTAGTGCCAATCACATGGGTCAGTTTGTTGCCAATTGTGGAACACTCGGGCTCATGAGGCCTTATTTTGTATCCAGCAGGCAGATTCAGGAGAGCCTGCGCCCCGACATATGGAGTATAGTTTGTGACCCCAAGAGCCCCCCCCGACCTAGGACCGGCAGGCCCCCGGGGCTCACCTTCACAAATCTGGATCGCCCCTCAGAGCACCCGTTGGCCTCACTGTGTTTGGGCATCTAAGCACAAGGCACCAGCACGTCCTGTGGTCTTTTCACACTGGCGGGCAGATTGGGATGCCGGGCTACCCCCAGCCGGTCACATATCACAAGATATTTCCAGCCTCAGCACAGCCACATGAGGTCCATCTGATCTCTCGGGTCCGGGGCACAGCTGAGGAGACCTACCTCTTCTTTCACCTGAGGCTGCAGGGCGACAATTCCGGCAGTATACCGTTTGCCGATCACTCACGGGCGCCAATCGCTTTGTTTCAGCTCCCTCCAGTGCGTGCAATCCAGCGGTGTACTCCCCTCACCAGCTGCAAAGGTCGCCACAGTGCCGTCCGTCACCCGGCCTCCGGCACCGTCCCACGCCCGCTCTCCTTCCTAGGCATCAGAGCCGGGGTCTCGACTAACTGCTGGTGCCTCCAAACACAGGGCCGCCACACCCCTCCACCATTTGAGATTTCGGCATTGATCAAGGCATCTCAATGTAAGTGAACCCCGGTACCGGGACTCCACCTTGCCCCCCACTCTCTGCGGCTTGTCCGCTAAGGCCTCTGCTCCCCAGTCCCCGCAAGGACCATGGTGCCTTCTGCTGCGCATGGAGACGCGCTGGCCGCCAAGCCGGGAACTCGAGTAGTCGGATCACTCACGTGGCCTTCCCCTTTCAGTCAGCAATTCGGGACGCGGTTCCACTCGGTCGGTCTCTGTACTCCACAGAGAATTCCTCCAAACATGGGGCACCTCAGGACTCCCTCTAAATTTCCTGAAGGCAAGGCGCCGTCACCATCTCACGGCCGCTACCTCAACAGCTATGCATCAGGAGGCCACCATTACCGCTCCAGTGGGGACACGCCAAAAAAGGGGTTGCCAGAATCACCCCGCAGGTCGCAACTCCTGTTGATTGTCCCAGATGGAGTAGGGAATGAGACACTGCACTCTTTTTTTGTTTACCGCCGTGGATGGCAACGGATAAGGTAGGATTTTGATCGGGGACAGGTACTCATCTAGGCAGCAGCCATTCCTGTTGGCTGCTAGCCACGCCCCCCCCTATTGGTTAATTTTTTTCACAATACTTTGGAATTGGGACTAAGGTCTTCATGACGATGCCAGTTGGATGAGCGCCCGACATCGGAGTGGGATTGGGAACACCTGACAAGTAGTCGGAGGTCCCACCTCCCAAAATATGATGCGACTGCTGTGTAGGCAGTTGGAATCATTACTTTTTCCATTGCGGCTTGTGTTACAGCCCAAAAAGGGCCACAGTACATGCTACAGTGGGAAAAGGGATGTTGTTAAACATCCATGTATCATGTGCCCACCACCATGTGGTGCCTGGCACACGGGGTATGGATGTTTGAGGCGCCACACCACAGGTGTCCCCCAGGCCTCATAGCGGAGGCCAAGGGGGGACAAGGGCCCCCAAATTCCGTTTCTAACAGCATTTCCATTGGTGGTCAAATCACCATGGAACGGCTGTCGGAACGGGACATCTTAATCCCTACGGCGGTGCCTGAGCAGACACTGCCCCTATTGTAGGCAATATGTTCCGCTGACAAGCTCTTTGAGCCCATCAGAAGCGTCAGTCGGTCCCTCTAACCAATGAGGGTCGACCAACCGCATCATAATGCTGTGGTCGGACCTCTCTGCTGCATGACGGTCAGACTGCCACCGATGGCCTGTCCGTGGTGGTCCAACCAACATCCTAATCAGACTCATAGGGGCACATGCATCAAAGCCTTTTGCGATCGCAAATGGTGTGATTCGCAAAAATCCGCCGTTTGCGATCGCCAAATTTGCTTTTGCGATTTATCAAGGGTCAAGGCCCTCGCAATTTGAGAATTCGCAATTAATTGTGAGTTCTTAAATTGCAATTGCATTTAAGGAATCGCATTTTGCGATTCCTTAAATGCAATGCATGAAAGTTTGAAAATCTGCGATTTCGCAAATAGGGGGAGCAAATTACCATGAAGTTCAACTTCATGGTAATTTGCAAAAACTTTGAAAAATTCACTTTTGTGCATTTTTCAAAGTTTCATGTTGCGCACACACATGCCCTAAGGGCATGTGTGTGCGCAACATATGTGCACACATCAATTTCAGGGGTGCAACGGGGTGTCCTTTGGAAATCCCTGCACCTTTGAAATTTCATTCTCAATTTGCGATTCGCTAATTGCCAATCGCAAATTGAGAATGTGTTCCCATTCATTCCTATGGGCCTCTAGGCCCATAGGAATGAATGGGGAGGTATTCCTTAATTACGACTCACAATTTGCGAGTCGCAATTAAGGAATATTAAGAAATCACAATTTTTTAGCGATATCTTCATGCATAGCATTTTGCTATTCCTTATTAGCGAATCCTTATTTTTCGCTAATAAGGAATCGCAAATGGCATTGTTGATGCATGTGGGCCATAGTGTGTTATGTAATTACTTACCTATCCAAACAGATGATCCTGTATTATGTAATTTATACTTAAACAATATTTGGTCGAAGAAGAATGCTCTTCACCTAAAGATTTTGCTTATTCAAATTGAAATGATCTAGCAGGGCTCACGTTAAAGCCATCAACACCAATCCCAATTTGAGTTGTAAATGGGCATGATTACAGATTCAAACCATAGGTACAGTACTAGTACGGTACCTGCTTTTATTATACTTGTTAATGTTTTGAATTTCTACCCCAAGCCTTTAGATAACTGTAACCATTAGTGAACAATGATACACGTTCTCAGTATTTCAGTAATTGCAGGTTTGCACGTCTTCTGTTAGAACTGCAGCATAAGTGTTAGTAGTTGGTCAAACCTGATGCTGTACAATTCTGTAATTGCGGTGAGCTGGAGAGATACCACTTGTGAAAGCCGACTCAGAAGTTCATGCAAACTGGTAGCACGGAATAATCAGGACAACAATGTGGCGTTCTAAAACATCTGAGGTACAAGGATTTTATTGAATTTTAGTTTATTTTCATCTCTTCTGCTTCAGGAAACATGAGCCAAGGATCATATTGATTTGCATGTTTGTTTGCTGAATTGCACAGAAGTATATCATCCTGTTATTAAAAAATGCTAAGCAATAGACCTAGTGGTGGATTGTCTAATTATAGCCAAACAAGTAGGTTTCACAGGAAAAGCAGCATAAACATCTTTCTGAATGGGGATTGCATGTTGAAAATGCACTCACTTTAAATACACAGAATCTTCCCTCTCATCCCCACCAACACCCGCAGAACCCTGGTCCAGGCTATGGTGATAAATAGACTGGTCTACAGAAATGCTCTGCTGGCCGAAGTTGGGGATACCTTGCTTACTAAGCTACAGGGGGTTCAGAACACTGCAGCAAGACTAGTTCAGAACCGTCACTAGTCCCAACTGTGGTGGTTGAGGTATTTTACTCTTGATGTCCTGGGGCCTGGGCCACTATGGATCCTGAGTAACTGAGCCAAGTACCACTTCAACACTTCACTCTCAGTGGTAGTGAGCAGTCAAACTCTCCCTCAGGGTGGGGGTAGGGTAGATCCAGATTAGTGAATACAACTCACAACTCAAAGTGCACTCAGCAATGTTAATAAATCATTGTGCAGTCAAAACTGTTTTGTATATGAAAAAGAAGTATTTTATTTCTAACTGTATGCATTCAAAGGAATAACATTTATGAGCAACAACACAATCCCCTTGAGGTCAGGGCTCTAGTGATTATCTGGTAATTCCCTATCCTTGCAATAAGGTCGGCGTTATTCCCTATTTACTAGTGACTGCATCCAGGGAATACTCACTAGCAGGCCATGCTCAAGAGTTTCCCTTTGACTCGTTAGGAATTAATCAAAAGTAGTTACGTTGCCACTGCACCTTCAGCACTTAGTCTCCCGGGCTCAACACGCCTATATAAGTCTTACCCGCTTCTGCAGCACGGAAGAGTTCAGTGTTTCATCGGGTGCCCTGGCCATGGCTACTTGCAAGCTCTGGTCCTGGTCGAAGTCATGTTGGTATGGGGCAGATCTCGATCTGCAGTCTCAACCCACTGGTCACAGCCTGAATCTTTTCCCGAGCAACTGCCTGAATGCTTAGCAAATAAAGTACCGGCCAGCCCCTCCAGGCATATGGGGTTGCTGTGACAATTAAGGACACAGCACAGACACCTCCAGTGCATTCACCCACACCACAGTTCCCCCTTCTTTTAAATGGGTTTGCTGCTAAGGTGGTTCTAGGTCTTTGTTAAACTTGTTACTCAATCAGTTCAATGATGGCCTTCTCTGGAATACGGGGTCACCACAATGAAATGGTACAGGCTTGGCACTTAATGCATGGCTCAGTCTACGGTGGCCTTCTCCTTGCATGTGGGGGTCACCGAAGCAATACTATACACAAGCAATGACCTAATGAGTGCACAGCCATATCCTCACACCTCGCACAGGTAGTCCTCGTGGTAGGGTTCCCCACTGGACCTCACTCCCTCCAATGCTCTCTTCCTCACAGGGCACACTCGCCTTGGCAAGCAGGCAGGTGTTGGTGCTCCAGGCTCCCGGGCAGGTGGCCTTGGTTTCCCTAGATGATGTCCTCTCACCCAGTTCTCAGTTCTGGTCACAGGCAGAAGTTTTACAGAGCTTCCACTCCTCACACAGCCTGTCTGGCTGTTTGGTAGATGACACATTTTGGGGTCTTAACCTCCCTTTCATATAGTCCATTTCCAGATACCAAATGTGATTTAGGGTCTGGGACTTTTAAGTTTTATGTTGGTGTTCTGCTTCTTTTGAAGTGTACACTTTTCTTCTCTTCTTTCCTTTTGAAAGGCTCCCTGCCACAACAGGAGAGACTCTGAAGCCGTTAGTCCTACAACACAGGCCATGGGAGTGATTAGAGTTCACACCTCAATATCAGCCACAGTGATAGTTTTCGTTTTATATAGCGCAAACTCAACCCAGAGGTATCAGAGTGCTTTACAAGAGCACCAGTTGTGTTACAGACGGACACATTTATTTTTTGGGGCACAGGGTGATTAAGTGATTTGCCCAGAATCACAAGATGTTGAGCGTCCCTGCCGAGACTCAAACCCGGTTCCCCAAGTTCAAGGTCGACCACGCTAGCCGTTAGGCCACATCCTCTCCCCATGGTTATTCCCGGCCTCCCAGCCCTACTCGTTATGGTACCCTTATCAGCCCCATCTCCTTTCTGGCCCCTACCTTGTGATCTTTCACTGAATTAAAGAGCACCCATATGAAGAGCACTCTTTTGAAGTGTGAAAGGGGAGGCTATTTCTCCCTTCCTCCATTGTGTCCCACCCAGCTCAAAGGAATACATCAATACACAAATCTGTCTGGGGTATTTCTCTACTTCTCATGTCTTCACCCGGCAGACCTGGGCTTCCCAAAATGGCGCCCTTGGTCCTCTATCTAATGTACCATAGCAGGAGCCCTTACACTCAGTATACATACTCAACACACATGCTGTCCAGTACTGTCACCTCCATATATTGTGACACCACAGACACACATACATTCAGCACACACATTGAATTTGCATGCACTAATCAGTACTGTAGCTTTTCTGTATTGTACCAGGGCGTGCTACTACCAAAATCACACACTGCCTGCACACTAACTACTCATGTGCGCGCTGCTCAACACTCCATTCTTCATCTTTTGTACTTCTCGCCAACAGACATAAACCCAGTGCATGCTTTTCATTGCGCACACACTGCACAGTACTACATCTCTAATGTAATGTATTCCTCACAGCCATAAATCACTCAGTACATGCCCTAACCATACATCTACTGCACAGTAATGCTCTATACCTGTACTGTACCCTTCTCAGGCACACACACATCCAGCACAAAGTCACTACTCCTGCACTGCACTGCACTCTATATATTTAGCTGATGTAGGCGACGAGTAAGTTAAGCACACAGCAGCGGTACTTTTAAAAAGGTGAATGAGCATGTAGGCCTCACTCCAGTGACACATGATAAAAAGAACTTGTTTACTCCTACTAATCACTACGCAGTATGCTGTCACCACTCCGCTTCTGCTACTTACCTTTTGGTGAAGGCAGTAGCCTTCGACCACTATGAGAGTAGTGCTTTGGGACCCTCTCCTGGTCCAACAGGACCACAATCATTGAGACATGCCTATGTCATGGTGTACACACGCAATCTGTGTTTGCCTAAGACAACAAAAATTAGCAGTAGTGATCCAGACAACAGTGTAGTTGGGCACTACGGGCAGGTGTACACGTCTTTTAGTATGAAAAAGACTTTTCTGTCCCAACAGATAGTGTAAATTTTCTATCTGTTATTGGACAAACAAGTTGAATTAAAGGAATAGTGCTGTAAATTCAACATTATAGTTAGTGATGATATTCATACAGATGAGTTTAATTTAATTTTACTTTCAGGAGGTTTCAATACAGTAATGTTACCCAATTATTCTGCCATTTATATTGAAAAAGAAAGACATTTGGTTTGGAGTTTGTCTTCTGTCTTTGTGGATTATAAAGTAAAAACTAGGCCCAAAAACATCACGTTGACATTAGGAAAGCTCTACATTTCTGATGGTTGTTAATTTTGGAAAGGCCATTGACTCACTTATTTGAGATCTTCTGAGTGAGGCGCTATATAAAATGAATTTTGGACTCTATTATGTATTCTATGTTAACATGCTCTACAACAGCCTGCATGTGGTAATTGATGAAAATTCTAGAATTTTACCGGGAGGCATCCTGACTACAATATAACTGGTGCATGTCATTGTTAGTCCCTATTTGCGAGGTCAATACTGTGACCAGCTGGCAGACCAAACTAGCAGTCCAGACTTCTGATTTTAAATATCCCAATAGCCAAATTGCCCTCAAGGAGAAACTGTGTTGAGAGCTCAGTGTGACACCATTATAGGATGACATGAACAGGGATACTCAGGGATGCAATAGACTGCTGATTACTATTTTGGGCAGGGTAGTGTTGTACAAAATGAATCTGTCCCCCTGAATTTTGTACATTCGCCGAAACTATCCATTCACCCAGTCAGCATATGTGGGTGGGATTGGAATGGTTGACATACACCATTATTATTGGGCCAACCCTCTTGGTCGTTGTGAATGACTGGCGCTTTGTGGACCGGATGGACTTGGGGGCACATGCATCAAGCCTGAATTTTGCGATTCCCAAATAGTGAATTTTACCGGTTCGCTATTTGGAAATCTCAAAATGCTATGCATGTAGGAATCGCAAAAAATGTGTGATTCCTTAACATTACCTAATAGCGATTCAGCAAATAGCTAATCGTTATTAGGTAATATGACTGCATTCATTCTATGGGCCTATAGGCCCATAGGAAGGAATGGTATTTCATTCTCAAATTGCGATTACTAAAGGGGTAGTCGCAAAGAGCGAATGCAAAGCCAAGGCTGCCCAGGGGCCTAAAGCACACAGAGAAAAATGCAAGTGTGCAGATGTGAAGAACCACATGGCACTTTGAAAAATGCATTTTTGTGCATTTTTCAAAGTATGCACAAATTACCATCAACTTGAAGTTGATGCTAATTAGCATTTAATAAATGCACAGTTTGCATTTAGGAAAGGCTTCTTGCATCTGCATTAGGAAATCGCAAAATGTGATTCCCTATTTGCATTTGCAATTTAGGGAATCACCAAAAATTGCGATTACCTAAATTACGAATTTTCCAAAAGTTACATGCATCAGAAAAGGCCATTTTGTGATCTCAAACAGCTGAGTTTTGCGAATCACACTGTTTGCGATCACAAAATGGCTTGATGCATGTGCCCCTATGTCTTTTATCTTGACTAAGTTCTTCTTGGGGGTGCAGAAATACTGGGTTTTGTCTATGGAGCTCCTATTCCATGGGCATTCCCTCTCATGACCAGAGTTGTGTTGGAGTGCTAGTGTAGTATAGTTCCTATATTCGCAATAGGCTTTGCGAATTGGAATAATATATCCTATAGATGTGACATAGAACTGAGGTCAGTATTTCTCTATTGAATATACTAAACTTAATTGTGAGTGCCAGCTAGCTCAGAGGTCACTAGAAACTTTCTCGAATACACAAGAAGGAATTAGGTTCTGATAACCACATAAACATGACAACTTTGTTTCCCTACAGATATCTTCACAGTCGTGGAAAAAAAAGATAACTATTTTACTCAGTCAATCGTGCATGCTTCGTTTCAACAGAGTTGCAGAGAAATAGTGAGACAGGTTTTTTCAATAAAAGGGATTTAATAAACAGTCTTCTTTCTCATGCAAGAGAGGTGAACTGCTGCAATCGTTAGACAGAAAGCAAAGTATAATGCGTACAGCGTAAACAGTAGTATAAAATAATACTGTAATAGCATTGTCTGGTGCTATGACATATAAAAATACATACATAAATAACACAGGCTTAAATACTCAACTGGTGCTTCTAAAATACGCCTACCCCAATGTACCCAACCTAGGTCTAGTACGACGGAAGAAGTAGGTGTGGTCTTTAGCATAGGTTTAGTTTTTGCCAAGATTTGCCAAAGGTTTCTCTAGGTTCTAATCAGCTCAATACCTTAGAATGAAGAAGGTTGGTATCTCTGTCTTGGACTCGATTTCCCAACACCCCTCAGAAACACTGGAGCTGGATTTCTCGGCAGAGGAGGACAGCTTCTGATCAGTGCGTCAGCTGGAGAGTCGGCTTCCTTTGGCACTTGCTGTAGCGAGCTGCGTCGGACAAGTAGGTAGTCGAACTGCACCGAACCATACCATGCTTTGCCATAGCAAGTGAAGGTATATGTATACCTTGAAGGTGTTTAGGAATGCCAGCTTTGACGTAAAGTCAGTCATATGAACGTCATGGATGAACCCCTAAGGAATAGTTGTTCATTCATAATATTGAGTTTCTTAGAGAAATCAATATCCAGGCTAGGGGAAGTCCCTTCTGCTTAAGAGTCTGGTTTTCCAAGAAATAGTTGTGACGATGATGAACGGGTCAAAGTAGCCATGCCTGTATTTGGGTAGCATGGGCTATGCCTAAATAAGGGCTTGATTTCTATGCATATATAAGGGTAACACAAATTGTACCTAAATAAGGGCATGAATCGGGAAAATTCATTCGGAATCTAAAACGCCATACAACATTAGCACAGAGCCCTTCACTGGATGATTTGCTGATTATAAGGTACTGGATGACATTGGAGGGGGTCAGTAGAAGTGAGAATGGGCACGACCTTCAGCTGAGAGGGGCAATTCTAAACATTGGCAGACCGGATCAGTTCCAGACAGGATAAGTGGCTCAATTGATGGAGCCAATTTAATTTATTGCACCAGAGGTTATTTCCATAAGTAAGAAAATTCCACTGCCTAATGTCACACGATTCATGCTCCTCAATCTGGATGTGCCAGAAAATTAATATATGAGTATGTGCCTTCATGATCCCTTAGTATTGAAGTGTAAGTCATGCACTATTGCTGTATGTAAAATAAAATCAATAAAATGTTTTTTTTTTAAAGATACATTAAAATTGGGTTCCTTAATGGAAGGATTAAAGGAGATATCCCTGCCTCACCCACTTGGTGGGATGGAAGCAAACGCTCAATTTTCTTATACCTGGGTGTCCCACTACTCTAGTATTCATTAAATTATTACGCTGCTGAGAGTCAAAAGTGAACACCTTACCCAGATTAAGGTACTAAAAGGCTTGCTGCGTCATTAACTCCTGCAATTGATCTATGGAGGGACATACTTTGGATGTTTGCACATTTTGGCTTACTATTTGGAGCAAGAATAATTTGTTCATCGATGGTTTCCTAGACCCCACGTTGGCACCCCTTGGGACAGCACATGCCGCAGCACGTCCCATCCAGGATCTAAAGAAATCTGATCTCATCACACCCATCCAGATGGAACTCCATTGACTCCACTCGCCAGCCACACCATCATTTACATACTCATCACACTTAAAACCCTTGCTTATCTTGGCGACATGTTCACCATCTCTGGTGGTACTAGGCACACCTACAGTCTGGACATTATCAGACTGCACTCTAAGAAAAAACAAAACAGCAGCCTTTTCTACCTAAGCACCCAGCATCATGAACAACATCCCCACATCAATTAGGACCGGCTCAATGCTGCTCCAATATAAGAATGAGTTTAAGAATCACCTATTTAAAGAATACTACATCACAACACATTTGCCGTCCAGAACTTAGCTTCCTCTCCTATTACTGGCTGACTTTAAGCTTGCCTTTGACCATGTGAAGTGCTCCTCTTACTTTTGGCTACGTTCATGAAATAGAAATAACATATGCATACACGCACATGTAGAGAGGCAGATAAACTGAAGGATACTACCACATTTTCAATCGGAATTAAAGGGGCTTCATAATTGGGATCGTAGAGAGCTTCATTGCAGTGCAACCTAATTTGCACATAAACAACTATTCCCTACTAAATCTTTATCAATTGTGTTTTAGAGAGGGAACTCGGCACAGAAACAATTATGCTGAAAGTTATGGATAGAGCGCCGTGCAAATCACTAAAGGGAGAGATGATTGCCTTCTAGTCCTGCTAGAGCTAGACATATTTTGCAGCTTGCAACTTGACACAGCTGACCATGATATTCTTTGCAAATGCTTAAAAGAGAGATTTGGTGTTCGACCAACAGTACTTAAATGCTTTAAATAGTAGCTCAATGAATGCATCCAAATAAGTAAAATACTGACCCAATGTCTACACCCCTGCCATGCCATTCAGAGTATTAGAGTTCTATATTAACCCCCATCCCATTCAACCTGGACATTAACACTTTAAGGGAAGCCATAAACCTCCTAAATTTTACTTTCCATTAATATGCGAGTAACACAGAAATCTACTTGAAAATAACTTACGTACAGCTAAGTCTAAATACTATTGAGGACACGATAACACAGGGTAAATGTAAACTATATTCCCTGAAACATCTTATCTTGTGAGACCCCAAAAAAACTTCCTAATGGACCAAGAGCCTACAAAATGTCAATCAATTAATCAATTCGAGGTTTCTAAAGGTTCCTCTTGGGTACGTGGAAGCATACTCAGTTGTTGAGGTATTTGGGGCCGATGTTGTCGAGGGATTTGTGGGTGTGGTTGAGGAGTTTGAAGGTGACCCTCTTCTCAATGGAGAGCCAGTGGAGGCTTCGTAGGTGTTGGGTCATATGCAAGGATGAACCTGGCAGCGGCATTCTGAATGGTTTGGAGTTTGCGTAGAAGAGTTTTGTTGATTCCGGCTTAGAGGACGTTGCCGTAGTCTATGCTGCTGGTTATTAGTTGAAACTGGTGGACGTGACAGCATTGACCTGGTGGTTCATGGAGAGGGAGGAGTCAAGGATTATGCCGAGATTCCGGGCGTGGTCTGTCGGGGCGGGGGGCCACCAGGTGCTGTCCCATGCTGAGGTGCAGGGTCCAAGGGTAAGGACCTCGGTCTTCTCAGAGTTGAGCTTTAGGCAGCTATCCTTCATCCAGGCTGCTACATTTCTCATTTCTTCCTGGAAGCAGAATCTGGTGTCTTCTGGGTTCTTGGTGAGGGAAAGGATGAGCTGGGTGTCATCGGCGTAGGATACGATGCTGAGCCGGTGCTGTCTGACGATGGCGGCTATGGGGGCTATGTAGATGTTGAAGAGCGTCGGGCTGAGTGATGATATTTGGGGTACTCCGCAGATTATGTCAGTGGGGTCGGAGAGGAAGGGGGAAGTCTGATCCTCTGGGTTCTGCCAGGGAGGAAGGATTGGATCCAGTCGAGGGCGGATCCCTGTATTCCTGAGCTGTGGAGTCTGGAGGCTAGCGTGTGATGTGAAACGGTGTAGAAAGCTGCGGAGAGGTCCAGGAGGATGAGGTCTGCGGTGTGTCCCTGGTCTAGCAGCATGTGTATGTCATCGATGGAGGCGAGGAGGGCGTTCTCGGTTCTGTGGTTGCTGTGGAAGCCAGACTGGGATGCGTCTAGGATGGAGTTCTCTTCGATGAAGGTCAGGTGGGCGTTCACAAGTCTTTCTGTGACTTTGGCTGTGAAGGGGAGGAGAGAGATGGGCAGGTAGTTCTTCTGGTCAGTTGGGTTGCCCGTAGGTTTCTTGGGGAGCGGTTTCACCTCCGCACCTTTCCAGTCATCTGGGCAGATGTCGGATCTGAGGGAGGAGTTGATTGTCCGTCCTAGTTCATGTGCGATGACAGCGGTGGCCCTGTGGAAGATGTGAGGGGGGCAGGGGTTGGTTGGGGCTCCTGAGTGCGTCTTCTTCATGGTTGAGGTGATGAGCTTGACGGATGCGGGGGCCCAGTCGGTAATGGTAGGCTTCTCGGCGGTGGTGGGAGGTGTGGTGCTGTCTTCTGCTGGCTCACTGAAATTGTCGTAGAGCGCCTTGATCTTCAGGTGGAAGTAGGAGCTGAGTTTGTCGCAGAGTTCCTGGAAGGGTGCGATGTCCGTGGCTTCGCAGGTGGGTTTTGCAAACTGCTGAATGACATTGAACAGTTCCTTGACGTTGGATGCGTTGGTCTTGACTTTGTCTCTGTTGAAGGTCCTTTTGGTGTCCCTTATACGCTGGTGGTAGTCCTTCAGGGTGCTCTTGTGGTTGTTCTGTGCTTCCGTGGTCTTCTGGTTCTGCCAGGTTTTCTCCAAGCATCTGCAGGAGCGTCTGGCTTCATGGAGTTCGGTAGTGAACCAGGCGGCCTTCAGCGGGCGTTGTCTGGCGGTGCGGCGGAGGGGTGCCAGCTTGTCAGCGCAACAGGAGACCCAGTGGTGGAATTCCCTGGCTGCAGAGTTGGTGTCGGTTGTGGCGTTGGAGGGGTCTTGGAGGAGGGCAGAGTGGGTCTTGCTTTCAAAACTGTCACAAAAGGCAAATCCCTTGGTATTAATGTTGACAGCAAATTGAATATGGATGCATATGTTAAATCTATACCTGGATCTGTCTGTCACCGCTTATGTACTTAGATCAGCTAAATGCTTTATTCCAAAAGATGATTTCAAACAAGGTATACAAGCACTGGTGATTTCACATCTTGAATATGGACTCTCCTCTTACTAGTCTACAAGCAAGGTGCCTTGCCTCCTGAAAACGTCATTACATGCAGCTGCCAGACCGCGCTGAAAGATAAGGAAGAAGGAACACAGTATCACCATTTTAAGAAACTCAAATGAAATTGTGCTCTTACAACACCATGCATCACCTTTAAGACTCTAAGGCTCTACACCCCCAAATACTTGTCAATTAAATTAGCCCTGTTTGGAGGTAAAATATCTCTGTTCTAAAGCAGCTTACTAAATACCTGACTCAATTCAGGATAAGCTCAACCCTTTCACATTCATTCTCCCACAATGCAGTCAAAATATAGAATGATCTACCCAGTGATTCAGTCTAATCAAGTCTTTCACAATGTTCAAATACAAACTAAGCAAACATGGACAAAGCTAGTAGGTCTAACTTGGATGGAGTAACACATGCAAACAGCATATCATCATGCATTTATTCACACATTATCCAATTAAAGTACGACCTGTTGGGTTTAGCAGTAACAGTGGTGGTGGTAATGGTGACAGGGATAGTGTAATATAGTGGTGGAAATTGCAGTAGTAATGGTGGCGGAGTAATATGGTGGTGGTGGCAGCAGTTATGGTGGAGATGGGAATGGTGGCGTCAATGATGGTGGTGGCAATAGTGGTAGTAATGTTAATGTGGGTAGAGATGGTATTAGTGACAGTGGTAGTGGTGATAGTGGTAATGATGAGTTAGGGATGGCGGTATTGGTGATAGTGTTAATGTAGGTATGTTGGTGGTGGAGATAGTAATGTTAATGATAATGGTAGGAATGGTGGTAGTAATACTGGTGGGGGTAATGGTGATGGTGGTGATAATTGTGTAGTAATGATATCAATATGTTGATATTGGTAATGGTGGTGGTACCAGTAGTAGTGTTAATGGAGGATTGTCCAAGGAAGTGGGCAGAGTAAAAAAACAAACAGGAGGGCCTAGTATCAGATTTGTGTTTTTCAATTTAAGCTACCCATAGTAGGTGCAGCGCTGGACCAAAGAGATAATAGCATGAAGTGAGAGGTCCCTTTTACTTATATTTTAACAAATTGGTCACAGTATTTCAGTGATAGATGTGCTATCAAGACAAACCTAAAAACCACCTAAAAACCAAACATGCGGGAAACTGAACTCTCCCCAGGCCTTCTTACACTAACCCCGTTTGGTATCATGTGGCCAAACAAACTGTTGAACCCAAATCTCTCTGCCAACCCTTTGAGATGAAACTGTACATACACTAACTGGAAAAACCCTGGCACATCCAATCGATCGCTGTAATAAATATCACCACTTTCATAAACCAATGGCGCTGATTTTACAAAAAGGATAATTCACAGTTTAAATGCACTGATTTGTATATCTTTTTACTATTTTTTGTAGAGTTACAACTGGTCGTCCACTGTTGTGTGCATATTCTTAGATGTAAATATGTTTGTTTTTACTTTCAGAACATGCATTTGTTTCTTCGTGTTACCTCATAGTCACTTGTGAAGTTTTCTGATAGTCTCTAGGATAGATAGAGTACGTCATCAGTAACATACAAATAAATCAATAGATAAAATGATTTCTGGTGCTGATAATCTCACAGAAAGTGAAATTACATAACTTCAGGCCCTAGCAACATCACACAGCCTTTCGCCATGGCACAGATAATAATATTCTAAAATAAGTGAAATTTTGTAAAACTAATAAATGACGTCAAATTCCTATAGACGCGAATAAAAGAGAAAGATGCCATTTGCGAGAGACCTTTAGAATTGCAGTCTTAACTCTAGCAGTAGCTCATACTACAGCCCTGCTGTGAGTTCATCATGAGCCCCTATATTATCAGACCACTAATTATGGGGTTCCTTAGGTAGACGGGAGGTGTACAGCTATGGCAGTATTTCTATTCCAAGAGGTGAGGAGAAGTCTCCTAGGCAGTGTGAAATAAAAACCAACACATCATTTACAAACTGTGCCAACTAACAGGGAAAGGGAAGCCGACTATTGGAACCAAAAGTTTAAGAAATGACACAGGTTTATCTCTAGAAAGGACAAATGTTATTCAGAGTGGTGTAGGCAAATATAGGAGAGAACGTGGGTAACTATTGAACTAGTAATTGTAAATTCAAAACAAAAAAGAATGGTAATCCTAGCTGAATCATATCGAGGGTTTGCTTAGAAGGGCTGTGTTGCTGAACAATGGGCTTTCTACTGAATCACTTTTACATTTCCTTCTGTAATATTTTTTTGCTCAGGCACGCATATTGTACTGCACAAGTTTCCACTGAAAGTTGGCCACATTTTCTGTTACTTGGAAAGGATAGCTGCATTTCCATACACACAAACTCAATGGAACTACAGAATGAGACGCATTCTTAGGTGAGCCTGATTGGGAAACAGAACCTTCTGTCAACGTTGAATATGAGTGACGTACATTGTAGCATTTTGCAAAAAAAAAAAGACCTCAGGCAAAATAAATGGAAATTCTAACCTGTAGCGAAGCACCTGGTGTTTTTGTATTTTCCAGTAGCTATTACAGTTGAGGGAACTGTGCCCGAGCCTTCCGCAGCATGGTCTATTGACTGTATTTCTTTCAGGTGTGGCACAAGAGAGATCCATGTCATGATATCAATGACCCCTTGACTGGTCTTGTGAGAAAAGGACAAAAGTAGGAAATGTACTGAATGAAGCTATACATGCAGGGCCTGTTGTACTTCCTGTGCGTTGTGACAGAACAGAAGTGCTTTAAAAAATCAGGGCAGCGGCATCTCCCTAGGTTTAGCAAATCTACGAACATAGATGTAAAGACATAACTTCTACTAAAAAAAGGGCAACATTTGAGGTGCTTAGATCGGTTTAATAATGAATATTATTTTTCGGATTTGTGCACCTTTTTGTGAGTACACTAGCCAGAGATTATTGAACAATTACCAAAGTTGTAAAAGGCAGAATTGAGCATTAATGTAGCACTTGAGGCTCTTTGTACACTTCAAAGGTTGCTCTTGGTTCAGAGAGGTCACTGGGAAGTGGCTTGGACACATATCAGGAAGAAGATGGGGCGGATAAGAGAATCATAGAGAGTAGAGCTGAGGCCCTGGGAAAATCTTTTGATACACTTATCACTGTGGCTGACACCCAGGTGTGAAACTGTACACACTCCATTTGCCTGTGTTGTGGGGCTATCAGATTTGGGTTCGCTCCTGCTGTGACACACTGCTTTCTGGAGAAAGAGAGAGCCGAGGAGTGGGTACTTCCAAAGGAAGCAGACCCCCAACATAAACTTCAAAGACTCAGACTCTAAATCACATTTGGTGTCTGGAAATAAACTATAAGAAGTGGAGTTTGAGACCCCAAATATGTCAACTATCAAGCAACGGGCTGGCCTGTGCGAGGAGGAGAAGCTCTGGAAGACTTCTGCTTGTGACCAGGACTGGAGGCCAAGGGCTGCTAGTCTCCCAACTGGGCGAGGGAACATCACCCAGGGAATCCAAGACCACCTGTCATTGAAGCCTGAAGCACCAGCATCTGCCTGCATGCCAAGACCAAGAATAGGTTCTGATGATTTTGGCCAAGGGGGTCATGTAGGTGTTGAAAAGTGTAGGGCTGAAGGACGAGACTTGAAGGATGCCGCAAATGATGTTCTTAGGTTCTGAGGTGAAATGTGGTAGGTGGATTCTCTGGGTTCTTCCAGTGAGGAAAGAAGCGATCCATTTGAGGGCGTCTCCTTGGATTCCAATGTAGTAAAGCTGCTTGATAAGGCTGTGATGGGATACAGTATTGAAAGCTGCTGTTAGGTCGAGGAAGATCAGGGAAGCTGGTTCTCCTTGGTCAAGGAGGGTTATGATGTCGTCGGTGGCAGTGATCAGGGTTGTTTCGGTGCTATGGTTGCTGCAGAATCCAGATTGGGAGGTGCCCAGAAGATTGTTGTTTTCCAGGTGTTCTGTGAGATGGTGCATTTAAAAAACCTTTGAAATTCACTGAAAAAAACATAGGTTTCAGACATGTTATAGTTAGGAATTAGCATTTAAAAAACCTTAGAAATTCACTCAAAAAAACATAGGTTTTAGGGGTGTTATAGTTAGTTGGACATTTCACTCATACAAAACCATTGAAATTCCCCCGTTATAGTTAGTTGTACTAACTATAACTCGCGCGCCCGCAATCCACTGCTGATGATGTCACATATTACATAATTCATGAGATTGTCAGTGACATCACTGATGACATCTCAAATGACATCACTGATGACATCATCCAGTTAAAGTGGTTTTGTTCGATATTTAAATAAGTATATATATATATATATATATATATATATATATATTCACTGAAAAAACCATAGGTTATAGACCATATATAGTTAGGAATTAGCATTTAAAAAACCTTATTTTACTCACACAAAACCATTGAAATTCCATATATAGTTAGTTGCACTAACTATATATTGCGCACCCGCAATCCACTGCTGATGATGTCACATATTACATCATTCATGACATGGTCAGTGACATCACTGATGACATCACTGATGACATCTCAAATGACATCACTGATGACATCACTGATGACAACATCCAGTGACTATGTTTCTGTAAAGTTAAAATATGTCTTACATATTGAAGAATGAGTGGATGTATAAGTGTCTGGACGAAGGATTTAGTAGGTGCATGACTGAATGTATGAGTGAGTGATTAAATGTGTCTCACTGAGTGCATGGGTTAGTGACTAAACTGTCTTAATTTGTGCATCATTATGTCTGTTGTTCTGTAAACTGCTGCATGTGTTGATCAGTAGCTATATGAGTAACTATATGGGTTATTGATTGATTGCCCAAGTATTTGCATGGGAGACTGAGTGTGTGTGTGGCTGGCTGGGAGGTGTGTGACTCTGTACAGATCAATGTGTACTTGTATCAATGATTGTATAAGAGAGTAAGTATGTGTTAGTATATGGTTGAAAACGTAAGGTGCTCTATGTTTAACTGTATAGAGTAGAAAATGGAAGTGTGATTGATTCTTTACAGGACTGACTAGGTGTGTGAGTAACTCCATGGATGAGTGGCAGATTGTGAGTGTCTGTATAGGTGTATGAGTGCATATGATAGTGTTCTAAACATGAGTGATTCTATGTATGAATGATTGTATGGGTGAATGAGTGAATGTGTGTGTAGACGTAGGAATCAGTGAGTACGTATGTAGTAACTAGTATTGGTGTGTCAATGGTTTCAAAAATTATACTCTGTTTTTAACACTGGGTGAAACAGAGGTTATATTAAAATGTGAGGAGATGCATTGTATTGTCACATGAATGATATCATCAGTGATGTGGTCATTGATGTCAAATGAGATGTCATCAGTGATGTCATCAGTGATGTCATTTGAGATGTCATCAGTGATGTCATCAGTGATGTCACTGACCATGTCATGAATGATGTAATATGTGACATCATCAGCAGTGGATTGCGGGTGCGCAATATATAGTTAGTGCAACTAACTATATATGGAATTTCAATGGTTTTGTGTGAGTAAAATAAGGTTTTTTAAATGCTAATTCTTAACTATATATGGTCTATAACCTATGGTTTTTTCAGTGAATTTTCAAGGTTTTGTAAATGCTAATTCCTAACTATATATGGTCTATAACCTATGGTTTTTTCAGTGAATTTCAATGGTTTTTTAATAGCAAATATCATAAGCTGTCGAATGTCAAGTACGTGGTAAGTGAAAACATTTTCGTGTTAATGCACACTGATCTGCTTTGAATGGTGCCCCCCCCCCTCATTTCTATTACGAGTACTCTCTCTTTGCAGATAGTGAAAGGTAGTTAACGCAGGCCTTTGCCCCCATTGTAATCCGTCGTGCCTGCTTCTCTCTCCATTTGATTGATTGTTATCCAAGTATTTACTGTTTTAGAATTAGTTCTCTTTGGTTCATTCTCTATTTACAAACAAACACAGAGTCGCAATACTCTGTTTAGTCTTTGCAGATAACGAAAAATCGTGTAAAAAAAAAGAAAAGGAATCGAGTAAAATCAGTAGGCCACTAATGGGATCTCTTTTTGACCTCGCTAAAATAGAAACAAATACCAACCTTGGGACACGTTTCAACGGCATGGCAAGAATAAGAGCTCTTTTGTCTCAGAGAGAGGTGGCCTTGAGTTCGGCCCGTGAAACTTTCGTACTTCACATAGCGAACACCCGTACAGAGGTGCACACCCTTTTCAATTAAGATTTGCCTTTCAATTTCAGCAACATGTTTCCGACTATCTTTAACGCATCCTCCACAAAGTCCCTGGCGCACTTTTTTAAAGTTGTTACCAGTGGTCTCGTGACTTCATTTGAGAAAATCTTTGGAGTCATCCCTGCTTCCTTTCATTCCATTTTCTCCACTCTGGTTCGTGGATTGGCATTTTTACTTGCATTACCAGCGGACGCTCTTATGCTTTTTTACATTTTTAAATATGGATGTCCCTCCTATGCAACCTCACACCCTGCAGCTGCTGACACTGTTCCGCAATCGCATGCTAGAATATTATGGCACAATGCCGTTGGCGATATTAAGCACGGCATATGGATTATCTTTTCGATTCTCCTACTTCACCTGTGTCCAGCCTGTATTTCACTGCCTGACCTGTGATTTCGATTGGGCCATTGATTTGTGTCTCTGCGGACCGGTTTCTCCTGACGTCGACTTTAATCAGCTGATGACTCCTATCATTACTCACGAGTTGGTTTGTCCTGGCGAAAGGATTATGGCTGTGGCATTGATGCATGGACTACTTGGTCCCTGGAATTTACTGGCGGCAGCACAGTCTTTCTTGGAACAGAGCTTTCTTGAAAACCCACCGAGCTGTCCTCTGATGGTGATAGAGGATCCGGTGCTGGGAGAGCACGTATGTTCTTTTCCGCTTTTAAATTGGATGGCTGAACTGTTTTCGGATGAAGACGGTGACTTCCTATTGGAGGCTGTTGCAGCTTATTTTGCATACACAGTTATGTCATAGACCTTTTTCATGTTTGATATGCTGAGTACTAGCATTTCATTGACAATTCATTGACTTATTTGTCAAGTTTTTATTATTTACCTTGCCTATTGGCTTAAGACTCGATAAAGTACTTGGCTGTTTTATTTTTCTTTAGCATTAAATTTTCCTAGTTTTTAATGCTTTACCTTGCGGACCGTCCACATATTAAACTTGCAATCTGCTCTCATGAGATGGCACTTCTATTATCTTATTCAGTTCGTTTCCGGATCATGGGGAGGTGTCATCTAGGTCCTGGATATCTTTACACCGTGTTAAGTTAGCATGGGCTCATTACCGGTTTAAACGCCATTTTTCCTTTTTTGCAACTTCTGCACAAGACACTTAGTTGTTGCTTTAGCTTTCCACCTAGTAGTTCATCGTGGTTTACATGAGAATAATATGTTATTGGTCTACTATCTGCTTTACTTGTTAAACTATATCTGTACAGCGAGTGCTAAAGTTTCAAGAACAACACGATACAGAATTGTTATGAGGTCTGATCTCCACGACTTCATACTCATAACATAAGTGCAACTTCTGCCAATTCTGGGCATGAGGCGGGTTTTATATTGCTTTGCCGAACACACATACACAACAGTTGATGCGGTTCACATGAAGAGAGAGCTGGTGTATGCTGATGTGATTCCTTCAAATCTAAGACACTAAAGTATGGGCACGCCCTAAACCAACACAAAGAGACCTTCTTAGCAAATAATATAATATGTGTATTAGGGAGGGTGAGATATAAGCAGCCGCGGGCCGTGGAGGGAGTTACGATGGGGCAGGAAGGCGGGGAGGGGGAGAAGCAGGGTGGAGCCCTCTCTACCTTGCCCCTCCCCCTCCCCGCCTCCCTGCCCCACCGTAACTCCCTCCACGGCCCGCGGCTGCTTATAAGTGTTGCTAACTCTTATTCATTTACAGCATGTTAACATACTGTCACCATTCGCTTTTCATGTACTAGTAACTATGCTGGTAATTTTGCTACTGATAATATGTGTACTTTTATTATCTAAGGTACTACGCCTGAGAAGACGGCATTAGTAAATAAACATTTCAAATACACATCTGTTCTTCTTAACTCCATGTTCTGGTTTCTAAGAAATCTATAACGACCGACTGTTCATGAGTTCCACGTATCCTGAGGTACTATAAGTTCATATTCTGGATTGTCTAAACATTGAGAGTTTGTTATATCCAATGTGACACTGTACCTAGCTTGCTAAGGAGTTTTTGATTACTAACGTGAGTTTTGGGACACCCTAATTCGCCGAGGTTCCAATCCTCTGTCCACAGTTCTGTGTGAGAACAGAAACCCTGCGACAGGGGCACCCCCGACCCTTGCTGGAGCTTCATCACACTTGCGATACAACTCCAGCAATGCATTCGCCGAGGTTCCAATCCTCTGCCCACAGTTCTGTGTGAGAACAGAAACCCTGCGACAGGGGCACCCCCGACCCTTGCTGGAGCTTCATCACACTTGCGATACAACTCCAGCAATGCGCCACCTTTACGGCACAGATACATCACGCATCTGTGCTGTTTTTGCCCCATGATGCGCCGCATTGTAAATGCAGCACACCATAGGTGACGGAACAGCGGCACAGAATGACTAACACATCCCTGGTGATGCGCCAGTCATCATAAATGTATCCCTATGCTTCTTATCTTGTTAGAGATGAACCGCCATATGTATCATCAAAGTTTTTTGCATTTCCTAAATAGCGAACTTTAAGGAATAAATAGCGATTCTTTACCATTCCTAGTTTGCGATGAGCTATTTGCTAATTAGCCGAATGTAGCCCAATGAAGCCCAATGTAGCCCAATGTAGCCCAAAGATGGCCGCCAGACACACAAAAAAACAAATGTAGCCCAAATATCAGCCAGATGTAGCCCAACTATAGCCCAGTGACAGAATGACCAATCAGCTTCGCAAACCTCCGTTACGCGAAGCGGAGCGCTGTTACAGATATATATCTTTTTTTGAACGTTAATTTCTCAAAATCCACTGGAGCACATATATTGAGACCTAGCAAAGGCACATCGGGCTACCAGTCCCTAATATTTTGCCAAGTTTCGTGCAAATCCATTCAGCCGTTCGATTATTATTATTATTATTTTTTTTTGCCCCGCGGGGCCCTTTTAAAACCTCCACATCAAACCTAGGGGGTCAGCGAGGATCTACTATGCCCCCTTATAGTTATTTCCCCCTTTGTTTTGACCTCCTCTTGTCTCTCGATCCTACCGAGAGACAAGATGGCGGCCGCTACGGACTGTTTGGAATGTTGACAGACGCCGGAGAACCAATCAGCTTCGCTTCACAAAGCTCCGTTGCGCGAAAAGTCCGCGTCCTGGGCCGCTGCCCAGTCCGCTGTTACAGATATATATCTTTTTTTAAACGTTAATTTCTCAAAATCCACTGCAGCACATATATTGAGACCTACAAAAGGCACATCGGGCTACCAGTCCCTACAATTTTGCCAAGTTTCGTGCAAATCCATTCAGCCGTTCGGGCTAAAAGTGAGGCCAACCGCCCTATGGAAATTAACATGGGAAAAACGCGTTTTGGGACCCCCCTTTTTTCTCGGCCCCCCCTTGACGAACCCCCCCAAAATTTTCAGGGGCTGCTCAGAAACAAAATGTGCCATTTTCCTGAAAATTTCAGCCAATTCCGTCCACAAACGCCAAAGTTATTAGACATAGAATTTTCAAAAAACCCATAGAGAAAAAATCCTAACTATATATACCTACTGGCGACCGCCAGTAGGTAATATATATATATATATATATATAAAGCAATCTGCCTTTAAAACTGAGTGCATGTATAAGTGTCTGAATGGAGGATTTAGTAGCATGTGATTGACTGTCCAAGTGACGAATTTAAAGTGTCTCACTAAATATATGGGATAGCGATTAAACTTTGTGAATACCTGTATCACTCTTTCTCTTGTTGTATAAACTACTACAAAAGTTGGTTACTAGCTCTGTGAAAGTCTATATTAGTTATTAATGAGTTAAGTGAGTATTTGTATGGGATAGTGAATGAATGTGTGTGTAGTTGGGTGGGAAGTGTGTGACTGTCCAAAGATGTGTAAATAGTTGATTTAGTAGGTATATAAGGTTAAGCCTGTATGTGGAAACAGTTGTTTGGGTGAGTGAATCTCTTGTGGTGATGAGTAAATATATTTCTCAATGATACATGTCCAAGAAACTAGAAATATAAAAAGCAGTGTATGTGACAGTTGTTGTATATAAATAACTATACATAAGACTCAGTGATTGTATGAGTGGCGTATGGGTAACGGTATACTTGTAATAGTGATTTTATAACATACTAAGTATGAGTTACTATCTATATCAAGTGTGTAGCTTAGTAAATATAAGTATGATCAACTGTTTACATAAGTGAGTAGAATGACTGCATAAGTGAATAGGATGTGTGCTGGTGTATAATGTTGATGTAGGTGTATAAGTATATTTAATAGTGTTCTATTGATCTTTGTTAGCATGTATGAGTGAATCTATAAGTAAGTGTTTAGATGTGTGTGTAGATGTAGGAATCACTGAGTGGGTTTTAGAAACTTGTATTGGTGTGACAATGGTTTCAAATATGGTACTCCATATTTTATAATGAGTGTTGAAAGGTTATACTAGTGTATGATAAGATGTATCAGATTGTCACGTGGATGATGTCAACAGTGATGTCATCAGTGATGTCATTTGAGATGTCATCAGTGATGTCACTGATCATGTCATGAATGATGTAATATGTGACATCATCAGCAGTGGATTGCGGGCGCGCAAGTTATAGTTAGTACAACTTACTATAATGGGGGAATGTAAATGGTTTTGTACGACTGAAATGTCCAACTAACTACAACACCCCTAAAACCTATGGTTTTTTCAGTGAATTTCTAAGGTTTTTTAAATACTAATTCCTAACTATAACATGTCTGAAACCTATGGGGTCCGATTCACAGAACTAACTTAAGACAAAATCCTAAACTTACTACCATTTTGGTATTCACAAAAGGCACTTACTCATTTTGGTATTCACAGAAGGCACTTACTCATTTCGGTATTCACAGAAGTTAGGAGTCCTAACTTTAGGACTCTTAAATGCCTTCTGTGAATACCGAAAGTCTTAAAGTTAGGATTTTTCTCAATTTAGTAGTACTAAAGTTAGGACTCCTAACTTTAGGACTCCTAAATGCCTTCTGTGAATACCGAAAGTCTTAAAATTAGGATTTTTCTCAATTTACTAGTAGTAAAGTTAGGACTCCTAACTTTTGGACTCCTAAATGCCTTCTGTGAATACCGAAAGTCTTAAAATTGGGGGTTTTCTCAGTTTAGCAGTAGTAAAGTTAGGACTCCTTACTTTAGAACTCCTAAATGCCTGCTGTGAATAACGAAAGTCTTAAAATTTGGATTTTTCTCAACTTTACTACTACTAAACTGAGAAAAATCCTAATTTTAAGCCTTTCGGTATTCACAGAAGGCATTTAGGAGTCCTAACTTTACTACTACTAAATTGAGAAAAATCCTAATTTTAAGACTTTTGGTATTCACAGAAGGCATTTAGGAGTCCTAACTTTACTACTCCTAAACTAAGAAAAATCCTAACTTTAGGACTTTCGCTATTCACAGAAGGCATTTAGGAGTCCTAAAGTTAGGACTCCTAACTTCTGTGAATACCGAAATGAGTAAGTGTCTTCTATGAATACCAAAATGAGTAAGTGCCTTCTGTGAATACGAAAATGGTAGTAAGTTTAGGATTTTGTCTTAAGTTAGTTCTGTGAATCGGGCCCATGGTTTTTTCAGTGAATTTCAAAGGTTTTGGAAATCACAATTTTTAATGTATTAATTCTTATATTTATTTTTTTGATACTGATTTACTACATTTTTTAAACTATTTATTTTTAGATATTTTATTTTTTAAATTACATTATAATTACATTATACATTACATTGAGCTCAATGTGGATTTCTAGTTAAATGCAATTAGTTACTTTTTGGATTCTTTTTCTAACCACAAGACTAGATCCTAGATTCAGTCCTGGGAGATCGCCTGTAAACAGTTGAGTAAAAACTTTTTGGTTACAGTAGTGATTTTTAAGGAACATTATTGTATTTTAAAAGTTGACACTTTGAAACTTTTTCACATAGAATCACCAATGTTATCCTATGGGAGGAAATTCACTTATCAGGTAAGTAGTGTTAACGTTACTTTTTCCTAGTCAGTGGTGGATCCTTGATCCAGCACGGGTGCATCACCTGTAAACAGTCGAAAGAATGCGTTTAAGTCATACAGGCAATTTTTAAGGAATATTTTTAGTTTGTGGAAACAGACACTTAGAAACTTTTCTGGTGAAAACCACACAATGGATTCCTATGGAAGGAAATACAAGTTACTGGTAAGTACGGTTAGAATTATTTTTCAGGATCAGTACTGGGCTCAAAGAAGCAGCACTGAGATCACTCCTGATAACAGGTGAGTAAATCGGAATTCGTACTTCATCTGATTTTAGAGGAATTTTTGTACGTTACAAAAATCGACACTTAGAAACTTTTTTGGTGAAACCACACAATGGATTCCTATGGAAGGAAATACAAGTTACTGGTAAGTACGCTTACAATTACTTTTCAGGGTCAGTGCTGGGCTAAAAGATGTAGCACTGGGTTCTCTCCAGATAACAGGTGACTAAATCGGAATTCATAGTTCAAATGATTTGAGAGGAATATTTGTAAGTTTCCAAAATCAACAGGGGACCACTGGATTGAAGAGGAATTAATTTCCCAACTTAAAACGCGCCAGAAGGCATGTTTGCACACATATCACCTCAGGCCCCGCCCCCTACCTTCACCACTGTGCAAATGTGCCCCGTGGTGCTTTTTAAGTTGGGGGATTAAGTCCCCTTGAATCCTGAGGTCCCCTGGCGGCCAACTAGCCCACCAGGTACATCCATTATGAGCCAGGGAGCTGTGTTGCAGAGAGGTGTTCTGAGGCCATGCTCCTTTTTACACCTCTCCGCAACGCAGCTCTGTGGCGCTTACTGGAGGTACCTGGTGGGCTAGTTGGCCGCCAGGGGACCTCATGTATACTTATTTATATACAACAACTGTCACATACACTGCCTTTCATATTTCTACTTTTTTGGACATGTATCATTGAGAAATATATTTACTCATCACTACACCCATAAATACATTCACTCACCCAAACAACTGTTTCCACATGCACTCTTAACCTCATATACCTACTAAATCAACTATTTACACATCTTTGGACAGTCACACACCTCCCACCCAACCAGACACACATTCACTCTCCCATACAAATACTCACTTAACTAATCAATAACTAATATAGACTTTGACATAGCTAGTAACCAACTTATGCAGTAGTTTACGCAACAAGAGACAGAGTGATACAGATATTTACACAGTTTAATTACTATCCCATATATTTAGTGGGACACTTTAAATTAGTCACTTAAACAGTCAATTACACTGCTAGTAAATCCTCCATCCAGACACTTATACTTCCACTCATTCTTCAATGCAGATTGCTATATATATAATACATATTTAAATATTGAACCAAACCACATTCACTGGATGATGTCATCAGTGATGTCATCAGTGATGTCACTGACCATGTCATGAATGATGTAATATGTGACATCATCAGTGGATTGTGGGCGCGTGAGTTATAGTTAGTAGAACTAACTATAACGGAGGAATTCCAATGGTTGTGTACGAGTGAAATGTCTAGCTAACTATAACACCCCTGAAACCTATTGCTTTTTCAGAGAATATATATATATATTTATATATATATATATATAATAATCCTTTTTTATTGCAGCAAGTATTGGAGTGCACAATCATTTATTGCTGCTGCACATATTCTGAGTTGTGAGTCGCTGTTCACCCCCACGTATCTACCTCGGTACACAGACATAATATCGACTCCAAAATATCGTTTGGACAGAATATCGAGTTTTAAATATCGTTTGGAGAAAATATCGACAGGACAGAATATCGACAGCCAAAACATCGTTTTTAAGGTAAGTGAAGTAATATCGACTGTAAATAATATCGAAAGTAAAAAATATCGTTTTTTATATAATATGTAATTATTTATAGTGTTTTTATGTTATAATATGTGTGAAAAGTGTCATTTTATGTTATAATTATTTTTAATTAATGATTTTTTTAATTATTGTGTAATTTTATTCTGTAGCGGGTTGTGGGTTTATAGGGGAATAGGGTGGGAAGTAATTTAATTATAATTAATTAAATATGTAAATTTATTAATTGGTAGTAATAATTAATTAATTGGTAATTAAATAATATATGTTAATTATTTAAAATTTAATTGGTAATTAATTTAATTTAATTTATTAATTGCTAATTATGTAAATTAAAATAATGTATTTCCTGTAGCGGGTTGTGGGTTTATAGGGGAATAGGGTGGGAAGTAATTTAATTATTATTTATTAAATATGTAAATGTATTAATTGGTAGTAATATTTCATTAATTAGTAATTAAATAATATTTGTTAATTAATTAAAATGTAATTGGTAATTATTTTAATTTAATTGATTAATTGCTAATTATGTTAAATTAAAGGGGTATTTTTAGGGTTCAGGGTCAGTTTTTAGTTTTTGGGTAAATGGGTATTTTTAGGGTTCAGGGTCAGTTTTTAGTTTTTGGGTAAAGGGGTATTTTTAGGGTTCAGGGTCAGTTTTTAGTTTTTGGGTAAAGGGGTATTTTTAGGGTTCAGGGTCAGTTTTTAGTTTTTGGGTAAAGGGGTATTTTTAGGGTTCAGGGTCAGTTTTTAGTTTTTGGGTAAAGGGGTATTTTTAGGGTTCAGGGTCAGTTTTTAGTTTTTGGGTTAAGGGGTATTTTTAGGGTTCAGGCTCAGTTTTTAGTTTTTGGGTAAAGGGGTATTTTTAGGGTTCAGGGTCAGTTTTTAGTTTTTGGGTAAAGAAGTATTTTTAGGGTTCAGGGTCAGTTTTGGGTTTTTGGGTAAAGGGTTTTTTTAGGGTTCAGGGTCAGTTTTGGGGTACAGGGGTACAGGGGTACAGTGTAAAAATAAAGTAAAATTAAATGTACATTAATTTAATTTAATGAAATGAAATTAAATTAAATTATATTTAAATAATTTTAAATAATTTAAATAAATAAAAATTATTATATACTTACCAATACTTACGTTGTAATGGTAGTGCGTTGTAAAACTTGCGTTGTAACGTCATATATCCACTGTTGCACTCTTTGCAGTGGGAATAGTAATTTTTACTCTTTTGTATTTGTACGTTAATAATATTGGCTATTATTTAATTAAATTGTGTTACTATATATATATATGTTTTAAGAAATATGATTAAAAAAATATAATTTTTTTACTTTCATTAATTATTTAATTATTAGAAGTTAATTTAAGTATTGTTAATTATATTTTAGTAATTAATTTTTTATATTAATGTAATTAAACATTGTTTTTATTAAAGTCGATATTTTTTACAACTATATTTTTGTAAACGATATTTTGTACTCGATATTTTTGTACTTACCTGTTTGTACATACAAACTCGATATTTTGGTTGTAGATATTTTTTCCTCGATATTTTGGGTAGTCGATATTTTGGTAGTCGATATTATTTCAGTGATCCATCTACCTCACCGCCAAGAAGCCTTGGACTGCTCAACCTGCGCTTAAGAGGTACTTGGCCCATATAAGGTCAGCCCTGTGGCATCCGGAGAATAAGGCCTCCCTCAACCCCTGCGATTGGTCCCAGTGACTCTGACTTGGCCTGTGACCCTCTGAGACAGGGTTCTGACAAGGAGTCACAATAAAATCATAAAAACAATATAGCCCAAAAACAACAACAAAACACAATCTCACTAAACTAAACTTTAGTTCCCGTTCTCTATAGATCACAATGCTTTAAAGTCTATATTAATCTCCGGCATCTTTGCATGTAGTTGAAACAATGCGTTCTGTTGCCCCCGATATTCTATTGCCTTTGGTAGGTGTTTCTCCACAATGGTTTTGGGCAAACATTAAAAATTATGATGACAGTTAGTTGCTGCACAAGTAACATCGCTCAGTGACCCTCATTCGGCCACGTGTTCCCCTTCCTTTACCACCTACCCGCAGAAGCGTGTCATTGTGATCCAAGCGCTTGTCCATTTTGTAATGTCCCAATCGAGTTGGCGGGGGTGGCTCACCATTGGGGCTCACTATTAGGGTTGCAGCGGTTCTTACAGACTGCAAAAATAAGATTCACCAAATTGCGAATGACTGCTGTCGAACTCTTCGTGAATGGGTGCCTACGTAGCGCGCGTGGGAATGCGTATTTAAATTATTCACCAAAGGCGGAGAACTCAGGTGGTCAGTACCGAGCTTTAGATTATAATTACAGTTACGCGTTTTGGAGAACAGAGTTCCTTATTCACACACCGGAATGGTGTCAAACCACACATATACATGCCGGTAATTAAACATAGAAAAAGGACAATACTTTTTACATCGTAGTCAAATTTGACATCTTTGGCATCCATTTTGTAATGGGCAATACATGATGTAAAGCAATTCATGATTCCACATGGTCAGTCTTTATATTTAAGACAAGACATTGCACCTTACATCCTGTAATCATAAGTGCTCCTAAGCTGTGATTGTGTTATATAATCAAACTTTATAGCTGTTGTTCCATGTAGCACAGAAAACAAAATTGCTAGGTCATGAATTCTAGTTGAATTTACCGATAAGACCAGTGGCCGTCTTGGAGAGGTGAATGTATCTATACATGAATTTCACTGTGTTTCCCTGGTATCCTGCAAACTTCACTCTGTATTTTCATAGTGCAAGGGTTTCTGCCTAGTTTTTTAATGGTATACAACCTTTACAACGCAACTTTTACAACGACCTACCATTACCACGCAATTTTTACAACGCAGGATCCATTACAACGAAGTACCATTACAACGCATGTATTTACAACGCAAGTACTTTTACAACGCATACCATTACAACGTGAGTATTGGTAAGTATATAATTTTATTAAAAATATTATAAGTTTGGGTTTTTGGGTAAAGGGGTATTTTTAGGGTTCAGGGTCAGTTTTGGGTTTTTGGGTAAAGGGGTATTTTTAGGGTTCAGGGTCAGTTTTGGGTTTTTTGGGTAAAGGGGTATTTTTAGGGTTCAAGGTCAGTTTTGGGTTTTTGGGTAAAGGGGTATTTTTAGGGTTCAGGGTCAGTTTTGGGTTTTTGGGTAAAGGGGTATTTTTAGGGTTCAGGGTCAGTTTTGGGTTTTTTGGGTAAAGGGGTATTTTTAGGGTTCAAGGTCAGTTTTGGGTTTTTGGGTAAAGGGGTATTTTTAGGGTTCAGGTCAGTTTTGGGTTTTTGGGTAAAGGGGTATTTTTAGGGTTCAGGGTCAGTTTTGGGTTTTTGGGTAAAGGGGTATTTTTAGGGTTCAGGGTCAGTTTTGGGTTTTTGGGTAAAGGGGTATTTTTAGGGTTCAGGGTCAGTTTTTAGTTTTTGGGTAAAGGGGTATTTTTAGGGTTCAGGGTCAGTTTTTAGTTTTTGAGTAAAGGGGTATTTTTAGGGTTCAGGGTCAGTTTTTAGTTTTTGGGTAAAGGGGTATTTTTAGGGTTCAGGGTCAGTTTTTAGTTTTTGGGTAAAGGGGTATTTTTAGGGTTCAGGGTCAGTTTTGGGTTTTTGGGTAAAGGGGTATTTTTAGGGTTCAGGGTCAGTTTTTAGTTTTTGGGTAAAGGGGTATTTTTAGGGTTCAGGGTCAGTTTTGGGTTTTTGGGTAAAGGGGTATTTTTAGGGTTCAGGGTCAGTATTGGGTTTTTGGGTAAAAGGATAAAGGGTAAAAATTAAATATAATTAAATTTAAATTACATTAAATTACATTGGTTAAAATAAATTAAATTAAATTAAATTAAATTAAATTAAATTAAATTAAATTAATTAAATTAAATTAATTAAATTAAATTACATTAAATAATATTAATTGTAATTAAATTTACATTAAAAAAAATATTATAAATTTACCAATACTTACGTTGTAATGGTATGCATTGTAAAGGTACCTGCGTTGTAAATACATGCGTTGTAATGGTACTTCGTTGTAATGGATCCTGCGTTGTAAAAATTGCGTGGTAATGGTAGGCGTTGTAAAAGTATGCGTTGTAACGTCATACATCCCTTTTTAATAGTATGTGTTTAAATATACTAGGTGATTCTCCCGTGATAAGTGTGCTCTCGGACTGGAGTATGAGGGTCGCTTTAATTCTGTATTCGCCAAGTCACTGTTTGTAATGGTATAATCTTGTGGTGACAGACTCGCGTCCAAACTGAACCATGAGTTGACAAATGTCCGAGAGAGCTTATTGCCGCTGAGTATACTTTTCTAACTTATATGTCAGCAGAATGTGTGTCAGTTTGCTATGTGAATATGATCCTTGTGTATGTGGTTTGCAATCACTAGCCCCTAAAAAAATTGTAGTTTACTCTCCTCCTGTGAATCACATTCTATGCATATTTGTGAAAGATTAATAATACTCTTTTGAAGAACGAGAAATTAAATTGAAGAAATATATAGAAAAATTCTTATCTTGATAGTGCTCTGTATCACAAAGACATGATAGCGAAGAAAATGGTAGGTGACCTCTGCCAGCATATCCTTCCAGGAGTAGGCCCCTTCTTTTACTCCGGTAATGTGAAAAACATAAAATCAATTAATGATTAAAAACACTAAAGAATCAACAAAATGAATACATGTGGTGTCCAATGCAAAAAATACAACATATTTATACATTCTATCTTTACTCTATGGAAGGGAAATATCATACATATCTAAAGCGGAATGAACAGATAGGTCAGAGCCACCCCAACGGATATTTAATTCTGGATTCCGTTAAACCTCATGCAAATTGATCCCTAATTCCTCATCCTGGTGATGGCCCCCATGGGCTCTTGGTTTGAAGGTTAATAATGTGCCATGACTCCCTTTTCCTTAGTTGGAGGACCCCGTTCCCCCCCTTGGGTTTTGTTGTACCTGTTCTATTACAAAATACACAAATAGGTAACAGGTAGAGGGCGCTCAGCAAAGAGTTTGGCTAAAGGTAAATTCTCAAGTGCCAAAGGATTGCTTCTAGGCAAGAATAGGAAGGTTACCTAACTTCCCAACTTGTTCCCTGAATTCCAGGGAGCCTATAATACTTCAGATTTCTTACCGAGCAATCAAAGATATATGTATAATATTTATAAATTCATTCAATATAACAAAAGCAAGTCCATATATTGTCCAATATCCAAATAGACACCAGAGTCCTGATGTTCGATGATCCATATTTATTTCCAGCAACCAAAGTTCAAACAATCTCTGTTTCCAAAGTTCAAACTATTTTCTGTATCCAAATTCAAATTTCTCTGTAGCCAACACGTGTTTCGTTGTCAGAACAACTTCATCAGGGCTGCAGACCAAAAATATAAGATTGGAACAATTGTATACCCACAAACACAAAATACTAGTTAGGAAAAATTACTATTAATAAATCAGTCACCTCCTAAGTGAAAAGAAAAAAGCACATAGTTCCCAATTTTAGTGACAGTAGTTAATAAGTGTCAGCTAATTCTAAGTGACTCCCGGTGTGAAGTAAAAATTCACAACAAAACAATCGGGTAGTCTGCCATTCATAAAACACAAAAATATGCTTTACCTAAGTTTGGTAAATAATCTTCTATTATTTTTTGACAAGTTATTTTCTTCTCCAAGGTTTCTGGAATGATATAAGGAAGCTCTTAGCCCTGTCCCCACAAGTCTCAACCAATCAAACTACATATTAAAAAACAAACTGAACGTGCATTTCAAGCACCAAACTTAAAGTCTATCTTCATAATAGTGGAGTAACCATGAGTCCTATATTATGTCTGCATTAGTCACGTAAATCACACATTGAATTCAGCCTCTTTAAGCACCAAACTCAAAATCTATCTTCATAATAATGGAGTAACCATGAGTCCTATATTATATCTGCATTAGTCACGTAGATCACACATTGAATTCAGCCTCTTTAAGGGTTATATTCTAAGTAGATATCCACATTCCGTCATCCTGCTTGTTTAAACCTATATTAACGCTTACCTATTACAACATCTAGTCCCGTGTGTCTCTCGTTCAGTTGAATACGCATATAAAGTTAAACCAGCGTCATAAGTATCATCACAGGTACAAAGTCTATTAAAAAAGAGAAAGACACTAGATACTATAGTGTCACTACATAAGTCACGTAGATCACACATTAAATTCAGCATCTTTAACATTCGTAAGTTAGATTCTCAATCTAGTTTGCACTTTCGCTTACCTATTTCGGCATCTAATCTCGTGTATCTCCCGTTCCTTTCAACGCGCCTGTATATTTATACCAGCTTCTACGAAGTCTATATGAAAAACGGGAGAAACTCTGTATATACGTGTCTTACATTATTCAACTAAGAGTTTCTGTTACAATTGGATTTACTCTCACCTTTCTTCAATATTTCAGTCGAGTGTATATTTTCGGCTCAGTCCCCTCGTGTTCGGTTTAACCGGCGTCTGCCATCTCCGCCATCTTACTTAAGTAATCTATTTACAGGTCAAGTCTAATCGAGTAATTCACTTTGCTGCCGTCATCTTGGTAAAGTTTATCGCGGTATATTTAAAAACAATTGGGAATTTATCGTGTTATATAAACATTAAGAGTCACTATTGTAAGATCGCTATAATGATTGTCATATCTTATTTACGTAAACGATAATTAATATTTTGCAATGATCTAACACATCAAAATATTTATCGTGTTTTATAAGTTTAGTAAAGATAAAGTCAGTGACCCGTCTCTTTTTACATAAGTTCACCCAACTGAGGCCATATCCGTGTATTCTGACTCCGCCATTTTGGAAAGGTGATTCCTCCAAAGTTAACCTGCATTCTAAATAATTACGTAATCTATTTGAGTTACTGAGAGATACACAGAATTAATAAGTATACACAGATTCATGTAAATTAAGAGTATTTGGACCATACATCTATGTTATTGGAGATGACAAGGATGGTATTGGAAAATAATTACTTTCTTTTTGAATCTACCTGGTACAAACAAAAGATTGGAACTGCGATGGGTTCCAAATTTGCTCCGTCCTTCGCGAATCTCTTCATGGGGAGATTGGAGGCGGAGCTGATTTGGGGCCATAAAGGCAGTCAATGGATAGATCACATATACTACTATACTATACTACAATATAATTTTTCCTAACTAGTATTTTGTGTTTGTGGGTATACAATTGTTCCAATCTTATATTTTTGGTCTGCAGCCCTGATGAAGTTGTTCTGACAACGAAACACGTGTTGGCTACAGAGAAATTTGAATTTGGATACAGAAAATAGTTTGAACTTTGGAAACAGAGATTGTTTGAACTTTGGTTGCTGGAAATAAATACGGATCATCGAACATCAGGACTCTGGTGTCTATTTGGATATTGGACAATATATGGACTTGCTTTTGTTATATTGAATGAATTTATAAATATTATACATATATCTTTGATTGCTCGGTAAGAAATCTGAACTATTACAAAATACCTTAGCAGTGAGCTGTTGGACAAGTGATATGCCTCAAAATGTCTGGCCACAGGGTAATGACTATCCTTATTGTTAATGGTCCTCATGTGTTTGAGTATTCTTTTCTTTGCTGAATATGTAGTGCTCCCTACATATCTTAATTTGCAAGGGCAGTCTAAGACATAGTCCTCGAAAGTCGTGCTGTAAGTCAAGAATTGGCTGATAGTTTTACTGGTAGTGGGTGTCTCGTACGTTTTTGTCATGTGACTATTTGTGCATGCCTTGCAGTGGCCACGTGCAAAAAAAACACTGAAAACTGTGATGTGGACCTGTAGGTCTGTTATTGATATCTCCTTTGACCAAGATGTCTTTGAGGCTCTTTCCTTTCCTGTATGTGACCATGGGACATTTGGGTAAATTATGTCCTATGACAGGGTCCCTGGCTAGAATTTTCCAATTACTTGTGAGTATTTTGAAAATCTTGCTAGATTCCATATTGTAGGTGAGAATTACTCTAGTGGTGTTAGTCTCTATCTCCTGCTCACTGGTCTCCTGTTTTTCTTTCAGAGTCTGCTTCCTTGAGATCAGCTTTACTTTATTCATTTTAGGACCTAGTTCAGGTACCCTTGTTCTCTGAATCTGTCAATCATATTCTTACATTCAAAGAGGTATGATTTTTCTGTGCAGCAGTTCCTTCTTGCTCTCAGTAGTTCTACATATGGAATACTCCGTTTGAGAATATCCGGGTGGCTACTGAGAGCATGAAGTAAGCTGTTCCCTGCTGTTGTTGTGAATCTATCTAGGACCCTAATTAGATATCCCCGATTCATGCCCTTATTTGGTTATAACAAAATATACCCTTATAAAGGCATAACAATCATGTCCATATTTAGCCATAGCCAATGCAGTCCAAATACAGCAAGGCTACTCCCATAGACTCCTAGAAAGCACAACGTGTTCTTTAAACAAACCAAGCCTCCAGCAGCCCGGGAATTCCCCCTGCTTTTGTTTTGATTTGCACAAGAACTCCTGGAGTCCAGAAAGAACTGTTAGTTCTTAGTGACGTCTTATGTCCAACCTTACGTCAAACACGGCACCTTTCAGGTATAAATATACCAACGTTGCCTTAAGCAAACACACGGTGGTTTGGAGCAGAGCGCCTATCTACTTGCCTGAGGTCCAGCTGATGCGAGTGCTGAAGGAAGCCGACCCTCCCATTTGACGCACTGAGAGAGACGCTGTCTTTTCTCCTGCCGAGAAATCCAGCTCCGGTGTTTCCAGTCACCCTTGCAGGTTGCTGGGAGATCGAGTCCTGAGAGAGAGATACAAGACCTCCTTCATTCTATAAACCAAGGTACGGAGCTGACTAAAACCTTAAGAGAATTCTTGATTCAGATTCTTGGCAAAAAACCAACTTAACTTAAACTGCAACTTACTTACTCCTTCCCACGTATTAGGCTTAGGTCAGGTACACCGGGGTAGGCATATATTAGAAGCACCAGTTGAGTACGCTAGTCAATGTTTTTATGTATGTATATATTTTATCCGTTTTAAAGTATCATATGGCTAAGAAACCATATCAATGCTTTTACAGTATTATTTCATAATACTCCTTTTTCTGTACGCACTTTACTTCATGATAAGTATTGCAATTGTGGCAATTCATTTCTCTTGCATGAGAAAGAAGACTGCTCAATAAATAACAACTTTTATTGAAAACACCCTTCTCTCTATTTCTCTGCACTCCTGGTGAAATTAAGCATGCACGATTCACTGAGTGAAATAGCTGTCTATTGTTTTCACACGACTCTGGAGATATACTCTTTATTCTGAGGGAGCAAAGTTGTCATGTTTATGCGGTTGTCAGAAGCTAATCCCTTCTTGTCTATTCAGGGAAGATAACACCTCCTTGTTTACTCGAGAAAGTTTCTAGTGACCTCTGAGCTAGCTGGCAAACGTAATTAAGTCTAACATAGTCAGTAGAGACCTAGATGACCTCAGTCCTATGTCTAAACTTCTGTTTATGTTATTCCAATACGCAGAGCCTATTGGGAATATAGGAACTACACTACACTGTGGTCTTGCGGTGTAATTTAGTATTCAGGATGTTTCCTGTTACCTCCACCAGGACGTCCAGAAACGTCATTGATTGTTTACTCATACTATGTGTCAGTTTCAGATTGCATTTGTTATCATTGACCTTGTATGTATATATATATAATGTGACCAAGAACAACCAGGGTTATTCGAAACGCGCTGTCCTCGATCGCTTGCTGTGCCGTAATAAATACTTAACAAGGACTACGGGCTCGTTTTAATTCTTTTGGACTTACTGGAATTCTGCTGCTGCATATATACATATGTATATGGGAAACGTCGTTTACAACGCGGTGTTTACACCGCACGACCTTTTCCCCGCAGCTATTACAACGCAAGTCGTTACTACGACTTGCGCTGGATGGCGCTGTGGGATAAGGAATGTTTTAATTTTATAGTCCAACACCTTCCCTACTGTTACGGGGACTGGTGTTGGAATATAAAATTAAAAAATTCCTAAATCCGCGCCCTCCAACGCAAGTCGTTGTAACGACTTGCGTTGTAAAACCTGCGATGTCAAGTACCGCGATCTAAAAGATCGCGTTGTACTGACATACATCCATGTATATAGATATAAGTGTGTATTCAAGACCCAAATTGAGTATATGTGTATATATATTTTTCAAACACCCTTCCAAAGGAAAGAATTGGGTCCCACTCCATCAATCGTTTTACAAAGTTCCCAAGGATTTATTTCCACAAGTCTCCAAACATTCCAACCACCAACGCGTTTCGATCTCTTGCTGAGATCTTGTTCACGGTACCGCCCCCATGTTTCCTAATGCAGTTAAAGGGAACATGTCTGGATGATGTCACATCCTCTTTACAAAACAGGGCATTATGGTTAATGTAGTACTTGGTAATAGGCTTTTTTTATATATAAAAGCAATTAATTGCAAAAAGAAATTAATTGCACAAAGAAATAAATTGCAAAGAAAAATAAAGGCATACTGCATTTCAAACATATTTATATAGCATGACCTTATATATCTTATAAATCTTGTAATTGTACTGTTTTGTGAAATGTGACAGAAAAGCCTTACAGACTTTCTCCAGAACACAGCCTTGATTCACATGTCATGGTAGCAAGGATAGTATATGGGGAAAACGATGTTGCCTCTGTGGGACAATAATGTAGTACTAATAGAAGTCAGGCCCTTTATGATAAAGTAATGTAATAATTGGAGTTTTCTGTAACTGCATGGATATGATATTCTATGAACAGACAGGAATTAAAAGATTTACACATCATGCCTAAAATATGATAAATATCAGGCACTATTGTCATTCATGTCTATATTGTTTGTGTCATAACTGTAGGAAAGTGCCTCTTTTTGACATGGTCACCCCACATTTTGCTCACTAGAACTGATGTTTTGGATTGGAAGTGCACTGGTACCCTGCTGACCAGGCCCAGTGCCAGTGCTCTTTCCCTAAAACAAGACAAATGTTAATTGTAACCCAATTGGCAAGGACTTTAGCACCCTTTAAGTCCCTGCTAATTGGTACTTGTGGTACCCTGGTTCTAAAGAGGGTCCCTAAGGGCTCCAGCATGTAGTATGCCACCTTAGGAACCCACACACAAACTGAATGAAGAGTGCCATTGCTGAATGTTTGAAATGATGCAAACCCTTCTGAAAATACAACACTTCCGACTCCCTGTGGGCAATACCAAAGTGCACTGCATGTCCTACATATAAGTCGCTCCTACAGCAGGCATTAAAGCAGGAAGGCAGGGTGCACTATAGTACATGGGAGGGCACCTCTGCATGAGCAGATATGTCCCTGTGATGCCTAGTTCCATTGCTAGGCATTGCACATGATCAGGAAGCTATTTTAAAAGTATGTACTGGGCACTGGTCATCCCGAGTTACCCAGCTACACAATGGCTGCACTGAAAATAATGGTGTTTGGTGTCAAACACCTCATCTTAATAAATTTATACTGATGCCAGTATTGCATTTATGAAGATATTACCCAGAGGGGACCTTAGAGCCCTGTAAACCCTAGTAACTGGTATCCTACAGCTAGCCACTGCAAACAACTTTCTCGCCCCCTGCATGGGACAGCCCACATCTCAGAGGTCAGTAACAATGCCTGCTCGGCAGAACGTGTTCCCATCTCCTCCTGCCAGATGGCTAGTGAATCTGCATTCCAAGACCAAAGGCTTTAAAGCATCTGCTGACTTTGAGATGCAACCCCGTCTTCCCCCCAGACCTTGGGAACACCACCCCAGCCCCAGGCACATTTGGCACCAGATCAGGTGGATAATTAGGTATTCAGCAGGCGTGTTTAACTCACAGGCTAGTCACACCCCTAAGGTGGGCTACCTGAAGTAGACAGCCAGATAAGGGTTTCACCATCTTCCTCGAGTGAAAATTGAGAATCCTGGGTCAGTTTTATGCCAACTCCCCACAGGAAGTGGTCATATAGGGAGTGTAGTCAACCTTATGGGAAGTAGTCGGAAGGCTACTACCATATACCCCCTAAATGCCCCTAAGTAGATTATTCAGCTGTACCCCCAACACTAGACAGACAGATCTGACTTCCTGGGATCTGAAGAGGACAGAACAAGAGCTGACCCCGTGAGATCTAAGGACCTGCACCAAAATTGGCACCAAGCCCTACTTAGCTGCTTCTTCCTTGACAACTGCAACACCTTGACTTGTCCTGCAGCTGTGCATCATCCCCAACCCCTGGGAGGGCTGCCCAGCAAATTGACAACCAGCAAACATCTCCCTGGGGGGGAGGATCAGTCTCCCTGCATCTGCAGGCACCAACCGCATCTGCCTGGTTCCCTGTGTTGTTGACGATCAGGCCCACCAAGGGAGCAACACTGCAGGCGGAGATTTTAGGGAGGTCAGCCCCGTCTCTCTTCTGAGTTTTGAAATGCTAGACCCTCCAGGAGCCCCCAGCACCAATACCTCGAGTACTGGAGCACCTGCACTAGCCAAGCCTTGTGTGTATCCAGTGTGGACGCCACCACCACGTAAAACCTACCGGCAGGATGAGGGACTTCAGCAATGATGAGATCCATGACCACAATGCCCTGCTGTCTCGTTTGTCCCTCCTCCACTTATTCGACCGACAACAATGAGAGCCTAGACTTCCAGTAGCCACCCAACCAAGACCCTCTGCACCCAAGCTCCCGAACCTGATGCCGTGACTCCTGACTATGTCCCCTTGGCCTAGGGGTCCTCATGAACCTGAGCCCCCATTTGGGTTCACTCAGACATGTCCCCCTTTGCAAGCCTTTGTTTTCAGGTTCCCATTGATGCCAACGGTGTACCGCTCGAGGCTACCATCCCAGCCAGCCTTTTGGCACACAGAAACCTCAGGGCAGGTAATCACTAACCACTGGTGGTTCTTTTGACCATGTCTCCCTAGCATCTTTAGTCCAACAGGGCGCCCCCAAACTTCGACTTCAAGTATATGTATGCTGTGCATGTTTTCCCCCCATAGGATAGCATCACTGTGCTTGAGGCTCATACTTCAAAAAACATTATTCTAATATTTTTTATATTTATTTGTAAAAATCCATGTGTTCAAAAGTATAAAAGTTATTTTTAGACCTGGCATCTTTTGATGTTGTTTCCCGTTACTTTTTGCTTTCTGGCCTCCTGTTTTTTACTTCGTTTTTTGCTAGCTTTGGTGCTCTGAGCACTTCACTGCTGGCCAGTGCCAACGTGCATGTGCTCTGTCCCTAAAATTTGATGAAAAGTGGGTTATCCATGATTAGCATATTTGGTCTCTAGTAAAGTGCACTACCTGTGCCCAGGGCCTATAAATCAAATGCTACTAGTAGGCCTGCAGCACTTGTTGTGCCGCCCACTTAAGTAGCCTTTTAATCATACCTCAGGCCTGCCACTACAGAGTCTGGGTGGGCAGTTTTAAATTGCCAATTAGACCTGGCCAGTTCGCATACTTGCCATGCCCAAACCTTCCCTTTTATTACATATAGGTCACCCCTTGAGTAGGCCCTGGACAGCCCATGCGGTACAAAAGGGGGTGGTGATGGACGGAGCATCTGAACCAATCAAACACTCACACCCAGTCAAAAGATCTGGGTTTGATCTATCACCGTTCTGCAGCCCACTCTGCCACCCCAGTTCAGACATGGCTATATGCAAGTCAGTCTGACCCTGTGCCTCATGGGAACAGTCCAGCCCGAACTGCCAAGCCATGCCTTCCCTGGACCCGTAACAAGCTTCCGAGGACCGGTTTTTGGCATTACAGCCGTCTTCAGCCCGGCTTGCTTGAATCCAGTGGCAAAGTGAGCAAGGGGCTCATGTCTGAGCATACCCTGCCACACTTATGGCCGCCAAAGCGGTACAAAAGGGCGTGGTGATGGACGGAGCATCTGAACCAATCAAACACTCACACCCAGTCAAAAGATCTGGGTTTGATCCATCACCGTTCTTTAGCCCACTCTGCCACCCCAGTTCAGACATGGCTATATGCAAATCAGTCTGACCCTGTGCCTCATGGGAACAGTCCAGCCTGAACTGCCAAGCCATGCCTTCCCTGGACCGGAGCCAAGCATCCGAGGACCGGTTTCTGGCATTCCAGCCGTCTTCAGCCCAGCTTGCTTGAATCCAGTGGCAAAGTGAGCAAGGGACTCACGTCTGAGCATACCCTGCCACACTTATGGCAGCCAAAGCGGTACAAAAGGGGGTGGTGATGGACGGAGCATCTGAACCAATCAAACACTCACACCCAGTCAAAAGATCTGGGTTTGCTCCATCACAGTTCTTTAGCCCACTCTGGCACCCCAGTTCAGACATGGCTATATGCAAATCAGTCTGACCCTGTGCCTCATGGGAACAGTCCAGCCCGAACTACCAAGCCATGCCTTCCCTGGACCGGAAACAAGCTTCCGAGGACCGGTTTCTGGCATTACAGCCGTCTTCAGCCCGGCTTGCTTGAATCCAGTGGCAAAGTGAGCAAGGGACTCACGTCTGAGCATACCCTGCCACACTTATGGCCGCCAAAGAGGTACAAAAGGGCAGGGTGCAGTGTACTTAAAAGGTAGGGCATGTACTTTTAAGTTTTATATGTCCTGGTAATGAAATACTCTCAAATTCGTATTTCACTACTGCAAGCCCTAACTCTTTCATAGGGTAACATTGAAGCTGACTTGTAACCTTTTACAGGTATAACTTTCAATTGGGAAAATATAGGAAAAGTAAGTTTGGTGTCTCTGGACTCACAATTCAAAAACACATCTTTTAGTGAAGTTAGGTTTTAAATTGTCTTTGATACTAGCAAACAATAAGGAATACTTAGATTGGAGGCTTGAACAAAGATTATGTTCTTGGAAATCGATATAATTCTTGGATTACCGAATGAATATGCCTCAGAGATGGAAAGTATCAGAAAACACTAGCTTTGCAGTGTGGATCCAAAAGGAGTGATTCACTCATCTGTCTTTAACTGAATCAACCAATGACTACATGCAACAATAATATAAGAGAGAAAACAGAGATAAAAGAGACCACCACTCTGACTCGTCACTCCTGCTGGGCATGAGATCTGCTGGTTGTATTAGGTATCTTAAGTCAAGGTAATGAGAGATATCTTAGTAACCTCCTGTGGGAGTTCAGCATCTAACTCTAAGGTCACAGTATACCATATATATATCTCTGTTTAACCAATCCTCTGTATTATGAGACAAAAGTGTTATTCCTGAAATAAAACATGCAAGAGATTAGTATACTAAATACATGTTCATGAATAATTCTCCCTATTAGTACTTCAACTTTCGTAACTATGTCCTCTTATGAAAATTAGCTTATTTCCTACTTGACTCTTTGTGATTCTAAAATGTAAGTAAACTACATTAATATTCTGTAACTCCTATCTTGCCAATTCGTATATATTGTTCACTAGGATTGTTTAATATCTTACATACAATCAAATCTGAATATTATATCTAACATTGTCCTGTAATAAGACTTATTTCTATTCCATCACAGGATCTAATTAATGCATCAATATTTGCGGTATTTTAAAATTCTGAATTAAATTTTCAAAATAGATCAAAGTTTGTTTTCTCAACATGACTTGATTCTTAGAATACATCCCTGTATTGCCAAAAGTCCTCCAAAAACTCCAAAGGAAGCAACTGGTATTTAAATAGGAAAATCCTGACTGCTCATAGCAAGGTCCTGGCTGCATCAACATTGCATCATGAATGCCTAGCCAAGATACGGTGAAACGTAAGGAAAATTATACCTGATAATCCAAGCTGGTCGACTCCATCTCCAAACAGCTTGAGTGTTCAGGAACTACTGGGAAATGGAGTTAAGTAGGGTGTTGTCACATAGTGTATTCTGCCCAAAAGTGAAGCCTCACACCAGATCCTCAGCTCTCCGCAATCTCCACAGTCGCTGGCGGGCCCCCTGACCAGCTTCCTACCGCAGCTGCCTGCTGTCTACGATTGTAGCTGATCCTTGCCTCTTGCTTCTCTCTCCTCTGCCCCGCTCCTCTACTTTCCCTGCTTTGCATCTCTGTTGCCACCTTTGTTGCTTGATTTTTCACCTCTCCCTGTTTAGTGCCTCTGCTGTATATCCTCTTGACCTCTGCCTTCTGCCTTGATTTCTTGCCCGTGCCTGCCACCTTCCCCCACTGTTTTCTCCTGCCCTCGTGCTCCCCACTACAACTCCCGCCTTGCTGCTTTGCATCCAGCTTGCACTGCCCTATTCCTAACAGTGCCCCTCCTAGCTCCCAGGACCTACTTAATGGAGGCCGCAATACGGCATCATTGAGCAGATCCTTAGGCCCAGCTCTCCACAGTCACTGTTGGTCCCCTGACCAGCTTCCTATCACAGCTGCAAGCTGTCTGAGCCTGCCACTGATCCTGGCCTCTTGCCTCTCTCTACGGTGACTCACTACTCTACTTTCCTTCCTTTGCACCTCTGTTTCAACTTTTGTTGCTCAAATTTTTTCTCCTCTGCCCGTTTAGTGCCACTGCTCAAGTTTCCTCTTTTGCATCTACGTTGCCACCTTTTCTGCTCTATTTCCTCTCTTGCATCTCTGTTGCCACCTTTTTTGCTCGATATTTCTCCTTTGCCTGTTTAGTGCCTCTGCTCTATTTCCTTTTGATCTCTGCCCTTTGCCTTGTTTTTTTACTCGCTCATGCCGCCTTCCACCACTCTTTTCTCCCGCCCTCTCCCTTACCACTCCTGCCTTGCTCTATAGCCTCCAGATAGCCCAGCCCTCTGCTTCCCAGTGTCCCTCCCAGGACCTACTTAATGGAGACCGCAGCGTGGCCATGCTGCCGGTGCACCCATCTGCTTCCGTCCGCGCCAGACACCATGGCATTCCGGACACCCACAGATACACCTCTGAAGAACTCCGAGCCTGGGACCCAGGATGCCACAATATCGAACAACTGCTGCAGCTCATCACCTTAATCAATGGTAGGCATCCATTGCCTCTTCACCTCTAGCTCAATGCCGCCGCCCTCATGGACCCCTTCACCACACCTACCTCACCGCCTGCAACTGCCACTAAACTACTCCACTGTCTCATGCTCAACATCCGATCACTCTGTAAACATGCCACCAAAATCTGGGACACCATCTCCACCCTCACCCTTGACGTTTTCTTCATTACTGATACCTGGCTCAACAACTCCGCCACCCCCGAAACTGCCACAGTAAAGCCCAAAGGATACAAGATGATACACGGTGACAGCACCAACAAACAGAAGGCGGCATTGCCATTATCCACAGAGAAACCATCCACTGCACCACCACTGAAGACGACACTACACTAATCATTGAGCACCTCAACTTCCAACTCCAAACTGACGGCAGAACATACATCAAAGGTACCCTCGCATACACACCCCAAGGCCTATACCCCAGCTTCGGCAGCACCATCCCCTAATTCATCTCCCACTCCCTGTCAACAACAAACAATACATCATCCTCAGTGACCTCAACTTCCACTTTGACAATCCCAAAGACCATGACACCACTTACCTCCTGGAAAGCATAAGCCATATCGGCCTCTCCCATGTGGTCACTGACTCCACATACAGCACAGGATACACTCTGGACCCAATCTTTACTGCCAGCGATAGAGTCAAGTACAGCCATGTCACTGAACACACTTGGACCAACCACGCCATTGTCCACTTTACCATCGCAGAAGCACCTTGCACAACCACCAAGACCCCTAGCACCTCCCACCACATCTGGAACAAGGTGACAGCGACCAAATAGATGGACACCCTAAACACCACCCAGCCCGACCCTGTGACCAACCTCAATCAGGCCGTCGAGAAGCTCTCCAAATGGGCCAACAGGGTCACCCCCATCAAGCTCTCTAAGACCTGTAGATTTACAAAGCAAGCCAGTTGGTATGCAACAGAACTTAGGGCCTCAAAATGACACTGCAAATGTTTATAAAGACGTTGGCACCTGATGGAGCAAGGTGGAAACAAATATTTTGTATACCCCTTGTAAAGACAATTATCCATAACAGTAACATGTATTAATCGTGTGGTTTTGAAATTAACCAACATAGAATAGAATGCACCTACACAAATACACGTGGGATACTAAATTGCATGTAATTGCAAAAACGTAATTTACTAATCTGTTATGCATTTTGTCATAAAAAGTACACATTTGTCATAATCTAATTGAAAATTGCATGGATGTGCTTTCTGTCTATTTATTTGTGGCATAAATCATGAAGATTGGTAAGTAACATCACGCATATATGTTGCTTAAAGCTAGGTAAATACTAACTGGGATACTATTAGAAAAGGGAAGGTAAACAGAAGGGCTTTATTTCTCAAATTTACGTTTATTTGTGTTTGTTTCTATAATAGTTCCTAAATTGTGGCCTAAAGAAAATGGAGTCTGACTGCGACTCCGAGTCTGTGAGGAAGTAAGCATGTGCGGGGAGAAGTGCGAGCTGCCTGTGCCTGTACAGAATGGGTCAAGGACTGTGTGGCCTGCCACTTGGAACAGATGCCAACTTTTTTGAATGTCAGCATCTTGCATGTGGGAATAGGGCATCGAATAACAAATTAAAGGACACAACGGAAGAAGCATGACATGAACAATGGGCATACTATTTTTTCAATTATAACGATGACTCTGCGGAAATTGAACAGTAATGCGATGAGGTGATGCTCATCCACCCCTTAAGTGACCAATCACGGACAGTCTGGAACCCGAAAGTTTCAACTTTTAGATTGATAAGTTAGTGAAAAAGGGTATAAAAGAGGACATTTGGGACGATGATGGAAACTTGCTTTTTGCTCTAATCTTTGCATCCCTATATGCTGTTGGACTGCGCAATTTCCCTATGGCGCAGGGACTTTGACATTTTTCGGAACTTTAACTTTTGAATGAGTGCGGATTCCTATGAGAGGGGAACATCGAGAGAGATAGAGAGATGTTCTTTGGGAACTATTCTATCTTCTGCTAATGTTTGCGTTTTTACATTTTGGTAAAATTGACCTTTTCTTATTTCTTAAACTTTCATGCTAATAAATAAATGTTTTGAATTTTATACTTTTCCTTTCAAGTTATTAATGTATAATTGAATTTTCTTTGACATAAAACATAGAGGTCATGCCAGGAGATTTAATCTCTAAATAAAAATGTAATAAATTGAGAATTAAGCAGGTCTTGTTATCCTTTAGTTAACTTTTAATAGCTGATCCATTGACAAATAATGTTGGTATGTTTTAATGTTTTCTCAAATCAAAACCATGGTATTAGAAATTAAACTGCAGATGTAAATAATGTATAACATTTTAGTTTTAGACACTCCACTATAATCTAGCAGCTCTCCTTTGGTCTTCACCGTATCCTCGGAGCAGGGTAAATGTGTGTATGAATGATTTACAATGTTATGGGACCACTGATGAGTAATTTGTGAATAGCTCCTTGGGTTAAGGTGATGGTTTACAGAGAATTTCTGGAGACGCGCTGCATCACACCCCAGCAAAGATCCCACAGACTGACCCACCTTCAAATCAGCCATCAACATCTACCATCAATGCTTAAATGACACGAAACAATGCACCCTGGCAGACCGCATCAAAGCCAGCTCTAACCACAGCAAAGAACTCTTCAACATCGCCAGAGAGTTCTCCTGTCCGTTAGCCACTGAGAACAGGACCCCCCCTTCCCAGGAACTCTATGACACCCTGGCAGAGTACTTACACCATGTTCAACACCTACATGACACCCCTGGCCAACATTGTCAGAACCCATGGCCTCAACATCATCTCCTACGCAGATGACATCCAGCTCATCCTCTCGCTCTCAGAAGACCCCTCCACCCTCAGGTTCAACTTCCAAAACTGCATGACAAGAGTCGTCAAATGGATGAAGATCAACTGCCTGAATCTCAGCAAAGACAAAACGGAAGTGCTGGTCTTTGGCAACAACACCTCCCCGTAGAATGACAATTGGTGGCCCTCCACGCTCGGCCCTACATCCATATCAACAGACCACACCCACAACCCTGGCATTATCATGGACAGCAAACTCACAATAAAATGCCAAATCAACACATTCACCTCCGCTTACTTCCACACCCTTTGCATGCCCTGAAAGATCTTCAGATGGCTCCCCGTCAACACCAGGAAAACCGTCACCCAAGTCCTAGTCACCAGCTATCATGCCCACAGCAACATGCTCTGTGCAGCAATTCCCTCCCAGAACTCAGCTGCCATCTTCATCCTCAACCTCCCTAAATGGACCCACATTACCCTCCACCTCAAGAACCTCTACTGGCTCCCCATCCAGAAAAGATGCAATTCAAGATACTAATACATGTATACAAGGCCCTCCATGACCAAAAACCAGCGTGCACCAACCACCGCCTGACCTACCACTACCTATGCCTCCCTTGCTCACATTCCCTGCATCTGTTGAAACTACAGCAGAGGACGCTCCTTCTACTACCTCGTCGCCAAGCCATTGACACACAAAAGGTAATTCCTCCCTTCAGTGCCAGGAAATACTAATGCAACGTATGCTTTTTGAGACCTAAAATATTTGAGCCTTTAGTCAATGTCTTTTTAGATTGCAGTGAACTCAGAATCTTCTCCACCAATGAAGTTTTGCAAAAACATGAGAAAACAAAGCCTGCATTTACAAAGACAAAAGGCTGGTGGTCAATGCCAGACCTATAGGCTTTGCCAATGCCTGTTATCTACCTTACAGGTTTTATGTAGTCTTGTTGCGGTTTGCCTCATTCTGGACTTTTTTGCCCTTTTATAAACACTCCCAGTGTAATGCAGTATAAACTGAATTCATGGCAAACTGAAAATACCCTCCCAAGACGGAGGTATTATGTGCTTTTATACATTCACTATATTTCAATGAGTACTGTGAGAATTTAGGATGTTACACTGCCTGTGTTCTCATAACTGTATTCTTGGTATAGATGTAAAACTTGCATACTTGGACCTCTGTTTCAGAATACATTTGCTCCCGCTTTGACACAGCGAAGACGAACTGATCCAAGTGCCTCGCTTTCTGTCGCGGTCCATCTGGACCTTTGGGCAAGGTACTCTGCATTGGACATACGGACGCAGTCCATCAACAATTGCTCCCCTACACCAGTTGATCAATTCCACAGGGCCCTTGGCTTAAGTCTTCACCTCCCCTGTACCTTACAAGGACACGCTGCTGTGGTCCTTTTCATTGGCCTGTCTGCTTCAGTTAATTTTTACAGCAATTTTACTCAGCCATGCAGGCATGTAACACTATGTCCTGATGATAATCCCACAATTGTTCAAAAGGGATTGAAACGTTGTCGACTCTATGTACACCGTAAACGCTACTTTACTTGATATTACTCATGTGTAACGGCGTCTTCACTCATTGATGCTTGTCTTATTTGAATGCATGCCGTACAAACATTTGCTCTGCCTGAGCCTTTGTTTTTGTTTATATTTGTGTTCTATTTACACTTAGTAGGATGCAGGCTTGTGTCCCACTTAAATTTGTGTGAATACTTTGAAAATTAAAACCAATTCTGTCTGGCTAGACAGCTTGAAATATAGTACTGACTCTGGGTCTATATTCATCTTTCTTTGATTCTATTGTCCTTGATTAAGGACCAGTGTGTCTAAATCTCATTTCCTTATGCTTACAGCATGGTCTAGATTATAATTCTATAGTTATACTGCTTCCTCATTTACTATTACTCCAACCCCAGGTGTATGTCAATATACATAAATACATGTATGTGAGACCTCGTAGAATCTGAAGTTAAAGCACAGAAGCCTCTGTGTTTATACACATGTTGACAGTGATCTGTAACAACGTTAGTGAGTCGCATATCGCCACTTTGTTGCTTTATATGGATGTAAATATACTCGATATGCTGAGTGGAAGAGCTACAATTGAGCTTCCTTCTCACCAAGTTGCACTCAAATTGATTGTCTCTGGATATGCGTCAGAAACCCAATGCAAATTCACATTTTGATTTACTATGGTCATGCACATTTGTTTCTGTTATGAAGCAGATTTTATCAATTTTAAACCGTAATTAAATTTCAAATCTGACGCACAAGCATGTGCCATAGCAGTCTTGAAAAGGCATTGTTTATATTGTTTCGATGTGTAGCTACCAGTACAATTGTAAATTAGATATATTAAAACGATTCCACCATTCACCCCAACATGTTTTTATGATTACAAGGCCATCCTTTGGCCTGACAGATTGGTTCTTTCTTCTAGGAGCACGGGTCCTTAGCTCTTATCCAGTCACCCATTGACGGTGCTTTTGAGCACTCAATGCTTGGCAAATGCCTCTTGTAAGAAACAAATAGAACCTACACGACTAAAGCAAACACCTATAGATATTTATCTTGAGGATATCACAACTCATTATGATGCTGTGTGTACAATAAACTCCAGAAAGCAGAGGAAAAGCGAAAAGTACTCAGAATCACTTCCGGATAAGTGGTATCCCGTCAATACACAATCATGTGCCCAGTGTCATCATCTGGATTCCCAAACAACCATCTACTGCCTCTCTTAGTAATCAGAGAGAACAAGAAGGGAGTTGTATCCTTCTATGTGATTCTTACAGAAGGAATAAAGAGTAAATAGGATTGTATTATAGGGAGTGGGTAATACGGGATATCTTTAAAGTGCAGTGCAAGAAAACTTTGAGAAAAGTGTTTTAAAAAGGATAAACCATAGAAACAGTATGCTATCCTTCATTATAATGTCTCCTATGTTTTCCTTTTAAAAGGTGTGAAAAAGTGAAAGAACACAAAAACCGAGCAGTTAGGAATTAGTCACTGCTCCCCTGGTCGACATGTTTCAGCTGCATGGAAATAATCTTCCTGGCTTTCTTCAGGACCTAACAAATATTTTTGTCACTGCAACCACTCTATTAAACAAAGTAGTAATATTCATACATACAGTATTATTGCTGTTGTATTAGCATTCTGAACCTTGATGTTAGCATGGTGACTGTACTGCATCTAGGGAAAGAAATAAGTAAACATAACAAATCTTAATATACCAATGCTTTCTAAAATTAATGCCCCATGACACTATTCGTTTTGCTAATCATTTTGCTAGCAAAGAAAGGGGCTTACCATTGCTAACCAAGAGGTAAACCTCACCTCACTTGGCACCAGCTCAAGTTCTATTGGAGGCCTCGCTCTGAAAGAAAAACAATCCAACAACACATGTTTGTGGTGAAACAAATTTTTGATGTCAGATGATCACCAAACAACATTCGTGATAACAAAATGTTCCTAACTATAACAAAACAGAGTCTGCTACTCTAAAACCAGCCACCATCACTAATGAGCTAACAAAGGGAAAAAGCTAATATGTGCCTTTCATATACCAATAATATCCATCAGTTTTGTAAGTATCCTCTATTAAATATAGTGGGACACAGTACTGTCGCTGAGAGTTAGTTGGTGTGGTAATGGTGTCTCATATATGTATAATTTGGACCCATACAAGCAACCAAAAAAGTTAATTTTAAGTTATTCAAATATCAAAACTGTAGAGGTCATAAGTACACGAGGATTTGTTGATATTGTCATGTGTACTTGTTTATAGTTCCTTTTAATCACCTCAAATTGTAGGTTTCTGAGTTGGACTGCTAGTCCAAATAATATTTAAACAGGCAGAGAAATATTGAAATATGTCTCATTGAATAGTTGTTAAAAACCCATCATTGAAGGTTTTTAAAGGATTTTTAAGCATAGGAACAAAAAGTTGGAGAATAAGAGCCCTTTTGTTTTTAATCGATACACACATTGCGAGTGCCGATGTATAAGAACTCGATTATATGGTGTAAGAGCTATAGCCATACAGATTACTCTCTATATGGTGTATATAGCTTGTTGTATATACTAAAAATGAGCCTTTGAAGACTCCGAAAAATCGGAGCGTAACAGTCTGTTGTCAAAAAACACTAATAGTGCAGCGCCCATAGTTCCATATGAATAGTATCCCTTGCGCGTTCAAAAGCAGGATATCTTAACACTACAGGAGTCAGGCGACTGCGCTAAGAAATGTTAACGGCATGCAGTAGTTATTTTGTGCTCACCTATCCGTTGGTACCTCCCGGCTTGGTACTTTAGCTGGAGTGGAGGTACTGAATGGACGCCAAACAGACTATTTATCGAAGGAATCAACAACTCATACCTTCGGCGGGCGTCGGCCACACGTTGATGACGTCATTGTAAGAACTACTCAAATGTTGGTGTCATGATGGGAATAGTAGTTCTTGTATGTGGTATAATAAAGTTATATGTACAAGCTGGATAACGTGAACATTTTGTCCATTGTTATTGGAATCTCAAACCGTACCGTGTCATCTCATTCGATTGGTGTCTATATGTAAGATAACAAATACTTTAATGAAGAGCACTATTTATTTGGGGGCTTAATTATTAGACTTAAACCATCCATTTGTTTAGTACTCGCTTCTTTTATTTCATCATATGCTTCCATAAACTCATTCAATACTTTTCTTGTCTGTATAGGAATGCAACTATACATACTGGTTTATTGTATAGCCTTATAAGCCTCTGTTTATAGCATCTTCCAAGCACAACATAGAAGGCGGGCAGTCTTGTAGTTGTTAATAGTGTGCGTCATCTATCAATGAATGTATAGTTTGTTGTTTTGGCGTGTATGGTGCTTGTATATACATTATGGTGCAAATTCATAAAGATCTAATCCTAATGGCAGTCACAGATATTTCTGTTCGCTTGAGTTCATTAAGATATGCAATCCAAGTGTAATCATTACAGTATGTTACCTAGCACAAAAGGAACCCAATACCTATTAGATCATGTGTGAGTAGTTTACATGGTGGGTCATAATTCATTTTTTCGCAAGTGCCATCCAGGGAATGATAATTTATGTCTTCGCAAGTGCCATCCAAGGAATGGTGTCGTTCAAGCCTGTAACGTCACTCATTAGTTTGAAGACCCATCTTTGTTCACGTTGGAATAACAGACTTGCCACATCACTACAATGCGATGGAACAATAGGTTTCTCAAGAAAAGTCCATTCAAAATCATCAGGTTTATGAATTTTTTCGACAAAATGCCTGTTGAGTTTTGTCATTGTTTTGAGACACCTGAAAGTACTTTTGTGCTCCATCATAAGTAGCTTGAATTTTCTCGTAGTCATGCCAACATATTTGCTGTTACCCGGGCATGTGATAAGATAAACCAAATTGTCACTATTGCAGTTACTGAAAATTCTCTGTTCTACTGCCTATATCAACAGATTTGTACTGCTTCGTATGAGCACATACCCCACAGGAGCCACAGGGAAAATGGCCTTGCACTCTCGACAGGTTCCATAGAGTTGTATTAGGATCTTGTCTCCCACTTGGCGGTCTAGTATGTACAAGTCTGTCCTTCAAGTTTCTACTCCTCTTTAGAGCAAACAGAGGTAGGGGTATCTTGTCTGCACAGCTATTCAGAATACACCAGTGTTTCCTGACGCTTTTCAGAATACTGTTTGTAAGTGCACTAAAAGTATGTACAAAGGTCAATCGGCCTAGAGGGTGTTTCGGTGTTGGTATCTCAATCAGTGCTTCCCTATTGTTATTCTGGGCATGTTTCTTAGCTTTCTTAATCAAGCTCTTCGTGTACTTCTTTTCCTCCAACTGATGTTTCAGGATCTCAGAACGTTCTTCATATTTCTCCATAGTGGAGCAATTTCTCCGCACACGTAGAAATTGCCCATAGGGCAGATTCTCCCTGAGCGATTTAGGGTGTTGGCTATCAAAACAGAGTAGTGAATTGCGGGCCATAGGTTTGCGATAAAGTTCGCTCTGGAGTTGCCCGTGTGTGTGGAAGATGGACAAATCGAGAAAAGCAATTTTCTCTTTCTTCACCTCTACTGTGAACTTCAGAAAGCTGTTCCTGTTGTTCAACCAGTCTCTAAAAGCCTTGACAGATTCTGAAGTGCCTCTCCAAACCACCAAGATTTCATCAATATAACACTTCCACAAGCGTATTGATGAAAAGAATGGATTAGACACAATGAGGACATGTTGCTGCTCAAAGGCATGAACATATAGGTTTGCCAAGCTGGGCGCAAAAATGCTGCCCATGCTGGTGCCACACACTTGAAGGTAGATGGTCTCCTCGTATTTAAAAAAATTATCTTTCATGGCTATATGAGCCAGAGACATAATGAACGGAACCAGAGTTTTTGAGTTCAATTCTGAGTTGTTAAGTATCTGGAAAATGGTGTCTAGAGTTTCGTCCTGTGGAATCGACGTATAGAGCAATTCCACGTCAAATGACACTAGATAGTTCACCTCTATGTCGTAGTCAATATCCGCTATTAGGCGTAGTACATCATTGGTGTCCTGTAGGAATGTTGGCATAGTCCTGACCAGGGGTCGCAAGAAATGGTCCACAAAGGTGGATAATGGTTCCAATAATGAACCAATGCCTGATATTATCAGCCTACCAGGAGGTGGTCTTTGGCTTTTATGAATCTTTGGGAGACAGTAGAAATAGGGCATGATTGGATGATTCGTCTTTAGAAAAGCAGCCTCTTGTTCTGTAATCCATTCATATGAAAGGCCTTCATCTACTAGTCTCTTTATGGTCTTTTGTACCCGTTCAGTAGGATCTTCTTTGAGTGGTCGATAAGACCGAGCATCTGACAGTTGACATGAGCATTCCTCACGAAATGCCATTGTGTCCTGGATTACTACCGCACCGCCCTTGTCCGCTGGTTTGATTGTTATAGTGTGGTCTGCGGACAAGGTACGGATCGCCAGCTGTTCCTTCTTAGGAAGATTATGATAAGTTTTTTATTCTCTGAGCTAATTCACAGTTTACTAGAAAGCTGTCTCCTGGGTTGGTTTCCACAAAAGCCAGCCCTCGATTGAGAACCAGGTTTTCGTTCTCAGTGAGTGTTCTCTTGCTCAGATTCACTACAAGGCTTGTTCTGTGCTCGTGCTCGCTTGGCCGCTCTTCTTTGTTTGGCTCCTTGTGCCCATGTATGTTGTCGTGGGCTGGTTCCAATGGACCTGTGTATTGTTTCTTCTCCTGCCTCGTGGTCTCCCTGGACCAAACCCTAAAAAAGGCTGATCTTGAATGTTTTGAAAATTCTGAGGGTGTTCATGAAATTGTGGTATTGGGGGTTGGAAATGTGCAGGTGGAAACCCCCATGGTGTGGATGGCCACCACTATTGGTACTGTCCAAACGGTGGGCCCCCTCGCCAATTACCCCTGTTGTATCTCACCCGTGTCCTCCCTCTAGACTGTTGTCTATCTTCTACATGTGTCTCTCTCTCTCATTATAACTATCTCCTGAGCTAGACCCCGAGTAGGATGAACCATACCTCGTCCCTTGTTTATGAAATTCTGGAGGTGAATAGTTGAGAGATAGGTGAGCACAAAATAACTACTGCATGCCGTTAACATTTCCTAGCGCAGTCGTCTGACTCTTGTAGTGTTAAGATATCCTGCTTTTGAACGCACAAGGGATACTATTCATATGGAACTATGGGTGCTGTACTATTAGTGTTTTTTGACAACAGACTGTTATGCTCCTATTTTTTTCGGAGTCATCAAAGGCTCATTTTTAGTATATACAATGAGCTATATACACCATATAGGGAGTAATCTGTATGGCTATAGCTTTTACACCATATAATCGAGTTCTTATACATCGGCACTCGCAATACGTGTATCGATTAAAAACAAAAGGGCTCTTTTTCTCCAACTTTTTGTTCCTATGCTTAAAAATCCTTTAAAACCTTCAATGATGGGTTTTTGAACAACTATTCAATGAACAATGAGACATATTTGATTATTTCTCTGCCTGTTTAAATATTATCTGGACTAGCAGTCCAACTCAGAAACCTACAATTTGAGGTGATTAAAAGGAACTATAAACAAGTACACATGACAATATCAACAAATCCTCATGTACTTATGACATCTACAGTTTTGATATTTGAATAGCTTAAAATTAACTTTTTTGGTTGCTTGTATGGGTCCAAATTATACATATATGAGACACCATTACCACACCAACTAACTCTCAGCGACAGTACTGTGTCCCCCTATATTTAATAGAGGATACTTACAAAACTGATGGATATTATTGGTATATGAAAGGCACACATTAGCTTTTTCCCTTTGTTAGCTCATTAGTGATGGTGGCTGGTTTTAGAGTAGCAGACTCTGTTTTGTTATAGTTAGGAAATGTTGTTATCACGAATGTTGTCTGGTGATCATCTGACATCAGAAATGTGTCCCACCACAAACATGTGTTGTTTGATTGTTTTTCTTTCAGAGCGGGGCCTCTAATAGAACTTGAGCTGGTGCCGAGTGAGGTGAGGTTTACCTCTTGGTTAGCAATGGTAAGCCACTTTCTTTGCTAGCAAAATGATTAGCAAAATGAATAGTGTCACGGTGCATTAATTTTAGAAAGCATTGGTATCTTAAGATTTGTTATGTTTACTTAATTCTTTCCCTAGATGCAGTACAGTCATCATGCTAACATCAAGGGTCAGAATGCTAATACAACAGCAATAATACTGTATGTATGAATATTACTTCTCTGTTTAATAGAGTGGTTGCAGTGACAAAAATATTTGTTAGGTCCTGGAGAAAGCCAGGAAGATTATTTCCATGCGGCTGAAACATGTCGACCAGGGGAGCAGTGACTAATTCCTAACTGCTCGGTTTTTGTGTTCTTTCACTTTTTCACACCTTTAAATAGGAGAACATATGAGACATTATAATGAAGGAAAGCATACCGTCTCTATGGTTTATCCTTTTTAAAACACTATTCTCACAATTTTCTTGCACTGCACTTTAAAGATATCCCGTATTACCCACTCCCTATAACACAATCCTATTTACTCTTTTTTTCCTTCTGTAAGAATCACATAGAAGGATACAACTCCCTCTTGCTCTCTCTGATTCCTAAGAGAGGCAGTAGAGGTTTGTTTGGGAACCCAGATGATGACACTGGGTACATGATTGTGTATTGATGGGATACCACTTATCCGGAGATGAGTCTGAGTACTTTTAGCTTTTTCTCTGCTTTCTGGAGTTTATTGTACACACAGCATCATAATGAGTTGTGATATCCTCAAGATAAATATCTAGAGGTGTTTGCTTTAGTCGTGTAGGTTCTATTTGTTTCTTACAAGAGGCCTTTGCCAAGCATTGGGTCCGTCAATGGGTGACTGGATAAGAGCTATTGACCCGTGCTCCTAGAAGAAAGAACCAATCTATCAGGCCAAAGGATGGCCTCGTAATCATAAAAACATGTTGGGGTGAATGGTAGAATCGTTTTAATATATCTAATTTACAATTGTATTGGTGGCTACATATCAAAACAATATAAACAATGCCTTTTCATGACTGCTATCGCACATGCTTGTGCGTCAGATTTGAAATTTACCTAAGGTTTAAAATTGATAAAATCTGCTTCGTAACAGAAAAAAATGTGCATGACCATAGTAAATCGAAATGTGAATTTGCATTGGGTTTCTGATGCATATCCAGAGACAATCAATTTGAGTGCAACTTGGAGAGAAGGAAGCTCAATTATAGCTCTTCCACTCAACATATAGAGCATATTTACATCCATATAAAGCAACAAAGTGGCGATATGCGACTCACTAACATTGTTACAGATCACTGTCAACATGTGTATAAACACAGATGCTCCTGTGCTATAACTTCAGATTCTATTGAGGTCTCACATACATGTATTTATGTATATTGACATACACCTGGGGTTGGAGTAATAGTTAATGAGGCAGCAGTATAACTATGGAATTATAATCTAGACCCTGCTGTAAGCAAAAGGAAATAATTAAGTTGGGTCAATTTAAATTGTACTGATGTTGCAATCTCTCCGGGAGCCATCATGGCGTCTCTTCAGTCACTGACATATAGGGGACCTAGTTTAGCTTCCCACCATTCTTTGCGTTCTAGTAAATGTTCCAATATTCTAGCTATTAAGAAGCTATATGACCTAGAGACCCCTTCTTTGCCATTAAATCCCAGGACTAGTTTAGCCTCTGAGAGATTATTCTCATGGGATCTACTATATCTGCTTGACATGAAACGAGGACATGATTTGGTTGCAGGGATTTGTGTAACTCTGCTTGTAAAAGAGAGAATGATTGCATGTGGTTTCCCTGAGATACATCTCCCAACTTGGATATCACAGCAAAGTCCTATTTCTTCATTCCGACATTATGCATTAACCATTTCCTGCAATATAAACGGTATCTCTTGAGTAGGGTCTCTGTACTATTGAATCTAGTGAAGGGCCTTGTGACAGCATTCTATAGCCACCCCTGTCGTGACCGGGGAGAGTCTTGGGAATGGTAGCCACCTAGCAGGCCAGTGAGCCCAACTTTAAGTAAGTGCTGCTAAACAGTGAATGATGGATCTTCTCAGTTTCCAAAGATCCACTCTTTCTAAAGGGTGATCTGTGCCGTCCAGCCTTACAAAGCGATACCAAAGGGGATGATGGACGGACCGTTTGAGCAAATCAAACACTCACCCCCAGTCAACTGATCTGGGTTTAATCCATCATCATTCTTTAGCTCACTCCACCACCCCAGTTCAGACATGGCCATACGCAAATCAGTCTGACCCTGTGCCTCATGGGAACAGTCCAGCCTGAACGGCCAAGCCATGTCTTCCCTGGACCGGAAACAAGCATCAGCGGTCATCAGCCAGGCTAGCTTGAATGCAGAGACAAAGTGAGCAAGGGACTCACGTCTGGGCATACCCAGCTAACTTAGGGCGAATAAAGCTATACCAAAGGGGATGATGGACGGAGCGTTTGAGCAAATCAAACACTCCCCCCTAGTCAACTGAGTACAGGCATACATCAGTCATTTCCATTCCGCCCTCCTTTTTGGATTGTGTCATTTGTCAAATGTTATCCACAGACACAATCTCCATACTAAAGAAGTATAAAACAAATGATAAAACAACATAAATTATGCCCTTAGCTGCAATATCAATATAAAAGAGTCCAAAAAAAGCTATTTCTTTTTTGCTCCAATTTTGTCAAGAGAGGTTGTTCAGAGCAAGTGAGTTGCCACAATTCCCGGGAACCCTCCTTTGATCAAGGCAATCGAGACTGGATGCAGAGGAGGCGAGAAAACCTCGAAGTTCACTGGAACAAAGAAGAGGAAGTGTCGAGCTAGTCTAAGTGGACCTGAAAAAAATCACCATTCAGTGCTAAGTTGCATTGCCATCACACACAGGGAAAACAAGACACCTGAAACAGCCAGACCCGATGCTGTCACCCTACCTTGGGTGGCAGCCTCGGGTGTGGCTGCTGGGGAAGATGCGCCCTGCAATGGCCGATCAGGCTCGAAGTACAGTAACCAGCACCATGAGAATACCAATTAAAAGTAGAAGGGAGGAGAGCAACCAATCGAATAGCAGCCCAAATACGTTGACAGCGAGTAAAGGAAAGAGGTGAAATTAACTCATGCAGGCATGGCGGCATGGCATTGTTCAGAGCAGATGCTAACTTCCTCCTCTGCGACCCCTGGAAGGACCTGCAGATTAGCCGAAAACTTTGCACTTTCCTTTCTGTTCCCTAGAACCCTTTTCTTCCTAAAATGAGAAATACAAAGAGCTGCAGAGGTTCGAAAAATTGATGCCATTGCTGACCCTCCAGCCCTGGTTAAAAATTAATTTTGATAGAAGGGCTGGAAAAGATTAGGATTGAAATATAAAAGTTCTTAAACCCTGAACCTGCAGACACTTACCTAACGCTTCGAGAATGAGAGTATAAAGAAGAGTTACCGGAGCTCTGGCGATTCCTGACTCTCGAATTCCAGTGATGCCTTCTAACATCTACCACAATCCTGACAGAAAGAAGAAATGAAGACAATGAATTAAAACGTAAATTGTCATCTAGAGGAAAGAGATATTTGTTGGGAACAACAGATCTGCTATAAAAAAAAATTTAAATCGTATATTCTGTTCTTCAACATGTTATGGCCCCTCTGAGCCTCTATTTAGGGAAAAGGACTTTAAAGCAGAAAACTAAAGACTCTGGAATCAAGGGGAAAATTAGCAACCAACACCATTAAATAACAAAAGAGTGCCGCACTTCCAGAAAAGTAGGAGCAAGAAGATCATTGTGTGCATGTTGTTAACACACAAATGCAGACAGATTGTGTGACTATGCAGAATTGATCACATGTCCTCCACCACGAGACCTGGCCCGACAAGACTTTTATTCAAACCCCTACTCATGGTTCACAAGACCATCTACAAATATTCTCCAAGCTTCTTTGCTTGCAGATTTAGATGGCATAAACCACAGTGAACCCTTACACATGTCAATCACTGCCTTTATGTCATTCCCTTTGGTAGATCTGATAGAAGCGGTGGCAGGGATTTATAGTTTGCAGTTGCTAAACTGTGGAATTCACTCCATTTTTTTCATGAAAGGATCTCCATTATCGCTAATCACTGAAGAACCTGAATACTCGAGCGACTCTTACCTCTGTAGCTTCTTATGTGCGATTTGACAGATCCACTTTTCTTTATTCCAGCAACATGAAACGTCTGTGGACATTGCAATTTATAAACATCTTAACTTAAGAAAACAAGACCATGCAATCATGGGCTGTGTAGGAAGGTCCCCCATGGAGAACACCATAGGAGCACCTTCACGGTATACAATTTATCACCAGGTTCTCTGTGACACTAAACATTGTGAAGATGCAGTGGGAATCAAGTACAATATACTGAAAACTGAATAGCATACAACATTTTTAAGATAACAAAATAAGCCAAGTAACAATGCGAGCAAAAAAGGACAGATTTTCAGCATAAAATGTTGATAGAATCTAACTGGCCTATATTTTAAATGAGATACAGAATTTTTTATTGAGTGCAAAGTGAAAAGGGCTATGTCAGGCAATATTTGCAAGTACAGTCTGCTAAGTGTAGGGTAGGGAGTAATGTTTCATATCGGCATCTTGACAACTTGTCCACTTTGTGTGGTGAGGGCTCTGTTCTGCACACCTGAAAATGTTGTAGATCGATACATATAAATTAGTTGTTATGCTTTCATTCCTCTTGGACCATAGATTGTGATATATTGTATTAGTCTTTCTTCTTTGTCTCTGGCAGGCGCTAGTTTTGGTTTTGAGATTCTAGCCACCCTACATGAAGGTCAACGGGCTGCTTGGAGGTGACTCCATTGAAGACTGTGGCATGCACTTAGCAGGTTGAGAGGGTGAAATAATTATAGGGATGACGACTCAAATACTTCAGAGATACACCCTTTGATCAAACTGGCATCGTGCCTGGGAGAATAGATAGGAAAATCTAATGCATGAAACACCAAGGTCGGCGAGTTCTGGCTGTTGGCTATGTAGTCCATCAACAATTGCTCCCCTACATCAGTTGATCAATTCCACAGGACCCTTGGCTTAATTCTTCACCTCCCCTGTACCTTACAAGGACACGCTGCTGTGGTCCTTTTCATTGGCCTGTCTGCTTCAGTTAATTTTTACAGCAATTTTACTCAGCCATGCAGGCATGTAACACTATGTCCTGATGATAATCCCACAATTGTTCAAAAGGGATTGAAACGTTGTCAACTCTATGTACACCGTAAACGCTACTTTACTTGATATTACTCATGTATAACGGCGTCTTCACTCCTTGATGCTTGTCTTATTTGAATGTATGCCGAACAAACATTTGCTCTGCCTGAGCCTTTGTTTTTGTTTATATTTGTGTTCTATTTACACTTAGTAGGATGCAGGCTTGTGTCCCACTTAAATTTGTGTGAATACTTTGAAAATTAAAACCAATTCTGTCTGGCTAGACAGCTTGAAATATAGTACTGACTCTGGGTCTATATTCATCTTTCTTTGATTCTATTGTCCTTGATTAAGGACCAGTGTGTCTAAATCTCATTTCCTTATGCTTACAGCATGGTCTAGATTATAATTCTATAGTTATACTGTTTCCTCATTTACTATTACTCCAACCCCAGGTGTATGTCAATATACATAAATACATGTATGTGAGACCTCGTATAATCTGAAGTTAAAGCACAGAAGCCTCTGTGTTTATACACATGTTGACAGTGATCTGTAACAACGTTAGTGAGTCGCATATCGCCACTTTGTTCCTTTATATGGATGTAAATATACTCGATATGCTGAGTGGAAGAGCTACAATTGAGCTTCCTTCTCACCAAGTTGCACTCAAATTGATTGTCTCTGGATATGCGTCAGAAACCCAATGCAAATTCACATTTTGATTTACTATGGTCATGCACATTTTTTTCTGTTATGAAGCAGATTTTATCAATTTTAAACCTTAATTAAATTTCAAATCTGACGCACAAGCATGTGCGATAGGAGTCTTGAAAAGGCATTGTTTATATTGTTTCGATGTGTAGCTACCAGTACAATTGTAAATTAGATACATTAAAACGATTCCACCATTCACCCCAACATGTTTTTATGATTACAAGGCCATCCTTTGGCATGATACATTGGTTCTTTCTTCTAGGAGCACGGGTCCTTAGCTCTTATCCAGTCACCCATTGACGGTGCTTTTGAGCACCCAATCCTTGGCAAATGCCTCTTGTAAGAAACAAATAGAACCTACACAACTAAACCAAACACCTATAGATATTTATCTTGAGGATATCACAACTCATTATGATGCTGTGTACAATAAACTCCAGAAAGCAGAGGAAAAGCGAAAAGTACTCAGAATCACTTCCGGATAAGTGGTATCCCGTCAATACACAATCATGTGCCCAGTGTCATCATCTGGATTCCCAAACAACCCTCTACTGCCTCTATTAGTAATCAGAGAGAGCAAGAAGGGAGTTGTATCCTTCTATGTGATTCTTACAGAAGGAATAAAGAGTAAATAGGATTGTATTATAGGGAGTGGGTAATACGGGATCTCTTTAAAGTGTAGTGCAAGAAAACTTTGAGAAAAGTGTTTTAAAAAGTATAAACCATAGAAACGGTATGCTATCCTTCATTATAATGTCTCATATGTTTTCCTATTAAAAGGTGTGAAAAAGTGAAAGAACACAAAAACCGAGCAGTTAGGAATTAGTCACTGCTCCCCTGGTCGACATGTTTCAGCTGCATGGAAATAATCTTCCTGGCTTTCTTCAGGACCTAACAAATATTTTTGTCACTGCAACCACTCTATTAAACAAAGTAGTAATATTCATACATACAGTATTATTGCTGTTGTATTAGCATTCTGAACCTTGATGTTAGCATGGTGACTGTACTGCATCTAGGGAAAGAAATAAGTAAACATAACAAATCTTAATATACCAATGCTTTCTAAAATTAATGCCCCCGTGACACTATTCGTTTTGCTAATCATTTTGCTAGCAAAGAAAGGGGCTTACCATTGCTAACCAAGAGGTAAACCTCACCTCACTTGGCACCAGCTCAAGTTCTATTAGAGGCCTCGCTCTGAAAGAAAAACAATCCAACAACACATGTTTGTGGTGAAACAAATTTTTGATGTCAGATGATCACCAAACAACATTCGTGATAACAAAATTTCCTAACTATAACAAAACAGAGTCTGCTACTCTAAAACCAGCCACCATCACTAATGAGCTAACAAAGGGAAAAAGCTAATATGTGCCTTTCATATACCAATAATATCCATCAGTTTTGTAAGTATCCTCTATTAAATATAGGGGGACACAGTACTGTCGCTGAGAGTTAGTTGGTGTGGTAATGGTGTCTCATATATGTATAATTTGGACCCATACAAGAAACCAAAAAAGTTAATTTTAAGCTATTCAAATATCAAAACTGTAGAGGTCATAAGTACACGAGGATTTGTTGATATTGTCATGTGTACTTGTTTATAGTTCCTTTTAATCACCTCAAATTGTAGGTTTCTGAGTTGGACTGCTAGTCCAGATAATATTTAAACAGGCAGAGAAATAATGAAATAGGTCTCATTGAATAGTTGTTAAAAACCCATCATTGAAGGTTTTTAAAGGATTTTTAAGCATAGGAACAAAAAGTTGGAGAAAAAGAGCCCTTTTGTTTTTAATCGATACACGCATTGCGAGTGCCGATGTATAAGAACTCGATTATATGGTGTAAGAGCTATGGCCATACAGATTACTCTCTATATGGTGTATATAGCTCGTTGTATATACTAAAAATGAGCCTTTGAAGACTCCGAAAAATCGGAGCGTAACAGTCTGTTGTCAAAAAACACTAATAGTGCAGCGCCCATAGTTCCATATGAATAGTATCCCTTGCGCGTTCAAAAGCAGGATATCTTAACACTACAAGAGTCAGGGGACTGCGCTAAGAAATGTTAACGGCATGCAGTAGTTATTTTGTGCTCACCTATCCGTCGGTACCTCCCGGCTTGGTACTTTAGCTGGAGTGGAGGTACTGAATGGATGCCAAACGGACTATTTATCGAAGGAATCAACAACTCATACCTTCGGCGGGCGTCGGCCACACGTTGATGACGTCATTGTAAGAACTACTCAAATGTGGGTGTCATGCTGGGAATAGTAGTTCTTGTATGTGGTATATTAAAGTTATATGTACAAGCTGGATAACGTGAACATTTTGTCCATTGTTATTGGAATCTCAAACCGTACCGTGTCATCTCATTCGATTGGTGTCTATATGTAAGATAACAAATACTTCAACGAAGAGCACTATTTATTTGGGGGCTTAATTATTAGACTTAAACCATCCATTTGTTTAGTACTCGCTTCTTTTATTTCATCAAATGCTTCCATAAACTCATTCAATACTTTTCTTGTCTGTATAGGAATGCTACTATACATACTGGTTTATTGTATAGCCTTATAAGCCACTGTTTATAGCATCTTCCAAGCACAACATAGAAGGCGGGCAGTTTTTTAGTTGTTAATCGTGTGCGTCATCTATCAATGAATGTATAGTTTGTTGTTTTGGTGTGTATGGTGCTTGTATATACATTATGGTGCAAATTCATAAAGATCTAATCCTAATGGCAGTCACAGATATTTCTGTTCGCATGAGTTCATTAGGATATGCAATCCAAGTGTAATCATTACACTATGTTACCTAGCACAAAAGGAACCCAATACCTATTAGATCATGTGTGAGTAGTTTACATGGTGGGTCATAATTCATTTTTTCGCAAGTGCCATCCAGGGAATGATAATTTATGTCTTCGCAAGTGCCATCCAAGGAATGGTGTCGTTCAAGCCTGTAACGTCACTCATTAGTTTGAAGACCCATCTTTGTTCACGTTGGAATAACAGACTTGCCACATCACTACAATGCGATGGAACAATAGGTTTCTCAAGAACAGTCCATTCAAAATCATCAGGTTTATGAATTTTTTCGACAAAATGCCTGTTGAGTTTTGTCATTGTTTTGAGACACCTGAAAGTACTTTTGTGCTTCATCATACGTAGCTTGAATTTTCTCGTAGTCATGCCAACATATTTGCTGTTACCCGGGCATGTGATAAGATAAACCAAATTGTCACTATTGCAGTTACTGAAAAATCTCTGTTCTACTGCCTATATCAACAGATTTGTACTGCTTCGTATGAGCACATACCCCACAGGAGCCACAGGGAAAATGGCCTTGCACTCTCAACAGGTTCCATAGAGTTGTATTAGGATCTTGTCTCCCACTTGGCGGTCTAGTATGTACAAGTCTGTCCTTCAAGTTTGTACTCCTCTTTAGAGCAAACAGAGGTAGGGGTATCTTGTCTGCACAGCTATTCAGAATACACCAGTGTTTCCTGACGCTTTTCAGAATACTGTTTGTAAGTGCACTAAAAGTATGTACAAAGGTCAATCGGCCAAGAGGGTGTTTCGGTGTTGGTATCTCAATCAGTGCTTCCCTATTGTTATTCTGGGCATGTTTCTTAGCTTTCTTAATCAAGCTCTTCGGGTACTTCTTTTCCTCCAACTGATGTTTCAGGATCTCAGAACGTTCTTCATATTTCTCCATAGTGGAGAAATTTCTCCGCACACGTAGAAATTGCCCATAGGGCAGATTCTCCCTGAGCGATTTAGGGTGTTGGCTATCAAAACAGAGTAGTGAATTGCGGGCCATAGGTTTGCGATAAAGTTCGTTCTGGAGTTGCCTGTGTTTGTGGGAGATGGACAAATCGAGAAAAGCAATTTTCTCTTTCTTCACCTCTACTGTGAACTTCAGAAAGCTGTTCCTGTTGTTCAACCAGTCTCTAAAAGCCTTAACAGATTCTGAAGTGCCTCTCCAAACCACCAAGATTTCATCAATATAACACTTCCACAAGCGTATTGATGAAAAGAATGGATTAGACACAATGAGGACATGTTGCTGCTCAAAGGCATGAACATATAGGTTTGCCAAGCTGGGCGCAAAAATGCTGCCCATGCTGGTGCCACACACTTGAAGGTAGATGGTCTCCTCGTATTTAAAAAAATTATCTTTCAAGGCTTCTGAGCCAGAGACATAATGAACAGAACCAGAGTTTTTGAGTTCAATTCTGTGTTGTTAAGTATGTGGAAAATGGTGTCTAGAGTTTCGTCCTGTGGAATCGACGTATAGAGCAATTCCACGTCAAATGACACTAGATAGTTCACCTCTATGTCGTAGTCAATATCCGGTAATAGGCGTAGTACATCATTGGTGTCCTGTAGGAATGTTGGCATAGTCCTGACCAGGGGTCGCAAGAAATGGTCCACAAAGGTGGATAATGGTTCCAATAATGAACCAATGCCTGATATTATCAGCCTACCAGGAAGTGGTCTTTGGCTTTTATGAATCTTTGGGAGACAGTAGAAATAGGGCATAATTGGATGATTCGTCTGTAGAAAAGCAGCCTCTTGTTCTGTAATCCATTCATATGAAAGGCCTTCATCTACTAGTCTCTTTATGGTCTTTTGTACCCGTTCAGTAGGATCTTCGTTGAGTGGTCGATAAGACCGAGCATCTGACAGTTGACATAAGCATTCCTCACGATATGCCATTGTGTCCTGGATTACTACCGCACCGCCCTTGTCCGCTGGTTTGATTGTTATAGTGTGGTCTGCGGACAAGGTACGGATCGCCAGCTGTTCCTTCTTAGGAAGATTATGATACGTTTTTTATTCTCTGAGCTAATTCACAGTTTACTAGAAAGCTGTCTCCTGGGTTGGTTTCCACAAAAGCCAGCCCTCGATTGAGAACCAGGTTTTCGTTCTCAGTGAGTGCTCTCTTGCTCAGATTCACTACAAGGCTTGTTCTGTGCTCGTGCTCGCTTGGCCGCTCTTCTTTGTTTGGCTCCTTGTGCCCATGTATGTTGTCGTGGGCTGGTTCCAATGGACCTGTGTATTGTTTCTTCTCCTGCCTCGTGGTCTCCCTGGACCAAACCCTAAAAAAGGCTGATCTTGAATGTTTTGAAAATTCTGAGGGTGTTCATGAAATTGTGGTATTGGGGGTTGGAAATGTGCAGGTGGAAACCCCCATGGTGTGGATGGCCACCACTATTGGTACTGTCCAAACGGTGGGCCCCCTCGCCAATTACCACTGTTGTATCTCACCCGTGTCCTCCCTCTAGACTGTTGTCTATCTTCTACATGTGTCTCTCTCTCTCATTATAACTATCTCCTGAGCTAGACCCCGAGTAGGATGAACCATACCTCCTCCCTTGTTTATGAAATTCTGGAGGTGAATAGTTGAGAGATAGGTGAGCACAAAATAACTACCGCATGCCGTGAACAATTCTTAGCGCAGTCGTCTGACTCTTGTAGTGTTAAGATATCCTGCTTTTGAACGCACAAGGGATACTATTCATATGGAACTATGGGTGCTGTACTATTAGTGTTTTTTGACAACAGACTGTTATGCTCCTATTTTTTTCGGAGTCATCAAAGGCTCATTTTTAGTATATACAATGAGCTATATACACCATATAGGGAGTAATCTGTATGGCTATAGCTCTTACACCATATAATCGAGTTCTTATACATCGGCACTCGCAATGCGTGTATCGATTAAAAACAAAAGGGCTCTTTTTCTCCAACTTTTTGTTCCTATGCTTAAAAATCCTTTAAAAACCTTCAATGATGGGTTTTTGAATAACTATTCAATGAGCAATGAGACATATTTCATTATTTCTCTGCCTGTTTAAATATTATCTGGACTAGCAGTCCAACTCAGAAACCTACAATTTGAGGTGATTAAAAGGAACTATAAACAAGTACACATGACAATATCAACAAATCCTCGTGTACTTATGACCTCTACAGTTTTGATATTTGAATAGCTTAAAATTAACTTTTTTGGTTGCTTGTATGGGTCCAAATTATACATATATGAGACACCATTCCCACACCAACTAACTCTCAGCGACAGTACTGTGTACCCCTATATTTAATAGAGGATACTTACAAAACTGATGGATATTATTGGTATATGAAAGGCACACATTAGCTTTTTCCCTTTGTTAGCTCATTAGTGATGGTGGCTGGTTTTAGAGTAGCAGACTCTGTTTTGTTATAGTTAGGAAATGTTGTTATCACGAATGTTGTCTGGTGATCATCTGACATCAGAAATGTGTTCCACCACCAACATTTGTTGTTTGATTGTTTTTCTTTCAGAGCGGGGCCTCTAATAGAACTTGAGCTGGTACCGAGTGAGGTGAGGTTTACCTCTTGGTTAGCAATGGTAAGCCACTTTCTTTGCTAGCAAAATGATTAGCAAAACGAATAGTGTCACGGTGCATTAATTTTAGAAATCATTGGTATCAAGATTTGTTATGTTTACTTAATTCTTTCCCTAGATGCCGTACAGTCATCATGCTAACATCAAGGGTCAGAATGCTAATACAACAGCAATAATACTGTATGTATGAATATTACTTCTCTGTTTAATAGAGTGGTTGCAGTGACAAAAATATTGGTTAGGTCCCGAAGAAAGCCAGGAAGATTATTTCCATGCGGCTGAAACATGTCGACCAGGGGAGCAGTGACTAATTCCTAACTGCTCGGTTTTTGTGTTCTTTCACTTTTTCACACCTTTAAATAGGAGTACATATGAGACATTATAATGAAGGAAAGCATACCGTCTCTATGGTTTATCCTTTTTAAAACACTATTCTCACAATTTTCTTGCACTGCACTTTAAAGATATCCCGTATTATCCACTCCCTATAACACAATCCTATTTACTCTTTTTTTCCTTCTGTAAGAATCACATAGAAGGATACAACTCCCTCTTGCTCTCTCTGATTCCTAAGAGAGGCAGTAGAGGGTTGTTTGGGAACCCAGATGATGACACTGGGCACATGATTGTGTATTGATGGGATACCACTTATCCGGAGATGAGTCTGAGTACTTTTAGCTTTTTCTCTGCTTTCTGGAGTTTATTGTACACATAGCATCATAATGAGTTGTGATATCCTCAAGATAAATATCTAGAGGTGTTTGCTTTAGTCGTGTAGGTTCTATTTGTTTCTTACAAGAGGCCTTTGCCAAGTATTGGGTCCGTCAATGGGTGACTGGATAAGAGCTATTGACCCGTGCTCCTAGATGAAAGAACCAATCTATCAGGCCAAAGGATGGCCTCGTAATCATAAAAACATGTTGGGGTGAATTGTAGAATCGTTTTAATATATCTAATTTACAATTGTATTGGTGGCTACATATCAAAACAATATAAACAATGCCTTTTCATGACTGCTATCGCACATGCTTGTGCGTCAGATTTGAAATTTACCTAAGGTTTAAAATTGATAAAATCTGCTTCGTAACAGAAAAAAATGCATGACCATAGTAAATCGAAAATGTGAATTTGCATTGGGTTTCTGATGCATATCCAGAGACAATCAATTTGAGTGCAACTTGGAGAGAAGGAAGCTCAATTATAGCTCTTCCACTCATATCGAGCATATTTACATCCATATAAAGCAACAAAGTGGCGATATGCGACTCACTAACATTGTTACAGATCACTGTCAACATGTGTATAAACACAGATGCTTCTGTGCTTTAACTTCAGATTCTATTGAGGTCTCACATACATGTATTTATGTATATTGACATACACCTGGGGTTGGAGAAATAGTTAATGAGGCAGCAGTATAACTATAGAATTATAATCTAGACCCTGCTGTAAGCAAAAGGAAATAATTAAGTTGGGTCATTTTAATTGTACTGATGTTGCAATCTCTCCGGGAGCCATCATAGCGTCTCTTCAGTCACTGACATATACGGGACCTAGTTTAGCTTCCCACCATTCTTTGCGTTCTAGTAAATGTTCCAATATTCTAGCTATTAAGAAGCTATATGACCTAGAGACCCCTTCTTTGCCATTAAATCCCAGGACTAGTTTAGCCTCTGAGAGATTATTCTCATGGGGTCTACTATATCTGCTTGACATGAAACGAGGACATGATTTGGTTGCAGGGATTTGTGTAACTCTGCTTGTAAAAGAGAGAATGATTGCATGTGGTTTCCCTGAGATACATCTCCCAACTTGGATATCACAGCAAAGTCCTATTTCTTCATTCCGACATTATGCATTAACCATTTCCTGCAATATAAACGGTATCTCCTGAGTAGGGTCTCTGTACTATTGAATCTAGTGAAGGGCCTTGTGACAGCATTCTATAGCCACCCCTGTCGTGACCGGGGAGAGTCTTGGGAATGGTAGCCATCTAGCAGGCCAGTGAGCCCAACTTTAAGTAAGTGCTGCTAAACAGTGAATGATGGATCTTCTCAGTTTCCAAAGATCCACTCTTTCTAAATGGTGATCTGTGCCGTCCAGCCTTACAAAGCGATACCAAAGGGGATGATGGACGGATCGTTTGAGCAAATCAAACACTCACCCCCAGTCAACTGATCTGGGTTTAATCCATCATCATTCTTTAGCTTACTCCACCACCCCAGTTCAGACATGGCCATACGCAAATCAGTCTGACCCTGTGCCTCATGGGAACAGTCCAGCCCGAACTGCCAAGCCATGTCTTCCCTGGACCGGAAACAAGCATCAGCGGTCATCAGCCAGGCTAGCTTGAATGCAGAGACAAAGTGAGCAAGGGACTCACGTCTGGGCATACCCAGCTAACTTAGGGCGAATAAAGCTATACCAAAGGGGATGATGGACGGAGCGTTTGAGCAAATCAAACACTCACCCCCAGTCAACTGAGTACAGGCATACATCAGACATTTCCATTCCGCCCTCCTTTTTGGATTGTGTACATTTGTCAAATGTTATCCACAGACACAATCTCCATACTAGAGAAGTATAAAACAAATTATAGAACAAAATAAATTATGCCCTTAGCTGCAATATCAATATAAAAGAGTCCAAAGAAAGCTATTTCTTTTTTGCTCCAATTTTGTCGAGAGGTTGTTCAGAGCAAGTGAGTTGCCACAATTCCCGGGAACCCTCCTTTGATCAAGGCAATCGAGACTTGATGCAGAGGAGGCGAGAAAACCTCGAAGTTCACTGGAACAAAGAAGAGGAAGTGTCGAGCTAGTCTAAGTGGACCTGAAAAAAATCACCATTCAGAGCTAAGTTGCATTGCCATCACACACAGGGGAAACAAGACACCTGAAACAGCCAGACCCGATGCTGTCACCTTACCTTGGGTGGCAGCCTCGGGTGCGGCTGCTGGGGAAGATGCGCCCTGCAATGGCCAATCAGGCTCGAAGTAAAGTAACCAGCACCAGGAGAATACCAATTAAAAGTGTAAGGGAGGAGAGCAACCAATCGAATAGCAGCCCAAATATTTCTTCTAACACCTATCACACCAACTCAAAATATTTCACAATGATATAATTGTACAGGTATATTCACAACATCAAATCCAATTTGTCTAAATATATTTCATTTAATCCATAAAACTTTCTCCAAGTCCAGCCAACACGTGTTTCGTCGAATGGGCAGGTGCCCACGACTTCATCAGGGCTGGAAAAAAAACAATACAAACAAATATTGTAGTCCCGCCGTACATCGGGCATTATAAATATTAATACATATGGTTAATACGTGTTTAACACAAATATCATGCAAGTGGGATTAATCTCCACATGTCCGCATCTTATCAATATGAGATATTTACTTATTATCAACGGATGAGTTTAATATATACATTTAGGAGGGAAAAGAAGGGAGAGAGGACACCCCATGAGAAAAAGAAATAAGAGATATTACCTCCACCGGAGGCAAATAGAGTGCCCCACAGCTCGAGATTCCTAACAGTATCACGGTAGCACCAGATTCCCCGGCATCATGCCGGCATTATGCCTCACCAACTCTATTTTATCCATAAGCCCAAGTGAAAATCATCATCTCTTATACAGTGAATCCTATTTATGTTTGAAATAATTATTATTAAAAATTAGTGCTCCCAGAATATAAAGACTGAGCAAAATAGCTCAGGCTTACCTGATATTCAAATCCAGATACAGTATATGCCTGTGAATATCGTCAGAGATTAAGTTCTTGTAATTATTATGAAATTATTGTGATTTTCCATGTTATATTATTCATCCGACCTAGAAACGTACCTTCCGGCTGGTTATAATTCCGACCCAGCCATACACGGCTGGGTTAAAAGAATAATTTTTCTTGATGCAGCTTGTGTAGATACCCTTGATAACACTGTAGGAAATATGTAATAAATGCATATTACCCTATCGGTTATGGATTTTATGGACATAGCTCAACAGTACGTTATTAATCTAATTGGTAACCTATTAAAACAGTGCAAGCAGAATTTTTTATGCATTCTGCCCAAATTAGAGTCCGTTATTATTTCTATATTGTTAGTCGCTTGGTCGCTTACCTGCTCGGCGGCAAATAAGTATGAGGCAATATGTGGTACGGCACCAAACGTCCGGATCCAAAATATTAGTGGATTCTAGTGAAAATATTCGTCACGTTGGTAATCGATTTATATCATTTCAACAGCTGTGATTAGTTCGAGGTAGGCAAGAGGGGAAAAACAGATACGGAAAACCATTAGTATTCGGTATTGGTGTATTCATAGCCAGTATAGCTATATATTGCTGGTTTGTTATGCTATCAATTCTTACCTTCGTATTATGAGGTCTTGGGAATATCACTGCTACGCATGGAGCCGGTCTCTCCGTATTTTCGATTAACCACGTCTCATGAACCGGAAGTCTATTTAAAATGAACTCTCCTTCCTGCAGAATTTGTTAGAACGTCTCCCTATGTTCCTAGTGGTGATATCTATCCGCCATATTGGATTAGTACCCGATGTGTTTTAACGTCATACGCAAGAACTGAGATATGCACCTATTCGTAGATTTGTTTCTAGTGATGATATCTATACGCCATATTGGAAAGTACCTAATATGTTATAACGTCTTTATGATAAAAAATTGTAATGTGCATCTACGCGTAGATAGCCTATATTATAGCCTATATGATATTTAGTCTCTGATATGACTGGTTCAAATCTATAGAATAACTCAACGCAGAGGCTATATGATTATTATAGGATATGAGAGTTAAATAATGTTGATAGGATGAATCCGTACTAGAATTCAGGAAATGTCGTCACCGGCACTGTCAGGCACCGAAATGTGGGGCAAGATAAGTACATAATTATGCAGAAACGGACAGTTCGTAGATCAAAGTGAGATAATATATAATACTTCAATACGATAAATCAGTAGGTTCGTCAGTCAAAATATTAGTTGTATCACATGCTTGAGTACAATGATTCATGGTACATGGTAGGTAAGGCATAAAAAAGTTTGTATCTGAGTGCTTGTATATTGGAATACTGTTATCAGATTAAAGGGCACATTAGTGCTACGTTGTAGTTCTTTGTCTTATATACTGCAGTCAACAATTATATACATTAAACAATGGGCATTGCGATCATATTCATGAGAAATACATCCTAATCCCCTAGGAAATAGTGTAATTCTTGGTCTGCATTCATCCCATAGTCCACCGCCCGCATTGTAAGTATCCAGGATGCTTCTCTACGTCTTAGAGACAATTCCCTATTACCACCTCTGGGATCATTCCTGATTTGATCAATGGCACAGAATCTAATTGTTTTGTTCTTGCCTTGACTAGGACATCCATTGACATGAATGGCTGTATTTTATCTTACGTCATGATGTCTAATCGCTCTTACATGTTCAAATATTCTGTCTTTTAGAGCTCTTTTTGTACTGCCAATGTAAAAACGTCCACATTTACAGGTTATCATATATATAACAAAACAGCTGTTGCAGTTTAGCATTTGTCTAATTTTAAATTCTCTTCCCATGTAATTGTGAAAGGTTTTAGTTTTGTTCATGGCCATTGGACATAATTTGCACATTCCACAATTATGAAAGCCCACACTATTCTGTGTCAACCAATCTGGTGTGGTCCTCGGTGGCGATGGATAGGTAGGACTCACCCAAGATCTGATGTTTTTCCCTTTTCTGTAAGTGATGAGGGGATGTTTGGTGATGTGATTATTCAAAGATATATCATTACTTAATAACCACCAATGTTTTTTCATGCTGTTTCTCAGTATTATTGCGGCATCATCATAGTTGGTAATGAGTCTAATTTTCTTGTTGTCATTATTGACATTCTGTTTGTGTTGTAATGTAGCATCTCTGGGTATGTTGTTAATTCTGAGTTCTGCTGTCAGGACTATGCCGACCCCCAGCAAGAGACCTCTGTCAGTCCCGGCAGCTAGGGGAAGATTTCCGGTTTGGAGGCTGTTCCCACTTTGGGGTTCCTTGCAAAAATTAGCTCATGATCACGTTTGGTCAGAGGTGTAGCCGCCTCCGGGTTGTGCCGCCATTTCGATGCAGTTAGCGTTCTAGTCTTTTTCAGCAGTCCGCCATTTCCCAACTCCGCACGTTCTATGTGGCGCACTTCAACTGTCCCTTTCCAGCAGTTAGACGCCCTGAGTTTGGCTCCTGTCAATTCACCGCGTTCTCTCATAGTTTTCCCGCTACTTCCAGTCAGCTTTCACAGAGACTCAGTTCCGGAACCCCTGGAGTGTGTTCTCGTTCCATACCTGTGGATTCCTGCCTTTCCGGGTTGTTTGCCCCTGACTCTCCGCGGCCTGTGTCAGGCTGTGCGGACTCTTGCAGTCAAGCGCTCCTCATCTGGGTTTGGTTCCAGTGGGCAAGTACCTCCCGCAGTACACAGAATTGCGGTAAGAACATTTCATTCTTCAGACTTGCCGGTACTGTCGTTTTCCAGTGCTTGCCCAGTCTTTGGTTCAGAGCCTTCCAGTGAATTGAACTCTAGCACTGTTCAGAACAATTCAAATTCAGTTTGTGACAAGACTTCGAGTGTTCTCGAAATTCGTTAAGTAGATGAGAGTATATATTATATGCATATGGTAATACTGTTGTCTACCACCTCTACTCTTCGCATCATTCTTTCAACCACTCTACACAAGCAACACGAGTACCAACCATCACCTCACTTTTTGGGACTCATTAAGAGAGAAGCTAACTCCACACAATAACCAGGTATTAATAAGAGAGAGAGAGAGAGAGTGTGTTGTCCATGATTTATTAGAACGTTAGTAATGTTCTGCTCCCTGTTGCAGGTGTTCCCCAGCCACTCCTTCCAGAGGTAGTACGAGACACCAGTGTGGAAGACTCTCTTTGTTGTTTGTTATCCACTTCCCCTTTCCCTTCCATTCCTGGGCTTGGAGCAATCCGGGTGCAGGGGTGTTTGGGAATTCGGAAATTAGCATCGCCGAAGATAGCCGCTCGCTCCCACGGAGATCTGGATATTTCAGGTACTGCTTCTGACAGATTGAAGTGCCTCAATTATCTTCCGTCTGAGCGAGATGGCCGAAGGATTGGATGTCAAAGCTTTGGCGTCTGTGTTAGAGGGACTTCAGAAACAGTTGAGTGAGACGAGGGAGGAAGTTAGGAAATCTAACCAGGAGGCTAGTTATTTACGTCAGAGATTAGATGAACTAGCAGAGAGCCCGCGCCCCAACTTCGGTAGTATAAAATCATCTGCCTTTGGTTCCGCCTCATCCTCATCTACGGAGTTTACCACACAGGTGGTGCACGCAATGTCCCCTACCATTCCATTGGCCCCGCCCGAGAGATTTCAGGGAGATCCCCACAAGGCCCAAATCTTCCTGACCCAGTGTTCCCTGCATTTCTTGTGTAAGCCCATTCTGTTTAAAGAGGATCAGTCTAAAGTGGCTTTTGTGCTGTCTTACCTGAGCGGAGATGCTGCCGCGTGGTCTTTGCCTTTGGTGGCAAGCAACGATCCAGTGTTGTATAAATTCGAAGAATTCAAAGCTGAGTTTTTGCGCATTTTTGACCGAAGAAACGTTTCACAGACCACCGACAATGAACTGTTGGAATTGAAACAAGGGAATCGTGATTTGGTGGCTTACCTGGCACAATTCAATAAATTGATCATCGAAACGAGTTGGCCCGAGGCTAAGCGGGCGGCCATTTTCTACCGAGGCCTCAAGGATGAGTTGAAGGACGGTTTGGCGCAGATTCCCAAACGACCCACGGATGTGTCAGAACTCATCGATCTTGTATTGCAGATTGATCAGAGGCTTGCAGAAAGGCGAAGTGAACGACGAAAGGATGTCCGCACTCTCCCGCCTCGATTTGATCGGTCTCGACCGGAGGTCGTGAAAAACCCTGAAGGCCAAGGCCAGGAAGAGCCGATGCAGGTGGGAACCATTCGAGGCCCTCTTACGCAGGAGGAACGAGAAAAGAGACGCCAAGGTCGATTGTGTATGTATTGTGGGCAATCGGGCCATTTTGTCAAGGAATGTCCGAAGAGATCAAAGGCAAGCTCGTGGGTAAAAGATCGGCTCCACCAGTAGACGGAGTTGCACTGGTGGGAGCGAGTGACGAGCCAACTCCCAAGCCACAACTTTTAGCCAACACCCTGCAATCCGCAGCCCCGCATCTGAATTTACTGTGTAGGATAGAGTTTGGAAAAGCTCAGAAGGAGGAAGTTTCGGTGATGGTAGACTCGGGGGCTACTGGGAACTTCTGCGACATTCAGTTTGCCAAGACCTTGGGAATACAGTTTGAAAAGAAGCCCAGACCGGAACCGGTGCGAGCAGTGGATGGCACCCAGTTGTCGTCGGGACCTATTGCTTATGATACTGAGTTGATGACAGTGGTGGGACCTGGAGAGCACCGAAGCTTCATTCGATTTAGTCTCATAGATGCCCCCCAGTTCCAACTCATACTGGGGCTACCCTGGCTCACCGAGCATAACCCGCAGATCGATTGGTCACGGCGTTCTGTAAAGATGAATTCCGAATTTTGTTCTGAGCATTGTTTCCAGTGGACTCCGGAGAGCCCAAGTTCCACGTTGTCACAAAATCTGGCCAATCAGGTTCAAATGGTGTGTGCTTTGGAGGCCCCAGAGATTCCAGAGGAATACCAGGACCTGAAAGAGGTGTTCAATGAGAAGGAAGCTAAGAAGTTGCCACCTCACCGAGAATATGACTGTCGGATCGAATTGGAACCAGGGGTGTCTTTACCATGCAGTAGAATCTATGCATTGTCGGAACCGGAGAATCTCCATTTGAAGGACTATATCGAACAAAATCTAGCCAATGGATTCATCCGCCCCTCTCAGTCTCCAGTTTCCTCGCCCCTCTTCTTCATTCCGAAGAAGGATGGGACCTTGAGGACTTGCATCGATTATCGGGCATTGAACTTGGCCACTAAGAAGAACCGTTATCCTCTGCCCCTCATTTCAGAACTCCTGGATCAAGTCAAGGATGCCAGTGTGTATACAAAGTTGGATCTACGGGGGGCCTATCATTTGGTGCGCATGGCCGAAGGGGAGGAGTGGAAAACTGCCTTTCGAACCAGGTTTGGTTTGTATGAATACCAAGTGATGCCCTTCGGGCTCTGTAATGCCCCCGCTGCGTTCCAGCATTTTGTCAACGATGTGCTTCGTGAGTGTCTGGACCGTTTCGCAGTGGTCTATATCGATGACATCCTTATTTACTCCAACAGTTTAGAGGAACACGTCCATCATGTGCGAGCCATCTTGAAAAGCCTGCTGGAGAACCATCTGTTTGTCAAACTGGAGAAGTGTGTCTTTCACTCTTCCCGAGTGGAGTTTTTGGGCTTTGTTTTGTCTCCGGAAGGAGTTTCCATGGACGACTCTAAGTTGCAAGCGATCAAGTTATGGCCGGCGCCCAGGTCTGTAAAGGAGATCCAAAGTTTCCTGGGATTCGCCAATTTTTATAGACGCTTCATCTTGAACTTCTCAGAGAAGGTGAGCCCCATTACTAGGCTGCTAAAGAAAAATGTGCGATTCGTCTGGGAACGAGAATCTGAGGAGGCGTTTCAGCAATTAAAAGAAGCTTTCGTGACAGCCCCAGTACTGCAACACCCTTGTTTGAATGAGCCCTTTTTCATTGAGGCCGACGCATCCAATTTGGCCATAGGAGGAATCCTGTCGCAGCGCCAGAAGAACACCGGGCAGCTTCATCCAGTGGCATACCATTCCCGCAAGCTTACCCCGGCGGAGATAAACTACTCCATTGCAGATAAGGAGCTTTTGGCCGTCAAAGAAGCATTCAAAATGTGGAGACACTATTTGTTGGGAGCGAAACATGTAGTCACAGTCTTCACTGATCATCGGAATTTACAGTTCCTCAAGTCAGCGCGCACGCTCACCCCCAGGCAATTGCGCTGGTCGCTTTTTTTCGCAGATTACGATTTTGTCCTCACTTACAAGCCTGGATCCTCCAATGGAAAGGCGGACGCCCTTTCACGTCTGAGTATGGGGGAGGAAATCAAAACCAAAACGGAAGGATTCATCATTCCGGAGGAAAAGATAGTGGCCATAGCTGTCGAGGACGATTTGGAGGCCCGAATCAAGGAAGAGTTTTCCAAGGCCGAATATTCAGATTGGGAATCAGGCGGTCCAGATCGCAGTGTGAGGAATCAAAGACCCATTTGGCAAGAAAAGATGTTTGTCCCCAGTGAGAAATTGCAAAATGAAGTCATTCAGCATTTTCACGACCACCCGCTAGCAGGCCACCGAGGAGCGAAGAAGACCCTGGACTTAATCAAGAGAACCTTCAGTTGGCCGGGCATGAATGCTCAGGTGAGGCAGTACATCGCCACTTGTGAGTCTTGTGTTAAAGGCAAGAGTATGAGGCAGTCCCCACAGGGCCTTTTAATGCCGTTGCCCATTGCCCCGTCTCCTTGGCATTCAGTCTCCATGGACTTCATAGTAGACCTGCCATCTAGCCAAGGGTATTCAGTCATTTGGGTGGTGGTGGATATGTTTACCAAGATGAGCCACTTTGTCCCTTTGAGGTCCCTCCCCACAGCCTCTCAGTTAGCTACTCTGTTTGTGGAACACATTGTGAAATTACATGGGGTTCCTAAGGTGGTTATTTCCGATCGAGGGCCTCAGTTTGTCTCTCGATTTTGGAAGGCATTCCTCAGGGGTCTAGGAGTGGACTCTCGTTTGTCCACCAGTTTCCACCCAGAAATGGATGGACAGACGGAGCGAGTGAATCAGGATTTGGAACAATATCTCCGTCTGTATTTGATGGATCAGGAGGGAGAATGGCCCTCATTGTTGAGTACGGCAGAGTTCGCGTACAACAATGCCGTCCATTCGTCTACAGGATTTTCCCCTTTTTACCTGAACTCAGGTCGGCATCCTAACATGTTAGTGGGTCGGGTAGACGTGGAGGTCCCAGCAGCAGAAGAGGTGATACAAGAGTTACAGAAATCCTATCAGGTAGCCTCTTCCAATCTCCAGAAAGCCAAAGACGCTTACAAGGTGCAGGCAGACAAGAAGAGAAAAGTGAGTCCCATGTATGAATCTGGAGAAAAGGTGTGGATTTCCACTAGGCACATGAGGTTGAGAGGAAATCGAAAGTTCCAACCAAGATTTGTAGGGCCCTACACTGTGGTGCGAATGATCAATCCAGTGAGTGTGAGAGTGGCTCTTCCCAAGTCATTGAAGATCCATCCAACGTTTCATGTGTCATTGATTAAAAGAAACCCACCTAACTTCAGGAGTGTTCAACCACCAGCTCCAGTTCAAATTCAGAGTTCAGAGGAATTCGAGGTTAAGAGAATCCTAGACTCCAAACTCAAGAAAGGGAAAATCTTTTACCTCGTGGACTGGAAGGGTTATGGTCCCGAGGAAAGGTCGTGGGAGCCCAGCAGCAATGTCCATGCCCCAAGATTGGTCAGCGAATTTCACAAGGTGCACCCCCAAAAACCCAGGGAGGGGGCTTTGGTGGGGGGTACTGTCAGGACTATGCCGACCCCCAGCAAGAGACCTCTGTCAGTCCCGGCAGCTAGGGGAAGATTTCCGGTTTGGAGGCTGTTCCCACTTTGGGGTTCCTTGCAAAAATTAGCTCATGATCACGTTTGGTCAGAGGTGTAGCCGCCTCCGGGTTGTGCCGCCATTTCGATGCAGTTAGCGTTCTAGTCTTTTTCAGCAGTCCGCCATTTCCCAACTCCGCACGTTCTATGTGGCGCACTTCAACTGTCCCTTTCCAGCAGTTAGACGCCCTGAGTTTGGCTCCTGTCAATTCACCGCGTTCTCTCATAGTTTTCCCGCTACTTCCAGTCAGCTTTCACAGAGACTCAGTTCCGGAACCCCTGGAGTGTGTTCTCGTTCCATACCTGTGGATTCCTGCCTTTCCGGGTTGTTTGCCCCTGACTCTCCGCGGCCTGTGTCAGGCTGTGCGGACTCTTGCAGTCAAGCGCTCCTCATCTGGGTTTGGTTCCAGTGGGCAAGTACCTCCCGCAGTACACAGAATTGCGGTAAGAACATTTCATTCTTCAGACTTGCCGGTACTGTCGTTTTCCAGTGCTTGCCCAGTCTTTGGTTCAGAGCCTTCCAGTGAATTGAACTCTAGCACTGTTCAGAACAATTCAAATTCAGTTTGTGACAAGACTTCGAGTGTTCTCGAAATTCGTTAAGTAGATGAGAGTATATATTATATGCATATGGTAATACTGTTGTCTACCACCTCTACTCTTCGCATCATTCTTTCAACCACTCTACACAAGCAACACGAGTACCAACCATCACCTCACTTTTTGGGACTCATTAAGAGAGAAGCTAACTCCACACAATAACCAGGTATTAATAAGAGAGAGAGAGAGAGAGTGTGTTGTCCATGATTTATTAGAACGTTAGTAATGTTCTGCTCCCTGTTGCAGGTGTTCCCCAGCCACTCCTTCCAGAGGTAGTACGAGACACCAGTGTGGAAGACTCTCTTTGTTGTTTGTTATCCACTTCCCCTTTCCCTTCCATTCCTGGGCTTGGAGCAATCCGGGTGCAGGGGTGTTTGGGAATTCGGAAATTAGCATCGCCGAAGATAGCCGCTCGCTCCCACGGAGATCTGGATATTTCAGGTACTGCTTCTGACATCTGCCTTTCTAATAATGTCTACATCGTACCCTCTGGCTCTAAATCTAGTTCTCATATTTGTCTTGCATTCTGAGAAGTCTGTCTCTTTGCTGCAATTCCTACGTGCACGTGTCAGTTCTCCATAGGGAATGGATTGGATCTGATGTTTAGGATGTGAGCTGCCAGCGTGTAATATGGCGTTGCATGAGGTTGGTTTCCTGTATAATTTACTCTGTATTTTGTTGTCCTCAATGAATAGTATCAGATCTAGGAATTCAATCTGAGTTCTACTTATAGAGTATGTAAGATGTATCCCCATCATGTTTGAATTTAGATACTCACAAAATTGGTTTAAGCTGTTCATGTCTCCGGCCCAAATAAGCAGACAGTCGTCAATGTAACGACCCCAGTATATGATAGATTCACTCCACTCTATGCCACCAGGGCCCCAGATCCACTCCTCCTCAAACCTTACCATGAACAGGTTCGCATACGAAGGAGAGAACCTGGACCCCATGGCTACACCCTGTTTCTGTTTATACCAAGAGGATTCAAATAAGAAGACATTGTTCTGTAATATAAGATCCATCATCTTCATCAACATCTCAGTGTGAGCCCACTGAGATGCTGGTCTTCTGTTTAGAAATTTCCTAGCTGCCAAAAGAACCAAATCTGTCCTGATATTCGTATATAGAGAGGTGACGTCTAAGGTGGCCATAATCATGCCATCCTCCCATGGTACATCTGCAATAATGCCTAAGATATGCTTGGTGTCCTTGATGTATGCTGGTAGGTTTCGTACTAGTGGTTGTAGGAAGGTGTCCACATATTAAGACAATCTTTCCGTAGGGCCCCCTATACTAGATATAATTGGTCTCCCTGGTGGTGATTGTGCATTTTTGTGTATCTTCGGGAGTGTGTAGATGCACGAAAATCTTGGTTTGTCTACTTTTAAATATATAAATTCCTCCCTGCTTATTAGGCCTTCTACCCACCATTTTCTAAGATGTGTATTAATAGTGGTCGTTAGGGGTCCTATTGGGTTCTCTCTGAGTTTTTCATAGCAAGTTTGGTCCATCAATTGCGTCTCTATTTCTAAATTATAAGCCTGAGTGTTCATTACCACAATGTTACCACCCTTGTCCGCCTCTTTGATGGTAACATTGGGTAATTTGCTCAAATCCACTAGTGCTTGACGTTCATGTCTAGACAGATTGTCTGAGTGTCTTGTCATGTGTTTCTTTTTGTGTTTAAGGTGGTTGTATAAGTCCTCAGTGACTAATTTGTGGAACATGTCCACACTGTTTCCACTTGGTAATGTCGGTGTCCATCTAGATTTATTGTGTAGACCACTAGATATGGTGGTGTCTGGTTCAATATCATGATCAAACAGTAGTTCATCTATGGACATATGGTCTCTGTCATCATCCACAATGGACAGAAGTATTTCACAATCTCTAATATTCTGTATTGTTGGTATGGTATTTATTTTAATTACGGGTTTATACCGCGCTAGGATCACCTCCCGAAGGAGTATCTCCGCGCCTTTGAAAACCTTTTCAGCTTGTGGCAGTAGGTACACAGGTATCACTAGTTGGGAAATAGGAAGGTTTTTAACTGTTTTCTGAACGGGAGATATTCCTGGCAGAGTCTCAGAGAGAGAGGGAGGCTGTTCCACAGCCTTGGTCTGGCTATGGATAGTGCCCTTCCACCTTGCCTGGTCTTTCTAGCTCTTGGGACCTGTAGGAGAGCTTGGTCACTAGATCTCAAGGACCGTACAGGTTTATAGAGGGAGAATCTGCTGTTTAGATACTCAGGACCTCTATTCTGGAAGCTTTTATGTATAGTACATCCAATCTTGTACTTCACCCTTTGTTTAATGGGTAGCCAATGTAAGATGTTCAAGAGAGGCTTCGATGGTGTGCGGGGGGGCTGATTTAGTACAAGACGGGCCGCAGTGTTCTGGACTACTTGCAATCTTGCAATAACTCCCTCGTTTGCTGATAGGAGCATCCCGTTGCAGTAGTCCAGACGACTCAATATTAGGGCCTGCACTAACGTTCTCCTAGTTGAGTCAGGGAGCATAGGGAAAACTTTCCTCAGCATGGCGATCACATGGAAGCATGAGCTCACCACTTGGTTACTGTGTTGTTTCAGGGAGAGCTCCTGGTCCAGACGCACGCCGAGATTTTTTACCACCTGCTTTGGCTCTGGGACTGGGCCTAGATCTTGCGGCCACCAGTCTGGGGACCATAGGAGCTTAGCCTCACCGAACAGCATCACTTCCGTTTTTGCAACGTTGCATTGCAAGAAGTTAGATGCCATCCAGTGGGCCACTGCCTTCATCCCCGAGGAGAAAGAGTTCCTGACCGTCTCTGTAAGATGTTTGAACGGAAAGAGGAGTTGGGTATCATCCGCGTATGACATAGGGATGAACCCATGAGATCTCATGATGTTTGCCAGGGGGGCCACATAGATATTAAACAGGGTCGGGCTTAAGCAAGACCCCTGTGGCACCCCCTTTGAGATCTCCAACTCCTCTGACCGGTGGGGACCCAGGATGACTGTCTGGGTGCGGTCAGTCTGAAAGCTCCTTAACCATGAGTCACACTTTGAGTCACACTTTGAGTTTCTATTTCCATGCTTTTATTTACATTACTGTTACATTCAAAATGTTTTTTTAATTTTAACTTTCTAGTGAATTTAAACAGGTCCACCATAGATTTATGTATGTCTCCTTGCTCCCTTGGACAGAAACCCATGCCCCGTTCCAACACATTAATCATATCTTTTGATAATACATTGTCACTGAGATTAACCACTTCCACACCCTTCATTTTTTCGGTAAGGTCAGTTATTTCTTCCATGATCTCAATGTCATTCCCTGTTTTCCTCGAATTGGTACCTCCTCTTTTTCCCCTCCTTGTCTTATTGTTATATTTCCCTTTTGTCTTGATAGATCTCTGTCTCCCCGTTTCATTCTTTTTACCTCTCTTAAAAAATCACTTCCCTGAATACTGCCATCCGATGAGACCTCTGTCTCATTTTCACTAGGAATATTCTCCAGGGATGTTGATACAGAGCTCACAGAAGTTGAGTTCTGTCCCTGTTGTGTAGTTCCCTTTGCACCTTTATCAATCAAATGATCATATTTCTTCGCGTAAGTGAAGACCCTACCTTGTTTGTAATCTATCTCGTCTCTCTTTAATTTGCGGGCCTTACGTTGTTTAATTTCAATCTGATGTTTCTCTAATATCCCTTTAAGTATCTCATAGTTTTTATCAGTTGCCTCTTTAAGATTGAGTTCCTTGATTTCCAATTCAACCTGTGCAATCTCATTGTGGAGTTTTTTAACTTTGCGAGATGCATTTTCTATTAAGATATTCATCAGGTTATTGGAATTAGAAATCAATTCTTTATCCCAGGTTAGTAAGAGATCCTCATCAAGATCATCATAAGTTGGCAAGATTTGTGAGCGAAGCCCCCTAGGTATCCTTTTTAAACGGACATACTGCTCTAGGGTAGCTCCGTCCCACCATTTAGAGTTTTCAGCAATTTTCAATCTCTCCAGTTTGATAAATTTGTCCCTCAAACCTTCATTCTTTTTGTTCGTATTCCCACTATGCCTTACCTACCATGTACCATGAATCATTGTATTCAAGCATGTGATACAACTTATATTTTGACTGACGAACCTACTGATTTATCGTATTGAAGTATTATATATTATCTCACTTTGATCTACGAACTGTCCGTTTCTGCATAATTATGTACTTATCTTGCCCCACATTTCGGTGCCTGACAGTGCCGGTGACGACATTTCCTGAATTCTAGTACGGATTCATCCTATCAACATTATTTAACTCTCATATCCTATGATAATCATATAGCCTCTGCGTTGAGTTATTCTATAGATTTGAACCAGTCATATCAGAGACTAAATATCATATAGGCTATAATATAGGCTATCTACGCGTAGATGCACATTACAACTTTTTTATCATAATGACGTTATAACATATTAGGTACTTTCCAATATGGCGTATAGATATCATCACTAGAAACAAATCTACGAATAGGTGCATATCTCAGTTCTTGCGTATGACGTTAAAACACATCGGGTACTAATCCAATATGGCGGATAGATATCACCACTAGGAACATAGGGAGACGTTCTAACAAATTCTGCAGGAAGGAGAGTTCATTTTAAATAGACTTCCGGTTCATGAGACGCGGTTAATCCAAAATACGGAGAGACCGGCTCCATGCGTAGCAGTGATATTCCCGAGACCTCATAATACGAAGGTAAGAATTGATAGCATAACAAACCAGCAATACATAGCTATACTGGCTATGAGTACACCAATACGGAATACTAATGGTTTCCCGTATCTGTTTTTCCCCTCTTGCCTACCTCGAACTAATCACAGCTGGGGAAATGATATAAATCGATTACCAACGTGACGAATATTTTCACTAGAATCCACTAATATTTTGGATCCGGACGTTTGGTGCCGTACCACATATTGCCTCATACTTATTTGCCGCCGAGCAGGTAAGCGACCAAGCGACTAACAATATAGAAATAATAACGGACTCTAATTTGGGCAGAATGCATAAAAAATTCTGCTTGCACTGTTTTAATAGGTTACCAATTAGATTAATAACGTACTGTTGAGCTATGTCCATAAAATCCATAACCGATAGGGTAATATGCATTTATTACATATTTCCTACAGTGTTATCAAGGGTATCTACACAAGCTGCATCAAGAAAAATTATTCTTTTAACCCAGCCGTGTATGGCTGGGTCGGAATTATAACCAGCCGGAAGGTACGAATGTATGACATAATATCGACAGACAGAATATCTACATACAAAAATATCGACACAAAAATATCGAAATCAAAAATATCGAAATTATATCTACATAATGGTAAGTACAAAAATATCGAAAAAATAATATCGTTGTACAAAAATATCGAAATTAAAAATATCGTTTTTTAAATGTATTAATAATAATTTAAAATTAATTTAAAAATACATATAATTTTACAAATATTAACGCATGTTTTTACAACGCAGATACTTTTACAACGCATACCATTACAACGTAAGTATTGGTAAGTATATAATAATTTTTTAATGTCAATTAATTAAAATTAATATAATATAATTTAATTTAATTTAATTTAATTTCATTTAATTAATTTAATTTAAATTTAATTTTACTTTAAATTTTACACTGTACCCCTGTACCCCAAAAACCCAAAACTGACCCTGAACCCTAAAAATACCCCTTTACCAAAAAACTAAAAACTGACCCTGAACCCTAAAAATACCCCTTTACCCAAAAACTAAAAACTGACCCTGAACCCTAAAAATACCCCTTTACCCAAAAACTAAAAACTGACCCTGAACCCTAAAAATACCCCTTTACCCAAAAACCAAAAACTGACCCTGAACCCTAAAAATACCCATTTACCCAAAAACTAAAAACTGACCCTGTGCCCTAAAAATACCCCTTTACCCAAAAACTAAAAACTGACCCTGAACCCTAAAAATACCCCTTTACCCAAAAACTAAAAACTGACCCTGAACCCAAAAAATACCCCTTTACCCAAAAACTAAAAACTGACCCTGAACCCTAAAAATACCTCTTTACCCAAAAACTAAAAACTGACCCTGAACCCTAAAAATACCCCTTGACCCAAAAACCCAAAACTTTAACATTTTAAATATAATCATATACTTACCAATACTTACGTTGTAATGGTATGCATTGTAAAGGTATCTGCGTTGTAAAAACATGCGTTGTAAATGCAGGCGTTGTAATAGTTTTTGCGTTGTAAAAGTTTTGTTGTAATGGTAGTGCGTTGTAAAAGTTGCGTTGTAATGGTTGTTTCCCTATAAACACACAACCCACTACACATAAATAAATGAAATCATTTAATCACTTAATAAATATTAATTACCAATTAATTATTAATTGACAAGATCAAAAATTAATACATTAAAAATATTAACACATTAACTCTAATTAATTTAATTTACTACTTAATATTAATTCATTACAAATTAATTATTAATTAACAATAACACTAAATTAAATATATTAGCACAATAAATCTAATTGATGTAATTAACTAATTAACATTAATTAATTACCAATTAATTATTAATTAACAATAACAATAAATTATATATCTTAGCACATTAAATCTAATTAATTTAATTAACTAATTAATATTAATTAATTACCAATTAATTATTAATTAACAATAACACTAAATTAAATATATTACCACATTAAATCTAATTAATGTAATTAACTAATTAGTTTCAATTAATTACAAATTAATTATTAATTAAAAAATATTGAAAAATATATATTAATTATTTAATTATTATTAAATTACTTCCCACCCTATTCCCCTATAAACCCACAACCCGCTCTAATACTAAAACGCAAAATGTTAACATAATTACTAATTTTCAAACATACATTTCTAAACATATTTAGCAAACATATAAACAACATAATAAAATACATAACACTAAACAACAAAATTTCGATATTACTAACATACATACCTTAATCTCGATATTCTGTCTCTCGATATTATGGCACATCGATATACTATACCATCGATATTAAAACATCGATATTATTGTATATCGATATTTTAATTTCGATATTTTGTCTGACTACCGGAAGGTACGTTTCTAGGTCGGATGAATAATATAACATGGAAAATCACAATAATTTCATAATAATTACAAGAACTTAATCTCTGACGATATTCACAGGCATATACTGTATCTGGATTTGAATATCAGGTAAGCCTGAGCTATTTTGCTCAGTCTTTATATTCTGGCAGCACTAATTTTTAATAATAATTATTTCAAACATAAATAGGATTCACTGTATAAGAGATGATGATTTTCACTTGGGCTTATGGATAAAATAGAGTTGGTGAGGCATAATGCCGGCATGATGCCGGGGAATCTGGTGCTACCGTGATACTGTTAGGAATCTCGAGCTGTGGGGCACTCTATTTGCCTCCGGTGGAGGTAATATCTCTTATTTCTTTTTCTCATGGGGTGTCCTCTCTCCCTTCTTTTCCCTCCTAAATGTATATATTAAACTCATCCGTTGATAATAAGTAAATATCTCATCTTGATAAGATGCGGACATGTGGAGATTAATCCCACTTGCATGATATTCGTGTTAAACACGTATTAACCATATGTATTAATATTTATAATGCCTGATGTACGGCGGGACTACAATATTTGTTTGTATTGGTTTTTTCCCAGCCCTGATGAAGTCTTGGGTACCTGCCCATTCGACGAAACACGTGTTGGCTGGACTTGGAGAAAGTTTTATGGATTAAATGAAATATATTTAGACAAATTGGATTTGATTTTGTGAATATACCTGTACAATTATATCATTGTGAAATATTTTGAGTTGGTGTGATAGGTGTTAGAAGAAATAATTAGATCTACGGATCAATGGTGGGCCAGGATGATGACCCATACCTAGGCACCCAACAACTAAGATAGTGAGATTAATAAATACGAATATTGCTAATATCTGTTAGAGCGCCACAACCATCCAGTAATATCATCCTCCCTGGGCTCTTCTCAACGTCTAAATCTGGTGGGGCATCTCCATAGGCAGTAGTAACAAACAAAAACAATAATAACCATACAATGGATAGAGGTAAAGAGGCAGCGGAGCAGTTTTCTGACAGTTTAGCAAGGGGTGAGACACTCACAACCTCCTTGGCAAGTGGGAATACGAACAAAAAGAATGAAGGTTTGAGGGACAAATTTATCAAACTGGAGAGATTGAAAATTGCTGAAAACTCTAAATGGTGGGACGGAGCTACCCTAGAGCAGTATGTCCGTTTAAAAAGGATACCTAGGGGGCTTCGCTCACAAATCTTGCCAACTTATGATGATCTTGATGAGGATCTCTTACTAACCTGGGAAAAAGAATTGATTTCTAATTCCAATAACCTGATGAATATCTTAATAGAAAATGCATCTCGCAAAGTTAAAAAACTCCAGAATGAGATTGCACAGGTTGAATTGGAAATCAAGGAACTCAATCTTAAAGAGGCAACTGATAAAAACTATGAGGTACTTAAAGGGATTTTAGAGAAACATCAGATTGAAATTAAACAACTTAAGGCCCGCAAATTAAAGAGAGACGAGATAGATTACAAACAAGGTAGGGTCTTCACTTACGCGAAGAAATATGATCATATGATTGATAAAAGTGCAAAGGGAACTACACAACAGGGACAGAACTCAACTCCTGTGAGCTCTGTATCAACATCCCTGGAGACTATTCCTAGTGAAAATGAGACAGAGGTCTCATCGGATGGCAGTATTCAGGGAAGTGATTTTTTAAGAGAGGTAAAAAGAATGAAACGGGGAGACAGAGATCTATCAAGACAAAAGTGAAATATAACAAAAAGACAAGGAGGGGAAAAAGAGGAGGGACCAATTTCAGGAAAACAGGGAATGACATTGAGATCATGGAAGAAATAACTGACCTTACCGAAAAAATGAAGGGTGTGGAAGTGGTTAATCTCAGTGACAATGTATTATCAAAAGATATGATTAATGTGTTGGAACGGGGCAAGGGTTTCTGTCCAAGGGAGCAAGGAGACATACATAAATCTATGGTGGACCTGTTTAAATTCACGAGAAAGTTAAAATTAAAAAAACTTTTTGAATGTAACAGTAATGTAAATAAAAGCATGGAAATAGAAACTCAAAGTGTGACTCATACCATACCAACAATACAGAATATTAGAGATTGTGAAATACTTCTGTCCATTGTGGATGATGACAGAGACCATATGTCCATAGATGAACTACTGTTTGATCATGATATTGAACCAGACACCACCATATCTAGTGGTCTACACAATAAATCTAGATGGACACCGACATTACCAAGTGGAAACAGTGTGGACATGTTCCACAAATTAGTCACTGAGGACTTATACAACCACCTTGAACACAAAAAGAAACACATGACAAGACACTCAGACAATCTGACTAGACATGAACGTCAAGCACTAGTGGATTTGAGCAAATTACCCAATGTTACCATCAAAGAGGCGGACAAGGGTGGTAACATTGTGGTAATGAACACTCAGGCTTATAATTTAGAAATAGAGACGCAATTGATGGACCAAACTTGCTATGAAAAACTCAGAGAGAACCCAATAGGACCCCTAACGACCACTATTAATACACATCTTAGAAAATGGTGGGTAGAAGGCCTAATAAGCAGGGAGGAATTTATATATTTAAAAGTAGACAAACCAAGATTTCCGTGCATCTACACACTCCCGAAGATACACAAAAATGCCCAATCACCACCAGGGAGACCAATTATATCTAGTATAGGGGGCCCTACGGAAAGATTGTCTCAATATGTGGACACCTTCCTACAACCACTAGTACGAAACCTACCAGCATACATCAAGGACACCAAGCATATCTTAGGCATTATTGCAGATGTACCATGGGAGGATGGCATGATTATGGCCACCTTAGACGTCACCTCTCTATATACGAATATCAGGACAGATTTGGTTCTTTTGGCAGCTAGGAAATTTCTAAACAGAAGACCAGCATCTCAGTGGGCTCACACTGAGATGTTGATGAAGATGATGGATCTTATATTACAGAACAATGTCTTCTTATTTGAATCCTCTTGGTATAAACAGAAACAGGGTGTAGCCATGGGGTCCAGGTTCTCTCCTTCGTATGCGAACCTGTTCATGGGCAGGTTTGAGGAGGAGTGGATCTGGGGCCCTGGTGGCATAGAGTGGAGTGAATCTATCATATACTGGGGTCGTTACATTGACGACTGTCTGCTTATTTGGGCCGGAGACATGAACAGCTTAAACCAATTTTGTGAGTATCTAAATTCAAACATGATGGGGATACATCTTACATACTCTATAAGTTGAACTCAGATTGAATTCCTAGATCTCATACTATTCATTGAGGACAATAAAATACAGAGTAAATTATACAGGAAACCAACCTCATGCAACGCCATATTACACGCTGGCAGCTCACATCCTAAACATCAGATCCAATCCATTCCCTATGGAGAACTGACACGTGCACGTAGGAATTGCAGCAAAGAGACAGACTTCTCAGAATGCAAGACAAATATGAGAACTAGATTTAGAGCCAGAGGGTACGATGTAGACATTATTAGAAAGGCAGAACTCAGAATTAACAACATACCCAGAGACGCTACGTTACAACACATACAGAATGTCAATAATGACAACAAGAAAATTAGACTCATTACCAACTATGATGATGCCGCAATAATACTGAGAAACAGCATGAAAAAACATTGGTGGTTATTAAGTAATGATAAATCTTTGAATAATCACATCACCAAACATCCCCTTATCACTTACAGAAAAGGGAAAAACATCAGATCTTGGGTGAGTCCTACCTATCCATCGCCACCGAGGACCACACCAGATTGGTTGACACAGAATAGTGTGGGCTTTCATAATTGTGGAATGTGCAAATTATGTCCAATGGCCATGAACAACACTAAAACCTTTCACAATTACATGGGAAGAGAATTTAAAATTAGACAAATGCTAAACTGCAACAGCTGTTTTGTTATATATATGATAACCTATAAATGTGGACGTTTTTACATTGGCAGTACAAAAAGAGCTCTAAAAGACAGAATATTTGAACATGTAAGAGCGATTAGACATCATGACGTAAGATACAATACAGCCATTCATGTCAATGGATGTCCTAGTCAAGGCAAGAACAAAACAATTGGATTCTGTGCCATTGATCAACTCAGGAATGATCCCAGAGGTGGTAATAGGGAATTGTCTCTAAGACGTAGAGAAGCATCCTGGATACTTACAATGCGGGCGGTGGACTATGGGATGAATGCAGACCAAGAATTACACTATTTCCTAGGGGATTAGGATGTATTTCTCATGAATATGATCGCAATGCCCATTGTTTAATGTATATAATTGTTGACTGCAGTATATAAGACAAAGAACTACAACGTAGCACTAATGTGCCCTTTAATCTGATAACAGTATTCCAATATACAAGCACTCATATACAAACTTTTTTATGCCTTACCTACCATGTACCATGAATCATTGTACTCAAGCATGTGATACAACTTATATTTTGACTGACGAACCTACTGATTTATTGTATTGAAGTATTATATATTATCTCACTTTGATCTACGAACTGTCCGTTTCTGCATAATTATGTACTTATCTTGCCCCACATTTCGGTGTCTGACAGTGCCGGTGACGACATTTCCTGAATTCTAGTACGGATTCATCCTATCAACATTATTTAACTCTCATATCCTATGATAATCATATAGCCTCTGCGTTGAGTTATTCTATAGATTTGAACCAGTCATATCAGAGACTAAATATCATATAGGCTATAATATAGGCTATCTACGCGTAGATGCACATTACAATTTTTTATCATAATGACGTTATAACATATTAAGTACTTTCCAATATGGCGTATAGATATCATCACTAGAAACAAATCTACGAATAGGTGCATATCTCAGTTCTTGCGTATGACGTTAAAACACATCGGGTACTAATCCAATATGGCGGATAGATATCACCACTAGGAACATAGGGAGACGTTCTAACAAATTCTGCAGGAAGGAGAGTTCATTTTAAATAGACTTCCGGTTCATGAGACGCGGTTAATCCAAAATACGGAGAGACCGGCTCCATGCGTAGCAGTGATATTCCCGAGATCTCATAATACGAAGGTAAGAATTGATAGCATAACAAACCAGTATTACATAGCTATACTGGCTATGAGTACACCAATACGGAATACTAATGGTTTTCCGTATCTGTTTTTCCCCTCTTGCCTACTTCGAACTAATCACAGCTGGGGAAATGATATAAATCGATTACCAACGTGACGAATATTTTCACTAGAATCCACTAATATTTTGGATCCGGACGTTTGGTGCCGTACCACATATTGCCTCATACTTATTTGCCGCCGAGCAGGTAAGCGACCAAGCGACTAACAATATAGAAATAATAACGGACTCTAATTTGGGCAGAATGCATAAAAAATTCTGCTTGCACTGTTTTAATAGATTACCAATTAGATTAATAACGTACTGTTGAGCTATGTCCATAAAATCCATAACCGATAGGGTAATATGCATTTATTACATATTTCCTACAGTGTTATCAAGGGTATCTACACAAGCTGCATCAAGAAAAATTATTCTTTTAACCCAGCCGTGTATGGCTGGGTCGGAATTATAACCAGCTGGAAGGTACGTTTCTAGGTCAGATGAATAATATAACATGGAAAATCACAATAATTTCATAATAATTACAAGAACTTAATCTCTGACGATATTCACAGGCATATACTGTATCTGGATTTGAATATCAGGTAAGCCTGAGCTATTTTGCTCAGTCTTTATATTCTGGGAGCACTAATTTTTAATAATAATTATTTCAAACATAAATAGGATTCACTGTATAAGAGATGATGATTTTCACTTGGGCTTATGGATAAAATAGAGTTGGTGAGGGATAATGCCGGCATGATGCCGGGGAATCTGGTGCTACCGTGATACTGTTAGGAATCTCGAGCTGTGGGGCACTCTATTTGCCTCCGGTGGAGGTAATATCTCTTATTTCTTTTTCTCATGGGGTGTCCTCTCTCCCTTCTTTACCCTCCTAAATGTATATATTAAACTCATCCGTTGATAATAAGTAAATATCTAATCTTGATAAGATGCGGACATGTGGAGATTAATCCCACTTGCATGATATTCGTGTTAAACACGTATTAACCATATGTATTAATATTTATAATGCCTGATGTACGGCGGGACTACAATATTTGTTTGTATTGTTTTTTTCCCAGCCCTGATGAAGTCGTGGGTACCTGCCCATTCGACGAAACACGTGTTGGCTGGACTTGGAGAAAGTTTTATGGATTAAATGAAATATATTTAGACAAATTGGATTTGATTTTGTGAATATACCTGTACAATTATATCATTGTGAAATATTTTGAGTTGGTGTGATAGGTGTTAGAAGAAATAATTAGATCTATGGATCATTGGTGGGCCAGGATGATGACCCATACCTAGGCACCCAACAACTAAGATAGTGAGATTAATAAATACGAATATTGCTAATATCTGTTAGAGCGCCACAACCATCCAGTAATATCATCCTCCCTGGGCTCTTCTCAGCAGCCCAAATATGTTGACAGCGAGTAAAGGAAAGAGGTGAAATTAACTCATGCAGGCATGGCGGCATGGCATTGTTCAGAGCAGATGCTAACTTCCTCCTCTGCGACCCCTGGAAGGACCTGCAGATTAGCCGAAAACTTTGCACTTTCCTTTCTGTTCCCTAAAGCCCTTTTCTTCCTAAAATGAGAAATACAAAGAGCTGCAGAGGTTCGAAAAATTGATGCCATTGCTGACCGTCCAGCCTGGTTAAAAAGAGTTTCAAGACTAATCTCTAATCTAAAAGATTAGGATTGAAATATAAAAGTTCTTAAACCCTGAACCGGCAGACACTTACCTAACGCTCCGAGAATGAGAGTATAAAGATGAGTTACCGGAGCTCTGGCGATTCCTGACTCTCGAATTCCAGTGATGCCTTCTAACATCTACCACAATCCTGACAGAAAGAAGAAATGAAGACAATGAATTAAAACGTAAATTGTCATCTAGAGGAAAGAGATATTTGTTGGGAACAACAGATCTACTATAATTTAAAAAAAAATCGTATATTCTGTTCTTCAACATGTTATGGCCCCTCTGAGCCTCTATTTAGGGAAAAGGACATTAAAGCAGAAAACGAAAGACTCTGGAATCAAGGGGAAAATTAGCAACCAACACCATTAAATAACGAAAGAGTGCCGCACTTCCAGAAAAGTAGGAGCGAGAAGATCATTGTGTGCGTGTTGTTAACACACAAATGCAGACAGATTGTGTGACTATGCAGAATTGATCACATGTCCTCCACCACGAGACCTGGCCCGACAAGACTTTTATTCAAACCCCTACTCATGGTTCACAAGACCATCTACAAATATTCTCCAAGCTTCTTTGCTTGCAGATTTAGATGGCATAAACCACAGTGAACCCTTACACATGTCAAACACTGCCTTTATGTCATTCCCTTTGGTAGATCTGATAGAAGCGGTGGCAGGGGTTTATAGTTTGCAGTTGCTAAACTGTTGAATTCACTCCATTTTTTTCATGAAAGGATCTCTATTATCGCTAATCACTAAAGAACCTGAATACTCAATCGACTCTTACCTCTGTAGCTTCTTATGTGCGATTTGACAGATCCACTTTTCTTTATTCCAGCAACATGAATCGTCTGTGGACATTGCAATTTATAAACATCTTAACTTAAGAAAACAAGACAATGCAGTCATGGGCTGTGTAGGAAGGTCCCCCATGGAGAACACCATAGGAGCACCTTCATGGTATACAATTTATCACCAGGTTCTCTGAGACACTAAACATTGTGAAGATGCAGTGGGAATCAAGTACAATATACTGAAAACTGAATTGCATACAACATTTTTAAGATAACAAAATAAGCCAAGTAACAATGCGAGCAAAAAAGGACAGATTTTCAGCATAAAATGTTGATAGAATCTAACTGGCCTATATTTTAAATGAGATACAGAATTTTTTATTGAGTGCAAAGTCAAAAGGGCTATGTCAGGCAATATTTGCAAGTACAGTCTGCTAAGTATAGGGTAGGGAGTAATGTTTCATATCGGCATCTTGACAACTTGTCCACTTTGTGTGGTGAGGGCTCTGTACTGCACACCTGAAAATGTTGTAGATCGATACATATAAATTAGTTGTTATGCTTTCATTCCTCTTGGACCATAGATTGTGATATATTGTATTAGTCTTTCTTCTTTGTCTCTGGCAGGCGCTAGTTTTGGTTTTGAGATTCTAGCCACCCTACATGAAGGTCAACGGGCTGCTTGGAGGTGACTCCATTGAAGACTGTGGCATGCACTTAGCAGGTTGAGAGGGTGAAATAATTATAGGGATGACGACTCAAATACTTCAGAGATACACCCTTTGATCAAACTGGCATCGTGCCTGGGAGAATAGATAGGAAAATCTAATGCATGAAACACCAAGGTCGGCGAGTTCTAGCTGTTGGCGATGTAGTATAATAAACAATATTTCGAATAGGCATAGAAAACATGCATGTAGAATATGATGTTATGTTTCAGGGATTACCAAAGTACTCAATTCAAGTGCGAGCATTTTTCCAGGAACTACATGTCGAAGATTCTACCAGTCATAAGATGAGCCTCCATCTCTCAGTTGTCATGGGATCATTGTTAACCGGTGCCAAAGAATACATTGGTTTGTGTTTCGATAATTTATCTTGGATGCAGACAAAAACTTCTTTATGCATTTCTTTTTTTTTATTCTTTATTGTTTAATCCATAGCATATATCAGTGCATTTTTAATTACATGGTTGTTCGCACAGCAATAACACAAATAGCTCTCCAGATAAACATTATAACAAAACCAAAATCGACATGAGCTTTTAACAAAAACCTGCAGTTAGTTCATATGCTCTATCATTGTGCCCCATATCTGAATACCCATTTTTTTATGATTCACTGACTTGAGACAATAGAGACTATATTTCAAATTAAAGATATTATAAAATTTGGCCTGCCACATCTCAAACGAAGGGGCACCCTGCTGCAACCAAGCTGAAGCTACACATAGCCGTGCAACCGCGGCTGCCATGAACATAATATATCTAAACTTATATGCCGGTTGACCAGTCCTAAGACTATCGCCAACCCCCAATAACATTACATCCTTCCGGGTCCGATTAGACCCTTCTGTAGAACGCAGGCTAGACATTGGCCAAAACTCAATGTGAATGAATGGTCGGAAGTACTGAGGGCCAACCATTCCCCGGCTAACCCTGACATTACCATAGCGAGTTCAGAGTTCAATCAGTGGATAGAACTCTCGTTGGACACAGTGCTTCCCAGGAAATCTAAAATCCAAAAGATTGGTTTACCCAATCATCCATGGTTTGGCCCTGAACTCCGGAAACTTAAACAATGTTGTAAACGAGAGGAAAGACAATGGAGGAAAGACTTTAGTTTGGAGAAAAAAATTAAATACAGGGCTTCCATCAATGCCTATAAATCCGCTCTAAAGGCGGCATAAAACGCTTTTTATGCAGAGAACATTATCACGTCCTCTAATGCACCTAAAGAGATTTTTAGAATAGTTAAAACTCTTCTGAAGGTCCACGACCCTCCCCCTGTCCCAGATGTAACTGGATCCCGCTGTGACGAACTAGCAACCTTTTTCCACACCAAGATTCAAAAGATTCTTTTGGGCCTCCCCCTTAGTCCCATTGCTGAATCATCATTACATTTTGAAATTTCCGCTCAAAATAATGCTCCTAAGCTCTCATCTTTTACCCCCTTCATTGAGGAACTGTTGCTCCCTCGCCTTAAATCAATAAAAAGTGGTTCGCCACTTGATCCAGCTCCTATTAATATTTTGAAATCAGTTTTGCCTATCATTACTTCACCAATCATTAATCTGGTTACTTCCTCGATTGAAGCTGGTATAGTCCCACGGGACTGGAAGCTGGCCATGGTCAAACCGCTGATAAAAAACCTAATCTTGACCCCGGAGACTTGTCCAATTACCGGCCCATATCCCTTCTCCCGGGTATTAGTAAACTGGCGGAAAGATTTGTAAACCGCCAATTATCTTTATTTTTCGAAATCTTCAATCTTCTCCACCCATCACAGACAGGCTTCCGCCCTGGGCAAGGGACGGAGACGGCACTTGTAAAGGTGGTTGAGGAGTCTAGGAGGATTCTGGACGCAGGTGGTAATGTGGCCATTATCCTCCTAGACCTCAGTGCCGCCTTTGATACGGTGAATCACGGCATCCTTTTAACCCGCCTAAACAAACTCGGAGTCTCTGGAAAGGCCCTCGCCTGGTTGGAATCATTCTTGCAGGAAAGATATTTTAAGGTGTTTGAAGGGGATTACCACTCCTCACCCTTACCTTTGCAGTGTGGGGTTCCTCAGGGCTCCTCCCTCAGCCCCACGCTTTTTAATGTATATATGTCTCCCTTGGCTGAGATAGTGGCTCCCTATGGGATTGAATTGGTCAGCTATGCTGACGACGCACAGCTTGTGGTCTCTCTTAACCAAGCAGAACTGTCCCCAACGAGCTTGAGTGTCTGTCTGAAGGAAGTCGCTAATTGGATGAGTCAGTCCCAACTCAAGCTCAACGGTGAAAAAACCGAACTTATGCTTTTAGGCAGGCAGGCTTCATTTAATGCTCCCACACTATCGCCACCCTGCATGGGTCAGGGTCCAACTCCAAAAAGTGAAATCAAGAGTTTGGGACTCTGGCTAGATGAGGAGCTCTCTTGTGAAGTCCAAGCTAGGAAAACAGTGGCCACCTGTTTTGGCCTGTTAAAATCATTACGGAAAATTTTGCCCCACCTACCTGACAAGGCCAAAATAATCTTAGTCCAAGCTTTGATTTTATCCAGGCTCAACTATGGAAATGCGATCTACCTGGGAGCCCCAACTTCGGTTATCTGTAAGCTCCAGGTGGTCCAGAATTCAGCAGCCAGGTTGTTGACTGGTATTAACCACCGTTCCTCAGCCAAGCCTGCATTAAGATCACTTCACTGGCTACCCATAAAGGAACGTATTTACTTCAAGGCCCTCAGTATTGCCCATAAAAATCTCCAGGGCAAAGCTCCTCCAATCCTTGCCAATCTCATTAGACCCTACAAAATGCCTAGAAATCTGCAGTCCAATGATCTTAATCTGGCAGAAGTTCCCAGAATCAGTAAGTCTCGCTCCGGAGGTCGCCTTTTTTCTTATAATGCATCAAAGCTGTGGAACTCCCTGCCTCTCTCCATTCGTCAAGAACCTAATCTCCTCACTTTTCGCAAGAAACTAAAGACATGGCTCTTCCCTTAAACTAAAAAAAATAATAATGGAAAAATTTTAGGAACAAACTCAATTCTCCTGTCTCCTGTTGTTTCAAGCGCTGGGATGCTTTCAGGTAGCCATGCGCTATATAAGAGCAGTTTTCATTTAATTCATTTCATCCTTTGTCATATGAATTTGTATCCCTGTAATTCCAGATAGAAACTGGTCTATTTGTAACCTTAATGGCAAAAAGCTCTCTCCCTACTACATCTAAAACACTTCCTATCGTTTGAGCCAACCCACTTCATCATCCTCTCAGGTGTGTGATACAAATTGAATATCGTCTTCAAGTGTTGCGCTTTCAGGTTTGCAGACATCACAATTCTCCCTGCAATATCAATTGATTGCTGCATGTACACACCATCCTGTCCTATTTGATCACACTATTTTCAGTCTTGTACAGCCAAGTCGCCCTGTTGTATTTCAATTAATGTATCATACTTTGCCCCTATCTTTGCCCTTCGTTTAATTGCCTCAACTACGGAAAATGTGGTTATTCCCTCCTGCATATGATGTTTAAATAAAAAATCCCAAATTTGCAAGTACTTAAAAAATTCATTAGGTTGAAGTCCATATTTATCAACTAAACCTAAGAATGAAGCTAATACCCCCCTCAAATAAGTCTCCCCTTATCCCTCCAACGCTGCATCCTAAAATCCCAGAATAAAGTGGGCCATATAAACGTCACATTTAACAGAGTAAAATAACTAATCTGTGTAATACCTAGCATTTTACGTACTAATTTCCAGACCTTAAACGCTGCAAGCACTACCTTAAACCATGTTTTTTTTAAATAACTAGGTTCAGGTTCAGAGAACTTAACTAAAGAATTTCTAGCTTCTTCCCCCAACAACATATGATATATTGATGATGACCAGCCCTCACCACATCTTCACCTTTCACCAGTATACATGCATAATAATAAAATGTAAAATTAGGGACAGCTCAACCCCCGAGATTATGTGGTAAACCATTGCTGGTACGTGATGACCGGGCGATCATAAGGTCCTTAATTAATAAGGTGTAAAGACTGAGAACAGAGAACCCCATCTTTGCCCTGAGGAAGTTGCTGAAATTGGAGCAACGAAACATGTCGGCTCTAAATAAACAATGATGGTACAGCACCAGAATAAAGATAGACAGCTAGCAAACCCCACCTAAATTTTATCATTTTTTGTCAAACCGATTCTTGCGGTTAATTTTTTATGGGGTCATGGTATATTTATACATAGTTTCACAATAAGTGTTGGTATTCGTTCACTGTTGGTTTACATGTCACTATTCTCATGTGTGCACATTTGAATGTCTTTGTGTATTTTCCTCTTTCTTTTTTCTTCACACAGAGAGAGTGACCGATGATGAGAAGTGGGTATACCGGTGATTGTTAGCCGGGAACCCCCTCGGGTGATTCGACCGTGAGGCACTCTCTCTGCTCTCACTCTAATTTTTTGGTTGTAGTGAGTAGTGGCCTGTGTTTACTTTTGTTCACAAGTTTATGCATCTTGACCTGGGGAATAGTGTTATTTTACACATTCAGGGAATCTAGATTTATGATGATATATCAGACCCCTCCTATCGGTCTATTATTTTAGGGAAAACAACTTCTCCCCTGAGTCACTTTCCTTACTGATAGCATCAGAAGTTACTCCAGACTCCAATTCCAGCACCTCATTATCCTCATGGAGCCCTATTGTCGCCACATTTTTTTCGACACTGCACCTGACTCTCCCGGAGCAACACCACTATCACTAAAACTCTGTTCAAACTCTATTTGGCTCTGTGTAACCTAATTTCCCGACATGAGCTTCCCCTGGTCTGTATCGCCATCAACATTATAGATTCCTCCATCTCCCTCCTCCTCCAATGCTGTCTTAGACACATGCAAGATTAGTTGCTTTTTCCTGGTTGCTACCAAGAATATCTGGGGAACTTTTTTACTCCCAGGCCCTTGCTCGCCTCCTAGCGAAAGATTTTCCTTAGAGCTCCATCCAATGCACCTCTGGCACAACACCCTGCAAGAGCTGCTCTAGTCCCTGCTGCAGCTTCAGTAGTAGCTCTGGTCAAGCTGTTTTGGGAGGCATGTCAGTCACAAAAGCTATTCCCAGCCACCAAATTGCCAAACACTTGCTACTTGAAGCCAGAAATACACCACTGGTATGTACCCCTACTTGGATGCTCTTGCCGCCTTGTCAGCTCGCTGCTCCCAGCTCCTCGGTGCCACTTCCGACTGTCCCAACAGTAGCCCCCCCCCCCCCGGTATGCCAGCACTTTTCAGCATTTAAGCCACTTTAACTGCTTTTCCCGATACCCTTTTCTTTGATTTTAGAGTTTGTGCATTTTCCCCCTTTTTAACCTCCTTGAGCCATTGTCCAAAAAAAGAAGATTCAGGGGGACACCGCTTACCCGCGTGTCTTTTCTCACAATTCAACCGTTTACTCTCCTCGCGGCCGCAAACGCTACCATTGCCACTTCAACACTCGGGCTGCCAATATTGCTCCCGGCTTCTCGCTGCCTGCCAATACTGCGCTCCTGCCGGATCCTCCAGCACCACAGGTGCGTACGGCAGGTGAGCTTGCCTTGCCTTGCCACGAAAATTACACAATTACCACAGCCAGAGTACTTCCCAAAATGCTCTCGATATCTGAGATTAGGTGCCTTTTCCTTTCCCCCTCATAAGCTGCGCCAACTTCTTGACACACTATCCATGAAAATAGAGAGCGGGTGGACACAGCAGGAGCCGCTCACACACATCCAGACAGTGGACACCATCTTGCCTCTCTCTGTGCATTTCTATTGTGAACTGAGAAAAGTCTTGTCATTGGTGTGTTGAGCTAAGAGGATTTTGTGTGACTCTTCATTTTGATCCAAGATTACAGTTTCTCCCTCCCTAATTATATGGGCAATAGCATTCTTATGGAACTGCTAAATCTTTACAAATCTGTTTTTTGAATAAGGAAATACAGTAACTTAGTTAAAGTAATAGGCCCCTAGGCTACCAGGCAGAAGAGGGCGGGGATCTGTATGCACATGGCTTGATAGCATACATTGTGCTGGAGACTGTGGCTAGTGTAGAAGAAGGGGAGAGCTAGTATACTGTGTGCAGAGTTACAGTGCAAAGGGAAGGGTGCTGTTGTCAACCTTTCAAGACAAGTGAGGCAGCAATGAGAGAGACAGACCTGTTGGCGGAGTGGGATGAAATTGTATGGGGTTCTTTTGAAAAACCTTCAGAGGTCAGTTTTGCTGTGTCAAGGTGCTGCTTGATGAGACGGATTCTGATTTCCGGTAGGAAGTGGAGAAAGAATAGAGGTTGGCAGAAATGGACTTGGATGTGTTGCTTGAAGGGAACGCTGAAAAGAAATGGAACGAAGTGGATCTGTGCATACAGACCAGTATGGAATACCAGATCTTAGGAGAGTAGCGGTGAAACACCTAGATTCTTGTTTTTTCCTTTCAATGTTTCATGAGTAACATTCTGAGGATGCTGTTTCTGCATTTCATGCATACTCTACCAGCTGCCCTAATCTTGATCGCCAACTGCAGTAGGGTGACAGACTTGACTGCCTTCTGGAAGTACAATTAGTTTGCAGGGGGGAGTTCTCTGAAGGTGGTTCTGATTGATGCTGGTAAAGAACTTCAGTGTTGTGTGAATCTTCTTATAGAATGTTCCTCAATAGAATTAAGACATGCATCTCAGTGACGCCGAGTAGCAGGCAGCTGCCTCTGTTGAAAAGGGAACACAACAGAGAATCTACGATTCTGAAGCCTTCTTCTATAAATCAGGTTATAAATAGTTTACTAACTAGAGAAGGGCCAGTTCATGGCAGATAGTCTTCATCATAAGCATGATGTGATGAGGTTGATATTGGTATGGAAGCCCAGGTAATGGGTCGAAGGAAGCCATCAACATTTAACTCAGAGAGGCAGTCTTGTAGTTCGTAGAAGGTTGGCTTAGAATATGGTGCACACTTATTTAAATGAAGCACCTTGCACTAATCCAGACAACCCTTATGATGATTTTAGTGGTCTTAGACAACAATAGAAAGCTCTCTAAATGGTAGCTGTGGAGAGTAGCATTCAGGCTAATCTTGAAGGAGTGTTAAGCAGCTTGTTTTACCAGATCTAATCTTGTAGTGTAGGTTAAATGAAAAAGAACCCCACAGTGTATACATAAAAATTTGTTCCATTTATTACACAACCCTCACTAACACATTGGTATATCTCCTACCCGGAGATATAAATTCAAATAAAAAATAATACTTCAATTGTAACAGGTAAGTAAGCACAAAAGAAAGTGGTCTCCAGGGGGAGACCAAACCATGTATTAGGAAAGTGGGATGCAAACTGCGACCAAAGTTGGGACTAGGACCAGGAGACTCAGAGTAGTTAGGGACACAAGGAACCACCCAAGGTAAGTACCCAGGAACCCCATGGGGCTGTGTGAAGAGTGGAAACACAGCTGCGTGTCCAATAGAAGTCAACGGGGAAGTTGCGGTTGCAGTTTGGAAGAAAGGGGACCCTTCCCAGCAGACCCTGAAGAAACCCCGTGGAAAACACAATGTTGGAGAGTCACCCCACTTGTGGATACCCCAGGAACTAGGATACCGACATGAGGGAAGCCGAGTGCATAGGTGAGAAGTGATGCCGGAAACCGTTGTAGACCACGAAGGAGGACTTCACATAAGATGCCACCGGAGAGGACTGTGCAAGAGTACAATAGAATCCAGAGGTGGATTCTTGAAATGAAGCACCTGAAGGCAGAAGGGACATTGTCTATGCCACTCGGAGGTGACCAGGAGGCACGGAAGAGCATGCAGCTCACCAAGTACGAGGACCCACAGTGCAGAGGATGCAGTGAAAGCGATGTACTTGGCAGGAATCGATGCTGTGCACAGGGGTTTGGTCCCAGCAGTTCTGACGAGAGATACTGGCCTCAAAATTGCAGAGGACAGGTCAGGCCTCGAGGGAGTTGTAGAACCACCACCTGTTTTTCTGAGCCTTTAGAAGTCCGTGGGACGTCAGGTGCAGTAGTCCGGTTATCTTCATTGCAGTGCCTTGCAGATGCAGGGAAGTAACCCTTCACTCCAAGGGAGATTGCTTTCATGTGCCCTTGATGCCCATAGGTCTGTTGAAGATCCTGGAAGAAGCTCAGACACGGATGATGAAGAAGATTTGAAGAACAGCGAGGTCATGCGCAGTAGGAGTCTTCCTTGATGCAGTCTCGGTTCCAGGTGAAGTCCACCGAAGTCCAAGTGTCCAGACGATTGAAGAGTAAGTGACGTGGTTTCAGGCTTGAGTCTTGTTCCATGATGAATTTGAGGACCCACCAATAGGTAAGCCCTTAAATACCCTAGGAAAGGGGTTAGGACGACTCAGGGGTCCCTCCCAGAGGAGAGGCTGGACAGAGGGGAGGATACTCCCATGTCCTTTGTCCAGTTTCACACCAGAGCAGGAGATAAGGGCTCCCTGAACTGGTTCAAACTGGTGTATGCTAGGAGGGCACCAAATGTGCCCTTCAAAGCAGTCTGGTGGCGCTGGCAAGCACCCCTACCCCAGCCTAGTACACTAAGTTCTCTACATAAACTCTTGAGTGGGGGTTTTGAAACCATTAAATTGCCCGAGACGACTTAGATACTGGGTCTCGTTTCATTAGATTGAGTCAAAAAGTATGTTCTCAAGAAGGTGAAACATTTGAAATTGCTCACCGAAACGCCCCGTCGACAAACTTTTTCGTAACAAAATGTTATTTGTAATAAATTCTATTATGTACTATGTCTTCTCTGTGAGTTGAAAAAACCTTTTACAAAAAACAAATAATTTATTGTACATTTCTTTTGTTAAGTTGTTTATGATTTAAATTTCCAGCAGATAAAATTATGTTTGTTTAAAATCTTTAAAATTGTTCTTCGAGAGTGAAAAGAAACATAGCACATGATCCAATTTCAAGATAATTTTTGTAAACAGGGCCCTCTTAACATACAATGTAGTCTCGTGGTATGGGACTTTCTTTGTTTTTTCTGACCTACAAGGGTACACCAGTAGCCAAATGTGGAGGTACAGAAGTACATAACATGGTCAATTTAGGGAGGAAGTACAGTGACTGGGGTCCTGATTAGCAGGATCCCAGTACAACCAGTCAAAAAAACATAGTGACACCAGCAAAAAGTGGGGGTAACCATGAAAGAAGATCCTACTTTACTACATAATTTTTTATATTTGCGGTCACTGGTGGTGGTATAGCATCGACATGGTGTGGTTCAGTGTGCATTATGCCTATGACATCAGGATTCTATCTTTGCAAATGAGTCATCCCAAGTTATTGATATCATAGTAACTTGATAAAGAGCTTTTCATCTTTTACTGGCGGGTTCTGATATTGTTGCCAGTTAGTAGGACTCTAACATGCAACTATAATGGCTGGGTGATCGACCAAAAGTAGATGCCACAAAAAAGCTGGATGAGCTCATAATCTAGTGGCACCCTGATAGGCTCTATTCTTCAAGAATGACTGGAACAGTAGCAGGAATATGCAGTTGAAACCCATTTCATTTTTCATGTTAGGGTGCCAGGTGGGTGTAGAGGGTCAATTCTGTCAGACGCTGTAAGTTGTCTACAATCATTTGGATGGCTGCCATCTCTTCACTGCATTGGGATCTGAACCAAGATAGATAATATTGAAAAAGTGTTTGGCTTTTGGTCATTTCTTAGAGGTCGGTAGCAACAGCGTTCTCATTATGTTACCCCTGCATGACAGATATGTAATTATTCAGTTATTTAAGAGGTGATGATGGTTCCAGTTTGACTTCTTCAAAATGTGGAGGATTTTTTTCTTGAGAGCATATGGCAAAGAAACATGACAATTAATAGAGGTGTCAGGGCAGCACTAGATATTTTCTTCACTGCAGATGATTAAAAATGTCCTAATTATCAAGCATCCCTTTATGATCCCTGAGGTAATTATTTTTAAATGGCAAAAGTGGTGTCTGGACCTACATACTTCACTTAATCAGTAAATATCAGTTTTATTTTAGCTCTTTGAGGCAGGTTGTCTGTCATCAAGCTAATCCCACTGAACATATCTCTGGCTGCATGAGGGTATATTTATATATCTGGAGGAATAAAGGTGTCAAGTATGATGTGGTCTCTTAGAAAATAGAGCTTTGCACATGTTCTGTTACATTGTGAAGTGCTAGCCCGGATAACTTCTTCTTTGTTCCTGGGATTAGAGTTAAATCATTTCAGTTGGTGAAAGAAACTTAGCTGACTAGTGCTGTAGACAAGGGGCGTAAAACCTATATCTAGGAGAACCGAAAGCTTGCTAATTTTTCGGGAAACATCCATTACAATGCAGCCATTACAACGCATGTCACTGCAACGCATGTCATTGCAACGCATGTCACTACAACACATGCCATTACAACGCATTATAAGGTAAGTAATGGGAATTTTTTTAAGTTTTAGGGTTTGTATGGGTTTTGGGGTACATCGGACTAGTAATTTTTACTCCTACACTATCCAACACTTACCCTACTGTTGCACTCACTTGAGTGGGAATAGTAATTCGTACCCCACCACTATCCAACACTTACCCTACTGTTGCCCTAAAAGTATTATGCGTTGTAATGGTATGCATCATAATGTAATGCGTTGTAAATGTAGTTTCAAAAAATGTGCTGTGATGGCATGCTTTGCACAATCATGCTTTGTAATGGATGTCGCGATGTAAAAACTGCGTTATAAAATCATGCGTTGTAAATGTTTGCGTTGTAGCGTGTCCTATTCAATTTTTCAGGATATCCTCATAAGAAAAGTTTTCATACAATCAATCGAAATGCAATTTATTAACATATTCAGCAATTATCCTGAACGTGTGGCATGGATCTAGTACTCCATACATGTTGGAAATTCCAACTATAGAGGGAAGAATGGTTGGCAGGAAATAACTGTCTTTTCCTGGAAGAGGAGTTCACATGAGAAATTCAGATCAAACTACAATGCTCCAGAATTTCGAAGCTCTCATATAGTTGCCTTTTGACTAGGTTTCCACCATAGAAATAACATATACACACACAGAGATCCGTGGTGCTTGTGTTTACTGGAAGGTGTTGGCAACGGCTCTGCAATCAATTATTCCAAAAGCTGATGTATGTTCAGTTTTAAATGCACTTGCCACTCAGGAAATGCTTCAAACGATTTGTAAGTTGTAAAAACGCCTCTAGCAGTACCTAGCAATATTTAATCATTAAAAACTTAGGGCAACTAAGTCATAATTATAGATGTCTTGCGTTCCCTGCCAAAACATGCGGTTCAATGCTGGCATGACCCATCTCAAGGGTCTCAAGGAAATGCAAAATGTCTTTCGGTCTTCTTGTGCTGCACTCAGTAAAGCTGTCTGCAATGCCATGCTTACTACATTGATACATTTTTCTCACACTGCACTCTTTATCCTGTATGACCCATTTTGGAATCTATGGGGCATATTATCAAGACAGGCGATAAAATTATCGCGGCTTTAGCGGCAGAAAACTGCCGCTAAAACGGCGATAATGGGCTTGATAATATGCTCTATGGAATTCCAATTGAAGCCGATGTTAGTTGTGAAGGACATAGAACCTGAGCTTCAATTGGAATACCATAGAGCATATTATCAAGCCCATTATCGCCGCTTTAGCAGCAGTTTCTGTCGCTAAAGCGGCAATAATTTTAACGCCTGTCATGATAATATGCCCCTAATTTCACAGTTTTGCAAATGTTCCCCAAAGCTGATCTGCAAACTATTTATTCATCATTGTGGGTCCCTGGCAGCGAGACCACAATTGGCATTTTCTTTGGCCTATTGTCCGATGTTATCCCTTCTCGGTGTACTCTACTTTGGTCTGCTGGGCATTACTGTCTGCAGTGCCATCACATGTGCTAAGTCTCCTGGGGTGACCTGATAATTCTTCACTCATTTTCCTTGAATAGTCTTCGGTTCCAGGTGTGCTTCTTACCTTTCTGCTCAGTCTTCCTATCTGCTTCCATTCATTTGATGCTCTGCATCCTTGTAGACTCTGCTTCTCCATCTAATCTATTTTTCTAGGATCTCTGCTTCTTTGTTTGCAATGTGTCCCTGGGTTACCCTGCTCTGCATGGTTTCCCTGTTTATTGTCCTTTCCTCTGTGCTTTACTAGGTACTAATCAACCTCATCTGAATTACACTGCAGCATCCGAAATCTCCAGGTGAAAGTCTGACCCAAAAATGAGGAGTCAGCTGGGGCATCGAACCTAGAATTACTGATTCCTCCAGTGATGAGCTTTCAGGGTCTAACTCAAAATTGACCAGGTTTTCTCCACTTGGGGAGTTACCTGTGCCTCTGGTACTGGAAACTTTTGAGTGGGAAAATGTGTCCTATTTAGCGGACCACGCACAATGAGGACTTTGGTGTGCTCTGCTTCCCTTGCTGCTTTACCTATATGGTTTAGTTCCCTGTCTGTTCTGCTTCTCCTGGCACTCTGACTTCCAATGTGGTCTTCTTGACTTTGTTCTCTGCATTTCAATGTGCTCTGTTTTCCTCATCCTCCACCTTTATGTTTGCACTGCTTTCCTGAGCATGCTGCTTCTCTCTGTGCTTTGCTGCACTCTGTAATGTACTTCCACTAGCCCTTTGTTCCCACGTGGACTTAGTGGATTCATACTCTACTTGCCTATAACCTCTCTTAATAATTGATGGGGGTTTAGGTCAGCCTTTCCTTTTAAAAGCTCAATCTATTGGCTTTGCCAATGCTTGCTGTTTTATAAAATCCCATTTCAAACACTGACACTGATCAGCAACTCATTACATGGCAAAATTCCAATAGAAAGCTAAAGTTTTTCAGAATATACCTAAATATAGCTGTATTCCCTAGAAAACCTTCCCCAGTGAGCTCTGAGTTGGAACCTCTTGACAACATGGGAAGAAATGATTTTGTAATAATGTAATTGCATGGTCACTGTTGAAAAACGTGCCCCCTCGCTTGAGATTAAGATCTATGTTACTATAGAAAGGAAGTTTAAACTAATTTAACATGTTTTATGTACAATTATGAATGAATAGCAATAAGCTTGTTTTTCGTGTTCCCTGGACTGAGGTGCTCCGAGGCTTTGGCAATAAAACATCTTATGGTTACCAAAAATTTAAAAATAAATGTATCTTGCTGGATTTTAGCTTACTCCATGCCAGCTGCCGGACTGCGTAATACTCCCTACAGCTGTGGGTCTTTTCCAAATGCTCCCCCTAACAGGGCCTCTTGTTCATTGGCACTAGATGTGTGTTTACCTTTGCCAAGAATTAAGTTAGTTTTAACTGTAAAAGCATTCAATTACTGCTAAAAAAAAGTATTCAGAGGAGGTCTGTTTAACTTACATAATTTGCACACACATGAAATACTCCATGTTATTGTCTGGCGTGAGTATATGTTCTGCATGGAAAAATAATAAGCTAGCACAAAAATGCCAGTTTGTAGCTTTACACGATGCTTTATAGTGACACCCCAGGATTCACCCCTGCATGTATGGAATAAGCTATTTTAAGATCCCGACAAAAGGACTTAATTATTTACCATGAATATAATTAATGCGATGTAATGCTCCTAGTCCTTTTGGTAAGGCCACCCTAAAGATGCTGACAACAATACTGCCCAGAGACAAGAGCAGGTTTTTGACCCACGATCCAGTCTCACCCGTCTCAAGTGCGAGCCATGAAAGGCCAGGAACAGCCACAAAAGGCTTCCTCTCCATGGAAGGCTCCTGTGTTGGCAACCAAAACCTCTGAAAAATGAATCCATACGTCCAGAATGGTCTATAGAGCTGCTGGCACAATGAGACAAGAAAGAATCAATTATGATGATGAGAAGTCCTGTAAGTAACAGAGGACGGGAGTGTGGCTATCATTAGTGTATAAAGTGAAGTGGCATCAGGGCCCAGACAAATGACTTTCATTTGCTACCCTAAAGTGGAGCAGGGTCACATTCTGATCTTCAGCCAGGGCCCCTGCCACTCATTTCATGCTTCTTACAATGTACAGAAAGAGTCAAGACATTGGTAAGCAGTTTTATACACAATTGTAATATCGACTGCATCAATTAATAAGACAACACAGAGAACAGGACCCTGCAAAATCACTAGGGTCACCCATCTCCAACCTGTGGTAGATCACAAATATTGCTCAGATACCCCTTGTGATGACAGATATTGACCATGTAGCCCAACAGATATTCTCTAAAGATGCTCCCTGAGGCTCTCTTCAGGAAATGCCCATGCCTCTTGTTGATCTTCCTGTAATGCAATCTAAACAGCTGACCTTGTTCTAACCCTAAGGCATCGAGATTGCAGAATGACTACTAGCCCGAGATACCCGTGGAGCATTTCCAACACCTGTCTCATTGAACCCACATTCACAAAGATCTGTCACTTTGACGAATCAGTGATATGCTGGATACATATGATCCAATTCAGGAATAGGAAAGGAAATATTAATCTTCGTGTCTCTACATAGTGAGAAAGACATATTTGGCACAAATTCAAGGCCATGTTCCAACTTCAACCTATTAAAAGGAATAGCACCAGGAAGAATGTCCTAAACAATATTAATTTGAGTGAGACCTCAGATAGAGCCTGAAAAAAAGCATCATACACCTAGGGAATTGTCTGGATTTGAGATTGTTAATGTGGATATTATTGCTTTTGTCAACAAAAAATAACTATTGTCCTTATTAATACAATCACCCCTTCTGAACTACACATCTACCTCAACACGAAAGTACATGGTCAGACAGGCCCTTCAAACTGGACTCAGGATTACTGCTTGATGGGTCACAAGTGGGAGGGGGCACCGGTGATAGGCAAACACCTGGGCAGGAAACTCTTGTTCAATTCCACGGTGATATTGCAATGCTCAGGGGATATTGCCCCAATAAAGCACACATGGCCGGTGGGGGAATGCGCTCCTAAAAACCGTATAAAGTCAGATGCCACTTGAGTTTGGAACACATAGCCAATCAGGGCCTAGCACACATAGTGATCACGTGCTCCCAATGCCGGACATCCGGACACATTCACACTGGCCGCAATGAGTCGATACAGATCAAGAGCCACCTGTAGTAACCACTGACCATTAATTTATGACCCTAAAGGCAGCAACCAACGTTTCTCACCATATATCCAGAAACCTTTTATCGCTAATGTAATATTGTATATAAAGAAACCTCGAACTTGATGTAAATTGAGACAGTCCTCAGACCTTGTGCCTGTAACTGTTCTCCCGGCGGAACTCTTTAATTAAACAACCTGTTCCCTTTTTGCCAAAAAACTGTTGTCTTTTGTTTTTTAAGGAAATTCGAACCTGAGCAACAAGATGAAGCCTTATTCAACAGACATGTCAACAAATGTTTTTAGTAATCCAAATAATACCCCCCAACTACTGATTTGAGCTCTGTCTGGTTTCTCTGGAAGCAGTGATTGGCAATGAACTACTATTTATGTAGCTAAACAAAGCCTTGTTGAAGTAACTGAAGACCCATATTATTTCAGCCGGAAAAGCTATAACTTTGATCTGTGCCGTGTTCACAAAGACACCCACCAATGGCCCTGGACTACCACTGTCAAATCCAGTGACAAAGCCATTTAACCTCTGAATTTTTTACTTCCAGGCTGATAGTTGTATTTTGTAGGATGGTAGGAAGAATAGAAACAGAGGGCCAGATGTACACAATAAACGTGCCATTTGCAACTGCTAAACAAGCAATGCAAAAGCAATGCAATGCGGTATCCTATTACCAAATTGTAAATTGGATTTGCGATTGAGCAGTAGGAAGGGGTGTGTTTAGGGCGTCCTTTCGTATTGCAGAATCACAATGGTATGTGTGAATGTTTTGCGACCGAAATGCGGTGGCAAAACTTTCGCATTTTTAGGTGGTAACCCATTCGCAAATGGGATGGGGTCACCAAGGAACACCTTCCCCTGTGTGGATGCTTGTTAATATGTTTTTTAGAGCAGGCAGTGGTCCCACGGATCACTGCCTGCTCTTATAAAATGGCAAGAAAACTTTTCATTTTTATCTTTGATAGGCATCCTGTTTTCCTTTAAGGAAAACTAGCTGAATTAAAAAAAAAATCCTTTATTGAAAAGCAATAACAGACATGGTGGTCTGCTGACCTCAGTAGGCCACCATTTCTGGGATTTTTGCGATTCCTATTGGGTCGGAAACTGAAACCTACCTCGTGAATATTAATGTGGCAGGTCTATTTGTGACCCACTGGTAATCGCAAACTGGTTTAAACACAAATTTGTAAATGGGTGTTTGCAATTCGTTATTTAGTAATCACAAACACTTTCCTACGTATATCTGGCCCAGAGACCTGAGAAGTCACGAGATTGGGAAAATGAAGGCCTCTCAAATTGAGACATCCACTTCACATCCACTTCCTATAAAGGGCTATTAGTTCCCCCAAGACTCTTCTCTTCTGATCTAAGTCAGTAATGTGGACAGAAGGGGGAAATCGAGGAAATCGAGGAATAAATATCATAGTAACATTGGTCATGGTATTGCACTGTTCCATCTCAAGTTGCAAGCAGACTAGAAGGGCATTGCTCCTGTCAGCAAACAAACAGGTCCAACAAAGGGGTACAAATAATATATATATATATACACACACAATTAATATATATACACAATATATACACTATTTCACATTAAAATACTTTTCATTTAGTTTCAACATGTTAAAAAAAATCACAACAGGATCCAAAATGGTGGTCTATAAAGACTTGTGCACACCTGATTGGGTTCATTTTCCACACAGTACATTTTTTTTTTTTAATAAAATTTACATATTTACACAGAACATGGCTAAGACATTGTTCTAAGCTGAACTCTGCTACTCTTTTTTTTCTTATTACATGACTTCATTAGGAAAACATGATAATTGAAACTAGCTGTGGGGGTCTGGTTTTTAAAGAAGAGTTCACTTTATTCGGTAAGCCAACCTTTAGGCTATATAATTAAGAAAATCGTCTGCTCTAATAACAACCCTACAGGTACTAAATCAATTAGTACATATCAATATAATATCTGAAACCCACCTTAACGTCATAAAGATATGAGGTTGTTAGGCCCACCTCTGTTCTTTCTTTCCTAGTTTCAATTATCATGTTTTCCTAATGAAGTCATGTAATAAGAAAAAAAAGAGTAGCAGAGTTCAGCTTAGAACAATGTCTTAGCCATGTTCTGTGTAAATATGTAAATTTTATAAAAAAATAAAAAATGTACTGTGTGGAAAAGGAACCCAATCAGGTGTGCACAAGTCTTTATAGACCACCTTTTGGATCCTGTTGTGATTTTTTTAACATGTTGAAACTAAATGAAATGTATTTTAATGTGAAATAGTGTATATATTGTGTATATATATTAATTGTGTGTGTATATATATATATTATTTGTAGCCCTGCAGAAGTCAGTGGAGGACGAAACGCGTTGGCTACATGTGCGAAGAATTAAATAAAGATTGAACTTCTAAAAAACATCCCAAGATTCTGCTACTGAACTGATTTTCCATTTTTTGATTTACGAACTGTGATTATTATTGTACAGATTTTCATTAGACTAATTTGTGTGCTGGATCAGTTTTGCAAAAATTGAAGGTTAGAACAAATCCTTTTGTTCTGGGAGGTCTAGGGAAAAGATCTCCGATCCGTGGCACCATAAAAAACGAGGCAATACACAGATGTCGTGTCTGGTTGGAGGGCGGAGCTAGGGAGGAGGAACAGGAATAGGAGGGACAAGGACGGAAGGATCAGTTACGAGCAGGACAGACATGAATAAAGAGGTGTAGAACACTACTCCCGGCTCCTGTCCTATTTGGGGGGGCACGACAATGGCGACGAGAGTGGGATTATGCTGAAACCCACATCTGCCCAAAACCCCTGCCGTCCGTGAACGGCCCGAGACCTGAGAGCCTGCAGCCTGTGTCAGCGCCGAGTGCCAGAAGCGCGAAAACGAAACGCGCCACACGTCGAGCCTGAATGCTGCCCCATGAACTCAACTTGAAGTCCTAGTAAGTGAGCCAACTCCACAATCAGGTGATTGTGTGAAGCCCGACCAGCAAGCGCTGTTGAGCGCTGGAGCCGCCTGAAGCCGAGCGCGGTTGGCGCCCAAAATCTGGAGCTCACCCCCGATGCGTGAGACTTGGCATGCAATCGCCGAGTGAGCACGCGACTGAAGAAAGCGAGGTGGGAGCCCACCCCGACCTCACCTGGATATTGCAGCGCCGCAAGGGTGAAGAGACCTGGAGAAGAGTTGCTGCCTCTGCGACCAGCGGTCGGTGAGTCCTGGATGAATCAGCACTGACCGGAGTGAATGGAAAGGAAGTCTCGTGTGAACCGAGACTTCAGTGTCGGCGGCCATCTTTAAGTCAGGCAGCCCATAGAGACACCTGGTTCAAATGCCTAAGCGGCCATTTTCAAGTCAGGCAAGCAGAATTTGGAATTGAGCATTCAACAGACACTGCAATAGCAAACATAATAAGCCCATGCAAATGCAAGAGACAAAATAAGAAAATAAGCACGAGCCAAGGCAAAGGGCGAATCAACAACCCCAAGCAAATGCAAACTTCAAAACAAGAAGCGAAAACAACAAGCACAAACGACCTTGAGCGCTGATACACGTAACAAGAAGCGGGATGAACCGAAATGACTTTAGCAACAAACACAAGTACAAGCAAGAGGCTTAACAAAGAAACAAGCACAGGCAAGTGCAAGAAAGAACAACAAGCAAGGTGCAAGAGACGGAATAAGACCGACACACATACGAGACTGCGTAAACACAAGAAATTAAATAAAGAAACAAACAGCGGTGAAGACGAGAGGAAACCACAATTGGCGCTGGCAAACACAAGAGAACAAGCCTGGTGAGCGCATACAACAAATATAGCAAAACACACAAAAGTAACCTGGTCAATATCACTGTGAGTATGCCATGTTGAGTCTGAGACCATGAGTCCATTAATGACACTGTAGTGATAACACTGCGCTAGAAAAAATTCCCATCAGCCCACCCATCTGGTGGAGTATCGTCACGTGGGAGATATATCATAAATCCAATTCTTGAAGCACCTAGAATTGATGCAAAGATGGTTTTGTAGATTTTTTAGACCACAGTGATTCACTCGTGATGCCAATGGAGTGCAGTGCGCGTGAAAAGTGAAAGTGCAAGATAAAATTGACTCAAAGAACCAAAAATCAGTTTATTTGGTATGGTGCTATGGTCAAAACTAAAAACAATGCCTCAATAGTTTTAAATAATAACTATACCAAGGCATAGTGTATTTTGGTCGACATGTTTCAGCTAGATGGACAACTGGTCCTAGCTTTCTTCAGGACCCGGTGAAATACTGCGACTGCAAATTAACACAAATGAAAATATAGTTCTAGTACTGAATTTGTACACCAATAATGGATAAATCCTACCAGTTGTTCTGAGCCCAGATGTATACTGGTGGTAATCCAATCTTAACGTCTATCCTAGAGCAAGATAGAAAAAATGTACAACTCAATAGTGTAAAAAATGATCTCAAGGATACACCAAACAAACAACAAACACACTCACAATACGGTAGAGAAAATCTCACCGTCACTCAGTAGTTAGTGAAATACTACTGGATAAGTGTATAAAAATCACAGTAGGTTAACAAAATAACTAAACTCACCCAGCATTATGTGGGATAATGCCTCACCTCACCCGGTCACCCACTCGGGAATAGGGAGGCCCCGCTCTGTCAGAGAGGAAAAGGAGAACCTCAGAGAAATATCAGGGGTACTTCAGTGCATTAAACACTCGTTTGCATTGTTCTACTGACAAAACCTAGTCATAAAAAAAGGAGATTCAACCTCAAATGGAACCATGGTGGTAACTATGCAAGATAGCCCATGATAAACTGGTGAATAAAGGGATCTTGTAATGTGAGTCACAAGAGCACCCCAATCAATAAGCATAAATGTCTTACAAAGGATGTCTTGAAAAGATAAGGGTAAAAACAAGAACAAAGTGGCTGACCAGAACCAAACACAACCAAACATCAAGCGTCCTACCTGTCCGTCGGTACCTCTATGTCAGCATCCGAGAGGGAGTGGAGGTAAATGACGGATAGGCGCGCGTGTCTTTATATATCCTAGTTAATTGGTCGATTGATTACAGCAGTGTGGTGTAATGCGCTAAAACTCGCGATGAAAGGATGCGCTATACACCCCGCACATGTGTGATGCAAAAAGTCTAAGCCTGCTCGCGCCAGCCGATGTACTCAGTGCCTCACACATGCGCAATTAGGGCCATACAGGAACACTATGTAAACCGCGCATGCGTGCTACAAATGTCTAAGCGCGCTCGCGCCAGCCAATGTATTCAGTACTACACACATGCGTAGTTAAAAGCGGATCTTGTGCGCATGCGTGCTGAAAATAGCGAATGCTGTGACTAGCGACAGCACGGCAAGGAAAGTGATCTCATGGTGCATCCGCGCTGTATTTAGAGAAGGTGAACGCTTGCGCCATTTACTTAATATGAGCGCGAACCATGTAGAAAGTTAGTGTCTCTTGATGAAAATTGAAAAAGGATCTAAAAACCAGACAATGAGACCAAAATCACACAGGAAATGCTGTAGATAACGGAAGGGCACCTGTCTGTTTGTGATGCAATTACTGGTTTATCATATATATTGTACAACAAGTTTGTATAATGTTACTATAATTGTTGATAAAAACAGGATTATCATACAGAATGGATCACTTATGATAATCAGTCTAAGAAATGATGAACTCTTTAAGATGCTATGAGCTGATTGTCACTCGCATTAAACGATATTGATCATGGAGATGTGGAAGCAGAATACCTGGACAAGGCTTGTTACAGTGATGTCCACAGTATATCATCGTTAAGTCCCTGAATATGGCTTTTAAGAAGAAAAATCCATTTTTGTTCTTTCCTAAATAAGAACTTAGATGTGTCATTGATGTGAGGAGGAATATATGGCTGCTCAAGAATTAGCCATTTCATTTCTTCAGCTGAGTGTTTTGCATCTAAAAAATGGTTCGTGAGTTTGGTAGCCTGTTTTCGACATCTGATGGTGCTCTTATGTTCCCCAATTCTCAACTTGATCTTACGAGTGGTATAACCAATGTATTTCAAGGAGCATGGGCAGGTGATCATGTAGATGACATTGTCAGTGTTACAATTCGTGTGCCTTTTAAGAATCCATGTTTTGCCTGTACCAATGTCAACTGTTTTGGTTTTGATCGTCTGAGGACAAACACTGCATGATCCACACGGATAGTGACCGGAAACCGGTGGAAGATCCCACAAGTTAACCGAGTTATCACAAATGGAAGTCCGAGGCCTGGTATGGACAAGAGTGTCCCTTAGGCTGGGTGCTCTTTTAAATGAAAAGAGAGGTTTGGGGATGTTGGCATTAGTGGTATTCAGAATACCCCAATGTCTGCGAATTGTGCGTTGCATGGTGTTAGACAGTGCATTAAATGTACTAACAAACGTTAGTCGTTCCATTGGTGGTTTGGGTGGCCGTCTCTCAATTAATGCCTCACGATTGTTATTTGATGCACGTTTCCATGCTCTCTTAACAAGATTACGAGGATATTGTCGATCCTGTAATTGGCTGGCTAGTACATTGGCATGTTTGTTGAACAAATCCCTAGAGGAACAATTCCTCCTGACTCGGAGAAATTGCCCCACCGGGAGATTATCCACTAGGGAACGTGGATGGTGACTATCGAAGAGCAATAGTGAGTTCCTCGCCATTGGTTTCGTGAAGAGCTCACTCTGAAGTCCACCACCTTCTGGGAAGATGGATAGATCTAGAAAGGAGAGTCTCTCGTGACTGTACTCTAGCGTAAAATTCAGATGTTCATTCCGTTCATTGAGCCATAGATGGAAAGCCTGGATCTCTATGACAGAGCCCCGCCAAACCACCAAAACATCATCAATATACCTCTTCCATAGCACCAGATGGTCAAAAAATGGGTTGCTATGGTTGAGGATGTGATGTTGCTCAAATTGGTGCATATAGAGGTTGGCGAGGCTCGGGGCGAAGACACTGCCCATTGAGTCCCAGAAATTTGAAGGAACAATTGGTCCTCAAATTTGAAAAAGTTTTTTGTCATAGCCAATTCTGCACATGCTAAAATGAAATTAACAGGAGTGATGCTGTCAAGGTCTTCTGTCGACAACAAACATCTGATGGTGTCGAGTGTGTCCTGCTGCGGTATACAAGTGTAGAGCGATTCTACATCAAAACTCACAAGCAGATCAGTCTCCACATTGTATTCTACAGTTGGTAGGAGTCTAAGGACATCAGCTGTATCCTCAAGGTATGTCGGCATTTTCTTGACCAACGGTCTAAGAAAAAAATCCACAAAAGTGGAGAGAGGTTCCAAAAGGGAACCAATCCCTGAGATTATGGGACGTCCTGGTGTTGGTCTAGAGGCTTTGTGAATTTTGGGTAAACAGTAAAAACCCGGGGTGATGGGTTTCTCTGTTACCAAAAACCTGGCTTCCTGTGGTGTAATCCAACCTTCAGTATTCCCTTCATCCACTAAAGTTCTAATTTCAGCGAGTAGACGTGGAGTAGGGTCTTCAGTTAGACGTTGATAGAATTTGTCATTGTCTAATTGTCTCAGACATTCATGTCGATATTGGGTCAGGTCCATAATCACAGTAGCTCCCCCTTTATCCGCAGGTTTTATAATAACAGACGGATCCTGAGATAGACTTTTTAGGGCCTGTTGTTCCAGTTTGGAGAAATTATGAAAAATACGCCGATCAGTGTCCCGCATTTGTGCAACGTCATGTCTAACTGCCTGTTCGAAAGTGATAACATGAGAGGGGACTTGGTGACTCAAGGGAGTGAAAGTAGATCTCGGACGTAATCCTGTGTTGATTGGCATAGCATCGTCTGATTGAGAATTCTCAGTTCTATCTTTGAAAAAGAAGAATAGGCGTACTTTACGGAAGAACTTCTCAAGTTCAGTTCTCATGAGGAATGGATCTCCTAGATTGGTCGGCACAAAACCTAGACCCTTTCTAAGGACTGTCTGCTCAACAGTTGTCAAAACTCGTGAGCTTAAGTTGACTATTAAGTCCCGCTCGACTCCCCGCTGGTACTCTGTTGAGCAGCTTTCCTGCTCCGGGTGTTGGGGAATGTCTGGTCGGATTCCCACTGTACAGTCTGTGGTCCTCTTCTCCTGCCTCGGTTCTGGCCTCGGCCACGCCCTAAAAAAGACTGGTCAGGGAAGAACTGGGGATATTGATAGGAATTCAGCTGTTGTGCAAATGGTGGTGGTGGTTGAAAACCCCATGGGCCCGGTGGCCACCAAGGACCCGGATTTTGATAGTTGCCCGGATGTTGATTGTACATGCCACCTCTCTGGCGGCCCCCTCGTTTGAATGGTCGTTGTTGTTGACCACCCCTAGGACCGACACCAGTATGGCTGGATGACCCTGAGTCGCTAGAGTCAGAGCCAGATGATGAGTAGTTAGAGCCATACTGTCTACCCTTGCTGTTGAAGCTTGGAGCTACATAGTCGTCGCTGGTGTATGGATAGATCTTCACTAGGGAAAAACGATCCAGATCTTTCTTAAATTTATCCATTTTGCTGGTTATGATGTTGTCTTTATAGTCTTTGTTAGCTTTGTTTGTTTCGTCAAGATGTTTTTTAAATAGAGTACTACACGTGGCTTTAATCTGACCCTCAAGTATCTGGATGTCAATGAGGATAGCATCAGCTATCCTCTTGGCCGTGCTGATGATCAGTATTAGCCAGTCTCGTGTACAACGCCACGCTATAAGGGACCAGTCACGTAAAAAGACTTTATCAGTTAAGAACAGCCTAGGAGTGTTTGTAACAATAAGGCCCATCGGGGTACACTTTCCTCTGAGGTATTGTGCCATGATAGTACCATGGATAGAGGTGCGTGTATGTGATTTTTTTAAATTGAGCAACGTAACCCAGTCATCCTTGGCTATACTAGGGGTCTCTGTTGATGAATCTAATAGATAAGGATTCTCATCTAAAATCTTTTTAAGCATATCGTCATCAAATGCCAATCCGGCAAAGTCTGCCATGGTTCAAGAGGGAATCTCCAAAAGCAATTAACTAGGTGAGCAAAGAAGGGGAATACCCTATAAAAAAATGATTTACTACAAAAAGACCCGCAACCAAAAAGTTGCTCTAAATACTGAAAAACATGAAGTGGGGGAGGGTCAAAAAGGGCAGTTATTTAACGACCAAGGCTACTTAGGCCCCTATAATAGCAAAACACACAAAAGTAACCTGGTCAATATCACTGTGAGTATGCCATGTTGAGTCTGAGACCATGAGTCCATTAATGACACTGTAGTGATAACACTGGGCTAGAAAAAATTCCCATCAGCCCACCCATCTGGTGGAGTATCGTCACGTGGGAGATATATCATAAATCCAATTCTTGAAGCACCTAGAATTGATGCAAAGATGGATTTTGTAGATTAAACACGAACAACCACGCGCAACAACTACGCCAACGGCTGAGTGACGACCAAGTTGATCTCAAGAAATCAAGTCCGTCTACTTGAAGCCTGCGTACTACACCATCATGCCTGTGAGGAAAGACACGCATAAACCCAACCCCTGCATTGGAGTACCTCCTCCAGTGACACAGACCAGCGCCCACTGTTTAGGTCCTGAATGGTCAAGGTGGCTGGAGTCATTGGACGAATTCCTCACAACGACCGGTGAGCAGAGGGATAGCAGATGTCGACTACTACTGCTTCAGCTGGTAGGTCACGAAGGCCGACGTTTAATCAAAACATTTTTAGCAAAAGACACAGAGACATATAGAGGACTCAGAGAGACGCTGCTCGCTCATTTCTACGCGAAGGAAGACGTGGATCATGAACGCACTGTTTTCAACGCAGCACGGCAGGAACCATTAGAATCCTTACCAAGCTTCATTACCCGGCTGCAACGTCTAGTGAAATGTTGCCACTTCGACACCTCCACAAATGAAGATGCTATCCGACTGCGGGTGATTGAAGGCTGTTCAAAACCTGACACCAAGCGCAAGATCATTCAAGGGCGGTTCTCGCTAAAAGAGATCATCAGGAGAGCCGAAATTGGAGAGCGGGTCACAGCGAGGGAAGCGTCCAAAGAATTCCACCAAGACGCAGGAAACGATAAGAGAAGAAAAGAGTCATTCTCCATGTCCGCGAGGAAAGCTCAGGAGTCAAACAAAACCCGAGAGAAGGAGGGCGAAAGCGGACTAGAGGCAAGATGTCATGAGAGACAAAGTGACAAGGAAGCAGGAAACAAAAAGAAAAGAAAGGAGACATCCAAGGAGACATCCTCCATGTCCGCGAGGAAGGCCCAGGAGACAAACAAAACCCGAGAGAGGGAGGGCGAAGGCGGACCAGAGACAAGATACCATGAAAGACGGAGTGACAGGGAACTCCCTGAGTCACCAACACAAAGGACAATGGATCAGGGTATACGAAAGACTGGGACAGCCAGGAACAACCGGATTGACATAACGCCGAGAAGTCACTCAACACACTACTCTGGAGACATATCAAGTAGTGACACAGACCACACAGAGGAGACCGAGACCAGTCTACTCAATGGTCATGATGAAAATACCAAACACCGGCGAGGGGACAAGTCACGTTATATTCGGAAACTAACATACTACTCTGGAGAACCATCAAGCAGAGACACAGATCACACAGAGGAGACTGACGACAGTCGACTCAACGACTATGAGGAAAGGACCAAACACAGGCGAGGGGACAAGCCACGCCACCCCCAGAAACCGATATACACATACACTCGAATGACTCAAGACGCAGACGCTCAAGCCATCTGTGATCAGGAGAAAACAGAGAAGAGTCGAATATTATCCCAAGACCAAACCAAGGAAGTAAGTACGGAGCTAGCAAACAAACCCGTCACAGCAATAACACAAAAGACACTTCAAAAGATGCACCCAGAGGAGTGTCTCCTCGATAGCATCGACTCCAAGAGTGTGTCATCGCTTCAAGGGATGCACCCAGAGGAGTATCTCCTCGACAGCGTCGACTCTAGGAGTGCGTCATCGACCGATTCAGAAAGCATGTCCGGACAATCACTTAAAGCAACAGAATCCTGGTACCGACAACGGTCACGGTGTTCACCACTTGAAAACACAGGGGAAGCAAAGACCATCGTCCCTGTCCGAAACAACACACCTCAGGCCAACAACCTGCAATGCCTGAACTCTCCACAAGACACCATGCCATGCCAGCCCCAGGAATATCATGACGTGAAGAATATACCGTCACCGCTGAAGGGGTCAGCAAGGCTTACACAAAAGGGGCACAAAAGAAGCACAGATGCCGGTGACTGTACTCACTGGGCGGGAAGGGACCACCCAGTCACCCTACCCAGAGGGGCCAACCCGTTGAGAAAGAGGGGTCACTATCATCAGTCAGAAGGGAAACGTGCACCTGGGTCATCTGGTATGCCTGTCCACGGACAGGGAGACAGGGAGGCCCCTGACCGAATAAGACAACGAGAAATAGAAGTGCATGCAGGCGCTCGGAAGAAAACGAAAACAATGGACACACGTGTAAGAGATTACTTGCCACTCAAACAAGAACCACAAAAGAAAACGGACAGCCGACATCTAGCGGAGCCATCAACAGCCACATCACAAGAAGCGACACTCCTGTCAAGACAGTCGGAAAGACACAATGAAGTACCTCCAACAGACTGCACCCTGCTGACACCTGAGAAACAGACCGAGTTTGAGTTTGTAATGGAGAGGTGTTTCATGACTCAAACAGGCGGGCCGCAGCCCTGTGCAGCTGATCACGGAACTATAGACACTTTGAGAATCAACTTTATTTGTTAAAAAGGGGGGAGATGTCGTGTCGTGATGCAGTCTAGTGGTTGGAGGGCGGAGCTAGGGAGGAGGAACAGGAATAGGAGGGACAAGGACGGAAGGATCAGTTACGAGCAGGACAGACATGAATAAAGAGGTGTAGCACACTACTCCCGGCTCCTGTCCTATTTGGGGGGGCACGACAACAGGATAGGTGCAATTGTGCTTAAAACCCCTTTTCCCTTTGTTCTGTTCTCAAGGTCCAACAAAGGGGTGTTCAAGCATCTTCACTGAAAGATTCTTCCTTGCTTGCGTGCCGTACACTGGTGAAAACGAGACACTGCTCTACAACTATGTCACAAAGTTTCTCACTTACATCAGTCAGTAACAGGAAACACAGGTGTCTATCTAAAAGACTATAGTCTGAAGTAAACACAAAAGGGTACTTTTCTTCTGCTCTTGTCACCCTATGTATGATAATTACCTATCCTGTGAAGAGGTACTAGGTATGGAGAGATGGACTGGGGTGAATAAAATGAAAGTCAGTGTATTTATGGCATTGATAATGCTCGTCTGCTTTCGAATTTATAAGAGAACACTTTGCATTTGAAAACTGAATAGTGTGTACCATTTAATTGTTCATTTTAAACATTTCTGTTTTGGTCTTGTTCAGAGTATTTACAGAATTTCAAAGAAAAGGAAGAAACACCGACAATTGATTTGCCCCATTTGGCTAATTTGGCCTTGGGCTTTATCATGGCTGTTGATAAGTTAATTAATTAAAAATGCAAATGCAGCTAAGAAAGACGACATTAGCATATATACACAAAAATCCCATCACTTACACCATGCATACTATTATTTTTCTTTAGCACTCGTGAGGCACTGCACACTTGTGTGATCACATATGTGTTGGAAAAAACCTTGCGTTCTAGGACATGTATCGTTAGTGTGGTGTAGTATGCATTATTCAGAGCTGTGAGGCGTGGATGAGGTAGTTTCCGAATATTTCTTAGGATAATGGATTATTAGTTGGGGCTAACCAGTTCCTAAAGGTAGTTTACCTTGAACGGTCACACCTATCTTCTGATCAGTGGTGAAATGGCAAGTCATCCCTCAAACATGTAGAAATGGCCAGTTAAAAAAGGGGAGGGGTCTGAGGGCGTTTTTCTCCATCAGTACCAGTAGAAAACAAGCAGCAATTCGCAATATCCCAAAATGAATATCCCTTTTCCTGTGAGATTGCCTAATAAATGTATTTGAAAGAAAATGGAAAATGTAATATAACAGAGCGGTGTCGTGTTTAGACCAGTCACAGGCAGTAACAAGGAAGAGAAGAGAGACCCTCCAGTAAGGGAGCACGCTCACCCGTGGAGGTAGAATAACATGAGTTCTGAGTAAGTGGGTAAGCGCATGTTTTTGTAAAGACCGTGGGTGCAGTCTGTTTCTGAGATAACATGTCCGGTCTATTCAATAAACTGGGGGAATTGTTGATGGCAGGGCCGGCTTTAGGGCAGTGTGACCGGTTTGGCCGCACAGGGCGCCGGCCTGTGGAGGGGATGCTGACCTCAGAAGGGGGTGCTGTGTTTAGCAATAACTTATGATTGGAGATATGAGGGGCACTTTTGCATGGTGGAAGTGACAGAATCCGAAGACGCTATCCTAGGGTATGGGGGCGCCAAAAATAAATGCCGCACCGGTCACCACCAGTGCTAATGCGGGTCCTGGTTATTGGTGAATAGTGGGAACGTCCTTAAATAAAGTGTGATGTGGATAGACTTGACGTCTAGAGCTTGTGCTGAGACAGTACATGGTGGCCAAGTTGGCACTTTAGGGAGAAATGCTATTGAGTATCTCCATTGGTAGGAAAGCAATGTCCTCTGCCTCTTCTGTGAGGGGAATGGAAGTGCATTGGTGTGGCTCACTGGTTAGAGGCGGCAGACCCGGAAGCAGAAGTCGGCCCGGGACCAGGGTTCGATTCCCAACACGGCAAGATCGTGGACCAGGGTCAGCGGACTCGATAATTCTCACCTCGGTGCCTACTCTAACCAGGGGTCCCACTCGGCAACTCTGGGCATTAGCTTGCCTAATATCCACAACGGCCCCATCAACGCCGGGGATGCCTGGCTCCACCTTGGGGATTTCCAGCAGGGACCATCCCACAGTGAAAGCCAGGATGGGTTTCCCAGCGGTATACAGCGCCAGGACGCCGGCTGGCAACAGTGCGCTTTACAAGTATACACATTACATTACATTTACATTACAATGTCCTCTGTTAAATTTAGTGAGGAATTAAAGCAAGTCTCCAAAACAAGTACGATAAATTAACAAGCATTGGCAAAGTCAATATGTGTTGCCTTTTTGACCTTTTGGACTTGACAATGGTTTCACTCAATGTTATCGCATATAAATTGCATATTTTATGTATGTGATTACTTTGAATTTGTTAACATGTGTAATTATGTTTGATTTAATGCCGTTTTGTATTGTAATTGGAATTGACTTTGCTAAGTATTGGCCAAGCTATCTATGGTACGTGAGCTGAGTAGTATTTAGGTGTTCGGGTGAGTTCTGGGTGTCGGAGAATGTTCACAAAGGGGCACAATTGGGAGCTCTAGAGCAGAGGCTGAGGACAGTCTGAGTAAGTGGGCCATGTTAGTGTTCATAAAATTTGATAATCCAATCCTCGGTTGTATGGGGTCATTTACATTTTTATTGGAGCATAAATGGAAGATCAGTACATCCTGGTGTAGGTGGGACATAATTAACCATACGGCCTAAAGGCAAGACTGTATAAATGTTTCTGTTGTCAACAGTTAATCGCAGGTATATAGTGGGGCACTGGTGCCAATATTGCATCTCTGCATTTAGATTTAAAATATTGTCAAGTGGTAATATTCATTCACTATCCCTTTTTATAAGGAAAAGGTCCAGGCCCTGAAAAGTTTATAGATTGAGCGATGGCTATAAACTTTCATTCATGCTCATAAAATGTATTTGGAGAGAGGTTCACCAGCATCTGCTTTGTGTAGATTGCACCAGTGATCGTGTACCCTTGCTTAAGGGGAGGGATGGTGCTTCCTATGTGCTGTCTATTGCAAAGACAATTATTCATGTAGTCGACAAAAGTGCTTGTACAATCTGTCCACTTCTTCATCCAGTATTTGTTGCCATTGTGTTCCGTGAAGATAGTGGTCTTGTGAGATACGAGTTTGCAAACGGAACAGTTGTGGAATATATGCAGGTCTGCTGTTCAATATAGAAAAGTGTGTGGTCAATATATTCATTGCTCTTTAAACTCTGAGCTACACAGATTGTCCCTGAGATTCCTAGAGCTTTTAATGCCCATTTTCGGTGTGTTGTTTGGATTGATTCCAGTAATGCTGGGTTATCTACGAGCAGTGCTTACTTTGAGCCGGTGGTTTGCTCTGCTTCGCACCAGCACTTTATTGTCAACACCAGCTCTTATCAGCCACATGGTGGTCTGTTTATCTGATTTTGTGAGGTGCTCAACAACAATTACTTAATAATTAAATATACATTAAAATCACTAATACCTGCCACCCAAAGCTATACGAATTGCATCGGTGGCATGTGTTAGTCATTTTTAATGTATATTTAAAGTCTGAATTGTCATTCTTGTATGAGTGGGATGATTATTTGTGATGGTACGTTCATTAGCAGCGCTAGTGGGGTCAATGGCTGGTGCAAGCTGCAAAGTCCTTCTGACAAGGGCCCTGGCACTTATTTTTTTACAAATAAAGTACTGTCTACGAAAAGATTCCAATGTTTCTGTAGTGCCTTCATGATGTGATGGAAGCCCTTGTGATATTGTGTGTAGAATTTTATTGGGTTGGCCTGTGTGATTTTTTGTTGGAATATAGGGGGTTGTTTTTTATCATGCACTTGATGTATTTGTGCTGTTGATTCAAGTTTGCTTTTATCATATCCGCTGTTTTCCAGTTCCTCAGTTGATACTCCGATCTTGAGTATGCATTCCTGCAAGTCGCTGCTGTTGCATCTAATGTAGCATCAAACCCCTTTTAGTATAAAGTTTATAGTAATTTTGGGTGACTGCATTTTGCCTGCAAACTCAGCTTGATCGATGTTGTTTTACTGTGAAGGGTAGCTTTCAGTTTCTTCTTTTCAATGTAGATCTTTGGGTCATGAAATTCCACTTTGGTTCTTGATATATTAGAGATTAGTTTGATGTTTAGTGTGTTTACGTTCATCTATCTATGTATTGCTGTGGTAATGCTATGTATTTTGACCAGAATATGATGTGTGTCACATATTTTTGCAATCCTCAAAAAGCCACTGTGTATCCACCTATCCCATAAAGAAAGAAGCATACCAGTAAGAAAATGTGGCTTCCCGTGCAGTCCCTTGTGTTCCTAAGTATAAATCTTTGTTGAAATTGAAACTTGATTCTGTAGGCATAAATATATTAGCCCCAACTAACCATCCATTACCCTAACAAAGATACTGAAATTACCCTCATCCTGACTCACAGTAGAACACTCCTTACTATCCCAAAGACAAATGTCTTAGAACTCAATATTTTTTCCTACAGTAAACATGCCACTGAACTTGTGCAAGCCGCAAACCAAATGATCTCTCGCCACTGAGTGTGTGCTCCTTTTGGCCAAAGGCATGGCGCTCATGTTTGTATTATTGGATTGTATGCTGTCAGTTGCGGGTTACATGGAGATCTTTACGGCAGGTCCATTAACTCACGAAGTTGTCTTACTAGACTTCTAACCTGTAGGTGACAAAGAGATCTCTGCTGAAGGTACATTCACCCTTCGAGTTGTATTTCTGAAAGTCCAACCCTGAACTTTCGGGTTTTCATCTTCTTCCTAGAGTTCTGTCCTGCAGCCTGCAAGTTACGCACAAATCTCTTTGGCTGGTTGGTGAGGCCTATCAGTTGGCTCTTTCAGTTTTAAAAAGTGGTTTGTGGATGACATACATATGTCTGCAACTGCACGTCACCAAGGAGTTCCCAAGTACGTATAGAAGGAGAAGGTTGACAGCTGAATTGCGTTATGAAGTCATAGAACTCTGATGTGATCTGCAGCATTTTTATGGCAGAGGGTAGTCTATTTATCATAATACATGGCCACATCTTTACCCGTCTTCCTAAAATAATAAATCATTAGTTGCTTGTTCCTTTTCCAAAAACGTTATGATTGATAATACGCAGAATAAATGTGAAATCTGTAGTGCGAAATGAAACACACCAGTAGGAACACCAATATAAAGTTCATAATTTGTTGGAAAAATATGTTGAAGCAGTTTTATGTAAGCAACTTCCTAAAATGATTGTATTTCAGATATTGGGTATAATGCAAAGACAATCCTGGCTTTCACTTAAAAACTCTAGCCTGGCAAAAAAAAAAAAATAACACTGCCATAAATGTTTTTGTTCTGCTTACTGTTCTTTGCAATGTTGGCATGCAGAAGCATGCACTCTCTCTCTATCCTACCACTGCTCTAACCACACTGGGTCCTCCTACAACCAAACTCTATCTAACCCTGAGGGGACAGTCATCTGCTGGATCTTTTTTTTTTTTTTTAGTTTTATATAGCGCGAACTAGACACAATACATTAGGTAGATAGGAATATTGTATTTTTTCAACTGTAAATACCGAAATGCATTACATTGACGCCCTTGCATCCCAGATTTAACTGAGAGTTTCCGCCATTAACATTACTTGTAATGGATGAGGCTGTTATCACCCCCCCCACCATTGTTTTCTTATTGGTGACCCTCAGCCAGGAATGGGAACAGTGCTTTGTGTGTGAAATGTTCCCCTGCACCTGGCTTTCAGTTTCCTCACTGCTTTCTCTTGATGCAGAAAATACATATTTTATAGTGTAGATATTAACCCTCTTGTTGAGGCACAAGAGTAGATGGGCTGCGACGAAACCTACAGTGAAGTAGAGAGTGGCGTTGTAACTTAAACCCTGCCAGTCCACCCCGCTGTTCGCTGTCCTTTTTTCCCGGCCAAGGGCGGCAATCTGAGGGATAGCCCCAGGCGCCAGAAGCTCTGGCTACGCCACCGATAAAGTATTAATGCAGCACTCAAACAGTAGTAAAGAGAAAACAGAACACAAGAAAAATCTTAAACCAATTAAGAAAAATAGATGGAATATTAATAAATATAATTTCACCAAAATGACAACAAACCAATAAGATGAACCGGAGTTATACATTTTCAATGTTTCAGGTGAATATCGCATCAAAAAGAACAAGCGCCACTCACTGTTATCTATGAAAAAAGAAAGCAACTACTGTATAAACATCGTACATTGGACCCTTCAAAGCTTAGTGATGAATAACAAATTCTGGTGCTCATACACTGTTGTTTCATCTGCTGCCAAGATGTGTATCTGCCAATTCACGGGCACAGCCCAATGACTTTGGCTTGAGCTACACAACAAATATAGTGGCACACTCGTTGTGCACAAAGCTTATATTCGGATCAATGACACACAATTTATTTTTAGCTCTAGTCTGTAATTGATGTTTGCCCATTTAAGTTGTTCATCATCGTAAAACAGGGAGTCCAAACTTGAATAGCATATACTTTCTCAGACTAGAGATGAAAATAAGTTGGGTGTCATTGTTTCAAAATACATGCTTTGTGCACAACAAGTGTTCCACTATTTTTGTTGTTTAACTTGCTCTTATCCAGTCACGTTGGACCACGTCAAAGTCACAAGTTCAGGCCGACCACTGTGAAGCTTGGGTCAGATACAGGGACCAGGTTCCTACGGGTGAAGAGTTCTTGCAGATTTAAAGCAGGGGTGGGTGATGGACTTCGCTCCACCGGCGGAATTTGCAGAGTGTTTGCCACTCCGCTCTATGTTTGGAGATCGGAATTCAGTAAAACTTCGTTGACCTCCGCGTAGCGGAGTTTATTAGCGCACACCCTAGATTAAATTTCAAAGTTTGTGCCCCCCGTTAGTGACATCACATAAATTATTGTTTTGCCTGGTTTAAGATGGCCACCTCTTGAGATGTGCAGCTACGGAGCATGTGCGTGCATACATTATTTGACTGCCGCTCCCGAGAGGAGGAGGTGGATGCTGCTTTTCTGCAGGTGGCTATGGCCAAGCTGGTTAGATGAACTGCTGGAATACATGCATTGCCTTAACTTCAGCACCAGTGTGACTTCTGGGGAATACACTCTGTGCGAAAGCGTGCAGAATGGCCAGAGGTACAGTGTTGCTGTCACTCTCTAATGCTGCACCCTTCAAAGCACTCACCCGCCTGTAACCGCATTAGCAAGTTCTGCGTCAGGCTCACACTCTGCAGATCTCAAAGACATGTGATATACTTCAAGAAACGCTCTTATGAAGAGGTAGACTGGCACCTTGTAAATGTGATGTTTTCTATGAAGGGGAGTGGATTTTGCATGGATAGCAAGTTGTGTGTCATGTCCACTTGTTGATATCGAATCCCAAGAAGTTTTTACTGAATGGCTAACCTGCCATCTTCGGAATTATATAGTACCTACAGAAGATGTGCGCTGATGTTCACCACAGACGTGGCTGCAGAGTTTCGCTCATTATGTAACGTTCACTGTCAAGGGTAAGGGAGGAGAGGCCAGTAATCCATCCTACATGGTGCAGGCTGCACTGCAATGATGATGCTCAAGCATAAAGTAAACCCATACTTCCACCACCTCACAGACTTACCCTTTGCTGCTCGTAGTAAACTTTCTGAAGAATTTCATGGCAAGATACTCCTCGAATAAATCATTATAAATATAAATGTGTATTCGGAAGTTCAGGGTACACTGTCACAATTCTCCTTCAACTGTTTCCACTATGGTAATCCTACTCTGCCTGTTTGCGGAAGTCCATGGAATTTCTGGAGTTTTTCCGTAACTCTGAGGAATTCCACAGAGTGGAACTCCTAATTTAGAGGCTCTAGCTCTTGAGGGCCACCTTTTGGAGGTTAGGACTCACTCCAGGATAGGCCAGCAGCGGGTCTCTAGCTGTTCCAGTTGGTGCTGGTCAGCTGGGCTGTTGCGGAGAAGGTCTCTCAAGGTTCGTTGTGTTCATGCAGATCAACCAGGAGGTCAGTCAACTGACACTTGGAGTCACTTCTGGTTTCCTGGATTCAAGACAAGCAGGTCCTGTCCTCCTTCTTCAGACGACAGGGCAGTCCTTTACTAAATCTTCCACAGATGTTCTTTTGAGAGGCTCTGAAGGTGCGACTTTTACACCCAGTGCCAACCTACAAGTGGGGTTCCCTCTCTTCGTCTACCCCTAAATTGGTTCAAAGCAAAACTGTCCCTTCCTCTAGGTTTGGCTCCAAACTCTCTAGGGCAGTGGTTCTTAACCTTTTGAGTTCTATGGAGCCCCGCTAAATCATTAGAGGAATCCGAAGACCCCCACTGAGTCATTACTAGAAGGCAGAGACCCCGGTCTAAATTCGATAATTTGAACCCTAACGCACAAACATACAGGCTTAAGAATTCACTAAATAAATATACAAATTATGAAATGTTTGATTTAACACATTCTTAATCTTTAAATATTATTTAATTTTCCAAGCAGTCACAGACTACCTGAGTAGTCAATGAAGACTCCCAGGGTTACCCGAACTAAGAACCACTATCTAGGGTGGCAAAGGGTAGGCAGGCCCAGGTGTCATTTGTATTTGTCAGTGACAGGGCAGACAGCTTCAGAAGTCAGGAGGCTTTGGGCACATTTCTCAGGCTATCAATTGAAACTCAGAAAGGGCTGACTACAGCCCTTCAGGCCATCCTTCCCTTGCCTGGAAGAAATACATATCACAAGGATACCCTCCCGGGTGATAGTGAGCTCTACAAATTTACACAACATGACAAAACATCATAGGAGAGCCATTATCAGTCAAGTGACCCTGGACGCTCGCAGAAACACGTGTTTGGTTAGGCAGAAAAACTCCGACCTTCTAAAAGTGGCATTTTTAGTAACTTAGAATTTGACGTTACCATTAAAGAGGATTTAAAATTAAGATTCAAACCAATTCAAATAATTGGAAGAAGCATTTCTTTATCAGCTGTGATAACTCTTCACAAAACATTCCAAAAAAAGGTCATCCACTTCAGCTCTTTCCTGGAACATTTCCTGGTGATCTGTCAAGCAGGGACTGATAAAAAGCAGGGCCCAAAACGTCTTTTCACTATGCTATTTTTCATAGGAAAATTGAATGGAGATATCGCACAAATGGCTAAATGGAACTATACCACATTTGGCAGAAAGCTATATTTGGTCCAGAAATCTTGCTTTTGTGATGTGGTGTAAAAAAGGTTCAAAATGTAAACATATCGAAAAACAAAATATGATTAACTGCCACCACATCAAGAAAGATGTGATGGCAGCCAGTTTAGAACTTAGCGGCTCAGTTCACTAACCTGAAAAAAGTTTAAAAAAAAATATATGGTAGCAGAGGCCTGGTGGGGGGATCCCAGTGGGACCTCCCACTACGGGATCACAAATCCGCAGAGGATCCACATATCTACAGTCTGATTTTTTTTAAAGCACGGCCTCCTACACTTTTTTTTTAAATGAGCACCCCAGTGTAGGCCAGAGTCCAGGGGTTATGTTATGTTATGTTAATAAAAGCTTGTAAAGCGCACAGTCACCAAAGGTTTCATGGCGCTAATCTTGTGTAATGTTGTTGCAAAAGACCAGTTAACAGGATTGCCCAAACAGCCATGTTTTCAGGGCCTTTCTAAAACCCAGTAGGTTGTCGCAGCTCCTGGTTGTCAATGGGAGGGAGTTCCAGAGTCTGGAGGCAAGGTAAGAGAACCTGCAGCCTCCCTGCCATTTCAATTTGATGGTCGGAATGGTAAGTAAGTGAAGGTGGGCTGAACGTAGATTGCGCCGAGGGACGTGCTTTGTGATCAGATTGCTGATAAATTTTGGGCTGTTACAATGCAGCGCCTTGAAGACTAGGCAGCCCGTCTTAAAAGCAGCACGTTGGGCCATGGGCCACCAATGAAGTTTTAACAGCAAGGGCCTAGCCGATTGACATATTGGCTGTTTATGAATTAATCTTGCCGCCTGATTCTGAACCATTTGTAGACGTTTGAGCAGAAACTGAGGTAAACCAATATAGAGGGAGTTTGGGAAATTCAAGCGCGAGAGAACCAGCAATATCACTACCTGAACGAGGGCTGAGTAGGACAGCAAATGAGCAATCTTCCTGATTTTACACAATTGGAAGAGGCTAGTAGAAACCACTGCCCCCACGTGTCCTCTAAGTGAGAGATCATTGTTAATAGTGACCCCTAAACTTTTCACAGAAGGGGAAGGGGTGGGGGAAGGGCCTAATTCACTCGGCCAGAAATGCGATCCACAACAGGCATCACTCTTCTCGGGCAGCACCAATTCCGTCTTGCCCGGGTTGAGTTTCAAATGGTTAAAATCCATCCAACGCTGGATGTGGAGCATAGTAGATTGCAATTCCGCGGCGCGTTGGGGGAATTCAAGGGGAAGACAAGCTGGAGGTCGTCAGCGTAATTGAAGACGGTTATTTTCCTGTTTTGAGTGATTGAACAACAGTGGGGAGAGGGACGAGCCCTGCAGGACCCCACATGAAGTGGACAAGTTTGGGGCAGGAAAGGCACCAAGACATACTGCTTGAGTTCTGCCTGTAAGAAAGGACTTGATCCATTTATAAGCAGGACCTTGTATACCTGCTTGTTCGATACGGTTCAACAAGATGTTATGATCGACCGCGTGGAACGCAGCCGACAAATCCAGGAGCACGAAAGCCTGGGGGCCCCCCATGTCAGCATTTGCTCTCAACATGTCCAGTACTGCCAGAATAACTGACTCCGTCGAGTGGGCTGCCCGGAAACCGGCTTGATTAGGCTCTAAGTATTCCGATTTTTCGATAAAGTTTGAGAGGCACCTAGCCACGTGGGCCTCCAAGATCTTAGCCAAGAAGGGGAGGAGGGAAATAGGGCGATCGTTGGAGGAATTTAGGGGTCTGCCCCTGGTTTCTTTAAGAGAGGAACTAACGCAGCATTCCTGAAGGCGCTGGGTACCTCGCCCTTACTGAGGGATTCGTTCAGGAAGGGGAGAATGCTGTGGGGTAAAGCAGAGAAAGTGCCCCTAAGGACAGGGGGTGGGCAGTAGTCCTTGGGAGAACCCGACTTGACACGGGTCATAAGTTCTGATAGTGTGTTAGGACATAGAGCTGAAAAGTGGTTCATGATAAATGAGTTACTGGAGATGTCATCCAGTTATTCCGTGTGGACAGTAAGGGGAATGCTGGCCCTGATGATAGTGATTTTTTCCAAGAAAAAAATATTCAGAGAGTTGCACAGCTCTTGGGTGACTGGGTGATATTCTTTCATCACTACTTAGGTCATTTACAATCTTAAAAATGTCCCTAAATTTATTATGGGCATTAAGTATTCTCGCTGAAAAATGAGCAGCTTTAGCGGTCAGTATGGATTTTTTATAATCCTTGCGAGCTAACAGATACTGCTGTCTATCTTCGATGGAATAGCAGAGCCTCCATATCCTCTCTAATTGACGGAGCTTGAGTTTTTGGTCTTTTAATTCGATGGTGAACCATTTATGGGTGTCTGAGTGTCTGGCACGCAAACATTTGATGACGGGAGCATGCGTATCGCTGGCCGCCAATAGCCAGTTTACAATGTCTTTTTATATGGAATCAACATTAGAATTAAAGGTAGGTAGGGAACCAGCTAAGGTGTTAATGAATCCCTGTGCAATTTATTTTTTGGAGAGGGTGTGGGTGGCCCCTCATCCTGAGCCTTTTGCAGGCCCCAGGGAACACATCCCTTGGAGTTGAATACCTATTTAGGAGAAGGGGTGTGTGACACTCTCCCAGAGTGTCACAGTGGGCCCAAGATCCCCATCCCATGGGGTCAATTAATTTTGGTAGGGAAGGGCAGCATGACCCCCATTCCCTAGCCTCATAGAGGCCTTGGGGAATCCAGTTTCCAGGGCCAAGTTTTACATTGTGGGGAGATGGGCATGCGGCAGCCTCCTTGAGTCATTCATTTGTCCCCAGAAAGCCTTCCAAGCAGGGCCGGACTGGCTACCGGGTAGTTTGGAAAGCTGCTGAGCTGGGGGCTGATTTCGTTCATGGAGACCTGCGTGTGCTAATCAAAATTCATTTTGTTGTGTTCCCTGCCCAAGAGAGTGCAGGCAGAGAATATAAATGTTATACCCTGCTCTCACTCTCCCTGGAAACAAACACATCTTTGCCCCCAGTGGGAGTGAACACACAGATAAGCTACTTTGGCAAAGAAATGAATCCGGCTCGCGCTGCACCTGGGGTGGGTGGTGGCTGGGGAGCCGTCAGGGGGCAGAGGGTTTCCCTCAGTGGCCCCCTACATTTGTACATGTTGTGGGTGTCCTGTGTGGACCACAGGGCGCCCACTTAAAAATAACTTTCTGGTTCCAGCTGCACCCTGCATAGATGCTCGCTGGGGAGTCAGCAGTCAGGCCTTGCGGCCCCCCAGTCATGAATGATGTAATATGTTGAGGTAATTAGCTGTGCATGATGAGGGCATGATTTATAATTGCTTTAAGGCACAAGCTATAGTTACTTGAGATAACATGGCCGTAGCAGGCATCAGGTGTTTCCCTGGAAGGGTGGGAGCTTGTTTTGTAGTGGTGGGGCTTCACACTTCCACCCCTCCTGCCCCCATGGTCCTGGTCTGAAAAAGCTGCCAGGGATGCTTTGGGTTCCCAGTCTGGCCCTGAATATGACTGGTGAATTTCAGTGGTTTTGTTGGTTTAAAATTGTATGTTTTCATGGACATGTTCTCCTACATAAAACATCCCTGCAGCCTTTGTTTTTTTAATGAATTTCTAAGGTTTTTTATGTAAGCAAGATATTATTACAATTTTTAAATACAAAGTCACTTTAACCTTTGTGTTTGTTCAGTAAATTTCTATGTTTTTTTACATAACGTAAGATGTTCATCACTGTCTTGTGCATGGGTTTGGGCGCAGGGCCCGAAGTCAACACCCCCCTGCGTCTACACCCTGTCACGCACAGCTGACTACGTCATGTAACAATATAAAGATTATCATTTTAAGTAAGGCAGACCTACTGGCTTTGTCAAAAGGCAAAAATACCAAAATATAAAATGCAGTGGGCCTGTAGGCTTTATCAAGGGATCAGCCCATCAACATAAATAAAGCAGACCTATTGCTTTGTCAAAAAGTCAACAGTACCTATAATCAAATGTAAACTTCATAAATTCACACATTGCAATGTTAAATAATAATGATTGTCACATAAAGCAATGAGGTTGAATAAAGCAATATGTATATATTCTTTTTAAATGAGTCTTTTGTTAACATATATCAGGCCACACAGTGAAGCATACAGCTGCAGCTCAAACTGCTTACAAAATATAATAAGCCCTCCTGGGGTCATGAATTAAATGACCCAAGAGACCTATGTATTTTTTAATGTTGCTGGGGTTGCTGCACTCCTTGCAGTCCTCCAAAACATTAAACAAAAATGCTTGGTGGTGCCCCTGCCCCTTCTACAGGTACCACCAGGAACAAAATATATTATATAGAACCCCTCACTGGACATTATGTGGCACTCCTTCTCTGGAGCAGTGAATATTATATTAGGATCTCCTGCTGCTCATTTATTATTCATTTTATATTTCGTTAGTGTCCCGGTCCCAGCTGTGACACTGAACCTTTGTATTAACTTTGGGTTTGTAGAGGGAGCCGCAAGGCTCCAGAGGCCCCATTTGGCTCCCTAGCCAGTACCCACAGTGGGTGCTTGCAGAACCATGCCATTATTTTACAGTGGGCGTCCACCCGGGGCAGCAACAAGAAGTGGTACCCACCCGTGGCACCAACAAGAAGGCCTGTCTTTGAGGGCATGGGGGAAGCCTCAAGGTCGCTGCGGCCACTGCCGACTCCACTAACAGCACCCATAGAGGGTGCCAGCGGGAGTCGACCATTATTTCAAAGTGGGTGCTCCGGTGCCCACTCAGGGCACCCACAACTGGCCAGTGATTGGGAGCCATAGGGGGAGCCCCAAGGCCCCTGCCAGCACTCATCCAGGGTGCCAGTGTCAGCAGCCTCCATTCCTTTGTAGCTGTGCAACTTTGTTATGTATGCTAGACCAGGTAGGAGAAAAGTTATATTCTCTACCGAGTGGAGTCAGGGCAAGGAATAAAATTTACATTCCCTACCCGCACTCTCCCAGGTAGGGAACAGCGCTGTCCTGGGGGATGGGGACACTGCTTTTTACGGGCCCCAGTGGATGGAACCAATCAAAGGCTAAATAAGGGAGACACAACGCCCCCTCACCATAATAAAAATGGCCTCAGGGGTTTGGGCCTCTTTACGGTTTTGGGAGGGGAGGCGTCATGCTCCCCTCCCTGAAACCATTACTTTGGTCCCAGGAGAAGTGGGCCATAGGGTCTGGGAGCAGTGCCCCCTTCCTAAAACAAAAGAATCAGTCTTAGGAGTCAGATTCCCATGACCCCTGAAAGGCTGGTGGAGGTGAGCCACATGCACCCTTCCTAAAATGCTACATTCCACAAGCCCCCTTGGTCCTTGCCTCCGTTGGGGGGGAGGGGGCAGGGTATGTGTACCCTGACCCCTACATGTGTATTATGCATTCTTATTCTAGGAAAGAAAACTGAGTCCTTGTGTCCTAAAATGGCTGCCACCACAACTTTGTTGATGTGGTGGCACCCAATCAGATCTTATCTTTGGAGCTGCTGACTCCCCGATTTTCTGCAGTGTGATATATACATACATTTTGAACTTTAACTTCTCAAAAACAACTGAACGGATTTACACCAAAGAAGGCTTTTAGGACAAAGATCTAGTACTCTGCCACATATGGTGTAATTCCATTCAATAATAATGATAAGGTTGTGCTTGCAAAAGCAAATTTGAACCCCCCAAAGTCCAACATTTTCCTCAATGTGGTAAAGTTTGATGGTGGAATAGCAAATGAAACTCCTCCATAGTACAACATGCTGTCTTGATCACAGTGGGCCCGATTCAAAGTATTCATCTGAGACAAAATCCTAAACGTACTACTTTTGGTATTCACTGAAGTCACGTCCTACTTTTGGTATTCACATAATGCACTTAGTACTATTGGTTAAACTTACTACTTTTGGTTAAGCTTACTACTTTTGGTATTCACAGAAGGCATTTAATAGTTGTAAGTTAGCTTTACTGCTACTAAATGCCTTCTGTGAATACCAAAAGAAGTAAGTTTAACCAAAAGTAGTAAGTTTAACCAAAAGTATCACTGAAGGCACTTAGTACTTTTGGTATTCACAGAATGCACTTACTACTATTGGTTAAACTTACTACTTTTGGTTAAATTTACTACTTTTGGTATTCACAGAAGGCATTAAGTAGTAGTAAAGTAACTTTACTACTACTAAATGCCTTCTGTGAATAGCAAAAGTGGTACGTTTAACCAAAAGTAGTAAGTGCATTCTGTGAATACCAAAAGTAGTAAGTGCCTTCTGTGAATATCAAAAATAGTAAGTTCACTATTTTGTCACAGATTAGTTCTGTGAATCGGGCCCACAGTGAGTAAGAAAGTGACAGTGCAATACAAAGCCACTTGTAAACATGAAAAAAGGACTCCGCAAACCGATTCGTGGAAGTCTAAGACACGTGTGGGGTCGTTTTGAAAGGGTATGCCCTAAGAACAGAAGTAATACATAATACATAATGTATATCACAAAAGGGAGTTCTTATACTGACATATGGCATATATACTTGTTTTCAACAAACAATGTAAATACATATATATACAAGTGCAAAAGTCATCAAGAACCAATTGGCTAATGCATTTAATCACCAAGTGGTCGACTGAGCGGTACAATGCCACTGACAAAATCAAAAGAGCACTCTCGTCAGTCTGGAAGAATCCACACCCAAGATGGGAGCCATTATGTAACATTACAATAGTATAAACTGCATGTCATACTTGCAATTATAAATTCATAATACACAACTTATAACTGGTCTAATGTTAACATTTGGTCGTTTGACTCAATTTAAAGAATAGTGTGATACATCTTGTAAAAAGGTACATATAGCATTAAAAGCCTAGCATCAAACGTTTGTCATCGCCAAGTGGCTAGATGCAACAGTGAATATCTAGGCTACCGTATACACACTAAAAACGCCTATGGCAGCAGCATAATAAGAGGATCCTGTATAGGGAACTACTCTTAAAATGGTTAAACACATACTGTTATGTTTACCAGCGGACTCACTCGCGGTTTACAATTATGTACAATAACCATAGTGGTAATCCGCACCAATAATGACTAGAATATGCTGTACAGTATACACATTATATCTAATGTAGCCAGATAGCAAAGTTGGGACTGATGTTATATATGTATATATATATGTATATATATACCGCCACTTTGTAGTTATAGTTAGGATTCTGAGAGATAGAAATTCCTCAGATTTTTGATTGGTATTAACTTTGCACCAATTGACGAGTCTCCATAAAACTTTGCATGCCTTACTTTTTCTACATTGGCTGATGATGCAAAGTTTTGTGGTGAATAGTTAATGGTGTGCAAAGGCAAAAGGGGGTGGTCCCAAAGAACCCTTTTCCACCAATGTATTTCCCATAGACTTTTTAGGCAGATGTAACAGCAAATGTCTGAACAGAGTTTTATTAAATTTGGCAGGAAAATAGATTAAGGTGTGGAAAGGGTCCTTTTCTTGCAAAAATAACAAGAGATAAAAACTTAGTGATATATTGGGCCGCAGTATACCGCAGTATTTTGCTGTATACAGAGATACATGACGATGACAAAAATGACAAAACACTATATTATTGATTAATAAAAACTCTTACAAAAAAAAGGCAGCCTTATTATTTAGACCACACTTTGGCTGCGTTCCGGATTTCTATGTGAGATATAGTTTATTACAATTTTTTAAAGCTATAGGAAGAATTGACACACTATACTAAAGTCTCAATAGTTAAAGAAAAGTATTTTTATTGTTGTATATATTCACTATACTAAAGTCTCAATAGTTAAGGAAATGCATTTTTATTGTTGTATATATTTAAAAAAATGTTTACAGAGTACCAGAATACTTCCTCGAAACTACCTAGGAAGTAATGTGGGACCTATTTAATTTTTTTTTAAATGATAATTTATGACAAAAGACACTCGACGATACACCACTGAACTACACTCTATGGCAAGCCACTCTACTCTACAACACATCGGTTCATTTTATGACATGCCACTCCACTCTATGATAGGTCATAAACGCTGTCACTTCAGGCCACTCCATTGTATGACAAGACATTGGACTCTACGATACACCACTCCACTCTACAGCACGCCACTCCACTATACGACATGCTACTCCACTGTACTCCAATCCACTCTACACGCCTCTACTGTAAGACACTCTAAGACATGCCACTACATGACATGCCACTCCACCCCTCTGAAACTATTGAAATCAAACACAAAAATGTTATATGACTTAAGACACTCCAAGACACGCCACTCAACTCCACTCTATGATAAGACACATAACTCTTCGACACGCCACCTCGCTCTACGACACTTCACGCCACTCTACAATGCGCCACTGCACTCTATGACACCACACTCCAGTGTAGTGAAGGCAGGGCCCTGCATGCACACATTACTATCAGCAACTATCTAATACAGAATGGATTAGGCAAGTATAGGGTTAAGAGAGGTGGATTGTGATGAGAAGAGGGTGGAGAGTGAACACAGGTGTTAAAAGTGAAGGCTTAGGCGAGCACGAAGCTTGTGGAAGCCTGTGTTGAAATTGGGAGGAGTTCACTGCAACAGATTTTGAAGGTAAAAACTCGGGGAGGCTTTTGTTGTTGGGTAATACTCTGCTCATAGAGGGGATCTTATGTATGAATGTGGGAATGAAAATGTGACTTTTTTAACGTTTGTCTACCAGAGGAAAGAAACATGGGAGGTTGAGAGTGGGGGTCCTTGGCATCATTTTTAGAGGTAACTGTGCAGTTACTTGTAGCGGGAAGACATTGATTGTAGTTAACCTTGTTAAAGCAAAGATAGTAAAAAACTTCGTACATAGATGTATATGCTGTACCGATTCAAAGACACTGTTTGACAATATTGTTTTTAATTTGTAGAGTACCCCTGACGAAGGGCCAGGAATAGGCCCGAAATGCATTGGGTTATCAGGAATAACGAATAAGGATTACTTATGTATAACTCCGTACTACAGTATAAGGCCTGGGATTGGCATGTCTGCAGTTTATAAGGATACAAAAAAATACATAAGTCGTCTCTCATGTGACAGGAGAATAATGGATGAAAAAGTAAACTTTGGATGAAATGGAATAAAAATCAATGAAATTGGATTAATGTGTGGCATTACAATTATGCTCAGAGCAAACGCTGTGCGCCCGGCATTGGGGTGAAGCTTCGCCCCATTTTGACCAATTATTATACGCACGTGGTTCAGGGCAGAGCTACGATTCCGGGCTTGCACGCAATCAGATTCTAAAGAGGAGTAATAGGTTAAAAGGAATAAAGTAAAAAGAGGTGTGCACTCTGTCAATTCCCCTTTTTCATAATCATGACTTTCTGCCTGTCGACGAGTTGCACCCACCGATTACAACGTGAAACAAAAGAACTGGATGTCATCACATGAGAGACATGTTAAAAATCTGTTTTTCTTTGAAGTTGATCCTTTGAACTATACAGTTTTAAACATGGTGGACTGTGTTCTTTGTATCGATCTTTTTTTAGTTTGACAACAAGCATATCAGCATGGACATGATAAATTACCATAAGTATTATGCAGCAGTTAAAGTTGGGCGAAAAAATGAAAACGAAGGATTTCTTACAATCTGTGTCGTTATTGTCATCTAAGGGTGGGCGGGGAAATCAAGGTTGATGTACTTGGAGAGGGCATGTATATGGTTAGGTGGAAGCGTAAAACAAGCTGTTCACACAAGACAGTGTTAGGTTACATTTTGGGTCACGTAATGGATTATGGGATTTGTAGTACATCGGGGTTTGATAACATTGTAGACGATAGACATGGAGGAGTGGGCCTATTATGAATATGTTTTGTTTAGTGAGTGAGAACGGAGGGGAGGTTGTTTTTGACGAAGGAAGCTGGTACTTTAAATGAACAATAAACTAGTGTTTGCGCACATAGAAAATAAAGCAACTATCTAATACAGAATGGATTAGGCAAGTATAGGGTTAAGAGAGGTGGATTGTGATGAGAAGAGGGTGGAGAGTGAACACAGGTGTTAAAAGTGAAGGCTTAGGCGAGCACGAAGCTTGTGGAAGCCTGTGTTGCAATTGGGAGGAGTTCACTGCAACAGATTTTGAAGGTAAAAACTCGGGGAGGCTTTTGTTGTTGGGTAATACTCTGCTCATAGAGGGGATCTTATGTATGAATGTGGGAATGAAAATGTGACTTTTTTAACGTTTGTCTACCAGAGGAAAGAAACATGGGAGGTTGAGAGTGGGGGTCCTTGGCATCATTTTTAGAGGTAACTGTGCAGTTACTTGTAGCGGGAAGACGTTGATTGTAGTTAACCTTGTTAAAGCAAAGATAGTAAAAAACTTCGTACATAGATGTATATGCTGTACCGATTCAAAGACACTGTTTGACAATATTGTTTTTAATTTGTAGAGTACCCCTGACGAAGGGCCAGGAATAGGCCCGAAATGCATTGGGTTATCAGGAATAACGAATAAGGATTACTTATGTATAACTCCGTACTACAGTATAAGGCCTGGGATTGGCATGTCTGCCGTTTATAAGGATACAAAAAAATACATAAGTCGTCTCTCATGTGACAAGAGAATAATGGATGAAAAAGTAAACTTTGGATGAAATGGAGTAAAAATCAATGAAATTGGATTAATGTGTGGCATTACAATTATGCTCAGAGCAAACGCTGTGCGCCCGGCATTGGGGTGAAGCTTCGCCCCATTTTGACCAATTATTATACGCACGTTGTTCAGGGCAGAGCTACGATTCCGGGCTTGCACGCAATCAGATTCTAAAGAGGAGTAATAGGTTAAAAGGAATAAAGTAAAAAGAGGTGTGCACTCTGTCAATTCCCCTTTTTCATAATCATGACTTTCTGCCTGTCGACGAGTTGCACCCACCGATTACAACGTGCAACAAAAGAACTGGATGTCGTCACATGAGAGACATGTTAAAAATCTGTTTTTCTTTGAAGTTGATCCTTTGAACTATACAGTTTTAAACATGGTGGACTGTGTTCTTTGTATCGATCTTTTTTTAGTTTGACAACAAGCATATCAGCATGGACATGATAAATTACCATAAGTATTATGTAGCAGTTAAAGTTGGGCGAAAAAATGAAAACGAAGGATTTCTTACAATCTGTGTCGTTATTGTCATCTAAGGGTGGGCGGGGAAATCAAGGTTGATGTACTTGGAGAGGGCATGTATATGGTTAGGTGGAAGCGTAAAACAAGCTGTTCACACAAGACAGTATTAGGTTACATTTTAGGTCACGTAATGGATTATGGGATTTGTAGTACATCGGGGTTTGATAACATTGTAGACGATAGACATGGAGGAGTGGGCCTATTATGAATATGTTTTGTTTAGTGAGTGAGAACGGAGGGGAGGTTGTTTTTGACGAAGGAAGCTGGCACTTTAAATGAACAATAAACTAGCGTTTGCGCACATAGAAAATAAAGCAACTATCTAAAACAGAATGGATTAGGCAAGTATAGGGTTAAGAGAGGTGGATTGTGATGAGAAGAGGGTGGAGAGTGAACACAGGTGTTAAAAGTGAAGGCTTAGGCGAGCACGAAGCTTGTGGAAGCCTGTGTTGCAATTGGGAGGAGTTCACTGCAACAGATTTTGAAGGTAAACACTCGGGGAGGCTTTTGTTGTTGGGTAATACTCTGCTCATAGAGGGGATCTTATGTATGAATGTGGGAATGAAAATGTGACTTTTTTAACGTTTGTCTACCAGAGGAAAGAAACATGGGAGGTTGAGAGTGGGGGTCCTGGGCATCATTTTTAGAGGTAACTGTGCAGTTACTTGTAGCGGGAAGACGTTGATTGTAGTTAACCTTGTTAAAGCAAAGATAGTAAAGAACTTCGTACATAGATGTATATGCTGTACCGATTCAAAGACACTGTTTGACAATATTGTTTTTAATTTGTAGAGTACCCCTGACGAAGGGCCAGGAATAGGCCCGAAATGCATTGGGTTATCAGGAATAAAGAATAAGGATTACATATGTATAACTCCGTACTACAGTATAAGGCCTGGGATTGGCATGTCTGCAGTTTATAAGGATACAAAAAAATACATAAGTCGTCTCTCATGTGACAAGAGAATAATGGATGAAAAAGTAAACTTTGGATGAAATGGAATAAAAATCAATGAAATTGGATTAATGTGTGGCATTACAATTATGCTCAGAGCAAACGCTGTGCGCCCGGCATTGGGGTGAAGCTTCGCCCCATTTTGACCAATTATTATACGCACGTGGTTCAGGGCAGAGCTACGATTCCGGGCTTGCACGCAATCAGATTCTAAAGAGGAGTAATAGGTTAAAAGGAATAAAGTAAAAAGAGGTGTGCACTCTGTCAATTCCCCTTTTTCACATTACTATGTTAGCATAAGCTTATTAGATGTTTAAACACCATTTTGCCATTTTGAAGCTTTTGCACACGATACTGCATGTAACTGTTGTAAATTAGAATGCTTGAATTTCTTCACATGAGAAAGGCTTGTTTTCTACATCCCTAGACTTGCATCATGACCAACTATGTCTGTACAGTGTTTGCAGAAGCCTCCAAGGTTGTCATAACAATGTAAGCTGTTATTCGGGCTGATCGGCCCACGCTCTAGACACAACATGCACACAGCTGCAGGTAACTGAAATTCTAGCGCCTTTAAAATTGCACTGCATGCATGATTAGGGCACTTGGAGAAAATCCTTTTCCAGAGAGAGAGAGCTTTGCTGATCCTTATGTGATTCACTTCTGCTGATCTTGGAGGTATGGGGTTCCCCATTCAAGCCTAAGAGACCTTCTATTATTATTATAAAACCTAGTTCCTAGCAGGGGAGGGTGGTACACAAGGCACTATAGGACCTGTTTCCACTATCATTATAATATGATTTCTCCCTTTGTGTTTTATGGAATTGTAAGAATGCTGATCGTATTATTTTTAATCATATGCTTGCTTATGTTATCAAAAATACTGCATCTTAGAGCACGTCATTAAAAGAAACATTTTAAACTCTTCCGTGTCTCTATTTACTCACGTTGTGGACAGGTATGAGAATAACCAATGAAAGAGTGTTTTTGATTCCCACCATTCCTGAGAGTAACCTAAGTCGCAGATTCTGGGTTGTCTAATCATTGGTAGCTTCGCTATAGGACGGAGAGCTAATAAGACACTGATGCTAGTCGGTTAGTAGTTCTAGGTACTGAGGTTAGGTGTTTGGTACACCACAATTCACTGAGGTCCTGGGTCTCTGTGCAAAGTACAGTATATGAGCAGAATCCCCGCAACACCAGTCTATGACATGCCACTCCACTTTACTGCATATCAGTTTACTCTGTGCCAAGGTCCACTCTAAGACACTGTACCCCATGACATGCCACTCACTCTACTATACGACACACCATTCCACTCTGCGCCACTTCACTCAACAACACTGTACTCCACTCTATGTCCCTCCAATGTATGCCACTGTACTCCACTCTAAGATTCTCCACGATATGGAACCCCACTCTGAACTATTGGCCTGCGCGCTCTTTGCTGCTGTAACATTTTAATGTCTGACCAGTGAGATGTGTTGCGGACCGAAGTTCAAGCGCCAGGATGCCCTTTGGGTGACAGGATCGCGCGTTACAAGTACACCTACATACATACATACACTCTGCTCTACCTCATGCCACTCCACTCTATGACACGCAACTCCACTGTACCCCACTCAACTCAACAACACTCTACTCCACTGTGCGACATGCCACTCCACTGTATGCCTCCACTCTAAGAGGCTCTACGACGCACCCCCGTATGACACGCCACTCCACTTTACTGTATGACATGCCACTCCACTCTACAACACTTTTCTCCACTCTATGCCCCTTCACTCTACGCAACTCTGCTCCACTCTATGAAAAGCCACTCCAATCCTCTTTACGACACGCCACTCCTCTCTACGACACACCACTTCACTCTATGACACTCCTCTTCACTCTATTCTGACACGCCACTCCACTCTATGCTTCTCCAATGTACTCTATGACACGACACTCCATTCTATGACAGGCTACATCACTCTACAACAAGACACATCACTCAACAACACACCACTTTACGACACTCCACTCTATGACACTCTGCCACTCCACTCTACAACATGCCACTCAACATGCCAGTTCACTCTATGCCAGTCCACTCTAAGACACTGTACGACATGCCACTCTATGACATTCCATTCTAATGTACTCTATGACACGCTATTCCACTCTATGCCGCTCTGCCCTACAATACTGTACCCCACTCTATGCCTCTCCACTGTAAGCCTCTCTACTCTACGATATGCAACTCCACTCTACTGTACCACATGGCACTCCACTGTATGACGCCACTCTACTCCACTCCACTGCACTGTAAGACATGCCACTCCACTCTATGACATGCTGCTCAGCTCTACACCACTTCACTCTATGCCACTCAACTCTAATCTATGACATGCCACTCCACTCTACGACATACCACTCTGCTCTAAGACACTCTACTCCATTGTATGACACTCTACAATGTGCCACTCCACTCTACTCTACCACATGCCCCAGCAATCTAGAACACGCCAGTCTACTGCACTGTATGGCATGCCACTCCATTTTAATCTATGACATGCCACTCCACTCTAAAACACTTCTCCACTCTAAGCCCCTCCATGCCACTCTACTCCATTCTATGACAGAGAACTCCAATCCACAGTACAACTTGCCACTCCTCTCTGCGACACACCACTCTACTCTATGACGCATCTCTCCACTCTACTTTACGACCACTGCTTAATTTGTGCCGGTGCTTTCCGGTGCTTCACACGAGCACCTTTTTAATAGGACCGGGTCTACACTGCCAACTTACATCACTGCAGTCTGCATGTCATATGTTAAAGTAAATTAAATATACTTACCGGCTTACTGCAGTGTTGTTCACACTTCGTTACAGTCTCAGCCTCCAGCAATAGACCTTTGGTGAAGAAAAGTAGTGGTGACGTGTGGTGCTGCTGCTGTGAGAGTGCAGCGAGCTCGATAAATCCATGCAATTATGCAGGTTATTTTGCTTACAGTTGAAGTGTTGCCGGTGATTGGGCACCTAATTTGTCAGCATTTGGTTTCATGGGGATACCGTAGGGGGCAACGTCGGGCAGCATATGCCGTACGTAAACTTTTTCCTTACATGGATGGTGGACCATGCCCCCCCCCCCCCCACACACACGCACTGCAGTGGACGAGTAGCAGCAGTTAGCACGACGTCAAGGGGTGTACTTTTATGCAGAAGTGCAGCAGGCCTCTTAATAAAGGCCAGTACTGACAAAGGCAGTGCCACCAGCCCAGCAGTAAGTGACGACCAGACGGACCGCCGCAAGTAATAAAGAAATCAACACTCACACTCTGCTCTTTCTTGCGCGTGGTGATGCTTTGACACTGAACAGAGTCAGAGGCCTGCCACCCCGGGCCTGAGCAATCATGCCACTGGGGCCGGGCAGGGCCCCGTATGCAATGCTTGGGTCCCCTGGACAGCCTGGCATTAAGTTCAGGCCTTTCAGAAATGTTTGACGAGCACAATAAATGTGTGCCCACCAGACGTAAGAAGGCCGGCAGGGCCGGTGCTCCAAGGCTGCACTGGAAATCCTTTGGCCCGAGTACCAGTGCGCACTGAGTAGGCAGACTAACACATGTGAATGACACAATAAGAAACCGAAAAATAGGCTGGGGGCTCGCTGAAAGCCTGTATAAGTATTTTATGTTGTTAAAAACAGAAAAATGAATATACAGATGAAACGAGTTCAAAGTTTACACAGGAGAGGCTAAGATTTGCAAACAGAGGGAGGGGGAACATTTTCACAGGTTCCCTTTCCAGTGTAATTATTTAGGAAATGCAAATGCCAGCATGGAAGAAGGAGGGGCTTAAAAAGCCCGCCCTCGTGAAAAGATGCAGTGAAACAATTACATTCTTTCCCTGCTCATTTTCACTTCCTAAAATTAGGGTACAAAAACAACTGTTATCAGTGGCACTGTTTTCTTTGGAATTCTAGAAAAGACAGGGTCCGTTGCATCACTTCCATTAGCTCCTGTGCAGCTAAAGCAGGCTGTGTGCCTCTGACCTTCGTATGCTCATGGATCTTTGTGGCAAAGTTTAGGATATTAAACTGATTTGCACAGGGCAAATACATATGTGTTAACTTAACAGTATTTTGCTACTGTTTTTGACTTATATATGGACTACTTTTAAAGCACACAAAATTCAACCCAGTGAAAAAGATATATGAATCAAATACACTAATTAAAAAGGTTTTGTTAGGACAAAAATGTCATGTGCATGATGTATATCTGTGTGCCTTGCCAGCCCTGCATGCCCGAACTGCATTCCTGTGATCCTGGGTTTCTGATTTTTGTCATGACACACACTAATTCAATGTGTGTAAATTGCCTGAGGAACAATCTTTTGATAATATTAGGCTCTGGACCCAGTCCTGAACTAGGAGGAGTGCACCAAGAGTACTGTCCCTATCGTGGGTTTCATGCCTGGAGGGCGGTGATGGCAGCATACCATGATTGGTGAATTACAATGGCAGGCTTGTACCTGTGAGATGTGAATGCACACTTAGAAGCTCAGGCATGTGAAGTTCTGCTGCTCATGATGAATCTGGAATCCCGAACGTAACATTTGTTGTGCATGTTTGTAAGTGTGTGCGTTATAGGATGCCATGCACAAGTGATACAGGACCACAAGTTAGGATGCCCAGAGCAGCGAGACGTGCTTCTTGCGCTCACAATGTTATTTATGGCCCTGGAGTGCCCTTTAGTGGGCGTATGTCAATACTGTGCTCACGCTGTCCCGACGCCTTAAAAGTATACACCTCAGCTCAACTAGACCGCCAGAATGCGTTCCCTAAGTGAAAATCCAAAAAACAGGCCAACTTGTAGGCGCAACATTAAACATAAAGCAATGACAGATGAATAAGCACAAATATGAACAGTACGTCTACAGGATAAGTTAACTAAGAGACTCTCATGTCTTATCTGTGTTCTGCTGGGGCAAGAAAGAGGAGCATAGATGAGAGACAAGGACTCTTATGGCACATTGTATTCTGATTGGTTGAAGTTGTGTCCGACGCCAATTCCTGATGATTCATGGGAAAGATAGTTTTTTGTTAAATGTTGAAGCATCTGTAGTCAAAATAAAGGGCGAAAGATGAGCATAATCCTCACCGCCAGTCCTGACAAAGATTGGGTGGGAGTTGTTATATACTGGTTACATACACAGACAGCAACATATATATATATGATCTCAGCCCATGGCTAGTATTAGATCCTGTTAAAAATGGCATGCCCAAGTATTTTCATTTCCCCAAATTGGCAGATAGAGCACTGGAATGTTTCACGTAACCCTTTTCAATGCATTAGTCATTTTAATTAATTGTGCTTTAAATGCACTTTTGATTGAATCTTTTTTCAATTTTCACAGGCCAGAAGAACCTCCTATCATATTCTTACTTGCGGGAAGGTTCCCTTGCTGAAATTCAGATTGGCCATTACATCTGACTTTCAGCAGGGCCAGTTGAGGATGTGGGTGGAGCCAATAGAGTAATTGGGTGGAGGAAGTGGGTGTGGCCAGTGTTGAAGTGGGTGGAGCCTCTGAGAAATATTTGAGCACCTAGATTTCATATTTTACAAATTAAGCACTGTTTACGACACGCTACTCCACTGTAAGCCACTCCAGTGTACTCTATGACACGCCACGCCACACTATGCCACAACACTCTACTCTACTCTACAACACTCTACTCCACTGTACCAAACTCTACCCCACTCCACTCTAATACACTCTACTCCACTCTATGCCACTCCACCTACAACACTCTACTTCACTGTATGCCAGTCTACCCCACTTTATTTCACTCTACGACACTATACTCCGCTCTATGACAATCTACTCAGTGCCCTCTAGGCCACTCTATGGCAGTTTACTCCATGCTACTCTATAACACAGTGTGCACTGTACTCGACTGGATTCCACTACTCCACTCTATGCCATTCTACTCTATGCCACTTCACTCTACGACACTCTATGCCACTCTGCTCTATAACACTCTACCACACTCTACTCCACTCTACAAAACTCCGCTCTAGAACACTTAACTACACTCTTTGCACCTCCAATGTAAGACACTCCACAACATACCACTTGACGCCACTCTATCACACCACTCTACTCTACAGCATGCCACTTCATTCTATGACATGCCACTCCATTCTATCATCCATGCCATCCACACTGTCATGCCATGCCACTCCACTGTACAACATGCCACTGAATTCTTCAGCATGCCACTCCACTTTACAGCACACCACTCCACTGTACCACATGCCACTCCACTGTGCACCACTGCACTTTATGCACCTCCACTGTAAGAAACTCTAAGACATGCCACTCTATAACATGCCACTCTGCTCCTCAGAACCTACTGAAATCAAAAACAAAAATGATATATGACTAAAGACACTACGTTACGCCACTCCACTCTGTGACATGCCACTCCACTCTACAACATGTCACATCACTCTACAACATGTCACATCACTCTTCGAAATGCCACTCCACTTTACAACACTCCACTCTATGACACTCCATGCCACTCCATGCCACTCCACTCTGCAATGCGCCATTGCACTGTATAACACTACACTACACTCTATGACATGCCACTCGACTCTACAACATACCAGTCAACTCTACGCCAGTCCAATTTAAGACACTATACGACATGCCACTCTATGACATGCCACTCCACTGTACTATACGACATGCCATTCCACTCTATACCACTCCACTCTACTCTTCAATACACCCCTCCTTTCTACAGCACACCTCTGCACTGTATGACACCACTCTCCACTCTACGAGATGCCACTTCACTCCATAACATGCCACGCCATTCTATGCCAGCCCATTCTAAGACACTGTACAACATGCCATTCTATGACATGCCACTGCACTCTACTCTCTGACACCCCATTCCACTCTACACCACTCCAGTCCACAACACTCTACTCCACTGTAAGCCCCTCCACTGTGTGCCAATCTACTCCACTGTGCAACACTCTGATATTCCCCTCCACTCTACTCTACCACATGCCACTCCACTCTACGACATGTCACGACCCTGTACGACACTCCACTCCACTCAATGCACTTCACTCCACTGCACTCTCTTTTTCCTGCAAGTATCGTTGAGGAGGGCAGAGCGGCTCCGACATCTACATCTTAAAAACGCCGACAGACATCATTTGCTGACTGCCGTCACTGTCAAGGCACAAGCGGAGCCTTTTGCCTTATCGTCTGCTGCCCTGTTCGGCTGCCTGCAGTTTTAACAGGAATTATTTGAATTTGCGAGCACTCCCTAATTGGTTTACCTGGGAACTACGAGAGGTACGGAGAAAGAATACTTCTAGAGCCCAGTGCAATCTACTATGCACGCATCTTAACATAACAGTTGGCCTGTGATATCTAGTCGACTTTTTAACTAAAAGGGAAGAAAGAAATTTTTACATCCCAGTCATCCGCCCCCCCTTTAATTTTTTCCTCGCAACTTCAGCAAAAAGTACAAATTTTAAACATCGGTCCTTAAGGAAAATTATGAGGTCACCGACCCTGTGTTTTTAAAGTCGCTAAGAAGTAGATGTTGGCCTTGGTAGGATGACTGCAGTGATTACTGCTTAGACAGCAATCACATACCGCCTCCGGATCAAATAGGAGAGGTGCCCTGCCTGCCCCATCTACTACGAATCAGTTTTTCTAAAATGATTTTTCTAACTTAGATTAATTGGCTGAAATCGAACTGTCCTGATGAAGACAAATGGTTTTTGTCGAAACGCGTAGACATACAGCCCCATTTTCTTTTTGTATTAGAAAATAATTTTTTTGTCCAAAAAGTGAAATAATTGTTCAATCAATTTTTTAATGATTATTTACATGTTTGACTATGTTGGAGTGTTAGAATGAGTTATGTTTATCCACATCATGTAATTTTTTATTGAATCATTTTATCCTTAGATATCCTTTTTCTTCAATATTAAAAATTATTTATCTTGATATCATTTCAGTCCATTGCTTGTCTTATTAAGTTTTTTATAAACATAATTATGTCTGCTTTCTGATAGCCAGCTTTCAAATCTCTTTTTTCTGCCTGGGTAGATACCTTTGCACAAAACTATTTTCCCTGACCCAGGAGTACGATCCAAATCAGGGGGTCCTTGATACCTACAAATATGCCACTTCACTCCATAACATGCCACGCCATTCTATGCCAGCCCATTCTAAGACACTGTACAACATGCCATTCTATGACATGCCACTGCACTCTACTCTCTGACACCCCATTCCACTCTACACCACTCCAGTCCACAACACTCTACTCCACTGTAAGCCCCTCCACTGTGTGCCAATCTACTCCACTGTGCAACACTCTGATATTCCCCTCCACTCTACTCTACCACATGCCACTCCACTCTATGACATGTCACTACCCTGTACGACACTCCACTCCACTCAATGCACTTCACTCCACTGCACTGTATGACATGCCTCTCGACTCTTAGACATGCCACTCCACTCTATGCCCCCCACTTTAAGATACTCTACAACACGCCACTGTATGACATGCCATTCTAGTTTACTGTACAACACACCACTACACTCCACTACACTCTAATCCCCTCCACTCTATGTCACTCTACAACAGGTAACTCCAATCCACACTATGACACGCCATTACTCTCTGTGACACACCACTTCACTCTACAACATTCCTCTTCGCTCTACTCTACGACACGTCGCTCCACTCTATGACACTCCAGTGTACTCTACGACACGCCACTCCACTCTATACCAGTCCACTCTACACCACTCCACTGTACACCACGACACTCAACACCACTCCACTCTATTCCATACCACTCTACTCTACTCTCCGACACTCTGCTCAACTATACTACACTCTACGCGTTCCACTCTATGACATTCTACTCTACTCTATGCCACCGCAATCTACAACACTGTACTCCACTGTATGTCTGTCTACCCCACTATATGCCACTCAACAACACTGTACTCCACTCTATAACACTCTATGCAACACCCTCTTTGCCACTGCACACCAGTTTACTCTACTCTATGACACTGTACTCCACCACTCTACTCTATGACACTCCACAACACTCTAAGCCACTCCGCTCTACCACACTGTACTCCACTCTACGAAGTTCCACTCTACACCAATATACCCCACTCTATGCATCTCCACTCTACGACACTACAATACTGCATTCACAAAAGTCACACAAGACATTGTCAGGAAACTGATTCGAAGATAAACTGACTCTCATCCTCGGTTTTACTGTCCATGTAAGATATGTTTCTGTTCAAACAAATGTCCTGCAAGCAAATAAATCACACAACATTTTAAGTCTGTGAAATTTCACAAAATGTTGCCAAATGCGTGTAATGCATAATTAGCAATCTTCACAAGATTATACACAGCATACAAAAGTATCTCACCTGGGCCTACTGCTACCCCTTTGCAACCTGGCAAGTATAGGGCACTTATTGATGGGTCCTATTTTCACGTCTATTCACTGCAAGGGTCTCCAGTGGCTTGACCACCTCTATCAATTACATCAAACAGAAAGGACTCTGCCATCTTTTCACAGGTACGAATAAGGTGCTAGACAGGATCCAATTCACAACGGCCTGTAAAAGTATGTACAAATTATTTTGTGACTCAGCCCCATGGCGTTCAGCTTTGTAAACTAAAAAGAAAAATTGGCCTAGAGTTCTTGTATGAATGGAAGGACTTGAAGCAAAGTAGCGGGAATTGAACTGTCATCCTCAACAGATTGCATGCAACCCTAACCCTGATTGCCTCACCTGCTTTCTCGGAACTTCTCTGCAACGCTGACAGCTTGCGTGCTGCCTCAATAAGTAAGTACGCGCACTGCTCTGGCACGTGCGCCCGATCTCCGCTTCATAAATAATCCACAACTACTGCAAGAGGAATGCCGTGTAAGGCCGGCGATGCTTGCGCTCCTGGAGCGTGGCAGGATGGCCACGAGGCCCTTCTAACCGAAAACCAGTTTCACCTCCCTCTCCTCCCTGCCGACTTTCCTTTACGACGTAGGTGTCTAATAAACCAATAATGCTCGCTAGCTCAGTGTGTGCGTGAGAGTGCGTGTGAATATACGCCCTTGGATCCTGCGCGGTGAGCCCCGTTGCCCAGCTGCCTATTTGAATGTATAAAGTGCAGCAGCCACTTGTCAAACCACAATTTATGGCTCAGGGGGGACCAAGGGGGAGCCGTGCGCGAGCCGGTCTCTCCCCTGGGTTGGTTCGCGCAAGGGAACTGGCCACAGGTGCAAGGGGGGGGGGTGATTAGCTAGTTGGAGCAGAAGGGAAAAGGGATAAATAGGGGCAGAAAGGGTGGGAAAGGGTGGGAAAGGAACTGTGGCAAAGGTTGTTTTTGCCCCGCCCACCCTCCCTCTTTCTCTTTCAGGTCCTGTTTGTTTGTTGTTTAATTGTGCTTTGGGTACTGCCGAAGCTGTTTATTTCTGGTTGCCACGCTAAGACAGGTCTAGGTGCAATTTTAGTTGGTAGGCGCTTTTTCTGGGGGGTGGGCAGCCTGGAGCGGGTTGGTCCATCCTCAAAGGGCAGTTAAAGGAAAGGAGGGGGGTATCAACAAGTCAGTTGCTCCTGGGTTTGTTTGGGTTAATTTGGTGGGGGTTTCATCTTTCATAAGGATGCTAAGATAAGTTGAAGGAATTTTTGGTTTATTAAATAATGAATTGCAAGATGTTTCATTAGAAGTTAATTTGCACCTGTCTTAATAAAGTGGCCTTTCTTGCTAACCAAGAAGTTGTGGACAGTGAGTTATTGCGCGAGGTCAGCTTGTGGTGAGGTCAAGTCTGGGCATTGTCAGATGCAAAGAGGAAATGTGTGCTTGCGTTATTATTCTCTGTCCTGTTCTGGTTCAAAATGAGGCGAAGTAAATTCAAGAAAAGAGGAACGTGCATCTGCTGATAATCGACGCTGTGGCTTACATTAGGCACAGCAAACGAGAACGTGAAGGCAAGACAGCCAACAACAGCAGCTGGGGAGAGGGAGGAATTTCCACGTCTCCATCACGCAGCCATCAGAGGTGCTTTTCTTCTTCTCCGTAGTTAATTAGGCAGTTGTCCCTATGAAAGGAAAAACAACAGTTTGAGTTATTTTATGCTCGTCCAGGCAGCCAGGCATGCGGCGCTGCTGACTCAGGCGCAAACATTAGCAGGCGGCAGGCATGAGGGGGCCCACAAATCCACTCACACCTCTCCCAGGGGGTGAACTGCAGAGGCTTCGGTCCTTCAGTGGGAGGAAGGGAAAAAACCTGAAGATGGAGCGTTGACAATATATTAGGGAAATGTAAAGGACAAAATGCATACCTGCAGTGGCTGTTCTCGAAAGCCCAGGTTGTTCAAATTTCCTCAAGCTGTGTATCACTGGGAATAAGGAAAATGTTACTCATGTTATTTTATGTTAATGTAATTTATATATGGTGCACGAATCCCCAAGAGGGGTATCTGAACCCCGAGAACAGAACACGAAACCAGGCATGAGACTACTGCGTTAAAAGATTACTGTCTTCAGTCATTTTCTCATAGTGAACGAACACGATTTCTAGAGGTTTGTAATAAAACAAGGGAGGTATTTTAGAATCCTGTTCATGGCTTGCTTGAATTATAGTTTCAGTGAGGCTGATTTGTATTCACACAAGCATCAAGCTGAGATTATGGCATGTTTCTGTACATAGACAACATCCACCAAAGCACAAAGGTTTCAACAGGCAGAGAACAATTTTACAACCAAAACAGCTAAAAATAAATAAATTTGACATTGTTATCTATTTCAAATGCCCTCAGTAAGTCCCTACCTCTTGAAGAAACCTAAACCCAGGTCCACTAACTTTAGAGTGGGAGCTCAAGTGGCTGAAAGGAATCTAGGGGCTGCGATTTATAATACATGTGGCACTACACCACGCAAAATAGAGCAAATAGACAACTTTCACATGCAAAAGGATTTTTGTGCTGAAAGTTGGCATGTGTGCACCATTGACCTGCTTGGTGCAATGTAGCCCCAAACCCATGTAATTCGTGCAAAATAGGTTGAACAGGCAGGAACAGAGGAAAACGCATAGGATTCATCTTAAGACAGAACTAATGTCACTCAAAGCTGGGTTATCTGGCGTCATTTGCAATACTAAAGTCAGCAGAAAACAGGTAAAAACAATGTGCAAAAAGAAAATCGCTTTATTTTCTCGATGAGTAATAATGGTAACATCTTCAGACTTAGGGCCTGATTTAGATTTCGTAGACAGGTTAGTCTGTCACAACGGTAACGGATATCCTGTCCGCCGAAATATATATGCCATAAAATCCTATGGGATTTATATTTCGGAGGACAGGATATCTGTCACCGTTGTGACATAACAACCCATCAGCTGAAATCTAAATCAGGCCCTAACACATTACACGAGTAACACTTGGGTGCTTCTCTACATGTGAAGATTTGCACTAGAAGGTGTGTCTCTAGGACAAATCTCAAGAAAGACTGCTTTTTATTCATAGCTCAATTCTAAACTTTGGTTAGCGTTGTGATAGGACAGCATTTTTGTGCAAATGCAGTCTATGATATCATTGGCATTGGTAAATATGATGATCTATTTCTTTCTGCGTGCTATTGAGCGCTACTGGTTTCTGCACAGTACTGTGTTGCACTAATGTTAGTATAGCTTGGCCTGAATCAAAAGGATTGTATCCAAAAGTTGATGCAAGCATAGTGCTAAACCAGCACTGTGTAAAGTGGCACAAAGCTTTTGATAACCTAAGCAAAGTGGGCATTGACAGGGAGGGAACTGCAAAAACGCGTCTTGAATTCCAAGCAAAGCCAGATAAAGCCAAGTTACACAACAATAGGACCTTGTTGTGCACAACATTGTACTGCCAAATGGGCAAAAGGATGATATTTCTATGTGGAATACATGATGTATCTGGTAAATCTGGCTGCCATTTCTTAAAGGGGTGTGATTAGAGCTCCTAGCACAATCAGAAATCAGGCTCCTTCAACAACCTTGTAGGACTGCAGGGTCATTCTCTTTTCTTTGCTGCTGATCCCAGAGCTAAATAGCAGGCTCCAAAGTTTTGCTTATATAACCTTTCTATGTAATTTTATATGGATTTTATTATGAGACCGCCCTCCTAGATGCCACGGATGACATCCGCACACTCCTCGACCAAGGCCACACTGCAGCCCTCATTCTACTAGACCGCTCAGCAGCCTTCAACACCATCTCCCACCGCACACTAGCCACCAGACTCCATGACGCTGCCATACAGGGAACTGCCCTAGACTGGATCCGCTCCTTCCTCGCCAAGCCCACAGAGATCAGATGCGGAGTACCCCAAGGATCCTCCCTCAGCCACACGCTCTTCAACATCTACATGACCCCCCTCGCAACCATCGTCAGAAAACACAGACTCAGCATAGTATCCTATGCCATGACACCCAGCTCATCTTCTCCCTCACCAAGGAACCCAACATCACCAGGCACAACTTCCAGGAAGGAATGTGGGACGTCGCAACCTGGATGAGCAGCAGCTGCCTGAAGCTCAACTCAGAAAACGGAATTCCTCATCCTCGGATCCACCCCCTCTGCGTGGAACGACACCTGGTGGCCCCCCACCCTCAGCAACCTTCCCACTCCCATGGACCACGCCTGCAAACTCAACATCATAGTTGACTCCTCCCTCACTATGAACTGACAGATCAGCGCTGGATCTTCCACATGCTTCAATACCCTCCGCATACTCCGTAAGACCGTCAAATGGATACCCCCGAATTCAGGAAGACCGTCACCCATGCACTCATCACCAGCAGGCTGGACTACGGGAACAGTCTCTATGCTGGGACCAACAAATCTCTCCTCCACAAACTCCAGACCGTCCAGAATGCCGCATCCAGACTTGTCCTTAGCATCCCACGACAAAACCACAGCACCCAGCACCTGCGAGACCTCCACTGGCTCCCCGTCGAAAAAAGAGTGACTTTCAAGCTGCTCACACACACCTACAAAGCCCTCAACAACACCGAACCTCTTGGACTTGGCACTTTTTGCAGGGTCATCCCAGAACTTTTTGCCTTCCTCCTGTATTTTTTCCGACCTGTTGTTGGTGGTTTTATGACTCTGGGCAATTTACCACTGCTGATCAGTGCTAAAGTGCATATGCTCTCTTTGTAAATTGATGTTACGGATTAGTGATTCCATGATTGGCATATTTGAGGGGCTGTAAATCAAATGCTGCTGGAGGGCTTGCAGCACTGATTGTGCCACCCACAGAAGCAGCATGTAAAATGTGACTATGGTCTGCCATTGCAGAGCCTGTGTGCAGTCTGGGACTGCCATGTCGACTTGGCAAGTGCACACACTTGCCAGTTCCTAAACCTTCCCTTTTCTACATATTAGTCATCCTTAAGGTAGGCCCAAAGTACCCCCGTGGGCAGGGTCCATTGTGTGTGAAAGGTAGGACATGCCCTGATGTGTGTGGCATGTCCTGATAGTGAAATACTGCCAATTTAGTTTTTTCACTATTGCAAGGCTATCTGTTCCCATTGGACAGACTAGGGAGTTTGTTTATAAAATATTATAAACATAACTGACCCTAGGATCAAGATAGAAAAGTAAAGTGTAGTATTTGCCTAAACTCAGAATGTTAAAGTGCATTTTTTAGTGCAGGTGATTTTTACATTCTGTGTTTGAAAATACCCCTTTTAGAAAGTAGGTATTTTCCTGACTAACCATGCCGTGTGCCTCTGCTAGGTTTGTGTATTGCATGTCTGGCTTTTGGATGACAGGGGCTGGAGAAGGGCAGCGGCTCCAGAAGTCTGATGGGTCAGTCTCCTGTCCAGCCACCAGGTACAGACCCGTGGCTGGTGGGTCAGTGTCAGGATGTCATACCTGACCTGACAGGAGGAAGAGTGGACCAAGGGTGCCAGGCACCTGGGAATACTGCCCCCAGCTCTCTGACGCCACAGAGTTTGGAGAACCATGAAAGGCCTGGGGCCTGATTCTCATCACTGACAGCTGTCAGTGGCCACTGTGGCTTGCTGTACTGGTGGACAGAGTTGCCCCTGGGAGGGGGACAGAAGTCACACCCTCGGTGGTGGACTAGGCCACACATCTGTGTTGGTCATGTGGGTACTGTCTGACTGTTGGGTCACACCTGTGAGCTAGCTAAGGTTAGGTGTGGCACATATGGTGTCCACAGGTGAGGAGAAAGGTTCCCCATGGGTTAGCTTAGTGGGCCCTGAGAGTATGGAAAGAGGGATCCATATGGGTTAAGATTGGCATAGAACTGGAGTATGCCCCTGCAGTTGCGGTGCCAGGGCCCATGTTCTATCAGCCCGAGCAGGGAAGCCTTTCAAGGTATTGATTAGTCTACCCTGGCTTTAGGCTGGAAGGGGCTTGTGTTGGACTTGGCCCTTTTTGCAGGGTCATCCCAGTACTTTTTGCCTTCCTCCTGTCTTTACTCTGACCTGTTGTTGGTGGTGGTTTCATGACTCTGGGCACTTATCCACTGCTGATCAGTGCTAAAGCGCATATGCTCTCTTTGTAAATTGATGTTATGGATTAGTGATTCCATAATTGGCATATTTGGTCTACTTGTCAGACCCTAGTCTGCACTATGTCTGCCAAGGGCCCCGTTAATCAAATGCTGCTAGTGGGCTTGCAGCACTGATTGTGCCACCCACAGAAGCAGCATGTAAAATGTGACTATGGTCTGCCATTGCAGAGCCTGTGTGCAGTCTGAGACTGCCATGTTGACTTGGCCAGTGCACACACTTGCCAGGCCCTAAACCATCCCTTTTGTACATATTAGTCACCCCTAAGGTAGGCCCAAGGTACCCCTGTGGGCAGGGTGCATTGTATGTGAAAGGTAGGACGTGCCCTGATGTTTGTGGCATGTCTTGATATTGAAATACTGCCGATTTCGTTTTTCACTATTGCTAGGCTATCTGTTCCCATAGGACAGAATGGGGAGTTTGTTTATAACATTTTATAAACATAACTGACCCCTGACCCAAGTCCCTCCTTCAACAACTCGGGACGTGAGCTGTAAGTTCTCTTTACTTTTACTTTGGATATCACCTGAAGAATGTTACATAAAGGAGCTTAATATATGGCTTCGATTCATCTATTATAACGATTTTTCGGCTCACTGATCCTAAAACAGATGATTTTATTACCTTATTCCGACTAACAAATTCTATCGGAATTACCACGCACACATGGTTATCTTCATATTAGAGAAGAACAGGGCTGTTTTTGTTGATTTACAATTATCGCTACAAGCCTTGAGGAAGTCATCTATCGACAAAACACAGGTCGGCTGTTTGCTTGTCATACTGACGTGTCAACACTCCTGAGACATTTCAAAACTTTTGAGACCAAGATTACTGTATACTCAATGTAATTTCTCATTGTTTTTCTCAGATATCAAATACATTACTGACTGAGGATAGTTAACTAAGACTCTTTTTTTGTGCTGTGCTCTGTTAAAAATTATAATTGGTCAATGTGTATGGAGGTTTCCTCTATGTACTGAGTGGCACTGTGGATGGTACAGTGTTTGACAGCGAGCACGCTAGGGGACATTTTGCGCTGTAGAATTGCAAACTGGGGGCCAGATGTAGGAGCCCTAATACCGGTCGGAAACGGCCGATTTCGGCCGTTTCCGACCGGTATTAGGATTTTCAGATGTAGGGGCATGTTATTTTAAGAATCGGTAATTTTACTGATTCGGTAAATATACCGATTCAGTAAAATACCGAATTGGTATATTTACCGAATCGGTAAATCCATATGTAGCTGACACTCCTAAGAGTGCCACAGGCCCTTAAGAGTCGGTATTTTACCACACAATCCTATTGTGTGGTAAAATACCGATTTCAGGTGTGCATGCACATCTGTGCATGCACACCTGTGCCATGTGACACACAGACATGCCCTTAGGGCATGTATGTGTGCCACATGTCACACAAGCCTGTACTCTGGGTACTAGAGGGTGTCAAAGTGACACCCCCTGCACCCTGGCAGGATTCGGTATTTACTGCTTCGGTAAATACCGAATCGGTATTGCCCATTGATTCCTATGGGCTTCAAGGCCCATAGGAATCAATGGGCAATACCGATTCGATATTTTCCGAATCGGTAAATACCGAATCTTACAGATTCGGTATTCCTGAATTCGGAATTACCTAAATCTGCCCCCTTCCCATTTACAGACTCTTAAATACCAAATCGGTAACATTCGGTATTTAAGAGTCTGTAAATGGGAATTACCTACATCTAGGCCTTAGAGAGGTGCTGGCTTTTCTCTAAAACCACGGCCATCATTTCTCATATTACAAATGTGAAAATATACCAGTTTCAACTTTATTTTTTTCACAAAACTCATAATAATTATGGATAAATACAGATAAAGTTGGCGAAAAATAAATATGGATAAAGACAGACGAAAGTGTCCAAAAAATAAATACCATAAAACCGGGAGCCCTAGTTATAAGTGACACCAGAAGTCTAAGATAGTGGGGGCCCGTGTTTGACAGAACTTTGCTCATGTAACAGAGTGCTTTAAAATGGATCCTTCTCTCAATAGGTAGTGAATGGGGTTCAAGAAGAAGCTTAGCTATAGATGTGAATCTGGGAAGCCTCAAAAGAAGTATCGCAACAACATTTTGCACTAGCTGCAGCTGCTTGAGTGAAGCTTTAGAAACACCCAGATGGAGAATATCACTGTAGTCCAATTTGGAGATGATCAAAGTCTTTGAGCTGAAGCAGGGAGGCAGCCGAGTATTTTTCTTAGCCATCTAAGAATTCCAAAGCAGGAAGACCCTACCTTTGTAATTTGGGTGTTCATTGATAACTTCTTATCCAGCCTGACATCCAGATTCTTAACAGCTGGCAACAGCATTGGAAATACCCGAAGACCCTCAGGCAACAGATGAGGCCCCTGAGATGGGGCTTGTTACCCAACAGCAGGATCTCGGTCTGATCATCATTCAATTTGAGGAAATTCGGATTCATCCATGCCAACAGTTTTGTAAGGCAGATGTTTAAAGCATCAGCATTCTGTTCCTCTTCAGGTGACAGGGAGACAACATCTGAGTGTCGTCAACATGTGAAAAAAGCGTAAGACCACAGGTCTCTAAAATATCAGAAAGAGGCCGTACATAGATATTAAGGAAAGTCGGACTGAGGCTGGGACCCTGAGGTATGCCAGATGATAATGGGTAGATTTTTGAGCGGTGTTGTTTAGTATGCACTTGAAAGGAGCGACCCTGCAGAAAAGATCAGAGCCGCCCTAGGACTTTACCACACACACCTGTCTCTTCTAATCTTTGCAGCTGAATGTTGTGATTTACAATACCAAAGGCAGCACTGGAATCCAGTAAAATCAGAGCTGTCTAAGTGGAGCTTTAGATTTTCTGTGACACCAACTAGGGCTGACCCCGTACTGTAGCCAGTTCTGAAACCCAATTGTGAGGGTTTTTACCTGGATGTTGGTCAGTGTCAGTAAGAGCGAAATAAGCCTATAGTTTGACCAGTTAGAAATATCTTAGTTCAGCTTTTTTAACAACAATATGACCTTTGCATGTTCCCATGCCTTTGGGACACATTCTTCTAAGAGAGAAGCATTTAAAAGTTGAGTTAAAAGCTCTAGAAGTTGTCGGCCCAATTTGCCAAAAAACGAAGGAGGAAATAGATCTAATGGTGATCCTGATTTAATAGCGTTGAGGAGCCCATAAAGGTTGAGAGGTCCAGGGGTATGAAATTGACCAGTGAACAGGGCGTAACAGGTCTAATACTGGAATCCTCTTTACCATGTGATTGCTGGTTACCCAATGTATCACAAACAGTGGTTGCTTTTCTTAATGCCAGAGGACAGTTAGGAATGGACACAGAGCAAAAGGAAGACTGAATATTGGCAACTTTGTAAACAAAATAGCACGCTAGTTCATCACATTGTGGTTGAGACAGGGAGACCAAGGGGCATATCTTCTTAGGGTCTGATAGAGTCTGTACCACTTGAAAAAGCGGGTTGGGGCAATTTTGAGCTATAGTAATCTTGCCAAGGAAAAAAAATTATGTGGAAATGTGACCGTTTTTATGATAATGCCTGTCTATATGTCTCATTATAGTTTTCACAGTAGGATGTACGCCATATTCTTTCCAAATGTTTGCATTTCTTTTTGTTTCCCCACAAAGCACCATTAAACCATGGGGCAATATTCTTTGATGCATGACTTGAGTTATAGGTAACACACAGTTGATTGAGGATCAAACCAAGTATCAATAGTAATAGAGTCAATGATTTTATTTATTATGTAGTTAATTAAAGCCATTACAATTTAACAAAAAAGAAGCCAAATTCGATATAATTCACACTTAAGTTTTTAGACTTGATTGACATCCCCTAATCCCAATAATTCAACATCGTTGTATTATTTAGGAAAAACAGAATACATGACATTGGTCAAAGCTAGAAAATTAATGTGTCGATCTTTAAATGAGGCATAATACATATTACATCTAAAATAGTGAGATTGATTCTATGTTCAAAATATGGGAAGTATCCACTGTCATCTTTTCCGAATGGTAAAAGTGCACTGAGCTATCTGGACCTGCCACGTGTAAGGCTACCACAATGCTGGGGTTCAATGTGCAAAGTTAAGGATTCAATACTATAAACGAGTTTGTGAAATTGGAAGAATCTTGCTGGAAGTGACCCATTCTTCTACATCTATGAGAGGGATCAGTCGGTAATTTGCCGGATCTAATCTACTGCCGTTTTAAAAATTAAGTGAAGGATGCTGCCTCTCCATGATGCAGGTATGCTGTTTGTTAAAAACGCATAGTTGAACAAAGGGGTGAGGTGCTTTGTCCAGAATGGTTGGGCAAACTTAAATAATGCATTTGGAAGGCCGTTTGGGCTGGGGGCCCGTCTGAGCTAAGGGGCATATTACCAACAAGTAGCGATATTTATCGCTAACGATGCTTAGCAACAAATTTTTTAACGCTAAGCATCGCCGGAAATTATCGCAGAGATAACTTGCTATTAGCAAGGTTTATCTCAGAAGTGATAAAAATCCTCGCGCTAACTGCCTAATGAGAGATTATCGTTGGAAAACCAACGATAATCTCTCGAAGTTTGGCGTTAGCTTGATGATAGGGGGCTCACAAACTTAGCCATGATATCCACCTTCCATAGGATATTATGGCTAAGTCAGGAAAATACCAGGTGTAAAAAAAGCAGTGCTAACCGCGGTTAGCGCTGCTTTTTTTTATCACTAACAGGGTTAGCGAAATCCTTGATAATAGGAGAAATGTCGCTTAACAACATTTCTCCTATTATTTTTCTCTGGAACGCCCCCTTTGCATCTCATTAGAGATGCAAGGGGAAGCGTAGAGAAAAAGGGTGCTAACATGCGAATTTGCGTGTTAGCACCCTGTTGCTGATAGAGAGATAATTTTATCTCCGCTTTCTTGGCTTTTAAAGACAAAAAAGCAGAAATAAATCCCTTGATAATATGCCCCTAAGTTTTTTAAGACTTTCTCATCTTGGGTTTCCTTTCGCCATTTTTTTAGACGAGTTTTTAGGAGGCTGACTATCAAATTGACTCAGAGCTTGGTGGTAAACGTCCACTGGTACTTGTTTATCAGACGTGTTCAATGTTGTATCCAGTCGGCCTCAGGAATGTTTGCATTGTGATGTCAGAAGGAGCCATTCACTATGTTGTTTATTTCTGCCCAAAACTTCTTGTTGTTATTTGATTTGCAAGATTCCTGTTTGCACAGTTCGTTGGTGCGTTTCTCCAGAGTGCTCTAATCTCCTTGTGTAGAGTCCTTTTTTTTTTTTTACATAATAGAGAGTTTGAGAACCTAGTTGCTTCTTTCCTAATTCTATTTTCATGTAGGATATGATGTGGTAAAAATTTGGAAATGAGGGTCATTATCATATTTTCCCAGGTTTACCATGATATCTGCGAATTTGTGTCTGGCTAGTAGTAGAGTCAACCTCTACAGAGCCGCTCACAGCCAGGCAACTTATCTCCAACATGGAGTTCAGTTTAGAAATATCAAGTTTCGGCCAATTCCTGGAAAAAGAGACTGAGCTGTGCCCCGAGTTCCAGGGGCGGAAGAAATAGTTAAAGAAAGTGGGATGGCAAAATGATCCAACCATGATAGGGGGGTCGGGTGGCCAATTTGCAGACCCATGAAGTTAGTAAAAAGAAAGTCAAGCAGGTGTCCAGCCACATGTGTAGGAGCATAATTAATAAGCTGAATGTCTAAGGCCATAAATTCCTCTATCACGGAGGAAGCTGATTTAGACTCTGTGCAGTCAAAGGGAACATTAAGACCACCTTACACTGTAAAATTTGGGTATTTCAAAATATACGGGGAGAAGCCCTCTGGCATACAGGTATTCCAGTTTCCGGCAGGTCCAGCAGGCGAATAGATGAAAGCATCAGGCCAGGCAAAGTTGTTATATAATGCCAAAGAGAATAACAAAGCCTTATAGTCAGGAATCCCCAAACGAAGCATTTTACATTGATATTGCGCTTTAAAAATTATTGTAATTCCGCTGCCTTTCCTGTTTTAGATATCCAATCTGACTATACGAAAGTCTAAGGGCAGAGCTACAATAATATCTGGCACCGAGGTGTCGTTAAGCCAGTTTTTGGTTAGAGCAGGGCATCTCGATCAATTACAAAACTGCATAAATCAGCTTGATGTTTAATTTAGGAATGACATTTAATACTTACAAACTGATATCACAAGGTTGTTGGCTTCAGCAATTTTGCACTTAAAGTGGGCAGGAGTGGGGGAGGGTCCAGGGTACGAATAAACAGCCTTAAGTGGGATTTAAGAGTTAAATGAGCATTAGAAATCCTAAAATCACACTATTCACAGCTATCACTATAAATTTCCAAATTCAAAGATGAGAAAGAGGCAGCTGGGCTTATAATGTGGATGGGAAGTAAGTGGGAGCCAGAGCTAACCAACCTGTCTGAAGTGAGAAGGCCAGAATTTCTGGCCCCGTTAGGGTGCAGACGGATGCAGACGAGCTTGCCTTTGGCACATCTACACCATGGCGTGCTTAAATAAACATGGGCGGGAGCAGGTGGACAAGCCCTAATTGCTAAAGAGCTAATTGCTCTGCAAAAATAGTCCCAACAAGATAGTCACTAAAAAAGACGTGTGCAAGTTCCAACATTTTATGAGCCCCCTCTTTCCCCCAACAAATTCAGTGTACAGATAAAACCAAATGAGATCAAAAACAACAGCAAATAAAGTGTCAGCCCTTCTGAAATGATGTGAAAAGTATCATGGAGGTAGCAGTCCGGCCATGTCATGGTCATGCTTAAATAAGCTTGGCTGGGGGCAGGTGGAAAAAGCCCAAAGAGCTAGAGTGCTAGCCGCTCTGCAAAAATGGCCCAACAAGATGGCAGCTCAAAAACATGTGTGCAAGTTCCAACAGTTTTTAGCCCCAACTTCCCCCAACAAATTTCAGTTTTTTAATATTATTTAAATGTATGTGTCTGCTATTAAAAGTTGTATCTGCTATTTAATTTTATTGGCTCCTTGACTTGGTTTCATCTCTGCACTGGCCCTTCTCTATGTGGCATCTGGTGGTGACAATTGGTAATAAACAGGCACATGTGCGAACAGAGCACATGTTGTAGGTGCAGGGATTTTACACTGTCATCACCATGCCTCTTGTTTCACATTCTCATTTTTTTATTTATCAAGTGCCTACTGCCTTGCATTGGGTGCGCAGCTCCACATAATCTGGTCTAGTGAGCCTGCAGCCTGGTGGTACTGTTGATGCCAGTTTAGGAAAACAGGGGTTTGTTGGATTCTGAAATCAGCCAATGATCCACTATCTTCTTTGGAAAGGGTATATTATTTATGTAAGAGAATTAGAAAAATAGACGGGATCTTTATTTATTTTATTGTTTTTTCCAAAAACCACAATACAATGCCTACTAGCCTATCACTATCCTCAAGAAGGTGAACATGTTTGTGTGCCTCATTCCTTTTCAAATGGAGACCTTCCAGGACATTTTGTTTCTCCTTTCCCACCAGCAATGCTTTTTGCTATTTGGTCCCAAATGCCCAGTGTCAATTCAGAGATCTTCCCATTTGGCTCAATGATACCCACCAGACTTTACTAAAACTCTTTGGGGCAGATTTACAATTACTGGCGCATCCCTGCATATCAGCAGGGATGCGCCAGTAATTGTGCGTCACAGCTCCGCCACCCTGGATGCGCCGTATTTACAATGCGGCGCACCGTGGGGCAAAAACGGCACAGATGCGTGACGCATCTGTGCCGTAAAAGCGGCGCATTGCTGGAGTTGCGTCGCAAGCACGACGCAGCTCCAGCAAGGCTTGGGGGGCTCTATCTCCACAATGCTGCGTCAATCCTTACGCCTGCTTCAAGCAGGCGCAAGGTTTTGACGTACCATTGGCCCAAAAGTGACTGAGTGAAATCTTGTAGATTTCACTCAGCCACCTTTGGGAGGCGTTCCTGCGCCGGAACGCCCCCCTGCGATGGAACGCCTCCTTCTGGCGCAGGGCTTTACAACGTGACGCATCTGGGAGATGCGTCACGTTGTAAATACCCCTCACCATGTCGCATCTTTTGCGCCGCTGCTGCATCACAAAAGTGATGCAACGGCGGCGTAAAAGAGGCGCAAGGGGCTTGTAAATCTGCCCCTATCTCTTTCCATAGGAATTCTTAAGCTGCTCTGTAATGAGACATTACTAACATCTTTTGTCATTTATATTGAGGCTGGAAGAAGGTGTCAAAAGGGAATTGACTCCAAATATTTTTCACAACACCCACCCCCATTTCTAAGTTTACATGTTAGTAAGGCCTGCCTGACCTGAATAGAATGATTGGCAATCATGTATTTGGATACATTTTTTAAATGTTAACAAAACTTGACTGCAATGCTTAAATAAGTCTAGACATATTTAAACATTGCCACTTTAATAGAATAATTGGGAAACATTTGAGGAGAGGATTTCACTCTCTAAGAACAAGCAACAACTAGTCCAAACCCAGGTCAATGACATGAAGTTGGGCAAATTGGAACCCCAATTTTCACTCACGGCCAAGCCACTTGGTTTTAGCATAGACACTGATCATAACCTCAAGGAACACACTGCAAAGAAAACCAAGGCAGCCTGTACCAGTTCTCTCTACTGAATGAAGAAAGTGAATCCATTCCTCCCAGAAAGCGACTTCAAGCCCTCGTACTCTCACATCTGGATGGGGGCAACGCCTTGCTCCATGACCGCTTCGGCTCCACATTGGCCACTCATTAAGGGATCCTTCTTGTCACAGCATGTCTTAATATGAGCGTAAATAAATATAGCCAAAATGCCCCACCCTGTCTCTCCTTGCCAACTTTCATCACCACAGGTGTATCTTGCAACCATGTTCCCATCTGCGGTACGATTTGTCTCAGTGCGACTTCAATTGTTTTGATTTCAACACTTCTGTGGTGACTGTGCTCCTTGTTTCGTCATTCCTACTGGCACTGTCGATTCCCCAGTATTTCCTGCCCTTCACCTGCCAAAATGCTCACCTTACCATATGTGGCATGTCTGGTAGCATGCCCGCTTTCCCGCTCCTTCTCCTGCAGGTATCCTTGCTGAGAATTTGCAAGAACAAATTCGATCTTGAGACCCCTTGAGAGCAGTCAGCCATCTCAGGGGTGGTACTATTTAAACTGCACTCAAGCTCTGGCAGGCGGCTTTGCTTTCTCTTAATTAGAGAAAGAGGTTGTTTTACGTACCAACTCATATCTTGACAATTATGGACTCAGTATTTCAACTGCAGATCATGTACCTTGAGCTTGCCAGTATTCTGGCAGCTCAATAACTCATCTGACTGATTCCTTTTTCTTCAGCACTCTGGGCCCTTGTCATCTCGACTGGGTTTGTCCTGTCCTTCTTTGTCCTGAGAGATAACTTTTAAAGACACACAATACACAAGTTAGTGCAGAGTAGCATGTGTGTGCACAAGGACATATAAATAAGAAAATTCACACTTTAGAAATAATCTGTTATGATGGCCTATCAATAGACTTTGATTAGTAAAGACTTTGGCTTGGTAATTGAGCAAGATGATTTTCATTAGGAGCATTTAGTACTCCTGATTACCAGTAATGCAGTGTAAATGCAACAGAACCTTTTGAGAGAAAATAATCATGTTCTATTTGTTTGAAGAAATAATCTGTAAACTGCAAAACAACACTTGAATCAGGTCATTTAGGCTGACCGATATTCAAGACCTTAGTTTCTTATGCTATATGTGTTGTTACAGATGTACGTAATAGCCATTGATGAAAACATTATCTATAGTATTCTGTTGAATTTTAATCTACCCTGGTCAACTTAATGATCGGCCTACTTGTTTCTATCCAGGAGGACAACTTGGACAGAACTGTAGACCACCCGTCCTTGAGTACCCCTCTCTATTTCATTTTCCCTTTTGCTACAGGTAACCCTCAGTTTTGGTGGTGAGTGTAACTTATTCTGTCAAACAGGTAGGGCACTGGTGGACTTCATATCACTTCCACAGCAACCAGGTCCCATTACAGACTGTAGAATACAAGTTAGTGGACTTAAGAACCTCCTCCTATCTTGCTGACTATCTCACCAGACAGTCACATAGCCACCAGGCAGAGGGCCAGATTTTTTTTAGTGGGCAAATTTGAACCTTCTTATCAAAGAGTGTCATACATCTCTGACATCAAGAACTATTAGCATTGCCATTCTTCACATTCTTTTTGAATTATGTCAGGTGGTTAACTGGGTGACAGAGTGGCTCTGGTTTAGCGAAACCCAACAGCATCTCTCATAAGGCCCCACTATCCCAAATATACTGTACAGGGATCAGAGATAATGAATTAACTTGGATAGCTTCTTACCTTGAAGATCTAGCCCAAGCAGAGTCCCTTCCCGCAATCGATCTACTTTTAAAACAATGGAGCATGTAGTGCCTCACAGGGGCATAGATGCCATTGGTGCAGCAGGTGCAGTGGCACCGTGGACCAGAGCCATGAGCGGGACATTGAATCTTAATAAATTAGTGCATTTTACTATTTCAACAGCATTTAAAGATGCAATTTCCGCGCTTGCACCAGGACAAATGTCGTCCTTGCTACACTACTGGTGCTGCAGGGCTTGTCACTGAGCCCCACCTTAGTCAGTATGCACGTGGTTCCACAGGCCAATTTGAACAGATCTATTGGCATGCCACTTATGACATATGCAGACAAAATGCAAATATTTGCCTGTGTGGAAGAAGTGTGTTGGTTGTCTCAGAGTCATTGCTGAATTGTCTAACTGTATGAGGCTGAATGCTTGAAAGATTTACTTGAACAAATATCAGGTGTAGATGACCTAGAGAGGCACCTCTTGCTGGTTGCCCGAGTGGTAGCCTAAAGATCTCGTTCACCTTTTTCAGTCCCAAAAGTAATCAATGTAGGTTTTCTCTAAGGTCAAGAAGTGATTGTGTTCTCAGGAAAATGAAGTTACTTTGATTTGTGTTGGCCACGTGAAACTGCTTCAGAAAATCTCCCCTTTAGTCTCTCTTTCTTGCTCTGAGTCAGTAATTTAGGAACTTTTGTTGTCACAGTTTGAGTATGGTAATGTACTGTATTTGAGAGCGACAAACTACTTACTTAAGATGCTGTAAATAGATATAAAAGTTTGAACAAAACTTGTTTAGGCCGTTGCATGCATAGACGTCTTTGCACTCAATTATTGATGGGTGTTGAGCTCTCAAGCCCAATTGTTAGAATGATAATTCCCTCATAGGCTCATGGTCATGGGATCTAGCTATGATCTTCAGTGCTGTCAGTACCAAATCCTTCAAACCAGAACATGGAATTACTCTGCTAAAAGCCAGTGTAAGAGTTTTAGAAGCCATCTTCTCAGCTAGAGGATCAGAGAATTAGGGCTCTTAGACAGATTTCTATCTGAAGGATTAGTTCTTCAGCCTTACCCCATTTGAGAAAGAATTCTCCATTATCAAGTAGCCATTCATGTAGGGGGACATTGATGGGGGGCGCTAGAGGGCGCACTGCGGGATGGCTGGCTGAACTGTCGGCTCCGCCGGACGGACGCGACAATAGCGGCCCTTTCGCCCTTTACATCTGCCGTTACACCCGTCCTAGACACAGCGCCTGATGTCGGAAGGTGAAGCCGACACGATGGTGTAGCTGCGGCGGCTGCCAGAGCGCCGTGCAGCGAGAAAACAGCGGAAAAGCGGTGAGCTGCCGGAGCGCACTCAAAATGGCCGCGCCTGGCGCTCGCCGGCTCTGAGAAGGTACTTCGCCTGCCCGGCGCTGTGGGCTGCAGCGAGAAGGTTGCGAGGTGGACTGGAGATGCGGAGAGGTTTGCGGGACTGCGAGACCGCGGATATAAGAGGCTGAGGCACAAAGAAGTGAAATTAGCGGTGCGTTCCAGCGGATCCAAGATGGCGGTGGCGCTGGAACGCAAGAGACCGGCACTGTCGGCCGCCCGTAATGCAGACACAGCACACAAAGGAACACCAGCGGTCAGCGGAAGAAGCATAATCGAGGTGAGCCTGCCCATCGATCGCTTCTGTTGAACTCGGACCGCTGCCCCTCATGGTTCGCGCGCCAATCAGCTCTGCGCGCTCGAAGAAGGAGAGTCAGACACCGGTGACACGGGAGCACATAGTGAACCCCATGAGGCGCTGAAAGCGCGTGCAACACTCCGCTGCCAGCCCGCACCCAGCAAACAGTGAGTGATCCAACTGCGAACTCTGCCGCTGCTTTCCCCACGGGTGGGCAACTACTCAGATAGCGCTCCTAACCGCCTCAGAGGTCGATGAGCAGGCGTACCCCGAGGTGGGGGGCCCTGACACCGGCGAGACACAGCACGCAAACGGTCAGCGACCCGCACACGGCGGACCACCCCTCGCCTCGCCCGCAGCGGAACATGGGGAAACCAGAGAAACCAGAGAAACCAGAGAAACAACAATCCAAGCTTCCCTTTGAAGCGAGGAAGCAGCCCAAAAACGTGACAACCACCCCTGAAGCTGAGGGTGACGGAGAATTGGCGGAAGGGTCAGCCATGGAATCAGTACTCCGAGCAATCCAGCAAAGTCTACAAGAAATGAACGGAAAACTCGATAACGTGGTGCAAAGGGTGGATACTATGGCGGCCAAACTTGAACACCACGACGGGCGGATAGTAGAGGCAGAACAGAGGATTTCCAACATGGAGGATGAGCATAAAACCACGTCGAAGAAGTGCGAGGGACTGGAGAAAACAGTGGAGACTTTACGCGCGAAGGTGAAGGATCAGGAAGCCAGGTCCAGGCGGAACAACCTCCGAATCTCGGGCCTGCCGGAATCCACCAACACAGGAAAAATGGAAACCTATATCGAGACACTCCTGAAAGACATATTTGGCGCGGACAAACTATCCTCGGTGTTTCTAATCGAAAGGGCACATCGCTCACTGGCGCCTGTACCGAAACCGGGAGCTGCCCCAAGAATGATCATAGCACGTACACTCAACTACAGGGACAGAGACACAGTCCTTCGGCTCGCCAGAGACATGGGCAAAATCACACATCAGGGGAACACTCTGGAGTTCTACCCCGACCATACCATGGCGGTGCAGCTGGCACGGAAGGAGTTTGCGCCGGTCAAGAAGAAGCTACGAGACCTGGGACTAGAGTACGCAATGCTGTACCCTGCAAAACTTAAAATCACAAACTTGAGCAAGCCGGTATTTTTGACGACGGTGCAGGCGGCGTACGATTTTATCAAGCAGCAAGGGAAGCGACGGAAGGAACAGAACAGAACGGAATCGACAAGCGATGTGGAGTAACAGGGGAAGCGGACAAGATACCTGGAAGCCCCCCCGGTGCGGCTACGGGACTCCACTGGACTCCAGGTTGATGTGGCTCACTAACGTTGGCCAGCCCCGGGGAGCTTGCCCAGACACTGTGGGACCAAATTGACTTGCAGTCTAGCGCTCACGGAGTGAGAACCCAAGATGGACAACCCCACAGTGAGTATAAGTAAGGCTAGTGAGCTCTGGAGGACACACGATAACACTAAATGAACAAAGATCTAACTGACTCCTCTGGCAGTTACTATTATGATGGAGCCACGAACACTAGCAGGCCTTTGAGCCGGACACTCATGCCAATACTGCCTCGAACTTAAAATGACATGTGAGACTGGGGTAGGCAGACGTGCATTGATTCAGGTTACTAGATGCCATACTCTCCATTAAGATGGCGGGTGGGTGGAGAAGGGTGAAAGATTACACACACGACATTGCAGCCGTTAAAGGCGTCTGTCCACGTCCACCACGTGGATGGAGATGTGTGAACCTGGCGACACCCCCAAGTGGGTGCGCCCCACACTAAGTTTTCAAAAGAAAGTTCAATTTGTTACGGGATGGCTTTGGCAAAGTTTGGGGGCTAAAGTGGGTGGGGGGATAGAGGGGGGACCGGGGATGTCCGAACCACAAACTCTGTGTCTGAGAAGCATGGCGACCTCCTTGACCAAACCTAAACATGCAGGTTCTTATTTCTGTTTCACCAATCCGTCGTGTGTCACGCACCACACGCTCCAATGTTTACTGTCTGCACGGTACCGCATAAGGCGGTTAGGCATCAAGCGATATACTCTGATGGGCTCAGGTAACGATGTCGAGAGTTAATACATTGGCTCTTCTCACATGGAATGTTAGGGGGCTAGGCAACCCGAAAAAGATTAGACAAATGTTTGCTTATCTTGACAGGCTGCGTGTAGATATAGTGTTCTTACAGGAAACACATCAGGGCCCCGCGAACACGCCTACTTTGGGCAAAAGATGGGCAGAATCGGTAACAAGCTCGAACTACTCAACTTACTCCAGAGGGGTCAGTGTCCTAATACGTAAAGGTACCCACTTTGAAATCACGAGCGTTGACAGGGACTCGGAGGGTAGAAGTGTTATGGTGGAGGGAAAACTCAGGGGGCAGAAGATCCTGCTGCTGAACACATATGGCCCCAATGTAGACGACCCGGGGTTTTACAGACGACAATGGCAGACAATCTCAGATAAACATATAGACCATGTACTGTGGGGAGGTGATTTTAATGTGACGCTGCAAGACCAGTTGGACCGCGCTGTACACACCACAGAACATCATGGAAATGCGCGACACATGCTGGGGGAAGCGATGGCGGACCTTCAACTGACTGACATATGGAGGGATGGTAACCCGGGGGTCACGGCTGCGACTCACATTAATGCTGCGAACAATAGCTGGGCACGACTAGACTACTGGCTGGGTACACGAGAAGTGCTGTCATGGGTTAAACACGTTTCACATCTGCCCAGGACACTGTCGGATCACAACCCGGTACTGCTGAACGTAGAGATACCGCAATATGAGCCACCGCCTTTCACTTGGCGTTTCAATGCGGCTGCCCTGAAAGACCCACTGTACGTCACCACTATACACGCAGCGATAATAGACTACTTTGACATAAATGGCCCGACAACGGACGACCCATGTCTTCTGTGGGAAGCCTTCAAGGCCACGATCAGGGGGGTATGCATAAGTACGTCCTACGGTATATTGAAGGACATCCGACAACAACTGCGAAAGCGCGAGGAGGCCATACAGGAGCTAGAGCAAATATACACGCACACAGGGGACACTAAGGTACTCGGAGACATACAATCACTCCTGACTGAACACAGACAGTTCGCCTCTGACGAACTCAAATATGTCACCAAACGGGCCACGGCCAGGCGCTATGGAGAGGGAGGCAGACCAGGCAAAGCACTAGCAGACAAGATATGTTCGGGGAGGGCCCCTCAAAACATAAAAGCCATCTGTAGGACTACGGGGGAAAAGGTGACCGACGTCAAGGCGGTCATAAAGGAATTCATGACACATTACGGCGCCCTGTATGCAGCACGCCCCTCGCCTACACAGGAAGACTTGCTAGCATATATGGAGGATGTGGAGTTGGCATGGCTGTCTGATGGGCACAGAGCCTACTTAGCGCGGCCTGTCACGGTGGAGGAGGTTACTGACACTATCAAGCGGTTACCAAACAACAAAGCACCGGGGCCGGATGGATACGTGACAGAATTCTACAAAGAATATGTGGATCTGCTTGCTCCCCACTTGGTGCGATTATATGGCGCTGCACATGAGGCCCAAACCCTGCCTGCATCCATGAGGGAAGCCTTACTCATAGCACTCCTAAAGCCGGGTAAGGAAGAGGATAAATGCGACTCGTACCGCCCTCTATCCTTACTAAATGTAGACACTAAAATAATCGCCAGTCTGCTTGCTGAAAGGCTAAAACCACTAATGCCCCTCTTAATCAGGCCGGACCAATCGGGGTTTATACCTGACAGAGCCACCACACATAACACACGTACATTGTTTGCCCTGGCGCACTACTTGGCCCCCGACACGAAAGCAGTGGCAGTGTTGCTTGATGCTGCCAAGGCGTTTGACACTATAGGATGGTCTTTCATTCAAGCAATTCTGATGCGCATGGGGTTTCCCATGATGTTCCTTGGGTGGATATCGATGTTATATACCAACCTGTCAGCAAGAATCCGAATTAATAGGCATATTTCAGAGCCAATAAGGATATGCAGGGGCACTAGGCAGGGCTGCCCACTCTCGCCGATGCTTTTTGCATTAGTCCTGGAGCCTCTGGCCTGTAAAATTAGGCAACACCATCACTACTCGGCCTTACAGATGCCATCACGCCCCATTCACATATCATTATATGCGGATGACATGGTGCTCTATGTCAAGGACCCAGCACACAACCTGAATCCACTGATGAGAGAGTACATCAAGTTCGGGAACCATTCAGGCCTACAAATCAACTGGGACAAGTCACTCATCATAGCACTGACTGACAGCACACGCCCTACACCCCTAGACTACCCGCTCGAGTGGCAGGAAGACCCCACGAAGTACTTGGGGGTCTGGTTTCACAGGGACCCTGAAATAGTCATACGCACTAACTATGGCCGAGTTATAGCGACCTTGGAGGATAAAATAAAACGCTGGAATAAACTGCCGCTATCCTTAGCGGACCGGGCCGCCATAGTAAAAATGGTGCTCCTGCCCAAGTTCCTCTACCTGTTCAACAACATCCCAATTAAGCCGCCAGCGGCAGTGTTTCGACATATAAACACCTTGGTGATTAGTCTGCTCTGGGCCGGGAAGCAAGCAAGACTGGAGTTGCACACCATGACACTCCCGTATGCGAAGGGGGGCTTCAGGGTGCCAGACTTTTATCTGTATTACCTATGCGCCCAGGCGCAATTCGCGCATTACTGGCACCACGAGGTTCCCTTCCTAACACACGTGGCGGTGGAGGCTGGGGACACGGAACCGATACCACTGGCAAACATATTACTACACAAACGTCCCAAACTGCATGAACGAGACATCAACACTGTGGACGCTACTACGGAGGCATGGAGGCTGATGGGTAAGGCGGCTAACGCTCTGCCGCTATACGCTCCGGCTCTCCCACTGGCTCATCACCCACATATTTCGGTTACGCACGAACAGGCAGGCATGAATTTGTTGAAATGGGCGGGTATAGACAAAATGGGTGACCTGTATCACAACGGGGTATTCCAAACATTAGAAACTATGCAATACATAAGTAACCCGTCCCTCCTATTCAGGTTTAACTATTATAGGCTACAGAGGGCTCTACAGGAACATTACCCAGCACACCCGGAGGAGCCGACGCCACTGGCGCCGCTGCAACTCCTGCTCACCACGCCCACGGCATCGCACCTGGTGTCCAAACTATACACTAGCTTACAGGGAGCGATAGGGGGAGGCACAGACAAGGCACGGCTACGGTGGAGTGAGGGCCTAGTGACACCTCTCACCGAGGAAGAATGGGCTTCGGCGTGTATGCTAACTAACATGCTGACACCAAATGGGAACTTAAGGCTCATACATTACAAATATCTGCACCAAGCATACTATACACCTCACAAACTATTCAGATATGGGTTGAAGGAGGACTCAAGGTGCACACGATGTAAACAGGAGGGGGCGGACTTCATGCACCTCGCTTGGCACTGTCGCAAGGTGGCGGGTTACTGGGAACAGGTAATCCAAACGCTGAATGAAATGTTGGGTACTTCTCTACCATGTGAAGCCAAAATTTGCCTCTTAGGTATTGAACCAATGTTGAGAACACGGAGGCGTAAGTTCTGCGCAGTAGCGCTGTTACTGGCCAAACGGAGGGTGTCCCTGCACTGGAACAGTAGAAGGGGCCCGGTACTTAAGAGCTGGCTGGAAGATATGGCGTACTGTCACGATACACTGACCACCTATGAGGAGGAGCTCCCAGCTAGGTCTAGACCCAGGGATTATTGGGAATACTACAGAGACTATTTGTTGATGCACGAGGCAGAACGGGAGGTACATGATAACGACTAGAAATGAAGTGTGGAGGGTGTTGAACTGCTGAATACTACTAACGTGGTTGGGAACGGGAGGGAGGATGCTGTGACACAGACATTTCATTGCTGAAAGACACTAATGAGTTAAGTTAATGGACGGTTAAACTCAGTTACTGTTGGGAGAAAATTATACCAAAAAAGTAAGAACACTTGCATGGTTAAGAGTGAAAGTAGCACTGGAAACTAATACTGTGATCACATTGTAAAACGCCGCCGGTCCTCTGGATGTCGGCTGATGGGCTGTGTACATTTTCCAGCAAGCCCATTTGGGCATACATACATGCAGCCGGCCAATGATGGTTGTAGGCGAATCGTTTGTAAGGTATTATCTTATGTGACAAGTGCGAATAAACCTCTTACATCAATAAAAAAAAAAAAAAAAAAATGTAGGGGGACATTGATGATCTACTTGTTTTGCACATCCTCGTTCAAGTTTCTTTTTTTTTTAGTTCAATAAAGTTTATTAATCATTATATAAGGTATGAATACAAAATACAGTAAAAGAATTATGGGGGAAAAACGGGAGGGGGAAGGGAAAGCATAAGGAGAAAAATCAGTATACATTATAGAGATGAAGGAATAACAATAAACGTATCATGGGCAGTAGAAAAAAAAAGTAAAAAGAAGGGGTACAATAAGTATACAATAAAAGTAAATTCAGATGAGGTTATGCAGGTAATTATGTTAACAAAGAAAGTGGAATGAAAAAGGGCATCAAGGGATTTGGAAACCTCTTGCTGAGCAAGTCGTGGACAAAAGGAACGAGTTGTACAAGTATCCAAATACATCGTAACAGGAAGCCATAAATCTGCACGTTTAGCTGCCATCTGGGCAGGAAAAACAAAAGTAGTATCAAGCCTATGATTGTGACAGACATTATACCACCATGCTTGGAAAGTAATAGTAGAGGAAGACTTCCAATTAATAGTAATTTGTTGAAACGCAACTGCCAGTAATAGATCAACAATACGAACATAAAGAGCAGTCTCGTCCCAACAAGGAGAAAGACTTCCCAAAAAGATATGGGTAGGAGAGAAGGGGATACAAGTGTGAAAGATAACATTAATTTGTGCCCAAACCTGTAACCAAAAGGCATGCACATTCTTGCAAAGGAACAACATGTGAAACAGAGTGGCGTTGGGAAGGAAGCAAGACCAACATATATCTGGGGTAGCAGGGAATCGCTTGTGGAGGGGTAGAAGGAGTCTGAAGCAATCGGTTATAAATGAAAAATATAGATTTCGTCAAGGACGCCGCCCTAGAGGTTTTACGAACTTTTGTCCAAATCTTATCCCATAGAGATACTGGCCATGATGTAGAAAGATCATGTTCCCAATGCTCCTCCACCTTGGACTTGGGTCTGGGGAGTGTATGTGCATGGAGATGCTTGTAAATAACAGAAGCTTTAGGAAGAGCTCGCAGGATAGAATGCAGTTTTAGAGTAAGGTCAGGTGAAATAGGAGAAGGGGTCGCCTGCAAGAGTCTCGCATAAACCTCCATAACCGCTGTTTTGAGGAGAAGATATTTGGGAGCAAAGGAGGAGGGCAAATCAAAGGTGGAACGTAGGGTATGGAAAGGCATAAAGGTGGAATGTGAGAAGAGCTGTGATATCCAGAGCAGACCCTTGGATCTCCAAGATTTCCAGTAAAAAGGTTTACCTCCGATTAAAAGGTGTTTATTATGCCAAATAGGAGAGGAGAGGAAATCGGCAACATTCGTAGGGGGAGGAGAGTTAGAGGATAAGAGGAGTTTGACATTGAATTTATGAATGAGAGTAGGAATCGAGGAGGGTTTGCGTGAAAAAGAGATATATTCAGCAAAGGAGAAAGGGGAGAGGAAGAGGCGCTCAACCTTGGTCCACAGAGGGCAGGGGGAATCAGGGTCCTGTAACCAAAAGTATGCTTGACGCAACAAAAAAGCCTTATGGTAAGCCGGGAAGTCCGGAAAATTAACTCCTCCTTCAGAAGCGGGGCGAATGAGCCTGGCAAGGGACATTCTAGGTTTTTTGTTATGTCATAAAAAGGAGGACAAGATTGAATTAATTTTCTTGAAAAATTTTGCCGGAATAGATACAGGGATATTAGAGAGTGTGTACAAAACAATGGGGGATAACATCATCTTAATGGTGTCCGAAAGACCCCACCAAGACAGGTAAAGAGGATGCCACCTGGCTGTGAGGTCGGATATTTTCTGAGTGCACTTAGTAAGGCAGAGGGAAACAGTGTCAGGGATGTTAGGGGTGATGTGCAATCCCAAATACTTAATGTCGGAAGGGCTCCAGGTAAAGTTGGAGGCGCTAAAGTCAGGTTTGAAGGTGAATTTTGTTAGGGGAAGGATCTCACACTTATCATTATTGAGCTTATAACCAGAGATTGTGGAATAATGCCGTACTTCCTCCAAGAAAGCAGGAATGGAGACCGTGGGATCTGAGATGAAGAGTAAAATATCATCTGCGTAGGCAGCAAGTTTAATGGAGGATTCCGCAGTCTTAAAGCCATGAATGTCAGGATTCTGGCGCAATCTGGACAAGAAAGGTTCTAAAGCAAGATTGAAAAGAAAAGGTGAGAGGGGGCATCCTTGGCGAACTCCTCTGCCAAGGTCAAAGTATGGGGAAATCTGACCATTAGCATAAATTGCGGCCCTTGGGTGAAAATACAACAATGAGATTAGGGAAATAAATTTAGGGCCAAACCCGAACCATCCGAGAGTATGGAAGAGGTAAGGCCATTCAACCCTGTCGAAAGCCTTCTCGGCATCTAGGGCAATCGCCGCGAGGGAATGCTGGAGATGGGATGATTTTGACAATATGTTAAATAAAAGCCTGGTGTTGTCAGTGATGTAACAACCTTTAACAAAGCCAGATTGTTCTTCTCCTAAGAGGTCAAGGAAGCAAATGAGCCAACCTTATCGCCAATGACTTAGCGAAGATTTTATAATCAATATTAACAAGGGATATGGGACTGTAGTTCTTGCAATGTTGCACATCTTTTCCGGGTTTGGGTATTAAACAAATATGTGCATCTGAAAAGGACCCTGAGGAGGCACCTAATGCAGCAAAGGAATGGAGAAGGGAATGCAGCTTCGGAATCAATAATTTGGAGATATGAAGGTAAAACTCAACGGTAAAACCGTCTGGACCAGGAGCTTTGTGAAGTTCAAGACGCTGGAGCGCGGTGAGCAATTCTTTCTGTGAGATGTCAGTCTCCAAAGAGGAAAGATCAAGAGGGAAATGTGCAGGTGTTTGAATAGTTGAGAAGAAATGTGTAAGAGAATGAGGAGAGGGTTGGGTGTCAGAGGTGTATAAGGTCTCATAGAAGCGGGAGAATGTAGCAAGAATGTCAGCATCTTTGTGTTGTAGGTGTGCATTGGTGTCATAAACAGACTCAATATTCATCTTGTTATGCTTAACCTTCAGGTAAGTGGCAAGGATTTTCCCAGCTTTGTTCCTACCACCATAGAACTTAGCACTTGATTTAAGTAAATATAAGGAGGCATCTTCAGTAGACTTTTCATTAAATTTAAACTTGGCAGCGACCAGAGTTGTCAGACTATCTTTGGAATGTGAGGTGAAATAGGCGTGTTCCAATCGCTAATGTCAAGAAGGAGGGTTTTAGTGAATTGGCGAGCAATCCTGCGTTTCTTTGCGACATAATTAATAATAAAGTTGCGCACAGCTGCCTTGAAAGCGTCCCAAACAGTGTGTTGTGAAACGGGCGGAACATCGTTTAACAGAAAAAAATCATCAAAAAAGGCGGTAAAGGAAGCAGAACATTTGGGATCCAAGAGGAGGGTATTGTTAAAACGCCATCTCATGGGCCCGTCAACTTTAGGAAGCACATCAAGGCTGACTATAGCAGGGGCATGATTCGAGAGCAAAATTGGACCAATTTCCGCTGTATTAAGCGTTTGAGCAAGATCATGGGAAACAAAAATGTAGTCAATCCGTGATTGTGAACGATGGTACGGTGAGTAAAAGGTATACTCCTGCACAGTCGGGTTGCAGAGTCGCCAAGAGTCAACAAGCTTATGTTGGGATATAGCTTGGGTAAAAAGTTTGTGCGATTTAGTAGGGACATAGGTGGCATCGGATTTCCTATCTATAAACGGATCAAGAGGTTGATTACATTCTCCCGCAAGGATGAAATTGCTAGCCATGAATTGGGTGATGCACGGAGAAAACTCAGCCCAAAAAAGGGGTTTACCATTGGTGGGGCCATAAACATTAAGGAGAGAGATTGGAACACCTCTAAGCGATAGTCTGACATGTGTCCATCTGCCATTAGTATCAGATTCTTGGGAAATGACTGTGAAAGGGAGAGACCTGCGACAGAGAATTGCAACACCGTTGCGTTTACCATCACCTTGCGAATAAAAAAACTTCACCCACCCAACCTCTTTTGAGTTTAGCAGATTCTATGTCAGAAAGGTGAGTTTCCTGAAGAAATGCAATATCAACATTCAATTTAGCTAGGTAAGATAAAATGCGTTGACGCTTAATTAGGGAATTGATACCCTTAACATTCCAGGAAGTTATATTCAAGGACATAACATGTACAGTAATGTAATGAGTTCGTAACAAATGCAAAAACACGTTATAAAAAATAAGCTATAAAGTACAACGCATACAAAAGTAAGAGAAAAACCCATGAAGAAGGAAGAGTAAAAAGGAAATAGAGATAGAATAGAGATGAAGAAAGGAAAGAGAAAGAGAAAATTAGTGAGATCAAAAAGACATATCGTAAACAGAAATGCAAAAAAATACATCATAAGTATAATTGGAACAAAAACCAGTGAATAAGGATGTAAAAAGTAGAGAGAAGCTCAGGAAAGATGATGCAACTACTAAAGACAGGTAAGAAGAGGGAACCAAAAGAGGGGAGTGTGGAGAAAGACGATGTACGGAAAGAGGAAACAGAAACAAAAAGAAACAAATAAGGAACATACCTACAAAAGGGAAATACGAGAGAGAGCTGAGGGGGGGTGGGCCCACATGGGTAAGGCGGAACATCCAAGATCGGCTGAGCGGGGAACGGAGATAAGTTCCTGTAAGGACGAAAGAGGAGAACAAGGGGTTAGGGTACGAAGAGCGATGAAACCGGTCACACAAACAACAATGAATGAACAACAACGATGTAAAGCAGGGAAAAACCAACTAATTGCAATGCCTCAAAGAACAAAGAAAGCAGATCACAAAAAAAACATGAAGAAATCCCTTAAGGAGTGGAAGAAGTAAAATGCAACAGCATTAGAAAAGTCACAAAAACTATTGTTCAGCCAGGAGCGGAGGATGAAGGTCCAGACGAATCCATGGCAGAAGTCTTATGAGCATTGATGAAACTCTGCAAGCGTATCGGGTCTTCATAGGAGGTAGTCTTGTTATTATAGGTGACTTTGAACAGACAAGGATGATATAAGCCGTATCTTGCCCCCATCGCACGGAGGTCTTCTCTCAGAATCAGAAAAGCTTTACGACGATTAGCAGTAGCTTTCGCATAGTCCTGAGCGAAGAACAAGGATGATCCAGACCATGTCAGTTTTGGAGAAGACTTGGCAGCCGTTAAAACCTTCAGAAGGTCAGTATACTCCAGAAAATAGAGGATAACATCTCTGGGTCTCTGTGAAGGAGAAGTAGGAGAAGGTAGGCGACCCAAGCGATGAGCACGTTGGATGTTAAGAGTTGTGCCCTCTGGAAGATGTAGTTGCTTGGGAAGAAATGACTTGAAGAAGGCAAGTGAGTCAGATTCCTCAATTCCCTCTGCCAGACCATAAATACGGAGGTTATTCTGCCTATTTCTATTTTCTAACTCCTCCACCTGTCGTTTAAGAACAGAAACTTGAGAATTTAAGTGGGAAACTGTGGAGCAAGTTTCTTGAAAGTTCTTAACAGAGTTCTCTACTGAGGACACTCTTGTTTCTATTTGCGACCAGTTATCCGTGAGATTCTGAAGCTTAACATTGGTCTCTTCCATAAAAGGACGGAGGGATCTTATTTCCTCTGAAAAAGGACGGAAGGATCTAATTTCGGCCAACAGTAACTCCATAAAAACAGGCGTAGATTGATTATGAGGTGAAGGGGGATCTTTCTTCAGTCTTTTCATGGTAGTTTTTCCCGGTGGAGGTGGAGGAGGATCCATGATTGTGTCTGAACCCGATGAGTTGAGGGAATCCTCCAATTTAGAAAGAGCAGAGAAAACCCTAGAGTTCTTAACGATAGCAGTCTTGGTCGTATTAGGCAAACGTGACATGGATTTGAGTCTGCCCATGCAGTAGAAGCCTGAAGTTATTGGTCGAACAAAGGATACAGAACAAACAGGAAGAGGGACTAGTATGCCAAAGAGGTCACTGCTGAAAGAAAGAATGCAACGCAGGCATAACGTAGATCAAGTGTATCGCTAAGTAAGTGCATCTGTTTACAATAAGTTCCAAATGCTTACAGCAAGCAGGGCAACCACAAATGAGCACAAGAATCTGCCAGGTTTGAGAGGAGATACCGCTTGTCTGGCAAAAGCATTACAGGCAGTAAACAGCAGAGTCGTAACCACAATGCAGCCAGCGTAGAACATACAAGAAGGAGATGTCCAGCATTCAAATACGCCAAAAAACAGCAAGAAAAATGTTGTGAGGAGGGATGAGAAGCTCTCAAAGCATTCAAAATGGCGTTAATATGAGCAGGGATCCTGCTCATATTAACGCCAGCGTCCCACGGCGAAATATGATGCAAGGGCTTTAGGGCAGTTGGTGAACTGAAGCTTGTAAGGCACCTCATGGGCAGTTAGTAGGCATAATACAGATGCAAGAAAGTTCCATGCGCCCGTGTCGTAATCCCAATACAGCTAGCATAGAACAGACAAGAAGGAGATTCCCAGCATTCAAATACGCCAAAACAAAGCAGGAAAAATGTTGTGAAGAGGCATGAGAAGCCCTCAAAGCACTCAAAATGGCGTTAACACAAGCAGTGAGGTAGCAAGTAATCTGCAGCGTCCCACAGCAAAATATGATGCAAAGGCATTAAGCCATTTGGTGGACCGAAGCTTGTAAGGCGCCTCACAGCAGTTATTAGTCAAAAACAGATGCAAAAAATCTTCATGTGCCAGTGTGAGGAGGCAGAAGTGCTTTTGAAACAAAATGGCGGTCGCGCCAAATAGAAAGTCACTAAATGCTTAAATTAAGAGAGAAATGCCATATTTGGTGAAGAAAAAGGCATTTGGGCAGGTTAAGGGCATCTGGCAACATCACTGGGGAGGAGAAGTTTTGCGCGCCTGAAAACAGAGATTAATGCGCAACGAACGGCAATGCCCAAGATGGCGGCCGCACTGCCGGTAATTTCGCGCAACTCACTTCGTCCAAAAACTGCATCGGAGATGCAGGAGAAAGCCTCTAAAGCCGCCAAAGTTCACCAGGGTGTGTTCCGGTAAGCATTTCACATCCTTAGACAGGAGAAGAGGTACGGGAACCGGAGGGTCTCACAGTGCCGCGACGGAGCTTCACTCAGGCACCGCCATGACCCTCGGGCGCCAAGCCACACCCCCCCCTCGTTCAAGTTTCTGATTTCCTAATCATCACCATTAGTGGAGGGCACATGAGCAGGAAAATGTCTGCAGCCACACTAAGAAGATGTGCTTAGTTAGTGATCACTATGTTCTCTGATCTTTCCACAATCTCCCAAGAGTAGTTCAGGATAGGGGGTTGCTTTATTGGAGGAATGTAAAGGGATTTCCATGTCTGATATCTGCACGGAATTGACCAAGGCTACTGGTCATGTGTTTGAGACAGACATTGCAAGTTGGATGTTGGCCATCAGTAGCGAATCTTCATTTCTTTCACCCTATTTCATCATTGTCACCGTGCTGCTTCCTCCCTCCTTCCTGGTGGTGAGAAATATGCTTGGCGTTCAGAGGTACTGCTTGGTAAGAGACACAGGCGGTCTCTAGAGAAAACACCTATTTTATACTCTCCTTTTTGCGCAGAACTTATTAATTGGGAAAACCAATAGGGTGCTTAATATGTTAATACATAAGCAAATTAAAATCAAATTTAAGAAACAAAGAGACTTTCTTGCCTACAACACAGTTCCGTTTTTGTATGTCAAAAGGATCAAATCTGTGTACATGAATATTACAATAAATGATGATTTTCAGTAAGTAATAAAGTTAAAACACACCACACAGGATGAGGCAAACATGAAATGTAAGATTTATCCTGCATTGTGGTTGGTGCAATTTATCGATTGTTTGATTCCTGACTTTTTAAGGAGTTTTAAGACACATTTCAAAGTTTATCTTAAGTATTAAAGTCATCCAGGACAATCATTTTTGACATGTATGTGGTGTGAGAAAAACCAGCAGGGATAGTCAGCAATGGAACGACGGGCCTGGGATTTATACAGTAGCGGGTAGGGAATGGCGGGGCGGGCAAGAGGAGGGGGGAGACGTAAAGTAAAAAAGTTTAAAAAGTACCTTCTTGCCACTCTCCCGCACGTCGTCTCAGTATCTCCTCTCCGGGGCCGGAATCCGAAGCAGCTAGGCTCCATCCCCTAAGCCAATCACAATGCTGCAATGCAGCGTTGTTAATGGTCTGAGCACCTCGGATTGGTGCTCAGCCAGGGAATGGGGGCCTGGGCATATGTAGGAAGGTGGAATCTTACTATATGGTTACCCCCACTTTTTGCCTGGTGTTTTGCTGGTTTTCGACTTAGTTGGACTGGGGCCCTGCTATTCAGGGCACCAGTCTATCTGCTTTCTCTATAAAATGGACTCCATGTACTTTATACATATTAACCTATAAGTCACTCCAATAGCAAGCCTTGACAATCCTGGAGGCAGAGTGCTTGGTTTTGTGTGAGAGGGTGCCCTAGCATGAGCTGAGCCCCTCTGCAGCTTTCGGAACCATCTCCTTATAGCTGTTCTATGATATAGCCTTACCATATACTCTTAAGTGCAATATAAGCCTTGTGGTTAATGCTAACTTTGGTTTGGCTTTATCAAAATATGTTGTGCAAGGTGTCAAACACTTTGGAATACTACCCTCCCGCCAGTTCTGGTGGCGGGGGTAGCATTCCACCCTTCTACAGGGAGAAGACATGTAGTTACTGGTAAACCTGGTTAAAATTAAACAGACCCCCAGCATCACAAAATGGATGCTGCTGCCACAGACACGAGTCTGTCCTCCTGCTGCTGGATGAAACTCCGACAGGGGAGGCCTGAACAATAGGTTTCCTGTCCAGGGAGGTGCCAGCACCTCTCCAGACAGGCTTTAGTGAATTGGGGCAGGGTGGGTTGCATTCAGTGAATGCTTTTCAGACACTGCCTGGGGCACACAAGGTGATCCATGTATTTCCCAGTTCAAACCGGTTGCTGGGGCACTCTGTCCCAGCTCTGGCGCAAAACTGGACAAAGGGGAAGGGGTGTAACCACCCCCCCCAGGTCCTCCCACAGGTGGGACCCTAGAGTTAGTCCAACCCCTAAACTTGCTATAAGAATAGGAGCCCAGTCCCTGAGACTTTAGATTACCCTGGACGAATCTCTGCAACATATATCTTGGACCTTTGACATTCCATTTCGACTGGAAGACGGAAGAAATCTTCCTTGTGGTCGAGGAGTGACCACCCTGTCCAAACAGGCACCAACAGCATCTTTGTCAGTCTGCATTTTTGAGGCTCTTGCCAAATCCCAAAGAATCTGCGACACGAGACATAGACTTCCAGACATCTCTAACGCTGACCTGCGATCCCAGCAAAGCTGAGACCTGTGGCGGACACGAGAGGCGTGGGACTGGAACTCCTGGACTTCCTGCATTTTTGCAACTGCTCCTACTTCCCGAGGTATCCTGAAGTTGTGCATTGGGGTATTTAAAGCCCCTGCACTGAGCACCTTTTGCACTGAAGCTCAGAGGCCTACACTCCACGGGCCTGCTTTGTGCCTTTCCACTTGAGGCCCCTTTGCTGTTCCTATTCCATTGGCTAGCGAGCCCCCATGAAGGGCCATCTTTTATTTCTTGAACTTTCCTGGTTGCTCCAGACGTGCTCCCTCTCCTCTCCAAAGGAAGAGTTCCTCAGACCTTGCTGGTCTGCACCGAAGCCAATCTTGACATCTTGCATGGGTTGCCGTTGCCAAGCCTTGTTGAGTCTATTCCGGATTTCGACACTGCAGTCAACTAGATCCTTAGTGCAACAGCTCGAATCCCGCTCCTGGTTGTTGTTGACACCTCCTGGTCCTCGTGGCTAAAGATACAAGCTTCATCTCTTTCACCTGGAATCCCCGGACATCGGTTGGCATCTTCTCTTCGCCATCCTGGTCACCTGCTAGTGACCCGGACTCTGTCCCTTCTGCTTTCAGGTTCTTTACATCTCCGATCCACCCTTGGATCCACCCGGACACTTTTCCGCTGGTCGCCTGCAGCATTTCTTCGCAGCTCTCCATTGGAATCGACGACAAAACCCGACACCAAAAGACACCTATGCACCCGGCTTCCCTGGGTGAGGTAACACAAGTAATCTGGTGCTCCCGTGGGTCTTGACTCTCGAAGTGTCCTAGTCTAAAAGGGTAAAATGACAAACAACATTCCCAGGCAATATGAGACAAGAGCAATGTAAAAAAGGGAGTTCAAGAAGAAGTTATGTTAAAAAAACATGCGTTTTAATGATTACAACAAATCTTATTTATATTAAAAACAGAAGTCAATGACTCTTGGTGGTGCATTTAAAATCATTACACATTAAAGATTGAAGGAAAGCTTCATTCTTTAATGTGTAATGATTTTTAAATGCACCACCGAGAGTCATTGACTTCTGTTTTTAATATAAATAAGATTTGTTGTAATCATTAAAACGCATGTTTTTTTGACATAACTTCTTCTTGAACTCCCTTTTTTACATTGCTCTTGTCTAATATTGCCTGGGAATGTAGTTTCTCATTTTATGTTTTACCCTGTCCCAGGATTGATATCTAATCACAGGGGGTCCTTGTTATTTACAAGTCTAGTCTAAAAGGGTTCCATCGTAGTTTACCTAGAAGTGCCCTTAATCTTTAAAATTGTAACTTGTTCGTTCTCCATAGGCTGTGTTTAGACACTGCACGCGTCCCCCGTGGGCCTCCTGCATCCTAACCTTTAGTGATTCTAGGTAGCCCCAGCGGTTTTACAGGCCCTAGGCCTGCTTTCTAACTCTCACGTGGTTCTTATACCACTATTTTAGTATATGGTTTGTGAGGCCACAGGGCATACCGTATACTGTGCAATTTATCGTATGCTAATTAAGGGCCATATTATCAAGGAACCTGCGGTAGTTTATCGCCGCTTTACCGGCAGGAAACTGCCGATAAAGCGGCGATAATGGGCTTGATAATATGCGATTCGAATTTCAATCGAAGCCCAGGTTAGATGTTCACACATCTAACCTGGGCAATCGAAGCCCAGGTTAGATGTGTGAACATCTAACCTGGGCTTCGATTGAAATTCGAATCTCATATTATCAAGCCCATTATCGCCGCTTTATCGGCAGTTTCCTGCCGGTAAAGCGGCGATAAACTACCGCAGCTTCCTTGATAATATGGCCCTAAGTTCCTTGTATTGTACTTTTACATCTGACCTCATAAAGAGACCAGAGGGGTTGTGTTTAGAATAAATACATATATATTTGATATATACCGTGTGTGGTGTGCTTTCAAGGGATTATAATTGGTAAAACAACTTGCTTAAATCACCTCTAAGTCTTAGCCTGAAGGCTGCTCTCCACAGCTACCACTAGGATAGCTTTCTATAAGGTTGACTTTACAACCTACCTTCAATAAGGGTCGTTTGGACTGGTGCAAGGTGCCCACTAGAATAGTGGACATCATATACTAAGCCAACTTCTCACAGCATGTTGTTATGCAGCCTGCGTGGAGAACATGCAAAATGCGCATGACTGTTTTCAACGGCCCCAGAGAGAGCAGAACAGCCCCACCCGCCCCACAAAGCTGCACAGAAGGACTACCTACAATGATAATAACCTCAAGTTATTACCATTGTATTTGTTCTTTCTTTCACTGCTTTCAACGCTACTCCGCCTTAGTGGAGGACCTGCCACTGGATTTATACATTATTGAAAAAGGTGGCAGACGTGGCACTGACGAATATCAGCGTCAAACTGTGCAGGTGGGATATGATAAAAAGTCCCTACACTGGCCTTTAATAAGTGACCAACTAGCACAACCCTGAACAGTTCAAGGATATTCAATGCTCTAGGAAAATAAGGGAATGGCTTGTGATCCTCTCCAGGATATGTCGGAGGAGTCTTTGATTCTTTAAAAACAACATACTTTCCTCTCATATTTGCAACTCTAAAAAGCACAGTTTATTTCAACTGCAAGCCAAAACCTGGTACTATTTACGACAGGAATGTCGTGTTGCACAAATATCTTAGTAATGTTTTAAATGAAAACATTCAGAAACATGTATCTGCATTGATGATGTCAGCCAAGGGATGATCTTTGACTCTGTGTAGGATTTCTTTCGCATTTTTGCTAGCATCAGTCTGAGTCAGGCACGGTGGGTAGCCAAGGGAGAGGAGGAAAAAATGAGGAAATCATGTTTATTTTGTTGTACAGATCCTAACTGGTTTCATGAGATAAATTATAACCACATTTCCAGATACCTCGACTGGTAAAGCAAGTTTACATAAGGGCATCTTACTTTGCAAAAGAGAAGGAAAGATAGATATGTTTTGGGACGTTTGAGATTTTATAACTGCAATTATTCAGCCTCGATGCTGTAGTGTGGTGAATATCAAAATGTTTCTTTTTATACTTATCACTAGTTAGTCAGTACAAACCCACTTTCATCCCTTGCCTTAAGACAAGTGGCCTTGCCTTGATGGCTCTGCGCAAAGCCGAGCGCCTGTTGTGGTTGGATGCAAGTTGATTCATTCTTTTTGTTCTCACGTGATGTCTGAAACTAACATTATTTTTTGTGGAACTGATATTGTAATTAAACAGAATTGATCTTGTCCACTAGCACAAGCATGTAAGATGAATCTATATTATAGCCTTCCGCTATGACTCTTAATGTGTCAGTGAATATTACATCTAAATGAGTTATGTGCTGCAGTAAAAATAGAGTGTAAACTCACATCAAATATATGGTGGACTTTGCTGGGCCACGTTAGGAGATGAGATGATCAAATATGATTTTAATATTCCCAGATTATATACAGTGCATATAATAATTAGATGAGGCCTTCTAACCCCTGCACCTTTAATTAAAGAGCACAAACTGGTGGAAACATAATGTTTAATTCTTTCACTGATTGGTGAAATAACTGATTCATAAGAATCTTGGCCAGTATGTACTGCCACATTTACCCACAGACACACATTCTTAATAAATCTGTAGGGATAACAGGCCGCCTGCCAAACACCACAGGCTTTAAACATTCAGCACACTGTGTAGTGACATGTATCCGTGAAAAGAGTTATGTCATCATGCACATGGGATAGTGGTGAAGACATGACACAAGACTTTCAACATACAAACAAAATTCATAGCTGCAATGTTCCCATTGTTATGTGTAATACCTTTAGCTAGTGTGGGCTATTTACCCAATTGCACTTTACTGCTTGGTTTTTGAAACCATAGTTGCAACATTAACAGTAACATTTCAAGTCCCAAAATACAAAGTTATGTCAGGACTGACTTTAAGTGACACATTTGCCATGAAAACACTTGCCAGCTATGGATGTCCACACAACAGCACCACCACCATACTCTAGTCAGGCAAAGAGTGCAGAAAAGCAGTGACAAGCATGACTAAAGCATCAAAATTCAGGTGCCTTAAAATGCAGGGCTACAATTTAATCTGATGTAATTTTAAATTGCGAGGAAAACAATTTATTATATGGTGTGTTGTGAGGGCTCATGTGTAATAAACCCACTACCTGGACTGGGTCCAATCAGATTCGTTTTAAAAACCTTAGCTCAATCCTACGTAGTTGTGGCTCTGAGCAGTTAGGCTTTATCAAAGGAACAAATGTAAGAATTACGAAGGCATGACAAAAGTGTGACACCAAGTGAAAAAGATAGGTTGTAGTTTTTATCTTCAAATAGACAACAAAAATTCACCTGAGGGTGTGGAGATATGAATTTTTAAATGAACAATAAACCACTGCTTTTTTATTTGATGCAATAAATCATTGCAATTTACCATGCATGCAGTCAACTTGTAAACTTTGGAAAACATTTATAAAGTTGTAAACTACTACACTGGCAGGACAGAGTCACTGGGGCTAAAGAGGCTTGGTTTGCCAGTTACCATACAGTTAAAGCCATCTCCAGACCCGTTCAAGGCTCTGTCGGTGAACTGCTAGAGACATCAATTGTGTGGTCCTGGTGCAAGTGATACAGATTGCTGAAGGACGCTGAGCATGTTGCTCTGGTGACGGGTGTCTTCCTGGGGCTATCTTTGGTCCACAGTCATGATGGGGTTGATGTCCGTTGAAGTAAGGTTAAAGTCCAGCAAAAAACTGGTTGCCACTGGTCTACTGGTCTCATTTATAGCGAAACCAGTGGTTACTTTTAACTGGTGATGACTGCCACCTTCTGTGAACAAACTGCACTCTGACGACTCTCCTAGGTCCCACAGACTCCGGTGCAACTTTTGAGAGTCAAAACTCATCTCCCAGGCTGCACGTTGGTGGTCAGTGTTGATAAGGCATTCCTGGCTACCATCTTCCCGGGGCAGACTTCTTCAGCTTTTGTGCCCCTGTAGCTGTAACAGGAAGTCCTCCAACTGGCTCTTGAAGTCACTCCTGGCTGAGGCTCGGGTGACTTTTTTCAAGCAAGGCCCCATAGGCACAGACCTCTTTTTGCTAGCTAAATGGCAGCAGGTGAGAGCCAGTCTCAGTGAAGCCTCTCTTTGCTGGGTCCAGGGAACAAGAGGTCTGTCATCTTTGGTCCACTCTTCAGTACAAACGGACTGTGAGGTCTTGGTGCTAATGGTGCCACTTGTATGCCCAGTTTGTGTCCTATGTAGCTAGTACTATCGAATGTGCGTCCTATGACGTGGGATTGTTTGTTGACTCTCGGACGGTGGACCGGTTGGACGTACGCTGAGTGCCCCTCCAGTTTAATGGTGATCTGGGGAGCTGTAATCGTAGAGGTGGTTCCCGCGATTCTAATGAGGTTTTGTGATACGCCCAGGTGTTTGTTTAAATACACACCCGTGAACTAAATACTTCTGTAGACCGAGAATTGATAATTTTGGAGTTTCAAGGAGAGATCGAACTGTTTGTCCCATAGGAGGAGGTTGGCTGTATCCCTCAGGGTGGTGTCCCCTCCCGGGGGAGACCGCTTGATCAGTTTAAGTACCCTTGTCCTGATGAAGCCACAAGATACTACTGGCGGAAACGCGACCGCGACTGCGTCGACAGATAATTGATTGTGTTTTCTTCCCCCTCTTCTTCCCTTTTTTATTATTTGTTGTTTAGGGTACATAGTTGTTTGTATAATGTATATATTGCTATTATAAGTTTTGTTTACTGTATATAATCTGGCCACACGTTTTGTGATTTATAATATTGTCCTTTTCAAATCATATCATTTAATGATGACAAAAATATTGTAGAAAACAGGATAATAAACTGTATCCTGTTTTGAAGTAGCTTTTGCTTTATTTGTCCCTCAGTACCTTTCTCTCTACTTTTTCATCCTTGTGATGCTCCTTGCCCAGGTATGGGAGGGTAATTCGGGCAGAACCCCTGTTCATTACGTACTATGACGTGTGTCATGCACGGTTCTGCCCATCGAAACTTAGTATGTGGAGCTCCCTACCCCGCCCAGACTGTAGGTACTGGGGGGCTACATGCCCTTGAAAAAAATGGTTTAGCAACCGTTTTCCCTTCTCCATCCCCAATGCCAACCTGTATGCAAGAACAAAATAGTAGCCTCTCTCATGTGTGTCCACCATGTGCCCTTCAAAGGCGACTTCACCTTTAAAGCTCACCTTTTGGGCTCACAGCCTGTTTGACTTTCCTGCTAGGGAGAGGTCACACCGCTTCTAATGGCATGACCCCCCACAGGAGGGCAAAAGGCTGTCTTGTTGTCCACAACTATAAACAGTCACTGGAAAACCTTGGGTAACAAAGTGGCTACTTACTAAAGTTGCTATTTGTGCAAAGTTGCTTTCAATTTGACTTAACCATCAGTCGTGGTTAATGTAACAATTTGTATTACATTTTGTAGACCCATTCAGAACTGCTGGGTTGTCAGTGGGTAACTCTGCACTTGCCAATGGAACTGCTAACCTTTCCACAGTAAAAAAGACAAAGCATGGTTTTTACTGTCAGTTCATGTTTGATTTCAATGTCAAAGTCAAGTTAGCAGGGGCGCTAGGTGGCGTGTGCCAAGTTGGCCGCGCCGTAGTGAGGCTTTCGCCCTTCTGAGCCTTTCACAATCCTTCATGCCATCCTGAGTGCTTAAATCACCCCGCAGACATCACCGATGGCTTTGTGATCCTGTGAGGAACCCTCTGATACCAGATTTGCCACCTCAACAGAGCTTTCTGCTGCGCTGCGGCCGCCTGCACTGACCGGCGGTCCCTGCTACGACTCGTGTGGAGGCACGACCCGGCTGATCTCTCCAGCGCGGGCCGGGGATCACGGGCCTATCACCCCAGGTGTGTCACCGCACTAACGTACCGCCCTGTGGGATCGCGGTGCTGCGGGAGCTGCCGGACTTTGCGCTCACCGCCCGGGACCTTGCGACTGCCTACGTCTGAGGTGAGGAGTCTGCTGGCACTCCATCGGCTTCCTACCCTTGCTCCCGGAGGTCCCCCCACGGTGATCGGAGCCCATTCTGGGCCTACTCAAGGCCGCAGAACACCCTGCTTCTTCGGGCTTCCGGGCCCTCTCCTTGCGGGCTGCGGTGACCAAATCCCGCCTCTTGCTGATTGGAGGGTACCGGTCCCGGCACGAGTTGCCAGCCTCCCAACGCGGGACCTCCCTTCGCTGTACTGTGGCCGGGCGGGGAGAGGGAGCCAACACTTGCTGTGAGCCGCTGCGCTGCCTGACTGACTCTGGATGCCTGCGCTGCCTGAGGGTTCGTGCGGCGTCTCGTGTTGCCGGCTGCCTCTACAAATATAGTCCGAGGATCTCGGGCCTACCTACCCTGGACCTAGTTGGGGCTGGATGACGCGCCGCTCCTCCTGGACACTGGACCTCCTCTACGCCACCTGCCGTGATTGTTGCCTGCCCGCTGTGCAGCGCTAGCTGAGACGTTTCTCCCTTTGGCACCAGCAGACACACACAGCCCTGCTTCTGGCCGCCATTGGGGACGCGCTTTTACACTTCACCTCCCGGGCTATCCCCAAGTACTGCCGCCCTCGCGCTCGTCCCTGGGCTCAGAACACGCTGCTTGCCGGGTGCGGCCTAGCCTTCCACGTGGCGCCATACCAACTCACCCTCGTGCGCGTGGCCGCCGCTCCGCTTGGCTTGGACCCTGCTCTGGCACTGGACTAAGCGCTCACCCTACCTTTATAAAAAAACACCCCAAAAAAAACGCCGTTATACCTCACCTGGAGGAACAGCGCGGAGTGCATTTCTATACCGTGTCAGGATGTCCCTGTATCTATATAAGTCCTTATGAGACCCCTTTATCTCTCCGGGGGTCGAAACATCGTCAACTGCTAATAGCAAGGAAGACTGCTGTTTTGATTCTCTATGAGACGTATCTAATTCTTCTTCTTAGTTGTCTGTTGCTATACAAAAGTTTTGTGCATCTTGTTTATTATTTGATATTATTTGTTTTATTGCTTTTACCGTGGAGACACATTATACTTTGTATTTGTCAAATTGTGATGTTAATGGTGTACCCAGCCTTTCTGGCTGAATGTGCATGTTTACTTTGTTATATATAAAAGCTATTTCCTTTTTCTTAATCATTGGTGTGGGGATTCCTGCACATGTCAGAACCAAGGTGTCTGACATGTTAAAGGATTTGTTAGACTAATTTGTCCAAAGTATTATTATATGTATCTTTCTTATTATACTTATGTGGACCACTGTTGCCTGTTATAATTGTTACACAGGTTCGTTGTAACAACCGTGTTGTAATGGTACTTCGTTGTAAAAACAGCGTTGTAAACGCTGTTTTCCGTGCCAAACTACTTCACAAATGAGAGTACCATTCCACAGTTTGTGTGCTAGTAATTGCTTGGACACTGTAAATCCGTATTCCTTGTGATTGTCAAAGCACTCAGGCAGGCCCTCTTGCCACTTCAACTTAAAAGAAACCATATCAAGGTTTAATGTGATTTTCAAGAGAATTAAGCTTTCAGACTCCATGTGCATGCATGACATATTAGCATCCCTGTAACCCAATTTATCACTGCAATGTTGTTGTGGGCCTGTATTGTACCACAAGATATGCTTCTGCAGCATCATGAGGTATTGTTATCTCTGTTTCCACCTCCTCCACCTCTGGGACCTATCCACTCTTAGACTTCGTCTCTCCAATTACTTGTTATACTGCAAAATGACTACACATCCCAAGGACTATTTCTCTTCTTAAAACCCACAGTAATACATCATACATTGCAACAAATCTACAATACCAGTCTTGTAGTGTGGGAGCGCAACTCAATTTCCCCAACCCCCAATCACATTAGAGAAAATGCTCTTAAAAAAATACCTGTTCCACAGCCCTGTCAACTGCTATTTAAAAATGGATATATTTACCGTAAGTGTGATGCAAATAGTGTCCTTCCAGTTGTTAATTCCACCACCTTGTTGTACAACTGGGGTTGGCCTAATGGCCCCTATTTACACTGACTTCTAGCACTGTTTGCAAATTTCAAACAGGATTTTGTTTTTAAGTTTCATTCCTTGCAATATACATAGGCATAGTGGGATAGTAGCTGATTCCCTCTTCCTTTATTTATCAGGAATGCATAACAAAGGATATACAATAGAAAAAAAGATATGCAATGTCATAACTTGTATGAATTCATCTTATTTCATATACTCACTATTTACACACTAAACCACATTGAATGCAATTATGTCCTGCCATTCCAATCTTGTGACATCACACGTTTCCTTTAACAAACCTTGTCTCCTCTTTATAGATTTCAAGGATGATTTATCCAGTCATAAATTGGTCCACGTTCTTCAATATATTAGCTACTGCAAAAATGTCTGCATAATAGAGTTTTTAATAGAAAATTATCCTTTAAGTTTTGTGTACCTATTCTAAACATGTAGGAGTTTCTTTGGAACCCCATCTTTAAGCAATCCGACAGTGTTCCTTAAAGAGTCATAATATTTCACTTTAATAGTACCTGTCAACCACAGCATCTGGCTCCTGCTTGGACACAGAACAGAGTGTCACAAACAAAGATAGTGTTTGTGTTTTTTTTTTTAAATCCCAATACTGAAAGCCAACAATTCAGCTGTGGTTTACAATGCTTTTTCACTATGTACTGACCATTTGTGGCCTGATAATAAAAACTTTAATTAATAAAATTGGGAGTTAACAAAAATAATGTATTTTTAAATATCCCCACTGTTGGACCTGACATCCATGGCGTGGTTTCCCCAAACATTTTGCCTTCCAGCCCCCTATTTTGCTGACTTCATTTTTGCTTGCTTTAGAATTCTGCACACTTTAACACTACTAACCAGTGCTAAAGTGCTTGTGCTCTCTCCCATACACATGGTGAAATTGACTTATACCCAATTGGAACATTTGATTTACTTGTAAGCCCCTGGTAAAGTGACACTCCATGTACACAGGGCCTGTAAATTAAATGGTACTAGTGAACCTGTAACGCATATTGTGCCACCCACTAATGTATCCCTCAAACGTGTCTTAGGCCTGCCATTGCCGTCTATGTGCATAGTTTCTAAACTGCCATCTTGACCTGGCAAAATAAACCTTTTGCCAGGCCAAACCTTCCTTTTTAATACATATAAGTCACCCCTAGGGTAGGCCCTGGACAGCCCAGAGGGCAGGGTGAAGTGTATTTAAAAAGTTGGATTTGTACTTTTAGGTTTTATATGTCCTGGTAGGGAAGAACTTCTAAATTCGTCTACCTCGCCCATGTGATAGCATTGGGTTACCTTATTACATTTAATAAGTAATAACTTGCAATTGAGAGAAGGTAGACATTTCAAGCTTGGTGTCTAAAGAATTATAATTAAACCCCTCTTTAATGGTAGCGTCACATTTTTAATCACAATTCTGAAAATGCCACTTTTAAAAAGTTGGCATTTTCGTGCCTGCAGCCTGATCCTGGGTCAGATGTCTAGGTGTATCTGGCAGTTGGTCTTTGTGTATTGTTCCGAGACAGTGAGACAAAGAGAAGATAGGTATTGGTAGGATGGCCCACTCTAAGTTGATGAGAGGGAGGAGTTGTCACCTAACACATATATATGTGCATATCACAAAGGCTATGCCTGCCCACTCTCACAAAGGGGTTGATACTGGTCTTCTATGGTCTTTTGTGATGCAAGGCAAGCTGCAGCCAGGGCAGAGAGTTAGGAGAAGCCTGACACCTCAGGTGGTGAAAACTTGAAGAAGCTTTCTCTACTTCAAAGTGGGCAGCAGGTCTAAATATTGGACTGTTCAACCCAGCTCTTCAGTACACATTTGGACCTGTGGGGAAACTCAGATGAAGGACTGCTGCGCTGCTCTACAAGAAGGACTGCCACTCTGTTGCCCTGCTGACTGAGTAAAGGACTGGACCTGCCACTTGAACCCAGGACCACCAAAGTGACTCCAAAGCTAGTTTGGCCTGACCAGGACCTAAGGAACAAAAGGCCCCAACCTCCTTGAATCCAGCACCTGGACTCTGTCTGATGTGAGTCCTACCCTCCAAAGTAGTGCCAGTCCAGGACCCTTGGAAGTGGACCTGAAGTTGCTCTGCCAGCCCAACTGTGGTCTCAGCTGAACCAACGCAGCATGATACATCGCCTCCCAGAAACTCTGCAATAGGATCAGCTTTGCAATGCATCACCTCTCAGAAACTCTGCATTAGAATTGCTGTGCGATGCAGCCCTGACCAAGGGCTTTGCATCTTTGCCCAAAGCCTCATCGGAACCCCCGCTGCACTACGCATCCTGAAAGCAGGTCTTTGCATCGCAAGACCTTTGTTGATGAAATCCTCAATGATGAAGCATGACTCCATATTGCAAGCCCCGCAGATTTTTCGAACCAGCCAATTTATGACGCATCAGTAACACAGGACTTCACATTGCAAACCCCTCGTCGACGGCCTCTTCAACCAGGATCTCACATCGCAGAATTGCAGCCTCGCAGCTCCTCCAAACCTACCCTGCAAACTGCCTCTCAAAATCAGGGCCTCTCAACCCTCCTCAACCAAGATTTAAGGTACGCTTATTCAGTGGGCCTAGCTGGGTTCCTGTCGCCGGGCCGCACTCCATTGCAGTTGGCCTGAACTTGTGACTTTGTTCCAGTCCGGCGCAACAAGATATCCACGGTTGGAGCTTTGTGCTGTTTGGAACTATTTCTACTTAAAACAAAAATTGTATATATACGGTTCTACAGAATGGATTTCTGTTGATTTGGTCTTAAATTATTTATTACATTTTACTCTATGTTTCCAAATTGGTGTGGGAGTTTTCTTGTGCTGTGTTTCACTTTATTACTGTTTGAAGTGTTGCATAAATACTTTAAACATTGCCTCAAAGGTAAGCCTGACTGCTCTTGTGCCAAGCTACCAGAGGATTGAGTACAGGTTAATTTGTGGTTTGTTTGTGATTTCACCGTTAAAGGAAATTGTTGTTGCTGCTTGACAAGGGGTTCACCCTCCTCAACCAGTAACCCAATTTCATAGACCCACACAATGTCATGTAATTTTTTTAATTGGAAATGTATTGGGCAAGAGCAAATATAATATCAATTTGCATTTATACAAATGTGGAGGATCTATTTTCTGCGACAAGAAAGTCCTAAAAATAAAAAAGGTAGAAAGATCAAGAAGGGAGTTTGGAATTAAGTTGATTTTTGGGATGTGGATACCTGCTGTGTTTGGGACCAGGATCAGGTGAAAACTATACACTTTGGGGAGTCCTGGCTGGTGTGGCTAGGGTAGATGCTACCAATTTTCCTTATTCTGTATGTCCTGCAAATATCAAACTTTGGCTAAAAAACCTGAGGGGCATATTACCAAGCCCTCGATAAATGCGTTAGCGACTTTTTAAAGTCGCTAACGCATTTATTTTCATTTCGCACTATTCCCAATACGTCTCTAACCTGAGTTAGAGACGTATTCTTGACGTTATCTATCGCCCCGCGCTGGGGGCGATAGATAACGCTAATGGGATGCAGGGTGGGCGTTCCCACGTCCAACCACATGTTAAATGTGGTTGGAGATGTTAACACCCTATCATCAAGGCAGGCGTTGGGAGAAGGAGACCTGCGATGAACTCGTTTATCGCAGGTCTCCCAACGCCTGCTTTGATCAGGTGATAGGCATAGATAACATGGGGGTGTGGATCATAAAGCTGAATCCACCCCCCCATATTATCAAGGCACACATTAGCGCATGAAAACAACGCTTGTTTTCATGCGCTAATGTTCCATATTGCCGACTATCGCCAGATTTGATTTCGCCTACGTGATGCACGTTGATAAATACACGCTATCACGGCGAAAAAATCCGGCGATAGCCGGCAATATGAAAATGTGCAATGTGCGTTTTTTAACGCACATCTAGATAATATGCCCTTGAATTCCTTCATATTTCTGAGGCAGAAAGTTCTGGAATGTGTGATGAACAGCAACAGTCCCACTGCAGAGAATCCCCAAGCTTAATGATAAAAAAAGGATCATGTGGGGGCATGGTGGGCCGAAACAGGTCAAAACTGTGACACTGTAAAATCAGTGTACTGTTTATGTGAACTTCACATAGTTAAAGTGTTGGTCTTTGCTGCCTCATGCACTAGGCCCACTGTTGGGACAAGAACGTCCCCTTCATGATGTATAGTCATGATTCCTAAATGCATAAATATGTGTACCTAAATTGCACATATCTGTGGTTCTGGTTTTTGATTTTTGGTCATGTCAAACAAATAGGTGTTGAAAGAAAGGGTGTGGGGTGCTGCACCTCCCCCTAAAATAACCATGCTTGAGTTCAGAAGGTGAATGAGCAATGAGGATGCCTTTAAATGTTGTGTCTATCTCATCACATTCGCTATGTCTTCAAAGACAAAGGTCAAATGTCATGCTATGTCTTTTGATAAATTGCTGTTTATTTGGAAACAGGTGTTTACTTTTATTTCTCTGACTGCAAAGTGAGAAGATTTTTTAAAAGTGTCTTAGGTGACAATCTTTAAGGGGTACAGAATGTGAAAGGAAAGGATGGAGGAGGGCAGTTTTTTCTAACATACAACAACATTTAAATACATGTATATGAATGTTGGACTTGGCCCTTTTTGCAGGGTCATCGCTAAACTTTTTGCCTTCCTCCTGTATTTTTTCTGACCTGTTGTTGGCTGTTTTTTGACTCTTGGCACATTACCACTGCTGATCAGTGCTAAAGTGCATATGCCCTCCCTATTGTAAATTGATGTATGGATTAGTGACTCCATGATTGGATGATTTGGATTACTTGTCAGAACCTAGCACAGTGCACTGTGTGTGCCCAGGGCTTGTAAATCAAATGCTGCTAATGGGCTTGCAGCACTGGTTGTGCCATCCACAGAAGCAGCCTGTAAAGTGTGTCTCAGGTCTGCCATTTCAGAGCCTGTGTGCAGTCTGGTACTGCCATGTTGACTGGGCAAGTGCACCCACTTGCCAGTCCCTAAACCTTCCCTTTTCTGCATATTAGTCTCCCCTATGGTAGGCCCAAGGGCAGGGTGCATTGTAGGTAAAAGGTAGGACATGCCCTGATGTGTGTGGCATGTCCTGATAGTGAATTACAGCCATTTTCATTTTTCACTATTGCAAGGCTACCTGTTCCTATAGGCCAGAATGGGCAGTTTGATTATAACATCTTATAATCCTAACTGACTCAGGGAACTAGGTAGAAATTCGAGTTTAGTATGCCTGTACTCAGAATGATACAATACATCTTTTAGTGAAGTTGGTTTTAACATTCTGTGTTTGAAAATACAATTTTTAGAAAGTAGGTATGTTCTTGCATAACTATCCAAGCCTACCTCTGCTAGGTTGTGTATTCCTTGTCTGGAGTTTGAGTGACAGGGGCTAGTGCTGGGGGATTCCAGGAGACAGGGTGAGTCAGCACAGGGCTGAATAGAGCTATCTGCATGTAGATGGGTGGGAGGAGTGCATCTGGGACCTGAATAGGGCTGTGCCTGCCTTCCACAATGCTGGCTCCACCTCCTGTGTTGCGTTTGATGTCCCTGACCCACACTGTCAAAGGAAAGAAGGAGTCTTATCAACAAAGTACTCCAGGACTGCACAGAACTTGTTTGGACTGAGTACAGGATCCTCTGCCTTCAGAGGACAAAGGATTTGCTAGTATAAATCTTGTTACCCAGACCCAAGAACTTTAGATCACTTTTGGGAAACAAGAAGAACCTTTGCTGAGGAAAGGAACCAGAGAAATTGAGGAGGAGACTATCCCTAAGCTGAGTGCGGGGGATTGGCCTGCAGTGGTTGCCTCACTGCCAAAGAAAGGAGAAAGGACGTTGTGCTACTTTCAATTCAACTTGTAAAGGATCTCCAAGGGCTTGAGATAGAGCTTGCATCCTGCTGAAGTCTCAGGGACAACAGACTTCACCAACCAGCTCCCCAAGAGTTGGAAGTGCCTGCTGTTGTGTTAGGCCTTCTGAGGGACTGCGTGTCACAAAGAGCTGGAAGCGCGACTCACGAAGAAGAAGCGTGTCACTGCCGCATCCGCTGTCGTCACATCACTGGAGAAGGGTGTCTCTGCTGCCGCTTCGCAGAAGCGCCTCGCATCGCAGGAGAAGAGTGTCGCCGTCGCATCATCGGAGAAGTGTGTCGCCACCACAGCCGCTGTCGTCGCATCACTGAAGAAGGGTGTCGCCGCTGTCACAATGCCGAAGCATCTCACATCAAGAGTGTTGCCATCACATCAGGCGCTGTCGCATCACCGCAGAAGCGTGTTGCAGGGCATGTCGCGGCTCAGAAGAATCGTTGAGTTGCTGCACGGCCGTCGGGCATGCACGCATCATGTCGTATCAAGGAGAAGACGCCATTTTTGTTTCATTGCACCAGATCTTAATCGCATCACGGCACTGCTGGTCTCATCGCCACGGAAGCACAGTAAGAAACCGACGCATCACCTCCCCACGCGGAGAAGAACCAACGCATCCCCTACGTAGCAGTAGGGACCCGACACATCATCGTTCTTGCGTGTAAGGAATCGACGCATCACCTTCCCTGCAACACTTTCGTTGTATAGCGTTACACTTCCAAAGGTACATTGAACTCAAAGTGTCGCATTTTACATCTAAAGAGAACTAAGCTATTTCTACCATTGTAGAGTATTGTGGATTTTTATCCTTTGTGGTCTTGTGTTAAGTCTATATAAAAATACTTATTTTTATACTACAACTTGTGTGGTGTCCATCTGTAGTGTTGTCACTGGGTTACTGCATGTGTTCACAAATGCTTTACAACCTGCCTCTGAGATAAGCCTGTCTGCTCATGCTAAACTACCAAGGGGGTGAGCAGGGGTTATTTTAGGAGTGTACCCCCTTACCCTGACTAGAAGCAAGGGTCCCTATTTGGTCAAAGGTACCTACTTCTGCCAACTAGAGAACCCCAAATCTATCAATGAACTATATATATATCAAATATATCAGCAATTCGGAATGCACAAATGAAGCAAATGTTTTGTAATTCTGAAGTGTGATGGAAACAAATATTTTAATAGGAACAAAGCAAATCAAGAAACTTTACTTGGTGATGGGCAAATGAAAAATAGTTGCTGAAAACAAATTACCACATATTATTGTTAGTACCCTATATAGTTTTGCCAGTAAAACTGCATGTCTAAGCAAATTTAGTACCATTTCAACAGAAAATTGTCTGTCTGTAAATACAGTGCGCTACCTCACCAGTGCTCCAATATGCACCATGGCTGCCTACCACAACATTACCACTCTCCTGCTGAATGGGTGTAAGACAGATTCACTACACTTATTTTTTTGTGTGACACTTGGATTTTTCACAACCGCTATGACTTCTGTGTTATAACATTAATGACAGTACCCAGTGACTACTACGCAGCCAAGGGTAGGTGTCGCACTGTCAGCCAGCTCCACAGAGGCAGGAGAGCATTGCTTGGAGTCCAATCGAAGGAGAAATTACTGGACTGTCCGATGTACAAAGACAACTTGCCTGTAAGCAAGGTAAGGAAGTTCCACCCTGAAGGAGGAGCTGATTGTGAAAGAGACTACTGTAAATGATGTACTTGACCCTGGTGTAGCATACGTCGAACAGAGACTCGCTGGGCACTGAAGGAATCATGGTACTGCTGGACCAGGCAGTGTGATCCTCATCACTTTTGTCCGTCATGCCTACTAAGACACTTGGAGTTGTGTGCTAGAGACTCCCAACTCCGATATCCTGGGCTCATTTGCCGTGTAAAGTGTGGTGTGGAATGCGGTGAATACCTGTTCAATGGCTGTTGTCATGGTGTGTGTCATACCGGAGTCCGAACGATCAGAAGTTATGTGGCTACACACTGCTTGACTCAGTTACAGGCCAAGTTTCTGCCTGCCTTGTCCCCACTTTATAATATCTCTGCTAGACTTGTAGCAGTCCATATTCTGCCGATTCTGTGTGCAGTGCTTCAACTATGATTGAGCCGATTGCAGGGTCCGCCACACCTTTGATGTCCCCCTCTGTTTATGCTCCCCTTCCAACCTGTGGACTTGGTTTTCTAACTACGTGCAATTAATCGCCTGATCCTTGTTGGAAGCTGCTATTGCAATAAGGGAGCTTCTTATGGTGGCTTTGAGTGCAGAGGTCCATTCCCTCCCGAATGTTCTCCTGTATGTAGTGTATTATGGCTTGTTTAATGAATGGTTTAGTGTGCTCACAATGAAGGAGATTATTCCATAGGTGCCACCCAGACCCCCAGTGTTTTTACAATCACAGGATGTAAATGATAGCCCACTGCTGAGCATGGTACGACAGTCATCATCCCAATCTCAGCTTAGGTCAAGGTATGCAAAACCGCGTCCATCCCGAACAGGTGTCCAGCCTGGCATACACCAAGTAATGTGTGCAGTCATGTTCCTAAGGGTAGAGGTGTCACTACATGTCAGTCAACCTCACCTCCCTCAACCATGCCTGACCCTCCAGAAACCATTTGCCTGCCTGTCTTTTCCTCTGTGCAAATCTGTCTAGTTCATTATTCATTACCAGGTTGTAGCCCCCCTTTATTATTATCTCACTGTCTTGCGTCTGCATGATGTGAATGAGGTCAAGCAGAGGCAGCGTTTTTGAGGTGCATTCGGGCTGTATACTAAGGCTACTGTGAAGGTGGAAACCCCCATGGAGAGTTTTAGTGCTAATTCTCTGTCTTTGATGTCCACCTCTATGGAGTTCATGCTCCACCTAAAAGACTGCAAGAGGAGTATTGTCTCACAAGCCTTTTTAGGTGTGTCTGAAGAGAAATACTGCTGCAGAAACCACCTGGTGCACCTCCTCTGCCAGTCTTTAGCCATTTGGTGTGTTTCTTGAAGTAAGCATATGTGACTACCTGAATCTCTAAGGAATTATACCACCATCCCTCTCTTCGCTGCAGCATTAAGGCACCAAACATTCAGACTCAGTATTTTGAGATCAAGCATACAGGCTGGTGTGGTTGCTCGTGGGTGTGTGGATGCACCCGGTGTATCCTACACCTCCTAACCTTCTCTTGTGCATGTGACCTGGCTGCAAAGTTACTGATTGGACAGGGATGATGCCTCCCCCCACTCTGTCACCCCCTCCCCCATTAAACCAAAAACAGAAACCCCCTTGTGACGTTCCCATGATAATCTTACACCTGTAGGCCAAAGGGCTAAATGCAACCTCTTGCCTTTGTATTGCATGATTGTCCATCTCCTCCTCATACAGATTGTCCTGACCCTGTACCATCCATCACGACCTGGAGATGGTGTCTCATTCAGACCCCAACGGACATCTGCATTAAGTTTCATGAGTCGCAATGTCATTTCATTAGTCGCCATGTCAGAGTGTGGTTTTTCAAGCTCACGCTGAGACAATTCTTGAAGTGGGCTTTTTCAATTCGTCAGTGACATTGCATTTATTCCATGTCTGTGCAAATTATACCCTTGAATGGAAATCCTTAAATAGCAAAGATTTTCCATTGATGACCCAAATTGTACCTCACAGTGTTGCATGTGATTTTAACACTACTACTTCACTGTTTTGTACAGTTCTTTAGAAGTGAATCCAAAAAACTCATTACATTTATCTACTGCCGTAATGTGGTTACCACAACTAGTAGCACAGGCCCCAAAGTTCTTCCAGTCCTCAAGGCAGGAAGGTGAAGGAATAATTACAAGTAAAGTGCAACTCCTCTGTCGAAGGGTCTTTAAGCTTTCAAAAACGTAATTGCTTAAAACTCATATTTTGCAGCTTGCTCTAGATAATAGTAGGCCTGGGCGGTGAACTCCTTGCTCACGTTCACCAAAGCCAAGTTGGCGAGGGTGAGCTAGGGAAATCAACTTTCCGGTGAGATTTTTCCTCGTTCGTCAACATCAAGTTGGCGAGCTTAGAAAATAAACCTCCCGGCGAGATTTCTCAACGCAGGGGGGGTCAGGTTTCTCTTTGCGAGTGGTCGCGTATACTCGCGACCGCTCACGATGAGAAACTGCCCGTTTATGTTGAGAAAGCTGCTGCTCGAGTAAAATTCTAATCGAGCGGCAGAAAAGGAAAGCCTGCACTGTGCCGTTCGCAATGATCGCACAGTGCGGACAAGCATCCAGCACTTTGTAATCACCGCAAACAGCATTTTTTTATCAAACTCCGCCGCTCGCGGAGATCCGCGTAGTGCGCCAGAGTTTTTTTACCACTTCGCGGAGTTTCACGTAGCGCAACTCTGCGAACTCCGCCCAGGGTTAGATAATAGCAGACCAAAAGTTTAAGCGACCCCCAGAAACTGTCTACATCTTCACAGGCAGAGATTTGTGAGGAGATCCATGACAAAGAGTCATAACAAGGACATAATAATGAGTTAACGAAACAGGAGGAGAGAACCAGATCGCACACCAGCACATCCCAAAATGTTAGATGTGAGGATAGCATAAGACTTTCCCCTAGATAGAGATGTCTTGAGTTTTAGGGTTTGCAGACAACTTCACCATTAGTTCACCCCTAGTTCTAGTGAGCTTAGACTGTACTGAAAATTTGTGCAATTTTCTCCACCTCCAGACCTCAAGATAGAAAGATGAAGGACTAACTTTTGCACTGTAACCATGGTGCCCATTTCTCCCTTCTCGGAAGAACTGCACACGATCATTTAAACTGCCGCTTGTGGGATGCTTTGCTGGGAGAGAATAGGTGAAATGTGGGACAGACAGAGTTCCTCCAAGGTCATTCACTGACCATGCCTGTCCCATCTGTTGGGCCAGTGTCCCTCCATGCTTGCCATGGTCCAGTAGTGACTTCATGACTTCCTCTTGCCCAGCATTGCATGGGCCAGCCTTTCCCAATCCAGGATGGCTGCCATTTGTTTTCTCTTTTTTACTGCCTTGCAATTGGAGGCGGCATGATAGGATACTTTCTGTACCTCTCCTATAAAAGGAAAACTAGGAAAGCTTTCCTGAGCTGCAACACATTTTGAAGTGTATTTTTTTATTGTGTTCTTTGCCTTTCATCTCTGTTTTTGCCACAAGGTTTTCCCTTTTTCTTGCTTTAGTTTTTCCTAGGGATCTTCCCCTTCTCCTGGGCCACCGCCTCTATACAGCCTTACACTCCATTCCACCTTGAAGAATCATTGTCATCGACTTGCAAGAGTTTTTTGCCTTTGGCTTTTTTTTCCTCTTTAGGGCTCTCTCTGATAGGCACTAGTCTCTGGGGGCATGCCCTTGTACCAGCATCATCATGACTACTGGAAGGGGCCACTCCTACCTCAGGGAAACAAAGACTAGAATACTGAAGGACACTCAACACCCAGCCCTTGCAAATATTTTCCAATTAATTTCTACTCCTCTATCTTGAACCCTATGAACTTTCTGAAACGCAGAAGTCACACTTCACAGCTGGATGCAAATCATAGTAGATCAAAGGCTCCAGAGTCACCAAGAGTCAGCCAACATCAATTCTTGGACACATCTCTTCAGGTTAGAGTAACCACAAACCTCCTGTGGGCAGGGATGTCTCACTAGTCGCACTTGTCCTTTGTCAGAGGGGTCTAATCTAAGCAAAAGCTGGCTTAAGGAATAAACACACTATGTTGCACTACATAGGAAATTCCTCAATCCCTACTGAACAACAGACAGAATGCTTACTGTGGATAACTGAGAGGCAGTCTCCCGAATGGTCCCAGAAAGGGAAACGACAGAAAGAGATCTGTTCATCGCTCATGCCCAGTATATCTTCTTTCACATAATGCCATAAAGTTAGGAAGGCAGATGCGTCTCAGCATTTACAATCCTTTATCAGAGTTCCTTTCCAGCTCAGGCATTCAATCATGCCTTTAACCACCTCCTTCATATACACACTTCATCTAGCATTTTCATTAGAATATTACATATTGACACACTTCGGAAATTTAGCAGTTGTAAATTATACATTTGACTTCATAGTTTGAATTTTCGTAATAGGAAAAGGATTATGAGTGAGGTCTTTATATTAGATTCAGGGTATAGTGAAACATTGCCCTAAACAAAAGATACAGCAACATTTTACGCATAACATTTGCAAGGGAAGTAACCAAATTAATTGCTACACATTCGGCTCCCTCAAGACACTTACTACAAGAAACATATTGTCCAAGTGAATCAGATAGAAACTGTTTGACACAAATCAACTGGAATTTCAAAAATGGTCTGGAGGGCAGGAATTTAATTACTTCAAATATTAGTTTTTATCCCAATCTAGTAAATGTTGAACATTTTCCTGGATTTCAAAGAACCAACTTATTCCGATGGAGAGACATTGGGTTGTTGGTTGACGGGGGTGTGAGTCCTGGTCAAGCATCAGTCACAATCCCTTGCAGGGTGAACAACAGTCACTAAATTACCCTATGCTTAACCCTGTGTAGCTTGGCACATGAGCAGTGAGGTTTAACTGAGGGGCAATGTGTAAAGTATTTATGCAGCACACAAACAGTAATCAAGTGAAAACAGAACACAAGAAAAATCCCAAACCAATCTAGAAAAATAGATTATACTTAAAAAACGTATTTGACACCCAACCGACGAAAAATCCAATGAGTAAACCAGAGATATTGATTTTTAAAGAAATAAGTGAAAATAGCTCCAAGAAGCACCAAGCACCAACATGGGATATATGGTTGCATCGACATTGAGGATCCTGACGATGATAAGGATGCGGAGTGCAGACAAGGAGATGTGTCAGTGTCAATCCACACTGTGGTTACGCGCTGGCCTGGTCGCATAGCAGCAGCAAAATGGCAGCTGTAATGAGTGGGTTGCTGCGATTCGGAGTTTCAGCGTCGTTGTCGAGGCTGTCATTAGCTGGGATGCTGGGACCTTGCTTATAGTAGAACATCACTCGGTGGTGGTTCTGAAGGTGTTGTGGCGTCTCTGAGCTGCACAACAGCAACGATGCGCTGGTCTAATCCACGCAACAGGGGCGATGTGTTGGTTCCAATCGGCGCAGTAGTGACGATGTGTCCGTGCTGACCCTGTTAGCTGCAGAAGTGATGATGCATTTGTTCTGTGAGAGCAAGCACCCTAGACCCACTTCCAATGCTCCAGGACTGTGGTGGCACCATTTGACAAGACAGACTCACAGATGACAGAGACCAGGTGCAGCAGCAGGATAGTTGGAAGTATTTTATGTCCCTGAAACTTCAGATCAGGAGGCTAGCCAAGTAGCACTTGGACTCACTCTGGGTTCTAGGGTCAAGTGATGCAGGTCTAGTCCTTCTCACCCAGGACAGGAGGACAGAAGACAGCAGGTCAGCAAGGCAACAGTTCTTTTAGTGGAGTCCAACAGAGTGCCAATCCTTCCGCAACACAGCAGTACTTCTTCCTGGAGGAGTATATACAGGTCTAGAGATTACTGAAGTGGTAGGGTATGAGGTCCTGTTCTTTTTTTTTCTTTTTTTTCTGTGGTGCCTTTGAGGTGATGCAGACTTCAAAGAAGGATCTTTGAAGTGCACAGAGGTCCCCTCTTTCTACCCCTGCTCCAGACTCACTACAGGGGGGTATGCAGCAATTTGTGTGTGAACAGGACACAACCTATTCAGGTGTAAGTGTGAGACTGTGCCAAGCTTCTCCCTTCCATCATCCCAGGATGATCCATCTAGTCACACCTAAGCTCTCATTATGTGTTGCTGTCTAGAGGGAATACACAAACCCCAGCAGTCACACAACCCAGACAATCAATCTGCAGGCTGCAGGCACACAGGGCTAAAAGCAGGAAAATGCCAGCTTTCTAAAAGTGGCATTTTCAAAATTGTAATGAAAAAATCGACTTTGCCATTAGAGAAGATTTATCATTAAAATGTCATAGGCCCCAAACATAACCAATCCACCTCCTCTCAATTAGGAACTACACCTAATTAAAGGTAATAAGGAATCCCCAATGTTAACCTATGAGAGGGATAGGTCTCACAGTAGTGAAAAACGGATCTGGGAGTTTTTGACTACCAGGACATGTAAAACTTAAAAGCACATGTTCTGCCTTTTAATTACATAGAACTCTGCTCTATGGGCTACCTAGTGCCTACCTTAGGGGTGATTTATACATAATAAAAGGGGAGTGTAAGGTTTGGTAAGGGGTTTTAAATGTCAAGTCAACATTGCAGTGTGACACTGCCTTCAGGCTTCAATGGCAGGCCTTGTACACGTTTTAGAGTGCTACTTAGGTGGGTGGCACAAAACGTGCTGCAGGCCCACTGGTAACATTTAATTTACAGGCACTGGGTATATGGTATACCACTCTACAAGCGGATTACAAGTATATTAAATATTTCAAGTAGATATGTTCGAATCAAACCATGTTTGGAGGAATGAGCACAAGCACATTAGCACTAGTTAGCAGTGATGAAGTCTACAGAGTCCTAAGGTCAACAAAACATATTCAGCAAAAAGGGGATGAGCAAGGCAAAAGGTTTGGGGTGAACCTGCAAGAAGGGCCATTTTCCAACAACTATGTCACATCCTACAAGGTCAGTGGGTTAAAGGTTTGGCACTTCTCATTGGCTGTGATGTATTAGTAACACCTGTTATTTACAGTGCTTAAAAACGGAAGAAATGCGCTACATAAAAAAGTAATATTATAAAACTCACACTTTGCCATTAGCCAATGAGCTAGTAATAATCTTTTCAACTGGTCAGAGCACAATAGAGAAAGAGACTTCCGTTATATTATGTGATAGAATTACAGTTCTTCACGGTAGTTGTGTCCCTCTTGTATCTGATATCTTGGGCAACTGCAGTCATCTGCCTATTCTTCTCACTCTTGTGTTGATATATAAACAGCACATTCCCTAAATAAATAGAGCCCTGCCACTGGAACTACAGAACAGACCTGCTCAATGTTTAATATTATGCAAGCTGGCTGGCTCAAGCAAGCTCTTGTTAAGAAAATCCACAACAAAAAACCCGCATGACCTAGTTGTTGTTTGTCAAACTCAGGTGCCCTTGCATAAACTTGCTCCAGCAGGCCAAGGCTCAACAAAGGTGGTTAAGGTTTATGTTATCAAGCCAGTAATCACATGCAACAAAACAAAACACGGGATCATCGAGGGTGTCTGATGCAAGCACAAACCTTGGAGGAATTGTGCGCAGGCTCACATAATCACCTCAAAGATCTCGTGACATATTTTCCTAAGTGCTGAGCCTGTAAACGTTACTCAGAACGTTGTGCAGCTGACTTCTCACATTTTTCAGTGGCACCTGGCATGACGTGCACTTAGTGGCATGCGCCCTGCGTACTACTGCAGGCAGGAACACACCTGCTCTCAAATGAGTGCAAAACACACACTGTTTATGAGATCTCCAGATGCCCACCCATAAGCCTCACTAATTATGATACTGCTAGCGATAAGAACTAGCAAACTGTCCCATTTCATTAAAATCAGTGGGAGAAGTCGTGTGTAAAAGTACGTTTACCTGCCACATGTTGCATAAATAATCATATTCTAGTACACACTTTACAAATGATTAACCGTGGGTTTTTGAGTGTAAATGACTACCACATTATCCCATTCCAAAGATATTACCTTATTTGTCCATTCAATAAATAGTGACCCCCAAAAAGGGAAGCTATGACAGAGGAACCGGTTTCCTGCCGGCTCAATGGCATTATAGCACCTTGCATGCCAGTTCCATGTAGCGAAGAATATGGAAGATAGCTGGTCTGTCCCTAAAAGCTTGTGTTTTATATTATTCAGTAGATTAATTTGATCGGCCAGTCAAGCTGCATTCAAAGTTTTCCTCGAAAAAATATTGTCATGCAGCATCCACTTGAATGCCCCCGAGACCGAGTGTCACTGCAAGGTGTCCAAATAGCCAGTATCATGTGAAAGAGACTTGTAAATGGAACTTGTGGAATCTTTAGTTATGAGTACTTTTTCGAAAATGTTTTATGCACTTGCTTTAAAAAGTCAAGTCTGCCAATTGTGTTCCCCCCGATTTTTAGGTGTCTGGATACACTGGCTTTTTACTTTTCCTGGGATTTTAGGCCTGCTGACTACAACTTTACTAATGTTTTGGCGCACAAATACTATTCACTTCACTTATAATGATTCCTCAGTTAACTTGAGAATGACATGAAAATGTTCACGGCCAAAGTCTATTTTTTTTTAAGTTAAGGAAGCGGACATTGTATGGCAATATGTCTTTAACTGCAACTCCAAACTGCAATATTACAAAAACAGATGGGTTTAATGAACCCATGGCAACATCTCTTCACAGATAGCAGCCTAACAGCTTCTTCTTGTGATTGAGAAGCTATGGATCGTGTTTAACTCATAGTAACTCTAGTGTCTTGTGAGTTAGAGATGACGGGACCCTTTTGGTTCCTGGCAGACTCTGTAGAACAGTGACTTAAGTGCACAGGTGTGGGACAATTCATGATGTAGAATGTTCAGTTAACGGCTACACGCTGAGGAATAAAGACATGTAATGCCAAGCTGTGATCATTTGCATGTACCTGGGCTGGGGTAGGACGCTACAGTAACCAAACCAATAATCTTGAAAAATACAACCTCAACCTTCAGGTCTTGAAACATGCATAAACTTCGGAATATATGTGTAGTCAGAAATATATGTGTAGGCAGAAAATAGTTCACAGTAAGTAATAAGAATACAAAAATGGTCGAAAAATTTGGAGTCCAACGTAAGTCCAGTAGAGTTTTGTCAAAGGATGTATGTCGACAAGAGAAAGAAATCCAAGTATAAAAGGCATTGCATCAGTGTAAACTGTATAACAAGACAACAATGGTTAAATATGAACAAAGTATGGGCACATTGTGCCTCTTAGATCCCAACACTTTGACCATTGATTGTAGTGCTCTAGGGTGTTATTCTGCTATCATCTATATATTTTGAAGGTACTGGATTGTAAAAGCAGTGAGCTAAAACCATAATATCAGATTCATGATTATTCTGGAAAACATTTATTATTGGATCACTGAAAACTTTTGATAGAAATATTGCTTTAGTAGAACCTGAAAACTGCAAATTTCTGATTACAGTTCACCAAACAATCTCATTTTATGTGCATACTCACGTGTGTGGTCAAAAATTAGTTAAAAAATTTCCACCATTCAGGGGTCTTTGCTTCTGAGAATTGCACCACGTGAACCTCTGCAAATTGTGTGAGCAAGCTGCTAGAAATTCTAATTTAAAATTCCCTATTTCAGGATCCTTAACTTGGAATAAAGTGCGTATTGCGCACTCAGTAATTTGTACGCAGCTGCTCTCATGCTAATTAGTATGTGTGCAACGTATCCACACATGTTCTAGCCCCATTCGAAATTGAGGCCATAATACTGCTTGGGGGTGGTGACAATACCTCCGAAGACTGCAAGAGGTCGAAGGCCCCTGGCGGTAGAAGAGCGGCGACCAGAACTGAGGCTGAGCTGCGGCGCCTAAATTATCCGACGTGAGGAAGCCTGCCGATCCACGGAGTCCAGAAGCAGGGTCCCGCAAGAGTTACAGTGTCTGCAAGTTCTGTGGCGGACACTTTGTCCTGTATTTCTATAGGTTCTGAATCGATCCCCCTATTCCTGACCCTATTCTGGTTAAACTACCTAGCTAGTTAACTAACAGTCAGCCCATGAGGCAAGAAATCCCCCATGATGCAGATACCGTTATCTGACGCAGTCACACTACGGCACAGGAACGTGTTATCTGATTAGGTCATAACGCTTGAGATCTAATTAGACAAGCGATATTCCTCCAGCCCCTGATAAGGCATACGACGTTCTCATAACAAATCAAACCTATGACAACCTGGATAATCCGTGCGGCCATTGTTTTGATTTCACAGAGAACTTTAGTAAAGAATGTGCTAACGAGCAAGTCGTATGACATCTTTATTGACGTACCTATGTCCATCCTTACGTCAATCCCGGCACCTTTAAGGTATAAATATTGCCGATCTTGCCCTATGCAAAACACACGCGTGGTGACAAGACGGAGCAGCCATACTTGCCGAAGCCGAGAACAGAAGCAGACCCCGAAGGCAGCAGCCCCGCCTTCCTGACGCGCTGAGAGACGCGCTGCTATCTCAAACCGAGAGACCCAGCACCGGCGCTTCCGGGTAGCCCTCGCAGGCAGCCTGGAATATCGAGAGCAGAGAAAGAGATACCATTCCTCATTCATCCTAAATTCCAGGTACAGAACTGAATAACCCCTCCTAGAGAATTCTTTAGTTATTCACTTGGCAAAAACAAACTTAACTTAAACTGTAACTTTCTATTCCCGCCCACGCATTAGACTTAGGTCAGGTACATGGGGTAGGCGTATTTAGAAACACCAGTTGAGTGCGTTTAGTCAAATGTATATGTGTATGTAAATATATTTTAATCATTTTAAACATCATATGGCTCAGAAACCATATCAATGTTTTTACAGTATTATTTTGTACTATTGCTTTTAACGTATGCACTTTACTTAACTATAAGTATTGCAATAATATCGATCCATTTCTCTTGTACGAGAAAAGAGACTGATCAATAAATAACATCTTTTATTGAACACGCCCGTCTCTTCCTTTTCTCTACATTCTGATGAGACTAAGAATGCACGCACTGACTGAGTAAAATAATTGCCTTGTGCTCACACGACTCTTGAGATTGACTCTTGCTTTCTCACTCAGACCCCTTTTCCCAAATACTCCAAAGACGTCTGGAGTGGGTGAAAGGTTATAAATCCTCCAAAAACCTCGCAAGAGGGAACTCCTATGTATGGTTCTTGGTATAGTCAACGTTGAAGGATAAAACAGTTCCAAAATATTGTGCATCTAATCTCTGTTTCCATAAGAAACCTGATCTGCAAACAAAAATAATACCATCCTGTCAGTAAAATGAGAGACAGTGATGGAGAAAGAGAGGCAATTAGATTAGCCACTGAAATAGCAGATGCTGATGCTACCATGCAAGCAGCAGACGCGGATATAATACTCATTCCGGTCATTAAAAGGAGATCTATAACCTTAAAACTTATAGAAAATGGACTGACACCTAGAGGTGGCACAGTCATATTCGTAATTGAGGCACACGAATATCGGCAGACAGAGGTATACTATACATGGATATATTTTCCAGCAGCTAATGCTGTAACAAAGTACTTCCACTATTACAAAGTAGAGGAACCTCCTGAAACGTACACTCCTTTCGAGGAGGTGGAAGTACCACTCAAATTCCAAGAGCATTTGCTCTTATTTGATGGCGCCCTAAAACATAATAATCACATTACAAGGCTCGGTCCTTTAGGAAGACCAGGAGCAACGTGGCCGGTCTTAGCCGGATACACACCACATCCAGACATCGACGAGATGCCTGCACCAGAGCTATTAATACAGCTAAAACAACTACTAAAAATTCACAGACAATTAGTTCAGTATGTAATGCGGACTTCTACAATTCAGCCAGCGATTAAACTACCACAGCTGACCTCTCACCAGGGGAACACAAATAAAATTACACCACAGAACATCCAATCCTGCCTAGGTAAGGTTCCAGCTAAACGGGAACAGATACCATTCTGGTTGGCACAGAAAATCACCCAAATAGAGGCGGTGTTTCCTGACACCACCCCGCTAGAAAAACACAGGATTCTGACTATATGTCTCCCAATGGGAATCGCACCACACATTGAGGACTGTGACACTTGGGGTACAGTCTTTGCTTCCATCTACACAAAAACGCACGGTGTCCCATCCATTTCGGTGATACCAGATGTGCTAAAACAAATTCAAGATGAATACGGTCCAGAACCTGCTTTAACTCTTGGTATGAAATTACTGAAAGACTTCAAGCAGGTCTCGGCTATATTACTAGCCAACATAAAAGGTGAAGCAGCAAACGTGGCGATCCGCCAGAGGTTAAAAGAGACAGATATAGCAGACCAACCAGCTGAAATTGCCAGAATCATAGAAAAATCCTATGAAGAACTAGGCAGAGATAGTCTAGGTGGAATACCGGTAAAACCGCAACTGACTACAAGTCCAGAAAAAATATTTTTTAATAATAATAATTCACCAAAAAAGAACTGGGATGGAAACAAACAATCCAATCCAAAAGAAAAGAAATTCCAGTCCAGAGGAAGGTCTCCTAGGCGAAGAGAGAAATCTCCAAACCCGAGACAAAGGTCACCTCAGAGTGAACCCTCTGGGAATAGATATAACCTTAGAAATAGGGATAATATTAAAAAACCTGATAGATATCAAGACATTGATACACGTCCCTCTCAATCTTTTCAGAATTCCTCGCAGAAATCGGAAAGAAGAGGACGATCAGAAGAGCACGCCAAGTCCAAAGACAAGGAACCTGCTCAACTGAAAAAGAAATCACAATTTCCAAAAAAGAAGGTAGCCAGTATCAAGGTAGTTAACAATGCCGAGAATACTGAGGACACAATTGAAAAACGGAGAGTGGGCTCAGACAATGCTAGACAGCGCAGCAGAGGTGAGCATAGCTCGCAAAGTCCTTATGAATCATCTGGAGACAGTGGACACGAATGAATACCTTCAAGTGGAAACTGCAGATACCAGAGTTAGCAAGCCCCACAAAATATACGAGATAACATTACGTATAGAGGGAGATAAGACTAGGAAAATAAGGGGACTATTTTGGGATAACCTATCCAAAGGCTATGACATCCTTCTAGCTGAAAAAGACTGGCCACCAGAGTTTGTCAGGGAGTGCCCTCATGGCGAAGAAGTAATTATGCCTGCCTTCTCGAATCAAATACCGATTCATAAAAAATACACACTTGCTAGAAAGTGGGCAGTGGCCTTAGCACCTGCTTTATACAAAAATCATGTAGGATGGGATGAGGATTCTCCTCCTCACAAAGTCCAGTTAAAATCACAACCAACTGCACAAAGGCAGTACCCAATTAAGCAAGAAGCTAAAAAACAAGTAAATGAAATACTAGATCAGCTAGAATACCAAGGGGTGATTGAAACTTGCACCTCACAAATGAACAATCCTTTGTTTCCGGTCTCCAAACCAGACAATTCGTACCGTCTAGTTTTGGATTACCGACACCTTAACACATGTTGCAAAACTTTTGCAGTGCAAAACTCACACAGTGCTGCACTAATGAATAACATAGTGCGCAAAAAATACAAAACAACCTTGGACATCTCCAACGGATTCTTTTGTCAAAACATAGCACCAGAGAGCAGATATTTAACTGCATTCTCAGTAAATGGCACTCAAAAACAATTCTGTCGGTTAGCCCAGGGGTACAAGAATAGCCCGGGGGTATTCTCAGCGAGAGTAACAGAATTACTACAACAATATGATGATGAAGCATTATCTTATGTCGATGACATTTACTTAACAGATGATGACTTGGAAACTCACTTGAAAAGAGTGAACACCATAATACTTGGTTTCGCTGCAGAGGGTTACAAATTCAACTTCAAAAAGTCCAGAATTGCCCATCTGACGGTCCTATTCTTAGGATATGAGTTATCAAGTGAAGGCAAAAGCCTGGCAGACAATTTCCTAGAGAAATGTGCCGTAATCCAAGCTCCTAAAACACTAAAAAACCTACAGTCAATTCTAGGCTTCCTAAATTTCGGAAGAACTTACATTGCTAATTACGCAGAAAGGGTCAAGCCCCTTTACGATCTAATTAAACCAGACTTTAAAAGATCCAGTTGGACTCAAACACACACAGAAATTTTGAGATCCTTACAAACAGACATGCTAATTAAAACAAAATTAGAAACCCGTGATAATACACGCAACCTTGTGATCCGAGTCATCCCAGGGAGATGCGGATTCACATACCTAACCTCTAATGAGGGAGATAAGGTACCAATTGCATTCAAATCACATTTGTACACAAAAGCTGAACAGAGATTCAGCAACAAAGGAAAAATGGTTCAAGCAGTTCAAACCGCAATAGCTAGAGAAAAAGACATAGCTGATGGTAGACATATCACAGTCAGAACAGCTGAATCAGCCTTCGAGGCATTAACAACACCGTGTAATTTACCAACAACAACATTGGATCCAGATTGGTTGCAATGGGTAAATTCAATCACAACGGACAAAGTATACTACTTCTTTGATCCAGAACTAGAAGAATTAAAAAATCTAAAATATGAAAAAACGTATCCTCTGCCAATCGACATTCTGCCTCTAAGACATTACGCCTGTGTAATCTATACAGACGGACATGCTCAACCCTCCGTTTGGGGAGAACATGCATACAATCCCACATGTGAGTTTACAAAAGAAGTGTGGCACGGAGGTAAACTAAGACCTCTATTAACAAAATCACACTCAGTAGAAACTAATTCAGAACTACAAACTGAAATATTAGCTTTGAAAATGGCGCTAGATAATGCGGATCGCGAATTCCCGACACTTATAGTGTCAGATTCATATTTCTGCGTCAAAGCATATAACAAGGATTTGCAGACATGGATTCAGAACGGTTACAAAGATGACACAGGTGCACCAATAAAGCAGAGACTTCTCTGGGAACAAGTAGCTCTTTTGAAGAAAGAACTACCAAAGACTCACGTGACTCACTCACTGAGTCATCAACGTGATGGCGTTCACGTTGTGGGGAATTCATTGGCTGAGACAGCCGCAGCGGCAGCCACTAAATCGGCTCCCGTAGATCGAAAAAAGCGTACATTAAAATACATTGACGGCGAAACATTGCTGGCAGTGAAAACGTTATCAAAAGGCGACTGCTCAGCGTTACCGATCAACTATCCACTCAATTATACATACATAATCGATGCAAACTCCGTCCCTTTTGCTCGAATCCCTGGAGTGGGGGATAGAGTGATTCCAAACATGGACAGGAGAAACTTGTTAATCGCAGACGCACACATGGGCGAGGGTCACAGACACCTTAAATTAAAAGATTCTCTGGAAGAATTACAATCACGGTACTGGTGGCCAGGCATGAGCCTGCACTACACCATGTTTGTAAAAAACTGCCCAAACTGTAACAGAGATCGCAGTGGGGAGAGAAGCAGTTTAATACCTCGTCGTATCAAGGCAGATAATATTACCAGCAAAAAGAATGGCTTGCGATTAACATACACAGGCTAGTTCCACTTATAATGTAGATCCACAGCACTCGGCTGACGTCCGGACTGTTATACAAGATTTGCGAGTCTAAATGGCATATACGCTAAGAGCATGCTACGTTCGACCATTTTTTTCTTTTTTCTCAGGCAATCCAGCCTGGGGGGGGAAAGAATGGCCAAATGAGCACAGCCCAGCGGGAATCTTCTCACTTCCTTCCTGAGGGTATGGGATGGTGTAAAGAAAAAACCAAGACAGAAAGCAATCTATAATAGAAAGGATATTAGGTTCGGGAGCTGGGTGGGTCAAACATCTAATAAGTGTCCAACGTAGTCTAAATAACTTGCCAAGAAATTCTCTGAAGGGATTCAGTCCGTACGAATTATTATTCGGAACTAGGATGTTGATCTCTGACCTTGATAGTCAGACTTCAGTGGTAACAGAAAAAACCTTTGATGTCAAAGACCGTTTGGCTATTTTGCAGGACTTAAACAAAACAAGAAAAGACCTGAGCAACATACAGTTGAAACAACAGCCAACAACCACTGAAGATTCACCACCTGTCCCAGCAAGACCTGTCTGGATTCCAAAAGTCGGGGATCTAGTCAGGGAAAAGATCGCGGTAAAGAAGGAATTTGGGCCTTCTTACAGAAAAGCAGTTCCTGTCTTGTCTGTCAACGGGACAAGATCAGTTGTACTACCGCCACTTGCTGGAAAAAAGGAGAACCGAGTTGTATCCATCGACCTGGTAAAACCACAACATGTGGCCGATAACAAACAGTAGGCCAAGTGGACTCCCAATAAGTAGCAGAACACCAAGGTTTGCTACCAGTACAGAGGTTCTATCAAAAAGGCTCATCACATTCGAAACGCCTACAGAAGAACAACAAGGACTATGCAACAATGCAATAGAACTAAGACCTCTGAAAACCCAAATAAAGACATTTAGCAGAGACACACCAATCTATACAGAAGTACCAAGTGAAAATGCAAGAAACAAAAATCCTGAACCAATTGGAACAATTGACAGAACTGCATCCGGTTACTTCATCAACTTCGATAATTCCTCTGACGGTTTCAGCGAACAAAAGACACAGCCATCACCAAAATCCTTTAAAGACAAAGCAAAGGAACTTTTGAAACAACTAAAAGAAACATATCTGATTTCTCCATGGATTGAATTTTGGGTGGGTTTTGGTGCATTTATCCTCATACTTTGGCTCATCATGGTATTTACCTTGGGACGCTTCATTGAGGGAAAATATGCTAAAATGGACACAGCAAGTCAGAACATCAACTTGGTCCTCAAACCACACACATCTTCACACGTCGAGAAACGAGAACTTTCTTCAGAACTTTCTTCAGCCAACTTCACAGCAAATCCAATACCTGGTGGGGTAGCCTGGGACAACACTGACTATGAAATTTATGGTCCGGTCGAGATCCTGAAATATCCACACCAAATCAAGATCTCTTTGAGTGACTTTGCAAAACCAAACTCATTTGCTGATGATTGGGACTTTGAAAGTATTAACAATATGATGTCTGACTTAGTAATGTCTGCTAAATTTACAAAACATGATTATTTGCATGGTTCTACAAATTATGATAGTATGTATTGCTATAACCACTATGGTAACCATTTCTTGCATAAATCTGCACAACCTAGAAATGTTTTAAGTTATAATCAATGGGAACATTGTGCTACACCTCCAAAAGGGAGCTCTAGAACCGTATATGACAAATATTCATATTTTTCAGGTTTTAACATAACTAATGCTGAAACATTTTATTACAAATTGTCAAACAAGACAGGGATGAAAACCATGATAACCAACACAAAATTGATATATTCAGATTCTTTCTTTGAAAAAATGAATACTTTTGGATTTGATTATTGGGACAAACATGTTGATTTGAAAAGTGTTTGGGGTACAAAAGAATGGCAAGTACAGGGTTTAGAAGCTTTGTTTAGAGCCTGCATGATCCCAGAACAAATGATATTTTTAAATGACACCGTCCAACAAACCACCTGTCTTGGCCTAGCAAAAATCAAAGATTTAAATAACCTGTCTATTCCAAAGCCAACAATGTTTAGCAATAACTCTGATACAGATGAAGAAATAGACATAAACCATATACTTAACCAAAACAGAACACATCCTGATTGGAAACAATGGTTGATCTGGCCCACAGATACAAATAACTGTCAAGATAGATTCCTGAATAAAACACAGGGTTTCAAAATGACCAGGCCACACCCTAGATATCCCCAACGACATCACCCAGGGATAATAACAACCTACAGTGTGGGCAAATTATGCCTTCAATGGCTACAAACTTCCACACTGCCTGAAATTAAGCAACACCTAACTTTACTTACTGATGGTGCTGACTTGCGTGATTTCATAATGGGACCACGCAAACAGCGTCAAAAGCGTTTCATAGCAGCCTCTGTATATGCAGCATACAATGAGGCCTGGAAGGTTACTCAAATTGAGACAGCAGAAAGAATACGGGAAATTGACCGTATTAATTTGGAAAAATCACTTTCTGTAGTGGACAATGGGTTAATGACTCTGTCCTCCAGAATTTTTTCATTGGACAGCATTGTGTCTTCAGCAATCGATATATTATCGCAAGACTTACTGTTATTACAACATGGTCAGTCACAATTGCGTTCTATTGTACAGCTTGGTTGGACGTTACAAAATCTGCGTTCAGGCTATGTGCCTTGGCGTTTAATCAACACAACGTCACTATTCCAAATCTTTAACCTTACTGATAGACAAATCGGTATGGCGCAGAAGGGTGCTGATTATACAATCTTGAGCATTGAAAAACTAGAAAGATTACCAATGACAATGTCAGAACGACCTGTCAGTGAATGGATAATCCACGGAATCATAAATATTCCAATCTCAACCTTCAGGTTTCAATACTGCCAAAAATATATACAGGCTGGCATGTACGAGAAATTGGGAAAAGGGTACCTTAAAACAACTTGGAACCTGCCCTATTCACATGCATGTGTCAGTAACAAAGGACAGAAAGTGTTTCTTAGTGGCAACAATTGTGCAATGTCACTGAGCGGCACGCTTCTGTGTAACGGTATTAGTTTGCACGGAGCCTGTGAAGGGAATTCATACAACCTTTCATGTCACCAGCAAGGCGCACCTGCAACTGAAATAGAACCATTCTTTCAAAGACTCTATAATGGGAGTTACATTCTTATTGTAGACCGCAGATGTTGTAGTCTTATGCCCGGGACTCCTTATCTCGTCACTACGACGGCGAAGGTCAAGTGCTGTGGACGTTCTTTGTTCCCCAGCTCCTTTCCAGACAGGGAGGCAAGGGCATGGCCCGGTCTGAAAATTACTTCTATTCGAATAGACACTTTAAGCAGAATGAAAACAGTGCTTCTTCAGACGCCTACAAGGCTCACGTCATCTAAAGAAACGTATGATCTACAAGTCGCAAGGACGACTGCAGAGATACATACATTATTATCAACTAATTCCCCCGTACATTTCGCGGAAATCCTGAGCGAAATCTTAAATATTTCTGATACCACAGGGGTCTCAAAGGTATTTAAGACAGTATTTTCGATGGCATTAACACCATTCAAAGCCATACTGGGTATTTTTCCAGACTTCGTCCATTCGATTTTTGGCGGACTTCCCCTGATCCTAGGACTAATTGCAGGAATCCTATTCCTGGTCCTTATTTTTCGTTATGGCAACCCATGTCACAGAACAAAATCTCACGACAATGGAAGATACGATCCTAGCCATTGGATACCGGGACCGGATATCAAAAATCCTGGGACTCTCCCGGCTTAGAGACCTAAACATGACTTGGTTTCTATCATTTCGACCAATGTGGCAAAGGTGTGTTTTACCTGTACTAAGGTGTCTGCTATGCGGAGAAGAATGCGTGTTAGACACCTGTCTGACGCTACAATCGGATGCGCCAGTGGATGCAGATACACTGTTGGTTCCTACCAAGGTTCACGCACTGTGCTGCCCTCAAAGGCTGCCAATTCTGATGACGGCATTCCTGGAATCTTCACCACTGCGATTGAAGAGTAGTGAAGTTCAAGATGAAAGCAGCATCGAACAGGTACGACCTTCTGTCAGCAATGCAAATCAGAATGTCAATGCAGACAATCATGCGCATGAATGCATGGTTACCCCTATTTCCGACTTAGTGGAACTTTCCCATGAAGCTGTTGACAGTTTTTTCGAAAGCCTGAATGATATGATGTTCTCTCCGGAACAGAAATAGAGACTTTTGAGTAAACTCACACGCGGCGTTCCCTGAATTCGGCCTTCAGCTTTAAAAATAAAGTCACATGAACAATTACAATCCAGTTCACGGACAGCAACTTTTTTCAGTAAGCCCCTAAAATATTTTTCTATATATTTTTTCCCGGGACACTGATCTTCTGCTTAAAGTAAGAAACTATTCCTGGAGAACTAAGATTTCTATTTTTTTAGATTCTTTATAGACTTTATATAGACTTTAGCTGCCCACTGGTATGTTCACAATATATTTTATGTGATGAAATGGTTTCGACCTTTTTTCTGTATAGCCATATTAAGAGCCATTTCATGTGTATTTCTCATATACCAACAAACAATAATGCATAACAATGCGTGTTTACTTTTGCATTTGATTCATAGCTTAAGTGCATACGATATATATGACTGCAATTTTTCAGTATATTTGAAAATTTCAAAATGCATTTATGTATTTTGGGGTGGTAAGGTATACACTATACTCTATAGTATGTTGTACTATGTTATACTATGCATAGATTAGTAGATATGACCATAGTTAGCGTGGAGTGGGTGTCGTGTATTTCTATAGGTTCTGAATCGATCCCCCTATTCCTGACCCTATTCTGGTTAAACTACCTAGCTAGTTAACTAACAGTCAGCCCATGAGGCAAGAAATCCCCCATGATGCAGATACCGTTATCTGACGCAGTCACACTACGGCACAGGAACGTGTTATCTGATTAGGTCATAACGCTTGAGATCTAATTAGACAAGCGATATTCCTCCAGCCCCTGATAAGGCATACGACGTTCTCATAACAAATCAAACCTATGACAACCTGGATAATCCGTGCGGCCATTGTTTTGATTTCACAGAGAACTTTAGTAAAGAATGTGCTAACGAGCAAGTCGTATGACATCTTTATTGACGTACCTATGTCCATCCTTACGTCAATCCCGGCACCTTTAAGGTATAAATATTGCCGATCTTGCCCTATGCAAAACACACGCGTGGTGACAAGACGGAGCAGCCATACTTGCCGAAGCCGAGAACAGAAGCAGACCCCGCAGGCAGCAGCCCCGCCTTCCTGACGTGCTGAGAGACGCGCTGCTATCTCAAACCGAGAGACCCAGCACCGGCGCTTCCGGGTAGCCCTCGCAGGCAGCCTGGAATATCGAGAGCAGAGAAAGAGATACCATTCCTCATTCATCCTAAATTCCAGGTACAGAACTGAATAACCCCTCCTAGAGAATTCTTTAGTTATTCACTTGGCAAAAACAAACTTAACTTAAACTGTAACTTTCTATTCCCGCCCACGCATTAGACTTAGGTCAGGTACACGGGGTAGGCGTATTTAGAAACACCAGTTGAGTGCGTTTAGTCAAATGTATATGTGTATGTAAATATATTTTAATCATTTTAAACATCATATGGCTCAGAAACCATATCAATGTTTTTACAGTATTATTTTGTACTATTGCTTTTAACGTATGCACTTTACTTAACTATAAGTATTGCAATAATATCGATCCATTTCTCTTGTACGAGAAAAGAGACTGATCAATAAATAACATCTTTTATTGAACACGCCCGTCTCTTCCTTTTCTCTACATTCTGATGAGACTAAGAATGCACGTACTGACTGAGTAAAATAATTGCCTTGTGCTCACACGACTCTTGAGATTGACTCTTGATTAGGGGAGAGCAAAGTTGTCATGTTCTATGGTTGTCAGAAACTAAATCCCTTCTTGTCTAATCAGGGGAGTTAATCCTTCCTTGAACATTCGAGAAAGTTTCTAGCGAACTCTGAGCTTAGCTGGCAAACCCAAAAATTAAGTCTAGCATCGACAGTAGTAGACCTAGTTAACGTCTGACCTAGGCCTTTACTGCTGTAGGTACTATTCCAATGCGCAGAGCCTATTGGGAAGATAGGAACTACACTACAACTTCAGGAGGCTATCTCAGCCCCCCAACTAAGACACAGGTCTGTGGTCAGACATTCTGACTCCAGCTCCAGTGTTACATACTTGCCCCACTGTTTTAAGCTCTGAGGCCCATGATACTGCTCGAGTCTCTCCAGTGAAGGGCACAAACTTGCTTGATGTTGCAGGAGAAGCTCAGATACTTTCAGAGGGAGAGACAATACGTGGCGGAAAAACTGCTGTGCAAGGCACCTGGATGCATTCGCTGAACTAAATACTGATTAATGTATGGCTGCAGTGACTCCTGTAGTAGGGTCGAAATCACCTGATACCCTGGCAGGAGGCCCGGCTGGGAGCGCTACCCAAGCAGCGGTTACACTGCAGAGTTCTCTAGATGAGTCAGACTCAGCTGGCAAACCTATTCAGGTGGTCTCACTGCTTACACAACTGTCTTCTGATATCCATGCCAAGGTATGCATAGATGTGGATTCGGGGGATAATTTTTTTCACTCTCAGGCCACTCGGATTGGTCAAACAGAGGATTTAGAGATAACTGGAGAGCGCCCTAGAGAAAACTCACGGGATAGCGTTCTGAGTGATCTGAGCAGCTTGGAAGAGAGACAGGGATCCCCACCTTATAAGGCAGGCTTTGACGTGACTGGTACAGCAAGGAAGAAAAAGGCGAAGCAAGAAGATAAATCTTAAGGGGAAGCAAAAGGACTTATCTGGGATTATTCTGTTCTGCCCCGCCTTGAGGAGGGGCCTCGGGAGGGAGGACAGCTGCTCAAGCGGCCTCAAATGGTGTTTCACTTGAAGCAATTTTAAGAGCATAATGGTGCATCAGGAGGAAACACTGAAAGCTGCAAAATGCAGTCTTCCTGCCAGAAACTACAAAGTGACATCCGCTGGGTTTGCATAGACTCGCACCCAATTTTCTGAGTGGATGGGGGAAGCTGATAACAGGATCCTAAACCTAGAGAGCAAGTCAGCAACGCATAAGAAAGTGGCAGAAACTCTTAAAGCTCAAATGGTGGTTACGCAAAGGAAACTGGAATATTTACAAAACAGACTCAGGCGAAATAATCTTAGAATTTTAGGCATCCCTAAAGGATTAGAGGGAGCAGACACCTGTAACTACTGTAAATACATTGTGGGGCTTTTCAGGTGCTTTTCGGAACTGTCTGATTGGAATTGGGATGTGGAGGTTCAGCGGGCACATGGGTTGCCCTTTAGATGGAACACCCGGGTTATGCAGGAAAGTGCAAAGCCTTGGGTAATATTAATTTGTCCTGGCAACTTTTTGCTACGCCTGGCAATCTCAGACCTGGTACGCCCAGATTGGAGGTGGTCTGTTGAGGGGTGTAAATTTTTTGTGAAGCCAGACTTTTGCCATTTTACTATGGAGAGAAGGTGGTGCTTTCACCAGCAGATACAACCTTTTCAAAATAAGGGGTTGCAGGTTTATTTAATGAACCCAGCCAAGCTCAAAGTGGTGTGGTAGGATAAATTCTACCTTTTTACATCAAAGTTAAGGCAAAGAAACTTTTACACCGTCTAAGTTCTGGTTAAGGTTGTTTAGGCTGATTCTTCTACCTGAATGGCATTTTAGTATGGTAAGCACTTATATGTTTTTCTATTTGTTTATACCTGGGCTATTGGTGTGAATGGTTTAACTCCTTTCTGGGTTTTTGTTATGCTTTGATGTGTCTTTTGGTCTGTTAGCATTGAGGTCTGTGGTGTTGAGTGTTTTGTGTGGGCGGGGGGCATTTGATTAGGGTTCAAACATAAGTAGTGTGGGCTCAGTATTGGGGGAGGGGAGCATGTGTCCATCAATAGACCTTCCTAGTCCAACTGCTTTCAGGAGGTGGCAGGGAAGGAAGGGGTGTGGGTGGTGAGAGGGGTGGGTCCCCGGGAGTTAAAATGTGGTACCAATCTTCTCTGCTGGACTGGATAGTTTGAGCTGTAATCGCCAATGTCCATTCCAATCAATTTTACCTCAAAATGATGTTAAAAGAGGCAGATCTTGAGCTCTCTGCAGCCGACTGGTGATGCACTTGTAAGATGGGTAAGGCAGGTCCCTACCCCATAGTCCCACGACAAGCATCCACGGCTTCTTTATAGGGAAGAGGATGTAGGCCACAGTATGCCTCCTTCTTCACTCTTGCATTTAGCAGGATTGGACCTAGCACACAGGCAGGACCCAAAGAGGTGGGAGAGCTCAACAGTTCCCGTGGCACTTCCAAACACTTTCCCGCCAGATCTCTAACCTTGACCTCAATCACAGATGTAAGGTGACGAGTCATGAGCGAGGAAAGGCCTCGGCTATTCAGATCATCCAGACTTGAACCATACCATCTACTTGAAGTCCCCGCCACACCATTCCCCTAACATATAGAACTAGGAACACTCTTCAATGGCATCTGACATTTTGAGCGCTCATTCAACTCAATGCCTGACTTAGGGGCCAATTTATTTCTTGGCTGTAAGGATACTCTGTTGCAATGGTAGGGCAGACCTTAAGGTTAGTCACAGCAGAGAGTACTCTGTCTTCATCCCTCCTATCACCCGTGGAGTAAGGGCCGTTGATGCTGACCTGTCATTCCACACATCTAATTTACATGGATGGAATGACAGGTCAGTTTTAATTGCCTGTCCAAGGCAGGAAAACCCTGGCATTAAGGGGAAGTGAAAACTGCTCAATGCTCCCTTTGCCAATGAGAAAGAGTTTCATGGTGAGGGGACCATTATATATTTTTAAAATCCCATTTTGAAAACTTCTTTATGAAAAGAAAAAAGGAGCCTGTTTGGTACAGGGCTCCATCCTGCTTATGAAGCCCTGTAACAAACAGAAAAATGCATTGACAGGAAATTATGCTTTGGCTGTTCCTGCCAGTGCTGTATAAATGTCAGCTTGGTGCCCATTTATATATTTGGTGGGCGGTCCCCCATCAGTGCAATAGAGTAATTTACTCCGTCGCACTGGCGGAACAATGGACCGTTTGCCGTGATCTAAATCTGGTCTTTAGTAGCAAACCCAGTGGCATTAAAAGAGGACAAGGTAGACTGGCTCTGTCTGTGCTCCAAAAAGATAGAAGGACTAACTTCCTTTTTGAAGAAAATTCCTCTTTCTCAAAGCGAAAGACTAAATTCCTGTTTGAAAGGAAACTCCTAGGTCTGCCCTTGAAGGCAGAAAAGGAAGACTTATGTAATTTGGTCATTATAGAAAAAGTCTATGAAGACTAACTTCCTCTTTGAAGATAACCCCTCTGTCTATGCTTGTAGACAGACAAGAAAGTCCTATGTCATTAGATCATTATGGAAAAAGACTACAAAGAAAAACTTTGTCTGTGAAGGAAACTCCTCTGCTTGCCCCTGGAAGCAGAAAAGAAAGGCATATGTCATTTAGATCATTATGGCAAGAGGCTTAAATGACTTGATCAATCGAATATGTGATGTTACATCGCAGGCGATGCATCGCATACTATTACAACACGGTCGTTACTGCGTTGTTACATCGCATAACTTTACAGCGCAAGTCGTTACAATGACTTGCTGTAGGGGGTGCTGGATGATGGAATAGTATAATTTACTATATCAACTCCAGTGTGTGTAACAAAAAGGAAGGAGTTGGATTTTAAATCCAACACCATGTGCCCCCTGCAACAAGTCGTTGTAAAGGTATGCGATGTAATAACGCGGTTGTTGTAACAACTGTGTTGTAATGACATGCGATGTATCGCATGTGATGTAAAGGATGGCAATTGAACTAGATATTCAAAATATTAAGGTAGGGCGAGAGAAGTAATGATCTATTCAACTTCCATGCGTAGTAGTAAAAATCAAGAGGGAGTAAATCATGTGTCAATGGGAGCCAGGGTCAATGAATGGTGTTCCTAGGCCCTCATTCACCCTAACTGGTTAATAGCGGTATACCTTGTTTCTCCGCTTAAGGTAGTTAAGTGAGTTTTTTCATCATTGGGTCCTTTTCCGCCTGAGTTTCCCGTTCTCCAGGCGGTCAGCTTTCCTACGCCTGGAGGGAGAAAATCTGGTTCTGTGACCGTCGTGATGAATACGTGAACAATTGCGGAAAAATGTGTAAAGTTAAAATTACCTCCATTCCTTTATAAAGTGTTTTATTGATAAGATAGGGGTAATATTAAAATCAATAGCAGGAACTGTGGTGGATGTGTTAGTGGTCCACTGCACCTATATAGTGCAAATCTCAGTGGTCAACATGCCCTTTACTGTCTCTGCAGATCGACAGTATGGAAATAGATAACTACTGTTAGGTGTTACAGGACCAGATGATAGGCCACAGCGCTTTTGCCATAGAGCATGTTTATTGCAGGGATTTTTATGTGGGGGTGAATGGGTTTGACTGAAAGTCTCCAAAGTCTCTCTCTAACCTTCCTGTTGTGTTTACGCCATCATTTACTTCACTGTAGTAGGGATCCACGGTCTTCTTGAACCGGGTGCCCTCTGGGAGAGAAAGTCACAGGCTATTAGTGTCCGGCCTTCATGGGGGGTTCCAAACCCTTCACCACGTCACCACTCGTATCGTACAAAAGGGTAGGGAGTGGGGATGCTAGATATATATATACATATGTGCTTTTTTGGGGAACCAGCATAGGGACCCCAGTTGTAAGTGTTCCAGTGAGTGTATTACATCTTCAAACACTAACCTCCCGGTGCTCCCGGAAAGGCCTAATCTCAGGACTTTCCTACTTTCTAGCCTTTTCACCCTTACAGCCCTGTGACATGCCCTTGAGTCCTGACCCACTTGCTCACACAACACACGGTATCTCGCAGCGCTTGCCTGAAGTCGTGGCTCGACAACGGAGCCACCGCTGCCATGTCCGTCTTGCCTTCCCATTGGGGATCTCGGCTCCCGATGCTGTTGCGTCTTTCTTTTTCATCTGGGACAGAGGCCTCCTGTCATAGAACCACTCCTCCTTCGTCTCGGTCGTAGCTGGTGCCCTGCGCTGCTTCTTCTGCCTCTCCTTGTCTTTCACCCGCCGCCGGGTCCCGGAAGTACACCTTGGTCTCATGACAACGTGACCAGCAACCAACTTCCTGCGGTACCCTCGGGGCTCCTGACACAAGTCCCGGGGTGTTCATGTCACAGTGCTTCCCAACCAGGCAAGTGATGGACCTGGACGGAGAAAGGTTGCAGAGCAAGAAACCATCTCAGAATGCACCCAATGGTGTCCTTATGTTTCGCCAGCCATACCAAGGGAGCGTGAGCAGTATAAAACACTAAGGTATGGCCCAGCAGATAATATTGGAAGGGTTGGATGGCCCACTTGATGGCAAGGCATTCTTTCTCGATGGTAGAATATAGGGATTACCGGGGCAGCAGCTTTCTACTGAGTAATGCTACAGGACACAACAACCCAGAGTCCCCGGGTTGGGATAATACTGCACCCAATTCCCTATCTGAAGCATCAGTTTGCAACACAAAATGTCTAGTGAAATCTGGGCAGACTAACACTGGCTCTCCACACAACAGATCTTTCAAGGTGTTAAAACTCCGCTGATGGAGAGGTGGCCAGTCTTTAAGCACAGCTGTCTGTGTTTTTGTAAGGAGATCCGTTAGGGAAGCGGCCACCTCTGAGAAGTGAGGAATGAAGCGGCAATAATAACCCGCCAGTCCTAGAAAGGTCCTGATATGTAGTGGGGGGGGCCGAGGTTTTGGATAGCTTCCACCTTGTCTACCTGGGGAACGTATCATGCCCTCCTGTATCTGATAACCCAGGTAATGGATAGAATTCATAGCCAAAGTGTATTCTCAGGATTTGAGGTCAAGCCTGCTTTTCTTCGGGTGTCCAAAATAGCTTTGACATGGACCAGATGGAGTTCCCAGTTCTGACTAAGCACTACTATGTCGTCTAAATATGCAGACGCATATTCATGGTGTTATTTCATGATATGATCCATCGGGGCCCCATGGAGGTCAAAGGGTAGAATCCTAAACTGGTACAACCATGAGGGGGTGGAGAAAGCCATTTTTTCACGTGCTGTTGGTGTCAGGGGTATCTGCCTGTATCCTTTGGTTAAATCTAGGGTAGTCAAATATCGAGCAGTTCCAAGGTTTTCGATTAGTTCATCGACTCTTGGCATGGGGTGAGTGTCAAAATGGGATACACTATTTGGTTGTGTAAAGTCTATATAAAATCTGAGTGTCCCATTTGGTTTTGGGACCAAAACCACAGGGGAACACCAATCGCTCTCGGTTCAATGATGCCATCCCTTAACATTGTTTTGACCTCAACCTCCACTGCCCTACATCTGGCTTCAGGAATCCCACAGGGGCAAAGTCTAATAGGTTTGACCCCTTCTGTCCTTATGTCGTGTTGGAGTAGGCTGGTCCTTCCGAGTTGTTTAGAGAATACGTCTCGATATTCAGATACTAACCCCATAAGGATTGTCTGTTGTTCCACAGAAAAACTAGAACCCATGGGAGCCAGAATCTTTCCCTCTATCGGATCTCTCCAGGGAAAAGACATAGACAAGGGCTGTGATGTCACTAAAAGTGTGGAAGAGAATGTGGTCAACAAGTGATCCTTTTTTACCCACTTTTGCAGAATCAATCAATCAGTCAGAGTACTTGTAGAGCGCGCTACTTACCCATGAGGGTCCGAAGGCACTGAGGGGAGGGGGGAGCTGCTACAGCTCGAAGAGCCAGGTCTTTAGGAGTCTTCTGAAGGTGAGAAGGTCTTGGGTCTGCCGTATGTGGGTACGGAGGGTGTTCCAGGTCTTGGCGGTGAGATAGGAGAAGGATCTGGCGCCGGAGGTTGTTCGTTGGATGCGGGGGACAGCAGCGAGGGCGAGGCTGGCGGAGGGGAGCTGGCGGGTGGGGGTGTGGAAGCTGAGTCTGCTGTTCAGGTAGGCTGGTCCGGAATTGTGGAGTGCTTTGTGTGCATGGGTGAGGAGCTTGAAGGTGATCCTCTTGTCGATGGGGAGCCAGTGTAGGTCTCTCAGGTGGGGGGTGATGTGGCTGCGGCGGGGGACGTTTTGGATGTTTTGTAGTCGTTGTAGGTGTTTGGCTGGGATTCCTGCATAGAGTGTGTTGCCGTAGTCCAGTCTGCCGCTGACGAGGGCCTCTGTCACCGTTCTTCTTGTTTCAGTCGGGATCCACTTGTAGATCCTGCGGAGCAATGGGAGGGTGTTGTAGCAGGAGGAGGAGACGGCGTTAACCTGCTTAGACATGGAGAGGGAGGAGTCGAGGATGAATCCTAGATTGCGTGCATGGTCGGTGGGTGTTGGTGCTGTTCCCAGTGTGGTCACCACCGGGAGTCGTCCCAGGCTGAGGTGGTGGATCCAAGGATGAGGACCTCCGTCTTGTCCGAGTTCAGCTTCAGATGGCTGCTCCTCATCCAGCCGGCGACGGCCTTCATTCCCTCGTGGAGGTTGGTTTTGGCGGTGTGTGGGTTCTTGGTGAGGGAGAGGATGAGCTGGGTGTCGTCAGCATAGGAGATGATGTTGAGGTCGTGATTGCGGGCCACTAGTGCGAGACGTTGAACAGTATCGGGCTGAGGGATGAGCCCTGGAGGACGCCGCAGATGATGTTGGTGGCTTCGGATCGGAAGGGTGGGAGGCGGACGCTCTGGGTTGTGCTGGTGAGGAAGGACGTGGTCCAGTGAAGGGCCTTCTCTTGGATTCCGGCTTCTAGGAGGCGTGTCTTTAGAGTGCGATGGCAGACCGTGTCAAAGGTGGCTGACAGGTCCAGGAGGATGAGGGCTGATGTTTCACAGTTGTCTAGTTGGCTTCTGATGTCGTCTGTGGCGGCGATGAGGGCTGTCTCGGTGCTGTGGTTTCGTCTGAATCCGGACTGGGACGGGTCCAAGATGTTGTTGTCTTCCAGGCGGCGGGTCAGTTGCATGTTGACAATTTTCTCGATGACCTTTGCCAGGAACGGGAGCAGGGAGATGGGCCGGAAGTTCTTGAGATCCTTGAGGTCTGCTTTGGGCTTCTTGAGGAGGGCATTGATTTTGGCGTGCTTCCAGCTTTCCGGGAATGTCACTGTTTCAAAGGAGATGTTGATGACCTTCCGTAGTTGGGGTGCGATGGCTGCGTCAGCTTTGTTGAATACGTGGTGTGGCCACGGGTCAGTCGGAGATCCTGAGTGGATGGAGTTCATGACCTTGGGTGTCTCGTCGTCATTGACGTTGGACCAGGAGGTCAGGTTTTTGGCGCTGGTGGTGTTCACAGAGGAGGTGGAGTCTGGCATAGTTGGGGTGGTCGTGGTGTTGAAGCTGTCGTGGATGTCAGCGATCTTGCAGTGGAAGAAGGTTCACGTGCTATATTTGTCCTGCCCTACCGGCATGGGGTAAGGCCACTTGTATGTAACCTAAGTGACTTGAGTCAAAACTGCAAAATAATCCTGCCATTTAGCCAGTAGCTTGTTGTCGGAGGATGTAAGGAGTATAAGAACCCTGTCACCCACCCAGAAGTCCCTCACTTTGGTAGAGCGGTCATAAACACTTTTCTGTCTACTTCTGGGATGCTTCCAGATTCCGCCGGACATCCTCCCACAAAGTAGTCACCTTATCTCTTAGGGTTGCAGCGTAATTCAATAGGTCCACCCCCTCATCTTCTTCATCTTCTCACCTCTCAGCAGCCATATCTAAATGAGTCCTGGCCTTTCTCCCGAAAACTAACATGAATGGACTATACCCTGTTGCAGACTGGACGTGAGTGCGGATGGCAATCAACGTCAGTGGAAGATGTTTATCCCAATCCTTCCCTGAGTCTGAAATTGTTTTCTTCAGGATGGTCTTAATAGTACGGTTATATCGTTCTACCACACAGTCCGTTTGAGGGTACTCCAAGCACTTTACAGATGTGAGCCATCAATTTAGACATAAAGGGGGGACCTTGGTCAGTCAGTATTTCTTGGGGAAAGCCCACCCAGCTAAAAAAAAAATCATGGCCAGTGCAACTGCGGCTATCATCATACTAGTAAGAGGAACTCCTTCTGGATAGCGGGTGGCTTAATCCACCAATACCAAGATATACTGGTAACTTCAGGCTGAAGTAAGCAGAGGATCCACCAAGTCCATCCCAACCCACGAAAAGGGGACATCTATAATGTGCAACAGTCTCAAGGGGGCCTTTGACACATGGGGCGGTTTTACCCATTGACACTGGGTACAGGCAGCACAATACTGTCTAATTTCTGAGAATACCCCCGACCAGTAAAACCGTTGTAGGAGATATTCTTCGGTTTTCTCTCTCCCATAATGCCCTCCTCCCATCTGCCCATAAGCCAAATGTAAAACCTGTTCCCTGAACGGAAGGGGGACCAACAGCTGTGATACGGTCTCTGTGGGTTTCCCCATATTTCTCTAATATAAGCCCTTCATCACAAAAAAGTAAGGTCCTACCTGTCCGTCCTCTTCCAATACCACCTGAGTCCAAGCATTGTCTAAGTTGGGGTCCTCTCTCTGTGCAGCCCTGAAGATGCATTGCACGCACTAACTGCCACCTGTAATGTAATAGAGGGGGTGGGTGCAGGGTTAGATAGCCCGTACTGGCAGGTTAGCCTCTTGCACAAACTTTTTTCTCTATGCATCTTCTTCTCTTCATACCTACCGCCCACCACGTCATCCCTAGAAAGGGGGGCATTGTGCAACCAGTCATCCCCTTTCTTCTTCTCAACTGCAGCAGACAATAGTCTGGGAAAATTCTCATAGTCCGTCCCCTCAATCATGTCCTCTACCAGCCGGGGAATCCTTCTCACTTAAATGCTTTTTTTCTACCCCATTCTGCGTCAACCCTGGCAACGGCGTAGGTTTTTTGATCTCCATGAACACAGGTTATCTCTACTGTTTCTGAAGGGCACCACTGATGTGTTTTAAACGTTTCACTACTAATAACTGAGTGGGGACACCCTGAGTCCACCAACACTTTTGTACCCCTCCCATTGATTTGGAGCATCATATAATAGGATAATGGGCTGCCTCGGGCCCACAAGACCCTCCCATGGATATACCCCACTTCCATTGGTTCGCTGGAGTCGGGTTTTGAGGGGCAATTGCGAGCTATGTGACCCCACTCTGCACAATTGTAACACTGTCGTCCTTGTCCGGTCTCTCTGTGGGGAGGCTGTACCGAAAACCTAGGGTCAGTAGTGAGCCTAGAAGGAGGAGTGACAGGGTTTGGGGCTGAAAATTCCCAGCGCAAAGCTGCAGGTGTTAGCATCCTGGGTTGAGACACCCGGAAGTATGGAACCCTATGATATGCACAGGCCAGGTCAATGGCATTGGTTACTGTTAAGTGTGGGTATTGTTTGACCCAGGCTCTAGTCGTATTCAGGAGGCCATCCAAGAATTGCTCCAGAAACACTTTGTCCATGACTTCCTCCATCGTGGACATATTGGGTTGCAGCCACCTGGTGCCAAAGTCTTGTATCCTGTAGAAAAAAGCTCTGGGATTATCTTGGGGCATCCATTTTTTTTTTGCGACACTTCAGCTGATAGTACTCTTGGTCATATCCTAGTCGCTCAAGGATAATCCTTTTGAATTCCCAATAAGGTGTGGTCCCTGTGGGATTATCAGATGGGTATGCTGTCTGCAACTTCCCTGACATCAGGGGTGTGATATACTGACAGGCCACTTGTCCTTGCTGGCCACCTGTTCAAAATGAGTAAAAAAGAAATCTGGGTCCTCCCCGGTCTGGTACTTCTGTAGGACGGAGCTGGGTACATTGGGCTGTACCCTGCTACTAGCGATTTTGTACGTTAGATGCTGTATGCAGCATCCTGCACTAATTGGTTGTTTGCTATCACTCCGGCTAGGGCTTGTAGAGCTTCCTGTAGAGTTCCCGATGTTTCTGGGCTTCAGTTGTTGGGCCTCCCACCACCAACTGCAAAAGTCATTGTCCCTCAGCTAGCTGCTTGATCATGTTATTAAGGGATATTGGCTTGGTCATTGTCACGTCCTGTAAATACCAAGGCCTTAAATCCCACTTCTTACACCACTGTTACAGGACCAGATGATAGGCCAGGGAGCTTTTGCCATAGAACATGTTTATTGCAGGGATGTATATGTAGGGGTGAATGAGTTTAACCGAAAGTCTCCAAAGTCTCTCTCTGATCTTCCTGTTGTGTTTCCGCCATCAGTTACTTCACTGTAGTAGGGATCCACTGTCTTTTGGAACCGGGTGCCCTCTGGGAAAGAAAGTCACTGGCTATTAGTATCCGGCCTTCAGGGGGGTTCCAAACCCTTCACCATGTCACCACTCATATCGTGCAAAAGGGTAGGGAGTGGGGATGCTAGACATATACATAAGTGCTTTTTTGGTGAACCGGCAGAGGGACCCCACTTGTAAGTGTTCCAGTGAGTGTATTAAATCTCCAAACAATAACGTCCCGGTGCTTCCGGAAAGGCCTAAAGGACTTTCTCACTCTTTAGCCTTTTTACCCTTGGCAGGTCAGGCTGGAGTGTTTCTATGAGGCACAGGGTCAAGACTGATTTGCATATAGCTGTGTCTGAACTGGGGTGGCGAAGTGATCTAAAGAATGATGATGGAGTCAACCCAGATCAGTGACTGGGGGTGAGTGTCTGGAAAGTTTCAGCACTCCGTCCATCATCTCCTTGTGTTTGCCTTGTTCGCCCTTAGTTGGCAGGGTATGCCCAGACGTGGGTCCCTTGCTCACTTTGCCTCTGGATTCAAGCTAGCCTGGCTGATGAAGGGTGTTACGCAGAAACCGGTACCAGGATGCTTGTTTTCAGTCCAGGAAAGACATGACTTGACTGCTCGGGCTGGACTGTTCCCATGAGGCAAGGGTAAAGACTGATTTGCATAAAGCTGTGTCTGAACTGGGGTGGCGAAGTGAGCTAAAGAATGATGATGGATTCAACCCAAATCTGTGACTGTGGGTGAGTGTCTAAAAAGTTTCAGTGTTCAGTCCATCATCTCCTTGTGTTTGCTTTGTTCGCCCTTAGTTGGCAGGGTATGCCCAGACGTGGGTCCCTTGCTCACTTTGCCTCTGGATTCAAGCTAGCCTGGCTGATGAAGGGTGTTACCAGAAACCGGTCCCAGGATGCTTGTTTTCAGTCCAGGGAAGACATGGCTTGGCAGTTTGGGCTGGACTGTTCCCATGAGGCACAGGGGCAAGGCTGATTTGCATATAGCTGTGTCTCAACTGGGGTGGCGAAGTGAGCTAAAGAATGATGATGGATTCAACCCAGATCTGTGACTCGGGATGAGTGTCTGAAAAGTTTCAGCTCTCCGTCCATCATCTCCTTGTGTTTGCTCCTGCCACAAGTCCCCGGGGTGTTCATGTCACAGTAGGTAAGTTAAATCACTCACCTATCTTCGTCACAGAGTACATTGACTTTGATTGTGACGTTGTTACAGATTTGGATGATACCTCATTAGGAGTCTTCCTGTGGTTTCACTCCGTGACCCGGTTGACGGAGGGAAACAACATCCACGAATTGCAAAAAGCAGCATCGAGGGCTTTCTCTGCACCCGTAAGATAATTCGAAGACTCCTCATGAGGTATCATCAAAACCTATAACAATGTCACAATCAAAGTCAATGTACTCTGTGACGAAGATAGGTGAGTGACTTAACTTATCTACCAGGAGGGGTCTAATTCTATACCGCTTCTTCTCGCGCCTGATGCCCGCTGATCCGCAGAGACAGTAAAGGGCTGAAACATGTTGACCACTGAGATTTGAACTATATCGATGCAGTGGACCACTAACACATCCACCGCAGTACCTGCTATTGATCTTACCCCTTCGTGATCAATAAAACACTTTATACAGGAATGGAGGTAAATTTAGCTGTACTCAAAAGGAAGGGGGAGAAGGAGGGAAAAGATGGCTAGGCTCACCCTTCAAAAGTTATGTAGACCTGCAATACCCTGAATCTAGGGATCAAGAACCTAACCCTTGGATGACTGGTATTCACAACCCTCGCTGGAGTTGGAATAGTTAAGTGTCAGAAAGAAAAAGTTTTCTTTCTTGAGTCCCCTCACTCACCAGGGTTTCCCCACGGTGACATGCTTCATCATTGGGGCCATCCTAGTACTCTACGGACTGAGGCGTGCTACGACTAGGAGCACTGAAGTGATGGATTATGTGTAGTGCAGTCAGTGTAGTGAAGTGGAGTGGGTTCACAGAATCAATCCCCTTACACAGTGAAGTGGAGTGGCTTCACAGAATCAATCCCCTTACACATTTCACAAATTAAATACTACTTTCTAGTCTAACCACTGTCCCAGAACCCTACCTATAACAGACTGTGTCTTTATAACCTCACCAACCCCAAGATAACTCTCTCCGAACTCTTTTGGATGAAGATCCCTCTCAGGACTTCCAGAGAAGAATGGAGTCAGCATGCTTGGACACTCTGAGCACACAAATTGTGTTTCATCTCCATGACCATGATTAACGTAGATATCCTCAATAAAGCAGAGGTGAACACACTTAAAATACAATATCCTCAAACATTTTGAACAATAGTGAAAAAACTTTAAAGCATCGATTATATATAAAATTCCCCGAAGCACTCATTGAAAATCAATGCCACTGTGCAAAATTAGGCTCTGTAAAAACTGAAACTTCGATTCTTCACCCAAAGATCTGCATATGATTAAAAGTCTTCCTTCACTCCCTACAAATAGTTTAAAATAAATACCAAGCTTCCATACGACAGAAACTAACCACTCTTTCACGCTGAACTCTTCACAAATAACTCCTTCAAGCATAGTAAGAGCTCAGAAATCCTATGGATTCATCATAGACTCTTGACCTCCAAAACTGAAAGTCTACCAATCCTCATTCAATTTGATCATATAGTGACACTCCTACCATCAGTCACTGACAACCACACATCAACCTCAAATGTCCATATCATCGTCCCTATCACCCAACCGTCTGGCACCCAACTCCTCCAGTTATAAGAGCTCAATACCTTCACTATGGACCTCCAGTGAGTTTAAAATTGGCAGCCTCTCTGCTTTAATAGACTCCCTGGCTAATGAACTTTGGAACACCCTCGCCAATCTCAACATCATTTATAACAATCACTGCATAAAACATACACACAGCAAACAAGCCATCCCACAGAAAATACATATAGGTCTCTAGCCCACTGTAATAAGGAGCCTCGTGAAAGAAGAACTGTCTTTCCCTTGTCAAAAATGACATTGAATAACTTCTAATTAACTATGAAAGAGGGAAGATGGCCAGAGGCAACCAGTGAAGGACTTCCATTAGCACTATCAGAAGGAGAGAAAGGAAACTGCTCTCTGCTTGCACAAGACCTAAACCACAAATTCAAACGCACAGCATTGCCAACCCCCTCGTGCTTCAATCAACACTAAAGTGCCTCCTGCATAACTGCAGATCAGCAATGAAAAACAATGAATGGACAAAATAGGATGGGCAGGGACATTCATCTACAATGACTCCATCAACTGCCGAAATCTCACCAATGAGCAATTCTCAATGTTTAATTCTATTTCAATAAAGATGAAAATGATAGATCCAAATGGATCAACCTTTACTTCATTTACCAACACCCAGCAATCCAATTTTTGAGGAACAGCTGCTTGGACTCTTGACTAAAAATGCAAGCAAATCAGACAGTAAAACCTGCCTCAGAGTATCTAATCTTCACTGGGTGATCAGAGAGACCCCAGAGTATCTCTTATATCTTCTTTTCTTGACAGCAACAATGTTCTGAAATTCTGTTTAGTGCCGACTCACACGGATGGAGTCCAACTAATCCTCATCATAGCATAATAATACAAATTGAAGATAAACCTCATCCTTCCAGTTGATTGGTCAATCTCTCACTTATCTAATTCTTGATCAAATCTACAAAAACCGTTATCAACAGCCAACCCAAAAGACCTAAACAAAGGACGAGAGACATGAGAAACATAGACACGGACCCTCTCCCCACAGAATTTGAAGGCAAATCTCATGAATTCCCCACATCTTCGGATGTCAATAATCTCACCAAGAATTATGCTGAATTAGTGATAGGACTGAAAAATTCTTGGCTCCTGAAACCTTGTAAAGGTAAATAAATTAAAACATCAGACTTGTGGTCCTAGAAGAGACTTAATGAGGAAAAGAGAGTGCTCCAAACTACTGAATGATGATTACAGGGAAAATCCAACAAGAATCTTGTCCATTCTGTGAGCAGCAAGAACAACCTACAAACCACACATCTTTGACGCTAAAACCACAGCTATTAAGAAAGAACTAGACCAGATTATTAATTGTTCTAAGAAACTATTTGATATTGTAAAAAGTGCTACAAGACCACCCCCACGATGATGGCCAAGGGGAAACTGCATTTATAATGTGTTCTGTTACCACCCTTGCCTTTACCACCCATATGCCTTTACCACACATGTCTTTACCACATATACTTTTACAATGATTTTTGCTGTAAAGGCGGTAAAGGCATATGCTTGGTAAAGGCAGTAATTTCTCTAGATTCAGAGCGAATGGGCGGGGTGGGAGGTGTTGGAGACTTGGAGGGACTTCCTCCAATGAATTTCTAAGAATGGATGGAACAGGAAGGATTGGCATGCAGAGTTTTAGGGCTGAAGGTGGGAGGTCGGGAAATTTTTTAGGGTCGGGGGCCGGTTTTAGGACTTAGGGCGGAGGGCTAGAGTGTTTATAGGGCTGGGGTTGTTTTTGGTGCTGGGGCCGGGTTTTAGGGTTCAGGGTGAGGGAGTCGGGGTAGTTTTTAGGGATAGGGGCCAAGTTTTAGGGCTAGCGGCAGGAAGCTGGGTGTAAGCTTTACCACACATATTCCTTTACCAATAATGCCTTTACAACTAAATTCACAGTAAAGGCCTGCGTGGTAAAGATGTGGTCATGGTAAAGACTGCATTGTTAAGGCATGCGATATAATCACATGCGTGGTTCCATCATACAAGCATGGCCAAGGCATCCAAAATGCAAAGAGTTTCCAACTCGTCATGGAAAAGATAAATAAGATTGAATATTTCGGAAAACACATTTAGTGTCCAAAACCAAAAAAGTCTAACCAGAAAATGGGAGTATTGCTAGTGCACCTTCATAGAAATCAATGAATAGGGCTTGATCGCCACTATCACTAAAAGCAGACCATCAGCATACCTGTTGGAACCGATACAGGCACCATGTATGACCAGATGTCCGTTTACAATCCATTGCACTGTTACCAGTTCCCAAGTTGGGGTGGTAACAAATTTGTAAAGGCGAAGGATTGCCTTTTGGAACCCTTTCCCTTTGGGAAGCAGGGTTGCAGTTTCAGAGGGAGATGGCAGTGGTCCAGGGCACCACTGCCAACTGCTCACTGAAGTCTTCCAAAACAGAAAAACTTTTAAAGCAACCCTGTTTCCTTTAAGGAAGTCAGACTGCGTTCTCGTTTTGGTAAGCAATCACAGGACTTGTGGTCTGTTGTCCCTTTCAGGTCACTACACCGTGATCAGTGGCAGCCGATATCATTTAAAAGTGGGGGGTGGGTGGAGGAGCATCAGAGGGCACGGGGAGTGTGGGGTATGGGGGCGCACACAAGGGATTAATAAATAAAAACTAAAAACATACCTCATGATGAGGGCTGACTCGCCTCTTGCTGCTTCTCTGCTGCTCCCAGCGGTCCCTGGGGCAGCATCACTGACTCCCCATCCACTCCGCGTGTTGCTCCTAAGCTATGAAAGCATCTTGGGATTGGCTTTGGGCAGCATCACTGACTCCCCATCCAATCCGGGTGTTGCTCCTAAGCTATGAAAGCATCTTGGGATATGGCCTGATCAGACTGAAAAGACATTCGCTTAGGCACGGGGAGCCTGTGCTATTTCTCCAACCCGGCTGTACAATGCAGCCGGGTTGGAGAAAGCAAAGTGCACATGTCATTTTGGCCGATCTAAGACAGCCGGCCATACTGACATGCACACTCACAATTGAACATACCACTCCTCCTCCCCTCCCATGGCCTGGCCCCACCCCTCCCTGCACACACTGGTTCAGAGCCAACAACTAAAAAATAAAATGATAGTACAATATCGGTTTAATTTTCAGCTGCTGGCTCTGAGCCAGTGGAGGGATGTTCCTCCGCCTTTGCGGAGGAGCCGCCGCTGACTGTGATTGTAGCGAATCACAGTGGGTCTTAAATTGCAACCTTCCTAGTGATAATAGAATTGAAACGTAACATGGTCAACTTACTCATGTTTTACCCAAATTTATGTTAGCATGTATATGGCTAATACATTATATCTGCATATTGTGTATAGACGCATTCAGTAAATACAGATGTTGCGTCAGTTAGGTTGACATCTGTGCCAGCTTTTGAAGACGTCATTTTCTTCTTCTTCAAAACTGTTATTTGCTAATTTACGAGAAATGGTCGTTGGTAAGTTTCGTTTTTCCAATGCTGAAACTTTCTCATTAGCGCGTGCCTTTTCTGTTACATAGAGGCCTCCTCCCACCTGTCTAAAAGGGAGGTTCTGTGCCCCCATTGTATTACCACAGCTACCAGTACTTTTCCATAATAGGTGGGTCTTTGTGGGCTCTGCAATCTACATAATGTAACTTTATGCTTGTTAGAGTCAGTCCCTCATCAGCCATCACAGGAGGCTGGTCAGACTGGACTCCACTGCAGTGTACTTTGTGAATAAACTAGTTTGCTTGTATACTGCGTCATCGACTCTTCATTGTTTGGAAGGCAAGAGGAGGTCGAGAGTGACCCTAGTGGGCCACTTCCTTCAGTTGGTGCCCGAACAGAGACCTCATCAGGTGACCCATCCCACCCGTAAACAGGTCGAGGGGGTCGGGGTTGCATCTGGTTGGATGGGAGGATCGGGGATCCCCATATGATAGAGCTTCGTTCTCATGGCTGCCCCGCCTGTCTGATTGGGCGGCTCCTCGTGTAGTGGTAATCTTCGCTGGGGTCCTGAAAAGGCAAAACCCTTGGATCTAACTGTTTGGTCTGAAGAGTCGGCAGTGGAGAATAATCTTGTCTGACTCGTGTGCAGTGGGTGAGTTTTGGTAAGTGCTGCACCGTTTTGATTAACTTGGTGGGTCTGTGGTCCCTTGTGATACGGAGCGTTCTGAATGTTCTGCCAGGCCACTTGCTGAATTTGGTTTAATATTGAAAAGGCTTGGGGTCTTGTCTTGGTGCAGTCTGAGGACTGACTTGGAGAGCTCTTTTGTTTGGGTGTTCTTGTTGTATGTGTGTGTGTGTGTGTGTGTGTGTGTGTGTGTGTGTGTGTGTGTGTGTGTGTGTGTGTGTGTGTGAGTGTGTGTGTGTGTGTGTGTGTGTGTGTGTGTGTGTGTGTGTGTGTGTGTGTGTGTGTGTGCGTGTGTGTGTGTATGTGTGTATTGATTTAGGTGGAGAGTGAATGCGTCTGATGCTGGAATGCCTTGTTGGATTAAAGTGTTATGCTTAGGGTGCCGCTGTTGTTCTGCTGAGCATAGGTTGAAGTAAAGGCAGCCTGCACCTCCAGAAGGCACTCCGAGTTTTGAGATGTATGTGAAGCATGGTAGTGGCCCTATTATGTTTCGTACATTGTGGCACAAGTATAAGAGGGACAATATTGAGCTTCAGTGGCCACTGGAAGGTACCTTTGATGAACTAAAATTGAATTATTTACAGGAAAAATTATTTGCTAGAAGAAGTAGGCAGTCGATGTTTGATACTTTGCAGGTATGGCAGAAAGAAGTTAAACCGAAAAGGAGTCTAGAAAGATGGCGATGCAAACAGTGGTTCAGAAAGTGGTAGCTTATGATACGGAACAAACAAAAAAGGGCATTGGGTGTGCAGATTGGAAGTTTCAATTGCAATGTAAAAAGTCTCATGTTGTTGTTCAAGAGGATGAAGATCCTTTTTTAGAGGATCTGGTGGACTCATCCCCACCTCCCTATGCCCCACAGAAAATATATCCTGTTGTTCTGTTGCTTCGGCCTTCTGTTGCCCCACTACCCCTTCTGCTCTTTCCGCAGATTTAACAGCTTCGGCTCCAGCTCCTTCTGTGTCCCCTCCAGTATCGCAACATGTGAGTGGGGTGACTGCAGGCACCCCCGCAGTGTCTGCTGCTTCCCCTCATGTTTCTCCTCCTACTCTTATACCCACCACACAGTCATTGCTGACATTGTCGCCTGCGTCTGCACCTTTTGTGTCTTTTCCGGGCATTGCTCCGTGGGTTTGGGAAGTTTTGTAACAGCAGTGTGAGGGTCAGATGGCGGCGATTGGGTGGCAGCACGGGAGCGAATGGGGCTGGCATTGATTCGGGCCGATGTGGGTGGAGAAGAGAAGAAGATGGTTGCAAATCAGGTGGCACAATGGGTTCGGAATCTGATTTATAGTGTGGAAGATATATGGAGTGATAATGAAAGATTTTGATCCTTTTGTACAGCAGCATGCCCTTCAGCATATGTCGGCTACATTGATTGGTTTGTGGGAACAGTGTATTGGAGGCACAGCTCCTCAGGTTATTTATGATATTCAAGATCATGTATATTCGGTTGGTATGGCCCCTGCACAAGTTTTTGGTAATGTTGGGATGCTTATCGGTTATCGAGAAAGATTGCATATTCGTACTCCAACTACAGTGTCTCAATTTCTGATGACAGAGGTGCACCCTGTTTCTTATCCTGAGATCCCAGAACAGCGTAACCAGAATGGAGATATAGTTCAGCAGCGGGTAGAGGCTCATTTTCGGGAACATTCAGTCTATACCCCATGGAAGAGAAGTGAGGTGCTTGCTCTTAAATGTCAGCTACCGGACCCTAGGAAAAATCCTATCGCATTTTATAAAGAATTAAAAGAGGCTGCCTCCGCGTCAGTTATGACTTTAGCAGACATTGAGATTGCCAGTGGACATTTGACGGCAGGTGCAAACACATAATGTGCCGGAGCTGGAAGTTACATGGAATGAGATTAGGGCATGGAATAAGGAGAGAAAGGCCAGTGAGAAGCCCAAAGCTGAAATGTTGGCCTTGCCAAGCCGCATTATTACTTATATGCATTCTTTTATCCCACCTAGGCGAGTGGATTAGGACAAGTTAACGGCATGTCGGCAGAAGACAGAGGAAAGCATGTCAGATTTTTACACTCGTTTTGAAGGGGTGGTATTTAGTTTTTAGTGGGCAGGATTTGTCAGTTGAAGGTGGTGTTCTGGTAATTGTCAATAGATTTGTTACAAATCTGCTTTCTGAAATTGCGGCTCGGCTGCAAGCTTCTAAGAGTACTTGGACTACTTCCTCCCCTTCAGTGATATTGAGTATGGCTCAATATTATGAGCATTGAGAAAATGAGGAAAAGGATAAAGTGAAGAAAAAGAGTAAGGATTTAAAGATGAAGGTGTTACTACAGCAGGTTGGAAGGGGGACTGGAAGGGACCGAGGTTCTGGTTCGGCTCAAATGTCACGGGGTGCTGGTAGGGCTGGTGCATACTTAGGGCTGAATCAGTACGCATATTGTAAAAAGGAGGGCACTGGTGAAGCGAGTGTCCGGAACTGTTACAGAAACTTGCAGTACCTAGAGGGCGGGGTCCAGGTGGAAGGGGCCGTGGACAGGTTGGTTGGGATGAAGATCATTTTGGTACATCTTTAGGGAGTTGTTCGGATCAGAATTATTTCGATGACCCCAGGGGAAGGCAGTATTATCATGAAGATTATAAAAAGATGAAGTTACTGGGATGTCCGATAGCTAGGACAGCAAGGGACAGGGTGAGGGACCAGTCCAAATTCCTGTAGATCAGCGTGGTCCTTATGTCACAGCAGATTTGCATGGTTCAGCACAGACATTTTTAGTGGATACATGTGCAAAGAATAGCTCTGTTTCTTATTTGCTGGTCCCCGGGGCAGCCCTGACTCAGTAGGCTTTTCAGGCGTACTGGGTGTGTATCCCATATCCGGCCTCTTGCTTTTACTGTTGGTCCCTTTACCGTGGACTCCCCATTTTTCTGGATGGCAAATTGTGGGGAAAATTTATTAGGAGTGGATTTGTTGAAGAAGTTACATACCACCATCTGTTGTTCCCCGGATGGTGTTTATCTGACTTTTGGACCTAATGTGGTTAATGCAAAACAGTGTTTGGCGAAAGATGCACCACTTCCTGCTGAATTTAAGGATGTACCATCCTCATTGTGGGCCACAGGCGATACAGATGTGGGGTTGTTACAGATACCACCAGTTTCAATAAAGGTCAAAGATAATGTTTTACTTCTTCGTATTCCCCAATACAAATATCTCAGGCTGAGGAACAGGCTTTGATGCGGATTATACAGGACCTCATCAGATCAGGGGTAGTAGAGGAGACAGTAGCGCATGTGTGCAATTGCCCCAGTCTCCTCATTCTTAAAAAGACACCTGTGGATTCCCCTGATGCACTTCCTATATCTATCATTTTGTGATTACCCTACGAGAATTAATCAAGATTGTTATTCCTCAGTTTCCAGTAGTCCCTGACATTACTGTCCTTCTGACAATGATTCCTTCCACAGCTAAATTATTTTCTGTTCTTAATTTGAAAAATGTTTTTTTTAGCATTCCAGTCCATCCAGACAGCCGGCATTTATTCGGCTTCGCTTTAGCCGGCAGAAGTTTCCAATTCTGTAGGGTTTCTCAGGGGTATACTGAAAGTCATAGTCAATTGGACTTTCTCTCTCTACCCGCAGGAAGCATATTATTGCAGTACGTGGATGATCTTTTAATAGCCTCCGATACCGAAGAGGGTTGTCGGGATGCCATAGTACAATTGTAAATGCATTTGGCAAAAAATAGACATAAAGTGTCCCGCTCTAAATTCCAATATTGTCAACAATAGGTCACCTATTTAGGTCACCTGCTGTCGAAGGAGGGCTGGAGGCTAACACCTGAACGAGTTGATGCCATTGTTAAGATATCATCAACTCCTTGGAGTCTTAGGGGGAACAGAGGTTCAGGCCGCCCCCCACTCAAAAAGTACCAAAACAGATAGGGCCTGTCCCTCAAGACACTCCTATTTTACGGCTGGGCTACAGGATCTATATGGGTGTGTGCATAGTTTAGTCACTACCCCTTTCCTTGTTATATCAAGGCTCTTTAATTCCTGCGCAAGTGTCACTCTTTGTCACAGTACACACAAGGTAAGGTAAAATTGCCAAGCAACCATCACCCATCCCACAAAAATTGTGGAGAAAGAGAGTGAGCACCTCACGGTAGAACCACCAATGGGGTTGTCTGGCTAGCAATTGCCAGTGTACCCACTTCTCATCATCGGTTGCTCACCCTCATGAAAGTGGAAAGAAAAAGACAGAAACAAAGAAGGAAAGGACAGACAACATGTAGTGATCCTTTTCCTCCTCAACCGACAGACAATACTAGGTTCCGTGCCCCAGCGAATAGCAATTGCCAATCGCTGTTTAAGTGTACATATTCACCATTGACCCCTGAGATTGCAATTCAGACTCACATGAAATCTGGTTCAATGTGAGCTGTTTTAATTTGGAGCACTCACAGCCCGGAATAAAAGCAGGAGTGGCCAGTGAGTTCTGCAATTTTAATGCGTGAGATTCACTTTTTCTTTTTCTCACAGGGGTCAATGGTGAATATGTACACTTAAACAGCGATTGGCAATTGCTATTCGCTGGGGCACGGAACTTACCTTGTGTGTACTGTGACAAAGAGTGACACTTGCGCAGGAATTAAAGAGCCTTGATATAACAAGGAAAGGGGTAGTGACTAAACTATGCACACACCCATATAGATCCTGTAGCCTAGCTGTAAAATAGGAGTGTCTTGAGGGACAGGCCCTATCTGTTTTGGCCATTGTTAAGATACCTGTCCCTGTGACTCAGAGGGCGTTCGTGCTTTCATAGGCATCAGCTTGTATAGTGAGCACTGGATTCCTGCTTATTCTTTATTAAGACAGCCTCTGCTTTGCTTAATAACTAAAGATGTGCATGAACCCTTGCCTTGGACGCATGAATGTCAGCATGCTTTTGAACAATTAAAAGTCGCACTTTGCTCTGCACCTCTGCTTGGAACTCCTGATTATAAGAAGCCTTTCGTGTTGTACATACATGAAGCGGCAGGAGGTGCACTCTCTGTGTTAACACAAGCCTTTGGAAGTAAGCAGAGGCCGTGTGCTTATTTTTCTGTTACGCTTGACCCTGTCGCCAGAGCCCTCCCAAGTTGTTTAAGAGCCGCAGTGGCTGTGGTGGTCTCTATCCGACAATCGGCAGGGCTCGTTCTCAATCATGATCTCACAGTAATGGTACTGCATGCTGTGGATGTACTTTTGAATAAAACACAGACACAGCACCTTACCAGTGCCCGTCTGACTGGGTACGAATTAACATTGCTTGCACCTCATATTACTATAAAAAGATGTGCCACACTAAATCCAGCCCGTTAATACCCCTCCCTTCGGAAGAAGAGGACAAGGATGTCCATGATTGTCTGTTTAGGACAGAGCAGGAGATGAAGGGATGGGTAACCTGACTGATGTTCCCTTATCTGATCCTCAAGGGGAACTATATGTCGATGGCTCATGTTTCAAATTGTCAGATGGCACCACTACAGCGGCGTATGCTATTACCACACTGCGCACTGTAGTTGAGATGTCACGTGTTACCTCAACAATCAGCGCTAGCTGCGAAATTGATAGCTCTTTTGTAAGCTTGTGAGTTAAGTGAAGGACTGGCTGTAAATATTTATACTGACAGCCAGTATGCCTTCGGGTGGCCCATAATTTTGGACGCCTCTGGTCAGCGAGAAGATTCTTGACTTCACGTGGGACCAAAATTCAACATGGTCCGTTGATAGAGAGACTTCTCACAGCTTTGACTCTCCCCAAACGATTGGCAATAGTCAAATGTAGTGCTCATAAAGCTATTACGTATGATGCAGCGAGGGGAAATGCCTTTGAAGATCAGATAGCGGAGGAAACAGCCAGGTCAAGAACGATGAAAATGTTTATGGCAGGTCCTGCTATATGGATACCAGACGTTGGTATGTTTGAGAATTCGCTGGAAAGTGTTAGCGAGATACAGAGTGAGGCAACAGTAGAGGAGTTGGCAGTGTGGCAAGAGAGTACAGTGCATCTAGATAACAAAGGATGTTGGACTGACAGGTTTGAGAAACATAGATGGATGCTACCAGATGCATATGAACTTCCTGTAGTTTCTATGGCACATGTTCCGGCCCATATTAGCGCCAAAGGTATTTGTAAACTGCTAGAACCTGTGTGGCAGAATGTAAATGTAAATGTCCAGAATGACAATATTTCAAAGGTTGCTGCTCATCTACTGAAGCACTGTATGATTTTTCTGAAACATAATCCTGGGAAGGGTACCCCTACACCTTCTGGAAATTGTGCACCCCCTTCTTTCCCTTTTGAGGTACACCAGATGGACTACATAGAACTACAGCAAGTTAATAATTTGAAATATGTGTTAGTAGTAGTTTGTGCATTTAGTAAATGGATTGAAGCGTACCCAACAAAAGAAAATACTGCCATGGTGATGGCAAAAGCTCTTATTAAAGAGTGTTTCCAGAGCTATGGCGTGCCCCGTATGATTTGGAGTGACAACGGAAGTCACTTCAACGTGAAGGTGATCCAATTGGTATGCGATGATTTGCACATCAAACAAAAATTCCATGCGGCTAATCACCCTCAGTCAGCAGGTTTAGTTGAGAAGTACAACGGTACTCTCAAGCTAACATTGGCAAAAATTTAAGAAAGTACTGGGTTGCAATGGTCAGATGCTTTACCTATTGCCCTATTGTCCACCAGAATGACAGCCCATTCTAGAACAGGATTATCACCCTTTGAGGTGATCTTTGACCGTCCAGCAAATATGTGGGGTGTCCCTAGACCAAAGAAGTTTTCTGAGATAGATTATCCATTATCGGTTGACTATTTGTATGAACTCACTAAAAGACCAACAGACACACAAGGTATTACCTTCAGCACCTGAGGGGCCTGGGCACACCATTCAGCCCAGAGACTATGGGGCATATTATCAAGAACGGCATTAAAATTATCTCCGCTTTAGCGGCAGGAAACTGTGATAAGGGGCTTGCTAATAAGCCCCTGTGAATTCCCATAGAAGCCCAGGTTCACACCAGAACCAGGGCTTCTATGGGAATTCACAGGGGCATATTATCAAGCCCATTATCGCCAATTTAAAAAGCGGCGAACATTTTTATGCCATTCTTGATAATATGCCCCTATGTTTTGACAAAGAGTTTCCAGAGACAAGACAGTTTGGAGTATAGATGGAATGGACCCTATCTGGTCCTCATCCCAACGAGGACGGTAGTAAGAGTAAAGGGTCGGAAGCACTGGATCCACGCTTCCCTCTGTAAACGGGTACCACTACCCCTTCCCTACAATGCTTGGGTTCGTGATGGCATTGGATTCCACGAGACTGAAAAGGTACCAAGATTCCTTCCATTCTCTGATGCCCAACTAGTTTGGACACAGACAGAGGAGCAAAACGAGGCTGTTCTGAATGCGGCAGTTCCCCAGAAATTAGAGCTGCTCAGGATTCCGCTGCATCTGATTGGCAGGAGCCTGAGTCTCAGCCCCCAGTGGCCCCTGAATTTCAGATTCTACTTCGAGATGAGACAGTGCCTGAAGTAGAAAAGTACAATTTGCATCCTTGACGGAAAGGTAGTGCCCCGAAAGAGAAGTGAGTGTAGTTAGGGATGGACTTTATTGAATAAGATTAGTGCCAATGACCCCTTGTTTCTGCATTTTCTCAATAGATTAGGGAGTAGAAGAATTGATGCACTGTCTGAGACGCAGGACAAGATAAGCTGAGGGTATTCTCCAAGCAGGGAGAGAGCCCTATCCTGAGAACATTGGACAATTACAGATGAGCTACAACAGTGTGGCCCCCATGCAGCATGCTTAATAGCACCACCGAGATAGAAGCCTGCCAGGGAGACTTAGAACGGACCCTGATCTTTTTTCCTTGGTATATTTCTTTTTTGATTATCTTTTTTTTTTTTTTTGTGTGTCCTTTCCATCATTGGCTCCATCATATAACGTCTCTTTCTCTGGTGATTTGTTTTGAAGAAGTGATGTAAAAATTTATCTGTTTGGGTGCCCTCTTGTGGAAGATGAACAGTTTCTTGTCGCCCTGAGACCGGGGCGGATTAGTTTTGAATGGTTGCTCAGGCAGAAAATATTTTGGGTTATGGGTGCAGTGTTGTTCCCATTGGTGGGAGATGGGCTGTTCTGGATTTTGGAGAGCTCTGAAATTACCCCCTCATGTGTCCTATATCAGACTAATTATTCAGATCATAGTAAAAGAGCCACAGAGAGTAATGGCTGTTTAGACACAGATCGTAAATTCTTTGGGGAATAACACAGCTTGTTATCCCACTGATTCTATTACAGGTTTGTGGACAGCCTACCCCTTGTCATTAGTGAATTATGCATATGTTCGTTCTCCCCAATTTGTAGAACTAAAGGATGAATTCAGTCTGGGATATCCTGGACCTTGCCTATATTACAGAAAACCGAGAGGAACAGGGTACTCTGGATGCATGCCCGAAATGTATTGTGGTGATCTGTACTTTGATAAAAGGAATATCAACCTGACAGGTTGGCACTGTCAAGATTGGACTGTTACTCAAGAGGATGGTTTTTATCCTATGTGTTGCCCTCAAATAAACAGTACTGACTCTTATTTGTTTCTAAATTGATCTGGAGAAATAGTGTACAAAAATGTACTGTGTTTAGGAAAAAAGGATGATCCTAGTATGAAGGGAATGAATACTAGTTATGCCCCATTAGATTATCAAGGTCAGCTCTATGCACATCCAGGTTTTTATTTTTTTATCTAATGGTACATATTCTAATATGTACAATGGTACAGAGGATGTGGCTTTGGGAATGGTGTTACCTCTTGGGGTACCTTGTAGGTATAGCAGACCGAATATAAGATGGGTAAAAAGAACATTGACCAAGGAATTCTGTGAGGGAGTTACCGATTTGGAAGTTATTTAATAATTATGTTAATGGTATCCCTTTTGGATATATTCTTTCCTCTATTATTACGTTTGGTGGTACCGCCATGGCCCGGGGTGAAAGCGGTACAAAAGGGGGTGGTGATGGACGGAGCATCTGAACCAATCAAACACTCACACCCAGTCAAAAGATCTGGGTTTGATCCATCACCGTTCTTTAGCCCACTCTGCCACCCCAGTTCAGACATGGCTATATGCAAATCAGTCTGACCCTGTGCGTCATGGGAACAGTCCAGCCCGAACTGCCAAGCCATGCCTTCCCTGGACCAGAAACAATCTTCCGAGGACCGGTTTTCTGGCATTCCAGCCGTCTTCAGCCCGGCTTGCTTGAATCCAGTGGCAAAGTGAGCAAGGGACTCACATCTGAGCATACCCTGCCACACTTATGGCGGCCAAAGCGGTACAAAAGGGGGTGGTGATGGACGGAGCATCTGAACCAATCAAACACTCACACCCAGTCAAAAGATCTGGGTTTGATCCATCACCGTTCTTTAGCCCACTCTGCCACCCCAGTTCAGACATGGCTATATGCAAATCAGTCTGACCCTGTGCCTCATGGGAACAGTCCAGCCCGAACTGCCAAGCCATGCCTTCCCTGGACCGGAAACAAGCTTCCGAGGACCGGTTTCTGGCATTCCAGCCGTCTTCAGCCCGGCTTGCTTGAATCCAGTGGCAAAGTGAGCAAGTGCTAGAGAGTACTTTGGGTGTAAGTTGCACATTTTATATAACTCTACAGTATTAGCTTTACGGACATCACAACTCAGTTGGTAAGTATGTGCATATATTCTGAACAAACAAGATATGCAGTTGATTTTATTCTAGCCAAAAATGGTTGCGCACGTGCTATAATAGGAGAACAGTGTGTGGTCAGTATTACGAATATGGAAAAGAATATTACACAGCATATTTTAGACATTTTGGGAAATGTAAAAAGAATGGAGAGCAGGAAATGGAGCTGGTCTCTGTTCAGTGCTTGGGGATGAACTTTAGAAAAGGAGTTATATTTCATTGTCCTTTTAATATGCTGCTGTGTTTTAATTCAATGTCTCCCCTTATGTTGCTCATACTGTACTGCTTATCTCACTCCCAAAATAATTTCAATTCATGATACAAATGCAACTATAATTCTTCAAAAAGAGCTTGATATCTTCGGTCAATCGGACCAGAGGATTTTGGTTCAACTACTTTTCTTGCAGGGTCTGTCCCTGATGCTACTTGTACCAAAAATGTGTAGTGTTATATATTTTTCTTTGAGATGGTTATATTCATATACATATTCGTATCTGATAAATTATCGTCTGTATAACTATATTTTCCTGTCCTCTGCTAGAATTGTAAAGACCCTTACCTGATAGCAAGAATTAAGTTTATCCATATTAGCATAGCATGCTAAAAGGAGGGTCTGATATAATTGAAACGTAACATGGTCATCTTACTCGTGTTTTATCCAAATTTATGTTAGCATGTATATGGCTAATACGTTATATCTGCATATTGTGTATAGACACATTCAGTAAATACAGATGTTGCGTTAGTTATGTTGACATCAGTGCCACCATTTTAGCTTTCGAAGAGGCCATTTTCTTCTTCATCTAAACTGTTATTTGCTCATTTACGAGAAATGGTCCTTGCTAAGTTTCGTTTCTCCATGCTGTAACTTGCTCATTAGAGCATGCCTTTTCTGTTAAATAGAGGCCTTCTCCCACCTGTCTAAAAGGGAGGATAGGCCAGACGACATTGGATAGTAGATAGCTTGTACGAAGCTGCGGAATCGAAACTTATGTTCTGTGCCCCTATTGTATTACGACAGCTACCAGTACTTTTCCATAATAGGTGGGTCTTTGTGGGCTCCGCAACCTACATAATGTAACTTTATGCTTGTTAGAGTCAGTCCCTCGTCAGCCATCACGGGAGGCTGGTCAGACTGGACTCCACGGCAGTGTACTATGTGAATAAACTAGTTTGCTTGTATTCTCTACTGCGTCATCAACTCTTCATTGTTTGACAGGCAAGAGGAGGTCAATAGTGACCTGTGTGACCCTAGTGGGCAACTTCCTTCAGTGACTCAACCATTTCTACATATTTAATTTTACGAAAATCAGTCTGCATTCGCAAAAAGTCAATAATCAATTTGAAATCGCTTTTTGTGAATGTAATCTCAGTACATCTGCCACAAGTTCGGAGCTGTTGCTAGAATAAATGACACAGGCTAAATATTAAAGACGGTCAATCTAATTGCATTCCATTTTTGGCCTTTATTTTGTATGCAGTAACCTGGGATAAAGCAATATATTTTCTTTCATGTTAACATAAAGTAACATTGTAGCAAACATACTTGTCTTTCTCATTATGAAAAATTAATTGATGTGTTTGCATCGGTGCATTACAAATCATTAAATGATCCATCAAAAGTCTTTGTTCCAAGTGTGCCCTAGTTGTGTCAAATATTATCTTTCATAGCTAAACATTTCTGTTTCGTGTTGAGGAACACCCTGAAGCTGGCTTAAAAACTGTTTTCCTTGTCACATTTTTTTTTAACCGAATCATCAAATCAGGAGCTGTAAAGTGACACCAGCCTTATCACGAAATTCAAAGTGCTAACAGCATTCAAATGAGCACCTTCGTAAATGCACTGAATATTTGAACATGGAGCGCCAGAAACTGTGTGAATACAGCACGTGGATAACAGGAAAGTGTTTATATCCTTGGTGTCATTTTACAAGGTGTGGTGTTCGCAGAATAAATTTTGATATAAAAGATGTATCCTACCAAAAGTTTGTTACAAACATTCATTTTCAAGAGGACACGGGGCCAGATATTGGACTTGAAAAGAAGCCTATTTCTGACTTGAGAAGCAGCTGTTTCAATGGTAGTTGCCAATTTAGTGGGAAAACCTCCCCATTATCACAGAAGACATGCCAGAGCAGCCTACATAAAATCTGGATGTTAGAATTTCTTCCTCGCTTGGGCACGGCATAGCTTTGATGGACTGGGCCAAGGACATCATTTAACACTCACTGTTGTGATTTACAGTTTTCCTTTTTCACCACGAATAAAATATGCATTTTTATTTATTTTTTTCAGGCTTCATAAACGTATTTGACTGTTTTCGCCTCAACCTTGGACAGGCTGGATTTTGACTCTCATGTAACTGCAATATCTAGACTTCACATGCATGGTTCATTGAGCAGGTACGTTTTCAGCAGTTGCTGTCCCCTGTAGAAGCTTAAACTTACACCAGTTTGTTCACTTGGGCACCTCCAGGTCACAAAAGATTCCTATCACCTGTGATGTCCCTCAGGGCTCGATACTGTCTCCAGTCATCTTTAACCTTTAACTGGAGCCACTTGGTGCTCTACTCACAGATAACAGCATCACGATTAACAAATATACCAATGATACACAACTTCACTTAAAATTCTCCTCTGTTTCAAGCATCCAATGCCTTGCATGCTGAATGTACATCATCCACAGCTAGATGTTCAGTGCTTACCTCAAGTTTAACCGAACTAAGACAATATTTCTGTTATTCGCCTAAAACAACAAACAAGATACAGTACAAACCTGGCATATTGACAAGAGACTTGTCGACTTTGAAACCCCACTTTCACTAAATTGCGTATCACTTTCTATCACCCTGGACACCAACCTCACCCTCAAGTAACACATTGCCGAAAATCAAAAACAGCCTAGTATTATCTCTTTCTTCTAAAGAAAGCCAAACCGTTTCTTCCAGAAAGTAACTTTAAACTACAGCTTAAACCCATGTACTCTTACATATGGATGGTGGTAATGCCCTTCTCCATGGCCTCCCAGACCCCACACTGGCATCCCCTTAGGGGCATCCTACATGCCTCATCCAGGAGCTAATGAAATATGATTACAACATCCTCATCTTAATGGAGTTACATTGACTCCTCTTTCCAGCCCATATCACCTTCAAAGCCAACTGCATCATTTACAAAGCCATCATAACCATCAAACATCTTATCTTGCAGACAAGCTCACCATCTCTGGTGGTTTTTGTGGTTCTTGACACACCCACAGCCAGGATACAATCAGACTGCAGAGGAAGAAGTCTAATAAAATAACACATCTATGCACCCAGATATTGGAACAACATCCCCTAATCCATCAGGCCCTCCCCAACACTTCTCCTGTTTAGGACGGAGTTGAAAACTCAACTCTTTAAAGAGCACTATATTACAACTCCATATTTGTTGTCCTCATATTACCACCCAGCTACATAGGCTGCAGCAGAGACACCTCCACCCAACGTGTCTGGCCTGTATGCTCTCTGTCATTGTTTCGCAATTACATTGAGAAGAAGAATGGCCCTTATTCTCCGCAGCAAAACAAAGGTGTAATTAAAAGAGAACTGCTGAATCTATTGCTAGTCCACAAAAGAACTCCACCTCTTCTCAACTGATGTTAGCTTGCAGCCCAAATCTATTCTACTAAGAAAACTGACAGATCTGAACCAGTCTGTTATGATTGGGGGATCTGGGGTAACCCATTTGTTACAAATTTCCCTCCTCGCAAATAAAATTTAAAAAAGATGAGTGAGGCTTGCTCCTTGTTCAGCTGATAAAAGGTAATGCTGTTGAGTCCAAACAGGATTATGGGAGTCTTACCTTAGTTTCTCGGCCCATGATTTCCCCAAGAGTCAGACTTCTGCCCTTCCAAAAGGAGGTCAATACCGGCCATTCCACATACATATCTTTAACTTCTGCCTCTGGTTACCCCCTCACTTCTTACAATCCAACGGCTCAGCGGTAAGCTTGGCCAGGCTCACCAGGGACCAATAAGCCCTATGGACAGTAAACAGATGATTCATTGATCAACTCCGATTGATCTTTCTCTCAGTATTTATACGAAGGCCCCATCTTCTCCTCTAGTGCTTAAATGATTGTCCAGAACCACTGGGAAACCTCTTTTTTGCATTGTTGCATAGCCCCCATTCCTTCAAAAAATCTTTCTGGGCCAACCCCCAAGAGCTTTTGGGATGCCCACCAAGAACCTAACTGCAAGTACTTGAATTTTGACACTTATCTGAAAACTCTTGCCGTGTAATCAAAGGTTCAGCTTGTCTGAAATCTCCTCAGGTACTAAAATCGCCATGTCAAAGGGGTTCACTAAGCTTATCCTTGAGCCACTCAGGAGTTCCTGGTGATTCCGAAATTGGTGCCTGGTGATTCCCAAATATCAGGGCTTTCTTGATATATACCCACACCCTCAAAGCAAAGCCTGCTGCTTAGCCAATCTCTTAAATCTATCCCAAATCACCTCTTCAGTGATCTCGGTCTGAAGGCATTCAATCTGCTCTTCCGTAAGGCATGGTAGATTTCTATCATGTAGCCAGTCTTTAATTGCTAGGGGGTCTGGGTTTAATTCTTCACTATATGCCTCACTAAGACTACGCAGCATCTCTCTTTTTATCTCATTCATCGAACTCAGCATGCTGCCTGCTCCTGACTGGACTAATGCCTCTACTGTGTTCCTCCCAAGATCCAATGTCAACTTCCAAGTTAGTAATGCACCACTCTTAAGCCTTCACAGTCAAAGTAATTACTTTAATCGTAGAAGTCATCTGAAATTTGCAATGGCCCGAACTTCCTCCCACATTCTCTACCATTCTTTGTCTCAGACAAAAGCACAACTAAGGTGTGACTTGAGGACAATTCGTTTTCTTTTTTCCCAACTGCTCCCCATAATCAAAGTGTTGAAGTTTGTCTGGCCTCCCACTTGACGTGTAGCCCTTTTTCCACATAAATCTTAAACTCCAACTGCAACACTTGCAGTTCCCTTCTGAAAGAAGAGTTATGGTTTGGGTTAGAGCTCTGCCCGGCTTCAAGATGCAGTTCCGCTTCTGTCTGAGTGATCTTTGCAAACAGGTCCCTCTTCAACTCTGTGTTCTTCCTAACCCAAGCATGCAAGATCTTCAAAATGCAGCCTCTAATTTAGGCCTTATATGTCCCCCAAACCATAGCAGTTCTGGCCATTCTCTGGTTATGCTCAAAGAATTCTGTTTGCTTGCCTTCTTAAAGTTTCTAAAACTATCTCCTCCAACAAAAGATCCCTTGTCAAGGTCCATCTCTAGGGTGCTTTCACCGATGGTAAATTCAGGACCATCGGCACTGCTGAGTGATTGGATACCCCTGTAGGAACATGCATTATTGAATGAACCAAGTGGATCAATGTGCGCTCTAGGAGGAAATAATCAATGCGCAAATGGTGCCTCTATTTTTTGCTGTCAAAAGTATAGCCTCTTACGCTCCCCCATCCCTTCAACCAGATATCTATTAAACCAAGATCCGATATCAAATCCTTCAACCCTATTCTGGCCTTACTCATACCCAAGTGAGGGGATCTAGAAGTCCTATCCCAGTCTTTGTTCAGAATGATATTAAAATCCCCCCAACTAGAGAGGGTGCAGGGCTCTCCACTAACTGCTTCTGCAGATGTCCTAAGAAAATAGGGTTGTCGCAATTCAGACCATAATATCCTGCACAGGTGTACTCAAAGGACCCTTTTCGCAGGACAGCCACTTGCCATCTTCCTGATGCATCCATGATATGCTTCACTGCCCTAATCCCAGTATTTATTATTATGAGTATGGGTATTCCCTTGATGCTCCCTAATCGTGCAGAGCATAGGACCTCTTGAACCCAAAAACACCTTTTGAAGGCAGTTTTACATTCCTTCTCTTCTAAGTGCATCTCCTGCAAGATGATAATCTGAGCCTCAGTATCATTTAAAAATGTAACCACAAGCCTATGCTTCTTTCCCCTCTTAGGCCTTCACAGTCAAAGTAATTACTTTAATCGTAGAAGCCATCTGACATTTGCAATGGCCCGAACTTCCTCCCACATGCTCCACCATTCCTTGTCTCAGACAAAAGCACAACTAAGGTGTGAATTGAGGACAATTAGTTTTCTTTTTTCCCAACTGCTCCCCACCCCTGTGCACCACCCTTGGGAACCCTCCCTAGAATTATAGGACGCCTCACCTTCAAAGCCTTCCACAGAGTGACTTCTGGCTCTAACTAAACTCAGCTGGCTGTTCCCATAATTAACCTGTGCCACCACTAGACCCTTCAATGAAACAAGAGAAAAAATGAAAGACTAAACACATAAAGGAAAGAAAAACAGAGGAAAGAGGGAGCAATGACGTGTCAAGACCACAGCCCATAAGACAACAGTCAAAATAGCTCATAGAACTGTGAAGTGTTGGTAAACTAACCTCCCTGGACTGAAAACTAGCCCACCTAAATATCTTTGGAGCCACTAAAAGCTGCATGCATCTTATGAATTGAATACTCAGCTTCCTCTTTAGTCCTTGAATTGTACATCTCATTCCTCCACAACACTTTCAGAATGGCTGAGAATTTAAGCTGCACCTTGGACATCAGGTCTCTGAATGCTCCTATCGTCTCCTCTAACTCCCATTGCTGATGTTCAGTGATTCTGCCGACTTCCATTTTAATGTGGATATGAAAAGGATTCATATTTCAGAGATCCTGCTTTAAATGCAACAGGGAGAATATTCTTCTTGACCACACAGCACAGAAAGTTGACCAAAATCTTCCTATCTGCCTTGTGATTGGAATTTCGCTTAAACAAATCTCTATGGAGCCTCTGAATCGCCCCTTCAAGGCCCGCTTCTGGCTGGTCTTTTAAAATCCCTTCCCTTAAGAGTAAGATACAAAAGTCCTTCAGATCTGATCCTTCTTCATCCTCTGAGACATTTAAGATGTTCTAATTATTCCTCAAGGAGTGAATTTCTAACCTCTCAATGCTCTCCCTCAGTTGTTGATTCAGACGCCTCAGCTCAACTATTTCCTGTGAATTTTTCGATAAGCCAAATGCTGTTTGTTCCATCTGCTCTTTTAAAGATTTTGGGCTAGATGTAGGTACATTTTTTTTTACCGATTCTAAAATACCGAATTTTACCGATTCGGTATTTTAGAATCGGTAAATTAGATGTAGGTAATAATTCTGTATTTTTTACCGAATCGGTAAAAATTCGGTAATTACCGAATCTGTATTTTCCGATTCGGTAATTGCCATTCATTCCTATGGGCCTCCAGGCCCATAGGAATGAATGTCAATTACAGAATTGGTAAATACCGATTCGGTAAAATTGTGAAATGGTCAAGGGTGGCAGGGTGTCACTTTGACACACTGTTGCCCCCCTGATTAGTGCGTGTGTGCCATGTGGCACACATACATGCCCTAAGGGCATGTATGTCTGTCACATGGCACAGGTGTACATGCACAGATTTGCATATACACAGGTGTTCGTTATTTACCACCAACTAATAGTTGGTGGTAAATAACGGATCCTTAAAGCCCTGTGGCACTGTTTACAGTGCCACCTACATCTCAAAATACAGATTCGGTAAAATTACCAAATCTGTATTTTGAGATGCCCTACATCTCAGTATCCAAATACCGGTCAGTAACGGCCGAAAATCTGTATTTTCGCCCGTTACCGACCGGTATTTGGATACCTACATCTGGCCCTTTGTGTTAATGGCTAAGTCGTCAAGTTTGGCTCCCAAAGCCTGACATGGCCCCTATATCTCCTTCTGATTTTGCTTCGACACATCAAATTTCTGCATGGTTTCCTGTTTTAATCCCACAAAAAATGCCTCAACTTCTTGGTAATATGAGAATCTTCCTCACTTGCTTGTAGAGGGACCCTGTTTAATTGCTCCCCATCCTGTAATTCGGGGGAAGCAGGGGCCATTAGCAGCTGGCTCTGTCACGATAAAGTTCACTTAACGTTAGAATTGGACTCGAACGCGAAAATGTGGAATCTATTCTTCAGAGGGACAGTGCTCAAGACCAGATCAACCTTCAACAGTGTCCCCTCTTCCTGGTTGGTATTAATGACCGCTTTAGAAGTTGACTGACTCTCCTGCGGCACAGGACTTATTTCAATTATCTCGATAACTCTGAAAAACTAATTTAGGGAAGGAGCGGGCTTTTTTAACAGGCCTTAGACCACGACTAATGCCCCATAACTTTCCCTCCCTCACTAAGCCTGGCTTGTGACTTTACAGTCTTGGAGCACTGATCTAAGGGTGTATCTATTTTTAGTTGCTTCCAAGAGGGTAGATGCCTACCTTGAGTCACTGTCCAATTCAGCAGCCTGGGATGTAAGTCTCCTTCCCTCACTTTTCTGTGCAATTCCCTGTACTCTGCCAGCAGAAGCAGTGACCCCGTGCCTGAACTAACATTTCCCACAGTGAGTTCGTTATCCATGCCTGCCGAGTACCTGTGGGTTGGTGAACAGAATTTGGGCCCAACCTTCCACATTGCATTGCATTGCATAGTTAGAGGGGAAAAACACATGCCACGTATTCTGCCTGTGATCTCTGTGCCTCTCCCACCTCCTGCAACTGGCACTGCCTCCGCTACCCCGGAAGTAGACTTGTGCTGCACACACTTTTCCTTGCTGCACCAAGGGCGATGCCATCCCTCACTGTGGAAGAAAACCAAGCCACTTATAGAACCACATCTGAGACAACGTAAAGACTCAATGTCAGGTCAGTACAGGGGAGGGGCACAGAGAAGTGAAAAATTCACCAAATTAATTGTTCTAACGAAAAGTCCTGTAGCCGAGGTGTAGTTTAAAGAGGATGATTTATTGATCTTGGTTGCAGATAAGTATATTCATAGTGGGTTCTTAGCTTAGTGCTTAGGAAAGTTTCACCAGGAGCAGCCTCGCGGCTGCTCAGCCCATACAGGCACCCAAGCATTCCATTGTATCACCATGCACTCCAACATTTCACACAGTACACACAGCACATACTGGCTAAGCAGCAAGGTCCAGAGCACCAAAGAAGATGCACAGTAAAATACAGAAGATATAATACTAATGTATGAAAAATACGCCGGTGGCTTCTCTAAAGAGTAAGATCCCTACAAGGTCCGACTACGCTCGAGAATTGCCTCTGAAGAGCACTCAATCCAGTGTCCTCTGGGGGAGCCCTGCGTCTGGCGCCATATTCCTCCTCATCATAATGCATTATTACCAACTACCAAGCTTCCTCTTCTATTTCTCATTATTTGTATGCTTGTCTTTGACCATGTACTACTGCCTTTTGGCTAGGTTCATGCTATATGTAATACCATATACATACATATTTTTTTTGTAAAATATGTTTATCGTTTTTCTGTCATCAGTAAAATACAATAACATTTTACTTGCACACTTCCTGAAACTTGAACCCCTAACCCACCACACATTCAAACACATTGTCCCCATCGCCATCTCATGATATGGGTTCTCCCACCAGTCCCTCTATATCAACCTCCAGAAAGCCATGGTTGGAACACCACTGCCCACACTCTGAGGACAGTCTCTGCTTTCATACACCACCCATTCTGCTTCAATACATCTCATTATTCCACTCTGGCTATGTCTCTCTTGGCCACCACAAACCGCCATGCACAGGATAGCACCTGCTTTTGAGAGATGTCCACATCATTGGGTATCAGTAGAAGCACAAACTGGGGTTTCTTCAGTAGATCATTTTACAGCATCTGTTTCAATTCCTTAATTACCTCGTCCCAGGAGGATCTCACTGCCGAGCAATCCCACCCTGTGTGCATGAAGGTGCCCACTGCAATGTCACATCGCTGGCATTTCGGGCTTTCTGTCATTATTTATTTATAAAGTTCCATCTTGTGGAGGCAGGAACAGTTATAGTAGGTCCTGGGGAGAATATTGAATTGGATTAGTCTCTGTCTAGAGGTTATGGACACATTTCTGGGGTGCATGAGTGCCACCTCCCAGTCAATGTCCTCTAGGGGCCCCACATCTGTCTCCCAATGCATCCATAGTCTCCCAAGCACATCCGTGGTGTGTTTCAGGATATCTCAATAGAGCTGGGGGTCCAACTTCTCCTTGAACCCCCCCTCCCAGGAACCAGATACTCCTGCGGGCTCCCCCCCTGAATCTCCTCCCCTCGTATCCCTTCCACTCTCAAGATATGGGAAAGTTGCTGGTAGCTGTATTGGTACATGAGGGCCAGGTCATATTCCTTATGCAGTGTCTCAAACATTTTAAGCTCCCCCTCATGGGGGCCACCAAGTCGCCCACTGTCACTATCCCAATCTTCTCCCAACTGTAGAAACCTGCTAGCCTCCCCACCTCCGGTAAGGATGTGCCACTTCACAAGGGAGTGGCCAGAGTGTGCTTTCCATGCCAGCCTAAATCCTGCACTGCCTCATCCCATGCCCCCAGCATTGGCAGATAGGCCCAGGGAGAGCCTGATGGGTCCCCCTCATTAGATGTAGTGGAGGTGGGTTTCAGTGTCCTTGTCCACTTGTCCACTTGTCCATTAGGTTGGCTCACCCTGCAGACAATTCCCTTGTGCATTAATGACCTGTAATTGTGCTGCCCTGTGATACATTCTCATATACGGGAGCGCCAATCCCCCATTGTATACTGATGGTTACATTGTCTGTAGAGCCACTCTGGGCATATCTCCATTCCAGAGGAGTGCCCTAAGTGTGAGATCAAGACAGTGGAAATAGCATTCTGGGACAGGAAAGGGTGTATTCTGTAACACGTAAAGGAACTTGTGCAGGATAATAATCTTATACAATGCTGCCCAACCCATGATAGTCAAGGGGAGCGCTTGGCATTTCTCCACGTCTGCTCGAAAACCTTCCATCACACGACCCACATGGAGGTCCAAGAACCGCTCCATTTTGAGAGTAACCTCTATGCCCAAGTATGGAAAGCTTGTCCTAGTCTGCCTCAAAGCACCCGGTGGGGGCCGCTGACACTCCCATTCTCTCAGTTGATACAACACTGTCTTCTCCTGGTTAATGCGGTATCCCAAATAAGATTCAAAGACCTGAAACATTGACAATACTGCCAGGATCGACCAGCTGGGGGTCAGATTTGTAGACCAACACGTCATCTGCATATAGGGACACTTTTTCCAGTGCACCTGTATGATGTCAGCCCTACATCACACCTAACACGCCACCGGCTCCAGGCAGAGCCCAAATAGCAAGGGCAACAGTGAGCACCCCAGTCTTGTGCCGTGCCCAAGGGGGAAGGGCTCTGACATGACCCTATTCACTCAGACAGCCGCCGTGGGCACCCTATACAAGAGTGCCACCCAGCAACAAAACCGAGGTTTGAAACCAAACGTACATACATACATGTACATACAAACATACATACTTAATGATCTGAATATAGGGTATAGTAGCTGTCCACATCATTGATTAGTAAGTTTCAAGGATTCTGGAGCACTGGCATAAGTACATTTTGGTCCAGATGATAATACAAGTTATCCTTATACCACATTAAGCATCTTCATCCATTGCATAGACATGGTACTTAAATGGGCCATCTATTGTAGAGAACATAAAACAGTTTTCTTTACCTACTCATACGGGCAACAATCATCAAAAAAAAGCATTGTAGAATGTTGGTGTGAGAAATTTGTTTGACGGATGGCTGTGGTATGAGCCCTGGTCAAGCAGTAACTAAAATGCTTGTCAGGGTGTGACACGAGCCAACCCTAAATTAACCTGTGCTCACCCTCCTGATAGCTTGGCACAGAGTTGTCATGCTAAACTCAGAGGCAATGTATAAAGTACTTGTTCAACACTTCAAACAGTAATACATTGAAAACACCATACAAAAGTGATCCCACACCATGTTGGAAAAATAGAACTTTTGTTAATAAATAAAACAAGACCAAAATGGCAAACATAAATTAGTAGAATCAGAGAAAGCACAAAGCATCAACTGTGGATAGCTGGTGACACGTATTGGGACAAGTCATAATATCAGGCCGAGTTTGAGAGGGCATGGGCCGGCTAAGGGACCCAATTAGGCCTGCTGTACAAAATACCTTAAATCTTGGTTTGCAGAGCATTGCAAGGATCCATGTTAAAGATGCGTTGTGTAGCTGAAGCAATGCACTGGTTCTGAGATGCAGAGTAGTGACTTCTATGCAATGGCTTATGTCATCATCGAGGATCCCGTCAATGGCGCTTGTGATGCAAAGTCTACTGTCAAGGTTCTGTCTTGCAGTCTGGGTGATGTGTTTGTTCTGAAGAGCTGCAAGGCAGGTCTGATGTTGTCGTTGAGGCTGCCATCGATGAGGGATGCGAAATCCTGCTCCTAGGAAGTCGAGCAGTGGTGGCATTGCGGGCTACAGTGGTGGGTTGCGCCATGCAGAGGAGATGCATCGGTTCCGCTGGATCCACAGAGGCTGGCAGAGAACCATACGCCTCTTCCAAGGGTTACAGGCACCACTTACAAGGGTGGACTCACAGATGGCAGAGTCTAGGTGCCGGTGCAACGTTGTTGGAGGCCTGTTATGTCCCTGAGGCTTCAGCTCAGGAAGCCAGCCAACTAACCTTAGAGTCACTCTGGGTTCTGGGTTCAAGAGATGCAAGTCAAATCCTTCTCACACAGGCAACAGGGAAGCAGATCAGCACAGCAAGAAAGCGTTTCCTTCAGAGCAGCAGTCCAGAAGAATGTCAGTCCTTTCAGCAGCACAGCAGTCCTTGTTGGAAGAGTATCCGCAGTGTACTGAAGTTGTGGTGGTGTCTGAGGTCCAGCATATATACACAGTTGTATCTTTGAAGTGGGGAGAAGATTCTAGAGGCATGCCTTTGAAGTGTACAGGTGCCCTGCCTTTCTGGCTCCAAACTAAATACAGGGGGAATGCAGCCCTTTGGGGGGAGACAGGACACAGCCTATTCAATTGTAAGTGAGGCTGGACCCAGCTCCTCCCTCCCAGCCTGGCAGTGACGGTTCATCCAGTCATACCTAAGCTCCCCAATGTGGGAGGCTGTCTAGGAGGAATACACAAAGCTGAACTGTACAACTAATTCCATAACAGAAAGCACTGGAAGATCTCCAGATAAAACTAACACCTTAAAAGAAAGTGCCTGCAGAGCCAGCAGCACCATGGAGAATGGGAAATATTTAAAATAAATTGCAGCAACCAGCTAAAAGAAGACATTTAGTACTGAGACCGCAGTGAGCACACAAAAATAGCGATGAAAAAGTAGAAGCCATGCTTGGCAAATAAGTAAGCCAGAGCATCTGAGAGCATTCAACAATGGATTGAGGAACAAGGAAGGAGAGAAATAACCAGTCAAGGTCCTGAGGAGAACCTGAAAGAAAAGGGAGGTTCGAAACGCATTGACCTGACCCAATCTGGGGAGTTGAACCAAAGTGATAACCAAGTAAAGGCAATCCTTCAAAGGACTTTGGAGGCTTAAATATAGAGTGTGCAATATCAACCCTCGGCAGCAGCCTTAAATAGGTGTTTCAGTTTAAGATTCAGAAACTAAAAAAGAAACTTAAACATACTGATCTGTGATCTGTATGTCACTTGTGCTTTGCAATCGGAATAATAACCCTAAATGCCATCATATCATGTGTCAAAACTGTAAATAAACTAATGGCAGTCTCTCACCCAAATGCATTAACCAGGAGAGTTATCGTACCACTTTAATTATCCCCTGAAAAATGCTGAGCCCACAAAGATTTCTGCAGGCTGCTCTTACCTCAATTCCGCCTGTCATGCAGACCTTGACTTTGGCGCCCAGTGCGATGTCACCAGTCGCACCACTCCAAAGATGGCCCTGTTTATAATATTTAATTGCTGTAAGACTAGTTTGACACTTAACATTTAGATGCAAGGCACACTGTTACACACTCCAATACTAAGGCAGCCAAACATCAACCTGCAAAAGTAGATGAGATCATGGAGCTGACAGGGCAATGGGCAGACATCAGCAACATGGCTAGGTGCAATGCCACCCGCCAAAGATCAAATAAAAAGTCCTGGGGCCTCATTTATGAGAAATGACGCATCGCTGCGTGTAAGCAGCGATGCGTCACTTCTCAGTGCACACTCCTTGCGACATGATTGATGCGTCATATTTATAATATGACGCATCATGTCGCAAGGAGTTACAGATACGTCAGTATTTCTGACGTATCTGTAGGCGAAAAAGTGACGCATTGCTGGAGGGTGTCACAAAAGTGACGCAACTCCAGCAATGCCTCTTTTCACATGGGGAAAGCCCCATGTGAAAGGGCTTGCGTCAGTCTTACGCCTGCTGTGAGGCAGGCGCAAGATTTTGACGCAACATCGTCCTAAAAGTGACGCAGTGAAATCTCATAGATTTCACTGTGTCACTATTACGAGACTTTTTGCGGGGGAACGCCCCCTCTGCATACATTATAACTGACGCAGGTATAATGTAGCGCAGGGGTTTACAAAGTGACGCATCTGCTTAGATGCGTCACTTTGTAAATAGTGCGCAACAGGAGGCATGTTTTACGCCGCCGATGCATCACAAAAAGCGGCGCATCGGAAGCGCAAAACTGACGCAAGGCCTCATAAATGAGGCCCCTGAACTCTAGGGAACAGGCACGTAGGGTGGCAGGTACCTGGTATGGCATCCTGAAAATGATTAGGAAGATTCTACCCCTTTAATGCTAGGAAACTGCTGGTGCAAGCCTTGATCCTCTCGCGGCTTGACTACGCCAATATGCTCTATCTAGCCTCCCCTGCTCTACCATTAAAAAACGGCAAACGGTCCAAAATTATGCTGCACAACTTCTCATGCAGGATCATAATCGGGAATCTGGTAAGGCACATATTATCTCTTTGCACTGGCTGCCTGTGGCCAAAAGAATCCAATTCAAGGCCTTGTGTATTGCCCATAAATTACTTTCGGATAGTGCTCCGCCAATTCTCCGATCCATCATTTCCCTGTACCTCCTAAAAAGATCGCTGCGCTCTGAGAAGAAACATCTTCCTACTGTTCCCAGAGTTAACCGAGTCCGGAGCGGTGGCCGTCTATTTTCCATCATTGCAGGGAAATGTTGGAATCAGCTACCAGATCATATTCGGCTTGAGGCCAACCATCTCTTATTACGCAAACATCTGAAGACTCTGTTGTTCCCCTGAATCTCCCAACATTTCTCGGTTTAGGCTCTGTCTCTAGCGCTGGGAGGCCTGTGGTAGCCATGCGCTTTATAAGTGTATATTGATTCATTAATTCATTCATTTGTGGCTCAAAATACATTTCATGGGGGAGGCCCTTGTGCAAACATAAAAAAGGCAGTGAAAGTGCTGAAATGAAGGAAAGCAACAGAAAATGTATGTAGCATAGTGAGCAAGGAATGAAAAAATACAAAGAGATGGGAAAATGGAGCAAAGCAGAGCTGGGTGAAAGAAAAAATAGAGGAGGACATAATGGAAGTAAAACAGTAAAATAATATAGGGGCATATTTAAAAATATATCCGAAGTCATGGGAGTTCCCTCCCACGTGAAATAATATTTAGGTAAAGAAAGAAAACGGCCACAGGGATGTCTCCCAGGAAAAGAACGAAAGAGGGACTTTGGGGTGCCCCTGTGTAATAAATATGCCTCAAGCTTTATTAAAAAAAAAATAGCCGATTGGATTGTCTGAAACAGTAGGCGATTTATTGTATATGTCAAAGACCCCTAGATTATATGCTGGCATGGTCAAGATAGGATTGTACTACAACAGGTAATGTAGGTGTATGCACATAATTGGGGCTTGACCTTGGATGGGTAGTCAGTGCCATTGTGTCGCTATAACTTCACGGTGGGAATGTCCTATATGTAGAAAAACAATTCTGTCTGACCCCACATCAAATAGTGCACAAGACAGTAGGGTGATACGCGAGATATGTTTCACCCTTTAAGAATTTGACCTCCATCCTGAACAACTTGCAATGAGAATGAAATATACAAAAACATGGAAGAATACAGCATTTTTTGTATTGTGTACTTTAGAGGTATCTCAAAACTTGGCAGTATACCAACTTTCCAACAGTTTTAACCGTGCATCAGTCACAAACTCTGGATGTGAGTTTTTGCTAGTGCAAGTCTACAGCTGTCATCCTTACCCAATATATTACATATCCTTGAAAATATTGCAGAACGGTTGTCAGGGTTCACGAACAGGTTCATTTGAAAAGATTTGTCATGTCATTTTCATTGCATTGTCCTTCAGGAATCAAATGTCATGAAGCAACTGGAGATAAGAGGTGACCTTCAGCAGCAGCAATCTTATCTTTGTGAATCAAAGCATATTATGTGAGCTGGCACAGCTTCAGAAAACCATCCCCTTCTCCCTCGAATTCACACTGTCTGAGAACACTTTATCAGAATGATCAACCTGTGCAGACAAGACTAAAAACCCACTGCCTTGTTCACCAACTATTTACATTCTCATGGAATACGTGTATAAAATTCAACTACTATAATAGCTCCTTCTGATAATGCACCTGCCTACAGAGAACTGTGAGTAGTCTGAGAGCTGCACGTTTGAATCTGGCACTGCCTTTCACCCTACTAGGGTAAATGGGCCAAATGTGCGACTGTTTTTAGCGGTTGCAAATGGAGATTCGGGCAGTTTGCGACTGTTAAAACGGCGTTTGTAATGTACAACCCTATTTGGAGAGTTGGTATCCTATTCCCTACTTGCAAAATAAGAGTTTGCAAATGGCTATTAGGAAGGGGCGTGTCAAGAACATCCCTTCCTAATATCTTACTTGGTAAGCCAGTCACAAACAGGAAGGGGTCCCCAGGGGACTGCTTCCCCTTTGTGGATGGTAGCAAAAACGTTTTTGGGGAGCGGGCAGTTGTTCCACGGACCACTGCCTACCCTTAAAAAATGAAACAGAAACATTTCATTTTTCTTTTTGAAACGCATCCCGTTTTCCTTTAAGGAAAACAGGATGCATTTTAAAAAAAAGAAGTGTCGTTCTTTAAAAGCAAACACAGACATGGTGGTCTGCTGTCCCCAGCAGGCCACCATCCCTGTGTTATAGCCCAGTCACAATGGATCGCAAATTGCAGCCTGCCTCATGAATATTGATGAGGTAGGTCAATTGTGACCCCCATTGGGAATCGCTAATGTGCCTGAGACACATTAGTGCATTTCCTTTTGTGAGTCTCTAAATACGAATCGCAAAAAATCACAATTAGAGACTCATAAAATGAAATGTTCGTACATCTGGCCCAATGAGTATTATTATACTGTTGGGGAAATTCAGTGCATGCTTTATGTGAAATTGTACAATCCAGTCCCTAGTATCAGTCTTATACATGCTAATTTTCGTTTTTACCCATCCAAAGTCATTTTATCTATTGCTAAAACATGAATTTACACTCGTGAAGGGATTTGGGGTTGAATGTACAAACATTTTTAGGGCCACAACCACTCCAATTTGGAGTGTGCGACCGAAGAAACCTTCTGCTCATGTGCGAAACTTATTTTAGGAGTCAGTAACATGTTGCCGACTCTTTAAATGAATCTGTGACTGGAAACGTACTTCCAATTCGGCTATGTTGTGGGTCACACGTCCAAATTGCGATTCAGTACCAAATGGAAATATAGCTTGTGTAGGGAATTTCAGTTGCATCCCACTCCTAAGTTGATGTGGTAGGTTATTTACACAGGGTTAGGGATCCCCTTTGGATTCCCTCCCCTTTGTAAATTGGGTGCAAGTTTCAGGGGGAGTAAGCATGGGACCTCTGCCAACTCTTACTGAAACGTTTGAAAAATCAAAGCTTTTTTATAAACAAAGCAGCCCTGTTTCATTTAAGAAAATTGGGTTGCTTTCAGACACAATCGCAGAGATAGTGGTCTACTTACTGTTCCTTGCAGGTTCCCACCCCGATGATTGTGGCCAATCGGAATAAGTGTCAATTTGCAACTAACATAATTCAACTAACATAATTAAACTAACATAATTAATATTAATGACATTAGTCGAATAGCGACCCAGCCCGGTTCATTATTCTACAAACTGATCTTTAAGTATGAAAGTCGATTTGCAAAATGTGCTTCTGGTCGCAAAAAAAACTGATCACCGATTTGCGGCCTCTTTGCAACGAGAAAAAAATTATCTTTTTCTTTAGTCATGTGTAATGTTACACCAGGCTGGTGTACAATTAACCTTTGAAAAATCTGCTTTGAAAATATCACAAACTTGTGAGTTTGTGGTCCTTAAAAGCTGTTGTAAGGTGCATTCCCACCCTGGTATGTTTATAGATTTCCATCGCAAAGGGCTAGGGTACATCTTTATCAATGGTGAAAACGGGGAGGAAACAACCTGCAAATTTGCTTACTGGAAAAGGAAGGGACTTCTACATAGCGAAAAATATTTTCCCAGCGGCAGAAAAAGGAAAACAATGTTTTCTTAGGGATTTATAAATGCATCCGTGTGCACCATATTTCCAAATGTGAGTCCTTCTTGAAAGTTAAAAGCGGCACAGCTTCTTGAATGATATTGGGAATTACAAAAAAAGTTTTTAAAAAACGCCGAAAGTAAACGTACGGTTTTCATTTTTACATAGGGCGATCTGTGTTAATTGTTTATTTTTCAAGCACAGCATTGTGTAAAATCAGTGTGCTCAATGTTTGCCTAGTGAAACTACTGATTATCGAGATTCATGACAGAAATAAAAAATATGTTTGTTGTTGACATTTGCCTTCTATCAAGGCTGTTGCTGTTCCCAAGATCGATTGTATTCAATTTATCAATGGTGGGACCTAGAAGGCCTGAAATTTGCTCTGCTGAGTTTTGAAAATTTGACCTGCAGTTTGTACGAAAATCTCAGCAGCAAGCAGTGTCGCTGGTGACCTTTATAAATGATGGGCATACTATTTGGCTCAAATTCCAGTGAGCGAGTCTAATTCCTCAGTGGGTTTTGGGGAAGTGGGAGTCCCACTCTCACTCACTCAGTCTCACTTTGTCTCATTTTCGCTCTGAGTCGTTCCCTTAGTATCACAATTCGAAGTCATTTTCTGTTAAGTCCCACTCATTCTTAATCAATCTCACACTGATTTACCTATCACTTATTCTCACTCTGATTCCCCTCTCACTAAGTCGACCTCGTTTCCTCTTAGTTCCACTCATTCTGACTCACTCTGCCGCATTAACTTTCTGACTTACTCAGTTTCACTCATTCTCTGACTTATTCAGTCTCACTCATTCTCTGACTCACTCAGACTGTGGCTCACTCAGACTCGCTCACTAACTCAGTCTCACCCATTCTAAATTAGTCTGATCCAGTCCCACTCATTTTCACTCATTCTCAGTCAATCTCACTCTGATTTATTCAATCTCACTGATTCACCTACTGTCAATCATTTTCACTCATTCCTACTCAGTCCCACTCATTCAGACTCACTCTGACAAAATCATTCTCCCTGATTTCCATTCACTCTGTCTCACTCATTCTGACTCACTAAGGCTGTTTTTCTCACTCAGTCTTACATACAGTAACACTCAGTTACACTCAATGTCCAACTCACTTTCTCATTATCATTTATTCTCGCTAATGCTCATTCTTCCTATCACTCATACTCACTCACTGTCTCCCTCCACTGATTCACATACACAGACAAACACACAGACATCCATTCACATGCACACACTCCCTCTCACAGACATACTCTTAACCACAAACACACACTCTTACCCAGATGCACAGGATACAACATTTTAAAGCTTTACAGCTTATTTAGGTCGAGCATTCGAGACCTCTTGTATATATTTTAGTATATACTTATATGTGTATGTACTTTGTGGGCTTTGGAGTTCAGCCCTAGGACTTGTCTGCTTCCGCTTAGGGACTTTTTTTTCTGTTCAACTGCCTCTATTTGACTGTCTTGATAGAACCCGACCAGTAGAGGTCAGTAAAACACCAGAATTGCTTTCTGCTGAGGGACTTTATTTTTTTAAATTTTCTGGCAACTGCCTCTATTTAACTTTCTTGATAGAAAACGACCAGCAGAGGTCAGTAAAATACCAGAATCACTTTAGCATTCTCTAGATTCCATTCCATAGAAATTGTCTTCCACGAGCACCCGTAGACAATATTTTTTTCAAAGCTTGTATTTTCCATGATACGACCACCAAAGGCCCTGATTTTATATTAAAAACAGAGCTTTGGACTATACCATTTCCCACTGAAAGGTAATATTTCTCTCCATGTCTTCCCATACCTGGCATGTCATGCAATTTGGTACTTACTTCCCCTCCATGTTAAAGAATAGTAGATGTTTCAGCACCCAGGCTAATCTGCAGCATAGCTAAATACATATAAGGTCCCAAAGGCGAGATCGATTGCATTGCAAATGCTTGTTTTACTTACCTTGTTGCAGGTCCTGTTTGGACTCTTGCTTCTTTCAGCTTCTGGCGCACGTGCGTGAAACTGAAGCTTTGAACCTGTGCAGTTGCAAGGACTAGGTTTCAGTCTCAGCCTTTTCACCCTACCCTTTCCAACTACTTGACGACTTTGGAAAGGGCGGGATGAGTGGCTGATTAGTGTGTAACCTTAGGTCTTCCAGGGCTTAACCCTGTAGCACCCATATTTACCTTTAGCTGTGAAGCTTGGCATGTCACAAATGGGGGAGGCACAGAGTCGTGCCAGGGCCCCAAGGCCAAGGATGGGATTTCTTCAGCCCCAGTAATCTCTGTCTGAAGGGTGGTGCAGGCGCGTTTTGTGCTGAAAGAGGTCGGCATTTTTATTTTATACCGAGAGTGAATAATATGATAATATTTACTCTTGGCGTAATAACAACAAACAGACCAGAAAAAGGGTGGCATAGCCCATGAGCACACTAAGAGGAGCCGCTACTGGCAGCAAGTAATTAACTGACTAACCAATCTGAACGTCCCCATATCAGTCCAAACAGAGGTCATTTTGGCTCCAGATGAGTTGTTAATACTACAGTTAGTAGCGGACTATCCATACTAAACCTTCAGGCCAACATTTGCATGTCTCTCTTTGCAGGTAGATAAACAGGAGTTTTTGGCTGGCCTTTCAGGAGATATTATGCCCAATTCCACTCACTTCGACCACCCCCTTGAGACAGTAGTGTACATTCATTCTGTTCCTAGTATTTGTTGACTTGTGATTCAATAATACATTTCATAATGTATCATCACCCCGTTGAGGCATTAGGCAGCCGCAATTGTTCATGAACCAAAGCATACAGTTGCTATTCATGCTTCACTCCCTTCTCTCACTCATGTAATGCTGGCTGGTGTCAAACAGCTGGCAGCAACTAGGACTGAAAACTGTGAGTGGCTCCTCAGAAGGCTGGGCTCCAGAGTGAGACAGTACCATATCTCCACATAGGTTTCAGATGTACCCATCATTTTGGAGTGGAAAACCCAAATGAGGAAGTAGCTTCTCACCATTCAAATAGAAAATAGGTGTCTTAGGCCAACATCCAGCGTATAGCAAGGAGACTATCACTGGGAGCTTTGAGTCGGCTGGCACAGGACAGCCAGCAGCAGGATGGGCCAGAGCGCGCCATAAACAGTTCTGGAGTCCGCTTATAGGGTTCTTTTCCTATGTCGTCTTCCTGCCCGAGCAAGACTGATTTCCTACACTCCTTCAAGTAGCTTTCCTTGCTAAATAGTAATATTTCAGGCTTGAAAGCTACTACTGCCCAGATGACCCAGTCTTTTTTACTGCCCCATCACACATCATGGCAATCTCTCCAGAATGGTTGAGACAAGGCCTTTTGTGGTTAACTCTAGGCCACCATGAATGGTCCTATCAAAGAAAGTTGAACTTTAACCAACATCCCTACCACAAGTGACTGCATCTGTTCAGATTTAGAAGGAATTTTCACAAATCAGTACCTTAAAAATTCAGACATAGCAGAGCAGCATTCACACCAGAATGTGAGGCGTTCCCACCCACAAACAAAATAAGCTTTTGCATTTGTAAGCTTTGATCAAACTTCTTCACTAAACCTTAAAATATATATTCAGCTTGAACACTTCGGTTATATGTGATCTGGGCCAGTGCATCTGATTTTGTACAACCAATAGTCAGTGAATGAGCTTCAAGCTGCCTTCCTGAATACTCCGCAAGAGAGGCCTCCAGGTCCTATACCTGCACACAGGTATACACCTCGCTAAAGGCAGGAAGGGTTAACCGAGGCGCAGAATCTTCCTCAGCACAGCTTGAAAGAGCATTGAAACTCACGTTGCGTTTGCCAGAGGCAGCTACGTGGGCACCCAAGGTCCCATGCAACAGCCTGGCTGTGGCAGCCGCAGCACATGGAGGCCAGCCAAGGTGTACGCTCGAGGCCTGACAAGTGAGGATTTGCATAGTCCAGCTGATGGAAAATCTGAACGCCTGCACCGGCCTCCTGTTCAGCCGCGTACGAGCAGGTGTGCGGGACATCAAAAGCCGCCTAGGAAATGCCAAGACCAGACTGCGACACATGGGCACGAGCGAAAAACCCTTACCCCATATGGCACCCGGCACTGCCACTCTGCATTTTTAATAGGCAGGTCCGGCTTGCTTTTATAGCAAATGTGCACTGGGCAACGAATCCACACTCATGCAGTACATTGGCCGATTTAACAGAGCCAAATGTTTTTGTATATAATAAAATCTTCTTGCATTGCACTAGAAGTAAGTGGCCTAGTGCCGCTAAATGGGCGGTAAATCCAAAAGTGCATTTTTAACTCGATAGCTCGTGATTAATGGAGATTATAAAGATGGCGCCGCTCAAGAAGGGTCTTACACTTGCACCATATGTTTGTGCAGTAATAACCATCCCGCTCCTAGCCATGTGTCTTGTATGTAATCTGTCCACGCCGCTCCTGTCACATCTGCCTCTTCCTGCCATTCAGCTTTTGCCCCCTACTGTACGCCAGTGCTATTGCTACCCACTGTTATCCCATTTGTTTCCTAAATGAGTCACTTACAGCTGCAAATCACTCCTCCCTGAAAAGCGACCTCGCCATGTGAAATCTCTCCGCAGCTATCAGTTAATTTCCAACATCTTATTTTCTACCAGTATTCTTGACAAAGCAGCAGGACCACGGTTTCCTTCTCAAACTACTTCTTTAAAAACAACTTGAATTAGTTACGAACGTCGTTCTTGTCAGCTTACCAACGCTGCTATTATCCAGGTGATAAATCACCGCATGATTTTTTTTGCATGGAATGATGCTCTTGCGTACATAAATTGCTATCATTAAACATATTAAAATCAAGGATAATATGCTGGACTCTTTTTTTAACTCCTCAATGCGTTGTTCACTTTAACTCACCAATTGTAAAAAAGAAATGTTCAGGGGTTTGTCATTTACCTAGGATTTTTACTCAACCCCCTTTAGTTTCTACACATTTATGTTCTAAATTAGTCGTAAGAATTTCGCTTGCCCGTGGTGACAGTTTTTCGCTCTTTTTATCTGAACAATATTGTTTTATCAGTGTATTAAAGCTAGTGATGCATGTAGAGATGGGGCTTAATAAAGGTTTCTGTGTGGGTAATTCCCCCCTACAAACCCTGTCAGGTTAAAATAAAGTAGGAGAAATACAACCTCAAGAATTCCACTTAAGTTCTTGGTAAAACACGCTGACATCTAGTGAATACAAATATATGTAGTGCCAATGCAATTCTGCACCAACATTTCAGTGTTACACAGATTGCACCAGGGCAATTCTGCACGATGATTTAAGTATGATATATACTGTACTAATGCTGGTGCATCTGAACTAACCTACTGGTATAGCATGGCAGTAGCCAGTTGAAACAAATAGCATTCAGTAATGTTAATGTAATCAATCAATCAATCAATCGATCAGGGAATTGGCAAGCGCGCAACTCACCTGGGAGGGTCTCAGGGCGCTGGGAGGGGTATAGGGGGGTAAGCAGCTCCGGTCAGTCGAAGATCCAGGTCTTGAGGGTCTTCCTGAAGATGTGCAGAGAGGGGGCGTGTCTGATGTTGATCGGGAGCTCATTCCAGGTCTTGGCCGAGATGTAGGAGAAGGCCCTTCCACCTGTTCTGGCTGTGCGGATGCGGTGGGGTTTCGGCGAGGGCAAGGTCGGTGGATCGGAGGTTTCTATTGGGTGCGTGGAAGGAGATTCTATAATTTAGATATTGCGGTCCGATGTTGTGAAGGCATTTGTAGGCATGGGTATCTTTAAAGTTACTCTCTTCTCGACATGGAGCCAGTGGAGGTTTCTCTTGGGTACGTGGAAGGAGATTCTCTCCTTGAGGTATTGGGGTCTGGTTTTGTGGAGGTTTTGTAGGTTTGGGTGAGTGTCTTGAAGGTTATTTTCTTCTTGAAAGGGATCTAGTGGAGGTCTCTCAGGTGTTGGATGAAGTGATCTTGTTGAGGGATGCCGAGGACAAGTCTTTCTGCGGTGTTCTGTATGGTCTGGAGTTTGCGGGGCAGAGACTTGTTGATTCCAGCGTAGAGGGTGTTTCCATAGACCAGTCTGCTGGTTATGAGTACATGGGTGATGGTCTTTCTTGATTCGGGGGGATCCATTTGAATTTCTTGCGAAGGATGCGGAGGGTGTTCAAGCAGGTGGAGTCAACGGCGTTGACCTGTCGGGTCATGGAGAAGGAGGAGTTGAGTAAGATACAGAGGTTCTGGGCGTGGTCTGTGGGGGTGCGCTGGCTGCCGAGGGCGGTTGGCCACCAAGTGCTGTCCCATGCGGTGGAGGAGGGTCCGATAACGAGGACCTCTGGCTTCTCTGAGTTGAGCTTCAGGCAGCTGCTGCTCATCCGGGATGCAACGTTCTTAATTCCTTCCTGGAAGCTGAGTCTGGTGGTGATGGGATTAGCTGGGTGTTGTCGGCATAGGAGACTATGTTGAGTCTGTGTTGTCTGACGATGGTGGCGAGAGGGGCCATGTAGATGTTGAAAAGCGTAGGGCTGAGTGATGATCCTTGAGGTACTCCACAGTTGATCTCTATGGGTTCGGAGAGGAAGGGTGGCAGTCTGATTCTTTGGGTTCTTCCGGCGAGGAAGGAGCAGAGCCATTCGAGGATGGTCCCCTGTATGCCGGCGTCGTGGAGTCTGGCGGTGAGTGTGCGGTGGGAGACGCTGTTGAAGGCTGTGGAGAGGTCGAGTAGGATCAGGGCTGCGGTGTGGCCTTGGTCGAGGAGGGTGCGGATGTCATCTGTGGTGGCGAGTAGAGCGGTCTCGGTGCTGTGGTTGCTGCAGGATCCAGATTGGGAGGGGTTGAGGAGGGAGTTCTCTTCGATGAATTTTGTTAGTTGGGCTTTGACGGTCTTCTCTGTGACTTTGGCCGCGAATGGGAGGAGGGAGATGGGTCGGTAGTTTTTGAGGTCCGAAGGTTCTGCAGTGGGCTTCTTGAGCAGGGGCTTGACTTCTACGCATTTCCAGTCGTCGGTAAAAATGATAATTTTGAAGGTGGTGTTGATGGTGCATCATAGTTCAGGTGCGTTGGCGGCTGCGGCGATGTGCGGAGGGCAGGGGTCCATGGGTGCTCCTCAGTGGATGCCTTTCATGGTTGATTTGGTGTTTTCAGTGGTGACTGGGGTCCAGGCGGAGATGGTGGGTTGTCTGGTGTTGTTGGAGGAGGGAGTGGTTTCGGAGTCAGGTCTCCGTTCGTTTGATGTTGTCGTGGAGGTACTTGCTTTTCTGATGGAAATAGGATCTGAGTTTGTCGCAGAGGTCCTGGGAGGGGTTGATGTCCTTGGCCTTGCAGGAAGGTTTGGTGAATTCTTGGATGCTGCTGAATGTAATGGATTTATAAAGTGCACTGTTACCCTTGGATGTCCTGGCGCTAGCTTAGTCAGACCGGTCCAGAAGACAAATGTCTTAGCTGAGATGTTTGTTGCAAAAATGCACTGGCACAAGTACAATCCATGTAATGTGGATATGTTGGTGCAAATTTGAGCTCACCATTGAAAACTATGACACTCAGCCCTAAACGATTGTGTTTCCTAATGTATGAACAGCTACTTGCATTTTAAGGCAATTCCTGCCCCTTTAAAATGAATTGTAAAATATTTATTTAAAATAATTCATCCTTCATGAATTACAGGTTTCTCTTGTTAGCTAGCCACAGTGGATGTATAAATATCTGAGACTGGGATTAGTGAGAATGTTACATGCATTCATGCACCTTCTTTTTTCTTTCAAGTACTCAATGGAAGGGTATGCTTGTTTTTGCTCTCTCCCATGAATTCTGCTTCCCCCTTTACTTTGCCCCACTCTACAATGTTGTCTCTCTAGTTTATCCTCACTCTCTGTGTTGCTTCTCCCACCATAACTGAGCTTGTCAGTTGCTTTCCCTGTCCCCACGCCTCTTGCTTTTTAAAAATGTTTACCTCATCTGTCTCTCCTGTTCCCCACCCCCCCTTACTGCCTCTCTTCAAATATTTTTTTTTGCCTGCCGGGCTATTGGGGAAATGCCCATCTTAACATCTGTTTTTAACTATTTTCAGATGGATGTCTACTGGTTTGCATTTGCACAAATGTGTGATGGGCACCAATAAATTAATTTGTAATATTTAACAAACACATTCAAAAATCGCTGCTGTGGATGCACACACATCCACCCCTGCCATCTTGGAATGGATTTGTACAAATATTTCAAACACAGTTAAAGATGGCCCATGTGGATGTGCACCCACTGTGGCCATTTTTATATAGATTTGTTCAAAGATTAGAGATGCATTAAAAGATGGCCAGGGGAGGCGTGGCTTGAGGTGTCAAGATGGCGGTAGCAGTCTTAGAGTGCGCCGAATCACACCGTCATCCGCCTCATCTGCATTGATCCCCGTGCCTCTGAGACAGATGAAGGGTTGCGGCGACATCCTTTCTTGACCTCCATTTGCTAGAGGCTTTGACCTCCATTTGCCTGGTTGCATGCTCTTCACTGAGATGGCTGTTTTGGTGGACGTGAGGAGGGTGGCTGTACACAAGATAGTGGCCCCGGCCTGGCCCTTAGACAGCAGAAGGGTGGCAGACTGCAGGGTGGTGATCTATGGAGAAGCTGCTGAGATGGGAGACGGAGTGAGAGGACTACCCCCCGCCTTTGGAAGGTGTCGATACTGCGGCTCTGCCAAACAATGGCGGCAGGTGGGTGCTGAGGCCCTGGTAGAGGTATGCCAGCAGGGTTGAGGCAGTGAAGAGACCTGCACCGCCCAGGGCCGCACCTCACAGACTAGCACAACAGGCGGGGGCCATGTGGATTCTGCGCAGCCTGCAACCACCCCCCTGCAACGTGTGGAGGGCACACCAATGAGCAACTGGGCCACCTCACTTGAGTAGTGGAGAGGGGCAGGCCCCCAAGGCAATAGAGGATGGGCCTAGGCGATGACGGGCCACCTGCTTGTGGTGTGAAAGAATGGAGCCACAGCCTGATTCTGGAAACATACTCTCCGCATTCCTGACCCCGCTTGTGGCTGGAGACGATTGATCCTTCATCCCTCCGAGTAGGAGTGACTGCAGGGCAGCGATCGGTGGAAGGGGCGGCTTGGACGGTAAGACGGAGCAAGAGGACTTCCCCAGCCTGGGAAGATGCCTGCCTGCTCATTGTGTGAGGATCCTGAGCCGTGGCTTGATTCCCTCATTGCCTGCTGACCCTGCGGGATGCCTTGAAAGTTTGGCTGGGAAACACAGCCGGGCGGAGTCCTGGGGCATACTCTTTGTATCCCTGTCTCACGTGTGGACATAAACAATTGTTCCTTCGTCTTTCTGAGTAGGAACACGTGCAGTCCCTGGTGCTGCTGTGTTGCTGGGGCTTGGAGTGTACCCCTCACTTGAGTGGGCCCTGGGTCGCTGAAGGTGGTCGGGCTCTGGTGGGTGGTGTGGTGGCCCTCCTGCCTCCCCTAGCCTGTTGATGCCAGAATCCTGAGCTGTACACATTGGCTTGGAGGTGCCTAATGTAACAATGCCTGCCAGCTTGGGAGGCTCTTGGACTGGCTTTCAGGGGCCACGGGCGCTTCACTCAGCTATGGGCCTGTGGCCAGGTGGTCTTAGTGCTGCGGCCATCTCCGGCTCCTGTGGGAAAGACTCACAGTCGCTGGGTTCCCTGGTCTGGCTCATGCGGCTCGAGAGTGGCTAGGACTACTGCCCTACGGTGGTGCCCTGAAAGAGCCCTGGACTAAACGACATGTGCACTTTATGTGAGAAATAGGGAAGGAGAGATCAGCTAAACCGCCCTCTTCCCAGCCACGTATTGATCAGTATACAAAGGCAGTCCCTCCACCCGGGGGAGGGGCGCAAGATAATGCTACTACAATTGAGGGAAAATTGGACAAGGTTAATCAAGCCATCCAGAACTGGCAAGTGGATGTCAAGAACAAGATTGGGGAGGTACGAGTAGATGTGCACTCCTCTATCAAGACCTCCGCAACGCCTCTGGCCTCATCGCTGAAGCAGAGGGATGCCTATCTTCTGTGGAGTACGAAGTCACAAATTTCAAAGCAAAAGTGGCCCACCTGCTCACCCACACAGGGGAGCTCAACCACCGTTCTGAGGACGCAGAGGACCGATCATAATAACTTGTGATTTGTGGGGTTCCACAAGAACGTAGAAGGCTCCGATCCAGCCAAGTTTTTGGAGGACAGGCTTCACTCTTCGATGCCTAAAGGAAAACTATCACACTGGTTTGTGGTGGATCGGGCGCATAGATTGTTGGCCGCTAAACCTCCTCCAGGTGCTCAAAGAAGGCCCATGATTGCATGCTTTCTCAAAGATAGGGACTCTATTCTGAGGGAGACCAGGGCTCACTAGGACCATCACTATTAAAATTCCAAAATTCTGCTCTTTCCTGACTACATATAGGAAATCCAAGCGAAATGCAGATCCTTTGAGACTGTCAAGCAGCACCTCAGAGACCTTCAGTTGTGTCTTACATTCTATTATTCCTTGCACACCTCCAAATCCTCCATGAGAGTAGGTCACATTTCTTCGAAACCCCTGAACCTGCCTGGGACTGACTTGCAGAAGTTAAACGGTTACCTGACCTCGCCCACTTCTTCTCCCTGCATGCAGTCCAATGGGAAACAGATGCCCCGCTGCTGAAAGCAAGCCTGCACTCGCTCTCACCCGCTCGACGTGCGACGGAGACAGGATCACCCTCTCTGCGATCTGAAGTCTCGGATACTCAGAACCCACTTGAAATGTAGTCCTCAGTCACTACCGGGATGGGCCAACAGTCCCAGTCGGGAGATCATCTGAGCCGCAACCCCTCACCAAATATATAAAGTGGTTTGGACTCATGGTTGAGGGATTGGCCAGTAAATAACCTTAAGTGTTATTACTGCTGGCTTTGAACTGACTGTCTTTGTAGGGTTCCAAGGAAGTCACAGCACTGATCCTAATGTAGTGTAGCTCCTATTTTCCCAATAGGCTCTGCGCATTGGAATAGTACCTACAGCAGTAAAGACCTAGGCCAGACGTTAACTAGGTCTACTACTGTCGAAACTAGACTTAATTTTTGGGTTTGCCAGCTAAGCTCAGAGTTCGCTAGAAACTTTCTCGAATGTTCAAGGAAGGATGAACTCCCCTGATTAGACAAGAAGGGATTTAGTTTCTGACAACCATAGAACATGACAACTTTGCTCTCCCCTAATCAAGAGTCAATCTCGAGAGTCGTGTGAGCACAAGGCAATTATTTTACTCAGTCAGTACGTGCATTCTTAGTCTCATCAGAATGTAGAGAAAAGGAAGAGACGGGCGTGTTCAATAAAAGATGTTATTTATTGATCAGTCTCTTTTCTCGTACAAGAGAAATGGATCGATATTATTGCAATACTTATAGTTAAGTAAAGTGCATACATTAGAAGCAATAGTATAAAATAATACTGTAAAAACATTGATATGGTTTCTGAGCCATATGATGTTTAAAATGATTAAAATATATTTACATACACATATACATTTGACTAAACGTACTCAACTGGTGTTTCTAAATACGCCTACCCCGTGTACCTGACCTAAGTCTAATGCGTGGGCGGGAATAGAAAGTTACAGTTTAGTTTAAGTTTGTTTTTGCCAAGTGAATAACTAAAGAATTCTCTAGGAGGGGTTATTCAGTTCTGTACCTGGAATTTAGGATGAATGAGGAATGGTATCTCTTTCTCTGCTCTCGATATTCCAGGCTGCCTGCGAGGGCTGCCCAGAAGCGCCGGTGCTGGGTCTCTCGGCTTGAGATAGCAGCGCGTCTCTCAGCGCGTCAGGAAGGCGGGGCTGCTGCCTGCGGGGTCTGCTTCTGCTCTCGGCTTCGGCAAGTATGGCTGCTCCGTCTTGTCACCACGCGTGTGTTTGCATAGGGCAAGGTCGGCAATATTTATACCTTAAAGGTGCCGAGATTGACGTAAGGATGGACATAGGTACGTCAATAAAGATGTCATACGACTTGCTCGTTAGCACATTCTTTACTAAAGTTCTCTGTGAAATCAAAACAATAGCCGCACGGATTATCCAGGTTGTCATAGGTTTGATTTGTTATGAGAACGTCGTATGCCTTATCAGGGGCTGGAGGAATGTCGCTTGTCTAATTAGATCTCAAGCGTTATGACCTAATCAGATAACACGTTCCTGTGCCGTAGTGTGACTGCGTCAGATAACGGTATCTGCATCATGGGGGTTTTCTTGCCTCATGGGCTGACTGTTAGTTAACTAGCTAGTAAGTTTAACCAGAATAGGGTCAGGAATAGGGGGATCGAATCAGAACCTATAGAAATACACGACACCCACTCCACGCTAACTATGGTCATATCTACTAATCTATGCATAGTATAACATAGTACAACATACTATAGAGTATAGTGTATACCTTACCACCCCAAAATACATAAATGCATTTCGAAATTTTCAAATATACTGAAAAATTGCAGTCATATATATTGTATGCACTTAAGCTATGAATTAAATGCAAAAGTAAACACGCATTGTTATGCATTATTGCTTGTTGGTATATGAGAAATACACATGAAATGGCTCTTAATATGGCTATACAGAAAAAAAGTCGAAACCATTTCATCACATAAAATCTATTGCGAACATACCAGCGGGCAGCTAAAGTCTATAAAGTCTATAAAGTATCTAAAATAGAAATCTTAGTTCTCTAGGAATAGTCTCTTACTTTAAGCAGAAAATCAGTGTCCCGGGAAAAAATATATAGAAAAATATTTTAGGGGCTTGCTGAAAAAAGTTGCTGTCCGTGAACTGGATTGTAATTGTTCATGTGACTTTATTTTTAAAGTTGAAGGCCGAATTCAGGGAACGCCGTGTGCGAGTTTACTCAAAAGTCTCTATTTCTGTTCCGGAGAGAACATCATATCATTCAGGCTTTCGAAAAAACTGTCAACAGCTTCATGGGAAAGTTCCTCTAAGTCGGAAATAGGGGTAACCATGCATTCATGCGCATGATTGTCTCCATTGACATTCTGATTTGCATTGCTGACAGAAGGTCGTACCTGTTCGATGCTGCTTTCATCTTGAACTTCACTACTCTTCAATCGCAGTGGTGAAGATTCCAGGAATGCCGTCATCAGAATTGGCAGCCTTTGAGGGCAGCACAGTGCGTGAACCTTGGTAGGAACCAACAGTGTATCTGCATCCACCGGCGCATCCGATTGTAGCGTCAGACAGGTGTCTAACACGCATTCTTCTCCGCATAGCAGACACCTTAGTACAGGTAAAACACACCTCTGCCACATTGGTCGAAATGATAGAAACCAAGTCATGTTTAGGTCTCTAAGCCGGGATAGTCCCAGGATTTTTGATATCCGGTCCCGGTATCCAATGGCTAGGATCGTATCTTCCATTGTCGCGAGAGTTTGATCTGTGACATGGGTTGCCATAACGAAAAATAAGGACTAGGAATAGGATTCCTGCAATTAGTCTTAGGATCAGGGGAAGTCCGCCAAAAATCGAATGGACGAAGTCTGGAAAAATACCCAGTACGGCTTTGAATGGTGTTAATGCCATCGAAAATACTGTCTTAAATACCTTTGAGACCCCAGTGGTATCAGAAATATTTAAGATTTCGCTCAGGATTTCCGCGAAATGTACGGGGGAATTAGTTGATAATAATGTATGTATCTCTGCAGTCGTCCTTGCGACTTGTAGATCATACGTTTCTTTAGATGACGTGAGCCTTGTAGGCGTCTGAAGAAGCACTGTTTTCATTCTGCTTAAAGTGTCTATTCGAATAGAAGTAATTTTCAAACCGGGCCATGCCCTTGCCTCCCTGTCTGGAAAGGAGCTGGGAAACAAAGAACGTCCACAGCACTTGACCTTCGCCGTCGTAGTGACGAGATAAGGAGTCCCGGGCATAAGACTACAGCATCTGCGGTCTACAATAAGAATGTAACTCCCATTATAGAGTCTTTGAAAGAATGGTTCTATTTCAGTTGCAGGTGCGCCTTGCTGGTGACATGAAAGGTTGTATGAATTCCCTTCACAGGCTCCGTGCAAACTAATACCGTTACACAGAAGCGTGCCGCTTAGTGACATAGCACAATTGTTGCCACTAAGAAACACTTTCTGTCCTTTGTTACTGACACATGCATGTGAATAGGGCAGGTTCCAAGTTGTTTTAAGGTACCCCTTTCCCAATTTCTCGTACATGCCAGCCTGTATATATTTTTGGCAGTATTGAAACCTGAAGGTTGAGATTGGAATATTTATGATTCCGTGGATTATCCATTCACTGACAGGTCGTTCTGACATTGTCAACGGTAATCTTTCTAGTTTTTCAATGCTCAAGATTGTATAATCAGCACCCTTCTGCGCCATACCGATTTGTCTATCAGTAAGGTTAAAGATTTGGAATAGTGACGTTGTGTTGATTAAACGCCAAGGCACATAGCCTGAACGCAGATTTTGTAACGTCCAGCCAAGCTGTACAATAGAACGCAATTGTGACTGACCATGTTGTAATAACAGTAAGTCTTGCGATAATATATCGATTGCTGAAGACACAATGCTGTCCAATGAAAAAATTCTGGAGGACAGAGTCATTAACCCATTGTCCACTACAGAAAGTGATTTTTCCAAATTAATACGGTCAATTTCCCGTATTCTCTCTGCTGTCTCAATTTGAGTAACCTTCCAGGCCTCATTGTATGCTGCATATACAGAGGCTGCTATGAAACGCTTTTGACGCTGTTTGCGTGGTCCCATTATGAAATCACGCAAGTCAGCACCATCAGTAAGTAAAGTTAGGTGTTGCTTAATTTCAGGCAGTGTGGAAGTTTGTAGCCATTGAAGGCATAATTTGCCCACACTGTAGGTTGTTATTATCCCTGGGTGATGTCTTTGGGGATATCTAGGGTCTGGCCTGTTCATTTTGAAACCCTGTGTTTTATTCAGGAATCTATCTTGACAGTTATTTGTATCTGTGGGCCAGATCAACCATTGTTTCCAATCAGGATGTGTTCTGTTTTGGTTAAGTATATGGTTTATGTCTATTTCTTCATCTGTTTCAGAGTTATTGCTAAACATTGTTGGCTTTGGAATAGACAGGTTATTTAAATCTTTGATTTTGGCTAAGCCAAGACAGGTGGTTTGTTGAACGGTGTCATTTAAAAATATCATTTGTTCTGGGATCATGCAGGCTCTAAACAAAGCTTCTATACCCTGTACTTGCCATTCTTTTGTACCCCAAACACTTTTCAAATCAACATGTTTGTCCCAATAATCAAATCCAAAAGTATTCATTTTTTCAAAGAAAGAATCTGAATATATCAATTTTGTGTTGGTTATCATGGTTTTCATCCCTGTCTTGTTTGACAATTTGTAATAAAATGTTTCAGCATTAGTTATGTTAAAACCTGAAAAATATGAATATTTGCCATACACGGTTCTAGAGCTCCCTTTTGGAGGTGTAGCACAATGTTCCCATTGATTAAAATTTAAAACATTTCTAGGTTGTGCAGATTTATGCAAGAAATGGTTACCATAATGGTTATAGCAGTACATGCTGTCATAATTTGTAGAACCCTGCAAATAATCATGTTTTGTAAATTTAGCAGACATTACTAAGTCAGACATCATATTGTTTATACTTTCAAAGTCCCAATCATCAGCAAATGAGTTTGGTTTTGCAAAGTCACTCAAGGAGATCTTGATTTGGTGTGGATATTTCAGGATCTCGACCGGACCGTGAATTTCATAGTCAGTGTTGTCCCAGGCTACCCCACCAGGTATCGGAATTGCTGTGAAATTGGCTGAAGAAAGTTCTGAAGAAAGTTCTCGTTTCTCGACGTGTGAAGATGTCTGTGGTTTGAGGACCAAGTTGATGTTCTGACTTGCTGTGTCCATTTTCGCATATTTTCCCTCAATGAAGCGTCCCAAAGTAAATACCATGATGAGCCAAAGTATGAGGATAAATGCACCAAAACCCACCCAAAATTCAATCCATGGAGAAACTAGATATGTTTCTTTCAGTTGTTTCAAAAGTTCCTTCGCTTTGTCTTTAAAGGATTTTGATGATGGCTGTGTCTTTTGTTCGCTGAAGCCTTCAGAGGAATCATCGAAGTTGATGAAGTAACCGGATGCAGTTCTGTCAATTGTTCCAATTGGTTCAGGATTTTTGTTTCTTGCATTTTCACTTGGTACTTCTGTATAGATTGGTGTGTCTCTGCTAAATGTCTTTATTTGGGTTTTCAGAGGTCTTAGTTCTATTGCATTGTTGCATAGTCCTTGTTGTTCTTCTGTAGGCGTTTCGAATGTGATGAGCCTTTTTGATAGAACCTCTGTACTGGTAGCAAACCTTGGTGTTCTGCTACTTATTGGGAGTCCACTTGGCCTACTGTTTGTTATCGGCCACATGTTGTGGTTTTACCAGGTCGATGGATACAACTCGGTTCTCCTTTTTTCCAGCAAGTGGCGGTAGTACAACTGATCTTGTCCCGTTGACAGACAATACAGGAACTGCTTTTCTGTAAGAAGGCCCAAATTCCTTCTTTACCGCGATCTTCTCCCTGACTAGATCCCGACTTTTGGAATCCAGACAGGTCTTGCTGGGACAGGTGGTGATTCTTCAGTGGTCGTTGGCTGTTCTTTCAACTGTATGTTGCTCAGGTCTTTTCTTGTTTTGTTTAAGTCCTGCAAAATAGCCAAACGGTCTTTGACATCAAAGCTTTTTTCTGTTACCACTGAAGTCTGACTATCAAGGTCAGAGATCAACATCCTAGTTCCGAATAATAATTCGTACGGACTGAATCCCTTCAGAGAATTTCTTGGCAAGTTATTAAGACTACGTTGGACACTTATTAGATGTTTGACCCACCCAGCTCCCGAACCTAATATCCTTTCTATTATAGATTGCTTTCTGTCTTGGTTTTTTCTTTACACCATCCCATACCCTCAGGAAGGAAGTGAGAAGATTCCCGCTGGGCTGTGCTCATTTGGCCATTCTTTCCCCCCCCCAGGCTGGATTGCCTGAGAAAAAGAAAAAAATGGTCGAACGTAGCATGCTCTTAGCGTATATGCCATTTAGACTCGCAAATCTTGTATAACAGTCCGGACGTCAGCCGAGTGTTGTGGATCTACATTATAAGTGGGAACTAGCCTGTATATGTTAATCGCAAGCCATTCTTTTTAGTGGTGATGTTATCTGCCTTGATACGACGAGGTATTAAACTGCTTCTCTCCCCACTGCGATCTCTGTTGCAGTTTGGGCAGTTTTTTACAAACATGGTGTAGTGCAGGCTCATGCCTGGCCACCAGTACCGTGATTGTAATTCTTCCAGAGAATCCTTTAATTTAAGGTGTCTGAGACCCTCGCCCATGTGTGCGTCTGCGATTAACAAGTTTCTCCTGTCCATGTTTGGAATCACTCTATCCCCCACTCCAGGGATTCGAGCAAAAGGAATGGAGTTTGCATCTATGATGTATGTGTAATTGAGTGGATAGTTGATCGGTAACGCCGAGCAGTCGCCTTTTGATGACGTTTTTACTGCCAGCAATGTTTCGCCGTCAATGTATTTTAATGTACGCTTTTTTCGATCTACGGGAGCCGGTTTACTGGCTGCCGCTGCGGCTGTTTCAGCCAATGAATTCCCTACAACGTGAACGCCATCACGCTGGTGACTCAGTGAGTGAGTCACGTGAGTCTTTGGTAGTTCTTTTTTCAAAAGAGCTACTTGTTCCCAGAGAAATCTCTGCTTTATTGGTGCATCTGTGTCATCTTTGTAACCGTTCTGAATCCATGTCTGCAAATCCTTGTTATATGCTTTGACGCAGAAATATGAATCTGACACTATAAGTGTCGGGAATTCGCGATCCGCATTATCTAGCGCCATTTTCAAAGCTAATATTTCAGTTTGTAGTTCTGAATTAGTTTCTACTGAGTGTGATTTTGTTAATAGAGGTCTTAGTTTACCTCCGCGCCACACTTCTTTTGTGATCTCACATGTGGGATTGTATGCATGTTCTCCCCAAACGGAGGGTTGAGCATGTCCGTCTGTATAGATTACACAGGCGTAATGTCGTAGAGGCAGAATGTCGATTGGCAGAGGATACGTCTTTTCATATTTTAGATTTTTTAATTCTTCTAGTTCTGGATCAAAGAAGTAGTATACTTTGTCCGTTGTGATTGAATTTACCCATTGTAACCATTCTGGATCCAATGTTGTTGTTGGTAAATTACACGGTGTTGTTAATGCTTCAAAGGCTGATTCAGCTGTTCTGACTGTGATATGTCTACCGTCAGCTATGTCTTTTTCTCTAGCTATTGCGGTTTGAACTGCTTGAACAATTTTTCCTTTGTTGCTGAATCTCTGTTCAGCTTTTGTGTACAAGTGTGATTTGAATGCAATTGGTACCTTTTCTCCCTCATTAGAGGTCAGGTATGTGAATCCGCATTTCCCTGGGATGACTCGGATCACAAGGTTGCGTGTATTATCACGGGTTTCTAATTTTGTTTTAATTAGCATGTCTGTTTGTAAGGATCTCAAAATTTCTGTGTGTGCTTGAGTCCAACTGGATCTTTTAAAGTCTGGTTTAATTAGATCGTAAAGGGGTTTGACCCTTTCTGCGTAATTTGCAATGTAAGTTCTTCCGAAATTTAGGAAGCCTAGAATTGACTGTAGGTTTTTTAGTGTTTTAGGAGCTTGGATTACGGCACATTTCTCTAGGAAATTGTCTGCCAGGCTTTTGCCTTCACTTGATAACTCATATCCTAAGAATAGGACCGTCAGATGGGCAATTCTGGACTTTTTGAAGTTGAATTTGTAACCCTCTGCAGCGAAACCAAGTATTATGGTGTTCACTCTTTTCAAGTGAGTCTCCAAGTCATCATCTGTTAAGTAAATGTCATCGACATAAGATAATGCTTCATCATCATATAGTTGTAGTAATTCTGTTACTCTCGCTGAGAATACCCCCGGGCTGTTCTTGTACCCCTGGGCTAACCGACAGAATTGTTTTTGAGTGCCATTTACTGAAAATGCAGTTAAATATCTGCTCTCTGGTGCTATGTTTTGACAAAAGAATCCGTTGGAGATGTCCAAGGTTGTTTTGTATTTTTTGCGCACTATGTTATTCATTAGTGCAGCACTGTGTGAGTTTTGCACTGCAAAAGTTTTGCAACATGTGTTAAGGTGTCGGTAATCCAAAACTAGACGGTACGAATTGTCTGGTTTGGAGACCGGAAACAAAGGATTGTTCATTTGTGAGGTGCAAGTTTCAATCACCCCCTGGTATTCTAGCTGATCTAGTATTTCATTTACTTGTTTTTTAGCTTCTTGCTTAATTGGGTACTGCCTTTGTGCAGTAGGTTGTGATTTTAACTGGACTTTGTGAGGAGGAGAATCCTCATCCCATCCTACGTGATTTTTATATAAAGCAGGTGCTAAGGCCACTGCCCACTTTCTAGCAAGTGTGTATTTTTTATGAATCGGTATTTGATTCGAGAAGGCAGGCATAATTACTTCTTCGCCATGAGGGCACTCCCTGACAAACTCTGGTGGCCAGTCTTTTTCAGCTAGAAGGATGTCATAGCCCTTGGATTGGTTATCCCAAAATAGTCCCCTTATTTTCCTAGTCTTATCTCCCTCTATACGTAATGTTATCTCGTATATTTTGTGGGGCTTGCTAACTCTGGTATCTGCAGTTTCCACTTGAAGGTATTCATTCGTGTCCACTGTCTCCAGATGATTCATAAGGACTTTGCGAGCTATGCTCACCTCTGCTGCGCTGTCTAGCATTGTCTGAGCCCATTCTCCGTTTTTCAGTTGTGTCCTCAGTATTCTCGGCATTGTTAACTACCTTGATACTGGCTACCTTCTTTTTTGGAAATTGTGATTTCTTTTTCAGTTGAGCAGGTTCCTTGTCTTTGGACTTGGCGTGCTCTTCTGATCGTCCTCTCCTTTCCGATTTCTGCGAGGAATTCTGAAAAGATTGAGACGGACGTGTATCAATGTCTTGATATCTATCAGGTTTTTTAATATTATCCCTATTTCTAAGGTTATATCTATTCCCAGAGGGTTCACTCTGAGGTGACCTTTGTCTCGGGTTTGGAGATTTCTCTCTTCGCCTAGGAGACCTTCCTCTGGACTGGAATTTCTTTTCTTTAGGATTGGATTGTTTATTTCCATCCCAGTTCTTTTTTGGTGAATTATTATTAAAAAATATTTTTTCTGGACTTGTAGTCAGTTGCGGTTTTACTGGTATTCCACCTAGACTATCTCTGCCTAGTTCTTCATAGGATTTTTCTATGATTCTGGCAATTTCAGCTGGTTGGTCTGCTATATCTGTCTCTTTTAACCTCTGGCGGATCGCCACGTTTGCTGCTTCACCTTTTATGTTGGCTAGTAATATAGCCGAGACTTGCTTGAAGTCTTTCAGTAATTTCATACCAAGAGTTAAAGCAGGTTCTGGACCGTATTCATCTTGAATTTGTTTTAGCACATCTGGTATCACCGAAATGGATGGAACACCGTGCGTTTTTGTATAGATGGAAGCAAAGACTGTACCCCAAGTGTCACAGTCCTCAATGTGTGGTGCGATTCCCATTGGGAGACATATAGTCAGAATCCTGTGTTTTTCTAATGGGGTGGTGTCAGGAAATATTCAAAAGAAGTGGATCTCGCACAGCTAAGGTGATCTCAAAAAATGAGGGATTGTAATGAGCTTTCGTGTGCCGCAGGGTGGTGAACACTGTCTAGCCCAACAGTGTATGAAGAAGAATCCAAAAGGAAGTCTCCCGCCTAGGGAGAGGAAAACCCAGCGCACTACTTTAAAGAGACCGGTGGTCTAGTCCATATTCCATTTAAAACAATGAAAGGTAGTCTGTTGTAAGTTTATCGATTATCCAAATTTATTCAAATGGATGTGACGATGCTGAAGTAGGTATAGCACATCAGTAAATAACATTCCACATGTATGTAATTTCGGGTGTGTTAACCCATCACACGACCCAATGCATTTCGGGCATGGCCCGTCGTCAGGGGAATTACTCTACAAACAAAAGACAAAAGTCAGCTATAGTATCCGAATTATATACAAGATCAAGCAGAACCAATAATAACTGGGTGAAGTGCCACGTTATAACCCCATAAAAAACAACAAAGTTTCTCCTGGTGATCCTACAGTGGAGTTTTCCAAAGATTTGATTATCATCATCAATAAAGCTTTTGAAAATGGTACCATTAACGAGAAAACAAAAAGATATCTCACTCCGAACAATCCTAGACCTCCTGTCTTATACATGTTACCAAAATTGCACAAACATCCTACCAACCCTCCATTCAGGCCCATTGTCTCTACCAGAAACAGCATCCACGAAAACGTTGGAAAATTTTTGGATAAATATCTACAACCATTTGTCATTACAGTCAAAGATACCACCGATTTTTTATTGAAAGTGGAACCAGTCATGAACACTCTGAAAGACACCAATCTCATCATGTGCACTGTGGACGTGAGTTCCCTTTATACCTCCATCCCCCACGACGGGGGTATAGACGCCATTGAAAGAACCTTGGCTCAATCTGACATTGACCACGACTTGAAAATATTTCTCATGGAACTCACCATATTTACGCTATATCATAGCTATTTCACAGTCTTTAATAAATGGTTGTTACAGCTCAATGGTACGGCCATGGGAAATTCGGCTGCTCCTTGCTATGCCAACATCTACATGCGAATCTTCGAAGAAAACCACATTCTCTCACAAACAATTTGGCAAGAACACGGCAGATTATATCTGCGATACATAGATGACATTTTTGTACTTTGGGCAGGCGACAAAGACACTCTGATCAATTTCCTTGATACATGGAATCAAATCACTCCAAGAATTCAATTTACTTGGGAAATCAACACCTCTTGTATACATTTTTTGGATGTAAAAATATTGAGAGAACTGGGAGATTGGTCCACGACCATCTTTCGAAAGCCCACTGATAGGAACTCAACCCTTCACTATTCCAGCTTCCATCGTATGGGTCTTAAAAACAACTTACCATATGCACAGATACTGAGAGTAAAAAGGATCGTCTCTAAACCAGAGGAGAGCAAGACACAGATAAAAACTGTATTAGACCGTCTGCGAGCACGGGGATATCCCACGCCTATTCTGGACTTGGCTGTCCAGAGAAGTGAGAAACGAAGCAGAGCTTCTTTGCTACAATTCAGACCTAAGACACCCACGGATCGTCTTGTGGTTGTCTCCAAGTTCTCAAGCGTTTCTTCTCAGTTCCAAAAAATCATTCGGAGACACTGGTCCATTTTGACACAGGAACCAGATTTCAATGGTCTATTCACTGAACCTCCTATTTTTGCTTTTTCTAGAGGCAAGAATTTGAAAGAGATTTTGAGTAACACCAGTGGTCCTAAATCCAAAACACCATACAATGGCTTCAAACCTTGTTATAATTGCAGCAACTGCAATAATGGTATACAGGGTAATATAGTAAACCATCCTATGAAAGGATTTCCTATCAAATTGAAAGTGAATGTTACATGCAACAGCAAGAATGTAATTTATGCTCTTAAATGCCCGTGTGGCAAGTGCTACGTGGGCCATACAGAGAGGAAGATCCGCACGAGGATCTTGGAACACAAGAGTAATATTCGGACTGGTAATGAGAAATCTAGTGTGGCCATCCATTTCATGGAGAATAGACATTCAGTTGTTCAACTCAAATTTCAAGTACTGGAACAAGTTCCCATTACAGTGAATAACAAGAACAACCTCCTTAAAAGAGAGAACTTTTGGATTCGTTATTTATCCACGATGGCCCCCTCGGGTCTTAACGATCGAATGGAATTCTTATGTTATTTATAACTTTTAGTTGTATTGTACATTATCACTCTTGTTTCTTCTGTTTACATTGCCATATTTTTCCTTTTCTTTTTCTTTGGTTTACTTCTGTGCACTTACACAGATGATTTCCTTTTACATGTTTTGCACTTGATCACCTTTACACACTCTAAGATGGCGCTCATCCTTTCTGCTCCTCGCAGTCCCACCTCTATGTTTACCTTTATCACCATTTACTTCCGCGCACATTTTCGGAGCGTTCACCTTCTTGGAACTCCGCGGAGTCCGTGTTAGCTTCACACCCGTGAGTACGCTCGTCCTGAGCCCTTGCTTATTCTTCTACATTGGTGGCGGTTACGGACTACGCTGTCTCTAGGCATGTTTACTGTTTTCGTGATAACATTTGAGTTAATCACGGTGTATTGATTGCGGTCACTGGGCACTTTTTAGCTTGCACATCAGTTTCCATTTCTATGCACTTGGCTCACGTTGTTTTTTTGAAACTTGGCTTTGTTTTTTATGGGGTTATAACGTGGCACTTCACCCAGTTATTATTGGTTCTGCTTGATCTTGTATATAATTCGGATACTATAGCTGACTTTTGTCTTTTGTTTGTAGAGTAATTCCCCTGACGACGGGCCATGCCCGAAATGCATTGGGTCGTGTGATGGGTTAACACACCCGAAATTACATACATGTGGAATGTTATTTACTGATGTGCTATACCTACTTCAGCATCGTCACATCCATTTGAATAAATTTGGATAATCGATAAACTTACAACAGACTACCTTTCATTGTTTTAAATGGAATATGGACTAGACCACCGGTCTCTTTAAAGTAGTGCGCTGGGTTTTCCTCTCCCTAGGCGGGAGACTTCCTTGTGGTGTCAGGAAACACCGCCTCTATTTGGGTAATTTTCTGTGCCAACCAGAATGGTATTTGTTCCCGTTTAGCTGGAACTTTACCTAGGCAGGATTGGATGTTCTGTGGTGTAATTTTATTTGTGTTCCCCTGGTGAGGGGTCAGCTGTGGAAGTTTAATCGCTGGCTGAATTGTTGAAGTCCGCATTACATACTGAACTAATTGTCTGTGAATTTTTAGTAGTTGTTTTAGCTGTATTAACAGCTCTGCTGCAGGCATTCTTTCGATGTCTGGATGTGGTGTGTATCCGGCTAGGACCGGCCACGTTGCTCCTGGTCTTCCTAAAGGACCGAGCCTTGTAATGTGATTGTTATGTATTAGGGCGCCATCAAATAAGAGCAAATGCTCTTGGAATTTGAGTGGTACTTCCACCTCCTCGAAAGGAGTGTACGTTTCAGGAGGTTCCTCTACTTTGTAATAGTGGAAGTACTTTGTTACAGCATTTGCTGCTGGAAAATGTATCCATGTATATTATACCTCTGTCTGCCGATATTCGTGTGCCTCAATTACGAATATGACTGTGCCACCTCTAGGTGTCAGTCCATTTTCTATGAGTTTTAAGGTTATAGATCTCCTTTTAATGACCGGAATAAGTATTATATCCGCGTCTGCTGCTTGCATGGTAGCATCAGCATCTGCTATTTCAGTAGCTAATCTAATTGCCTCTCTTTCTCCATCGCTGTCTCCCATTTTACTGACAGGATGGTATTATTTTTGTTTGCAGATCAGGTTTCTTTATGGAAACAGAGATTAGGTGCACAATATTTTGGAACTGTTTTATCCTTCAACGTTGACTATACCAAGAACCATACATAGGAGTTCCCTCCTGCGAGGTTTTGGAGGATATTATAACCTTTCACCCACTCCAGACGTCTTTGGAGTATTTGGGAAAAGGGGTCTGAGTGAGAAAGCACGACTGAGTTACTCTAAATGTCTTACGTTAGTTTTATCGCCCTTTCCAAATGCGTTGGGCGCCATGTAGTGTAGCTCCTATTTTCCCAATAGGCTCTGCGCATTGGAATAGTACCTACAGCAGTAAAGACCTAGGCCAGACGTTAACTAGGTCTACTACTGTCGAAACTAGACTTAATTTTTGGGTTTGCCAGCTAAGCTCAGAGTTCGCTAGAAACTTTCTCGAATGTTCAAGGAAGGATGAACTCCCCTGATTAGACAAGAAGGGATTTAGTTTCTGACAACCATAGAACATGACAACTTTGCTCTCCCCTAATCAAGAGTCAATCTCGAGAGTCGTGTGAGCACAAGGCAATTATTTTACTCAGTCAGTACGTGCATTCTTAGTCTCATCAGAATGTAGAGAAAAGGAAGAGACGGGCGTGTTCAATAAAAGATGTTATTTATTGATCAGTCTCTTTTCTCGTACAAGAGAAATGGATCGATATTATTGCAATACTTATAGTTAAGTAAAGTGCATACATTAGAAGCAATAGTATAAAATAATACTGTAAAAACATTGATATGGTTTCTGAGCCATATGATGTTTAAAATGATTAAAATATATTTACATACACATATACATTTGACTAAACGTACTCAACTGGTGTTTCTAAATACGCCTACCCCGTGTACCTGACCTAAGTCTAATGCGTGGGCGGGAATAGAAAGTTACAGTTTAGTTTAAGTTTGTTTTTGCCAAGTGAATAACTAAAGAATTCTCTAGGAGGGGTTATTCAGTTCTGTACCTGGAATTTAGGATGAATGAGGAATGGTATCTCTTTCTCTGCTCTCGATATTCCAGGCTGCCTGCGAGGGCTGCCCAGAAGCGCCGGTGCTGGGTCTCTCGGCTTGAGATAGCAGCGCGTCTCTCAGCGCGTCAGGAAGGCGGGGCTGCTGCCTGCGGGGTCTGCTTCTGCTCTCGGCTTCGGCAAGTATGGCTGCTCCGTCTTGTCACCACGCGTGTGTTTGCATAGGGCAAGGTCGGCAATATTTATACCTTAAAGGTGCCGAGATTGACGTAAGGATGGACATAGGTACGTCAATAAAGATGTCATACGACTTGCTCGTTAGCACATTCTTTACTAAAGTTCTCTGTGAAATCAAAACAATGGCCGCACGGATTATCCAGGTTGTCATAGGTTTGATTTGTTATGAGAACGTCGTATGCCTTATCAGGGGCTGAAGGAATGTCGCTTGTCTAATTAGATCTCAAGCGTTATGACCTAATCAGATAACACGTTCCTGTGCCGTAGTGTGACTGCGTCAGATAACGGTATCTGCATCATGGGGGTTTTCTTGCCTCATGGGCTGACTGTTAGTTAACTAGCTAGTAAGTTTAACCAGAATAGGGTCAGGAATAGGGGGATCGAATCAGAACCTATAGAAATACACGACACTAATATCAGATGTGTCCACCACACCCTGCATAATTAGAGAGGGGTCCCTTTTAGCTTCTTTTCCCCTTAGTTTACTCCCAGTTTGATCAGGCGGAGGACAAATGCCTCATCTAGGGAAGTATGGGGAGGGGAGTAGTGGGGGGACGGGAGGTTGCACACCACTAGTGTGCCTCTTAACTGTTTTATTGCTTGTTTGTGCATGTTTTCCTTTCAGGTTGTCGTAGTGGTATGATTTTATACAAGTGCCAATGGGTCCCAGGTACTTTTCTGTCCCCATCCGAGATGCTTAATGGATATTGACTCATGTCAGGTGGGCTTCGGACTTCAGCTTGCACTGTTACCAAAGGCCGTCATGACCCCATATAGTGTCATTGCCTGGAATTATGTTAATGGTCTCTTGGACAAAATCAAGCGGTTGGCAGTGCTGCAATACACCCAGCGCTTTCTTCCCTCTGTCTTAATGCCCCAGGAGAACCACCTTCTAGGGACCAATTGCCATTTCTTGCGAGGCAGGTTTATGACAGGGTCTATCACGCTGGGTTTACTAGGGGAGCCCGAGGTGTGGCCATACTTTTAAGATGTTCTCTTCCCATGGTGGTGTCTTATGTCCTTGCTGACCCTCAGGTCAGGTACCTTGCATGCACAGGCTCCCTGATGGGTCGTTTCCTGAACCTTCTTTGCATATACACTTCCCTGGTGGCTTCGGACTCCTTCCTGTCCACCCTCCATGATCTGGTAGAAGGGTTCCCATCTGGCCTTACCCTTACAGGTGGAGACTTCAACACAGTCCCCAATCTGTCCCTGGATGTTACGGGCACTGTTTCCAAGCACCAGAATCCACAAGCCCAAGCATTGCAACAATGGGCAAATACACTGGGTCTGTGTGATGTATGGAGGGTTTGGCATCCCTGACAACAACAGTACATACACACGTCAGCTGCACACCATACACATGCTCAAATTGGCATGATCTTTACAGTGGCTCCAGACACTCTCCTAGTTTCACACATCCAGATACTCCCCTGGGAAATTTCTGACCATGCTCCATTACTGCTTTAATTGGGTGACCCCACTTTGCACCCCTACCCAATGTGATGGCTTAATGTCTGGCATCTTCAGAATAAGACTTACATTAAGGCAGTAGGTAAGGAAATCCATCAGTACTTTCAGCTCAACGCCGAGTGGGTCCAATCACCTGGTATCCTTTGGGGGGCATGTACGGCCACCACCCGGGGGCAAGCCAGGAACTTCCTGAGGCAATCTGAGACATAGCACCACCTTCGGGTGATTCGAATGGAGACTGAGGTGCTGCTCTTGGAAGAGCGGCTAGCCAGAGGCCCAGACGGTGATGCTGGTAGACATCTGGCACTGATGTGTGAGGAGATCAGGCTCCTATCTCTTGAACCAGGAAAGCTGCTTTGGCGGGCGTCCACAGCGTGGGTCTATGGGTGGGGAGACAAAAATGGGTGGCTACTTTACTGGCTGGTGTCACACCCCTTAGCCGGTAGGGTGATCACAGAAATCTTGGATGGAGCGGGTTGTGCCCACCCTACCTCCCACAGCAGAGCGCAAGCATTTGCGGACTATTATTCATCCCTTTACGCCGCTATCCCATGCCCTGAGGGTGAGTTGAAGGGGCATCTCCTTGAAGGGGTGCCGCTGCCCGTATGTCCCGGGCTGAGCGTTGTCCACTGGATGGGCCCATTACACTGGAGGAGGTGGGTGAGGAGATATCCTCGATGGCAGCAGGTACAACTCTCGGGCCAGATGGGTATCCAACTGAGTTTTATGTTAAATGCCAGGATGTCCTTGTCCCGCCTCCTGGACATGTATAAGGAGGCCATATAACTCAGCTCCTTTCCTAAGGAGAATGACCAAGCCACGATAGTGGTCATATCCAAATCGTGCCCCCATCGACCACCTGTGCAGACTACCGCTCTATCCCCCTCCTTAACGGGTAAGTGAAAATCTTCACTGCGGTTCTTGCCAGGCACCTCAAGCAGGTCCTCTGGTCCCTTACTCATCCTGACCTGTGTGGCTTCATGCCCAGGAGGAGCATTCAACACTGTCTCCGAAGTCTCCATGAAGCGCTCGCACATCGTCGCCTGACAGTACAACCTCAACATCATATCCTATGCAGATGACACCCAACTGATCCTCTCCCTCACCAAAGGCCTCCACATTGCCAAAACCAACCTCCACGAAGGAATGAAGGCCATCGCTGAATGGATGAGGAACAGTCGACTTAAGCTGAACTCGGCAAGACAGAGGTCCTCATCCTCGGACCCACCCCTTAGGCCTGGGATGATTCCTGGTGGCCAACCGCACTGGAAACAGCCCTAACACCCACCGACCCCGCACGCAACCTAGGTGTCAACCTCGACTCGACCTTCTCCATGACGAAGCAGGTCAACGCCGTCTCCTCCTCCTGCTATAACACTCTCCGTATGCTCCGCAGGATCTACAAGTGGATCCCCACCGATACGAGAAGAACGGTCACCCAGGCCCTCGTCAGCAGCAGGTTGGACTACGGAAACGCACTCTACGCAGGAGCTTCGGCCAAACTCCTGAGTCGGCTGCAATGCATCCAGAACGCCACTGCACGTCTGATCCACGACATCCCCCACCGCAGCCACATCACACCCCACCTGAGAGATCTGCACTGGCTCCCCGTCAACAAGAGGATAACTTTCAAGCTCCACACCCACGCACACAAAGCACTCCACAACACCGGGCCGGCGTACCTCAACAGGAGACTCAGCTTCTACACCCCAACCCGCCAGGTCCGCTCCGCCGACCTCGCCGCAGTCCCCCACATCCAAAGAGCGACCTCTGGCGGCAGATCTTTCTCCCACCTCGCCGCCAAGACCTGGAACACCCTCCCCACCCACCTACGGCAGACCCAAGACCTACTGACCTTCAGAAGACTCCTCAAGACCTGGCTCTTCGAGCAGTAACAGCACCCCCCATCCCCCAGCGCCTTGAGACCCTCACGGGTAAGTAGTGCGCTTTACAAATGATTGATTGATTGATTGATTGATCGCCACCTCCTACTGCATCCCCAGGCTCTGCTTTAAGTCGATTTTGAGAGAGCATTCTATACAGTCGATTGGGGTTACCTGGCAAAGGTGCTTGACTGATCAGGCCTTGGACCCACATTCCACAGTCTGATAAAGATGCTTTATTCAGACCCTACTGCCAGAGTTCAGGTTAAGGCCAGAGTATCTGAGGTGTTCCCTGTTCGGTGAGGAACCCGGCAGGGCTGCCCTCTGTCCCTCGTCCTCTGTGCGCTAGCAATTAAACCCCTGGCGAGGCTCATATGGTGTGATGCGCAAATACGGGGGTGGGAACGGAGCATTTTCTTATATGCAGATGATGTTCTGCTATACTTGGCTGACCCAGCCTTAAGTGACCCCCGGTGTCTCCAGATCCTGCAACTTTTTGCTGAAGCCTCTGGATTAACTGTTAACCTGTCAAAATCAGTGCTGGTCCCTCGCGCACTCTTGTGCAACTTTTGTGGACTGGCAGACAACCAATCATTACTATTCACTGCCTCAGCTTTAAGTACCTGGACATCATGGTGGCTCTGATTCCCTAATTAACATGGTCTCTTAATATCACCCCGCTTATTTGCAAAAGCAAGTAGAAAGTGTTGGCAGACGCTCCCATTAAACGCAAAGGGGAGGATAGCATTATACAGAATGATAATACTGCCATGCTTCCTGTATATCCTATCAAATTTTTCACACCCGCTTCCCCGTCGCTGTTTCGTGAGAAGGACTCGGTGATAGGAGCATTCCTATGGAACAACTCATGACCTCGATTGGCGGTTCACATCTGTCAACGTGCCCCTTACGACAGTGTTCTGGGAGCAGCCAATCTTTACATAATTGTTAATGATCAATGAGTGGATGGGAGGAGGGTGGTCTGACCCGGCATACAAGCTTGAGCTCAGTGAAATGGATTTCCCCAGGATTCTCATGATGCTTTATGGGGACACGGTTCCCTCCACGCTCCCTGAGATAACCTGGTTGGTATTTGAAGGGTGGAGAGCAGCCCACAAACACACTGGGTGGTGGTCCAAGCTCACTCAACAGACTCCATTGTGGTAGGGCAGGTGGCTTAGGGAGACGGGTCACCGGAGGGGTTCTCCCGCTGGGACGGCATTAGCATTACGCTTCTAGGGAATGTCTGGAAGGGAACCCATATCGTCTCTTTTCAAGACCTTCAGCACACCTATGCCGCCAGAGACCCAGTTCCACAAATATCCACAGCTCAGACATGCCCTTCGTGTACATGTGCTCCCGGTCACGCAGATCCCAGAATTTAGCCCAGTGGAGGCAAACACTTTGATGGGAGCTCAGGGTAGGGGGGGGGAGTCTCCCAGAAATAACGCACACCTATCGTCAATGCCCTGGACATCTCACCAGCACTTAGAGCAGGTTGGCAGGCATGGATTGGGACGATGGGTGATGCAGACAATGGGGGTTCATTGATAGCCCCTCGGGTGTCAAACGTGTCATTGTGCCTGCGCTTGCTGCAGACATACTATCTATACTGCACTTACTTGTCCCCCAACAGGCTCTATCATGCCAACTTGCTGGCTGGTCCATTATGTTCCGATGCTCCCATGCACACACTGATTTTTTTCATATGACGTGGTCCTGTGACTTCATACAGGGGTTCTGCAGAAGAAGAATTGCTGAGCTTTCCAGGGTGGTGGGTGTAGATCTTGAACTTTCCCCGTTAATGATACTGCTTTCGGTGCTGGAGGGGGGTTAGGGGAACCAGGGCAGACAGGGCATTGCTGGAGACCGCCTTGCTGGTGGGCAAACGAGACATCGCAGCCTGCTAGAAAACTTCCAGGCCTCCTGCACTGGCAAGTTGTAGGAAGGGGGTGGACTGCTACGCCCAACAGGAGAAACTGGTTTATGAAGAATGGGGTTGTCCAGCCAAACACGCCAAATTGTGGTGCAAATGGTTTGAAGGGGGACACTTGGACCTCCTTTAAGAGTACTCCCAGAAGGGGGGTATTAACATTACCATATGGGACTATTCCTATTGTCACTATACTGCATAAAATGTCTTTTACCACTTTGGGGGCTTGTACGAACTGCACTGCGACATGTTGTGAAGTAATGAAACCAATAAAAAAAATTTTATCATAAAAAGATGGCCAGCATGGATGGATGTGCATCCCGGATTGTAATCTTTTAATGCATGTATAACCTTTAAAAAACTCTTTAAATGTAACATACCACGGAAATTGTACGCCAAAGCCATTTGCAAGTGATGGAAGGACGTCTGCTCCCTGTCTTTTCTAAGATACAATTACAGTGATGAATGACTTAATGCTGAGTAAAATGGCTGTTATTGCTGTCTTTGCCAAACACTGATATTCTAGCCAATTTGCTAGGAGACAACATGTCCCTGTTGCTCGTCTAACTTAGATGATTGCAAGTCATTTTGCACTTTATTAAAGTAACACATTGAAAGTGAGGCTATGAGCATAAAACCGGCATGAAAGCTTGTCAGATTTGGTATGCCATGTTAACCAATATGTGACAATGAAAAGGAAAGTCTTACCCTGAAACACCCAAGAAAATCACTAGTAACTTCTCACAGCCAGCAAAGCATATTTGGGACATTTCTGGTAAAGAAGATTTTATGTCCCTGGTAGAAACTTGCTATTAAAGTTGCAGCAAGCCATAACCATCAAGGTATATGTAAAGCCTGCATAAGTGGACGCTGCAGCACCACTCAGTTGCCTTCCCCTGAAAAAATATGTGTGCCATGCGTGTCAATGTCGAATTAGTGACACGTCATTTTCTCTGTGCCCATTTCACTGCGTTTGAGACTGAGATTAGTGAAAGGATTGCATGCGCTATTCCGGTTTCAAGCAATGAGAAAGTTATATGCATTAAACCCGTGCTGCATGCTTGATGGGGGCAGGAATTCTGTCTAAAGTGTACTGTGATCTACGTGTATGACTTGGTATGGATGCCCTGTTGAAGTGGCAATTGTTTAGCCAAATAATGGCTTGGACTCTATGTCATCGCCTCTAATGTACACTTGCTAGTTAGGCCTGGTTTGACAGCATAGCTGTCAGCTAGACGTATTGCTACCACTTCTTTAAAATGCACGTAGAGTGGCCTTTACCTCAATTGAAATGAGTATTACTCTTTTATCTCATCCTGATAGTCAATTTTATTCTACGGTTAATTAAGCCTTAACAAACAGGCGTGATTGTTACGAATATTCAGCATACAAAAATTAAAACAGCCCATTATAAAAACAGACAGAACAATATAAAGTATCAAGTGCAAAGCAGCATTTTTGATTGGTGCCACATAAATCGGGGCAATCTTTTGTCTTGATCAGGAAAGCGATATGCAAAGCGCAATAACCAAGTAAACAGAATATATCATACGCCATCCAAATCCAGAACCAACCCATTTTAAAACACATGATACACTCAGGAGGGCTAAGTGCAAAACCAGGTCTTCCAGCTTACGTACCAGCCTGTTATAAAAGCAGACAATATAGTTGTAGAATACCTAGTGCAAAGGAGTATTTGTGATTGATGGCACATTGTAAACGGAGACAGAAAAATATAAGGTGCCACTTAGGGCACGGCTGTCTTTTTAGCCGGCTAATGAGAGCAGTATTCAAAGCGCAATAACGGAGTAAACCCTAACCAACCCATTTTGAGGCACACAGAACAGTAAAAAGTGGACTCTGCATGAGGTTTTTGAACTGTGACATGTAAATTGGAGCAATTTTACAACACAAACTGTCCGTTATAAAAAACAGACAATATTTGATTACATTGGGTATTAAAAGTTATGTTTGTGACATGCTGAAGAAGAATGTGCAGTGTGTAATGACAGATAGGCAGTGTAGTTAGGTTGCAGCACTTAACATCAAGTTTTTGCAGTGTAGTTAGAGTTGGCATCGCCCAGTTTAGCCGCAGCCATCCGAAGGAACTTAACACTTTTGACATTAAATATGGTGTTGGTAGGGTTTAGACTGGTTATTACTGACCACCGGTAGGTGCAAAATCCTAGGTGAATAAAGTCAGTGCAGCGGAGTTTTTCTTTGCTGCAACAATGAAGGACAGATACATAAAATATAAATTAGGGTTTCCTGTTCGTGGCCACATAGTCAACACCTTGTATCATAGGGTTCTAAGCTGCGCCATGTTGAGAGGTGAGTGCGCATATTCCACTCGCCCAGTCTTAGTGCCACTAATGTAGTCTTAATCCACAGAGGGTATGTACAGCTAATGTGGTTCTGATGTTTTCTGGAAGTATAGGAGTTGATTGTTGACCATGCATGAGAGCCTTGCTCAGTACTGCCATATACTCTAGTTTTGACAATTTTTTTGATGTGGCTGCCATGAGTATTTTCATCTCATGCTGTTGATGGGGTAGCGCTTCGTGCAAAGAACTACCCCCTTCGAATCCCCCTTCCCCCCACAAATAAAAACCTGTTGAGGTTTCCGCCGATGTCCTGGGTTGTTTCACACCCCTTATTTGGCATTAGCGGTTCAGTCTTAAAAGAATGCTGGACGCACACTCTGTACAGTGGTTTCAGTGGTTTCCAGCTGTGTTCCCTACTACTTAGTGAGATTAGCTTCTCACCAAGTTGCTGTGTGAAGAGAGCCGATATCATGTAACACACAGTGGCACCCTGTGATTTAGCAGGTCTGCAGACTTAAATGAAATAAAGAGCATTTATTCATGCAACACATGTACACAGGAATTGTGAATACCTTTGTGTGCATGACTTTGCACATCAAATTAAAGCCAGACCTATTGACTTTGTCACTGCTTGTTTTTGCAAAATTGTTTCTCATCACCAAATCGTTCAATGCAGAAGTTAAAGGTAGTTAAGAAATGTTCCGCTCTATCACTTTCCTCCTGACAGAGTAAATTCGTCTAATGTAAATTTACAAAATATAATCGTCTCCACAAATCATCTCAGAACCCACATAGCCAACACTATTCCACATAGCTCATTAATTAGTAGCACCAAGAAAAAAACAGCCTAAAGTAAAAGTCAGACACTCCGATTCTGGCTCTCAAACGTAGCTGTGCATCCTGCTGAGCTGCTAATCAAACAATAACTTCTCGCCAAACAGCCGACAGATGTTGAGTTTGCAGCTGATTGGTGTCATTCACTCAATTGCTGTTCATGATGTCTGACAAATTGTTAAGTACTGCATTGTTTGTATTACTGCCAGCTCTGATTAAAATAATGAGATATGATTGTTTTCCATCTGATAGTTTTCCATTGTTTTGTCACAACACACTTTAGATGCAATTGTCTTTAGCAAGAAAATGGAGGGTGAATATTTGTGAGCTCTTCCATGTGCATTTAAATGTATTATAGTAAAAGATCAATAGACACTGAAGGGGTAGGAATTTCTGAGAGAGAGTTTTGGATAGCTCAAGTCTTTTTGGCTGTCCTTCACATGGCATCTGCTCAGTCTATCCTCACGTTATGCTTGGTGACGATATTGTCAGCATTGCACATTGTACATTTATAAAGACAACAAGAACATTGTCATGTTACCTCCTATATACCACTGTCGCTGCACGAAAAAATAGCGCCATTAGAAAAAGACATCAAGATTTAATTTGGTGTTCTGAACCTTGTGAAAATGGAATCAGGAAAATGTGTTAAAGATGGTGATAAATGAAAAGCTCCTTCTGCGCTACTGCAATGCATTCCATGTCAACTAGAAGAACCAGTTATGGTAGAACTGCAGAGGCCCTAAATGCATCGGATTCTGTATACATCAGATACAGGAGGTATGAATGCTCTACATCACATACCACACTATTTTCTGCGCTTTCAAGTTTCATTTCTGTACATTGTTGATGGATTCCCATATACGTGATTCCCACTGTTTGGATCCACCTCATTGAAATGTATTTCAATGCTGAACGTGCTTTGTTGCTACGAACCACATCTGAATTGCCTCGAAGGATTGGTATTGGAACTGCCCTTTATCCATCTTCCTTGAAACCATGATTGGAATCTGCAAAATGATGTGAAGTTTTGTACAGTATGAGTATGAAAAGGCTTTATTTCGATAAAAAACATATCTTAAAAGCATGAGCATAAAACAATACTTTAACATCATGAAACAATTCGTTTTTCATCAACATGAACATCTAGGTGCCAACTTCTCACAATTTTTCTTAAAAAATATACATATTACATCAGGGATAAAACGCAAAGTAGAAAAATAAGAACTACTTGCACATAAGAGTAAAATCACAGATTAAATATTTTCTCTTAGCCTTTTCGATCTGATGGACCAGGCCCATCTCAAAAACTTCGACAGACCACATACATACAATAATCGAGTGTCAGACTTAAAAATGCGCAGCGCTACAGAATGGTGTCTATTACCCAGTTCTCTACATAACGGTTTAAGCCAGCAGTTCCTCTGCGATTTATATGCCGGACATGCGAACAGGATGTGTGCGATTGATTCTATTCTAGACTCGCAATTTGGGCAAAAAGGAGATGTTTGAAAAGGGCCTTTCCAACGAGCAGTCAATTCACGTATTGGTAATATGCCAACCCTAAATTTGAAATACAAAGCCCTATCAAAGGCGTTCTGGATAATGTCAAGATAGGGTTCACAAAATGTAACATCCTTGATCCTCAAAAAGTCATCCGTTATTCTGCCTAATTTAGGATCAGAGTTGCCTTTACTAGATACCCAACTCCAATAAAGTTTCTTCAATATTGCTTTTGGTGGGGCAGATCTGTTTTCCCATGCGTCATTGAGGCCCAAATCACAAAGCAAGGATTTGACATCTTTAAGCCACTTAATTTTATGCCATCCCATCATGGACATTACTTCCGACAAACCCTCCGCGTACCTTGCTAACTCCGGCACTCGCCACAACCGAGCCCATAAGAAGAGCGGTCGGACTTTTGCCAGGTCACTAATCGGATGACACCCCAGATCAAGTAACAGTGGGACTGAAGGGGTGCTCTGAGAGAATGCCATTAGGTCTTTAAGGAATTTATTTTCAGATCTTGTTAGCTGTTCCATATTATTTGTACCCCACAGTTCGGCTCCATATAGAGCCGAACTCACTCCTCTTGCCTTGTATATTTCGATAACCGGGGCGATGGGTCTAGTTGATGAAGAGCGTTGTTCCTTGATGATAGTCCCCACTACCCTTTTGTGGCATAAAAGCATTTTCTGAATGTGTGGGTTCCACGGCATGGTATCAGAAATGCGTATGCCAAGATAATCAAATACGGTAACCCTTTCCAATGATACAAGGTTCAAGACTGGGGGCCGGGCAAGCTTTTTTGGTGGGTTAAGTACCAAGTACTTGGTCTTATCTGTGTTTATTACAAGCCCTCTCAGGATACAGAAGGACTGGAAACTATCTAGGAGGCTCTGGAGGCCCACAGGGGACTTAGAAATAAGAGGGTGCCACCAGCGAATAGGAGAGTTGGAATTTGCTCGCCCGCCAGGGATGGTGCATCAGATGGACTTTTCAGCAGGTGCTCCACCACACCGTTCACATAAAGTGAAAACAGAGTGGGAGCAAGAACACATCCCTGACGGACACCCCTATTCACTGGAATTCTATTTGTCTTCTGCCCCTGTGGGCCCCACCTCACTTGAGCGAAGTTGCCATCATGGAGCCTCACTAATATTGACAGAATATTCGAGGGAATCCCCATATCAGACAACACTCCCCATAGACGTTCCCGGGGCACCAGGTCAAAGGAAGTCTTTAAGTCGATAAACGCGAAGTAAAGACTGCCTTTTCCTATAAGAACCACTTTCCAATAAATAAGTAGCAATCTGAATGCCTGCTCTATAGTCCCAGTGCCAGCCCTAAAGACCGCTTGATAGTCCGAGAGGATTTTATTTTCATCAGCCCATTGCAAGATTCTCTCGAGTACCACCTTCCCAACAACCTTCTGGGTGGAGTCGATCAGACTTATTGGACGGTAATTGGCAGGGTCATCCCTGCGCCCCTTTTTAAAAATTGGGACAACCTCTGCCCCCTTCCACGATTCAGGGATTGTGGCACCGTTATCAATGGCGTTAATTAAGATGGAAATAAGCTTTCCCCATTTGGGCAGGTCAGATCGAAGAAGGTCTCCGGGGATACCATCGGGACCTGCTGCTTTATGTGGCACAATGCACTTAATCGCATTTTCCACTTCTTTCTCTGTAAATGGGTAGCTGTTAGGTTCCCCCAAGGTTGGCGAGAAGCTTTGAGAAATGGACTCATTTAAGCCACCATGTGGACACGAATACAGTTTTGAGAAATGGTCGAACCACGTTTGGCTTGTAATATTGCACGTTAGAAGGTCGTTAACAGATCTATTCTTAGATCTTATAGTAATCCAGAAGCGGCCAGCATCTCTCCCAATGCTGGCCTCTTTAAGTGCTTGCCAATACTGGTCCTCCCACTCTTTTTTTGCTTCTAATACAGTCAGCTTATACTCTTTCCTGGCCAGCTGGATCAGTGCTTGGGACTTACACTTAACTGCCTTGATTAATGCAGATTTCTTATGTCGGCATTTTATTGTATACCAGCCCTCTTTGCCATTAGCCTTATGGGGCTCTCTCTGTGCCACACCTTTTTTTGGACTAAAAATAGATTACCCAACGCTTTAATGGTGTCTTGAAATATTACCAACACCCTAGATGGATCATAATACAGGGGTCATATCCAACTTAGTCTGTGCTGCTAGCAAGAGGGCCCCAATATTCTTGACTGTCCCCTCATCCAAAGCAACTTTGCACCATTTCAGATGCCTCCCACAATTGGATGGATGGACTTCTTAGGTTGACATTGTTTCAATTATTGCTACTGGACCGTGCACACACGGCCACAGAGGGTGTAGACTCAAAGAGAGTAAATTGTGATCGCTATCGGTAGTCGGGTAAACTTCCATGTCCTGCATGAAGCACCAAAGCTTAAAATCAAGGAGAATATAATCAATCCTTGTGGAATGATTAACCCTATTATAAGTATGGGCCCGAGATGGATCTGAAACAGTTCTACCATTTGCTGCTCCTAAGCCAAACTCCATGACTAATGTGTTCAACTGTATAGCCTGTTGCGACCACCTCTTTATCGGTTGGATTGCAAGTGTAGGAATACCCATCCTAGCATCATCCTCGGTGATATCTAGGATGTCCTCTGCCGCAAGGGGCTCAAATGTACAATTGAAGTCCCTTGCAACCAGGACATGCGTGCTGTGGTGGCATTGCCTGAGTTCGTTTTCCAGAAGTGTAACTATGGAGGTTGGAGCCCCACTTTTAGTGCCTCGGGCATATATGTTAAATATTTCCAATGTTCTCCCTCTCCGTGCACCACTTACTGAAATCCTTAAAATGTCAGGGGAATTGCATTGTATTTGCTTGGTGCTACATCCCAGAGAAATGCTAACCCATATTAAGAGCCCACCTGAAGGGCGGCCTCTCCCTGTGGAAGGGGATACTGCTGGTAAAAAAAAGGTGGTATCGCCGACTTTATAGTGGGGCACCAGGCTCCAGGTCTCCTGGAAAATACAGATTGTATGAGACTCAACCAAGATATTCAAATCTGGCAGATCTAATTTCTTAGAAATGCCCGCTATATTCCAGCTCAGAATCTTTATAGGAGGGTCAGCTACAGCTAAATCTGGGGATATATGTATTGGCGCTAGATATGAGCTGTCTCGTGACCCAGTGAGCTCTGTTGCCGAGTGCAACAGAGTAATAGCCTGCGAGCTAGGAGTATTTCTCAACTTAGTAAGTTGGTCTCGCAGGGTCGGACTGATTTCATGGGATTCGTCGCAAATGGCCTGAATGCCATTTATTCCGATCCCAATTACAGTCTCATGAGGTTTTCCCTCTCTCTCAGGGCTCCCACAGCTGCTCTGGGTAATTGGTGGTTCTGACTCTAGCCTATTTATGCGGCAAGCAACATTAGTTGGAAGAATACTATCAGAGGTTTGGAAGATCCCTTGATGTTCTACAAAGATCCTGCTACCAGCAGACCTATTAATGGCATTTAGTGACAAATTAAAGGGACAGTAGTCACCATGTCAGTATCCACAATCTATCCCGTAAAAGTCAGGGCTTCTGTTAAGGGGAGGAGCTATGTGGGTAAAGTGGTTGTTAAAGGTAGGCCCACCTTGCGCCCCCCCCCAGCGTGGGTAATGGGGATTCTATAAGTGCTGCGGGTAGGCAGATTGCAAGTGGAAGTGGCTCAGATCATAGGTGCCAAATCCACTACAAACCTAGCCAAACTGTTGATTACATATGAACCTCGCAACACGTACATCCCCAAAATTAACAAGGATACAGTCCCCAAAAGTATCCTTAATCCTGTTGCCAACCCAATTTACCCTTCTTACAAGGAGGACCTGACCATCAATTTGGCTCGGGAGCGGTCTGTTCTTATTCAACCAATAAATAGTTTTATTTTTGAGTTTGTGGTAAGATTCCGATTTACCGGCTTTGAGCTGCGGAACTCCAGTTAACACCACTACATAAGGTAGACATTCGGGCGGCAGATTGATATGGGTTGAACTTTGGTTAACTGACGTTGCCATACCAGGCTTTTGTTTTAATGTAAGTTGATCGCTACAATGCCTGGCTGTTTGGCTTTGGTTGTTATCTGCTTCCCGGCCCTGCACAGGTGTGCCTCGGGGAAGTTCTTTTACCCCTTTAGCCGAGGTTGAAGTCGTGGATTTTCTACCAGGCTGGGCACTATGGGTTGGAGTGTCTATTGCTGCAGGAATCGTTTCAGACAGAGGCCCAGAAGTTGCGGCTGTGTTTGCCGATGCCAACACAGGTATAGGTCTGGAATCTACCAGGGCATTTGGTCTCGGTTCGCAATCATCCTGTCTATTTCTAGAATGAAGTTTAATTAATGTCTTGAGGGAAAAAAAATGATCAAGTGTGGCTTGTTCAAATCTATCCAGCCTCTTCGACAATACCTTTACCCTCTCAAGCATTGGAAGTATAAGTGATTTCGCAAATTGCTCTACATGGGCAATGAGAGGAGTCTGGGGTATAGTGCCTGTAGAAGAAAGTGGCTTTAAGCAAGGGGTTACAGACTCAGATGAGTTACGAGAAACCGGACTACCGGGAGGCAATTCGACTCTTGATGATAGTGATATGGGTTTTACTAACCTCCCCGGGCCCATTGTTTTCTCGCTTACTTTATATATTTTTGATTTAAATTTCCTAGAGGTTTTTGGACGTCCCCCCTTCTGGCCGCTACCGACCCTTCTTCTTTTATTAGGAGCTATGTTAGGCCCTGTAAAGGTCAGTGACTCTGACTGCACTAAAATACCCCGGGGGGGCGTAGTGTTATTGGTGCATTCGTATTCCCTGTGTGAGGTGACCGTCTGCGATGGAATCAAGGGATCCGTCTGAGTTATAGGCCCTTGCACAACGGACCTCTCAAGGTTCACCCCTGTGCTGCATGAACTAATCAATACATTGCCGAGTGAGACGCCTTCAGTGCGCTCATCAATGTTGGCAGGGGAGACAGCCAGCGCTAGTGGCCCCAAAGAAGAACGCTTACGGTTCAGTGGCTCAGTAGAAAGGCGCCGCTCGGTGATAGCAATTTTGTGTTCAAGAACCGAGTATGCTCGGGTAATAAACTGATCTAGCGTGCCACTGACGCAACCCCCCCACCCTCCTACCCCTTCCTGACCGTGTAGACATTGGAATGTAAAATAATCTTATAGTGTGGTGATACAACAGGGCCTATGTTACATTAATATTGAAATAGCAATACACTTGACAAAATACCTCACAGAGGCTAGAACGGTAGGGGGGAAGTTAGGGAGGTGGCCCTGCCCGGCCTCCTCCGGCCCCTGACGGCCACAGACGGTCCCGCCCTTGTCCCGGGCTTCTCCCACGCAGCGGGTCAGATAACTAGTTATATATAGATAATAAGATAGAGGGCGGTGCACACGAGCGGGAACAGGTGTGAGCGCCCAAAGGGTCCTAGGACTCATAGTCCCTCCAAGGATCGTCCCTCTGCAACCCCTGCTGTCCTGCTCGATTTCAGGGGGTAAAACACCGTCCGGGATACGCTTTTCAAGTCCAGCAAGTGGAGAGCCAAGACAAATAGGAAAATGGCGCTGCGGCACCCGCGAAGCGGGTGCGGCGAGGTTGATGAAGGCGTACAGTTTTTTACAGTGTCATACGTAAAGAATGTGGATTTCATCTGCTATTACCACGTGTTCTTTAAAGAAAACACTAGAAACGACTAAACTTTAATACTAAATGGGAAGTGGATTTTTTCTCTCAGGTTTTTAGGTCAGTCAAAGTTAGATTTGGCAATGCAGCATTGTTTATGTACTTTATAAGGAGGGCTCTTGTTTTTAGTGTTTGTTATCACATTTATCAGTTTTGCCACTGTACAAAAGGCATACATCATATCCCCTTATCCTTGATGTAGCAGTGAGATCGGTCCACATAGAGAGGAGTTTTTACCTCTCGGCCTCAGACAGATTTAGTTGACATGTAGTTGCCTTTTGGACAGACAATTGTTACCAATATACATCGTGTGAGCTTTGGGTCAGGCCCTAGCTCATAGCTGTCCCCTTTTGATTTGGTTGTTGCAATCCGAATTCTTGTGTTTGTTCCTCCTAGAAGAATTCAGTCACTGTGTTCTGACTGGTTAACTTGTTGTATCCTTTCAATGCTGATATTGCTTGCATTCAGTGAGCTTATTTTTTTGTTTTGCTTTAAGCACTCCATGGGAATGCCTGTGTTTTTAGGTCACGCCTACGCAGCGTGCATGCGCTGCGTAGAGGGACCTGTAGCCGTCGCTCTACTCTTTTCCAAGCACACACTCGTGCTTGTGGCAGCATCCGCCTTGCAGGAGCGCACAGGGGCGCGCCACATGCACGAGTGCAGTGCTTGAAAACAGCTGCTGCCTGTTCCCTTCTCAACTGCTTGTCTTTCACGCGTGTGCTTGTTTATCGAGTGAACATGCTGACCTGAGTGTGTGAGGCAGACTGAGGCGAGAGAGAAGCTGTTCCTTTATATTCAATATAGCTTATGGACGGACAAGGCACGTTTTATTTTGCCTCGAAGGGGGGCTCCAAAGATGAAATGGCTGTTCTAATCATTGGCGTGATATGTTATGTTATTACTGTATTTGTACTCAGAAGAGTATCCCGGCGCTCACGGAGAGAGTTGCAATTTAGGGTTAGAGCCCATAAAAATGCAAACACTGATTCAAAGACACTGAATCGGAAATGTTACTGTACCATGATTGATGCAAGGACCCATAGTCGGGTAACACTCTGTTCTTGCAGCATAGCATAGGCATGATGAATCACGAGATAAAACGGGATACCAACATGATCTTTTCGAACAATCTGCCGAGCTATTTCACACACCCTTGTCAGTAGTTTACATTTTTTCCACATATAACACCAATCCTGGCATTATATAACCTACTCCCCTCCCCGGCCCAAAAACCAAGAACTATGACGCCCGTACTGGCACATCATTGTTTTGATCTTTTAATATCTATATAGAAATAAACCTCCCAACGATTATTTAAACATTTTAAAGAGCACATTTTTGGTTGGTACATTTAGATGGAAATCTGGAGACCAGATGCAATCCAAAGTATGCATACAATTGTTTCCTTTCGGTCTCCAGCTAAGAATACTAAAGCCCACAGCTCACTCTGTACCCTCTGGCTGTTTTCACAGTTTCGATTTGAAGAGCAGACTTACTTCGAATGTAAGCGAACAGTAATCATCGGCATTTATCTCAAGAGAATCTCCCTACGGCTCTGGTAAAATATACGTACGTCGGTTTGCATCTGTACATTAAGTTTTATATAGCATTTGCTTATGTGTACGACAGCACAAAACCTTAGGCATTTTCTTCCACTGATGACACATTGGAAACTACCGGGCATATTATCAAGCCTGTGCGATAAAATTATCACCGCTTTATCAGCAGAAAACTGCAGATAAAGCGGCGATAATGGGCTTGATAATATACTCTATGGAATTCCAATCGAAGCCCACGTTAGATGTCTTCACATCTAACATGGGCTTCGATTGGAATTCCATAGAGCATAGTATCAAGCCCATTATCGCCGCTTTATCAGCAGTTTTCTGCCGATAAAGCGGCGATAATTTTATCGCACAGGCTTGATAATATGCCCGTACGTTACCTCTCACGTGCGAAGAGCTTTGGGAGGGGGTGGAAAGTACACCCAAGAGCAATATGCTGGTGGGTTGAGTCAAAGCAGCACTGGCTGTACGAGAACAGTGTGTCGCAGAAAATATGTCACATTACTGCAAAGCACTACAACGGAAGTAACAACGAACAGAAGATTCATTTTAAACACTCCCTTTTACACACACTTCCTAGAAACACATTCTATTCTGAGGTGTACGGAACAATGCCTTATTCATCAACGGGCCGTTTTGCGAGCCCCTAATAGCGATTCATAGCGAATCGCTATTAAGGACTCGCAAAACGGTATTCATGTAGGAATTGCTAAATAAATAGCGATTCCTACACATTCCTTATTTGCGAGTAGCAAATTGCTAATCGCAAATAAGGAATAACTCCCCATTCATTCCTATGGGCCAAAAGGCCCATAGGAATGAATGGGGAGTGTTCCTTATTTGCGATTAGCAATTAGCTAATCGCAAATAAGATAGCGATTTAAAGGGTGCCAGGGGTGTCCAAAGGACACCCTGTAGCACCCCTTAAATGCAAATTGAAACAGGTGTTGCGCACACACATGTCCAAAGGACATGTGTGTGTGCAACATGCAACTTAGAAAAATGCTTTTAAAAGCATTTTTCTAAGTTTTTGCTATTTACCGAGAGGTCTGACCTCTCGGTAAATAGCGGCCCAAAATTGCATTTTCGCAATTTTAAAATGCTTCATGAATTGCATTTAAGGAATCTCAAATAGAGATTCCTTAAATGTAATTCCTCGCAATTTAGCGAATTAGCAATTACCGATTTTTGCATTTGGGATGATGAATCCCAAATGCAAAAATTGCGCTCGCAAAGGGCCAGATTCTCAGAATCTGGCCCTTTGCGAGCGCAATTCGGCTTGATGAATCAGGCTGAATGTCTTCGCGAGGTTTTTTGCACGGTTTTCAAAACGAACAGTGTGTTAACATTTGTTTACTTTTAGATGTCAAATAATGCCAGTGGAAAATACTTTTTTGCGACATGCAGGTCTTGACTCTGAATTAGGTCACCTCACCCTTTCCTGACTACAGTTAAATTGGGTAATAGGAGCCCCTCTTGTTTACAACGATTTGGCAAAAACATCAATCTTATGCTCGGTATAAAAAAAAGGTGTCACCATGTCTGAGAGCTTTTTTTCTCCCATTTGAGTCTGCAATTGTTTCCCTCTTGGAAAAAACCCTTCAAATTCAAGGAATACTCATAAATTGAATGCAAGGTCATGCAGTTCTCCAACGAGGGGAGTCATGCAAGGGGCACGTGTTGTTCATGAGGGCTCACTAATTGGTGCATCGAATGCAAATATGCATAGATTATGTATAGGTATGCACCAACTAGTCCGTAAGAGATGAGCTTCCATTGAGCCTAATCAATGTTAAGGTTTAATCGACACCTCTGCTCTGCGCTCAGCTCCAAAAGCTTTTCGGGCAGTAATCTCTCTGGCCTACAACATAACCAATAATCAGCAAAAAGGGTGCAGTTTACACCAAAAAACATGCATTCAAATCACCCATCGTGACGGTCATTCAACACACCAGGACTCCTCTGTGTATGCAAATTCACAGCTTGTGATAATGCATATTTCTAATACTAGATGGAAACTGTGAACTGATTACTTTACATACTAAGGGGCAGATTTATGTCGGACTTGGGCCGCGTTTACTCCGCCGTTGCGTGACGCAACAGCGCGGAAACGTGGCGCATCCCTGTGACCTATTTACAACGTGACGCATCTAGGCAGATGCGTCACGTTGTAAAGCCCTGCGCCACATGAAACCTGCGTCAGGTTTCATGTGGGCGTTCTGTCGCAGGGTGGGCGTTCCCTCGTAGGAAAGCCCCGTAAAACTGACGCAGTGAAATCTACAAGATTTCACTGAGTCAGTAGTGATGCACTACGTTATGTATGGGTGGCTTCTGTACATTGCAGGAGTTGCGTCACACTTGCGACGCTACTCCAGCAATGCGCCGCCCGTACACCACAAGATGCGTCACGCATCTGCCCTTCCTTGCACCATGGTGCGCTGCATTGTAAATGTGGCGCATCTGTGGTGCCGCAAGGAGGGAATTGCGTGACGCATCAGTTCTGGCGCATCCCTGCTGATTTGCAGAGATGCGCCAGAACTCATAAATATGCCCCAAAGTTTTAGGTATGATGTGCACATCGGTGAAGAAATAGAAAAACAACCCCAAAGTTCGGCAGGAGGTTGACATCTCATTGCAGTGACAATAGAACATAATTATGTAGAGTACATGATCTTAGAATGGTGGAATGTTTCGACCTATGACACGCCAATTGGGTAATATGCCTCAACTCACTGGTTAATTAAATTATCATCAATAACTAAATGATGTTTATTTCGACCATTAAAAATGCAAATATTGATAACATGTAAATAATACTTATGGTAACCAACCCCCTTAACTACACACATGTAATACACCAGTCACCACATTTTAAAATGGCTTTCCAAATATGCAGTTGAAGTGTATTACAATGACTCTGCTAATTCACAGACAAATTATGCCTTCACTACAGAGACAATGTGTGGCAATTCCACAAGCTCACTATGTGGGTGTCTATTAAGGAGAGAAACACCTATAGGCTAGGAGGGACCCTATATCTTTATAGTAAAAAGGAACATTGATTCTATTCAAAATTCCTGTGCCACCCAATCCCCCAGCAGATGTGCTCATTTTGCATACATTAAAAGTATTTTACTATTTCCTATTCAGGTAAGTCTTCACGGGCCCTTCCGTGATGGATGGTCACAAACACCATGCCAGAATCTCAAAGAAACTAGGGGCCCGAATTAGAGTTTGACAAATGAAGTAATGGCAGTCAGGGTGGCGGAGGCCTTTATGTCTGTCTCCGTGCCTCTACTTCGCCTGACAGATTTAGAATTCCCTGCCAGCCCTATGGTGAACTCAATGGATCTGAATCAACTGTCCTCATAGCGATTCATAAAAAGCCATTCAAAAGTTTGGTGTGCATCCGTCATCGGTGATGGATGCTTACACCAAAGTTTATACTTCTCAAAAACAAACTCAGAAAGTGTGTTTTGTTTTTTGTAAATGTAAAAGCTAATGGCTCTAACACTATAGGAGTTTCCTCCAATGACATGGAGTATTTTGAACATTTGTTTATTTATACTTTCCCTCACTGCTAGGATATTCCCTGCACTGACTGACTCAAGTTTGGCCAAAAGTCAGGCTGTCCATTATTAATCTCTACTTTGTTGTCATGAGTAGTTTGCATCTTTGCTAAATTCTCAGACTATGAAATCCGATTTCAATAACGTGCGTTCATTGGTTTTACATGATAAGAAAGAGAGGCTCAATAGGCAGAAACACTTTTTTCAACTCAAGGCATTGTTCATTTGCACTGATGATTCATAACAGGATCAGAAAGAACACCTGTGAACACATGGGGGAATATGTATCAAGCCCTTTTCCTGTTCGCAAATGGGCCGATTCTCAGACTCGGCCCGTTTGAGAACGGGAAAAGGCCTTTTGGGATATATCATCCCAAAATGGCATCGCAAATTACAGAATCGCAAATTTTGCGATTCTCTATTTGCGATTGCATTTAAGGAGTCGCGAATTGCGATTCCTTAAATGCAATGTACGAAGCACACAAAAGTGCAATTTGACCTTAATTCAAACATCAGGGGACGCTCTCGACTCTGCCGCCATAAAAGGTCCATCACCAGGGACCAGCGCAGTATCCCCCCAAGAAGAAACCGAAACAAAAAGGTTTACGAATGGGCAATTCAAAGCTCACTTCCCCACAAATGGATTTTAGTGTGGGAAAGCAACAGTCTGGGGCTTTGGACAAAAAGAATGTCCCTTGTGGGGATGCGCAGGGACATGAACCCGCGATAACAACCCTTAGAGACATTAAGGATACATTGGTTGCTATGGAACAGAGAATGTCCTCCATGATTCTATCAATGTCTAACAGCCTGATTCATGAAGCAAAATTGCACTCGCAAAGGGCAAGATTCTCAGAATCTTGCCTTTTGCGAGTGCAATTTTGGCATTTGGGATTCACAATCCCAAATGCAAAAATCGCTAATGAGGAATTAGCAAATATGCGAGGATTAGCATTTAAGGAATCTCTAATAGAGATTCCTTAAATGCTATTCATGACACTTGCAAAAATTGCGATTTAGCAAAATTGGGCCGCTATTTACCGAGAGGTCAGACCTCTCGGTAAATAGCAAAAACATAGAAAAATGCTTTTAAAAGCATTTTTCTAAGTTGCATGTTGCACACACACATGTCCTTTGGACATGTGTGTGCGCAACACCTGTTCAAATGTGCATTTTAGGGGTGCTACAGGGTGTCCTTTGGACACCCCTGGCACCCTTAAAATCGCTATCTGATTTGCGAGTAGCAAATTGCTACTCGCAAATAAGGGATACTCCCCATTCATTCCTATGGGCCTTTTGGCCCATAGGAATGAATAGGGGGAGTTATTCCTTTTTTTGCGAGTAGCAAATTGCTACTCGCAAATAGAGAACATGTAGGAATCGCTATTGATTTAGCAATTCCTACATGAATGCCGTTTTGCGTGTCCTCAATAGCGAGTCGCTATGATTCGCTATTAGGGCCACGCAAAACGGCCCGTACATGAATCAGGCTGTAAGCAACTAACCTCGGTGCGACTTTGGCTCAGTCTTACACCGGAGTCCTGGTCCAATTCATGAAGGGTGTTGTTTATAACCAGATAGACTTAATAGACTTACATCGAATAGAAACAGAGATGTAAAGAGGGAATGAACTAGGGGGGTGGCTTGAAGAGCATGGATACCAGATCTAATTTTGGCCAGGATAGTCACGAGGCAAATGTAAATATAAATAAAATGAACAAATATGTACCAGGCCCGAAACAACAGAAAGATCAGGGAACTTGCCCATCTACCACAAGGACTATAAACCTACCACCTGATTGTGTTCCGTATGTGGTTGCCCTTGTAGGTGTCCCCTCAATGCCCAGAGAAAAGGAAGAAACGTGGGGTGCATCAAAAAAACTAATTTGTGCATTGGATAGTGGAAAGGGGTAGACTGAAGGGGGTCAGTGAATTGTCTAACAACATAATAATGGTCAGACGAATGAGCTGGGTGGGTAGAGGAAATAAAACTATTGCAGGTGATTGCGTGATTGTGAACTTCCGCACCCCAGCTCTAGCTGAGAGGGTCTTGCACGTATGTAAATCAACTGGTCTGGAGGCTAAAAATATTTCTGCTGTCCCCCTCGGCTTCTTCTATAAACCCAAAGAGATTGACATAGTCCCGCAGAACCACTGGATGTCAGATACAAATAAGAGAGTAAATCAGGTGGGCCCCAAGCTAGCGTTTTTTAGAATATCAAGGGAGCCCTGGAGAGAGTGGGTAACAGGTTCGAGTACCTTTCTGAGATGAATGAACAGGATTGACTCAACCCTAATCTAGGTAATTTTATAGAAACGATCACAAAGGAGGGGAGTGAAATGTCTGAGCCAATGATCAGCCAAGAACAACTGAGGATCACGAATAGAAACCCCAAGATGGTTGTGCACCCAGGGGTGAAGGACATTGTTGGTCAAAGTAAAGGCTTGCATGCATTCGCAAACCCAGGGGTGGGGCTTGGATCATGGAACATGGCAAAGCTTAAAAATAAGATTGGTATAGATGACTGGCACAGCTTGTTATCAGATGCCCATATCCTCTGTCTGCAGGAAACATGGGAGATGACGGCCCATCCTATTGATGGACGCGAAGGCTTCTATATCCCGGCTAAACCTTCAGTAATGGGAAAGGTGAAACCGGGCATCGTGACCTATATCCTGAACACCACATGATGGAAAATCTAGAAATTTCTTAATGGATCTCCCTATTTCCATGTATTATTATGTGAGATGGGTAAGGTATGGGATATTCGCCTAAATAATTATTATAATAACTGTTTTGATAGTTCGAGAACCCAAGTAGTAATGGACTTGGAACTTGAGATCCAGAGAGTTATGTTCTCGCATCACAAACCCATGAGCAATATCTGGGTAGGTAATTTTAATAAACACTATTGTCCATTCGTAGATAAACCAATCTGTGAAATCGTAGATATACAAGGTGTGGCCCTCACCCAATTTAAACATTATACTTTTGGATCAGCCCTTAACAGTCTGATGGTGAAGTTAAACCTTAGGATCCAAAACAGAAAGTCATACAAGAATGATAGTTTAGCGGCTACATTCTCCAGAAATGATTACGAGTTCACCATTGACTTTGTTATTCATTCATTCAAGAAAACTTTATTTCGGTTGGATACAACCATAAAAGCACATAGACAATAAAAAAAGAATACAAATATTCCTTCATCATATTTAAAATTACATTTGATTGCTGACCAATTGATAAAAATAAATCACCGCAACAAGAAATCACAATGGGAAAGCAGAATTTAAAATTTGTAAAATTATAAATTAAGTCTAAATATTATTAAAAGAAGTGTAAGATTACATGAGTACGCAGGTCATTCCCGAAATCTACATGATTAAGTTAATACAGAAACATTACAGAGTTTAACTAATTAATTTCCTACATAACTGCCATATTAAGAATAGGAACTTTGCTACTGCAGCAACTAGTATCCGTTCTCAAAATCCTATAAAAAACGAGATAGTTCCTGATGCCCAAGTTTTAGCATAGCTGGATGACCCACTTTTTCCGAATTACAGCGTAAATTGGACAAAAAAGTAGAACATGAAGAGGGGATTCCTTCTCCTTCCTACAACCTGGGCATGGGCGAGGTGGCCCTCCTGTCCACCTGTCAGTAAATGCATATAGGGGGAAAGTTCCGTATCTAAATTGTAAAAACAGCTTCTTTGCTAAAGTAGGTTGTATAACATCTAATTCAGTCTCAAAGCCGTAATGTGGTTTAAAATCGAGAAACTCATGGGTTAGGCTTGGGGTTTTGGCGGCACGAAGTACTTTCGTTAGGTTATAATCTTTTATTGTTAGGGCAAGTGATTTCTTAGAAGTGACTGAGCTAGATGCCTCGGGATTGGTCCAGAGGTTTTCTAGCCGATCGAAATAAAAGACTGCCTAACAAATGAGAGCCAAGGGATCTTATCGGCACCTAGAGAACCCAAAACCACTTTTAGTGCTTCCTTGTAGCTCGCCAGCTCGGGAGTACTCCATAGTCTCCTCCAATACAGCAAAGGCCGCGAAGCTATGACGTCAGCAATAGGACGAATGTTTAGATCGAGCCTTAACGGCACAAGCGGCGTGTTTTTAGAGAGGGACATATTCTGCCTAATAAAATTGTTTTCTGTATTAATTTGTTCATTTACTGGTGTGTGGCCCCAGAGTTCCGCCCCATAGAGGGATGAAGACCTTGCCTGGACGCTAAAGATTTCAAGGGAGGCACTTATTGTTTTTACAACACATTTTTTTGTACTTTTAGAATGCCCCCAACAGCCTGCGTGAGTTTTAAATTCGCCTTGACTTTTTGGTTAGACCCAGATACTCAAAGATAGGGACCCTATCCAAGGGCATACACTCCATCATGGGGTGGGGACAGTTGGCAGTATTGGCGTTAAAAGCCATATCACTTTATTGTGACTTCTAAAGTCGTGGATCCAGATATCAAAGGATTTAAAGCAATTTTTACAGGGTTTAGCGACCATGCAATGTTGGAGATCAAGGTGACCCTACCCACGAAAAGGACACCAAAGCTGGGATTTAGCCCCTTTCTGTTTTCTCTATAGACGAATTGGGTAGCCCTAAGTCTATCCGCTAGGAACTCTGTGATGATGGGTTTGCGCCATCTCCCAATTCTATTTTATGTAGATAATGCTGTATTAATTGCTAGAACTGGGAGGGGATTACAGGGTCTAATTGACAATTGCATTGCCTTCATGTCGAACCTGGATGTGAAAATAAATAACTCCAAAACTTACACCAGGACCTATAGGGCCAAACCGAGGGTAAAACACATATTTTACACAGAAGGGCATAAAATGAGCGAATTACCCACTTTCTGTTATTTAAGGATACTTTTCGACAGGAAGAACTCATGGTCCCCTATGATAACAAATTGGTGTGCGCAAATGGAGAAATCCATAAATGGGATATTCGCGTTCAAAAGAAGCTGGGTTTTAAGGCAATAAGGGAACTCCTTATTAAATATGTGAGCAAGACAGTGACAGTGACCTCACATGGCGCTGGGGTCTGGGAAATGGTCAATACACGAAGTGTCCAAAGGGTCAAATATTAATTCCTTAAACGCATTCTAGATCTCCTGCCAAGCTGTTCGAACTATGTAGTCCACAATGAATTGGGAACCCCGTATACATCTGATAGTTTAAAGTTGGCACCGATCTTGCTTGACACACAATTTGGTTGTGAGAAGAAACAGAGCTGAATAAATTAATTCTTAGGGATAAGGTGAACCTAGACTATGAGATGGAGATCCCGTGAATGAGACACATGTGAGGAGATTGGCTTAGTGGATCTTTGTAATATTCCAGATTCATGTAAATTACTAGATAAATAAAAATTTGAAACATTGTGTTTTGAATAAGGCCATGGGAAAGAGATGGGCGAGTGAAACAGTAAAATCATCCGTACTCGCAAATAATGGGACAGCCCTCGAAGAGGGTTTGAAACCATATCTGACATTTGTACAACATGACCAGCAAAGGTTTTTCTGACCCAATTCAGGGCAAATATGTTGCCGCTGATGGTAGGGTTCCCAAATAATTGTCACTCCCTGTTAAAGCTAGCACTGTGCCCGTGTGACAGTGAGTCACCTATAACCAATTTGCACATTGTATTGTTTTGAAAAATGTTATGAAATTCCTAGGAAGAAATGTACATTACGAATATTTAAAACACTCAATTTTAGACAGTGTAGACCAGCCCTTTTATTTTTACAACAATTACATACTCCATATGTGTGCTGTGCAATGTCTACTTTCTTGTGGCAAGTACTGAAAATAAGGAAAATGCTGCGGATGTAACTCCCATGAGTAAAGCATTGTTCTGGTTGATTGCTGTACGACTTGATTGCTTAATGGAATTTTATAACTTCTTTTATTCTGATCACTTTTAGAATGAGTTATTTGAGCACATGAAATTGGATTTTAAATGGGTAGGCTTTTCATCACGGCCCCTCACAATTGAAATGTACATACAAAGAGTTTTTAATATTTATATTTTTTTACTCTGTTGCACACTTGTCACTGAAAAGTATCAAATAAAGTTATTACTAACTGACCGACTATGTCTTCCTATATTGATCTTCTAGATTTCTCAGCCAGGTTCATCAAAATAAGATGATAAATACATTCATATATCATTTAAAAAGCTTGGAGCACCTGGATCTTACAGCAGCACACAAGAAACTTGAAACCGCGAAAAGGGCGTGCACATTAGACAGTAGCTGAAGTATAAGTTCGGGGTGGACTCGGGAAAAATGTATAGCTTTCTGAATTAAACAGAGGAAATGCTTCCTATGGATACAAACATATTTACACAACAAAATGGAGGGTATCCTGTGGAGACACATTGTCACAACCACAGGGCCCTAATGAGCTTGAGCTTGGAGAAGCTACAAGGAGATGTAACAAATTAAACCTAAATCGAGCCACCACAAATCTGTCCCATCGGTTGAATAACAGAGAAAACTATGGCTCCATGCCCTGTATGGATTTTAATATTAAATGACCCCGGACCATAGGTTTCCCACGGTCTAACTGATAACGGTGAATAGAGGCACGTTCAAGAAAAAAATCTGTTAACCTTTACTTCTCCAACAGGCACAGGGACTGGTGACTATAAAACAAATCAGTCTTGCCTAGACTAGTCAGAGCGGCCTTCACAGAAGCTATCCAAGGGATTTGGAGCATGTGATCAACAGATAAACAATTTGCCAAAATCAACCTGTTGAGCTGTAAGCCTTACCCAGTCCAGATCTTAACCCAACAAAGCAAGCGCCTAAAGGCTAAATGATCACTGATATATCTAAAGGCCAGCTCCTCGTGAACCAGGAACACTGGGGTACTTTGTGAAACCCTAAGGATGCGCCTCTTTTTTTCTGCTGTTTGGATCATATTCACCCCCCTACAGCCCCAAACGTTGCTACCATAAAGCACCTTGGAAATACACTTAGACTGAAAAAGCTTAACTAAAGTAACCAGTGACGAGTCCAGCCTCTGACCTATGCTGGCAATCACCCCTGTGGTCTTGGCCATGTCACAAGTCTTTCCCTCAACCAGAGGGTTCCATCTCAAGTTGGCATCAAATAATACCCTTAGATGGGGAAGGCTGCAACCTTGGCTAAAGTGTGGTTCCCGACCCTAAAAGTTTCAGAAACTGCAGAACGAGGGCCAGTTACCAATACATAAGACTTGGAAAAGTTAATTGCCAGGTCCAAGCTATCCATATAGGTAGCAAACCTGTCCAGCAAAGTCTGTAGTTCCACCACCGAGCGCGCCATAAGCACTGCATTGTCGGTGTACAACAGAACTGGCAACAATCTTGTTCCTACCCTGGAGAAGTCAACTTGCGCTGACGCAAGATCTTGTTCCAAGCCATTACTATAAAGGGTAAATAAAAAAAGGTGCAAGTATGACATCCTGGCGAATTCCCTTGCAGGTAGCAAAAGGCTTCGATAGCTCTGCCCCCAAAGAACACCTCACCACATGACATGAAGATTCAAAAGGAGACATAACATTTCTGGGTCCACCTCCATCAAAAGGAGCAAATCCCATAGCTTACTGTGGTTTACCTTGTCAAATGCCGACTTAAGGTCCATAAGTGCTAAATGAAGCAAACCAGACTTGGGGACTGTGTACTTGTCTATAACTAGGTATAGCTTAATGCACTGGTCATTAGTCGACCTGCCCAGCCAGAAATGCTATTGGGCCTAGAGAGTAGAGTATATAGCTCTTGTCTGCCTACAATGAGAGCCTGTTTAACAAAATCCTCCCCTGTACTTTTACAACAGCATCTATAAGCAATATTGGGCAATAGCACTGTGGGGTTTCCTTGTCCCTGTTTTTAAAGATCAGGACAATGATGGCTGAGGACCACGAGAGTGGAGCACCCGCCCTTAAAACCAAAGTTAAGACTGGCCCCCAGACGTCAATATTGTCAGCGGGTATACCATCAGGGCCTGGGCCTTTGTTGCATGATGTGGCCAGAATATTCTGACAAACTTCCTCAAGAGCAAAGGCCACGTTGGCTGTTACCAGCGTGAGGGTTGTCTGACCCAACTCATCATCCAAAAGCCCTATATTATAAATACCCTTAAAGTCTTCCACCCACTGATGCTCAGAAATATGATGGCACATTGCAGGTCCTGAAGGCTCAGTAAAACAGGGCTTGTTGATCACCCGCCAAAAGAAGGTACTCTTTTTCAATTCACAAGCCTGAGCTAAATCCTTCCAGGCAGCCTTATGCAAATTTGTTTACAATTCTTAAGAGACATCTTATAGTCATTCTGACATTTAGTATCAAACTCCTTGTCTCTAGGGGACTGTTTGAGAGCGACTTTCAAAATGCGAAGACACTTGGAACAAGCTTGGTCAAACCATCTCGGTGATCAGATTTAGACTTAGTCGCTGGAGCTGTGAGCAAGGCTGTGACCTTCCATGGGATCCCTGCAAATGCATTTAAATCTCTATATCCGGAACACCAATATCCAGACAAGTGAGAATCTCCTGCCGACACTCCGTAAAAAGTAACAGGTTATTATTATTATTATTATTATTATTATTAAATCAATTCTTGGTATTGCACATGGCTATCCTTAGGCATCCCAGCGCTGGTTGCGACCGAACAACACATTCCTGTTTTACTGCACCTTCTGGAAAAGCCATAGGCCTCATTTATGAGAAATGACGCATCGCTGCGTGAAAGCAGCGATGCGTCACTTCTCAGTGCACACTCCTTCCGACATACCTGATGCATCATATTTACTGTGTGACGTATCATGTTGCAAGGAGTTACAGATTCGTCAGTATTTCTGACGTGTCTGTATGGCGCAAAAGTGACGCATTGCTGGAGTGTGTCACAAAAGTGACGCAACTCCAGCAATGCATCCTTTCACATGGGGACCTGCGTCAGTCTTACGCCTGCTGTGAGGCAGGCGTAATATTTTGACACAACGGCGTCCTAGAAGTGATGCAGTGAAATCTCATAGATTTCACTGCGTCACTTTTACTAGGCTTTTTGAGGGGGAACGCCCCCCTGCATACATTATACCTGACGCAGGTATAATGTAGCGCAGGGGTTTACAAAGTGACGCATCTGCTTAGATGCGTCACTTTGTAAATAGTGCACAACAGGAGGTATGTTTTACGCCGCCGATGCGTCACAAAAAGTAACGCATCGGAAGCGCAAAATTGACGCAAGGCCTCATAAATGAGGCCCCATGTTTTTAGTTGTTTCCTGAAAGAGAGGTGCTGTGAGGTGGAGTGAGCTCCACAGAATGCCTTGGGGTCCACAAGTGACCATCTCAACCATCCACCATCCACCTTGTTCTTTTAAGTAGGCCCACCGTGTATTTCGATTATTGGCTTAATTCCAACCCTATTTAACCCAATACCTAATGACAGGGGGTTATGATCACTGAAAGGGCTGTGTGTCTTATTAAAACTAGAAAAAAGCAAAAGCTGAGGAGCTGAGACAAAAATAAAATCTATTATGACAGACAGTCCTTCGCTTTGAATGTTGGAATGATATGGGGATTAATCGAATCTGCCAGCTTTTCAAGAGCAAAAACCAGGCTGTAAGAGTGCAATGTTTTTTTTAATGCTTTAGCTTTGGGTAAATGTACGATATGGAAACCCTCCTCAATCATGCACCTCGAGCTAACATACCCAGGATATAGGGAACTAACACACAGATGACAGTAAAAGTCGCCTACTAGCACAAGCTTCTCCCGACCTATGCCTCACCCCTCCAATGAGTTAATGGCCGAAAAACAACTACGGAGTTTAGATATCCCATCTGGCGCTGGCTATGCGTTATGGTAATTAATTAAAACAATCAGTATAGAGCCTGGGAAATTCAGTTTAAGGACCTGAAACAAGTGTGAATCCCACTTTAAGTCTTTGATGTAGCCACAGAGCTCCGGTGTCACAAAAATAACCAGACCACAATTTGCTCTCCCAGATGCAGACGCCACTGCAGGAACAAAAATGTTTTTATATCCTTCAAGAAAGAAGCAACTGCCTACTTCCCAAGTTCCCTGTAGGCAAATAACCTGGTATGTCTTAACAAACTGCACCAAATTGATATTGTTGAACTTTTCAGTCAAACCCGCAATGTTCCAAGATAGCAACCGCAATGCATCAGCATTACCAGAGTAGATGTACTGATCAGGGACCATGGGCCCACCCAATGCCAGTTAATGCTCCACTGTAGGGAGTCAGTCCCAGGAATCGAGATGGCTCAAGGGCGCAAATCCATTTCTCATAGGCAAGGAGTAAGGGGCCGCTGAGCATGGTAAAGGACCACCAGGGCACACTAAGCATCCTTTTGATAAAATCCATGGGGTATTAGTAGGCTGTGGGGTTTTAGGTTTAAACCTATAATAACTGATAAAACCCCACTGAAAGAAAAATAGCCCTCACTGGTGAAAACATATAAACACTGAAAAAACACCTGCACAACCACAAACTAAATGCCATTCAAAGAAAGGACAAAGAAAGTGAAAGAGTCATTTTGTTTTTACCGAAGGGGTCAATAAAATGTAACTTTGTTATACAAGCTAGCAGTAAGAAAGACTGGCTAACATTATTCTGCTTGAGTTTTGTTCTTTAGGGATGCCACTAAAATATTGTTTCTTCTTCCTTTTACTTTTTTCAGTTTTATGGCCTTTGGTCTAAAGATGCAGGGTTTAGTTTCACGTCTTAGGTTTAGTTTAATTATTTTATAAACTGTCGAGAATCAGGACATATAAAACTCACATTTGATATTTTGGCTGCATTTGATTCTTTCACTGATAGGTAAAATGGCTATTTTCATAAAAATCTTTACTAATATGTGTCATCACATTTACCCACAGAGAATGGGTAAAAACCCTTAATACATCAGACCATAGTTTCTAGTGGGTCAGTATTGATAGTAGGCGAATTGCCAACACCTCAGGCTTTAAACATTAATTGCAAGGTATAGTGACAAGTATATATATATCACCAAGCATCTGGGATAGTGGTGAAAACGTGACACCAGACTTTTGGAATACATGGAACGCAGTGTCACTTGTTATGCTCTGCAAAAAAGGTTCTTTCCAAGTTCAACAAAGATTGGAGTGGTATTGTTTGTATTTGTAGTGATTCAGCTACGTATATAAAACATTTTTGTGATGACCTGCCAAAATGATACCCGAGCTGAAGTGATTCCCTGTAGGAGATCCTTGCCACTTGTTAGATGGTATGCTGAAAGCATCTTTACAATCTTCAGAGTTAATGAGGGATGCTATTGACTTTTTAGTCCATTCTGGTGCACTGTTTTCTTATGCCCAGGAACTAAAATGCAAATATTTATCATTTCGTGCTTTATGTGGCATCAAAGAAAGAGTCATCCCAACTATGTCCCTTAGCTGACGGTTCTCAGCCCAAGGGGCTATGAATGCTGAGAAGGCCTTTTCACAGAAGTTTACATGGGAAGGAAAGCACGAGCTCACATGACCAAAGACTCACTGAAGAAGTATTGTATGGTGTACTACAATAAGATTAATTTGCAAAAATCTCTTTGGACCTCATATACACTATACGTACACTGTCTATATACCATGTACTTTCAGTGCAGAAAGCAAGCAATGATAAAAGCAAAACGTTCCATAAACACCGGAAAAACACTTTTTCTGTTGTTTTTAGTGGCGTGAAATTGTGTAACCACTGATGACAACTGTTTTTTAAAATATTGAAAACACTGAAAAAACCCCACCAGAATTTACCAAAAATAGAAACTGAAAACAGGACCGCCTAGGTATTAGATACAATATCTGGCTTCGGTTAAGACCAACCATGGTTAAAATACAAGCTGCTGTATGTGGGTTGTTAAAATTCACCACAATGCAGTTTCCTGCCCATCCCTTAACATATGTTCCCAGCCAACCCACCTTCCTAACCATAATAATAGAATCAAAAATGTCCATGCCTGGAGTAGCATGTGCCCTGACCCAGTGCACTATCTTATTCTTAAATTACACCTAAATATAGATAGAGTAAGGCTGAACTAGTCACAGAAATGTTATGGAGATGAGGTCTGGAAATTCAGGAGTACTTCACACTTATCACAGAAGTAAGACTGAAAAAAGCTTTGTGAATCCGGCCCAGATTTGTACTTCAGATTCGGGAGTAAATCCAAAAGTATGATGCACCTACTCATAAAGAAACATTGTGACTCAGGCCCTAGGGATAAACACAGTTATTCTCCTCTTCAGTTCAATTGCATACATCTGGGGCTGTAATAACTGCAGTGCACCACAGTCTGGACTGTGACAGTGCAGACTGTGCGCTCATTTATGGAAACTAATGCGCTGTTCCCAGTACACGTGTGAGCTATGGCGACTTTCAAATACTCTGGGGAGAGCAACTCAGTAAAAGATAAAGCCACAGTTTAAAACCGCGGCTCCCTCTTTCATTTTCAGTGGACTCAGTCCCATTTTTAACAATTGGCCATGATCCTACCCCGACAGGTGCAGTATTTGTTGGCACATAACTACATGCTCTCCTCCTGAGGGGTGCCCTGGGAATTTCCCTGACTGTTCACCGCTCCCTTTGTGGTGAATAAGTGCACCTCCCTAAATCCTTTTCTCCTCAATCCTGCATTTGTAGCACAGTGCAAGGTCAAATTGTATCTCCAAGTAATCCACATTGCAGAAAGCACCAGGCAAGCATTTGCTGGCCATTCTGTGGTATCACAGTTGCAAATAAATCTGGCACAAACGCCCACATTGTGGTCAGTTCACTTTCTGTAATATGGCCCTGTGTAGACTCTGCGAACACATTAGATGATCACCAATTCTATTCCCTACATTTATACAGATGTTTTTTCACAAAGTTGAACATCCTTTGTCCTACATACGCCCCCGAGATGTGACTGCACTGTTTTTTTGTGATAGCTTCTCAAAAAGCTGTTACATTTGTTCTGTTGAAATATCCGACTCAAGGCGATGCGTGGAATGGTGTTTGGGGGGAGTTTGGCTGCGAAAAGAACGTGCAAAACGAGAGTTGTTTGTTTAACACACCCAGATTGAATGCGGTTTGAATGCGGTTTTTTTTTAAGCTACCACTTACCAAGGTAATAGCTGATCCACTAACTACCAATTAGCCTTTCCGAAGCTGCTGATTATTTTATGTCAATACATCTTAGGCAGCGCTCGCTGCACCTGTTTTCCAGCTCTGACTTGGCTTGATGCTGACAAAGAGACAATTATGGTTTGGATCTGTAATGTGTCATCAATAAACAAAGGCAAAATGCTACTTTTGTAATGACAAGAAACACAAGGCAAGCAAAAATGTTGAAGGCTTCTGAGGGAGCACAGTCGGGACCCTCGTTACAGTTAAGATGGATTTCTGCTTAGCAACCCCCCTGGGAACAAGTTTATATTGCCACAGAGCCACTCTTTAGAATAGAACTGAAAAGTAATACGACATGGCCCATTGATGTGCTTAAGGCAGAGCACTCTACTTACTCATGAAATGACCTTTAATTGTGATATAAACCAGGATTAATGTTGCAGACTGGTGTCCTTTGCCCCGCATCCAGCACTGAGCTGCCCACCAATAAAATAGCATATCTGAGATTACCTTCTGGGGGGTCACATGTATAGACCCCTGGTGAGCCACCACAGTTCTGCATATTAGAGGAATACATTATGCATTTAAATGTGACTGTCAATGCCAGTAGGAAAACGCTCATTCAGCATTGAACATTACCATTCAAGTATCCCGTCTCATTGTAAAACTTAAAAATGGAAAAGATGACACTTGGAGCACGTGCGTATTAGAAAATGTCGTTTAACCGGCCTTGCCAACCGGTGGTAACCCCCCTCGTGTCTCCATATCAAAAGATTTTAGCTACTACCCCAAAATCCTGCATCCGTGCCCAACGAGGCACTTGAGTTATGCTTTTTGTCGTTTATCTGCCAAGCCTGTGTTCACCTAAGGCCATACTGTGAAAAGTTTTGCACTAGGATAAAATGAAGCAAATCAGTTTTCCACAATTTATGTTGCCTGTGAATAATTACTTGCTTTGTTACACTCTTCACAACTGCAAGATGGAAGTTTTATGGGTGTCAAAATCAGAGCAGAGTTCAAAAACTTAAACTTTGCAATAGTGCACTATCTTAGGGTAATACAGCTCATTTGGATAACTGTTTGTAGTATTCAAGATAGAGAAATAATGGTACAATGCCAATTACTGCATTTTCCCCAGAGCAAACTTTATAGAATATTCTTCCATTTTTTTCCGAATTCCGAAGGCTCTGACTCTCTTTTGTAGTTAACATATTAGCTTCTTTCCAACTTTTTCCATACCGTTCTCAAAATATCTGTTTAGGTCTCGTCCTTTACCATTCCGAAGGAATGGGAAATGGCGAGAATACAAGTGCTCTAACTGATTGTCAAACCACCGCATTTTTTCGTGGCGTTTTCTTCGAGTGCACGTGGCCACAGGCACGCGCTTTTGGCCCATACACTTTCATGGCCATCTGTTCCTCAATGTCCCTCCCACCCTTCGTTTGATCTTGCCGCGAGTTCAGGCTAATGGCCCTCCCCCAGCACAGAGCGCGCATCGCGGCCGCACAGCACATCAAAGGGCTTCTCCCAGCGTGTGCTGTGCGGCTTCTCCTCCCCTAATTATGTGGCGGGCCATACTTGTGTTTTCCGGCCGCTTCCCGGCCGCTCTTTATTTAATTAGCAGCAGCAGCATTTCTCCTGCGCCAGGCCACATCAAAGGCTCTGTGCCACTTTCACCCGCACAGCAACACTATCATCCACGCAACACCACACTCACCCACGCAACGCCACTCACCCAAGCAACACCACTCACACACGCAACGCAACTCATCCACGCAACCCCACTCATCCACGCAACCCCACTCACACACGCAACACAACTCACCCACGCAACGCCACTCATCCACGCAACGCCACTCACACACGTAACGCCACTCACACACGCAACACCACTCACACACGCAACGCAACTCATCCACGCAACCCCACTCATCCACGCAACCCCACTCACACACGCAACACAACTCACCCACGCAACGCCACTCATCCACGCAACGCCACTCACACACGTAACGCCACTCACACACGCAACGCCACTCACACACGCAACGCCACTCACACACGCAACGCCACTCACACACGCAACGCCACTCACACACGCAACACCACTCACACACGCAATGCCACTCACACACGCAACGCCACTCACACACGCAACGCCACTCACACACGCAACGCCACTCACACACGCAACGCCACTCACACACGCAACGCCACTCACACACGCAACGCCACTTACTCACGCAATGCCACTCACTCACGCAACGCCACTCACTCATGCAACGCCACTCACACACGCAACGCCACTCACACACGCAACGCCACTCACACACGCAACGCCACTCACACATTGTGGGTGCAGATTGTGGGTGCAGATTGTGGGTGCAGATTGTGGGTGCAGATTGTGGGTGCAGATTCAGAGTGCAGATTCAGAGTGCAGATTCAGAGTGCAGATTGTGAGTGCAGATTGTGGGTGCAGATTGTGGGTGCAGATTGTGGGTGCAGATTGTGGGTGCAGATTGTGGGTGCAGATTCAGAGTGCTGATTGTGAGTGCTAATTGTGGGTGCAGATTGTGGGTGCAGATTGTGGGTGCAGATTGTGGGTGTAGATTGTGGGTGCAGATTGTGGGTGCAGATTCAGAGTGCAGATTCAGAGTGCAGATTGTGGGTGCAGATTCAGAGTGCAGATTCAGAGTGCAGATTCAGAGTGCAGATTCAGAGTGCAGATTCAGGGTGCAGATTCAGGGTGCAGATTCAGGGTGCAGATTCAGAGTGCAGATTCAGAGTGCAGATTCAGAGTGCAGATTCAGGGTGCAGATTCAGGGTGCAGATTCAGGGTGCAGATTCAGGGTGCAGATTGTGGGTGCAGATTCAGGGTGCAGATTGTGGGTGCAGATTGTGGGTGCAGATTGTGGGTGCAGATTCAGAGTGCAGATTCAGAGTGCAGATTCCGAGAAAACTCAGCAGCACCACCACCATTGCAATGCAATAGGTCTCGTTTTAACGCAAATTTAAGCTATAGGCCTTGTAAATGACAAAGCCTTTTATTTATGTTCCAAAAACCAGAACGCAAAAATAAAGGGCATTATCATTTACAATGCTAATAGTTCAGACTTGCGTCATTGCGAGACCTATTGCATTTCCAATGCTTGTTTTATTATAGACCATGCCCTGTATTGTCATTGTATTGTCCTCATTAAGTTAGCATGCTCTTTATTGTCCATAAAACGTACAGTAGCAGTGGTGCCTTCTCCGTTAAGGCAGAGGAGCCTCACCCCACTGCTTTTTGCAGTGTATAAAAAGAAAAAAGAAAATGACAATAACCTGAGGTTATTATCATTTTAGTTTTCCCCGTTTCGGCATATTTGTGGGGGCTACTCTAGGAGCAGGGGGGGAGTGGTTTGCCCTCCCTATGAGAGCATGAGTACTTGGCCGGCCCTCTCGGGCCACCCAAAGCAGTCATGCGCACATACCATGTTCTCCAAGCAGGCTGCATTACAGGCTGCGTGGAGAACATATCCATCCCTCCAGCCCCTAGCTGAGTGTTGCATCACAACGCTCAGACCAATCACAACACTGCATTGCTACAGGGAGCCCTGGTGCTTCCTGTCTCCCTCCCCCAAGAAGCCAGGAGGAGGACGTAGGAGAGGCGGCCGCCGGCCGGCCGGGTAGTGTGCCTAGTGTGTCACTTGTGTGTGTGTGTTTCGCAAATGCTTTACACATTGCTCTGGGATAAGTCTGACGGCTCTGCCAAGCTACCAAAGGGCTGAGCAGGGGTTATCTGAGGTGTGTAACTCCCTTACCCTGACTAGAGTTGTGGGTTCTGCCTATCTTAGGTGCATACCCTAGCAAACCAGAAACCCCATTTCTAACAGTATAAAAGAGCCGCCTCTAGTGATAGACTTCAGAACATCCGGGAGAGTATCAATGTGATTCTGTACAAGCCTGCCTAATCATGAAGGAGCCCTTGTCTCCAGTTGTGATGTAGGACAAGAAAGCAGGCCAGAAAGACTTAATAACTTGGAAGAGATATCTAGATGTATTGATGTTGAGGTTGATTTTCAATTCTGAGTTGTGTGTTAATAGTTAAAAATGCAGTTTTCGATTTTGCTAAGTCATGGCATGCATGACATTTCCTTTACACTAACTCCTGCTGATGGCAACTGCTTTTCAAAAAAATAGACTTCCCTTTCGATTTATGCAAACATGGCCTAACATTACAAAACTGTTACTCTTTTTTCATCCCAGCAACAATTTATTAGATATCATTATGTAGAGAGTACTCAAGTGGTATGTTATTTAGGAAAGAGACAATAGTAAGTGATTATTTTTATTTGTAAATTATGTATCAAATATCAATGTTGGTTAGCATAATAGGCTTTTCACCTTTCATTGAAAATGAATTACAACAAGAAAATTCAGTATTCAGTTGCGTAGTATGAATACAGTCAACTGTCATCAGGAAAGGAACCAGATAAAAAAGAGCATAGCTGTTACTTAAATGAGATAAGATGTTCACAAAGCCTGAGCTATTTTGTCACTTCGGACAACTGAACATGAGCAGATTATGTACTTTCATGTTGTCAGCTTATGTTTTGCAATAGCATGGTGCAGGTAGGTGGAGTATTATGTGGTGATGCTGGTTAGACTTCACCATGCAATACTTTCACAGATCCCAAAGGTGGTCCTTGGATTCACAATGATACATCCTTAGCTCAGTCCTGGTAGTGTGGCAAAGAGAAGTCAGGATTTACTAGAGGAACGCGTTAGGCATTTCAGAGTACTAACATGGACAATAACTAATTAACATCACTCAATAGAAATCTGACTCCAATGTATAAATATAAAGTGTATTTTTATCTTAATTTAGACACCAAAATGAATATGATCAGATACATATAACTGGAGTTATGGATTTGAGAAGAAAACATAAATCGCAGCAATTCAATACTGCAGAACTTTTGCATTGTGGTCTATGAGAAAAAGTAGCAGTAACAATCGGTCTCATACAGATCAAGTTGCATGGAACCCAAGGAGGATAAAGGTGATGCAGGCCCTAGCACCAAGCCATGATAGTCAGTTAAATTTTAGCTGACCCGTGCAGAGTTGTCCTTGCTATCTCTGGTGCTGAATGGGAGCTGTGGGAGAGATGGTTTTTACGGCTTAAACAAAGCAGCGAGGAACAAGATGCAAAACCACAACAAGGTGGTTTCTTATATCAGTCGAAAGTCGGATGGAGTTCTCTCTAGGTGCAGCTTCAAATGAAGGGGTCGGTTGCCAGACTGTCAGCCAACAAGCCTTGGCAGCCAACACAGGCAGACTGGGAACAGCAACCAGCCCAGCCCAGATTGCTGCTAGACCGGCCGCTGGAGCAGGGGCGTGCTAGTGAGAAGCACTGCTCCCGCTTGTGTTACAGGGGGCTGATATTGCAACACCTATGCAAAACCAGCCCCCAGTAACAAAACCGGCTCAGACAGGTACAAAACTGTCCCCCACCCATCCGGCCCGCAGGGGAAACGCCCGGTGCCCACTACGGCTAGTCCAGCTCTGGCAGCGATAGACTGTGGAGAAGGGTACTTCAACGTCCAGTGGGCCCGGAGAACACAGCAGCTGCCTGTAACTATATGCAAGGCAAGACTACAGTTCCCACAATGCACTAGACCATCTGGATTTAGGTGATTTCTCAGAGGACTCGATGGCAAACGATTCTTCAGATCCAGAAGCGTTGTTTTGCTTGCAGTTTGTAGGGGACTCTGGGAACCCAGTGTTAGCCTAAGACAGATCTCAGGTGCAGCGTATCCCTCTTTTGGTTTGTGCAAGGCCTGTTGTTGCAGATACAGGTCTCTTCCTTGTCCTTTTCGATTAAGATCGATTCAGAACTGAGGTTCTGGTGTCAGGGGTGGCCCTTAAATCCTAGATTTAGGGGCATTAGGGGTGTGGGTGCAATTGGCTGGTTTCCCCGGTGGCTAATCCGCCTGTGAGCTGACCGCATCTGGCGTGTAGGTCACCTTTTCCACCCAGAACCCACTATTTCTACCACTTGTAAAGATGGTAGAAGTGATCTTTACCTAGACAGACCAGGCAGCCCACCCTAGAGGTGAGGCTCACCTGCTGGAAGTGTACACCTCCTGCATACTTAATTTGCCACCTGCCTGTTTCCGGTCCAGGGAAGGCATGGCTTGGCAGTTCGGGCTGGACTGTTCCCATGAGGCACAGGGTCAGACTGATTTGCATATAGCCATGTCTAAACTGGGGTGGCAGAGTGGGCTAAAGAACAGTGATAGATCAAACCCAGATAGTTTGACTGGGTGTGAGTGTTTGATTGGTTCAGATGCTCTGTCCATCACCACCCCCTTTGGTAACGCTTTGGCCGCCATAAGTGTGGCAGGGTATGCTCAGACGTGAGTCCCTTGCTCACTTTGCCACTGGATTCAAGCAAGCCGGGCTGAAGACGGCTGGAATGCCAGAAACCGGTCCTCGGAAGCTTATTTCCGGTCCAGGGAAGGCATGGCTTGGCAGTTCGGGCTGGACTGTTCCCATGAGGCACAGGGTCAGGCTGATTTGCATATAGCCATGTCTGAACTGGGGTGGCAGAATGGGCTAAAGAATGGTGAGAGATCAAACCCAGATCTTTTGACTGGGTGTGAGTGTTTGATTGGTTCAGATGCTCCGTCCATCACCACCCCCTTTTGTGTTTAAATGTGCCAGGGGAGGGCAGTTTCCCTCTTTGGGAGTCAGTTCTGATGCATATCAGAGGCGGTGTAGCCCTTGAAGCTCACTGCCTTGATATGCCACTTCACTAGCATTCTTGGGAGGGAGGAGGCCTGACCTCCTTCCTGCCCAGGCCTTTGTTCCTGACACCTGGGAGTGATCACACTCCCTGGCAGGAGGCTAGAATCATGTCCTGGTGGCAGCAAGCGCGTGCTGCCAGTCAGGGCACAGAGAAGCTGAGGTAACAAAGTGGGGAACCTCTAAGGTAGCTACATGGGTGCATGCCACATCGCCCTTGACACAAGATTTGTGTCGGGGAGAGCAGGCATGATGTATGAGTCCAAACATGACATATTTAGGTTGTACCATAATGAAGTTGCAAACCTTGGATTTGCCCGGGTACAAGCCCATGTTATCCTATGGACCTTCTATCACTTATAATGTCCTTATTTGGTAAAGGCAACTATAGGAATATATAAGCTTACACTAACATGCCAACACCTTTAATATAATTCACCCAGCCTCCTGGGCTTTAGGAGGCCTCACTTAGGGGCGACTGACATTTATTAAAGGCAGCACATTGACTTTGCCACGCATAGTGAGGGCAAACTCAAATTGGAGCACTTCACACTGTTCCTGCAGTCAGCAATTGAAGGCCTTCTGTCAGTAGTTTACTTGGGTCACTCAGGGTGGCACAAACAGTGCTGCAAGCCTTGGGGACCCCTTTACCACCCATGCCCTGGGTACCACTGGTACCATGTATTAGGGACTTATACGGGGAGGTAAAGTCCTTATGAATGGTGGTTGCCAATTTACAAGTAGCAGTTTTAGAGAGGGAGCACAGGCACTGGGGCCTGGACAGCAGGCTCCAGTGTGCTTTCAGAGTCATTACCATCAGCATTGGAGCAAAAAGTGTGGGGGGAGGGTTAACCATACAACAAGGATACTTTCCTACACATGGTAGTCAAGACACCCAGAAGTACTGAGTGCATCAAATGTATTAATAGCTTGTATTTTTATGTGTACGTTTTTAGGATGTTTGAAACGAAAAACCTAAATGTCTTGTATGTTCCAAAACTAAGATTCACTTTGTACCCATGGCTTATGTTGAGGCAAAGAAGATGAAAGTGCAAGCAGATGCTGCTGCTGTGGGCACACGGAAACACCCCTGCACAAACAAATGCATAAGAGGACTCTATGGCATCCTACACCTATTATGCAGTGAAGGCTGTAAGGACTATTGTTCTTGTAGGAGCGGTTTATGGTGAATGGAATATTGTTGTTCACTTGATTCATTAAAACATTTTGCGGACTCTAAATGTGCTAAAAGAATCACATGCTACTCCAGTATATCCCTAAACGTCCTCACAGCGCTTTTTCAACAAACATCCATCTCACTGAAAGCAAACCTGTATATGGGAAGAGAGATTACACAGCTACAACAAATTAAAGAGGCATTTTGGGACAACATTGAGTACTGAGCATTTAAACATACCTACCATTCAAATTTACAGTCTCTCAAAAATATTGTCAACGCTTGATCTTGTTGAACTTGATCACTCCTGTAATGGTTCTGTACAGACAGCGGTTGATAATCTGGATGTGACAGTGAAGGCATTTACATCTGAAAGATGAGTTATAGGGAGAATCTAATCTCAGTTTAGGATAATGCTCATAACATCATCACTCATTCTGTTCAAATCAACGGCTCTTGCTTAAAAAACAGGTGAGTGGGGAAGCTATTGGACAAGGAATTTAAATTTTCTTATAGTATGACCATATCATATTAAGTAAAAGAATGCCTTGGGAAACCTGCTCCAGTTAATCATTAAGAAGTGGCTAATTCCTTCTATCATCTCTGGTTAATAGGGAGCTGAGAACAACTCTAATGCCATAAAGCTAAGGCAACATAGAAATAGGGAGATGGTGGGACTGGTGAGGGGAAGGGAATCAGTGAGAGTACTTTGTAGCATTTCTTCGTTCAATGCTCTTTGACTTAAGTGATTGCTACTAACATCTCTGCAGGTTGAAGCTGACAGTGTCAACTGAGCTTTTCATATTTTTGGGGGGAATGAGATACAGTAATGCAGGTAAGTAATACAATTAAAAACACAGTGGCCCTATCACTCCTGTGTTTATTTCCTCTTGTTCACCCACTACTGCTAAAACCTAAGTATTGAATATTTTTATTCAGTTGAAAATGACAACCAATAAAGCATCAAAATATATACAAAATTATAAATAACATTAACAGATTTTAAAACTAAAATAATATATGTTTAATCCATCTAAGGAGCACTTCTAAGATTGCTGTATTTGAACTCTGCTCAGCATAAGTAGAAATGAACATTCACATTCTCTCCTCACTGCCTTTGCTATGATCCAGGAACAATTCCTGATTAAGTGCCATTCTAGCAGACTAGAAAGTACAGGCTTTCTCAGCAACCACCAGACAGGGATTTTGGATGGGCCACAGTACTGAGACTGCCTTGGTAGTAGCTCTCATTTCATTATCTAATTATTGTATCGTAAAACGTACCTGTCTTCTGTTCCTTGATCTGTCTGTATCTTTAAGAAGGTCTACCACTCCATCGTTGTCACCCACCTGAATAAAGTTGACCGCATGGTGTTGGTGCTAGACTGGTTCAATTAATTTCTTACGGACTGTGCAGTCTCTCCCCTTGCCTCCATATTAGTCTAAAAAAAATGGGCTCTGATCTGTGGAAGTCTTCAAGGGGCTGTCCTCTCTCCCTTGCTCTTTAATATGTGTGTCCAGAGACTTAAGCCTCAGTTTTGTATTTCTGATGCTATTGTATGCCAATGATAGACATATCATCATTAAGTCTGATAACTTGGCTGCCGTATCTGAGCTTCCCCTCAAAAGGTACTTGGTGGCAGCCCTGCGCTGGACGCCAGCTAACTTCCTCAAGCTGAACTGAAACAGGATGGTGGTCTTGATCTTCCCATGTAACATCTCAACTTGGTCTGATTCTCTCTGGTGCATATGTTTTGGTTTCAGACATTGACCACTCAAATACAAAAAATGTGGGCCTCTTTTCTCATCTGTTCTAAACCTCAAATAAAATGTTACTGCTTCTTCCTCAGAACACATTGCCTACAGTTAGGAATGCTACCAATGTTTTCTGTCTAAACTGTGGGAATTCTGGTTATCTTGATCTGCCGGATTACTAGATTACAGAACTGCAATGTATTCCAAACATGGCTGTTTAGCTAGCAATTGGGCTACATAAATACGATCATGTCTCAGAGTCTTGGAGATCCACACATTAGCTTTTTGTTAAACACTGGATCCAATTTAAGGCACTTTCTTTGATTCACTAGTCCTTTAATAACACAAGCTAAATGTAGACATTTCCTTTAATTACACTCTAGAGGGGAGATGTGCTAATTTATAGCACAACACAGTACAGCTACCAAAGTTGATGTTTGTATTGTGCTATGAGAGAGCAGGGCAGCACTGTATCTACTAAGATGTGCATTTCTGCTGTCTTCTTCAGCGTTTGTGCTCTTTCAGGCTGCCTAGTGTCATGCCCATACCGTTGCAACATAGTGCAAAAGTGTGTGTGTGTGTGTGTGAACGTTAGCACAAGTTTTGTACTGGAAGTGTGCACTACCAGTACAAAATGCTTAGGTATATTTTAAAACGTTTCCCACATCGTACAGGTGCATTACTATGCAGCACACATGTAATGTGGGGAATGTAAGGAGTGTTTGCATTACTTTTAACGCTACTTTCCAGTGTACAAAAAGGGTTGAGCTGGAAATTAATTTTTCTTTCAACCTTTCATTTCCAGTTCGCTCCACTTTTTGTGACTTTACACTAGCGCAAAGTGTTGATAAATATTCCTCTACAACCTTGCAAGACCTCTTCAGTTTGGCTTTACATTGCTTCTCCAGGCTTCATGCTATAGCTGCAACAACCTGCTCCAGACGCCTGTTTTGTATACATCTGAAAGTCTATCTTTTTTGATAATCTGCTCCCTCCTCCTTTCTCATCGTTTCTACCTGGACCAGCCTGTTAGTAGCTCTATAAATAAATAAATAGATACAATGATATTGTTTCACCCAGAACTGCAGAGAAACTGTGATGGCATCATAGAATGACAAGCCAAGAGTTAACGCAAAGCTAACTGAAAACTGAGGGGCATATTATCAAGGAAGGCGTTAAAATTATCGCCGGTTTAGCGGCAGAAAACTGCCGCTAAAACCGCGATAATGGGCTTGATAATATGTCCTGGAGAATTCCAATAGAAGCCCATGTTCACACCAGAACATGGACTTCTATTTGAATTCTCAAGGGTATATTATCAAGCCCATTTCCGCCGCTTTAGCAGCAGTTTTCTGCCGCTAAACCGGCGATAATTTTTTATGCCGTTCTTGATAATATGCCCCTTTTGTGTGACACTCAGAGGATATTGAGAGTTGGAACTGACCTGAAAATTAGGAATGAGCTAGGAGTTCAGCAGGCTTCTTGAGGAGCAATCTTTTGAATAGTCTCAGGCTAGAGTTGTAAGTGTAGGAATCTATCCCGACCCTTTTCATGATAGTCTTGAGTGGCATCCCAGGCTGCTGAATTAGGGACCTCCTCTATGGAACCCAATCCATTAATCAATGTGGAGCTATCAGATGAGAATGGACAATCTCGTAGATTGACCACATGAATCCTAATTTAAGGGACAATAAAAGAAGGGTATCCCCTGATAATGACAGATCAATTATCAGGTATGAAGGAGGGCAGGAGAGTATGAAGGAAGGTCACTCTTTACTCCTTAGAAAACAGAACCATTTAGTGCCACAGTTTAGTGGTAGTGGACTCTAGTGTAGGCTCATTGACATATATCCAAGGGAATGGTGGTTTCAGAAAGGCTTCAGAAAGGCTGGGAATCATTGAGTTTTAAAAAGGCGATTCAGAGAGTGGGGATCTCAGTTTCTACTCAGGGGTAATATCTGACACTGTATGATGGTTCAAGACAACATCGTTTATTATGTACATAACACCAGGTAATCAAATAAATAGAATTCTAGACACCTGACATTATGCTCCGCACAGCGATTGTTGATTCTGGTGAAGTGCTTATATTAAAGAATGTATGGAAATATTTATTAATTCTGCATGAAAGTAACTAGAAGTGATAAACAGCCTTTACAATGCTCTCTTTATCATGCATGACGTTTACCACACCGTTTTTACTACACAGGTAAATACCATGTAGGTAAGCAATGGTTATTACCTTCACTGTTCATCCTTTACCACATGGTACTCTACGTATTTTTGAATAACCACATTTTCTATGCTAATTTAAAAAAAGGGGTGGTAAAGATGCAGGTAGAGGTATAGAGAGGTATGGGTCATTTTAGGGTTTAGGAGCGGGTAATGATAAAGAGAGTCAAGGGTGATTTTAAGGTTTAGGGATGGGTCTATGTAAAAGAAGGAAAGAGCAATATTAGGGTTTAGGGAATCTATAGAGTTCGAGGTAACATGCGGTTTGGGAAAATGTAGGGTTTAGGGGTTGTAGGGGTAAAAGGTGGTAATGTTAATTTTAGGGTTACGGGGTGGGTAGAGGTAAAGGGATGTAAGGGTACATTTAGGGTTCAGGAATGGAAGAAGTAAAGGGAGTTTAGGAGAAAAAAGGAGGGGTTTCTCCCACAAAAATATTCATAATCATCCTGCTCTCTCATAGCTCAATACAAACATCAACTTTGGTGGCTGTGCTGTGTTGTGCTATAAGTTAGTATAATATATACATGTATATATAACTGAAAAACAAAGGTTAGAGGAACATTATAGTTAGGCTCAGATTTCACATGTACAAAACCAGTGAAATTCAGCAGTTATAGTTACTTGAGCTAACTAAAACTCACACCCCCACAATGTAAATGTAGTTGAGCTTATATAGCGCACAGCTACCCGCAGTGGGTTTCCCGGCGCTTGCTTAGGGAACCCTTCCTGGTATTCCCCTGTGAGATAGCAGGGTATCCACAAGGTGAAAGTCAGGCATCCCGCCGCGAGGGGCCGTTGTGGAGATTAAGCAAGCTATTGCCCAGAGTCGCAGAGTGTGAACCCGTGAGTCGAGGAGGCACCAGGGCGAGAATTATCAAGTCCGTGGAATTTTTAGCCCAAGACCCCGCCGAGGCGGGGAATTGAACCCTGGTCCAGGACCGATCTCAGCTTCCGGGTCTGCTGCCTCTAACCCCTGAGCCACACTTCTCCACAATGCACTGCTAATGACCTCACATATTACATCCCTCATGACATGTTCAGTGACATCACTGATACCTGATCAAAAAAACTTCTCATTGTATCCCGCATATGGAATACCCATAAAAAGATTTTTTGAGAAGACACAATATTGCCAATATAAAACACTACATATCATCACTGCAAAGCAACCAATTTCCCTGCATCCCCATTATAGAAAATACCTCTTTAAAACAACTGCAACTTGTATATCCACCAAAAAGTGCATAAATGATCATAAATAATGAAGGGAAGGTAGCAGCAAAATACCTGCAATCTCCAATGGGAATCACACGTGCAATAACCCCAACAAATGTGAAAGAGATCTGTAAGGTAATATATACTGAAGGTAAACCTCTAGAGAAAATTAAGAAAATGATAATCTATATTAAGGACATTGGGAGCCTTGGAATCGAGGTTCAAAATATAAGCTGTCTCAACTTGTCTGAGCAACCTCTCTTGATTACCTCCCTGAACAAATCTCGGAATAGCATCAATCACAATATATCTGATGTTGTTCAAGTTACTGTTATTATGCTGTTCAAAGTGCCTAGTGACTAGGTAACTCTGATCCTTGTTAGTAATGATTCTCAGATGTTGAATCACCCTCTTATGTACCGGTAACTTGGTGCTCCCCACATACTGCAGGCTACAGTCACATTCTAAAACATAGACAGCAAATTCAATTTTGCAATTGTACAGTCTTGCTATGGGTTGCAGTTTCTCACAGAACAGGGTAGCATATTCACTGGTGTTCTTACCAAATTTGCATGCTCTACATGAGATGCATTTGTAAAATCTGTGTCGTGGCTGTAACCAGATGCTTCTGGTCACAATTTCAGGACTGGTCTTTAACAGAGCATTTCTCATGCATGGTGCCTTGCGAAAAGTAATGGAGGGCTGATTAGGGAGTGTAGTATCCGAAATAGGATCCCCTGCACTAATGACCACTATTTTTTGCATATGGCCCTTATTTCCTTCTCCTGTTTGCTAAAAGTCAGAATGAGTCTGATTGCAGGATCTTGGACTTTTTGACCCAGATCAAACAGGAGAGTCTCCCTACTTTTCTGATCAGCTTTCTTGATGGCCCTGTTCAATACTGTCTGTGTGTAGCCCATCAGTATAAATCTTGCAGTCATTTCCTCCTGCATCTGGATAACATCTGCAGGATAACTGCAGTTCCTTTTCAACCAGGGCATCTCCTTGTATGGAATACCATTCTTCAAGTGTTTGGGATGAAAGCTGTTGGTATGTAAAGTCAAGTTTCCTGCGGTGGACTTTCTGCGTAAACAGGTCTCAATTTTGTTGTCCCTAATATAGACCCTCAAGTCCTAAAACTCAACCTCCTGACTGCTGATATGGGCCACAAAATGTAAATTGACTGTGTTGTTGTTGATATTCTCGACAAATTCACTAGGCATTTCAAAAGTACCTTTCCAAATAACTCGCTGATGTACCATAGTCAACATACTGTATGGTCCCCCAACAGGTCACTATGGTCGGCGATGAGCACACGCTCCTCCCACCAGCCCATGTTTAAACATGCGTAACTGGGGGCAAAGCACATGCCCCTCGCCATTCCGTGCTTCTGATGGAACACCTCTCTGTTAAAATAAAAATAGTTGTTCTCCAGGCACCATTGGATCATAGATAATAATATGCAATTGTGGCTATTTATTTATTTATTTATATATATATATTTATATATATATAAACGTCTTTATTCGGCTTTTTCACAAAGAAAAACCATAAAAGAAACATTAGAAAAAAATACAGATTGCAGTGTTACAGGAGTACACAAATTTGAATAACACAATTCTCTAATAATTCGTACAGGAACAGAGTAACATGCAAAAAAAAAATATATATATATTTTTAAATCATATCGTTTCATCAGAGATAATATTTACAAGATACTTATTATACATTTTGCCTGTGCTTCATAGTACATTTTAGGAAATTAAGAACAAAGTAGCAGACAGTTTCAGATTCAAGCATTTGGAGTCTAAGAATTGCCGGCCTACATTGTCTGGGGCCCCAACTCCTCAATAAAGGAAGTAGCCAGATTTTCCTATGTGAGCGGTGGAATTTGCAAAACATGGTCGTGTGTAGATTTGACTGATTTGATTTTTCATCACAGGGGCATGGGGGGAAACTAGAATCCCATCCATTTTTCAGAGGAAACGCAACTAATCTGAAAAATGTATCTAGCCTTAATCTTGTCATCAGCATTCTCTCATAAGTTGTTATCTGTAGTGTCAAATAGGGGTGAATGCCATACGTTGTTTGTACCATGTTTGCATGAATGACCAAAGTTTTTAACGATTCAGATGTCAATCTCAGGGTCTCTAGGTGACGGAGGGCTTGTTGTTTTAATGCTCTTTTTGGAAGGTCAATTATGGACTCTGGCTGGACGTAGTATTTCTCAAGCCCAAGATCTTTAAAGAAGTTTCTAATATAGGAGAGCCATCTTACCCTAGGGGACCTGTCAAGGGCCATTGTATCAGCGACAATGGACTGGGTCAACGCATTTTTGACAGACGTCCAAATGCGCCGCCACAGCATCAAAGGTTGAAGCTTGATCAGGTCCTCCAGGTAGGGGATTCCTAATTCTAAATGAGAAGCGTAGGTTGAGGTGCCTTTTGGGGTGGCCAATAGGAATCTTAAGAAAGCATTTTCTGCTATCTGAATTGAGCTGGAATCCGTGTGTCCCCAGACTCCAGCTCCGTACAGCGCGATGGCCTGGCATTTGGCGCTATAGATTTTCAATAGCTCCACTGGGGCCCTTCTCCCCAGTCTCTGGGAGAAACTCATTAATGCCGCTATTGATCTTTTAAATAGAAGGCATCTTGTCTCAACGGCTGGCTTCCATGTCAATTGTTCGTCTATCATGATACCAAGGTACGGGTACTGGGTGGTAACCTCGAGTTTATGATTATCGAGGTAGATTTTGTTTACTCTTTTTTTCCTCGTACCTGATATCATGACAAACGTTTTCTTGACATTTACCTGTAAATCCAGACCCCCCATGAAAGTTGTGTATCTATTCAAGGACCTCTGAAGCTCACGCGGAGTACGTGCGAGAATGACGGCATCATCCGCGTAAAGCAGAGCCGGAATCAGGCACTGTTTTATACGTGGGAGGTCCTGAGCCCCCCTCAACATCCCCTCTTCCAAACCATTGGTATACAATGAGAAAAGGAGGGGGGCCAGGACACATCCCTGCCTGACTCCACGCTCTACTCCTAACGGTGCCGTCAACTCGCCATTCAGTCCAAAGCGGACTCTGGCCGAGGCTCCTGAATAGAGCTCCCTCAGGAAATCTAGGAGAGGTGGTTCCACTCCCATGTGACGTAGGACCGACCACAGCTTTGAGTGCGAAACGCAGTCAAAAGCTGCGGACAGGTCCACGTAGACCATGTAAATCATGTTCTCCTTAGCCTGCGTATATTTACCCATTATCAAACTGAGATTGAGGGCCTGTTCTACCGTTCCGAAACCCTCTCGGAATCCGAATTGGAGATCGGAAATAATGCCTCGCTCCTCGCTCCATTGCTGGAGTCGCTCTAGGATTACTCTCCCCACAACTTTTCCGAGCGAGTCCAGCAATGAGATAGGGCGATAGCATTTCACATCTTGGCGGTCCCCCTTTTTGAAAATGGGGACCATTATAGACTTGGTCCAGGAGTTCAGAACTCCCTCATATGCAGCGGCTGTGCATACTCTTGTGATGATTGGAGCCCAAAGGTCCAGATTGTATTTGGAAAAAGTCCACTGGGACCCCATCAGGCCCTGGGGCTTTCCCCGTTTTGCTTGATTCCAGAGCCTGTAATAAATCGGGTATATCAAAGAGAAGCGGGATTGGGTATTGTGCTTTAGGGGGCAGATTATCAGGGTCATCTGAGATTGAGTTATTTTTAAAAGTCTAGGTAAAAAAAAGCCACCCATGTGTCTTCATCTATGGCTACTTCAATCTTGGGGATATTTGTATCGGTAAGGTAAGGAGCTCTGACAGTTCGCCAGAAGGCCTCGCTATTTTTTAAAACAGCACTCTTATGTAGATCTTCCCAGAGTTTTTGTTTCAGCTCTGTAATTCTTTGCTTACGTTCCCCTATATATTGGCGTCTGAGAAGTTGGATCTGTCCAATATCTCTGGGTTTGTTGTGTAAGGCAAATTTTAATTTAGTGAGGGCTGTAGTACAATTGTGGTTGAACCACCCTTTCTTATCCGAATTTTTAGAGGTTACTTTAGATGAAAGTAATTCTTTGATTTTTTCTAGTATTTGTTTGAAATTATTTAGGACTTCTTCATGGCTAGCCGAAAGGTCCAGGCAATTTATTATATTTGGATAAGCCAGCTGAACCAGTTTTTTTGTAATTTCACTAGGGTTAATTTTTTCCCATTTAATTGTATAGCCGTTCTGTTTCCCTAGCTCTAAGTTATTCTGGGCGAGAGTTTTTGCTATTTTGGTATTTTGAGGGTTATAGTCGGGTATGTAGAGGTACATCCTCAACGCAGAGTGATCACTCAGTGAGTTGTCGATGATATAAAAATCTCTGGCTATATCTAGTAGACCAGGAGACAGGAAAATAAAATCAACTGTCGTTTGGTAGCCTCTGCCCACATAGGTCGGATTAAGGGAATTTAAATCCGCACTTGGTCGGTTGGCAATTTGCAGATCCAGGTCGGAGAGCACACTGTTTAAAGCGTTCCCCGCTTTGCTATGCGTGAAATGTACTAATGGGACCTCAAATTCATCCACAATCCCACAGCAGTGTAGGTTCACCAGTGGGCATTGATGAAGGTTGAAGTCCCCTCCCCATAATAAATGTATTGTCCCATGTCTGCCTTTCCATTGATGAAATTGACTTAATCTCTCCTGTATATTTCTAAGAAGAACCGTAAATTGGTCTTCATCTAAATTATTATACAGGTTGGTCAACAGAATTGTCTCCTTATTCACAAAGGAAAGTAAAAGAATTTGGTAATTAGGATCAGAGTGGACAATGGACACTTTTAGATTTTTCAGGGTATTTGCTATGTACGTTATTAGCCCACCTTTGGGCCTGCCCATTGTGCTACTCACAGCTGGAATAAAAAATGTTTTATGTCCTAATATGTGGAGCTCTGTTGTAGACCATGTCTCTTGAAGACAAATTATTTTGTAAGGTTCTAAAAAGTTTTGAGCCGTCCCATCCTCAAGTTTGGTTCGCAGACCCGCCAAGTTCCAGAAGAGGATGGGTATGGGGTGTTGATCATCTTTTGATACTACTATTTCTTTTTGTTTGGGAGCAGGGGGAATATTTATTTTCGGGGTGGTGAGGAATAAGTTATGGTCAATAGGTTCAGTTCTTGATAATGGTCAATCGACCGTTTCAAGTCCACTGAATCTATTAGTCAGCGGGATGTTATACCACGAATCCCACCGAGGTGTCTCTCTATGTGTTATCCTCTGTATCTGTGGCCTCCATTCTTCCCAGCCTCCGCCATGATAGCGCGGACCCATTGAATGCCAGGAATTATCTTGCTCGTAATGTCTGGGACCCCCGTAATATTTGGGATTTGAGAAATCTACTTGTCGGGAAGCAGGAGCAGCCCAAGGAGGATCGCTAACCTGTAAAAAGCCATCTGGTTGTCTAAAAGGATAGAAAAATGAAAGTGGTTTGACGCTAATGCCTCCATTTACATTCGTGTCTTCCCAGGAGCAGATATAATCTGCTATACGGTGGTCTTCAAGGGTTATCACTATGCAATCCCCTGGGATCGTTTTTCTAGTTTTGCCCACCCCTGTTGTTCTGCGTACTGACCGAATCCTTCCATGCCAAGTTGAAGGGATGGGACGATTGGTCTGCAGCCAGTGTTGAGCCTTATTTATCAAGGACCAACCAGGTTCAGTACAGTGATCCGCCAGTTCTGGGACGCCAGTCATCACCACTACGTACGGTGAGGCCTCAGGTGGCAGATCAACTGGGAACCTGGTATCCCCCGAATTTCTAAAGGTGTTTCTATTAGGTTTTGTGGCCGGGGGATTAGGGGCTAATGGTTGTGGCACCGGTGTATTTGCAGTTGTTTTGTTTGTCGTCTTATTAGGTGCTACTAAGTTTGGCGTGGGTGTAGGTGGAGCCTGTGGGTTTCCCTGTAGCCGGGTAGGAGGTGTTTTAGTGGTTGAATTCGGTATGCTGTTAGTAGTCAGCACAATGGGAGTTGCAACCTGGGGTGCATTCTTTTGAGCTATTTTTGATTTCTGGTTTGTATTTATAGGTTGAATGGGAGGTTGTTTTTTTATTATTGTTTGTCCCTGTTTTTTGGGCCCCTGCTGTTTGAATGGGTTGTTGAATTTTGACAAGCTTTGATATCTGTGTCTCCAGCTGTGCTAACCTTTGCTCTACTGGCAGTAGAGCAAGTTTAAAAAGGTCGGCAATCTTATTTAGCAGCTCGGAGTTAGCATCGTCACATGGTCCCTTGTGAGTTAATAAAGGAGTCAGGGGATCAAGATTAACAGGGGTAGGGGATTCCTGCTCAATGTGATGGATTAACACAGGAGCTACTATGTGTTCTGTGCTCATGGGCAAGTCCTGCTGGACACTAGGTAGATGGTCCAATACATTGCAAGTAGAGTTTTTTTGATCATTCTTTCTCTTACTTATCGCTCCCTCCCTCCTTCCCCTTGCTTGAGTTCTTTCTAGGGAAGTCATTTGTGGGGGGGTTGGGTGAGCTAATTCGGGTGTTCTTTCTAAATCAGTGCTTAGCTGTGAATCTGCAAGATTGGACACAGATAAATCCACAGTATTGGGCAAGCTACGTCTCTCACGACTCTCCCTCACCCCCTCTTTAGTGTACCCTACTGCTGGAGTTCTAGCATCCGCCAGATTGCCAAGAGAGGATCTTTTGGCAAATGCTAGGTCTAGGGATACCCTTTCTTCTATCAGTGATATGCTTTGGTCTATGAATGTGTTCGCCTTAGTTATAAAATCATCCATAGGACCAAGCAATTTGCCCACACTGCCCGGGGCCTTGGTTTTGTTTCCTCTAGTCACCACCATATTACCTCAACAATGGCGAGGGGTAATTGGGACAAAACGAATAGCGAGAATTATCAAACTTAAAAGGGGGTGGCCCAGTCCAGCCTCTCTAGTCCTCGAACGGCCTCAAACGGCCCGCCCTTTGCCCGGGCTTAGCCCCGGGCTTGGTCCCGCGTGCGTCCCGCTAGCGTGAGACTCCAAAAATTAAGATATGGAAGCTGTGGGCGGGGAAGAGACGCCAGGTGCGCTGGATGTAGAGGCGCAAAGCACCCTGGGTCTCGCAGTCCCTGCCCCAGCAGTTAAAACAATTTCGGCCTCAGGGTCCTCTCAAATCAGGGTCCGTGATGGGCAGGCAAGCAGTAAGTCTCCAGGTTCGGCAATACACTCTGCCGCGTTAGACTCCACAGATCACGGCTGCGAGCGGCACCCGTGGAGCGGGGGCCGTGAGCCGCTGATAAGCGCTAGGGAGCTGTGGGCGGGGAAGAGACGCCAGGTGCGCTGGATGTAGAGGCGCAAAGCACCCTGGGTCTCGCAGTCCCTGCCCCAGCAGTTAAAACAATTTCGGCCTCAGGGTCCTCTCAAATCAGGGTCCGTGATGGGCAGGCAAGCAGTAAGTCTCCAGGTTCGGCAATACACTCTGCCGCGTTAGACTCCACAGATCACGGCTTTATTTATAACATTTGTTAAGCGCTACTGTTAACCGTAGGTGTCCTGGCGCTATGTGAAATCTACCCATGGCTCTGAGTCGAGGTCAAATTAGTCTGTTTAAAGCTTTACGAAAAGCCAGTAGGCTGGTCATGCCTCTGAGGTGTAATGGAAGGTTATTCCAAGCTTTGGCTGCATGCACTACAAAGCTTCTTCCACCCCAGGAGGACTTTTTTGCAGAAGGCACATAGACCTGCTTGGCAGCAGATGAGCGCAGTGGTCTAGTTGGAGAATGCCAATACAGCCGCTCTTTTAAGAAAGCCAACCTTGTTCCATGAAGCGCCTTGTGAACCAGACACAAAGCTTTAAACTGGGTACGCTTCCTAACTGGCAGTCAATGGAGCCTCCATATCTCCTTAGAGATCGATGCGTATTTAGGAACATGCACAATACATGCACAATGGTGGGTGCTTCAGAAAATGCTCAACAGTATGCTACCCATCGTGATAATTGAAGCTAGTGTACAAATATGAAACATTGAGAGTCATTAAGAGATAATACGAATGCCAGGGTATGTCATAGATGTGTTTAAGAAAGCCCCCAGTATCTGTAATAAATGAAGAAAGGTTTTTTACAAAGCCCTGCAAAAAGAAACCCATACATAGAGAGGTGTTTTCAAAAGTGCTTTGTCGTGCAAAAATGATAGGTCTGCCCGGGGGTCAAGCTGAATTCTTGTGCACTTTCAGCAAAAGATATAAATTGGCCAATTTGAGAAAATCAGTTTTCAAAAACTGACATTCCTCAAGACATAAGAGTCCATCAGCTCTCCATTTTTGTAGCTGCACTCGATATGTTAAGTCAACTGTCCGTTCAGTATCCCAACTTCTCCTTCCGTAACATGTCGCATCGTTCAGTTGATTATATGTCTCCTGCAAAAAATCCAGCCTCGACCAGAGAACAATGTTACCACCCTTATCCGAGCTGCACACAGCAACTTGGTTCTACCTTTGTAATTTCTTCATGTGATTATGATATTGGACCTGTTGGAAGTAATACTTCCTCCGTCTGCGTTCTGCGGTATGATTCAATTTCTTCACATTATCTGCGAGCTTTTCAATAAACACATTGATGGCATCACGAGGCATGACCGGAATGAAAGTAGAGCGTGGTTTAAATGGAGTAAATAAACTGCTGGTCACATCCAGAGATAATTAATTAATTAAAGTTAACATCGACATGCCATGGGCCCGATTCACAGAATGAATTTAAGACTAAATCCTAAACTTACTACTATTTGGTATTCACAGAATGCACTTACTACTTTCGGGATTCACAGAGTGAACTTAGTACTTTCGGGATTCACAGAATGAACTTACTACTTTTGGTATTCACAGAATAGATTTAAGACTACTAACTTTACGTCTGCACTCAGGCCGGAAATTCCGTCCCGGGGGTGGAGTTTCCAGCCCGGAGGCGGAGCTTCCGGCTTGGGGATGGAGCTTGCGGCCGGAGGCGGAGCTTCTGTGCCGGAGGCGGAGCTTGCGGCCCAGAGGTGGAGATTTCAGCCATGGCTAAAACCCCACCTCCGAGCTGGAAGCTTCGCCTCCAAGCCGCAAGCTCCGCCTCCGGGCTGGAAGCTCCACCTTCAAGCCGGAAGCTCCGCCTCTGGGCCAGAAACTCCGCCCCCGGGCTGGAATTTCCGGCCCGAGTGCAGACGTAAAGTTAGTAGTCTTAAATCTATTCTGTGAATACCAAAAGTAGTAAGTTCATTCTATGAATCCCGAAAGTAGTAAGTTCACTCTGTCAATCCCGAAAGTAGTAAGTGCATTCTGTGAATACCAAATAGTAGTAAGTTTAGGATTTAGTCTTAAGTTCATTCTGTGAATCGGGCCCCATGTTCTTCCAGGGAACTTTCCTCTTGTAAGTCACACAGTTCTCGTAATGCCTACAGGTCACCAACTTGTGGTTCCCCATATTCACATGAAAAGGGAGTCGTTGCATCTAATTTCTGTCTCTAAGATTTCAATAAAATATATCTATTCACTGAAAAAAATAAAAGTTAAAATGACAATTATAGTTAGGTATTCAAACAAATCTTAGAGAGTCACTGAAAAAAACAACAAAGATAAAAGTGACAATTATAGTTAGGCTATTCAAACAAATCTTAGAGAGTCACTGAAAAAAACAACAAAGGTAAAAGTGACAATTATAGTTGTTGAAAATGGCAATGTATGTGTACATAAGCGGCGTTCATTTGTGTTCACTGTACCCCTTGTTGTAAGCAGAACAAATAATTACGAAACACTGACTGTGTTATCCCGCCAGCATAAGACCCATGCACACATGTACACGACAGCTATTTTAGGCACCATGGCCTCTCTGACCGTTTGCTAAACCCCCGACACCCCTCCCCGCGCGCACTGCTCATGCATCGACCACAAGACCCTCTCCCTCTGCGTGACCCTGCTCTAAAAGTAGCACTCCTGCTTGACCCACACCCCCCCATTTCCTCCCAAGAACACCCTTCCCCTCAGCTGACAACCCCCCCCCCGGCTGCACTTGACCTATCGACCCGGTCCCAAGTCCTAAGACCAAGCCTCGTGGATATACATCCCCCTTTTCGCTGCCCAGCATAACAAAACCCGTGATACACCAACCGAAGTGTCCGACCTTACCACCTGACCAACCTTTGACCTGATCATCCCCTCCTGCCCTCGTGTCCTGTAGGAATGTTCAGCTGAGAGATCACAATCTCTTGTTACATTCAGGAGGGGAGGATGACATCTGAGCGACTGGTATGGGAATAGGCCTGAAGCTGGGATTCCAAGCATGCCTTTCCCCTACTTTGAAGCGTCTTATTGTAATAAGGAATGTTTGTGTGCCATAAACATATGTATAAAAGACGAAGCCTCAGAGAAACTTGTTAGAGCACCTCCTGAAGACACTATGCGAGTGTCCGAAATGACAGGCTCTCCTCATGAGAAATAAAACTCTATTCTTGTCTTCCTGCTTCCAGTGCCCGTCTCTTTATTTGGTAATCGTTCAAGATGGGAACTAAGAGGCGTCCTGCGCCAGCAGCCTGGGCATCCGGTGTGTTATGGGCTGACTTTTCCACATAGTCAGGTGACAATGCAAGTTCCAACATTACATATTAAACTAAAAAAAGAACACTGAAATTCACCAGTTATAGTTCAAAGAAGTAACTATAACTCGCACCCCTGCCATGCATAGTTTTGCCACAATTGATTTAATCTCCGTTGTCATGAGTGGTGTTTTCAGTGGTGACATTGTGCAAGTCATCAGCACTGTAATATGAGAGGGTATAAGCAGTGCATGGCAAGGGTGCGATGCATAGTTACTTATGTTAACTATAACTGGTGAATTTAAGAGGTTTTTTTTTGTTTAAAATGTAATATTGCAACTGCCATTGTCATCTATCTATAACATCACTTTAACCTTTGTGATTTTTCCAGTGATTTTCCTAGTTGTTTTAATACACCCACATAGAAATATATATATATATATATATATATATATATATATATATATATTCACTGAAAAAAACATAGGTTAGAGACCATATATAGTTAGCTGGACATTTTATTGACATAAAACCAATGAAATTCCATATATAGTTAGTTGCACTAACTATATATCGAGCACCCGCAATCCACTGCTGATGATGTCACATATTACATCATTCATGACATGGTCAGTGACATCACTGATGACATCACTGATGACATCTCAAATGACATCACTGATGACATCACTGATGACATCTCAAATGACATCACTGATGACATCATCTAGTGTCTGTGTGTTTTTGTAAAGTTTAAATATGTTTTACATATTGAAGAATGAGTGGATGTATGGAAGACTGAGTGTGTGTGTGGCTGGCTGGGAGGTGTGTGACTCTGTGCATATCAATGTGTACTTGTATCAGTGATTGTATCAGAGAGTAAGTATGTGTTAGTATATGTGTGAAAAGTATGGTGTTCTGTGTTTAACTGTATAGATGAGGAAATCGAAGTGTGATTGATTCTTCACAGGACTGACTAGGTGTATGAGTGCATATGATAGTGTTGTAATAATGAGTGACTGTATGTATGAGTGATTGTATGGGTGAATGAGTGAATGTGTGTGTAGACTTAGGAATCAGTGAGTGCGTATGTAGTAACTGGTATTGGTGTGTCATGATGTCATCAGTGATGTCATTTGAGATGTCATCAGTGATGTCATTTGAGATGTCATCAGTGATGTCATCAGTGATGTCACTGAAGTATGGTGTTCTGTGTTTAACTGTATAGATGAGGAAATGGAAGTGTGATTGATTCTTTACAGGACTGACTAGGTGTGTGAGTGACTCCATGGATGAGTGGCAGTGTGTGAGTGTCTGCATAGGTGTATGAGTGCATATGATAGTGTTGTAATAATGAGTGACTGTATGTATGAGTGATTGTATGGGTGAATGAGTGAATGTGTGTGTAGACGTAGGAATCAGTGAGTGCGTATGTAGTAACTGGTATTGGTGTGTCATGATGTCATCAGTGATGTCATTTGAGATGTCATCAGTGATGTCATCAGTGATGTCATTTGAGATGTCATCAGTGATGTCATCAGTGATGTCACTGACCATGTCATGAATGATGTAATATGTGACATCATCAGCAGTGGATTGCGGGTGCGCGATATATAGTTAGTGCAACTAACTATATATGGAATTTCATTGGTTTTATGTCAATAAAATGTCCAGCTAACTATATATGGTCTCTAACCTATGGTTTTTTCAGTGAATTTTCAAGGTTTTGTAAATGCAAATTCCTAACTATATATGGTTTATAACCTATGGTTTTTTCAGTGAATTTCAATGGTTTTTTAATAGCAAATATCAAAAGCTGTAAAATGTATTCTTATTTAAATCCAAAAATATATTTTATATGTTTATTAATAATTTTTTTTAAATATTTTTTTTGTTTCGCTCCCGGTCCGCGAACCGGGAAGCTTCCCGTTAGCTCAATTTGATGCCGCGACCCGGTCCGCGAACCGGTAAAAAATCAACTTAGTGACGGTATCGCGTTGCCGCGTAATGCGTCTTATGACGTACTGCGTTAGCGCACCCGGAAGTGCCCCGGGGCGCGGACCGAGGCGCGAAGCTCAGCGACCCGGAAGCTAACCGGGGCGCGTCGCGAAAGCGCGACGTATCGCGTTGCCGCGTAATGCGTCTTGTGACGTACCGCGTTAGCGCACCCGGAAGTGTCCCGGGGCGCGGACCGAGGCGCGAAGCTCAGCGACCCGGAAGCTAACCGGGGCGCGTTCCGCAGCGCGTAACATGAGCGTGAGAGGTCATGTGACTTGTTAATAAAACTTTTCATTGGTTCATTTCACTTTTGGTTTCATAATGATGTAAGGCTAGGTCAGGTGACCTAAAAATAACACTTTTCATTGGTTGAGAAGTATTGTTTTTCCCAAATGATGAAAACCCCTCCTTCTTTCCTCACTCTGACTTTCATCATTGTGAGAGGAAGACCTATTTTGCTTGTTGGAAAATGGCTTCATTGGTTGCTTCAGCTGGTGCACCCCCACCACCACCTCCACCTCCTCATGGGAAGAGAGGACCACCTCCCCAGGTCATTACCAACACTGAGGAGGAAGATGAAGAAATGGATGAGGAGGGAGAAGAACCACAGTTCTTAGAAGAGTTGCCCCGGGTTTCCAGAAAGAAAGCCAGTTTCATCTGGCAGTTTTATTCGATCCCTCCTGGCCAAAAAAAAGTCAATGCGAGGTATGTCACCTGCCGCATATGCAAAGAACAATTGTCCAGAGGGACGGACAAAAAATATAGCTATGGAAATCACACAATGCACAGGCACATGACAAGGAAGCATCCACTAAATTACAGCCGGGCGGAAATAAGGGATATGCAGGACAATCCAAGACCAACTCCTGTGGCCAGACCAACAATACCGATTTCTCTAACACCAGAAGAGGCACGGGAAACTGTGCCAAATATTCAAGAACATTTGGGCACATGATTCACTTATGTATGCACTGTCGTGCATCATTAGCTTGTGGCAACATGAGCATCAATGCACTCAACCTGGCGTATGAACACCATGATTGCCCTAACCGCCCCCAGTAATTTTTTTTTGCTCCTGTTGAGCCCTTTTCAACGCCTGTTTTTTGTTGTTTCCCCCCCCAAAAAAAACCAAAAAAAATATAAAATCGTTCAAAAAATACAAAAAAAACAAAAAATGTTCAAAAAATAAAAAAATATATAAAACAACAAAAATATTTTAAAAAAAGTTCTTTTCAGAACTACCTTCCCTTTCAAAAAAAATTGCTAGAATGTTTAGCACTCTGGCAAGCTCTATTTCTTTTGGTTCTCTCCCGGGTTAGCTTCCCGGTACGCGGACCGGGAGCTAACCAAAACATTTTTAAAAAAAAAGTGTAAGTATAAGGAAAGTAAACAGAGAGTGATGTTAAAAGAAAGACAGCTATAGGGAGTAAAGAAGAGATACTGTTTAATAGATCTATTTACCGAAGAAAAGACAGAAGAGGGTATAATTGTGAAAAACAAAATAGATAACGAAGTGAAAGAAAAAAAAAGAGAGTATAACATTAACAAAGAAGAGTTTCTTGGAGAATGTGAGTGAATGTTCAAAATAAGATTAAAACATGAGTAATAACAGAGAGAAAAAATAGAAAACAGAAAACAAAAAATAACAGAAAAAGATTAATTGAAACAGCAAAGAAATGTAAGTAACATAGAGCCATATCATCAACATAGGCAATAAAAGTTTTGCAGCTTTTATTGGCAGAAATGTGTCGCTAAAGCTGCTTTTGTGGCAGAAAACTGCCGCTAAAACCACTTTTGCACCAGTTTTCTGCCAATAAAAAGAGCAATAATTTTATTGGCTGTGTTCATAATATTCCCCTTAGTGTGCTTCAACTACACAGAGAAAGCATTATGAACAAGTAGTGATAGAGTGATCAGTCAAAGACACTAAGAGTAATAGAGACGGAGTGAGTGAACAAGAGTGAGGAACTATGAGAAGAGAGGGACTGAGAAAAAGAGTGGAAGGAGTTGAGTAAGTAGGTAATAGAGAAAGGAATGAGGGAAGTAGCAAAGGCAGGAAACTGAGGGTTAAAGAAATGAAGCAGTGGAACTAATAGTAGTTAAATGTGATAGAAATGTAACGAAAAGAGTACAAAATATTTACCTTATAATTGTCGTTAAATTACTCACTTTTTGTTTTTATACTTTCAATCTGTGAAAGAGAGAACAAACATTTGAAAAATATTAAAACATGTATTTAAAAATTAGAAAAGACAAGGGAAAAGATTGAAGGACAAACAGTTTTTCAACAACTTTGACACTTACAGAAGCTTCTGCTTCTCCAGGCCCCCTACACAGTCCTAAAGATATACATTTTAAACTAACAGTATCTTGATGCAGATGAAGTGAGGCCTATCTTAAAACATGGTGCATCTTTTGCATTGCTGTTGTTTCAGAAAAGTGTCGCAAGACACTAAAATTTTAAATAATTGCTTCAGGATGACAATAAGATGTCTACTATCCAGAGGTTTGTTTGAGGTGAGGCCTACTCAGGGTTGCAGATGAGATTTACACTTGTTGAAGAGTACAGAGGAGATAATACATGTGAAGGTCTACCAATGAAGTGAGTCATGTCCACTGCACTCTTCAACAAAGTCCAAACCTCCTATGTTTCCCTGGACAGACCTAAACTTGATCTGCACAATGTGATTCGTAATGATAGGAAACACAGGTGATGTAATTGAAATACGTGCAATTTATTTTGCTCATTTCACAATCACATCACTTGTGTTTCCTTTGCTTAGGTATCTCATTGTGCAGATGTAGTCTAGCATATGAAAGAATACGCAGAAGTGCAGCACTGCATGCAACAACTTTGACACTTACAGAAGCCTCACCTTCTCCATGCCTCCTACACAGTTCTACATATACATCATAAATGCAAACAGTACAGAATTAATTATACATGTTAAATGGTTTATTTTTGCTGTTCTCAGAATGTATCAAAATTCACTAAAAACAGTGACTTGAAGGTATTCATCATATAACAGCGGGGAAAAAAAAACACAATCAAAATGATTGTGTTTAAAAAACCCATACAACATAAGAAATCAAAATTCAGAACTCCTTAAAGTTAACTTACTTTCCATGACGTCCAAGGATGTCCTATGAACAGCTTACACTCTTTTGTGCTGTTATTACTTTCAGCCCGCCACTTTCTGAAAGAAAATCTCCATCGTTTTTAAAAACACGTTACATACAATAAATGACTTCTTGCTCTCTACCACAAGTTTCCACAAAGCCAAATCTGGTCAGAGCCATTTATAACTCTTGGATTTCTTGTAAGCCAATCCCGTCATTTGGCATTTCCGCAACTTTCAGAATTAAAATGTTGAAGATCATTTTCACAATCCTGGAATAGTAATATCTTCCCCTTCTTGCTCAGTCATGTTCTACATTTCCTATGACACTGATACTGCTTACTATGAAGCAGACTTACACTACCTCTATGACTACTACAATTATTTAATTCTCTACATCACTTTTAATCACAAAGCAATGTAAAACAGTAGACAGCATTGCAGACTTACATTCCCTCTACTCCATGTTTTGATTGGCTGCTTCAATTAGCTTATAAAAAGAAACAGTTTTTCTGAACTCATTCAAAGTGCACGTATTTCTCCATGACGTCCAGTCCTATGGTTAGAAGTTATGTCTCTGAACTACACTTATCCTCAAGGCCAAATTGTGTAGGAGCCATTAGAACTTCTTGAAATTCCACAGAGCACATCCCGAGATTATTTCCCTAAAATTTTGGTTTTAAAAACACCAGGTAAGAGTTTTTAAGGTCATACGGCAATTTTTTTTTGAAAATTAAAACAGAATCAATGCAGAATGACCAGCCATTTCTAGACTTTAAATAAGCTGTGTAATGTCCTGATGTTATTGAAGGGCCGTCATGATATATAATTGCTGCAGTTACAAAAGTCCTTCCTGATATTGACAACTGCGAAGCTACAACATTTTTAATTAAAGTTGTCAATTTTGTTCCATCAGGCCTACATCGTTGGAACATTAAAATGACATACTGGCCATATGTTCGTATAAATAATGTGGACATCATTTCAGATTTACATTGGCTACACTCCATGTTGTGATCAGCTGCTTTTACTAGCTTATTAAAGGAGACTGATTTACTGTCTGGCAAAGTTAAATATATAAATCTTTCTGAGTCTACACTAGTAGTACTTGATACCATACAGTTCTCGCAGTCATGCTGCCATTGATAAGAAAGCCCAAACAGCTGATCTACATCTACACCTTCAGCATGTAATACATCAAGCATATACATTAAAAACTCCTGACAATCTTGCTGAATATTTTGAGAGAATTGTGTTTGGCCTGAACATCTGTCTAACAGATTTCGAATTTCAGACACACTTTCTATGTTTCTTCTATCAGTGCTACATTTCTCTAACACAGAATTTAACAAACTGCAAAATCTTTGATCAGAATTGACCACAATCTCTTCTTTTACATTTTCTAGAGAAAACAAAACATTAACCACTACATTAGCATAGCAGTTGACACCAGAACTGTTTTCAAATTGAAAACCAACAACATCTTCAACAGAATCCTTTTTGTTTCTGCTTGTAATTTTAGGTTCATCGACTTTTCGTCTTTTTGCTACAACCTCCCCAGTATTGGTCACATTTCTTCGTTTCCGGCCTACCACACGTTTCTCAAACAAAGGATACTGAGGCAAATGTGGCGCATACTCTCTTCTTAACCTATTGTATTCCTTAACACAATCTAGATCAGCACAAATGTTTGTGACATCACACTCAATCAAGTACAATCCCGATAAAGTTCTAACTCGTGACAATGCCACATATGCCATACCCTCCTTGAACACAGAACTGCCAATATTCACCAATGCACTGTCTACACTTAAACCTTGCGATTTATGGATTGTCACCGCATATGCCAAGCAAACAGGAAACTGCTTACGGCGAACATATAAGTCTTTTACAAGCAAAAATCTAGCAGAACAACGAGCAATTAGCTGTACTTCCTCAATGCCATCAAATTTAATTTTTAAAAATTCAATTCCATCTCTATTTCTGTATTTCACAAAATCAACAACATTGCCCATTGATCCATTTACCAGACCTCTTTCAACATGTAAATTCCTTCTTAAAATTATACGGCAGTTCAAGCACACATTCAGAGTCTTTTCAAAACCTGCAGTTTTAGATATACTCTTCTCTAATGAATCCAATTTTGTTTTCAGATTCTCAGACAAAATAATTGTTGATCCCATATGCTCTACTCTGTCAATAGCTTCCAGTTTCACAATCTCTTGCTTTTCTAAATGCAACATTTTGTTGTTAAATTTGGCACATTCTGCAAGAGTTGGCATCAAACATATTCCAGATTTCTTCTCAGTAATTTTCTGAAAAATATTCTCAGGCACAACATCTTGTTCTGGATATAAATTTGACAGTAATCGTGCATGTAAAGCTTCTTTCCCATGCTCGGTCACTTTTCCAATTCTAACATCTTGTAGAATAGTCTTGTAAACTTCATCCTTCGCCTGACGCATATTTTCATGCAGTTCAGCATAATTGAAGTTTAACCATATATTGACGTTGCCAATGCTGCCTAGGCACTTCCTGGTATCTTCATGCGTGAGCATTTTGAACACAGGTTGCCCTTTCACTGGTGTCAGCTGCAGAAGATCTCCAAAAACAATGATGTGTTTGCCACCAAATAACACATCATACTCTGTTTTGAGAACTTCTTGCATTCTCAAATGCACAAAGGCAAGCATAACATTGGAAACCATGCTTACTTCGTCAATGATAAGAAGTTTCATTTTTCTCAAGATTCTTGAAACTTCAAAACAAGCATCTCCAGATAGCTTGTGATATTGTAATTTGTTGTCATGCTCCACTGGCAGCATCAGTAAACGATGTAAAGTAATCCCTTTAATATTATGTGCTGCCAGTCCAGTTGGAGCAGTGACAACACAAGACAGCGATGACTCTGTCCTTTCCTGCAAATAGCATGAAATTGCTTTAATGAGGAAACTTTTTCCAGTTCCCGCTTCTCCACTCACGTACAGTCGGACAGGCTTCAACGACGTACATGAGCACTCTTTCTTATCATGACTTAATCCATGATCAATTTGCATGGTAACTTCGTCATATATTTTCCTCTGCTCAACGTTGAGTTGTCTTTCCAACTCTTCTAAGTTAACCGCATCCTCCTGAGCATGTGCCATGGCTCTTTCCACTTCATTCATAGCAGTGGCAGCTTCATTTTCGATAACAGGTCCTCCTAGTGGATCCTGACTCAATGAAGCAGAACTCTGACTGTCCTGAGAACTGTCTCTGGCAATCTCGGCTGCAATCGTTGCTTCCTGCTCAATTTCCGCATTCAACATTTCTACATATTTGGGAAAAGCAGGACATTCTATGGTCTCCTTGGCGGCATTGAAAGAGTCTTCGTAACAGAGAAAATCTCCAAGCAGTTCCTCTTCTGCACGCCAAGGCTTGAAAAGTTGCAAAAGTGCTAAATAGAAAAACTCCTTTTTTTCAGGAGATTCGCCACTCAATTTTCGATGGTTTACCAAGTGGCATTTTCTTTGCTTGACCAGACATCCCTCACTTCCTATTACAGCATACACTCCTTTCTCAGTATCTTCTTTGATGTTCCTCTTGAATATGTAATTTTGAAGAACCTCATACAGACAAACATTCTCAAGGTGAATGCTTCGATTTGGATAATATGTATCCAACATGTTGGTCTTCAAAATGTCGGTACTGTTTGGCTTCTTTTCTGCCAAATACTCAATTTCCCGGACAGGTTTGAGAACTCGATTACGCGTTGCAGCAAGACCAAGACTCGCCCAAACGATACTCCTGGACTTGGCATAGAGACTTGCTGAAGACAACCGGTCAGAACATTCGTACGCTCCGATTTCTCGATGCGACAACATCTTCAGACTGAAACTGTACAACTTCTTGCTGAGGCTCTTTTCATGGGAAATGTCCTCCCACATATCCTTCAATTCTGTCTTCTCTTTTTTGGTGATGTAAGACGTCACATACCGAGCCACAGCCATACAATTATCAGCCACAAACTGTATATCCATGTTAGCATTCCACATGGACAAAATCACCGGGTTGTAGTCATTGATGTACTTGGACTCTTCGTTCCTCTTCAAATTGTATGTGTTTTTAGGTGATTTCTTCATGACATTGTGTCGCAGCGAAGACATCAAACTGTTTACTCTTCCTTTAGAAATCACCGGTCGTGGAAAGCCGAAACGACATTTGGTGTAGAACTTGTCCTTGTTTCGGAATTTACGACGGCAGTACTTTCCACATCGATGGCTTTGGAAACGCAGAACTTTTTCTCTTAGGCTTTTCTTCTCCTTTGCGTTTGGAACAGCACACGTAGAATACTGTTGGATGAAACTCATCACTGAGTCTTCTGGATCCGTTCCAAATTTAGGTGCATCCTTGATCCACAGCAACATATGTATATGAGGAGCACCTCTTGCTTGGTACTCCTTTCTCCAGAAGAAATCCAACACCTCTCCAAGAGGTGGATTCTTCTTATTCATGATGAAAGACATCATAGCTTCAAATCTATGATTGAAGTACCTACATACATTGACTGGATCCAAAGAGCACAGTTCTCCGGGTGTCTTGAATTCGATGTTATCTACGTTAGCATTTGCCTCTCGTAGAAATTCAAGTAAGTCTTCCCAGCCATACTCGGCACAGCTCAGAGTGAGGAACCATGTGGGAGTACCTAAGTTCCTCAGCATACATTTTAAATCACCATGACGACGGTACCAGTACTCATTAGTACCACGCTGACACGCCATGAGATTAATCAGGTGAGAATCCAAAATACTGTCTTGGACATTGACTTTATCCATAAAGTCACTTGCCGAGATGTTTTGCATGTGTATACCACTTTTCAAGATGTGGTTCACTGCATATGACAGTCCAGACAGATCGCTTTCAAACAGGAGATGAAACAAATAAGGAATGCATTGTCGAAACCTAGCATCTCCTGCATACAATCGCAAAGTACGGTATTCAGAAGCAGGAATTTGATGAGGTCGCTCATCATATCTTCCTCCCTGACCTGTTGGAAAAAGCTGTGGGAAACACCGAGCTTCCAAACTTTCCTCCCAAACACTAATGGGACTCCCTTTGGCTTGTTTCATTTGAAACAACTCAATAGCATTCCCCATGACTTCCTTGGAATGCAAAGGATGAACACTATAATGTTCATATATTTCTTCACTAGTAGAGGGTTCTACTTTCTCAATTTGACCTGCACACAAATCGCTATCCTCTTCCTCACTTACTTCCTCTTCTGCAACATATACATTCTTATAGTATTTATTATTTTTTTTCAAATACAATGTTGCCTTTTTAACTTTCCTAACATCTACTAAATCTTGCCATATTTTCTTATTCTTTGTCGGAACCCCATTAACTAAGATAACCAGAGGTTCCTCTTCCACTTTTTCTACTCCAATTGTGTTAATGTTTTTCTTCAAATCTAGAGGCAAATAAACAACTCTTCCCTTTAATCCTCTCTGTAAATCTGATGGAGGCAATTTCCCTGTCTTTGGCTCCATTCTTACAATAGCCTGAAAGGGATGGATACTTTGAATCAAAATAGATTCATAAGTATTTAAATCCTTCAATTCAGAAGGAATCTCAACCAATTCCAGATTATTATGAACTGCTCTAGCAGGCATCTGGTTTTGATTTAATTTGCAACAACAATAAGTACACACACGTTGATCCAATCCCAAATCAAAACAATTTTCTACCATCAAGTATGTTGCGAAATCCTTCCATTCACTATTATTTTCCCTTTCACTTTTTGCATATAAATCCACTAACTTAGTCTGATTCTTATAATAAGTGCGTCGACAACACACACAAGTGAAATTTGGCCTCTCACTTGATTTCACCTCAAACGTGGCAATTTCCCTCTGGAAATTATCTGTACTGGAAACCTGTACACTATCTTCCACATTACCCTCTTCTTCTTGGTCAATTTCAACATTCTCCTCTTTACTTCCAAAGTAACAAAACTCAATTTCTTCACAAATATTCTTCACATCTACTTCAGAACCATGCAAAAGAGCAGCGCATAATTGTTTAAGCATAATTGCTGGACTCTTAGCATAATACAACATTCTAACTAATTTCCTCACTTTATTATGATGCACTGCTAGCATCCTGAAATGATGAAAAACACTCTGGCATACTCTCCTGGAAAGACAAGCCAGTGAATGACCATGCAAACCTGTCACTTCTCTCACTCTGCAAGGATCTAATTCTTGCAACAACCTTATTTTCTGCTTCAAACTTTTCTTATTAAATGACCGTACAAAATCACAAAGCAAATTGATGGAATCCTGTCGCACACTACAAATACTACTACACTTCCAGGTGTAGACAGGACCCTTAGCACGTCTTCCTAAAACCTCATTACCTAACACCTCTTCTGTCTCTGTTGTCACAAGTTTTTCTTTTTCAACTGGACAACCATCTTTCACTTCATAAGCACGACCACTGGTGTCAACTGCATGCACCAAATCATTATCCTGGAAATAACTCTCCTCATTAAAAAATGCCTCACAGCTTGAACTATGCATCCATTCTCCAGAAAAAACTTCACAAAAATTACTACGATTAACTATTCTCTTCCATCTACTATTTCTTTTGAAATCATAAATTGCCTTGTTTAGCTGCCTAATTCTATTGATTATCAAAATAAATAACTTACGTTTAATTTCAAACGCCTGATCAATAACTTTCTCAACTTTTTTTTTTCTCTTATAAAAAACCAGTTTCTGTTGACCTTTCTTAATATTTTTTAACAAATTGCCAATTATCCTGTTGCGGAACATTCGTTTACGAATCTCCCTAAACTGTTGTTTCCTTCTACTATCATGCACAGAGTTATCTCTTGCTCTAGCAGTAACATTTTTGATTGGCCTTTCCTTTCCATTTGAATTCCTTCTCGTTTTATGGACTGAAACATTTTCTGTAGTAATATTTTTTTTACTACACATATTTCTTATGAAATATTTTGTGCTCTTACCCGGTGCTTTCTTCGTGACTTGACAAATCTTTTTGTTAGAGGACTGCTGCTTATTTTCTTTCACCTGCTGTCTTTGACGTTTTGCAGCCTTTCTCTGTCTTTCTATTGTTGGCATGGTGAAATCTTGAAATGATCTGCAGTTGAATCTGTGGTAAAATATAATAAAAAATGTTATTAACCATTATTACCAAACAGTAAATCAATAACAGTGATCAAAAACTTAACACACTACTTGACATTTTAATTAGAAGATTTTTTAGTCGTTGGCAAATTTACAATACAGAAATAGCAGAAAAGAAATGACATTTATATTTATGTTACCTGTGCTATTTTATATGTGAATCTGATCTAATTTTATGAGCATATTTTAATATTTTATTGAAGACACTACACATAACCTGTTTTTGAAGGTGTCTTTATTTTTAAATTAAACGGTTTACATTTTTACTTTTTATTAATTATAAATTTTAAAAATAAATGTTTATATTTCCATAGGCTCAAGCAGGTCAGCTTCCCACCCTATGTCATATAATTCGGACAAATCTGCATCCTCATCACGCTCTTCTTCATCCTCAGGATTTAAATCATCCAAAGGATCAACATCCACTGATGTTTCAATTACAAGTTCAATGATGAGGTCAAAATCAACTGATTGCAGATTGTCGCTCATGTTGATGTTGTCTTTATCTTTAAAGAAAGATAACAACAATGAGATGTTGCAGAGTAAGAGACAAATCTCAGAGATTATAATAGTAAAATTGTTTAACAAGAGTAATATTTTGCAGCTATTATTTAGCCATGTCCAGCAATGCTGAGCAGGTGAAGACTATGTCTAAATTTTCAGTGAACAGGACTCATCTCTTCTTAACCTTGGATAAGCCTCACCGACTCTGTGTGTCCTGCACATACTTAAATGTAGAGGGACAGATTTATGTTAAATGGCACATCCCCAGGCATGCACCAGTTAACGTGCACCACTACTCTGCCACCCATGTTGTGCCGTATTTACAATTAGATAGGAGAAAGCTTCGTCAAAACCCTGCGCCTGCTTTAAGCAGGCATAGGTCTTGACGCAACATTGTGGAGATGGGGCACCCCTGAGCCTTGCTTGAGCTGCATCGCACTTGCGATACAACTCCAGCAATCACTACCTTTACAGCACAGATACGTCACGCATCTGTGCCATTTTTGCCCCATGATGCCCCGCATTGTAAATGCAGCACACCATGGGTGGCGGAACAGCGGCGCAGGATGACTGACACATCCCTGGTGATGCACCAGTCATCATAAATCTATCCCTAAGCTTCTTATCTTGTTGGAGATGAACCGCCATATGTATCATCAAAGTTTTTTCCATTTCCTAAATAGCGAACTTTAAGGAATAAATAGCGATTCATTACCATTCCTAGTTTCGATGACCTATTTGCTAATTACAAATTACCCATTCATTTCCATGCAGCAGGAGGCCCATAGGAATGAAGCTGCAATTTGCGATTAGCAATTTGCTCATCGCAAATTAGGAATTTTTCCAAGGGTGCAGGGGTGTCTCAAGAACACCCTGCTGCACCCCCTGAAAAAGAAATTTGGGGGCATATGGCGCACATACATGCCCTAAGGGCATGTATGGGCGTCATATGGGACCTTTTGTTTTTTGGAAAAAAAGCTTTTTGAAAAGAATTCACAAATTACCACCAACTAGAAGTTGGTGGTAGTTTCCAAATCCTTAATGTCATTTTTTTACATATTTTTTGTTTGATACATTGCATTTAAGTAATCACAAAATTTGCAAATCCTTCAGTGCAATTGCAAAATAAGGAATAGCAAATTTTGCTACTCCTTATTTTGCATCAAACTTGTTTGATACATACCATTTGTCTAATTAACATTCGCAAAGGCTGAAATTCGTAGAATTTTGATCTTTGCGAATGCTAATTAGCTTGATACATATGGCCCCAAGTGAGGCCTGTCTTGCGACATGGTGCATCTTTTGCATCACTGCTGCATCGGTTTCATGTGGTACGTTTTTTTTACACCATGACATATCTGCCTAAATGCATCAATTTGTAATTTTGTCGCCTGATAGCAAATCTTTTGCACCGCTGCTGCATCATAAAAGTGACGCACAGTGGCACAAAAGAAGCATACACCTATCATAAATCTGTCCCTAGCATTTTAAATGATTAATCCAGGATGACGATAAGGTGTGGCCTATCCAGAGGTTTGTTTAAGGTGAGGCCTACTCAGGATTGCAGATTAAAGTTACGCTTGATGAAGAATACAGAGGAGATAATACATGTAAAGGCCTACCAATGAAGTAAGTAATGTGCACTTTATTGCGCCAGTCATCATAAATGTATCCCTAAGCTTCTTATCTTGTTACAGATGAACCACCATATGTACCATCAAACTATTTTGCATTTCCTAAATAGCAAATTTTAAGGAATAAATAGCAATTCTTTACCATTCCTAATTTGCAATGAGCAAATTGCTAATTGCAAATTAGCACCGCCGCTGCATCATAAAAGTGACGCACAGTGGCACAAAAGAGGCATACACCTATCATAAATCTGTCCCTAGCATTTTAAATGATTAATCCAGGATGACAATAAGGTGTGGCCTATCCAAAGGTTTGTTTAAGGTGAGCCCTACTCAGGATTGCAGATTAAAGTTACGCTTGATGAAGAATACAGAAGAGATAATACATGTAAAGGCCTACCAATGAAGTAAGTGATTTGCACTTTATTTCGCCAGTCATCATAAATGTATCCCTAAGCTTCTTATCTTGTTACAGATGAACCACCATATGTACCATCAAACTATTTTGCATTTCCTAAATAGCGAATTTTAAGGAATAAATAGCAATTCTTTACCATTCCTAATTTGCAATGAGCAATTTGCTAATTGCAAATTACCCATTCATTTCCATGGGCTAGGAGGCTCATAGGAATGAAGGTGCAATTTGCGATTAGCAATTAGCTCATCACAAAATAGGAATTTTTTCAAGGGTGCAGGGGTATCTCAAGAACACCCTGCTGCACCCCTGAAAAAGAAATTTGGGGGCATATGGCGCACATACATGCCCTAAGGGCATGTATGGGCGTCATATAGCACCTTTTGTTTTTTGGAAAAAAATGCTTTTTGAAAAGAATTCGCAAATTACCACCAACTAGAAGTTGGTGGTAGTTTCCAAATCCTTAATGTCATTTTTTACATATTTTTTGTTTGATACATTGCATTTAAGGAATCGCAAAATTTGCAAATCCTTCAGTGCAAACGCATAATAAGGAATAGTAAATTTTGAATTAAGGACATTTTAAGTAATTTCCACATGTGCAGTGTTTTCAAATTATGATTTGAAAATCGTTTTTGGGGAAAAGTAATGGTTTGCAAATTTATGACAAGGACATAATGGTGTATGCTTCTCTATAAGGCATTTCAGTGTCTCTGATGTCATTTTTCCCATATTACATTATAAGACCTTTCCCCATGGAGCACATTCCTTGTAAATATGCTCCCACCTGTGCATGGTGAATTTAGATTTTGACTGTTTGAGTCACATAGCCATGTTAAAAGTGACCCAAAAAAATTGCAAACGCTTTAAAAAAACACATTCATGTGTCTTAAGGACATTTTAAGTCATTTCCCCATGGACAGTGTTTTGTAAGTGGCGCAAAAGAGGCATACACCTATCATAAATATGTCCCTAGCATTTTAAATGATTAATTCAGGATGACGATAAGATGTGGCCTATCCAGAGGTTTGTTTAAGGTGAGGCCTACTCAGGATTGCAGATTAAAGTTACGCTTGATGAAGAATACAGAGGACATAATACATGTAAAGCTCTACCAATGAAGTAAGTGATGTCCACTTCATTGCGCCAGTCATCATAAATCTATCCCTAAGCTTCTTATCTTGTTGGACATCAACCGCCATATGTATCATATAACTATTTTGCATTTCCAAAATAGCGAATTTTAAGGAATAAATAGCGATTCTTTATCATTCCAAATTTGCGATGAGCAAATTGCTAATTGCAAATTACCCATTCATTTCCATGCGCCAGGATGCCCATATGAAAGAAGGTGCAATTTGCAATTAGCAATTAGCTCATCGCAAATTAGGAATTTTTCCAAAGGTGTAGGGGTGTCTCAATAACACCCTGCCGCACCCCTGAAAAAGAAATTTGAGGGCATATGGCGCACATAAATTTTAACAACATTCCTTTACCTCAAAAACGATTTTCAATTCATAATTTGAAAACACTGCCCACAGGGAAATTACTTAAAATGTCCTTAAGACACATGAAAGTGTTTTTTTATTGCCTTTCCAGCATGGTTGGGTCACTTTTAACATGGCTATGTAACACAAACATTTAAAATCTAAATTTGCCATGCACAGGTGGGAGCATATTTACAAGCAATTTGCGCCACAGAGAAAGGTCTTACATTAAAATGGGAAAAATAACATCAGGTACAGTCAATTGCCTTATAAAGAAGCATACACCATTATGTCCTTGTCATAAATTTAAAAACAATTCCTTTTCCCCAAAAACGATTTTCAAATCATAATTTCAAAACACTGCACATGGGAAAATTACTTAAAATGTCCTTAAGACACATAAAAGCGTTTTTTAATTGCCTTTGCAGCATGTTTGTATCACTTTTAACATGGCTATGTAACACAAACATTAAAAATCTAAATTTTCCTTGCACAGGTGGGAGCATATTTACAAGCAATTTGCGCCACATAATTCATAATTTTCTCCTTAAAGCACACTATTCTCTATCTAAATTAAAGAAATATTTTCTCATCTTAGCAAATACTTTGAGTTTGAAAACAGTCTCAGAAACACACCAGTTTGTCTTCAGCAGAGCAAAAGGTATGCACTCCAGAGTCTGCAGCTATCAAAAGCACAGAAATGCTGTAATTCTTCACACATATCTCTCATGTCACCCAATCAAAACTCTTCCCTCACTTTTTTTCAAATGAAAACCCTTCCCCCCTCTGCCATTTCATGCCTTTTCTGCATAGCAACCACCTCTTGGAAGACTTCTGGTGTTTGCAAGTTCACACAACAATGTTGCAATTGAACTCTGAACTCTCAGTGCACCTGCATATCCAGTGCATTCTTTCATTTAATGATTTTTTATTGACCATTCAAAATACATCTTTCAAATAACTCATCCGTGCACCCTAACTTTCTGTTTTCAGCAATCAAAATCCACCAATCACTGTTACTGCTTCATGAACACAGAAACTCCACAGTTTTTTTCATTTTAAACTCTCATTTTTTCAACTGCCATTTCATTGCCACACTTCATCTGACTGCAGGAGAACCTTCTCTCACCATGTTTTCTGTCTGGATTGTTGGACATAGTTATATTCACCGGGCTCAAAGGTACACTGAAAACAGGAATTTACCTAACCTCAATTTACAAGATGTGGAAATTAAGTGGTTTGGCCACAGAGGATTAAAATGTCACCAATTGATACCATTGGTGAAAACCTTTATGCATTTGCCCAAACCTGACCTGTTAATTGTGCACTGTAGAGGTAATGACTTGGGCACTTTGACTGGTGTAGGTCTGGAAATGCTTTTAAAGGACACCTTTGAGCAATTAATGGCACTTTTTCCTCAGACTGCCTTGGTATATTCAAATATATGCCAAAGACAGAAATGGAGGTGGTCAAACCAATTTTGTCCACAAATTGAGAAGTCGAGGAAGCATGTAAACAAATCTGTTTCAGCTTACATGAGAGACCATGGAATGGGCTCCCTGTACAACAATAACTTGCGTTACTACATGCAAGATATCTACAGAGGAGATGGAGTTCACTTCTCAGATGAGGGCAACAGAATTTTCACTCTGAATTTAAGAATGTGCATTGGTACCTACTTATAAGTACCTAAATGTACCATAAACCCAAAAGCTCTTCTCAGAGCTACCCTACATCTGATCACTCACAATTATTATTTTACTCTAACATTTTTCACTAATTTTCAACAAAGTACGCTCCCTGGGGCGCTACCCGGTACGCGAACCGGGAGCTAACCTCGCGAAATTTAAATTTTTTTTTTTTTTTCCGCACATATGGGCCTCCTCAGCCACCCTCACAAAACCTAGGGGGTCAAGATAAGTCTACCGTGCCCCCTTCTACCCATTCTGAACATTATTTGCCCTCCATCTTGTATCTTAATTCGACCGAAACACAAAATGGTGGACTCCCGTTACGCTTAAGGTTCGCGAACCGGGGCGCTCAACGGTTCGCGTACCGGGTCGCTCCCTGGGAAGCGCACCATCAAAAAAGGTGGGAAAGTAGTTCACAGAAAAGCCACTGGAGACAATTTCACCAAATATAGACTAGCTCATACTACATACCAATCCCTACCATTTTCACAAATTTGATTGGAATTCCATTTAGCCATTTAGCCTGTAGACCTCTCTAAATACCGTGAGGTAAATTACTTCACAAAACACATCTGAAGTGTTGGAATTGACAACCAATTAAAATGTTACTTTCATTTTCTACTTTTTTTACCTGACATTTGATTGGTTATATACCTGAATATATATAAAGGAAGAGAAGAAAACACAGCCATTTTGACTACTACTTCTTGGTGTACATTTCAATAGGATTTTCACAAATTCCTTCAACTTCTATCTAAAGGTAAGTTTTTATTTTTAAAACTGAAGTATATTGTGCACTATAAGTTAATATGGTAAACTTTTTCTGATAGTTATATACTATCCCTCTGTAGTAGTTATAGATTTAGATAGACTTCTCTGTTATAGTTATGGATGGAGTTAGGCTTCTCTTGTATAATTATGAATTTACTTACGTTAAATCACATACACTTTTTTATATTCCTACTTCCACTTTGATACTATACACTGCCCAAAATTAATCCCAACAGTGCCCTATCTCTACTAATATATATTTTTTTAATCTAAATTTCAGGCAAAATGGAAGGCGAACAGAAAGTTGAATTTCAAATTGTCCTGCAAGAGAGCAGCCAAGAAATCAATGATGAAAATGATATTGAATTTTTCGATGAAACTTGGGACAATGAACTACTGCAATGTGTACAAGCAGTAGATAACCTCCTTGAAAATGAGGACATTTTACACCCTCAGAGACTACAATGTATATTCCATGATAATTATGAAATTTCTGACAATGAAATGTTAGAAAGTTTAATAAATTATGAAACACAATCACAATAAAAAAAAAATGCTTAAAAAATAAAGAAAATAAAAAATAATCAACAAAAACAACAATCAATTAACATACAGCATTTGAAAAGTCTATCATTCATTTTTCATTGCAGTACGCTGCCCAGAACGCTTCCCGGTTCGCGGACCGGGCGCTCCCCACGCAAAAAAAACAAAAAAATGTTTTTGTTTTTTTTGCCCCGCGGGGCCCTTTTAAAACCTCCACATTAAACCTAGGGGGTCAGGGAGGATCTAGTATGCCCCCTTATGGTCATTTTCGCCTTTGTTTTGGCCTCCTCTTGTCTCTCAATCCTACCGAGAGACAAGATGGCGGCCGCTCCGGACTGTTTAGAATGTTGACAGACACCGGAGAGCCAATCAGCTTAGCTACGCGAAGTTCCGGTACGCTTAAGGTCCGCGGACCGGAGCGCTGCCCAGAGCGCGCTTACAGATATATATCTTTTTTTAAACGTTAATTTCTCAAAATCCACTGGAGCACATATATTGAGACCTAGAAAAGGCACATCGGGCTACCAGTCCCTACAATTTTGCCAAGTTTCATGCAAATCCATTCAGCCGTTCGGGCTAAAAGTGAGGCCAACCGCCCTATGGAAAACTCAATGTTAAAAACACGTTTTGGGACCCCCCTTTTTTCTCGGCCCCCCCTTGACGAACCCCCCCCAAATTTCCAAGGGCTGCTCAGAAACAAAATGTTCCATTTTCCAGAAAATTTCAGCCAATTCCGTCCACAAACGCCAAAGTTATTAGACATAGAATTTTCAAAAATCCCATAGGGAAAAAATCCTAACTATATATACCTACTGGCGACCGCCAGTAGGTAATATATATATATATATACATACACATTTACATGCATATATATATATATATATATATATATATAGATAGATAGATATATAAAATTATATGTGTTCACACACATATATATTACCACAGAAATGTGTGGTAAAGGTCGACAATGTAATGCCGAGCACGTTGCTTTACACGTGTGCGAAAGCCATGCTTTTTAATGGCATGCAATATACTGTCTAATATTCTAACAGAATGGGGGCACTATATTATAGCGATATCGTATGATGCTATGTGAATTATCCTTTCTTATATTTAAACTCATGGTACTCTTTTGCAAGCACTGTATTTCTTGCTAAGAGCTCAAGTTAATCATGGGAAATCAAGAGAGTGAGGCCTACTTTCCTGTTTCATAACCAAAGAGCAGCATAGTGATACATAAAAAAGAAAGAACTACCGCTGTATTTAGGAAGGGGGCACATACCACCTAGAAAGCAGTAGCTTGACGCTGCTTGGAAGAGAAAACCGAAGAGCTGGCTTTATGTGCCAGTAGAACCACAACAGTTTCTTATTTACACACATACATTCACCGAATTATCAAAGCTTGACATACACTCATTGGCATCACTTGACATTACCCCCCTCTTCTAGGTTAAAACCTTCAGAAGAGAAATCTTGGGTGTTTGAAATGTGTTCCTGTGAGAAGTTGGCCTGGTATATGATGTTCACTATTCTAGTGAACACCTTGCACCAGTCCAAACAACCCTTATGGTGATGGTTGTAAGTCAACCTTATAGACCAGCTATCCTAGTGGTAGCGTGGACAGAACAGTCTTAGCCTAAAAGACTCTTGAGGGCGTGTAAAGCCAGCTGTTTTACCATATGTAACCCCTTGAATATCAAATGGAAGGACACCACACAGGATATATATAAAATATATATGTATTTATTTACTAACACACTCCTCTGAACTCTTTATGAGATCAGAGGCAAAAGCACATAACAAGTTACTTAATCAGGATACGTTAAGTTGCACAATTTACAGTTAGGCCCTAGGGGCGAAGCAAACCATATATTAAGAAAGTGGTATAAGTACCACGTCACGAGAAAAGGAAAGGCCTCGGGCCTAGGGAATCGCTGGGGCTACACTATCTGAACCTTAGTTTAGAAGTGGTAGGCCCACAGGCGGCGCGTGCAGAGTCTTTACTCACACGCGAGAGTCAATGTTAAGTCAACTGGAACTTAGATGTTAGATAAAGAAGGATTTAGGACACTTCCGGTTTAGCTAGAATGATACAACTAAAAACCTACACACTTGGATAGTCAATACCCTTGGGAGCACCGAAGTACTTGCATTACCTCACCCACAGGAAGCGGGTGCATAGGTGTGAAGATGTGTCGGGTTTCGCCGTTGATATCAGTATCCCGGCTGATGGCGCCTGCTGAGAGTGAAGTTGAGGGCAATGGACTACTAGTCCCAGAAGGCTCAGCGGAGGAGGCGCGGTTAAAAAGAACAAACGCGCGCTTCCGCGCGTGCGCAATTCAGAGTTACTTCGTAGCCGTTTAGATTCCAGGACGCGAGGAATCGAGAACCGGCATTATCGGTTCGTGGAGTAGGGAGAGGATTCACCTTGACAGGAACCGGCATCATCGTGGCCACATCGCGGCAAGGTAGGGAGAGAAGAGTCGAGTCGCGGCTCTGTCTCTCTGTTTGACTTAGCATATTTCGGGACTGCATTCTAGGAGCATAGCAAGGGACTGTCCGTGAGGTAAAGGAACCTCCCTCTTGCTCTGTTGTTTTCAAACGAGGAGTTTTCGGCAGCGAACTCGTACTCTGGACGGAGGAGACGCACTAGGATTTCAATAACTGCCAAGGGAGCAGTAAAGTTCTTTAGGAACCGTGTTGATCCCCCGTGAGGAGGAGCGCTAAGTACTGTATTAAAAGTTTTGTTTATCCTTCACAGGACAGCGTGTAGATCCCAAAGGAGGAGGAACGCTGAGCTTTCTGTAGGGGATTTTTGATAGGGACACTCAGAGACTTTGGAAGAGGGCGTTTTTCTTTATTTAGTGTTTAATACGAGACTTCCTTTCTCACCTTTCCCTATCTTATGGTACAGTTTTTGCATAGCCCAAATCTGGGAGTTTATGTTTTGGCATTGATTTCAGGGTCTGAAAGAGGCCTTGCTGAATCCCTCAATCTGGAGAGGACGTGTGGTTTATAATTGAGTTAATGGCACAATGTTCTGAATATAAAGGTATTTAAGGTTTAGTGAGACCTAAATGAGAGTACCAGGATGTGTGTGTGGAGTGTATTAATGTTGTCTGCTTATGTATTACAGAGCCTTTGTCCCTGCAGCCCCCTTCCGTCCTTTATCCCCTGCCTGATCTAACTAGAACTCTGTGTATTACATTCTGAGTTCAGAACGATCTTGAAGCGGAACACTTATAGCATCTTCCTGACCCTGAGGAGAGTGAGGAGTCTGACAGAAGTGCGCACCCAAGAATTGGTTGCTGCTCTTGGTCAGGACGGTGGCTATAATGACGACGCTTGAGGATGTAGTGCACATATTGGAGGCATTACAACAGGAACTAGCCGCATCTCGTTTAGAAATGGCTGCGTTGAGGGAAAGGGTGGATAGGACCAATAGGAATCCCTTTGATGCTAGCACCGCAGCGGTACCCCCGATACAGGTCACGGTAGCCCCGCCAATACCGTTGGCTACACCAGAGAGGTATATGGGAGATCCTCACAAGGTACAGGTGTTCCTTACGCAGATTTTGATGCACTTTTCTTGTCGGCCTTCTTCGTTTCCTACCAATCATTCCCGAGTGGCTTTTGCCATTTCATACCTTAGTGGAGACGCAGCTAACTGGGCAGTTCCTTTAGTGCGCAACAACGACGCTGTGCTGTCAGACTGGGACGCCTTCAGAAGTGCGTTCGAAGGGGTGTTTGACAGGAGAACTACCTCTTTCAGTGCTGACAAAGAGTTATTGTCGTTGAGGCAGGGATGGGGAGATCTGGTTACCTACCTCACCAGCTTTAACAGATTGGTGGCAGAGGCGGCCTGGTCTGAGGAAAAGCGCATGTCGCTTTTTTATCAGGGCCTGTGTGGAGAGCTTAAGGATGTGATAGCGCGTATAGACCCCCAACCCCGCACGTGTGCGGATTTGGTCAGTCTATCGTTGCGTCTGGATGGGCGCATACATGATAGAGGCGGGGAGAGGATAACAAAAAAAGAGGCATCACAGGGAGAATCATGAGGGGAACCTATCGAGATTGGGGCAGTAAGGGCTCCGTTGTCACATACAGAGAGAGAGAATCGTCGTACGCAGGGTTTATGTATGTACTGCGGCAAAAGAGGACGCTATGTGCATGAATGTCCTACGAAACCGAAGACGCAGAACCCTTCTTTTAGGACTAAAAGAGCAGCGGTCTCCAAAATAGGAGGAGAAGGAGGTTTCCCTGAGTATGAACATAAGGAGGAGAAATCGGGTATGAAGATACCCCCCTTGCGTCTGACCTTCCGTCAGCCACAGAGGCCCATATGGTGCTACAAGGAGGCTTGGTAGTGGGGTCTCAAGTACACCAAGTACTGCCATGTTAAATTCAGGTACCGCCGGCAACTTCATAGATAGTGGGTTGGTCAATCTGTTGTCTTTAGAAGCACAGAAGGTCCCCGAAGAAGTGGTGGCGGTGGACGGGAAGCCGCTAAAATCAGGAAAGATCACTTCGCACACAGAGGAGTTGAGGCTAGTTCTATCAGGAGAAGGGAAGCAACACTCAGAAGAATTAGTGCTCAACATCATAGATGCACCGCAGTATGAAATTATCTTAGGGATGCTTTGGTTTTGTAAGCATAATCCTGAGGTGAACTGGGCAGACAGGGCGGTGAAGTTTTCATCAGAGGTTTGCAGGGTACACTGCCTGACAGAAAGCGAGTCTCCAGCGACCGCGCTAGCATCACCCTGGTGTGTTGCTACGGTGGTTGAAAAAGAGGTTAGTCTGCCCATAGAATACCAGGCTTTTGCAGGTGTCTTTAACAAAGCACAGGCAGAGATACTTCCCCCTCATCGAAGATATGACTGCCGGTTAGATTAGATTGACGACAGCGTTCTCCCATCATGTAGAGTGTATGCGTTGTCTGAGCCCGAAACGGTGCATCTTCGGGCATATCTAGACAACTATGTCAAGTTGGGGTTCATCCGTCCTTCTAGGTCTCCGGCAGCCTCCCCTTTGTTCTTCATATCTAAGGCTAATGGAGAATTGAGGGCTTGCTGTGACTATAGGATGCTGAATAAAAACACCGTCAGGAACCGGTATCCGCTCCCACTCATTAACGTACTCCTAGATCAGGTACGCAAGGCAGTGATTTATACAAGGCTAGACCTGCGAGGAGCCTATCATTTAGTGCGGGTTAGGCAGGGGGATGAGTGGAAGACAGCCTTCAAAACAAGGTATGGGCTGTACGAGTACCTGGCAATGCCGTTTGGGTTGTGCAACGCCCCGGCGGCATTCCAGTACTTTTTGAATGACGTATTGTCTGAGTTCCAGGATCTGTTTGTTATAGTGTACTTAGATGACATACTCATCTATTCAGACTGAACCCAAGATCATTACCAACACGTGTGTAAGGTGTTAGAGAGACTCCAGAACCATGCACTTTATTGCAAACTAAGCAAGTGCGAGTTCAGCGTGGCAGAAGTAGAATTTCTGGGGGTGAATCTCAGCCCGAAAGGGCTATGCATGTCTGAACGCAAGGTACAAGCAGTGTTAGAATGGCCCAAGCCCAAGAACATCAGAGAAGTGCTTCTTAGGGTTCGCGAACTTTTACAGACGTTTTATCAGCGAATTTTCTCTGAAAGCTGTGCCCATCACGCGTCTGTTAAGGAAAGGAACAATCTTTGTTTGGGATATGGAAGCAGACAGAGCATTCGAGGTTCTAAAGAGAGCCTTCACCATGACCCCGGTGCTGAGACACCCTCACTTGGAGGCACCATTCATTGTGCATCCGACATGGCAATAGGCGCCGTTCTTTCTCAGAGGGATAAGGAGACGGGTCGGTTGCACCCCGTGGCATATCTGTCCAAGAAACTGGACACCGCCGAAAGCAACTACACCATAGCGGAGAAGGAGCTCTTGTCCATAAAGAAGGCTTTTCAGGAATGGCGGCCATATCTATTGGGAGCCCGTCATCCCGTCACAGTGTATACCGACCACCGGAATCTGCAATACATGCAGTCAGCCCGTCACCTCACTCAGAGACAGATGAGGTGAACTCTCTTCTTTGCGGAATACAATTTGTACATCACGTTCCGACCCGGAGTCGACAACCGCAAGGCAGACACCTTATCTCGACAAGAAAGCACAGAGGACCAGGAAGCCCATGCACCTATGGCTATTATCCCAAGGGAGAAAGTGATATGCGTGTTGACAGCAAAAGAGTTCCTGAGAGAAATCCGCGAAAACCGACCAACGGAAAGATGGGCGACATGGGCCGAGGGGGTGGAGGGGCGAACCGTGAGAGACGGCCTCCCCTTCGTTCAGGACAAACTATACTTGCCTACCCAGGTGTTGCAAAAGAAGGCGTTTCGTTGGTGTCACCAGTCACCCTTAGCAGGTCATCCGGGGATTAAGAAAACCATAGAACTGTTACAGCGTCATTTTTGGTGGTGGTCTATGACTGTCTTGGCCAAGAAATGGGTGTCGGAATGTGAGACCTGTGCAAGAGGGAAATCGGACCACACCAAGGCCAGGGGGAAACTCACACCCATGCCCACGCCTCCATATCCGTGGCACACTATCAGTCTTGACTTCATCACGGGGTTGCGCAATGAGAAGGGCAAGTCGGCAGTGCTGGTGGTGGTAGACAGTGTGACCAAGATGGGTCACTTCGTGGCGTGCAGGAACTTACCCACAGCTGGGCATACAGCCCAATTGTCATTGAGCGAAATCGTCTGTCTTCATGGGCTGCCAACGGTGATAGTGTCCGACAGAGGCCCGCAGTTCGTGGCTAGTTTTTGGAGAACATGGTGCAAGGCCCTACGGATAGAGGCCGCGGTGTCCACCTCATTTCACCCCCAAACGGGTGGGCAAACAGAAAGACTCAACCAGACCTTGAAGAAATATCTGCGATGTTACTCAGAGGACGCCCAAGATTCCTGGGTTTCATTGCTTTGGTTGGCAGAGCTCTCGTACAACAATGCGGTACATAGCTCCATAGGAGTATCTCCTTTTATGGCCAATTTCTGGAATGCAGCAAAGGTTCTCCCGGTGGACGTACCGGCAGAGGTGAAGGATCAACCAACTGTACAGGCCCGCATTGAAGCATTGTTACAAGTACATAGGAAACTGACTGGCCACCTGCGTAGGGCAAAGCAGGTCTACAAGAAATGGGAGGATCGACGAAGGGTAGACAGGCCAGAATACCAGGTGGGGGAGCGAGTATGGCTGTCCACTAAAAACATCCGGTTCAAGCTCAGGAGTGTATTCCATCCTCGCTTTATCGGTCCATACGAAGTGGTACGGAGAATAAACCCAGTGGCGTACCGACTCCGCTTGCCGGGGAGTCTAAGAATACACCCGGTGTTCCACTGCAGCCTTTTGAAACCGGCAGGTCCAGCGAAAAGAAGAGCCCCTCCTCCGATTCTCACGAGCGATGGGGTGGAGTACGAGGTGAGGAGGATTCTCGACTCGCAATACCGCAGGGGGCGTTTGTGGTTTCTGATATCGTGGAAAGGGTATTCAGAGGAAGAGGATTCTTGGGAGCCCAGCAGTGAGGTGCATGCCACGCTTGCGGTTCGTTCCTTCTACAAGAGGTTTCCGGGGAAGTCGGGTTCTAGGAGGCGCAGGGAAGGGGGGCCTACTGTCAGGATCCCAGCTGATGGCGCCTGCCGAGAGTGAAGTTGAGGGCAATAGACTACTAGTCCCAGAAGGCTCAGCGGGGGAGGCGCGGTTAAAAAGAACAAACGTGCGCTTCCGCGCGTGCGCAATTCAGAGTTATTTCGGAGCCGTTTAGATTCCAGGACGCGAGGAATCGAGAACCGGCGTTATCGGTTCGTGGAGTAGGGAGAGAATTCACCCTGACAGGAACCGGCATCATCGTGGACACATCGCGGCAAGGTAGGAAGAGAAGAGTCGAGTCACGGCTCTGTCTCTCTGTTTGACTTAGCATATTTCGGGACTGCATTCTAGGAGCATAGCAAGGGACTGTCCGTGAGGTAACAGAACCTCCCTCTTGCTCTGTTGTTTTCAATCGAGGAGTTTTCGGCCGCGGACTCGTACTCCGGATGGAGGACACGCACTAGGATTTCAATAACTGCCATGGGAGCAGTAAAGTTCTTTAGGAAGCGTGTTGATCCCCCGTGAGGAGGAGCGCTAAGTACTGTATTAAATGTTTTATTTATCCTTCACAGGACAGCGTGTAGATCCCAAAGGAGGAGGAACGCTGAGCTTTCTGTAGGGGATTTTTGATAGGGACACTCAGAGACTTCGGAAGAGGACGTTTTTCTTTATTGAGTGTTTAATACGAGACTTCCTTTCTCACCTTTCCCTATGTTATGGTACAGTTTTTGCATAGCCCAAATCTGGGAGTTTATGTTTTGGCATTGATTTCAGGGTCTGGAAGAGGCCTTGCTGGTTCCCTCAATCTGGAGAGGACGTGTGGTTTATAATCGAGTTATGGGCACAATGCACAGCGGACTCGATAATTCTCGCTTCGGTGTTTACTCTAATCAGGGGTTCCACTCGGCAACTCTGGGCATTGGCTTGCCTAATCTCCACAACGGCCCCATCAATTCCGGGGATGCCTGGCTCCACCTTGGGGACTCCCAGCAGGGACCATCCCATAGGGAAAGCCAGGACGGGTTCCCCAGAGTTATACAACGCCAGGAAACCTACAGACGGGTAGTAGTGCGCTTTACAAGCTCAAATACATTTACATTACATTTACAATGTTCTGAATATAAAGGTATTTAAGGTTTAGTGAGACCTAAATGAGAGTAGCAGGATATGTGTGTGGAGTGTATTAATGTTGTCTGCTTATGTAGTACAGAGCCTTTGTCCCTGCAGCCCCCTTCCGTCCTTTATCCCCTGCCTGATCTGACTAGAACTCTGTGTATTACATTCTGAGTTCGGAACGATCTGGAAGCGGAACCCTTATAGCATCTTCCTGACCCTGAGGAGAGTGAGGAGTCTGACAGTTGAAGCCTATGGAGACCTGGTGGAAAGATGCTGCAGGCGACCAGGAGGAAGATGTCCGGGTGGATCCAAGGGTGGATCGAGGATGAAGAGGACCTGAAAGCAGAGGGGACAGAGTCTGGGTCACTAGCCAGTGACCGGGTGGAACCAGGAAGGAACCAGACGACATCGAGGAGCAATCAGGTGCTGCCGTGAAGCTTGTCTCTTCAGCCACGCGGACCAGGAGGCGTCGAGGACAACCAGGTGCTGGAGGCGAGCTGTCCCACGAAGGTTCTCGCAGATAGAGGGGTCGACTGCCGGATTGGAGTCACCAAGCCTTGGCAAAGGCAACCCAAGCAGGATTCAAAGAAGGCTTCTGGTGCAGACCAGAAAGGTCTGAAGTACCTCACCTTTGCAGGGAGGCATTGGCCAGTCTGGAGCAACAAGACTAGTGAGTTGGTTCAAAAGGATTGTCGTCACAGAGGCTACTAGCCAATGGGCCAGCAACCGGACAACGCGTCGAGCAGAACACAAGCAGAAGGGCCCCATGCAGAACTCGTGGAGTGTGGAGGGCTGATCTTCGGTGCAGGTGGAGCTCGGATTCTGGGTTTCTCAGTCCCCAGTGCACAGCTTCGAGGATACCTCAAGAGTTGCACAGTTAGCAAGTCGTGGACTTTTCAAGATGTCCGGTCCCACGTGTCTCGTCGCCTCCACGGATCCCAGCTATGCTGCAGATGTGAAGAGAGGGTCAGAGAGGTCTGGAAGTCTGGGTCTTGTCAGGCTCTGTGCTCGGGTCCCGGCAGGAGCGTCGACAAAGCAAGCCGTTGATTTGCTGGATGGTGCCTGGTTGCCCAGGGTGGTCACTCCTTGGCCACAAGGGAGATTCTTCAGTCTTCAGCTTCAGCAGAACATCGCAGGTCCAGAGTTTTGTTTCAAGTTTCAGTTCAGGATCATATCTAAAGTCCAAGGACACAGCTCCTACCTTTATACAGCTGAAAGGGGCTGGATTAGTTCCTAGGTCCCTCCTATGGGTGGGACCAGGAAGGGGGGTGGTTACACCCCCTTTCCTTTGTCCAGTTTCGCGCCAGAGCTGGGGCTGGAGTGCCCCAGCAACCGGTTTGAACTGGGGTATGCATGGAGCACCTAGTGTGCCCCAGGCAGTGTCTCATTCTATTCAGCTCTCCCTGTCCCAATACACAAAGTCCTGTCTGGGGTGGTGCTCGCACCTCTCCAGGCAGGAAACCTATTGTCCAAACCTTCGTGACTGGAAGGACTCCCAGCAGCAGGAGGTCAGACTTGTGTCTGTGGCAGCAGCGTCCATTTTGTGAAGCTGGGGCTCTGGTTAACTTTAACCGGGATAGTCAGCAACAACATGTCTTCTCTCTCTAGAAGGGTTGAATGCTACCCCCGTCGCCAGAATTGGCGAGGGTGTAGTATTCCAAAGCGTATGATACCTTACACGACATGTTTAGATAAAGCCAAAGCAAAGTTAGTGGACTATGTTCTCGGTCTCCACTCCAGGATGACTGAATATATGGAGAAGGCTTCCAAAAACCTTGAGGCCAGCCAAAAACTTCAGAAAGCTTGGCATGACCAAAAGGCTGTGCGGACTGTGTACCAGCCAGGACAGAAAGTGTGGGTGTTAGAGCCAGTGGCCCCAGCAGCACTCCAGGACAAATGGTCTAGACCACACACAATAGTTGAACAGAAGGGAGATGTCACCTATTTGGTGGACCTTGGGACTCCCAGAAGCTTTATGTCTCTTGGTTGGTGTCTGGTCTATTGTTTCAAGATCCAGCACCTGTTCAGGTAAGCACTTTTTGGCCTGTGACCTGGTCACAGCAAGGACATGTGCAGATATTCCCAGCATTTCTGCATTGGTCCTATGCTCCACCTCAGACCAAACTGAGGTTTCAAGATCATTACCTAACAGACACTCTACTGGAAGGTCTGAACTCACAACTACTCTTTTGAGGCCAGTTACCCCTCCCCAGGAGGAGTTAACAACTGCCATACTATGGGAGGTAGTGGCATTGCTAGCGTTGGTCACTAGGTAGATCTCACCTAGTATGATCTGTTCAGGGTCCACAAAATTAGGTGTCACCATGGTGACACTGGCACATGTGTCCCTGTAGGCCCGGGACATCTTATTATTAATAAAAGGTGTCTGCCTGTACTTGCTCAGATTACTGGAACTCACAGTAGAGGACATTGCTATATCCCCATCACAGACAAGAACAGCCTGGGTTGCTACTCTGACTAGGCCAGAGTCCACCTCAGTTCCCAGGGTCAACCCTACTACACCCTTTTGCTGGGAACCACCACTAATAGCTGGACTAGGGGGAACAGTTGCCTTAGGGACAATGGTGGTTGGTGCTGTGCCCTTCTTGGTGCACTCACTAAACCAGTGAGAGACTAATTTACAGTATCCACATCAGGGCTTCTTTGGACCTTCTTGTTTCTGTTTGTTCTTTTTGGAGCAAACCTCCCCCTGTGCCTTTTGGGGGCCTGGTGAAGACTTCTGGTCTTTTTATTTCTGCTCATTACCCTTCTGGTCAGACTTTTTCTGATCACCCCCCTGGTTCTGGTTTTTCTGCTTAATCCTGGTTCTGACCCATTTGTCTGCCTTCTTTCCCAATTCTTGGGGAGAGGTCAGATCAGAGTCAATCAGGTATTGATGCAATAGCTGGTTTTGACAGATCCTAAGGAGTTGCTCTCTCATGATCAAATTATACAATCCTGTTTAGTCCTTAACTTGACTTCCCAATAACCAGCCTTCCAGAGCCTTAGTGGCACAATTAACAAAATCAGTCCAGTCCTGAGTCTTTGTCTTCTGGGTATCCCTGAACAACAACCTATATTGTTCAGTGGTTAGGCCAAACCCATCAATCACAGCACTCTTCAGGAAAGAGTAGTTGTTAGCATCCCCATCACTAACTGTGAGGAGCTTATCTCTACCTTTTTCTGAAAAGGAGAGCCATAAGATTGCTGCCCACTGACTTTGGGGTACCTGCTGTACTTTGCAGGCCCTCTCCAAAGCAGTTATCCATTTGTGGATGTCATCCCCTTCTTTGTAGGGGGGCAAAATCTTGCTTAGGTGTCTATTCTCATAGAACCTATCTTTATCCTTAGGGATATTGCTGCCACCAGTGGGTTCTAACCCACTCTCTCAATGCTCTCTAGCACGAGCAAGCTTCTCTTTGGCCAGGGCAACCTCTAGTTCTTGCCTCTCAATCCTCAGAGCAGCCTCTCTCATTTTGGCCTCATGTTCCCTTCTCTGAGGAGAGGTCATCTCCCTCTGAGCAGGGCCATGAGAGCCACGTGAAGCATGAGATTGGAGAGAGTCCCTGGAGTGGGATCTGCCTCTTCTCTGCCTCTGGTTAAGCCCACTTGGGGGTCTGTATGAGGGCTGCCCATACTGACTCCCATGTATGCTTAAGTTAGCCTGGCTAAGTCTTTTAACTAGGACCTGGCTGTTTGTCTCAAGATCAGAATCATCTTCTTCCACCCCCTCTTCTTCTTCATCCAGTACAGGAGTATCAGTATTATCATTTGAAGAGGGAAAGACTTCATCTGCACTACCTGTGTCACCTGTCTTAGGTGGCTGTTGAGCATCGTACTCTTCTAAGAGCTCAACCAGGAACTTGATGGTAGGGTTTGAACCCTGTTTTAGTCTTCTAGAAGTACACAATTGTCTCAATTCTTGGAAGGCTAAGGCTTCATACCTCGAAGCAGCCCTCAAGGGATCTACTTCTGCAGGCAGAGAACCACTGGGGTTCACTGTCTGAAACATGTTTTCTAGTGAGGTGTGGTGTTGCACCTACCTACACTATTTGTTTTCCTACAGAACCTTTCTAGGAGTTGTAGTCAGGGTGTGCTAGGCCCAGGCTCTACAACAGCTAAGTTCAGTAGAACTTAAGTATACTAAGACTTGTTTTTATATGTACCTACAGGTACCTATGTGATCTTTCAAATGATATCTCAAGATTACAAGTGGTAAAACAACAGCAAGCTCTAATCCCAACTGCTGCACACCAATGTGAGAAGTTGGCCTGGTATATGATGTTCACTATTCTAGTGAACAACTTGCACCAGTCCAAACAACCCTTATGGTGATGGTTGTAAGTCAACCTTATAGACCAGCTATCCTAGTGGTAGCGTGGACAGAACAGTCTTAGGCTAAAAGACTCTTGAGGGCGTGTAAAGCCAGCTGTTTTACTATATGTAACCCCTTGAATATCAAATGGAAGGACACCACACAGGATATATATAAAATATATATGTATTTAATTACTAACACACTCCTCTGAACTCTTTATGAGATCAGAGGCAAAAGCACATAACAAGTTACTTAATCAGGATACGTTAAGTTGCACAATTTACAGTTAGGCCCTAGGGACGAAGCAAACCATATATTAAGAAAGTGGTTTAAGTACCACGTCACAAGAAAAGGAAAGGCCTAGGGCCTAGGGAATCGCTGGGGCTACACTATCTGAACCTTAGTATAGAAGTGGTAGGCCCACAGGCAGCACGTGCAGAGTCTTTACTCACACGCGAGAGTCAATGTTAAGTCAATGGGAACTTAGATGTTAGATAAAGAAGGATTTAGGACACTTCCGGTTTAGCTAGAAGGAAACAACTAAAAACCTAGACACTTGGATAGTCAATACCCTTGGGAGCACCGAAGTACTCGTGTTACCTCACCCACAGGAAGCGGGTCCAAGTGTGTGAAAATGCGTTGGGTTTCGCCGTTGAAGCCTATGGAGACCTGGAGGAAAGATGCTGCAGGCGACCAGGAGGAAGATGTCCGAGTGGATCCAAGGGTGGATCGAGGATGAAGAGGACCTGAAAGCATAGGGGACAGAGTCTGGGTCACTAGCCAGTGACCGGGTGGAACCAGGAAGGAACCAGACGACGTCGAGGAGCAATCAGGTGCTGTCGTGAAGCTTGTCTCTTCAGCCACGCGGACCAGGAGGCGTCAAGAATGACCAGCTGCTGGAGGCGAGCTGCCCCACGAAGGTTCTCGCAGATGGAGGGGTCGACTGCCGGATTGGAGTCAATAAGCCTTGGCAAAGGCAACCCACGCAGGATTCAAAGAAGGCTTCTGGTGCTGACCAGCAAAGGTCTGAGGTGCCTCACCTTTGCAGGGAGGCAGGGGCCAGTCTGGAGCAACCAGACCAGCAAGTTGGTTCAAAAGGACTGTTGTCACAGAGGCTACTAGCCAACGGGCCAGCAACCGGACAACGCGTCGAGCAGAACACAAGCAGAAGGGCCCCACGCAGAACTCGTGGAGTGTGAAGGGCTGATCTTCGGTGCAGGTGAAGCTCAGATTCAGCGTTTCTCAGTCCCCAGTGCACAGCTTCGAGGATACCTCAGGAGCTGCACAGTTAGCAAGTCGTGGTCTTTTCAAGATGTCCGGTCCCACCTGTCTCGTCGCCTCCACGGATCCCAGCTATGCTGCAGACGTGAAGAGAGGGTCAGAGAGGTCTGGACTTCTGGGTCTTGTCAGGCTCTGTGCTCGGGTCCCGGCGGGAGCGTCGACAAAGCAAGCCGTTGATTTGCTGGATGGTGCCTGGTTGCCCAGGGTGGTCACTCCTTGGCCACAAGGGAGATTCTTCAGTCTTCAGCAGAACGTCGAAGGTCCAGAGTTTCGTTTCAAGTTTCAGTTCAGGATCGAATCTAAAGTCCAAGGACACAGTTCCTACCTTTATACAGCTAAAAGGGGATGGATTAGTTCCTAGGTCCCTCCTATGGGTGGGACCAGGAATGGGGGTGGTTACACCCCCTTTCCTTTGTCCAGTTTCGCGCCAGAGCTGGGGCTGGAGTGCCCCAGCAACCGGTTTGAACTGGGGTATGCATGGAGCACCTAGTGTGCCCCAGGCAGTGTCTCATTCTATTCAGCCCTCCCTGTCCCAATACACAAAGTCCTGTCTGGGGTGGTGCTCGCACCTCTCCAGGCAGGAAGGACTCCCCGCAGCAGGAGGTCAGACTTGTGTCTGTGGCAGCAGTGTCCATTTTGTGACGCTGGGGCTCTGGTTAACTTTAACCGGGATAGTCAGCAACAACATGTTTTCTCCCTCTATAAGGGTGGAAGGCTACCCCGGTCACCAGAATTGGCGAGGGGGTAGTATTCCAAATCGTATGACATCTTACACGACATGTTTAGATAAAGCCAAACCAAAGTTAGCATTCAACCGCGAGGATTATAATGCACTTAAGAGTATATGGTATGGCAATATCATAGAACAGCTATAAGGACATGGTTCCGAAAGCTGCAGACAAGCTCAGCTCATGCTAGAGCACCATCTCACACATAACCAAGCACTCTGCCTCCAGGATTGTTATGGCCTGCCATAGGAGTGACTTATAGGTTACTGTGTGTCTATATATAAGGGTAGATATAGGAATACTATACCTAAGCAAGGGGTGATTACACGACCTTGCCCCAGCTGAGTGATCAGCCAGTTGTGTCAGTTTGAGTGGCCAGCCAGGGGTGGCATAATACATGCTGCAGCCCCTGGTAGGCCTTGGTTACACCTATGCCCTGAGTACCTAGGGTACACTTCTACAGGGGCTGACAAGGTGAACCAATTCCCAATTGTTGTTATACCTAGAGTACATGATGGGAATTTAGAGAGAGTGCATCTGGGCTGTGGGTCTGATTAGCAGTCCCACAGCCACATCTAAGTCAAAAACCAGTAAAGCAAAAGCAAAAAGTGGGGGTGACCATAGGAAGCAGACCCTACTCTCCTACAGTTCCCCCTTAGCTTCTTATAGGATATAGGTTCAAGTTCAGCCCTGCAAAGATGGCGGCACTGCTGCTGTCACCTGGGCCAGACAAGCCTTTTATTCCACTAGACATTTGTACAGTATGCTGGAGCCTCTTGCAGACCTGTTTTGAAAGCCCCGGTGTTCTATCGATAGCCTCACCCCATCTGTCTGTACACCCCCCGCTTTTCCACGAATGCGCATAATTCTGCGCAGCCGCACTATGGTCCATGTCTTAGATGCAAGTATTTTTAAGCTCCCCACTCAGAGTTAAAGTATACAACTGGAGGTCATTAAGACTGTGGTCGGTTCAGAATTAAGTTCAAATACGTTAAATTAACAAAGAGCCGGAGGAGGGACCGAAAGCTAATTCACAATACAGATTATAAATTGTTTCGGCCTCGAACCTTTTTATGTTGGTTACAATTAAACAATATTTTTTGTAGGTTCCGAGGCTATTCCATGGCACCATCCATGCTACAGCTCAAAATGGCGGTCCCGCGTAAATAAAACTGAATTGAAAAGGCCTTTTCTTTCTATTTTTTAAGCGGGTCTCTCTAGGGCACGGACTTAACGCTGAATATTCCACCATTATTACGGATATTTTGTTCGCCGAAGGACCGCATTTTGGATTCTCCACGCGTAGGGTGTGCACAACCAGACGGGGGAGCACGAATAGACAGGCAGAACCTGCATGTATCGGCACCCCTCTGACGTAGGGGGTGTACAAAACGACAGGGATGAGCATATAGTTAGAACACCGGCCGTTCCCTGGTGCCTCTGTTACTTTAACCAGCTGCCTGAGGTGCATTGCAGAGCAGGCTGTAGAGCCTTTAGATAGAGACAGAGACAGAAGGGAAGGGGGGACAGATAGCTAACAGCGAGAGGACACCAGAAGGGAGAGAAAAAAAATGAATAAAAGGCTAGAGAGAGATAACAGGGGGACGAAGGGGCGAGCCTGTTTTGAGCATTTTTGCCAGGGCTGCTTTTGGTTCCCCAGTCGGCCCTGACCCTCACTTTGGAAGATCCTGCCACGCTCCAGTAACGGCCAGAAAAGTCACTTGGCCCATCCGAAACAAAAGAGGTAGTCGTCTTGCCTCTGGAGCCAACTACTCAATTTGCTTCGATTTGGCTTTGCTTCCATAAACACTAGAGATAAAGTTCGCCTAAGAGAGTTAAACAATAAATATGCCTTATCCATGTATAATCATTACTAATGCATAACAGTTCCCCATCTTCATCACACAGGGCTTTTTTTTAAATCTACATTTAAAATTTCAGTGAAGAAGTGATTAACACTTGCACATGATTGGTTAACAGTGTTTCGTTGCATCACTTTATATTGGAGAAGTTAAAAAAGAACTATACAGCCTGTTATTATCATCTAATTCCAGTGCCCTCTTAGTCAGTATTTTAGCAAGTGAATATTTAAGTAATAGTTACAAACAGGTAAGTGCATGTCATATGTCTAACAGGCTTACCTGATTAAATTGGTCTCTCCAATTTGTTTAAAAAGAGTCTTCAGTATTTATATATACGTTAATAGTGTTTACTGTAAAGGCGAGCTAGAAGAACTGCTTCACATTCAGTACATCATCCTTTGACAGCTTATTTTTGAGTGGTATTTTAAAGGCACTTTTGTGATGTGGCTGGAAGTCCGGTCTTTTACAGAATAGTAAATGACAACGTTAATATGTTAGGAATGATTGTGCGGCCGCTGCAGGCGCTTTGCTAGACCACTGGTGCTCGCGATTATGAATTATTACAGTTAATTTGCAGAGCTGTCTGTTCAGTCAGCCGAGGCCTTAAGCTTCGTTTTGTAAGAGTGAAAAACATCTGGCAAATGTGCTTGTGTTTGCTGCACAAGACCCGCCGAGGAATCTTACTCTGTTTATAGCTCTCTCCTCACTGACGGGCGTCATCGGACAGGAGACAGTGAAGCAGGCCAGTCTTCTATTCTGGGTTAACTGCACTGTTGTGGAGTTATTAGGTAATAAAAAACGTCGAGCTCCTTTTAGCTACAGTTGTGCATCGACGGGACTAAACATTTCTGATGTAAACTTGAAAAATGTAATTTTAATTTGTATTTGAATAATTTGTAATTATTAAAATACATTTCAAGAAGCCTTAACTAGACATTAAAATACGGAAGGGAAAGTAGGCACTTTTGTAGATCTGAGCGTTTATGAAGTATAAACGTATCCTTGAAGGCGACAAAGCGATGTGCATGAAACTATCATGATGGAAGACACGCATGCAAACATAGGGGCATATTACCAAGCAATAGCGATAATTATCGCTATTGCTTGGTTAGAGACAAAAATGTACAGCTGAGCTGCGGCGATTTTTATCGCAGATAAACCTTGGTATTACCAAGGTTTATCGCAAATGCGATAAAAAACGGCCGCAATGCATGAATATCGCTGAAAAGTCAGCGATATTCATGCATTACCGGGCTAATGCTCTTAGCCATGTTATCCACCTCCCATTGGATAACATGGCTAAGAACTGCTCGGGGCAGGTGTTAGCTTTTGGAGATATTCGCGCTTAGCGCGAATATCTCCAAAAGTTGGTAATAGGTGATAGCGATGTTAGCGACTGTTTCCAATCGCTAATATCTTGGCACGCCCACTTTGCATGTCATTAGTGATAAATATCACTGACATGCAAAGTGGGGCCCAAGATGGTCGCTATCTCCTACTAGCTGTCGCTAACTGGTGTTAGCGACAGCTAGGTAATAGGGAGATAATTTTATCTCCGCTTTCTTGGCTTTTAAAGCCAAAAAAGCAGAGATAAACCCCCTTGATAATATGCCCCATAGTCCTTCTCTTTGCAGGGGTTTGTGCTTTAAACTACAGCTTGCCAGCAGGACTAGGTGCACATGAACCTGTATGTGTTGTATTTGAATACAAGAAGTCAAAATTATTCTGTCACGGATCCAGTCTTTGGCATATGGATTTAAGGACTGCAATGGAGGAAATACCACTTGAATTCAGTTGCATCTTAATTCTAGATATTTATCTTTAATTGAGTCCATTTGGTCTGTTTTGCATTTTTGTATTTAAAGCAGAATTCGCCCCCCTTATTTTTATAACAAAGGATCCAACTAAACAAGCTAAATGTGAGCAGTCAGTTGTTGTCTGTGGCCTGAGAACATAGGGAGTGATGGGGAATCTTCCTGCTCCCTCTACCACAGCCTAGCTGTTCGAAGACCGTCTGATGGGCCCCATCCCTTTCACCACCCAACACCCATTAGAGTCAATCATACTTGCATCCTGTATGTGCTGTTGCCTCACTCACCTCACTCCTGTTCATCAGGCTGCTACACCTTTACACTCTGCAATGAGTTAAAATTTTGGATCCGAGCCCAACTGGCACTTGAAAAGATGGTCTTTTTCTAAATAGAAACCTGGGGAAAACGTTTAAATAAAGCAATCAAGCAAGAAGCCAATAACAAGGTTTTTATCAAAGTGAATGTGAGGATCCCTAAATACAATAAGGGCATTGTGATCGCAGTACACTCACAAATACGCTGCCCATATTTTGTCACTGAAGACCACACCCACCCACACAATAGCATGTATTAGATTTGGTGCGCCAACAAGATAAAATGTAGTGGTCAAAGTGCATTTAAAAAAGTATGGGAACTGTGATGCACGCAATGGGGGTGGGATGAGTAAGCATGGAGTTAGGGTTTAAGGTGTGACTGAAAACAAAATATTCTGTAACTTTTGTCGGTCTTTCACTTTCAGGTAACTACATAAAAGATGATGCTCAGCTTAAATGAAAAGTAATTTCAAGATAAGTAAATCAGTTGGAGTGGATGCGGCTGGACACTGCGCAACATGGTGGCCATCTTCGGAAGCTCCCTAGCGGCTTTGACTAACGCTCAAGGTCCCCGCTTCTTTTGGTGCTGTTCCTGTTTATTTTTGCCGGATTCATGTGTCAGAATGAGAGGGCTCTGCCATAAGATCTGTTCCAAACTGTTTTCTCCTGCATTCACTGCCCAATCGACAATAAAGCAGGGGATGAGCCATGACGCGCCACCATGTTGGATTTTGAGATAACTCCTACATACTTTGTACGCAAGCCTGTGGTATTCTAAACACTGCCAAGTGGTCTCGCCTACTACCATTCCTTTTCATTTATGATGGATTCTTAAATTGGAATGCAATTGCTCTGGGACCCTTTTTTCGAACTAAATTCTCCTGCATTTTGTTATGTAATAGCCACTACAGCAGAATGTGTGCTGAATGTGTGTCATAACACCCTGCCAATTTGGATTCCTGTATTAACTTATATGCTTCTGATGCGACAAACTAAACACCTCCATTGAGTTTTCTCATCAAGACTGGTTGATGTTATAGTCATTTAGAACACCTACTTCTTTTTGGCTTCAACTCAATCCTTATATGGTTGTGCAGGAACTCCATAATTTTATTTATGATTTCATACAGGTTCATTAATTGCTGATAATCATGGGCAGATCTCAAACATTTAAAAGCAACCCCAACACCAAACTTGTAACCCCTTCATTTCAATCTGTCATCAAGTCTCAACACGCTCAAAAGAACTCAGGGGCATATTATCAAGGGGGTTTATCTCCGCTTTTTTGGCTTTAAAAGCCAAGAAAGCGGAAATAAAAGTATCTCCCTATTACCTAGCTGTCGCTAATACCAGTTAGCGACAACTAGTAGGAGATAGCGACCATCTTGGGCCCCGCTTTGCATGTCAGTGATATTTATCACTAATGACATGCAAAGTGGGCGTGCCAAGATGTTAGCGACTGGAAACAGTCGCTAACATCGCTATCTCCTATTACCAACTTTTGGAGATATTCGCGCTAAACGCGAATATCTCCAAAAGCTAACACCTGCCCCAGAGCAGTTCTTAGCCATGTTATCCAATGGTAGGTGGATAACATGGCTAAGAGCATTAGCTCAGTAATGCATGAATATCGCTGACTTTTCAGCGATATTCATGCATTTCGGCCGATTTTTATCGCTTAGAAGATAAACCTTGATAATATCAAGGCTCCTAAGCGATAAAAATCGCCGCAGCTCGGCGATAAAAATATCGCTGCTAAACCAACATAGCAATAATTATCGCTAGTTGTTGGTAATATGCCCCTGAGTCCCTAGCTATCTCTCTGCTCTTATGGAAGGTGAAAGTGAACAAGATCAGTCTTGCCCAACCTCTACTCTGGTGTCTGGATCTGCTAAGCAACCCAAAAAAGATTTGGACTCTCCTTCAAAATCACCTTTACCACTAACCCTAGATGACTGGATGGGAGAAATCAGAGCCTTGAAGCCTATTGTAATGGAAACTAAAACTTCTTGTCAGCGCCTTGAGGAAAAGTGGTTTTCGCATGATATACGCATCAGTTCCATTGAACAGTGAATGAGTAACATTGAAGACTCTATCCATGATGTTTCTCACATGGCAAAAGAAATACAACAACTTAAAAAGCTAACTGAAGTTTTAGAAAATAGAAACAGAAGAAATAACCTTATGCTTTATGGCATACCAGAAGGTTCAGAGGGTTTCATTATGATTGCATTTTTGTAAAAAGCAATTTCCTCAATTGTCCATTTGACTGACCATAGTCCTATCAAAGAGCATATCGATTAGGTCCTAAGTTAAAGCCATTATCTCTCACTAGTCCAAGGGGTATTCCAAGGGGTATTATTATTCTTTTCTTGCAGTTTACTGATCTGATGCAGGTTTTGTCAGCCTCCAACCAACTTGGGACTTTACAATGCTCTGGTAACAAAGTCTTCTTCTTGCATGACTTCTCACAAGAAATCACTTTGTTGACATGCTTCGTAAATAAAATCTATGAACATTAGATATGGTTTCACACACGTGTTTCTTCAAGATCACATTCAAAGTCAAACATACCTTTGAAGATTCTTCATGTCTACAAGACTTTATTAGAAAAAACAAGCACGAAGATACAGAGCTAGGATCTACTGCGCATACATGACTGTGTCTTTTTAATAAACGTCTGACTGGCTCTCCGCCTACTAATGTGCATTCCTTTTCAGGTTATAGCTTTTACTGTTTTCTTATTGAAAGAATTATGTCTTTCTCCTTTTCAATTCTGTTTTAGCAGCAACTTGTTCTGTGGACCCCATTATCTGTCTGCGTTTTATAGCCCTATTGTTGCAAGTGTACCATCACCAACATCCTCTCCCCCTGTTTTCAGTGTTAAGTCTACAGTCTTGTTTAATTTCACTAGCATGTTTTGTCCTTTTGGTTTTTACGTTTGTATGGTTAGTTTCGGACTTTAAACTTAAGTCTCAATATTTTTTCCTGCTGTTATCCTTCTTTGTTACAGCTCTGTGTCATTGTATTAAGCCAAGACCAGTACACCTTTATCAGGTGTTCCACAACCCCCATATCTTCCAGAGTGTTCTTTCATATCCTCATGATTACAACAGCAATTAAGGAATTTTACCTTTCCTGTATTGCCTTTCTTTTCTTTTTTATCATTATGGGGCATTTGTACCCCACCTTCTCTTTTCTACCTCACGTTTATCTCTCCTCTTTTCCTCCTTTCATATTTCTCTTACTTTTTCTTTAAATTTGTTTGAATATTTGACCTTTAGGTATGTCTAACGAGTCGACTATACTATCCTCAAAAATGTATCTTAGAACAACAACATGGAATGTCAAGGGCTTGAAAAACCATATTAAGTGTCAATGTGTTCTGTCTCACTTGGCAAGATTAAAATGGCAGTTTGTCTTACTTCAAGAAACATATCTTATTGAAGTGGAGATTGTTTACTTAAAAACACAGTGGGTAGGTGAAATCTGTTTCTCCCAATCAGTTCATTACAAGAATGAAGTGGGTATACTGTGCCATAAATGCTTACATATATAATTCTCGTCTCAGTATCACGATGCAGATGGCTGGTAGGTTTTAACTAAGTTCAAGACAGATGACACTATCTTTACAATTCTTAATAAGTATGTTCCTACCCATCTAGACCCTTATTGTTGGATGACAATACCCCAAAACATTGCTGAACACTCATCTGAGAATTTTATGTTAGGAGGAGATTGTAATCAGCGTCTTGTGCCTTTCTAGTTAGGCATTCCAAAACCAGGTTTATCCTGCAAAAGGCCCACAAAACATTAAAATACCCCATATCTCAACGCTCCTTATCTGATTCCTGGAGATTATTCAGTCCCAATCTCAAAGAATATTGGGGCATATTATCAAGGGGGTTTATCTCCGCTTTTTTTGGCTTTAAAAGCCAAGAAAGCGGAGATAAAATTATCTCCCTATTACCTAGCTGTCGCTAACACCAGTTATCGACAGCTAGTAGGAGATAGCGACCATCTTGGGCCCCACTTTGCATGTCAGAGAAATTTATCACTAATGACATGCAAAGTGGGAGTGCCAAGATGTTAGCGACTGGAAACAGTCGCTAACATCACTATCTCCTATTACCAACTTTTGGAGATATTCGGGCTAAGCGCGAATATCTCCAAAAGCTAACACCTGCCTTGAGCAGTTCTTAGCCATGTTATCCAATAGTAGGTGGATAACATGGCTAAGAGCATTAGCTCGGTAATGCCTGAATATCGCGGACTTTCAGCGATATTCATGCATTGCGGCCGATTTTTATCGCATTTGCGATAAACCTTGGTAATACTAAGGTTTATCTGCGATAAAAATCGCCGCAGGTCGGCGATACATTTTTGTCTCTAACCAAGCAATAGCGATAATTATTGCTATTGCTTGGTAATATGCCCCATTATTTTTACTCCACTCCTCATAACTCTCACAAAAGACTTGATTATATATTCTTAACCAAAAAGTAACCAAACATTTGATTAACTTGGAGATAGGTTCAATTGTAGTCTTGGGTCATGCTCATGTGTGAACTGACATTGAAATCCTTTTTAATCTTAAACGCAAATCTCATTGGAGATTCAATAATTCTCTGCTCTCTGACAAATGCATTTTCTTTTCATGTGAAATGTTTCTATCAGAATATTTTGAGGTGAAAGATAATAGGGAAACAAACTTCCATTTTGTGTGAGATGCTTTTAAAGGGGCTTGTAGAGGTTTCATAATTAATTTATCTCCTCTAAGAAGAAAGAAATGGAAAAAGAAACCATTTCAATTTTACGTGGCGTAAAGTCACTGGAACATGCATAATATACTTCTAAAGAGAACAAAGCTGATCTGGACGCACTCATAGCAGCCACAAAACAGTTTAATAAATTTGCTACAGAAAAAGCTCATGGTATACTCCTTAAAATACTATGATGGTAAGGACTGATTTGGCACTCCATCAGCTAACTACTGAAGCTACAAGAAAGAAAAATCAGTATTAAATCTGTTACTAATGATTTAGGCGTACAACTGCTCTGTGATGCAGATATTGCAACCTGCTTTGCGGATAATTACCAAACTCTATAAACTCCTAAAAATACCCCCAGAGGAATGTATTGATTCTTATTTCTTTCATGTTAAAGAAAAGAACCCTATGTCAATGGGCACATCGGTTCTTCAACTTTCTCTGAAGATATTTGAATTGCAAAAGGCTTTGAAAGTCTCCTAACAGGCAAGGCACCAGGCCCTGTTGGCTTCACAGCAGAGTTTTACCTTCACTTCACAAAAATACTCTTCCTCAGGTTATTTAATTTGATTAACTATTTCCTTTACTTAAATAATACTATTGGTACTGTCACTGATCGTGACTTGTCCCTTCTTAAAAACTATAGACATATTTTGCTGATCAAAATATATTACAAAATATTCGCTTAAGCATTATCCCTTATCCTAATAGACTTAATTACTGATTTAATTGATGTTGAACAATCTGGTTTGTAAAGAATAGACACTTACCAAATACCAAATAATTCCTGCGGGTAGGTTGCTCCCCCACCGCTGCAGCTCCGCCTGACCTGACGCTGCTCCTGCCTGCTTCTCCCTCCAGATCGGTGCGCCGACGCCTGGAGGCTTGCCTGTGCCTCTTGTTCCTGTGCCCACGTGTGCCTGCCCGCCCCCCTTCTTTTTGTACCCCGAGTGAGTGAGTGCCCCCACGTGTGCCTGCCCGCCCCCCTTCTTTTTTGTACCCCAAGTGAGTGAGTGCCTGCCATCTCCCTTCAGGCTCCTCAGCCCCGTTTTTACCACCGCTGCCTCCCGTGCGGCCCCGCCCCCCTGCACCCAGTGGCTCCCTACCCTCCCGCCTCATAGCTGACCCCTCCTGCCCTCCTGCCCTCTTATGGCGACCACTGCGCGACCGCGCCTATTGTGCACCGAAGGCACGCCGAAGGCACGCCAAAGGCAAGCCCGTCTGATCCCGTCCAAACCTGGACCGCTCCCAGCGCCAGGACTCCTGGCCCTCAACGATGCCAGCCCACTCGACGGACTTACGACGCCGCCACCCTCTACGCACTCAACGCCAGCCGGAACCCCGCCTGCTACCGAGCCACACTGAAACGCGCCCACGGACCCTTCGCCTGCCAAGCCTGCAAATTCACCTGCCTCCGAACCTGCACCGCACCCGCCAAGCCAGGCACCAGCAACAACCACCTCAAGTGCATCCTGCTCAACACTCGCTCCGTCCAAAGACACGCCGGCGAACTCTGGAACCTCCTCGACACATCATCATCAGACGTCGCCTTCTTCACAGAAACTTGGATGAACGCCTCCTCAGCCCCCGACATCAGCCATAGCCATCCCGGATGGCTACAAGATCACCCGGAAGGACCGCGCCAACTAAACCGGAGGAGGCATCGCCATCGTCCACAGAAACACCATCCGCATCATGACCAACTCCGACGACACCCTCACCACCGCCGAGCACCTTCACTTCCAGATACACACCGATCCCAAGACCACCCTCAGAGGCACCCTCATCTACAGAGCCCCGGGACCCCGCACACAATTTAGCGAAGCCATCGCAGAATTCGTCAGCCTGCACACCCTAACCTCCTCAGACTACATCCTCCTAGGAGACCTCAACTTTCACCTGGAGAACAACAATGACAGCAACACCGCCGCCCTTCTGGACAACCTCGCCAACCTCGGACTCAAGCAACTGGTGACCACCCCCACCCACCATGCCGGACACACTCTTCACCCCATCTTCTCCTCCAGCAAGCACATCTCCTTCAGCCACTCCACCAGACTACACTGGACAGATCACATCTGCGTCCACTTCAACTTCAGGAGAACCGCGACCCACCACATCCCACAACAGGTCCCCCGCAGAAGCTGGGGCAAGATCACCGCCGACCAGCTCATCACCTCCCTCAGCCAGAACCCTCCCACCAACACGATGGACCCCAACGAAGCAGCCCGCAACCACACACAGTGGCTCACCAACTGCGCCGATGACCTCGCACCACTGAAGAACCCTCCCAGCAAACCCGGCAGCAAGAAAGCCTACTGGTTCACCAACGACCTCAAGAACTCCAAGAAAACCTGCTGCACCCTCGAGAAAGCCTGGCGCCACGACCAGACAACAGAGAACATGACAGCCCTCAAGAACGCCACCCGCAAACACCACCAGCAGATCCGCACCACCAAAAGGACCACATTCAAAGAACGACTGGACTACAACTCCCACAACAGCAAAGAACTCTTCAACATCGTTAAAGAGCTCTCCAACCCCAGCGCCGGCACCAACGACATCATACCCTCGCAAGACCTCTGCGACTCACTCGCCTCGTTCTTTCACCGCAAGATCGCCGACATACACAACAGCTACGGCGCACAGACCACACACCCAACCACAGAACCAGCGACCCCCACCACCACCCTCTGCACCTGGACCCCGGTCAGCACTGAAGACACCACCAGCACGATGAACACCAATAAACTCCGGCTCCCCAACCGACCCGTGCCCACACCACATCTTCAACAAAGCCGACTCCATCATCGCACCCCAACTCCGTGACATCATTAACAGCTCCTTGACATCCGCTACCTTCCCGGAGAGCTGGAAACACGCCGAGCTCGGCGCCCTCCTGAAGAAACCCACCGCGGACCCCACGGACCTCAAGAACTTCCGCCCCATCTCGCTCCTCCCTTTTCCGGCCAAAGTCATCGAGAAGACCGTCAACAAACAACTCGCCGCCTTCCTCGAGACAAACGGATCCCTCGACCCCTCGCAGTCCGGCTTCCAAGCAAACCACAGCACCGAGACCGCCCTCATCGCAGCTACCAATGACATCAGGTCCCTGCTCGACAACGGGGAAACAGCTGCCCTCATCCTCCTGGACCTCTCAGCAGCCTTCGACATCGTATGCCACCGCACCCTGATACAGCGCCTCAGCAACACCGGAATCCAAGGAAAGGCCTTGGAGTGGATCGCCTCGTTCCTCGCCGGTAGAACCCAGAGAGTCCGCCTCCCCCCGTTCCGGTCCGCGGCCACTGAAGTCATCTGCGGCGTCCCGCAAGGATCCTCTCTCAGCCCCACCCTCTTCAACGTCTACATGAGCCCCCTCGCAGCCATCGCACGCCAACACAACCTAAACATCATCTCCTACTTAGACGACACCCAGCTGATCCTTTCCCTCACCAACGCCCCCACCACCGCGAGAGCCAGCCTCCAGGAAGGAATGAAAGATGTCGCGGAATGGATGAAGCTCAGCCGTCTGAAACTGAACTCAGACAAGACAGAAGTCATCATCCTGGGAACATCCTCCTCTGCCTGGGAAGACTCCTGGTGGCCCCCTGCCCTGGGCACCGCCCCCAAACCAACGGATCATGCACGCAACCTGGGCTTCATCCTGGACTCCTCCCTCACGATGGCCAAGCAAGTCAACACCGTCTCGTCATGCTGTTTCAACACCCTGTGCATGCTCCGTAAGATCTTTCGGTGGATCCCCACCGACACCAGGAAGACGGTCACCCAGGCCCTCCTCACCAGCCGACAGGACTACGGGAACACCCTCTACGCTGGAACCACAGCCAAACTCCAGAAAAGACTCCAGCGCATACAGAATGCTTCTGCACGACTCATTCTGGACATCCCCTGCCACAGCCACATCTCTTCCCTCCTGAGAGACCTGCACTGGCTCCCCCGCAGCAAGAGGATCATGTTCAGACTCCTCACCCACCCACACAAGGCTCTTCATGACATGGGCCCCAAATACCTCAACAACCACCTCACATTCTACACACCCACCCGCCAACTCCGGTCCACCAACCTCGCCCTCGCCACCGTCCCACGCATTCGCAGATCCACCGCCGGAGGAAGATGCTTCTCCTACCTGGCGGCCAAGACATGAAACTCCCTCCCCGCCCACCTACGTCTGGCCCAGGACCACCTCTCCTTCAGGAAACAGCTCAAGACATGGCTCTTCGAGCAGTAGCAGCTCCCCCCCCCCTGTCCCAGCACCTTGAGACCCTAAAGGGTGAGCAGCGCGCTATACAAATCTGTCTGATTGATTGATGTTCCTGGACATTCTTAGTAAAGCGGTCTACTCGATATCTTACTGCGATAACCATTGACACTCAAAAAGCCTTCTACAGGGTTAATTGACATTTTATTTTGAATGTATTATGATGCCACGGTTTTGGTCCAAAAGGTTTACAATTTATATCTCTATTATCCTCATCCCTTCAATCATCAGTTATGGTAAATGGCACACAGTCTCCTTATTTTCCTCTTAACGGTAGAACTAGACAAACTTGCCCCATTTCTCCTCTGTTATTTATTCTTTCTCTATAGCCATTTCTTCATCAGCTGAAGCTGGAGAACTTTTCTGGATTGAAAGTTAAGGACTTAAACATTAAATACACTGCCTATGCAGAATATATTATTCTTTTTGTTTCTAAGCCAGAAATGACACTCCCAACATTTTTTGACGGATTGTAATCCTACTCTGAGGTATCAGGATACAAACTCAATAAAAAAAAATCTGAAGCTGTGCCCTTGAATACCTTCTGTAACAGAACTCCTTTTGACGAAGTAGGTCGATCCTGGAACCCCACTAAGGTTACTTGTCTGGGAATTTGGTGTAGCAAAAATATCAGAGAAACTTTGAAAATAAATAAAGATGTCTTGCTTTCTAACATTAAACACCTCTATCAAGACTGGTCACCATTGTTCATCACCTTGTCAGGGTCATCTGGACACCAGTAAGATGGTGATCTTCCCAATCCCAAATTTCTTTCTTATGATGTAACCTGTTAAAATCCCCAAGTCATTTTTGGGGAAAATGGACAAACTACTATCCATTGTTGTCCTTTGGAATGGGAAAAAGCCTAGAATTTCTATGGCTAAATTACATTTCCTAAAGTTTAGGAGGCGCCAATAATCCGGACTTGAATTGCTATCACACAGAATTTGCAATAAAGCAAATACAGGGCGGTTTGTTGAATTCCATTGACACACTTTCTAAATTATGGTTTCAACTCGAATTAGCTATGCTATCTCCCTTTTCAGATAGACATATCTTTTTCATGTCTAATTCGCCTAAATTTTGGATGCAATCAGTTGCATCCCACTCGTGTTTCTTAGTAATGGTTCATTTTTCCTCCAACATATCCCCCTTTGAACACTCCCTGCATAGTCCTTTCTGGGTCTATCTGCTAGAGTGGTCAATCTCAAATCTGGAGAACCGGGTTCGAGTCTCGGCAATGATGCCCAACATCCTGTTATTCTGGGCAAATCAGTTAATCTCCCTCTGCCTAACAAAAATGAATGTGTCCTTGTGTAACGCAACTGGTGTTCGTGTAAATCGCTCTGATACATGATACCATCGGGTCAAGTTTGCGCTATGTAAAACTCTGGAGGAAAGATATGGCTCAAATACAACGGGAAGACTTTGATGTGGAGACTTGGTTTGGAAAGGGTATTTTTACTGTTTCACAGCTTCGTCATAATAACTGAATTATCACTTTTGGATCACTTTCCCATTCATATAGTCTTTCCACCATGATAGATAAGCAATACCCCTTATTAAAAACTGCATTTCAAGCTTCATTAATGTCCTACCAACCACTTCTAATCATAGCACAGTGTCTCAGATTAATCCAATTCCACTAATTGATTTCCCAAAGCTTCATTCATATACAGGTTGCTTATTAAATCCACCTTTGACAGACCTAAATGTAAGCAAGAGGGTTTATAGAAATCAGATCTACATTGCTGCCAGCCTCTCTGAAGGTAGGATAAAATACGGGTGATGATTCATTCTACTGCTCATACAGCCAACCTAAAGCAAACTTTATATTTTCAATAATAGATTATTCTACACATTACTTCACCTATTTAAATGTAAGCTGCTCAGACAGGATACTTGTTGGCAATGTAACAGTCATTCTGGCACTTATGTTCATATTTTTTTATGCCCAAAAGTTTCTGATTTTTGGGCTCAGTTATGGTCATGAGGCATTTGCTGGTATGTCTACACCATTTTCTTTGGCTAGGTTATTAATTGGTGTAATACATTATCCACCAGATGTATCAAGAACCCATTTTGCTATTCCTTAATAGTGAAAAATAACGATTCGCTATTAAGGAATAGCAAAATGCAATGCATGAAGAAATCACTAAAAAAATAGCGATTTCTTAAAATTCCTTAATTGCGACTCGCAAATTGCGAGTCGCAATTAAGGAATACCTCCCCATTCATTGCTATGGGCCTAGAGGCCCATAGGAATGAATGGGAAGACATTCTCAATTTGCGAATCGCAATTAGCGAATCGCAAATTGAGAATGCGATTTTAAGGGTGCAGGGGTGTCCAAATTACACCCTGTTGCACCCCTGAAATTGATCTGTGCACATATGTTGCGCACACACATGCCCTTTGGGCATGTGTGTGCGCAACATGAAACTTTGAAAAATGCACTTTAGTGCATTTTTAAAAGTTTTTGCAAATTACCATGAAGTTCAACTTCATGGTAATTTGCGAGCCCTATTAGCGAAATCGCTATTTTTTAAACTTTAGTGCATTGCATTTAAGGAACCTCAATTTGAGATTCCTTAAATGCAAGTAATCGCAATTTTACGATTTCTTAATTTGCGATTTTTGCATTTGGGATGATGCATTCCAAATGCAAAAATACAGGTCGCAAAGGGGCAGATTCTGAGAATCTGCCCCTTTGCCAGCGGATTTGACCTTGATGCATCTATGCCTATATGTGTTCTTCTAATAGAATGTTCGCTAAATTGGTAGACCTCATAATAGCAATTGGTTTACAAGTGATCACTTACAACTGGAAATCTACAGACAATATCACCATTCAACATTGCTGAAACTTAGTTTGCCACAATCACAGACATATCAAACAAGACATACTGTTGTCACCACTTACTAATTACTTGTTTTCCACTGCTGTTAACAATGATCCCTGGACTTCCAGGGATGTTAACGTTAATGTTAAGAGTACTTCTAAAGCGCTAACATTCATCCTAAAAGGATATCATGGCGCTAAGATTGACAGTGACAGTGGAGAAGTGTGGCTCAATGGTTAGAGCGGTAGACCCTGATGCAGAGGTCTAGCCCAGAACCAGGGTTCAATTCTCCGCCTCGGTGGGTCTTGGGCTCAAAATTCCACGGATCTTATAATTCTCGCCTCGGTACCTATTCCAATCATGGAGTGCAACTCTGGGCAATAGCTTGCTTAATCTACACAACGGCCCCCTCAACGCTAAGGATGCCTGGCCTCCACCTTGGGGGTGCCCAGTAGTGGACACCTCACAGGGAAAGCCAGGATGGGTTCCACAGCGGTATTCGTACAAGCGCCTTGAGACCCTTGCGGGTGAGTAGTGCGCTATACAAGTATCAATTTACATTTACAATTTACATTACAGCGTACAGTGAACTAACACATGTGCCTGGAAAATTTACTCTGCATTGGGGAACAATATGGTTTTAATTTTTTTCTGAAAGTGAGGTAACAATCAATGAGTCTTAAATCTGTTGGTAAATTATTCCACAGATTTGCAGCCAGATGTGAGAAGGCACGACCGCCCGTCCTGACTCTTTATTCGGGTAGTGACAGCTCTTGCAGTGAATTGGGAGCGGAGATTTCGGTTCGGTACATACAAATTAATCCTATCTTTTAGGATGGCCGGGCCAGTATTATGCAGCACTCTGGAGGTAATACACATTATTTTGAAAGAAGCTCTTTCCCTCATTGGGAGCGAGTGTAGGGCTCTCAGACAACTCTTGGCAGAGTCGTACTTTTTTTTGTTACAGACGGCTTTTGCTGCCGCATTTTGGACTAGCTGTAGCTTTGAAAATAAATAGTCCGCCATGCCAACAAATAGGGAGTTCCCGTAGTCGAGTCGACTAATTAGTAGTGACTGGACTAAAATCTTTCTGCATTCCACGGGAATCCAGGGAAAGACTCGTCGTAACATTTTTAGTAACGCGAAGCTTTTACCACAAATTGTTGTTACATGGTTTTTCATCGACAATGCATTGTCGATTTGGACTCCCAGATTTCTAGCAATCTGGGTTGGTTTAGGGGGTATACCAAGAGTATTGGGCCACTAGGTGTCATCCCAGAGCTGTTGGGATCCGCCGAACAAGAGTATCTCTGATTTATCGGCATTTAGTTTCAAACAGTGGCTGTGCATCCAGTTAGATAATTCAGTAAGGCAGCTAAGCAGTCTATTTTTGGAATCCTCTTCACCGTTCAGGGCAACCATTAGTTGCGTATCATCTGCGTATAAGCAGATGCTGATGCCCCACTTCTTTCCTATGGTGGCTAACGATGATACATAAACATTAAATAATGTTGGACTTAATGATCCCCCCTGTGGTACTCCGTACTTGATCTTCCGGGGTGTGGAAGTAAAATTGCCTACTCGGACAGATTGCGATCTGTCAGACAGAAAGGAATTCAACCAGGTCAAAGCTTTTCCCTGTACTCCTTTTGCGGCTAACATTCGTATTAAAAGGTTATGGGATACGGTGTCAAATGCCGCTGATAGGTCAAATAGTATCAGGGTGACCGTTTTACCCTCATCAGCCTGGCTTCTGATGTCATCCAGCACTGCCAGGAGTGTTTGTCTCGCTGCTGTTATTAGCCCTAAAACCTGTCTGTGAGGCATCCAGTAAGTTATTGGTTTCCAAAAAGTTGGACAGCTGTTTATTCACCAGTTTCTCCAGCACTTATGAAAAGTATGGCAGCTGGGAGATGGGCCGATAGTTGCCAGGATTGTTTGTATCGGCACCAGCTTTTTTTAGTAGGGGAGTAACTACTGCAGTTTTCCAGATAACTGGGAATTCAGCTTGGTCGAGTGACAGGTTTAATACTTGCGTCACTATTGGACTGATTAGAGGAGTTAATTGTAAGAAGATATGATGTGGACATGGGTCCAGTGAGGATCCTGATTTAATTTCCAACATTACTTTGCTTACTCCCTCCTCTGAGAAAGGGCCAAAGAAAGGGCAGCTGACCGACGAGGTGGAATCTACGTCTAAGTGATGCTCAGCCTGTTCCTGATTATTATTGGAGAAGGATGTATAGATTTTATCTATTTTTTCACAAAAGAAGTTGCTGATTTTATTGCATCCCTCTTGTGAAGGTATCAGGCTTGATGTAAGACTAGGGGGGTTGCAGAGTTCTCTAACAATTTTAAAAAGTTCTTTGGAGGAATGCCTGTTTTCTGATATCTGCCGTGAAAAATAGTCTTTTTTTGCTTTTCTTATGGCTGCATTATAGGCTTTCAATTACCTTTTATAAATTAGTCTGTTGTCCATGGTTTTGCTTAGCTTCCATTTGTGTTCCAGTGTAGTGCATTTTCTTTTAAGAATCTTGATGTCTGGGCCATACCATTTCTCCGACACTGTTCGTCTAGAGTTCTGGTTAGTATTGTTTGTTGAGCAATGTTCAAGTGCATCCCCAATACTTTTTTGCAGGTGGTATATTTCCTGCTCAGTAGAGGATCCCAGATCAATGTTATAATGAAAGTGCTGTTGGAATTTCTCCAATGAGAATTTTTTCCAGTTTCTAGCTGTAACTGAGGTCTGTACAATTGGTCTCATATTTTTTATGGGTAGGCTGATAGTGAATTCAATCCTGTAGTGGTCAATCCATGTTAGAGGCATAATATTATTAATGGTTGTAGTTTCTATATTTGTAAAAATCAAGTCCAGCCTATGTCTCGCTCTATGTGTGTCCTGGTTAACTTTTTGTGTTAGTTGCAGCATTTCCATGTTATCTGATGGATGCTTAGTGAGTGTATTAGTATACAACTCATAATGTACATTGAAGTCTCCTAATACTAAAACGTTTTTATGTTTTAGGCAAGTCGGGAGAATTTGGGAAAGAAGCTGAGTACTAAATTCTACTGATTCGTTTTATGATTTGTATATAAGCTTAACTTTATTTCACGTTGTATTCATTCTCTCCATGTATGATAAACTGCACCTATTGAATTTATGTAGATCATATCATATATATTCTATATTTTGTTGCTCACTCTTTATCTTTTTTCTCCCTTTGTCAATATTGTCCTTCCTTTCCTCTCATCTATTTATATGCTTCCACATGAGATGCCTACTGATTGTTGTCATAGTATTCTATTTATTAATGACATACTGTTATTGATATCACTCATGGATACTCTGTTGAACATTTAAGAACTATCTTTATTGTTTGGCATACATGTAATTCTTTCCCCTTTTGCTTTCAATTCACTAAGCATAATAAACAATAAAAAAAGGTTTATCAATTGGATATGCACTATTGTACATTTTGAAACCTGCTGAGGTCTATGTGTGCAACTAGAGAGCCACAGAACTGAATCCTAGTTGGTGCAGTGGAGAATAGTGACTTGTGTATGTTTAGTGCTATGAGGTCATAGTCTTTGGCCGAAAGCACTCTGAATATATGTCATCATTTTAAACTTGTATGCAAACAGTATAAGATAGGCTGCTACAAAACGTGCAAAAAGGTTTAAGATAAAAAAGTGCTTCCAAAATATATATTTAGGCAATACCCAGACTGTATGTAGTACAAATTATTTTTGTAACTGTCTTTAAAATCATTCACTTCATAGCCTTGAACTTCCATTCAAAAAGAATAATTATGTGTCATTGGGAAGCTTCAAGTGATTCCATCAATTAGAGCCAATACTGGCTTCCAAGCTCCCTTTACACTTGCAGATTGGCCAGTTGCAAACATTTACATTTCTTTCAGGCAAGCAGGCACCCTAGCATGAAGTCTTGTTTAGCTGTCTGCCCCTCTCCTGGAGGCTCCCTGTTTTACATTTCAGCAGAAGCATTTAAACTCTCAGAATTAACCATCTTGGTACTGTTCTCTTTTCATAAAAAGTACAGGAACAGCTTTTCTTAAATTAAAAAAGTGTGGGCACATCATACCCCTCAGATTCTGCCCACTTTGACCACCGAACAAATGAGGTTGAAATGGAACTATGACAAACAATGAACCACAAAGAACAAAACATAATGTGCAACACACAGATACGTGATGTCCGCATTGCCACATAGTCAACCAGAATTCATTTTTCAAGAACGGATATAACTCCTCCTCAATGATTCAGCCCCACCATCAATGGTACCAGAGAGCATATTATAAATAAGGCGCAATTGACAACATGAAATGTACTACAGACAGGTTGGAGGCACATCAATAAGTGCTTCACTGGTCAAATCTGAAAACATAATTCTCACACATCATGGTGAATGTCAAAATAGCACTCTTACAGCCTGTGATATATATTGTGCCACAATACATGTCATGGTCTCAAACCCACTAAGCATCATTCAAGGCCCTGGTCTGCAAGGTGTCACCTGTGTAAATAACTTCCACTGTCTACCTAGACCACTACAGGTGCTAGCACCACACCCAGGATGACGCTGTATGCATAGGAAATGTGATAGTAAATACAGGAAGCACGTTGATGGAATCCTATATAGTAGACAACAGCTAATCTCTAAGGTGGTATTGTTCATAACCATTTGAGCAACAATGAGACCACATAAGACCTCAATAACAATATCACCATCAGGTTACTCTCACATAATGACAGTGCCACAGCCACCATTCACCATTAGGGTACAAAGCACAAAGAGGGAATACCCTGAAGCTATTCACAATATGTCTCAAACTTCATTGCACCTGCCAGCCTGAACTTAATTTCAACACCAGGTAATGCCATACATTTGTGACACTGGCCATAAAGGTCAGCTCTCCAGAAGGTGAAGATAGTAATGGAGCCAAATGTTCTACTGTCACTGAGAGGTGATTGAATTACTCAGAGAAAAACTACCACCTGCAAGAACTGTGAGATTCCAGTTCCGGCCATGATTCCAGGAGCCATCAGCTACGAAATATATCCAGGGACCCATCTTCAAGGTCGCTCTCACACATAGTGAGAGCTTACAGCTACATGCCACTCAGGCTTTGGGGATGCAACAGGGTGCTATGACTGTGCAAACCACAACCAATAGTATCGTCAGTTCCACAAACAGAGTCCATAAGGTGTCTGTGTTTAGGAATGCAATGAGAAGCAAAAACATGGCAGCTGGCAAGATTTCCAGCTTCACCAAAGATAGAATGATCATCCTTGCAGACTAGGGGGTCGATTAGGGACCGCCATCCTGTCTGGGGCAGGTACCGTCCGCCACAAGGGCGGAGGAAACGTGCCCCCAATTAGGATGCACCCGCCACAGTGGCGGGTGCATCCCGCATTTTTAACATTGCGGCGGACGGTGCATAAAGCACCGGCCGCTGCAATGTGAAAAATGCATGTTGTGCGTTTCACAGCACAACATGACTGGCACCGCATTGCCGCCACGGAAAGGCATTCCCCTCAGGCCATCCAAATATGGCTGGCGGTGTCTGATAGACACCGCCACCATATTAGAGCTTTTCCGCCGTGGTCGCAAGCCGACCGCGGCGGAAAAGCGGCGGACGGTCTTCCCGTCCGCCATGGTCCCCCCCGCCATTGTAATATGGCGGGGGAAAAAAAGGTGGCGGACGGACAAGGATGGCGGACGGATCGCCACTGCCTGCATGGCGGTGGGGATCCGTTCGCCATTCTAATGGACCCCTAGGTTTGGACATTTGCTCTGGCCAAAACAAGAGAGCTGTCCAGAAAGCTACATGGGATGTCACATACAAGTGATTCTCTGCCAAAGTCCAAATCAATTGCATAGTGCCACAGTTGAAGATTAACTACAGACAAATGATAAATGTCTGGCACAGACAACCAGCCAGGGCCCACCAGAAGGCATGCATTGCTTGCCACTACTCCACCTCCCCCACAGACCCACCGAGAATGCCACTGGCAATACCATCTCACATACCTACAGTTAACAAGGGAACCCGAGGATTACCGAGTACTTTAGGCAAGTGCATCCCACATAGCTGCTCCAGCAAATCCCCGGTGGTGTACTTGCAACATGTCTGCCGATCACATCACCTTCCAATCATGGTGATGGGTGCCATGATTTTTTAAATATATTTTTAGATTTCAAACACTAAAGTCAAATTTGTGTGAGGTGCAGTATCGCAATCTACATGTATAAAAGTAGCATATTTTGAATCCAATGTCAATGTCAATGTCAATGGTATTTATAAAGCGCAAACAATCATCCCAAATGGGATATCACGGCGCTATACTGACAGTAGTGAGTGGTTGACAGATAACAGAGTCGAAATTAGATTTAGTCAGATATGGGGAAAAGGAAAGTTTTTAATTGTTTCCTGAAGGACATGTAACAGTCTGTGAGTCTGATTTCCTGTGGCAGCTTGTTCCAGTTATTTGGCGCCAGATAACATTACTTTTCAACAGTACATGTGATTTAAGTTATACGATAAGAAACTGTGGGGCATATTACCAACAACTAGCGATAATTATCGCTATGTTGGCTTAGCGGCTATAATTTTATCGCTGTGTAGCGACGATTTTTATCGCTTAGGAGCCTTGATATTATCAAGGTTTATCTCCTAAGCGATAAAAATCGGCCGAAATGCATGAATATCGCTGAAAAGTCAGCGATATTCATGCATTACCGAGCAAATTAACTTAGCCATGTTATCCACCTCCCATTGAATAACGTGGCTAAGAACTGCTCAGGGCTGGTGTTAGCTTTTGCGCGAATATCTCCAAAAGTTGGTAATAGGAGATAGCGATGTTAGTGACTGTTTCCAGTCGCTAACATCTTGGCACACCCACTTTGCATGTCATTAGTGATAAATTTCACTGACATGCAAAGCGGGGCCCAAGATGGTCGCTATCTACTACTAGCTGTCGCTAACTGGTGTTAGTGACAGCTAGGTAATAGGGAGATAATTTTATCTCCGCTTTCTTGGCTTTTAAAGCCAAAAAAGCGGAGATAAATCCCTTGATAATATGCCCCTGTGTTATTAGTTGAGAGGTAGGGAAGCCCCACTCAGTTAATAAACACAATCCTCGTCAGAGAGAACCACAAAAGTCACTAAATAAACCTTTGCCTAACACCCTGGTAGCTTGTCACAAAAGCAGTCAGGCTTAGTTTAGAGGCAATGTATAAAGTATTTTTCCATCTTTCGAGTAGCAATAAAGTGAAACACAACACAATAAAAATCCCAAATCAATTTACATTTTTTACTCAGTTAAAAAAAAAATGACACCAAAATGACAACGATCTAATCAATAGATCGGCAGTCATGATTTTGTAATGATTCTAGTTAGAACAGTGCCAAAAAGCAGAAATTGCTAATTGCTGTTAAATGGTCGTACTGGAACGGGTCAAAGTCACAAGTACAGGCTGACCGCAATGCAGAGTGGGTCGTATTCAGGGACAAAGTTCATCCCACTGAAGATTTTACCTTCTCTAAGTCCAAGTCCACATGGGTTCCAGCTGTCACAAAGTTGACAACTGGCTGAGAGTCTTTGGTTGTGAGTTGAACCAGAGGCCCAGGTTTTCACAGTTCTTGACTACCTGAGGTATGGGCGACCCCTTCCTGTAGCCACATTACTGCCAACACAGAAAGCCTACGCAGAAAGTGCCTTCCGGAATTGGCCCCAGGAAGGGGGAAAAAGCCTGAGGGCAAAACACCTTTGAGATGACTTCTGGGTGCAGTTGGAGCTTTGAGGCAAGACATAAGGCTGATAACCCAACCAACAGGAGATGACTGGAGATTTGGGAAGGTGCCAAGGAAAAACTGGAGTGCTGGAATGGCTGGAGACAAACACTGAATTAGCAGGAGAAGACGGAAGATTTCTGGAGGAGCCAAGGAAGGACTGAAGCGCAGAAACACACCACTAGAGACTTGGAGCATTGCAGCACTAGGTGAGAATGGCAAACCCTTCCTTATATAAGCCCAGGACAGGAATTACATCACAGGACGTTAGGCCACTGTGTTTGATTGGAAACATCCTATTGGAAGGAATGGCCAAGGTGCCATCTTTGAATAGACAGTATTTCCAATACTAGTAATTCCCTCAAGAGGATTTTGGGAAGAAGAAGGAAGAAAAACATGAAGACGCCAAGGCTGTCTCCCAACATGTCCCGAAGGAGAGGTCTGCTGTCCAAGAGAACACAGGTGGGCTGTCAACCACTGATATTGGACCAGAGGCAGCTGGCTGGTACCTTCATGGTCCCTGTGGCTCCCGTGAAAACTCCTGTGCCGCCAGCTGTTGGAAGTCGGCCACAGGTGGGATGCAACTACAGCAGTGAAACTTTGCGTCTGTGGTTATAGTGAGGAGAACATCGGTGTGAGGTGCATGTCAAGCATCATGAGTGGTCGCCATTTGGTGCTAATAGTTGGTCGTTGCTGGAACTTCATGTCTGTACTCGATGTGGACTATTGCCATTGACGCTGGTTCTTGGAATGGATATTAAGATCATGTAATCGCCAGAGATTTGCGCCAGTGGGCTTCGTGGATTGTCATTAGGTGGTGTGAGAAGTCCATTTGCAGTTGCATAGAGCCCAAAAATCTCTGGATCAATACCTGGAGCTCAGTACTTGTAGTTTTGGTGCAGAAAGACTACTTGTTGATGCCAGCCAGGACCTGGAGGGGCCCCTCTTGGGGATTAAGACTCACACCAGCAGTGGTCATCGGAAAGGCTCATGCTGGTCCAGTTCTTGCTAAGCAGCTGCAGGAGAGACCCCTTGAAGCTTCAAGCTTCAAGCTCCAACAGGAGGCCAGCCAAGTGACCCTTGGAGTTACTTCTGGGGAGTCTGTTTTCAAGGTCCAATCTTCCTTCTTCAGACAGCAGGGCAGTTCTTCTTTTGAATCTTCCACAATTAAAGACTTGTTCTGGTATGAGGTTCTAAAAGGTGACACTTGTATCCCCAGTGCCAGCCTTTGTCTAACCTTTCCTCTTCCCTGGGCTTGGTTCCAACCTGCCTGGGGTTAAAAAGGGCAACATTTGTCAGTGACTGGGCAGCCAGCCCTTAGAAGTCAGGTAGGAGATGGGCATAGCCATTAGGCTACACTTTGAATTTCAGAAAGGCTGAGTACAGCCTCCCACCTACACACCCTACTCAGGAGAGGAATGTCCTGCCCCATAATCAAGTCTCTTTTCTAAAAGGAATACACAAAACACTACAAGGAGCCATTCACAGTCATGTGACCATTGACACTGGTAGAAAGACACATTTAGTTTAGGCAGAAAAGTGACACATTTCTAACAGTGGCATTTTCAGGTTAGTCACTTAAAATCCAAATTAACAATTAAAGAGGATTTTAAATTACAATTTAATTGAGTGGAAAACGGATTTCTCTATCTTGTCCCAGACTGAAGTTATCACTTATTAGGGGTATTAAGGTATCCCAGTGTTAATCTATGGGTGAGATAGCTGTACAACAGTGAAAAACTACTTTAGGGGTTTTCACTGCTAGGACATTTAAAACTTAAATACACATATCCTACATTTTAAATATCATGTACCCAGCCATAGAAGTGGTTAAGGCCTTCCTTAGGGGTGACTCGTAAGTATTAAAACTGAACGTTTAGGCCTAGCAAAAGGTTTGTTTTGCTAGGTCCAAATGGCAGTTTAAAGTTGCCCTACAGGCTGCAGTGGCAGGCATGAGACATGGTTTATTGTGCCATTTTAGTGGGTGGCACATTTAGTGCTGCAGCCCACTAGTAGCATGTAATTTACAGGTCATGTACTAGGGACTTACAAGTAAATTAAGTTCCTCAATCAGGTGTAGGTCAGTGGTACAATGTTTTCAAGGGAGAACACAAGAACTTCATCATTGATTGGCAGGGAAAAAGTGTACAGCGTCCAAAAGGCCAACAAACACGGGTCCACCAAAGGAAGGCAAAAATCTGGAGTAACCCTGTAGAGAGGGTCTGGTCTAACTCATACATATTATCATACAGAGAGAATTGTTGGGCATACAATTCAGATATCAATTAACAGTTCCACGGGGTGACACTTATGTCTCTAAGGGCCTGTACCCTAAAATCAGCTGTAAAATAGTATTCAGAGTATATCAATCTAAGTTCCCACTTCAGGAATACAGCCACCGATCCTCCTATAATGTACACCCAGTCTTCCAAAACACATAGGTGTCCACTAACAAACACTATGCCACTAATTCAAAAGTGCCGTTCAAAGACAGGGCATTATTCCCCAAGAAACAGCGGTGCCTGGTAATGCCTCAGGGGCACCTAGATAGACTTAAGATGACATACATAATATGTATATGTTGGTTGTATCATTGCAATATATCATGTTGGAAATCTATTATTTGTTCAGGGGTGTAGTGTTCCTACCATTAAGAGAAGATACCAGGACAATCTTAAGGGACATGCAGAAGATTCACCCCTGGTCGCTGAAAACATTCACATCTAAGCTTCCAAACTACAGCTAAGGAGCTGCAATGGTGCGTAGTAAAGTTGGCGGGCAAACATACAATGTAAAATAGATGACAACTGTTCAAAGAGTTCACTCCTGTTTGGGAACAGTACTGCCTTTTTTCATCTACGAGCTGGAGATCTAAACCACATTTCCCGTTCCATCAGACATCACTTAGGGAGGCGAAGTAGTGGTAGATATGGGTGTATAGATACTTTAGAAATAGTCCAAGCAGAGTAAGATTTAAAAATCAGTGTGGGCCGGGAATATCAAATCCAAAATATCAACAGATCACACTATCATGACCATATTTTTGAAGGACAAAATATAGAAAGGTAAGTTTCTATACATTTTCTATACCTCAATCCACTAATACATATCTTGGGGATGTATATATATAGCCTCAAGGTATATAGATGTGGGAATCATTGCCTCCCTCTGTGAACTTACATGTTTGATATTTTGCTTCTGAATATTATGGTCACAATATTGTCACCCATCGATATTTTGTATTTGATATTCTCTACTACAATCTAATAATCAGACGAGTGAGTACATTCAGTACAGGAGACTCTAAGGGAAGAGCCGGGTAGTATGGCTGCAAGGATGCCTCAGTCTAAAGTAGAGGAAATGGTCAAGACTGGATGTGTCAACCAAATCACTGTATTGTGATATTCTGAGAAATGTTCAGTTGGGATAGAACGCCAAATCACGGACTTGCATCTCGATGAGTCCCAACCATGTGAGCTGTGGGCTTAAAGTTACCAAGAATATACGGGTTATTGAGAAGTGGTATTTCAGGTGAATACACAAGGAGGCAACCAGAGTTCCTGACAATACTATGCCACTCCCACCATACATTCCTTTGAATTCAGCTGCCTGGTTGGTCTTGCTACCCGGTAGACTACCAATTTATTTAAGGACATAGCGAAGCAATTTCCTTTTCCACTGCTGTGGAGGGACAGAGTGCAGTTGGTGGTGCCAGTATTGAAGGAAATACAGCTGTGCAACATAGAAATAAAGTTAACTGTCTGGGACATCCAACCCTCTGATCTGGAGTCTAAGGCCTCTAGCCCATTATGGTTTCAGGCTTTTTCAGTGCATTTCTTGCAACCATCTATTTTATCTCCACATTATTGCCTCACCTGAGGAACTAGTTGTAGTATATGATGTGTTGTTTGTATACATTTGCTGTATTTTTTCCATGGGATCCATGAATAAAAATATGCTTCCCATAGATTTAGAATTCACAAGTGAACTGTCCTAAACTTCATATATAGTGCAACAGGACATGACAAGTGCATTCTTGATAAAAGCAGCATTTTATAGGATGATTCTCTTGTGACTCTTTGCATTCAGCCTTCAGTTTGAGTGCCAGTTGGGACCTTTCATTGATTTACCACTCCCTCTATTCTTGTTTTCTCCAATCCGGTCTCTTTCTTTTCCTTTACTGTTTGACTGTAAATCCAGTTGAAAAAGGAAAAACACAGCCGAGCTCCCATTTCAGGATTCGTTTTATACAAGACGCCTTTTATTCATTAACCGCTTAACCGCGGCGGCAATTCCGCCGCGGTGTGGTGGTTTAATTAAGTGGGCGGGGCCGCTCGGCCAACGGATGTGCGCAGCACTACGGAGGTAGTGCACGCGACGGCTGTTGGCCGACAGAAGCAGGCAACGGGTTAAATGTATATCACCTATTTTCCTTCCAAGATAAATTTGACATGTTTATTGTTAATCTTACCACTTTTTATCAAGCACTTTCTACAGTGCAACAGGAATGGGATTGGGAGTTTCTAGGAGGAATATTATCTTTACCAGCGTTGGCCATTTGGCCCATGGGTACCTGCAACAACTTACTTATTATGCTTACATGAGGAGTATTTATAGATGAGGAGATGCCATGAAAGTTAGCTCTCCTTACTCGCATGGTATGTCATGTCATGTCATGTGGATTTGTAGAGCGCACTGTCACTTAGGAGGGTTTCCTGGAACTGATCAAGCATGTGTCCTGTCTCGCCTAGCACAGAAGGGGAACTATTAGAACAGCCATGGCTTCAGCTTTTGCAGAACTCAAGAACGGAGGCTGGGGCTCTGATAGATAACGGCAGCTCCGCCCACTCTTTGGGAGCAATGTGGGAGAAAGCTCACTGCTGGATCTGTGTTTGTGCATACGTTGGATGTGTCCAGCTAAGCAGATGTGGCTTGATGGTTCGTGAAGAGATACAATTATTGAGTTATGCTATACCAGTGTTGTGTAGTGCTTTGAAAGTGTGAGTAAGGAGTTTGAACTGTGCTCCTTTGTATAGGGGGAGCCAGTGGAGCTTCTTGAAATGTGGTGTGATGTGTTTGCAGCATGGGAGGTTTAGAGCCATTCTGGTTGCTGAGTTCTGAATAGTTTGCATTCTTCTGGTAAGTTGCTTACTGATCCTGGTTTAGAGGGTATTTCAGTAGTCCAGCTTGCTTGTGATGAGTGTGTGTGTGCCAGTTTTTTGAGTGCTGGTTAGTACCCATTTGACAAATTGTCTCAGCATCTTCAGGGTGTAGAAGCAGCAAGCTGCAATGGTGTTGATTTGGGTAGTCATGTTGAGTTTGTTGTCAATGAGGACCCTGAGGTTCATGGCATGAGTGGAAGTAATGGGTATGGGCCCTGGCTAGGAGGTGGTGGGTGTGGGTCCTTGCTCAGCTGGAAGCCAAGTGATGTCCCACAGAGAGGTGTTCTTTCAGAAGATCACAACTTCTTTCTTGCTGGTGTTCAGTTTGAGACAGTTGGTCTTCATCCAGACTTCTGTCATACAGGCAGTAAACTTGTTCTGGGCATTGAGAGTCTTGTCCCAGAGGGAGAGTATAAGTTTAATGTTGTCAGCATAGAGCAAAACATCAATGTCATGGATCATGCCTGCCAGTAGGATCATGTATGCATTGAAGAGGATCTGGCTAAGTGATGATCTTTGCGTTACACCACGGATGAGGTTGTAGGTGTCCGAAGTGTAGGGGACCAAGCTGACTAACTGGGTTCTGTCAAGGACTGGAGACAGTGTCGTTAATGACCTGGACTGAGGTAGCTACCCAGGTTTAGCTGTAGTCACTGGTGCATGAGAATAGTTCAACCAGTTTGCCAGGAACATACTCATCATTTTCACTATTATAATAATGTGCAGAAACTTTTGTAAATGTGTAGGGGATGGTGAATGATCTGTAAATGTACTACTCATCTAAGGTGTACATAGGTACATCGGTGTCTTCAACAGCTTAAAAGACCTAACCCTGCTCCATTTCTAGGTCAGAATACATATTCCTGAGATCCACAGCCACCCTCGGGGGCAATAATTGTTGGAGGTGTTGCTGAATCTATTGCAAATGCTAACACATTTTCTACTAGTGGCACTATTTCAAACCTCTTCTATTGAGCCAAAGTGACTGCTGCTGCCTGTTATACAATGGAGGGCAGATTTACTAGCAAATGGCACACCGTGGTGGACATGGCTTAGCAACATGGCTGTGTAGAAGCATCTGCCGGCACTCCCGCTGACAAGCCCTGTATCCAGCAACATCCTGAGGCCTCCAGAGGCGATAACACCCCAGAAAGGAGGGAATTTTGCCTAGAGTTTGAGCAGGCTCGTCCTGGGCTTGATAAACTAAAGCCGATTGCAGAAATACATGCAGTGATCCGAAGCAATCGAGGCCTGGTGCAGTGGCCACGCCATATTGGCGGTGGGTAAGGTGACTGCTTGAGGAAGCCCCAGAACGTACGTAACCCTAAAGACCTGGCTGGGGTACTCCTGCAGGAGGTCCTGGGGCCACAGTGAGTAGGGCGACAGCTGTGGGCCGGCGACTGGTGCTGGGGCCGTTGCTGAGAGGAGGACAGACCAACAGCCTTGATATTCCCACGGAGGACCACAGGAGGAGGCCCCAAGACATGTGCAGGCTTGAACATCCGGCAGAGACGCTCCTGTAGGGATCTTGGCTCCATCACACACCAGATGGCAGCTGGCGGGCAACAACTGGTGTGGAGAGACGTCACTGAGTGGAACGCTGTTCGTGGGCCCCCCTCTGAGGAAAACCCAAGCCAGCAACATTGGACCGGTGAGACCGGGCACACTGCGGGCTGATACTGGGCACCCGAAAGTGTGTGAGGAGACGGACCATGTAGGGGACGGAGGGCATCCCCCAGCCCTCTGAGTGTAGGACCAGAGGGGCTGCCTGGTACCACATCTAGTTAGGAGCGGATGCGGGCAGACCTGATCCACCGAACGCCTGATGGTGGGTTGCAGTCAAGCAGGGTAACAAGGGATCTTGCACTGGTGGAGGCCCTCAGCAAGCAAAGTGGATGGAGGGAGGGCCTCCAGGAGACCCAACCCAAGATGGGATCCTGGGGTGGGAATCAGTGGCTCCCAATGCTGGAAGGAGGGCTGTAGCCCAGCGTATAGGTCTACCACCACAGACAAAGGGCACTACTGGAGTGCTACGGCCATGGTGTTGACGATGGGCCCTGAGGAAATAGACTGCCACAACTGCTTTTGGAGGGGCCCTTGTGAGAGCAGAGGGGCTCCCTGTGGGGGACCCCTCCTATCCTGAACTGGGACGCAACTGCTACCATATGGGAGTCAGTGCATGCAAACCAGTGCGGCTGAGGCCTGCAGGCCTTAGAGGTTGACCTGCAAGGAGGAGATACGGAACTTCACCCAAGTGGAGCCTGCCTGGGTAGCGGTGTCTCTTGCGTGCTGTGTTGTCCAGGACCCGCCCCATCAGAAGGAACAAAATGGTGAAGGACAAAGGGGGTAGGCCAGCACAAACCATTAAAATCCTGAATCATGGACAACCTATGCCCCAGGCCCCGGGCCGCTGGGGACCACACTGGCGGAATGAGATGGGGGAGCAACGGGGGTCGTGGCGCCAGCCCCTTGGTACAAGACGTACTGGCTGCGATCATCAAGAATACCCGAGAAGACATGGTGCACAGGATAGATTCCATAGCCATTTAGGTCAATCTGTTACACTTTGACCTCTGTAAGCTCACTCCAAGACACGGTCCTTGAGCTTCAAAAAAAGGTGTGCACCTTGACGATCGGGTCGAAGAATTTGAAAGTCAATCATGCAGGATTAATTTACGATTTGTGGGCTTTCTAGAGAACGCAGAAGGTCCCTCTGAGCTCTTTCTGTACTGGATTTTAAAGGTACTGGCCCCAGGAGGTTGTCTAATTTTTTCAACATTGAAAGAGTGCACAGGGTGCTGTCCCCCCCGCGGCCTAGTGCACCGCCTGGAACCATCATTGCCCGACTCTTCAACCACCTTGACCACAATGCCATTCTAGAAGCCACCTACACAAAGGAGCATTGGCATTTGAAGGTCAACCCATCTCAATATTTCTGGATTATACACAACTAGATCAAGATCAATGGAAATAGTTTCTATCAGTCAGGAGACGGCTCAGAGACCTCAACTTTAAATACAGCCTCCATTTCCAGGACAAACTGCGAATTGAACATAAAAGGAAGGCTCTGTTCTGTTTTTTCACGACGGAAGTGAATGACTGGCTGGACTCCCTGGGACTGTCAGACGCATGCTTGGTGCTCTCGACGGAAAACCCCCGCTCGGCGGACCTGCCCAGCTCCGAACATTCTCAGAGGAGGCAACAAAGATGGAGACCTAGGAACAATGAAGGTATTCTGGGACGAATCTGAGTCTGCCACATGGGACGTTGAGGGCTTCAGAGGCAGTTCCAGACTCAGATGGAGCCACACCGGAATAGGTGGTAGCTCTGAGTTTCCCTGGGGGGGGGCGGAAAGCAGAGGTGGCACTACACAAGCGCACCGGAACAAGACAGAATGTAAACACTGGGGTGGAATATTAATGTGTGAATACAGTGAAATATATGGGAAAGACATTGTTCTAAAAATTATAATCTGGGAGATCTCAGTCACACACCCTTATACTGGTCAGCGGGGGGTCTCCATTACCAGGGGTTGGTTACTGTGTGTGGGGCTAGAGGCCTTGGCCTCGAAACCCCACCGGATGGCCAATCACTAGCATAGCACCTGGCTTACACTTTTTCTTCAACCACATACCTGTAGACTTGAGTATTGTTAGAACTGGGATTTCTGGTTGGCTAAGGCTTGTGCCAAAGCCAGGCAGAAGCCACCACTCTAGTCAGGACAAGGGAGTTACACACCAAAGTTAACCCCTGCTCACCCCCTTGGTAGCATGGCACGAGCAGTCAGGCTTATCCCGGAGGCAATGTGTAAAGTATTTGCGCACGCACACAGCAACAACATCCCAGGCACACCACAAAAGGAACTCCACACAAGGTTATATAAAAATAGCCTTTGTATTTTCATAACACATCAGATAGTAATCAAACAACATACATTGTGCCAACTGGCACGGGCAATATTCACAAGGGATTATTTACACAGGACAGGGCCAAGTGGGCCACTGTCAGGATCAACACTTAGCAGAAATTGGTACAAGTAAAAATAGATCATAAACCTACAACCAGTAGCCACTGGTAATCACTGTACTCCACCTCAACCTGTAACATAACTTTACATTATGCACAGCCACATCAGGCGTGAATTATATCCTGCGCCAACCTCACCAGCATAAACACATTATGCAATCTCTCACTAGTCTAAACACATTAGACCCTACCTCCTAAGTATAACTCACATTAGGCGCATAAATCAAAGTGAAGTACAATCTCACTAGCAAAAACCTAAATAGGTAAAAACAACCTCATAGCATAAACCACAGTTTAGAGGTATCAGATACACGGTGTGTAAAACATACTAAATGCATTACATTTCCTAGCACCACAATCACTTCAGCACATAAATCACATTAGGGCCTTGCGCCTTATACATATACCAGCCCCCCTGGCCAACTGGCCATCCAAGAAGGGCCTCAGATGCCCTGTGTCCAGAATGTCAGGGCGCGCTGCTAAGGCAGCGCCAGTCAGGGGTGCGCCATATGCGCAAACCTAAACCTTGCAGTTGCTCACTACTTGCTGGGCAGCTGAGAATCATAACAGGGCCTAAACGCTGCAGCTGGCACTAAGTGCTGCGCAGCTGGGGAAGGCCTGGCACCTCTGTGCCACTTCTGTCCCTCTCAGGGACTCTCTGAAGAAGGGCGCCTAAACGATGCAGCTGCCCACTACTTGCTGGGCAGCTGTGAATCAGCAAAACTGCGGCATGGACTCTTACTGGCCCTTGGGATTAATATGCAAGACGTGGGAGCCCTCCAGGCTCCAGAAATAAACATGTGTCCCCTGGAACACACTGGCTCCTTAAATAATAAGCCAAAACGTTGGAGCCACGGGGCTCTGAAACAAATAGGCGTGCCCCCAAATGTGGGAGCCACGGGGCTCAGGACAACAATGATGCCCCCATGGAGCGCACTGGCTCCGGAAAGAATCGGGCCCATTACTAGGGCCATGCGGGCTCTAAGACAGAAGATGCCCCCAAATAATGAAGACGCACTTGCCCCCGAGCGGAGCCGTCGGGATCGGGACACAACGGTGGGGCCTCACACTGTCCCCCTAAGTAAAAAAAGAGACGCCCCATCGTTGGAGCGGCCCTCTGACTCACAGGGCCCCTCTGATGCAGTGCCTTGTACTGGCACCGCCAACAGGGTCTGCTCCCTCGGGGAGCGGGATGCCACCAGGGCCCCTGCCCAGCCCTTACTTACCAGGCTCTGGCGCAGGGGACTTCTCCTCTCTTGGTGCGCAGGGGGGCAGGCACTGGCAATGTGCCTCGTGCCCCCCTCGACAGGACATTGGTGGCGGTGCTTGCAGGGCTTTCTCTCCTCACAAGAGACCCGCATTCACAACGCGCCCTATTCACCCTGTCCCCCATATCGGGACTGGGACTTGAGATGTGGAGCCCATGAGGCTCCTGGCTTCGGGTGACTTCCCCCAGGCTGCCGGGCGGGTGCCGGACTTCCTCCGGGAAACCGGAAGTCCCGCCCACCGCCAGGCAGGTGGCTGTCTGACTTCCTGCTTTGCCACTGCAGGGGCGGCATCTCTTTTCGGGGGCAAAAACCAGGGGTAGGCTCCCTCGGTGAGAAAAACAAAAGTAGAGGCGGGGTGGGCACCCACTAAGGCTCCCATAAGCGCGGTAGGCACCTGCGGTGATTTATAAAAATAAAACGAAGACGCAGGGTGGGCACCTGCGCATTCGGGGGCATCAAATAAGCGGGTGGGCACCCGCAAGGAACACAGGGAGGGGGGATCCCCAGGCAGGGGTATTCCCTCGGCAAGGGCTGCAGCGCCGCGCTGCTCAGCCCCCAGGCTCTCCCTTTCCTAGTGAAGTTAAATAAAAAAGCGTGCCCAGTCCCAAAATAATTTTATGAAAAAGAAGGGGTTTGGCCCAAAAGGGAAAGAGGGCAGGTAGGACCTATTAACAAGAAAACTGGGTATTTACCTGAACCTCCAATTGCTTGGTATGTTACTTATGCAAGACAATAAACGGAAATTAATGCGTTTATCTTGGCCATCAAATTTGCCTGTTTTTCTTTTAATTATTTTTCACGTTCAAGAGTGTAGTTACAAAGAAGGACACATAATCTACTAAACAGACAATCTCATTATTACAACATATAACAGTACATTGAAACTTAACATAAATATGTGGAGAAATACAATTACATCAATGAAAAATGCACAAATTGTGAGGACATTAAATCAATCAAAAAACAGTTGCAATGTGTAACTTCAAATCATATTTACACATTTAAACAACACATGATATTCCAAATTTTAGGTGGGTAATTATTTGCAATACTCTAAATGTCCAAAAAATTAGACTGGCACTTTTGTAGTAGCCTTGACTGGTACTTTTATAGTAGCCGACGCGTTTCGAGTGCCGGTTTTTTGAATTGCCGGACTCTCATCAGGGCAGATGAATCCTTTCTTAAAACCAATTGTTTGTGAAAAAAACAAAAATGCGAAAAGGAATTGTAGTGTACTTCCTACTATATTTACAATGCTCTTTTTATCATTAGCTAACAGGTTATCCACATACCTGGCAAATGCCGAACGTTGTTTGTAAACTCGTATTGTGTATTCATGCAGTGGGAGCCACTCTGCAACAAAATATCAGAGTCTAAGTGTTCTTGTAAACAAAGCTTGTATCGCATTGTATCTGTGTCGCATGGACACCGGAGGTACCTTTGACTTGCACTTGCGTGGCGTGGTAATATGATACGCTGATGCTCGCTACTTCTCGGGCCGGGGTACTGGGGTCGCAAAATCTAAACAAACAGATGGGGTCCAAAATTCAGCCAAATGCTTCCAAACATTAAAACGAGCACGTTATGAACGCGGTCGCGTTCGAGTGTACTTACTCGGGGACTGCTCACGAATCGGACGCGGAGCCATAAATTTTGTTTAAAGGGTCTGTTCTGGTTACAACCTGTGGAAAATGAGAAGGTTGATTATATTGAAAGCTTTGCATCTTTAACGATTGCAAAAGCGGGTTGCTTTCTAAAAGACATGAAAAATAAACAAAAAGCGGCTCACCTTTTTGGACGATTTCGTGCTGATTTAAAGTATTCACTCGTACCGCCTAAGGGGAAGAGCCATCCAACATACTCCCAAGTGCTTTACCAGGTCATATGACCACGTGACCGCGAGTGAATCAGCCCGGGAGGTGGAGCCTGTCTACAACCCGGGGCAAGACATTATGGGAATTGTATTTCCGCTGGATAATGGGTTGGTCTGAATAAAAATAGACTTCAGATTAAATGCACCCGCTGTATCAGTGCATGTGAAAGATGAAAAACTGTTAGGAAACACCAATTTGAGACTGCGACCTCGAGAAGAGTGAAATCTGTAACTGAATTAAACTCTATTTAATTCACTCATACAATTCAGTCCTTTATTTATGCTGTCAAACTTCATGATCAAGTACGCCTCTTTGCGTAACAAGGCACTTTCAATGCAAGGAGAGCGATGCTTGGGATCAATCGCAAACAAAATGGTCCATTTAAAATCATTTTCACTATGATGTGCAGATAAGAAGTGTTCCACCATAGGGGCAGATAGAACTTTTTTCTTGATTCTCGACCTGTGTTGCGTTATCCTCATGTTTATTTGTTGGCATGTTTTACCAATGTATATTTTGTTGCATGGGCATACCACTGCATAAATTACATTTTTTGTTTTGCAATTTGTAAAATTGTTGTGTCTCCATGTGATTCCATTATGGTCAAATACAGCCCCCTCCACCGTTGAAGGACAGGCAACACAGTTGCCGCATCTGTGGTGTCCAACAATGGGTGTCAAATTCCATTGCGTTATTCGGTCACTTTTAGGTTTTGGAATGTAACTGTCAGCTCTTATTAGCTGTTGACCCAAACTCAAGTTCTTTTTCATTGCAAAAATCGGTTTAGACATTGGGTTGTCTAGATTCTCAAGTAAATGCCAGTTCCTCAAAATGATTTGTCTAAACTTGCTAGTGTGAGGCCCGTAGGTTGTCACACAAACAAGTTTATCCAAATCAATCTTGTTTTTTTTCTGCAACAAAGTCTCCCTAGGAGTGAATCTAGCTCTTTTCATCGAGTGCTTCAATAGTTTTTTGGGGTATCCCCGCCATTCCATCTCTCTGCAAAACGATTCGGCATGAGTCTCAAAATCAGACAATTCGGTGCAATTTCTTCTAATCCGAAGTAGTTGTCCATACGGAAGATTTTGTTTTAAGCACTGTGGATGTGAGCTTTTATAGTGCAAGATGGTATTTCTATCAGTTGCCTTTTTGTACAGGGATGTAACTAGTCTTTGGTCATCGCAACTGATTGAAACATCTAAAAAAGTCATCTTCAATTTACTAGATTGTATACAAAATTTAATGTCATTGTGTCTCGTGTTGATCCAATTAAAAAATTGGTCCAACTCAGTCTGGCTCCCCTGCCACAGGAGCTAGACGTCATCGATGTACCTTAACCACTGTAGTAAGTTACCTGAGTACGGGTTATTGCTGTATATGAACCTTTCCTCGTATTGGGCCATAAACAACACAGCCATTTCTGGCGCATAAGGACAGCCCATGGCCGTTCCCTTGACCTGTACAAAAAAATCATTTTCAAATTTGAAGTAGTTGCTTTGAAGCGATATTTCAGCCAAAGAGATGATAAAGGATGTGGGGACCCTATGTGGTCTCTGCCTAGACTCCAAGTATAACTCCATAACTTCCAGAGCTTCGTCCTGAGGGATTTGGGTGTATAAAGATGTTACATCCAATGTGGCCATAATTTGTGTCTTCATTAAATTGAAGGCCCGCAACTTTAGTTATAAAATCAGTTGTGTCTCTGAGGTAGGATTTTACACTTAACAGAAATGGCTTAAGTAAGAAATCAATATATTTTGAGGCCGGCTCTAGTACAGAGTCGCAGCCCGAAACTATCGGTCTTCCCGGCGGTAAGAGGCTATTTTTATGTATTTGTGGTAAAAAATACAATACCGGGGTTCGTGGTTGTTTTCTATTCAGGAATTAAAACTCTTTAGGGCCCAGATAGCCTTGTTCCAAACCCACTTTAGTTAGTTTCCCAATCTTGTCCTGTATCTCATACACGGGATCATCTCTGACTGGTCTGTACCACTCACGATTCTCGACATGTGATCTCCCTTCGGACAGATACATGGGACGGGGCCAGATCACTACTGCCCCGCCCTTGTCAGCTTGTTTAATGACAATTGAAGTATCCGCCGTGAGATTACGAATTGCTGCTAGTTGTCCACTACTTATCATGTTTTGTACAAAACTTTTTGTTTTTTTCAGCTTTGTTATAGAGGAAGAACAGCCTGCTCGAACTCATGGATTTGCTTCGGTATGTTTGTGGTGGGAGTGAATTTGGACTTGACTCTCAGGCCAGTTGTTTCTTGGTTTGTGACCATTGCTGACCCGGAAAAATAGGATTTAAGTCTGATTTTGCGGCAGAATTCAATTGCCTCAAACTTCATTTTAGTAAAATCAGTTCGTCTACTAGGGACAAATTTAAGCCCTAAGCTGAGAATCCTTTTTTCGTCTGTTGTAAGTTGTTTGTCAGAGAGATTGACTATGGTGGAATAGTCTAGTTTTTGTAATGCCTGTTGCGTGTTCGCATCTCCCAAGGTTGTTTTAAACGAACCCTGGGTTGGTCTCCCCGACCTAAAAAAGACTGGTTAGAGTTTCCTTGTTTATTTGATTGACCAGGTCTCAAATCAGGAGAGGAGTCCGAAGATGATGTGTCAGAAAAACCTATAAATCGGTTTCTCGACCGCCCTTGAAAGGAAGTAAGAGCGCGCCTTGAATCTGCTGATGTATAATAATCTTCCTTTAGGAACGGATACACCTGTTCTCTTTTAAAAGCTTTTGAATCTCTCCCAAACTGAGTGGTTTTGACATTAATTGTGTGATCTTTAAAGGTCTGGATCTCCTTGTCCACCTTGTCAAATAATGCTTTGGCATCAGCTAGTGTTGGATTGTCAGAAATTGCTTTAATAAGATCCTCGATTTCCTTTTCCTCTTGGCTGCAAAGTCTCTGTGCCGTCTCTATAGTATGCACCATCAGATCTCGGCTACACTTCGTATTAATGTAACTAAAACCCTTTTTGTACTCCATATCCTCGGTGAAAATCACCGGAATGTTTTTTACCTGGAGTCCCCAAGGGATAGTGCCTGACCGCAAATGTTGGAGAAGAAAGTAACCATAGAGTTCAGTTCTTGTATGTTTTTTACGCAGTCGAGTTAGTTTGTCAACCTCATTCTGTTGTTTTGCTGAGGTACTTAATGATAAAGCTGAGAATGGGCAGGAAGCGATTAGGTTTTGAATGTGACTCTCTGTGAAGGACAACGTGTCCTTTTCTGCAATATTATGCAGTGGACGAGTCCACTGCTATCGATTAAATTGTCTAGTAATGAAGAGGACACCTTAGTGTCAATCCGAACCCACTCGGGTAAAAACCCGCTCTGTAAATTTATGAAAAAGAAGGGGTTTGGCCCAAAAGGGAAAGAGGGCAGGTAGGGCCTATTAACAAGAAAACTGGGTATTTACCTGAACCTCCAATTGCTTGGCATGTTACTTATGCAAGACAATAAACGGAAATTAAGGCGTTTATCTTGGCCATCAAATTTGCCTGTTTTTCTTTTAATTATTTTTCACGTTCAAGAGTGTAGTTACAAAGAAGGACACATAATCTACTAAACAGACAATCTCATTATTACAACATATAACAGTACATTGAAACTTAACATAAATATGTGGAGAAATACAATTACATCAATGAAAAATGCACAAATTGTGAGGACATTAAATCAATCAAAAAACAGTTGCAATGTGTAACTTCAAATCATATTTACACATTTAAACAACACATGATATTCCAAATTTTAGGAGGGTAATTATTTGCAATACTCTAAATGTCCAAAAAATTAGACTGGCACTTTTGTAGTAGCCTTGACTGGTACTTTTATAGTAGCCGACGCGTTTCGAGTGCCGGTTTTTTGAATTGCCGGACTCTCATCAGTGCAGATGAATCCTTTCTTAAAACCAACTGTTTGTGACAAAAAACAAAAATGCGGAAATGAATTGTAGTGTGCTTCCTACTATATTTACAATGCTCTTTTTATCATTAGCTAACGGGGTATCCACATACCTGGCAAATACCGAACGTGGGTTGTAAACTCCTATTGTGTATTCATGCAGTGGGAGCCACTCTGCAACAAAATATCTGAGTCTAAGTGTTCTTGTAAACAAAGCTTGTATCGCATTGTATCTGTGTCACATGGACACCGGAGGTACCTTTGACTTGCACTTCGTGGCGTGGTAATATGATACGCTGATGTTCGCTACTTCTCGGGCCGGGGTACTGGGGTCGCAAAATCTAAACAAACAGATGGGGTCCAAAATTCAGCCAAATGCTTCCAAACATTAAAACGAGCACGTTATGAACGCGGTCGCGTTCGAGTGTACTTACTCGGGGACTGCTCACGAATCGGACGCGGAGCCATAAATTTTGTTTAAAGGGTCTGTTCTGGTTACAACCTGTGGAAAATGAGAAGGTTGATTATATTGAAAGCTTTGCATCTTTAACGATTGCAAAAGCGGGTTGCTTTCTAAAAGACATGAAAAACAAACAAAAAGCGGCTCACCTTTTTGGACAATTTCGTGCTGATTTAAAGTATTCACTCGTACCGCCTAAGGGGAAGAGCCATCCGACATACTCCCAAGTGCTTTACCGGGTCATGTGACCACGTGACCGCGAGTGAATCAGCCCGGGAGGTGGAGCCTGTCTACAACCCGGGGCAACGCATCATGGGAATTGTATTTCCGCTGGATAATGGGTTGGTCTGAATAAAAAATAGACTTTAGATTAAATGCACCCGGAGTATCAGTGCATGTGAAAGATGAAAAACTGTTAGGAAACATCAATTTGAGACCGCGACCTCGAGAAGAGTGAAGAGTGAAATCTGTAAATTAAACTCTATTTAATTCACTAATACAATTCAGTCCCAAAATAAGGCACATGAAGGCTGCTGGAGGTCCTGGCAAGGGCAAAAGCAGCCAGAAATGTCCCAGGAATCCTGGAGATCAAAGGATGAAGCAACACAGCTCCCAGCAAGAAGAAGTCCTCAAGGTATTCAGGGCATCCAGGGGCTGGGCAGGGCCCAGGGAGGTAAGCCTTCCCCTGGGCACCAGCAGCAGCACGCCCCTGGTAGATTCGAGTTGGAAACAAGAACATTTTCATGGGGTTACAGCCCCTCTTTTATACACACATATGCATTGTTTCCAAAGGTGCAGGCAAGGGCCAAACCAGATGCAACTGGTTCTGGAGCACTTTGTTTTGCTCAGCCCCTCTGCCTATTCACAGGGTGGGTCAGGGACATCAGACACAGCACAGGGGGTGGAGCCAGCATTGTGGAGGGAATCAGCCCGGGAGGTGGAGCCTGTCTACAACCCGGGGCAACGCATCATGGGAATTGTATTTCCGCTGGATAATGGGTTGGTCTGAATAAAAAATAGACTTTAGATTAAATGCACCCGGAGTATCAGTGCATGTGAAAGATGAAAAACTGTTAGGAAACATCAATTTGAGACCGCGACCTCGAGAAGAGTGAAGAGTGAAATCTGTAAATTAAACTCTATTTAATTCACTAATACAATTCAGTCCCAAAATAAGGCACATGAAGGCTGCTGGAGGTCCTGGCAAGGGCAAAAGCAGCCAGAAATGTCCCAGGAATCCTGGAGATCAAAGGATGAAGCAACACAGCTCCCAGCAAGAAGAAGTCCTCAAGGTATTCAGGGCATCCAGGGGCTGGGCAGGGCCCAGGGAGGTAAGCCTTCCCCTGGGCACCAGCAGCAGCACGCCCCTGGTAGATTCGAGTTGGAAACAAGAACATTTTCATGGGGTCACAGCCCCTCTTTTATACACACATATGCATTGTTTCCAAAGGTGCAGGCAAGGGCCAAACCAGATGCAACTGGTTCTGGAGCACTTTGTTTTGCTCAGCCCCTCTGCCTATTCACAGGGTGGGTCAGGGACATCAGACACAGCACAGGGGGTGGAGCCAGCATTGTGGAGGGAAGGCCCAGCCCTATTCAGGTCCCAGGTGCACTCCTATTTTATTTATTTATTTTATGCATTTTTATATAGCGCAAACTTTACCCGAAGGTGTCAGAGCGCTTCACAATAGGAACAGAACTGATACATGAGGAGAACATTACAAAAACAAATGTTAAGTTACATGAGGCAAAAATGACAATTGTGAGCAAACAAAATACAAGAGGTAGCAAACGGTGCATTACAGGAGGAAAAAGTGACATGTGTGCAGGTTACCACAGCGTATAAAGTACAGGTAGAGGTATAATACTGCAAGAATTGGCAGACACTCAAGTATCTAAAGCAAACAAAATGTAAGAGATAGCAAACAGTGTGTTACAAGAGAAAAGTGACGTGTGCATGTTACAAACGAGTACCAAACACAGGTAGAAGGATAATACTGCAATAGCTGGCAGAACACACTGGGAAGGCACTTCCATAGTCATGGAGAAAAGGATTCTCCATAATGGAGGGTCTTCCTTCATATAATAGAGAGGGTGTGAAATACATTTGGAAGTGTCTTTGATCGAGGAGAACTTTGAGTTCAGTTTTGAAGACCTGAGAGGAGGTGGTGGTCCGGAGCTGATGCGGAAGTGAGTTCCAGATTCTCACCGCGTTGCCTGAAAAGGATTGGGCCATCGATCTTTCCTTCTTGAAAGTGGGAGGTTCAAGCAGAAAATTTTCCGCATTACGTGATGGTCTAGAGCCTCCAGAGAGTTTCAGTTTATTCGCCAGGTAGCAAGGAGAGGAGGAGTGCAAGGCTTTGTGGGTGATACAGGCAGTCTTGTAGATAGCTCTTGCCTCGATGGGAAGGTGGATAGCATGGGTGTGATGTGGTCGCTTCTTTTGGCCCCATAAATGAAGCGAGCGGCTGAACGGAGAATAGATTTAAGGGGGGACAGGTGGGATTTGGGGAGGCCAGTGAGAAGAGAATTGCAGTAGTCCAGTCTGGAGAGGACCAGCGATTGGACCAGAGTTTTAAGGTCTTGCTCCGGGAAGAAGCGACAAATTCCCCAAAGAAGGCGCAGTTGGTATCGAGAAGACTTTGCAATGGAGTTGATGTGGGAGATTAGATTGAGTTTTTGTCGAGTATGACACCCAGGGATTTTGCGCTGTCAACAATGATGGGTTTATTGTTAAGTAGATTCAACTGATCCATCCATGTTTGCACCGGGGGAGGAGAGAGTGAGGAGGAGAGGAGGAGGAATTCAGTTTTGGAGGGATTCAGAATCAGTTGATGTGTTGACATCCAGTTTTGAATGTAGTCCAGAGTCGAGGTTAGGACGGAGAGATCGTGAGTGGAGGCAACTTTGAGGTAGATTTGAGTGTCGTCTGCGTAGTGATGATAGTGGACCCCGGATTTACTTAGGAGATCTCCCAGTGGTTTTAAATAGAGATTGAACAGTGTGGGTGCAAGTATAGAGCTTTGAGGAACACCTTGACCTACCGCCAAAGGAGGTGAAATACTGTTCGCTATTTTGATCATTTGGGATCTATCAGAGAGGAAGGAAGCAAATCATTTAAGCACAGTGCCCTCTATGCCCATTCTCTGTTGAAGAGTGTTGAGGAGAGTGTTGTGATTGACAGTGTCAAAGGCTGCAGAAAGGTCAAGGAGAATTAGAAGACAAGACCATCCCGAATCGAGTATCTGCAGCGCGTCATCAACCACTTGCAGCAGGGCGGTTTCAGTGCTGCAGTTTTGGATGAAGCCGGACTGAAAATTGTCAAGAAGATCATTGTCCTTGATATGACGAGAGAGTTGTTTCGCTACACATCGTTCTGTGATCTTCGCAAGAAAGGGTAGGATAGTGATGGGGCGGAAGTTTTTGAGGTCATTCGCATCCACAGTGGGTTTTTTAAACAGAGGGGTGACCTGCCCAGTTTTGAAGGGGACAGGAAGGGAGCCTTGATAGAGGGAGAGGTTGACTAGAGTGGTCCAATAGGGAAGAGAATGGGTATAGAAGTCGATGGCAATGGCACTAGGGATGGGGTCAAGAGAATGGTTGGAGGGCTTTGTTTCGTGGATGCAGTTGAGGAGGGCATCTTCAGAGATGGGTTCAAAGTTCTGCCAAATGACTAGTGAATTGCGCTCCTCTGGAGGGATAGGATGAGCGACCTGCTCTACCAGTGATTTCACTTTTTCGTCGAAGAATGCAGCAAAATCCTCTGCTTTCTTTGTAGAATCCTCCAGCTTGGAGGTTGGGGGAGAGCAATTAGTATTCTTGATGAGATCAAATATTTCTTGGGGTCTATTTTTGGCTGAATCAAGGAGGGTTCTGAAGTGCGACGCTTTCCCAAGGAAGATGTGCTTGTGGTACTTGGATCTTGCTGAACGAAGCGTGGTCAAATTATCGGTGGAGGGCACCTGCCTCCATTGTTTCTCCAGGAGTCTTAGGTGCTTCCTTTCTTCATAGTGGGATTTTTTGAACCAAGGTGCTGAGGGAATGGGCCTTTTCTTTTTGCTTTGGAGAGGAGCGACGTTATTGATTTCCACTGCAAGGACTGTGAGGCATTGGGATGTGAGTTCCACCACATCTAGGTTCGGGTCTAGTCTTGGAAGTGACAGCAAAGCTGAATCACAGAGGGAAACAGTGTCAATATTTTTAGTGTCACGGAACCAGGAGGTAGCCCTCTTAGGTTGGCCAAGAGTCATAGAGTGTGCAAGGTGAAGAGAGAATGGGATGAGGAAGTGGTCATACCAGTCTACATGAATAGGGGTAGCGATAGAAAGCATGCCTGCTTTAGAAATAACAAGGTCCAGGATTGCGCCCTTGGAGTGTGTTGTTTCTGTGCAGTGTTGGATAAGATCGTTTGCAGAGAGGAAGGTGGCCAGCGAATTCGCGGACGAGTCTTGCTGTAAGCCCCAGTGGATATTGGAGTTACCCCCGAAGGTCTGATTGTCACTTTGCGAGTATTGGTCGCTGATGAAGTCAGTGAGTTCCTTCATAAACGCAGGGCCGCTGCCAGGCGGGCGGTAAATAGCATGGAATCTGAGGGGTGAGCGGTGGTGTAGTTGAAGCTCAAGAGATAGGCATTCAAAAGTGCGGAAGGAGCTGATAGGAAAAGCCCTAAGTTGAAGGGAGTTTCAAAAAATGACTGCAACACCTCCCCCAACTTTTTCAGTTCTGTCATTTCTAAAAATCGAATAGCCTGTGGGTAATAGGAGATCAAACATAGAGTGAGAGGTGTCGTTGAACCAGGTCTCTGTGAGGAAGAGCATGTCAATATTGTGAAAGGTGATGGTATCGGAGATTTCAAGTTTGTGTTTTCTTGCAGATCTGCAGTTGTGGAGCAGACAGCGCAGCTCTGTCAAGACTGTTTTGGTGACGGGGGCACCTGGGCTATGAAGAGTGATAGGGATATTGTACTTAGATGGGGGTGCACGGGCGGGTTTAAGTGGATGCTTGGCTCTGACAGAGGAGATGGTTGGAATAGTGTAGATAGTTGGGTTACTCGGAGATGCAGGTTGAGGACGGGTGGCGTTCAAGGGCTTGTGTGGATTAACGATGGTTGCAGACGACTGGTTATGCTTGCCTATACTGGGGTGGAGGGGTGAGGTGCATCTCGTCGGAAGGTGAGCGTTGTCCAAAGGAGTAGAGGTGTAAGGAAAAGTGGAGATCTTTGAGCTTAAAAGTGAAATGATAGCTACAAGCTGGGAGATGGAGGTGATAAGAGAGCCTAGCTTAATTTCCAGTGAGAGTAGGGCAGAGCAAGGAAGGTTGTGTGGCTCGATGGAAACAGGAGGGGGTGGAATTGGTGGTGAAGACAGGACAGGAGGAGGACAGGCGGAAAGTTGGGGTCTAGGGTTTATAGGTGGGGATAAGTGGAGATTGAGAGCAGGAGTTGGTGTATCAGAGGTGCAGCGCGGTTTGTATTCAGTATTCATTAGTCTTTATTCGATAATTTATAATCATAAAAGACACATAATAGTATATAAAAGTGTCATAAAAACCAATACCGTTTAAAACTGGCAGTAAATGCTATAACCATACAAAATTTTAAAATTATCCTTATCGAATCCTGGCCACATATGTAAGCTAAAATCAATGCATTCTGGTATTCTAAATAAACGAACTAAGGTGCCCGTGCTAAAGACTAAGCGGAGTCCTCCACAGCCATCAGTTTTTTTTTCCTCAGAACCCATGCCCAGTTCAGAAATTTTGCTATAGCTATACCTATATCTGGGTGAGTATTTGTGACTAAAATACGCATAACTATCCTGCAGGATCTCGTGCCAAGATTAACACACAGTGGTTTAAGCCACCTCCGACGAGGATCCTGATACACCAGGCACTCAAAGAGCAAGTGCGTTATTAACTCTTCCCTATTGCAGCAAAAGGGGCAATCGGGCGTCAAAGCCCTGTCCCATTTAGCTACAAATGATCTTAATGGGAGGGTGCCCACACGAAATTGGTGATATAGTTTTCTATCACCAATTTTAGTAATCACATTCCAATACGGTTCTGCTTTAGTTATAAACTTGTGGTCGTAGAAGATACCTGTAAGTGGCGAGCTACTAGCCTTAGACAGGTTCTTCTTTGTTATCATGTCCCAGTAAAGCTCTTTATATCGATTTTTACTGGGAAACGAATTCCCTACTGGGTCGACCCAAAAATGACTGAGGCCCTTTTCAGACAGGTTAAGCTTGATCTTCTGGAGCCATTTAATTTTGGAGGCCGAATCTAAATTCTTTACATACAACATTGCGTTGGCGTACGGAGTCAATTCTACAGTGGTCCACAGTCGCCTCCAGTAAGCCTAAGGCCTAAAGCCTGCAACCTCTTCAATGGAGGTGCAACCTAAATCTAATAACAGGGGCTTCATGGAAGTAGATTGTGGTAGGGCGGTCAAGGATCTTAAAAACGTATTCTTTGCTAAAACGAGGGGAGTTAAGTTTTCCAGCCCCCAGAGCTCAGCTCCATAAACCATGGACGATCATTGTAAATTGCTACGGTTGGGTTTGTTGAAAGACAACCTATGTTCCTTCAATAGAGCTCCCGCTAGCTGATTGTGTCTAAGGGCTAAAAGCTCAACTTGAGGTGCCCAATTCATTTTCCTACTCATCGTTACCCTTAGATAAGTAAATATGTTAGTTTGCTCTAGGGGTACATTATGCATTATAACCTTGCCTTTGACCTGTTTGTGTCTATGCAATACCATGTACTTAGTTTTGTCGACATTTATTGCCAGCTCGTGGTCATTGCAAAAGACAACAAATTGATCAAGGGCTCGTTGCAGACCAAACTGGGTTTTTGATAACATCAGTGTTGTCCGCAAACATCAACAAGGGAAGCCTTGTTCCGGCAAGGGATGGAGCATCTGTTGGGTAATTAGAGTAGTAGGCAATGACCCTGTTTAGAAAGAGGGAAAAAAGAGTGGGAGCAAGAACACACCCCTGGCGCACTCCTTTGGTAACTGGGAATGCTTCAGTCAATTCGCCCTGTAAGCCCCATCTTACTTTGGCATAGTTTGCCTCATGTAATTTAATAATAAAAGCGAGAATTTGTAAAGGCATCCCAGCCTCCTTTAATGAGTCCCACAGCTTGCAGTGAGGTACTAGGTCAAATGCTTATTTTAAATCAACAAATGCTGCGTATAAAGTTCCCCCTTCTAGTATTACTGTGGACCAATATATCATCACAAATCGAAATACCTGGTCAATTGTGCTTACGTGGGGTCGAAAGCCTGCTTGGTAGGTAGATAAAACATCCTGCTCAGTGATCTACTCATTATTTCTACCTAATACTAGTGCAGGGTGGGTTGTCTTTGTTTTCACCAGGGAAAGGAATTAAGGACAAATTTAGGGGAAGATGGGTGCGGCTCAAGGCGGTGGGGTAGAAGGAGAGGGGAGGACTGTGTGGTATCATAGGGGAGTAGGAGGTTAGGGCGGGAAGGTGAGGTGGTAGGAGAGGTCCTGTCAGGTCGAAGAGGTGGCTGTGAAGGAACGGGCAACTGGCAGAGTGAGGGGGGTTGGGAGAAAGGAAAGTTGCATAAAGAAAATGCTTCTGCTGGGCCCGAGGGAGGGAAATGGAAAGGGTTACCAAGGGGGGAGAGGGGTAGCATAGCAATGCTGGAGCAGTGGGGGGAAGGAGAGAGATGCAATGGGTTTGTGGAGAAATCGGGGTAAATAGCGGCGGGAGGAGGGGGTAGAGGATAGGGGGAGAGGGAGGAATAAGGGGAGCGTAAGGAAAGTTAACTGGGGGAGAAGGTTGGAAGAGCGGTGGACTAAAAATTGGGGTAGCAGGCAGGAAAAGATGGGAGGAGATGCGATTGGAGTACCGGGACGGTGCAGATTGGACGAGGATTGAATTAGCTAGAGGTAAGGCTGAAGTGACAAAAGGGGGATGTACTGTGAGGGGGGAGGAATGTGAGAGGAGGGCAAGGAGAGGGAGAGGGTTGATGGCCGACCTGTGCTTCTCGGGGGTGCAGCCTATTAGAGTGTGGGGGGTCAGGGGAGGAGAAAGGGAGAAATGGGTAGAGCTAGATGGAGAGTCAGGGATGACCCGGTCGCAGAAGAGGGGAGTAGGGAGGGGAAGAGGTGGTCAAAGAGAGAGAGACAGGTGTCTTTGCCTTGGATCATGACAGTACCGTTGTAATAGAGCGATATAGTAAGCGGGCCATTGAAACACGCAGATGGGGAAATGTTTAGTTGTTTCCTGTTAGAAACGGGATCTCTGGCTGGCCAAGGCTTGCGCCAACGTCAGTCAGAGACCACCACTTCCACGTCAGGGCAAGGGAGTCACACACCAAGATAACCCCTGCTCACCCTCTAGGTAACGTGACGCGAGCAGCCAGGCTAAACTTGGAGGCTATGTAGGTTAAGTGTTTGCGCGCGCACCCAGCAACAACTCCCAGGCCCACCACAAAGGAAACTCCACACAAGGTTATATAAAAATAGCCTTTGTATTATACCAAAAACACATTAGATAAGAACACACATTTTACAATGTGCCAACAGGCACGGGCAGAATTTACAGGGGATATGTACAAGACAGGGCCACATGGACCACTGTCAGGAATCATCACTTTTTAGGAATAGTAATAAGCACATAGAACACTTTTAGAACAAATTTAGAAAATGTAGCACACAACCAGTAATTACTGGTATAGGGTAAGTACCTCCTACACAACCCTAACCACCTTAGGAATATTGCGCAGGGAACCAAGACCTCACTAGCAACACCTGTACTAGGAGAAAAACAACCACCTAAGTTTCACCAACATTTAGGGGTATAAGCATAGGAACATTACACATGATGCATTAACATTCAGCGGTGTAGGGAAAGAAAACACATGATGTATCAAAACACATTCAGAGGTGCAATTGCGCAAAACTCACATGAGCCACAACCTGTGGCAGTCCCTAGGCCCTCTGGCCTTGTTGGGGCTAGGACGCCCTGTGTCCCAGTATCCGGAACCTAAACGTGGCAGCTGCCCACGAAGTGCTGGGCAGCTGAATCATCAACTATGGGGCCAACGCTGGAGCCTCGCAGGCTCTGGCCAAAAGCACTGTCCTCTTGGAGCCTCGCTGGGCTCTAACACTCAAATGCCCCCACGAGCCTCTCTGGGCTCGAAATGAAGAAATGCCCCTCGAGCTGGTCTGGCTCGCAACTCAAGAAATGCTTGGAGCCTCTCTGGACTCCACAAACAAGAAATGCCGCCTGGAGTGTCCCGCTCTGGGACTTCAAATCAATTATGCCTCCTCTGGAGCCCTCGTGGCTCTGCAAACAGATGCGGGGTCGTTGGAGTCCCTCCTGGACTCAAAACAGAAACCAAATGCCCCCGCGTTGGAGCCTCGACAGGCTCTGAATCAAAATTCCCCCTGCTTTGCTGGCGTCCCCCTCCTGGGGGACTCGAAGTTACAGGCTGCCCCCACGGTGTCCTGGTGCTAACACACGCCCCTAAGGAGCCCCCCCTCAGCCCGTTCACTGACCGGGCTGCTTCTTCTTTGGCGGGGCTCCTCAGGGTAGGCAGCAGGACACCTTCTGTGTTCGCGGCGGGGGCAGGCACCGGCAATGTGCCCCGCGCCCCCTCCGCTCTTCACCCAGCTCTCCTAGTCGGCTGCAGGAACCGCGGGGCTCTCCCAAGCGCATGGGAGCCCCGCGCCATTACTCACGCCGGCATCTCCTGGCTCTCTCTCTCGTCGTGGCTACGGGGCGGGACTTCTGGTTGGGGCCGCGCTAGGATTGGCCGGCCCGATAACCTCTTCTGGGTCGTCGCAGGCAGCGCGGCGGCCCGGCGGGGAAGACAGCAGCTGGGAGCACCATCGGAGCAGATGCCGGGTGGGCACCGGCTCCTCCTTAAATAAAACGCGAGGTGGGCACTCGCTGGCACAATTGAAGCGCTCCCAAGCGCCAAAGGAAATTCAAAGCGCTCCCTGCGCTAGCAAGAAATAAACAGCCAACTACAGCGCTCTCAAGCGCTAGGGGCACACAGAAAGCCACAAAGTCCTTCAGGAGGTGGGCATCCGCAGTCCAGGGGCTGGGCAGGGCCCAGGGAGGCAAGCTTCCCCTGGGCCCAAGCAGCGGCACGCCCCTGGCAGATTCAAGTGTCAGAAACAAGAACAACCTTTGTGGGGACACAGCCCCTTCTTATACTCATAACTCCTTTGTTTGGAGGTGCAGGGTGGGGGGAGACCAGTCGCAGCTGGTCTTGGAGCACCCTTGATGGCCCAACACCCCTTCCATTCACTGGGGAGGCTAGGGTCATTAGACACACCACAGGGGGGCGGAGCCAGCATTGTGTGGGGAAAAACCCAGCCCATTCAGGACACAGGTACACTCCTCCCACACATCACTCATGCTAATCTCACACTCACCACCGGGCAGACCTATCCAGACTTCCTGGAGCCTGGCATGCCAGCCAGCCCCAGCCAATCATGCTCCAGCACCCTCACTGCACACACACATCAATGTCCAGAAGTAGCACTTCCCTTCTAGACACATACATGCCGCATACACCATCTCGCAGCATTCACTCTCACGAGTTCACACATACTAAACTCGAGCCTGCACTCCCCACGCATCAGGAACTACCAGGGACACACACATTCCCCATGCATTCCTATGGCAGGGCAGGCCAGCCATACTACACGCACGCACTTTACTCTGGGACACAGGGAAAAAGTGCGCAGAGACCCAAAAATCACTAACACAGGTTACAGAAACAGGCTAGGCAAAAGCAAAAAGTTGCGGGGTGAACCTGCCAAAAGGGCCAGGTCCAACATTTCCCATGAGGGATAGAGGAGGAGGAGGTGACATGAAGGGAATTATATAAGCTGGTGGACCAAGAGGGGGTGTTGTGAGTGGAGAAAATGAGATCGTTTTTGAGCCTCCCAAACCGACCATTGTAGAATTGATCAACGAAAAAGGAATCAGGGAAACGTTCAATAGTGTTATGCTTCAATTGTTTTACTGAAGCTTTCGTCTCGTTTTGAGGATAAATGATTTTGTAGCAGTTTATTCCAGCCTTAACTCGAGTGGTGGCCATATTGGGACATAGAGGAGGAGGAGGAGGGAGGGTGGGATAAGAGAAGGGTGTTACTAGGAATGCCGTGGTGAGGAGAAGTAAAAGGACATAGAGGGGGCACATATTCCAGACGTAGGGTGAAGATAGCTGAACTAATGTGCCGTCCGGGAGGTGAGGTGATTAGGCACAGATCGCAAGCAGAAAAAGATGGGCAGCTTGGAAGTCTCTGTGGTTCAGCTGGTTTTTGTTGGGTCCTTCATTTAGGTATACATGATGCCACCTGGCACTAGATGATATTTACAAAGGGAATTGTTTACAGATGACAGGGCCAACTGGACCACTGTCAGAACCATCACAAAGCAAATTTTGTGAAAGTAAAACAGATCATAAATGAACACCCAGTATCCACTGGTGATCCCTGTACTTAGCATCAGCCTGAAGCAAAAATCACATTCGGCGCCAACCTCATCGTACGCCCATAATCTCAACAGACTAATATTGGACCCTAATCTCCTGAGAATCACTAGCATTAGGGGCATAGAGCACGGGGTGGAACAAAATCTCACTACCATAACCAAAATATGCACGACAACTTCGTCATCATGAAACCACCTTTAGGGGTACTCAGAACAGGGTGCGTAAATCATACTACTTGAAAAACATTTCATACTACATAACAAACATTTCCTAGCACCACAAAATCGTATTAGGGCCTGAAGCCCTGTATCCAGAATGTCAGCTGGCACTAAGTGCTGTGCAGCTGTGAGGGAATGGGGCAAAGTAGAGCATCTCACTGTTAACTGAATCAGAACTGACCCCACAGATAGAGTGGCCTAAACGGTGCAGCTGGCACTACTTGCTGTACAGCTGCTAGTGGCCTAAACGGTGCAGCTGGCACTACTTGCTGCGCAACTGTAGAAGGCCTAAACGGTGCAGCTGGCACTACTTGCTGCACAGCTGTGAAAGAGGGAGGGGCCGCCAGTGCACTCAAAGTGTCCTTTAAGTAGATAGGAAGAAACGTTGCAGCTGCCCGTGCTGTTGCTGCACTTGAACTATTGTCCGATTTTAATGGTTTATCAGCAGCACAAGTGTGATGTTAAGAGGAGAGTTCCTGAACCAGATCTGTAATGATTGTGTGCTATGTATTTAAGGTAGGGCAATGACATCTGTTCCACAACCGTTATGAACCTGCATGCGTTAGCTTTGCAAAGAACTGAAGATACTGTGCCACTCTGTGGCATACTGTTAAAACCGCTCTGATCCCTAAATTCGGTCGGAATTCCCAATAGAAATATCTGAAAGAAGTTGCTCCGGGACAAAGGAAAAGACAGCCGGGCGGCATAATCGCCGGCTGTCTTTTCCTTTGTCCCGTAGCGACTTCTTTCAGATATTTCTATTGGGAATTCCGACCGAATTAAGGGATCAGAGCTACTCCAATTCCTGGTTGTTGTGTAGGTTCATCCGCACTTGGCGAGGGTGCTAAGCAGCTACCGCGCTTTAGGCTTCCGGGAGATGCAGAGTCTGCCTGCTGTGGTAGCGACTGGGCCTCTACCCTTGCTGTGACCACTCTTGCTTTAAGGCACTGCACTGCTGGGCTACGCGCTCAGGATGTCCTTATGTCCGCCATTTTGGAGTCAGGCAAGCATGTTTATACCGATTTGAACGACAAGGGGTGCACAACTGACTATGGTTATGGTGTCAACAGCTCCGTTATAGATACATCAGGTGGTCGCCTACGTTGTTTGGTGAGTTGGAGTGCCGGTCCGAACCTTATCACAGGCTTTGTTCGGCAGGCGCCATTTTGCGATTTGGTTCTCGGCGAATGCCAGTTTCGGTTTTGATTTCGAGCTTCTGTTTCAGTTGCTCGAACTTAATTGTTTCAAGAACACGACTCTGACCCTGGGAGGGGGGGGGGTGATTCCGCGTACAAAAGCAAGCCTTTGCTAGGCACACGCTCGCTTCTGAAACAGTTTTTGCCATTTATTTAACTACAGGATCACTTCGGGCGAGAGCCCAGCACCTCTGGATAGGCCCGCACTCTATGCATGTGTAGGCTTTGGGGATGCTATGCGTTAATGGCCTGCAGGTTTCTCTCGAGCGCTGGACCGGGATGAATTTAACCAGCCTACTGCTTCTGTGGGACACTCACTGCATTTCCAGCCCTCCGCAACAACAGGAGTAACCGGGGAGGGAACGATGCTGGTTATGACAGCCTGTCTTCTTCTGCTGCCTTGAAGAACAAGTGCCTCTCCCTGATGAAGCCTCTAATGGAGCAGAGGGCACACAGACCCTGGAGCGGGTCTCCGTCCACAGAAGGCGCCCCGTCCCCGGGGCACACTCACCTCGTTGTCCTCATCGCGCCGGTAGAGACTCCCTCCCTCCTCCCTCCCATCAACATGCAGATCTCTCCATTCACCACCGGGGCAGACCCATCCTGACTCCTGGAGCCAGGCACACCAGCCAGCTCCAGCCAATCACAAGCCAGACAGTCAATTCACATTTACTGCACAGACATGTCAACTTCTAGAAGTGGCACTTCTCCACTAGACACAATAAATCCGCTCACATCATCGCGCAGCATTTAATAATAATAATAAAGCATTTTATAAAGCACATGGTTACGCCATCTTGGCGTGTCCCCGCGCTGCAATCTCACGAGTTCGCACATACCAAACTCGCCCCTGCACTCCCCACACATCAGGAACTACCATGGACACACATATTCCCCATGCATTCCTATGGGAGGGCAGGCCACTCTCACCACACACACACAAAGAGCGCATGCACTTTTCACTGGGCCACAGTGAAAAAGTGCGCAGAGGCCTAAAATCACCAACACCAGGTTACAGAAACGGGCTAGGCAAATGCAAAAGGTTTCGGGGTGAACCTGCCAAAAGGGCCAAGTCCAACAAGTATCATGGAAATGTGGATGTATGTTGTGTTTTGGTTCAGGCTGGGGTGGGTATGGGGCTGCAGATGATGGGGTTGGTGGTCCTACCCAGGGGAAGGGGGGATGTTGGGATTGTTCAGGGGGTATAAGTACTGGGAAGGTTTGCGTTGTTTGTGTTGCTCCTGTGTCAACTTGTTCAGAGGTCATTGCTGTGGGATTTTCCTTTGGATGACAAACTGGCCAAGACTAGGTTAAGAGGGGATGCGAAGGCACGGGGGAGTGATCTGATCCATGGCTCCCTCTATAACAAAAGTAATCTCATGGAATGTCAGAGGTATAGCACAATTTGACAAGCGCAGACGTGTATTGGCCTATCAGAGGCGCTATGGGATAGCAATGGCATTTTTGCAGGAGACCCCTGTCTGGTGGGATTCCCTGCCCTGTATCCAGAGGAGATGGAGGGGGCAGCTGTACGCCACCTCCTTTTTGAGCTTTGCATGAGGGACACTCCTATGGATGGCACAGTAGGTCCCCTTCAAACATTTACATGACGTGCTGGATCCGGAGAGGAGGTATGTTATACTTCATGGTACACTATACGGGAGGGAAATATGCATAGTTAATGTATGTGACCCCCACAGTGACTGCCCTTTGTTCTTCCCTGACATTCTTGGCAGAGATGGTATCCTATTTGGACGCGGCAGTCATCATGGTGGGTGATGTGAATTGTGTGATGGACGGAGTCCTGGATTGGGAACCTCCATGCGCAGGTACTAAGCCCCGAATGATGGAAACTTTGAAAGACCTCTTGCAGGGAATGCTAGTAAGGGAAGTGTGGACGGAGTGTCACCCTGCCCAAAGAGCGTTCTCATGTCATGATCCGGGGATGGGGACTTTTAGTTGACTGGACTACTTCTTTCTCTCGTCAGAATTCTCACCAGAAGTGGAGGCGATAACATATCTGCCCAGATACATCTCAGAATACTCTCCTGTCCTACTAAGTCTCTGAAGAATGCAGGACAGCCTGGCAATACCCTCAAGGCATCCACTTGCGGAGGCGTTATTAGACCCCCTCCCTTTGTGGCTGCGGTCTCAGAGGGTCTGATGGGGCGCTGATGTGGGTCGCCTTCAAGCCGAGCATTATAATTGGAACAAGAGTTAGACAGATTGAAGGCCAGAATACATACGGGCCCTCAGGCCATGGCGGACTGGTGTGCAGCCCGTAAGGCTCTCCTTGAGAGCTAGAGTAGGCTGGCAAAATGTACATACAAGGCCTACATAAGGAGGGACACAAGACCGGAGCTGTCCTGGCATATCTCGTGAAATGGGAAACAACCATAGCACCCATATTAAAGCTTCAAGATGGTAATGGGGAACCGGTTTATACGCCACAGGCAATTCAAGAGGCCTAGTCAAAGCATTTGGCCAAAGCATATGGGAAACAATCATCCCCATCACTAGAAGCAGTCTAGGACTTCTTAGCTTCTCTGGCTCTCCCACAGCTAGACCTAGAGGCGGTGACAGCTCTTGAAGCCTCAATTACCAGGGGGGAGGTGTTGGCGGGCTTTAGGCATCTCAAGCCGGCAAGGAGCCCTGGAAGCGATGGTCTCCTGACTGAGTTCTACCAACGGTTTGATCCCCAATTGGTGGACCGCCTTTTGGAGGTCTACGCCGAAGCATGGAGCTCTGGGACCCTTCCAGCCTCCACGAGGGAGGTGGTTATGATCCCGAAACCAAACAGGAATCCCATGTTACCCAGTTCCTATAGGCCGATCTCACTCTTGAATCTCAACATGAAAATACTTAGTGGAATCTTAGCGGCTCGTCTCCTCCCATATATGCCCCACCTGACACATACTGATCATGCCGGGTTTATACCATAATGTAACACCACTCATAACCTACAACACTTGGCACATATCTGGCATGTCAGGCCTCCTTGAGGACGGCTATGTCATGGCACTACTCGACAGAGAGCAGCCCTTTGACTCTGTTAATTTGTCTTATATGTGGTCGGTTCTTTGGCGGTTCAGGATAGGCCCCAATTTCCTCAGATGGGTACAACTGATCAATACTGCCCCTACGCTTCTGTATGGTCTGGGGGCTAATCTCTAAATCATTCCAGCTGACTCTGGGAACCGCCAGGGTTGCCCTCTCTCCCTGCTTATTTTTGCAGCCACCAGGATGACGGATGGATCTGTGGGGGGTGCACCTTGGGGAGACCCGTCATGTGCAGACGATACACTGGTATGCGTGTATTTGTATTTGTATTTGTATTGTGTATTTGTAAAGCGCAACTATCGCTCCGGAAGGAGCATCCTGACGCTAGAGAAATAGTGTGCAGGAGATTACAGTTATAAAAAAACTAGATAGCGGCCATTACATAATCATCTGGGAGATTGTAGATCCAGGGTTTAAGTTGCTTCCTAAACTGGCTTTCCTGATTAAGGAATCTTAGGTTCTTGGGCATTGCATTCTAGGCTTTAGAGGATAAGAAGGTAAAAGTCTTACCCCCTTGGTTTTGTAATTAAATTTGAACAACTTAATCAGATTTTCACCTGAAGATCGTAACGTTCTAGAAGGGTTATAGTGAGGGTAACGCCTGATAAGATACTTCGGGCCTGTGCCGTTAAATGCACGAAAGGCAATCACCAGGGTTTTAAACAGTATCCTCTTATGCAGAGGTAGCCAATGAAGGGTCTTCAGAGCGGTTGAAGCTGAAGATTTCCTCTGTAATTTTAAGACGAGTCTGGCTGGTGCATGTTGCACGCCTTGGAGTTTTTTCAACTTGGCTTTTTTAACACCTGCCATCAGTCCATTACAGTAATCAAGGCGGGCGAGGATTAAGACCACAGCCACTGCCTTTCTTGAGTCTGTGGGAAGGAAGTCAAAAAACTTCTTTAAAGATTTGATGATGTTAAAACAACTTCCTGCCACATTCCTCACATGCTGATCAAATGATAGTTCCGCATCAAATAAGACGCCCACATTTCTGGCTGACACCACGGCCTGTGGAGGCGCAGCGGAATCCCCTGGCCACCATTTGCTAGGACAGAATTGAAGATTCTTTCCCATAGGAAGAATCTCTGTCTTATTGGCATTGCATTTGATTGATTGATTGATTGTGGGTTTCTAAAGCGCTAGAATCGACTCCCGAAGGAGTATCTCTGCGCTGTAGACCGCTGGGGAACCGGTCCTGGCTTTCCCTGTGAGAGGGTCCCTACTGGGTATCTCCAAGGTGAAACCAGGCATCCCCGGCGTATGTGGGGGGCCGTTGTGGAGATGAGGCAAGCTAATGCCCAGAGTTGCCGAGTGTGATTCCCAGTTAGAATAGGCACCGAGGCGAGAATTATCGAGTCTGTTGACCCTGGTCCAAGACCCTGCCGCGTCGGGAATTGAACCCTGGTCCCGGGCCGTCCTCTGCTCCCGGGTCTGCCGCCTCTAACCAGTGAGCCACACCACTCCACAGATGGTTGTTTTCCATCCAAAGGAAAACATCCTTAAGGCAGTTCTTTAAATTTTGCTCGGCATGGGTGGAGTTGTTATCAAGGGGTACAATAAGTTGAGTATCATCGGCACACGATGTCACAAGTATGCCGTATGACTCAATTAGGGAGATGAGGGGGACCATATAAATATTAAATAATAGTGGGCTCAAGATAGAGCCCTGAGGGACTCCAGACAGCACCTTTTTTTCCTTGGAGAGGAAAGGACCCAATGCAATGGTTTGAGATCTATCTGTCAAAAACGAGATTATCCAATCCAGTACTACATCTGACACTCCGATGTCTCTAAGTCTACCTATCAGTATTGAGTGGGAGATGGTGTTGAACGCCGCTGTGAGGTCTAATAAGATCAAAACGGTGTTCTTCCCTTCATCCTGTAATAATTTTATGGAGTCGGTGAGTTCAATCAGGGCCGTTTCCGTGGAATGATGTGGACGGAAACCCGATTGCTGGGGATGAAGGATATTATAGGTTTCAACATGGCTTTTTAGCTCTTTATAAACCATCTGTTTGGTTATCTTACCCAGAACTGGGAGGAGTGAGATTGGACGTAAATTGGCAAGATCTGTAGTGGATTTATTGAGGTTTTTCATGAGAGGTTTCACTATCGCTTGTTTCCATTCTCCTGGCACTACCCATGTGCTAAGGGAAGCGTTTACAATCCCATTTATAATGGGATTGACCACATTAACTGATGGAGAATTCGTGGGGGGCATGAATCGGAAGGGGCGCCCGATTTACACGCCAGGATCACTTCACGAGTTTGAGATAGTGTAACCGGTGTAAAGACTCTAATACTACTAATCATGGTCTCTCCACAGTCAGGGGGGCCAGATATCTGAGATACTTGAGGGGCCGGAAAATCCTTTTGTATTAAGTCAATTTTTTTCTCAAAGAAGTCTGCAATCTGGTTGCAGAATTCTGAGGATGATGGGATTTCCGGCTGTAAGGCTCTTGGATGTGTAAAGGCCTTAACAATGGAGAACACCGTTTTTTGTTTTTGCTGAGCTTCTTTGATGGCATTAATGTAATATTCCTTCTTAGCGATTTTGATGCTGCAAAGATAGAGTTTCCTCTGCTGGATGTAAAGGCTTCTATCTGCAGGGTCGTATGTTTTGCGCCAATTACGTTCTCTTTTCTTACATAGTAAATGGGATTTGGCTAGCTCTGGTGTAAACCACGGGGTATTTATCTTCCCTCTTTTCACCTTTCCCGGAGAACGTTTGGGTAGGGCGCATTCTTTAATCTCTTGCTGTATCCAAGTGTGAAAACATTTAGAGTCCTGTTCTACGTCTCCGGACATGACAGGGATCTGTGCCTGAGTGATTGGTTTAAGCTTGAAGCTATCTTCGACCGTTGCCCAGTTAACATAGTTCACTGGATATTGACTAGACTTTACTAAGTACTGAGAGTGCGGTACACGGATGCAAAAAGGAATTAGGCTATGGTCTGTCCAGATTTGTGGGACGGTTATCTAGGTCTCCAGAAGGGGAAAATTAGAGCATACCCCATCCAGAGTGTGTCCTGCTTGATGTGTAGGCTGGGATACCCTTTGCTGTAAGTTAAAGATCTCTAAAGTGTGATCAAAATTAAGTGCTTGCACGTCAGATTTGGACTCAAGCTGCAAATTAAAGTCTCCCAGCAGTGTAAAGTGAGGGTAACGAAGAAGGAGCTGCTCTAAAGAGTCACTTAGTGATTCTAAAAACATGGTTGCACTACCTGGGGGGCGGTAAATTAAGCCTCATGAGAAGGAGGAGGTTTCATTTAACTTAATGGAAAAACCGAGTCCTTCTACTCCTTTGGGGGGACCTAAGTTGAAGGTGTGGCATTTCATGTGGTTTCTCAACACCACAGCCACTCCTCTTCCTCTCCCCTTCAATCTATCCTGCCTGAAGATGGTATAGCCAGATGGAAGGGCAATTGCTAGATCTGGATTACTGCTGTCGGTTAACCATGTCTCAGTTATAAAGAGGCAATCCAGGTCCAAGTCCTGGATTAGATCTTTTATATCTTGGCTATGGCCACACATGGAACGCGCGTTAATCAGTCCACCTTTAAAATTTACCGAACCGGCGACAGTGTTAGTTAGGGGATCTTTTGTCTCGACTGGGGACCAAGGAGAGGTCCAATTACAAAACCTACATGAGAACGGCCCCCTTATCTTATCCATATCAATACTGCAAGGACAACCGTTTGCAATATTGAAGTTTAGAAGGTCGCTCGCCTGATACATTAGAGTAGGATGTAATTGCCCAGTCTTTCCTGCGCCTGTCGCGAACTTGGCGTGGACGGGCGCAGACGGGCTTTCCTTTGGCGCGCCGCCGTCGCGCCCGCTGCGCCCACCCGCTGCGCGGACGGGAACTGGTGTTCCTTATATGCTGGTGGAGTAGGGTAGGAGGCATCCCAGAGCTGGAGCGCTAACCGACTTTCACCCCCAAGATGGCGGCAATCCCTGTGTCTGATCGAGTCTGCTCCTAATCGTCTGCGCGTGGACCAGGGTTCTAGGTGCTGCGAGGGCAGGGGTGAGTGTAAATTTAAAAGGAAAGTAAATCTTCCTAAGAGCACAAAGTAAAATGTAACAGTTTAAGAATTATCAGCCTAACCCCCGGCTATCCGCCACAGGGGAGAATTATTAGCACACTAATTCTGTGCGCGCATAGTAGAAGGCAGATTTTATACATGGGAGGGCGGAAGGCGTCCCAAAGCTGGAGCGCTACCCCGACTTTCACCCCCAAGATGACGGCAATCTCTGTGTCCGATCACGTCAGCTCCTAATCGTCTGCACGTGGACCAGGGTTCTAGGTGCTCCGAGGGCAGAGGTGAGTGTAAATTTAAAAGGAAAGTAAATCTTCCTAAGAGCACAAAGCAAAATGTAACAGTTTAAGAATTATCAGCCTAACCCCCGGCTATCCGCCTCAGGGGAGAATTATTAGCACATTAAATCTAAATCTAAATCGAGAGCCAGAGATGTCGTAACCAATCCTCGGTATCCTGCAGGATTTTGGGGCTATCTTGGGTCTCTGCATAAATCAAAGAAAATCAAACCTCGTCCCAATGGGGAGACTAGCAACAGGGCCGATGGCAATGCTCCCTGATGAGGACCTTTTTTGGGCGACTGAAGAGACTAGGTACTTGGGGATCAATTTGGCAAGTACAGCCTCCTCTTACTTGAACCCGAACATGGAGGGTTTACGCGGATCCATATGATTCTGGAGAGACCTGTCCCTGTCCATCATGAGAAAGATAGCCATCACGAAGATGATAATTCTGCCTCGCTGTCTATACACACTACATTACCTATACAAAATCCCCAGCCACTACTTTATGACAGTGGATGGCTTGATGGTGGACCTCCTGTGGGAATCCATATGGAAATGGCGTGCTTGAAGACGTTGCAGAGATCATGCGGTAGTGAGGGACTGGAGATGCCCGCTTGGAACTTTACTATATGGCATCCCAACCGCAACATGCGGTCCACTGATAGGATGACGATTTGAACTGGGAAAGACAGCTCCTTTAGGCCATGTATGGGGATCGATCTCTGGTGGAGATTTTGATGCTTGGGTCCGGGGTGCCGGTGGAACTCCCCCAGATTGGATGACATGTCGCAGGAATATGGGAATGGACCATATGCAGGGCGGTGCGATGTGCACCTTATGCTCCGAATATGCCACTTTGGGTGGTGAAGCCCTTCCGGGAGATAGGGGAACCCATGTGACTATGGAGATGGTAGATGGGGGCTGCAGCTTGATTGAGGATGTCTATGGCAATGGACACTTTCGTAAAAGGGGTGGACGTGGAAACTGCCTTTAACGGCGGGATGGGAGAGTTCCTACAGTATGGGAAGAGTTTTAGTGTGGCTCATGAGATTTGGCCATCCTTTCAGGAAGAGCCTCCTTGGACTAATGTTCTGCGAGTCATGCTGAATATGGTACACATTGTTACTGGGGATGCTTCCAACATAAAAAAAGAAGCTGAGTAGGAAATTCCTTCTTTTAGTATTGGTCTTTGCGAACAGAGAAATTGTGATAGCCTGGCTGCGCCCTTTGCCTCCCCTTTCAGAGACTTGGATGAAAGATATGGGCACATGATGACTACCGAAGCGGCGCACATTAACTGTGTCCACACAAGTTAGAAGACAACCTCAGAGCATGGGTGTTGTTGCTGGCGGACAGCAGAGGCACGAAAGCCCTGGATGGAGTGGGGCCTCCGGATCAGGATGGGAGAGCGGACCCCTGACACACTAGCTTTGGTGGACTCCCAGGAGAGCCCAACAGGGCCCACTCTGGTCTATGAGGGAGGGCACACACACAGAAGACCTTGCCACCAATACAGAGTTCGACGCAGGATGGAAGAGGAAGGTGGGAAAAAAGGAGTTAATTGTTAAAAGTTGCCATACACTAGGATTGGGACCAAGATTGTCACCCTCCTCACCCAACGCAAACCATGTTCAAATGTGGCAAATGCCGCAAATCCATAATTATGGCAAAAAATCCTGCAGTCGCAGAATTGCAGAATTCCGGTGGACCTGGACACAAGTGCAGCACTATTGAATACAGTGCTGAACTCTGTGGCACTTTATGCTTCACATCCTATGGGTCTAATAATACACTTTGATTTGTTGCGACCTGTTTAACAGGAAAGTGGTAATTCACTCCAGGACATGCTGTGTCAGATTACCATATTGCAGTATGTAATTCCTTTTTCATATTTAGGGATCACCCTGCGGCCTAGTGAGTCCTTCTCCTGATTCACAGCAGGCCTCCTTGCACTAAGGTTTTGTGAGTCATGCTAAATATGGCACAAGGCCGGCATTTGATCTCACACTTATACCGGGCGCTCCGAGACAATGACCCTGGGGACGCACTACCAATCCAAACAAAATTGGAGACTATACTGGGGGCGCCATTGGTGTGGTTATGCCCATATGTGATAACATATTGGGAGACGGTGCTGACTCGCTTACGATAGGCCACATGGTGGGTGGTGCCCCAGGAGTAAAGTATTACTGGAGCTGCTTGCAACTACAAAAAAAAGAAGCTGAGTAGGAAACTCATTCTTTTATGACTGGTTTTGGCAAAAAAAGAAATTGTGATACCCTGAGTGTGCCCTCTGCCTCCCCTTTCAGAGACTTGGATTAAATATATGTGCGAACCGGTGACTGTAGAAGCTGCGCACATTAACCGTGTCCGCACAAGTTAGAGGACATCCTCAGGGCCTGGGTGTTGATGCTGGCAGACCAGAGAGGCACGCAAGCCCCGGAAGGAGCGGGGTCTCCAGAGCAGGATGGGAGAGCAGACCCCCTGACACACTAGCTATGGTGGCTCCCAGGAGAGCCCAACAGGGCCCACTCTGATCTACGAGGGAGGGCACACGCGTGGAACAGCTCCCCAATAATACAGAGTTCGGTGTGGGATGGGAGGGGTGGGGGACAAAGGGGAGTTAATTGTTAAATGTTGGTATACACTAGGGTTGGGACCACAACTGTCAGCCTCCTTACCCAATGTAAACCGTTTTCGTAATGGACTGCTTCACTCATATGTTTGCTGGTGGGATGGAGGAGGAGACAGTACTAATATTCCTCTTATGGAAATATGTTTCTTGATGAGTTGAAATGCCAATAAAGACATTAAAAAAAATTGGCACACTGCAGCAAAGTAAGCAAAGTTGCAGAGTTGCATTGCTTCATCTGGAGAGAGTAGAACGACGTCATATTTTCAAAGAAATGGCGCAGTTATGTTCTCCCCATGCACTGGTGCACTTTATGCTGCCTAGTGCCAGCACAGGCGCCCTTGAGTATAGTGCTTTGTGGTCAGGCTAGTTTTTGTGCAGGAAAGCGTGCCTTCCTGCACAAAACCATTCCTCTTTAAGGCTGTTTCTTCTTGGTAATGGTGCTATAGAATGCAGCACACATAGAGAGAGGAAATAACAAGGAGAAATGTAGACATTTCTCCTTGTTACACCAGCTTCAATGAGGGGCAGGGTTTTGGTGCAAATCTATGACTACAAGTCTTTGGGAAGCACAGAAAGCCATGGACGGGTCCATGGATGCCCATTCACCATCCATGGGTAGCCTTCCTGAGATAAATTAATGCAAGGCAATACAATGCACTACATTGTGTTACTGTTTTCATTTTACAAAACAACTTAAATAGCCATGATCTACACATGCTGCAGTTGTTGCTGTGCTCAGTGTTATTGTACAGATTTTACATTTAGAAAGAGTGTCAGTATAAAGTCCATTAGATCAGTAGTAGTGACAACCTAAATTCAGCAGCCTGGAGTCTATGCAAAGTTGGATAAATAGCATTTGAAACCATTCTTGGAAGCACCCCAGCCCCAACACATGTAAAAAGGTTTGTTAGTAATGGGATTTCTGGTTGGCTAAGGCTTGCGCCAAAGCCAGGCAGAAACCACCACTCTAGCCAGGGCAAGGGAGTTACACACCAAAGATAACCCCTGCTCACCCCCTTGGTAGCTTGGTACGAGCAGTCAGGCTTATCCTGGAGGCAATGTGTTTGTGCAACACACACACACAGCAGCAACCCACTAGGCACACCACAAAAGGAACTCCACACAAGGTTATAAAAATATATATATATCCTTTCTATTATAAAAACACATTAGAATGCAATCATATACATATATACACTGTGCCCACTGGCACAGGCAATATTCACAGGGGAATATATACAGGACCAGGCCAATCGGGCCCTGGTCATAACCATCTGGACAGGTAAGTAAAACACAAGTAATGTAACACCCAGTAACTACTGTTATAATAATGACCTTAGGCATCACATTAGCATAACCACACTATGCATAAATCACATTTGGCCTAGGCATCACATAAATTACATGGGGCAATAAATCACCTTAGGCCCCAAACCTCATTAACATAAACGCGGTATGCATAGCATCCTCAGCATCAATGTGTTACACATTAGGGATCACATTAGGGCCTTGCACCCTACAACATAAAATGGACCCCCAGGCCAACTGGCCTTCTCTAGGGCTCAAATACCCTATGTCCAGAAATGTCAGGGCTCTACAGGACTGTCTACTGGCCCTCTGGCAGCCAATGCAGCAAACCAAAAAGTGCGCAGGTGCACAAGCCTAAAAGTGGCAGATGCCCACTAATTGCTGGGCAGCTGTGAACATGAGCCCAGGCACCAGCGTGCCTCCTGAGCCCCTCTCTGGGACTCTAAACAAAATGCCCCCAAGGAAAAGAATGGGGCTGGCACTAATGTGCCTCCTGAACCCCCACTGGGTCTCCTAATTAGCAAATGCCTCAATGTTGCAGCAGCCAGCATCTGCGGTGCCTCTGTGAAAATCAGCAAACCCTGGCAAGTTGGAGCTCCCTTTGGGACTCTGAGTAAAAGTATGCCAAACGTTGCAGGTGCCCACTGTCAGGTGGGGAAGCTGGAAAATCAGCGCGGGCACCCACGGCACCCTAGGCACGGTCACAGGGGCGGACACCGGCAATGTGCCCCATACACCCCCAACCACCATACAATTGAGCCCCACCCACCGGGCTCTTTTGTCCGCCCACAAACAGGCAATCCCACCTGACTTCCTGTTTGCCGCTCCGACGTGGCAGTTCCTTTTATTGGATCTTGGGCCGCAGCAGTGATTTTTCGGCGGCAATGCTGGGTGGGCTTCCGCTGAGTAAATAAAAAACAATGCGGGGTGGGCACCCACTTCTTTTTACAAATGTATAACGCGGAGTAGACTCCCGCGCAACACAGGCAAAATGTAGGATGGGCACCCGCTCTTCCCATGCACTGTGGGGGAATCCCCATGTCAGGATTCCCTCAGGATGATGGCAGCTTAGCGCTGCCAAGCTCCGCGCTCCTCTGGAGAAATTTAAAAAGCAGCGCTCCCAGGCGCTAGAAGCCACAAAGTCCTTGTCAAGGCAAAAAGAAAGAGTCCTTGGTGCTGGGGAGACCCCAGCAAAGCACAGACAGGCAGGCCAGCACGCAGGGATCCCCAGGAAACAGCAGCTGGGTCCTGCTGCTGTTCCTCCTGGCAGAGTGTCCTCCCAAAGTAAGAACAAGCACACACACTTTCATGGGGTCACGGCCCCTTCATTTATAGGAGATTGTCTTTTTCTGAAAGCACAGGGCTGGGGAAACCAGATGCAACTGGTTTGGGAGCAGGGACCAGGCTCCTCTTTCCTATTGTTAGGTGGGGGCTCATCATCAGACACACCACAGGGGGGCAGAGCCAGCATTCACTAGGACAAGCACACACCTATTCAGGGACCAGGGACCTCTCCTCCCACTACTCAAAATTTAGATGTCCCATTCTGCCTAGCGCTGACTCACCCTGCCCCTCCTGGAGCCACCCACACCTCACCAGCCCCTGTCACTCAAAAGCCATACATGCAATTCACATCAGGCAGGCAGACCCATAGCACACAGAAATGCCAACTTCTAAAAGTGGCATTTCTAACATAACTACAATAAATCTGCACACACCATTGCGCAGCATTTATTAATACAAATGTCACACATACCAGACTTGACCACACTGTACCTCTCATATCAGGATTTACCACTGACCCACATTCATCAGGGAATCCTCCATGAATTCCTATGGGAGGGCAGGACAATCTCACTACATGTAACCCAAAGCGCACGCACTTTACACTGGACAACAGTGATAAAGTGCCTAGAGGCCTAAAACCACCAATACTACACAGGGAAAAGGCTAGGAGACAGGCACAAAGTTTAGGGGTGAACCCGCCAAAAGAGCCAAGTCCAACAAGGTTTATAAGGCAGGTACAAGAACATGTCGAACAAAACCTCTTTCTTAGTGTTCAACAGTGTGGTATCAGACCCAGAGAGAAAGTGACACTACTCTTGTAGACATGAATGAGTAAAGGAACTCTTCACCACTGTGGAGAAAGGAAAGCAAGCAACCCCAATACATATTTAACTCCCAGGAGCATATGATACTTGTACCTCTGATGCACCAAAGCAACGAGGAAACCCTCCTACGTAACACACTTGCACCATCACCCATAAGCAGCCCAGGTTCCCCTCTTTGATAACCCCACCCCATTTACATTTCACCACCCTAAGTTATACCTCAGTTTCCACCTTTGCTACCTCTGATGAGCCATCTCTCTTTCTCATGCATTCTGCTATCCTTGTTCAGTGCTTCGTTGCTTTACAGCTAGGTTTACTCTGTATAAACTGCAACATATACATGCATACATACATTTTGCACAGAAGACTGAAAGACAGGGTTGGGAAAATTAGCACTGTATTTAAATGGATCCATTCCTTCTTCACAAATTGTAGCAACATTTGCAAAAACTGATCTCTCAAATCATCTTCTAGTAGAGTAACAGCTCAGGACCACAGAGATCCTCTCTATTTCCACTATTTTTCAACAGCTACTGATGTAGATGAAACCCGGGTTCAGATAAACCGGAAAAATAACTTTGATTGCAAGACAAACATTAATAATTATATTGGCCACGTCTGTATCAATGAGTGAACAAGAGTCTCTCTTGTCTTTACTGATCTAAAATTGAGAAATGGGTGCTTGGTGGTACAATACCTAACACTTGCCTGGTCAAGTGGTCGATACACCATCAAAACCAATAGTAAACTGGCCTTAATCTCATCTTGATCCCAAATCAACATCATGGTTATGGGAGTCAGTTTTCAAGGACCCAACTTGCAGAGAAAAGCATTCAAAGAATACCAGTTACAGGATAATTCTTGCAACCGGTTAGACTCTAAATATCCTAATTCAACTTTCCATGGTAAGTTTAACTCATTAGATCGAGTCAACCTATGTAATGCTATTGGTAGTATATAGCATCCATAAAAAACATTAGTAAAACAGAATTAAATAGGGAGATACAAGGCAGTTCATGGTATGATCCAATCCACTCATATCCCCTAGCAATATGCTATTGGCTGCCTGTTGTTTCGCCTTTCCGTTAAGCTGCTATAATAGAATAAACATAATACATTTCAACCATATTTAAAGCATCTAAATATCACGCCTGCAAGTTTTTATAACTTCGGTTTATGCCTTCATGTGAAAAAGTAGGAAAAAAAACCTTACCACTTCTACATGAGAACATATGGCCACACTTCTATTTAATTTAAGCAGGGACACTGGAATTATACAGTCGAGATGACCAAATTATGCAGCAGGGTTGGCTTAGTTATGCGGCAAGGAAAGGCAAAGTATCTGACCTAAGGCTGCACATTTTGTGATGGTGTTACTTTTGTCCTTGTTTCACATGTTAACACTGTCTGGGCAAAGATTTCACCTCATTAGTACTAGATTAACAAGCCCAAAAACAGTAATAATCAACTGAAAGATGGCCAAATAACCTTTACTGCGTGGCAACACAGGTGGTGTGCTTTTAGTAAGTTTTGATCCGTTTGAGCTAGAAACATTTTTTTGATTTAAAACTGCAGAGTATGCAGAAGATGATGGATAATATGGCAAATGCAGCAAATCCTTAATTATGGGCACAAAATGCTGCAGTTGCAGAATTGTATAATTCAGGTGGACCTAGACACAAGTGACGCACTACTGAATACAGTGTTGAACTCTGTGGCACCTTATGCTTCACACCCTCTGACACTAATAATATACTTGGATTTATTGGAACCTGTTTGATAAGAAAGAGGTAATTCACTCCAGGACATGCTATGTCAGATTACCATATTGCTGTATGTAATCCCTTGTTCATATTTAGGGATCACCCTGCGGCCCAGTGAGACCGGTCCAACTCCTAAATCACAGCAAGCAATATCAGTTCATCAAGCTTCAGGGTCTGGCAGCCACTCTCTTTTTCTCAGCATCTTCCTCATGCAAGGATACCTCAAATGCCACTAGTAAGCAGTGAGCCATCTGCTTTCCTTCAGGTGGACCCAGGGCAGCTTTTCTTGACAAGCTGTAGGACTCGCCAGTGTTATGGTTCTATGCCTGGCTGGTCCAGCAACATTATTTTTTTGCAAAGTCATCAGAACTGTGGGACTGTGTTAGGATTATCCTGTCAGAAGAGATCCAAAACAAATGCACAAAGAGGGGGAGGTTTCTCTACTTACCTGTCTCTCAATTTGTTTGAATTTTGTCCTCCGGGAACAATGGAGCAAGAAAGGGGATGGGGTCATTTCCATGCATTTCATAAAGACCCTCGGTATCCTCAAGCCCACACCCTAGAGTCTAGTCCACCACAAAGGGCTTCAGGAATGCTTTGGAGGTGCTCTGCAATTCACATGGTTAACCGGGGCCCTCTCGAACCTCCTATTTTCTACCATTTTGGTTCAGAAAATTAAAATGAATTACTGGGTTGCCACAGTCATTTGCTGAACGCTTACTCAAAGCACAAGATACTGCACAAAGATACTACACACATGCATGTCATTCATGTTCCACATAGATGGATCGAATGACCCAGATTCAAGGGACTCACAGAACAATTTACCACATGAAATGGCCCTGTAGGAATCTCTCCCTGGCAGATGACAGATAAAAATTGCCTGTCCTGCCACTCGTATATATTGTATTGTTGCATCCACTCTCAGCTTACTACAGCCCAGCAAGCTGATGGAAGCTGCATTTGAAATAATGGAGGGTGCAAGTGGTGTGTCCCTTCAGAGCACATATCCTCACCCTGGGTCTTACTCAGTGCAACAAGAAACCCTCAGCACGCACAAATGTATGTTGTGTGTGCTGATGTGATAATATAAAAAGACAGCAGGAACTCACTATGAAGAATCAAAAGCTTGGATGCGTGCTTCCAGAACCATATAACAGATCTTTTATATACAAACACGGGGACAAAACCCAAATGTACTTACTACAAAAGAGGCAGCAAGTTCAGCCATATACCTAGTTTGCAAAAAACAAGTCACAGCAATTCAAAGGAAGATGCAATCGCTCATCTGCTTTTGAGACTACTAGCCCTCAGCCGCTAAGGAACTAAGCACTACCCATCTCCTGATATTTGTAACTCTACTTGGATTCTAGTGGTCTTTCTGTCTTTCTTGCCTAAATAATCCTTAAGGGACCTTCTCACCTTCCATGAAAAGTCGGCAAGATGACAGGCAAGGATGTTGTCTTGTTGGCTGATATGAAAGACTAACACTTTTCACATTCACTGGGGGTCCACCAACAGTACAGGCATCTGTAGATCCTTGTCTCACAATAGAGGCTTCTCATCTGACTGTGTGATGAGTCTGTGGATGTTCCAGCCACTTGGACATGGAAGGAGGTCCCACATGTATCTGTGCCTATGCCTGTCGCAACCACTGCCTCTCCTTCTACACACCCACCAGACATCTTCGTCCACTCAACTGGCCCTAGCCACTATCCTATGGATCCGCAAGACCTCGGCCAGAGGAAGATCCTTTTTCTACCTCCCCGCAAAGAACTGGAACTCTCTTCCTCTACATCTCAGGTAATCACCTTCACTCCCTCAATTCAGGAAGGACCGGAAGACCTAGCTCTGACTGAACTGTAGAATCACCTCCCCTCCCCCACTCCCAGCGCCTTGAGACTCTAACAGGTGATTAGCCATGCTCTAAGAGAACCATGATTGATTGACTGATTGGATTCCAAACAGTTGTGACCCACAACACATAGAACAATTACTGCCTTACAGAGTCCAATGGATTGGCTAACTCCTTATCCCCTCCATCCCTTGCCTTACACCTACCACTGAATAAAAGGGCTTCTGAAGAAATATTTACCCAGAGGTGATTCAAATGAGTCTAATGTTATCCTGCCCAGTCACGGGGTCTGTAAGGGTCCTGCCCTTTCTCCCGAGGAGCCCTCTCGCAAAAATCACATCCCATTCCCAGCCCTGATTAGAGTCCAGGAAAAAGCCCTGCACCTTGCATCTGTTTTGTACAGCAGCCCCTCACCAGTGGGCACTTATAATTCATAAACAACCACTTTCCTGCAGGGGATATACCAATCGATCTCCAGGAAGAGCTCAGTCAATCACACCCAGACTCAGCTCATGCACTCTAAAACCATTTCCCTCGCTTCATCTAGGCACACTCCATTCTTTTGGCACTAGCACTGCACTTCTTGGAGGACTTACCAGGTCGGACTGGGACAAAGAAAGATCGCAGTATCAAAATATAAGTGGCCTAATTGGGATTTCTATCGCTTAATAAATGGACAATGTTTGCAAATTGTGGAAGACTGCAAGGATTTGAGTTTGCTGCAGGCAACATTTGTGGTTATATCAGGAAAGTCAATAGTAGAATCTGGCAAAACAGGCCTACAAACAGACCAAAAATCAGCCCACACACTGACCTGTCAGACCAGCTTAACAGGCACTGCCTTGTTGCCCGATAGCTCAGTCCGACCATGAGAACTTGCAAGAAGACCATACTGCACATTCATACACAAACCTGAGACGTGGAACTATGGGGTGGCGATAGGCAATTATCGCCGGTTTAGCGGCCGTTTTCGGCCGCTAAGCGGCGATAATTCTATCGCTCTATTAGCAAGCTGTCGCTAACTGATGTTAGCGACAGCTTTTAGGCGATAGGGAGCGGTTTGGGGCCCGCTTTGCAAGTCAGCGATATTTATCGCTAATGACATGCAAAGTGGGCGTACCCAACCTGCTAGCGACTGAAAGCAGTCGCTAGCGTCGCTAGCGTCGCTAGCGCCTATTAGCAAGGCAGGCGTAGCGATAGAAATATTCCCGCTATCGCCAAAAACCAACGCCTGCTCAGACCAGTTCTTAGCCATGTTAACCAATGGGAGGTGGATAAAATGGCTAAGAGCATTTCGTCGCTAATGCGTGAATATCGCTGTATTCTCAGCGATATTCACGCATTTCGTCGCTATCGCTGGATATTTTAGCACAATGGAGAAAAACGTTGCTAATAGCATGTTTTTTCCGCTAACATATGCAGCGATAGGCAGCGATAAAAAAATCGTCGCTAAGACTATTTAGCGATAAATATTGCTACTTGTTGTTAATATGCCCCTATATGTATAAAGCAACAACCACATTCACAAATGCACTGCTGCACAATGCTTTTCCAAAATGTGGGAACCAATTCAAAATGCTTCTATTGTGCATGTGATCAGCAATTATCATAGCATGTCAAAATGCACACATTCCAAACCCTTGGACGTTGAAAGAGGATGGGAGCCTGAAAATGGCATTTTTAACCCTTCCTCCAAACATGATTTGGCATTGTGACTGCTTCTGAAGTCCCAAAGCATTGAATAGTTAAAAACTGTCAATAGCAGATTATATTAATCCTCAAAGCGTACGTTACTGACAACGTCCACTTTGCAAGTGCAGGCAATTGGATTTATAAGGAGCAGATAGCAATCCCATTAACTGCTGTGTGCTCCTCCACAGTTCTCTTTCATAATGCACATCTTATTGACAGGGCTGTGGCAGGGCCAGACTGGGATCCCGAAGCAGCCCTGGAAAAGTTTGTCAGACCACCCCCATATGGTGCAAAGCAAGCAAGCACTGCGAGAGAGATTGACCACTACAAGCGTGCTTGGGGGGATTCTACTCCAAAGAGAATGGGGTAAAATGGTGCATTCTACAACACGTTTTTCATTATATATTCAATTGCATTTGTTTGTTAAAGCATAGTAAATGATGGCCTTACAGTGCACCAGGATACGGCAATCCTTGTTGGGGCTCTTCAATGATCCCTCACTATCAACCACCAACAGAGCTTCTCATCTCTCCATAGCCCCTCTCTCACATGTATTTGATTTGTTTCATAGCGTCTTTCATACCAGTGTAGGGTGTCGTAGCTTTATACAGAGAAAATGAATCATTGTATAGAAAATGTTAGATAATACAAAGGGGACTACAAGGTGTAGGATTAACGTCATCCATTCTGGTAGGCATGTTTTAATAGTCCTTGGTCAGGGGAAGCACAAACTCAGGATCAGAATGTAACACAGTGGTCAGGGTTGACTTTACTAACAATAATTTATTTCTACCCAAACACTTTTTTGCAAAATAAGGATAATGAAAGACTGGGGAAAAAACATAACTTTCTAACCTAGATTACGATTGTAATTTATGAACTGCCAATAATTTATTTCTACCCAAACACTTTTTTGCAAAATAAGGATAATGAAAGACTGGGGAAAAAACATAACTTTCTAACCTAGATTACGATTGTAATTTATGAACTGCACAGAGACAAAAGCAGTAACTCACTGAGCTAGGCACATAAAATACTGTTCTGTGATCGGCATAGTACACACTCTTTGCTGCACGAATATTAACCCTCTGCGCTACCTTAGATGAGACAAACTGCCACTAGACAAAACTCCAATCTCTCTCCATTAGGAACATTAGTCACCAGAGTTATCTTGGCACTTGTATTGTTGCTTGAAAACTGTTGATTATACAAGGAACACTGCAGTGGTTTTAAAACTGCTGCACTGATATAAAACTGCCCCAGGGGAAAATACCCGAGGCCCGGCACGGCCAGTCCGGCCATGGGGTAATGTTGCACAATGAAAATGCAGATGCTAAGGCAGAAGTCTGCTATGCTTGCCTACCTGTATTTGCTGCTATGTGCAATGGGGTTCACAGCAAGTTCCACCCTGGTGATTTGACCATGCATACCTGATTCTGCAGAGTATCTTCTCCAAGACAGACTAATAGAATAAGGAAAAAGACTTGCCTTCTTGCAGCACTGCTCTCTACAAAATTAGTGCAGCGCCAAGTAAAGGCTAGTTTGTACATGTGCACCTAGAGGCATATTTATGAGAGTCGCATAGCACAGCAAGTGACGTTGCTAGGCTGCGCAATAGGGAAAGAGCAGGAATGAGCTGGATTTAAAAGAATATGGAGCATTCCTGCCTTTGTCCCTGCACTGGCACCATATTGGCAGTCTAGCCCCAATGCAGACACCAGGGCTGGACTGGTAAGTCCGTGCACCGGGCAATCCCCTGGTAGGCTGGATGGGGTGGGGTGGGGCCAGTTTTGGGACAGGGGGCCGGTTCTGTTTTCCGTGCTGGCAGCTGCCCCCTACCCCCTCTCTTCCTATTATCCCCTCTCTTTCTGTCATTCTCCTCACTTACTGAAAACTGTGACTTGAAGAAACGGTTCACAACGTCCGTCTTTCATTTAGTTGCTTCCCTGTGAAATGGATCCAAAAAAGAAAAAACTTGTGAGAAATGCCCTTTTTCTGACATTTTTCTATTCCAAAGTGCAGCATCAGGATGGAGAGAAATAAAAGGTTTTAAATATGAAAAATAAATACATAACTAAATAAAGCAAGACAGAGTGGTTGCAAAGTGGCCAGATTCTTTTTATTCACATCCCAAACACATTAGCCTCACTTTACAGACTTTGCAGTGAAGCGCTACTTTTGTTTTTTTGTCTTTCTTTGAACAGCACTGTTGTCCCCAGGTGGGGAAGTGCACCATTCCTGGATGTATTGCAATACCTGGTTGATGGGTGGATTGGAAAACAAAATGTGCACCATGGCTCTGTGTTTATGGATGTGGTCTTTTTAACCCCTTCCCTGCTCATGATGGAACCACGCCGTCATGAGCGCCGCAGCGGAATTAGCGCCGCGGTCAAGGATTTAAACCAGACTGCTTACGTTTTGTAAGGATATAAGCAATGGACATTGAAACGGTTCCCTTCAGGGACCTGTAGTCATGTCCTTAACTTTAACCACTCGCTGATTTCTGAATAGTGAGTGAGAGATCGTTAAGGTAACCATGTTGTTTCTGCTTACATTTTACATGCTTTACTTAATCTTTCATTCCCTATGAGTGTGTGCTTTTACTTTTTTTTTTAGGCAGCATATTACTCAAGTGCATAATTAGAATTGAGCCACATCCAAATGTTTATAGCACGGCACAATTAGGTTGCAGCTGAAGGCAGTGCAGGTTTCTCTCAGTGGGGCAATATGGTGTTCAGTGGGGGAGAGGATGTGGCACTGTGGCCAGAGCTGTCGAATTTGGAACTGGGGAACCGGGTTCAGCCTTCATGACCAGTCCACCAGATCACTCTACTGAGGGAGCATATTCCCATGCTAGACCTTAGAAGGCCTCACTAGACCTCAGAAGGTCTGATGTATTAGCACAAGCAGATGTACCCTAGTGGTGTCAATTGTGGGTTAACCTTGAAGGCCTGTCCACCACAATCCATACTGAAGTTCATCTCCAGTCTTGCTGGTAGGCCTACGAAGCAGCACACCCTAGAGCAACAGTGATCCAGTCACTGTGACTCTGTCACTGAGGTCACATGAACCTTGAGCAGGTTAGGGCAATACGAATGGTGTGACCACACTGGGTACCTATTTCGGGTGGGTGCGTAGTGTTTGCAAGTATATTATGGTTTAAAAAAACTTGCTGCCTCCTTCCTTGCCTCCAGGTATTTTTAGCAACAATAAAATTGTCATGATAACTTCTGTGATTAATGTTCTTCCTAGAGAGAGAGATCGGAGTTTTCTCTAGTGGAAGGGTTAACTCCTGGAAAGGTAGCACAGAGGGTTAATGTGCCTGCTGCAAAGAACATGCAGATCACAAAGTGCACATAATGTTAATTAGGTTAGTAGATTAATGCTTTTGTTAGAGAGATCCTTTTGTTACTTGCAGTTTATAAGTTAAAATCCTAACATAGAATAGTGAGCTATTAAACTATACTGCCTACTAGTATGGTTGTCATGTGGCTTCTACATCTTGTAGTCCTCTGTCTTATGTAATATTTCCTATACAGTGATTTACACACATATAAATGATTGCCTCTGTGTAGTCTGTGTGATGTAAAGTGCTCTGACACCGTGCACTGGTATGAGTGGCGCTGTAAATCAAATTAAATGCATCTGAGAGAGTGTGGTTATGGAGACTTGAGGGGGACTGTTAACGGGTGGTAGTGAGTGAGTACGAGGCCTAGGTGATCATTGGGGGCACCAACAAACATTGTTGCACAGGGCGCCACCAGCACTAAAGCTGGTCCTTCCATCGAGGCCAGTCCGTCTCACCCATTGGTACCTCCATTGGCCTTGTTTCAGCAGTATCAGCTGCAACTCATCAAGGATCGGCAATGCAGGATTTGCACGCACACCAAACTAAGTTTACAAACTTCACAGTCTCTTTGCTTCATGCACAAGCACTTTTAACATGTGCTACCTGCTCTGGAGCCACTGGAATTATGCAGCAATGGGGGACAAAATGATGCCGCAGTGATGACTAAATTATGCAACAAAAAAAAGGCTGCAGCGTAATGCAATATATTTTCTTATACTTTATTATTTAGACATTTTAAACATGTTAAGTTTCTGCAAAGATTCTGCCTCATTAGTATCAGTATAACATACAAATGCAGCAGTGAGAAAGGTGATCAGTCAACCTTGGCTAAGTGGCGTCCACTTTGCAGCAACTCAAGTCATGTTTTTTAGTAACTTTTTACCCATTTGAGATACAAAAATTATTAGTTAGAACTGTAAGATTATGCAGTGGATGATGTATTATGTGTAAAATATGGCAGAGCCATAATGATATAGAAAACAATTGCAAACTAGGATATTTTGCCATTCATTCTTTGGACTGCTCCTGTGGAAGAAGGGAGGAGAAGTGCTAATGTGAGAAATTGCATGGCTTGGAGACGAATGGCTTGTGATTCCACTTTTAATCGTATTTGTGACATTGTGTGATTGTAAATATATCCCACTTTGTGAATGTATTTGTTAGACCTGGCATCTTTGGCGTGGTTTCCCCTATCTTTTTGCCTCTACCTCCTGTATTTTTGATGCTGTGCTGGAGTTCGTTTTTGCTGGTTTAGATGCTGTGGACACTCTGCCACTGCTGATCAGTGCCAGAGTGTAAGTGCTCCCTGTGTAAATTATTATTCTGATTGAATATACATGTTTGGCATATTTGTATCGCTATGAAGTCCCTAGTAAAGTGCACTGGGTGTGCCAGGGCTGGTGATTACAAATGCTACTGGTGGGCCTGCAGCACTGATTGTGCCACCCACAGGAGTAGCTCTAAAATGGTGTCTCAGGCCTGCCACTGCAGTGCCTATGGGCAGTTTAGAACTGCCATGTCCTCCTGGTCAGTGTCCCCACTGACCAGGCCTAACCCTTCCCTTTTTGTGCACATCAGTCACCCCTAGGGAAGGCCCAAGGTACCCCCCTGGGCAGGGTGCAGTGTATGTAAAAGGTAGAGCATGTACTAGTGCAGGTGACATGCTCTGGTAGTGAATGGCAGCCATTTTCGTTTTTCACTACTGTAAGGCTATCTTGCTCCATAGGTTAACATGGGGGATGCTGGCTACAGTGGTTAACAGCATTTCTTCCCATAGGAACAAGATAGGACATAAGTATCTAGTATCCCTGAACTCAGAATTTAATAACACATCTTTTAGGAAAGGTTGTTTTTAAATCCTGTGTTTGAGAACAGCACTTTTAGAAAGTTGCTGTTTTCTTGTCTGACCCTTCTGTGTGCCTGGGCCTGTTTGTGTATTGACTGTCTGGTTTGAGTGTGACAGGGGCTGGGGGATTCCCCAGGAGGCTGGATGAGTCAGCACTAGGCTGAATGACTGCAATTGCAACTGGAGTGGTGGGAGGAGTTAGCACCTGGGCTGAATAGGGCTGTGCCTGCCTTCCACAATGCTGGCTCCACCCCCCTGCTGGGCGGCTGAGGACCCTGCCCCTCACTCTGAAAGGAAAGATGCAGCCAGCAAAACAAAGTGCTCAGGATCCACCCAGAACTGGTTCAGACCGGGCTCAGGGCCCACATGCACCAAGAGAACAAAGACTTTAGGGGTATAAGTACAGGACCCCTGACAACAGAAAATTAGATCATCCTGGAAATCAAGAAGGAACCTCTGCCAAGGAGAAAGCTGAAACTGAAGAAGGAAGATTGTCCTGCTGTTGCTCTGCTGGACTGACCTGTTGCTTTGCTGCCAAGGAGAGGGGAAGGACTTTGCTGCTGAGCTGTGTCCCCTGTCTTGAAGGAATCTCCAAGGGCCTGAGAAGAGCTGGCTCCCTGTTTTGAAGTCCCAGGAACAAAAGGACTTCACCCCCAACTTCCCTGAACTCTGCTGAGAGAGTTCTGTCCCTCCTAGAGTGCTTGATCCAGTTGTGGGGCCTCTGGAGGTTGTACCTGTGCTGGGAAGCTTGAAACTAAACTTGAGTGACTTTTGAAACTGAAAAGTGTCGCATCGCTCGCTTGCGGAGCGCATCCCCGACAGTGCGAGAAGTTTCCCGCCGCTACGGAGGTCGAGCTCGTCGCAGCGCCTGACGCCGCTGCCAGAGACGTCGCATCCTTCGTTTGCGGGACGCACCAGACCGGTGCGGGAGAATCGAACATCGCTGCGAGTATCGTCGCAGAGCCTGTCGTCGCTGGGTGAGATCGCCGCACCGCTTGCTTGCGGACCGCATCACGTCGCTGCGAGCATCATCGCAGAATCAACGCATCGAGGAGCTGCGAGAGAGAGGATCCCCCCTGGACCGCCCATCGTCGCCCCGGAGATCGTCGCAGCCCCTACGAGATCGCCGCATCGTGCCTTTGCGAGAACAGACTTCCTACGAAACCTACGCATCGGAATCCATACAAATGGCCTTCCTCCCCATACAGACCGGATTCATCGCAACACGCCCGCTGCTGCAGCGGGGCTGTCGCATCGCCTCCCCAGGGTCTCAGGAGCAACGCATCGCTTGTTTTCCACCGCACCAGCTTCTGTTTTTGGAACTTTGTTGCAACTAAAAGGTACTGTGAGTAAACGTGATGCAACTGTGAACTTTTCACGCATCTTTAGAGAATTCTATCGCAACGTAGAGAATTCTATCGCAACCTAAAGAATTTTAACGCAACCTTAAGAACTCTTTTGAAACCATATTATTGAACTGTGTATGTTGGATTTTTGTCGTTTTGGTCTTGTGTAGTTTAGATTAAATACCTTTATTTTTCTAAACTGTTGTGGAGTCAGTTTGTGGTGTTTTCACTATGTTACTGTGAGTGTTGGTACAAATACTTTACGCATTGCCTCTGGTTAGCCTAGACTGCTCGTGCCAAGCTACCTAGAGGGTGAGCAGGGGTTATCTCAGAGGGTTATCTCCTTGACCTGACTAGAAGCAAGGGTCCCTATTTGGACAGTGGTACCTACCTCTGCCAACTAGAGACCTCCAGATCTAACATTGGTGGTCAGGCGGTGGGATTTGAACTTGTATTTGTACTTGACCCACAGTAATTGGTGTACATCACTAGTGAGTGCAGACCACTACGCCACCGCATACTACTGGTTTTTGATTTTTGATTCTATTTTTGAGTAACTCTTCAATACAGCATGTCTTTGCATAGGAAGGCACACAGTAAGGAGGCAGAAGTAGAGATGGAGTTTGCCATTGGAGATTTGTATTCATACAAAGTTGAGCAACTTAGGAAATTCTGCCTTGAGTTTGAGCGCCCCATAAAAAGAGCCTACAGAAAGGAGGAGCTGCAGAAAATCTTGAAGGCCCATTGGGAGGCACAAGAGGGAGAGGATGATGTGAATGTAGAAAACAGTTTTCAAGTCACAGATTTGCCAGTGGGCAAAGTAGGTGCAGGAGCTAGCAGCAACCATTCCAGCAGGGGCCTCTCCCCAGAAGAGTTACAAGAAAATCAGAGAGTAAGAGAGTATGAGTTGGAAGTCATGAAAATGAAAATGAAGCAATTGGAAGTAGAAAAGGCGGCGGAGGAGAGCAAAAATGCCCGTGCCTTAGAAGAGAAGAAATTGCTTTTGGCTCATGAGTTGAGCATGAGAGAACTGGATCTTAAAGCCAAGGAGGTGGATGCCAGTTCTAATGGTGGCAGCGCGCAGCCAGTGCATGGGGGTAAAGTATATATTCCCAAGGACCTGGTACAGAATTACCATAGTGGTGAGGATATTTATGCCTGGTTCACTTCGTATTAAATTGCATTGAAGATGAATGGTGTGCCTGATCAGCATTGGGGGGCGGGCCTGTGGAAACATTTTGAGGCTTCTGGGAGGAGTGCTCTAGAGCCCTTAGAATTAGCAGGTGCCATGACCTACCCCAAAATGAAGGAGGCCTTATGTCTCAGGTATGGCCTTACCCCAGAGCAGTACAGACTGCAGTTTAGGAACTCCAAGAAGAGAGAGTCTGAGACTTGGATGGAGTGTGTGAATTCGTACTCGCGTGCACTAGAAGGTTGGATGAAGGGCAGTAAAGTAACTGATTTTAAGGGGTTGTTGCATTTAATCAGTTGGGAGCACTTGAGTAGTCTTTGTGTTCCAGAGCTACGCCAGCATCTTTTAGACAGCAAGCTGACAGACCCCATTGAGCTTGCTAAGGAGGCGGACCGCTGGACCAGTACCAGGGTCCACAGAGGAATTGTGGGTACCACAGCCAAAGGTGGGCAGGGTCCCCAGCAGAAGAGTGGGGGGGACAAGGGTAACCAAAAGGAGTTCTCAGAAGGGCCCCAAAATAGTTCCCAGGGAAAGGGATCCCAACCCCCCAAACCTAAACAGCCATGGCCCTCTAAGGGCAGGCGGGACAATAAAGACAACAGGGGTCCACCTGCCTGCTATCACTGCAATGAGGTGGCCACATTGCTCCAAAATGTCCCAAGAAGACAAAAGCACACACTGGTGCCCCCGCCCCAGCGTTAGCTAGTGTAGCTTTGGGAGGGGATTTGGTTTCTAGTGATTGGGGGGAGCTAGCAGTTATGACCCTTGTCTCTCTAGGAGACCAAGAGGTGGTCCAAGAAACCTTACTGCCCACTAACACTAAGAAATATGGGCAGAAGGTGACCATCAATGGGAGGGAGATTGAGGCTCTGAGAGACACAGGAGCCAGCGTGACATCCGTGAGGTGTCAGTGGGTGTCTGAAGAGCAAATCATCCCTGGTGTACTCTGCCCTGTAGAGGCAGCTGACAGTTCAGTGCGCTTCAGCAAGCTGGCGCTTGTTCCCTTTGAATGGGGGGGAGTCTCTGGTCTTTTGGAGGTAGTTGTCAGTGATGCCTTGCCTGTAGACTGTCTGTTAGGTAACGACCTGGAGAGTTCTCCATGGAAGGATGTAGAACACAGAACTCACTTGGAGATGTTGGGTTTGCCTGCGTGGATCTGTGTGTCCACGCGTGCTATGACAGCCAGTAGGGGGGAGTCAGCAGAACTGGAGCCTGAAACAGTGGCCCAGACACCTGCCAGGAGAGGAAGAGGCAGAGGGCGCAGGAAACCAGCCCCAGCCGTTCCCACGGTCCAGGAGGAAGCAGAACCTGAGGGGGATGCCCTGGAACCTACAGGGGAACAGGTAGCCGAACTGGGAGACTTGCCTGAGCTGACCCATTGGCAGCAGGAAGGTGGTCCCTCCAGGGAGGAATTCTGCAAGGCGCAGAAGGAGTGCCCTTCCCTCATTGGTCTGCGGCAACAGACTGTAGATCAGACAGAGGTGGAGTGCGATTGAGAGAGAGGCATTTGCTGTGGTCTGGGCTCTGAAGAAGTTGAGGCCCTACCTGTTTGGGACTCACTTCCGTGTTCAGACCGACCACAGGCCCCTCAGATGGTTAATGCAAATGAGGGGTGAGAACCCAAAACTGTTGAGGTGGTCCATCTCCCTACAGGGAATGGACTTCACGGTGGAACACCGCCCTGGCACAGAACACGCCAATGCTGATGGTCTGTCCAGGTTTTTCCGCCTTAGTGAAGAGAACTCCCAAGAGGGTGGGCAGTTCTCCCCACTTTCAGCTGGAGGGGACACGTGTTAGACCTGGCATCTTTGGCGTGGTTTCCCCTATCTTTTTGCCTCTACCTCCTGTATTTTTGATGCTGTGCTGGAGTTCGTTTTTGCTGGTTTAGATGTTGTGGACACTCTGCCACTGCTGATCAGTGCCAGAGTGTAAGTGCTCCCTGTGTAAATTATTATTCTGATTGAATATACATGTTTGGCATATTTGTATCACTATGAAGTCCCTAGTAAAGTGCACTGGGTGTGCCAGGGCTGGTGATGACAAATGCTACTGGTGGGCCTGCAGCACTGATTGTGCCACCCACAGGAGTAGCTCTAAAATGGTGTCTCAGGCCTGCCACTGCAGTGCCTATGGGCAGTTTAGAACTGCCATGTCCTCCTGGTCAGTGTCCCCACTGATCAGGCCTAACCCTTCCCTTTTGTGCACATCAGTCACCCCTAGGGAAGGCCCAAGGTACCCCCCTGGGCAGGGTGCAGTGTATGTAAAAGGTAGAGCATGTACTAGTGCAGGTGACATGCTCTGGTAGTGAATGGCAGCCATTTTCGTTTTTCACTACTGTAAGGCTATCTTGCTCCATAGGTTAACATGGGGGATGCTGGCTACAGTGGTTAACAGCATTTCTTCCCATAGGAACAAGATAGGACATAAGTATCTAGTATCCCTGAACTCAGAATTTAATAACACATCTTTTAGGAAAGGTTGTTTTTAAATCCTGTGTTTGAGAACAGCACTTTTAGAAAGTTGCTGTTCTCTTGTCTGACCCTTCTGTGTGCCTGGGCCTGTTTGTGTATTGACTGTTTGGTTTGAGAGTGACAGGGGCTGGGGGATTCCCCAGGAGGCTGGATGAGTCAGCACTAGGCTGAATGACTGCAATTGCAACTGGAGTGGTGGGAGGAGTTAGCACCTGGGCTGAATAGGGCTGTGCCTGCCTTCCACAATGCTGGCTCCACCCCCCTGCTGGGCGGCTGAGGACCCTGCCCCTCACTCTGAAAGGAAAGATGCAGCCAGCAAAACAAAGTGCTCAGGATCCACCAGGAACTGGTTCAGACCGGGCTCAGGGCCCACATGCACCAAGAGAACAAAGACTTTAGGGGTATAAGTACAGGACCCCTGACAACAGAAAATTAGATCATCCTGGAAATCAAGAAGGAACCTCTGCCAAGGAGAAAGCTGAAACTGAAGAAGGAAGATTGTCCTGCTGTTGCTCTGCTGCACTGACCTGTTGCTTTGCTGCCAAGGAGAGGGGAAGGACTTTGCTGCTGGGCTGTGTCCCCTGTCTTGAAGGAATCTCCAAGGGCCTGAGAAGAGCTGGCTCCCTGTTTTGAAGTCCCAGGAACAAAAGGACTTCACCCCCAACTTCCCTGAACTCTACTGAGAGAGTTCTGTCCCTCCTAGAGTGCTTGATCCAGTTGTGGGGCCTCTGGAGGTTGTACCTGTGCTGGGAAGCTTGAAACTAAACTTGAGTGACTTTTGAAACTGAAAAGTGTCGCATCGCTCGCTTGCGGAGCGCATCCCCGACAGTGCGAGAAGTTTCCCGCCGCTACGGAGGTCGAGCTCGTCGCAGCGCCTGACGCCGCTGCCAGAGACGTCGCATCCTTCGTTTGCGGGACGCACCAGACCGGTGCGGGAGAATCGAACATCGCTGCGAGTATCGTCGCAGAGCCTGTCGTTGCTGGGTGAGATCGCCGCACCGCTTGCTTGCGAACCGCATCACGTCGCTGCGAGCATCGTCGCAGAATCAACGCATCGAGGAGCTGCGAGAGAGAGGATCCCCGCTGGACCGCGCATCGTCGCCTCGGAGATCGTCGCAGCCCCTACGAGATCGCCGCATCGTGCCTTTGCGAGAACAGACTTCCTACGGAACCTACGCATCGGAATCCATACAAGTGGCCTTCCTCCCCATACAGACCAGATTCGTCGCAACACGCCCGCTGCTGCAGCGGGGCTGTCGCATCGCCTCCCCAGGGTCTCAGGAGCAACGCATCGCTTGTTTTCCACCGCACCAGCTTCTGTTTTTGGAACTTTGTTGCAACTAAAAGGTACTGTGAGTAAACGTGACGCAACTGTGAACTTTTCACGCATCTGTAGAGAATTCTATCGCAACGTAGAGAATTTTATCGCAACCTAAAGAATTTTAACGCAACCTTAAGAACTCTTTTGAAACCATATTATTGAACTGTGTATGTTGGATTTTTGTCGTTTTGGTCTTGTGTAGTTTAGATTAAATACCTTTATTGTTCTAAACTGTTGTGGAGTCAGTTTGTGGTGTTTTCACTATGTTACTGTGAGTGTTGGTACAAATACTTTACGCATTGCCTCTGGTTAGCCTAGACTGCTTGTGCCAAGCTACCTAGAGGGTGAGCAGGGGTTATCTCAGAGGGTTATCTCCTTGCCCTGACTAGAAGCAAGGGTCCCTATTTGGACAGTGGTACCTACCTCTGCCAACTAGAGACCCCCAGATCTAACAGTATTTAAATGCCAATAACTCCTATTACACCTTAAATAATCAAGTGTATCCATTGTTTGAATTAAATAACACAATACGCTGTAACTGGTCAGTGAGATGCCAAACAAATACTAAAAATTGGGATGTTTGGCACAATCTGGCCACAACTCTGACTCCGCCCACTGATCCAGTCCTTGGGTTATCCTCGCCCTCGGAGTCTCCGCCCACAGTTCCCCTTCTTTTTTTCCCCACTTCGAACACTGATTAAAAACCACCTGACCTGACCATGATGATGTTCGTATAGTCGTAGACATGCACAGTGCGCAGATGTCTCCGCCTCCGCGTCTACACGCCGGGATTATACAGTTAGTTTTACCTTAGGCTTGGGTCTCTGCTGCCTGGTGACGCTCATCATGATATGCGCATTTGGGCTTGCGCATTAAAAAGTGCATGTGGGGGGCGTGGCCAAGATGGCGGCGTGAGCAGACGGAAAGCTCCGGAGCTCCCGCCAACAGCCTCCTTGGCACCGGCTTTCAGGCCATCATAGTGTGCATTGGCACCAGCAGCGGTGACGTTGTTGTCTGGGGGACACCTGGGCACCCGAAGGAGGCAGCGGTGGTCACTGGGACCTGCCCAGCGCCCAAGATCTGGGGATACCCAGCCCGCGGCCTTATCGCAGGAATTGTGTGCAGCAGTGCTACCTGGCTGGAGGGCCCTGGCGGAGAGTTGTGGCGGAGGATTGGCCCAGAGGTGGAGCGGTGACTGCCGGAGGCTCGGTGCTGGCTGCGACGACCTGGCAGGTCGGGGGCGACTGAACGTGACAGCCGGGACCCTGAGTGTGGAGCTGAGCGGTGCCGGGCCGCCATCTTGAAGCCATAATCCTCTGTGGCCCACGGCGCCAGGGAAGTGTATGGGCCGGGTCCTTTCCCTCAGCGGGAGCAGTCACGGGGAGCGACCCGCTCTGTGGCATTGGCGGGGCCCGTGTGGCCGAGGTCCTGAAGCTCGGCGGCAGGTAGGCGGCTGAGGGGGAACCCCTGGACTGGTCCCCCAGACGTCGTGCATGTGAAGAGACCGCTAGCGGAGGCAAAGGGGCCCTGGTGGCACAGGCTGGGGGGGCCCTCCTGCAACGCGACGACAGGGTGAGCCTGCTGTTTGGAAGCAGCGTTGGGACAGTGGGTGGAAGCTGGGGCCCCCCTGGGAGTAGGGTGGAAGATCGCGGCCTGCCGGCGGTGCTCTCTGTTGTGCAAACCCCCCAGGCGCAGAATTGAATGGTGTGGCCTCTGCGGGCGAAGAAGGTGGATCTGCTGAGTGGAGGGGCGTGCTGTGGGCCCTTGAGAGTGCACGCTGGCGACTGCAGCCAGCGGACCTGGGAGCTGGAGCACGCACGTGGCGGAGGCCAGCAGCGGACATTGGATGTTGAGCGGGATTGCACCTGGTGGCAAAGCATGACACGGCTAGGGTGGTGGGCCTGGGAGTTGAAGTGTTGGAGCTTTGACAAGGAGACCCGGTGGTCGGTAGTGCGGCACTGACTTCTGTGAAACTGCCCGGAAGACGTGCGCTAGTGGAGGTTTTGTGGGTCTGTGAGGGGCCCTACAGCTCGCACTGTTGACATTGCTGAGAGTTCACTAAGAGAGCGATGGTGGACATCTGTCGCTGCTAGGAGAGCCCAGCCTGGCGCATCTGAGACGGGCTGGTATGCGCAGTACGGAGGTCTAGAGGCCCTGCTGGGGGCAGTAACGTGGGCCTGTTGGACTGGTGCGGTGTGTGTAGGGCTCTGGCCTGAGGAGCGCAGTGGCGCCGGGGGCGGGCGATGTCCACTTCCAGGGGGCGCATAGACAAGACAGTGAAGGATCTCTTTGCCAAGGTCCAGGTGAGCCAGCAGCGTGACGCCATGACATCTGCCTCGAAGCAGGCCCCACCAGAGCTCGAGGCCGGCTCGGAACCTATCACTATGCCTTTCTGAAATCCTTGTTCACGTCCCTGAGAGAAGATATTCATACCCTGAAGAAGGAGTTCCCAAGTGAAATCAGAGAGGTTTGCAGGGACATGGACGGAATCGGGGAGAGGGTTGCCGAGCTGGAGACGAAGAGTGATAATAAAGACACTGAACTCACAGCATTGCAGCAAGAAATTGTGAGGCTTCACGATCAGCAGGTAGATCTATAGACTCATTTTGAAGATCTGGAGAATCGCTCTCGGCGGCATAACGTCAGGATTCGCAATGTGACAGTAACCAATGACACGAAGGGCCTGTTTCGCTTTGTGACGGAACTCTTCAATCATATTCTGGGGCATCCACTGGAGTCGGAGTTATGACTGGATAGAGCACACCATGTCGGGCCCCTGTGGGCTTCTGCGGCACCCCCCCCGGATATCCTGGTCTGTGTACAGGACTTTCGCACAAAGGAGGAAAGGAGGAGATCCTACAGAAAGCCAGACAGATGCATCCATCCACTATCGTTTCAAGGTCAGTCACGGTCCTGTTTCAAGATCTCTCAGCTCTCACCTTGCAAAAGCGTAGGCTTTTCAAGCCAGTCACGACCCACTTACAGCAGCAGAATATCTCCTACAGTTGGGGCCAGCCATTCCGTTGTACCAGCTGCGCTCAGTCTCGGAGGCTTGCCGAGTGCTGGGCATTGAGCCGCCCACCGAGGAGTGCGAGACAGCGAGTCAGGTTGCTGATGGGGATGACTCTAAGCCCCGGTGGCGTTTGCAGGGTCAGAGACGACGAGTGAAGAAACCCCCGGCAGCCATGATCACGGAGGGCCAACGAGCTGCAGTAGACGCGGTTGCCTCGGACGGTAACCTACCCCAGACTGGCTGATGTCGGTGCATTGCCTAATTTGCTTGCCTGCTTTTCTTATGGTTTGGGTCGTCGGCGGGAGGGGGGACCGTTGGAAGTGAAATGGACTACCCCGACTCAATACTTTTCCGATCATCTGGGGATGATGGACAATTTGGACATATGTTTCTTGTTTCATTTTGGGGTTTTTGTTGGGGGGTAATTGGAGGGAGGGTCTGGTTGTTTCAAGTCCACAGTGCACTGCCGGGGAGGCCCAGAGCCATGTACACCCCTGCCTTGGAGAAGCGAGGTGCATCTTGCTCGTCCCATTCGCACATGGGTCTGTCCCTTGAGCATGTTGCGATACCTAGTACGTAGATGCCAGATACCCACCTTAAGATCCTTACGTTAAACGTGAGGGGGTTAAACAACCCACTAAAGCGCAAGGCGGTCCTCTCCTTACTAGAGCACTCTCAGGCGGATATCTGCCTCTTGCAGGAGACACATTTGCTACAGAAAGATTGTCACCGCCTTCAATCCCGTTGTTTCCCACTGCAGTTTTTCTCCTCTGCCGCCACAAAAACCGCAGGGGTCGCAATTTTGGTGGCCCAGAGGTTTCAGAGTAAGGTACTGCATAAGGGGGCAGAGATAAAGGGGAGGCTGTTGACATATAGGTTCTCCTTGGGCTCCTCACTGTTTACCATAGGCTCTGTATACGCTCCCAATGAGGGTCAGGAGAAATTCTTCCATCAAACACTTAATGAAGCTTCCAATACCGCCATGTTTTATTAGGAGGGGATCTTAACCTAGTTATGGACAACACACTGGATAGGTCATGTCAGTGTACCTCCCAATCTGGCGCTCTTACCTCTGAGGGGTTCGCCCAGTTGCAGGAGGTGGGTTTGGTGGACCTGTGGCATTGGTCTCAGCCCGGGAGCAGGAAAAACACTTACTACTCCAATGCACACAAAACGTATGCATGCTTAGATTATTTGCTTGCTTCCCCCTCACTTCAGGCACTCACGACTGCTGTAGATATATGGACTGCATCTCTTTTGGATCATGCACCAGTGACCGTTGTGTTTTCCCTGCCGCCTGTCTCGCGAGTGACGCAGCACTGGCGGTTGCGAGAAACGCTGCTACACCGTAAAGAAGTGGTTGCATGATTCAAGCGGGTCATAACTGACTATCTTCCGCACAATAGCAACACAGACACTACACTGGCAACACAGTGGGCAGCATTAAAGGCGGTTTTATGGGGTGAGCTTATTGCAATCTCTGCGGCCGACAATGTTGAGCGTGCGCGCAAAAGGGAGGAACTCACACAGCAGACGTGGGAACTGGACAAATGCACCAATGAACAGGAGCCCCCCGGGTCTGGAGACAACTGTTGGCAGCGCTAGATCAGGACCGGGGCAGAATTTTCCACCTTACGGTTGAAACACGCATATTACACGGGTGGGGATCGGTGTGGGCGCCTGTTAGGTCGCAAGCTGCTCGAGGAAAGGCAGCGACAGGCGGTGCAGGAGATTCTCACACAGGGGGGTGGGCGCGTCATGGAAGACTCTGATAATGCCACTGCTTTAGCGATTTTTACGCCAACCTCTATACTGGGTCCTCCATCGAGACATCTGCTGGGGAGTCCTTGCTTGCCGCCATCCCCCTTCCCACTCTCACGAAAGAGCAAGCTGACCTCCTAGAGCATGACATTCGGCCAGAGGAGGTCATCACGGCTACCTCCCGTCTTAAGCTGGCAAAAAGCGCCCGGACGTGATGGCTTCACAGCGAGCTTCTATAAGACGTTCTGTGTGCAGGTGGCTCCCCTCCTGACGGCCCTTTTTAACTCTCTTTCAGAACCAGGCGCGATCCCTAGGGACCTGCTGGATGCTACTATTACCGTCATTCCCAAACCAGGGAAGGATCGCTCACAATACCGCCTCATATCTCTCCTTAATGTAGATCTCAAACTGTATATGGGCATTCTAGTGGCACGGCTTGCGCCTTTTATGAGAGGCCTGATTGACCCAGATCAAGCCGGTTTAATCCCAGATCGTCAAACCTCTGACAACACCAAAAGGGCCCTGCACTTGGTGGAGAAGCCACACGTACGACCGGGGAATTTATGATGTTGGCAATCGATGCCGAAAAGGCATTCAACCGGGTCCACTGGCCTTACTTGGAGAAGGTACTGGAGGGGGCGGGCATGGTGGAGAAATTTCGAGCCTGTGTCATGAACTGCTATAAATTTCGAACCGCGACGGCCCGGGTTACCGGCTGCACTTCCCCCCGGTTTGCTATCGAGCGGGGAACGAGACAGGGGTGTCTATTGTCGCCCCTGCTCTTTGCCCTACATTGGCACAGAGGTTGAGGCTTAATCCGAAAGTGTAGGAAATAAAATTTGGCGGCTACGTGCATACTATCAGTCTCTACGCTGATGATGTGCTACTCTCCTTGTCTCACCCGAGGGAGTCGCTGCCGGCATGTCTTGAGGACCTGGAAGCTTTTGCACAGGCGGCAGGCTTGAAGGTCAACATGAGCAAGTTCATGGCCCGGGACTTATCATTGGAGGGGCCCACACGGGAGTATTTGCAGGGCTCATTCCCTTTCCAGTGGGCGACTGAAGTGATCCCGTACTTGGGAATTCAGCTGGCTCATACACTTCCGGACACGGTTCGCATTAACTATACTCGGCTGCGTCAGAAAATTAGGCAACAGCTAGGGAGGTGGAGACACTATCCTTTGTCCTGGCTGGGGAGGGTGGCGGCGGTAAAGATGATGATCCTCCACCAGATCCTATCCCTATTCCGCACCATTCCATTGCGGCCCTCTGTGGGCTGGATTCAGCAGACTCAGTCCGAGTTGGCTCAGTTTATTTGGAACGGTAAGAAACCGCGGTTGAAGCTGCGACTTGCAACTCTTCCCCCTGAAAAGAGGGGGCTCAGTTTCCCAGATTTGCTTCTCTACTTTCAGGCTGCCCAGCTGCGCTTTCTTGTGGAGTGGGGCAGATGGGAGTCTGAGAAGCATTGGCTTTTTCAGGACCAAGCGGTGGCGGGGCGCCCACTCCAGGAGATTCCCTTTCTACGCAAGCAGCATAGGCCCCCTAACTTGTTGGCTTCGTACATTACCAGAGTCCCTATGGAAATCTGGGATAGCACCATTGTTATGCATGAACTCACCTCATTCCCGTCACCTCTCACACCACTGATGGATAACCCTGATTTCACCCCGGGACAGGACTCTGTGGCTTTCGCAAGGTGGTGGCCGGCTGGGTGTCGCTCCCTTTATCACCTGTACGCGGAAGGGTAGTCTTGTCATTCTCTTCTTTTTGGCAAGAATATGGTCTGCCGAGTCGAAGAGACTTCGATACCTTCAGGCGCGACACTGGGCACTCAGCGACCAGGTACGCCCTATGGCCGACAGACGCCTACTGTTGTATGATGATTGTCGTATGTCGTATGGGTGATTACACGCAACTCTGATAAAAAACGAATTTCTGACTTATACAGAATGTTACAAGCCAAGTATACGCACATATACAATACTGGGAAGTCTCGTTGGGAGAGGGAGCTGGGACGGACACTCAGCCACAAAGAATGGGAGGGCATCTATTACAGGGCGCGGCATTCAGCATATCATATGGGACTTACGGACACACTCACTAAAGTCGCAACGTACTGGTAATACACGCCTGAGTGGCTACATGAGATGGATCACTCTAGGGAGATGGCGTGCTGGCGAGGATGTGGGTAGACAGGTACCCTGGTACACCTGCTCTGGGATTGTGTCCATCTTCAAGGGTATTGGAAACAAATCCTGGATGAGGTTGAGGCACACTTTGACACAGAGATTCCACGATTCCCTTCTTATGTATTGTTAGGTCTGCCAAACCCAGTCACTTACCCGCTGCGCTCCCGTAGGGGAAGATTGATAGCTATTGCCATGAGTTCTGCTATTCAGAATATTCTTATGCATTGGCGCACTGCACATGTCCCCAGATTTCAGGGTTGGCTACATCGCTTGTGGCATGTGCTGGGCATGGAGAAGCTTTCCTTGACGCTTACGGGAGAGGGTACCAAGTATGCAGATCCGTGGCGGCCCTTTATATCCCTGCTGGCCTCGGAGTTTCAGTAGGTGACCTGTCCCGCTATCTGCGCTTAATGCGTTTATCTGATGAGGAACAGCGGGGAAAGGATTGATGGGAATGGGCCCTTGAAGGACAGGAGTAGTGGACTTGGAACACGGGTGGAGGGTTGGTTGTGTGAGGTTTGGGTGGGGGTTTGGGGGTTTTGGTTGCCTTTGGTTTTTCTTATACCTAATTTAGATTGTTGGCATCTACAGCACACTCCCTTCTGGAGTTCATTATACAGCGTGGCTTGGCCCGTTTGTTGTGTTGCTTGAGCTTTATACCTCGTACTGTAATGAGGGTTCGGGGCCAAGTGGTCATGTGTCATTCATGCATGTGCGCTAATCTGTCAATAAAGAGATTTAATACAGGCATCTCGGAGGCCAGAGATAGGACTGGGAAAGAGAGGCCCGCAGGTGAGTCTATTTAATTACGACTGGACACCAGCCGTTTAAATTGCATGCAATGCAAATGCAATCCAGTATAGCGTTTCTGCTGCCCCAAGCCATGCTGGAGGCAATGAGACCGGCACAGACATCCAGTTGAGACAAACAGCGCCATTTTTGTGGCTTGCCGTGTTTTGTTATGCTGGCTTTGTAACAGGTCAGCATGGCCCTACCTTCAGAGCATAATGAAAGGACTGCTTGGCAAGGAGGTGTTCAGTTATAAAGGGATGTTTGTCACATCAACATATTCAATGTATGCAAAATGTCACGCATATTAATGAATTCAAAAAAAGCTTTTGTATATGTTTTCATTTATTTTCATGATTTGCATAGCGCTGTCATGACGCTTTTATGTCTCTCTGCAGTCAGGGGCCCAGCACAGGCCCTTGCGGTGGTGTTGTTCCACCTTTGAGGGCCCCTAGTTCAGCCTCCATACTGAGAATGTGTGTGAGGTATGAGAGTTTCAGTGTCCCCTCAGCTCATTTTGCTGGGAGAGGGGGGTTTGTGTCACACCACTATCTGCAGCTAGGTCTGTGTGATGAGTATCTATAGCGCTACCAAGAACCATGTGATGCCTCCTAGGCGCTTGGCTGTGAGGAGTTTAGGTCCTGTGGTATGAGGGAGTGCTGAGTGAGTGAAATAGCATCCCTCCTTTTTTTGCAGGTTAGTGTGTGACTACTTATCTTGCCCTGTTTCGCAGTTTGTGTGCTGATACTTGTAGCCTGCATTCATAGTAGGAAAATCTAAACTACACAAGCAGCTTGTGTTCTTCTTGTCTATTCGACATTGCATTCTGGTAGCTGCAGTCCTGCGTTTGTAGAAAGAAAATCAAAATAACAACGTGCATTGTTTTATATCATGCATGTACATTGAATATTGCATTCTGGTACTTGGAGTCCTGCATTTGTAAAATGAAAATAACATGCACAGTGGGTTTTATGCTATAATTGACCTAGGATGCATTTTGATACTTGCAGTCCTTCATTTGTAAAACGAAAACCAGCAGAACATGTACTCGGTGTGTACTATATAATACACATAGGACGAATATTGCATTCTGGTACTTGTACTCCTGCATTTATAAAATGAAAATCAAAGATGGATTTCACTCTGGTACTTACAGAACCAGAATGAAACTCACGATTACATGAATTTTTTATATCATACCTTCTCATGGGATATCGCTTTATGGAACTTGAATTCCTGCGTTTATAAAATGAAAATCAAAACTGCATGTACAGTGCGCATTGTTGTATATTGGACTTCTGCCAGGCAGAGTGCATTCTGGTACCTGCAGTCCTGTATTTATTTTTATATTGGTGTTCTGTTATGGTATATTAAAGCGAAGCATTTATAATGAGAATTCAAACCACAGATGACGCTTGTATTGTGTCCTCCAATGTCTGTGTGTGGAAAGCTGTTTTCCTTCATATGTGTAGCACGGACAGGGTGCTGGCCATGGTTGACTTGTATGTAGTATTGGCAGATTGCTGGAGGTTATGTGTGTCTCAGTGGTTTAACATACTAGGCACCCTGCATGCTACATGCCCCACGATGAAGAGAAGGTGACATTGGGTTTGTGCGCACACACTGCCAGGCCAGCAAACGTTGTGACCAAAGGTGCTTGGAGTGGGTGCTGCAAGAGGTGTACCCACATGTTAAGGGGTGCTCACAAATGCAAGGGCAGTCTGATGTGTGTACCACCACGGCATGCTGGCTGGTTCAGGGGCACACCGCTGCTGGGGGGGGGATGGGAAAAAAAGTTGGTGGCACCAGGAAAAGCCACTTGGTAACTGGCATCATGTCAGTACCCTGTAGACCCAAGTATGTGGGCACACATACAGAGACTAGGTGTAGTGAGTGGTAGCTAATGAGGAGGTCAAAACACTATGTCAAAAACATTTATTGCCTTCATTTTTCTCTCCACTGGTTGATGAAATTGTGATTCGAAAAACAGATTGTAAAATGACTCCTGACCAGCGTATGATGCTTTCACCCGAGCGTGACCGTTTAGCCTCAGCACTTTGCATGAAAATATGGACCCAGGCCCATAAGTGGAAAAACAAAACTACATGTCCCAGAATGCAAGGTAATGTCTGGGAAAACAAAAGTAGCGCCTATTGTCATGGCATGTGGTCTTCTGGCAGCACTGCACCCCTGCAGCGACCACAAGCACCCAACCCAGGAGAGACCATGTCACAAAGATGATGTATTTAATTATTCCCTGGCTCAAGGGCATTGTGATGGAATCATGCATTATACCTATGAAGAGGCTCAGTTGTACATGGATGACGTGATCAATTATTGGAATTGCCTCATTCCCTGCAGACATGCTGATGTCATCAGTGCGGTTTAGGAGAGAAAATGTGTTGAAAAATGCTTTGTTTTGGCCTTTCTGCTTCCAAACATTTCTTGGGGGGACAACCCCCCCAAAATTCCCCCTGGTAGTGGTTGCTCACTGCGCTTGCTCGCTACACACTATGTGGGGGCGGATCTCACTTTTACTTTGTTCTCTCTGTTTCACTACTTGTCTATTTTTGGTGCTCTCTGAAAGAATGTCTATGGGTACATATGACTGGGTGGGTAACCTGATGTTCTTTACGGTCATCATCTACTATTTACTGTGCTTTGAAAGTTGATACAATTGAATATGTAATGAAAAATGTGCTGTAAAATTCACCATTTTGGTCTCTTTTTTTCCAAAATGTTCTTGTAGTGTCATACTCGCTCACTGTGCTCTCTTGCCACGCACCGGACGGGGGCTGGTCTGGCAAAATTTGCCAGGGCTGCTTTCAGTTCCCAGTCCTGCCCTGGCAGACACGCTTGCAACATGGTGCAATGGTGTCTCCATTGCATGCAGGATTATTTTTGTGCAGGTCGGGGGAACCTTCCTGCACAAAATCAAAGCATATTCCAATTTGCGCTGCGCTGCATTACTCCTTATTTATGAAACCACTCAGGATCACGCAAGGTGGCGTTGCGTGGCTTCATAGATCTCATTTTGGGCTTGCGTTGCGCTTACACCACGTTGGTGCAAGATCGACGCTACCCCAGTCATAAATATGCCCCCTAGTCTCCGAACACTTCAACAGGTAGGGAACCTGCAGGTAACAGGGCCCTGTAAAGTGTTGAAAGAACTCTTGAAAGATTGCATTGCATATGTATACGCACATTTTGTTTCTCCGGTTTAGTTTTAAATTGAGAACACATTTGTTCAGTGTGAGATGAAAATGCTCGGACGAAGAGTCATGCAGATGTCCAAAAGCTTACCTAATCCTGTTAGAAGTACCTTTCTGCTGCCAAGTGGTTGCGAGCGTCACTGGGGATTTAGAAGGCATTTTTGCTCCCTCCTCAAGGCTGGTCATGCGAAAAACCCTGCAGCCCTAATTACAGGTTTCATAGAATACCATGAGAAAGATTACTGACTAAACATACATACAATGAAACCTTTTGTCAGCGTTAGACTGCACTTCAGTTGTAAAGTTCATGGTCTTTTGCAGTTTTCTTTTTTTGCTGTTATAAATAAGCAAATAGATTCAATGGCTGATATGGCTGCAGGTTCAAAGCTAGATTAGTTTAGGCAAATGTATTCACCTCTGGCTGAAGGATGGATTAGGAAGATCACTAATATTGGTTCCATTGAAATAAGGAGTCTTATGAATTATTAAGTTTTTTCTCTTTGAATAAAATCATTTAAATGAAAGTGCAGGCAGAATGGGAAGAAAAGGATTAGATCGAACGGCAAAAATCAATATGATACCGCACTTTTGGAGTGGAAATCCAAATTTTTAGGAACTGTTCAGTGGTGTCCGACACAATGAAGAGGTGGTGGGGCTGGTGGGGGCGCAAGCGCGGGAAGGGGTGTGTAGGGGGTTTGCAGAGAGGGTAATAATTGAAGAAAAAAAACACTTACCTGAAGCTGCCGGCTACATCGCTCCTAGCGCCTCGGTGTTCAGCTGCTTCCTGGTCCCAGCAGGCAGTTCTGTTCTGCCTTCCTCACAATATCAAGCAATTTGAAGCAATTGTTCCATGACACATGGGCTTCACTATGAGACAAACTTGTATTGTAGGGAAGCGTCTGTATTTCCTCAGTGACCATATAAGGCCTATTCCACGTTGATCTTTTTCTTTTCTGCAACGTGGAGCATCGGATCTATTGTCCTTGTGGTCAGCAGACATGATCCAGTAATGTTTAATTATCATAAACTAAAGATATCCCTGGAATTTCATCCCTAAAAGGGTGATCCATTATTCATCTGCATCTTTTGAGAAAAAACAGGTACGCATCTTCCCCGGCCTCAAAAATCACTGCGACTTTCACGTCAGGATTCCTGAAGACCTCATCCACCATGGCTAGTAGCTGTTTTACCATCCATGCTGTTACCTTAGTGTCCTCTCTCTTTCTCTCATAGGTGTGCCCTCCCTGATTATAGGTGTTGTTCTAATCCCTTGGCTGCCTACCATACAGACAAGACCCCAGGGACTGTATTAGCTATCGGGAGCACTGTACTGAATGTGGTTCAGACTCTGATAGTGAACATGATTACAGAAAACATTGCGCAGGCAGGTAGGTACAGGCAGGTGCAGTGTGTGACTCCATCTGCCTTCAGGACAACAGCTGAGAAGTCCCTGGGCCCCTCATGTTCCACTCAGAAAGGGGAGTGCTAGCTGGGCGTACTGATCCTGTGCCATATCCTATGAGATGCTCAATATGTATGCCACCTAAAAACCCATTTGCCTCTGTTCCCACATGGTTAATATGATAGGGTCATTCTCTTATTTGTAGGGGGCATCTGTGGCCCCTTCTTTAATGCTAAAGAACCCCTGGTTGCAAAAGCAAAAAGTGAGTGCAAATGTCTGTTGGGCCCCATTACACTTCTGTTATATCGTACTTGGTACTTTTACTTTACTTTACTTTACTTTGTGAATTTCTTGAGCGCAAGCGAATCATTCCCAAGGGTTCTCTCGGCGCTACAGGAGAAGACACGGCGGGCAGTGTATACACTATGTAATCCATCACGAGGAACCCGACTTTCCCTCTGATCTTCATTGTGGTTTTCATCATACAATGTTGACCTACAGCTCTTATATAGATATTCTTCTTCCTTAATGACTTTCTTATTACAACCTCTGAGAAACATCTTCTGCCAAAAATGATATCTCCTGTCTAATATTTATTACGGCATGTACAGCCTTCTGTTCTCCACATTGCTGCTGATCTGTAGGATATCTGTACATTAGAAAGCTTGATATAGCCTTGACACCCTGTGATGACCAGTCAAGGGAATTCTGTATTTGTAAAATACTAAAACATGGAAACATCGAGAGATGATGACAATGAATCGAAAGAAACGGTTAAATAATTTCCGCTTGAGCATTCCCTGACCTTCTATGGCATGGGTACTCCCTGGGGAGCCAAAAATACAATCTGGTTTGTGGCCGAGGGCCGGACTTATGGGCTGGCAGGTGGGGCGGATTTAGGTGCAGTGGGGTCAGTCAGGGCGGGGCTACTAGAGTGAAACAAATCTCCAACTTAAAAAAAATTATTGGACAGTGCTGTATTTCAAAAGCAGATGTAAATATAAAGCTACAAGGAGGCAAGAGGGTTTGTTAAGTCTGTACTGTAGCGTAATGTTGCATGCATTCACTTGCATTGGTTCCTTTCTTCTCTGCGCCTACTTTGACTTTAATGCATTCAGAACTATTTAGTGCACCATGGTGGACAATGAGCAAAACGCTCATGCACAGTCACGTACACACACACAAGCATGCACACACTCACCAAGACCGGGCCTAGGGCCAGAATCCCTGGCGCAGAGACTATTGAAAAAATAAGACTATGCGATACAGGAGAACGCCTTAGAGCCCTAAACCCTCCCAGACAGAACTCATGTAATTTATTCATGGGGGAAGACTTATTAAAATCCGACTATGCACAATGTTTGGGGTGCAAAATAAAGTTACGAAAAACACTAAATCATACAACAGAGTTATATACTGAGGCCAGCAATCCAATGTTCAGGTCCAGTGACCCACAGTTAGCTCTCATTAATGCTAGGTCTCTCACAATGCATAGTTATGAAATAGCTGACCTCATTATTGATAATAAAATAGATGTTTTGTTTATCACTGAAACTTGGGGAAATGACACTTCGGATCCCGATTTTAACATTGCTGTCCCTGATGACTATAAAGTGTTTAGGCATGACAGGCAGTGGGGGCAGCCTTGCACTGATTCACAAAACTGAATTTAGTGCCTATTGCTCAGTAGTCCGCTCCCCCGATTCCAAGGCCTTTCACTATAAAATCTCATTCCAGGGTCAATACTCTTTTAATGGTCTTTTAATCTATCGTCCACCTGGTTCAAGAAATAACTTTTTGGCAAACTTAAGCCCACTTTTAGAACTTAGTCTCCAACACAAATGTTTTACGTTTCTGGGTGACTGGAATTTTCACTTGGAAATGTTGGAGCGCTTGAAAATTATCAACATTGCTACTCCTCACCCAACCATTCATAGCTCTGCAAAAGAAAGACACATATTCTACCCAAGTGGTTCCCTCCAGTTTCTTACAATTCCTGAACCTCTGTCTGTAGAGCTCTGGAGTTAACCCATACCTTGTCATCAGTGCTTCCTTCATGTAGGCATAAGACATCCTATGATCACTGGGCAAGTCTAACAAAGTATCCATACCTTCATTTAAAAAGTGGCCCCACGACCCCGCTCCCCAATCCTTCTCAGGGACCCGGTGGGCCAACATTGCTATCTCATAGGCTGCAAACCACTGCCCAATATCCTCATTCTTGTGAAAATCTTTGATGACATCCTAGGGAATATGTACTCTGCCTTCTGAAGGCACAGATGGTGCGCTGCAACCAGAGGAATTGATCTCTAAGCCCTTGGCCTTGATCTCTAACTCCCACAACATTCTCTCATGCTCCATTCTCATTCTCTCCCTTTACAAGGTCAACCCATTATTCTCTGTTTCCCTCTGACTCTCCATTTTAAGCTTAGCCAACTCCAGCTTCAGTGCCCTATTTCTCTCCCTATCTTCCAGTTGTCTGGGGGACAGGTCTTTGGAAGAGATGCTGCTGCCAGGTGGGGACTGCCGTCCTCCCCTGGCTGGAAATTCTGGCCCTTCATTTTGCCCATCTGCATCCCCAACAGGCTCCACCACAAGGCCTGGGGCATTTCTAGCTTCTACCCAGGTCCTCAGCGCCTTTTGGTAGTCTTCCTTTTTAGAAATGCCTGGTGTAGCAACTTTCAATTTCCTGCAGAGATAGTTGAGCTGTTTCACAGTGTAGGTTTCCAACCTTTCTTCCTCAAAATCAAGATCCATGGATGCAACAGATGCTGGTTTACTCACAGTAGTGAAAATTAGGAGTTTTCAGGAAAAACTAGCAGTCCAAGGAAAAAGATTCTAAAAAAAAAGTATGTGGTCGCGTTTGGTCTGCACTCACTAGCAGTGTACACCAATCACTGTATATGAAACACAAATGCAAAGTCCAAATCCCACCGCTGCCACCAATGTTAGATCTGGGGGTCTCTAGTTGGCAATTGTATTCACCTTTGTCCAAATAGGGACCCTTACTTCTTAGTCAGGATAAGGGGATTACACTCCTTAATAACCCCTGCTCACCCCCTTGGTAGCTTGGCACGAGCAGACAGGCTTATCTCAGAGGCAGTATGTTAAGCATTTGTGAATATACACAGTAATACAGTGAAAACACTACAGATGGACACAACACAGGTTTTATAAAAACAAGTATCCTTTATATAGACTTAAACACAAGCCTACAAACGACAAAAATCCACAATACTACACTTAAGGTTACTTAAAAGATGATTAAAGTTGCTTAGTTCAAGTTGTTGGTGAATGCGACAAAGTTCTCAACAAAGTACCTGGATGCGATACGCAAAGTAAACAAAAGGCTCGCAAACGTGGAAATGCGTCGGTTCCGTGATCCGGGGGAACGGTTGCGTCCTACCTCAATGCTTGCACAGAGTAGGGGACTCGTCATGAGCCTTACCGGAGCGAAGGTGATGCGTAAATTCTCGCCTTGCGGGCCCGTTGCGGTACGCAAGATGGCGCCTTGATGTGAGGCGATGATCCGGTTGCAATGCAAGAAGATGGCGCCCTTGATGCGGCGATGCGATGACGATGACGCCCTGGCAGCCTTGCAACGACTCTGTACTTTGGAGCCGCGACAGACCATGTGACACGCTTCTCCTGTGATGCGATGGCGACCCTCTCGATGGCTTCACGCTTCTCCGGTGATGCGACAGCAGGAAACTTCGATGAACACATGCTTCCAGGGAGATGCGATGAAAGCTCGCTTCTCCGGCGTTGCGATGATGTCAGCTGCGGTGGCAACACGCTTCTTCTCGATGCGTTGCGCTTCCAGCTCCCAGCGGAACGCAAGTGACTGGAGTCAGAATTCCCAGCAAGGAAATTCAGGAGGGAGCTGGAGGTGAAGTCTTTTGTCCCTGAGACTTCAGCAGGAGGCAAGCACAGTTCACGCCCTTGGAGAATATTCTGTAGATGAAAGTCCTTACAAAGTTCATTCTCCTTTCCCTTGGCAATGAAGCAACCACTGCAGGCCAACCCAGCAAACAGCACACTGGCAGAGGGGCAGTCCAAACTCCTGCAGCTTCCTTGGTTCTTCTCCTTGGCAGAAAGGTTTCTTGTCCAGAAGTGATCTAATTTTTTGGGATCAGGGTACTAATATTTATACCCCAAAATCCTTTGTTCTCTGAAGGCAGAGAGGCCTCTGCCTAGTCCAAACCAGTTCCCGTAGCACTTTGTTTACATGAATCTCTTCTTCCTTTCACTGTGCAGGGCAGAGACATCAGACGCCCCACAGGAGGTGGAGCCAGCACAGGGGAGGGAAGATACAGCTCTGGGGCACTCTGTTGACATGATTCCTCCTCTCCTTTTACAGTGCAGGGCATTGTAGAGGGAAGGCCCAGCCCTATTCAGGTCACAGGTGCAACTCTTCCCTCCCATCTGGATGCAGATCTCTCTATTCACCACTGGGCTGCCCCAGCCTGTCTCCTGGAATTCCCCAGCCCTGTCACTCACAAACCTAGACAAGGAATACACAACCCAGCAGAGGCAGGCCTAGATAGTTAGGCAAGCAAATACCTACGTTCTAACAGTGTTATTTGCAAACACAGAATATTAAAAAAAACTTTACTAAAAGATGTATTTTATTATTCTGAGTTCAGGCATACTAAATACGAATTTCCACCATGTTCCCTGAGTCAGTTAGTATTATAGGCATGTAATAATCTAACTGACCATTCTGGCCTATGAGAAGAGGTAGCCTTCAATAGTGAAAAACGAAAATGGCTGTAATTCACTATTAGAACATGCTACACACATCAGAGCATGTCCTACCTTATACTTACAAGGCACCCTGCCCTTGGGCCTACCATAGGGGTGTCTAATATGAAGCAAAGGGAAGGTTTAGGGACTGGCAAGTGGGTGCACTTGGCCAAATCGACATGGCACTGCTAGACTGCACACAGGCCTTGCAATTGGCAGGCCTGAGACACACTTTACAAGCTGCTTCTGTGGGTGGCACAACCAGTGCTGCAAGACCACCAGCAGCATTTGATTTACAAGCCCTGGGCACACATGGTGCACTATACTAGGGGCTGACAAATGCATCAAATAACCCAATCATGTAGTAACCAACTAGTACATCAATTAAACATAGGGAGCACTTGCACTGTGGCACTGATTAGCTATGGCACAGTGCCCAAAGCATAAATCCAGCACAAACATATCAAAACAGAGGAGGCAATGCATCAAAATGGAAGGGAGACTCACACCAATGATGCCAGGTCTAGCAGCCACCCCTTTAGAGATTCCACCAATGAGTGGGTTCTTAGGACAGACAGAGTCCCCAAGCATTTGTTCTAATTCAGAACAATCAAAGCACTGAGGCTGGAAATAGTGCTCCCAGGGCCACCGCCCACCAGAACCTCCTCCCTGTTTCTCAGAAGGCGCATGACAACACTTTCTCCCACTGTATTCTGGGACTTGGCTATGTTTCCCTGAACCTCTCCCTCACTCTGCTGGGGGGAAACTGATCCACCTCTCTAGGGGCCCCTCGCAGGTATCTTGTTAGACACTCTGGTACAGATGCAGGGATCTTACTCCTTTGCAAGCTCCCTGGAGTTAGTTGGCTTGCTGCCAGGCAGGTGCTGGTGCAGTTCTGTAAAACAAGTATTGAGCATGTGCTCTCTTAAAATTAGATTGTGCATTCCAATACAATCATTAACTTTGCTGCTCCTCATCCAAACACTGAGTGCCTTGCTGGTATAATCGAAGAAGTCCACCCAAGACTGGGTTTGGAGCTTATAAAGGTCCCTGAATCTAAGGTGGTGCCTTTCAGGGGTCAATCTAAATGTTTTAAGTAAAATGGCGTGCCTAGCAGCACACTGCATCTGTTTCCTCACCTCTAGAATTAGAAGAGTATCCCTTCCCAGCCAGGGCATGTAAATCCACAGACTTGCTCCACAATCCCCTCTGTGATCCTGTGCATTCTGAGGGCTATTTTGTGTGCAGAATACAATTCATGTGCGTCATCTCCCACCACATAAATGGGCACCAAATACTCTGAACCATACCCTATCGGCTGTTTAGGGCTGAATTTTATGTATTTAAAAGGAAGGTTTTGGGCTAGCAGAAGGTTTCTTATCCAAGTCTAATTGGCAGTTTAAAACTGACCTCACTGGTTTCACTGCCAGGCCTGAGTTGAAAGGACTACTTAAGTAGGTGGCACAACAAGTGATGGAGGCTCATCAGTAGCAGTGGTAGTGGGTGTAAGCCAATTATACCATGTTTAGAGAAAGCACAAGCACTTTAACAGTGGTAAAGTGCACAGAGTCCTAAAAGCCAACTAAAAAGGGACCAGAAACAGAAGGGGTGAAGGTAAAACATGTGAGGGTGACACTACAGAAAGGGTCAAGTCCAACACAAACCCCCTCCAGCCAAAATCCAGGGTAGACTAATCAATACCTTGATGCGCTTCCCTGCTTAGGCGATAGTACATAGACAAGAGCTGTCTACTGCAGAGGCCCTTGCCAGTTCTATGCCACTCTGAACTCAGTTGGATCCCTCTCTCTACAATCTCCTGAGCCATTGGATTGCCCCTAGGGAAAGCCTTTTCCTCACCTATGGACCCCATCTGTGAAGCACCTAACCTTAACTTGCTCACCAATGCATCTCAGTAGAGAAACAGTACTCCTATGTCAAAGAGGGAGATGTGGTCCCATAAAGCCACATTGGCCATCCCAGTAGAGGTCCCACCAATGAGTGGGTTCCTAGGACAGAGAGAGTCTCCCTGCTTTTGTTCTAATTCAGAACAATCAAAGCACTGAGACTGGAAATAGTGCTCTGAGGGCCACCGCCCACCAGAACCTCCTCCCGGTTTCTCAGAAGGCGCATGACAACACTTTCCCCCACCTTATTCTGGGACTTGGCTATGTTTCCCTGACCCTCCCACTCACTCTACTGGGGGGAAACAGAACCACCTAAGGGCCCCTCCCAGGTACCTTCTTAGACACTCTGGTACTGATGCAGGGATCTTACTCCTTTGCAAGCACCCTGGAGTCAGTTGCTTGCTGTCAGCCAGATGCGGGTGCAGCTCCGTAAAACAAGTATTGAGCATGTGCTCTCTTAAAATTTGATTGTGCATCCCAATGCAATCATTAACTTTGCCTTCCCTCATCCTACCACTGAGTGCCTTGCTGGTATAATCAAAGCAGTCCATCCAAGACTGGGTTTGGAGCTTATGATGGTTCCTGAATCTAAGGTGGTGCCTTTCATGGGTCAGTCCAATTTTTTTAAGCAAAATGGCTTTCCTGGCAGCACACTGCATCTGTTTCCTCACCTCTAGATTTAGAAGAGTATCCCTTCCCACCCGGGGCATGTACATCCACAAGCTTGCTCCACAATCCCCTCTGTGATCCGGTGCATTCTGAGGGCTATTTTGTATGCAGAATACAATTCATGGATATCATCTCCCACCACATAAATGGGCACTAAATACACTGAACCATGCCCTATCGGCTGTTTAGGGCTGAATTTGATGTATTTAAAAGGAAGGTTTTGGGCTAGCAAAAGGTTTCTTTTTCCAAGTCTTACTGGCAGTTTAAAACTGACCACACAGGTTGCACTATCAGACCTGAGTTGAAAGGACTACTTAAGTAGGTGGCACAACAAGTGATGGAGGCTCATCAGTAGCACTAGTAGTGAGAGTAAGCCAATTTTACCAGGTGAAGAGGAGAAAGCACAAGCACTTTAGCAGTCCTAAAGTGCACAGAGTCCTAAAAGCCAACAAAAACGGTTTCAGAAACAGGAGCAGTGGTGACAAAAGGTTTGGGGTGACCCTGCAGAGAGGGCCATGTAGAACACATGGTATTCTGATCCACGGGCTTCAGCAATGCACCTACAACCTGTATATCCATTGGGAAAAGGTAGGTTGGAGCAAACAATGGAATAAGGTAATGGTCCCCTGAAATGAAACACTAGCGTAGAAATGGATAATAAATTTCAACATAGGTAGGATATCAATCCTTTTGTTTAATTTTTACTACAGATCTTTTCCATTTTGGTATAGCAAAGTGGTAGATTGGGAATACCTAGGCTTCTGGTGTGTTGTGGTGAATCATCCTGGCTATGAAATCCACACACTTCCCTTTTTTCCTCCACTACTGTAAGGCATATTCTAACTCTTTGAAGTTTTTTGGGGCAAGCTAGTATGTGGTATCTGTCTGCATATTACATAATCGAGAGGTTAGTGGTTGAACTCTGGTTTGCATGTGTGTTGTTGGGTTTCACCTGAATGTGGAGGCTTACCTATAGGTGGTGTTATGTTATGTTATGTTATGTTAATAGTATTTTTAAAGCGCCGCAGTTACCCGTGGGTGTCCTGGTGCTAATCATTTATCCTGAAGAGCACAGAGGACATGAGGTCTATTCAGCAAAAAGCCAGGTCTTTAAGCCCTTCCCAAAGGCTAGAAGATCCAAGGCATTTGTGGTGTTATTATGATAAGGCTTTTTGCTGCTTGTCCGCTTCATTGTACATGTGTTACAGGAGATTTTCTCTAATTGTGCTACGGCATTACAATCAGCTTTTAGGTTTGTTTCGGGGCTTGTTGTGCACAATTCTTTTGATAAATGTATAGGCTCATTTATTAGGAAATGTTTGGGTTTGCTTGTGTTAGTTTATGTCTACCCCATGTTCCTAATATATTTATCCCATTAAGAGATCGCTTTTAAATATGCCTCGTATTATTTTTCACGAGTTACACTGCTTGGATTGTAAACTGCACACATTAATGAATAGAGGCACCTGCTATCTTTTGTATTGAAATGTTCGCTTCATTCCGTCCTGTTATGCATAACTCCGGTATCAGTGTCCTTCATTTTCATCTGTCCTAGGTCAACAGTATTTCTAAATTCAATCTTCGTAAAACATATACCATTGTAAAGATGCACAGCATTTAGTGATTGTTAGACCTGACATCATTGGTGTGAGTCTACCTTCCATTTTTACTGATTGCCTCCTCTGTTTTTGATATGTTTTTGCTGGTTGTATGCTTTGGGCACTATGCCACTGCTTTTCAGTGCCGCAGTGCAAGTGCTCCCTATGTTAAATTGATGTACTAATTGGTGATTCCATGATTGGGTTATTTCATTTACCTGTCAGACCTTAGAATAGTGCACCATGTGTGCCCAGGGCTTGTAAAACAAATGCTGCTGGTGGTATTGCAGCACTGGTTGTGCCACACACAGAAGCAGCTTGTAAAGTGTGTCCCAGGTCTGCCATTGCAAGGCCTGTGTGCAGTCTAGTACTGCCATGTCGACTTGGCAAGTGCACCCACTTGCCAGTCCCTAAATCTTCGCTTTGCTTCATATTAGACACCCCTATGGTTGGTCCAAGGGCAGGGTGCATTGTAAGTATAAGGTAGGACATTCTCTGATGTGTGTAGCATGTCCTAATAGTGAATTACAGCCATTTTCGTGTTTCACTATTTCAAGGCTACCTGTTCTCCATAGGCTAGATTGGACAGTTAGATTATTACATTCTTATAATCCTAACTGACTCAGGGGACATGGTAGAAATTCAAATTTAGTATGCCTGAACTCGGAATAATAAAATACATCTTTTAGTGGAGTTGGTTTTAATATTCTGTGTTTGAAAATACCACTTTTAGAAAGTAGGTATTCTCTTGCCTAACTGTCCAGGTGGAAAATGACTAAAATTAGGTATCTATAAGCGGCGTTCATTTATGTTCACCACAGCCACTGTTAAAAGTAAAGTAAAAATCGTGAAACAGTGGCCACGCCATCTTGTCCCTTTTAGGCCCCACCATGCACGTAAGTGGCAGCCATTTTGTGTGTCGTGGCCTCTCTGCCCACTGCCAATAGCCTGCGCGTCTCTCCCCCTCACTCCCCGGCCTCGCAAGCATTCCCCCGCGCCCCGACAGCCCCCGGTCTCTCCTGCTTGGGCAATAAACGCACCTCTAACGCGACCCTGTCTCCGAGCCACATCCCGTGTTGAACCCCCTCGCTCTTTCATCTCATTCAAAGAACAGGCCCTTTTGATAACCTCTTCCTCCCTGCCCGATTGTCCGGCCTGATCCAGGCCATCACCTAGCCCAACAGATGCAGTTTATTGCCGCCTACAGTAGGACCTCGCCTCACATCAAAGGAGCAGGGATTAATCAATGCTTTCGCACCCCGAAGATCCGACTGATCACACACATTCCCGTTCCCAGCGGAATGTCCAGCTGTGCGATAACCACCACATGTTGAGATCGGGGTGGGAACTCTACTGTAGATATGTGTGGGAATGGGCCTGGACCGGGGATTCCGAGGATGTCTTTTCTGTCCTTCAAAGAAACATTACAGATGCAGTGTATGTAATAAAGCCATAAACCTGTGTATAAGAGGCCAAGCCTCAGAGATGCGGTTAGAGCACCTCGAGAAGATACCCTGTTGTCTGATTTGACGTGTTCTGCTCCGTCGGAATAAAAACTCCTGTTTCTCGCCTTCCTGCCTCCAGCGCCTGCCTCTTTGTTTGGTAATCTCGAATGGTATGAGAGGCGGCTAACGCCGGGCAATACTGAAGGGTTCTTGGTCGAATTCGGCCCTACCTTTTCACAATTGGCGTCCCAAACGTGGGGCCCATCAGCGACACGTGGATCCAGTGGGGCAAGCTAGTATGTGGTATCTGTCTGCATATTACATAATCGAGAGGTTAGTGGTTGAACTCTGGTTTGCATGTGTGTTGTTGGGTTTCACCTGAATGTGGAGGCTTACCTATAGGTGGTGTTATGTTATGTTATGTTATGTTAATAGTATTTTTAAAGCGCCGCAGTTACCCGTGGGTGTCCTGGTGCTAATCATTTATCCTGAAGAGCACAGAGGACATGAGGTCTATTCAGCAAAAAGCCAGGTCTTTAAGCCCTTCCCAAAGGCTAGAAGATCCAAGGCATTTGTGGTGTTATTATGATAAGGCTTTTTGCTGCTTGTCCGCTTCATTGTACATGTGTTACAGGAGATTTTCTCTAATTGTGCTACGGCATTACAATCAGCTTTTAGGTTTGTTTCGGGGCTTGTTGTGCACAATTCTTTTGATAAATGTATAGGCTCATTTATTAGGAAATGTTTGGGTTTGCTTGTGTTAGTTTATGTCTACCCCATGTTCCTAATATATTTATCCCATTAAGAGATCGCTTTTAAATATGCCTCGTATTATTTTTCACGAGTTACACTGCTTGGATTGTAAACTGCACACATTAATGAATAGAGGCACCTGCTATCTTTTGTATTGAAATGTTCGCTTCATTCCGTCCTGTTATGCATAACTCCGGTATCAGTGTCCTTCATTTTCATCTGTCCTAGGTCAACAGTATTTCTAAATTCAATCTTCGTAAAACATATACCATTGTAAAGATGCACAGCATTTAGTGATTGTTAGACCTGACATCATTGGTGTGAGTCTACCTTCCATTTTTACTGATTGCCTCCTCTGTTTTTGATATGTTTTTGCTGGTTGTATGCTTTGGGCACTATGCCACTGCTTTTCAGTGCCGCAGTGCAAGTGCTCCCTATGTTAAATTGATGTACTAATTGGTGATTCCATGATTGGGTTATTTCATTTACCTGTCAGACCTTAGAATAGTGCACCATGTGTGCCCAGGGCTTGTAAAACAAATGCTGCTGGTGGTATTGCAGCACTGGTTGTGCCACACACAGAAGCAGCTTGTAAAGTGTGTCCCAGGCCTGCCATTGCAAGGCCTGTGTGCAGTCTAGTACTGCCATGTCGACTTGGCAAGTGCACCCACTTGCCAGTCCCTAAATCTTCGCTTTGCTTCATATTAGACACCCCTATGGTTGGTCCAAGGGCAGGGTGCATTGTAAGTATAAGGTAGGACATTCTCTGGTGTGTGTAGCATGTCCTAATAGTGAATTACAGCCATTTTCGTGTTTCACTATTTCAAGGCTACCTGTTCTCCATAGGCTAGATTGGACAGTTAGATTATTACATTCTTATAATCCTAACTGACTCAGGGGACATGGTAGAAATTCAAATTTAGTATGCCTGAACTCGGAATAATAAAATACATCTTTTAGTGGAGTTGGTTTTAATATTCTGTGTTTGAAAATACCACTTTTAGAAAGTAGGTATTCTCTTGCCTAACTGTCCAGGTGGAAAATGACTACAATTAGGTATCTATAAGCGGCGTTCATTTATGTTCACCACAGCCACTGTTAAAAGTAAAGTAAAAATCGTGAAACAGTGGCCACGCCATCTTGTCCCTTTTAGGCCCCACCATGCACGTAAGTGGCAGACATTTTGTGTGTCGTGGCCTCTCTGCCCACTGCCAATAGCCTGCGCGTCTCTCCCCCTCACTCCCCGGCCTCGCAAGCATTCCCCCGCGCCCCGACAGCCCCCGGTCTCTCCTGCTTGGGCCATAAACGCACCTCTAACGCGACCCTGTCTCCGAGCCACATCCCGTGTTGAACCCCCTCGCTCTTTCATCTCATTCAAAGAACAGGCCCTTTTGATAACCTCTTCCTCCCTGCCCGATTGTCCGGCCTGATCCAGGCCATCACCTAGCCCAACAGATGCAGTTTATTGCCGCCTACAGTAGGACCTCGCCTCACATCAAAGGAGCAGGGATTAATCAATGCTTTCGCACCCCGAAGATCCGACTGATCACACACATTCCCGTTCCCAGCGGAATGTCCAGCTGTGCGATAACCACCACATGTTGAGATCGGGGTGGGAACTCTACTGTAGATATGTGTGGGAATGGGCCTGGACCGGGGATTCCGAGGATGTCTTTTCTGTCCTTCAAAGAAACATTACGGATGCAGTGTATGTAATAAAGCCATAAACCTGTGTATAAGAGGCCAAGCCTCAGAGATGCGGTTAGAGCACCTCGAGAAGATACCCTGTTGTCTGATTTGACGTGTTCTGCTCCGTCGGAATAAAAACTCCTGTTTCTCGCCTTCCTGCCTCCAGCGCCTGCCTCTTTGTTTGGTAATCTCGAATGGTATGAGAGGCGGCTAACGCCGGGCAATACTGAAGGGTTCTTGGTCGAATTCGGCCCTACCTTTTCACAATTGGCGTCCCAAACGTGGGGCCCATCAGCGACACGTGGATCCAGTGGGAGAGGTCCCAACGACAGAGTGAACGACTGCAACGATCGGGAAGTGCACCTGCCCGATAGACCCTCGTCTGGCAGCCGATCATCCGAACTTCACTGGTTCCGAGCAGAGCTCTCTCGAGTGATCTACGGTCCTGACTGGGAACCATCAGGAGTGCCACAGCAATTACGGAGAATAGAGGACGATCAGGTGCTGGAAGCGGAAGACGAGAAACTGTCCATGCGGTCCGGGTAAGGTCGTGTAACACGACAAATTGCGAATTGATTGTTTGATTGTTTGAAAATACTAGTATTACTCATTTGATTGTTTCTGAGAGATTCTCTATTTGCAAACAAGCACAGAGTCGCAATACTCTGTTTAGTCTTTGCAGATAGTGAAGGATAGGTAACGCAGGCTTTTGCCCCCGTTGTAATCCGTCGTGCCTATTTTTATCCCTCATTTGATTGATTGTTTATCCGAACATTGATTGTTCGGAATTGGTTCTCTTTGGATCATTCTCTATTTGCAAACAAGCACAGAGTCGCAATACTCTGTTTAGTCTTTGCAGATAGTGAAGGATAGGTAACGCAGGCTTTTGCCCCCGTTGTAATCCGTCGTGCCTATTTTTATTCCTCATTTGATTGATTGTTTATCCGAACATTGATTGTTCGGAATTGGTTCTCTTTGGGTTATTCTCTATTCACAAATAAGCACAGAGTCGCAATACTCTGTTTAGTCTTTGCGGATAGTGAAGGATAGGTAGTGCAGACTTTTGTCCCCTTTGTAACCCGTCATGCCTATCTTCGCCCCGTTTGTTGGTAGTTGGTTCAGCCCGGACCGCTTATTAGAGGGGAACCATCCGGCTCCACCGGAGGACACCCCTAATAAAAAGGACACATATATAAAAATACGGATTAGCCGCTGTATCGTGCTAGCAAACTATAACATAAAAATCGTTAGGAAAAACAAAAGGAATCGAGCAAAATCAGTAGGCCACTGATGGGATCTTTTTGACCCCGCTAATATAGAAACATTAGGAACAACCCCTCATGAGTAATATGAAACTAGTGAGAAGAGCCGAGCTTGACGCCATGATGGCCGCAAGACAGCTCGGCTCCGCCGCCCACCCCGCCCAAATAACGACAAACCCTATGCAAATATTATAAATATATACAACACTCCAGCAAAGTAATATGTTAAAACGTTTTATTATACAACTATACAACTATTTACATGGCAGCCGGCTGCAACATCAATCCCAATGCATTCGCCGTCTGCTTGACGCTGTAGCAATGTTGGGTACTTTGGGCTACTTTTTAGTTGGCTTTGGGCTATAGAAAGTCTACAAAAGCCATCAGCCAGCGAGGTAGCGTCGGTGGCGGCCTGGGGTGAAGGTCCGTTGTGCGAATAGGCCGGAGGCAACCCAACGCGCCGAGGCCCGTCCCCGGATCATCCAGAGGTGATGTCCAGCAAGTTGTGTGTGGGGTATGCCTTGCTGATGGCTCCCCCCTTTGTTGCCTGGTCCATATACCTGCGCCAGGAGATGGCGTGGGGCGCCCGCAGATGGCGTGGGGCGCCCGGGGAGAGGCGGCGTGGACAGCCCCCTCCACCTCCAGATGGAGGTTCCTCTCCTGCACCAAGACTGCCATTCGCGTTCCACTCGCGGACCCCCCCACGGCTGGCTGACCGGGAGGGGCCGCTCCGGTGGCCATGGTGAAGGGCAGCTGCTGGGGGGCTCTCAAGATGGCGGCCGGCTCCCCGGATTTGGGCCTGGTCCACTAGGATGGCTCTGGGCTACCATGAAACTCGGATGCTTGCCTGCTCGGGCATGAGCCCCACTCTTGAAGACGTCCTCCCAGTTTTAAAGATTCTACGAGAGTCGTTGGCCCTCGACTCCCGCGGGCTTCTGGTGGGGGCAACCGCCACGGTTGCTCGACTATCCCCCATGGACATGCCGCTGCCCCGGGTGACCGCCGCTTTATCCACATCTGGTGCCGTAGGAAAGACTGATTCAGCGCATCTGTGGAGGGATACGCCTGCTGTTCCGCTCTCCGGAGTGGCCACAACGTTGTCACAAGATGGTGGTGCTCTCATGCTGACACCAGCCTTTGTCCGAATTACTAAGAGACACTGTAGACTGCCAACTCGATCAGCTCCGGTGGGACCTCAGCGTGACCCGGTAATGAAGATTTTGCCTTCCTCTCCTTTAAGTCGCGGTTCATGCCGCCTGTCCTTTCTGCTGGCGTTAACGGAATTTTTTTGAACTGCCGAAAGGGATTCTGGTCCTGCCGCTAGTTATTGGAGGCATTTGAACTATACTCTGGACCCGCCTGGCCTCGACCAAAATGGCGCCAGTATGGGCGGGACTTGCAACTCCTTATGACGATTCTAGTTACTTAGCCTTGATGTTATGGGGGATGTATGCGGTCTTTGTGCACATGGCGGGCGGGGAAGGGTACTGACTGGGCATGCGGACAACCCAATTGATGTCGGGTTTTTACAGTTGATTATTGTATTAAAAAAAAAAGCTCCAAAGTAATGTTACTCATGATACTCGCCCATGGTATGCGTATGAATGATTTTATTGTAACTAATCCTGTTATACCTTCAATTATAAAATCAACCTTCACTGATCCTGCAACCGTTTGTCACGTTTAGTTTTTTCAATTAAAATGGCTCGCTCGTTACGTACTCCTATACTCCTTACCTCATGCGTTTCCCGTCTGCCCCGTGGCCTGCCTGTATGGTTGGAGGCCCGTATTTGAATGCTGACATTTTTACAATCAAGGTTTTAAAAGAAAAATATATATGGAACTAGCATCATAACAGTCATTTAGATTGATAGGGTGTTTTTTTTTTTAAATACCATGCTCTGCGAACAGGAACGACCCTATACCACCGTAAACCATTTCTTTTCCTCGAATGAAAACATGAATCCGTCACCCCCTCACCTTATACTGAATACCCCTGGCCTTTGACCCTCTCCTACACGCGGTCTGTACTACCGCCCTCGGGCGATCTATGTAATGAACAGACTACCATTGGTTATCTTTGCCGCACTACCAGTTCCTCTGGGCTTCAATGCCGAGACATAAGGGACTGCATCCCAGAGAGATAAGTCAAGTACGTGGTAGGTAAAAACATTTTCGTGTCTATGCGCGCTGATGTGCTTTGAACGCTGCCCCCCCTTCTTTTCCTTTTTTGCAGGTTACATCGGAATTTCAGCTGAAGTATGGAGAAGACCTAAAACCGCACCGTGTTCCACGCGAGGAACATAGGCTAGCTCTGTGAGACGGTATCTTATATGTAGGAGCTATCTCTGGGAGCGTGAAAAATTGTATGGTATGAATGTGCGCATGGGCCCTGATTTGTACGGTATGAATGCGTATGTGTGGCGCACGTCTGGGTCAATAAAAGAATGCTTTTTGTATGATTGAGGCGTTGATCGAACGGTTAATGGGATAGGAAAATTAAGCCCGAACATGGTACCTACATGTGAAAGACGAATAAAAATATAGCACTTTCCTTACTTAGGAACGACTCTCTCTGGAGCTGGCGAATGGGAGAATGGCCTACACCAGAAACTTGAAGGCTTATTTCAGTACGGCGAACCCAACCCCAACCGATATCCCAAATGTACACCCAAAATAATACGTACCAGTGGGTCAATTTATGTGCTGACTAAATAAGAAAAGTTAAGAATACCCCGGGTTGGGGTTCATCCAGAATCCCCCTCAGCCCAGATATTAGGGATATTGTTATTTTTTTAATTTACCCCTTCTCCTTCCACCCTCATAGAAAAGTCAGAATTGTACCATCGCACGTCCGACTGACACCCCTCCTTTACCTCAGCTTGGATCATCATTTGCTAGATGTTGGAAGACCCCACCGTGAGTATAAGCGCGACTGGACTAGTGTCCGACCAATTAAAAAGGAGTAAGTATTTTTGAAGCGAGGTTACCAACAAAAATTCTCTACTATTAGGAAGGAAGGAGAACAAAGAGCTCGACCCCCAAAATGAATTAAAGGGAATACTGAGAATACGCAACATGCATGACAAAGTCCTTTTGCCCAAACTAGCTCTGTGTTCTGTCTTAGGTTTCCGTACTTGATGTATGTACTGTCGCACCCTATCTGGTATTTGTGTGTACGTAAACTATGAATTTATGTTTTCCCTCAGCTTGTGTTTTATACGTGAAACCGACCCGTACTGCTCTATATGTCTGTGCACTGAATAACCTATTATTATACACGTTTCTCTCTCTCTCTCTCTTTATGTTGTACGTGTGCTAATAGCTTATTTGGTGCACACGACGCTCTCTCCCTCTGAGGGCTCCCTTGCTCCCTTTGGAATAAATGACGACACTGTACCTCGCCGGCACAGGCATAATTGGCTTTAGACACGACAGTGTTTGAACAAATTGACAGAAACAAAACGATCGTATTTTGCCATACTACTACCTCTCCTTTCTGTAAAATGATGGAACTTAATTGGCTGAGAAAGAAAGGACAGGTAAGACGACTAATGTCCCCTAATCTGACCCTTAAAAGGGAACTATATGTCAGTGGCTTTTGTTTTAGGGCTTTAGTAACACCACCCTCATCATTCAGATTACCACCGCCCATTGCACAAAAGTAGAATGTCCGAAACGTCCCCGTTTTTCCAGAATGGTCCCAGTTCTGTAACCAGCCGTCCCAGAAAATCTTAAAGACTGTAGCTGATGACCTTGTTTTTAAAGATAAATCGTCCAAAAACGGATAAAAGTTAGCCGTTGCTGTCAGAAAAGAAAGAGAAAAAAAAGAATAAAAAAAAGAATGCTTAACGTATGTCCTTCCCTGGAAAAAGTAGCTGTAAGCCCATGATAATAAGCACTTCACACTTTTTTATGAATTAGCAGACCTTGAAGAAAAATATAGCTCAACAGGATTTGTTTTAGAAAAACACGAGTCTCTACTGGAGGAGCCGGTTTGAATTCGATGAACCATGTAATTGTTAGATATCAGACTTCTTGCCACGCTCGCGAATATAACAGGAATAAACACCAGACAGACATGATGTTTGAAAATAGAAAGATACTTGCAGACCTGCACCACAGCAATGATGCATGAGTTAACAGCATACACCGATGTAAGGATTACTAAGCATCCACCCTATTGTGACCAATAAACTTTTCCCAACTACTTGGGGATGGGACAGAAATTAAAGTGTGTAAACATCTTCCCCTGCCAGTTCTCTAAGACTTGTTTTTTTGTACTCATTTAAAGATAACGTGCGGTCGTCGGAGGAGAGGGGCCGGACGTGACGCACAGCCTGGCTGCAGATCGGGGAATATCTATGACCTCGACCAAGGTGGAGCCACGGAGCAAAGAGTTGCGGGACAAGGCACCATTCTCAACGTGGAAAGTGAAGGAAAGAGGGGCTGTCCAGAAGCTCCTGCATGTTGATGAGCTCGTGCCGAAAGTCCCAGCCCATTGTGCCCGATTGATGGGCCCACTTGCTTGAAATTTCTGCCCTCCTTGGTCCGTTTCAGACCTGATCCCACTCCACCCTCTTTTCCCTCGGCCTCCCAAAGCACGCCCCCATCACCCCCTTTTTTCATATGGAGTTTTTGAACTTGACTTAAAGAAGAAACACAGCACAAAAGATAGAATAGGGTTTGACCCGAAAGAAGAACGGAATACGGGTACCCCAACTAAAGTACCTATGGTAGATTAGTTAGGTAACAGGACAAACAGGACTGTGGTCCGAGAGCAAAGAGTGGCCACACCCTGCAACGCGAAATCTGAATCCGAGCTGGACGCATAGCTCCACCGCCGGTGCTCAACAGTGCCAACGAAAGAAGAAGAACAATGAGAGCCTACCAGTGATGGCTCGCTGTAATAAGACACTGGAAAGATGAACCTTTTTTTGACATTGCCACCCCTTGACTGTCCCTTGTATTAAGTTGAATTCCTCTCCCAACCGCTTTGTATTGATTATCACCCAATTGAGCTTTCGAAACCTTACATCGGTCACTTTCAACTGTACATGGATAACTAAGAAGGCGTTAACTCTGTATCTTGATGATTGTAGAACACCAGTTATGCACATGAACATGCTGTCTAGTTTTGACCCCCATGGAGTCTAGACCTCAAGTCATAATAGCCCTTATCCTGCCAGAACATTTTTTGTATGACATCATGTTTGTATTCAAACGAATCTCCTACATCGTCTAATGTAATGTCCCCGCTTCCAAGGTCTAACGTATGACGCAGCTAATGTAATTTTGTATGCACTGTCTCCCCGCCCATCACATTGACTACACATGGTTATGTGCGATTCTGTCTGCATTGATAGCAGAATTATTTCCATCTGCCTGTAATGCATATGGGCTACCAAAGCGAATTGTATAACTAATGTCAGCTTGTACATCCTCACCTGTGACATGAACAGGAATGAACTAACTTATGATAAAAACTGGGGACTGTGGAAAATGACTAAAATTAGGTATCTATAAGCGGCGTTCATTTATGTTCACCACAGCCACTGTTAAAAGTAAAGTAAAAATCGTGAAACAGTGGCCACGCCATCTTGTCCCTTTTAGGCCCCACCATGCACGTAAGTGGCAGCCATTTTGTGTTTCGTGGCCTCTCTGCCCACTGCCAATAGCCTGCGCGTCTCTCCCCCTCACTCCACGGCCTCGCAAGCATTCCCCCGCGCCCCGACAGCCCCCGGTCTCTCCTGCTTGGGCCATAAACGCACCTCTAACGCGACCCTGTCTCCGAGCCACATCCCGTGTTTATCAAAGAACAGGCCCTTTTGATAACCTCTTCCTCCCTGCCCGATTGTCCGGCCTGATCCCAGGCCATCACCTAGCCCAACAGATGCAGTTTATTGCCCCCTACAGTAGGACCTCGCCTCACATCAAAGGAGCAGGGATTAATCAATGCTTTCGCACCCCGAAGATCCGACTGATCACACACATCCCCGTTCCCAGCGGAATGTCCAGCTGCGCGATAACCACCACATGTTGAGATCGGGGTGGGAACTCTACTGTAGATATGTGTGGGAACGGGCCTGGACCGGGCATTCCGAGGATGTCTTTTCTGTCCTTCAAAGAAACATTACGGATGCAGTGTATGTAATAAAGCCATAAACCTGTGTATAAGAGGCCAAGCCTCAGAGATGCGGTTAGAGCACCTCGAGAAGATACCCTGTTGTCTGATTTGACGTGTTCTGCTCCGTCGGAATAAAAACTCCTGTTTCTCGCCTTCCTGCCTCCAGCGCCTGCCTCTTTGTTTGGTAATCACGAATGGTATGAGAGGCGGCTAACGCCGGGCAATACTGAAGGGTTCTTGGTCGAATTCGGCCCTACCTTTTCACATCCAGGCCTGCCTCTGCTAGGTTGTGTATTCCTTGTCTGGGTTTCTGAGTGACAGGGCTGGGGGATTCCAGGAGACAGGCTGGGGCAGCCCAGTGGTGAATGGAGAAATCTGCATCTAGATGGGAAGGAGGAGTTGCACCTGGGACCTGAATAGGCTGGGCCTTCCCTCTACAACACTGGCTCCACCTCCTGTGGCTTGTCTGATGTCTCTGCCCTGCACTGTGAAAGGAGAGAAGGAATTTTGTCAACAAGGTGGTACAGAGCTGTGCCTTCCCTCCCCTGTGCTGGCTCTACCTCCTGTGGGGCGTCTGATGTCTCTGCCCTGCACAGTGAAAGGAAGGAAGGAGTCATGTAAACAAAGTGCTCAGGAACTGGTTTGGACTAGGCAGAGGCCTCTCTGCCTTCAGAGAACAAAGGATTTTGGGGTATAAATATTGGGACCCAGCCCCAAGAGCTTTAGATCACTTCTGGAACAAGAAACCTTAAGCCAAGGAGAAGAACCAAGGAAGCTGCAGAAGTTTTACTGCCCCTCTGCCAGTGTGCTGTTTGTTGGGTTGGTCTGCAGTGGTTGCTTCATTGCCAAGGAAAGGAGAAGAAACTTTTTAAAGACTTTCATCATCTACAGAATATTCTCCAAGGGCTTGAACTGTGCTTGCCTCCTGCTGAAGTCTCAGGGACAAAAGATTTCATCTCCAGCTCCCCTCTGAATTTCCTTGCTGGGAATTCTCAACTCCAGACATTTGCGTGTCGCTGGGAGCTGGAAGCGCGACGCATCGAGAGGAAGCGTGTCGCCGCCGCAGCTCAAATCGTCGCATCGCTGGAGAAGCGACCCGCCGCCGCATCTCCTGGAAGCGTGTGTTCATCGGAGCTGCCTGCTGTCGCATCACCGGAGAAGCGTGATGCCATCGAGAGTGTTGCCATCGCATCCCCGGAGATGCGTATCGCAGGGCCTGTCACGGACCCAATGTACAGAGTCGTCGCAAGGCTTCCAGGACGCCTAAACATCGTCATCGCAGCATCATCGCAATGTCGCATCAAGGGCGCCATCTTCTTGCATCGCAACCGGATCATCGCATTGCATCAAGGTGCCATCTTGCGCACCGCAACGGGCCCGCAGGCCGAGAATCTACGCATCACCTCCGCACCGGTAAGGATAACAATGCATCCCCTACTCTGCGCAAGCATTGAGGCAGGACACATCCTTTCCACCGGATCACAGGAAAATGCTGGTACAGTACGAATATTCTCCAGTCTGCACGTTTCTGGTGAACAGTTGAGTCAGTTGACGGGTGTGGCGGCCATCTTGCGTTTCCCTGTGGCGGATTTCTCCCCTTTTGCAAGCCTTTTGTTTAGTTTGTGTTACGCATCCAGGTACTGTGTTGAGAACTTTGCCGCATTTATCATCAACTTGAACTAAGTAGCTTTTATCATCTTTAAAGCAATCTTAAGTGTATCATTGTGGATTTTTGTCGTCTTTGGTCTTGTGTTTCAGTGTATATAAAGAATACTTTCTTTTATAAAACCTGTGTTGTGTCCATCTGTAGTGTTTTCACTGTATTACTGTGTATATTCACAAATGCTTAACACACTTCCTCTGAGATAAGCCTGTCTGCTCGTGCCAAGCTACCAAGGGGGTGAGCAGTGGTTATTAAGGTGTGTAATCCCCTTATCCTGACTTAGAAGTAAGGGTCCCTATTTGGACAAAGGAGAATACCATTTCCAACTAGAGACCCCCAGATCTAACAGTGATGGATTGGTGCTCCAAATTGGAGGAGACTGTGTACAGAGCACGGGGATGTCCACAGAAGCATGCCTGGGCATGGGGCAAATGGTGGGACTATTATGGATTAAGAGGTCTTGCAGCACTAGATTACTGATATGGGTCTTTCCACAGTTTCTGTTTGATTGGGACATGGTAGCAGATGGCAAGTGGGGAGAAAAGGATGGGGTGTGCACTTTTGTGTTGTTAAAAATGTCAATCAACTTTCGTTTATGAAAAAAAGATGCATATCATTCTACAAATCTTAATGTCTCTCACTCTTTTAAGTTGTCTGGTTGTAGGGCCTGGCCTTCAAGGAGGGTGATGTTGGAGTGGAGTGATCTCCTTCTTCTGAGTTTGGGGATTGTTAGACGTGTGATGCCTCTCATGTGTCCCTCTGTAAGTGTTGGGGCAGAGCCTGCCTGGAGAGCTGACCCCTGAGTCCTCTGGAAAAAAAATCCTGTCCAGAAGTAGGCCTGAGGGCCTGACTCTTCCATGCACATCTCAAATGATGTAGTTTACATGCATTCAGAGCTAACCTTCAAGCTTTGACATTCTGAAAGCACAACATCTACAATACACAGTAGAGCCATTATCAGAGCAAAGTTAAAAAGTGCAGAACATCCGTGACTCATTTCTTTCTTAGATGACAAAGTCACAATTCAGAGTATCCTAATTTCCTTCACCATATTTACGTGCCTGCAACATTGTTGTAAATTTTACCTTCCCACTACTTCCAACACACTTATCACAGCATGGCTCTTGCCTTTAACTTAATTGGAAATAGAAATCCGTACTTTCATGGTAATGGTGATGGGGAAGTAAAGGTAATGACAAAGTAAATGGATGGGGAGGTATATGTGTCAAGTGAAGACATGTGGAAGTGTTCTTCAAGAAAGTAGTGGCTGCCAATAATGAAAGATGTTATCCCAAACGTTTGTTTGAAATCAAGCAAAGCTCAAATGTAGATTCTTGGGTCTGGTTCAATAAGCTTTTTCTGGGGAGGTGGAGGTTTTGTTATCACAACACTTGACTAATACCGGTTCATTTTGACATCAGTTCTCATTAATACTGACCCACCTGTTGTCAACTTCTTACCTCTTAACATCAGCTTCACCATAATACTGGAATAATCATGTCAGTGCACCAAGGTTCAATATACTTTGTATGTGTATAACTCTGACAACCATAATAAACCTCCTCAACAACTCCCCTCTTCAGAATCCTGTACCCAAACCTCTCCAGATGTACCACAAAAACCCTCATACATAAAAACATTAGAGAGTTACTGGAAGTTCCACTAACACTCTGGTAGCAAAGGACGACTTAAAACCTGTCTTCTCTTCTTCACTTACATCCTCTTCCATGGGGAATCAAACTTCTTAAAGTTACTAAATGTTATGAATGTCAAAACGATAACCTATGGAGAAATTGGGAAAATGTGTGGTCTTCTCCGTGACCAACTCCACACTCATCTGTGGAATAGCCTATATCTCTTTTTTTTAAATGGGACAATCAATATACAATCCTCTGCTAAAAGAAAAAAAATCCTCCACCCCTGCCATTCCCCATTCCCTACAACGACACTACTCAACCAGCTCATTCACCTCACCTCCCTTTACACTCTCGACACTCAGTATTCTCTCGCTCTCATAATCCCTTCTTCACACCACTACCTTCCTCATCTTTTTCTGCCACCCCTCAACCATATGGCCTCCATCTAGGCCCCCTTCTCCAATATTCTTATTTGGGATCAACACCACTTGCTCCTTTCCACAACCACCGTCAGCACCCCTAGTAGAATGAACAATACATGCTCAAATGCTACCCACACTTTAACACACAGACACACACAAATCTAATTTGACTCCTCTGCTCCAGCTCACCTCTCCCTCATTTCCCCTGTAAGCTTCCCTACCCCCTCTCCAGTTCATTATTATTTAAAAAACCCACACCTATCCCTACACACTCCACATACCACTACCACTCTCCCCTTGCACTCATTACCTACAAGCACAAACTTGCTCAGATCGCTCTTACTCAATAAGCCTATCTACCAATCCTGTTCACCTCAACACCCACCCTTTCCAACCTCCTCCCAATCTCTGAAACCAGCACACAATTACAAGATACAGATAACCTTAAGCCACTCTGACTTCCACTTCCATACTTTGCCATCCCATCTCACCTTCCTCCTCCCTAACCTAAGCCTAAATTCCAAATCACTCAATGAAACTGTTGACTCGGTCACACACCAGATATGTCTAATGTCCCTCACCTTATTTTGCCTTCTCAGCAGCTTAAGTATGGCTGAAAACAACAGTCAACTCCACACTAATACCCTATCACCCCTTCTAGCCTCCAAAACCAAATCCTCCCTAATCAATTGCAATAATGAGGAACATTGTGACGTAAGAGTTGCCCAATCCCTATCCAATAAATACATCAACAATCTACTCCTACCTTACAACTCTACGGATGACTACACACTGAACACCTCATTAAGAAACATATAAATCATCACAAGATCCAGTGATCCACGGCCCAGACAAAAGACAATTGCTGCCACCCTGGTACATCTGAGCCAAGGCCCTCTCATACCAAGCCCAAATGTCAAACTCAACCACCTCACCTCAAATGCATGCTATAAAACTGCAGCTTGATTACAAAATACCATTATGAAAGATAAGACCTGATCTTATTTTGACCTGTTCTTTACTGCAAAATCATGTGTCATTGACATCTCAAACACTCTTGGACCTTCTAACATATTTGGATTACAACATAATTCACCTAGACCAGGAAAATAGAATAGGAAAGTGGCATTGCCCTGATCCACAAAACTTCGATTAACTGCTTTAGTTTGAAAACAAATGTATTCCCAATCTTCCAACCCCTTTTCATTGTGATTAAAATGTTTGACCACAAACTGGGATTTCCACCTAATCTATCACCCACAAGGAGATCACACAATAGTCATAGAAAATGTACTCAAATCCCTAGCTTGAAAAACCTACCCAAATGCTAAATACATCTTCCTTGGCAATTTCAAATTACACTTAGGTGACAAGTAGGACATGAAAGTATCAAATCTACCCAATTTAAATACAATGACTTTTTACAGCAATGTTTAGCACCACATTAGACCTCTTCATCGCTAAAATAGATATCATGGACTTGTCTACTTAATTTCTTGTACTGGTGTCTCCTCTGCTACAAAACCGTGAAGATAGGTCATTTCAAAAAACCTAAGACCTGGACATGAAACTTCAATGACATTGACAAAGCTACCTTGGAGCATTAGATCACTACAAATCGGCTAAACGTTAGCCCTATTTTGAACTCTACAGTTCTGACGAATGCCTGCAACTCTACCATGAGTAATGTAGCCCATGAGCCTCCTAAAGCAAAAGAAAAGAATCAATAGCTTTTTTGGACATGAACTTTTTGTTTTCCTCTTAGCCTTTTTTCTGATATGGTGTTGGTGGTTCTAGGACTCTGGGCACTTTATCACTGCTGCCCAGTGTAAAGTGCGTATGCTCTCTGTGGTAAATATGGTAAAGATTGGTCTACAGCTGTTTGGTATATTTAATTTACCTGTCAGTCCTTGTAAATTAGTATCTCATATACCCGGGGCTGCTAAATTAAATGCTACTGGTGGCCTTGCGGCGCTGATTGCGCCACCCACCAAAGTAGCCTTTCAAACCTGTTCCACGCCTCTGCCATTGCAGGGCCGGTGCGCGCAGTGTTATTGCCACTGTGACGTGGCACCTAAAGTGTGTGCCATGTCTGTAACCCCCCTTTTACTACATGTCAGTCACCCCTAAGGTAGGCTCTAGCTAGCCCTATCAGCAGGGTGCATTGTAGGTAAAAGGTAGGACATGTACCTTTAGCGTGTGACATCTCCTGGTAGTGACAACCAGCCATTTTGGTTACTTACTGCTGTGAGGCTGCCCTCCCATAGGAATGCATTGGGGATTCCCTAATAAGTGTTTCAGTGGTAATTCCTGATATGAAAGGAGCAGCGTGGTCAAGTTTGGTATTTTTGGAATAGTAATAATAAATGCTATGCAATGATATGCACAGATTTATTATAACTATTTTAGAAATGCCACTTTTAGAAGTGGGCATTTCTGTGTGCAATGTGTCTGCCTGCCTAATGTGGATTGCCTGTCTGGCTTTTGAGTGCCAGGGGCTGGTGAGATGTGTGTGGCTCCAGAGGGGCAGGGTGAGTCAGCACTAGGCTGAATAGGGCATCTGCATTTGGAGTAGTGGGTGGAGTAGTCCCCTGACTCTGACTAGGTTTGCGCCTGCCTATGTGAATGCTGGCTCCGCCCTACTGTGGTGTGTCTGATGACAGAGCCCCAACCTGACAAAGGGGAAGAGGAGTCCTGTAAACAAAGTGCTCCACACTCTCCAGGTCCAGTTGGGACTGGTTCCCCCAAGCCCTCTGCCAGGGCAGACAAAGGATTTTGGGATATTAGTATTGCAGCTGTGATCCCATGAGTGGTGCTGTTCCTGTGCTTCCTTGTAATGTGGGGCTTAGTGCAGCTGGGCCCCAGGAGGAACCGGCTCGAGGGACTGCCTCCCTGCTGGAGGGCCCTGTGTGCTGGCCTGCCTGGGCCCAGCTGTGACCCTTGAACTATAAAGGACTCTAGCGCCTTGTGAGCGCTATATATCTTTATTTGCCAGAAGGAGAGAGGTGGTGGTGTATGCAGCGCGATGCTGCGACGTGCTCGGAGGATACCATGGTGTAGGGTTTCCCCCGTGGTTCCAGGCTTAGCGGGAGCCCACCCCGCATTTTTTTCACTCCTGATTAATTGACAGGAGCCTATCCTGCTTTTGTGCTGCTTTGTAGCGGGAGCCTCCCCACGTCATTGCCGGTGAGGGGGGAACCCACCACGCACTTTGATATCACTGGAGAAAATGAGCCACCGCGATCGAGCAAGCTGCCTGACTGGGGGCTGGACCGTTCCTCGAAGAGACGAGAGGAAGTCAGGCCGAGGTAGGTGGGCCCCCGTGTGTCGGTGGGAGTCCCGCTTGTTACTGCCAGTAAAGCCGGACGTCCCTGGAGGAAGGCGGGGCCCCCGTGAGCTGGTGGGAGCCCCGTGTGTGGCCAGGAAAGGCCAGGAGAGGTGAAGAAGGGTTCAGTGAGCGGCGAACCAGAGACAAGTGTGGCCGAACATGAAGACAGGCGCGGAGAACGCGGAAGAAAAAGGAGCTCCGTCTTCACAACCGAATGCTTATCGGGTAAGGATGTCTTCGCTGTGGCTTAACAAAACCTTTGCCTTAGATGGGTGCAGGCAACCAGAGGATAAACAATGCGCTAATATATTGCGCTTCAATTATTTTTCCAGGCTGATGGTTAACGTTTAAAACAGAAGTTCCATCAATTAAAAGAACCCCGCGCCGATGGGCGGTAGAAGGTAAGGGATTACATTGGCAATTAGTTATGCTTGATGACTGTTCATTCTAAGTAAGGGCACATACCAACTACGTATTCCCTCTTGGTTCGACAGGCGATGCATCGATAGATGGTAAAGCCTCTAATCCTCACGTGAATAGCAAAGTGGGCAAGGTTATTTTGAGGTAAGATTCCTGTGCAATTGGTGTGCAGGACACCATGTTGATGCTATCATTGGATTACTTTTTAATAGTTGTAGAGACTATACATTCTTCTTCTTTTCTCTTCTTTGATTCACAGAATATTTTGGGTTGAAGATTTGGACAACATTATGTCTTATGATTTAATTGAGACTGGTAAGCTGGAGCTGGAGAATAGGGGGTATCACTTTGGTTTATTTGAAAGAGAATAGGATACCATTTGTGTTCTTTTCATTTTTACAGAAATCTATGGTCCTGATGAGAATCCCAGCGACTACAGGGATTGGGAACGCGTAGACTGGCTATCGGTGCTGCCAAAATATTTGGTGTTGTTAAAAGCTGGTCTTTGCTACATCTAATATATAGATAAAACATAACGATGTGTGTAAAATTGTGTATTGGAAGATATTTATGATCTGTGATTTATTCAACAGCAAACATTGTTTTGACAATTTGGTTGGCAGACCGTTTGTTTTTCCATAGGTTCAGCCCTATTGGTGTGGTGTATGTGTGGAATTTGTGGTTTGGGTATGTGGAGTATGTGAAATGATGATTGATTGTGAGAGCGAGTGTATGATTATTTATTAAGTCCCCTTGCCCCCTAAATCATTTTTTATGTCACTTGTTGTATGGTTCTTGTTTTGAAATATAACTGTGTAAAAAACTTGTGTTACAAGATAATCTAAAAAGTTGTGTTGAATAAAAGCTATTAACGAGCTTTCAAATGTGTATGAGGTATACATTTTTTTAGATAAGTCAATTGTGAATTATTATCAGTATTGGCATATTCTTTTGTTATGAGGCTGCCTGACTGAGGGCAGGGCCTGCCGCGGAGTCCAGAAGCCTGAGCGTGCCTGAGCGAAACTCCCGTGAGCTGGACAGAGCCAGCAGCGTTGGCCAAAGAAAAGACGAGTGCGGGACCAATCGAGGCACATTGTCGGTGCCTGTCCCAGCAGCAAGGAGTTCGGAGGAGCCCTGGTGAAGGGGGCTCCACGAAACGTTATGGGTGCCAGAAGTGTCACCGGAGGAGACCAGAGGAGTCACCGAGCAGCCCCGGTGAGTGGGGCTTCCATTTGTGCAGTGCCGGTGCCACCAGAGGCACCAGAAGAGTCCCGGTGAGTGGGGGCAGCGCCGAGAGCATTTTGGTGCTCCCGCGGCACACTAAGTGCCAGTGCCTTCTTGTTTGTACACAGCTGCACCGCAGTTGCGGGCAGCTGCAACGTTGGGGCATATTGGATTCTTAGAGTCCCTGTGGAGCTCTCACAGTAAGGTAGTGCCAGGTGTCATTTGCTCAGCTGCAACTTGGGGGCTATTTTCGGTTGATTAGGGAGTGGTGAGTTGCACCCCTAGTGTGCTTTGCAAATCTTTGCCGCATTTGCAGCCAGAGGGACAGTGTAAGGCCCATACAGTAGAGCCCTGACATTTCTGGACATAGGGCATATTGAGCCCCAGTAAAAGGCCTGTTGGCCGGGGGTCAGTTCAGTGATTACGCTAAGGTGCTGTGTGCACTTTATGGATGTACTAATAGGGCGCAAGGCCCCAAGGTGATGTATGCACCTAATTAGTGTTACTATGGTGCACTGCCAAATGTGTGCATAATGTGTTTATGCTGATGGTTGCCAAATGTGATTTATACACCATGATTATTGCATAATGTGTTTATGCTGGTGAGGCCTATTGCGCAATGTGTTATGCTAATGAGGGTTGAGCATATTGTGTTTTATGCCTAATGTGATAATGCTGAGGTCATTATTATACCAGTAGTTACTGGTTGTTTTTTATGTTTACTATCTGCATTCTGATGGTTCTGACCATGACCCGATTGACCTGGTCCAGTATATAATCCTCTGTGAATATTGTCCAGTGCCAGTTAGCTCACTGTACATTGTGTGAATATGACCTAATGTGTTTTGGATAATACAAAGGCTATTTTTTATATAACCTTGTGTGGAGTTTCTTTTGTGGTGTGCCGAGTGTGTTGCTGCTGTGTGTGTGTGTGTGTGTGTTGCGCAAACGCTTTACACATTGCCTCTGGGATAAGCCTGACTGCTCGTGCCAAGCTACCAAGGGGGTGAGTTATCTTCAGTGTGTAACTCCCTTGCCCTTACTAGAGTGGTGGTTTCTGCCTGGCTTAGGTGCGTGCCCTAGCCAACCAGAAACCCCATTTCTAACAAGCTTACATTGTAAAAAGTGGTTCTCCAAAGAGTTACATGAAGAGAGAAAACTACTTAGAGTGACAGAGAAACTATGGCGGACCCTGAGAGCCAATCTGAAATCTTACAAAAAACACCTACTCAAGGTTGAATCTGTCTTCAATAAAAAAAATGGGCTTTCTTCCAAGAGGACTTTAACAGAAATAAAGAATATCATTTCAGAGCTCCACCCACTTCTCAGACCCTATGACAGCCTCATTCTAAAATGTGTCAGCATTTGAGTACCAGATTCATAACACATAAGTTCATATGAAAAGCAGCCACATGTCACATAGTTGATTAAACCATCCAAATACTAGACAAAGGGAACTATTGTCTCCTGGTCCTCCTCCATTTGTCGGCAGCATTTCATACACTCAAATAGTCAACCCTCTTTAAAATGCTTGAGCTACAGTTGGGAGTGAGTGACACTGTCCTAAAATGGTTCAACTCCTTTATATCTTATCGCTCACAACAATGAAACTAGCAAACATCCTCTCAAGCACTCCACCACACTGTACTCGAGGGCTCTCCCAAAGGTCAATTCTCTCTCTTCAAATTGTACATGGCCTCTCTGCTCCTTGGTTAGACACTCTAACACAGTATACCCCCTTTATTCAGATAACATGCAATTGTACATGAATATTACCTTTCTAGAGAATAATACCAACCTAGCAGATACATTGTAAACTCTCCAAACTTGGATGCCTTTTTACCACCTGAAACGTAATCCCCTGAAGCCGAAGTTTCTTCTATCTGTTCTCCTCCCAAAATGTTCCACTTCCATCAAGGACTGGTTCTAACCGCTCTCCAACTACATGCCAAACCAAGCATTGTTGATAATGCTAAATAATTGGGCTTCATCTCAGAAAAAATACTCATCCTTCTGGACCACAATAGTGCTCTTGAGAAAAATACTTAAATCCAAATCATACTAAGGGGAATGCAGCCCTTCATCACAGTGGTCTACACTCTAGTGCCACCCAGACTAGCATACAAAATGTACCTCCTGGCCAGCATCACAAAATTGATCCCTATCCCTTTGAGAACTGCCCTCAGCACCACTGCCTGTGTAATCACTGGTGCAAGAAGATCTGACCACATCACCCTAATCCTTCAGGAATTCAACTGGCTCCCCACTGAGGTGAGAAACGTGTTCGGACTGTCATGCAGGTCACAAAGCTATTTTGCAGACTCCCCCCCCCCCCCTAGCTTTCAAAGAAACCCAAATCCTCAGGGAGGATATCACCTGCTTCTAAGCACTGACTTCTCTATTTCTAGAAACTCCGGCATTCATGAAGAAGAAAAGTCTACAACAAATCTTTTCTGGTAGTGAACCCAAAATTCGGGAATGTCATTCATTCTCACATCAGAACTAACCTTATACTGCCTTCTTTAAAAGAGAACTTAAAACTCATCACTTCCGTCTTTGAGCTTGCCTTGGTTATGCCCTATCAACAACACTAGCATATTTCTATTGATTATATATCTCACATGTATATACGTTACCTTTCAGTTTTTTACCTCAGCTATACATACCTATTGCAGCTTATTAACTGTGAAGTAAATGTATGTATTGATTACAGTCTCTTGATGTATATACTACAATGACCTGTTTTCGTACCACAGCTCTACATACCCACTGCAGCGTATTTTATTAACTGTAAAACTCTCCAATAACTCAGATAGTCTGATTTGCACTATATAATAATACAAGTAAATAAATAAGAATAGTTGTGTCTTACATTAGTTTTAGGCATTACTGATTTAAAGTTTGACAGACAGGTTACTCCGTCACAAATAATCAACTTCCATGGAATATAATGCACTTGCAATAAGGCGGTTGGGATATCCATCATGGTTATGGCAGAGTAACACATCTGCCAAATTCTAAATCAGACCTTTACTCATGAATTTTCAGAAGTAAGACATGCTCACTTATAGTTTGGCTGAGAAAGCATATTTTCCTCCTCGAAACTATTCCCAGGAAATGCTTGAATCAAGTCTGGATATTCATATGTAGCTTACATCTTAGACAGAATGAGGGCACAAGTACTCGCAAAAAGGCTTTCTGAAACAGGCCTGGTCTCTCTAGGTCTGTCTGTAGTGGTGTGGATGCCCTTCCAACTCTGAGGCATTTAAAGGTGAATAGATGCATGCTTGAGGTATGCAGAACACCATGAACACATAGGTTTTGTTATATACTGGAAGTTTTTCCTGTAACTCGTCCTATCATTGAGGTTGTGTGATTTATAAAGATATGTGTTTCTGAGTGCGTTTGTTAGTGTGTCTGTAAGCATACACAGCCATATGAGCATCCAGTGAATACAGATACACGTTTTCAGCATGTGAACAAATGAATTAAACTAAGCATGTATGTATGTAGCTCTATGGTCTGTTTACCCTAGATTAGAGCTGGTTTAGCAGCAACGCTATCGAGAGCCCTGACACTCAAATGGCCTGAGCACTGCAAGGCTGCCAATTTAATTTGAAATGACTTGACAGAAAATCTCCAGGCCACCAAATGCTATTATAAATCACTGTATTCTCATTAAAGGCCTGAGCCTTCCCTTCTCCCTGAGGGCGGGCTCCTCGTGAGGCTGCCCCTCTGGCATAGCATGTGATAGAGCTAATCTGTCTTCACTAGGACAGCGCTGCGGTTATGCAAACCCAGGTGGCACTAATAGGTTTACAGTAATAACTGTGGAATTGGACACAGCGTGTTACACTCTGAAACATTCCCACAGATAATTCTGATGCTGAAGGTTAACCAACAGACATATATAGCTCTAATCCTAGTTCCCCTGTGCCCCTGTTCACATTTGTAATGGTCTAAAGCGTAAACGCAGAGTAAATCCCTCTAATTTAGTCTGAAGACTATAATACATATTTCATAAATACTTCATTTTTCAAATATGCTTTGAGGTGCACACGTACGTCAAAAAAACATTCAAACAAGTTTGCTTCATGTTAAGTGGCGCTTATATTTTATTTTATTTGTTTGCTTATTTATTCATTTCCTTTCCTTATGTTTGTTTATTTTATAATATTGCCTTGACACTTCTGAACATATTTAGTTCGGACGCCAAATAAAAGTGAGACTTTCAAGCAAGAAAATACACTCAAAGTTTGTAAAGAGGATATGAAACTTCACTTTAAACATACATGTTATATGTCTGCATTGCTGGTTGCCGAATGCACCAGTTATGTACTTTTAAAATGAGTTGTAATCTCTATGTTATGGTGAGAGGCCTACCAATGAGCAGATGCATGCAAACATCTAGAGTTGTATGAGTTGTGCAGGAAAGTTCGAAATAACGGGAAATGAACGAGACACAAAGGTTTCTTGGTTATCTCAGAGCTCAAAGGCGCTTATTCACAAAGCCGTTATGAGATTGCTAGTGGTCACCATGTCATAAACAACGCTGGAAATTCAATTCACAATGTGCAAAGGTGTCTATGCATAGAGCAGTACAGCAGAACAACACAATTAAAGTATTCCATTATGCTGCAAAAACCTTGGCATAAAAGCAATCCAGTAGCAACCACAAAATAAATTGCAGGGCAACGTGCAAATGCATGTTTGTGATTCACTTTTTGGGTTGGACGGAGAATGCAGGAAGGTTTCATTCAATGTCATTTATGGGAGACATTCCCTCATGGAACCCAGCACTCACAGGGGCCATGAGTCCTTACCCATGGGCAGGTCCCTACAACACTGCATCTTCTCGCCTCTGGGACAACAACCTATGCTTTACCTGGCAGGTGGCATCTCTTTGAGTGCTGTATGGTGTGCAGTACACTGCCTCACCAAGGCCAAGCTCACCAAACACAAGATCATTGCGACTCTTTTCACTTACACAGTATAAAGAGGGCTGCCTCTATCATTTCCCCACATCCTACACTGACAACCATCTGCCACTCAACACATATACAAAAAGTATAGGCTAATCCAATAGCTATGACATTGGCAAGCTGGTGCAATGATTAAAATCAGCTTTATTTTTTTGCTGTAAGCATATGCCACAAAAAAGAAAACATTCTACCAACTAAATGTGGCAGATATGTGCTCCAATTAAAAATCTTACATTGAAAAAAAGCTATTTGATAAAATGTTAATAGAACATTTCAGGCACTTCCTATCAATTAGGTGTACTTAGATCACATATATAAACCTTTTTCGTTTTAACACACACCAAAGTTAATTATTATTCTTAATGGAGCAAAGAAAATGTACTATTGGCTTTGAATTACTGTAAGCTGGAGACATAGTTTAAACACAAAACAACCAATAAAAAGAATAATGAATGAAAAGACTACAGCACTGAAAAAGTCACTTATTGACCCACCCGCACCAGAACCGAAATGCACTCTTTTTAGGTAGATATGCACATGTGGTCAGGGAAAATGCCGTCATTCACAATGCAGGAGTGTCAGTAGCTGTAGTTGGTTTACCTATTGAATGGAAGTAAAATGTGAATGATGGTTGTACAGACCAATGGAGATTAAATTCGGACCTGAAGCATCTGAGTATTTCAATTTGTGATTCTTTTGCAACATGAACCTGATGAAACAACAACATTATCTCTAGGCAAGACCTAAAGCGTGAACGGGACAACACAAACAGAATGTGGAGGTACTTTGTAATGTGACCCATCTCACAACTGATTTGCAGTATATTACTCTGACAGTATATGAGATGATAACATATTCCGCACAAGGGAAAAATACCACTGCTAGAAATGGGGCTGCGATGCAGGGGGCGATGTGTTGTGTACTTCACCAGCGATGCCCCTGGACTCGATGCAGGGCGTGGCTTCACTGACAGAGTCTCTGACGATGTGGGAGTTGTTTTTCTTACTTTCTTTAAATTTCTTCCAGCTCTCAACAGCAGGAACAACCTCCAGAGGCCCAGAACTGGAATAGGCACCTCCTGGCAGGTCAGAACCCCCAGCAGTGAAGTTCAGGGGAGCTGGTGGTGAAGTCTTTGCGCCCCTGAGACTTCAAAACAGGAGGACAGTACACATAAACCCTTGGAGATTCTTCTTCAAAAAGTTTCTCAGCAAAGTTCCAGTCTTGGCAGGAGCAGCAATTGCAGGCCAACCCATCAAAGAACACAGAAAAGGGACAGTACTCCTCCTTACAGCTCTCCAGCTCTTCTCCTTGGCAAAGGTTCTTCTTGAGTCCAGAAGTGATCAAATTATTTGGGGTTTAAGGTCCACTACTTATACCCCATTTTTTGTGTTTGTTCTGTTGGCAGCAAGGGTCTCTGAGGCCAGTCCAAACCGTTTCTGTCTGCTCTAGTGCAGCATCACTACAGGAGGTGGACAATTCATTGTGCAGAGGAAACACTGCCTATTCAGGTGTAAGTGAATCTCCACTCACCACTTGAAATGCAGCCAAGGTCTATTCAGCTCAGCTCTGAGTCACCCAGGAAAGGCAGGACACACCTCAACCACCCTTGTGGCTGTCTACACTGAATGCACATCCAGAGCCCCTGTTACTCCAAAACCAGACGGTCAATACACAGACCAGCAGAGGCACACAGAATGGTTAAATAAGCAAATGCCTACTTTCTAAAAGTGGCATTTTCAAACATCCAAATTAAAAATGATCTTCCTAAAAATATGTATTATTGAATTCTGAGTTCAGAGAGCCTAAACTCCAATTCTCTATCTTGTTCCAATGGAAAGTTATACTTGTAAGATGTTACAAGGGAACTCACATGTTAGCCAAAGGGACAGATAGGCTTTCAGTAGTAAAAAACGAAATTGGCAGAATTTCACTATCAGGACATGTCACACACAGCAGTACATGTTCTACCTTTCACATACATTGCACCCTACCTTTGGGGATACTTTCGGCCTACCTCACGGGTACCTTACAAGTAAGGAAATGGAATGTTTGGGCCTGGCAAGTGGGTGCACTTGCCAGGTCGGAATGGCCATAAAACGTGTGCGCAGACAATGCAGTGGCAGGTCTGAGATACCTTTGAAAAGCTACTGGTGTGGGTGACGCAAACAGTGCTGTAGGCCCACTAGTATAATTTGATTTACACCAATCATAATAACAATGTATACAGGGAGCACTTGCACTTTGAGATTGATCAGCAGTGGCAAAGTTCCCAAAGCATCTAAGCCAGCAAAAACGAAATCCAGCACAGCATTAAAAATACAGGCGGTAGAGGCAAGAAGTCTGAGGAAACCATATCAAGGATGCCAAGTCTAACAAACACCATATGTATGATGATGATCTTGGCAACATGGCATGTTGGAAAAAGCAAAAATTTGTTGGGTGGGTATATGTTTTGCCAGTGTCTGCATATAATTAATAATATTGTTTTCTCCTATAGGTGATATTACAAATGACATAGAAAGGCGGATACCCATATCTTGCATAAATCCCAACAGGTATTTGTATTACAGGTACAACAGTGCTCCAAAAAAGATAATGACTGTGATGGAGAGCAAACTGGGATGTTAAAATCCAGAATTAGGTGTTTAAAATATCTGATGGTGAACTCCAACAGAGCCTAGAGCCTTCCTGCAAGAAATTCCCCTTGTGTGCATAATGCCCAATTTAACAATGGATAGAGGAACAGACAGAGAGGTTGAGGAGGATAATGTGGTGGAAGATGATGAGAATGCCCACACGCCATATGTGCAAGATAGTGATTGGCCTATGGTAGGATGTCTTTAAAGGAATGCAGTCACACAAACTATATTTATAGTTTGTATATACATTTGAAGTACATGGGTCCAACAAATTAAAAGGGTAGGAATTTACACCAGGAGGATAAACTCCTAAATGTGGAGTCAATTTCAGATTTGTTTGCAATTTAAAAGCACATGCCTAAAGGCAATCACAGGTCCCGAGGAGAACCCAGGAAACCCTTTGCTCATTCCCATTTAGTAAAATTCCTTCTTTTTCCAAATGTGTAAGTATGCGTAGTGTACATCCACACACGTGAAAGTACATTGTGCTAGAGCAATTGCAGACTGGAAGTTTTATTTTTCATATAGAAAATATATGTATTTCCCTATCTACCTCTCTCCAATTTTGGAAGTGTTTCCTTCTCCAAGACTTTCACGAAACTGAAAATCTCAAACCATTCCTAAGGAGGGAATGAGCCCTTGAAAAGTTTATGAATACACATAAACACATCCAGTGTGGATGTTCCCAAACTTCCTGGACCATTTGTTTGCTGAATAACTCACTTCCCACCCCTGGGAGGAGATGTATGAATATGAAAAGCCACATATGAGTACATCTTTTTACAAATGTAAATCCACATTTTGTGAAGCACAAACAGAGCTGTAACCCTCATAGGCCAGGTGTGTGTTTAAATGAAAAATATGCTCATAAACGGCTTTGTGAATCAGGCCATCAGAGCCTGAAGCAGATGCCAAGTATGCATTGGACGTATTATTTAAGTGTAGCATTTTAAGTATGTAAAACAGTGCCGCAAAATAACAAACATATGTTCTATTAATGATTCTCTTAGTTAAAAAGATTCATCACCTGTGCCATGTTTCTCCCCACAAAGTGTACTCTGGGCCCTGTATACCTAGACTTGTTGGCAATCCACTGCTCCCTTTGTTGGACACTTCACTCCCTGTTGTTGTGGAAGGTGACCCCTCTGTCTCAGCTATCGCTGCTATAACATTGGTTGACACCTCAAACTTCAAGCAGATTACTGACCTGACCTGAACTATATCTTCACAGAACCTAACTGTTCATCTTCAATGCGCTTCATACAGGTGTATTCACTAAATTACTTATTGCAGTGTCCTGGACTCTGTCCAGCTTTCGCTGTTGTGTAGCACTTCATTCTGGAGGGAATGTTACTTGGAGAGTAGGCACTGTTGTGGGTCGATTTAGTTGCCCTCCACTGTGTAGTTCACTGCTGCTTGGTGTCTGTCCACCGCCTATTCAGCCTCTTGTGATGGAGAACGTGGGAATCATGTTGATAGAGTGATGTTCTCAAACTCCAGAGTCTATCCCAATTGCCTAATCTGCTCGGCCACGTGCTCACTGGGCATGAATAACAAGATGCATGTATTTATTTTAAAGACAAGCATGGATGCATGATATGTATTGCACAGCTCGCTGATAAACATGATACATTTTATTTGTGAATGTAATATTTTTTAATGTTAATATGTTATTTCAAAGGACAGCATCTACCAGAACGTATTGCAATAGAATCATGGTGTTGTTCATTGACCACCATTACTGGACATGGAGTCCAGTGACAGCAGGTGACACGTTTTTCTATACATATTTCTCATGAAATTGATTTTTCCAATAATGTAGTACTGTACTTCATTAACATTTGTTTGGATCTTTGCCCAAATTCTCCTTTCAAAATTATTAAGTACTTTTTTCCCACACAGTTTATCATTTTAATTTGTGGCCTCTTGCACCACAATCTTTCAGTCTTCTTCATTGAACCTCTTTTTCTGCTTTCTTTGTTTACACAGTATTGACCATACCATTTACTAATAATGGAATTTGCTTTCCCAAGAGATTGCTATGGGTGCTTCTGGTTTTAAAAATATATGAAAACAGGAGTGAAATGTGTCTCTTTTAATTTTGAAAGTGTCAAAGGGACTCGGTAGCTTATACTCCCTCACGCCTAATGTCTGTATCTTAGCTGTTGCTTCAGAATAGTGCACTTCTCAACATGGCCAAAGTTTTTTAGTGTATTGCATCCAGCCTCCACAGAGCTCCTTCATGCCAGCTGTAAAATAGGACACTCATGGCACCCTCCCCATGACCCTCTCTCCACTCCTCTTCTCTCCAGGACTCTCCCGCAACACCACTGAACAGTACATTTTCTGCACCTGTCCCACACATCCCAGCACTTTTTTGGCACTGTTTCTCCACCCATTCAACCTTACAAACAGCAATGTGGGCACAGGCAGGCACTTGCTATACAGTGATAGAAGGTGGGCAGAGTGCCTACAGTTAAGAATCACTATGGTAGTATTTGCCCAGAGGAGGATAACTTGGGTCACTATGGTGTATTAATATATAAATCACAATTATGATGAGATAGTGTGGGAAGGGGACTGAGATGGCAAAGTGCATCATTGAGTCAGCCTTTTGTCTTTCAGTAAAATTAGGATGGGCGCCACTGATCAGTTTATAAACCCACATGAACAATGCAGTCCCCAGAGACCAAACGGAGACTGGAAGATTTTGGGTATGTGGAAAGGCAGGGAACATGGCAAGGGACACTCAAATTAAAGCACAATTGTAGGAAAGTAGGATCTGCTTTCATGGTTAACCCCACTTTTTGCTGGTGTCAGTATGTTTTTTTGACAAGTCTGACTGGGATCCTGCTAATCAGGACCCCAGTTGCTGTGCTTCCTCTCTAAATTGGTTATGGTCAGTATTTCTGTACCTCCACAATTGGCTACTGTTGTACCCCTATAAGTCCCTAGTATGTGGTACTCTGGTACCCAGGGCATAGGTACACCAGGGGTCTTCCATGAGCCGCATCAAATATTGTACCAGCCATGAGAGACCACTCAACCTGTGGCTACAAGCCTGCCATTGCAGCCTGTGTAAGCTGGTGCTAGTATCACTTACAACAGATATACGTCTTCTTATATCTGGGGTCACTACACCCAAAGCCTGTAAGTCACCTCAAGGCTGGGTGCTGGGTCATAAGTATGTGGGTGCCCCAGCATGAGCAGGTCACCCCTACAAACCCCAGAGTCGATTCTCCAAGCTTTGTGAGTGTGGCCAGCCATTTTAATACACATAGGTCTCATCCGTCATTACGCAATGGCTAACTATGTAGTGGCCGTTGTTGGAGTATGATCCCATGAACTGAGGGGCTCCTCCAGGAAGCCTCCAGTACTCCTGGTAGCAACCTTCCAGGGTCTGCCAGCAAGCTAGTGCTGCTGCTTGCCCTAGCCTTCCTGCACAGGGAGGTGTGACCACATCCCAGACAGGACTTAGTATATTGGACTGGGGTGAGGTCACTTGATAGCGCCACCAACTGCTTTGAGCAGCACATTTGGTCCCCTCCTTGCATACTCCAGTTTGAGACAGTTCAGGGAGCCCTTGGCTGCCGCTCTGACGCAAAACTGGATAAAAGGATAAAAGACATAGGAGTTTCCTCACCTTTGTTTGGGGCGTGCTCTGGGAGGGACCCCTGCATTGGCCTAACCCCTTTCCTAGGGTATTTAAGGGATTACCAGTGGGTGGGTCCTCAGATTCATCGTGGGACAAGACTCAAGCCTAAAACCATGTCACTCTTTGACTGTCTGGACAGTTGGTCTTCGTGGACTACACCTGGAATCAAGACAGCATAAAGGAAGACTCCTGCTGCTCCTAGTCCTCTCCCTGTTCTGCAAGTCTTCTTCGTTGTGTGTGTCTGTGCTTCTTCCAAAATCTTCAACACACATGTGGGCATCAAGGACACCCAAAGTAATCTCCCTTGGAGTACAGGAGTTACTCCCCTGCATCAGCATTCACCACAACAAAGCTGACTGGTCTGCTGCTCCTGATGTCCCGCTGATTTTGATAGGCTCAGCAACACAGGAGGTGGTTCTGCAACTCCCTCAAGGCCTGACCTGTCCTCTCAGCAAGTTTGAGGCCAGTATCCCTCGTCGGACGGAACCACTGGGATCGAACCTTTGTGCATCGCGTTGACTTGCCATTGCCAAGGCTTGTTGGCTCTACACTCCAGAGACCATTGGGCTACAAGCAGTTCCAGTCTCTAGCATCTCTTCCTGTCAAGAACAGCATATCACTGTATCCTCTGCACTGTGGGCCTTCATCTTTGGTGAGCTACTCGAGATCCTATTCGGCACCTGTACCTTCGGCCTGTGCATCATCTTGAGGGTCTTCTTTTGCTTCAGTGGGCTTAGCTGCTTGCTCAGGGCCTGCTCTGACTCTCCTGCTTGTGGAGAGTCTCTTGGACATTGATGGTCCCAACGTTGCTCCTTATTCACTTTCCACATCTGTTGCAGCTTCCAAGGCTTGTTGGTGCTCCCACCAGGCACCGAACCCCTGGTTCTCAACTCCCGACATGGGACATTTCGTGCACGGCTCCTGGTGGTCTTCCTCAGTGTCACCTGGTCCTCACAGCTGCAGCGACAATGTCACTGTCATCCCTGCTGAACATTCTGACATTGGTGGGCATTGCTCTTCCGTGCCTCCTGGTCACCTCCAAGTAGCATTGACTTTGTCCCCTATGCTTGCAGGTTCTCCTCTTCAAGAATACACCCTTGGAATCCATCAGACTCTTGCACTGTCTTCGCCATCGGCATATTTTCTGAAGTCCTCCATTGTGGTCTACGGCGGTTTCCGATGTCACTTCGCACCTATGCACCCGCTTCCTGGTGTAGGTATCCTGGTACCTGAGGTATCCACTGGTGGGGTGGCTCTCCAACCTTCTGTCTTTCATGGCGTTTCTTCAGGGTCCACTGGGAAGGGTCCTCCTTCTTCAAAACTGCAAACTGCGACTTTCCAGTTGACGTCTATTGAGTATGTGGCTGTGTTTACAATCTGCACACAACCTCAGTGGGATTCTCAGGTACTTAGCTTGAGTAGTTCCTTGTGTCCCCAGCTCTTCTGAGACTCCTGGTCCAAGTCCCAACTTCTGTGCCAATTCACAAACTGATTTTTTAGTATATGGTTTGGTCTCACACCTGAGACCACTGTATTTTGGGCTACTTACCTTGTTTGCAATTGAAGTATTGGTGTGTTTTTGTGTTTATATCTCCGGGTAAGAGATACCAATGTGTTAGTGACAGGGGCATAACAAAGGCCCCCGCAGCCCCTGTGGTGCCGAGGGGGCCTCCCCATACTGGGGGGTCCCCCCTCAGCCCCTACTGATGTGAGTTTAAGCGGCCCCTTCATCATATCTTGCAGGGGGGGCACTCATGTTTTGTTACGCCACTGGTTAGTGAGTGTCATGTGATAAAGAGACATTTTTATATATCCACTTTGTGGTTCTTTTTCTTTTAACCTACACTAAATGGTTAGATCTGCTAAAACAAGCTGCTTAACACTCCTTCAAGCTAAGCCGGAAAGCTGCTCTCCACAGCTACCATTTAGAAGGCTTTCTATGGTTGTCTAAGACCACAAACAATACCATAAGAGTTGCCTGGATTAGTGCAAGGTGCTTCACGTAAATAAGTGTGCACCATATATTAAGCCATCCTCCTACAACACTGTCTTTCAAGCATTGGCACAGTCAACAGGTCTGGCATTGGGAGTCAGCCTTTTGGCAATTCTTGCTTTGTTTTGTCATTGTTTTTGCAAAACTTTGGGGCTTTTTCTCAAGGAACTATTGCCGCGTTATCGTCACTTTATCGCAGCCAATGTTGCGGTAAAACTAACGCCCTATTCACAGGCAGGTGATAACAGCCCATATCACCAGTTTATCCACGATATCAGCTGCAAAAAACATCGCCACAGATGACCCCGGCAACTATCGCTAATGAGATGCAGAGTAGGTGTTCCGGTGCCAAAAGCCACGACAACACCACTCCGCAACATTCTCAACGACCAGCCAGATCTGCAAAAAGACCACAAAGCATGCGATAAGGCACGTTAGCAGTAGGAAATTAACACCTGCTCTGACCTGGTGTGAAGTCGGACGACAGCCTGCACCACCGGAGAAGTGTGGCTCAATGGTTAGAGCGGCAGACCCTGATTGCGAGATCTAGCCCAGGACCAGGGTTCAATTCCCGCCTCGGCGGGTCTTGGGCTCAAAATTCCATGGACCTGATAATTCTCGCCTCGGTGCCTATTCCAATCATAGAGTCCCACCCTGCAACTCTGGGCAATAGCTTGCTTAATCTCCACAACGGCCCCCACAACGCTAAGGATGCCTGGCCTCCACCTTGGGGGTGCCCAGGAGTGGACACCTCACAGGGAAAGCCAGGATGGGTTCCACAGCGGTATTCGTACAAGCGCCTTGAGACCCTTGCGGGTGAGTAGTGCGCTATACAAGTATCAATTTACATTTACATTTACATTTACACCACAAAAGGGAGACCAGCCCAGAACAACACCTGAATGGCAACAGATGCCATGGAGCCACTGATCATGCAGCCTGGACACGCAAGAGCACCACAACACCCAGCGCCACCACCCCCAGAAACACCCCCCACCCCCCGGACCTCGCCACCCTCCCCCGGACCAACACTGAGGCAGCGCAGGCAAAGGCAGTGACCTCAGACACCCAACGCCAAAGAATGACATTACACACCACAGACGCAAGGGGACAACCAACATCCCACCTCAGACAAAGCTGCTGGCTGTGCTGCACCTGTTGGCCTCTGGTACCTACCAACCAACTACTGCCAGAGTCAGAGGAGCCCTATCAAAGTTCCTCAAACCTGTCCTTGATGCCATCATCAGCTTGGTACCCCAGTACCTATACTTCCCCTACACTGCGCAGGAACAGCTGCAGACCAAGAAGGACATCTGCACCATAGCTGGCTTCCCGCACGTTGTGGGTGCAAGTGACTGCAAACGTGACTGTGACTGACTGACTGACTGACTGACTGAATCCCAAAAATTTGCAGGCAATCGCTACCCCGGGAAATCTCCACCAACGTCGACGACAACCACTTAGGCAGTGTGCACGATTCCTACATCTCCCGCCAGTTAATCAGTAACCAGTGCTACCAGGAATGCACCTAAGGAAATGCACTGCTCGTTGGCAAGTACCAAATGAACACAACACACACCTCAGCTCCACAATCATGCAACACAACACTGGGAATGCACACGTTCACATACAACATGCCAAACAACATGCCCACCCACCATACACAACAGCACAACTTACTGTGGGAACCTGGACCTGCCATGTACATGAGCCATCAACGGCATGACACCTCAGCCACACAATAGCTGAATGTGGGGAGAGGTGAGAGCCAGGCATGTGCGAAGGAGGAAAGTGACCCATGAATGAGAAGGTACCCATTGCCAATTGTGGCGTGGATGTGATGGCCAGACTGCAGTAGGCAGACAACAGACATATCTATGTCGACATACACTGCTGCTGTTTTGAGTGTAGTGGACAGGGGACGCAACCATGTCACCCCAGCCACTAGGGAAGCTAGCGGAAATGTAGCTTGTTACGTCTCCCCCGTGAGCGTTAGCAGAGTGGGCTGGCCCGGCGTACGCCAGTCCAGCGTAGGGGTGTGAATAAAAAAGCACATAGCTCTGGGTGTGGTCCTCTTCCGGAATGTCCAACATCTCTGCCAGGGTGGCGCCACGAGGCCGTCGCCATTGCCGTGAGTGGTGTGGTCGGCGTTCCTGTGCGCCTGCAGCCCCCCCGGCCGCTGGTTCCTGAATTCGAATTGCCCGCCCCTGTGCACCCAGGCCTCACTGCTCACCTGCCGACACCAGCGTGTATCGAAGAGGGCCCACCATGTGCCAGTGCAAGCTCCAAGCCCGAGTGCCGCGACCATGGCAACCTGCTACCACCATCGCGGCCTCTGCAAGCAAGGCCCGCAGTACTCCTTTCTCGTTGACGTACTCTACCGGCATACACAGCGGACTAGTAGGTCACACATTTGGAACTGAGTCTTGATTACATTATGGCAGGGAACAATATTTATGGCTGATTTGATGTCACTATACTCCCTTCGATGTGGTGCCACCAGGTCCTAGTACTGCATCACAACCGCACGTTTCTGTGGACCCACGCGGACTACTGCCCTCGGCTTTCGCCGCGCCCGAGTAGGTCACACAATGGGAACTGAGCATCGATTTTTCAATGGCAGAGCACATAACATTTCATGCAAGGAGAGGTGTAAGAGGATGACGAGTTGCAGTCAGGAGGAAAAAAGGATCTCCATTACGGAGGTGATCGTACACTACCGACAACTGCCCTGGTGTCACTGATGCTGTGCATCGTGAGCCAACGACACATGGCTGTGGGCCTCTGCTGACCACTGTCTCCGGCCTACACTGCGATCAAGTAGGTCACACATTTGGGACTGAGTCTTGATTTAGCAATGGTGGAGTCCATATCATAACCGGCATCATCGCAGACTGCATCCCCTCTCAGCCACGGTGCCACAAAGTCTGTTCCCCGGCATTCATGGACACTCTCAAGGTTATAAACAACAAGAAACCTGTAAGTCGAATAATTCAGAGAAAGTTAAACTGACACTGGATATGTTGCACAGAAAACGTGATTAAACTGGCTATCAACAAATGCTGTTAAAGTCCTATCAGACCACCCAAGTGGCGGAGCCTCATCATGTAGGACACCCGGACCTTGGTTTGTGTGCAAATGCCCAGATGTATTTTGGCATTGCATCACTTGGCCATGGTCTGGTCACCGCAGTTGTTCATATGGGTGGTGAGACTGATATGTGCAGTGCAAAGGATGAAGTGAAGTGTATAAAATGGCTGAACAAGCAAACAAAAAACTTTAATGGCGTTTGCCTGAACGTCAGATTAAAAAATAGTGAAGTGACAGTGTGACAAAATCACTGTCTAGCTTGCTTGGTAGAGATCAAAAGTTAGGGCCAACATGTTTCTGCCATATTGTGAAAGTTCACTGGCATTCTTCAGGACCAAGCTTGGATGCTACTGCAATTACACTATTGAATGTGCTCTAATGAAGGCGTGTGAAAAGAATAATTTTCAACAAAATCAAATCAGAGTGGTCATACAAGACCGTCCTACCGCATCTTCTTATTGAGTCCACTAGATGCAGTTGGTCTTCCCTGAAAAAAATATAAAAGGAGAAACCATATAGAAAATATACACAGATAATGTATGTAGAAACATGAATATTACTGTGAATCTAGTGTGCACTTAATGAATAAGTGCTAGTACTGTGCAAAAACCAGTGCCAGCTCAATAAACACTGAGACAGGTCCATCACAACTTAGCGATGGCCACATAAGAGGTGCGCCACCTAGCGTCACCAACAGATAATCTGTGTGTCATTTATCATTAATTTGAACACTTACCCATCAATTTTTGGGAAGTGAGCCTCACCTCACCCGGCAACTGCTCGGAATGATAAGGCCCCGCTCTAAACATGTAAATAAAGACAGTTCCATATTAGATATCTGTCCCTAGAATGTTACTTCTGCATACTGTTTAAAACCCAGTCATTTTCTGTTCTGTCTAAAGGAGGTCCCCCCCAAAGCAGAACTGGTGGAAACATAAGGCGACTGACGCAGACAACCCTTTAGGACATATGATCAGTTGTGATGTATATTGGTATTAATATTGAGCAATGGTGCTGTTCAGACACTGACCACCATTTTGTACATGTGGTCAGTTCATGCTGTTTAATAGTAGCATTGATCAATAATTCTGTTGTTAACTGTAATGGCCAAATGGGTGAACTTAATGGTTAGCAAACATAGAAAAAGGGGGTTCCCCTTATTCCCATCTGCCCTTAGATTCCCAAGCTGACTGTATGCAACCAGCCAACCAACCAACACCCCAGTGGTCTAACCACCTAGCCAGGACTCAGCAAAGGCACCCTGCTCCTGTCTTACCTGTCCGTCGGTACCTCACGGCGGGAACTCGAGCCGAAGGGGAGGCACCGACGGGCAGGTTGAGCACGCCTTTATACTCCAGTTGAGTGTCCAATTGAGTGTCTAATTAGGCTCAGCTGTGCTAACGAATAATCCGTCGCGCATGTGTGGCTCACCGACACTATACGCGACGCATGCGCAGTCAATGAAGCCTCCGCGCATGTGTAGCCCACTGCCACTATACGCGACGCATGCGTAGTCATTAATGTGGATGCACCTTGGAGTGACACTCCGTAAGTGCAGTCGCGCATGCGCGGTCACGCAGACGCGTCATACAGCAACGTGCATGCGCATAAGGCGTGTTTGGCTAACGCATAGCTGTGCACATGCGCAAAGGCCAAACACACAACATTATCGATCGTGCTTGGTATTAGACAACCCGTGCCATTATCCACATATTGACACAGTCCTGCAACGCGGAAATGGAGCCTGTTGTTCATTGTCCCGCCTGCCCATGCTCTAATCAACGTATTTTATGAAATTCGGCAAACAGTGCCGGCCCATATGCGAACAGCAGGGTCTAGATACATTCTTCTTGATCAAGACGGTCAGATTAAGCACAATCGGTATCATCCGGTATAGTATATTGTAATGGACGATGTTTACCTGATGGGTGTCAATAAAAGCCATATGCCCACCCATAGTTTGGACATAACCAGAGATGGGGAATATGCCTCCCTTTCATAGCAAAAACCTATCAACAAGGTCGCAACGCCATTGGGTAGATCTCGTGCAGGTATCACTATGGAACTAAGTCACACCAAAACCATACTAACTGGAGTGCGGTAACGATAGATTAATCTCGAACAGGTGTCACTGTAGAGTCAAATGAAAGGATAATGTGGTCACCCCATTATGAAAAGTACCAAGTATGAGGGTGATGTGTGACCCGGTTGTGGACGAAGGCGTCAAAATCCCATTAATGATAAAGCAACAGTATTCAATTGTGGAAATGGAAATAGAAATAGGAAGCCCTCCAGACCAAACCAGAGATTATTTACTGGGGATCATATGGAGGCCTCATTACATACGGATGTACCGGGGGAGTACCAGATGGCAAATGTAGCACTCAGATCGATATCCACGAAATGTTATCATTTAGCCCCTTGATGTCAGACTTCAGCTTGAAGATCCATCGCTGTTCTCTGACAAACAGGAAATGCGACACATCCGAAATATGTGGCGGGATGTGAGGCTGTTCTAGGACCACCCACATTAGTTCCTCTGCTTGGTGTTTTGCCTCAAGGAAATGGTTTGTTAGGCCTGTCGCCTGTTTCCTGCAACGGATCGTGCTTTTATGTTCGCTGATGCGGGACTTGATCATTCTCGTTGTGTGGCCCACATACTGCTTCTTGCAGGGACAAGTGATTAAATAGATCAATTTCTCTGTATTACAGTTGGTGTGTCTCATGAGCTTCCAGGGTCTATTGGTACCAATGTCAATTGTAAGGGTCTTGCGTGTCTGTGGCCAGGCTGCACAATTGCCACATGGGTAGTGGCCCTGTACAGGGTTGATGTTCCAAAGGGTATTCGGGGCTTGTCTGATCTCACTCCGTGGTCTAGTATGGACCAAGCTGTCCCGGATGGATGGTCCTTTCTTGTAGGCGAACAGGGGGCGAGGTATTGTACCTACACCTACGTTCAAAATCTTCCAGTGTTTGAGTATAGTCTTCTTCACCGCATTGGAAGATGTGGTGAAAGTCTGCACCATGGTCATCCGGTCTTTGGTGTCAGCTGACCTCTTGTGCTGCAGGAGTGCCTCCCGGTTGTTGTTGAAGGCCCTCTTCCGAGCACGGCGTACAAGATGGTTCGGGTAATGCCGCTCTCTCAGGTTGGTGGACAGTTCTTCAGCATGGTAATTGTAGAGACTATTAGAAGAACAATTCCGTCTCACCCTCAGAAATTGGCCTACAGGCAAATTCTCACGCAATGATTGCGGATGGAAACTCTGGAATGAAAGTAACGAGTTCCATGCTATTGGCTTTTTAAAGAGTTCACTTTGAAGACCTCCCTCTGCTGGAAAAATTCGGAGGTCCAGGTACGCAAGTTCTTCTTTGCTGCTCTCCATAGTGAACTTGAGGAACCGGTTCCTTGAGTTGAGCCATGTGTGGAAAGACGACACTTCTATTGACGATCCTCTCCATATCACCAGGATGTCGTCAATATATCTTTTCCACAGTACCACCTGGTGGAAAAAGGGGTTACTGTGGTTCAAAACATGGTCTACCTCAAATTGGTGCATATACAAATTGGCCAAACTAGGTGCAAAGACGCTCCCCATTGAGGTCCCTGAGACCTGGAGATAAAGCTCATTCTGGTATTGATTTTTTTTTTCCATCATGGCGATCTCGCGCACTCCATTATGAAGGCAACTGGTGTTATTGTGTCCATTGGTTTGGCCTCTAAGAGGGTTCTGATGCAGTCTAGTGTTTCTTGCTGCGGGATAGAGGTATACAGAGACTCGACATCGAAACTAACCAGCAGGTCTGTCTCAACGTCGAACTCTGCATCCGCTAGTAATCTGAGCACATCCCCGGTGTCCTGTAGATAAGTCGGTGTTTCCTTGACTAGAGGTTTCAGGAAAAAATCCACAAAAGTGGATAAAGGCTCGAGTAACGAGCCTATACCCGAGATAATGGGCCTTCCAGGAGGGGGTCTTTGGGCCTTGTGTATTTTCGGAAGGCAGTAGAAATACGGGGTCACTGGGTGCGTTGCAATCAGATACCTCGCTTCCTGGGGAGTGATCCACCCTTCTGATGATCCTTCTTCTACCAGACTCTTGATGTCATTTGAGATTCTCTGCGTCGGATCTTCGTTAAGGCGGCGATAGGCACTGGTAACATTGAGTTGTCTCTGACATTCCTCATGATAGACACTGGTGTCTTGCAACACTATAGCACCGCCCTTGTCAGCGGGCTTGATGGTGACGAGTCTGTCGTTCGCTAGGGTGGACAGAGCTCGTTTCTCCGAGGTAGACATATTGAAGAAGTGTTTGCGTTGCTGGGTGTTGTTCATAACCTCATGCGTCACTGCTTGTTCGAAAGCTAGGACATTGGCTGGCATTTGTTGGTTCAAGGGAGTAAAAGTTGATTTGGGTTTAAGACCAGTGTTCAATTCACCTTGATCCAGTGTAACAGCCTCTTCCACGTTGGAGCGGGATGTTCTGAAAAAGAAATGCAGCCGTATTTTCCTGAAAAAGCTTTCGAGTTCACACCTCAAGTTGAAGGGATCACCTAGATTAGTAGGGACAAAGCCCAGCCCCTTGTTCAAAACCGTGTTTTCAATAGGTGTAATGGCCCTTGTGCTCAGATTCACCACTAGGTCGCAGCTCCTGTTGTTGGGCCTGTCTTGTTGTTGGTCTGTGGTGCCCAGTTCACAGTTTGCTGGCCTCTCCTCTTGCCTCGGTTCCTGCCTCGGCCCTGCCATAAAAAAGACTGGTCATAGTAGAATGACGGGTTGGGTGGATACATGGGCATAGGGTGACCCATTGGTGGAGGTCCCATTGGTCCCTGATGGTAATTCCACGGTCCTGGAGGCCACCATTGTCCCTGGTTGGGGTGTTGTTGAGCACCTCGACCTCTATTGGGTCCCCTCTGGAATCCTCTCCCTCGCATCCCGGTGTTAGAGCCTGCGTTGGGATTGCCTTGGTCACTAGAACCTGAGTCTGAGCCCGAGGATGAGTAGTTCGACCCATATCTTTTGCCTCTGGAGTTGGTAGAAGGGGCTACGTAAGAATCGCTCAAATAGGGATAGGCCAATTCCATCGAGAAGCGTGCCAAATCTTTTTTGAATTTCTCTACTTTGTTCAATAAGATGTTGTCACGATACTCCTTATTGGTTTTGTTGGCATCCTCCAAATTCTTCTTGTAGATCACAGGGCGGATTGCCGCATTAATCTGTCCTTCCAGAACCTGGATCTCTTTTAATAGGGCATCAGCTGTTTTCTTGGCTGTTTTGATAATTAAAATCAGCCAATCGCGGGTACACCGCCAAGCGATCAGGGCCCAATTTTTCAAAAACTCTTTGTCAGCTAAAAAGAGTCGTGGTGCCGTGGTGACAATCAGACCCGACGGTGCACATTTGCCATGCAGGTACTCGTTCATAATCACCCCATGTAAGGAGATGCGGGAGTGATTTTTCTTAAGATTCAAAAGTTTGACCCAATCATCCTCCGTCGTGGGGTTAGAGGTCGACGGATTATTCGACTTACAGGTTTCTTGTTGTTTATGCGGTTACACTGGGGGTATTTACCTGGTTTGTCGTTAAATAATTTCCCTCGGACCCTCCCCTACGAGTAGTTGTTATATTGTACTGAGCAGCTCAGGCTGCGGGTCGTTGTTTTTCAATTTCAGCATCACACAGCATATGTAGTGGTGCCCCCTTTTTTAGCTCGCCCAGTCTATTTATTTAGGTTTTTGTCTATCACGGTTCCTCATCATGGAGGACTTTGGTGGCTTAGCATTTGACGATGAGGATTTGAACAACATCCTCAGCAACAATCCTAGTATATTGGATGACCTACCCTCGACCTCTAACCCCACGACGGAGGATGATTGGGTCAAACTTTTGAATCTTAAGAAAAATCACTCCCGCATCTCCTTACATGGGGTGATTATGAACGAGTACCTGCATGGCAAATGTGCACCGTCGGGTCTGATTGTCACCACGGCACCACGACCCTTTTTAGCTGACAAAGAGTTTTTGAAAAATTGGGCCCTGATCGCTTGGCGGTGTACCCGCGATTGGCTGATTTTAATTATCAAAACAGCCAAGAAAACAGCTGATGCCCTATTAATAGAGATCCAGGTTCTGGAAGGACAGATTAATGCGGCAATCCGCCCTGTGATCTACAAGAAGAATTTGGAGGATGCCAACAAAACCAATAAGGAGTATCGTGACAACATCTTATTGAACAAAGTAGAGAAATTCAAAAAAGATTTGGCACGCTTCTCGATGGAATTGGCCTATCCCTATTTGAGCGATTCTTACGTAGCCCCTTCTACCAACTCCAGAGGCAAAAGATATGGGTCGAACTACTCATCCTCGGGCTCAGACTCAGGTTCTAGTGACCAAGGCAATCCCAACGCAGGCTCTAACACCGGGATGCGAGGGAGAGGATTCCAGAGGGGACCCAATAGAGGTCGAGGTGCTCAACAACACCCCAACCAGGGACAATGGTGGCCTCCAGGACCGTGGAATTACCATCAGGGACCAATGGGACCTCCACCAATGGGTCACCCTATGCCCATGTATCCACCCAACCCGTCATTCTACTATGACCAGTCTTTTTTATGGCAGGGCCGAGGCAGGAACCGAGGCAAGAGGAGAGGCCAGCAAACTGTGAACTGGGCACCACAGACCAACAACAAGACAGGCCCAACAACAGGAGCTGCGACCTAGTGGTGAATCTGAGCACAAGGGCCATTACACCTATTGAAAACACGGTTTTGAACAAGGGGCTGGGCTTTGTCCCTACTAATCTAGGTGATCCCTTCAACTTGAGGTGTGAACTCGAAAGCTTTTTCAGGAAAATACGGCTGCATTTCTTTTTCAGAACATCCCGCTCCAACGTGGAAGAGGCTGTTACACTGGATCAAGGTGAATTGAACACTGGTCTTAAACCCAAATCAACTTTTACTCCCTTGAACCAACAAATGCCAGCCAATGTCCTAGCTTTCGAACAAGCAGTGACGCATGAGGTTATGAACAACACCCAGCAACGCAAACACTTCTTCAATATGTCTACCTCGGAGAAACGAGCTCTGTCCACCCTAGCGAACGACAGACTCGTCACCATCAAGCCCGCTGACAAGGGCGGTGCTATAGTGTTGCAAGACACCATTGTCTATCATGAGGAATGTCAGAGACAACTCAATGTTACCAGTGCCTATCGTCGCCTTAACGAAGATCCGACGCAGAGAATCTCAAATGACATCAAGAGTCTGGTAGAAGAAGGATCATCAGAAGGGTGGATCACTCCCCAGGAAGCGAGGTATCTGATTGCAACGCACCCAGTGACCCCGTATTTCTACTGCCTTCCGAAAATACACAAGGCCCAAAGACCCCCTCCTGGAAGGCCCATTATCTCGGGTATAGGCTCGTTACTCGAGCCTTTATCCACTTTTGTGGATTTTTTCCTGAAACCTCTAGTCAAGGAAACACCGACTTATCTACAGGACACCGGGGATGTGCTCAGATTACTAGCGGATGCAGAGTTCGACGTTGAGACAGACCTGCTGGTTAGTTTCGACGTCGAGTCTCTGTATACCTCTATCCCGCAGCAAGAAACACTAGACTGCATCAGAACCCTCTTAGAGGCCAAACCAATGGACACAATAACACCAGTTGCCTTCATAATGGAGTGCGCGAGAATCGCCATGATGGAAAAAAAAAATCAATACCAGAATGAGCTTTATCTCCAGGTCTCAGGGACCTCAATGGGGAGCGTCTTTGCACCTAGTTTGGCCAATTTGTATATGCACCAATTTGAGGTAGACCATGTTTTGAACCACGGTAACCCCTTTTTCCACCAGGTGGTACTGTGGAAAAGATATTTTGACGACATCCTGGTGATATGGAGAGGATCGTCCATAGAAGTGTCGTCTTTCCACACATGGCTCAACTCAAGGAACCGGTTCCTCAAGTTCACTATGGAGAGCAGCAAAGAAGAACTTGCGTACCTGGACCTCCGAATTTTTCCAGCAGAGGGAGGTCTTCAAAGTGAACTCTTTAAAAAGCCAATGGCACGGAACTCGTTACTTTCATTCCAGAGTTTCCATCCGCAATCATTGCGTGAGAATTTGCCTGTAGGCCAATTTCTGAGGGTGAGACGGAATTGTTCTTCTAATAGTCTCTACAATTACCATGCTGAAGAACTGTCCACCAACCTGAGAGAGCGGCATTACCCGAACCATCTTGTACGCCGTGCTCGGAAGAGGGCCTTCAACAACAACCGGGAGGCACTCCTGCAGCACAAGAGGTCAGCTGACACCAAAGACCGGATGACCATGGTGCAGACTTTCACCACATCTTCCAATGCGGTGAAGAAGACTATACTCAAACACTGGAAGATTTTGAACGTAGGTGTAGGTACAATACCTTGCCCCCTGTTCGCCTACAAGAAAGGACCATCTATCCGGGACAGCTTAGTCCATACTAGACCACGGAGTGAGATCAGACAAGCCCCGAATACCCTTTGGAACATCAACCCTGTACAGGGCCACTACCCATGTGGCAATTGTGCAGCCTGTCCACAGACACGCAAGACCCTTACAATTGACATTGGTACCAATAGACCCTGGAAGCTCATGAGACACACCAACTGTAATTCAGAGAAATTGATCTATTTAATCACTTGTCCCTGCAAGAAGCAGTATGTGGGCCACACAACGAGAATGATCAAGTCCCGCATCAGCGAACATAAAAGCACGATCCGTTGCAGGAAACAGGCGACAGGCCTAACAAACCATTTCCTTGAGGCAAAACACCAAGCAGAGGAACTAATGTGGGTGGTCCTAGAACAGCCTCACATCCCGCCACATATTTCGGATGTGTCGCATTTCCTGTTTGTCAGAGAACAGCGATGGATCTTCAAGCTGAAGTCTGACATCAAGGGGCTAAATGATAACATTTCGTGGATATCGATCTGAGTGCTACCTTTGTCCATCTGGTACTCCCCCGGTACATCCGTATGTAATGAGGCCTCCATATGATCCCCAGTAAATAATCTCTGGTTTGGTCTGGAGGGCTTCCTATTTCTATTTCCATTTCCACAGATGAATACTGTTGCTTTATCATTAATGGGATTTTGACGCCTTCGTCCACAACCGGGTCACACATCACCCTCATACTTGGTACTTTTCATAATGGGGTGACCACATTATCCTTTCATTTGACTCTACAGTGACACCTGTTCGAGATTAATCTATCGTTACCGCACTCCAGTTAGTATGGTTTTGGTGTGACTTAGTTCCATAGTGATACCTGCACGAGATCTACCCAATGGCGTTGCGACCTTGTTGATAGGTTTTTGCTATGAAAGGGAGGCATATTCCCCATCTCTGGTTATGTCCAAACTATGGGTGGGCATATGGCTTTTATTGACACCCATCAGGTAAACATCGTCCATTACAATATACTATACCGGATGATACCGATTGTGCTTAATCTGACCGTCTTGATCAAGAAGAATGTATCTAGACCCTGCTGTTCGCATATGGGCCGGCACTGTTTGCCGAATTTCATAAAATACGTTGATTAGAGCATGGGCAGGCGGGACACTGAACAACAGGCTCCATTTCCGCGTTGCAGGACTGTGTCAATATGTGGATAATGGCACGGGTTGTCTAATACCAAGCACGATCGATAATGTTGTGTGTTTGGCCTTTGCGCATGTGCACAGCTATGCGTTAGCCAAACACGCCTTATGCGCATGCACGGTGCTGTATGACGCGTCTGCGTGACCGCGCATGCGCGACTGCACTTACAGAGTGTCACTCCAAGGTGCATCCACATTAATGACTACGCATGCGTCGCGTATAGTGGCAGTGGGCTACACATGCGCGGAGGCTTCATTGACTGCGCATGCGTCGCGTATAGTGTCGGTGAGCCACACATGCGCGACGGATTATTCGTTAGCACAGCTGAGCCTAATTAGACACTCAATTGGACACTCAACTGGAGTATAAAGGCGCGCTCAACCTGCCCGTCGGTGCCTCCCCTTCGGCTCGAGTTCCCGCCGTGAGGTACCGATGGACAGGTAAGACAGGAGCAGGGTGCCTTTGCTGAGTCCTGGCTAGGTGGTTAGACCACTGGGGTGTTGGTTGGTTGGCTGGTTGCATACAGTCAGCTTGGGAATCTAAGGGCAGATGGGAATAAGGGGAACCCCCTTTTTCTATGTTTGCTAACCATTAAGTTCACCCATTTGGCCATTACAGTTAACAACAGAATTATTGATCAATGCTACTATTAAACAGCATGAACTGACCACATGTACAAAATGGTGGTCAGTGTCTGAACAGCACCATTGCTCAATATTAATACCAATATACATCACAACTGATCATATGTCCTAAAGGGTTGTCTGCGTCAGTCGCCTTATGTTTCCACCAGTTCTGCTTTGGGGGGGACCTCCTTTAGACAGAACAGAAAATGACTGGGTTTTAAACAGTATGCAGAAGTAACATTCTAGGGACAGATATCTAATATGGAACTGTCTTTATTTACATGTTTAGAGCGGGGCCTTATCATTCCGAGCAGTTGCCGGGTGAGGTGAGGCTCACTTCCCAAAAATTGATGGGTAAGTGTTCAAATTAATGATAAATGACACACAGATTATCTGTTGGTGACGCTAGGTGGCGCACCTCTTATGTGGCCATCGCTAAGTTGTGATGGACCTGTCTCAGTGTTTATTGAGCTGGCACTGGTTTTTGCACAGTACTAGCACTTATTCATTAAGTGCACACTAGATTCACAGTAATATTCATGTTTCTACATACATTATCTGTGTATATTTTCTATATGGTTTCTCCTTTACTATTTTTTTCAGGGAAGACCAACTGCATCTAGTGGACTCAATAAGAAGATGCGGTAGGACGGTCTTGTATGACCACTCTGATTTGATTTTGTTGAAAATTATTCTTTTCACACGCCTTCATTAGAGCACATTCAATAGTGTAATTGCAGTAGCATCCAAGCTTGGCCCTGAAGAATGCCAGTGAACTTTCACAATATGGCAGAAACATGTTGGCCCTAACTTTTGATCTCTACCAAGCAAGCTAGACAGTGATTTTGTCACACTGTCACTTCACTATTTTTTAATCTGACGTTCAGGCAAACGCCATTAAAGTTTTTTGTTTGCTTGTTCAGCCATTTTATACACTTCACTTCATCCTTTGCACTGCACATATCAGTCTCACCACCCATATGAACAACTGCGGTGACCAGACCATGGCCAAGTGATGCAATGCCAAAATACATCTGGGCATTTGCACACAAACCAAGGTCCGGGTGTCCTACATGATGAGGCTCCGCCACTTGGGTGGTCTGATAGGACTTTAACAGCATTTGTTGATAGCCAGTTTAATCACGTTTTCTGTGCAACATATCCAGTGTCAGTTTAACTTTCTCTGAATTATTCGACTATCAGGTTTCTTGTTGTTTATGCGGTTACACTGGGGGTATTTACCTGGTTTGTCGTTAAATAATTTCCCTCGGACCCTCCCCTACGAGTAGTTGTTATATTACACTCTCAAGGTTAAACTTTGGTGGTGTTTGAGTCAATGGACTGGGGCGTTGTCTTCATCCTCATGTAGCTGATACTGAAATGTTGGTGGAAACAAGACTGTAGAACACCACTCCTCCATTTGCTGCTTCCAGACAGCTTATGCCCTCTGCACCTTCCACCTTCCACTGTCCCTTGCATTCCTCCGCCACATTCACCTTGGACATCGATGGGGACCCGCTTGGACGGTGCACCACAAGGCACCGTCCCGAGGCAGGGTGGTTCAGTACAGGAAATGTGCATATGCATGTATCTCTGTCTCAGTGTGGGTCTCCTTTGTGGGTGCAGGTTTGCCCTGATGGGGCTTGGAGATCCTGTATGTAATGTTAATCGGCTTATATGAGCCCTGACCCCACCCGCACCTGTTCGGCCAACTCCTTTCGGCATTCTGACACCTGGCATTTGTATGCGATGTGTGCCTCGGTGGCATGTTGGGTGCCAGCCATGCTTGCGAGTGCTTCCTGCTGTGTGGCCTCTGCAGGGGCTGGGTTCTCCTCTATGTAGCTTGTCTTCCCTGGTGGTGGGTTGCCTGGGATGTCCATGAGTTGTTGTAGGGCGTCGGTGTCAAAGGTGTGGTGGTCCTCTCCAGCATCACTGATGGGTTGTCCGGTCTGGTCTGCTGGAGGTGTTGTTTGTCCCTCTGCAATGTGAAGAGAAGATGAATGTTGACATTGTGTTGACATGTCTGTTTGCGCATTGTTCTTGTTGACATGCAGACTGTATGACAATGTACATTGTGACTGTTTGGGCGGTGTTGCCAAATTGATGCGGGACGGTGGGCATTTGGTCTATGGACGGAAGTGCGGTTGTATGCGTACATATGAATCTAACAATTTCCTGCTCTGTTCGATGTGTTTGGCATGTTTCTGCACATGAGCGGACCCAGTTATGTGCCCTGTTCTGCAGTGTCGGTGTTGCACTTTGTACAGCATTGTCGTGAGATGTGCTGTTATTGCCATGTGTGTGTGCTACAGTGTGCCACAGGGATCAGGAACATGATGCAGGGTCATTGTGGGTGTGCAGTGTGCTCACATCATTGTGCATGTGTGTCATTATGCCCATCTCTCCCCGTCCCCCAGTCCCTGATCGTTGCTCACCCTGTTGATGTTGTGTCCTGTCCTCTCGAGCTGTGTCCAGACTACCACCTCTTTGCACTGTCTCCACACTGATGACTTTGGCCTCCATTTCCTCCAACTCCCCCTATGGCACAGGACACCCACCTCCTGTCATGGTTGATGCCTTCCTGTTGGCAGTGGGTTTGTGCTTGGTGTGGCTTTTCACATCATGTTAGCGCCTCTTGCCCTCCTTGACACTCCGACTGCATTCACGGTAGTCTAATTGTGGGTCAGTTGATGGTAGTGTTCTGTCACCTCCGTGACGCTGATCTGGTTTTCCTGCGGACTGCACCCCGTCTTCCTCTCTCTCTTCTCCTTGGCCTTCCCCGACCCCATTGTTCCTTGCTGGTGGTCTGTGGGTCTTGTGGGGTTCGCTTTGGTCTCTGCGCTCGGTCAGGATGCATCTATGTTGCTAAGCACTTTGGATTATTTCTGGTGTGTTGTTTTTGTAGCTTTTATAGTGCATTTTCCCACCAGATGCGTGGGATTTGCAAGCCTGCCGCTGGTTTTAGCTGCTTTTTGTATTGCGATTGGCCTCATCGCAACTTTTTTTGCGTTCATGTTTAGCATTTTTGCAGTGTGGCATTGGTTTTATAATGGTCATTTGACGCGTTATCTGGAGACTATCGCATTGTACCACCATGTTGTGAATACTTAGTTGACACAGCGTAATGTTCCGTGATAGACTGCGATGTTGAGTGTTGCGTTAAGTTACTTTTGCGATGTTTATCACACGTTCTTGAGAATATCCCCCTTTATTGTTTGTGAAGACCCAGGCCCTCATCTTTCTCAGCAAAAACATAAGCAAAAGGCAAAAATGTTGTTATGGTCTCAAAAAAGCACACATTGCTGAAGCAGTCCCTGACACTGAAGGAAACTACTTTGTGTGATGCGGTACACCCTTTGAAAGGGCAGCAAGCCATAACTAATAGCAAACTCAATCAATGGTTGAAGTGGGCGGACACCCATTCATGTATGCTGGAGTGGTTGGAGGAAAAATGTGAATGACAGAACACACTAATGGACGAAATCTGGCTAGAAAGAAAGAAACAAACAAACAAACAAACAATCAAACAAACAAATAAATAAACAAAGAGGAATGCAAGAATGAAAGAAGGAAACAAAGAAACAAAGAGGAATGCAAGAATTAAAGAAGGAAAGAAAGAAACAAAGAGGAAAGGTAGAATAAAAGGACAGAAAAAAGGAATGGCAGACAGAGTTGCAAAGATAGAGCACTCTCATGGCCCTATATTCTGAATGTATGTGAGCAGCTGGTGTGGTGTGAGAAAGCAGCAGTAAGCTAAACAAAAGCCACTTCAAAAGGAATTGACAACATCATTGGCAGGAGTCACAAACTGATAACGCTGGAATGTGCCCTATGCTCTCCTCTGGTAGAAAGTGTCCTGCTGTTATAGAAGGCTCTACAAAGAAAGGAAACAGCAAGAAATAGTAAAGTTAAAACAAAAACGCTGCCACTGAAGCAAACTACCTTGTGCAGGTGTGCTCCTTGCGAAAGGGCGAAATGCAGTTAATCAAAGTGAAGCTAGCCAGTGGCTGAAGTAGGCTGACTCATTGTCCCATAATGTATTCTGTAGTGGGCGGAAGCCAATGTGAATGACTCAATAACAGATTAATGGATGAAGAGAAGTGGCAGAAGCCCCTTTATGAAAGCATATTATATATATCCTTTTGGTAAAATCAAAAGAACTTGTAATGTCAGACCTACAAATCGTGGGTCAGAAAGAGATAACACACTACTAAGCATTGCTGGTTATAGAGTGAAATTCTTCATTTCGCAAATTAAACGCATTTACTAAAGAATGAATGACAACGTTAAATCACATGTGCACCTTTAACGTATACTTTGAAGGAGGTAATCAAACGTAGCCATTATAAGCACACATTCAAGTTAACATGTTTTAATGAATTAAGTTAGATCAAATACTAATGCAATTTTGAATGTCACATTTACACCTTTAAAACTAAGAGACATTTTCATGCATTTATGCAGCTGCTTTGCAAAAGATGTTTTTCTTTTTCTTCCACTGCAGATACCGTGTTTTCCAGAAGCCTACTGCTAGCTAGTGAATAGACTTTTGCTATGTACTAGACAACTGATATTGAGGTTCTCACAAGGAGGAGAGGAAGATGCCAGGAAGTGTGACTCGTGGGAAGAGCTGTTTGAACCATAAGATTCTAATCAGATTAACAACTCAAGCCATGTATGAGCCATTGTAAAGACGTATGAAACTATTAAGTTTAGCTGCTCCCAGAGTTTGGAAGAGAAGAATGGGGCCCTAAGAGTGGGAACAAGTTGTAATGTTGCAACTAGTGTTTTGTTGAATTACAATAGTGTGTGTTCCTTGGACTAAGAGAAGCAGATCTTAGAGATGCTTGCAAGACAGTTCTAGCCTCTGCAAATCTCCACTGCATGTGTGCTAAGGCTTCATGCATATGCATTCCTAATCTGAAGCTGACACCTAACCTTATATTGCTTATTAAAATGTCATTCTTGCCCAAACCTTCTATGATTAAGAATAGGGATTTTCCTTGGAACACACTTACTGCATATTTTGAATTCTATTTGCAATTCCTAACAACGTGCTATTTTATCTTATTTCGAAATATTTACTTTTAGATTATTTGAATCTCTAATAATGATAACTACTTGTTAAAACGTAATGAATTAATGATTGTTTTTAAACTAATTTTTAATACATCCCTTTAAAATCACTTGAATTCTCTCTGTTATTTCCTGGGAAGTCCCAATTTGTGTTCACTGTTAATAAAATGAATGTAAATGATAGGTCGTTATCCACTTTCCTTCTCGACGAACAAGGATTAATACTATCAATGGCGGGGGTTATATGATGATTATACCCAATGTTTGAGATACAAAAATACACACTCTGGCACAAGCAAGGCTGTCTCCTTCAATAGGGATGTTCAGTGTTGGCTCAGAAAACATGGGTGCACTTCTAAACAGTGCTCATTTAGGAAAGAAGAGTACACTTCTAAACATTGTTATTTCAGGTAACAAGGGATTGTTAAGGGGTTGCTACAGGTAAATAACAAGGTAGGGAATCAAAGTGTCTTGGAAACATTGTGTCATTTTTATTCTACATGGGCGGAGATGAATCAGTGAACAGGGACCTCTAAATGGACTATAGTCTTTGGAAGGAAGAGAGTTATGGCTATCACAAAACCAGATATTGATCTGGATTTGAAAACAAGTCCTTAATATTTCAAAAGTAGCCAATACACACATATGGTATGTATTAATGATTAGTGACTGCAATTGCTTTGGCTACAAACACAGAGATGGCTGCCTGCTTGGAACATGAGCCAACCATCCCTGTGCTCGCATTTCCAAACGGGAACCTTTTGAAGACAATATCATATGACAGAAGAAGTCAGTTTGGCTATCAATATTTTGTGGACAGAGGTTGTATATGTTTAAACACACACATATATTAAAAATGAGTCTCTAAGCATTCAAGACTAGTTTAAGTTCATAAGTTTGTTTCCACCAATAATATGACTTTAAAATATTCGGTATATTCCTTGTAGTGAAAAAAAGAATCCCAACAGTGTGGAAATATCTCATGTTCAACGTTCATGATCATCAACAATATTACCTTAAAATGTTCAATGTAATTCCTTCTTTAATGAAATCCAGTTTCAATATGTCTAAATTAGTTTGAGTTCAAGTTTCGTTTTGATCAACAGTAGGCCTTCAGGATATGTCTCTATAATCTAATAGTGCAAACAAACAATTATCAATAGATAACAGGTTCCTTAAAAAGGGAATCCAGTATCCATGCAAATAGCAACTCCTGGTTGCCAGAGTCAGACTGGGATAGAAAATAGACCTAGGTACGAAAATAAATGTGACCTCCTTTAGACAGATAAAAAAAGTAACTCACATTCTGAGCATCAGGACAGTTTTGAACTTGCGAAGACATAGGGCGTCATTTACAAGTTTTGATGCAAGGCAGCATAGTAAGTCACTTTACTGTGCTGCCATGTGTCAAAAAGGGCAGGAATGCATTGTATTAATGATAAACGGCACATTTCTGTCCTTTCTCACTGCGCTAGTGCCCTTTTGACTGCCTGCGCCAACGCAGACACCCTTACACCATGGTGAAAGGGTGTTTCGTTGTTGGCAGGATTGTTTTTGTGCAAGAATAGACACCTTCCTGCACAAAACCAATCCTAAGAGGCATTTTACTTTTTCTATGTGTGCTACAGAATGCTGTACACACAGAATGAGTAACGAACTAGGAGAAATAAACATATTTCTCTTGCTTACACCTGCCCTAGGGAAGCGCATTTTTGACACATTACCAGTTTTCGGAGATCCTTGTAAATCTAGGAATATGTCAAAACCCATGGGTGTTGTGTGGTAACACCCACTGCAACGCCCATGGAACACCACTTTGGCGCAGTGTAAGGCAACGCAGCAACTTGCACTGCTTTGCCTTACCCCATATCTACGATTCCATGAAAAGTCACGCAAAGTGGCTTTGCATCGCCTCATAAATATGATTCTGCAATCTGCGCCACGGTAGCATCATAAAAAGTGGTGCAGCGGTGGCGCAAGGGGCTTGTAAGTAAGCACCAACCCACACAGGTCTTTTGCAAGATATGGGACCTTGCATGCAATTGTGCTTGCTATGGGCAATGTCTTTGCTAATGTCAGAGAAATCAACTGTTAAAACCAGCCACCTGACCAATAACCAGGCCCACAAACAACCCAAAAACTGGTTCACACACTTTTCGGTCAGACTGGCCTTTCTGGTACAGGCAGTTTGCACTGTAGGCCAGTCTTACCCAACTGTAGCAACATTGTAGCACGATTGCGTAGCAAGGACACTGTCAGCCAAATGGAAGGTTATATCCAATAATCTAAAATGGCTGCCATCTCTCTGGAACACACATGGGTTTGGTTTTCTGAGAATCGCAGTCTTTTGTGAACTGTTGCACAGCAGATCCTCCAGACTCACCCTGCTTCAGTCCGCACAGCACCAGTACTCTGCAATAACTGCTGACCTTCTCTTGATTGCAAGACACCCAGCACAAGTGGGTTTGACACACCGCCTCCATACCCATAACACACAAAGGCGCTTTTCTGCTTCATTTGCTTTTCTCCCACATACTGTTACCTCACAGTACATAGCACATCCTTTATCATGTGGAATGTTTATGCCAATATCTATGTATCACTGTATTTATGTCTTACTGCGTAGTAAGTGTTCCTAAGTTTGTGTGTACATAATGTCTGTTACTTTTTGGTGTGAAAAGTTCTTTCAATGTTTAGTAAGGATATTTAGAGATATACTAGACTTCATTTTTCTGTATCAGTCTGGATAAAGCAATGCTGAGCATGCAACTTTGTACCCAGATCAATAATTTGACACTTAGATTCCCTAATAATGTGTTCATTCTTTTGTTTTATTAAAGTATATCACATTGAAAGGCAACTCTGGGATCACCATCCAAAGTTGTATTGGTACTCCTAGTATAGGATTAAATCCTTCTTATGCTGCCCTCCAGTGGCACCAAGATACTCAGCTCACAGGCTGTGCTGTTTTTTGGTTATGCTATATCCTGTTAGATGTAGATTTTGATGGACAAACATTCTTTCTCACAAAGAGTGGTGCAAGGTATCTGCCCTCTCTCTGATTGGACCCACATGTTACATATGTACTTCTCCACAACTTTTCTTCTTTGATTCCGGCCTGCCAACCTCCCCTGCCTCTTCTCTCTGACCAACGAAGTTCTCTTAGCAAACCGTTCCTGTTACCATTAGAGTAGGCCCATCGTTCCAAGAACAAAAGTATGTCCGCACTCACAGTCTGCCACACCGTATCACAACATACACCATCATGCAAAATTAGGTCTAACCAGAGCACATCACACAACACCATGCAACACCATATTACTCCATTCCCTTATCCAGGCTATATCATTCTGTACCACTCACACCACTATACTATAAACAATGCCACACCAATCAATCAAGCTTAATATCACCACATACTATACAGCTTCACCAGACATCACCACATCACACTTATAAAGAATATGCAACACTAGTTTATAACACCTCACATTAATCTCACCAGGCAACTCCACACCACGCTGCATTACTTCACATCTTACAACACACGTGCATTCTACACCTAAGAACACTACTCCATATCACTCAGCAACAGTTCACCTACTAGATCACATCATACTATAAACTTACATGCAGATACCCTGGGACGCTGTGAATTGGGCCCAATATCTCATTTAACTTTGAACTTTTGTTCAGATATACAGGTTTTGCCTCACATTCCTGAATTTTCTGTTTAATGTGGCATTAAAACCTTGGAAAGTTTAAATATAAATGTGCATCCCCACAAAGCACTTGCTTCAGTCACCTTTTCACATTTCTTAGCTTTTCTGATTACAATAAATACATGCCAACATGTCAGGAATTTGTTCCTTGAGCATCCTTGATTATCCTGGAAGAACCGTCGTTGAGCTGGTCGTATGTAAAAGTCCTGTTGTGAATTCGGATATACTGATTCCAGTGAGAAATTCTTTTTGTCAAGATCGAATTTGTTCTCTTTCTGGGTTACCGTGTAGTCTTTAAATTCTAAGATTTATTTTTCAATTTTCTCCAAGAGGCCTTTTGCATCTGAAATTAACTGATTATTTTGGATTTCCGTTTCCAGAACCGAAATTTCAGTAAGCTGTCTACAAGATACCACAGCTTTTCTGAATCAGATAACATCGGTACAGTTTGATGAGAGTAGGCAGTTAATGGTGACCATGGACTTAGTCTCACTTTACACACAGATACCCCAAGAGCAGGCACTAGAGACCTTAACATTCTTCTTGGAACAAAGGGAACGACCAACTAGAGTACCTACCAGCTTTATAGTACGATTGGCCAAATTTGCTTTACAAAAAAACTACTTTCAGTTTGACACAGATTTCTTTTTACAGACAAAGGGGGTGGGCATGGGCTGCCCCTTTGCACCAGAATTAGCAGTACTGTTCATGGGTTTATATGAAAATAAGTTCATATACAACAACAACCCATATGTCGAATATATCACGAAGTACATGAGATATATAGACGACGTCTTTTTTATTTGATCAGGGACACAAGAAAAACTAGAAGAATTTGTAACATGGCTCAACTCAAGGACAGAAGATATCAAGTTTAGTTCAAATGCTTCTAATAAATGTATCACCTTCCTGGCTGTCAAGGTGTATGCAGTGGATGGTGCTCTGGGGACAACATTGTTTCGTAAAAGCTCAGACAGAAACAAAGCACTTCATTATACTAGTCATCACCCGAGAAGCTTGAAGCAAAATTTGCCATTCGGCCAATTTCTCAGGATACAGAGAAATTGCTGCAGCAAAGAAGAATATTTCACTCATGCAAATGGATTGGTCGAACGACTATTAGAAAGAGGTTATCCAAAAAAACTCCTAAAACATTCTTTAAAAAGAGCGTGGTGGGTCCCAAGGGAAACACTTTTGCAAAAGAAAGTACGAACTGACCAAAAAAGAATTGTCTGTGTTACAACGTTTTGCCCAAGTGCACATCAGCTACGTAAGATGGTGATGAAAAATTGGCATTTGATAAAAGATCTACACAGCGACTTCATGGAACCACCTCTTTTCACGTTTAAGAAAGAAAAAAGTGTGGCAAACCACATTGTCCGGGCAGCATTGCCCTTGGAGCCAAAACTAACATTAAGAGGTATGATGGGACTGCCTCCTGTGGCAGGCCACCACAGGTGCGGAAATTGCACGTGCTGTGATCAAACAAATGAAGGCTCTGTGTTCATGTTCAATGGGATTCATTGGAAACATGAGACATTTACAAACTGCCAAACAAGGAATGTAATCTACGGGATTACATGTCCTTGCCCAAAATTATATATTGGGAAGACCACTCCGGAAGCATGACTAAGGATCACGCAGCACAAATCTAGAATAAGGAGAGAAGTACTAAATGCACCACTGGTACAACATTGGATATCAAATATTCATGAGGAAGAGGATCTACGCTGGACTATCATCTCCAAAATCGAAAAAGATTCATGGGGAGGTGACACAGAGGCCAAACTTGGTCAACAAGAGGCATTGCTAATAATGAAATATAACACTGCTGTTAATGGACTAAACAAGATCTCTGAAATTTTTAAAGGCAGTACCTGAATTACAGGCTGTATAAGTAAGTCATGGCCCCTGTCTGACACTGAGGAAGGCATATTTAAATAGATATCCTCCCTTTCAAAGTCCATGGGCAGTTCCTTCATTCATTTTTTATCATCTTGGGAATTTTATTTTCCAGTGTTGTGCATGAAAGTAATAGCAGCAAATTCATCCAAACTTGAAGGACTTGTATAACGATCGACCAGAGAGTGTTTGCTTGCAGCACCTATACTGGTTAAATAAGCCGTAGCACAAATCGGTTTGTGCTTCTTGAACAAGTTTTGGACTGGACAGAGCATCTTCCACATTTATGGCCAATTGATAATTTTTTTATGGTCTTGATAGAACTACACCAACCAGAATGCACTCTGACGGCATTTATTGATTAAAGCTTTTTAACACCGTTGATCCACTCGAACTGCACGATAAAACTGCCATTTAAACCATAAGTAGTGGCACGCTGAGGACCCTTATTCTAAATTCATATATTTTTATTGTCCAAAAAGTCGCGATCATGTGACACCTCCAGAACATAGGAAGTGCCAAAATAGAAGGAGGACTGTACTCGACCTCAGGTTTACGATAGACGGCAACGCTCCGGCTAAGACTAAGGTGAGCAGGTCACCCCTCGGGTTCGTTGACACGGAGCTTGAGCTTGAGCTTGAGTTTGCACGTAAAAGCTAGCTTTTACCTCCATCTGTCCACACAGGGCTCAAGGATAAGGTCCCCACCGGCTTAAGTGATTTACTCGTTTTCGAGCCGCGCTACACAGAATCAGGGTAAGTGGACTGTTCTGATCGCCACACTCTGAAGTAGCGTTTTTGTTATTCCACCATGATAGTAAAATTACTTTAACTCTCATTTCCTAGGTGCTCACGCTCTTTCACACGACCTGAGAGGTGAGTCCCGGCTTTAATAAATAGGTCTATTTAGTGAGGCAGGCAAAGCAAGGCTGTAATAACACTATGCCTGGGTGTCTTTTTGTTTAGTGAGTTGTGTCTACAATATCTAATCTACACTAAGGGACTTCATTTCTGCATCTGAGAAGGTACGTAGTTGGAAGTCGGTAGATGGTGGTACTGAAAGAATACTTCTTTTGATTTTTGAGTGGTCCTAAATTGGTACGTTTGTTGTGTTTTGTCTTTTAGAAATCTTTTGTCCTGATGAGAACCCCGCAATTGGGAGTTCGAAACGCGTCGACCTGACCTGGCCTACTGTCAATGAAAATAACTAGAAGGACTGTGTTAGGAACTAAAGATTGGTTTCTAATCTACATGCCATGTTAAACAATATTCATAAATAAGCAATTTTGGTTTATTGATTAGCATAACAAAACAGCGTTGACAAAAGGCTTTTTCTGTTTCGTGTGGTATGTGTGCTTTTGGATTGAATGTGTGATGGATGTCTTGGCCAAAAGTTTGGAGTGAATGTGTTGTAAATATGTAAATTTGTACAGATATTGTATTTAATTGTAACATTTTGTATGTTTTTGTAATTTTTGTTTGTGCACAAAAAATCTTCAAGTCATTGAAAAAAGAAAAAAGTCTGACTAGTGAGATAAATGAATAAATAAACTAGAGACGTAATTCATAAAACGGACCGGGATGTTTTTGTTCATTAAGGTCATATTAGAAAGGATGAAGTGATGTTCAGTATTGCCAATTGTGTTGTTTACTTTATGCATTTGGCTTAGCCTTACTGGTTAGAAGTCAAGACCCTGTGTTGTTCTCTTACTTTTAGAAAGGTGCCATTTTATTTCTCTAATTATTTGGTGCCCGCAGCCTGTATCCTGAGTCACATGAGTAAGTGTGGTGGGCAGTTGGGCTTTGTGTATTCAGACAGTAAATCAAAATGTACGAGCTGTTGGCAGGATGGGCCATTCTGGCAGGATTGGAGGGGTGAAGCTGTGCGCAGCCCTACTTACATTTCAAAGGAGCTGCCTCGGCACATACACAAAGAACTTCACAATAGCCTTTCATGACCCCAACCCCTGTGGAACCTGAGCAAGGAGAAAGGAACTTCCAGAACCGTCTGTGGCGGAAAAAAGCCCCTCAGTTTGTTCCGCTTCAAAGCTGTCGCCAAATATAATATTAGGACCTTCAGACCCTCTTTATTACACTCCTGGGCCTGCTGAAGACTACGGAAAGACATATTTCGGATGTGTCGCATTTCCTGTTTGTCAGAGAACAGCGATGGATCTTCAAGCTGAAGTCTGACATCAAGGGGCTAAATGATAACATTTCGTGGATATCGATCTGAGTGCTACATTTGCCATCTGGTACTCCCCCGGTACATCCGTATGTAATGAGGCCTCCATATGATCCCCAGTGTCTGGAGGGCTTCCTATTTCTATTTCCATTTCCACAGATGAATACTGTTGCTTTATCATTAATGGGATTTTGACGCCTTCGTCCACAACCGGGTCACACATCACCCTCATACTTGGTACTTTTCATAATGGGGTGACCACATTATCCTTTCATTTGACTCTACAGTGACACCTGTTCGAGATTAATCTATCGTTACCGCACTCCAGTTAGTATGGTTTTGGTGTGACTTAGTTCCATAGTGATACCTGCACGAGATCTACCCAATGGCGTTGCGACCTTGTTGATAGGTTTTTGCTATGAAAGGGAGGCATATTCCCCATCTCTGGTTATGTCCAAACTATGGGTGGGCATATGGCTTTTATTGACACCCATCAGGTAAACATCGTCCATTACAATATACTATACCGGATGATACCGATTGTGCTTAATCTGACCGTCTTGATCAAGAAGAATGTATCTAGACCCTGCTGTTCGCATATGGGCCGGCACTGTTTGCCGAATTTCATAAAATACGTTGATTAGAGCATGGGCAGGCGGGACACTGAACAACAGGCTCCATTTCCGCGTTGCAGGACTGTGTCAATATGTGGATAATGGCACGGGTTGTCTAATACCAAGCACGATCGATAATGTTGTGTGTTTGGCCTTTGCGCATGTGCACAGCTATGCGTTAGCCAAACACGCCTTATGGGCATGCACGGTGCTGTATGACGCGTCTGCGTGACCGCGCATGCGCGACTGCACTTACAGAGTGTCACTCCAAGGTGCATCCACATTAATGACTACGCATGCGTCGCGTATAGTGGCATTGGGCTACACATGCGCGGAGGCTTCATTGACTGCGCATGCGTCGCGTATAGTGTCGGTGAGCCACACATGCGCGACGGATTATTCGTTAGCACAGCTGAGCCTAATTAGACACTCAATTGGACACTCAACTGGAGTATAAAGGCGCGCTCAACCTGCCCGTCGGTGCCTCCCCTTCGGCTCGAGTTCCCGCCGTGAGGTACCGACGGACAGGTAAGACAGGAGCAGGGTGCCTTTGCTGAGTCCTGGCTAGGTGGTTAGACCACTGGGGTGTTGGTTGGTTGGCTGGTTGCATACAGTCAGCTTGGGAATCTAAGGGCAGATGGGAATAAGGGGAACCCCCTTTTTCTATGTTTGCTAACCATTAAGTTCACCCATTTGGCCATTACAGTTAACAACAGAATTATTGATCAATGCTACTATTAAACAGCATGAACTGACCACATGTACAAAATGGTGGTCAGTGTCTGAACAGCACCATTGCTCAATATTAATACCAATATACATCACAACTGATCATATGTCCTAAAGGGTTGTCTGCGTCAGTCGCCTTATGTTTCCACCAGTTCTGCTTTGGGGGGGACCTCCTTTAGACAGAATAGAAAATGACTGGGTTTTAAACAGTATGCAGAAGTAACATTCTAGGGACAGATATCTAATATGGAACTGTCTTTATTTACATGTTTAGAGCGGGGCCTTATCATTCCGAGCAGTTGCCGGGTGAGGTGAGGCTCACTTCCCAAAAATTGATGGGTAAGTGTTCAAATTAATGATAAATGACACACAGATTATCTGTTGGTGACGCTAGGTGGCGCACCTCTTATGTGGCCATCGCTAAGTTGTGATGGACCTGTCTCAGTGTTTATTGAGCTGGCACTGGTTTTTGCACAGTACTAGCACTTATTCATTAAGTGCACACTAGATTCACAGTAATATTCATGTTTCTACATACATTATCTGTGTATATTTTCTATATGGTTTCTCCTTTTATATTTTTTTCAGGGAAGACCAACTGCATCTAGTGGACTCAATAAGAAGATGCGGTAGGACAGTCTTGTATGACCACTCTGATTTGATTTTGTTGAAAATTATTCTTTTCACACGCCTTCATTAGAGCACATTCAATAGTGTAATTGCAGTAGCATCCAAGCTTGGCCCTGAAGAATGCCAGTGAACTTTCACAATATGGCAGAAACATGTTGGCCCTAACTTTTGATCTCTACCAAGCAAGCTAGACAGTGATTTTGTCACACTGTCACTTCACTATTTTTTAATCTGACGTTCAGGCAAACGCCATTAAAGTTTTTTGTTTGCTTGTTCAGCCATTTTATACACTTCACTTCATCCTTTGCACTGCACATATCAGTCTCACCACCCATATGAACAACTGCGGTGACCAGACCATGGCCAAGTGATGCAATGCCAAAATACATCTGGGCATTTGCACACAAACCAAGGTCCGGGTGTCCTACATGATGAGGCTCCGCCACTTGGGTGGTCTGATAGGACTTTAACAGCATTTGTTGATAGCCAGTTTAATCACGTTTTCTGTGCAACATATCCAGTGTCAGTTTAACTTTCTCTGAATTATTCGACTTACAGGTTTCTTGTTGTTTATGCGGTTACACTGGGGGTATTTACCTGGTTTGTCGTTAAATAATTTCCCTCGGACCCTCCCCTACGAGTAGTTGTTATATTACACTCTCAAGGTTAAACTTTGGTGGTGTTTGAGTCAATGGACTGGGGCGTTGTCTTCATCCTCATGTAGCTGATACTGAAATGTTGGTGGAAACAAGACTGTAGAACACCACTCCTCCATTTGCTGCTTCCAGACAGCTTATGCCCTCTGCACCTTCCACCTTCCACTGTCCCTTGCATTCCTCCGCCACATTCACCTTGGACATCGATGGGGACCCGCTTGGACGGTGCACCACAAGGCACCGTCCCGAGGCAGGGTGGTTCAGTACAGGAAATGTGCATATGCATGTATCTCTGTCTCAGTGTGGGTCTCCTTTGTGGGTGCAGGTTTGCCCTGATGGGGCTTGGAGATCCTGTATGTAATGTTAATCGGCTTATATGAGCCCTGACCCCACCCGCACCTGTTCGGCCAACTCCTTTCGGCATTCTGACACCTGGCATTTGTATGCGATGTGTGCCTCGGTGGCATGTTGGGTGCCAGCCATGCTTGCGAGTGCTTCCTGCTGTGTGGCCTCTGCAGGGGCTGGGTTCTCCTCTATGTAGCTTGTCTTCCCTGGTGGTGGGTTGCCTGGGATGTCCATGAGTTGTTGTAGGGCGTCGGTGTCAAAGGTGTGGTGGTCCTCTCCAGCATCACTGATGGGTTGTCCGGTCTGGTCTGCTGGAGGTGTTGTTTGTCCCTCTGCAATGTGAAGAGAAGATGAATGTTGACATTGTGTTGTCATGTCTGTTTGCGCATTGTTCTTGTTGACATGCAGACTGTATGACAATGTACATTGTGACTGTTTGGGCGGTGTTGCCAAATTGATGCGGGACGGTGGGCATTTGGTCTATGGACGGAAGTGCGGTTGTATGCGTACATATGAATCTAACAATTTCCTGCTCTGTTCGATGTGTTTGGCATGTTTCTGCACATGAGCGGACCCAGTTATGTGCCCTGTTCTGCAGTGTCGGTGTTGCACTTTGTACAGCATTGTCGTGAGATGTGCTGTTATTGCCATGTGTGTGTGCTGCAGTGTGCCACAGGGATCAGGAACATGATGCAGGGTCATTGTGGGTGTGCAGTGTGCTCACATCATTGTGCATGTGTGTCATTATGCCCATCTCTCCCCGTCCCCCAGTCCCTGATCGTTGCTCACCCTGTTGATGTTGTGTCCTGTCCTCTCGAGCTGTGTCCAGACTACCACCTCTTTGCACTGTCTCCACACTGATGACTTTGGCCTCCATTTCCTCCAACTCCCCCTATGGCACAGGACACCCACCTCCTGTCATGGTTGATGCCTTCCTGTTGGCAGTGGGTTTGTGCTTGGTGTGGCTTTTCACATCATGTTAGCGCCTCTTGCCCTCCTTGACACTCCGACTGCATTCACGGTAGTCTAATTGTGGGTCAGTTGATGGTAGTGTTCTGTCACCTCCGTGACGCTGATCTGGTTTTCCTGCGGACTGCACCCCGTCTTCCTCTCTCTCTTCTCCTTGGCCTTCCCCGACCCCATTGTTCCTTGCTGGTGGTCTGTGGGTCTTGTGGGGTTCGCTTTGGTCTCTGCGCTCGGTCAGGGTGCATCTATGTTGCTAAGCACTTTGGATTATTTCTGGTGTGTTGTTTTTGTAGCTTTTATAGTGCATTTTCCCACCAGATGCGTGGGATTTGCAAGCCTGCCGCTGGTTTTAGCTGCTTTTTGTATTGCGATTGGCCTCATCGCAACTTTTTTTGCGTTCATGTTTAGCATTTTTGCAGTGTGGCATTGGTTTTATAATGGTCATTTGACGCGTTATCTGGAGACTATCGCATGGTACCACCATGTTGTGAATACTTAGTTGACACAGCGTAATGTTCCGTGATAGACTGCGATGTTGAGTGTTGCGTTAAGTTACTTTTGCGATGTTTATCACACGTTCTTGAGAATATCCCCCTTTATTGTTTGTGAAGACCCAGGCCCTCATCTTTCTCAGCAAAAACATAAGCAAAAGGCAAAAATGTTGTTATGGTCTCAAAAAAGCACACATTGCTGAAGCAGTCCCTGACACTGAAGGAAACTACTTTGTGTGATGCGGTACACCCTTTGAAAGGGCAGCAAGCCATAACTAATAGCAAACTCAATCAATGGTTGAAGTGGGCGGACACCCATTCATGTATGCTGGAGTGGTTGGAGGAAAAATGTGAATGACAGAACACACTAATGGACGAAATCTGGCTAGAAAGAAAGAAAGAAACAAACAAACAAACAATCAAACAAACAAATAAATAAACAAAGAGGAATGCAAGAATGAAAGAAGGAAACAAAGAAACAAAGAGGAATGCAAGAATTAAAGAAGGAAAGAAAGAAACAAAGAGGAAAGGTAGAATAAAAGGACAGAAAAAAGGAATGGCAGACAGAGTTGCAAAGATAGAGCACTCTCATGGCCCTATATTCTGAATGTATGTGAGCAGCTGGTGTGGTGTGAGAAAGCAGCAGTAAGCTAAACAAAAGCCACTTCAAAAGGAATTGACAACATCATTGGCAGGAGTCACAAACTGATAACGCTGGAATGTGCCCTATGCTCTCCTCTGGTAGAAAGTGTCCTGCTGTTATAGAAGGCTCTACAAAGAAAGGAAACAGCAAGAAATAGTAAAGTTAAAACAAAAACGCTGCCACTGAAGCAAACTACCTTGTGCAGGTGTGCTCCTTGCGAAAGGGCGAAATGCAGTTAATCAAAGTGAAGCTAGCCAGTGGCTGAAGTAGGCTGACTCATTGTCCCATAATGTATTCTGTAGTGGGCGGAAGCCAATGTGAATGACTCAATAACAGATTAATGGATGAAGAGAAGTGGCAGAAGCCCCTTTATGAAAGCATATTATATATATCCTTTTGGTAAAATCAAAAGAACTTGTAATGTCAGACCTACAAATCGTGGGTCAGAAAGAGATAACACACTACTAAGCATTGCTGGTTATAGAGTGAAATTCTTCATTTCGCAAATTAAACGCATTTACTAAAGTATGAATGACAACGTTAAATCACATGTGCACCTTTAACGTATACTTTGAAGGAGGTAATCAAACGTAGCCATTATAAGCACACATTCAAGTTAACATGTTTTAATGAATTAAGTTAGATCAAATACTAATGCAATTTTGAATGTCACATTTACACCTTTAAAACTAAGAGACATTTTCATGCATTTATGCAGCTGCTTTGCACAAGATGTTTTTCTTTTTCTTCCACTGCAGATACCGTGTTTTCCAGAAGCCTACTGCTAGCTAGTGAATAGACTTTTGCTATGTACTAGACAACTGCTATTGAGGTTCTCACAAGGAGGAGAGGAAGATGCCAGGAAGTGTGACTCGTGGGAAGAGCTGTTTGAACCATAAGATTCTAATCAGATTAACAACTCAAGCCATGTATGAGCCATTGTAAAGACGTATGAAACTATTAAGTTTAGCTGCTCCCAGAGTTTGGAAGAGAAGAATGGGGCCCTAAGAGTGGGAACAAGTTGTAATGTTGCAACTAGTGTTTTGTTGAATTACAATAGTGTGTGTTCCTTGGACTAAGAGAAGCAGATCTTAGAGATGCTTGCAAGACAGTTCTAGCCTCTGCAAATCTCCACTGCATGTGTGCTAAGGCTTCATGCATATGCATTCCTAATCTGAAGCTGACACCTAACCTTATATTGCTTATTAAAATGTCATTCTTGCCCAAACCTTCTATGATTAAGAATAGGGATTTTCCTTGGAACACACTTACTGCATATTTTGAATTCTATTTGCAATTCCTAACAACGTGCTATTTTATCTTATTTCGAAATATTTACTTTTAGATTATTTGAATCTCTAATAATGATAACTACTTGTTAAAACGTAATGAATTAATGATTGTTTTTAAACTAATTTTTAATACATCCCTTTAAAATCACTTGAATTCTCTCTGTTATTTCCTGGGAAGTCCCAATTGGTGTTCACTGTTAATAAAATGAATGTAAATGATAGGTCGTTATCCACTTTCCTTCTCGACTAACAAGGATTAATACTATCAATGGCGGGGGTTATATGATGATTATACCCAATGTTTGAGATGCAAAAATACACACTCTGGCACAAGCAAGGCTGTCTCCTTCAATAGGGATGTTCAGTGTTGGCTCAGAAAACATGGGTGCACTTCTAAACAGTGCTCATTTAGGAAAGAAGAGTACACTTCTAAACATTGTTATTTCAGGTAACAAGGGATTGTTAAGGGGTTGCTACAGGTAAATAACAAGGTAGGGAATCAAAGTGTCTTGGAAACATTGTGTCATTTTTATTCTACATGGGCGGAGATGAATCAGTGAACAGGGACCTCTAAATGGACTATAGTCTTTGGAAGGAAGAGAGTTATGGCTATCACAAAACCAGATATTGATCTGGATTTGAAAACAAGTCCTTAATATTTCAAAAGTAGCCAATACACACATATGGTATGTATTAATGATTAGTGACTGCAATTGCTTTGGCTACAAACACAGAGATGGCTGCCTGCTTGGAACATGAGCCAACCATCCCTGTGCTCGCATTTCCAAACGGGAACCTTTTGAAGACAATATCATATGACAGAAGAAGTCAGTTTGGCTATCAATATTTTGTGGACAGAGGTTGTATATGTTTAAACACACACATATATTAAAAATGAGTCTCTAAGCATTCAAGACTAGTTTAAGTTCATAAGTTTGTTTCCACCAATAATATGACTTTAAAATATTCGGTATATTCCTTGTAGTGAAAAAAAGAATCCCAACAGTGTGGAAATATCTCAAGTTCAACGTTCATGATCATCAACAATATTACCTTAAAATGTTCAATGTAATTCCTTCTTTAATGAAATCCAGTTTCAATATGTCTAAATTAGTTTGAGTTCAAGTTTCGTTTTGATCAACAGTAGGCCTTCAGGATATGTCTCTATAATCTAATAGTGCAAACAAACAATTATCAATAGATAACAGGTTTCTTAAAAAGGGAATCCAGTATCCATGCAAATAGCAACTCCTGGTTGCCAGAGTCAGACTGGGATAGAAAATAGACCTAGGTACGAAAATAAATGTGACCTCCTTTAGACAGATAAAAAAAATAACTCACATTCTGAGCATCAGGACAGTTTTGAACTTGCGAAGACATAGGGCGTCATTTACAAGTTTTGATGCAAGGCAGCATAGTAAGTCACTTTACTGTGCTGCCATGTGTCAAAAAGGGCAGGAATGCATTGTATTAATGATAAACGGCACATTTCTGTCCTTTCTCACTGTGCTAGTGCCCTTTTGACTGCCTGCGCCAACGCAGACACCCTTACACCATGGTGAAAGGGTGTTTCGTTGTTGGCAGGATTGTTTTTGTGCAGGAATAGACACCTTCCTGCACAAAACCAATCCTAAGAGGCATTTTACTTTTTCTATGTGTGCTACAGAATGCTGTACACACAGAATGAGTAACGAACTAGGAGAAATAAACATATTTCTCTTGCTTACACCTGCCCTAGGGAAGCGCATTTTTGACACATTACCAGTTTTCGGAGATCCTTGTAAATCTAGGAATATGTCAAAACCAATGGGTGTTGTGTGGTAACACCCACTGCAACGCCCATGGAACACCACTTTGGCGCAGTGTAAGGCAACGCAGCAACTTGCACTGCTTTGCCTTACCCCATATCTACGATTCCATGAAAAGTCACGCAAAGTGGCTTTGCATCGCCTCATAAATATGATTCTGCAATCTGCGCCACGGTAGCATCATAAAAAGTGGTGCAGCGGTGGCGCAAGGGGCTTGTAAGTAAGCACCAACCCACACAGGTCTTTTGCAAGATATGGGACCTTGCATGCAATTGTGCTTGCTATGGGCAATGTCTTTGCTAATGTCAGAGAAATCAACTGTTAAAACCAGCCACCTGACCAATAACCAGGCCCACAAACAACCCAAAAACTGGTTCACACACTTTTCGGTCAGACTGGCCTTTCTGGTACAGGCAGTTTGCACTGTAGGCCAGTCTTACCCAACTGTAGCAACATTGTAGCACGATTGCGTAGCAAGGACACTGTCAGCTATATGGAAGGATATATCCAATAATCTAAAATGGCTGCCATCTCTCTGGAACACACATGGGTTTGGTTTTCTGAGAATCGCAGTCTTTTGTGAACTGTTGCACAGCAGATCCTCCAGACTCACCCTGCTTCAGTCCGCACAGCACCAGTACTCTGCAATAACTGCTGACCTTCTCTTGATTGCAAGACACCCAGCACAAGTGGATTTGACACACCGCCTCCATACCCATAACACACAAAGGCGCTTTTCTGCTTCATTTGCTTTTCTCCCACATACTGTTACCTCACAGTACATAGCACATCCTTTATCATGTGGAATGTTTATTCCAATATCTATGTATCACTGTATTTATGTCTTACTGCGTAGTAAGTGTTCCTAAGTTTGTGTGTACATAATGTCTGTTACTTTTTGGTGTGAAAAGTTCTTTCAATGTTTAGTAAGGATATTTAGAGATATACTAGACTTCATTTTTCTGTTCCAGTCTGGATAAAGCAATGCTGAGCATGCAACTTTGTACCCAGATCAATAATTTGACACTTAGATTCCCTAATAATGTGTTCATTCTTTTGTTTTATTAAAGTATATCACATTGAAAGGCAACTCTGGGATCACCATCCAAAGTTGTATTGGTACTCCTAGTATAGGATTAAATCCTTCTTATGCTGCCCTCCAGTGGCACCAAGATACTCAGCTCACAGGCTGTGCTGTTTTTTGGTTATGCTATATCCTGTTAGATGTAGATTTTGATGGACAAACATTCTTTCTCACAAAGAGTGGTGCAAGGTATCTGCCCTCTCTCTGATTGGACCCACATGTTACATATGTACTTCTCCACAACTTTTCTTCTTTGATTCCGGCCTGCCAACCTCCCCTGCCTCTTCTCTCTGACCAACGAAGTTCTCTTAGCAAACCGTTCCTGTTACCATTAGAGTAGGCCCATCGTTCCAAGAACAAAAGTATGTCCGCACTCACAGTCTGCCACACCGTATCACAACATACACCATCATGCAAAATTAGGTCTAACCAGAGCACATCACACAACACCATGCAACACCATATTACTCCATTCCCTTATCCAGGCTATATCATTCTGTACCACTCACACCACTATACTATAAACAATGCCACACCAATCAATCAAGCTTAATATCACCACATACTATACAGCTTCACCAGACATCACCACATCACACTTATAAAGAATATGCAACACTAGTTTATAACACCTCACATTAATCTCACCAGGCAACTCCACACCACGCTGCATTACTTCACATCTTACAACACACGTGCATTCTACACCTAAGAACACTACTCCATATCACTCAGCAACAGTTCACCTACTAGATCACATCATACTATAAACTTACATGCAGATACCCTGGGACGCTGTGAATTGGGCCCAATATCTCATTTAACTTTGAACTTTTGTTCAGATATACAGGTTTTGCCTCACATTCCTGAATTTTCTGTTTAATGTGGCATTAAAACCTTGGAAAGTTTAAATATAAATGTGCATCCCCACAAAGCACTTGCTTCAGCCACCTTTTCACATTTCTTAGCTTTTCTGATTACAATAAATACATGCCAACATTCAGGAATTTGTTCCTTGAGCATCCTTGATTATCCTGGAAGAACCGTCGTTGAGCTGGTCGTATGTAAAAGTCCTGTTGTGAATTCGGATATACTGATTCCAGTGAGAAATTCTTTTTGTCAAGATCGAATTTGTTCTCTTTCTGGGTTACCGTGTAGTCTTTAAATTCTAAGATTTATTTTTCAATTTTCTCCAAGAGGCCTTTTGCATCTGAAATTAACTGATTATTTTGGATTTCCGTTTCCAGAACCGAAATTTCAGTAAGCTGTCTACAAGATACCACAGCTTTTCTGAATCAGATAACATCGGTACAGTTTGATGAGAGTAGGCAGTTAATGGTGACCATGGACTTAGTCTCACTTTACACACAGATACCCCAAGAGCAGGCACTAGAGACCTTAACATTCTTCTTGGAACAAAGGGAACGACCAACTAGAGTACCTACCAGCTTTATAGTACGATTGGCCAAATTTGCTTTACAAAAAAACTACTTTCAGTTTGACACAGATTTCTTTTTACAGACAAAGGGGGTGGCCATGGGCTGCCCCTTTGCACCAGAATTAGCAGTACTGTTCATGGGTTTATATGAAAATAAGTTCATATACAACAACAACCCATATGTCGAATATATCACGAAGTACATGAGATATATAGACGACGTCTTTTTTATTTGATCAGGGACACAAGAAAAACTAGAAGAATTTGTAACATGGCTCAACTCAAGGACAGAAGATATCAAGTTTAGTTCAAATGCTTCTAATAAATGTATCACCTTCCTGGCTGTCAAGGTGTATGCAGTGGATGGTGCTCTGGGGACAACATTGTTTCGTAAAAGCTCAGACAGAAACAAAGCACTTCATTATACTAGTCATCACCCGAGAAGCTTGAAGCAAAATTTGCCATTCGGCCAATTTCTCAGGATACAGAGAAATTGCTCCGGCAAAGAAGAATATTTCACTCATGCAAATGGATTGGTCGAACGACTATTAGAAAGAGGTTATCCAAAAAAACTCCTAAAACATTCTTTAAAAAGAGCGTGGTGGGTCCCAAGGGAAACACTTTTGCAAAAGAAAGTACGAACTGACCAAAAAAGAATTGTCTGTGTTACAACGTTTTGCCCAAGTGCACATCAGCTACGTAAGATGGTGATGAAAAATTGGCATTTGATAAAAGATCTACACAGCGACTTCATGGAACCACCTCTTTTCACGTTTAAGAAAGAAAAAAGTGTGGCAAACCACATTGTCCGGGCAGCATTGCCCTTGGAGCCAAAACTAACATTAAGAGGTATGATGGGACTGCCTCCTGTGGCAGGCCACCACAGGTGCGGAAATTGCACGTGCTGTGATCAAACAAATGAAGGCTCTGTGTTCATGTTCAATGGGATTCATTGGAAACATGAGACATTTACAAACTGCCAAACAAGGAATGTAATCTACGGGATTACATGTCCTTGCCCAAAATTATATATTGGGAAGACCACTCAGGAAGCATGACTAAGGATCACGCAGCACAAATCTAGAATAAGGAGAGAAGTACTAAATGCACCACTGGTACAACATTGGATATCAAATATTCATGAGGAAGAGGATCTACGCTGGACTATCATCTCCAAAATCGAAAAAGATTCATGGGGAGGTGACACAGAGGCCAAACTTGGTTAACAAGAGGCATTGCTAATAATGAAATATAACACTGCTGTTAATGGACTAAACAAGATCTCTGAAATTTTTAAAGGCAGTACCTGAATTACAGGCTGTATAAGTAAGTCATGGCCCCTGTCTGACACTGAGGAAGGCATATTTAAATAGATATCCTCCCTTTCAAAGTCCATGGGCAGTTCCTTCATTCATTTTTTATCATCTTGGGAATTTTATTTTCCAGTGTTGTGCATGAAAGTAATAGCAGCAAGTTCATCCAAACTTGAAGGACTTGTATAACGATCGACCAGAGAGTGTTTGCTTGCAGCACCTATACTGGTTAAATAAGCCGTAGCACAAATCGGTTTGTGCTTCTTGAACAAGTTTTGGACTGGACAGAGCATCTTCCACATTTATGGCCAATTGATAATTTTTTTATGGTCTTGATAGAACTACACCAACCAGAATGCACTCTGACGGCATTTATTGATTAAAGCTTTTTAACACCGTTGATCCACTCGAACTGCACGATAAAACTGCCATTTAAACCATAAGTAGTGGCACGCTGAGGACCCTTATTCTAAATTCATATATTTTTATTGTCCAAAAAGTCGCGATCATGTGACACCTCCAGAACATAGGAAGTGCCAAAATAGAAGGAGGACTGTACTCGACCTCAGGTTTACGATAGACGGCAACGCTCCGGCTAAGACTAAGGGGAGCAGGACACCCCTCGGGTTCGTTGACACGGAGCTTGAGTTTGCACGTAAAAGCTAGCTTTTACCTCCGTCTGTCCACACAGGGCTCAAGGATAAGGTCCCCACCGGCTTAAGTGATTTACTCGTTTTCGAGCCGCGCTACACAGAATCAGGGTAAGTGGACTGTTCTGATCGCCACACTCTGAAGTAGCGTTTTTGTTATTCCACCATGATAGTAAAATTACTTTAACTCTCATTTCCTAGGTGCTCACGCTCTTTCACACGACCTGAGAGGTGAGTCCCGGCTTTAATAAATAGGTCTATTTAGTGAGGCAGGCAAAGCAAGGCTGTAATAACACTATGCCTGGGTGTCTTTTTGTTTAGTGAGTTGTGTCTACAATATCTAATCTACACTAAGGGACTTCATTTCTGCATCTGGGAAGGTACGTAGTTGGAAGTCGGTAGATGGTGGTACTGAAAGAATACTTCTTTTGATTTTTGAGTGGTCCTAAATTGGTACGTTTGTTGTGTTTTGTCTTTTAGAAATCTTTTGTCCTGATGAGAACCCCGCAATTGGGAGTTCGAAACGCGTCGACCTGACCTGGCCTACTGTCAATGAAAATAACTAGAAGGACTGTGTTAGGAACTAAAGATTGGTTTCTAATCTACATTCCTTGTTAAACAATATTCATAAATAAGCAATTTTGGTTTATTGATTAGCATAACAAAACAGCGTTGACAAAAGGCTTTTTCTGTTTCGTGTGGTATGTGTGCTTTTGGATTGAATGTGTGATGGATGTCTTGGCCAAAAGTTTGGAGTGAATGTGTTGTAAATATGTAAATTTGTACAGATATTGTATTTAATTGTAACATTTTGTATGTTTTTGTAATTTTTGTTTGTGCACAAAAAATCTTCAAGTCATTGAAAAAAGAAAAAAGTCTGACTAGTGAGATAAATGAATAAATAAACTAGAGACGTAATTCATAAAACGGACCGGGATGTTTTTGTTCATTAAGGTCATATTAGAAAGGATGAAGTGATGTTCAGTATTGCCAATTGTGTTGTTTACTTTATGCATTTGGCTTAGCCTTACTGGTTAGAAGTCAAGACCCTGTGTTGTTCTCTTACTTTTAGAAAGGTGCCATTTTATTTCTCTAATTATTTGGTGCCCGCAGCCTGTATCCTGAGTCACATGAGTAAGTGTGGTGGGCAGTTGGGCTTTGTGTATTCAGACAGTAAATCAAAATGTACTAGCTGTTGGCAGGATGGGCCATTCTGGCAGGATTGGAGGGGTGAAGCTGTGCGCAGCCCTACTTACATTTCAAAGGAGCTGCCTCGGCACATACACAAAGAACTTCACAATAGCCTTTCATGACCCCAACCCCTGTGGAACCTGAGCAAGGAGAAAGGAACTTCCAGAACCGTCTGTGGCGGAAAAAAGCCCCTCCGTTTGTTCCGCTTCAAAGCTGTCGCCAAATATAATATTAGGACCCTCAGACCCTCTTTATTACACTCCTGGGCCTGCTGAAGACTACGGAAAGACTGCCTGGTAATCCAGAAAACTGTCCTGCTGCTTGAGGCCTGCCTCATTTCTCAGAGGATGGCCCGGCTGCTACCAAAGGACTGGCCTGCTGCTTGGAGCCTACCTTGTTCTTCAAACGACTGCCCTGTTGCTTGAGGCCTGCCTTGCACTCCAGATGACTGCCCTGCTGATTGAGTCCTGCCATGCTGCATGAAGGAGAAAGGGTCATCTCCTGGATCTGAGGACTACCAGACTGACTCTAAGGGTCAGCTGGCTGATCTCCTGTTCTGAGCTACAGGGACACAACAATCTGTAAGGGCCTCCCTGCAACTGCGCTGCTAACCTTCTGCAAATGGCCCTGTCTGAACCAAGCTGACACCTGCTGGAATGACGTCTACCCCATGTCCTGAACTCTTCAGGACTTCAGTTGAGGTCCTGTTGTGAAATCCTGACGTTTTGAACTCTGCATCCCAGAGTTTGAGAGGATAACTTTTCAGCGGGACTATCCTGGTCCCTGTATCTGGTCCACACACCATCGCAGTTGGCCTGACCTTGATCTGGTCTACTGCAACCAGATACCCACAGTTAGTATTTTCTGCTGTGTGGTGCTATTTTTACATAAACCTTTAAAATTGCATATCTCCATTTCTACTGATTAGAAATGTATCATTTTGGTCTCATTTTATTTTTTACATTCTAATCCATTTTGTCAACATTGGTGTGTTATTTTTCTTGTGTTGTGTCTTCACGTTAGTACTGTTTGTGTGCCGCATAAATATTTAACATAGTGCCCGTATGTTAACCCTGACTGCTTTTGTGCCAGGCTAAGGGAAATAGGTGGTGATGTGAACGGGAAGAAGTATTAGGCTATATGTAGAGATGGAGCACTGGGGACAGATATGAGTAGAGCTACTACTCATAGATATGGATGGGAACTTAGATGGGGTAGTGTTAGAAACTGGGTTTCTGGTTGACAGAGGTATACACCCTGTCTAAGCAGGAATAACAATCCTAGTCAGGGTAAGTCAAATACAAACATAAATTAACCTGTGCTTATCTCTGGTTGCTTGATACAGAAAAGGCAGTCTCAACTTAAAAGGCAATGTGTAAAGTATTTGTACAACACTTCAAACAGTTAAACAGTGAAAACACCACTCAAAAATATACCACACCTGGTTGAATAGATAGAGATTAACTTAATGAAAAAAACAAGACCAAAACAACAAACATCCAATAAGTATTACCGGTAGTATGAGTTTTTAAAGATTAAACTGAAATAAAGTGCTTAAAAGCACAGAGCACCAACCTGAACTATCTGGTCACGCTAGACAAGGTCAAATCCAAATGTTTAGGCTGACCATGATAAAGCGCGGGTCAGACACAGGGACCAGCCTTGGCCCGCTGTAACAGTATCTTAGTTTGTGGTTGCCGTTACGTCAAGGACTAGATGCAAGGAGCAAAGAAGGCAAATGCGTCGCCGTCAATCCCTAGGATGTAGGCTATGCGTCGGCTCCAAGCCGTGCAAAGTCAGAGATGCATCTGGAATGGAAGCGATGTGCCGCGCTGTCGGTGATGTGGTGTCCTCAGTCCTCGCAGCAGTGGCAATGTGTTGGCATCAATGGAGATTACCCAGTTCCGAGCAGCCCAACGACAGAGATGTGTGAATTTTGGTAGTTGCACCACTTTATACCCACTTTCAAGGACCCAGGACTGAATTGGCACCACTTGGCACAGCAAGACGCTCAGATGGCAGAGTCCAGGTACCGCAAGTAGATGGTTTGAAAGTCTTTCATATCCCTGTGACTTCTAATAGGAGGCAAGCCAGCAAGCCCTTAAGTCACTTTGGTTCTGGGCTAGAGAGATGCAGGTACAGTCCTTCTTACTCCCTGGCAAGAAGGGCAACATGTCAGCACAGCACAGTAGGAGTCCAGTTCAGTGGCATCCTTTCAGCAGCACAGCAGTCCTCCTACCTGGCGGAGTATCCACAGGTCCAGAAGTGTACTGAGATGGTGGTATCAGGGGCCCAGTACTTATACCCCGTTGTGCCTTTGAAGTGAGTGAGACTTCAAGGAAAGGTGTTTGAAGTGCACACAGTATCTGCCATACTTGCCCCGGCTCCAGACTCCCTACAGGGGGTATGAAGCACTCTGTGTGGGGACAGGAAACAGCCTATTCAGCTGTATCAGCTCCTTCCTTCTATCCTGCCCAAGATGTCCCATCAGGATGTGATGGCCTATAATTTCGTTGCGCACACTGCCTCACCAAATGTGACGCAGTGCGCGCAACAAAATTTGTTTTATTTATTTAAATATTTACTTACCTGTAAAACTCCATAATCCATACATTACTACCCCCCACCCTGCCCCTCCCCCTGCCCACGTCACCGCCCTGCAGTAACTCCTACTGCCGACCGCGACTGATTACAGCTAGAAGGCATATGTGACTGATTTTTTATACAAATGACTGAATACATAATAGTTTGGTGCAATTGCTTTCTTTGGGTCCTATCTTATCAAAGATGTCTTAATGCCCAGAAGGATATTTCCCTTGGGAGAAAGGATAACCTCCACCACTTCAGATTACCTGAGGCACATTTAATGACAAGGGAAGCTGGTAGGCCTACTTTCCAAGATAAAGGCTACCACAAGGGAGGTAATGATCCCTCCAGAGTTAATCCTCAGTCATGTACTACTCCCAAGAAGTTCCATTCAGAGATAAGGTGAAACCTTCCAACTTTAGAAAAAGTATTTTAATTTAATTTCATATACTTAAATTAATTAATGATTTAATTAAAAATTAAGATAATAGTGCTTTAACATTTTTTGTTCTACATTTAAAATAAACACATACAAATAATTTGCAATAATATTTAACATGAAAATATTTGTACTAATTTATTAACAAATGTAATCAACTTTTTAGATTTTGCCTATACATTCACATAGAGAGATCTACACCCTAACTGTGGAGTCTCCCTACAGCAAAAAGGAAAAACATTTATTTCGCTGGAAACATATAGTAAAATTAATTTTTTGTTAAATATTAATGTAGATTAAGTTGATATGTTGATCTTGAATGTAGAAGAAAATGTACATTTTCAATGACCTTAAATATATTAAATTAAACAGAAAGTTTATTTCTAAAGTTTAAATTAAAAATAAATTCCCACTTAAAGAAATTGAAATATATTTTAATAAAAGTTAATGTTACATTCAATTATAAACTCAAAAAAGTATAATAATATATGTTATAATTAAATAACAAATGCTTTATTTGTAAATGTGTTAAACATTACAAATACATTTGTACCAATTTTCAATCATTTAATTTAACTTAACATTATTTTCTGAGGGAGGGTGTCGCATTACCAGTGGTGGCCATGTGTGGTGCTGGACTTACTCCAAGTCTGATTTGAGTAGGTTACTACTATTTTGGGCTCCTTTTTTGACTTTAGTAACTTTATAAGTGCAGTCTGTGAATAGCATGGGGTTATACTTTTGTAGATGGGTGCATGTCCCTCACTAAACCATCTCTAGCCCTCTCTAACCCCTCCTTATACCTTGGCATTTAGTAGTATATATGTCCCTTTTTCCAAGCACTCCCACCGGCAGTGACACTTTCACTATGAAGTAATAAACTTACATGTGAGTGGATCTCCCTGTAGAAAAGATAGGAGCAGTGGCAACAGAGTTTAACGCTCATAGGTTTTTGAGTAGCATTTTTTAATATTCTTTATTAGTACTTTTGTAGTACTTCTAAACTTACTACAAAATACAGTTTGGGAATTAGCCCAGTAAAGACCGAACAGTGCAAATCCGCTTTTAATGCTGAACCTCAGCTTTGTATGTATCCCAGTTATAACAAGTCTTTCATTAGATATACAAACTGCAAATTAACCTCATAAAAAGTGGAAGTTCAGCAGCACACACAGCTGCATTTCAGCAGTTTGTGCTCTGATGTTCAGGCCAAATATGTATGTATCTTCAAAACTGCGGCGCAGAAACTAGCCCAAAACTTCTGCTAAACTCACGGAACGTGTACTATGTAAGTTGTATACCATACAATAGTTATAACAGCAAACCTCTCTACCAAAAGAGGAAATTCGTACTGTGAAACTATTAGGTCATTATACTATTTTATTGTGCACAGTCCTGTGTCTCTTTTGCACACAATTCGCAGCATCTGTATATTTTGACAAGGTTCCGTTTGAATTACATTCCCTGCTAATACTTATTCCTTGAATCAATTGTCTCTCTGTCCCTGTGATGAGAAGTTGATACAGTCCAATCTGCACTTTTTATTTTTTTGCTCCTTATACACACAACAAAGAAAGCTTATTGTTCCACTGTTGAGCAAATATCATTTTAGACAATGTCACTCAGCATTATTTTCTATACAACAATTGAAAGATGTTTATGTATGCTACGCTGTCGCATCGTATCTCTGTGCTGCTTTAAAGTGCAGGCGTAGGTATCTGGGGACAGATTTACAAGCCCCGTACACCACATTTGCACCGCCGTTGCATCACTTTTGTGACGCAGCGGCGGAGCAAAGCCAGCGCCATGCTGCGGGGTATTCACAACGTGACGCATCTGGGAGATGCGTCACGTTGTAAAGCCCTGTGCCACATGTGGGCGTTCCGGCACAGGAACGCCTCGGAAAAGTGGCTGAGTGAAATCTACAAGATTTCCCTCAGTCACTTTTACGGCCATGCTGTGTCAAAACCCTGCACCTGCTTGAAGCAGGCGTAAGGATTTACGCAGCATGTTAGGCATAGGGGCACCCCAAGCCTTGCTGGAGCTGCGTCGCGCTTGTGATGCAACTCCAGCAATGCGCTGCCTTTCCGCCGGGGGATGCGACACGCACCTGCCCTTCCTTGCGCCACGGTGCACCGCATTGTAAATGCGGCGCATCGGTGGTGGTGCACGGGTGGTTGGGGTGTCGCAACTGTTCTGGCGCATCTCTGCTGATTAGAAGAGATGCGCCAGAAGTTGTAAATCTGCCCCCTGGTGCTTTGAGTTCGGTATGGGTAACGTTTCTATCCTCTATGGCTTTTATGTGTTATTTATTGTTGAGTGGCGCATAAATAATTGTTCGTTTTAGATAAAAAAAATTGCTATTTAACACCTTTTTTAGATCATGTATAAATAAATTATACATATTAATTGTTTGTATGCAAATTTCCTTTACAACTGTTTTTAACTTTGTACTTTTATGCATTTTAATGAATGCGAAATAAAGTTTTGTGGCTGAGTGACTCACTATATTTTATCAAGGCAGCTGGTCGAGCAGAACAGTAATATCTGAAACATGGTAAAGATAAGCAAAGATGATCCTGTACAATCTACAAGGTATTACGGTCAATGCACGCGGCTCTCCCTGACCAAACAAAGTCATTCAACGCAGCATTTTTGCTGCTGACGGGCAGATGTGGTTCATGAGAATATTCGTTTGGCATGTGAAGGCCTTCTTTTTTTTTTTAACAGTTCCTTGCAACATAGTTGGGCTGTGCAGCTGCGCTTTCAGAATGCTGAATCTTCGAAACCCCGCAGGGGGAAGGATGGTTTTCTAAAAAAAAAAAAAAACATTTGCAGGTGCCTAATTTCACAATGATTACCTAAGGCATTCCAAAGCCATGGGCAGGGTAAAGATAGGGAGATGAGATTAAAGCACAGGGGGAGGAGGTGCGAGCCCATGAAATAATAGGTGCGCTCAATTATAACGCCAAAATCTGCTCTCACATATTAGCCCAATATTTGGGAATTGTACATGCCCTGCATATAAAAGTGGAAACTGAATTTCCAGGGGGTTACATGGAATTCGCGGTGGCATGCTGTCAGCCCCAGAACGGAGGTGCAGAAATCAGGTCCGCGCTCAACTTCCGGTTTCCCATTGGCGTCCTACCTTTGCCTCAGGAAGGACAGTCATGCACTGCTGACAGCTGGCGCACCTGCCTGTTGATGAACACGTGAGCATCATGTGCACCGGCGATTAGGGATTCTTACTGTAGATTATAAAATCATAAGGTGTATACCACTTTCCCTTTTGACAGGGAGGGATACTATCTGACTATCGAGTTTTAAATATTGTGCTACTGAAATATAGCCAGAATGTTGACTATCAAAATATTGTAGGAGCGGAGATAGGATAATCTACATATATCAATATATATTGACGTCTGAAACAGTTTAGTAGGCAATGATATGTTGAACATATGATGTGTTTCTGCTTGATATTTTGACATACAATCGCGAGGGAAATACATATGAGTGGTAAAGACTTGCTAAACTGGTTACATTCCAGAATGGCAAGGCACCAACGGTCATGAGTTGAGGCAATCTAAATCTGCAGAAAATTATATGAAAATTTGTAGAATGTTTTTCTCATGTATGTGGGAGAAACAGGCAGAATTTTATGAATGAGCAAACAAAAATACATAGATTTTCTGTACCCCTTGTGGCAGTGCTTAATTTGTAAAAAAAAAAAAAATGAAGTGCCAGGGCCCTTCTCGGAAGGCCAGTGCAGCATGCACCACTCATACCCTGCCAGCGCTGCCAATGTCAGTACGAACATAACAACTAACGATCGCACTCCTCCAAGTGTGACAATTCAGACTATTTCAGGCTACACACAGCTATAATAACGGCATGAGAGACTGGTATTATTCATTACCAACATATCAACTTAATAAACAGGGTTGTTGTGCTCATCTCAAAATTTAAAAAAGACAGTGCCACCATGTGGTGGACTGTCACTAGAGCCGGTGCTGACAATAAAGTGCTGGTGCAGAGCACTGGAAACCACCGGCATAAATTAAGCACTGCCTTGTGGCATCTGTCTTCAGCCACGATTAGTAAGTCCTGATTTCAAGGTCTTCATTTCCTCTTCCCACATACTTTTCTCAGTAGCTTGTTGTCAGTGTCCTGATGTCAGGCTATCTGTACTCTCACACAGCTGTCCTCTGGCTCCATTTTGTGTGTTTGTATATCTAACAATGAACACGTATGTGCTGCTTTCAACTATAGAAGATTGGATTCACTGTATGACAGATCAGCTTGGGCTCTGAACCATCCCCACAAAGACTTCTTAAGAGGGGCCATGGACTTACAATATGGTTTTGCCGTCCCTGCTGTGCAGGTGAGCTCCAGCCATGAAGAGAATCCTTCCCAGGCCAAATCTTTTGTACATCCGTGAGGCAAAAAGCCAAAGTCAAGGTGTCACTTTGACATTTTTGCAGCAGGCAACCTCATTTTGCATTACGCCATGCCAGCAGCCCAATCTGCAACTCAACTGTGCTGCCATTACAATGATTATTGAGAACTTCTGTACTACATACAGAGGGCCCGGTTCACAGAATGAACTTAAGACTAAATCCTAACCTTACTACTATTTGGTATTCACAGAATGCACTTACTACTTTCGGGATTCACAGAGTGAACTTACTCCTTTCGGGATTCACAGAATGAACTTACTACTTTCGGTATTCACAGAATAGATTTAAGACTACTAACTTTACGTCCGCACTCGGGCCGGAAGTTAAATAAGGTCATTAGATTAGTCTGAAGACTGAAGCATCGACCAGCCTGACAGAGAACAATGTGGACAGAAGGTGTAAGCATTCCTACCAATGTGCATTAACATTGCCCTTACAAGAAAATACTGCATCAGGCTCTGTGGCCGTCCTCATCTTTCAGCCTGTCAATATAGGTAAGAAAACCACTGTTTGGGTTATAGAGATGTGGTCTGCAGCGAATAGAATTTGGGTAAAACCTTCCTTTCAGATGAGTCCTGAAATAACCAAAAAATGATAACAGATGATGGTCAAAATCAAGCCCAACATGTATACGAATGCACAAACTATAGGTCTGAGGCTTTGTAAGCTTATGTATAGGTTCAAACCATCCTAACCACGTCAATTGTATGCAGGCAAGATGCATTTAATGGTGCGTCCCATTGTTCCAAAAGCCGACTCTAGTAGTGGCTGTGTAGAAAAACACATGGAGTTAACTGAAAAAATCAGAATTGCACAATCTTGATTAAGGTCACAGCTATGAGATCTTAGGAAAGCATGTTAACCTTCATGACTGTATTTTGGACCCTCCAGGAGTGCACAAATTTAGGGCTTTCCACCTCTAGCTTTAGAACTGTCCTATGTGGAGTTGCCTACCTGACTAGCGCCCATCTGGTCAGGACACCTCTGACTCCACCACGGGAACAGTTGCGGCTTAATACTCACTTGGCAATTATTTCAAGACTGTTACCATTTTTGGTGGAATACTCAGTGTGCAATACCACAATGCCAGATCCGGCGTACTTTCACAGAAAGATGCACATTGCATCAGTAATACACTGGATACCTCTGAGCAGGTCATGAAGACAATAAATGCAGGTACTGAAGATGTACCTCCTATTTGACACTGCATTTCTTTTGCTCCCAGGTTTCGTAAAATTGCATTATTTAACATCAGCATTGGCAGATATTCTGTCAGATTGTTTCCTAGCAATGTGGCCCCTCTCCTGGCCACAACAGACCCTTTGAGGTAAAACAATCACTAGCGTTGAGGAGAAATGAAATTATGATGAAGTAACCACTATTTGTAATTCACGGGGAAACAACTGCTGTACTAGAAGATGGAAATTCCTCTACTAAAACTCTGCATCACCCTAACAGCTGGGAATGGCTGGTTCATATTATGATGGTTGAACTATTATGCCATGAATGTCAGTAAAAATATCCAAGAAAGTCTGAACAACAATAAGATTCAAAGGCAGAAATATAACCTGCGTGATAATTAATGTAATAATGGCACTACTAAACAAAGGCCAGTATTGCAAATTAATCGTGCATCATTTGATAGACTAGATTTCCAGTGCATATCTGAGCATCACCGGCGAAGTTGCAAATCATGTGGCTTCGTGTTCTCTGGCTACCCTGATGTCAATACAAGTGCCCCCGTATCAGTCTGAGAGTCTGTAGTCTAGTGACAAGGACCATCCATAGTGCCACCATCATTACTTTTTTTTTTTTTTTTACCCTGTCGCTGGTGTATCATACACCAATTGTCTGACACATCATAACCACCCATGGTACATGCCATACCACGTGACCACCTAGATTCTCATGAATTATTCGTGAATCCAGACAGATTATTTTTGGGGTCTTTAATAGGGCTCATTACACAATTTAACCCGGTCACAACAATTTGATTCACTGTGGACCCCCTGTCCCCTCTTCGTCTCCTTCTCTTAGCCCACCCATGTATGTGGAGGGGCACTTAACCCTTACATCATGGCCGACCCACACTTGGTTGTTACCACTTACGAGGTTCTCGCTATTTCCGGCATAAGACATTATGACCAATATGGCCACACACCGGACCATGAGATTACCCGTGTTTCCACCAATATTGCCGTAAATATATTCGTTCGGAACAACCCCCGTGTTATTAGAATTAACAATACCTAGTCTTATGGTTTATACACTGTAAAATTCCCTTGTACACCCCACGTGAATTTTACATGTTCCCGGCCCCTTGGACTTCGATCAACACGGTCTTAGTCAGTACCACTCAATTACCTATACTCTGGCAAACCTATGTCGAGATGACATTTTTTCTGGAGCGCATGGTGAGGAACAAGATATAACACTACCAGTTCCCATGTAACTGATGAAATACACATTTATTCCTATGCGTATCTTAGATATACATGTACAACACGGTCCATTTTACCACTACATCATGGCCGACCGAGTCACCGCCCGTGTCACATGACATTGGCGGGAGGCGTGGTATCGACCGGAACCCCTGAGCCGGGCTTCAACATAAACAAACGCCGCGATCACTACCCATCTATCCGAGCTCGGCGGAGATGGGTAGGTGATCCCACGCGGACACGGGCTGATTGAGGTAAGAGGAGGGATGTGGGGGCTCGCTCTGAGACCTGACCGCTTGGAGGCTTTAACACCGGCTTCCTGAATCCTTTTTGCAGCGCTACCGCGTTGTAAACATACCTGATTAATCCGGAGGGATTTCTTTAATCTCTTTGCAATATATCTACTTTCTAGCCAAGTCTGAAGGCTTAATCCCGATGTACTGACCCGCCGACCACTCATGTGGCACTTAGCCCTTAACCATTAGGTGAGTCCGGCGCTGATTTTTTAATTATCCTGTGTGCCACCTAGGTTTGACAGTCCACACTGAGTCTTAGATGTTGTCACTCACACAATCAATGTTCGTGATGCCACCCTGAGCCATTATGGTGTTTTTGTAGTTGCCTGCTGTTTTTACAATTTGTTTTTAATCCTGTACTTCCCCACTGATATAGTTTTAGAGTGTGTGTGCACTTCACACTGCACGCTGAAACCACCTGGCATGGAGAGGTAGTGACTATTCCCCACACTGCCCTAAGCATGCCTCATTATGTTCACATTCTGGCGCTGACAATCCTTGCTGTAATAATGAGAAATGTACTACTAATGTGTATTTCCTTCTTTCTCATGTTCCAGGCATAGGACTTTCCATTGAGGTAAAATATACCCACACCACACCATATACATGACACTGGCATGTTATTGAGTTCATTTTCTTTATAGTTTTCACTTTTTAAGGTCCTGATGAATCGCTGGATAGTATTCCTCTTGCGAGAAACATTTTGACCACTTGTTGTTTTTCAGAGCTCCACATAGGTCACTCTACCTAACGAGGTGACACTGAGTGAGCTTGTTTTCACGTTTTTAACTGAAACAGGGGGACCACCAGAATAAAATAGTTTCCGGCACCCCTTGCTGCATTTTAACTATCACCTCAGGCTCAGTTGCCTCCCCGCCCACACACCCACACTTCACCATAGGGCAGTTGGATACAAAAGATCTCCGCCAAAGTGCCCCTCTTTGAGGTGTGCCCGTCGGGGATTGCACCGCCCCCCTGACGAGGAGCAACCGCCGATGATGAAGCATGACATCCTTCGGGGTGTGTGAGGCAAATACATCCGACAAAAGGGATGCCCACAGGTGTTATATTTACACCTCTGGTCAAGCCAGTTTTTGCTTAGTCCTTCTTAGTCTTCCTCTAACTTTCCTTGTAGGAACAGTTCAGCCCCCCGCTTTGTTGGTGAAGACTATTCACAGACACATGCTGTAACTGGACCTTCCACTCTCACAAGTGGTAATTAGTGTCCGTTGATCTATTGATCACCCTCCCTCCTTTTGATAAAGATATTTGCACGGTGCACACCGTGGGAGTCTCATACCGGCGGGTTAGTTTTGACATATCCCCCATTTAGCAACCCTATATCTATTAGGCTGTTGCTCACTATTCACACCCCCAATTGGGGTCTGAATCCCCCCTTTTTTCAAATCCTCCCTTTGGACCCGGAGCACGACCCATAATCCCTTACACTATGGAGGGACAGGGCTTGAGCTTCGGCGAAGAAGATGCAGCAGCAATTATGAGAACACCATCTCTATTCGGCATTGACGTTGAGCCAAGCTCCGTGAGCAACTCAACTGAATGGCAAACATTATCAGACCTCAAACGAGAATGGATAAGAGTAACAATACATGGGACAATGATGGCGGAATATTTCAAGGCCAAAATTGCTCCTAACGGTTTGATCGTTAAAAACTTTCCAAGAATCTTTTGGGAAGACGGACAATTTAAGATCGAGTGGTCCCAGGTTTCCTGGAAGTGCACCCATGACCTGCTGATTCTGATCGTTAACACTGCCAAACGATTGGCTGATGCTCTGTTAGTCCGCATCCAAGCAGCAGAGGCGGCATTAAAGAATGCGGTACCCAATCCCGGTTTCAAAACCAAATTGGCTGATTTAAATAAAGAGATTGCGGAACACAGAGAATATCTTATGAATCTAAAAGTGGCGAAGCTACAAAAGGACATCAAAAGATTCTCTAAAGAAAAAGTCTATCCCTATTTGAAGGATGATTATGTCCCACCTGGAACTAGCTATAACTCGGACTCGAGTGCAGCTTCGTCAAGAAGAGGATCGAACAGTGGCTCTGATAGTAGCGAAAGCAATGACCCCCAACAGATGCCACCTAAACCTAAAAGGGGCAGAGACCGTGGGTAAAACAGTTTTCAAAACTACCCATACAAAGGACAACAAATGGGCCCCCCATTTTGGCAGTTTCCACAATTCCCACACTTTCAACCGCCACTAGCCCCACAATATTCTCCGTTCTATGCCACTCAAAACACTGCACACCCTCCTTTTTTAGGCAGAGGTTGGGGCAGAGGGCGAGGGCGAAGAAGAGGGAACGCGCAAGAAAAGAAAGTACAGTGGGAGGACAACCGCCCACAAGGGCTGGACACGAGGACCACGACCCGCTCAGGACCAAAATGAGTCTGGTGGTCAACTTGTCAAACCGTGTCTTGACTGAAGAAGAGGAACTGGTCCTCCAAAAAGGGTTAGGCTTTGTTCCAACCCCTAGGACAGACCCTTTCCAACAAACAAGGGAAATTAAGGCACTCTTCAGGAAAATAAGGCTAAAAGCTTTCTTTGATGGAAAACTCCTTGGACCCACTGAGGACTCGGGTCTACGTAACCCTTCAACCTTTACACCTCACAATGGGATGGTGCCTAACGAAGTCTTGACCTTTGAGCAAACAGTTCTCAAGGAGATAAACCAACTGGACACACAGCCTCATTCTTCTAACATCACCAACAAAGAAATGTTGGTCCTAAAATCATTGGCAAATGATCCCCTTATTACCATCAAACAGGCAGACAAGGGTGGAGCAACAGTTCTTATGAATACTGCGGATTATGATCTGGAATGTACCAGACAATTGAATGATCGCAGATATTACACACCCATCGCCGGGGATCCAACTAGACGCCTACAGACCATCATAACAGGTTTAGTAATGGGTGCGGAAAACGAGGAATGGATCACTAAAAAAGAGGCAGAGTTCTTGACGAAAAGGGACCCCCGGGTACCATATTTCTACATCCTGCCTAAGATCCATAAAGGGACCAACCCTGTACCAGGGAGGCCCATCGTGTCAGGTATCAATTCGGTGCTGGAGCCACTTTCACAATTTTGTGACCATTTCTTGCAGCCTCTGGTAAAAAGCATCCCCTAGTATATCCAAGACACTACAGATGTGTTACGCCTGTTGAACTCCATACAGGACACTACACAAATCGACCTCTTAATTACTCTAGATGTGGAGGCCCTCTATACCAATATCCCTCAGAGGGCCACCCTAGAAGTAATAGAGGAAAGACTTGGCCTTGAGACATGGAACTTTAATACACCACAGACTTTCATCATGGAGTGTGCCACCTTGGCACTTACCGAGAATTATTTCGAATACAAGGGGCAACACTACCATCAGACCCAGGGTACATCCATGGGCAGCACCTTTGCCCCTTCGGTGGCCTGTCTATACATGGCAGAGTTCGAAGATAAACACGTATATCATCAGTCTAACCCCTTCCGAGAAAACATCATGATGTGGAAGCGTTTTATAGACGATATCTTGATACTCTGGACGGGTCCACCGACAGCCCATGATGAGTTCTTCGAATGGGTAAACACTTTGAACCCATTCTTGCATTTCACCATGTCCTCTTCCCAGAGAGAAATTGCTTTCCTTGACCTTACCATCAAACTGGAAGGAGGGTCCCTCAAGACAACTATGTACAGGAAGCCTACAGACCGGAATAGTCTGCTCCATTTTCAGAGTCATCATCCTAAGGCCTTACGCTCTAATCTACCGTTCGGACAATTTCTCCGGATTAGACGCAATTGTAGCGAAGTGTCTGATTATAAAAAGGAATCCACTCTCCTATCCAGGAATCTCCTGGACAGAGGGTATCCTAAGAGCGATGTCTATAAAGCCAGAAAACGGGCTCGGAACAATAACCGAGAGGCACTACTTGAGAGACAGGAGAACGCACCGGTTGAGAACCAAGTCATCACCTGTGTCACCACCTTCACCCCCCTGTCCAACCAAATCAGAAACACCATCAAACGCCACTGGGGGATCCTTAATACAGGTGATCTGACTCTAGAACAACCCCGTTTTGCGTTCAAGAGATCACAGAATCTAAAGGATATATTGATCAGCACCAGGCCCAAGACCACTATAAAAGAGACTCAACAAACTCTTTGGCATCTACCACCTGTCACGGGCCATTACCCGTGTGGCTCTTGTGTGGTCTGTAGATTTACCCTGACACTAAAAACCATCGAGCTCTCTGAGACTTTCAACTGGGAACTGAGGCACCATACTAATTGCAACACAACACATTGCATCTACTTGTTGACCTGCCCTTGCAATTTGCAGTATATTGGGATGACCACTCGCCCAGTAAAAACCCGTATCATTGAACACCGCAGCAATTTTCGCTGCAAAAAGACCCATACAAAAATGTGCAAACATTATGTGGATTCCAACCACAACGCGGACTCCATGACATGGGTTGTCTTGGAATCAAGTCCCAACTGCCCTAAGAATGCTCTCTTTAGGAAGGAGCAGAGATGGGTCCATCGACTTTCCACTGATAGCCGAGGGCTGAATGAAGAAATCCCTTGGCATTCATTATAAATCTCACATTAGCCATTCGGATATGTTTTGTATGGCCCCCTATAACCCCAATGGTCATATCCCCCTGGCCAAGTCCACTCTGACCCACATTGGTCATTACCCTGTCGCTGGTGTATCATACACCAATTGTCTGACACACCATAACCACCCATGGTACATGCCATACCACGTGACCACCTAGATTCTCATGAATTATTCGTGAATCCAGACAGATTATTTTTGGGGTCTTTAATAGGGCTCATTACACAATTTAACCCGGTCACAACAATTTGATTCACTGTGGACCCCCTGTCCCCTCTTCGTCTCCTTCTCTTAGCCCACCCATGTATGTGGAGGGGCACTTAACTCTTACATCATGGCCGACCCACACTTGGTTGTTACCACTTACGAGGTTCTCGCTATTTCCGGCATAAGACATTATGACCAATATGGCCACACACCGGACCACCAGATTACCCGTGTTTCCACCAATATTGCCGTAAATATATTCGTTCGGAACAACCCCCGTGTTATTAGAATTAACAATACCTAGTCTTATGGTTTATACACTGTAAAATTCCCTTGTACACCCCACGTGAATTTTACATGTTCCCGGCCCCTTGGACTTCGATCAACACGGTCTTAGTCAGTACCACTCAATTACCTATACTCTGGCAAACCTATGTCGAGATGACATTTTTTCTGGAGCGCATGGTGAGGAACAAGATATAACACTACCAGTTCCCATGTAACTGATGAAATACACATTTATTCCTATGCGTATCTTAGATATACATGTACAACATGGTCCATTTTACCACTACATCATGGCCGACCGAGTCACCGCCCGTGTCACATGACATTGGCGGGAGGCGTGGTATCGACCGGAACCCCTGAGCCAGGCTTCAACATAAACAAACGCCGCGATCACTACCCATCTATCCGAGCTCGGCGGAGATGGGTAGGTGATCCCACGCGGACACGGGCTGATTGAGGTAAGAGGAGGGATGTGGGGGCTCGCTCTGAGACCTGACCGCTTGGAGGCTTTAACACCGGCTTCCTGAATCCTTTTTGCAGCGCTACCGCGTTGTAAACATACCTGATTAATCCGGAGGGATTTCTTTAATCTCTTTGCAATATATCTACTTTCTAGCCAAGTCTGAAGGCTTAATCCCGATGTACTGACCCGCCGACCACTCATGTGGCACTTAGCCCTTAACCATTAGGTGAGTCCGGCGCTGATTTTTTCATTATCCTGTGTGCCACCTAGGTTTGACAGTCCACACTGAGTCTTAGATGTTGTCACTCACACAATCAATGTTCGTGATGCCACCCTGAGCCATTATGGTGTTTTTGTAGTTGCCTGCTGTTTTTACAATTTGTTTTTAATCCTGTACTTCCCCACTGATATAGTTTTAGAGTGTGTGTGCACTTCACACTGCACGCTGAAACCACCTGGCATGGAGAGGTAGTGACTATTCCCCACACTGCCCTAAGCATGCCTCATTATGTTCACATTCTGGCGCTGACAATCCTTGCTGTAATAATGAGAAATGTACTACTAATGTGTATTTCCTTCTTTCTCATGTTCCAGGCATAGGACTTTCCATTGAGGTAAAATATACCCACACCACACCATATACATGACACTGGCATGTTATTGAGTTCATTTTCTTTATAGTTTTCACTTTTTAAGGTCCTGATGAATCGCTGGATAGTATTCCTCTTGCGAGAAACATGTTGACCACTTGTTGTTTTTCAGAGCTCCACATAGGTCACTCTACCTAACGAGGTGACACTGAGTGAGCTTGTTTTCACGTTTTTAACTGCAACAGGGGGACCACCAGAATAAAATAGTTTCCGGCACCCCTTGCTGCATTTTAACTATCACCTCAGGCTCAGTTGCCTCCCCGCCCACACACCCACACTTCACCATAGGGCAGTTGGATACAAAAGATCTCCGCCAAAGTGCCCCTCTTTGAGGTGTGCCCGTCGGGGATTGCACCGCCCCCCCGACGAGGAGCAACCGCCGATGATGAAGCATGACATCCTTCGGGGTGTGTGAGGCAAATACATCCGACAAAAGGGATGCCCACAGGTGTTATATTTACACCTCTGGTCAAGCCAGTTTTTGCTTAGTCCTTCTTAGTCTTCCTCTAACTTTCCTTGTAGGAACAGTTCAGCCCCCCGCTTTGTTGGTGAAGACCATCATTACTTTGCCAAATCATCAGGCTTACCATACCCATCCCCACCGCATTGCACTTGACGAACTCTACAGTAAGCTACACTTTGCTCCCCATCTTTTGTGCATGTAAATTGTGCACCATTTCTGTGCCTTAAAATGTTCCCCTAGTTTGCTTTCAAACTTCCATCAGCCCACTTCTTTGGCTAAGTGAAGAAGATACTCTCATCATCAATATATAGTATTACTTTCTCTCTGTACATCATAGCATAGCAGTACTTTACCTATATATGCACAATATAGCTCACCATTTTGGTTAGCAGTCTAGCTGTTGACAAGCGACCTCTACATAGCCGCTCTAGACTATTCCTTTCTCTCTGTACATAGAATAATAACTAGCAAAACAGCATTTTACTTGAACTGTGATGCTGTTTTTATATATATTAATTGGGTTTTTATGGTTGCATTTTTCTTAATTTTTATAGAATTTTTTATAGAAAAAGTGAGAGGTGGTAGGGAAAGTGCATCAAATGAGTACTCTGTTAACCTTTATGGTCTGTTGATGTTCCGCATTCCCAACCCTTGTTAAAGGGTTTCCCACCCAGTTTAAAACATTCAACCGGGTAGATGCACTTTCCCTACCTCCTCTCCCTTTTTTCGTCTCTTCATCCCAACTCCAGTAACAAATATGAAGCCTGTGTTGTTCCACCATAACTGGCATTACTTTTTAATGATGTGGGCAATGTTAAAGAACTACCCCTGAATGATGAGTACTTCTCCATGTGCCAGATAGCGTGATGTAGGAGCATGTTACTATATATTCTAAGGAGGCCCACACATCCAATCCTTTAATTTATTCAATTTAAACACTATTAACTTTGCAAGCTGGCAGCTTTTAATTGTTCCTTTTTATCTGCATACCCCTGTAGTATATGGGGAAGTTCCTCATATCTTGACCTGCCGAGATTGATGAAGCAGTAGGATATCCCAATTAGGGTGAGTCTTGTGCTCTTTCTCCAGTTTTTGGTTTTTAATACACTGATTTGGTCACTACACACATGAGCAATAATGTGAGCACTTCAATAATTGACACTTCGTGTTTATATGCCTGTAACACCTCACCACTGTGTGCTGTGATTTTGACACACAGGGAATAGGACAGTAGTGTTTGATACTTGTGATATTGGTTTGACATCATGCATTAATATGTTATTTTCTCTCCATAATAGGTAGAACCAGTACTACCAGCCAATAGACAGAGTAAGTCATGGTGGCTTAGATCCCAAACAATAATTCATTATTGTTTTCCAGTCCACCTTAGTGAAGATAGTTTTTAACTTTAGGTCCTGACAAATCAACTCTAGACTTGTAGAATTGCGAAGAAACATGTTGACCAACCACACGGAAAAACGCCACACCTAAGACATTACCTTAGCATTGCGCCTTTCCTCTTTATTTTAATCAGGGTAGGAGACCCCACAATTAAAGTTATTTTTGCTGGTACTCCCAACCCTGTTTTAACTCACATAAATATCACACACCACTTTTTCATCTACACTCAGTAAATCTCGCACCCCCACGGCACCAAACGGCTACTTGGAAAAAGTTCTCCGCCAAATTGCCCCTCATCGGGAGCCCATCAGGCATTGCAGCACCGACCAAACGAGGAGCAGCCCGATGATGAAGCATGACACCCAACTGGGTGTGTGAGGGCATTACATTCCAAAGAAATGGATTCCCAACTCTTTGACTCTGTAACCTACTGTCTTTTGTATGTTGCTCACTTTTAGATCATTCAGAACCAGCACAACTTTAATTTTCATATTGCATTTGGGCAATTGTGCTGGACCTTATGTATAAAAGCCCTTTGTCCCTCTATTTGTGAATATCCCTAGCTACCAAACCACGCACCACTAGCTTGCAGCAGAATTCCCTCGACCTCAGCTATTTCTGGTCTAGTTGCCAATTTTCCTTTAGCTAGCAGCAGAACCACCCCGACCTTGGACAATGTCTGTCATAGGAGGCCTTCCTAGTTATCACCAACCCGATCTCTTTGAGTTTCACCCTGGACTCCATCCCCTCATAGGTATGGAGAAAGCTCTCCAAATGTCTCACCTCTCTGTTATGGATTTTCAATAATCAGTCGCTAGCCGTGGCTAGCGACTCTAAAATGAAGACGTCCGGGACAGACCACTATATCCTGAGTAATTTTTTACCAATTTACTGCCTGCATTTTCCAGGAAAGATCTTGTAAATACATGGTAACAAAGTATTTTCAGAATTTCTCGAGCATCATCACCTACTGGATCTTCCGCAATAAAGTTTTTGTCCCACCCATGGAACGAAACCAGCTTTAGTAGAGATGATAGATTATCTCAGAATGGCAGTGAACAAGGACAGGTGGGGGCTCTTGTACTTCTGGATCTTTCTGCCGCCATTGACACTGCCATCCACAGCATCTTGATCAACAGATTAGCTGAGGTGGGTGTCACAGGCGTGGCTTTGAAATGGTGCAAATTCTACCTAGAAGACAAAGTGTGGGATGTGCATCTTCCCATCTTTCCACTTCAAGATCAAGGTAAGTCAGCCCAGCATTGTTTAATGTCTACTTAAGACCGCTGGCTCTATTGATCAGATCCCATGGTATTACATTTTTGACGTATGCTGATGTTATAGGTTATATGAACATTGGATCAATCTGTGCCATCCGCACAGGATTTTTTCTGTATGCGGATACAGTGAGCTGGTTGGCCTATTATTGATTAAAATGTAATGGTGATGAAACCAAAATCATGTGTTGCTCTTTAGGGAGACCTTCACACCCACTTAGAGCCTTATGGATATAATTCCACTCTTTCTTTGATAGTTTTGGTCTGCAGTCTGGGAGTGTATATGGATATTGATCTTTCTCTCAGTGCTCACTTAAAAATACTTTCTTCTCAATGTTTTTCAATAAGGCAGGTACTGTGCAAGATTCCTAGCCCCTCTTGTCATCTTGTAGTGCAAGTGACCAAACGTAGGAGACTAGATTACTGCAACTAATTATTTTTAGGTGGGCCAAATCTTTTGCTGAAATACGCGCATCGTTCTCAAGCATCAGCTACTAATCTGGCCCTCTCCCTCCCCCGCTGGGACTTGACATTCACTTCTTTGAATACTCTTCATTGGCTCCTAATGATCAAAAGAATTATCACCCCAGCTCCAACACCAGCCACATCCTGCCGTCGCAAGCCCTGTGCGACTCAAAGTACAAAGTATTTTATTGTGATGATTATTTAAAATCTTACAACATAGCACATATAAAAGAAACTTTTAAAATATATATTACAGCATAAAATCGCATAAAGTTATCATTGCTGGACCTTTACGAAGAGTTAAGTTTTGCAGTAGTTACATCTCCGAGCTTCCTTTTGACCAGCATCAGGAACTTTACGAAGGATGCGTTTAGAGCAATGTCATTTGAGTCCATACATTTAATTACTGCCTGCCTGCATGTTTGTATGCCACGTGATTTTAGAGAAAACTTGAGCATTGATTTTCTCTCTTGCATGAGTGCAGGGCAGATACACAGAAGATGTTGAATATCTTCTTCGCCCATGTTAGATAGTCTACATTTCGTTTGGGTTTCTTGAAACTCCCATGGCGGAAGATGACATAGGCCTGGCACGGATCCAAATCTCGCTTTAATGTGCACCTACTTATTTTTTTCCGTCCACGGAGTTTTCAGATATTGTTGTATCTCCTTCTTTTTATAGCCATTTAGCACCGTCCAGGCATGTTTTCTGTTGGTAAGGGTAGCCTTGTCCTTTAGAATGGATAGGTGATCTGCAGCTTTATTAATGAAGACTTGGTTATGTTCATTTCCCATATCGAAATAACCCCAAGTTCATTAATCACATCTCTAAGATAAAGAGCTGCACTAGAATTAGTGTCCTTCTTTATTTCTCTCCATAGGAGCAGTGAGATCTCATTTTGATAGTCACTTTTTATTTGGTTCCAAACTTTAATAAAGTGGACTTGCCTTGCAACGTGTTGATTAGTTAGGCTAAACTCCATCCTTATTTGCGCTGGGGAAGCGTTCACTGGGAGATGGAAAAGCGCTCTGGATACTTGGGTTATAAATTTATTCAAAGTATCACTGTCTTTACCCATTAGTGCTTCACTCCCATATGTAATAGTGGGTAAGAGTTTTGCACCAATAATGCTCAGGAGAGGACCATAAGTCAGGCTAGGGAGAGACTTTTGCACAGTTCTAAATGCAGCAATTAGTGTGTTTGCTTTCCTTTTAACGTCTGCTTTTTGAAGATGGTAGTTGCCCTTTGCATCAAATTATACCCCTAGGTATTTGTAGACCTCAACTTGTTCGATCTCAATTTTATCCATGAACCATTTACTTTTTTGTTTTATCTTTGCGTTTTTAGTAACTACCATAATCTTGGTTTTTGTCTCATTTATAACCATTCCATTCTCTTTTGAGTAGGTATAGGTCCTTTTCATTAAACGCTGAAGGCCCACTTTTGTGTGGCTCATAAGTATGACATCGTCAGCATACATCAGACTTGTGAGCCATCTATCCGCTATTTTCGGCGGATGCGCATTTTCTTTGTCCAATAGTCCTGGTAGATCAGCAAGAAATAAGTTAAAAAGAAGGGGGGCTTCAATCCTTCATTTGCTGGGATCTCAGTAGATAGTGTGTGCCCGTCACCCATCCTCACCCTCACCCATGTCTCTGAGTATAGAAGGCGAATTAGCTTGAGCAGTGGAACTGAAATTTAAATTTTTTCTAGTTTTTCCCAGAGTAATTTTCGGTTTACGCAGTCAAATGCCGATTTGAAATCTATAAAACAAAAATATAAAGGTTGTTTTAATCTAAGCGATTTGTTCATAAGTAAGGCGAGAATCATTATGTTAGTTGTAGTTCCTAGTCCTTGAATAAAGCCTGTTTGGTTTAAAGGCGTTCTTTTTTTCCGTCACCCAGTCAGTTAGTTTAGTTAGTATTAATCTGGCAAACAGCTTGGCATCCGAGTCTTGCAATGTTATCAACCTATAATTTTCCGGCAGTGCCCAATTTCCTTTTTTAAAGATTGGGGATATTAGAGATCCACGCCATGACTTAGGTACCCTTCCAGTCAACACGACTTCTAAGTACAACTTCTGTAGGATTGTTGCCCATAGCTCTGGATTTTCTTTCAAAAGCTCAAATGGAATTCCATTTGGTCCTGGAGCGCCGTTCTTCTGTCGTTTTATAAGTTTAATTAGCTCTTCTTTTTCTATGGGATATTGCATATCTATATCACTCTCTTGGTAGATAGAGTCTGTCTCATTGTCAGTCTTACGCCCCTGTTGCGTTTCCTTTGAGCAAGTGTGTATAAGTTCTTGATTCAAATTACTCCTCAGGAACTTGACCCATTCCTGCTCAGTTATGGGAGATGAGACTACTTGCTTGTTGGGTCTAGCAAGGCCATTGATAATGTACCAAAAGTCTCTTGAGTTCTTCTGTTTACTGGCGTGGGATATTTTTGTCCACATAGCTTGTTTCGCTTTATTTTTCTCGCTCCATATTAATTTCTTCAAATTCTGGTTTAATAACTTTAGATTTCCAGGATTATCCGCTTTTAAATACGATTTTTTGCTTAGTCTGATAATCCTATTTCGTTCTTTCTTCAGTAATCCTATTGTATGTGGGAGATTTAGATTTGCTTCGTTTTCATTCTTCTGGTCGTTCCCATATTTAGACCTTTTTTTTTTCCAATTTGCCCTTGTGTTGTAGTCAACATCCCAGTCAGATTTTCCCATAGTTCAATTGCTGTATTTGTTACAGTGTCTTTCAGGCATTTTTCCACTATCTTTTCCACTTGCTCATTCATTTCGTTTTTATTACCTAAATTCCAGGTCAATTTTTTATAGTTAGTAGTACCGCAATGCCCTTGAACCGTCTGATAGGTCTTTTTCATAGTTATTCCAATATCCATTAGTATTGACTGCTGGGCATGATCACTCTCATTTACTTTCGTTAGTTTGTATGAGGTGATGCTTTGAAACATATATAGAGTTGTCATGGTGTAGTCAATCCTAGATTTTGTCTTGTGTCCAAAATAACTATATCTTGGTGGGACATCCGTTTTTACTCTGCCGTTAATTGTTCGAAGACCCATAGCTTCCATATCCTTTACAAGTTTCGGACCTATTTTATTTATATTGGAGTTGTTATCAATCCCTAGGTCCTGCTCAGGTATTAGCCATTGTTGGTTTTGTAGTTGCGTGGCTTCATCTCTTAAGTGTGGTGACCTTAAATTAAGGTTAAAATCCCCAGTAATCCGAAAGTCTGCTATCGGGTCCTCGAGCATACTATTAATTAGTACATTATTCAACATTCCACATGTTTTCTCCCTACTCTTGTTAGTGGGCGGTATATAGACAGTAATCAAATATATTGTTCTAGGTTTTTGATTATTTATCTTGTAGGTAAGTTTGACCATCAAAATGTTCGAATCATCTAATTCCAATTGATCATGGTCAATGTGCAATGCATTAGAAATGAATATAGCTTGCCCACCACTAGCTCGCCCAAACCTTTGCTCTTTTTTTGCATTTTCATAGTATCCTGCATAACCATGTAGCATAAATGGGTTAGTTTCCCATGTTTCCTGCAGCACTACGATATCTGGGTTTCCCACTATGGAGTCTATGTATGCGTTGTGGATTTTCCCCCTCAAACCGTTAATGTTCCATGAACATAGACTTATTATTTCTTTGTTTATGCTATTTGCTCCGATTTGTAATGGACTTCTGTATCATTGTCTCTGATTACTATGCAGTGCCAAGTTGATCCATTTTACTTTTATTTCTGTGTTTCTTTCTACCTCTTTTTTCAAGGTGGGACATTCAATTTTTTCTGGAGATCTGCCAAGTGCATTTCTTAGGACTGATAAAGTCTTTGTCCCTACCTTCTTTTGTTTCAGTGGAGTATCAGCTTCTATAAAAGGGGTAGGGTAAACCTCTGGGATTGTTTGGTGAGTATTATGCCCCAGGTTTTAAATATCTTTTGCTCCTTCATTATCTGATCAGCTATGGAAATTGAAGATAGTGAGATTAAGGTTGGGGTCTGGCTTGAACAGATATAATGTCATTAGTTACAATGTTGTTGAGTGAAGGTATGGATTTGAAAAGTCGCAGTAAATTCCCTCGATTTAGAATATCGTGTCTACCTCTAGAGCGAAATTCTGGTGTAAATTTGAGTTCCTCACTAATTTCAGTAGTGTGTTGATTTGCGGCCTCTTTTTTCTTAGTTTGTTTCGTTGTATAGCTTACTGTTTTATTCCCATCCACACTTTTAATCTGCAAGTAGTCTCGTTCGGATATTATATCAAGGCTACTTTCTGCCCTTCTCTCTGTCAGGACAATGTCTTTTTTTGTATTTTCCTTAATACCTGCCTTGAGATGAGGATTCATTGTTTCCGTCTCTTTAATAGAGATGCTTCCATTCGTTGTATCAGAGTTATAAGTAGTTTGATCTCTTTCTTCTTTATTTTGGTTTTCATCCTGGTTAGGTTCCATTTGTAGACTCTCTGGTATACTGTTTATTACTCGTACTTCCACTACTCTATTTTCATCCCATACCTGGTTTTGTAATTCCTTTATTTTGTCAGTTTTTATCGAACTACGAACGTTTAGTGGTTTTTTTCCGAAGATAGGGAAGAAGTTGTTAGGTCCTGAGCTAGGTGATTTGAGGTCCTCAGGTGGATTACTTGTAATATTCAGCTTCCCTCGCCACCTTCTTCCACCGCAAGATAGCAGACATCCATGACAGCTTCAACACCCAGACAGCCCCAACAGACAGCAACACAACAGACCCTCCGTACACCATGAACCACAACCCCCTGCTAGCCTGGACCAGCATGAGCATTGATGACACCCTCAAGACCATGCGCTCAATCAACTCCGGCTCTCTGTCGGACCCATTCACGCACCATGTCTTCAATAGAGCAAGCAGCACCATCGCACCCCACATGCTCAACATCATCAATCTCTCCCTCGAGACCGCGACCTTCCCAGAGATCTGGAAACACGCTGAGATCAGCGCCCTACTAAAAAAACCTAAGGCAGACCCAAGAGACCTCAAGAACTTCCGGCCCATCTCTCTGCTCCCCTTCCACGGCCAAGGTCATTGGAAAAACCGTCAACAGACAGCTAACCCGATACCTCGAAGAAAGCAGAATCCTGGACCCTTCCCAGTCAGGGTTCCGCAGCAACCACAGCACCGAGACTGCCCTCATCGCCGCCACTGACGACATCAGGACCCTGCTGGACAACGGCGGGACTGTAGCACTCATCCTCCTAGACCTCTCTGCCGCCTTCGACACCGTCTGCCACCGCACACTACGTGCACGCCTCCACGCCGCAGGGATCCGAGACAAGGCTCTGGATTGGACCATCTCCTTCCTCTCCTGCAGAACCCAGAGCGTCTGCCTCCCCCGTTCAGTTCCAAAGCCTCCAAGATCATCTGCGGCATACCCCAGGGATCCTCCCTCAGCCCGACGCTGTTCAACATTTACATGGCCCCGCTCGCACACGTAGCACAACAGCACAACCTCAACATAATCTCCTACTCCGACGACACTCAGCTGATCCTCTCCCTCACCAAGGACACCATCACAGCCAAAGCCAACCTCCACGAAGGAATGAAGGCCGTCGCTGACTGAATGAAGACCAGCCGACTGAAGCTGAACTCGGACAAGACGGAGGTCCTCATCCTTGTCTCCAACCCTTCAGCCTGGGATGACTTCTGGTGGCCGAAGGCACTGGGGGCAGCCCCGACACCCACCGACCACGCACGCAACCTGGGAATTATCCTCGACTCAACGCTCTCAATGTCCAAGCAAGTCAACGCCGTCTCCTCCTCCTGCTTCAACACCCTCCGCATGCTCCGCAATATCTACAGATGGATCCCGACAGATACAAGAAAGACAGTCACCCAGGCCCTCATCAGCAGCAGACTCGACTACGGAAACGCCCTCTGCGCGGGAGCGCCGACCAAGCTCATCAAACGACTACAACGCATCCAAAACGCTTCGGCACGACTGATCCTCGATGTACCACGCCACGGCCACATCACCCCCCACCTGAGAAACCTGCACTGACTCCCTGTCAACAAGAGGATATCCTTCAAGCTCCTCACCCACGCACACAAGGCACTCCACAAGACTGGCCCAGCCTACCTCAACAGACGGCTCTCCTTCTACATCCCCAACCACCAGCTACGCTCCGCTGACCTCTCACTCACCACCGTCCCGCGCAACCACAGGTGGGAGATCCTTCTCCCACCTTGCCGCCAAGACATGGAACACCCTCCCACTGAGCCTACGACAGACCCAAGACCTGCTGACCTTCAGAAGTATACTCAAGACCTGGATGTGCGATCAGTAGCGCCCCCCCCACCCGGTGCCTTGAGACCCTCGCGGGTATGTAGTGCGCTATACAAATGATTGATTGAGTGATTGATGTTCAAGTTTCTGTGCATTGTTCACATCACTTTTTATCGACTTAGCCCACTGTTTCTACATCACACATTTATGAAATTAGTGTCCTCAGCTAATTCTGTGGTCTTCTACTGCCAATCTGCTGTTTGTCTTCAGGTTTAAAATGTTTTGTGTAGGAGGTCGTGCCTTCTCAGTTCAAGCTACTCTGTTACGGAACACTCTGCCTTCCTTTCTTCATTCTATCACTGATTTGTTTGCCTTTAAGGAGGATCTGAAAATGCGGTTATACTCTTGTTTGCTTTTGCTATACTCTGCCGTATCTTGATGATACCAGTGCCAGGATACCTTTCCAGGTCTCAGTTTAGTGCTCTATAAACGGCAATAAATATATAAAGATACTGTAGTGCTTCTCAAAATGTTTAAAACCATGAACCAATTTTTAGAACAATTAACCTGTGACACACCTAGTTTCAATGAAAATGAGGTGGCCGATTTTTTATGTCCCTAAAGCATCATGTGGTAGCATACTTTCATTTATAGAGAGCGCATTTTCCATTGAAATTTGCACTGACATACAGTTTTCCTGAGAAAGCAATATTGCAGACAAATGATGATGCGTGGAAATGGGGTTTCTGTGATTATATTTAATTTGTGCTTCACTAAGTAAACTGTCTCGATTTGTTTTGATCCTATTAAAAGCTTCGTTTCTATCACATTTCATAATTACAAAAAATGTGCTTCTTTTGTGCTTTCCTAACTGCTGAATATGTACAATTAATTTGTAGGTATTTACATTTTTCTGTGTGATATCATAAATGACATTCTTCCCTTTTACACTCTCTGTAAAATTTCTTTCCCTGACTGCAAAGTGAGAGTAGTTTGTAACCAATCCTCAAATTAAAAAAATAAGCAGAAATTTGTCAAAAGACATTTGACCTCTTTGTTTGAAGGGTAACAAATGTGACACAATGAATACAGAATTTAAAGGCATCCTTCTTTATTTCTTAGATTTTCACTACACACCAAAAATCGCCTCGTGGCCCACCAATGGGGCATGACCCACAGTTTGGGAAATGTTGCTGTAGTGCTACATGTAGTAGCACTCCTGTTCCTTAGATTCAGGGTTAAAAAAGCATTGTTTCCATTCACAGACCCACCCACAGCTCTTCCGGTGCACCTACTGCTTGACCTGCATCCCTCAGGGCCTCTGCGTTTTCAGGACATTGACTCACACAGAGCTCAGAGAGGGCAATTAAATCCTAACTGGCAGCGTCCCAGTTGGTTTACAATGTGGTTGTTCCTAAAGCTGTGTCATAATCATGTCAACCAGGGAAGTTTGGCTGGACTTGTAACATACTCACCCAATTTCCACACTGTTGCATAAGGGAAAACATTGCAAGGCTCCTGTTAGACCTGTCAGCCCTAGGGTGGTCTTACCCCACTTTTGTCACTTTTCGTCTCATTTTTGCCAAAATCTTTTTGTTGGACCTAGGCCTCTGGGCACCTTACCACTGCCAAACAGTTCTGAGGTGCAGGTGCTCTCTCCCAATAACATGGCTGCCACAGGCCCCTGCTACTGCGCAGTGGCCATTGTACATGCACGCACCAGTAGTTAGGAGCAGGCTGGATGGGACATACTGCTACTGTATCCTTGCCGACCCACCTTTTAGTCCCATAGACAGACATGTAGAAGCTCCTGGAACCTTTCAGCCCAGGGAGGAGTTATGGTTTGCCGCCTTTCAGGAGGGTCACCTGACCTAGGGGTATAAGAGGAAAGGAGAGAAACCTGACTAGTTAGTTGGGGCACCACTGGACCTGGGGGAACCTCTGCCGGAGTATAGGCTGTTGGGACTAGGGGGGAACCTACACTACTGAGACTGACTGAGCTTAGGCCCTGCTGTACCCAAGATAGCTGAGGGGCTATCTCGAACATCATCACCTGCTGACCTTGCCCAGTGAGGGGGAAACCCAGGAGACCAACTTCAGTGTTCTGCAGGGAACCATCCTGCCTCTTGTGCCTGCCAGCTCAACCCCCAACTAAGACCTGCCATCTACTACCAGCGCTGAGACTGGGAAGCGCTGGGAACCCCCCAAGGTAAGCGCTGTGCCAACCAAGCGCTATATTAAAGGAACTAGCTGCCTGATGCTAGCGCTGGGCTCCCTAAGCGCTATAGTGAAGAAGCTGCTGCCCCTCTGCTAGCTCTGTGCTAATTGGCGCTGCTACTGGGTGAATTCAGGACCTACTGTGGCCTTATCATCAAGCGCTGTGTCTACCAATCACCGCCGCGACCTCTGTGCCCTGCACTGGGAAGCGTTGTGTGCTAAACTCACAGCCGCAACCTCGGGATCACTGGAGAAAGAAGCAATGTATGCCAGGAGTACTGTGTGCCCAGGGAACGTGAAGGAAGCTGAGTGGGTGGTGCCACGCTGAGGGAGGAGGAGGTGCCGCTGGAGACCCCCGCTGCGGCCTCCGAAGCCTGGGGAGGGCATCCGCAGTAACAGAGGAGGCCGTGCTGGGCTGTGCCGCGTGGGCGCACATTGCTGAGCAACCGGGGGCACCAGCCCTTCATCGGCCGCGCCCCCTCTAAGCTGCGCACCAAGTGGCCCCCGCGACTGAGCCCTCAGGAAGCTGCAAGCCTATTGGCTCCCGGGCCTCAAGGCTGACCGAGGCCCAGTGCTGGGTTCAACTGCCGATGGGAGCTCCCTCGATCTGCATCTCTGCCTCCAGGACACCTGGGGACAACAGCGAGGAGAATGCGCTATCCGCAAGGAACTCCGCTTCCTCCCCCTCGGCACCAGGTAACCATTCGGGGAGGGAGGCGAGTCCACTGCCAACAACGAGGCTGCCGGGGAGCCCCTCTAGAGCGGAGTGGCAGCCCCTTAATTACCCAAGAGGAGGAGGATTAGGCCCAGTGGCGGGGGGCATGGTAATTCCCCCCCTGCTGGCCAGAGCTGACTTTGCGGCCCCAAACTGTCATTCTAAAAGTGGGGCCTGTAAGGAAGATTGGCTGCAGCAATGAAGTTATAAAGGTTGAGGCCGCATGAATAGGACTTGGTATTGTTCTTAATTACACGCATGAGAAGTGTGGATCCTTCCTAAATATGTCCATAGGAAATCTTGTGCATGTTGCCTATATGATCCCCATGCATAGGAAATGTTACTGATGTTGCATTCATGCCCACAAAGTGTTGCCCTATTGGAGATGTGCAGGGGGGATGTTACCTTTATTAATGTTTGCGTAGGGAATTGCTGCCTATGTTGTCCCTGAATATCAGAATTGTTCCCTGAATTGAATTTATGCCTAAGCAATGTGAATACATTAGCCAAGTGCCTAAGAAGTGTTACCTGCATTATTCTAAGGTTATGAGAACGGGTTACCCTGTTTCAAGTGAGAACCTAGCGTTACCTACCTGAACCAAAAGTAGATAAAGAGTCTTGTTTTATAAACCAGCCTGGTGTGGTGTCTCTTCATTGCGTGCGTATTACTGAGTCAGTGTGAGTGTGTGCTGCACCACTGCTTAACACATTGCCTTCGGGTGCCTTCCTGCTTCGCGCCAAGCTACCGTGTCAGAATCAGTGACCCCAGTTCTAACAGCTCCTGTGTCGTTATCATCCATCAAAATGCTTGAGCCATGTGCACGGCTTTTAAATATTCACACCCGTATGCTATGCCATGTTCTCCCCACCAACCACAACCCCAGGGATTAACCCTACCAGAAAGGCTTGTTTCTCAACATTGCATTCTCGCCCTTCTAATTGCACTGCGTGATTTACCTTTGCAAACTTCTCCCTATAGATCTCCCCTCACAGCATGTGCACATCTACAAGAATGCCAAAAGCCAGTCTACTGGCAATATGTCACTCTCAACATAAAACCGTACACCTAAACATCTAAGTCTTCACCTCACACCTTTCCCTGCTTATGCCAGTATGCCTACCATCAGACAACCAGCATGTTACATGCTCATATGCTTATTTGCTGTCTATTCTATGTCACCCTTTGCTTCAGCCACTTCGGGTGCCAAAAGGCCACCCTAGTGGGAGACTTCTGAAGAAACTAAACTTAGTTTCAACAATTTCCTTCCCTGGAAGCTTTTGCAGTCCTGAGGAACACAATGATTTCTTTGGTGTAGTCACCAGCCCTGGTTCTATCATCAAACAGGGGAGAGAAGGAGTAGTTACATGTGAAGTCTTTATGTCGGATCGGGCATGTCGTTTTCCCGAATGTCTGCTAAGTGTCCTCTCGCTCTCTTTTCTGAGTAGCACTTCAGTGCAAGAAGTAGTAACAGCCCTGAGGCAAACTGCCAGACACGCTCCACCCAGAAAGTACCCAACTTGTGAAGTCCCAGTGGCTATTTTTTGTCAGCTAGTGCTGGTGCGCCCCACCAGTATATTTTTTAAAGGACAAGGGCACTTTTAGTTCCCTTCCCACAAGCAGTGATCTGCAGGCCCTTTTTGAAATTACCTGGGCCCTGTTACCTGTCCTTTCAGGCCAGCACAAGATTCCGTTGATATTTCCAGTCTCGTGTGATGGAGGTAGGTGAGACTTTATGCAAGAGAGAATGCAAGAGCTTTCCTCTTAAGTCACTGCTGCACTGGCCAGGTCTCACCTGCCCTGGTGCCAACCACTGGCTTGCTTATTGGATCTTGTTATGCCCAGCTGTAGTGTGGAAGGTCATGTGCCTGTGTATAGGGTTGGCTCTGCTGCTAATGTACGGTACTGGGCACCCCATACTCTCACCTGCACAAGCCCTAAGCTTTTCTCTGGAACATCCGCCACTTTCCATTGGATGGTAGCGTCTGCAGGGGTTAACAAGAGCCTGTCATCATGATCCGCTGTAGTCCAGAATCAAATTGCTGCTCCATGCAATGCACATGGTCCGCGTGAAATACTACACTATTCTGATAGTCGTGGGCCTTTGCTCTCACTGAGTGCGTAAAATATTCCTCGTCCTCCGGAAACAAAGGCCCACTTTCCGGTCCCAGCCTCCTCATTCTGCTGCTGCCTCCAGCTGTCATTGTTGCAGCCTAGAGATATGACACTTTGACGAATGTTATACCCCAAAGGCCTTCGCAACAGAATCCTTACTTAGTTGCAAGTAAGGTTGCAGAAATAGACTTTTGATAAGGTATTTCCCTTCCAGCACAAACTTTTTTTGGTAGAAGTGTCCTTCTTGCAGCGAAAACAGCACGTTGCACACTTTGCATGGGAAGAGAGGAACAGGGCGTCCTCTTTAGTAAATATGGCTGTGCCATACTCTCTCCTACAAAACAAACAAAACATTAGTTGCTGCGCTGCTCCATTTTTTTATGAGTGCCTCTGAGTATTTTTGGGTGTTCCTCTTCAGCGCAAGATCACACACCGCCGAACAATGGTGCTGTAATGAGGAAGAAAAAAATAGTTCCAAAACACAAACAACAAGCATTTACAATGCAATGGTTTCACCTTTGGTCGCACCCACAGCTTAACACAATCCGAGCCAATGGCCAGAACTTGGCACCAGCTGTTATTTCCGGATGCTCTGACTATTACAATGGTGATTTGCAGTATCCTTCGATTATTATTTGCAGTTCAGCAATAATCGTGTCCAAAACGGATGTCATCAGATCAAGAAGAAATTGAAAAGCTGTGACCACCTTAATTGGGCCACATGATGCACAGTTGGTACTCTACTGATGCTACTTCGGGTCCACTGGCCATCGCCAGGAACTCAATCACCTCCAGATCATTTGGGTTACAGCTGGCGCGGGAAAGGAGAGTCTGAATGACTAGCTCTGACCTTGCCAACAATGCAGTACCATCGGTGTAACATCACAGCCGAAAACAAAGCAACGAGCTTCGGGCTGCGCCTCTACAACAGTCTTACACAGGTAGGTTTTCAGATAATGTACGTACAAATTGAAAGTGGTCATCGAATTGGTGACATTCCTAGCTAACGTGCAGGGTTCCACATCGTGAGCGTTAAAGGAGTCCCATTATACCCTGTTGCATGTATGATTTTGAGCAAAGAAGTTACTTTTTGACTTAGGAATGTGGGGTTACAATGTGATTTTTTTTAGAAACGACAATAAGGCAGCATGTAAACATTAATGTGAATAGGGCTCAATTACGAAGCCCATGCAATTCCAAGCACTGAAAAAACATAGCCCCGCCCCCGTCTACACACGTATATGTGGTGGGGCAGCAAATTATATCGGTACACAGATACCCTGCGATCGCCTCCCGCAAATCGCAGTGCCTTTTCCATATAGCACGCTAGTAAGAGAAATACTCTGGACACTTGCATAAATGTCATGCATTCCATTATAAGCACCTCGCCGGCATAACCCAACGCTTTCACTTCCATTCAAAACTATTTTTTCAACAGAAAAACAAAACGACACAAGCGGCATCTGGCATCTTTCATCGGCATGGAAGCCAAACACGAGCCTTTCGAACACATATTAACTCAGCCCTCTCATGAAACACTGTGACGCATTACAAATCCCCAACATGGTGCACTGTGCATTACGCGCTCACCGTTACGCAAGGTGTGCTGCATTCACGCGGCCACATAGAATGTATTTCCCTCAAATCACTTTGCTAATCATTTAAATACACTTCCGAAGTTGGGAATGCAGAGATAATGAGGAGAGCGACCGCAATTAGCTCCTGCCCGTCAACTGTCACTCAGGACAAGCCCCCCGTGGCCCTGCGGTGCTGCGTACATACTCCTACCTTTGCCGACAGTAATGGTGGGCAGCTTTCAGGATGTGCAAGCGGCAGCGTCGGTCAAACGCAGCAAATGCCTGCAGAGTCAGCCCGCTCCTCCTCTGAAAGATGACTCTGCTCGCAGCACCGGCGACAAGTGCCGCCGCCCTCCGCCAAAATAAAAGTCCACGCGCAGCAGGCTCATCGGAGCCGCAGCCCTGGTACCAACGGCCGTCACACTCCAGCCCCGAGCTTTCGGCTCAGATGTGGTATTTTAACGAGGCGCACTTGCTGTATGTTAAGAAAGCTTGCCTAGCGTTGGCTTTGCTTGTGTATTGTATATACTACTCTAGAGAATGTGCGATTTCAGAGAGAACATCGGAAACGTAAAGAAACTTCAACAACAAGAATAGAACAAGTCAGGTCCCGGACCGGCCAGCCAATCACAGCGCGGCCCGGGGAATGACGTCACTGGGGTGTCCCGGGCCGGCAGCCAATGACAGCGCGGCCCAGGACAAAGGGGCGGGACTTAAAAAAAGACCGAGAAACGCCCCCGAATCGCGTTTTCACGAGAAAGCGTGATTGACAGCCTCTGTCTCCCAATGGCTAGCCTCCATTTATGGAGCTAGCCAATGGGAGACAGAAGCGGAACCAAAGCCCATATGTAGGATCATGAGATTTCGCCATGGGCGGAGCAACTGCTACGCAGTTGCAACGCCCAGGGCGAAACCTAAAAACTAAGGGGCATATTATCAAGAAACTGGTTAAAATTATCGCCCCTTTAGTGGCAGGAAACTGCTGATAAAGCGGCGATAATGGGCTTGATAATATGCCCTTGTGAATTCCCATAGAAGCCCATGTTCTGGTGTGAACATGGGCTTCTATGGGAATTCTCTATGGCATATTATCAAGCCCATTATTGCCGCTTTATCGGCAGTTTCCTGCCACTAAAGGGGCGATAATTTAAACTCAGTTTCTTGATAATATGCCCCTAACTTCTTTGTTTAATCCTCCATGCTTAGTTGTTTTGACAGAGCATTTAGGGGCATATTAGCAAGGACATGCGGTATTTAAAGCAAACCGCGCTCAGCAACGTTTATCTCTAATGCAATAATATATTCGGTGATAGCGGCTTAATGCGTGAATATCACTGGAAATCCAGCGATATTCAGGCATTAACGCTAATGGGGACTTAACCTGAATATCCACCTCCCATTGGATAAACAGGTTAAAATGGTCTGAGCAGGCGTTAGAATCTGGCGATAATCGCGCTTAGCGCAGCATTTTTAATCGCACTGACTTCCTTGCTAATCGGCGATAGCTGTGTTAGCGACTGCTAACAGTTTGGGTACGCCCACTTTGCATGTCATTAGCAATAAATATCGCTGACAGGCAAAGCGGGCCCCAAACCGGTCTCTATCGCCTAAGAGCTGTCGCTAACTGCTGTTACGATAAGCGGCGATATGGCCCTTGCTAATATGCCCCTTAGTTTTTATTACACGCGTTTCATACATATTCTATAAATATTGAAAGATTCCTCGTCCATCATTTATGAATTAATAAAACTGAGTTTGCTCTAAACGTTCGATTTTTTGGCTGAGTCGAGCTTCACTGGTTGTTCCTTTTGCTCACTGTTCTTCATAGGTGTGCATTCCTTCTCTCTCTGCTCCCTTCTGATTCCAGTTTATTTATATTATATTGAGTTCTACTTTATGGAAGCGTGTGTGTGCCTCCTGCTCAGCAATCCAGATAGCTTCGGTGACATGTCAGATATGTCCAGCGCTATACAAAGGCCTCAATAACATAAAATAAGCTGGGATGTGTAACTCTCATGGGCCCCATGGTCTGATTAATTGCAGTTATGGTGCATTTGTAAAGGAAACGTAAATGGGATCTAGCATGGACTCTGCCCAAGTTTATTTCACTACATTATATACAGTGCAGAGATGTGGTCGGCTGTCTAAATTCTCCTTGAATCCGAGAGAGATGGGTTGTAATCCCAACTTCAACACTTCACAAAATCATATTGTTATAGTGGTCAAATTGCATCATCGGCTTGTGCCTGGATGTGAGATGAAATGTTAACACGTGTGGTGATAATTACTTGGTCCACCTTCCTACTGTATCACATCACGGTGCCTGTATTCCAGTCTCAACCCACCACGAATATCATATGGGTTTATGCACAACACAGTTAGGTATGCATAAGTCCCTTTGGGGAGAATGCTATTGGCAGCATATAATCTTACATTAGAGATTAACACATCTGGTGCTCCTTTATGGTATGAATGTCTTTCCAGGGCTGTAGTGTAGTTCCTATATTCCCAATAGGCTCTGCGCATTGGAATAATATCTTCAGTAGTGTAGACGTAGGGCTGAGGTTAACTAGGTCTTTTACTGACGATATTAGACTTAAGTTTTGTGTGCCAGCTAGCCCAGAGTTCACTAGAAACTTTCTCGAATAGGTGAGGAGGAGTTTAACCTCCCTGGATAGACAAGAATGGATTTAGTTTCTGACAACCATAGAACATGACAACTTTGCTCTCCCTGATCAAGAGTATATCTCTAGAGTCGTGTGAAAACAAAAGACAGCTATTTTACTCAGTCAATACGTGCATACTTAGTTTCACCAGATTGTAGAGAAAAGAAGAGACGGGCGTTTTCAATAAGAGGTGTTATTTATTGATCAGTCTCTTTTCTCATACAAGAGAAATGAATCGCTACAATTGTAATACTGATAGTTAAGTAAAATGCATACAGTAAAAGCAGGATTATAAAATAATACTGTAAAAGCATTGATATGGTTTCTTAGCCATATGTTACTTTAAAATGGATAAAAGATATACATACATATATACATTGACTAATCGTACTCAACTGGTGCTTCTAACTACGCCTACCCCGGTGTACCTGACCTAAGCCTAATACATGGGAGGGAGTAAGTAAGTAGCAGTTTAAGTTAAGTTTGTTTTGCCAAGAGTCTGACTCAAGAATTCTCTGTAAGGGGTTAGTCAGTTCAGTACCTGGGATTTAGAAGGCAGGAGGGCTGGTATCTCTTTCTCAGGACTCGGTATCCCAGTTACCCGCGAGGGCAAGCTGGAAATGCTGGAGGCTGGATTCTCGGCAAGAGGAAAGGCAGCGTTTTCCTCAGCGCGTCAAAAGGGAAGGGGCAGCGTCCGTGGGCTCTCCCATCAGCTGGGCTCTCCGGCAAGTAGTCGCTGCTCCAAGCTCATCACCACCGTGTGTTTACTTAGGGCAGTGTCGGTATATTTATACCTGAGAGGTGCCGGGTTTGACGTAAGGATGGACATAAGACGTCAATTAAGAACTGGTCGTTCTTACATTCTTTACAGGAGTTCTCGAACTAAATCAAAACAATAGCAGCGGGGATTTCCCAGGTTTGCTGGAGGCTTGGTTTGTTTAGAGAACTCGGTGTGCTTTCTAGGGGGCTGGAGGAATAGTGCTTGTTTAATGTGACAGCATGCGCTATGACTAATTTATGAAACTGGTTTCTGTGCCGTTGTATGGATATTAGTGATTTATAACCGGACAAGGGTCAGAAATTGGAGTATCGATACAGGTCTCTAGATAAACATACTACACCCACTCCACAAATTCATGTCCATATTTACTAACCTAATCAATAGTAAACATAACTAATAGTGCATGTGTATATCGAACCACCCCAAAATATATATTTATTTTTTTTGCATTTGAAAAATAGGCATATTCGAAATACACGAAAATGAGTATAGGTACTGTATGCATTCAAGCAGTGTAATCATTCAAAAAGGATGCACATTTTATATCAGCATGAATGATTTGCGAAAATAACACATGAAATGGCTCTTAATACAGAAGAAAAAGTGCGAGACCACTTCATCACATATAAATACAATCACTTGTAAATATGCTAGAGGCTGAGGTAAAATATTGTCTCTAGAGTTCCTAAAAATAGAAGCTCTGTTCTTTAAGCAGAAGATAAGTGCCAAAAAGTAAATATTTTGGATTTGGGAAAAAAGTTTTCGTTTTCAGGGGAAGAAGGAAAAAATTGTCAGTAGCTTTGTTTTTAAAACCGAAGGCCAAATTCAGAGTTCAGGGAATGCTGTGTGCACGTTTGCTTATAGTCAACTCTCTCTGTTCTGGTGAAAACATCATTTCAGACAGATTTTCAAAAAAACAGTTTACTGCCTCAGGTGAAAGTTCGACCAAGTTGGAAAATGTCGCTACCATGCAGTCGTGCGCATGTTCGCTTTCAGTGATGTTTTGATCAGCATTGCTTACAGAAGGCCGTACCTGGTTGATGCTGCTTTCATCCTGTACTTCACTACCCTTCAATCGTAGTGGTGAAGTCTCCACGAATGCCATCATCAGGATAGGTAGCCGCTGGGGACAGCACAATGCATGAGCCTTTACTGGACCCAACAAAGTATCTGCATCCAATGGTACTTCTGATTGTAGTGTAAGACATGTGTCCAACACGCATTCTTCGCCGCATAGCATGCATCTCAATACAGGTAAGACACAATTCTGCCATATGGGTCTGAACGAAAGAAAGCAGGTCATATTCAGATCTCTTAGCCGGGCTAATCCAAGGACTTTAGTTATGCGGTCCCGATAGCGTATAGCTAGGATCGTTTCTTCCATTGTTGCTGGAGTCTTGTCTGTGACATGGCTTGCCATAACGAAGCAGGAGTAGCAAAAATAAGATGCCTGCTACGAGTCCCAACAGGAGTGGAAGTCCGCCAAAGACTGAATGAACGAAATTGGGAAATATACCCTGGACTGCTTTGAATGGGGTTAACAGTCCCAAAAAAACGGTCTTAAATACACTCGCGATACCATTTGTATCAGAAATATTTAAGATTTCGCTTAGTATTTCTGCGAAGTGCAGGGGGCAATTTGTTGATAACAATGCATGTATCTCTTCCGTTGTCCTTGCAACTTGGAGATCATACGTTTCTTTTGATGACGTCAAGTGAACTGGCGTCTGTAGGAGCACAGTCTTCATTCTGCTTAAAGTATCAATTCGAATAGAAGAGATTTTCAAACTGGGCCAAATTTTTCCCTCCCTGTCTGGAGTGTCGTTTGGATACAATACTCGCTCATAGCAAGTGACCATGGAACTCACGCTTACTAGATAAGGTTTTCCTGGCAGCAAGCCACAACATCTGTGATCTACAATTAGAATGTAACTCCCGTTAGAAAGTCTTCTAAAGAATGGTTCTATTTTTGTTGCAGGTGTGCCGAGCTGGTGACATGAAAGGTTATTTGAAGTCCCCTCACAGGCCCCATGTAAACTTATACCCTGACACAGAAGTTTACCACTTAGTGATTTTTCACAATTGTTACCACTAAGAAATACACTCTGTACTTTTTCACTATAACATGTGTGTGTATAAGGTAGGTTCCATGTTGACTTAATGTATCCTTTACCCAACCTTTCATACTGGCCTGCCTGTATATATTTCTGGCAGTATCGAAATTGGAAAGTCGTTATCGGAATAGTTATGATTCCATGTATTATCCATTCAATGACAGGTCGTTCTGACATTGTCAATGGTAATCTCTCAAGTTCTTCAATGCTCAGAATTGTATACTCTGCACCCTTTTGTGCCAAGCTGATTTGTGTATCAGTAAGGTTAAAGATACCGAATAATGACGTTGTGTTGATTAAACGCCAAGGCACGTAGCCTGAACGCAGATTTTGTAACGTCCAGCCAAGCTGTACAATAGAACGCAATTGGGACTGACCGTGTTGTAACATCAGTAAGTCTTGTTCTATTATATCGATTTCAGATGATACAATACTGTCCAGTGAATATATTCTGGAAGACAGAGTCATTAACCCATTGTCCACAACAGAAAGTGATTTTTCCAAATTAACACGGTCAATTTCCCGTATTTTCTCTGCTGTTTCAATTTGAGTTACTTTCCAAGCTTCGTTGTAAGCTGCATATATAGAGGCCGCTATGAAACGTTTTTGACGCTGTTTGCGTGGTCCCATAATGAAGTCACGCAAGTCAGCACCTTCTTTAAGTAAAGTCAAGTGTTGCTTAATTTCTGCCAGTATGGATGTTCGTAGCCATTCGAGGCAGAGTTTCCCTACACTGTATGTAGTTACAATCCCTGGATGTTGTCTCTGGGAGTATCTAGGGTCTAGCCTGGTTAATGTGAACCCCTGTATTTTGTTCAGGAATCTATCTTGACAGTTATTTGTGTCTGTGGGCCAGATCAACCATTTTTTCCAATCAGGATGTGTTCTATTTTAGTTTAAAATATGGGATACGTCTTTCTCATCATCTGTAGTGTTATTACTGTCGGGTGTTGGTTTTGGAATAGACGGTTTGTTTAAGTCTTTAATTTTGGCTAAGCCAAAACAGGTTGTCTGTTGAATTGTGTCATTCAAGAATATAATTTGTTCTGGGATCATGCAGGCTCTAAACAATGATGCTATACCTTTGACCTGCCAATCTCTTGTACCCCAGATTGTTTTCGTTTCAATGTTATTGTTCCAGAAATCAAAACCGAATGTATTCATTTTGTCAAAAAATGTCTCTGAATAGATTAATTTTGTATTTGTAAGCATGGTTTTCATTCCTGTCTTATTTAACAGTTTGAAATAAAACGTTTCTGCATTACTTGTGTTAAACCCTGAGAAATATGGAAATTTTTCATAAAATGTTTTCGAACTGCCTTTTGGTGGAGTTGCACAATGTTCCCATTGGTTATAATTAAAAACATTTCTAGGTTGAGCAGATTTATGCAGATAATGGTTACCACAGTGGTTGTAACAGTACATCTGGTCATAATTAGATGAACCCTGTAAATAATCATGTTCTGTAATTTTAGCTGACATAACTAGGTCTGACATCATACCATTAATACTTTCAAAGTCCCAATCATCAGCGAATGTGCTTGGTTTTACAAAGTCACTTAATGAAATCTTGAATTGATGAGGATACTTCAGGAGCTCGACAGGGCCATAGATTTCGTAATCAGTTTTGTCCCATGCTACCCCACCGGGGATAGGATTGGCTGTGAAGTTTACTGAAGAAAGTTCTCTTTTCTCGATGTGTGAAGACTTGTGTGGTTTTAGGACCAAGTTGATTTTCTGACTTGCTGTGTCCATTGTAACATATTTTCCCTCAATGAAATGACCCAAGTATAGTACCATGATGAGCCAAAGTATGAGGACAAATACACCTTGTGCCACCCAAAATTCAATCCATGGAGAAATCAGATAGGTTTCTTGTAGTTGATGAAAGAGTTCTTTTGCTTTGTCTTTAAAAGTCTTTGATGGTGTCGGCAGTTCCTCAGGTTCGCTCGGATCCTCAGAGAAATCATCGAAGTTGATGAAATAGCCTGATGCAGTTCTGTCAATTGTTTCAATTGCTTCTGGATTCCTTTTTGTTTTTGGAATTTGCTTTGTTGTATTAGCATAGTCAGTGGTTACATCATTGTAGACTTGTGTTTCTTGATGTAAGATTTGGATTTGGGTTTCAAGAGGTTTAAGTTCCATGGCTTTGTTGCATAGTCCTTGTTGATTCACTGTAGGTTTATCAAATGTGATTAGTCTCTCAGTTTGAACCTCTATGTTTGTAGCAAACTTTGGTGTTCTGCTATTTCTTGGGAGTCCACTTGGCCTACTACTTATTATCGGCCACATGATTGTGGTTTAACCAGGTCGATGGATACAACTCGGTTCTCCTTTTTACCAGCAAGGGGCGGTAGTACAACTGATCTTGTTCCGTTGATAGCTAAGACAGGTACTGCCTTTCTGTAAGAAGGCCCAAATTCCTTCTTCACCGTTAATTTCTCTCTGACCAGATCCCCGATTTTTGGAATCCATACAGGCCTTGCTGGGACAGGTGGTTTCTCTTCAGTGGTTGTTGGCTGTTGTTTAAACTTTATGTTGCTCAGGTCTTTTCTTGTTTCATTTAAGTCCTGTAAAATAGCCAAACGTTCTTTGATATCAAAGCATTTCTCTTTAACCACTGAAGTTTGACTATCGAGGTCCTGGATTAACACTCTAGTCCCAAACAATAGTTCGTACGGACTGAGACCCCTCAGAGAATTTCTTGGCAGATTATTAAGACTACGTTGGACACTTATTAAATGTTTGACCCACCCAGCTCCCGAACCTAATACCTTTGCCGTTATAGATTGCTCTATGCCTTGGTTTTTTCTTTACACCATCCCGTTTCCCTCAGGAAGGAAGTGATAAGAGTCCCGCAATGCAATGCCCATGCTGGTCATGCCCCCCCATAAGCTCGAGAGCTAAAAGCAGGACCATGGTCAGGATGTAGCATGCCCCATGCGTATATGCCATTATAGCCTCGCAAATCTTTTTATAACAGTTCAGACGTCAGCCGAGAGCTGTGGTCTACATTTTAAGTGATGATAGTCTCTATATGTTAATTTTGACGCATTAATCATACTGGGTTTTATATATTTATTGCTTAGTCTCATCTTGAGCGAAATGCCATGGTAAAACACCGTCTCGGTCGCCACTGTGATCTCTGTTGCAGTTTGGACAGTTTTTTGCAAATATGTGATGTTGCAGGCTCATTCCTGGCCACCAGTATGTGGATTGCAATTCTTCCAGAGAATCCTTTAGCTTAAGGTGTCTAAGACCTTCACCCATATGTGCGTCTTCTATTAACAATATTCTCCTGTTCGTGTTTGGAATTACTCTATCCCCCACTCCAGGGATTTGAGCAAAAGGAACGGAGTTTGCATCGATTATGTATGTATAATTGAGTGGATAGGTGATGGGTAGTGCTGAGCAGTCGCCTTTTGATGACGTTTTCACCGCCAGCATTGTCTCCCCGTCGACGTATTTTCCTGAACGCTTTTTTGTAGCTACGGGAGCCGATTTAGTTGCTTCCGCTTTGGCTGTCTCAGCCAATAAATTCCCTGGAACGTGAACGCCATCACGTTCATGACTCAATGAATGTATCACGTGAGTCTTTGGTAGTTCTTTCTGTAAAAGAACTACTTGTTCCCAAAGCGATTTTTGCTTTATTGTGGCACCTGTGTCATCTTTGTAACCGTTTTGAACCCAGTTCTGCAAATCTTTATTGTATGATTTGACGCAGTAATATGATTCGCACACTATTAGTGTCGGCAATTCGCGATCGGCATTATCTAGCGCCATTTTTAACGCTAATATTTCAGTTTGTTGTTCTGAATTATTTTCCACTGAATGTGTTTTAGTTACCAGAGGTCTCAATTTATCTCCGCGCCACACGTATTTAACAATTTCGCATGTGGCGTTATAGGCTTGTTTTCCCCAAACCGAGGGTTGTGCATGTCCGTCTGTATATATTACACAGGCGTACTGTCGTATGGGCAGAATGTCGATTGGCAGAGGGTACTCTCTTTCATATTCTAGATTTTTTAATTTTTTCATTTCCGGGTCAAAATAGTATTTCACTCTGTCTGTAGCAAGAGAATTTTCCCATTGTATCCATTTTGGATTTAATGCCATAGTAGGTAAATTACATGGGCTTGTTAATGCCTCAAAGGCTGATTCTGCTGCCCTGACTGTAATCCGTCTGCCGTCAGCTTGGTCTCTTTCTCTTGCTACAGCTGTTTGAACCGCATGAAGAATGTTTTCCTTAATGCTGAATGTTTTTTCAGCTCCTGTGTACAAATGAGATTTGTATGCTATTGGTACCGTCTCTCCCTCATTAGCGGTCAGGTATGTGAATCCGCATCTTCCTGGGATGACTCGGATTACAAGGTTGCGTGTGTTATCGCGTGTTAGCAATTTTGTTTTAGTTAACATGTCTGTTTGCAATGATCTCAAAATTTCTCTGTGTTTTTGAGTCCAATTGATTGTTTTAAAATCTGGTCTTATTAGGTCATAGAGAGGTTTAACCTTCTCTGCATAATTTATAATGTACGTTCTACCGAAATTCAGGAAACCTAGAATTGATTGTAAGTTTTTCAGCGTTCTTGGTGCTTGGATTACGGCACATTTCTCTAGGAAATTGTCAGCCAGGCTTTTGCCTTCACTTGATAATTCATATCCTAAAAACAGGACAGCCAGATGGGCAATTCTTGACTTCTTGAAGTTGAATTTGTAACCCTCTGCTGCGAACCCAAGTATTATGGTGTTCACTCTTTTCAAGTGAGTATCCAAGTCATCATCTGTTAGATAGATGTCATCGACATAAGATAATGCCTCATCATCATATATTTGTAGTAACTCTGTTACTCTCGCTGAGAATAATCCTGGGCTGTTCTTGAACCCCTGTGGCAAACGACAGAAATTTTTCTGCGAGCCATTTATTGAGAAAGCGGTCAAATATCTGCTTTCAGGTGCTATATTTTGACAAAAGAATCCATTAGAGATGTCTAATGTTGTTTTGTATTTTTTGCGCACTATGCTATTCATTAGTGCTGCACTGTGTGAGTTTTGTACTGCAAATGTTTTGCAACATGAGTTAAGGTGTCTGTAGTCCAAAACTAGACGATATGAATCATCTGGTTTGGAGACAGCAAACAAAGGATTGTTCATTTGTGAGGTGCATGTTTCAATCACCCCCTGGTATTCAAGTTGATCTAAGACCTCCCTGACCTGTTTTTTTGCTTCTTGCTTAATTGGGTACTGCCTTTGTGCAGTTGGTTTAGATTTTAACTGGATTTTGTGAGGAAAAGAGTCCTCATCCCATCCCACATGGTTTTTATATAATGCAGGAGCTTGGGCTACTGCCCACTTTCTTGCAAGTGTATATTTTTTATGAATTGGAATGTGATTTGAGAAGGCAGGCATAATCATTTCTTCGCCATGAGGGCACTCCCTGACAAATTCTGGTGGCCAGTCTTTTTCAGCTAAAAGGATGTCATAGCCTTTGGAGAGGTTATCCCAAAATAGACCCCTTATTTTCCTAGTCTTATCTCCCTCTATACGTAATGTTATTTCCTATATTTTATGAGGTTTGCTAACTCTGGTGTCTGCAGTTTCCACCTGAATGTATTCATTCGTGTCCACTGTCTCCAGATGAATCATCAGGATCTTGCGAGCTATGCTCACTTCTGCTGCGCTGTCTAGCATTGTCTGAGCCCACTCCCCGTTTTTCAGTTGTGTCCTCAGGATCCTCGGCATGTTTGATTACTTTAATACTGGCTACCTTCTTTTTTGGAAATTGTAATTTTTTACTTTGATGAGCAGGTTCCTTGTCTTTGGACTTGAAGTGCTCTTCCCTTTGTTCTGACCGTCCTCTTCTTTCCGATTTCTGCGAGGAAGTCTGAAAAGATCGAGATGGACGTGTATCAATATCTTGATATCTATCAGGTTTCTTCAAATTATCCCTATTTCTAAGGTTGTATTTTTTCTCAGAGGGCTCCCTCTGGGGAGACTTGTGTCCTTGGTCTGGAGATCTCTCTCTCCGCCGAGGAGACCTTCCTCTGGACTGGAATCTTTTTTCTTTGGGAGTGGATTGTTTATTTCCATCCCAGTTCTTTTTTGGAGCTGTTAGATTATTTTTAATAAATACCTTTTCAGAATTTTCAGTTAGTTGGGGTTTCACTGGTTTCCCACCCAAACTATCTCTTCCTAGTTCTTCATAGGATTTTTTCCAATGATTCTGGCAAGTTCAAATGGTTGTTCTGCTATATCTGTTTCTTTCAACTTCTGGCGGATCGCCACAGATACTGCTTCCCCTTTTATGTTGGATAACAATAAAGCTGAGACCTGCTTGAAGTCTTTCAGTAATTTCATACCCAGAGTTAAAGCAGGTTCTGGACCGTATTCATTTTGAATCTGTTTTAGCACATCAGGTATTACCGCCATGGACGGAACACCATGTGTTTTTGTGTAAATGGAAGCAAAGACTGTGCCCCAAGTGTCACAGTCCTCCACATGTGGTGCGATCCCCATTGGAAAGCAGATAGTCAGAATTCTGTGTTTCTCAGTAGGGGTAGTATCCGGAAATACCGCCTCTATTTGAGTGATTTTTTGTGCTAACCAGAATGGAATTTGTTCCCGTTTAATGGGTACTTTGCCTAGACAGGACTGTATGTTCTGTGGTGTGATTTTATTTGTGTTCCCCTGATGAGGGGTCAGCTGTGGAATTTTAATAGCTGGATGGACTGCTGAAGTCCGCCTTACATATTGGACTAATTGTCTATGTATTTTAATCAGTTGTTTTAACTGTACCAAAAGTTCTGGTATTGACATTTTTTCAATGTCTGGATGTGGTGTGTAACCGGCTAGAACCGGCCACGTTGCTCCTGGTCTACCTAGTGGACCGAGCCTGGTGATGTGATCATTATGTTTTAGGGCGCCTTTAAACCAGAGCAGGTGCTCTTGGTATTTTAATGGGATTTCCACCTCCTCGAAAGGAGTGTACTCATCCGGAGGTTCCTCTATTTTATAATAGTGGAACTCTTTTGTGACAGCGTTTGCTGCTGGAAAGTTTATCCATGAATAGAATACCTCTGTCTGCCGATATTCGTGTGCCTCAATTACGAATATGACTGTACCACCTCTGGGTGTTAGTCCATTTTCTATAAGTTTAAGTGTTATAGTTTTTCTTATGCTGACCGGGATGAGTATTGCATCCGGGTCTTGCTGTAGGAGACTTGTGTCTTCCGCTAGGAGTTGAGCTGCTATTCTAGCTGTCTCCCTCTCTTCTTCACCGTCTGACATTTTACTGACAGGAAGGTTTTTTGTTGCAGATCAGGTTTCCAAGGAAACAAAGATTAGGTGCACAATATTTTGGAACACTGAATCCTTCAACGTTGAATAAACCAAAAACCATACATAGGAGTCTCCTCCTACTAAGTTTGGTGGATTTTTAACCTTTGACCCACTCCAGACGTCTTTGGAGTATTTATGGGAGAAAGGGTCTGTGTGAAAAAGCACGACTGAGTTACTCTAATGCCTTGCGTTAGATTTATCGCCTTACCAAACGTTGGGCGCCATGTAGTGTAGTTCCTATATTCCCAATAGGCTCTGCGCATTGGAATAATATCTTCAGTAGTGTAGACGTAGGGCTGAGGTTAACTAGGTCTTTTACTGATGATATTAGACTTAAGTTTTGTGTGCCAGTTAGCTCAGAGTTCACTAGAAACTTTCTCGAATAGGCGAGGAGGAGTTTAACCTCCCTGGATAGACAAGAAGGGATTTAGTTCCTGACAACCATAGAACATGACAACTTTGCTCTCCCTGATCAAGAGTATATCTCTAGAGTCGTGTGAAAACAAAAGACAGCTATTTTACTCAGTCAATACGTGCATACTTAGTTTCACCAGATTGTAGAGAAAAGAAGAGACGGGCGTTTTCAATAAGAGGTGTTATTTATTGATCAGTCTCTTTTCTCATACAAGAGAAATGAATCACTACAATTGTAATACTGATAGTTAAGTAAAATGCATACAGTAAAAGCAGGATTATAAAATAATACTGTAAAAGCATTGATATGGTTTCTTAGCCATATGTTACTTTAAAATGGATAAAAGATATACATACATATATACATTGACTAATCGTACTCAACTGGTGCTTCTAACTACGCCTATCCCGGTGTACCTGACCTAAGCCTAATACATGGGAGGGAGTAAGTAAGTAGCAGTTTAAGTTAAGTTTGTTTTGCCAAGAGTCTGACTCAAGAATTCTCTGTAAGGGGTTAGTCAGTTCAGTACCTGGGATTTAGAAAGCAGGAGGGCTGGTATCTCTTTCTCAGGACTCGGTATCCCAGTTACCCGCGAGGGCAAGCTGGAAACGCTGGAGGCTGGATTCCTCGGCAAGAGGAAAGGCAACGTTTTCCTCAGCGTGTCAAAAGGGGAGGGGCAGCGTCCGTGGGCTCTCGCATCAGCTGGCGAGCGAGGCTGGTTTGAGCCCATTCCGGCCGTGTCCTTATCAATGCAGAGACAAGCACATATGTCCTTGATCTCTTGAGGGTCAATGTGATGATAATGGCTGCTTAGGGCAGCAGTCAGATTTTGCTGTTCTGAGATTGCTGGGTGGAGGACTGGATGGGTTTCATGATCCCAAATTCTAAAAGACCAGAATGACAGGCAGAAATGGTAGTCCTAGAGACATGTACCATGAGTCAGCGGTGCCATTTGTTTCCTTCCAGTGTATTATCTGGTTTCATACAATTTAATTGTTCAGAGATTGTTTCTACGCCAGTCTTGGTTTGTTTTTCCCCCCCAAAAATTACCTATAAAGTAATGTTTTTATTTGAATTAGTGGAAAACATGACAAAGCAACCCTTCACATGCTCTCTCCCAAACTGGACCACGAAAGATTGGTAGAATTCATGAACATCCTTTGATAGCCTTTGTTTTTTTTTTTAAACAAGAACACGCTTACCCCTATTCATGAAATGAGGCTCACTTATTGCAATCCAGCTTTGGGCATTGTCCATGCGGGGTGCTGGTGGCACCAGTGGGGAAGGGTTGGTGGTAGTAAGGTAGAGGTCTGTCACTGGGCAGAAGCCTCCTAAGAAAATGTTTGGTTCCAGCACTTATCTTTTTTTACAAATTAAGAACAGCTAATTTCTTCATTTATATGCATCAGAATTTCAGAATATACAGATATATGCTCACATACAGTACAAAATCAGATGCCCCGGAGTAGGGGTATTGGATACTTAAACACTGTGTGACCGACACAAGGGGAGACCTGCTCCAGAACATTTGGTACCACATCAATGCTACACCCCAAATGGCATTTATTAATTTAGGAGTTTGGTATAATTCTCTGGGCCGTTAAGGTCCGTAAAAAAACATGAGCTAATCCTGTTTTTCATCGTTGTGGTTTTGTTTTGCTTCAAGCTTTGTTGTGCAACTAAGTGAGTAGAAAACAGAGTAAAAGCCGGTCAGGGTTGAATTATTGGAACTGATTGGATAGGTTGTGCTACTTCAGCTCTTAAGTTACCATCCAACTACCTCTTTCCACAGGGGAACCTCTACCCCTTGAGTGCAGTAGCACAACGGGGCTTTTCACACTAACGATGTGCTGCTCCTGGGGTTCAGGTGCTTTCTCCACACAAATCCCAAAAGTGTCTCAACCTCTGGCTAGGCACGGCCATCTAAATGCAAATATAATAACATAAAAATGTTGGCCAGGGAAATGGGTGAGCCCTCACACTTCCACTGAGAGTGTCATGACTGGGTTCAGTTTTTTGTATTGGAGCAAAATGCATTTTATTTTATTTAGGGGATTTAAGTTCATCTGAACACCAAAAAGTTGCCTCAGTTTGAACAGGAGATTGCATGCAAGAGTGGCAGCTGAAGAGTAAAATATTTATTAAACTGATGGCGGAACCCATAAATCATCGGGCAGCGGCAGACAGTGTCAGGAAATAATTCTGTGTCGAACATGACCCTAATTACGTGGCAATGCCTTGAATGTTTAAGAGCCCTGAAGCCTGTCTGAAGAGGCATAGCCTGTTTTTTACGTCTTACTGGGTAGAACATTGAAACAGTTTAGAAGGCTAACATGGAGGAGGTTTGATCATCCGTAGGCCAGCGATGCAAAAGAGATGTAGGAATGGGGCATACCAATGAAGGGTCTTGGTAGAAATTCTGTTCTTTTCTGTCAAAGATTTCTGATGTCGTAAACTGTTATTTAACGACTTCCAAATTAGTATACTGGTGTCTATTAGTATTCTAATATCCCGAGTACAAGTTTGCTTGTGTTTTCCACTGGTCATCAGCAGACCAGTTCATAATTAAATGTCCAAGTACCCATGTATACAGGGGCTTCACTAAAAGACATTTGATCAATCGGTATTTCCAAGCAAACAGCTTCATCAGACGGATAGAAACCTTTCAGTAAGGTCTGTTTGTCTGAGTAGGACTCTACTACCAAATGGCAAACATTTTAGAATGAAGACAGCAAGCTACAACGAGGCACTCTTCCAGAGGACAGTAGTGTATTAAAATATCATTCTAATTGCATTGATATAGCACTTATTACCCCAAGGAGGCGTTGAAAGACTTTATGACAAGTAGCACGCTAATCTTAAACCCAAGGGTGGAGGTTAATTTAGAGTTTTTTGTTTAGTGAGTTATAAGTTTGTGGTGAAAGCAGAGAAAGTTATATGTGATCGATAGCAGGGGCAAATTATTTCATTCAAAGGATTGGTCAGGTGAATAGATGAGATGGGGGAAGATTAGTATTCGATACCTTGCAGGCAATAGATTACCAGTTTGTCCAGATGTGGGCAATTCACACAAAAACATATGGAAAAAAAATGAGCCAGAAAGGGGCGGCTCCTCCACTAGGGCGGAGGAGCGTCTCCCCACTGCTCTCTCGCAGTGCGAGAAGCAGAAACATAAAATGGTAATAACTGCCATTTTATGTTTCTGCTTCTCGCACTGTGAGAAAGCAGAAGTGTATGGTTGGGGGTTGGCGGGACTGTTCTAGGGCAGGGGAGGAGTGGCTTGCTCACTGCTGAGAGCGCTGACTGTTTGGTCAGCCCTCTGGGGCCGACCAAATCAGTCATGCACACTTTGCCTTTTCTTCATGCAGCCTGACATGAAGAAAATGGCTTCCCATAGGCGCCTGGCTGGCCGGCATCCCGACCAATCACAATGCTGCCTTTGCAGCGTTGTGATTGGCTTAAGGGAGGAGGGAGGCTGCCTGCTTTCTGTTCCTGCCTGAGGCAGGAGAGTAGGAGCCGAGCAGGACTGGCGTCCAGAAAACGCGGGACCCGGGCTCTAAGGTAAGTTAACTTTTTTAATTTTTAATTTTAATTATTTATTAATCCTCCTCTCCTCGCGACTTCCTCCCCCCACCCCTTCACCACCCCACTCGTGAGTCATGCCTGCCGCAACTGAAGCCAGAGGAGATGCAGTTGTGTATAGGAATCAAAAAAGGGGAATACAGTGGCTCCTCTGGTGTATATATTGCTAAGTTCGCTTCACAGCTGAAAGTAATGCGCAGTAAAACATTAGTGTTTTTCAGCTGAGGGCAGCATCAGCTACCAAGCTGAACTGGCTAAGTGCAACAGTAGAACAATGCGGGTTTAACGATGAGTAAGAAGGAGGGGGAGGAGGAGGGAGGGCTACTTTACAAAACAAACTATAACTGCTAATGCGATGTTGAAAGAGGAAGACGGTGAATGTAAATGTGCTTCTGTGGCGAGACCTACTTATTTGCGCAACAACCCTTAACTGTGACATCATCTGTGTTCTTTAACGTACATGTTACTATAAATTGTACAGCTATTCTTTTTCTTCTGATACTGGCAGAATTTAATATTCCCAAAAAAAACTCAGTGATAAAAAGGACACTGGCATTCATTAAGCCCATATTCATTTTAGTAATGTTTTCAATTAACTTTACAACAGATTATGTTTCACACCCCTTGTTGTATTTTCTATTTCTAACCTTAATGAATGTTTTCATTTTTACAAAAAAATATGCTTCCAAACTTTATGCTCCTTGTTGTCATAAATTGGTGATTTAAATAAGACCCAACTTCCAAAAATGTCATATCGCAAATATAATGGAAATACCAATATCACAATCTGTCCATTCTAAAATTAGCATCTTGTAAGGTTTTTGAAACAGATGGGAGTGACATTTATTTATTTTTTTACATGAAAATCAACACTTTGTACCATGTCATCATTTGTAACAGTCTGAGGGTTTGTCCATCAGAGTTTGTCTGTCAATTGTGCAATTCTGAAAACTATACGTGTACAAACAGATGTTTCTTTTTCATTAACTTGCAAGCGTCATAAGAGGCGCAGTTTTCTTAGCGCCATAAAGCCTTGGGTAAGTGTGCTCTGATAAATGAAATAAAAAACTAAAATTCAGTAAGGCTGTCACTCGTCTATTTTTTTTTAGAAATATCCTTAGACAAACTTCATGTAAAATTAGAATTAACATTGAAAATAAAAGGCTATCACATTTTTCCAACCCTAAAACTTTATGAAGACAGTATGCAGACAACTCTGCTCCAGCATACCTCAACCAGATTCATATTATCTTCTCCGTAATCTCAACACCACTTTCTCCAGATTTTTTAATTACGTTTTTCTGTTGGTGCTTCCTTCACATTACTCCCATCATATATTCATTGTTAAAGCCCACAGCCTCCGGTCTTGCAACACCCAGTGACGGCTCCTGCGCTAAGGCGGAGGAGCGTCGCCCCACTGCTCAAAAGGAAAAATAAAATGATAATAACGTAACGTTGTTACCATTTAATTTTTCCTACTGCAGTGAGTGGCGGTGCAGGGCTGGCCAGAGCAGGGGAAGAAGTGGTTTGCACTTTGGTCGGCCAAACAGTCATGCTCAATTTGCATGTTTCCCACCAGGCTGCATTACACAGCCTGGTGAGGAACATGCACAGACTCCCTGCCCCTGTCTGAACACTGAATCACTGCGCTCAGACCAATCACAATGCTGCATTGCAGCGTTAAGATTGGCTCGGGGGAGCCTCTGTGCCCGGCTGCTTCCTGCTGCCGGCCGGGACGGTAAGAAGGAAGATGAAGAGGAAGAGAATGGAGACTAGGCGGCGGCTGGCCGTTCAAGGTAAGTCCTATTTTTTCATTCACCCGCCACCCCCTCAACCGCCCGACTACCCCGTCCGGTAGCAGCCGCAACTGGGAACACCCCTTCTTTTAGTAGTCTAAATGAACTGAAAATACAAACAACTTGCTGAATACAAACTGCCCTTGTCATATTGTACAGTGGCATGCAGCTCGTCTAATTTAGCCTACTTTCAACTCCTCATTACCTCACAATGCTTGTAACACCCAACCTACTCTCATCTTGCTATTAATGCTATCATGTAATTATCTCCCTAGGCCCCTGATGTCACCACATACTTATCCCTCCCTTAAACATCTCCTACTAACCTATCTCAGTTAGGCTAACACTCTTCTTTCCCTGTTCTCAAGCAGAGTTTGTTCATCACCATACCCTTCAATGTATATCCATTGTGTCAACCCCATGACACTTTCAGGCCCAAAGCTCTAAAACACCTTGCATTCACTTCTAGAGTCCTTATCCCTCTGGACACACACCAGATGTCATCCTCTTTCCTCCTAGACATGTCACAGGGACAGGCCTGTGACCAATGTTCGACTCCTTCCTCTAGCAATGTATATACAAGCTCTTGCCCATAGTGGGAGCCGTTGATTGGTTTCTTGAGCCAAGACTGAATACCTTGGAGCTGTTTGGCACTCATCCACAGTCACTAAGCAGCATGTCATGTTCCCCCAACAAAATCTTTGCTCTGTAAAGAGAGTTCAGAAGAATGGAACACTGGTGCCAATGGCAAACAGCACTTGCTGCACTTCAACACAAAATGTAAATTATGGGCTACCTTGTACTGTATGTATAATATGCACTGAGGAGGGCTGGAACAGACCTGTGTGTGTGTGGCTACATCCCCTAGTAATATCTTGATAACCAGCAACTCCCTAGTGTTCTGCAGCGACTATCATACCATTACCTTCAAAATCTCTACCTGCCGGCCCGCATAAAAAAAACCACAAAAACATACCATAACAGCAATAGCAGGAACATACGATGGAGAAAACTGAACCTCCCAGCACTAAACAGCTACCTTGTCAAAACTCCGACCAACAAGCAACCGTAGGGTTTATCTGCCTTCTACAATTGACTATCCTAACCAGATATTCTTAAAGATGTCATTCAAACCCAATCTCAAGAAAAGAATCACATCATTCAATGACAAGACGAAGAAATGAGAAAATAATGCTGCATTCTGCAATGCAAATGGAGGAAATTGCAGCCAAAATTCTACTACACCAATATAACAGAGTCTGCAAAGCAGTAATCAGAACTAATAAAAGGCAATCAATCAATCAGAGTACTTGTAGAGCACGCTACTTACCTGTGAGGGTCTCAAGGCACTGAGGGAGGGGGTGGGGTGCTGCTACTGCTCGAAGAGCAAGGTCTTGAGGAGTCTTCTGAAGGAGAGTAGGTCTTGGGTCTGCCATATGTGGGTAGGGAGGGTGTTCCAGGTCTTGGCGGCGAGGTAGGAGAAGGATCTGCCACTGGAGGTCATTCGTTGGATGCGGGGGACAGCGCCGAGGGCGAAGCTGGCGGAGCAGAGCTGGCGGGTGGGAGTGTAGAAGCTAAGTCTGCTGTTAAGGTAGGGTGGTCCTGCGTTGTGGAGTGCTTTGTGTGCGTAGGTGAGGAGCTTGAAGGTGATCCTCTTGTCGATGGGGAGCCAGTGTAGGTCTCTCAGGTGGGGGGTGATGTGGCTGCGGCGGGGGATGTTGATGATCAGTCGGGCAGTGGCGTTTTGGATGCCTTGTAGTCGTCGTAGGTGTTTGGCTGGGATTCCTGCGTAGAGTGCGTTGCCATAGTCCAATCTGTGGCTGACGAGGGCCTGTGTCACTGTTTTTCTTGTTTCGGTCGGGATCCACTTATAGATCCTGCGGAGCATGCGGAGGGTGTTGTAGCAGGAGGAGGAGACGGCGTTGACCTGCTTAGCCATGGAGAGGGAGGAGTCGAGGATGAATCCTAGGTTGCGTGCATGGTCGGTGGGTGTTGGTGCTGTTCCCAGTGTGGTCGGCCACCAGGAGTCGTCCCAGGCTGGTGGGGTGGGTCCGAGGATTAGTACCTCCGTCTTGTCCGAGTTCAGCTTCAGACGGTTGCTCCTCATCCAGTCAGCGATGGCCTTCATTCCCTCGTAGAGGTTGGTTTTGGCAGTGTGTGGGTCCTTGGTGAAGGAGAGGATGAGCTAGGTGTCACATTTACTGGATCAGACTCCCCATAGAAGGAGCTACACAAGATCCCAGGAGAATTCTGCAACCCTGAGTGCCACAACGCAGGAACTGCACTCTCAAACTTCCTGCAAAACAAATCTCCAGACAGCTCATCACGAATATAAAAAAAATGAGGAGTAGTACCTTAAGAATACAGCAGCTAATTTTGCTCCTTTGAACAACAAGAATACCACAGAGAAAGATACAAGCAATGAAACAGCTCTTAACTCAGTGAACATGTTCTCTGAAGAAGAATTCCATAGCCTAGGCAAGCATGTCATCAATATCATATTCATAAGGCAACTTGTGCCAAGGAAGTAGCTAAATGCTAATTAAAGAAATCCTTACAACATGGATCCTTCCCACCTGAGTTAAAGACCTCCAACTCTAAATCTTCACTGAGAAAAGTAACCTGTTGACGGATCAGTAGTCAGGATTCAGTACAGTGTTTGACAAAGTGCACAACCACATCAGATTGAAACATCCTCACAGCAATGCTCTAAAATGGATAGCTTACTGCATCATAGGCAGACAAAGCATGGTATTCATGACACCAAGGTCATCTGAGGTCATCCGTCAGATTGGTCAGTCGATCTTTCGACCTAGGTTCTAAAGGCTGTTGACTAAAGCCTGCTCTGGGCCATTATTTAAAGGATCTTCTTGGCGCTGAAATAAAAGATGTAAGAATTTGGGTTACTGGTTGAGTGGTGCGAAAGCCCCAGTTAGGAAACAACCCCAATCCATGTCAGGATGAACCACAAGCGTCACTAAATTAACCTGTGTTCAATCCTCTGGTAGCTTGGTACAAAAGTAGTCAGTCAAGTCAAATCAGAGGATCGTATTAAGTGCACATATCACCAAAAGGTCTCATGGCGCTAGCAAAGACTCCGTGATGACTGACAATCGTATCTACAGACGTTATGGATGGTTGAATAACCAAGGGGCAGATTTACAAGAAAGTGACGCATCTGTAGAAATATGTCACTTTCCCAGTGGCACACTAAAAAACTCTTACGTCACCATGGATGCGCCATGTTTACAATACGGCACACCATGGCGCAAGGATTGACAGATGCGTACAAAATTGGGACGCACCTGTTGGCTGAAAAGTCACGCTTTGCTGGAGTTGTGTCGCAAGCACGACACAGCTCCATCAATGCGTGTTGCAGCTGTTCCCAACACACTGTGTCACTCCTTACGCCTGCTTCAAGCAGGCGTGAGGTTTTGACTCAGGCGTGAGGTTTTGACTCAGTGGCACCCTAAAAGTCATACAGTGAAATCTTGTAGATTTCACTGCGTCACTTTTACGAGGCTTTACTGAGTGGGAACGCCTACCCTGCATACATTATACCTGACGCAGGTATAAAGTCATGCAGGGCTTTACAACTTCACGCATCTCCCTAGATGCGTCACGTTGTAAATTTGCCACATTTTTTACGCTGCCGTTGCGTCACAAAAGTGACCCAACGAGTGGCGCAAGGGGCTTGTAAATCTGCCGCCAAGTTTTTAGATCCTTACGGAAGAGCTTATGCTCAGATTTGGAAAGAAGATGCGGTGGAAGCTTGTTCCAGAAGGCTGGCTTAACTTAGATACAATGTGTAAAGTATGTATGCAGCACAGAAACAGTAATAAAGTGAAAACACAACATAAGAAAAATCCTAAAATAGAGCAATTTTTATAAATAATATGATACTACACTGACAAAACTCCGATCAGTACAACGAGAGATAGTACATTTTAAAGTTTTTAGTGAAAATAATGCCTAAATGCTCAAAGCTTCACTCACGGTCATTTGGTCTCACTCGATCGGAGGACTGTCACAAATTCAGGCCGATTGCAATACAGCACGCGTCACATACAGGCACCAGGTTAGCCCAGCTGAAAAGTTACTTTCTGAGACCAGTGCAAAGGGTTCTGTTTGCGTTGGAAGAGGCCGCGAGGAGGAGGCTGAACATCATGGACAGTCATCGCTACAGCACAAAGAGCAGGCAGGCGTTGCAGGTGGTCATCAATGAAGTGCAAAGAGCTGTTACTGTAGAGTGAACTGCAGGTCTTGCATTGCCGGTTGCCACAGACAGTTGTTTTCAGCAAGAAGAGCAAGTCTCTCTGGTACTTTGCGATGGCAGTCATCAAGGGCGGAAGTCTTGGCACAACCTGACCCCACTCAGTCTTCAGAAACTTCAGGATGTTCACTTTTACATCAGGAAGAGTGCACTCTGATGCCAGCTATTGGACCTCTTGGGGATTAGAAACTAATTCCAGCAGAGGTCAGCAGGGCCCAGGAGGTCAAGTTGCAGCAGGTCAACTGGGCTGTTGTTTGGAGGCCTCTGGAGCTTGTAGTGTCCCTGTAGCTCAGAACAGGAGGCCAGTCAGCTGACCCTTGGTGTTACTATAGCCTGGTATGAAGGGGGCAGGAGCAGTCCTTCTTCTGTGGTATCCACAGGCCCAGCAGTGTAATGAATAATGGGTCTGAGGGTCCCCTTTTTTCATAATTGGTATCCTCTTTGAAGTGGGAGCAGCATCTGGAGTTTTCCCCTTACAGCAGTGTCTGAAATTTCTTGTCTCTCTGCCCTTATCCCAGTCTATCTGGAAGCACAATAGGCTAGTGTAAAGTCCTTTGTGTATGAGCTGGGCCAGTGCCTTTGAAGTGCAATTATGGTAGGTGACTGCCTTGCCCCCTCCATCAAGCCAGGAGGACCTATCCTGCCAACACCCAGACCTTCACTTGTGATACTGTCTGGGAGGAGCACACAAATGCCAACTGCCACCTACACTTTGTTTAGTGATCTAGGCAGAGACGCAGGCACCAAATGGTAAGAACAAGAAACTGCCAACTTTCTTAAAATTGTGACTTAAAGTCTGACTTTGCCATTAAAGATGGTTTCAAATTACAATTCCCCAGGCACCAAACATGGCATTCCTACCTGCTCCCACACAAAAGTTATGACTTATTAAAGGCAATAAGGTAACTCAATGTTATCCTATGGGAGAGGTCAACCTTACAGTAGTGAAAAACGAATTGAGGAGTCTTTCACTACCAGGATATATAAAAGTTAACAGTACATGTCAACTTTTTAAATGTATTGACCATGTCCTCATGGCTGTTTAGGGTCTACCCTAGGGGTGACTTTTATGCATTAAAAGGGAATAATTAGGCCTGGCAAAAAGTGTTTCTTGCCAGGTCGAAGAGGCATTTTAGAAGGCGACACACAGCTTGCAATGGCAGGCCTGGGACATGTTTTATCATGCTACTTTAAGTGGATGGCACTATCAGTGCTGCAGGCCCACTGTGGGCAAAATATCAAGGACCATTTCGTTCACTATACAACCAAATGCTATAACTCCCAGTACTAACAGGACCATAGAGGCTGCCTGGGGCCTCCCCCATTGATTGACCATTTCGGCTGTTGTAATTGCGTAGTCTCTACATACATATCTGACACCAAAACGTTTGAACAAGGGTCTATTAAATTAGAACTTAAGTCATTCTCCAACTGCACTTCCAGAAATGTTGTCTATTATATATGGTGTCCATGTATATTGCTGTACAAAGGGCAGACTTCACAACCAGTAAAAGCAAGCATATGTCAACACCACAGCAGAATTAGATGTGAGGCAGAGACCCATTTTGTGGGAAAGGCCCACACAGTAAATGATTTAGTGTGGCAGGTCATCAACATAGCTTGTATCTCTGAGAGATACATAACCAAGGACCATAAACCAAGGACTTAACAACACTGAGGAATGGCGCACCTACATAGAGGAACTTAACAATTGAACTGACTAGGCCTTCTCCTATCATTGACATTATGCTACGCTTCTGTGCAGCAATAAGGCAAAACTACTGCTTACCAGTGAGCAGCAATCCTCTACTTAATGTTGTCCACAAATCTGCTTGTTTGAAAAATGTCTCCTCATACAGGTGCTGCCCACAACCTGGAAATGGGCTGGAGCTGCAATTTACACGCAGCCCCATTTTGTTCCTTTATAAAGGTTTTGGGTAATAATAACAGTCATTGAAATGATTTCGCTTTTTATTCATTGTCTACTTTTACACATGATTTTTAAGATCGTATTTTATTGATATGTTACATATCCATGTTACTTTTTCCTCTAGGCACAACAAGTGTACTTATTATCTTTATGCACCGCATTCTGTGTTGGTATTACATGCTGTATTGACAGCACATAGCTTGATGCATTCGCCTGAGCCACGTTACAAATGAAGCCATGGTAACCACATGGCCACACCCATTTTATTTTCCCTGAGCCACTGTCTCTGTTTTTGCTCCCACTCCAAGCCACAATTTTGTCACCCATCAGTGTCAGTCATAAGGAAAGATGTCACAGTGTCTTCCAGCTGACAAGCACGCATCAGCGAGGCTGGATCTTAGCAGCCCGCCTTCCCTGACTCTGCCGGATAATTTTCCAGTTGCACAGCCCACGCGCCTCTCTTCATTGCCGGCACATTTCAGCACCAATCGTGGTGTTCGGCCATTTCAATTGAAGCAACCACTTGTGTTGTAAATCTATCTCTGCGGGGGTAAGAAATCTCATCAATAACGCATTTTAGTGCCTGCAATTATGTAGTCCCCTCAAACCACGTATGCTGTGTCTTATTTGTCCTTACTAAACATTACTCCATTTTATGTTTTAATTCAGTTCACACCCAAGGTGCCCCATGTGAGCACCCTTCCCCTTTGCTTTACAGTTTGGTGGTGTACACTTTGTGTAGCTTTATTATGACGCCATCAGGTACTGTGTCAAAAAGCAACGATTTTAGGTCTCGCCCATGCAGTGCGCATGATTTGCATAGGAGGAGATCTATAGTAATCGATTTCGTTTTCGGCCCAAAACGTGCACGCGTTACATTGCTTTCAATGGCAATGAATGCACGTTTGGCGATTCCCTTCCCTGAGCGAGCTTTGAAACCATCTGTTTGTAATTAACAAATGGTTTCTGCTCGCTCCCGCAAGGGAAACAGATGCAGGCCCCCTCCTCTCTCCCCTCACCCTGCTGCCTCCTCTTCTCCTTGTCAAGCACGCGCTTGTTTTTTTGAAGTTTTGGCTCTGCATTGTTATAGAATCCCTCTATTTCAGCCCCGCCCTCCTCTCGCTGTTGCTGTTCACCCCAGCCGTTTGCTCCACCCAAGATTCTCGCTGTCTGTGGTTTGTTTAATCTAACTTCCCACCGTTCATGTTTTGTTTACCCATCTTCCCTCCTCCGCTGTCCATGGTTTGTTTTTCTCCTCCTCTGTTATCCTGCCTCCCTCATGTTCCATCATGTGCAGGGTCCGACCCCACCCTGGCTCTGTCAAATGCTGAACACACTGTAAATAGCGCGCTCCCCAATTGCCATTGTGCAACATTCCGTCCATCTTGTGTGTTTTGTTGTACACCCTATGTGGGAAGGGTATGCCCAGACGTGGGTCCCGTGCTAACTAAGCCACTGGAGTCAAGCTATCCTGGCTGAAGACGGCTGATAGCCAGAAACTGGTCATGGGATGCTTGATTCCGGTCCAGGGAAGACATGGCTTGGCAGTTCTGGCTGGACTGTTCCCACAAGGCACAGGGTCAAGACTGATTTGCATATGGCCATGTCTGAACTGGGGTGGCTTGGTGAGCAAAATAATGATGGATTAAACCCAGATCTGTCACTGAGGGTGAATGTTTTGCCATTGTGCAACATTCCGTCCATCATCTTGTGTGTTTTGCTGTATACCCTATGTGGGAAGGGTATGCCCAGACGTGGGTCCCGTGCTCACTAAGCCACTGGAGTCAAGCTATCCTGGCTGAAGACTGCTGATAGCCAGAAACCGGTCCTAGGATGCTTGATTCCGGTCCAGGGAAGACAAGGCTTGGCAGTTCTGGCTGGACTGTTCCCATGAGGCACAGGGTCAAGAATGATTTGCATATGGCCATGTCTCAACTGGGGTGTCTTGGTGAGCAAAATAACAATGGATTAAACCCAGATCTGTGACTTGGGGTGAATGTTTTGCCATTGTGCAACATTCCGTTCATCATCGTGTGTGTTTTGCTGTACACCCTATGTGGGAAGGGTATGCCCAGACGTGGGTCCCGTGCTCACTAAGCCACTGGAGTCAAGCTATCCTGGCTGAAGACGGCTGATAGCCAGAAACTGGTACTAGGATGCTTGATTCCGTTCCAGGGAAGACATGGCTTGGCAGTTCGGGCTGGACTGTTCCCATGAGGCACAGGGTCAAGACTGATTTGCATATGGCCATGTCTGAACTGGGGTAGCTTGGTGAGCAAAATAACGATGGATTAAACCCAGATCTGTGACTGGGGGTGAATGTTTTGCCATTGTGCAACATTCCGTCCATCCTCTTGTTTGTTTTGCTGTTCACCCTATGTGGGAAGGGTATGCCCAGACGTGGGTCCTGTGCTCACTAATCCACTGGAGTCAAGCTATCCTGGCTGAAGAAGGCTGATAGCCAGAAACCGGTCCTAGGATGCTTGATTCCACTCCAGGGTAGACATGGATTGGCAATTCGGGCTGGACTGTTCCCATGAGGCAGAGGGTCAAGACTGACTTGCATTTGGCCATGTCTGAACTGGGGTGGCTTGGTGAGCAACATAACCATGGATTAAACCCAGATCTGTGACGGGGGGTGAATGTTTTGCCATTGTGCAACATTCCGTCCATCATCTTGTGAGTTTTGGAGTTAAGTCATGAACATTAATAAACAAGTTAGAAATCTATGGATCGCAGGTTTCCTTGTATGCATTTTGTAAATTTCTACCGTTAAGGGGGTTGATACAACTCCCAGGTGTGCACTTGAATATCTACATGATATATTTCCTCGAGTATATAATCCTGTTGATTGACAACCTGCTGCCAGGCCTGCTGAACTGGTGATGTGTATTATACATATGTTTAGATTTTCATGTTGGGATACTCCATCACCTAAAATACAGAGGTTTAGTCCCCCCCCATATTACACATACTCAGATACTGTTTAGTGGTCATATGTACCAGTACTCTGTGAAAAGCCATGTGAAATGTTTGTGAATTTTCACAAGTTATGGTTTTGTGGGTGTCCCCCCCTCACTGATGGCCTCTTCTCTTCCCCTCACCTGGAAGGACCCTCACTGCCCCCCCGCCCACTGCCCTCCAGGAGTATCTAGAGCATTTGTTTCTCACCGAGGATGTCTGTGTCACTGAACCGAATTTTATGAGCCTCAGAACACACTTTTGCACGTGGGTGCACAGAAGCTCTGTGCTGTTGGTGCGTTAGAGAGGAAACCTCCAGAGCAAGGCAACTCAGGGTCCAGGTCTCAGGACATTCGTAAAGGTGCACCCCAGGTTTACACACCTGCACGGGGAAACATCAGCTGCTGCCAGGAACCCACTCTCTCTCACTAACTCTCTCACTCTCTCTCTGTCTTACTAACTCTCTCTCACACTAACTAACTCTCTCGCTCACTAACTAACTTTCTCACTAAATAACCAACTAACTCTCTCACTCTCTCTCACTAACTAACTAACTTTCTCACTCTCTCTCTCACTAACTAACTCACTTACTCTCTCACTAACGAACTAACTGACTAACTCTCTCACTCAATAACTGACTAACTAAGTAACTAACTCTCTCACTAACTGTTATACAGGTACTATTTCACAACCTTCACCCTCCTGTTATTGATGCCCCTCCATAACCAAAAAAACCATAACAAGCAACCATTCAGACAGGCATATAAAAGTTGCTAGCATTAAAAGGCCAAAAAAAACAACAGATTATTTATTATGAATACTTTTTTAATATGGACGTTTAGTTGTTCATAATGCTTTCTTGGTCATATTAATGGTAAAAGAAAGGCTTTTTTTTTTTTTTTTTAAACCTTTATTGTGTATGAGTAAAAGAACAAATACGGGCCTACAACCGTCAGGTCGGCCACAAATACTTTGAAGCACAAATGTAAGCAATGCAATTCCCCAGCGGCAACAGGCGACAGAACAGCAATCGATAGTCATTACACTGGGTGGAACATGTCGCCGAGGAGAAGGAGCAGTGAAGGTTAATTTTAAAGGTTTTGCTCAAACTAATATAATCAGTAAAGAATAGGAGCAAAGGAGAACTGAGTCCGCACATTAGCTTCACGACAGGAGGAGGCACAGTATTTACGCAATAGTAAATGAACAGCACGGCAGTATGGCAGTACAGCGTAAAACAACAAGAGCCTCAGTCATCATTGACGCACCACCCACAGCGCCCCCCCTCCCTGCCAACCCCAATCGCAGACCCAGAACAGAGCAAAAGACAAGAAAGCGCAGAAAGTCTAGAAAAAGAGGCCCATAGAAACTAAATAAAAAGTAAATCTCCCCCCCCCCACCCTACACCAATGCGGAGGCTACGGCCTACCCCCCCCCCCAGCAATGTGCCTGTCGCCCATGAAAGAACCCGAAATATAGACCAAGAAAAGAAAGAAAGAAAAAGAAAGTGGTAAGAAAAAGAAAGTTTCACTCTTGAAATATAGGGAGGAAGAAAAGACTAAGCTAATCTACCCCTCCCGAAAGAAGAAGAAGGCGGGGAGGAGCCCACACAATAACAGACCTCCTGGGCACCCAGCCATTTGCAATTCCTACGCCATTTAAATCGAGACAGTCAAAGGCCATAAAATCAAAGGGGGAACAGAATCAGGTACACCCAGGACAGGGAATCAGCACATGTGTCACCACCCCATCTATAGATTTAATAACAGGATATGAGCAGCTCTACTCCACAGTCGAAAGTGCCCGGATAGATAAGAACATCAAAAGAATTATGGGGAGCTATAACTTCAGTACGCGCCAAAAAGGCGCCGCAATTTGAGAACACATCTAACAGGCCAGTAACAGGAAATACCCGGAAACCCATTGCACTATGCAGGTCGCAAGCGACCACCACACCATGGCACCCGACCGGAGCCCGCCCCAACTGAAACAAAGACCAAGATGGCCGCCCCAGGCAGTGCGAAGACAAAGAAAAGCGAAATGGACGCCACCCTCCACAAACAATCCCCCTGTCCCAATGAAGATTGTTGGCAAGTCGGGCACCCAAGAGAGTATAGCAGAGCCAACAGCTCACAAGGTACCAGGATAGCCAGTTGGGGCGCCGACTATGCCATAAACAAAATTACAATGCCACGAAGGATGCCCTGAATGCGAGAGCCAAGCAACAACTAAGAACGACAAATCCAGATGGGAAAATTGAGGTCATACAGCCACTCTACATAGCATTCTCGACCCAATCCCCGCCAGGGAAGAGAGCAATACAGCAGAGAAACTGCCTAACCCTGGCCCGATCTCGGATGCCCCTCAGTACACACCCCACGACCAATGTCGACCCCCTCTACAACAAAGAAACAAGATGGAAGCAAGGAAGAAGGAGTAGATTCACATATACAAAATGGCCGGTGCCACATACCCGACAATGCATTGATCACAGCCAAAAGAGTCTCGAAATTGTCCTGAGAACACAAACAAAACAGGGGAAATAACGGAGGCTTTAGCGTGAGAGTCTTCAAGGGGGCCAGAAGTCGCCTCGCCGGTAGTCCCATCGCCGAGAGTGGTAATGAATACAATGAAGCATTCACCGAGTGTGGGAACAATGTATCACAGGCAGAGTCGGTAATCGATCGTATGTAAGCGCCAGTACAGTCGTCACGAATCTCAGCACCGCAGGAAACACTTGGCAACTCAGTAGCAGTCACAGGTACCAGCAGGGGAGTGAGCAATTGTTGCTGAGAGCAGCCTCTCCGTATCTGCGCCAGGTCGAAGGCTATGTCGTCGAGTTTCTCGCTCAGCCCGTGGGAGCCTTGAAACAGCGTCGCTCGCAATTCACCAAGGGCCAACAGGACATCACCACAGGACAGGGCAGGCCGTGAGTCTCCTGCGCCCGCGACATAGGTGGATGTAGGCAACTTAGACCCCGACACGGCCATGGCGTCGCAGGCACAGGGCAAGAACGGACGACCATCTCCATTCCGCGAGTCAGCGGGAACACCCATAGCGCCCACAAGCCAGTCACAGAAACATGGGGGGGTCGACCCGGACCAGCAGTTGCCCCGTCTCCCATCGCCACCAGGCGCAGTCCAGCGTCGCCGGTGAGGAGCCCCCACCGGCCAGAACAGGCAGTCAGGGCGAACGGGCGGTCAACCGAGTCCGGGCAAGTCCCGTAATGGAGCCGAAGTCGCCCTCTCCCAGCACGTAACAAAGGAGCCGGACGTGCAGTGCGATCCACCCTTAACTCGCGAGGTATTCGTTATATATAACACTCCAGGCATCCAACGCGCTGTGGACGATGGTCCGCGATCCAGGGGAGGCAGCTCCTCCCAGGTTATGAGCGCCCCACAGGCAGGCTGGCCGTCTCCGCTCCGCCGAGGTCCGGCATCCAGCGACGATTTACATCGGGGCAATGGCGTCAGGACGGGCACCAGGCTATCTCCGCATTCCGGACGAGCTGAGATTCCGGAGGAACATGGGCTATATCAGCGCGCCGTCCCCGCTCAAACAGCCGGTGAATCGGACAGGATATCAGGCAGGATAGTACAGCGGGGCTCAAGGGCTGGCGGAGCCGGGAGCTTACACGACTGCTCCGGTCGCCATCTTGGCTCCTCCCCCAAGAAAGGCTTTTAACACTTCTTTATTATAACTTTTCAGCATGCTGCACACTTCTATACAGCACAGAATAAACACATACGCAAAGTCAATATCTCTACCTAAACACTTATATGGTCCCAAAAGCTAATCCTATTGGCTACACCAATGCTTGTTTACATAATGCAGTCAGCTATCGCAGTACTAAGTAGTCATTCCATATATATTTTTTTTATATGCAGGGGTCCCAACTATCCTTTGGACCTGATGAGAGCCCACATTTCAAAGGGGGTCGAAGTACCATTGACAAATGCAAACAAACCAAATATCCGTCTCCTTTGATTGATAAAAGGGCTTGCTTGCATTTGATAATTTACCTATTTGACCATTTGTCACAGTTTGGAAACTTGTATATTTCTTTTTGTGTACTGTCTGTATAAATGTATTCTCCTGTATTGTTTGTTTTTGGTTCCGTTGTTCACGTGGGACACAATTGCCCGTCATGCATTTGCGTTCAAGAAAATTACAGATAATTTGTAACAGAATCAATGTATGACTACTTTTTTCATTTCTCTATTACATCCTTGAAGAGTCCTGTTGTATCTTGTAATTGAGCTTGTCTTTACATTTTGTATCCATTTGCATTTCTAATATGAACTGTTGTTTTTTTTATACTGCAGGCCCACTAGTAGCATTTAATTTACAGGCCCTTGGTACCTGTAATACCACTTTACTAGTGACTTACAAGTAAATTAACTTTGCCAATTGAATGTTAGCCACTTTCACATGTTTAAAGGAGAGAGCACAAGCACTATAGCACTGTTTAACAGTGACAACATGTGTAGTGTCCTAAGACCAACAAAAAAGAATTCTTCAAAACAGGAGGAGTGAAGGCAAAATGTTTGGGAGAAGATCACCTTAATGATGGCAGTTCTAACAGACAGTAAATCTGTTCTGGCATACTTTATTTGTCACAAACAGGATACATTTTAAAATCTCTTATGGGATTAAGGTTCCTACTGTTGAGATCTGTGTGTGTCCAGCAATTTTCGGTTGATATAATAATGGTAAGATATCTCCAGTGGTTAATGCACATGCTGTGGAGATCTGTGTTTTGTTTAGTCTCAGTTTTGACTCATCATAAAATAGCATATAAAGTTAATGTGCCTACTGCAAAGCACAATGTGTAAGATGCTGATTACAAGTTTTCATTTTATCTAGAAAGCTCTGTGGGTTACTGATTTTATCATAGAGGTCCTTTTGTTAGTTGCAGCTCACACGTTACAGCACTTCTGATATTGCACAGTGAGATATGAAGGGGCATCAAGGAGCTGCATGCAAATTGCAAGGCATAGGTTTGCAACCTTATTGTTGTTCCTCTCTCTTACAATATTCTCAGGTTGCCAGAAAGCATTCTTTAGTAGTAATAACGTCTTATTAGTACAGACCCCAACTACTGGATTACATCTTAAATCTTAATTCTGTTTCTCCAGACCTAGAACGCTAAACCTATAATGCCTACCAATAAGAATGATATGTGAGTCCTACAACTTCTTATCATCATTGTCTTATGTAACATTTCCTTTTCACTGATTGACACACGTTTATGCTTCATTGCCTCTGTTTTAATATTTGTGTGTATGTGTGTGTGTGTGTGTGTGTGTGTGTGTGTGCGGGGAGTTGTGGGCGGCCTGAGGGGGGAGTCTGGGTGTGTGTGCCTGTGTATGTGATGGCAGCTCATATTGGGAAGAGTAGTACTGCAAAAGAAATTTAAAGAACGAATTAGTAAATTCTATTTAAATCCATATTAGTGTAATTGCTCATACAGACAGATACATCTGGCATTCTTAAGTGTATGCATGACTCTTACATATAGGGGTTGAACAAAATTAAAAGCCTGTCGCAAATTCTTTGTTTTTTTCAAATACTTGTGACCTAATAGCAAGCTGTGTTCCTTTGTTTCTCTCTATTGCCATTTGCATCTAGATGGTAATCTCCAGGTAGTTTCCAACCAGGAAGAGACTCCAGCAAAGAGAGGGCTTTGTTTTGGGCCCTGCTGGAAGTGAAAAAAAAACTTCACTCACACCCTGCAGGTTGCAGCTTTAAATGGTAAACAGACAACATGCAGACACTTCTGAATGTGCCCCAGCATAGGCAAATCACACCTGAACAAATTCAATATATTTTACTGTGGCCAGCCAGGATCCTAGCACAATAAAAGTCGACGGCTCTCGTTGTATACCCTTGTTTCCTGCGCCATACCCAACTTAATGGTGGCATTTTATATCAAACTTGGGGAATTGATAAACCTAGGGCCTGATTTAGATTTCGGTGGATGGGTTATGCTGTCACAACGGTGACGGATATCTTGCCGCTGAAAACTAAATGCCATTATTTTCTATGGGATTTCGATTTCGGCAGGCAGGATATCTGTCACCATTATGATGGAGTAACTCATCCGCCAAATCTAAATCAGGCCATAAGAGTACTTGTCTGGAATTGAATCATGAGGTCAAACACAGAGCTCTGCAGTAGATGCATTTGCCTACTGCGCCATGCTGTCATTAGAACTGAGGGGCATATTAAAAAGGGTGGCGATATTGAATTTCGCCGCTTTAGCGGCCGTTTTCGGCCGTTAAGCGACGATAATTCCATCGCCCTATTACCAAGCTGTCGCTAACACCAGTTAGCGACAGCTTGTAGGCGATAGCGAGCGGTTTGAGGCCCGCTTTGCATGTCAGCGATATTTATCGCTAATGACATGCAAAGTAGGCGTACCCAACTGGTTAGCGACTGAAAGCAGTCGCTAACCTCGCTATCGCCTATTACCAAGAAAGGCGAAGCGTTGGAAATATTCGCGCTAAGCGCGAATATCGCCAAACGCTAACGCCTGCAAATACCAGTTCTTAGCCATGTTATCCAATGGGAGGTGGATAACATGGCTAACAGCATTTGCACGCTAATGCGTGAACACCGCTGGTTTTACAGCGATATTCACGCTAACGCCTGCAATATTATCGCTTTTGAGATAAACGTTGGTAATAGGACGTTATCTCAGCGATAATATTGGGCGAAGAGCGGCGTTAAAAAAACTAACGCTAAGCTCAGTTAGCGATAAATATCGTTAACTGTTGGTAATATGCCCCTGAGTTGTTTCGCAGGTCAAACCAGGCGAGAGCTCCAGGCTGCCTGCTGCCCATTGTCTGTTACTGGAGGAGGACTTTTCTGACCCTCCTGATGCCTCACTGATGTGTTTGATGCAGGAGCACAAGCCTGATTGCTACCCTTGCCTTTACACCTCACCTTTTCGCAAGCTGCCAGCTCCTGCTTTGTTGCTGAGCCTTTTGTCCTTGGAGCCCTTACCTGGCTCTGCTTTCTATGCATTACCATATTCGCCAGCCAGGCAGTGCAGGAGACTTCGAAGTCAGTTGAATATCATCCTTTGCTCAAGCTTGGCCATGCTCTGCTCCAGTAAGTCAGTTTCCAGTGCATCCCCTGTTTGCTTTGTTTGTACTTGTGATGCGGCCAACAATCCCTGCAGGCTTGAAGCAGAGACATCAGGCGCTCAATCTTCACAAGGCCTGTCCGTGCCTGTAATGCCCTGAACTTTCTGCCAGTTCCACCTGTCTCCAAGCAGCTCCACCAGCATCATCTATAGCTGTTTTCGCTGGAGGATGACATGACCATTTCCACCTGCACGCCACCTTACTGCTTCACAGGACACGAAAAAAGGTAAGACTGTTTCCAAGTCTGGGCTGCTCTGGCTTGTACTTATCAGTGAAGCCATTATTTTACTATGGGAAGGCTTGAAAGACATTCTATTTTTGGTGTGCTCCATTGTAAATGGTGAATAACTTTGTTATATGAGGAGTATTGTTTTTTTTACATTTCTGTGCTGTTGTTAATTTAGCTGTGAAGTGAAACAGATGTCATTTTTGACTTGGAAAGTCTTTTTTTCTTCTTTTCCACCCAATTTCTCACTTTCTGGAGAGAATAATGCTTAATGCCTTGCTTAGAAATGTATGTGCACATCCAAGAATTTAGAAATTATACATTTTAATGACTCATTTTTAAGTGCTTGTTTACATACATTGTGAAGCACTCAAATTAATCTCTAAGATTTCCAATTTTAATTCAGCTTTAGGAAACATTAGGGTTTGTAAAATATGCATTTGTGACTGGTGACTTGAATACCGGCAAGAAAGCTCACCCATCTTCTAGGAGGGTTGAGGAAGAGGCATTTGACTCCGTGAAAATTTTTCAAAAAAACGGAGCCAAATATTGCATTTTAAAGCACAATTTTCACATAGCATTTTGTTTGGATGCTCTCTAGGAATTGACCCCATTGATTTAAAAATGTGTAATGGGTACCCACTTAAGCCAATAACTACCTTTACTCTGCACAGGTTAGAATTTCGTTATGTATCCCCCCCATATGCCAATGCGCCCTGTTAATGCCAAGAATTACATAAAATATGCAAGTTCCAGAATAATTGCATTGACTACATCCCTATACCATGGGTGACATATAAGTCAAAACATTCCTCGGGGAGTCCAGAGATAGGTGGTGTTGCTGGACGCCAGGGTAGCGGTTGCGATACAGATGGAGAGACTGCGCTCGTTTGACTATAAGAATTATAGAGCTCGGATACAAGCGGAGGGGGATAAATCGGGTGCGTTACTGGCATGGTTGGCCAACCCGGATCCAAGAGGCGAACCGATTTTAGGCTTGGAGGCGGTCACAGACGAACTGCTATACACGCAGTTAGGGATTAATGGGCGGTTCCTAGAGTATTATGCGGATCTGTACAGCACTCAGCTGGCTGTGGACGCTGGGGACATAGAGTACTATTTAGAAGGGCTTGTATTGCCAAGCTTGAGCAAGGAGCAAGAAGAGTCGTTGGGAGGTGAGATTACGGTGGGTGAGATTAGATGTGTGATTAAACACATGGCCCGGAATAAGACCCCTTGGGTGGACGGCCTACCTATTGAATTTTATTCCAAGTATGTGGACCTCCTGGCACCGCGACTGCAAGTGGTATACAAGGAGGCGTGTACAGCGGGGAGGCTACCTGAGGCCCCTCCTGAAGCCGGGTAGGGCGGCGATAGATGTGAAAGCCTACCGCCCACTCTCAATGCTGACAACCGATTACAAAATCCTCAGTATTAGGCGCTTATTGCGAATCCTGGAGGATTGCCGGGAACCGGCAATGAAAGCCTTGATCTTATCAGTGGATATAGAGAAGGCATTTGATAGCCTGGAATTGCCATATCTTTTTCAAGTAATGAGCAAAGTGGGGTTGGGCGAAGTGTTCGTACGTTGGACCCAACTGTTGTACGACTCTGTGGGACGCGGAACGCAGCAGGGTTGCCCGCTTTCTCCACTACTCTTTGCCTTGGCAGTTGAACCACTGGCGATTCGGGCTAGATCAGGGAGCCACTATTCTGGAATAGAGATTCGTGGGGAGGTACACTATGTCTCGCTCTATGCGGATGATCTGCTGATGTTTCTGGCGGACCCTCCTGAGGTGGATACTGGGGCGACGGAGCTGCTGCGGCCATTTGGGGAAGTGTCAGGGCTCCAGGTGAACTGGGAGAAGACTTGCCTTTTCCCGGTAAGTAGGGCAATGGTAGTTCCAGCAGGACTGGAGAGATTGCGGTGGGAGCCTTGTTGCTTGCAGTATTTGGGGACTAACATTTATCATGAACAGGCGGACCTCCTGGAGGGAAATGTGAGCAGAGCGGTGCGAGGGATTAAAGGGAATATGGTGTTCTGGAGCACTCTCCCGTTGTCAGTAGCGGGTAGAGTGGCGCTGCTGAAGATGGTGGCACTTCCTCGATTACTATATTACTTTAGGACGCTGCCGGTCAGCATTCCGAGCTCAATGTTTAGGACACTGCGATCCATGGTGGGGGGCTTTCTGTGGGGGAATGGGAGGCGGCGGGTAGCCCTGACCACGAAGATGAGGCCTAGGGGCGCGGGGGGATGGGCAGTCCCTGATTTTGAGGGTTATTACTTGGCGGCCCAATTGCAGTGGCTTACGCAGGCAGTGGCTAGAGAATTTAGGGGGCCGGATGGACTAGAGGATAGGTGGCTTACCGAGGCATGTTCTTTCGTTCATAGTGCTGCGGCAGCGTCTGCGACTTGACTCTTTGACGAGTGAGAAGAAAACGCTCAGGAACAGCTGGAACAGTTATAAGCGCAGGAGTGGTGTTCTGCGTCCTTATGCGCCGGAAATTCCCCTGGGCATGTGCACGGCCTTCCTGCATGGGGGGACTGGACTGTGCTGGCGGAGTGGGAGGGTCTAGGGTTGCAGATGATTGGAGACGCGTACGAATAGGGGGCCCTATTAAACTTCCAGACTCTCCAGGACAGATATGACCTGCCTAGAGTCGGCTACTTGTTGCATGCTGCCCTGGTGGCAGCGATTCAGAAGTATTGGGGAACTGGGCTGATGGAGCCCCCAACAACGTTGATGTGTCAGTATGTGGTAAGTGCAGCGGGGACGATCAAGGCAGTGACGTGCCTATACCGACAAATGGTGGAGGAGGGATTGCAGCCACTGACGCAGGTGCGTGAAAAGTGGGAGGCGGATCTGGGAAGGGATATTCCTGAGACAGCATGGGCCAGAATTGTAGAAAGGGCATGGCAAGGTACACAGAATGCCAGGTTTCAGCTCATTCATTTCTACATTGTACATAGGGCCTATCTAACCCCTGAAAAGATAGTCAAATACTTTCACGTAGAGACGGCGTGTTGCCCGAGATGCAGCACTCAGGCAGCAGATTTCCAACATATGATATGGAGCTGCCCACAGCTCGGAACGTATTGGGAGGAGGTGATTGCGGTCCTGAACAGAGTGACGGACAGACAGGTAGAGCCTGACATGCGGGCGTGCGTACTGCACTGGTTTCCACACACAAAACGCACTAAGGTCACAAGTAAGTTCTTGGACCTGGGATCATTGCTGGCAAAGCGAGAATTGAGAAGGCAGTGGAAATCCAGACAGGGCCCTAGTGTAGAGCGATGGAGAGAGGAGTTTGTAAAATGGGCGTCAGTGAGAGCATGGTTCGACTTCAACAGGACAGGAGAAGGAATAATGATTTAGCGATGGAAACTGCACAGGCTTGGGAGGCATTAGTGGAGCTGCTGACACGCAGGGAACTATGAGTAGTCCTCGGGGGAGCAGGGGGCAGAACTCAAGTAGCTGAGGAACTGACTGGAGTGAGGCCGGACACTTGAATTTCCTGACACGAGGAAACACTAGACTATTATTGATTATGTTGTTGGAGCACACCGGTGGGGGGGAGTTAGGGGATGGGGGACAGGGTTGGAATATGCGGGCGGCACCAAACTGAGGAAGCATTGCACCATGGGACGATGTCAAAAGTATATGCCCGGCGCTCTTCAACATTTATATGAGGCCACTGGCTGAGGTCATCCGTCAGTTTGGAGTTAAGATCATTTCCTACGCTGACGACACTCAGCTGGTGGTCTCGTTGGCGCAGGAAGCTAACCTGCCTAAGACAGGAGGGCTCAGAAAATGTCTAGAGGAAGTAAAGAGCTGGATGGCCTCCTCATCGCTCAAAATGAACGGGGACAAAACAGAGCTCATGCTCCTGGGCCCGGCCGACCCTAGATCTTTTAATGCTCTCTGGCCACCCTGCCTAGGCACTCCCCCGCCTCCCAAGGACAACATCAAGAGCCTTGGGGTATGGCTGGATAGATCCCTCTCTTTTGGCACCCAGGCCACCAAGCTCTCAGCTACCTGTTTTGGCCTCCTTAGGATGCTGAGGAAGATCCTCCATCTTTTACCCATGGAAGCCAAACAGGTAGCCATCCAGGGCCTGATTCAGTCCCGCCTGGACTTCAACAACGCCCTTTACCTCGCTGCCCCAGAATATACACTACGCAGACTTCAAACTGTGCAGAATTGTGCAGCCCGCACACTACTTCAGCTCCCTCGCCGACAATCTGTCAGAGCCGGTCTGATCAAATTACACTGGTTACCAGTCCGCCAAAGAATACACTTCAAAGCAATGTGTATTGCGCACCAGGCCTTCTGGAAAACAGGCCCCCTCATCACCCGTAACCTAGTCTCCCACTACCAACCTACTAGGAATCTTTGATCAAACCTGGCATTTATGGCCACAACACCCAGAATAAAGAAGGCCAGAACCGGCGGTAGGACCTTCTCCCACAATGCCTCCAGGACCTGGAACACCCTGCCCCTCCATCTGAGAGCCAATTCCAACCTTTCCTCATTCCGGAAACAACTTAAAACTTTCCTCTTTAACTCCCCTCAGTAACTGCTCCACCCACCCCCCTGATGCCATCTCTCCCCTCTGTTGGGTTCTCAGCGCTTGGACGCCCCTGGGCAGCAATCGCGCTTTATAAATCCACATAATTTTTTTTTTTTTTTTAAATATGTTGGAACAGTCCCTGATTGGCAATATGGCCAGGCGGTACTACAAGACATTATGGACTAATGATGCTGATGTTGTTTCAACTATGGATACTGGATATACATGCAATGTACTTTAACCCCTTCGCTGCGGGGCTTTTTCACCTGCTGTGCGGGGGGGAGGAGGGCCGTGCGCAGCGCCGCCGTGCTTGTGACAAGCTCAGCTCGTCACGCTGCACGGCGGCTCTCCGCTCGTCATGACCACACCCGTTTTTGAACGTTCAGCACAGCAGGGAAATTATCCCCGCGTGCGAGCGTTCTAACGGTCGCACAGCGCAACCGTGCCTCATGACGAGCTGAGCTCGTCATGAGCACGGAAAGTGTTAAATGTGCTTTCCATTGAAAAGATGTCATGTACAAGTGGGTTACGTGTGATTAAAAAAAATCTATGAAAATTGTTTAGAAAAAAAAAATAAGTCAAAACATTCCTCTAATATATCTGGGTCAGCACTTTGTCGTAACTGCATGCCTTCACCTTCCCCATATGACATTGTTGTACTTCCTAATGTCAAGAATTGGTTCCAGACTGTTAACACCATCATTTTGCCATGTTTGATCCCATACACTAAGAATCATCTCTAGGGTGCTAGCACTAGCATTTTCCCATGGGTGCCCCTTATGCAAAGAATGACATTCAGTTTGCCAGCACTCGCATTTTTCCATGGGTGCCCCTTATACCATGAATTACCACCAATATGACAGTGTCAGTGCATATATCCCGCATACAAAGGATTATGTCCAGTGTGTCAGCACCTGCAGATTGCCACAGATGTCCTTATGCCAAAAATTACCTCTTAGCATTTTGTCTGGGTAACCCTTGTTCCACGAATCACCTCCCTCCCCCTTATTCATTCTCACTCAATCACTCCACCTCACACTCCCTTGCACCCACTTTCACTCTCATACTAATGATCAAATTCTTAATCTGACTTATTCTCACTAACTGACTCATTCACTTGGTTACACTACCACTCACTGTCACTCAAACACACACATACTTCATTTCCCAAGTTATTTTATTTACTTGCCTTCAACTGCCTGCACTGTTCTGCCTCAACTGCCAGTGCTGGGTGGACTCTGGGGCAGGTACTCTTACAGCCTCGATAACTGAGGCACAAAACTGAAAGCTGACGTCTGCACAATGAGGCATAGCCACTAGCTGTCAGATGCTTGCTTTTTCACTTCACCTTCTCCTATCTTGTTGCAAAGTGAAGATGGGATAGTGGAGCTGCTTGTAACAATTGATTGAATACAGGCACTCCCCTATTAATCAAAAGTAAATTATAGGTAAACTGGTTGGGTCTTGATGGGGTACCGCTCACTGATCCTGCGTGCCCTCTCCTATTGTTGACTTCGATAGAAGAATCAATAAAAGGACAATGAACAACCAGAGTTTATGAATATAACTCTTTGATAAAATATGAGACCAATTCAGTTTTCCGAATCTAACAGAATAAGGTTGAATCCCTATTTGGAACAAAACGGCGTGTGATGGGAGACACTGTACCAGCCCAAGTACAGTGCACGATTGGCATAGTGGAGCTACTAACACCCCTCCCCCCACCTTGTCGAGATGGGAGACGATGAGGTGACAGCTTGATTGATGGTAGCCATGTTCACTGAGGGACTAAGGCAGAAGTGCCCAGCGCTACTTGTACTCATCCACAATTCACTAATGGAGAGGCCTAGCAGGACCGCTATGTGCCCGCATCAGCATCAGACATGTTTGCTCTCAGCCTGCTGTGAGAGTGAACATTTTTAGTATTCAGTACTGAATAACAGGTTATTATTATAGGCTAATATTTACTTCCAGTATTATACAAAAAAAGAACAGAGCGAGCTTCTGAATGGATCATCAGGTGGAAGAATTTATAACTGCTTTTTCTCTTTTTTGTCGTTTAGGACCGCATGCACAAAACTCTCTCTGCGGTCGCATGTCACCAAACACCACTGTCTATGGGTCCTGTGTGTTTCTTTTATAAGTCTGAAAAGCATTTCATGTAAAAGATGCTTCCCTTATTTAACAAGTAATAAATACATTCAGCTGGAGAATTCAAGTCGGCCTCCTTGCCCTCGTGTCTCCCAACCGCTTCTTGGCCCTCTGTCAGCTCTCCTGTGTGTCACCTCTGGCACATAACACGGGGCTGGAAGTCCTGTTACAAAGGTGGGACACAGACAGGCCAGACTCTGAAGCCAAGAGGCAATCAGAAAGGATGGACTCCGTAGTCACGGTGGCTGCACAAAAATGGCATCTGCAAGTCGATTCAAAATGGTAGATCGTGACTCAAGCCATGAATAAATCAAGATCTGCAAATGTACAAGAAGGATGGATTTTCCGCAGTCACATAATTTAGGTTTAGTATCTTCAGCATGAGTGAGCCTAGGGAAGGGGCATGGGCTAGTTGTTAAGAAAGTAGAGTACACCAACAACATTTTTAATTTATAAGTTTGTCGAACCTGTCAAATGATTTTCACACTCGATATGCAGACCAACCCCTAAAAGGTCAAAGAAGCTGGAATAAGTGTGCACATTGGATGCTTAAAGAGTCCCCCACTACCATACTTTCTAATGTGTAAATTAGCATATTTAGCCATATCTTCTAGGTCGATTGTAAGAAAAAAATGGTGCGCCCAAGTGTGAAGTCTATTTACTCCTGCAGATTTTCTGGATTTAGGTCAGTCCGAGTATGTATGGTAATCTACTGTTTATGTACATTTATATGCATACACTTATGGATGTTTATGAGACCTGCAAATTAACTTAATCTTTTCAAATTGTAAATCTGATATTTGACTCTTTTTGAGAATGAAATCCTGTCTAAGGGGCAGGAATTAGTGATACTGCTCTGCATAAAAGGTAAGAAGAGAGGCCAGTCCATTTTTAGATCAAGCACACCTACCTACAAAAGACCTATAATAGCCACAAAACTTAAAGTGAGCTTAAAGCCATTGCTTACCATTAGTTGGTTTTATTGTCACTCTTGTTATATGACTGCTTGCCTGGTCATCTTGTGTTTATCCCTCTCCTAGAGCAAACCTCTTTACTGGTGCTCTTGCAACACACACTTTAAGGGCACTACTTTTTTCTTTTTTTCTTAACCACTCAATGAGAGTGCATGTATTGTCCAGCTGTTTCTCTTGGGTGTTACTCTCCCCCACAACCTGTGCATCTTTCTCTCATCCATGTGCTTCTCTCCCATGATCCATGTTTCTCTCTCTCAACCATCTGCTCCCCCCCCGAGCATTCTGTCTTATTCTCTCTCTTGTATGTATCTCCCCTCACCCTGTGTGTTGCTGTTTTTCCCTCCCTATTGTTATTCTTTTCTCTCCCCACCCCATCAGCTATCATATCCACTCCTCCATTGCCTGCCTATCCCCATCCTTTTTTCAGTTTTCTTAAGTTTAGGTTGTTTTGTAGAGCCAGGAACCATGTTGCTGCCGGCTCACCCACTTTAGAAATGAAGTACTTTTGGCCTAATTTACTTTCATATTTTTTTAGGTCGAGCCTAGCGCAGCGCGCATGCGCTGCTCTAGGAGGACCTCTTGGAATCACAACAGACTTCTCAGTAAACTTGTGCGTGTGCCTTTACATTTTCCTCTCATTTTATTGGCCTTTGCGTGTGGCTTTCAAAAATGAAAGCATGCAATTAGCCAAAGGTGGGTGCATGTCCCGCCTTTCTTCTAAAGGTTAATTTCCATGGCCTTTGGGTCTCGGGAGCGAGCAGCATCTCCCACAGGCTGGCAGCTGGTCGTGGATCAGGTTACTAATTATAACCGAGCATGGTCGCTTTCACTTTTGCGGCCGGGTTCCATTTCACTTGCTTAAACAAATGCAGTCATTGACACAGCCCCAATCCTGCTGGCATCAGTCCGGTTTTTTAGGCACCCATGAACGGAAGTCATTCAGCTCTGTTAAATGTATAATGTTGTTTCAGACCTCCAGCCCCAGAAACAAACAGCGCTTACTTTGAAATATTAGTCAACTAAGATAGTTTCATTCGTTTTACACTTGATACAAAAATCACAAATGCGTTCCGACCCCCAGTGATGTGAGCTGATACAAAAATCACGAATGCGTAGCGACCGCCAGTGTGTGAGCTACCACTCCCATGTTGCCTTTACTGGTCATTTCTATATTTAGTGTCAAAGTCACTTCTGCCTCTCACCCCTTCTGTTGCACTGCTCTCCCCCCCACCTCCTCAAACTTCTGAAGAGTGCCACTAGGAGCCTAGCCATGGATGAATATCTTATGTGCAGTGCTGGCAGTTTGTTGCTTGCGAGGTCCCTCTGGGGACCCCCTCGCTGGTCTTGTCCAGTCCTCTATGCGTGAAGGGACTCCCACTTTCACTCCCACGTCCTCAAAAGAGACCCCTCCCCCAGTCTCCAACTTGATGACCATTGTGCCAAGGCTGCTGCATCCAGTGGTAATGGGGCAACAGCACCTTTATCTGGACATTACTGGAAGTCATCTATAGCAGCAGTTAGTTTACGTGGTGCAGTTTGACATGTGGTTTTCTTTAGAATCGGAGCTCCTAATGATCCTAGGTCCACGTGGGCTCCGGACACCTTGCAATGCTGGTCTGATTATCGCCCCACCCCTTTCCCCATCCTTGCACGAATGTGGCAGCCATCTGCTTTTCTTATTTTGTCACGATATATACAGAACAGAGGCCCAGACCGTTACTGGCAAGTTCACACAGTGCAGGAGCATTCAGTTCACGCGTGCATGAAAAAACGTTTTATCTTGACATTTATGTTGTTGGACAAATGTTACCAAAATAAAATGAAACAGTGCCACTTGGCTGACCACAAAGCTGAACTTGCTGTGCTTTTGACACTGTTGCAGCCCTTACAGTATATCTAATGCAGTAACGTGGCAACTCTTAATTTTTGAACATAATTGTAAAGGGAGATTACAGCTAGAACAGCTGAATTTAAACTGGGAACCCATGTTTAAATCTTGGCAGGAGGCTCCATATTTTATCTTTCTGGGCAAATTACTTAATCTCCCCGTGCCTACAAATAAATGCCAATAGCTCTACCTAAACACTTACAAGGTCCCAAAGGCGAGACCTATTGGCTATGCCAATGCTTGTTTTTATATACTTATCCATCGTGGATCGGTACATAAAAAGAAATCGAGCCTGCATCACAAGCATACATCATGATGCATGCACATGCCTACAAAATGACGAGGTTACACATATAAAATGACATGGCTGTGTCACTGTGCCTTTTCTCCTTTTGTTTATGCTGTACAGCATCGACATTTTTGCGATGCTCTACAGCACGCAGACAAGACTTTGGCAGAGTGTGGGGAAGATACCGGGAGGAGCGATACCCTTACCAAAGATATGCCGGTTCCGTACCAGTTCTCACGGCAACGAGAGCCCGACTCCTCTAATCTGTTTCCGCAGGAACGCGATCAGGGCCACAACCCGGAAGTTCCACCTTCACGAACCGGAAGAGGTTACTCGGGACCAATATTAGGAGGCTGGACGGAGTGTAGGGAGGAGAACGAAGACGCGGGACCCGACCAACGGAAAGAAGACGCGGGACCCGACCCACGGAAGGAAGACGCGGGACCCGACCAACAGAAGGAAGACGCGGGACCCGAACAACAGAAAGAAGACGCGGGACCCGGTTTGCAGAGGGAAGACGCGGTACCCGATACCGAGAAGACCTGGGCATCGGAGAATTCCGAGGACGGTGAAGAAACCTGGTCCGAGGATTACTGGGGGAAGGTATCATCAGACCACAGCCGTCGAAATTGTCGGCCATTTCCCAGATACCATTTCCCAAAACAAAAAAAGACTTAAGAGCATTCCTGGGTTTACTAGGTTACTATAGAAGATTTATCCCTCAGTTTTCCCAGATGGCAGATCCACTAACTGATCTTCTACAGAAGAACTGTAAAACGAAACAAGTATTACAATACCCTCCTAGACAAGTGAGACATGCCTTTGAGACTCTGAAAAAGTCTCTAACCTCGGAAACTGTCCTAATCAGTCCAGATTATTCTCGTCCTTTTATCCTGCAAACGGACGCCTCCGATCAGGGGTTAGGGGCAGTCCTTTCTCAAGATACACCTCAGGGAGAGAAACCCATTCTGTACATTAGCCGTACACTCTTTCCTCGAGAAACAAATTATGCAACAATCGAGAAAGAGGCCCTCGCCATCAAATGGGCAATAGACACCTTGCGGTATTATCTGGAAGGAAGAGAATTCACTCTGTTCATGGACCATGCACCATTAGAATGGTTAGCTAGGAATAAAGGACACAACGAGAGAGTGCTGAGATGGTTTCTATCCTTACAACCTTATAGATTCCAAACTCGACATAGGAAAGGGCGAGATCAAGGGAATGCAGATTATCTGTCCAGATATCCCTAAGAGTCACAACCCCTTAGAAGAAAGACAGCAAGGGAAAGGAGATGTGGGGCAGATACCGGGAGGAGCGATACCCTTACCAAAGGTATGCCGGTTCCGTACCAGTTCTCACGGCAACGAGATCCCGACTCCTCTAATCTGTTTCCGCAGGAACGCGATCAGGGCCACAAACCGGAAGTTCCGCCTTCACGAACCGGAAGAGGTTACTCGGGACCAATAATAGGATGCTGGACGGAGTGTAGGGAGGAGAAAGAAGACGCGGGACCCGACCAACGGAAAGAAGACGCGGGACCCGACCCACGGAAGGAAGACGCGGGACCCGACCAACGGAAGGAAGACGCGGGACCCGACCAACAGAGAGAAGACGTGGGACCCGGTTTGCAGAGGGAAGACGCGGTACCCCATACCGAGAAGACCTGGGCATCGGAGAATACCGAGGACGGTGAAGAAACCTGGTCCGAGGATTGGTGGTGTCCGGAGGTGGCTGGGGAGCGGCCGGGACTCAGGAGAGTTACGGCGGAGCCAGGTTAGTGTTTGTGTCTCAGGAGTAGTCGGGAGAGGGTAGGAAAAGAGTGGGTGGGAATCTGGGCAGAAGCGTATAACAGAGGGACAATCATAGCGTTAACCCTTTTTGTGACTAAATACGCCGTAGATAAAGAACTCTTACCGTCGGGCTGAGTGTGAATGTACACCATTTCTTTTTCCAATTGGGCACTGAACGTAACTTCCAGTTGGGCACTGAACGTAACTTCCAGCTGGGCACTGAATTTACTTTTGCTACGAGCTATATTTTCCGTTCTTCCTCTTCCTTTCCTTATCCTTGCCTTATCCTTGGCTGTTGGAACTATTCTTGAGGCACCTTAACAGACTTAGTGTACCAAGGTGTGGTGATGGAAATACACCCCTAAATAGTGCCATAAACCATTCTGACGGCTCCTTATCATTTCTTTATCCTCCTATGAGCCTCCGGGGTGAACACCACGGTCAAGGACAACCTGAAAACAGGACAACATCTTTATCCTCATCAGACCATTCCAGTTCACGGGGTTCATCGGATGAAGAGGAAGAGCATCCAATAACTTTATCGCAACAATCTGCATCTGCTACTTTTGTTAATAAATCTTCTTTTAAACCTATACTTAAGCCTCCACGCCTGCCCTCCCACACAGAGCCAATAAATCTCAAAGGTAAGTTCAATTGGCTTTGCCAAAGCCTGTTATTAGTGGAAGTAGCAGAAGTCTATGTGGCCTCTCCAGCCATTGAGCAGAGACGATTATGAATAATAAACTTGGCAGAAATAGCAGCAAAGGGGAGGAAAATAAAAAAGTATTGTATGTAGGAGTGTGAAGAATCGAAAAAATTCAAGGTGTAGTGGTTTTTCTTTGGAAATAACAGGTTTGGGTGTGAGTGTGTGCACATGTGGGTGTGCACGTGTGTGTGTGCACCTATGTGTGTGTGTGTGTTGGATATACATTGTTGTATACTTTATCCTTATTGGGTAATGCACCTGCACATTAGCGGAGAATGTAATAAAAAAAAGAATATCAAAGAAACTTGATAATATCACGAGCACCTTTTAGTTATATAGCTGCAAAGTAGCACGCCAGATCCAGTAAGTATTATGTAAATATCATGTTATTAATATTATTTGAAAAGGCTATCATGAGCATTATTTAAAGTGTTTTTATTTTGTTTTCAGATGAATGTGGAACCTCGTCAGACCACTTCTAAACATACACATGGTGTTGGCCACAGAGACATTCGATGTGCAAAATCTAAAACAACACTCTTATTTTCAGGTCCTCCTTGCAAATGTGGTGTATTGTGTATAAGTGGCACTTCCTTCATTTTGGACAGTTATAGAAAGGGTGCTAACTTTTCAGCTGAATAAGCTGTGCTGAAAACCCAGCAAATGCAGATAGACCATCCAGACCACGCTTTCAAGACCAACGCAGAAAAAGATCTTGTGGTCCTTCCCATGCAGCCTGTTAACACACCAGAAAGGCAAATTCCTCTTTTTCTTTATTTAAAAAAGCTGAAATTCCACACTGGTATCCCTAAATACACAATGAGCCTGATTTACAAACATATACTCACACTTTTGTGTAAGTTTACTATTATTTTTGCTATTCACAAACTACAAGTTAATAGTAACTTTACAACTGCAGAGACTCTGCAGCTGGGTAGAAGAACGTCACACATAAAAAAATAGGAGAAGTCTGTCTTTCAATGTGAGGAGTTCTTCCTCTTTTTCTAAAATTAAAAACAGCTTTAAGTTTATGACTGCTGAGACCTGCAGCCAAGATAGAGACCTCTACACCTAGGAAGATGGGACAGGTCTAGCTTTACTATTTATGTTTTGGAAATAAAAATTGAGCAACTGAGCACCAAATACCTTGCTAACTTCCATTCAGTGTGAAATAGGGCCTTCCTGAAACAACTCTGGCAGTGAACAGCAGTAAGATCCCTGTAGTGTCAAACTAATTTCCATGACCCACCCAGACTAAATTGCACCACTAAAAATATGGAATCACTACTGGTTTGCTGACATGTCTCGACAAATGACTCAACTGACCTTCAAGCTTTGTCGCCTGATTTTACAGTAAAGGACTTTGTAACAAGGCTCTTTGGTTGAAATAATTCTTCTTCTAATACAAGGTTCAATCTGTATTCCTTATTTTGGATCTTTGACCAAAACATCCTGGCTGGATCACAAAACATTTTTGACTGGCCCTGTTTTCTGTCAGCGCTTGGTTCAAACACCTTTTTTTTTTTTATTTTTTTTTTTAGAGTTTTATCTACGTGAACTAGACCCGAGAATCCCACCACTGTATTGTGAAAGCAGGTTCCCGTAGGTTTTAATGTGTGACAAGAATGCTTGGGCATACTTCTAATGTGCCATTTTGTTGTAGTGGTGATCTGTTCTGTTATTTTTTATGCTGCTGTGCTTTTGTGCTGCATTAATGCATTGTGATGTTGTGTTTTACAGTGGGCTTTGGTTTACATTCTTCATTGGCTGTTGTGTTGTGTCATTATATATATATTTTTTAACAACAAATTTTATTGAGTTTATAACACCCAGTCGGCGAACCCCAGTAATCGGTATATAGACATATGACGAAATGTAGATACAAAAGATACCAAAGAGGACCTCACCAAAGGATCTGCGAAACATTCAATCCAACATCCCACCCCCCACTCCCTCAAACCCTGCACCACACTTCCCACATGGAACAATAAATACATACACGATCACAAAACTATGTCCACTACCACAGCCAATGAGCACATTAGATTGGGGAGTCATTGATGATTAGCCGTTCAATAGGGTCTGGATTCGCTGACTGTAAAAGTATGGATAAGTCTATACCCCAGTATTTAGCCCACTTGGTCCAAATCTTCCCATGTTTCTGCGGGCAATCCCGTGCCTGAAACACTGCACACTTCAGCTGACATACATTTATCTAGGGCTGTGTTCCAACCCGCCACCCCGGGGGGAGAGGAAGACTTCCAATGCTGCGCAATGTGGCGCGTGGCTAAGGTGAGACCTAGGAATAGAAGGTGCCTCATATATCTGTTTCCCCCGATGTCTTCCATGCCATGAAGAAGCACTAGTCGAGGATCCTCCGGGAGGTCCCAGCATAACACCCGCCCCAGACAGGACAACACCCAGACCAAAAGTGTTGTAGTGCAGTGCAGCTCCAGACCGTGGGGTGGAAGGACCCGTAGTCAGAATAACAACGGAGGCAGGTAGGGTACTGAATAGCCTCCATCTTCCAAAGGCAAAGGCGGGTGTAATATACTCTGTGAAGGTACTTAAACGGAATCAACCTGTACCCAGAGGAGACTGCAGCATACCTGGGGCTTTATAAGGGCCTCAGTCCAGTCATCGTCAGTGAGGGCCGGTAAATACGCCTCCCACGCTGCCCTAGTCCGGTGTATGTGTGTCTTGGAGGTGTCATTATATTTTGATTGTGTTGCTACACTGCTTTCTTTGTGTTATTGTTATGTTCAGTCACCTACTTTAGAGATGTGAAAAAATGCTACTATATTTCCAACCAAAAGCAGCAAGTGCCTTTAAAGTTTCTGTTACAAGCAACTAAGGGATATATCAGCAAGACAATTATCGTCGCTTTAGCGGCTGTTTTTGTCCGGAAAGCGGCGATAATTGTATCGCCCTATTTGCAAGGTCACGCTATCGCGTGAATCCATGCCTCAGCGCCCTTTCCCTTAATGCCCAGCTTTGCATTTCTAATGAGATGCAAAGTGGGCGTTCCTCCCCAAAATAATGGGAGAAATGTCGCTAAGCGACATTTCTCCTATTATCAAGCCTCACGCTAACCTGCAGAGCATTAAGAAAAGTAGCACTAACCTAGGTTAGTGCTACTTACTTACGCCTGCTTTTCATCTGACTTGGCCATGATATCCAATGGAAGGTGGATATCATGGCTAAGTATGCCCTCTCCTATCACCAACGTAGCGTCAAAAGTTGTGCGATTATCGCTGGAATCCCAGCGATAATTGCACATTTGGAGCTAACTCGGTTGTTTTTATCACTTTGGAGATAAGCGTCGCTGATAGCGCGCTATCTCCACGATAAAAACAAGCGATAGCTGGCGATAATTATCCTAGCGCTTAGTGCGCTTAGCGATAATTATCGCCAGTTTTTGGAGATATGACCCTAAGACCCACTGTCTAAGATGGTAACATAGATATGCTCTAGCTCTTCAACAATTCTAAGACATCAGCCAGCCCAAAACTGTGGCAGAGACCTGTTGAAATGTAGTACTCCCACTGCTCACTCTATGTGATATGACCATCTGTATTCCGAACCCACAAATTGTATTATTAAAGATTCACCATCCCACCACTCATTAATTGATCAGTTGGCTAGCAGTACCATTCCAAAGCAGTGATGATGAAGAGCAGCTATTGTTTTCTTTTCCTCCACACTTCGTTGAGAAGTAGTGACTTTTACACAATGTCTGGTTCAAAACGTTTCTTGAGACCACAATACAAATTTGAACTTGGCTTTATTTGAAACTGAATCTTGACGCAATTGAGCTTCAAGACAAGAAAAACAATTGCTGCATGTCATTATGACAGCTAGAAACATGTACTCTAACGATGCCTATTGACAGGCAGTCCCATATAAAGATCTAAAGAATGCCACAGGTTTCCGAGCGCAAAGAAGAAGAGGGGAAATAGACTGGGAGAACTGGATCCTGGGAAAGATGAAAGGAAGATGCAACCTTTGTCAAAAAAGAACGGTCTGGTCCTAAAACCACCTTGTCCTCAAAAATGTGGTAAATTGATCAATCGATAACAAGCAACGATCTAACCCAATCTGCACTCACAGCAAATTGTCAATAGAAAAAATACTTTCAACACAAGGAACTTCTAAGAAATTGACTCCAGACGTTCAAATGGATCAACTTGCAGACTATTGAGAACCACAGACAGAGCCCATGAAGGGATAGTAGAGTGAAGACAGTTCTCTTCACGAAGAGACTTCTAAGAAGATGAGAAGCTAGAGGATCAAAGTCTCAAACATCATCTTCCCTTATAGCGCTAATAACTGCCCACTGATGATGAAGAGTAGAAAAAGCAAGCCAGAGAAGAAACCCTTTCCGCATAGACTCCAAGATTTTTCCACCTGCACAAGATTAAAAAGAAAAGCCTCTAGAAATATTCCAGGAATTAGATTAGCATATGGCGTAATATGCTTTGCCTTTTGGAGTTTTGGACTGCATCAGAAGAACAGCAAAAGGCTTCTGTCCTCTGCCATTCATTTTTTACACCCCATGGACATGTGAAGAAAGGATTCCTCTGATAAGAGAGGAAATCTCAGAGAAAAAGGATGAACAGGGAATATCAAAATTGTATGCACCGCCAACTGATACAGTAAAGGAAACTAAGGTCTGCAATACAAGGCTGTGGAAATCAATAGGAGGTCCACCTTCTTGTCCCTGATCCGGCGAAGGACTCTGCTCAATAGTAGAAATGGAATGAATGAATGAATGGAGGAGCTTGTACAATGCATAGCTAATCATCAGAGTGTTTCAGAGCTACAGTGCATACAGAATAAGGTAGTGACAATTAGAGGCTGAATATGGAATGTTTTTATGTGCTTACGGAAAACATTCTCATTTGATGTGTTTTTTAGATGTATGGGTAAAAGGTTCAGGATTGAAGCCACACTCACAGAATAGGACGAGCCACCTTGCCTGGTTCTCTTTAAACGTGGGATCGGAGTGCCTTGCCGGAAGAATAAAGTTGATAACTCTTTTCAGATAATGGGGTCCGACTCCATGTAGGGTACAGTGGGCAAGCAGTATAGCCTTAAAAGTGATTCTTCTATTGACCGGTAGCCATGAAGCTTTTTGAAAAATGAAGATGTAAAAGTGCACCTGAAAAGATTGTATAAGGGATGTTCCGCTTTGTTCCTCACTACGTGCAGGTATTAAATCAGAAAAGCAGGGAGGCCAAGATATAAAACATTGGCATAGTCCTATCTAGATAGAATGGACACTTGAAAAACAGTTTTCTGTGCTTCCCAGGGAACAAAAGAGAAAGAATTCTTCAGAGACTTCATGAGCCAAGAACACACATTTACTACTGAAGAGATTTGGCCCTTAATGAAGAGGCGGGCATCAACTACAACTCCAAGGTTTCTTGCAGTGCCTGTAGCATCGTGGAGGGGAGGGGGTAGGGCCACCAAAGGCCAGCGTCCAAATCAACAAGAGGACGGATTGGTTCAGAATAGGAGGATTTCTGTCTTCTCTGGATTGCATTGAAAATGGTTTACTTTCAGCCAGCTGTAAACTATTCTCATACAAGCAGGTGTGTTCCGCCTTATAAGGGAGTCCCAAGGGAGACAATGATAAATTAAGAGTTGTGACTGTCTCTAGCTGAGTACGAAGCTCTCTCATAGGAGAAGAGAAGCTGGGTATCATCAACGTAAGAAATTATCTTAGTACCAAATGACTCCACTAGAAAAGCAAGTGGGAAAATATAAACATTAACCAATGTAGGGCTTAATGCAGACTCCTGGGATACTTCACACATAAGAGTTTTTGCACAGAAGAAATCAAGTTTCATCCAAACAGACTGTTCTCTACCACTCAGAAAGGAGCTGAGCCATTTCAAGGACGATTCTCCAAGTCTGAAATCTGCCAGGCTTTGAAGCAGTATATCATGGGAGATGAAATCGAATGTTGTTGATAGATTGAATAAAATTCATGATGTGCACAGAACCCAGATTGAGAAGGGAATGGATTTTTTTTCAGTCTGCAGGGAGGAAAGAGATTGGTCTGAAATTGGAGAGAACCGTACTATCAACCGCATCTTTTTTTAGAAGAGAAATGGCGCTGGCCTTTATTCATGTATCAGGGGCAATGCCCGCCTATAGGGAGGGGCTGAATAGACTAAAATAGATTAGATAATACTTTCTACAATCTTTCTCAGAATATGAGGGGGCAAGTTACAGTGCATAAAAAAGCTGGGGCATAAATTGTAGAAGCTTGTGTTGGGGGGCCAAAGGGCATAGATCTACAGGAGCCGCTAAAGTAGAGGATGATAGATTAAGTTGTATTTTAATAATCTTTTCATCATAAAAGTCACTAAGCCTATGGCATAAATTGGGATTAGCATCAAGAATTGGTGAACGACCTTTAGGGTCCATAAAATCAGAAACAATTTCAAAGAACGCCTTTAGGCTGTTATTGGCCACACTTATCATCTGAATGTAGAATATACTATGTGCCACTTTATAAAACTGTTTTGTCTGCATCCTGGTACTGTCGCCTCCGGAGTCTCTCCAGCATTTTACAATGCTTTTTTCTAACGAGAGAATCTAAGGGCTGATGAAGAAAGCCTCTTTATATCTTTAGTTTTTACAGAGGCTATGACAACTGCAGCAGTAGAGAGCCATTAGTTCGCTACAAGAGCTTCCTTTTTGGTTTCTCCAGACAGAACAGGACAGGAAAGTTCTAAAGACCCCTGCAGGTCAGAGATCGGCACATTGTGTCAAGATCTCACTAAAGAGGACACTCTTGAGGGTTTCTTATGTGGACACCTGTGGAACAGCCAGACAAATAGCATTAGAAAATGGTCCGAATAAGTATCCTCCATCGGCATATCCAGTACAATGGAGGTATTAGACAAAATCTGGATGATAGTGTGTTCCCGCCTTATGAGATCGTCCCAAGGGAGACAATGATAAATTTAGAGTGGTGACTGTCTCAAAAAAGGCCCTCGCCATTCCATCCTCTACAACATTCACATGAAGATTGAAGTCTACAAGGACTGTGAAATTAGAAAAATGTACTAGACTGGGCACTATTGCCTGATCAAATGAATTGATAAAATCCCCTGCGTATCCTGGGGACAAACGTTCCTCAGAAGAGCTATCTCTGGGGATACAAACTGATCCAGCCATTCTGTTATAGTCTCTTGACTTCAGATCTCAATGGCAGAGGAGATTATTCCCAATTGGATAAAGGTAGAGAAGGGCCCAAGTGGCCAATGCCATAGCAGCCTCCATTTCCCCCTGAACTGTCAACCACTGTCTCGCTGGGACTTCCTTACACAGGATAGTAGAGAACTGAGGCGTGTCATTAGTTTTTCCTATCTTGCCTGTGAAAGGAAATCATAGTCCAGATCTGCCCTGAACAATGTTTTTATAAAAAGAAGATTGTGACCTGGTCTTAAGTAGGACTTCACACTGTTCAAAAACAATTTATCCTTCTCCAGAGTCCTACAGACCAGCTGAAATTCTTCCAGGCCGTTAGCAAAACAAGCATTTGAAATGCAACTGTCTCGCCTTTAGGAAACTTTAAAGTATTTAGCAATGCAGCACATTATCATGGGTGTTATAGTAACTCTTCTCATTTAGCCTTACACAACAGCTATAACCGGATAAAAAGAGCATTTGTTCTAAGTGGGGCGCCATGGAAAGGGGTTAAGGTAACTGTTAGTCCCAAACAATAAAGGTTTACAAAAACCAACATACATTGACAAAGTGAAAATTGGTTAACACCGATGTTTGAAGCGCAGTATAGTGCAAAATGAAAATGCGGTAACAGAATATGTAAAGCAACAAACACTGTCTGCTAAAGGCACAACCCTCGGGGGATGGAGAACATGGGCTAGCAGCAACGAAATTGCATTAGTTAAAAAGAAGTAACAAACGTATTAAGTATAATTAGAAAAGGGGGTCGGACACTAGTATTTAACAAAAAAAGTAGTGGGTGTAGTAGGGAGTAGATTGTGTAGTAGGGAGTAGAGTGTAGAGTGTGTAGTAGGGAGTAGAGTGTGTAGTTTGGAGTAGAGTGTGTAGTAGGGAATAGAGTGTGTAGTAGGGAGTAGAGTGTAGAGTGTGTAGTAGGGAATAGAGTGTGTAGTAGGGAGTAGAGTGTGTTGTAGGGAGTAGAATGTGTAGTAGGGAGTAGAGTGGAGAGTGTGTAGTAGGAAGTGGAGAGGAGAGTGTGTAGTGGGGAGTAGAGAGTAGAGTGTGTAGTAGGGAGTAGAGTGGAGAGTGTGTAGTAGGGAATAGTGTGTGTAGTAGGGAGTAGAGTGTGTAGTAGGGAGTAGAGTAGAGTGTGTAGTAAGGAGTAGAGTGTGTAGTAAGGAGTAGAGTGTAGAGTGTGTAGTAGGGAGTAGAGTGTAGTTTGAAGTAGAGTGTGTAGTAGGTAGTAGAGTGTAGAGTGTAGTGTGTGTAGTAGGGAGTAGCGTGTAGAGTGTGTAGTAGGAAATAGAGTGTGTAGAAGGGAGTAGAGTGTGTAGTAGGGAGTAGAGTGTGTTGTAGGGAGTAGAGTGTAGAGTGTGTAGTAGGGAATAGAGTGTGTAGTAGGGAGTAGAGTGTGTAGTAGGGAGTAGATTGTGTAGAAGGGAGTAGAGTGTGTAGTTTGGAGTAGAGTGTGTGGTAGGGAGTATAGTTTAAAGTGTGTAGTAGGGAGTAGAGTGTGTTATAGGGGGTAGAGTGTAGAGTGTGTAGTGTGCTGATACCAACGACGCAGCACACAATCTCGCACAGTGGATCACCAACTGCGCCGACGACCTCGCTCCACTGAAGAAACCCCCAGGCAAGGCTGGCTACAGAAAAACCTCATGGTTCACAGACACTGTCAAAGTCGCAACGATCTCATGCCGAACCCTCGAAAAAGCTTGGCGCCACAAACAGACATCAGAAAACATGACAGTCCTCAAGAGCGCCACCCGCGAATACCGCCAGATGATCCGCACCACCAAAAGGACATCGTTCAAAGACCGGCTGGACAACAACACTCACAACAGCAAGGAACTGTTTAGCATTGTCAAAGAGCACTCCAACCCCAGCAACAATGACATCACTCCGTCGCAAGACCTCTGCAACTCCCTCGCCACGTTCTTCCACCGCAAGATCGCAGATATACACGACAGTTTTGGACCCCAGACTCCGCCTCCAGCCACCAAACCAATGACCCCCACCACCACCCTCAGCTCATGGACCCCTATCAGCACTGAAGACACCACCCACGTCATGAACACCATCCACTCTGGCTCCCCCTCTGACCCATGCCCTCATCATATCTTCGCGGTACAAAAGGAGGTGGTGATGGATGGAGCATCTGAACCAATCAAACACTCACACCCAGTGAACAGATCTGGGTTTAATCCATCACCGTTCTTTGGCCCACTCTGCCACCCCAGTTCAGACATGGCCATATGCAAATCAGTTTGACCCTGTGCCTCATGGGAACAGTCCAGCCCGAATTGCCAAGCCATGCCTTCCCTAGACCGGAAACAAGCTTTACTTTGCCACTGGATTCAAGGTAGTCTGGCTGATGAGGGTTATGAACCCGAAACCGGTCCCAGGATGCTTATTTCCGGCCCAGGGAAGACATGGCTTGGCAGTTCGGGCTGGAATGTTCCCATGAGGCACAGGGTCATACAGATTTGCATATGGCCATGTCTGAACTGGGGTGGCGGAGTGAGCTAAAGAATGGTGATGGATTAAACCAAGATCTGTTGACTGGGGGTGAGTGTTTGATTTGCTCAAGCGCTCCGTCCATCATCCCCTTTTGTATTGCTTTGTTCGCCCTAAGTTGGCAGGGTATGCTCAGACATGAGTCCCTTGCTCACTTTACCACTGGATTCAAGATAGTCTGGCTGATGAGGGTTATGAACCCGAAACTGGTCCCAGGATGCTTGTTTCCGGTCCAGGGAAGACATGGCTTGGCAGTTCGGACTGGACTGTTCCCATGAGGCACAGGGTCAGACTGATTTGCATATGGCTATGTCTGAACTGGGGTGGCGGAGTGAGCTAAAGAATGGTGATGGATTAAACCCAGATCAGTTGACTGGGGGTGAGTGTTTGATTTGCTCAAGCGCTCCGTCCATCATCCCCTTTTGTATCGCTTTGTTCGCCCTAAGTTGGCAGGGTATACTCAGACGTGAGTCCCTTGCTCACTTTGCCACAGGATTCAAGATAGCCTGGCTGATGAGGGTTATGAACCCGAAACCGGTCCCAGGATGCTTATTTCCAGGCCAGGGAAGACATGGCTTGGCAGTTCGGGCTGGACTGTTCCCATGAGGCACAGGGTCATACAGATTTGCATATGGCCATGTCTGAACTGAAGTGGCGGAGTGAGCTAAAGAATGGTGATGGATTAAACCCAGATCAGTTGACTGGGGGTGAGTGTTTGATTTGCTCAAGCGCTCCGTCCATCATCCCCTTTTGTATCGCTTTGCTCGCACTAAGTTGGCAGGGCATGCTCAGATGTGAGTCCCTTGCTCACTTTGCCACTGGATTCAAGATAGCCTGGCTGATGAGGGTAATGAATCCGAAACCGGTTCCAGGATGCTTGTTTCCGGTCCAGGGAAGACATGGCTTGGCAGTTCGGGCTGGACTGTTCCCATGAGGCACAGGGTCAGACTGATTTGCATATGGCCATGTCTAAACTGGGGTGGCGGAGTGAGCTAAAGAATGGTGATGGATTAAACCCAGATCAGTTGACTGGGGGTGAGTGTTTGATATGCTCAAGCGCTTCGTCCATCATCCCCTTTTGTATCGCTTTGTTCGCCCTAAGTTGGCAGGGTATGCTCAGACATGAGTCCCTTGCTCACTTTACCACTGGATTCAAGATAGTCTGGCTGATGAGGGTTATGAACGCGAAACCGGTCCCAGGATGCTTGTTTCCGGTCCAGGGAAGACATGGCTTGGGAGTTCGGGATGGACTGTTCCCATGAGGCACAGGGTCAGACTGATTTGCATATGGCTATGTCTGAACTGGGGTGGCGGAGTGAGCTAAAGAATGGTGATGGATTAAACCCAGATCAGTTGACTGGGGGTAAATGGTTGATTTGCTCAAGCGCTCCGTCCATCATCCCCTTTTGTATCGCTTTGTTCGCCCTAAGTTGGCAGGGTATGCTCAGACGTGAGTCCCTTGCTCACTTTGCCACTGGATTCAAGATAGCTTGGCTGATGAGGGTTATGAACCCGAAACCGGCCACAGGATGCTTGTTTCCGGTCCAGGGAAGACATGGCCTGGCAGTTCGGGCTGGACTGTTCCCATGAGGCACAGGGTCAGACTGATTTGCATATGGCCATGTCTGAACTGGGGTGGCAAAGTGAGCTAAAGAATGGTGATGGATTGAACCCAGATCAGTTGACTGGGGGTGAGTGTTTGATTTGCTCAGGTGCTCCGTCCATCTTCCCCTTTTGTATCGCTTTGTTCGCCCTAAGTTGGCAGGGTATGCTCAGATGTGAGTCCCTTGCTCACTTTGCCACTGGATTCAAGATAGCCTGGCTGATGAGGATTATGACCCCGAAACCGGTCCCAGGATGCTTGTTTTCGGTTCAGGGATGACATGGCTTGGCAGTTCAGGCTGGACTGTTCCCATGAGGCACAGGGTCAGACTGATTTGCATATGGCCATGTCGGAACTGGAGTGGCGAAGTTAGCTAAAGAATGGTGATGGATTAAACCCAGATCAGTTGACTGGGGGTGAGTGTTTGATTTGCTCAAGCGCTCCGTCCATCATCCCCTTTTGTATCGCTTTGTTCGCCCTAAGTTGGCAGGGTATGCTCAGACGTGAGTCCCTTGCTCACTTTGCCACTGGATTCAAGATAGCCTGGCTGATGAGGGTTATGAACAACGAAACCGGTCCCAGGATGCTTGTTTTCGGTCCAGGGAAGACATGGCTTGGCAGTTCGGGCTGGACTGTTCCCATGAGGCACAGGGTCAGAATGATTTGCATATGGCCATGTCTGAACTGGGGTGGCGGAGTGAGCTATAGAATGGTGATGGATTAAACCCAGATCAGTTGACTGGGGGTGAGTGTTTAATTTGCTCAAGCGCTCCGTCCATCATTCCCTTTTGTATCGCTTTGTTCGCCCCAAGTTGGCAGGGTATGCTCAGACGTGAGTCCCTTGCTCACTTTGCCACTGGATTCAAGATAGCTTTGCTGATGAGGGTTATGAACCCGAAACCGGTCCCAGGATGCTTGTTTCCGGTCCAGTTAAGACATGGCTTGGCAGTTCGGGCTGGACTGTTCCCATGAGGCACAGGGTCAGACTGATTTGCATATGGCCATGTCTGAACTGGGGTGGCGGAGTGAGCTAATCAATGGTGATGGATTAAACCCAGATCAGTTGACTGGGGGTGAGTGTTTAATTTGCTCAAGGGCTCCGTCCATCATCCCCTTTTGTATCGCTTTGTTCGCCCTAAGTTGGCAGGGTATGCTCAGACGTGAGTCCCTTGCTCACTTTGCCACTGGATTCCAGATAGCCTGGCTGAAGAGGATTATGAACCCGAAACCGGTCCCAGGATGCTTGTTTTCGGTTCAGGGATGACATGGCTTGGCAGTTCGGGCTGGACTGTTCCCATGAGGCACAGGGTCAGACTGATTTGCATATGGCCATGTCTGAACTGGAGTGGCGAAGTTAGCTAAAGAATGGTGATGGATTAAACCCAGATCAGTTGACTGGGGGTGAGTGTTTGATTTGCTCAAGCGCTCCGTCCATCATCCCCTTTTGTATCGCTTTGTTCGCCCTAAGTTGGCAGGGTATGCTCAGACGTGAGTCCCTTGCTCACTTTGCCACTGGATTCAAGATAGCCTGGCTGATGAGGGTTATGAACAACGAAACCGGTCCCAGGATGCTTGTTTTCGGTCCAGGGAAGACATGGCTTGGCAGTTCGGGCTGGCCTGTTCCCATGAGGCACAGGGTCAGACTGATTTGCATATGGCCATGTCTGAACTGGGGTGGTGGAGTGAGCTATAGAATGGTGATGGATTAAACCCAGATCAGTTGACTGGGGGTGAGTGTTTAATTTGCTCAAGCGCTCCGTCCATCATCCCCTTTTGTATCTCTGTTCGCCCTAAGTTGGCAGGGTATGCTCAGACGTGAGTCCCTTGCTCACTTTGCCACTGGATTCAATATAGCTTGGCTGATGAGGGTTATGAACCCGAAACCGGTCCCAGGATGCTTGTTTCCGGTCCAGGGAAGACATGGCTTGGCAGTTCGGGCTGGACTGTTCCCATGAGGCACAGGGTCAGACTGATTTGCATATGGCCATGTCTGAACTGGGGTGGCGGAGTGAGCTAAAGAGTGGTGATGGATTAAACCCAGATCATTTGACTGGGGGTGAGTGTTTGATTTGCTCAAGCGCTCCATCCATCATCCCCTTTTGTATCGCTTTGTTCGCCCTAAGTTGGCAGGGTATGCTCAGACGTGAGTCCCTTGCTCACTTTGCCACTGGATTCAAGATAGCCTGGCTGATGAGGGTTATGAACCCGAAACCGGTCCCGGGATGCTTGTTTCCGGTCCAGGGAAGACATGGCTTGGCAGTTCGGGCTGGACTGTTCCCATGAGGCACAGGGTCAGACTGATTTGCATATGGCCATGTCTGAACTGGAGTGGCGGAGTTAGCTAAAGAATGGTGATGGATTAAACCCAGATCAGTTGACTGGGGGTGAGTGTTTGATTTGCTCAAGCGCTCCGTCCATCATCCCCTTTTGTATCGCTTTGTTTGCCCTAAGTTGGCAGAGTATGCTTAGACGTGAGTCCCTTGCTCACTTTGCCACTGAATTCAAGATAGCCTGGCTGATGAGGGTTATGAACCCGAAACCGGTCCCAGGATGCTTGTTTCCAGTCCAGGGAAGACATGGCTTGGCAGTTCGGGCTGGACTGTTCCCATGAGGCAGAAGGTCAGACTGATTTGCATATGGCCATGTCTGAACTGGGGTGGCGGAGTGAGCCAAAGAATGGCGATGGATTAAACCCAGATCAGTTGACTGGGAGTGAGTGTTTGATTTGCTCAAGCGCTCCGTCCATCATCCCCTTTTGTATCGCTTTGTTCGCCCTAAGTTGGCAGGGTATGCTCAGACGTGAGTCCCTTGCTCACTTTGCCACTGGATTCAAGATAGCCTGGCTGGTGAGGGTTATGAACCCGAAACCGGTCCCAGGATGCTTGTTTCCGGTCCAGGGAAGACATGGCTAGGCAGTTCGGGCTGGACTGTTCCCATGAGGCACAAGGTCAGACTGATTTGCATATGGCCATGTCTGAACTGGAGTGGCAGAGTGAGCTAAAGAATGGCGATGGATTAAACCCAGATCAGTTGACTGGGGGTGAGTGTTTGATTTGCTCAAGCGCTCCATCCATCATTCCCTTTTGTATCGCTCTCATCATATCTTCAACAAAGCCGACACCATCATCGCACCCCACCTCCGGAACGCCATAAACAGCTCCTTCACGTCAGCCACCTTCCCTGAAAGCTGGAAACACGCAGAAATCAACACCCTTCTGAAGAAACCCACAACGGACCCCAAAGACCTCAAGAACTTCCGCCCCATCTCTCTTCTCCCCTTTCCGGCTAAAGTCGTCGAGAAGACCGTCAATAAACAGCTGACTGCATTCCTCGAAGCTAACAATTCGCTCGACCCATCCCAGTCCGGATTTCGAGCCAACCACAGCACCGAGACCACCCTCATCGCAGCCACCGACGACATCAGGACCCTGATGGACAACGAAGAGACAGCCGCTCTCATCCTCCTGGACCTCAGCAGCCTTTGATACCGTCTGCCACCGCACCCTAATAACCCGCCTATACAACACTGGGATCCAAGGAAAGGCCCTGGACTGGATCACATCGTTCCTCTCCGACAGAACCCAGGGAGTCCGCCTCTCCCCCATCTGCTACGCGGCCACCAAGATCATCTGCGGCATACCACAAGGATCCTGACTCAGCCCAACCCTCTTCAATATCTACATGAGCCCCCTCGCCACCATCGCACGCAAACACAACATCAACATCATCTCCTACGCCGATGACACCCAACTGATACTCTCCTTCACCAAAGACCCATCCACCGCCAAAACCAACCTCCAGGACAGAATGAAAGATGTCGCAGAATGGATGAAGCACAGCCATCTGAAGCTCAACTCGGACAAAACAGAGGTCCTCATCCTCGGACAATCCCCATCCGCCTGGGACGACTCCTGGTGGCCCACGGCGCTGGGCACCGCACCGACACCCACGGACCACGCACGCAACCTGGGATGTATCCTGGACTCCTCCCTCATGATGACCAAACAAGTCAACGCAGTCTCGTCCTCATGCTTCAACATCCTGCGCATGCTCCGAAAGATCTTCCGGTGGAGCTCCACTGAAACCAGAAAGACAGTCACCCAGGCCCTCGTCACCAGCCGACTGGACTATGGGAACGCCCTATACGCAGGAACCACAGCCAAACTTTAGAAAAGTCTTCAGCGCATACAGAACGCCTCCACACGACTCATCCTCGACATCCCTCGCCACAGCCACATATCTGCCCACCTGAGAAACCTGCACTGGCTCCCTGTCAACAAGAGGATCACGTTCAGGCTGCTCACCCACGCACACAAAGCGCTCCACAACATGGGCCCGAGTACCTCAACAACCGCCTCTAGTTCTACACCCCCACCTGCCAGCTCCACTCCACCAGCCTCGCCCTCGCCACCGTCCCACGGATTCGCAGAACCACCACCGGAGGAAGATCGTTCTCCTACCTGGCAGCCAAGACATAGAACACCCTCCTCGCACACCTACGACTGACCCAGGACCACCTCACCTTCAGGAAACACCTCAAGACCTGGCTATTCGAGCAGTAGCTGCCCCCCCCCCCACCCTTCAGCGCCTTGAGACCCTCACGGGAGAGTAGCGCGCTCTATAAATGTCACTGATTGATTGATTGATAGGGAGTAGAGTGTGTAGTTTGGAGTCGAGTGTGTAGTAGGGAATAACGTGTGTAGTAGGGAGTAACATAACAGGTGTATTTGTAAAGCGCACGTTCACCCCAGCAACGGGGCATCTTGGCGCTGAAATAACAGATGTATATTGTTTCCCCTCAAATGGATGAAAGACTGAATGGCCCCGCCGGGATTTGAATCTGTGACCATGAGGTCGAACACAGGCCCCTGCAGTGGATGCATTAGTCCACTGAGCCACCTGACCCGGCCTAGAGTAGAGTGTGTAGTAGGGAGTAGAGTGTAGAGTGGTAGTGGGGAGTAGAGTGTGTAGTAGGGAGTAGAGTGTGTAGTAGGGAGTAGAGTGTAGAGTGTGTAGTAGGGAGTAGAGTGTGTAGTTTGGAGTAGAGTGTGTAGTAGGGAGCAGAGGGTGTAGTAGGGAGTAGAGTGTAGAGTGTGTAGTAGGAAGTAGAGTGTGTAGTAGAGAGTAGAGTGTAGTGTGTGTAGTAGGGAGTAGAGTGTAGTGTGTGTGTAGTAGGGAGTAGAGTGTGCATTCTTCACTCCGATTGGTCCCTGGCAGGCGGTCAACTAGAGCCAAATTTCAGGGGGGTCTTTTAAAGACCTGTTAAGAACTCGGGTGCGGCTGAAATTAGATGGTCGCCAGCCGGGGAAGCTGTGTCAGCCCCGGGCTGACCCACACGACGGGTAGGGGCTGAAGCCCCGTGAGCTCAATGGGTGTTGCGCACCTAGTCCCTGGCCACACATTACTGCTCACCTGGCGTCAACATTTCCACTCCCTGTGCACCGATCACTGGGAGGTTTCCTTTGCTAAGCCTCGCTCCGTGTCCTCTCCTGGCCTCTTGTGCTCTCTTTCTGAGTACAGCATCCCTCCCCTCCTTCACCTGCTCCGCATTTCAGCTGCATCCTCCTTTCACTCTCCGCCTCCCCACCCACACCTGTTTCTAAAGGCAGCCTAAATTACCTATGACGGGTCAAGGGTCAGCAACCAGCCCCCACACGTGTGAGAAGAACCAGGGATTTAATGCACTGGTCTAGATTCATTGATAAGGCGCACGCTACATTTAGACAATGTCATCACCGTTGATCTCTCTTTCCCGTTCAGCGTAGTCCTTACCGCCCCCTCCCCGTCAGGCTAATGTGTTTTAGTCGATTGGCAAATGGACAAATCCAAGAAGGGATAGGTTTACGTTTCTTATTCAGCTGTGATTTTTAAATAAAATTCATCAAAAGTTGAGTTGTGTTACATTGTAGTAATTTGAGAGAGCAAAGTAGCTCCCAGCATCGTGGTTGGATGACTGGAACCTTACCTTTCAGGTATAGTAGATATGTATAAACGTCATGTGTGTACGTCTTGGTGTCACGGTAACAACTCATAGTCCATGCTCGGCAATCTGAAGCGTCCTTAGTTCCACGAACTTCCACCGACTCCTGTTTGCATACATCAGGTCAGCCAGTTATTAGTGTTAATGTAGGCCTCGCGTACCTGTTGGTGTGCTGTGGTTTCCCAATCGATTCCATAAAATTGGCACAATTACCGAAATATGTGGATACATATAGCAATAATAATTTTCACGATCATGGAAAGTCTTTGACTTGGTATGACTCATATTAGCCCCCCTCGCTTCCTCCTAGCAGTGGTATAATCCAGTCCACTTCTTGCACAGTGGATACACAGCAACATTGTTGCATTTTACACACACGTCTTAGCCATGTATTTTACTACGTCATCATCAGCCTATGACCCTTCCCACCTCTGGCATTGCGCAGGAGTGTGCCACCACTCTCACGGGGTCCCAGTCCTGCCTCTCACAAAGCACAGAGAACAGGACAGTCTCATCCCTGCCCCTTACCACCACCCGCTGTGAAGCACACGCCAGTGTCTCCGAGCTACAGGCCTCCATACCTCTGGCATTGCGCAGGAATACCGACACCGGTAAGGTAGATCTGCTTGTAGTTCTCCCCCTCCGCTACCCCACAATCTCCCACAATTTTCCTCAATCATCACAGCTCTCTGGAGACTCTTTGCCAGTCTGTTTCTGCCATCACTCGCTGTCCATACTTTAAACACGTCAGCCTGGTGGTGGCTATGCTGTGCTGGTTCGGCCGGGCAGGTCTAGCCGTGATCGAGGGTGCAGAGAACCGCTGCATGGTGAGAGGGTGACAACGGTTAAGGACAATTGCACTGTATAATAGAAGGAGCGAGGGCTGGGAGGTCTGATTGGCCGATGGTTCTGGATCTGCCATGAGGCAGAGCGAGACACAAATCTACTAAGTAACTAGAGGAAACAAGCGCTCCCCATGGCGCTGACTTTTCTCTATTTCTGCCGTTCCACTCGGACGGCCTCAGCCTGACTTGCTGCTGGCATAAAAGGTTCCTTATGTTCTTTATGGGGCCATCTGGACCCATAAAGAAGATAAGAAACCTTTTTACGCCAGCAGGAAGTCAAGGAGCCCCGTCTGAAAAGGACGGGGCTAAAAGAGAAAGAAGAACGTCACTAGGGCCTCTTCTCCAATGGCTGGCCACCGTTTTGCATGAACGGTGACGCCAGCCAATGCAGAAGAGGGGTGGGGCTTAACCTCGCTAGTACAAAATAACCTATATCATTAAATATCGCCAACTCGACTGCGCATGTCTGCGCAGTCTTTCGCAGGCCGAGACCTAAAAAGCACAGATTCATTAGTCACCAAGATAGGGGAAAACTGATGCTTTCAGAGAATGCTAATTACCTCCCAGAGTGTCCAAAATGTTTGTGAAAATCCTCTGAGTTAAGGCTAGACCAAAGGGATTTTGAGGGAATAATAATGTGCAGATAAGTGCCTAAAAAATCCAGAGACTAGAGAAACATTCCGGGGTGCACCTAGGGAATGATGTTCCAAACGGTGACTATTAGACCTGTCAGCCTCAGGATGGTCTTTCCCCAAACGTTTTGCCTCTCCTCCTTCATTTTGCTGAGCTTATTTTTTTGGCCATAGGACTTTGTGTACTTTATCATTGCTAACCAGTTCAAATGTGCTTATGCTCATTCCCCTAAAACATGGTTACATTGACTACTACCCAATTGTCATAGTTTATGTACTTGTAAGTCCCATGTATAGTGATATACCATATACCCTGGGCCAGTAAATTAAATGCTATCAGTGGGCCTGCAGCACTTGTTGTGACACCCACTTAAATAGCATTTTAAAACATATCCCAGGGCTGTCATTGCAGCCTGAATGCAGTGTTAAACTGCCATGTTGATCTGGCATTTAAACCCCTTGCCAAGCCTTAAACTCACCCTTTATTACATGTAAGTCACCCCTAAGGTAGACCCTAAGTAGCCCATAGGGCAGGGTGCGGTGTATGAATGAGAATTACTTTTATTTAGACATTAACGGACATTAAAGTGCATATCAACATAGAGGCAGATTTACAAGCCCCTTGCGCCTCTTTTACGCCGCCGTTGCGTCATTCCAGCAATGCGCCACCTTTACGGCAGCAGATGCGTCACACATCTGTCCATTTTTGCCCTATGGTGCGCAGCATTGTAAATGCGGCGCATCCATAGTGGCGGAGCCGTGATGCACAATAACTGGCGCATCCCTGCTGATATGCAGGGATGTGCCAGGTATTGTAAATCTGCCCCATAGTATTTAAACTTATTTCATTCAAACGTTATTACAATTCAACCCTAATAAAAAGCATAAAACACTTGGTATAAATGCATTAAACTCAAAAGCAGCAGGTTAAATTTATCACAAAAGGATTAAAATACAGACATCTATAGGAAGTAACAATCTAGAACGCTCCTAACGTACCGGGCAAAGTGCAAGTGACTCTTAACATAAGAGGGCCACATGGGTACAATCCTGTGGTAAGTAAACGGCTGGGCACATACTATTAAGGTTTACATGTCCAATGAAAAACTCCCAAATTCATTTTTCACTACTGTGAGACCTACCCCTCCCATAGGAGAACATTGGGGATTCCTTATTACATTTAATAAGCTGTAACTTCCTGGTAGCTATTTCATGTTTGGTGTAAAGATAAACCCTCTTTAATGGTAAAGTCGGATTTTCCATTACAATTTTGAAAATGCCACTTATGGAATATATTCCTGCCCTTAGCACGTTTGTGCCTGTGGTCTGTCTTGGGTCACATGACTTGGTGTAACTGACTAGTGTTTTTAAAATTTAAAACTAACCCATCGTCTGTCAACTTCCCCCCACCCCGCCCGCCCTGCCCCACTGCCCCTGACCCACCCCAATGCTCTTACCTGTGCCAGCCACCACTGCCTCAAAGTTGTGCCCCTCCAGTCCTGGACCCCTGGAAGTGGTGCTAATGGTGCCTAGATGGCTAAAAACTCAAACTGTGGACTTCAAAAAATGTTGGCCCAAATGTGCTCTGAGAAACCAGGAGGAGGTCAGGACAAACCTGCTTGCCCATTCACCTAGGGTGCATCGCTGGTCGGATTGACTTTGCAGCTTTTTCGCTGCATTCTCCGAAGTAGCAGCAAATCTTTTTCAGCGGTCCTTCGCCAAATGGGTATCCAGCCTCATTGAACTGTCTTTGGCTGCAACCCTCTGCCTCATCCCGCTGGGGATTTTCAATTTCTATTTCAGAGACTGAGGGGCATATTATCAAGGACAGGCGATACATTATCGCCAGGAAACTGCCGATAAAGCGGCGATAATGGCCTTGATAATATGCTCTATGAATTCCAATCGAAGCCCATGTTAGATGTGTTCACATCTAACATGGGCTTCGATTGGAATTCATAGAGCATATTATCAAGGCCGTTATCGCCGCTTTATCGGCAGTTTCCTGCCAATAAATCGAAGCCCATGTTAGATGTGTTCACATCTAACATGGGCTTCGATTGGAATTCATAGAGCATATTATCAAGGCCATTATCGCCGCTTTATCAGCAGTTTCCTGCGGCCTGTCCTTGATAATATGCCCCGAAGTTCAAATGTAGAAATCTTCACCATGGCTTCAGCCCAAGGCTAACCAACTATGACACTCCCTCCTTGGACACTTCCTGCAGCCTTGCCTTTACCTTCTCAGACACTTTGAATCAGACCGAAGGTAAGTGCTAACTGGAACCAATCCACTTCTTGTGTCTGAACCCTTCTCCATCATGGTTGGCCATATTTTTCTTCTTTGACCCGGTCTCACATGACTAAATGTCTGCGGTTGGCATTTTGATCTTTTCGGTACTAGTTTTTACTAAAAACTTTACAAATTCATAACTCTGGTTCTCCTGATGGGATGTTTGTCATTTTAATGTCAAATGATTCATTAAAAGTTACTCTAGTTTTCTAATTTGGTTAGAGATTTTTCTTGTGTTGTGTTTATACTTTATTTCTTTTTGTGTGCTACATTAATACTGCACATTAATACTGTACACACTGTCTCTAAGTGAGACCTGACTGTGTTTCTGTGCCAAGCACAGGTTAATTTTGTGACTTTTTGTAGATCACCCTGCAAAGGACTGTGACTGTTGCTTGATCAGGGCTCACAACCCAGTCAACTAGCCGCAGCTCACAGTTACCATTTTTAACTAGACAGAAGAAATTAAGGAATTCCAGGGCAAAACTTCCCTGAAGCTTTTCATACTAGAAAGAGCAGGGAGTAACATCCAAGTTCTTGTCTTTCTTCAGGACTTGCACAACTGCTCCTTTGTCCAACAAGTCTTCCCTTCTTTAGCTATAAAAGATGGATTGGGCAACAAGGAGATGCAGTTTTCACAAAAATGTCTAGTGGTGGTCTGGTGAAGTCAATCCGATAACCTCTTCTACTATTTGTAGAACACTAGACTCCATAATTCTTGTCTGTCAGATGTCTAAAAATGTCAAAAGGCTGCCTCCCACCTTCTCGTCATGTTCAAGATTATGAACCAGCTGGAGGAGCAGGGAGAAATTATGGTTTGGCACCAGGATTTTTCAGGAAGTCAGGTGTCTCATCCATAACTCCTGCATAAAGATGGCTGACCAGCTCCCTAGAAGTAGAGTCTTGAGGACCAAAGGCATGATCAAAACCAAAGCCTCTACCCCTCCGAGGCTGTCAAACTAGGTCTAGCAATTTATGATCTTCTACTAACTTCTTTACCAGGTTGTTGAACTGAGGGCCAAACAAATATGTGCTACTAATGGGCAGATGTCTCAACAAGGCCATCTGGTAATTTTCGGCCTGCCACGGCCTCCATGTGAAGCCTTGCCACAATCAATGAACCCGGTGCTGAGCTAGTGCACATAAAATCATCAAAGGAGGCCCCTGAAAGGAACGTCTGTTGCTGTTTCATCATTATTATTATTATTATTATTAAAAGCTTTTATAACGCGCTCTATTAAAAAAAAAATAGTATCCTGGCGCGGTAAAGGCTGAGCAGCGGGGGGTCAAGACAGGTAGCAGAGATTATAGTGCAAAAGAAACTTATAGTATGGCGTTAAAAAGGTGGGTCTTTAAACCTTTCTTAAAAGCACTGATAGTGGGTGCAGTTTTAATATGAAGGGGAAGGGCATTCCAGGCTTTTGCGGCTCTAACTGAAATGGATTGGCCACCCAGTCTGCAATACTTGAATTTAGGGACGGACATTTGGCACAGACTGGCCGACCGAAGGGGGCGGTTGGGAACATAGAGGGAAAACCTTTTTCTCAAGTAGACTGGGCCTGTTTGATGGATAGCACGGTAGGAGAGCACTAGAATTTTAAACAAAATCCTGTGGGCAACTGGGAGCCAATGAAGAACACGGAGTAGGGGACGGGCACTGGAGCGCCTAGGTGTATTAAACAGGAGTCTTGCAGCGGCATTTTGTATGACCTGAAGGCGATGGATCAAATATGCCGGTAGTCCGCAGAACAGTCCATTCGCATAGTCTAACCTAGAGAGTATCAGGGCGAGAATGACAGTCTCTTTGGCCTCTTTCGGGAGGAGAGGGAAAAACCTGCCTAAAGTTTTCAGGGTGGAGAAGCAGACCCCAGTAAGTTTTTTAAATGGTCTTCAAATTTAAGGTCCTTTCCGAACCAAATTCCTAGGTTTTTTACGGGGCCACAAATGGCTCTAGGGGAGGGTAGGTCAGCAGGCCAGAGAAGACTACTAAAATTATCAGGGAAAGAGCCATACAGCAGGATCTCAGATTTACTTTCATTGCACTTTAGCTGGGCACGTGCTAACCATTGAAAGACAGAAGATAAGCAGAATTGGGCCGCCGACGTATCTAAGTTGTCTTTTGGCCAGGTAAACAATAGTTGTGTGTCGTCGGCATAGGCCATAATTTTTGCCCCTAACTGTTCAGCGAGGTAAATCAAAGGGGTAAGGTAAATATTAAAAAGCAAAGGGCTTAACGTAGAACCCTGTGGGACGCCCGTAGAAAGTAATTTAGGGGAAGAAACAAAGGGAGGCATCCAAACTTGTTGCGTACGATTAGTTAAGAATGAAGTCAACCAGTCAAGTGCAGGGCCAGTGATGCCTATAGCGGCTAGTCTAGAGAGTAAAAGAGAGTGAGGTACCGTATCGAAGGCAGCAGAGAGGTCTAGTAAAATCAGAGCCGCTCTGCCACCTTCGTCTAAACACTCTCGGATAGCCTCAGATATTTCGACTAGAGCCGTCTCGGTGCTATAGGCAGCCCTGAAACCGGATTGAGCTGGATGAAGGGCCTCCGTAGTTTCAACAAACTTATCCAGTTGGTTGAAGGCAATCTTTTCGCAAATTTTTGCAAGAGCTGGCAGCAATGATATTGGCCGAAAATTAGAAGGGGCGGTAGGATCCAGTCCAGTTTTTTTCAGGAGTGGGAGCAATTTAGCTTGCTTCCAGCAGGCTGGAACGGTTGCAGTGTGAAACGAAAGGTTAATGATCTGAGTAACCTCGTTTCCAACTGTTTCCGCTAAACCCGCAAGTACTCTAGCTGGACAAGGGTCAGAGGGGGATCCTGATTTTAAGGCTGCAATAGTAGCCACAATATCTGGATTCAGTAGCGGAGCAAAATTAACAAATTGCACTGTGGATAGTGGCATTACAGGGAGAGAGGCTGCCAAGGACGACGAAAAACCATTACTGGTAGTTTGCAAATCATCCTGAATCTTAACAATTGTTTCAACAAAAAATACAGAAAGTTCTTCACACCATTTCTCTGATGAGGGCAACAGAGGTTGTGCCGCACAGGGGGATACAAAACTTTTTACAATAGTAAAGATTTCCTTGCTGTTGTTATTAGCTTTATTGATCCGGCCAGCATAGTAACTGCTTTTGGCAGATCTGATGCCTGCATAATACTTTTTTTGCGCAGCTCGCAGATCCCTCTTAGCCTCAGGGAGATAAGCTTGTCTCCACATCCTCTCGAGCTTCTTACAGCCTGATTTAGGATCGCGGAGAGCGTGAGAAAACCAGGGTTTAGAAGGGGTAGAACGGAGTCTACAAACCCGGCTTTTATTAATTGAGGCAATAGTCGCGTGCTCAACCCATAGGTTAAATGAACTGGCTGCCGCCTCAATTTCTAGAGGGAGTAATGGGCGAGAGGCGGCTAGGCAGTCTGAAAGGGTATTTAGGTTAATCTTCTGTGTATGAGCAGTTTGGGGGTGGATCTCAGCAGAAATAGATAAAGACCAGGAAAACCTGATAAGCTTATGGTCTGACCAGGTTACTGGCTCAGGGTAGGCCATGTCGATGTCGAAATTCGAACATACCAAATCCAGGACATGTCCTCCCAGGTGAGTAGGAGCCGTCACCCATTGTTTTAACTGGGTCATAGAGAGAACTTCGTAGAGGCGAGTGGCCTCCGGCGAGTCCGAACTATCAACATGAATATTAAAGTCCCCCAGGAGGAGATATCTGGAGTATCTTAGAGTCCAAGGGACTATGGCTTCTTCCAAGGCCCCCATGAAGTTACCAACATAGCCTGGAGGCCGGTAGACCAGCGTGCCACCTATGGAAGAGTGAGGATTAAATATTAGAGAAAAATGGAGCACCTCGGCTTCGGTCAGCTGCTCTTGAGGGTCATGGGAAAAGGCCCACTGTTCTCTATAAACAGCAGCGATCCCACCTCCTCTACCCAGAGGACGGTCAGATCTAAAAATCTTAAATCCCCGCGGGATAGCAAATGCGACAGAAGGGGCACAGGTTTCTTTAAGCCAAGTTTCAGTAATAAAAAGTAGATCCAGCTGATTTTCACTCAGCAGTTCAAAGATATCTGCTGCATGTTTGACCAATGACCTGGCATTAATCAAACCAGCTCTGATGAGTGAAAGATCAGCGAGACTTGAAATAGGATAGTTAAAAATAGGTTGGAAACGAAATTTACACATATGGCAGACCCGGGATGCACTGTTTGCCACTTCCCATGAAGCGTTGCACATACAGGTCCTGGCTTTCAGTGTCATAAGGTACTCGCGAGAATACCGAGTGGAGGTGTTATAGGGCCGCCGTGAAGCAACGGAACGGTGAAAACATTTAACTTGCCACATATCAATAGCAAATAACTGAAAGTCTCTTAAAATGGATGGTACCGCATTGGAAGTGTACTATCCCACACTTAATCAAAATTGGCTATTTGTATAGGATCTCTTAAGAGCACCTTCCACTTTCTTTTTTTTATTATTGTTATTATTTATTTTATTTACTAAATTCATTGTTTGCATTGGGTTACATAATAAACAATCAGAAAATTCTGAAAACTGGTATTTAAATTGCATTGGTCTCAGGTAAAGTTATCCACTTTTTTCAAGTAACATTGATCATAAAGAAGGCATACGGTTATTCCATAGGCTTGGAACACTCATAAAAGGTCTGTCTTGGCCATCTATATTATATCTATTCCCTTATTGCATCTCAGATTTTCATGCATTGTGGGCCTATCATGCCTCTGGTCTATCATGGGGTCTAAGTCTGTCAATCTTTAGGTTTTGTTAAGCAGGTAGTCCTGTAATGAGAAATAAATATCTTTGGGCTGCGACTTGGGTTGAAGGGTTGCAGCATATGGCTCAAATTTCACTGACAATACACCATTTTTGTAAACAAGGATTTGGACATTGGCATGGATGCTGGATCATGGCCTCAGTGACATGCCACCTGTCGCTTCGTCAGTAATAGGGCCAGTGCTGTGAATTTCTCACTTTATCCTGTAGTTGTCTGACTATCACTGGGTTCTCAGACACGGGGTGTGGAGTAGCTCTAGCACCAACAGCCAATACCTCTTAATTGGCAGATCTGACCACACCAGGTCTACAAAGTATGCTAAACTTAGAGGCTTGTAATAGCCACATTGTAAAACCTTAAAGTGGATGATGCTTAGCCTACTGCTGTATGGTAATACTCCTCTCTCCACAAAACAGTATTTCCATTCCTACTCTGGTATCTGCTGCTCAGTGGCGGCTGCTAACTGGAATGCAGCAGTGGGGCAGGGTGGGGGGAAGGTGTGGGGGGAGATGGGTTAAAAAACAAATCGCATACCTCCCAGCCGGCCTCTTCCTGGCTTCTTGGGGTAGACAGGACACACCTGGGCTCCCAGGCTCCCTGCAGCCAATCACAGTACTACAATGTAGCGTTGTGATTGGCCTGAGCGCCGTGATACAGCGCTCAGCTAGGGCTGGAGGGATCAACATGTTCTACACCCAGACTGTGATGTAGCCTGCGTGGAGAACACGGTATATGCGCATGACTGTTAGGGTGACTTGAAATGCTCCAGATGCTTACATAGGGAGTGCAAATCACTCCCCCTGCTCTGTGAGCAGCCCCGACCCACAAAGAAGCTGCAACTGGGATAACTAAAATCATAACAACCTCGAGTTATTTTTATTTTCATTTTCCTTTTCTTACACTGCAAAAAGCAGACTTAGCGGAGGAGCCGCCACTGCTGCTGCTGTAGCATATGGCCCCATTTACCATGTGAGTTAGCATGTGTGACTTGAATTTCCTCTTGTACAGAATTATAAACCCAGGGTACCACATGCCGAATCAACGTTCATTCTACAAACATTTGAGAAGGCACTGCTGGCAATGATGGGTATGCTAACATACAAACTGCCCTCAATCTATAATATAGAAATCACCCTGCACTTTCTTATTTTTGGCATCAGCAGGGAAATCTTCTATGAAAGGATTGTACCTTGTGAAAAACGGTCAACTTCAACTGATGCAGCAAATTCTTTCTGAAATACATCAAAGGGGTTCCTTTTGTGACAGGAACCTTGGAAAACTGGATTTCTCAATGTCTGACTATTCAGGAGAAAGCACCCTTGTAATGGCCTGATGTACTGAAAGAGATTCAGATGCCTTCCATCGACACTGTATGAAAAAGTACTTCTACCTATACCGTAGTATGTGGAATACCTAAATGTTTTAAAAGGTAATGAGCTATTTCGGACAGTTAATTCCCCTGAACATATCATCCTTGTGATCCATCTCTTCCTCAGAAGAATCAGACTCTGGATCAAGATCTTGAGGAGGGGGGTCTAATGTAGGATTTTTTGTCAGGGGCCCTCTCTGGCCAAAAAAGGAGCCTCAACAAAACAACCTATTGAATCATGGACTGGAGAAGTTCCAAAGTAGGTTGGATAGTTTGTTTATTTGCATTTCTAAAACTATAGGCAGATTCTTGCCCTAATGAATCAACCTGCACAAGCTTCCATTTAATCAAACACTTTCCGTTCTTCATTGCATGAAGACAGATCCTGACACCTTCCAAATGGCAAGCAGCAAGACTCACTGTAGTACAACAGAGTAACAGTTCTTCAAAAGTAAGTAGCTAAAGAACAGTGAGAATTTATCAGCTTCTACAGTAACCCAATCTCGAAGGAAGAGGCTGAAACAGTGCAGGACAAGTGCCATTACAGAAACAGGGTTCACTGACAGAATCTCGAAGTAAAAAATATCGATGAAAAAATATAGGGACATATTATCAAGAATGGTGTTAAAAATTATCGCCTGTTTAGCGGCAGAAAACTGCTGCTAAAGCGGCGATAATGAGCTTGATAATATGCCCTTGAGAATTCCAATGGAAGTCCATGTTCTGGTGTGAACATGAGCTTCTTTTGGAATTCTCCAGGGCTTATTATCAAGCTCATTATCGCCACTTTAGTGGCAGTTTTCTGTCGCTAAACCGGCGATAATTTTAACGCTGTCCTTGATAATATGCCCCATAGAATGAAAAAATATTGAACCTTTATACTTAAACAGGTAAGTACAAAAATATCGGATGGGGGTTTTAAATAAGGATGAGAAAAAATATTGTTGTACAAAATGTTGATTTATATATATATATATATTCTTAACAAGAGGTTGCCGCTCCGGTGGAACGCTCTCGCCGGAGGTCAGGCCAAAGACAGGGCTGCTCACTCAGGACATCTCCCCACATGGGTGCCGCCTTCGCATTTCGGGATACCTCCCTTTCTCTGAGCAGCATTACCACAAAATGAATGGCACCAGCAAGTTATAAGGAAGTCCCATCTTTATTTTGCATAGTAAATCCCGATATAAAACAGGTGAGTGAAACTGTGGTATGATGGGACTTGGAGTCCTGTTTTGCATCTCCAAGTGGGCGCTGGCTTCCAGATTGTGAAATAAAATATCCTTGTGGGGCAAACAATGTTCGAAGTGCCGCCCTGACAATACAAACGGCCCCTCCAGCTCCACTGTGCATCGGTGAGTCCATTGCTGCAGACCCACTCGGGTCTCGTGGTGGTGCGAAGCCGTGGGCTGGACTTGGCCAAACATATTCTTAACAAGAGGTTGCCGCTCCGGTAGAACGCACTCGCCGGAGTTCAGGCCAAAAGACAGGGCTGCTCACTCAGGACATCTCCCCACCAGGGCTGGCGCTAGGCATGTGCAGTATGGGCAGCTGCCCAGGGCCCCGCGACCTTCTAAATTAGACGGGGGCCCCCAAGAGTCCATCCTCCTGTTAAAAATGAGCCATTGTACGAATTTCCAGTTGGACAGACCCCCTCCCTTGGCGTTTGCAGCCATCATACAGCGTGTAAGTCCCAAGGCTGGGCCCCCCTCACCTGTGCCCTGCTGCCCTGGGCTGAAATGGTAATGTGACAATTGCATCCCTTTCAGCTGCCGCAGACTGGGCAGGGCTGGGTTTTTGGCCGCCATTTGCTGGCACCTCTTTCTCTTTTCCTAATCGCCGCATCTGCATGATAACGGCGAATGCCTAGCTTGAGGTGTGAAGTGAGCCCTGCTCTGCATGAATATAAAGCAGAGAGCATCCTGGAGGGCTCACAACACAAAAATAAGCGACCTCACGTCACGATGGGCGCCGCTCACTTCCAAGGAAGGGAAAGGGAGAAGAGCAGAGCACCGAGAAAAAGGTTATTTAAATGTTTTTAACAATTCCGTTTTAATGTTTTTTTGTTTCTCCAAACAGGCATGTACATTCAAAAAACAGTTCAACATAAGTACTAACTCCTGTTGAGTAGAAGCGCTTGTTGATTTTAACTTTCATGTAATTTACATGAAACGAAGTAAGAATAAACAATTGGGTGTGTAAAAGAATAGAGATGATTAGAGATGATAACATTCAGATGGGGAGGGACAGAGGGGTGACCCCACATCCATCCTTACCACCTGGAGTGAATGAACCCTCCAAGATGCACCCACGTTATGTAACCCCTCAGGCCAGCCACACACCATGCCTTGTTTTATACATCTGAAAAGGTTGCATTACTCCCTGGCATCATATTTGTTTGCATCTGAAATCCTTAATTCCCATGTTCCTGGGTGCATCTGTAGGTCTGGTGTTCTCTTTTACTTTTGATAGAAGTATCGAAGGAGAGGCACATCTAAAAGAAGTAAGGTAAATAAAAGAAGGGAAGAGGTGGAGGAGATGATAGATACAGCAGAGAGGGGAGAGCTGAACATAAGGGGCAAAACAGCTATAAAGAACAAGACGCTTAAGGAAAGGGAGATGGGAAAGGAGTGATGTGTATGTAATGGCAGAATCAATGGGAGAAGGGAAGAGTCTTGGTTAGGTACAAAGAATAGCATGCAAAAATGAAAGGTAAGATGCTTCGGGAGAGTGGGAGCATGGCAGGGGAGAGAAAGATGTTAAGTAACACAAGCAGTGGTGTAACACAAAACAATGGGGTCCTGCTCTGCAGAATGTGATAATGGGACCCTGAGACTCCCATATCTCACAGATATTCATTGGCCCTGGGCTGAATGGGAGCCCCCTGATGGGTTGGGGGCCCCTGAAGTGTTGTGGGCCCCTGAAGTGTTGTGGGCCCATCTGTGCTGCAGGGGCCTGTACTGTGTCCTAGCACAAGAGGTGAAGCAAGGTAAGCAGCAGGTGAATAGCAGCGCATGTAGGGGGGGGAGTGGAAGCTACAGGGGCAGAAACAGAGAATGGAGGGTAGAGGTGAGAGAGAGAGAAAACATGAAGAGTAGAGCAAGGAGGGGAGAGGTGGACATAAAGGGGACAGAACCAGTCAACACAGTTGAGGATGGAGAGAAGGATGAAAGTTGAAAAGGCAGTGCTTGGATAGGAGAGGTAGATATAAGAGAAGGAGAACCCAGTTTGATGTGTTGTATTACCACATAATAGAGCTTTAAAATATTCTCACTTATTGTATTAGGGCTAATATTTGTATTTGTAGCCATATCAGTGATTTCCACATTAGAGAAGTAGCTTCTTGCAAAGCTGCCTTAACAGTGCCAGAAAATGAATGGTCAGTTGACACTTCCTATGACGTCATTTCCTGTGACATTATATCTTATGCAAATTAGAGGGGCCTCGCATGTTCCTACTCTGCCCGGGGCCCCACAAATCCTAGGACCGGCCCTGCTCCCCACATGTGCGCGGCCTACGCGTTTCGGGACACCTTCCTTCCTCTGGGCAGCATTAGCACAAAATGAAAGGCAATAGCAAGTTATAAGGAAGTCCCATCTTTATTTTGCATAGTAAATCCCGATATAAAACTGGTGAGTGAAACTGTGGCATGATGGGACTTGGAGTCCTGTTTTGCATCTCCAAGTGGGCGCTGACTTCCAGATTGTGAAATAAAATATCCTTGTGGGACAAACAGTGTTCAAAGTGCCGCCCTAACAATACAAACAGCCCCTACAGCTCCGCTGTGCATCAGTAAGCCAATTGCTGCGGACCCACTCGGGTCTCATGGTGGTGCAAAGGCGTGGCCTGGGCTTGGCCAAACATATTCTTAACAAGAGGTTGCTGCTCCGGTAGAACGCACTCGCCAGAATTCAGGACAAAAGACAGGGCTGCTCAATCAGGACATCTCTCCACATGTGCGCCGCCTACGCGTTGGGATACCTACCTTCCTCTGGGCAGCATTAGCACAAAATGAAAGACACCAGCAAGTTATAAGGAAGTCCCATCTTTATTTTGCATAGTAAATCCTGATATAAAACAGGTGTGTGAAACTGTGGCATGTTGGGACTTGGAATCCTGTTTTGCATCTCCAAGTTGGCGCTGGCTTCCAGATTGTGAAATAAAATATCCTCGTGGGACAAACAATGTTCGAAGTGCCATCCTGATAATACAAATGGCCCCTCCAGCTCCGGTGTGCATCAGTATATATTCCACTCAAAACTCCCACGGCGGTCGGCTCAATTGGGACACGGACACCTGTTAAGTGCTTCTTTTTCTTCTTTATTCAATCACGCTGTTACATGGCACAATGACGCATTTCGCCCACCTTCTGGGCTTGTTCACATTACATATATATAAAATAAAATAATAAATATTAAATATGTTGAATGATAAAATTAATATAAAAAATAAATTAGATTTAATATAAATTTAAAAAAATGTAAGAAGTAAACTTAAAAAACTTTAAAAACACATACATAATGATTAATACATGTATTTACTTTAAAACAATTAATAAACTATTACTTTTAATTTATTTTATAATTTTCAAATTATATAAAAATTTATATATATATATATATATATATATATATATATATATATATACACACACATATATACATTACCTACTGGCGGTCGCCAGTAGGTATATATAGTTAGGATTTTTTCTCTATGGGTTTTTTGAAAATTCTATGTCTAATAACTTTGGCGTTTGTGGACGGAATCGGCTGAAATTTTCAGGAAAATGGCACATTTTGTTTCTGAGCAGCCCTTGAAAATTTGGGGGGGGTTCGTCCAGTGGGGGCCGAGAAAAAAGGGGGGTCCCAAAACGTGTTTTTAACATTGAGTTTTCCATAGGGCGGTTGGCCTCACTTTTAGCCCGAACGGCTGAATGGATTTGCACGAAACTTGGCAAAATTGTAGGGACTGGTAGCCCGATGTGCCTTTTGTAGGTCTCAATATATGTGCTCCAGTGGATTTTGAGAAATTAACGTTTAAAAAAAGATATATATCTGTAACAGCGGACCGGTTAGCGCTCTGGTTCGCGGACTTTTCGCGCAACGGAGCTTTGTGAAGCGAAGCTGATTGGTTCTCCGGCGTCTGTCAACATTCCAAACAGTCCGTAGCGGCCGCCATCTTGTCTCTCGGTAGGATCGAGAGACAAGAGGAGGTCAAAACAAAGGGGGAAATAACTATAAGGGGGCATAGTAGATCCTCGCTGACCCCCTAGGTTTGATGTGGAGGTTTTAAAAGGGCCCCGCGGGGCAAAAAAAAATAATAATAATAATAATCGAACGGCTGAATGGATTTGCACGAAACTTGGCAAAATTGTAGGGACTGGTAGCCCGATGTGCCTTTGCTAGGTCTCAATATATGTGCTTCAGTGGATTTTGAGAAATTAACGTTCAAAAAAAGATATATATCTGTAACAGCGCACCGCTTCGCGTACTTTTCGCGTTACGGAGCTTTGCGAAGCGAAGCTGATTGGCTCTCCGGTGTCTGTAAACATTCCAAACAGTACGTAGCGGCCGCCATCTTGTCTCTCGGTAGGATCGAGAGACAAGAGGAGGCCAAAGCGAAGGGGCAAATGACCATAAGGGGGCATAGTAGATCCTCGCTGACCCCCTAGGTTTGATGTGGAGGTTTTAAAAGGGCCCTGCGGGGCAAAAAAAAATAAATAATAATAATAATCGAACGGCTGAATGGATTTGCACGAAACTTGGTAAAATATTAGGGACTGGTAGCCCGATGTGCCTTTGCTATGTCTCAATATATGTGCTTCAGTGCATTTTGAGAAATTAACGTTCAAAAACAAGATATATATCTGTAACAGCGCTCCGCTTCGCGGAGATAAAATTATATGTGTATTACCTAGCTGTTGCTAACACCAGTTAGCGACGGCTAGTAGGAGATAGCGACCATCTTGGGTCCCACTTTGCATGTGAGTGATATTTATCACTAATGACATGCAAAGTGGGCATGCCAAGATGTTAGCGACTGGAAACAGTCGCTAACATCGCTATCTACTATTATCAACTTTTGGAAATATTCGAGATAAGCGCGAATATCTCCAAAAAGTAACAGCTGCCCTGAGCAGTTCTTAGCCATGTTATCCAATGGGAGGTGGATAACATGGCTAAGAGCATTAGCTCGGTAATGCATGAATATCGCGGAGTTTTCAGCGATATCAATGCATTGCGCTCGTTTTTTATCGTATTTGCGATAAACCTTGATAATAGCAAGGTTTATCTGCGATAATTTCTGACGGTAAAAAAATCTTTGCAATGCATCGTTAGGGATAAATATCGCTTAACTTTGGTAATATGCCCCAACGTCTGTTAACGTTCGATTCGAAGGAAATCAGGAATTGTTGAAAAACATTGTGTGCGCCATCTTGTCTTTTTTCAAATGCCACACTTTTGTCGTGCACGGCAGCCATTTTAGATGCCTTGACCAGATCCACTCTGTGCACGCTGTCGATCCTTAGCATGGCTCCCCACCCTCGCAAGCATCTCCCCCAGGCAGTGGTCACCCCCGCTCTCTGTTTTATGCATGGGTAATAAACCTCCCCCCATCTGCGCTGTTCTTCCCTGAGAATCACACCCTGTGCCCGCCCGACACCTCCCTTTCGCCCTATTCACTACCGCACCCTCTGACACTCCTTTTCCTCTGTGTCCGATTGTCCAGGCCGGTCCTAGGCTATCAGCTAGCCCTGCAGATGTAGTTTATGGCCACAGCTGTAAAGAATCACCCGTCTTCAAAGGAGTTATAGTAGATCAAGGCCCACACTCGATGAGATCCGTCACAGCAGAAGCGTTGCTATTATCTGAAAACCATCCTGTATTGTGATTGGGGAGGGGACCGAGCCTGAAGCGGAAGATTCCAGGGATGACTCTTTGTACATCAAAGTTTTTACAATTATGTGTCACATTAAAAATATATAGCACTCCGACAAAGTAGTAAGATTATAAAACTTTAATAATTTATAAATATATACAAGAAAACAAAAATAGTAATAACATATAAACATTTTTAGAGAAAAACAACGAAGTAGCGGTCGGCTGTGCGAATAGTCCCAACGCAGCACAACATCCAGATTTCCGGCGTGGGGCGTCGCGGGGGGTGGGTGATCAGTAGCAAACTGTTGTGCGAATAGTTCCAAGGCAGCAGAACGCGCCGAAATCTAGATGACACGAAAGTGATGTCTAGTAAGTTGCCACCCAGCAAATAACGGCGTGGGGCGTCGCGGGGGTGGGTCATCAGTAGCAAACTGTTGTGCGAATAGTTCCAAGGCAGCAGAACGATGGCACCAAGGTGATGTCCAGTAAGTTGCCGCACTGGTTTTGGTATCCTACAATGCTGCTCCGAATAACGGCGTGGAGCGCCCCGGGGGAGGCGGCGTGAACGGGCCTCTCCAGGTGGAGTCTCATCTGTTTTAGTGGGGCGCCCCTTTACCGTTTCAGTTGCCATTCCGTCCGCTTTTGGTCCACTGTGTCAAAATCCGCTATTCAGCTGAGTTGCGCCCACTCTTGCGGTGCAGCGATAGGCGTCTGTCACAGGACTCTCAAAATAGCGGCAGGCTGTTTCCTTTTTGGGCCTGGTCCACTGAAATGGCCCTGGGACACCTTGGAAATCGGACGCTTGTCTGCTAGGTCTTGGACCCCATTCTCGAAAGCGTCCCCTCCGCCTTGAGAATTCATCAAAAGTTTTGGGGGCTCCGACTCCTGCAGGCTTCTGGTGGGGAGCGGCTGCCATGATTGCTCGCGGAATGACCACGACTGAGCTACGAGATGGTGGTGCTTTCATGCTGACGCCAGCTTCAGTCTGAAACATCCAGAAACAAGGTGGGGCTTTCATCGTTTGGGGGAAAAAAAAAGTTTTCATCCAATGAAAAGTGTTGTTTTTAGGTCATATGATCAAGCCTTCCATCATTAGGAAACCAAAAGTAAAATGAACCAATGAAAAGTTTTATAAACAAGTCACATGACCTGTTATGCGGCATAGGGTATAAAATGCGGAGAAAATACGTTGGCACGTGAGGCGGCGTCAGTAGCGGACCGATGTGCGAATAGGCCGAAGGCAATACAACGCGCCAAGATCCGGATGGCACCGAGGTGGTGTCATAGTTGAGAGTTCTGAGCAGCGGTTGTAACACTGTCTGAAGCTTATTTGCAGCTGCTGCAGCTTCACTACGCGCCAAGATCCGGATGGCACCGAGGTGGTGTGTAGGAAGTTGCCGCACTGGTGTGGCCATCCTACAATGCTGAAAGTCGGCGTGGGGCGCCCCGTTGGCCTGTGAGTTTGCGTCAGTAGCGGACCGATGTGCGAATAGGCCGAAGGCAGCACAACGCGCCAAGATCCGGATGGCACCGAGGTGGTGTCTAGTAAGTTGTCGCACTTCTGTGGCCATCCTGCAATGTTGAAAGTCGGCGTGGGGCGCCCCGTTGGCCTGTGAGATGGTGTCAGTAGCGGACTGATGTGTGAATGGGGCCAAAGGCAGCGCAACAATATTTTCTACTATATTTCCGGTGTAGAAGACACCACAAGGCGCTGAGATGCCAAGATCCGGATGGCACCGAGGTGGTGTGTAGCAAGTTGCCGCACTGGTGTGGCCATCCTACAATGCTGAAAGTCGGCGTGGGGCGCCCCGTTGGCCTGTGAGATGGCGTCAGTAGCGGACCGATGTGCGAATAGGCCGAAGGCAGCACAACAATATTTTCTGACTGACACCACAAGGCGCTGAGATGCCAAGATCCGGATGGCACCGAGGTGATGTCTAAGTTGCGGACTGATGTGCGAATGGGGCCAAAGGCAGCGTAACAATATTTTTTGTATGGAAGATACCACTAGGCGTTGAGATGCCAAGATTCGGATGGCACTGAGGTGATGTCTAGCAAGTTGGTGTGGTCATCCTACAATGCTGAAACTCGGCGTGGGTCACCCCATTAGCCTGTGAGATGGCGTCAGTAGCGGACCGATGTGCGAATAGACCGAAGGCAGCACAACGCGCCAAGATCCGGATGTCACCGTGGTGGTTTCATAGTTGAGAGGCACTTCATCTGCAGTGGGGCGCCGAGATCCGGATGGCACCGAGGTGATGTCTAGCAAGTTGCTGTACTGGTGTGGTCATCCTACAATGCTGAAACTCGGCGTGGGTCGCCCCATTAGCCTGTGAGATGGCGTCAGTAGCGGACCGATGTGCGAATAGGCCGAAGGCAGCACAACGCGCCAAGATCCGGATGTCACCGTGGTGGTTTCATAGTTGAGAGGCACTTCATCTGCAGTGGGGCGCCGAGATCCGGATGGCACCGAGGTGATGTCTAGCAAGTTGCTGTACTGGTGTGGTCATCCTACAATGCTGAAACTCGGCGTGGGTTGCCCCATTAGCCTGTGAGATGGCGTCAGTAGCGGACCGATGTGCGAATAGGCCGAAGGCAGCACAACGCGCCAAGATCCGGATGTCACCGTGGTGGTTTCATAGTTGAGAGGCACTTCATCTGCAGTGGGGCGCCGAGATCCGGATGGCACCGAGGTGATGTCTAGCAAGTTGCTGTACTTGTGTGGTCATCCTACAATGCTGAAACTCGGCGTGGGTCGCCCCATTAGCCTGTGAGATAGCTGTTCTTTGGATTTGGGCCTGGCTCGTCTGCTGTAGTGGGGCGCCCCTTTACCGTTTCAGTTGCCATTCAGCTGAGTTTCGGCTGCTCTTGATGCTACAGCGACAGGCGGCTGCAACAGGACTCTCAAAATGGCGGCCTGTTCTTTGGATTTGGGCCTGGTCCACTAAAATGGCCCTGGGACACCTTAGAACTCGGACGCTCGATTTTTTTTTCCTTTCCTGTACATGCAAAAAAAGGTAAATGCCCGGTACGTTACACGCTTCATCTGCCACGATGAACTCTCCAGAGGAACCGAAAAAAAATATAGTTGTGGTAACTATACCATGCATCGTCATATGGAGAGGTGGCACCAATTAATTATAGTGCTGCATAAAAGAGAGATTTGGAGGAGAACCCGTGACCTGCTAGTACATTCATCAAAGAAGTGGCACTGAGAGCTTCAGAGGCAAGGGAAACGGTCCCAAATATTTAGAAGAACTTTGGAAAGATTAAAATGACATGTTTAGATTGTGGCAAATTAATTTCATGTGGACAGATGAGTGTTACTCTAATAAATACAGCATATGAACATCATCATAGTCGATGGTTGGTAGAGACATTTTGACTATATCCTGGACCTGCCCGTCCTCGCCCAAAATGGCGCCAGAATAAATGGGACTCGTAACTCCTTGTTGTGTACTGGTTGCAGAACCTTGAAATCACGAGATACGTATGCAGTTTTGAAGCACATGGCGGGCGGGGACGAGAATTGATTGAATATTTCGACATCCCTATTGATATTAAGTTCTGATGTGTTATTGATTACTGTACTGTTGAAAGTTCGAATTAACGTCACCCATGGTACTTGCCCGCAAATGTATATCTAGATAATTTTATTGTAACTGGCCCTGTCGTATTTTAATTATAAAATGTACGTCCACCGATTCCGTAACTGTTAGACACCTTAGTTCTTGCAACCTAATGGCCCGCCCGTTACGTTCCTCTACAGTGTAAATGTCTATTCATCATATACGATTACAGTTTGCTCCGTGGCCGGCCCACGTGGTTATAGGCTCGTATTTGTATAATGAAATTTTCACAATAAAGGTTTTTAAAAGAAAACATGGTAGTAGTATATACATTGGTAAAGTTTTTAATAATAGTCACTGTTTTAGAATCATTAAAAGGCAAGTGAAATAAAGCAGACCAATTACATGAAGGGTAAAAGGTATAATACGAAGGAACGCAGTAAAGATAAATGGTCAAGGGCTGTTGTGTTTTCTATTCCTGCAACATAAAGTGATCGATAAGAATCTCATATTCAGGCGTATCGGCGACTAAGACAGCAGGTCGACCCTCTTTTGCTCAACGGCTCCGTCATGGGACGAAGAAACGCTCTTTTTCTCGAAAAAAGAATATATTTTACTTGCAGGACAGTTGTAAAATTTCCGGGAAAGTACATTAGCCTGGAACATTATAACATATATTTAAGAAAAAATAATGTTCGGAAGTAATGAAAAGCGTAATTTTTAGGTCATATGACCAAGCCTTTCATCATTACAATAAGAAAAGTAAAATGAACCAATGAAAAGTTTTATTAACAAGTCACATGACTTGTTATGCTTACGTTACGCGCTGCGCGCCCCGGATGACTTCCGGATGCGCTAACGCGGCGCGTCATATGACGCATTACGCGACAACGCAGGTACAGAATATAGTCAAAATGTCTCCACCAACCAGCGGTCGGAACACAACCCCTTTCAGCAGGCTAAATAGTTCTGTTAAATGACAACAGAAGGGACAGGCAACAAGAACCATCAGTCAAAGAGGGGAGGGCTAGTTCTTCTCTACCGGGTTACATTGGGGCGCTACCGGAACTGATCGAATTGGTAGTCTACAGTGTTTCTGGATGTTTCAGACTGAAGCTGGGGTTAGCATGAGAGCAGCACCATTTCGTAGCTCCGTTGTGGCCATTCCGCAACCAATCATGGCAGCCGCTCTTTATCGTTATTTTGGGCGGGGTGGGTGGCGGAGCCGAGCTGTTTTGCAGCCATCATTGTGTGGAGTTCAGTTCATCTCACTAGTTTTGTATTTGTCATGAGGGGTTGTTCCTAATGTTTCTATTTTAGCGAGGTCAAAAAGAGATCCCATTAGTGGCCTACTGATTTTACTCGATTCCTTTTCTTTTTTTTTACACGATTTTTCGTTATCAGCAAAGACTAAACAGAGTATTGCGACTCTGTGTTTGTTTGTAAATAGAGAATGAACCAAAGAGAACTAATTCTAAAACAGTAAATACTTGGATAACAATCAATCAAATGGAGAGAGAAGCAGGCACGACGGATTACAACGGGGGCAAAGGCCTGCGTTAACTACCTTTCACTATCTGCAAAGAGAGAGTACTCCTAATAGAAATGAGGGGGGGGGGGCACCATTCAAAGCAGATCAGTGTGCATAAACACGAAAATGTTTTCACTTACCACGTACTTGACATTCGACAGCTTATGATATTTGCTATTAAAAAACCATTGAAATTCACTGAAAAAACCATAGGTTATAGACCATATATAGTTAGGAATTAGCATTTACAAAACCTTGAAAATTCACTGAAAAAACCATAGGTTATAGACCATATATAGTTAGGAATTAGCATTTAAAAAACCTTATTTTACTCACACAAAACCATTGAAATTCCATATATAGTTAGTTGCACTAACTATATATCGCGCACCCGCAATCCACTGCTGATCATGTCACATATTACATCATTCATGACATGGTCAGTGACATCACTGATGACATCACTGATGACATCTCAAATGACATCACTGATGACATCACTGATGACATCTCAAATGACATCACTGATGACATCACTGATGACATCTCAAATGACATCACTGATGACATCACTGATGACATCTCATTTGACATTACTGATCACATCACTGATGACATCATTCATGTGATAATACGATGAACCTCTTCAGACTCTAATATAACCTTAGATACACTCAGTGTAAACAGACACTCACAGACTGTCACTCATCCATGGAGTTACTCACACACCTAGTCAGTCATGCAAAGAATCAATCACACCTCCATTTCCTCAACTATACAGTTATACACACCTTACTTATTCAAACATATACTAACACATATTTACTCTATTATACAATCCCTGATACAAGTTCACAGTGATCCATACAGCCACTCACACATTCACTGGCTCTTATGCACAGTTATTTATATATGTCAACTCTCACATGTACTGTGTTTTACATATGTACTTACTTTGACATGCAGCACTGAGATATCCATTCACTCACCAATACACTCATGCACACAGTCAACCGCCCATACAGCTGTTTCCACATGCACTTTTGAACCCATACATCTAGTGAATCAACTGCTCACACATCTATGCACAGAGTCATACACCTCCCAGCCACCCACACACACACTCAGTCTCCCATACAAATACTTGGGCAACCAATCAATAACCCATATAGTTACTCATATAGCTACTGATCAACACATGCAGCAGTTTACAGAACAATAGACATAATGATGCACAAATTAAGACAGTTTAGTCACTAACCCATGCACTCAGTGAGACACATTTAATCACTCACTCATACAGTCAGGCATGCACCTACTAAATCCTTCATCCAGACACTTATACATCCACTCATTCTTCAATATGTAAGACATATTTTAACTTTACAGAAACATAGTCACTGGATGTTGTCATCAGTGATGTCATCAGTGATGTCATTTGAGATGTCATCAGTGATGTCATCAGTGATGTCACTGACCATGTCATGAATGATGTAATATGTGACATGATCAGCAGTGGATTGCGGGTGCGCGATATATAGTTAGTGCAACTAACTATATATGGAATTTCAATGGTTTTGTGTGAGTAAAATAAGGTTTTTTAAATGCTAATTCCTAACTATATATGGTCTATAACCTATGGTTTTTTCAGTGAATATATATATATATATAGAATTGTACCAATAACATAAATTGTAATAAACATAACATTCTATTATAAATTAAAACATTAAACAATTTAAATATCTTCAAACTTAAATTTCCCACTCCAATGAGTGCAACAGTAGGGAAAGTGTTGGATAGCGGAGGGGTAAAAATTACTATTCCCACTTGAGTGAGTGTAACAGTAGGACACAAAAATGTTGTATAGCAGAGGGGTAAAAATGACTATACCCACTCCAGTGAGTGCAACAGTAGACAAAATGAAACCACCCTTCAGGGTCTATGGCTCGCTTTCATCTGAGCACTTGAGTGATTACTGCGAGCGCAGCTTTGTGAGCCAGACCCGCTGGCCCCCACTATGAAAAAGAAAAGGACACTACCCTGAGTTAAATATTCACTGTGGCGGCAAGAAAGACAGACGTGCGGTGTTATTTGCCTCTTTTCGTCTTCGGGCACTGGCTGCCAAAGGACATTGGGCGATTTGGTGGCAGTGTGTAACACTACTTAACGAATGCGCCATGCAATGAAGATATTTTTATGGGTGGCTACAGTGCGAGATACAGTGGCAAAATAACAACGTGCACTGCAGTCCACTGTGAACATTAACATTCCGGCATGGTGCACTCTGGGCATGGACTGACCTTGGGACTAAAATCAAGTGGTCACAGTAATAACTGTGGGTTGCTTCGTACTGGGTGTGACTACCTATGATTAAGGCTCACCGTGAGCCGAAACGCATCAGGTGTCACCGCCCACCCCTTCATGTTTAATAAAGCACCTGCGCTCCAAGTAAAGTTTCAGCGCTCTTTTCTTTTTGGAAATTGAAGTGACAGGTTTCTCTGTGCCTGTTCTGCTGAAACCCCCCTGCAGGGTCTATGGCTCGTTTTCATCGGAGCACTTGAGTGATTACTGTGAGCGCAGCTTTGTGAGCCTGACCACCTGGCCCCCACTTTTGAAAAGAAAAGGACACTACCATGAGTTAAATATTCACTGTGGCGGCAAGCAAGAGAGATGTGAGGTGTTATTTGCCTCTTTCCCACTCGGGCGCTGGTTGCAAAAGGACATTGGGCGATTTGGCAGCAGTGTGTAACACTACTCAACAAATGTGCTATGCAATGAAGATACTTTTATGGGTGGCTAAGTGCGAGATACAGTGGCAAAATAACAACGTGCACTGCAGTCCACTAACATTAACATTCCGGCATGGTGCACTCTGGGCATCGAAAGACCGTGGGACTACAAAAATCACGTGATCACGGTAACAACTGTGGGTTGCTTTGCATTGGGTGTGCCTACCTGTGATTAAGGCTCACTGGGAGCCGAAACACGTCAGGTGTTGCCTCCCACTTCTTAATGTTTAATAAAGCACCTGTTCTCCAAGTAGGGTTTCAGTGCTCTTTTTCTTTTGGATATATATATTTGTACCAATAACATAAAATCTAATTTAAAAAAAGCATTCCATTATAAATTAAAACATTAAACTATTGAAAAATCTTTAAACTTAAATTTCCCACTCCAGTGAGTGCAACTGTAGAGAAAATGTTGGATACTGGAGGGGTAAAAAGCACTATTCCCACTCCAGTGAGTATAACAGTTGGGAAAGTGTTGGATAGCGGAGGGGTAAAACTCGCTATTCCCACTCCAGTGAGTGCAACAGTAGGGAAAGTGTAGGATAGCGGAGGGGTAAAAATTACTATTCCCACTCCAGTGGGGGCAACAATAGGGAAAGTGTTGGATAGCGGCTGGATAAAATGTACTATTCCAGCTCCAATCAGTGCAACAGTAAAGAAAGTTTTGGATGGCGGAGGGGTAAAAATTACTATTCCCACACCAGTCAGAGCCCCAGTAGGGAAAATGTTATCAATTCAATTCAATTAATATTTATTATGATTTAGAATTCCGAAGAATTCCACATAAAGTACATGAGTAAAACATCATTCAGTACATACAAAAATGCAGAGCAAAATTACAAGTACCATTTTGTGCTAAGATACAAACAATTGGAAAAAAACACTTTTTTCCTTCAGTAGACTAAACTCTACACTGGACAACATCATTTCATGCAGAAAAGCTTACAACTCAAACAAACTTTTCTTCAGTTAAGACACACCTTGGATTGCCAGAAAAACTTTATTAAAAAGAGGTACACAGAAGAATTAATGACAGTTGTAATCCAGATTTAGGGAAAAGAGGAAGGCACTACCTTATCATACAAAAGTGCAAGTGCTCTGTGCAATTTTTTGGAGGAGTATATATCAAAACTCCCTTAGCAGCTATATAGATAATCTAGACAAAGATAAAAAAAATTAAACAAATAAGACAATTGACATGTCATACAAAAAGTGCGAGTGCTCTGTACAATATTTTAGGGTGAATATTTCCCACCCTCCCCTAGCAGCAGTATAGATAATTTAACATCGAGATGTTGCAAGCTCTCAAATCACTTTAAGGTGTTACAATCCTAATAAACGTGTAAGAACTCTTTGAAAAAATCTACACTGGACAACAACATTTCAATGCAGATAGGCTTACAACTCAAACAAACTTCTTTCAGTTAAAACACACTGTGGACTGTCTGGAAAACCTAATTAAAAAAGGGGTACACAGAAAAATGAATAACAGTTGTAATCCGAATTTCAGGGAAAAGAGGAAAGCGCTACCTTATCATACAAAAGTGCAAGTGCTCTGTGCACAATTTTTGGAGGAGTATTGATCAAAACACCCCTAGCAGCTATGTAGATAATCTAGACAAAAGATATTAAAAAAAAGACGATTTACATGTCATACAAAAAGTGCAAGTGCTCGGTGCAATTTTTTAGGGCAAATATTTCCCACCCACCCCTAGCAGCAGTATAGATAATTTAACTTCGAGATATTGTAAACTCTCGTGTCACTTTAAAATATTACAGTCCTAATAAACATATAAAAACTCTTTAAAGAACCGAAAAATTTTAAAACACATCAATTCGGATGGAGGGGACAGAAGACAATTACGGGCCTGTTCAACTGTTAAGATATTATACTTCAAAAAACCAGTCCTTAAATATCTACGTCGGATTGAGTGGAGTGCAGGACACACAATCAAAACATGATTCAAATCTTGTATACCGCAGTTACACAGATGACAGTATCTTTCATTTTTGGGGATACCATCCCAGGAACCTGTTACAACTCTTAGGGGTAATAAATTCATTCTTAACAACAGAATCACCCTACGTACTCCGTGTTCTAGGTTCCATAGGACATACGGTTGGGGTTTTTTAACAATAGAACTCCCAGCAATGCAGTCCATCCTTCCATTCGTTGCACATAGTAACAAATCTCTTTTGCGAGAAACCACATAAATTGTCTTCTTAATTATCTGCTTTAGCGAGGTTTTACATAAAGCTGTTGCCCCTTCCTTGTCTAGACCAAACATACTTAATACCTTTATGTAATTTCTAAAAATAGTGCTTTTCCCCATCATATTTACAAATATTTCCCTGTGTAATGCTACCCTTAACACATTATCGGGGCCATTTATCAAAGCATTACACCACCTTAAACAGGCAGCCATTGATAACACGTATGTCGAGAGAAGACCAAATTCGAGCCTAAGCGCCGCGATCAGCGCAGCATAATTCAAATTACATATTTGGCGCCAGATCTTCCCTTCCACTTTCTCAAATTTGGCCCATTCGCACTCCTCAACTGTTTCACTAGCATAGTTCAAAGTCGGTGGGATTTTTATTTTGTAAACTGAAATGATGTGGGAAAAAAGTATTTTCCCACATTGAATATACAGGCGATTAATTGCCAAGGCTTGTGAAATTGATTTCCCTTTGCAATGGTCCATATGTCTGGTAGCAGAACACCTGTTTGAAAATATTCTTCCTAAATATGGATAAGATTTCACTAATTCCAGTTTGTCCTTTTCCAAATACCAACTCAAATTTTTTCTAACCTTACACCCTTGATAGCTAAAAATCATAAAGTTGCTCTTTAAAATGTTTATTTAAAAAAAATATTCTTCTGTGTACCTAACCAACTCTGTCAATCTACTTTGCAACCCAATTGGTGTTAAGTCCATAATTATTGCATCATCTGCATACAACAGACAACTTAATTTAAGGTTACCTATTTGGGGAGGGTCCTCTTTACTCCGTCCTACCCGACTCGGCAGATCATTAATATAGATAGAAAAGAGTAAAGGGGCCAAAAGGCACCCTTGCTTCAGCCCGTTGTGTGTACTTATTTTCCTTGAAAGGCCTTGAGATCCCCCCAACAAAACCTTTGTCCACGTCAAAGAATGGAGTGCAATTACTAATCTTAAAAGGTTCCCTGAGATCCCCATTGTGACCAATTTCCTCCACAGCGTCCCCCGATCTACCCTATCGAACGCTGTGGAGAAATCTATAAAGGCTGTGTACAACGGGACACCTCGGCCCACAGGATATTTTTCAATTAACGTTTGTAGGACGGAAATGTTATCCAGAGTGCCACTGTTCTTACGGAATCCTGTTTGTTCCAGAGGTATGTGATTGTTTCCGAATGCCCACTCTTGCAAGTGAACTAATACATAGCTCCCCCGCTTGGGAGAGAGCACCTTCGAGCACTACTGAGGGGGGGCCACTGGGTCTTATTCTGTAGAAAAAAGTTTTTTTCAACACACAGTGGTGTTAGTCCAACATTCACAGTTTATTAAACTCTCAATATGTTCTTGGTTTAACATAAATCACTGGATAGTTGGTATTCAAGATATCTTAATCAGCGAAGCATTGTTACACATGATAGCAAATCCCGATGCATTTCGGGCCACGCCCTTCCTCAGGGGATTACTCTACAAGCAAAAAACAGAAATATATGGAATCAGCTATACATTCTCAAACTGACAAATTCAAAGCAAGATTAAATACAACAAATAAACTATGTGGGAGAAAAGCAATACTAAGCAAAATCAGGCAGTGAGCGACCAAAACTATAATGAGAAACCCAAACGTGTATGAACTAACGCTCCTGTAGGAAATACCGGGCAAAAATTAACCTCTAAGTTTCCCTTGTTAACCCCAGGTCTATAACTGTACAAAGCAAAAAGCAGGGTACACATGTGTTAAGCGCATAGATACAACAGACAACATGTACAAAACATGAAACGGCTGTCGGTTTGCTAGGTAACATATAACAATAATATAAAAATAATCAGGGTCCCAGGAGGGTACTTACAATAGCGTAACTACGCTAGAACTCCGCGGAGTTCCGTGTGGCAGACAGTAAACCGAACTCGCGGTTAAGCAGCAGAGTAAACAAGCAAAGAGGAATAAACATAGTAAAAGGACTGGGATAGGGAACGCTATTGTGGGGGCCATGATGTAACGTGCAAGTCTCACAAGTGTCAAATGAAAAGCATAGAAAAAAATTGAAAAAATATATATACAAACAACAAAACTCATCTGTAAAGGCAAAAAATGAGAAAATGTATAACAGTAAGAAGGTCACAAGTAACATTGAAATTCCATGCGGTCATTTAACCCCTGGGGCACCATGGTGGACATAAATCGGATCCAGAATTTTTCTCTTTTTAGTAACGTGTTCTTGTTATTCATAGTCACCTTGACTTGTTCCAACACTTGGAATTTCAGCTGAGCCACACTGTGTCGATTCTCATGAAAATGTGTAGCCACTATGGATTTCAAGTTCTGGGTTCTAATGTTACTCTTGTGTTCAAGGATCCTGACACGGATCTTTCTTTCAGTGTGACCTATGTAACATTTCCCACAGGGGCATTTCAATATATAGATGACATTACTACTGTTGCAAGTAGCATTGACTCGTAGTTTAATTGGATAACCTTTCATGGGATGGTTGATCATATTACCTGGAATGCAGTTGTTACAATTACTACAGTTGTAACAGGGTTTTAAGCCTTTGTAAGTCATCTGAGTGTCTGTAGCATTGGGTTTTGTAAAAATTTCTTTTAGGTTTCTACCTCTGGTGAAAGCAAACATAGGGGGTTGGCTGAAAAGGCCCTGAAAGTCTGGTTCCATGGACAAGATGGGCCAATGTTTACGAATGATGCGTTGGAAGTGGTTGGAAATCCCAGAATATTTCGAGACCACCACCATGCGGTCTGTGTTTTTTTTAGGTTTCAACTGGAGAAGTTGTCTCCTTGTTAATTTCTCACTTCTATCCACAGCCAAATCCAGGATCGGTGGGGGATATCCCCGTGCCTTTAATCTCTCTAACAAGATCTTGATCTCTTTTTTGCTCTCTTGTTCATTAGAAACAATTCGTTTAACCCGGAGTAATTGAGCATAGGGTAAATTGTTTCTCAAACCTAGACGGTGAAAACTTTTGTAGTGCAACGTAGAGTTCCTATCACTAGGCTTACGGAAGACGGTGGTGGACCAGTCTCCCATCTCTCTGTGTATCTCCACATCCAGATAATGAACACATGTCTCATTGTATTCCCATGTGAATTGGATACGATTGTTGATGTTATTCCAGGTCATCAAAAAGTCAGCCAGTGTGTCTGTGGAGCCTCCCCACAGCAGAAAGATATCATCAATATATCTCAAGTATAATCTTCCATGCTCTAACCAACTAGCTTGATTCAGAATGTGTGTCTCCTCAAATTGTTTCATGAAGATATTCGCATAGCAAGGAGCTGCGCAATTTCCCATGGCCGTACCATTTAGTTGATGTATCCATTTGTCCTGTGCCAAGAAGTAGCTGTGGTAAAGTGTGAACATAGTTAATTCGATCAGGAACACTTTCAGATCCGGATCGAGATCAGATGCAGCTAGAGCGTGTTCTATAGCTTCTATGCCCCAATCATGGGGAATGGAGGTGTAGAGTGAACAGACGTCAACTGTACACATGATGAGTTTAGTGTTTTTTAACTCTTCCATGCAAGATTCCAGCTTCAAGAGAAAGTCCGTAGTGTCTCGTACATATGACCTTGTTTTGAGAACGAAAGGTTGAAAATACCTGTCTAGGAATTTTCCAGTGTTCTCATGGATGCTGCCTTTGGTGGAAACAATAGGTCGAAATGGCAGTTTTGTGGGGTGCTTGTGCATCTTGGGTAACATGTACAACACAGGTGGTTTGGGGTTAATAGGTACCAGATATCTTCTTGTTTTGTCGTGGATAGTGCCATTGTCAAAAGCTCTATTGATGATGTGTGTTAAATTCGTTGAGAACTCCCGGGTGGGGTCCCCCGGCAAAACATTGTATATGTTAGTATCCAAAATGTGAGCTTCCATTTGGTTTTCACAGAACATGGTGTCCATAATCACCCAAGCGGCGGAGCTATGTATTAGTTCTCTTGGATCCCTCACTGCCTGGCCAGACAGTGATTACCTCCGAGCACACTACAGAACTTAAAATCTGCGCAACTTTATCGTTTTGAATAAGCTGTGCGAGTTTCATCCACTGATTGAGTATTCACTCTTGCAAGTGGCCAAGGATACTCTTTGCAAACAGTTTCCCCGTTGCATCTAAGAGGGAGATTTGTCTAAAACTACCCAGGGAATTTCTTGGGCCCTTCTTATACAACGGGACCAATATACTTCCCTTCCAGGAATAAGGTATATCCCCAGTAGCTTAACAATGGGCAAACAACGGATATAAAAATTTTGCCCAATCTTCACGATCCTGTTTTATTATAGCTACTGGAACATCATCTGGCCCCATTGCCCAAGAGTATCTTGCCCCCTTAATATAACCTTCAATTTCCAATTCTGTTGGTTCTCCTACATCCTCCCCCAATTCTGAGTTATTAACAACCCCATCCAATTGATCTACTAGTGGATTGGGAGCATACAGTTGGGAAATATACATGGATCACTCAGATTCTGAGATTGAAATGGGTTGTGATTTTTCTCTACCATCACAAAACTTCGCAATCAAAGCCCAGTACTTTCTAGTATCCCCAGATAGGGCCACTTTCGTAAGGTAACCCATTTTTCATCTTCAACGGCCCTCCTATCTGATGCTATTTTCCTTTTTCGTGCCTGTTTTAATCTGTGTATCTCTCTCTGCGTTTGTAAACTAGGAACTCTAAATTGGAGTCTGATCAACCCGTTAATCTCTTTATTCAATTTTTTAATTTCCCAAGAGGTTAATACAATAGGGGAGGCTCTCATACCTTGCTTTTTTCTTCCCAGTTTTCTAATTGCTGCCAAAACTCTCTCATACCTCATGACCGGGGTCTCCAAACTTGGCCTAAACGCGATATTCTTAAATACCCTCTGGAAGTTTGGGAGTGCCTTATACGACCAACAAGTACGGCCATTATTTCGAGAGTAAGTGACACTTTCATTTCTCTGATTCCAGAGTTCAGGCTTCTCGATATTTGTATGTATACCAAAAGACACACCTACAGTCTCATTCATGTGTTTGAAAGCATCACATTCAGTGAAGCCCTACCTCTCTCGAACCTTACTCACGTGTTATTTGTCATTAAGGGGGAGACATCCCTTAAGGATTAGAACCCTCACTCACCCGAGGGTGACATGCTTCATCATATGGGTCCTCCTTACCAGTGTAGAAAACCTAGTTGTCACTGGGAGCTACTACTTCGAAGTTTAAGGGCGAGCTCTCTTACGAGTCGAGGTACCGACGGACAGAGCGGGGCCTCCTTCCTGAGCAGCCTGTCAGGTAGAGGTGAGGCAGGGCTATCCTACAATTGAGGATACATTGGGTATGACCTGACAAAAGAAGGATAAACAGGAATACCGGTGTTGTATATACTTTATTACTTTCACTTTTGCAGCAGCAATAGCACTATTATATCTGGTCCTGAAGAAAGCCGCTGATACAAAGGTTTGATCAACAGCCTGAAACATGTTGACCACAATGTGACAGTGATTATATATCCATACCACTGTGCTGTTTCATTGTAATCCTGTCACTTAAAATACATCAATAAAACAAATATCAGTGATTTCTATCTAGACAGTTTTAACACACTTTTCTATCTCTTTCACACAGCGCTGCAAACCTCACTACACTCATCATCCTCACATACGGGAGTAGTACCCATCCTTTTACCAACAAAACATCTCTGAGCTCCTTTCTTAAACTTCGCCACGTTCCATGATATGATTTTCCCCAGTTGGCTACCCCCGCTCTGCGGGTTTTATGCAAGATGTTTTTACTCCATTCAAGGTACCTGCAACCCAACTCCATTTTGACACTTCATCTTCCATGTCCTCTCCAGGGGCCTCCTGAACCTCGAGTACTGGAAACATAATTTTTCTCACACCTGTTTTACTTCCTACCGTTATTTCCATGTCTTCAAACTGTATGTGGGTATTTTCATTCTTATACTCCTTGAAGCCCCTCCCTTGCACCTGATAATCTGCTCCAGAATTTTTGATCAGGGTACAATGAGGAACAGCACTAGGTAAAATGTCTATTCCTCTTCTCCTAAAGCTATCAACATTTGCTAAAACAAGTGTTGACACTATCCCTGAGGAAAAAGTGGCTTTAGTACTAGGGGGAAAGTCCTCCAATCTAAGTATACCAATTCGATGTCTTTAGTAGTGATTAACCCCAGATCCTCTATTTCGGAAATAATTCTAAGGAGGGCACTTCTATTCAATATCATCGGTTCAGCGTCTAAAAGAGAGCTAAAAATTAGAACATTGTTCACGTGCCTAGCACCTATATCAGTGTTCCCAGTTGAATTCATGACTAATTTTCCCGTAGGTAAATCACTTTTTGGCTTGCCCCCACTATTGTTATCAATCGATTTTATTCTCCGACCCCCACCCATACCCTGGCCGGATACAACAGTCATTAAAGGCAGAACAGGCCCACAGGGATATTGGGCGGCACCTCCTGAGATCCATTCGGGTCTATTACGGGGCTATTTGATTTAACCAGTTTACTTCCTAAACTTAGATCATTGTTTAAGCCATAAATTTGCCCACTAACTTCCCTACCCTCTTGAATCAAAGGGTCATTCAATATTGTGGATGAACTATTATGCTGAAGATCATTTTCATGCCCATGAGTTTGACTCTCTTCCATTATTGGTTGCACCACGGACCCTGTATTCTTTCTGATGGTGGGGGATGAATAACTAATTCCTATTTCATTTTCAGGATAGAACCGCAGTTTTTTCTGTTTACGTTTCGGAAACCGACGGTTCTTTAACTTCTTCTTCTTCCCCCTACAGCCACTTTTGTTATTTCCTTTACTCGCTAAAGGGGCCTCCCCCACAGGTGCACTAGCTAAGGTGTTACCTAGTTCATCCAATGGCTGAGGTCTTAGTTCTTTTAAATTATTTTTATAAAAAATTGGGAAAAAACGTACTGCATTCGAAACTGAGGAAACCTCTGTATTCTTTTCCCCAGAAATAGAAATAGAAACCTTGACACACTCATTAGGATTTGGATAAGGCGAGCCGGAAATTGGGTTACTTTCGGGGGAAGTCCTTTCAGAGCCATCAATCGGTTCTTTTAGTCCCCCCACCGCTGTATTTGTATCAATATTTTGCATCACATTATGTAATTGACCTGCATGACTAGGTACTAATGGGGCCTTTTCTGGGAATATTGGGGCTTGTTTGAGCTGTTTAAGGTCTTGAACCCCTAACAATATAGGAGAGAGGACTTCCAGTATGTGATCAGAATTTAAAGAGCTTTTCTCCAACAAAGACAAAATTGCTGACATGATTTTCTCCAATCTAAAAAAGGACTCCATGATCCCCCCTGACCAGACATTCTCACTCATATTCAGAGAGTTCAAAGAATTCACAACCCTTTTGTCCTCTGCCACCGAAACTCGTGATATCTTTTCAACTGAGAGGTCTAACAAATCAGCAGCCGAGGATAGATTGGTTGGTGTACTACTATACATGGCTGGCATATGTGTTTGTGCTCCTATTAGTGGCCGGTACGCTTGAATATCCGGTGACAATTCTAAGTTCATCTCCAAAGTACCAAACTTTTCCAGCTGCTTCCTTTGTTCTGCATTCTTTTCTATTTAAATAGCAATGTCCGGTAATGTCAGATCCTCCGGTTTCGCCTGCCCAGAATCAAGGCTGGATTCTAGCTGCCGATCTATCCTAGGTAAAGGATCACTTTCTTTTATGGGCAGACAGGCAGGGGCAGACCTCTGTGTCACTTTTGTATTGTTAAAAAGGGTTACCAAATCTGCAAGTGGGCAAAATGGGGAGACTACCTTTTTTTGTGCGTTTTTCTCCCGAGAGTTACCATCATCCTCCACCCTCGACAAGACTATTTCCATTTCCATTTCCGAGGTATTACCCTCCCTTTCTACTTGCCGTGGCTCCATTTCTCTTGGAGGAGGTACCAACTCGGATTCACCCCCATTATTCTGGCGTATGATTACAGCGGGGTAAAGCGCCTCCGGTTTTATAAATTGGCACTCCACCCTATGTCCTGCTGCTACTTGGGTGTCCATTGTTTCTTCCCCTGACTTCTCCGTTTTCTCTTCATCTTTTAAACCTTTTCCGCGCTTAGAACTTCTTAACCCTTTAGAAAACATTGTCAACACCGAAGGATAAGATTTTACAAGTTAAAGATGCACACCGTTTCTCCTGCCGCGAATAGTTTTCTGTGGCTTAAGGAAGTTCTTATCTCTCGAATTACTACCTCCCTGATTTATTACTGATTTCCCTTTTAACTGTGAGCGTAGAACCCTGACTGGCATTACCATTGCATAAGAAACTTGAAAACCGCGTACTCTTGGTGCTTTTCAGTTATTAAGGCGTGTAGAATGAGGAATATATGATAAAGAAAGCAGGCCCTCTGCTCATAACCTTCAGCGGCACCTAACGCATTCAGTACCCAACCGTTCCAACCGCATTTAGATTCTCGGTGGTTCCTGCTACGCCTTTGCTTTTCAACGGCTTTCAGTAGCTCCCGTGCCTGGGCTTTCAGCAGCTACTGTGTCTCAAGCGGCTCCTCAGGTTCCTCAGGCTCCACAACCGGAGCCAATAAAGGTCAAGCGGGATTAGATTTCCCGCTGCTCACCGCTGGACGCTAGACTCGTAGCGTGGCGTGGCGGCTTGTTGCTCGCGTTTTGGCGTTTTGCATTCTGCTCCTCCGGTCCTCTGGACTGCACGCTACCACGCTGCACTGCGCCGCACTCCCACGCAGACTCCTCCTGGAGCCGGGGCCGAGGCCAGGCCCGTGCTTTCCTGCGTGCGTGCTGTGCTGTGGTACTGTGGTATGGCCGTGTCGCCAAATCCCCGCCTCACTGCGCCCTCCGCTGCAGCTGCCGCTGCTGTTGAACCGGCACTGGCACCGGCGGGGGCCAGGGGAGGGGGCCGGAGCAGAAGCAGAAGCAGAAGCCACAACCGGACGCCAACGCCGACTTTCACCGGACGCCGACTTTCACCTGGATGTCCGCGAATATCCGCGGGGAACCCCCAGCTTCGCCGCTTTGTCGCTCCGCCGCGCGTCCTTCTCAGCTTTCTTTGGCGTTTGCACGGCGTTCGTGGTTCGGCGTTCTCGACTCTCGTGGAGCAGCTCCTCGGCTTGGCTCTCACGGAGCGATCAGCACAAGACAGCTCAGCGCGAATCCTCGTCAGCAGCTCCTGTCAAATCAGTCAAACTATTGCAATCACATCCCCCGTCATAACTGCTTACTAGACAAAGGCCGAAGGGAGAGCCTCCATATGCCGGTTCCGCTTCAAGTACAATCACCCCGTCTCACGAACTGGAAGTACAATGTTGTTAGATAATGGAGGGGTAAAAATTACTATTCCCACTCCAATAATTTTAACAGTAGGGAAAGTGTTGGATAGCGGCGTGGGTAAAAATTACTATTCCCACTCCAGTGAGTGCAACAGGAGGGAATGTGTTGGATTGCGGAGGGATAACAATTAGTATTTTCACTCCAGTCAGTTCAAAATTAAAAACAAACTAAATATTAACAAAAATATTTAAAAAACAAAATAAAATAAAAAATATGTAAATATGTTAAAAATTTAAATACAAATATATTTAATATTTAAAAAATTAAAAACATAGAGTTCTCGAGGCAAGATGGCCGCCGACGGACCGTAGGAGGCAGCAGCTCCCTGACCACTCTCCCGAGTGAATTTAGAAAATCTTGTGAGGAGGTAGAAGAGATGGAAGAAGCTTGTGGAGTGAACTGTGAATAACTCTGAATAATTACAATACCCATTACAATACCCAGGAAAACAGCGGAAGAAAAAAGGGGAACTGGGATCTAACGTTGCAGCACAGCAAGGTATCTTACCAGTATGATCATGACCCTTTTGAGCTGGGCTTATTCTGCAAAGTGGACAGCACTACATGCACTTGCAAATTTGGAGAAGGAACCCCGGGCTCTCTGGCTGTTGTTGGGGGCATCGATTGAAGAGGCGTTCCAACGAGCCCAGAGTGTGCTGCATGTAAGGAGGCGATATATGGCTTCTAAGACCACTAGAACGATCAAGGATATGGACGTGGGCAGGTCGGAGGAAGAGGACCTGCTGACTAGCGATATGGAAAATACGTCGGCAACACTGAGGGCGAAGACAAGACACCGTGCCCAGCTGAGAAGGGAGGCTGCCAAAGTGCGCGAGGAGATGAAAACATCGGCTGAAGAGAGGAGAAAACAGGAGAGAGAGACGGAAAAGAAGAAAAAGAAAGAAACGGCGAAAAAGGGCTCAATCAGGTGTACTAACGTAGGCCCCGGGATGCCAAGGGAAGCCTCTCTCCGACAGCAGACACTGTTTCAGTTGATACCGGGGATAAGAGCCGAGGGCGTGCGGGATGCGGCTGGTGTTACCAGCGCGAGCGCCTGTGACGATTTGGATGGGGTTACAGAACGGCTCCCCGTTGGAAGGATTATAGAAGCAGCAGGCCAATCGGAAGACGGGATGAGGCTGCCGGTGAGAATGGAGTCCTCTGAAGGAGCCGCCCGGAGTCAGGCGGAAGAGCGGGAGCAGGAGTGGGATGAAGTGCCGGGGAGTCAGCACCATGAGCACCCGGAGCAGCAACAAGTCGTAAATGAGAGTAGTGCAACTTGCGCAAGGGAAAATTCTGAGGAGAGCGGGACAGTGGAGGGGCAGGTGGGGAAAGATTGTGCTTATTCCGGCTTGGGAGATGAGGCTGTACATGAGGCTGCGCAGCAAGGCGCTACGGAGCACCAAATTAGGGCCGACCGGCGAGGAGGGGATAAAAAAGACGGAAAAAATGGGAAAGACGGAGAAGATGAAATAAACACTGGAGAGGTGAAAGACCCTGAATTTCCTCCATTGGCTGATCTGGGTAAGGAGCAAGAGGGGGGTCACTGTTTTTCTGGGAGAGCTGTTGAACCTCCAGGAGTTATGTTACAAGGTAACGATGGTGTTGCACTAAAGAGCTGCTCAGATTTAGCAAGAGGAAACCTATCAGACATAACAGAGCAGGAAAATGATGGAGGCTGCAATGTCACTACAGGGGATACACTAAATGGCCCCCAAAGTCAAAATGTCACTACAGGGGATATACTAAATGGCCCCCAAAGTCAAAATGAGGGGATAGATAAAGGTGTGGATGAAAGGGCTGATAAAACCGTAGATTCCCTCTTCACATGTAATAGACATCTCCCAGCAGATTCCTTCCTTGTGCCTACCGGTTCACCAAGTGATGACTGTTTTTTCACTGGTAATGACAATGACAAAGAAGATGACAAAGAAGAAATTGATTCTGAGGGACCAGAGGAGGCGGGTTCCAATCACAATTTATCTACCGATATGGAAGATACACCTACAACAACAGGAAGTGACACAGAGACTTCACAAATAGGTACTTCAGAATCAGAGCTTGAGTCGAACCCAGAATATAATACGGTACTTAAACGAAACCTGGTATCTAAGCTAAGTAGAAAGATGGGAGCAAAGGGAGCTAAGAGGACCTCTAGAAGATCAAAGAAAAGAGGGAGCGCAAATCAAACTGCGGTGGCAAAAAAATTGAACTGGGACCATGTAGCTGCTCCTCAGATACATCAAGATGGCGCAATTGGAGGCTCTGACCAGCCAAGTAAATCGCAAAATCCGACACGAGTATGTTTACGAACACAGGAAAATAGTAACGCAACAAATTTTGAACTTTTGTTCTCAACTTTAAAACAAATTCAGGGAGAGGCCCGCCAAGAGAGTCAAAGAGCTAAACAGGCGAATAAAAAAATACAAGGGTCACTTCGCAAGGTTGATGAACTGTACGCAGAAATGGCTGATCGGCTCGCAGAAGTGGAGGAGAGGACTGGTAAAGTCGAGGATGAAGTGGTAAAGCTGCAGGAGTATAGGGAAGAGCAGGAAAAAACATCATCTGACGTCTTGTGGAAACTCGAAGATTTCGAGAATAGACAGAGACGTAATAACATAAGAATTTTGGGCGTTGAAGAAGAGAAGGAAGGGACGGACATACGTGCTTTTGTTGTTGAATTGTTGAAGGGGGCGCTACCAGAGCTTGACAACTGGGATTGGGACAAAGAGGTGCAGCGCGCGCATAGGTTTCCCTTAACGCAGAAGAAAACTACAAACTCGAAAGCAAGGGCTATCTTAGTATATATTGGGAATTTCTTACTAAGAGAGGAAATAATCAAAAAAATAAAACCTACGTCTAAGCGCTCACATAAAGGCATAACATTTTTCACTCGTCCAGACTTCTGCCACACGACAGTGGAGAGAAGGTGGCGAATGAGACAGTTAATAATGCCCTTTCAGAATATGGGCTGCGAAGTATATTTAATGTTTCCGTGCCGCCTTAAAGTTGGCCATAATGGCCAATTCAGGGTTTTCTTTTCAGAAATAGTAGCACAGGAGTATCTGAACCATTTAAAAGAAATGAAAGCACAGAGAGATGGAAAGACACAAAATGAGAGAGCATTAGCTATAAGACAAACAGAATATGTTACCCAAAAAAAGAAACAATGAAATGGTAGAAGAAGAAAATAAAACAATATGGGTGGAGCAGTATGATAAATATCATTAATGACACAGACTGTATAAAATGATATTTCGGGAGGGTGGGAGCGGAGAGGTCCTCTGGGGAGAATCGGCTGTCAGACAGAGGTCACTATTGACCTCTTTGCCAGTAGGGAGGGAGGGGGGGAGAGGTTCAGTCTGGGGGAGGGGGAGGGCGGGGACGGACAGGGCACGACAAGGCAAAAAAGGCAGAAAAGGCAGAAAAAGACGGAATTGTCAATGAAAGGAAAGATAGGAGCGAGAGGAAAAGGAGATGAAAAAAGATATAAGATGAGAGTCAGTAGCTTACAAAGAAGGAGAAGCATAAGTGAAAAGATAAAAAGATATAGAGTGATGAAGTTTGAGTATGAATATAAGTACAGCTGGGGACATACTAGATACATAAAGAATCAATTATGGGAACGAAATATGTAACTTGGAACGTATGTGGGCTAAATGAGGCCCAAAAAAGACTTAAGGTGTTACTGTTGCTGAGACAAATAAACGTAGATTTTATTTTTATTCAGGAAACACATGTTATGAGCTCGCAAGAGTTTTTTTTGAAGCAATTGGGTTGTCAAGTCTTGGTAGCTTCACAGCAAAATGTAAAAAAAAGGGGAGTTGCTATATTATCAAGAGATAAAAATGTTTGTGTGAGAAAAAAGGCATATGACCAATGGGGAAGATGGGCAATGGTGGAATGTAAGATTGACGGGGACTGGACAACATTAATAAGTGTATATGGATCAACTGAGGATGACCCAGAGATCTTTCAGTATTTAGATGTGGAATTGGCTACTTGGGCGCCGAGAATTATAATGGCAGGGGATCTAAATATTAATGGCGCTGATGGTTTGGGTTTAGACTCATTTGGTAATTATTGTGGCAGAAAAAAACGAGTGTGTCGTGCCTTACAAGAATTAACGATAAATAATGGCTTATATGATGTATGGGGGAAAAAAATGCCAGGGAATAAGGGCTATACATACTATTCTGCACCACATAAAATATGTGTGAGATTGGATTATTTTTTTGTCTCAAATGAAATTCTAATAGAATCTAGGATAGATAGGCTACCGCGAATTTTAAGCGATCATAACCCGCTAACTCTTACGGTGAAAAAGTTAAGAACTACTAAACAGATAAGGCAATGGACCTTTGAAAGAGCATTGTTATCGGAAGAAAAATACGTTGAGCATATGAAGCTATGGATTAAAGAATTCTTTGAGAACAATAGAGATAGTACTTCTGTGGGGATAGTATGGGATGCTTTTAAGGCGGGGGTACGGGGAGAGACTCTAAGTTTTAGTTCGCATAGGAGAAAGCAGGAACAAATGAAAAATGTGGAAATAACTGAGGCAGTACTAAAGGCTGAGGAGGGTTTAGAGGAATGTATTTTGAGTGGAACCCCCGTAGAAAATGCATATTTGAAATTGTTAAAAGCGAAAGGTGATGCTGAAGGTGATATCGCTAGAAAAGCTGCAAAACTTTACACTAGTAAAAGAGAAAGATGTCATGAGTTTAGTGAAACAGTAGGAAGAACCCTGGCAGCTCGTACAAGACAGCAAGAGGCACTAGGCACTGTAAGGGAGATTAAGGATCCCTCTGGCACAATACATACAGAGACTGAGAAAATTAGGGAAGTTTTTAGATCTTTTTATGAAGAGCTATACGAGGAGCCGATAAGGACTGATCTCGGGAAAATCAGGGATTATGTACAAGATATTCCACTGGTTAGATTTTCGGATGAGGAAGCAGATGGGCTAGAGGAGATGTTTGCGGAGGAAGAAATAAAAAATGCTATATTGAACCTCCCATCTGGAAAAGCAGCTGGCCCGGATACGATCCCAATAGAGTTCTATAAGATATTCTGGGAGGATTTAAAAATGGATATGCTTAGGACTATGCTAAAGGCACAAAATGGGGGCTCAATACCGAAGACTTGGGGAGGTGCCGAGATAGTTATAATCTTAAAAAAAGGGAAACCACCAGAAGAGCCTGGCTCATACAGGCCTATCACGTTAATGAATACGGATACAAAAATCTTCTCCAAAGCATTGGCGACAAGATACGCTAGGATAATAGATAGGGTGGTGAGCCAAAACCAACATGGCTTTATTCCAGGGAGGGGTACCACCCATCACACGCGCAAAGTGATCACATTGCTTGATGCAGCAGCAGTCTCAGGGGATCCGATAGCAATTATGTTATTAGATGCAGAAAAAGCATTCGATCGGGTCTCCTGGGGCTATCTGTGGTTTACACTGGAAAGGGCAGGAGTTAAAAAGGGCTTTATCAAGGCAGTGCAAGCACTATACGTAAATCCCATGGCTTCGGTTAGGGTGAATGCGGGGGTTACTACTCAATTTGCAATATTGAGAGGTACAAGGCAGGGTTGTCCTTGCTTCCCATTGTTATTCGCAATGTATATGGACCCATTAATTCGAAGAATAGAAGCGTGCCCTCTAATAAAATCATTACCTACCCGGATGGGCTATTGTAAAATATTGGCATATGCCGACGATGTTGCAGTTATCACACCGGACCCAACGGAGGCTATTCTCCAAGTAGAAGCTGAAGCCCTGAAGTTTGGAATAATCTCGGGTTACAAACTCAACACTGCTAAGACGCAGATTATTAAGAACTGCCACACCCCTTGTACAGACGGCCGAGTAATTAAATCTGGAATATATTTAGGGGTGAGCATATCGGCTGAGTTAGATAAGTTAGTGGAAACAAATGTAATTCCTCTAATAAATAAAGTACAAAAGGACTTAGATAGAATAGATAATTTGCATTTAACAATTTTGGGGCGAGCTAACGTGATAAAAATGCTGGTGTTGCCAAAGTTTTTATATTTTTTCAGAGCAATCCCTCTATTATTTGAAAATAATTTATTTAAGAGGATAGAAAATATGATTAATAGGTTTATATGGGCAAAGGGGAAAACCAGGAGAGCACTGAGGTTCATGGTGCTACCGAGGGAAAGGGGTGGGTGGGCACTGCCAGATATAAGGTTTTATTATTGGGCAGCAGTTCTACAGAATATGGTGGGTCTGGTGGGTGGGGGAGAAAATGAAGGAGGGAATGAGTTAGGATCATTGGCAATATATGGTCTGTTATTAGGGCGAGAAGCAGAAAACGTTTTTCTGAAGTATACTGAACCCAGTTACTACAAAAGGACACGGTTTAAGACACTCATCGCTGCGTATACTGTATGGAAAGCTTTTATAAAAAAATTTGGGTTAGGGCGATATAATGTATATACAAGATTGAAAGGAAATCCGAATCTATCCGAGGAAATCACTTCGGGGCCTATTCTGGGAGAATGGGAAAGAAAAGGGCTCAGAAAGGTTGGAGACATCTTGGGCCAGCAGGGAGTCTACCAGTTCTCTGAATTACAAACTAAATTTGCATTAGATAAAAGACAATTCTTTAAGTATCTACAAATTAGGAGTTTTTTATATAATAAGAAGGGTGGTTCGCTCGGGTTTAACAAGAATGCAATCATGGAAGTGATACAGACAGGGGAAGATTGCACCATTAAGAGATTCTATGCAGAACTGTTGGCCTCAAAGGAGGATGATATAGAGAAATGGGCAAGCAAGTGGAAACATAGCCTGAACATTAGGGAGGAAATTTTCGATATCTCTTTAGAAATGGGATATACATTGTTATGTTCGGCGCCTCTGCAGGCACAACATTACAAAACATTATTTCACTTATACCATACGCCTGCTAAAATAGCTCAATGGGGTGGCATAACTGGAACTAATTGCTTCAGATGTGGGGATTCTGAAGCAGATTTAGTACATATTTTCGCAACATGCCCTCACTTGCAGCCAATGATAAAAAATATTGAGGGTTTTTTTCAAGGCTTAGTAATTGATGTGACTCTCACAGCGCCAGTTATTCTCCTGGGGGTAAAAGAAGAAGGAGGAAATGAACAGCAACAGAATAACCTCAGGGTAGGTGAGAGGAGGGAATATTTTTTGTTCTTGGCTATGGCAGTATTGAGACTCATTATTGCATCGGCATGGTTGGACCCTAAAGCACCATCATATCATCAGTGGCTGGCTAAATTACTCTCAATTTATAATTTGGAAATAGAGATTTATGCAAGAAAGGGGAAAAAGGGTAGGAAAACTGGTAGGCAGATCTGGGGACCTATAATCAGATGGAAGGAAGAGAGTCTGGATTGAAACTTATGGTGTAAGTATTTATTGGTTTAGGTGGACTCGGATAGAGAATGCTGAAAATTTTAATATTGTCTGACATGTATCGAGATTACAAAATATTGTATTTCTTCTTGTTTCTTCTTTTTCTTTTCTGCCATCATGTTTAGATATCTATAAGGTAAATGCTACTGTTGTGACCTGTGTGTATGTAAAAATATGGGAAAAATCTGTCAATAAAAAAAAAAAAAAAAAAAAAAAAAAAATTTCAAAACATATTATAAGTTTACATACATGACAAATACCTACAAATAATGTATTAAATAAAATAAAAATAATATCCAAACAAATAAATATTTTGAATTAGAAAGTATTTAGAAACAAAAATATTAATTATTACAAAATTATACTTTTTTTATTTCCTATCCTATAACACCACACAATTCACAACCCACATCAACATTTTAAAAAAATGTACTTCCTTAATTAACATAATTAATTACCAATTAAAGAAATAAAAAACGAATTAAAACTCACAAAAATAAATTGACTTAGCACACTTTACCCCTATAATCAACACAACCCACAGCTAAAATTAAACTATAAAAATATTAATTACACAATTAAAAGGTATTTTCAATTTAAAAACTAATAGTATTTATTAACTAATTATAAAGTAAGGGGGGAAGTAGCAGCACTGTGGCGATTACCTTGGCCCTTTTCTTGTTTCCTGCGAGGAGTCCCGGTCCCCCTGCCTGCCTCCCGCCGTCCCGCTGGTGATTCCAGCTGACCAGCGCGACCGCCGAGTGGAGGCTGGGCCGGGGACTACACCTCCCGGCAGCCCTTGCGCTTTCCTCCATCACCCAGCTGCGCCAGGAGGCGCATAAAAGACCAGCAGGCCCCTGACGAGTGGGGGAAGTAGCAGCACTGTGGAGATTACCTTGGCCCTTTTCTTGTTTCCTGCGAGGAGTCCCGGTCCCCCTGCCTGCCTCCCGCCGTCCCGCTGGTGATTCCAGCTGACCAGCGCGACCGCCGAGTGGAGGCTGGGCCGGGGACTACACCTCCCGGCAGCCCTTGCGCTTTCCTCCATCACCCAGCTGCGCCAGGAGGCGCATAAAAGACCAGCAGGCCCCGCCTCGCGGGATGCGAGCGGGACGCCAGGCGAAGCCCGGGCAAAGGGCAGGCCCTCTGAGGCCCTCAGAGGTCAACAGTGGTCGGGCGGGCCCCCCATCTAACGTCCATCGAAAGGTGAGCCTGTTGCTTCAAATATGGGTAAACGTAATAACATTACTTCTACCAGCACACATACACAGGCCATCGCGGATCCTGCATCTTCCCAACTCTCCTTTGAGAGCCTACTGGATAATGCTTTTAATGAGATCGCAGAGACAGAGAGGAGGTTGTCATTGGGCTCCTTTAACATCAACCAACCTACTATTACAGTCAGCCCCAAACACACCATGCCTCTGCTTCCAGAAGTTATTGTGGTAAAACCTATCCTCGCGATCAGTTTATCTGATTCACCACAAGAGGGAAGCACCCCTGACATATCTACTGATACTCATCTAGACCCCGTGTCACCCCCCACAACCACAACCATGAGCACCAAGACCGCCTGCGCAAAACGCAAAAGGGGACCAGCAAAGATAACAATAAATAAGAGGAAGCAGCCCCTAAGGAGTAACAACCAGCCAAATCCACAGAGTATGTGGACTAGGGGGAAGAAACAATCATTAGGGGCTCAAACAGTATGTTCTGTCTCAGGGGAAAATTCTGGTATCGTTATACCAAACAAGGATATAAATTCAATCTGTACACAGACTGACTTCCCTAACGAAAGCACTCTATGATCTAAATCAAATGGAAATCTTATAGAGACCATTGCTGATACAATTTTCAAGCAATTGGAAGACCAAATGATTAAACAATTCAATTTTATTTTTAAGAGACTTGATAGACTGGAAACCCTCGTGAAAAACGAAGAAGCAAAGAGGAAAGGCATGGCCTGCCTAGACCAAATTAGAGGCGAACGTCTGTTAAAAGATTTAGAGATTATCACTAGCGCCCTATCTAGTGGAGGTTCCACCATAAACTGTAACACAGTTATAGCTAAAGGGGCACCTAACACTAGTACCCCTTCTATACCTACTTTACTGCCGAAGGAAGTAAATAAAAGGCAAAACCATCCTACCTCAACTCCGCCATCCATCTCTCTGCCACCCTCCGGTCCATCTTGCACCACAAATTCTATCAATAATACCCAGAAGAGTAATCCTCCCAGAGGCACAGCCAAGCACAAGGTATTTCCCAACCTTGGCCGGGACAAGGGACAACCGGAGGACAACAGGCCGATAAAACACCAAGGTCCTGCTTTACATCTTCCTCCTGAGGCTTGCCCTTACGTCTTGGTTCTGGCTGCCATACCACCACTTAGGGAGGGTCAAGGAGAATCCTGGGTCCAGTTACATAACAAATGCATTGACTGGTTAACTAAACATAAGGGGGTCGGCTATGATATATCTAATGAAATTCTTTCTGCACGCCGGGTGACCTGGGTCGGACCTCTGTTCAAAAACATCAACGGAGACTGTATTACAATCAACTTCAGGAACCCGGGCATAGTAAAATTCTTACTAAATAAGAATTATAACCAGCACGGCTCAGCCACTGTGGTGACCCCCTTACCTTTGAGTTATTTTTACAGACCCCCACATAGAATGTTGCAACCACCCCCCTTGTTTCCGTTATATAATAGATTCTCGGCACTATCTAACCAGGGCACGTTGGATTGACTGTCAGCCGCCCAGGAAGATTCAGCTGCAGCGGTGTCCGACTCTGAACTTTCGCAGAGAGTAGAGCCTGTGGGGTTTTTGATACCATCTGACCTTCCCCTGCTACCCAATGTACAATGTGATCCATTAGCCAAACTAACAGCCATTGCCCAGGTCTCTGTCCAGGATGTTCGTCCATTGCCCGACGAGGACTTGTCTATTATAAGCTGGAACATTGCTGGGCTGAAGGCTAAAATGGTAATTAAAGCCTGGAAAGATTGGGTAAACCATTATGATGTCTTAATGTTTCAGGAAACTTGGTGTACAACGCATTTGCTACTTGAAGGGTATAGTTGTCACAATAGGATTGTACCGGCCCCTTCCTTAGGCCGCCCTAGTGGGGGATTATCGATCTGGGTAAAGATAACCGCAGATGTAAAAACAGAAGTAATACAAATTAATGACCCAAGTTTAATGGCTTTGATATACACAAGAAGGGTAAAACTGTGTCTAATCAATTTCTACAACAATGATTTTATATCCCACCCTAATAGTAATTTTTTAAGCCTGTTCAATTTTATTGATGAAATAGTGGAGGGACGGAAATATGGGAAGTTTGATGGTATTTGCATAGGAGGGGATTTCAATGCACACATTCATTTAAGAAATCCCCCTTGTAAGAGAGGTGTAGAACTATCTAACCTCCTCGCAACCAGAGAACTCGTAAACACTATGGAGTTTGCTGGTACTTGTACAAGTACTGCCCCGGTCCCCACTTACATCGGTCATGGGAGCGCAACAACAATCGACTATATATTTGTCTCTCCCTCCCTTGCGGATGTTTTATTAAAGGCAGAGGTAGTGTGTAACGTATACAGTGATCACTACCCAATTGTGATTTACCTGAAATCATTAGGGGGAAAAATACCACATAGTGTAATCGGGGCAACAAATCTGGAAGCCTCGACGGATAGATTAAGGGTTGTCTGGAGGGGGGTAGATAACAAGGGTGTATTGGCCAGTGTGATTAAGAAACATCCAGCACTGATCTCGGACTGTCTTGCTATTGATAGCTGCGGGGGCAATATGATTAAATCATTTTGTGAACTCTGCTCCGCAATAAAAAGTGAGATCTCTAAACCAGCATCTAGGAATATTGAGGAAGCTCCAAGATGGTTTGACACCTCTTGTTCAAAAGCAAACCGGGACTTAAGGGCTGCTCTCATGGCCAAACCGCGGGATATTTCCCGGGTAAGGTTCTTGAGAGCAAGGTACAAACTCAACTTACGTACCAGATCCAATGAATTAGTTAAAGATCATTGGGAATCCCTTGCCCGTATGGCTGCCCTAAAGGATACCCCAGGGTTTTGGAGGGAGGTTAAGAACCTAAGATCTCTTGGTTCAAACATAACACCAATTAACTGTAACATCACAGGGCCTGCGTGGGTTGACCACTTTTCGAAGATCTATGCCGCATCTGGCAACCCCGCAGAAACTGTTCACCCCTCCAACACCTTTTAATATTACATTGCTTGAGGTAGAGGATGCCATCGCAGAAAGTGTCGGTAATAAAGCCCCTGGCACTGACGGCCTTTCTATTGACCAACTAAAAAGTGAAATTGACTTTTGGGCCCCGTTGCTGTGTAATGTTTTTAACAATTTAACCCATGAATCTATCCCTGAAACATGGTCCAGTAGTACCATCGTACCCATTTTTAAAAAAGGCGATAGGCTGGACCCTGGGTGCTACCGCCCAATATCATTAATCGATAATACTCTGAAAGTTTTAGGTAGGGTTATCTTTAAAAGAATTAGAACCTGGGCGGAGGAAAGTACTATTTTACACCCAAGCCAGCTAGGTTTCCGAAGTAACGTGGGTACAGTAGAACAATGCTTGAACTTGAATTTAATAATGGCTAAATATACCATTGCTAAAAAGTCCCCCTTATATTTTGGTTTCATGGATTTGAGTTCTGCTTTTGATTTTGTAAATCGCTCCCGTTTATGGTCCGTCTTACTTAACTATGGCTTAGATGATTATTTAGTTTACTTTTTATCTTACCTCCATAGCGACCTAAGAGCCCGCGTGCGTATTAACCACACGGGCGAAGTTTCTAATGATATTTTAATCGGCAGGGGGGTCAGACAGGGTTGTGTTCTGGCCCCTCTGCTTTTTATCTTATACATTAATGAGCTGAGCAGTTCTCTGAGTACCCTAACAAAAGATGTTCCGTATGTAAATGGCACTCCCATACCTACTCTTCTTTACGCGGACGATGCGGTCCTAATGGGCCGCACCCCAAAGGCACTGCGTATCTTAATTTCAGGTTTTGTTAATTTTATGGCTGATTTAGGTTTACCCACAAATTTTAAAAAATCACTTATTATGACCTGTGGTCCGAAAAAGTATACAATTATTGAGATCATGTCAGGGGAAAATGTTTTAAAAAGCACATGCACTTTCCCATACTTGGGGCTGTTGTTCTCTAACACTGGTTCTTGGCAACCACATGTCTCCTACGCGAGGAATAAACTAGGTAAAGCGATCAACTCAATAATTTCTCTGCGCCAACCTAATCACGCTGATGTGATCCCGTCTTTACTAAAGATCTATCAAACCCAATGCATCCCAACAGGTACCTATGGCGCAGAGGTATGGGGACATACAAATTATCTCCATATCCAGACATAAGAAAACAGATTCTGTCGGAAGGTGCTAGGTGGAGTCATTTGTGCTTCAAATTATATATGCCACAGTGAATTAAATATCCCTTTTATAGAGGACTTTGTCAGATCAAGACCGGCCCATTTTTGGCTAAAGATATGGCAGAACCCTGCAGCCTCATTGACACGTGACATAATTTCAGATTGTTTAAAATGTGACAGGGCACACTGTATACCATGGTTGAAAGCCGTGAATGAATGTTTAATAAGTGTAGGGCATGGACACTTGTTTACTTCTCCCAATCTTATAGACCGCTCACATAAGATTCTGATTCAAAGGGCTCTGTATAACATTTACAGAGAAGAGCGAGAAAGGAATGATTTAAAAAAGTGTACAGTTGCAAAGCATATGGGCCATTTGGAGCCTCCTGCTTGTTACCCTGCCCCGCCCCAGAAATACCTATGTTTAAATCTAGGCAGATGGAACAGGAGTTTACTGTTCCGTTTTCGGGACGGGAGCATCGTAAATCTGTTAAACTTTCCTTTGGGTTATAACAGACATTTGGAAACCTTAAGTTGTCCGTGTAACTCGATTAAGAAACACAGTCTCATGCACTTTACGTTCTTCTGTGGTTTTTATAAACTGTTTACTGTCCATTATTTAATGCCATACTGTCGGAAACATGACCTGTTGGTCTTTAAGATAGCGTTGAGGAATTTATTAATGTTAGGATCTGATGAAATAATATTTAGAGTGAGTTGTTTCCTCAAAGCCGCCATTCGCTCGCGAGCTACTTTGCACATTGACTGATAAAATTTGCACATTGCACTTTGTACTTTGTATTGCTTAACAATTTGCACGTCTGTTATTTGCACATATATCTGTCTTGATTTTATTTCTTGTCTTTGTCCCACATTCCATAGTTATCGCTATTTTTAAATGATCCTATTTTTAAATTACACATACTGTCTTTTTTAATAAGTACTTGCATTGTTGTAGAGCTGGATAGACTGAATTTTGGTTGTTTACTTTTGTATTCATTGCCATTGTATTTGTTATGCACTTTTATGGATGACTTATTCCGAATAAAGATAAAAATAAAAAAAAAATAAAAAAAAAAGTAAGGAACATTAATTTACTCCCCACATTGTACCCCTATAAAAGTAAAACCCACACACAAAAATATAAACAAATGTCCAAATTAAATATCATTTAATTAATTACTATTAATGATCAACTACTTATTATTTAATTAAACATAAATTACTTCCCACCCAAAACCCCATAAACCCCACACCCCACACCTAAAATTAATTAAACAATTTCCATATTTAATTTCAATTAATTAATTAATATTAATTCACTACTAATTATTAATTAAACATTAATTACTTTCCACCCTTTACCCCATAAACCCCACAACTAACATTAATTACACAATTTCCATAATTAATTTACAATTAATTAATTAATATACATTAGCAACTAATTAATAATGAATCAAAAATTACTTCCTGCCCTGGACCCCATAAACCCCACAACCCACACCTAAAACAAATTACAACATTACCATAATTAATTACCATTAATTAATTAACAATGAATTAATAATTTATTACAAATTAAATACTTCCCACCCTTTACCCCTGTAAACCCCACTAACCGCACCTAAAACAAAATTACACAATTACCATAATTAATTACCAATTAATTAATTAATTTTAATTCACAACCAATTAATAATTAATTACAAATAAATTACTTCCCACAAGTGACACTATAAATCAATAAATATTAATAAATACAAAATATTCATAATGTATTATAATTAAATTACTTCCATCCCTAATCCCCTATAAACACCACAACCTGCTGCTCGACTAAAAAACGAAAATTAACTTAAAATAAAATTGATAACTACTGAAAATTTAACACATATATCAAAAACATAAACAATTCTTATACAAAAAAAATACATCACAAACATTCAAAATATAAACTGAAACACATCAAATTAATTTAAAAAATCGATATTTGAAACAACTATATTTTTGCAAATGATATTAATGACTTCTATATTTTTGTAAACAGTATTTCTTACCTTAAACTCGATATTCTTGACCACAATATTCTTGTTGTCGATATTTCTGTGTCACTATATTTCCAACTCGATATTTGTGTAAGTCGACATTTCCAACTCGATATTCTGTCTGGGAGCGACCAGGGGGAAGAGCTTTTGAGGGACTACCTGGGAATGTGTGAAGACCTGAAAGAAAGAGAAAGAAGAAGAGTGAGGATTGGAATTAGAAAGACTTTAAAAAGACAAAATAAACAAATGGCCTTGTTAAAACGATGGGAAATAGTACTTTCCTATATAAGGGCTCACGAAGTTGGGAGACGAATAACAAACTACGCCCACAAGCAGATCTTCATTTTATTATAATAAGAATATTCTGGCAGGCATCTAGAACAAGCCAGGCCCATATCTTCAACAAACAAACGACACTTACTACATAACTGCAAAACGAAGGAAGTGCTGAGGTTTAGCCCCAATTTATGGATGATGTCCCAGGAAGTACTCCTAAATGGCCATATTGGTTGGGGCTGAAGCATTCTTTATTATTTCACATGGGTGAAAACTGTACCCTGTCTGTGACAGACCTCTTGTTTCTTAAGACTGGGATGAGGAAGACGAGCGAGCCAAATAATTTGAATCAATAACATAGAAAAGGCTGTCCATTCAGGTTCTCAACACACAGGTGTCTACCACTGATGGGTTGATTCTAATGATCTGGAAACTGCTACAGAGGAAGGATTTTATAGTCTCAAGAATTGTAAATCCTCATACTGTAAAATCAGTGAATAAAAATTCGATATTTAATTATGTCAATGGACGGCAGAAGGTCTAACAAAATCAGTCACATCAAATCGCCAACTTCCAAACCAGAGAGCTGATCACAGTAGTGAAAACCCTCTAAGCATGAGCGCAAAATCCGCTCCGCTCGCGGATTTTGCGGATTTTCGGTAAATCCGCGATCCGCGAACTCTCGCGAATTTACCGAAAATTCGCAATTCGCGAGTGGCGGATTCCTCGGTCAAAAGTTCAAGCCTTGCTGGTCTGTAACTAATTTACGATGGCGCCGGCAAGCTGCCACCGCCATCCTAAAGTTACTTAATTAGCTTCAACAGGAAGCTCTAATAGATAAGATAAAGCAGGGGCTCGAGCGCCTGCTTTATTTTACCAATTTGAGCTTCCTGTTGAAGCTAATTTAGTAACTATTTTAGGATGGCGCTGGCAGCTTGCCGGCGCCATCGTAAATTAGTTACAACAGGCACAAAACGGTGGTGTCTTCTTGAATAAATATGAAGGGCAGGGTTCATTCTGGCACGCTTTTTAATGTGCTTTCTTTTAATCGGCATTTGCCTGGCTTCGCGGCACTTGTAGGTATTAGCAACCTTTCTGTCAAAAATGGAAAAGAAGGGTGCAGTTTTTACATGTTTTCAAGATAAGAACGTAGTTTGACAAACAGTTGGGATGCGTAAGCAGAAATATTTAATGAGAGAAACAGCCATGGTTGTTTGTCTCGAAGTAAGCAAGCCTGACCCACTTCCATCGTCGACAAATCACGTGGGTGCTGCAGGAGATGTGACGCAAGGGACTGAGAGCTAAGGTACAATTTCAGATGCGAACATGAAGTGGGGCGGTGCACTCTGGGGAAGACAATATTGATTCGCGGTGAAGAGGAGGCGCCAGGGTTCAATCTGGCACGATGGTCCTGGCATGGAAGCCCCGCCCCCAAATCCGCCGATGCACAAATCCGCCGATCCGCGGATTTTGCGGATCCACGATCCGTGAATACGCAAATTCGTGAATCGTGGATCCGCAAAATCCGCCCATGCTTAAAACCCTCGCAGTGTGTGAGTCAATGACATCCGGTCAAAGGAGCAGTGGGGTTTACCTGCTTCCATGTTTGTGGTAAACGTTGTAGGAGTTCTATTTGATAAATACCACTCGCTGCAACAACAGACAGTAGCAGTAATAGCAGCAGGCTTCCAGCATCAACATTAACTAAAATAGATGTTGCCCTTGTTGGTCCTGTGCAAATTGACTACACAAAGTGCGTACTTAGAGCTATTTAAATCATTTGTGCATCAGTTGCAAAATCTGTATAATGCAGCTAGCTACATGACTGCTACACCACCTCATATTCAGGGAACAGATAATGGCAGTTCTCCCATTCTTGCATTAAGTCAGAAAAAAAGTGATTAGTGATATTGATTGCATTGATTTCTAGTAATTATTTTGGGTGCATTTCGTACCATTGTTTCTTCACTCTTCTGAGCCTTTGCATAAGGGACAAACAGGCAAATCAAACTGGGCACTGCTGCAACAGTCAAGGCTGATTTGCCAGGCACACCCCTCTTGTACTTGCTGTCGGTGGACTGCCACATAGGCTTTAACGCATGTTGTGCTATGCAGCAGCCTTTCCAGCCTTCCATGCTTTAGAAAATCTATAATTATCAACCTTTCTGCTCACTCTTCTTTGACATGTGACACACACCCTGGGAAGTCTCACTCACACCAGTCAACCCGAGAGTCTAGCTTCTACAGGCACCCTGATGCTTTGTGCTATACAGACTGTGGCTGCGTTTCTGAGGCTCCGACACTGAGCAAAGTGCCATGGCTAGACTGCCAGCTAAAGGCAGTTTATAGCTGACAGAGTTGATTACAGCACACAAAGGTCATGTATAAAAGCAGTTTCACTTTGAAAAAGGTCACGGAGTACTACGAAAAGTAACCCAGCATCGCAATCGTTATCAAAGCTTAGTTGATGTGTTTTAAACACAGGGCTTCAAATATGCTAAAAAGGTAAAATAATGTCATTTTCGGTAAAAAAAAGAAATCTGAGTCTTCTGCCTTAAGTGAATGCATGCATTAAAAGGTATCCTGTGGCGGCGTGGCTGAGTGCTGCAACGTTGAGGCTCTGCCGTAGTCTGGCAGTATCGAGGGCCCCAAAGATGGAAGGGATCATCACGGGTGGCTGGCTGACCCCCCTGAGTTTCTGTATGAGGGAGGGCTCTGGCTGCCCATTGCCTCATCTGTGGCAGTGCCAGAGGACATCAAGGCAGGTGGGCTGGATGAAACACCCGCCCGGGAGTGGCTGAGAGCTGCAAAGCGTATACATTGCTTTCTCTTCCCCCATTGGGGGCACATGGCGTGTTCCTGCAGCACTGGAGACAACATCGAGAGGAAGAGAGCGGGCCTGGGACCCAGCCAGTGGAGGGCGGTGGCTGGTGATGAAGGCACAGGTGGCACTGGCGGTGGAAGGGGCTCTAGGACTGCTTCTTGGGGGTTGCCCCCATTCATCTTGTTGTCTGGGCTCTACTCTCGCGAAGACATAGACTAGACCTTGCAGGGGGGCTGGACCATAGCACCTACGCTACAGCGCCCTCGTCTTTGCATTGGCTGAGCCCCGGGGATATTCAGACTGAGTTATTGGCTGCCTGGATCCAGAAGATTGGCCTCGCCCCTTGGGAGACATTCATGGAGGAGAGGGGGTTGGCTGTACATATCTCCCGGCGCCAATGGGCCTGGAGTGCAGCACTGGGGGATGGCAGGTCTGTATTGTGTTTCACCCCCTGCTGCCTAGCCAACACCTTTGCCTCCTGTGGAGGAGAGGCCACATGAAACCACTATAAGCAGAAGAGCATGGTGCAGCAGAAGATAGGAAATACCCCTCTCCATGGTGCGCCTATTGCTGGAGACCTGATCATGGGAACCACGCGGCTTCCTGCTGCTACAGGGAAACTGTCACAATCGGATGCAGACTGCATGGCCACAAAGGTGGACAACATCCTCAACTCCAGCATAGTGGCCCCGCTGGACCTTGTGGGTAGGTTTGATTCCGTGGCACTAGAGCTGGGACTACTGTAAGAGGACAGAGGAACTTTTTGGACAGGCAGAAAGGTGCAGGTTCCACCATTCCCCATCTACAGCCAGAAACACAATCTCCCACCAAACAGGTTGGTGTACTTACCAGTAGGGTCATGTAGTTGGAGGGTAAATTGGAGGACCTGGAAGGTTCTTCTAGGAGTAACAATGTCCAAATCATCGTCTTCCGAGAGGGAGCATAGGGCGGCAACTCTACTGCCTTCATTAAAGCTTGTTTTTCCGCTGCAATTGCATCTGATGGACTATCGCTCCACTTTACATTTCACCACGCACACAGGTTGCCTGCTGGTTGCCTGGCACCTCCGTCCCCAAGGCCTGTGGTGGTCAGGCTACTGAACTTCAAAAATAGGGACACAGTTCTAATAGCTACCCAGAGGTTGTGACACATCACATTCAATAAGTTATAGATCTTCCTTTATCCAGATTACACAATGGCAGTCCAGCATAAGAGAACATTTGTTATGGGTGTGAAACACTATTTGAAAGAAGAGGGGTTTAAGTACTCCTTCTTATTTCCCACAAAACTCATAGAGATGTGCAACAGAAAATCATATTTCTCCACGGACGCCTAGAACTGGGTCACACAGCTGAGACACAGCTCACCTGAAGGTAGTGATGCCACACTACAGAGGCCCCCCTCAGAATCGCTCCTGCCAAGACAAAGACAGCTCCAGAATAGATCATGCGGAACAGTTACCAGAGTTTCTGGGGCTCCCTGGTCTGCACAGGTGCACCATGAAAGGATTTTGTCCCTCGCAGTCGTGACTCATCTTCGGGCCCCTACACCCAGCCTAGACTCAGAGGATGTGTCATCTGATGGAAATTCTGCAAACTCCCGGCTGAGTGCATCGTCCACCTTGCTTTCCCTGTCGTGCCGCAGACGGCCAATGACTTGCTCTAAATGCGGGCCATACTGGTGATTGCAGCTGCTGCAGCATGCACCCCAGGGCTCCCCCCCCTCTGGATCCTTGGGTTGCAGAGACCCTGGACCTAGGACCTTGAAGCTAAATATGGGCCCTCTCTACCTCCACCCAGATTGAACACGGCAAGTACTGCTCAATGCTCAAGTCCACCCCTTTTAGGTACCCTGCGACTATTGGATTACCACATAGGAGGCCCATGAGCTTACAGCATTACCTTAACTGTTTGGGCTGTCAGATGTTGCTCTGCCACCCTGGGACTGGGAGTTGAGGACTTTGTTTTGTTGTTTAACTTGAGCCTCTCATCATACCATTTTCACAGTACGCCTGGAGACTCCATGCTGGGTAGGGGCATTAGGTCTCCCCCCTGTTCTTGGTTTGAAATGCTTCTACACTGCCTATTTGGGCTATGCTAGGGGAGTGGTAATATGGATACGATCGTCAGTACTCTTTCAAAGCACAGTGGTCGAAAAGGACTTGGAGGGGCACTATGAGTTTGTGGAGGGGCGGCTGGATGGAATGGAAATGTTGTTGGGAAGTCTCTATTTGCTGAATGTTGTACAAGCAGGTTTTCTGGCATGCACATCCTCACTGCTGACCTGCTGGTCCCATTTGCCTTGGATTCTTGGGAGTGATATTAAGTGCATTCTGGATCCCGCACTGGATAGATCGTATCTTTCTCTTCCCCAGTCTTCTTCTTGTAGTCATTCCGCGAAACACTAGACAAGTATAAAAAGGAAAACAGCAACACAGCATCCACAAGGTTGGAGGAGTGGTACTCAGTAAAAACTGTGGTCCGGGGGCATTGTATACACCCAGACTGCCACCTGAGTAGTATTACGGTTGGCACTCATACAATAAGGTGGTAGCCGTGAACCTTTCGATACTTGGGCATTAATATTTATCACACGACCCGCAATTTACTTGATGACAACCGTACGAAGGTGATCTTTTCCCAGTGGCCTCAGATTGCCTTCTGTTGTTCTCTTCCTGTCACAGTGGCTCTCTCCAAAATAGTGATGTTGCAGCACCTCTTATACTTCTTCACAAATTTGCTGCTCTATTTCCCCGCAGCATGTTTCAGATATTAAATGCAATGTTAGGTGGCCTCATGTGGAATAAAGGGAGGCGTACAGTGACCTTGGCTAAATTGCAGCTCCCGACAGAGAGTGGGGGCTGGGTGCGCCAGTGTTCGAACACTATAGCACTATTATCTAGCAGTCCAGCTCAAATGGCCAGCTCGTTGGCTAGCTGGGTGTAACTTGGAGGAAGTGTGCACGGAGTCGAGGAAAGGAATGATCAGTTTTGTTCTAGGAATTAGTTATTCCTGGCACGGGTCACCGGTAGAACCAAATAGCCTCCTATGAGTGGCATATGAATGGCATCGCTGGATGCTGCGGACTGTGCCAGGTGCATCATTGTATGCACCCGAGATCCCCCTGCTCTCTATCTGTGCTTTTCAGGAGACTACTGGATAGGTGGGAGTGACATTATGGGCCTCAGTAGGAGTGACTTATTTCAGGATGGGGCGATCGTCTCGTTTGACTCACTGTCAGAACAAACAGGACTTCCATCATCCAGTTCCTGTTGCACAGGTGCCTTGTGGCTAATTGGAAGCTCTTTTGGGGCATTATTGACACTGAGCCCGCTCCACATCATCTGACACAGGTACTCCATACAATGGGGCTGCTTCATCTCTTGGCTCTCTATAGCGATCTCCAATATGGCGCAAGATCCACTGGCACCTCTCAGACTATTCTTGGAGCATTATATAAGGCGTTGCCGACCCAGAAGGAATGGGGCAAAGTGCTGGCCTGCCCGCACATGGTCTCTCACAATGCCCTATTTCAGTACATTTAATACAACATATTCCATAGACCCTACCTCATGCCTGCTAAATTACACAAAATATACCCTGCATCCTATCCTTATTTCCCTCGCTGTCATGCCCCCATGGCAGGCATGGTGCACATGTTCTGGACATGTCTGAGAACTCATGTACTATGGGCAGAAGTCTGCATGTTCATAACTTGTGTTACTGGCCGTCCGGATATAGACGGGGACACTAGCTGCATACTGGGTCTTTACAAGCGTCAAAATGTGGTGGTACTACTAATGAGTTTATTGATTTGACCCTGCTGATGGGTCATCAAATGAAAGCAATGCACTGGAAGGGCCCATGCTCCGAAGTACAGTGCGTTGGCAGGCTGCAGTAATATAATGGGGTGAGGCAGAGGCTACAGCACTCAGGTGTAAGGAAGTGCAAGGGTTGATGAGGAGGCCCATCGCAGCAGCATGGAAAGCTCTCCTCTCCACTTTCCGGGGACCTATGACAGTGATGATAGCTATGCTTAACATGCCATGGCATGCTTCACGTGGGTAGTGCTTGTCCCATGCATGACTGATAAACTTCCTCTTCCATCTCCCCACACCTTTAGACCACTCTCCCCCACAAAGAGAAAGTAGATTGGTGTGTACACGCAGCACTATTGAGATACTCATACTGCACTTATACCCCCCTTTTAGAGGCATGCCCTCCCTAATCTTGGATGTACTGAGATTATCTCTGTATATCCCTTGTGTTCACTATTAGGAAGATGAGATCATAGGCTCATGGTTCAAGTTCTGTTGAATTTGTTTTGAATTGTCGCACCATCACAATCCTTCACTATGTAATGTAAATAGTATTGTTACAATGTGCTGATATAATTGTATTTACGTTTGCTGTTACATTGTCATGCAAGGTGGGAGAGATAGTATAAAAATTCTATAAAGATGCTTTTTTTTAAATATATAAAAAGGTATCCTGCAGTATATCTCACCCACCAAGCTGCTGCAAAAGGTTGAGAGGTAAGTGTTTAACCCTGCAAGAGAACTTTGTTTCTCCTCAGCCGGTCAGCGCAGCATACCCAGTGTGAGAAACAGAGACGATTCAAGACTTGGGTAAAGTGGGCAGTTCCCAATGGCAATCACAAGGAAATGATGGATGGAAAGCTGAAACTTTCCAGACACTCAGCTCCAGTCGCAGATCTGGGTTAAATCCAGCATCATTCTTTAGCTCACTTCGCCACCTCAGTTCAGACCGAGCTATATGCAAATCAGTCTTGACCCTGTGCCTCATGGGAACAGTCCAGCCTGCACTGCCAAGCCGGGTCTTCCCTGAACCAGAAACAAGCATCCTGGAACTGGTTTCTGGGTAACACCCTTCATCAGTCAGTCTAGCTTGAATCTAGTGGCAAAATGAGCAAGGGACCCACTTCTTGGCATACTCTGCCAACTTAGGGCGACCAAAGCAAACACAAGGAGATGATGAGCAGAGCACTGAAACTTTTCAGACACTCACCCGCAGTCACAGATCTGGGTTAAATCCATCATCATTCTTTAGCTCACTTCTCCACCTCAGTTCAGACCCCAATGGACCCATCTTACAAAAGTCTCACAAGGAAAGTGAACCTTTTCTCAGGTCCACTTCTCTATATTTTTGTATCTTAGCCTTTACTGCATAATTCAAACTTTTCAGGCAACATAGGGCTTGATTTAGAAAACAATGGGTACTAAAATTCAAAGTTGCCTCCCAAAATATTTATTTCTAGTGGCTTCCAAAATTCTTAAGATGACGTTGAGAAAGAGTAGAACGATGTTTGAATAGCTCAGTGGCGGCTGGCAAGGAACAGGGAGCGGGCGGGGGAAAGGGGGTGGGGGGAACATGCCACACGGCCAGGTGGGGAACATGCAAATTGTGCATGACTGTTTGGCTGACCCAAGACGGTCTGCCAAACCGTCATGCGCACTTAGAGTGTGCCACCACTCCTCTCCCTAAGACCTCAGTCCAGTCCCGCCCTACCCTAACCCAGCCTCGTAGTGAAAAATAAAATGATAATAACAAAGTTATTATCATTTTATTTTTCCTGCACTGAAAGCAGTGGGGCGACGCTCCCCTGCCTTAGCGGAGGAGCCGCTCCTGGAATAGCTATCATGTGGATTGCTCTTACTTTCAAGATCAGATGCTTAAACTGCTTTCAATTAAAGAAAGCAATGATCAACAGATAATTTAAGATTTAATTCAGTTTTCCCTATGCATTGTTTCAGTGCTTTCTGGGTAAGAGCGCACCGATATTATGTCAGTATTTTAAGAGTACTATACTAGAATAGAATTATTCAAAATTAATGACAAACCACACGAAGAAGGACAGAAGGAGTACTGCCATGATAGTCCGTATGAGAACATAAGTACAACTGTAGAAAAAGAGAGGTAGAAGGACCAAAGTATGGAATGCAGATATCAAAAGTAAACGTCCACAAAGTTAAAAACAGTGCAAAAGAAGTGTCATGTCAATCCGTCCCCATACAGTCATAAAAATAACTCAAAATTCAAGCTGATGACCACAAAAAGAATGGAGTCTGATTACAAAAAAGAACTGTATTCCATTTGGTTATTAAGATCATATGGGTGCGTCTGAAAGTGTATCGCTACACATGATTTTGATTGAATGTGCATATATTACTTTTATTACTTTTATTACTTTTATTTTCATTTATCCTGACTTTAAATTTTTGTTCAGCATTGCCTATATAGGGTAAGCCGCATGGGCAATTCAACAAGTAGATGACATTCATACTGTCGCATGTTGCTGCAGTGTGTAGTTTGATGGTGTGACCTCTTCGCAGATGTGTTGTGGAATTGCTTTGATCATATTATTGCAATTATTACAGTTGTAACACAGAATTTTTCCCTTATGTTGTTGTTCTTTTGTCTTTGGTTTTGCGGTGGATATGATTTCTTTAATATTTTTGCTTCTCTCATAAGCAAATAAAGGCTGCTGAATATACCTTTGAAATTTGGTTCGGTATGCAACATGGGCCAGTATTTCAAAATGAGTTTCTGAAATGGTGTGCTGGAGGTGGAGAATTTGGATACCATGACCATTCGATCTCGTTTATTGGATTTGGTTGCAGATGTTAAGAGCCGTTCTTGGGTCATGCGTGCCACGCGTTGTTCTGCTTCCTTTAGAATATCAAGTGGATATCTCCTGTCCTCAAAAAAAAAAATAGAATAGAATTATTCATTGACCAATTCACTCAATTATTCACTTCCCAGGAAATTAGTACAGTTGATAGACCTCCCCACCTGCAAGAAATAGTCAAACCAGGAGGGGATGGTGAGTTAATGTTATTCCTAATCACTGTAATACACTTCATTTCTTTAATATCTTTCAGGAGATAATATTATAAAAATAAATGTTCTCCACACTGATTATTAATTAAACAGACCATCATTTCTAGCATACTGTGAAACCTTATACTTAATGTTTACTTGCAAGTCCTTTCGTTATCTTTTGTATCATCTTTGTTTTGTCGTACCGCTTCCAGGTTTTAAGTTCTTAAAACATTAACAGTGCAGCATAGGCACACCAGATTTCTTCTTTTGAATAGTTCCAGCTTAGGTGCATAAGTATTCTCGGGCTCCTTTAAGATGTAACAGCAATTGTACAAAGTCAAACCATGCTGTTGGCTCATTTCCAGAAATTTTTATTTGAAATTGCAGCAAAGAATAGAGCAACGCATGCATAATGCTTAGTGCAATTGTACTTGTGCAAATACAAAATTAAACAAACGCCTGGAAACGTTCTCATTTAAAATATGAATGGTGCCTGATTAAAAAGAAAAACGAATTATAGTACTTAAGGCACATCATATTACAAGAAGCCTTTTACAAAATGAATTGGAAAGGGCAGGATAATTTAGAAAGAAACACAGAAAACATTAATTTATCTTAATTCCCAAGATGCTTAATGAATTTGTTAATGCCTCGTCGTGAAGGGGTTCCCGCTCAACATGCTGTGGTGTTCTTAATATGATGACGATTGTACTGAATCTTAATTATTATTAGAGACCCTCTCTGTATGAAACAATACATCAAGACTGTAAGCATTACGACTGTACAGACAGAGATAATCGCATAACAGAATATTAGAGACAGTGCTTAGGTTTAGAGGGGGTTCAGAAAGCGAGCCCTTTACTCATGATACCCAGATACCCCCTGAGATTTTGCATAATGATAACTGGAGTTAAGGTAATTTTAGGACAGTATAGGTCACCAAACCTGAACTCCCTTCAACGAGATTCTTGGCATTCCCCATCTAGTATGGGCTCTTCAATGCGTGGTTAGAAGTATGTCAGACGCTTGCAATTTGTCTCTAAAATCAACACACACAAAAAAGACACATTCATCGAACAAACATGGCTGAAACATTCATCCACCGAACATCACTGACATCCTCAGCTCAAGACGTTACAGCATACAAAGCTGCAGCCACCAGTACGCGAGTGGAAGAGACTTTGAAATCGCCCTTAAATCCTAGAGTTATCAAGTTGTCAAGAACAAAGTATCTGCATGAAGACACCTATAGACAGGTCACACCACACATGAACAACAGAAATATGCCACAATCACATTCATCTATGTTAAACAAACACTATTTTTTCAAGTCAGTGGGAACTTAACACACGTTATGGAAGAAATGTATGCATTATGAGTGAAGACTGAACCTTGCACTGGTGAAACTCCCCAGTCTGCCCCATCCCCAACCACATCACTGAAAGTGTGTCTTGCACTGTCCTAACTGTCAGTTTTGATCTTACTTGTGCATGGGATTCTAAATGCTGTATACAATGCTGGAGGTGTTTTGTAAAGAAGGAGTTTTGGATAAAGTAGGAATACTTGTAAAAATGGTACATAACATGCAAATACTTTGCGTCCCCTGTATTCTGCTTGAGTGGCCCTTGCCTAATATTGGGGTCTCGCTGTCAGCACACATCTATTGATTATGGAACGACTTGGGAAGAATAGAGGGAGAAGATTGACTGAAGCTACTGCACTTCTGGAGACTATCAAGGGATTGAATGTCTTAAAGCTAGGTTGTTGAAAACTTGATTTTTTTCGGATCAAAGAGCAGGAGAGCTTGGATGTAATGAACAGTTTGGCACCATGATTTCCACAAAAAGAATACAGGTTGAGTAGTGTTGCATAGGGTGATGTCCCTGCTTGCACACTATTGGGATTGGTGCCCAAGTGTGGCCTAGGCTCTGACTGCGGTGCTGCCTTGATTTACCAGTTTTGGTGTTGCTGTGCAGTCAGGCTGCAGTTGTGCTATGGAGGGTAATTGTGCATATTATACAAATGGGCATGAAAAGTGCTCTGTATAGTTGCAAATGGTGATTCACAAAAGTCTTCCCAGTTGGCCTCTATTAGCCTGCGACTATCACAGGTCAACAGTGTAACCTGGGAAACCTTTGTGAATTGCAAAATGCTGAAAATGTATACTGTCCTCCCCCCATGCTTTGGGCTTCTGCCATCTCACGTCCCCACCCCTTTACATGTGCTGGCATGGGCTCCACCCCCCCCCCAAATACCCTTGGGGCACACTAGATTGACCATCAATACCAATACCAGCAAGACACTCCCCGCTTACGCCCTCTCTCCTTACCTCTTCGCTCCCCCTCTTCGATGTCAAAAGAGCCTTCCCTACCCTTGTCGCCACCCCCCAAACTCATGCTGCCTGATGTGGACCCCACCCCACCAACAGACGAAGGCAGATGTATAATGTATGGTTGTTAGCAGTACTACTAGCATTGTGCGATCTCGCTCCTACCCCGCCTCTGACCTCCCTTCCCCAAACCATTGCAAATGTGTACTCTGTTCTGTACTGTACATGTGCTGCAAATGTTTATTAACAATAAAGAATTACAACACAAAAACAGAAAATGTGCACCGAGATGTGGTCAGAAACATACAGATGCAGAATCCCAACTTTCTTTGTGAATCACACAAATATTGTTCAACTTGTCTTAGAATGTCTTGTCAATTAGAACACAGCCATCTCAAAATGTTAAGAGGAGATAACTCCCTCCCTCAGACCTCTGCTCAATATTCACTGTCTCCCGGCTACTGATACAGCAATAATAATTTCCTAATGCATACGTCAGTTTCGGTGGCACGTGATTACTCACTTTTCACTTTGAAAGGTTAGTAACCCATAAATAACCCATTAAGACATAAAGCCCTGGGGGGTGCTTGTTAGTGAGGGGATAATTACCATATCACTAATTAGTGCCTCCTTTTGTCAACAGACCCAAAACAGAACGATTTATGATATTCTCGAAGGATGATTGCTGCTGTTGCTCCTCGCATCTGAGCGCGCGGCCCGGCGGCCCCCAGGACGTATCTCGCGCGCTGGCCCTCCAAACTGTGGACGGCCAGTCACAGATGTGTGCGGGGGACAGCGGCTCCGCGGGGGCGCGAAATGCAGATTAGCTGTCGTGATCGTAAAACAAGAAAAGGAAACAAACCCAAACACTTCTTTTATAGAAACCAGTCAGAATGCGCTCTGGGGAGCGATCATCACTAATTACTTGATCTTACACCTGCTGCATCCTAATGCTATTGTACTAGGGAAATTAACTAAAATGGAAGCATCCTCACCAGTATGTGACAGGAATGAAAACATCACTTTTGTAAACATACTCGGACCCAGTAAACGTGAAAGGCTCAAACACGGATGCTTAGAAGATATGTACATTCATTTAGAAGACATGTAAATTAAGGTCAAGAAATTTGCAACTAAGCTAGAGTTTTATATATTTTAATATTTCATGGCTTAAGTAATATGGTGTATTCGCCTTTAAGCACAGTGTCTGTATTCTATTGTGTGCTTCGATGGCTATTTTATAGCCGAATAAAGAGCAATTGAATTTAATTGAATTAAATTGAATTGAAAGTTAGTGCTGTTACTTTTAAAGGAATATCTATCAATGACATTTTGTCAGCTCCAGAGTGGAAGTTAAGGTCCAATTTCTGGCAAACCTATAGCCGTGGTTAAGTTGGTTAGTCCAGCAGCGTTTTGTGCTCTTATAATGTTGGTCTTATTTGATTGATTTGCAAGAATCTTTGCAGCGAAAATAGATGTGTATGCCTGAGGTCTACATTTATACACTTCTGTGCACATGATAAATTGAGGAAAGTTATGAGAGAGTCACAGAAGTAACATTTCCAGTTCAATAGATTTATTCCACAGAAGGGAAACACACATATTAATCTCAGCTTGCATGGAGACAAAGCCATTGCACTAGACATGCTGTTGCTGGTTTTGTGTGAAAACTGTCAAGCGTTTTAAATAAATCCTCCTACAACTAATGCAGCTACAAGTATAAATATATTACAACTGGGACCGGATGCTAAAAATTAGATGCTGGGCTGACCATCAGTTTGATTTCCTGAAAGTTAAAATTTAACTCTGACAACTATGATGCTTACGGACCATTACAGAAAAAGATTTTGCTAAGGCGAGGAGGGAAGGGAAAGTAAGGGGACATGCAGAGGCATTCAAAATGAAATTTTAATAGTTAGGACAATTTTTGGACATAGGGTTCGTGAACCAAACAACTGTGGTCGACGAGAGCAATATGTGTGGTTATGCAAATTTTATGAGTGCCTTAAGGGCATATAGCGTGATCGAAGGCCATTCCCTGTGCTCAGTACATGGAGGGCATTGCAGCAGAGAAGAACATCACTAGTGGACACCACAGACTAGCAAATATTATTACAAACTCTGATAGTTCCTCAGATATGCTTTCTTCGTCTGTTCAATCTAATATTGTGACTGGCTTTTTTTTTTAAAAACGTAACAGGCAGTGAGCCACAATATTATTGAACTATTTCTCTGATTGACTCTGTAGTCAATGTAGTTGGCATGGTCATCAAGATAGATTATTGTCCTAGGCCTTGAGTAATGAGGTCATTACAGATGTCCAATATGGTTTCAGGGATGGCTTCGGCAATACAGAACAGTGCCCTAATTTATATTTGCTTATTGCTAAGTATACTATAGAGTCAAAAGGTTCACTACAACTAGAGGCCGATTTCGATGTGGTCGGAAACGGCTCCGATCATCGGTCTTAGCTGTTTCGACTGCATCGAAATGTCCCGTTCGGATTCCTTCCCATCCGACCCATTATAATGTGGCCGGTCGGAAATGAATCCGAACAGGCTCTCCGAATGGCTTCCGACGGGCACGAAGAGCCCATCTGCCATTCGGAAAGGAGCCAGTAAACCCAAGAGTGGCTCTTTCCGCCTGAGGGATTACGATGGCGGATTCCTACAGTCTTTCTGTGTCAGCCTTTCCAACACAGAAAGGCTGTTGGAATCAGAGCCCTACTGGGTGCGAGGCCTCCAGATGGGGTCACCTATTGTGCCCATCTGTTGATCTCTGCACCACGTGGCAGGAGACAGATTTGTAAGTTCTGGGTTGACCCTTTACCTCCTACATATGCTAGGTGGCTGACGTCCCTTTATGAAGTTTCCAGGGTGGACTTTTCCAGGTCTTGCAGTAGGAAAAATCTTGTATTTTGGGTTCCTTTGACACAGTGGAGGTAGGATATTTTTTTGTGTTTTTTTTCCCCCCGGGTCCTATGATTATGCCTTTTCCTGCTCCACTGACTTATAGCAAGGGCCCTCCGCAGCTATATTGATGTCCAACAGGTGGCAATACACCTTTATGGAGTTTTGCAGGTCGCCCTGTTCTGTGTAGGTCTCCATCTTCCGCCAATACGTTTTTTGTGCATGGGTCAAAGCTCTAATGTCGATCTGGGGGCTGGACTGATGGGCACACAGTGGTGGTCGGTGGTCTCTTGCACGGGGGTAATGGCAAATGAGGACAAAAAAAAAGACACATTCATAAAAAAAACATGTCCGAAACATTCATCCACCGAACATCACTAACATACTCAACTCAAGACGTTACAGCATACAACGTTGCAGCCACCAGTACGCGAGTGGAAGACACTTTGAAATCGCCCTTAAATCCTAGAGTTATCAAGTTGTCAAGAACAAAGTATCTGCATGAAGACACCTATAAACAGGTCCCTCAGGCACTGTAGTAAATATAACACCACACATGAACAACAGAAATATGCCACAATCACATTCATCTATGTTAAACAAACGCTATTTTTTCAAGTCAGTGGGAACTTAACACACGTTATGGAAGAAATGTAGCAATATGAGTGAAGACTGAACCTTGCACTGGTGAAACTCCCCAGTCTGCCCTATCCCCAACCACATCACTGAAAGTGTGTCTTGCACTGTCCTAACTCTGTCAGTTTTGATCTTACTTGTGCATGGGATTCTAAATGCTGTATGCAATGCTGGAGGTGTTTTGTAAAGAAGGAGTTTTGGATAAAGTAGGAATACTTGTAAAAATGGCACTTGGCAGGGTCCTTGAGGTACCTGCCTCGGGGTGCAGGGGTGAACTGCACCTCAGCTCTTTACAATGAAAGCATGCATTCCAGTCGGAATGCATGTTCCCATTGCAAAGAATAGGATTGCGACCGAACAGTGTTCGGTCGCATCCTCATTGCTAGATTGGGACTACTGACAAGAGGTCGGTCGGTCCCAGTTCCAGATCACATCGAGATCAGCCCACTAGCCTTCATTGGCCAAAGCTCCTCATTTGTTTGAGCCATCAGATGACCCATTCTGGCCTCTCAGGGGTTACATCCTGTTTCGTTGAGTGTTTTAATTTGTCACCACACCAGTTTAAATACTAAAGTTAAGTATGGCTCCAATGGTGAAAGCACTGATTGATTTAACGTAGCAAGAGGGGTTCAATGAAAAAGCGTTCTTGCCCCAGTATTATTTATTTTATATATTACAATTTTGAACTCTTATCTAGTGATCTATGGCCAGGATATGCCCAAGTGGACACATATCAGTAACCCCCTTGCTTTATGCTGTATGTTGAATTCTAATGACACATACTGTTAATGGCTTAAAGAAACTTATAGAAGCCTTCATCTTTTTTGTATTATGATTAGTGGTCCTAAATCAACGAAAAAACACGAACTATGACTGTCGAAACCAGAAGTATCGAAAAAGTAAAATATTTTACCTATTTTGGTGTAAATGTTGTCTCTTCTGGATGCTAGTCTAAATTATTATCCATTAAAAAGAAAACTTTTACATTCTCAGAGGGTGCTGTTTCTAACTTTGCATTCAGACTACGCTTTAATACTATAAATCATAAGCTGAAGAGTTATAAAAAGCACATTTCTGCCCATTGTGTGTTATAGGGCTGGAATCTGGGGACCTGCTAGCATTGACAGTTTTCAAACGGGGTAAAGTAGTTTCTTTCGGCACCTCTTGGGTCGTCTCCTTTTTAATGCCTCGAGGAATTAGGCATAAATCATCTAGAAGCTGTTAAAACAATCACACCATTATTGTTGTAGCTTTCCGTTTGGGCTAACCCTGCCATTAACATGAACAGAGATATCATCACTAATTGCACTTCTATAGATGGACACATGAATATTCCTTGGGTCAGATTTGTCAAGAAGTTGTGTCTGGAGCTCGGGTGATCTTAACTAGGCAAATATTTAATTTTATAGCCATCGGTGCTCACAGAGGGAGTTTGTGGAGCTTATAAAACCCTCTGTTAGTGTTTATTTTCTTTTACAGAATCCTCTCCCCAAGTGGAACCATAATTACTAACTCTTTGTAACCCCTGGGAGCGGTACTTTATTACTCGCTTTCGGAAAGGTATTATTCACCTCCTGCTTTGTTTTCCTAAGGGCTGACCCAATTTTAAAATTGTGTGTTGTTGCCCTTGTGACATGTCGTCGTCGTTGCAATCCTTAATGCATTTTAGGCTGTTGTGAATTGTATAAGTCAATAGGGCATAATGTTTTTTAATAATTTTCTCTAATGCAATGGTTTTCAAATATGTAAGACTGCTTTTTTGTTTTTACAATTGTGACCAAAGATTCATGTACGCTCAGATGGGTCCAAATTGTCGTCAGAAATTACAGCAAGATTCATCCTTTTAAAACGGTTGTTAGACTACTGGATTCTTTCTTGCCCTAAACCCTTCAGTTTAAAGTCTTCCTATTTTTAATGATGATATTTTCTATATTTTTCATGAATTGTATGATGTCAACTTTCATTGTTTTTCTAAGCAGAATAAAGAATTTCGGGAATTGACTTGACTACTGCAGACAGTGATATAGGAGATAGCCAATATCCAAAGGGTATAGCTGTAGGTCATTTACCTCAGTCACTAAGGGCAAGGGTCTTGGACACAGTGTATTGCCAAAGGCCATGCTCTTTGCCAAGTATCTACAGGGCATGGTCAAAGAGCATCCAATCTGCAAGGCACTGAGGCCATGGGTTATAGGCTTCCCCACAGGTCTTTTTCCCAGTGGCTCTCTCAGACATGGATGGGTGATACCAGGGCTGTCCCCTCTAACTTAATGGAAACAATACCATGTAGAGGGTTGCTAGTAGGTACAGTCATTGCTATGCATGGAAAATGTGATAAAGCATCAAAAGCAGCCTGCTAGAACACTGGTGGCAATCTGAGGAGCCGTAGGCACTTCACTAGGACCAGGAATCAGCAGCAAAACGTCTTAGAGGCAGGAGAGTGTGGCAGGTTGGCAGAAAGGTTGAGGGATCTCAGTAGCAGTAGACAATGTAATCCACTGGAATACAGAAAAATTACTCCGTGGACCAGCTAATCGCAGGCAGGCAGCTACGATTTGTTTTAACTGAGGCTGCCTGCCAGCTTGCAGCAGCATCACAATGGCACAATGATGAATGCGGCAAGAAAATATTAATATTTATTTAACACTTATAGAACACACTCCAAAATATAATAGTTTCTAGGCGCAAATAAGTTGATTCTGAATACACACACAGCAACCATTGCATTGGGTGATTTTGGCATTAGCATGGCAAATGGGCAGGTCATGTGAAGGTTGCACAGTTCAGTGCCATATCACGTAGGTACATAGTTACAGGAGTTATATCATTTAAGTATATAGTTACATTGGCTACACAGTTCAGATCATGCTGTGCCATGACTGGGCAGTCAGTGGTGCAGTAACATTGTCCATTAGGCATTTGTGAGGTTTAGAATACATCATATAAGCAAGGCATAAATAGATGTGGATATTATGCAATATACAGGTGAGACATATTGACATCAAATATGTGGGGGAGTACTGAGGAGCAGAAGAGGATGCCTTAATCCTGAGTTTAGAACAGGGGACACTGAGACTCGATTTGAACTCCATCAGTGACTGACAGTGATAGAACTTCCTGGAGGTTATTCCAGAGCAAGGATTACCACTTTGAAGTGTTGGCTACTCCTAAATAGTTATGATATTATTTAGTTATAAGGTTACAAGAAGGATAACTATGCTGCATGTATTAGGCTCTGGCTGCTTTCTCCAGGAGCAATGTGAACTTTCTATTAAAATGCATTAGAAAGGATGACTATTTGTGAAGATAACATTCACGAGAGAAGATGCACGACAGAAGATAATGTATTTCAGCACAATGGCAGGTGTTAATTAGCAGTTCTACACCTGTTTTCGGAATTGTGTTGTATTCAAAAGTGATCTCACCAGCTGAAAAATGTGATCTCCTACAGCGATTTGATGTACAGTCTACTGCACTTACCACAATAGACGCTGGTGCGGAAGCTGGAGTGAGGGATTTTCATTGTGTCTGGCCTGTCATCGTGATATGTGTGCACCACGGTTGAGTATTAGCTTCTACTGGTATGGGAGTTTAGGGTTTGGTATTGAGGTTTTCAAATTTGCGGATGCATGTGTGTCAGTGGTATAGCATAGGAATGCAATGAATGTTTCTACAAACACGTTTTTGTCCAGCAATGTGGCGGGTTATGGTGAGGAGGCATGTAGGGAGGGAATAGAACAATATAGTTCCTCCATGGGGAAGTCGTTACATGAGATAGTTATGACTTTGACGGGCGTGGGTTGCACCTCATGTGGTTTTCAGTTGTATATGATAGTGAAAGGATGTTGTGGTGCTCAGACCATTCCAACGGTATGGGTTTAGCAGGGGAGAGAGGGTAGGTTTGGTGTACTTTCTTCAAATAGTCTAATTCTGAGAGTTGCAATCGAGTTAGGCCTGAAAGTCTCCTGGTGAAATACATTTGTTTTCTGTACCAGATATCAAAGTTTGGACTGTGCAATGGGGACATAAGAAATGACCTGCTAAATAAGCCTAAGCAATTGTTTTTTCACAATATCCCCCTGTATTTCCCTCAGATATGACCTGGGGGAAATTGTGACTGAGAAAACCCAGGACCTACCGGGATTTGTGCAAAACCTGCGAATTATAAAACGACCTCAGCTGAAACATCAATCTCACATCTGAAATCAATATTATTTTGAGGCACTGTGGTTCATAGCCAAAATTCGCAATTATACATCTCAATTCTAGACTTCACCAGCCATCCACTATCTGGTCTAAAATTCAAAACACAATGTAATAGGAGATGTAAATATATATGCCGTGTTTGAAACTGCAATTATTTTTAAGTCTCAGGGTCCGTGAAAAGTTTACTGTCAAATACTGCCTTATGGGTGCGTTTCTAAATAGTGGAGCTGCACAACATAGACAGTGCAATAGAAGTTAATTGGAGATTTTTTATGCAAAATGGAGATCTGTACTGTGATCATGAGCATCCGCGATTCCTTTTCTTCCATTGTTGTCTTTCAGTATACTCATTCCGCAGCCAGTTTCAACTCTGTGTACAATGGAAAGGCTGTCCAATTAGCTTGAATGAAAGGACATAATTCAAGCTTTTCCTTCATATTCCCACATATCTTCAGCACAAAATGCAATGTAGCAGTTTCTGCCTGGATGATTCCGCCTTTGTTGTCCAATATGACAGAAGGAATGGAGAGCAGCAGAACACTGCATTCATAATTTAAGAGCTGGGAAGCTGGAGAGTATAATAAACAGTTGTTCTGGTCCAGGAGCAGCTGGACTGAAACCCTAGTCACTGCCCTGGAATCCTACAGCAGAAATTCGCTCATTCCATAATTTTGCATAAACTCCCAATGCTCTGCAGCTATCCTATAATTTAATTGAGTCAGAATGACATGAACACGGTCCATTGTTTGGCTGAGGAAGTGCATTGTTCATTGGCAGCAAATGATGAATAAATAATAGACACAACTGACAAACTATTTGCAAAACGGGGACCAGGATATAATTATTTAGACACGGATAAAAAGTCATGTCAGATTCGATCAAAATAAAAAAGACACCGTCTGGAAAAAAGTAAGCAAGAATCTGTGTCAGTTCACTTTCCACTATGTGACCAGCTTGTGCAGCACATAGAGGTTATGCCTTCCATCTTCTTCAGCCCAGTCAGCTGTTTACAGGCTGTCCATACAGCTGACTCTGCAGGAAAGTTGCACAGACTCAAAGTTCTTGAGGTGTAAAGTAGAACGCTAATGTAGAACTACTCTTCCAGGCAAGATGCAATGCTGCAATTGTCCATTAGCTGTGGCTCCTGCAGAATTCTCTGTATCTGATACAAAGAAGACAAAATACAGTGAAATTAACAAACAGGATGGGCCCCATTATTGTTTCATGTCCACTTCAAATGTATGTATGATTTGAGGCTCTGCTGTCCCCATTGTCTCTAAAACCGAAGTATGTTGATATTGAGAAGTGATCTGCAATCATTTTGTCTAGTCTTAAATCAGTATTTGCATCCTGCTTTACTCCAGCTTCTTGACTGCATCCATCACTCTACTGACAGAAGCAGGAGGTAAGTTTGGAAATAGTAAAACAACAGCTTAAGACACAATTTCAGAAAATGGTACATTTAAAAAGCCATGCCTGTCACTTGCCTCAGAATGCCTGGGCAATTAAGCAGAACAGCATGAGGCTGAAAGTCAAATGTTGAAGAAAGGCAATTGTCAATTACATTTAAAGTGAATCGAATGTTATGACGATACCGTCCAGAATATACATGTTAATAAAATAGGATGTAACAATAGCCAAAAGTGCACTTCTTGCCAATATTAATATTTCCTCTATATAAGCAATGTCAACATTGTTGCATGGACCCCAGGTGAGACCAAGCCGAACTTTTCTTTTGAGCGCACACTCAACCCCATTTCCTTGGTAACAAACACAACACTCAGCCATTATTGCTCTAAACAAAAAGAGGCTTGCACCTTAAACCTGGGAGACTAGTTAAGGAAATCAGCATCCGGTGCCAACAAAACGCAATGAATCAAGTGTTCCTCAGAGCCATAGCTTAATTACAGAAGCAAGAGCACAACAAACATTAATGAAGACCCAGCCTTCACAAGCTTTCCATGGTCAGACCTCCTTCCCAATAAGAAACGTCCCTCCTTATAGAAGAAGATCTGACCAATACCAACCCCTCTGGTCCGGGACACTCTCGAAATCTATGTCCTAACTGCTGCAAAACAAGCACCGCATACATAGGCTCCGGGAAACCTGGGCAGTAGGCATCTCTGTCTTGATAGTCATGGAAATAATCCCATTGAGGCAAGAAATCTTTCACAACAACAAAAAAAACAGAAGAGGAGTTTGTGTGACAGCAGTGTCCCAGATGACTTGATAGGCACTTGTAACAAACAAATGAGTTACTGCATCCAATGACTGTGTGATATGGTCCAAGACTCCCCTTGCACCATAGCAAAATATTTGGGGCCTCATTTATGAGAAATGACGCATTGCTGCGTGAAAGCAGCGATGCGTCACTTCTCAGTGCGCACTCCTTGCGTCATGATTGATGCGTCATATTTATAATATGATGCATCATGTCGCAAGGATTTACAGATACGTCAGTATTTCTGACGTATCTGTAGGCGCAAAAGTGACGCATTGCTGGAGTGTGTCACAAAAGTGACGCAACTCCAGCAATGTGTACTTTGACATGGGCAAGTCCCATGTTGTTAGTGCCTGCGTCAGTCTTACGCCTGCCATGATGCAGGCGTAAGATTTTGACGCATTAGCGGCCAAGAAATGGCGCAGTGAAATCTTATAGATTTCACTGCGTCACTTCCATGACCCTTTCTTGCGTCAAAATGCCCCCCTTGCATACATTATACCCGGCGCAGGTATAATGTGGCGCAGGGGTTTATAAAGTGACGCATCTACCTAGATGCGTCACTTTGTAAATATGGCGCAACAAGGCACATTTTTTACGCCACTGGTGCGTCACAAAAAGTGACGCACCGGCGGCGTAAAAGTTACGCACGGCCTCATAAATTAGGCCCTTTCACTTCTTACAACAGTAGCAACATAAAACATTTCTGAGATCCAACTGAACCCTTTCCAACCATCTTAGCACCCTATCTCGCTGTTTGTCATTCTACCCCTCTGTCTACACTCCTATAAGGTTTCGAATTTACAGACCTGAGTCAGGCTATGAAGGTAAGGGAAATAATCTGGTTCCAATAGCAAATAGGAGTGGATAATCTTATCTATCTCTAGAAGGCTGCTGTGGTGATGGCCTCTCCAAAGGCATAGAGATCTACATCATCGGAGATCTCAAAATATGACAGAGGTTGTAAGACGTTACAGCTAATGTCATAACCATGCCTGCCTTTTCCAAGCAACCTTTACCTCACAGTTGCCTTTATCACAAATGCCTTTACAGCCCATTTGTTTACCATGCAGGGTAAGTATATGTAAGGTAAAAAAACAAAAACCTATATCTGTTTTTATGTATTAATATATATATCTAACACAGGGGGGTTTCTCGCCGCAGAATCCTGACACAAATTAGCTGGCGATGCCGACCGAAAGTGCCCACTACACCACCTATGTACATAATAACACGCACGTTTCAACCATACAAGTCGCTCGCATCAGGGACAGAATCTGTGAGGTTGAATGTAACGTGTACAAAAATGATCACTGTATATATAGTTCACCGTGTGCAAATACATGCCGTTATCTTTGCTTTTTTCACTTTCTAGTGTTAATATATATATTTTTTAATTTTCCTTTTAGAATGTGGAAATGTACTGATAATTAGGTTACAAAATGTATGTAATTGAAGTACAGGTTTGTACATAATGTGGAGTACAAAAAATTGTCGAAAAGCATTATGAGAGTGACTAGGCAAAATAACTCTTCTATGTTTCTTAGAGTGGCGTCACATGGTTGCCATGACAACCAAAACCTGTTCTAGCATGTCAGTCTTGATCTACATAAATGTCCCTATTTTGAGTTCTGATGTAGTGAGCAAGGTGGTTCTGTCCACCGAAACGCGTCTGAGCAAATAATTGGTGAATAAACCTTTTCTTACTTTGAGTATCCACGGAGTCAGTGCCTTCCTTCTGGAGTAAAAGGTTGGGCAGGTGTTCGAGATTCAAGAGTTGCTTTCCTGGAAACTCTCACGCTGACCCTCCTAGTTCTGGAGCACTGTATTGCCAGGAAACCAAGTGGTATCGCTTTCCGCCAGAAGAGAAATACAGCGCCCCCGAAGCTGTTAATCCAGACTGTAAAGACTATCCCCGTGTGCGGAGCCGCTCTGCCTGACCTGAGTGATCGCTGAAGAGCAGTCCGAGCCTCAGGTAAGAGTGCGAGTGCATTGGGAAAAAGTACAGTGGTCCCACACAGGCTTATGGGAGAGGTAGTCCTGGAAGAATCAAGTGTACCGGGCAGTGAATACCAAAGTGATACTTGAATATTTCCAATTATGGCTGAGGAGTGGGTTAGACAGCGGGAAGAGGCGGCTCTGGACATTTTTTGTGACGCAGACACAAACACATCCACCACACAGAAGTCTTCAAGGAATGAATCAGAACCTGCACAGAATGATGTTAAAAAACTTCTCCATGAACTAGAGAAACTCCGCAAAAACGAGGTCTCTTTATGGTGGGAATGAAAGTCGTTAAAGAGATATGTGGATGTGGGGCGCATGCCTAGAGGACTGAGGATACTCGTGGCACCAACATATGAAAATGCTGACCCCGCAATGCTTCAAGACTGGGCGCATAACAGTGCCCAGTCTTCCCAAAACATGCTCAATATCTTGATAAAATATGCGGCGAGTGACAGGGAAAAACTACTAGACCGCATCACTGAAATTATAAAGGAGTTGGAATCATGTGAGAATCAAGATGCGATTCAAAAAAGCATGAAGGAAATCCAAACTCGAGTAATAAAGTACAAGGATGGCATAAAAGAAAGAAAGGCAATAAAATTCCAGAGAGATAGGAATGATTACTTAAATGGGAGAATTTACACGTTTGCAAGGAAGTTTGAAAATATACGACGCCAACAACTCTCAGACACGGCAGGAGCCACTAACAAAATGGTGGGACAAAGCGAATCTGAATGGAGTTCGGAAATAAAGTCAGACCTAGAGAGTAATGCGAGTGGGAACCCCAGGCGCAAAGCACCAACACCAGTGCAAGAATTTTCTTTTTTACGGATGGAGCGAATGCTTAGCTTGCGTCCACGGTCACAGTGCCAAGACTGGGCAAAAGGAAAGTCACAGAACCCAAACCAACAAAGAGCAGACGCAGAAAGAACTGACGCTGGGGACACCACAAGGACAAAAACAACAGCCACAAAAAAACAATACAGGCGAAACAAACGCATATAACTCCTCAAACCAAGAACATTGATAACACAGTCATAAACCTATCAGACATGGAACTAAGCCAAAAAGAAAATGAAATTTTATCTTTGGGACTGAAGTATTGCACCGAAACTAACTTTGATTACGCACAGACCAGGATTGATTTGTTCCAATTCGTGCGTAAACTAAAACTACAAAAATACTTTATCAATAATCAAAGGAAGACCACTGAATCCAATGCTAAGAGCGTGGCAGCAGGCCCACTAACAACCAATAACATGAACCTACTTAGAGACTGTTGGACCCGGTCCTTTGGGCAGGTTCACCCCGTGACTTTTTGCTTTTTCCTAGCCTGTTTTTGGAACCTGGATTGGTGATTTTAGGCCTCTGCGCACTTTTTCACTGTGGTACAGTGTAAAGTGCGTGTACTCTCTGTGAATGGATGGTGAGTGACCTGCCCTCCCATAGGAATGAATGGGGAATATGTATGCCCATGGTAGATTCCTGATGCATGGGGAGTGCAGGGTCGAGTTTGATATGTGTGAACTCGTGAGAATGAATGCTGCAGAATGGTGTATGCGGCATGGCTGTGTCTAGTCTAGAAGCTCCACTTTTAGAAGTTGGCATAATTGTGTAGTGAGTCTGCTGGCACGTGATTGGCTGATGAGCCTGGCCTGCTGGTAGATGGACTGTCTGGTGAGTAGGACGGGGTCTGCAGGGCCCCGGAGGAGGGGGTCTGAGTCAGCCGTAGATGAAAGGCCCCATCTGCTGTCAGGGATGGGAGGAAAGAGCGTCTGGTGGAACCAGGCTGTGCCTGTCGGCCCACCCCTGATGGCTCTCCCTCCTGATGGCCCACTGTCACCTCTGACCTGAGGCTGACAGGAGAGGGAAACCAGATACACCCAGGGCTTAGGGGCTCGCTTACACAGAGACTTCAAAAGACTTCAAAGCCTTTTCTGTGTATAAGAAGGGGCTGTGTTCCCTTCCAACTTGTTCTTGTCTTGCTCTGTTGCTGACTGGAATCTACCCGGGGCGGGCGCTGCCCAGCCCCTGGAGGCTGATGGACTGCTGGGGGACTCTTCCTGACTGTCCCCTTGCCTGCTGCATTGCTTGGAAGACTTTGCTGGTCAATAGCGCTTAGGAGCGCTTTATTTGCCTTTCCTAGCGCCTGGGAGCGCTTTGCCTATTTTTCTAGCGCTTTGGAGCGCTTTATAGCCCCAAGCGCTGAAGAGCGCTTTATTTGTCTTCACAGCGCTACTTGGCCCCAAGCGCTTAATAGCGCTTCAACTTTTATGGGGTGCTGGTTGTATCGAGGGTGCCACCCCTCGGATCGTGGTTCCCCGCCTGCCTGCCTAAAGAGGAGGGCCGCTGCGCTGCCCGCAGCGACCCGGAAGTGGTTGGCCGGCCGGCCAATCTCAGCGCGGCCGGCCGGAAGTCCCGCCCCCCGCAGTCGGTGTGGAGGGGAAAGGAAGGCGCGGGAGATGGCGGCGGTGGACGGGGCTCCCCTCGGCTGAGGGAGCCCCAGGGAGACGAGGCGGCCGGTTGGCAAGGCTCCCGGGTGCCGAGGGAGCCCTGCAGAGACAGGAAGTCCGGTCGGCTGAGGAGAGGAGCCGAGAGAGCAGCGCCAGCAAAGGAGAGCCCAGCGGAGGAAGCCGCGTGTAAGGCAGAGCCCCCCCCCGACCAGCCCGGTGAGTGTTTGAAGGGCTGGGGGTAGGCGGGGAGTTCTGCGGATGGCCGGGCCTGATCGAGGCAGCGGGCCGCTCCTCTCTGCTTCCCGCGTTGTGTTGAGAGCCCCGTAGGCTCTCTCGATGGCCCGTGTCCTGCCCTCTATCCAGGGGGGCCTAGTTGGTGGAGCAGGGCGGCCCCGGTTGGCAGCGGGTCGCCCCAACGATATCTAGAGCCCAGAGAGGCTCAAGGGGCCTCATCTCGTTTGGCAAGCCCAGAGGCTCGTAGGGGCATAATTGGAGCAGGGCGGCCCCGGTTGGCAGCGTGTCGCCCCAACGATATCTAGCGCCCAGAGAGGCTCGGGGGCCAGGCGCTTGATGTTGAGCCCCCGAGGGAGGGCTCCAACGACCCCTTAAATGTGATTAGAACCCAGTGAGGCTCTTGGGGGGACACCATGATCGTTTTAAAGAGCCTGTGTGGCTCCAACGTGGACCTAGCTGTTTGTAGAGCCTGTGGGGCTCCAGCGTGGCGCAGTTTGCGCCTGAGGGCCAGTGAGGGCCCTGGCGCAGTGTTGATGATTCTCCAGCTGCCCAGCAGTTAGTGGGCAGCTGCACCGTTTAGGCGCAATTTCAGGAGAGAGTCCCGGTGTGGGACAGCGAGGGCACAGTGGTGCCAGGCCTTCCCAGCTGCGCAGCACTTAGTGCCAGCTGCAACGTTTAGGCCCTTGTGAGTGTTCCCAGGGGCCCAGCATGTAGTGGGCCCCTGCATCGTTTAGGCCCTTGTGAGTGTTCCCAGGGGCCCAGCAAGTAGTGGGCCCCTGCATCGTTTAGGCCCTTGTGAGTGTTCCCAGGGGCCCAGCAAGAAGTGGGCCCCTGCATCGTTTAGGCCCCTGACATTGAGACTCAGGGCGTTCTAGCCCCAACAAGGCCAGTTGGCCTAGGGACTGCCACAGGTGGTGGCTTATGTAGGTTTTGCGCAATTGTATGGTTCTTGTACCTCTGAATGTGATTTCTTGCATCATGTCTTATGCCTGCACCTCTGAATGTTTTTAGACATCATGTGACTTTTGCGCTACTGTATTTTTCTGGTACCTCTGAACGTATTTTTATTGCATCATGTGCTTTATTCTTAAACACCGCTGAATGTGTAGGTTTATGCATTATGTGTTTTTCTTTACTACTCCTCTGAATTTATATTTATGGATCATGGGTAATGTGTTCTTGCTTAGACCCCTAAATGCTGAGTGATACTTAGGGGGTTGTTCTTTTTAGTACAGGTGGTCCTAGTGAGGTCCTGGTCCCCTGTGTGACAGTCTCCTAAGGGGTTTAGGGTTGCGTAGGTGGTACTTACCTGTTCCCAGTAGTTACTGGATGTGATCTATAACTGTTACTTTGTGTTACAGTGAAGTTTACATACTTTTATTCTAATTACTGACAAGTATTTCTATATCTGCAAAGTGTTGATTCAGACAGTGGCCCATGTGGCCCTGTCTTGTAAATAATCCCTTGTGAATATTGCCGTGCCAGTTGGCACAATGTACATGTGTAATTTCTATCTGATATGTTTTGACAATACAAAAGATATTTTAATATAACCTTGTGTGGAGTCTCTTTTGTGGTGTACCTAGTATGTTGTTGCTGTTGTGCGCTGACGCAAATGCTTTACACATCGCCTCCGAGTTTAGCCTAGACTGCTCGTGCCAAGCTACCTAGAGGGTGAGCAGGGGTTATCTTGGCGTGTGACTTCCTTGCCCTGACTAGAATGGTGGTTTCTGCCTGGCTTTGGCATCAGCCTTAGCCTACCAGAAATAGCAAGTTCTAACAGAGACCTAATAACCCTAGACCCAGATGAGATGGCTAGCCAGCTATCACCAGGGGATGCTGCAAGTAGGTCAGGACTTAACATATACCAATTGGTACATACGTCCTTTAAACCCAAATCAGTGTTTATGCCACTACTACCCAAAGATGGTCTGGATTTATTTTCGGATAATGTAATTAGACACCTCAAAAACCTGTCACTGATTAGCACCCAGAATTTCCTCGCAAAAAAACCACAACCAAAGATTGGAGTACAACAATCTTGTTGCCAAAATCAAAGCCCGACCTGACATCGTGGCGAGATGGTCAGATAAGGGGGGAAACATAGTGCTGTGGCCGCTGTCAATGTACAACCAAGAAGCACAATCCCAACTACCGGATTACAATTGCTACAACCGCATTAGCCCAACGAACATCGCAGGAATAAAAGAAAGATACCATACTGAACTATACAGATGGAAAGGAATGGGGCTACTAAGCAAACCAGAGTTTGATTTCCTCAAAAATGACTATCCAATACACATCACAACTATATCTGATACCAAAAGTGCATAAGAACCCACAACAACCACCAGGCAGACCAATAATATTGGCAATAGGTAGCCTCTTCGAAAACACCGGCATTTTTATTGACTCTTTTCTACAGCCATATGTCCAACAATTACCTGCCTTCATAAAAGACACTGGAGATTTCCTTACAAAAATATATGACTTTGACTGGAATGAGAACTATGTATTTATGACCCTAGATGTACAATCGTTATACACTAGCATTAGACACACTGATGGGCTACGAGCTTTACAACATTACCTAGGGCAAAGGTCGATCACATTCTATCAACATACCTGCATGCTGTTGGAAATGACAGAATGGTGCCTCACTAATAGCACATTAATTTTCAATAGGCTGCACTACAAACAAATGCAGGGTTCGGCCATGGGTACTTCCTTCTCCCCCAGCTATGCGAACCTGCACATGGGCTGGTGGGAGGAGCAAGTACTTAGGGTCACGCAACATCAAGCCATGACAGACAATGTAATCATTTACAATAGATACATAGACAACATATTCATTTTGTGGAATAGGACCAATGAGACCGCTCTGAGATTTGCAACTGAAATAAATAACAATAGTCTAAATCTCACTTTTACCAGTACCATCAGTCCAACAACCATCCAATTTCTAGACCTGGAACTGTTTGTGGCAAATAACAAAATACACTCTCGCACTTACAGATAACCCACAGCAGGCAATGCAATATTACACGCCCAGAGCTTCCACCCGACTAATCTTAAACAATCAATACCTTATGCTGAATGTCTGAGAATGACCCGAAACTGTAGCAGGGAAGTGGATCTGCAGGAGTCAAAAGAGGAATTGTTCACAAGACTCAAGAATAGGGGGTACAACCAAGCCACACTGACTAATGCTGAGAAAAAATGTGCATCCAAGAACAGGAAAGACCTTTTGTTCCCTGAACGAAAAGACCATCAAACACATCAAGCCAAAGCAATCTCAGCCCACACACCTAAGCTAATCACTGGTTATAACAGCCAACATGCCAATTTACGTAAAATCTTGAACAGACATTGGCCTCTGGTTCGAAACGACCCAGTTGTTGGTCCTCTGTGTGCAAAAAGTCCATTACTCATGTTTAGGAAGGCTAAGTCTATGAGAAGCGAGTTAGTGTGCAATGCACCCACACCCCTAAAAAGCACCACTTGGTTACAAGCACAGAAGGGCTTCTACAGATGCTCCAAGTGCAAAGCCTGTAGGCATGTCGTCAACACACAATCAGGTAGACTTCCATTCAGGCACACACCTTATAACATCAGGGGTAGCTACTCGTCCAAAACGGAGTACGTTGTATATGTACTTGAATGCACGTGTGGAAGCAGATATGTGGGCAGTACGATACACCAGGCTCACGTAAGGATACTACAACACCTCCGAGCAATTGCCAACAATGATCAGATATATCCTGTGGCGAGACATATAAATTCACATCATGCAGGAAACGCCAAAGACCTTACATTCTTTGTAATAGACAGCATCCCCAAGAACATCAGGGGTGGGAACCATCTGTTGGCACTCAGAAGACTGGAGTCGAGATATATCATTCTTCTCGACTCCAAAATCCCTAATGGGTAAAATGCGGATGAGGTACTTAATGTGCACCTCTAGCCCTCTGCTGCTTGGCCCGCGTAGTCTAACCCCCCCCTGTTGAAAACATCTAGAGCTCACTTATGATCATTAAGTTTTTATTTTTAAAAACAAGTTTTGACACTAGGATCACGTAAGTTTCCTTTGCACTTTTTAGCTTTGCACAGTGTGAGCACCTGTGGTAGGGCACTAAAACTGGCATACAGAGACTCCAGGAGATAAAGGAGGTTTGGGAGTCAGGCATCCAACAGAATTTCTTATCGAATAGCGATACCCCTATCCACTTAGGTCGCACGGGCCAGTCAGGTTTACCACTTGCGAACACAGGGCATTGGTACACTCTAGTACGAGATGGATTGATATTAGCGTGGTTAATAAACTGAGTTTGGGACTCACGGGTGACTGATGAGTAAAGGTGTGACCACACTGACGCCTGACAGAGGCTTCGCGCTGACACTAAACTCCACCACTTCTTAGGAGGTAACACAGGGGGGTTTCTGGCGGCAGATTACTGACACAAATTAGCTGGGGATGTCGACCGAAAGTGCCCACTAAACCACATATGTACATAATAACACGCACGTTTCAATCATACAAGTCGCTCGCATCAGGGACAGAATCTGTGAGGTTGGCTGTAACGTGCACTAAAATGATCACTGTATATATAGTTCACTGTGTGCAAATACATGCCATTATCTTTGCTTTTTTCACTTTCTAGTGTTTATATATATAGTTTTTAATTTTCCTTTTTAAGTGTGGAAATGTACTGATGAATTAAGTTACAAAATGTATGTAATCGAAGTACAGGTTTGTACATAATGTGGAGTACAAAAAATTGTCGAAAAGCATTATGAGAGTGACTAGGCGAAAAAAACTCTTCTATGTTTTTTAGAGTGGTGTCACAGGGTTGCCATTACAACCAAAACCAGTTCTAGCATGTCAGTCTTGATCTACATAAATGTCACTATTTTGAGTTCTGATGTAGAAAGCAAGGTGGTTTTGTCCACCGAAACGCGTCTGAGCAAATAATAGGTGAATAAACCTTTTCTTACTTTGAGTATCCACGGAGTCAGCGCCTTCTTTCTGAAGTAAAAGGTTGGACTGGTGTTCGAGATCTATATATAACTATATTACTATATATCTATATATCTACATTTATATATATATATATATATATGTATATATATATATATATATATAGATAGATAGATAGATAGATATAGATATATATATATAGATATATATAGATATATGTATAGATATATAGTTATATAGTTATATATAGATATATATATTAATACATGAAAACATATATAGGTTTTTGTTTTTTTACCTTACATATACTTACCCTGCATGGTAAACAAATGAGTTGTAAGGCATACATATTTATACTACACAGTAATGTTACACTGACGAAGCCTGTGAAGGCGAAACGCGTCTGTAAGGGGTGAGGGGGGTTTGGTGATTAAAAATTCTGCAACTGGATACCAGCGTGCCGGCCTTTCTTTTTCGGAGACTCTATGGGATACGAAAAGTGTGCAGTGATATTGAAGCGTCTCACCAACGCTGGCGTCTTTGGCACCCGGGAAGCAGTGGAGCGACGGCGGTGATTAGAAACCGTGCCTCAAACTAATATGACCGTTGGCCCCGAGGAGATATAAGCTACGATACCGAGAATACATCGGAAAAAGTGCAACGGCTGAAAGGCTGAACTCCACACGACAGCGAGAACAAACCAGCTTGCCGGACGTACACGGGCGAGACGCCAGCAGTTGCTGACGACGACCCTCAACGAACAGCGAGCCGGGTGAGTGAACGCTGACTTTAATGTCTTAAACATCACGCTTAGCCTCATTCCCGAAGGTTCCGTACAAGTTAAACACCAAACCCCGAACCGCAGTGACACGTCACCACCCCTCTGTTCAACTTCTTTATGCAGTAAAAAACAGTGCATTATAATCAACATGGCAAACGAGGATGGTATCTCAGGAGAAAGAGAAGCAGCCGCTAATTTCATGTTCAGAAACTCCACGAGTAGACAAACGCAGCCAAACATAACAAAAGGGATAACTATCGCCGGGGGTGTGCTTAAGACACTGTTTTCGAAATTGGAAAAAATGCAAGAAAGAGAAATTCGAAAGTGGTGGGAGGCCACCTCCTTGGAAAAATATATTGAATGCGGTAGAATACCGAGAGGATAGCGCATCTACACCGTACCATCGTACGAGAACCCGGACCCGGCATTACTCAGAGATTGGGCAGAGTATACTGCTGACTCGGCGAAAGGCATGGTGCGGATGCTAATAAAATATGCGTGGAGTGACAGAGACAAATGTCTCAAAGAAATTGCGGATCTGGAAGAGTTAATTACAAAGGAAAAAGACTCTAAAGAAAAAGATGAATTAAGGGATACCATGAACCAAAGAATCAAGAAATATGAATTAACCATCCGTAAACGTAAACAGGCAAAATTCCTCAGGGACGAGCAAGATTACCTCACCGGTAGAATTCTCACATTTGCTAAAAAGTTTGACGCTACAAGAAAACGTATGACACAAGCAAATGTAACCCCGACGGAGGAGGAAACTGAGGAATCAGAAGTCTCAGAAGGTGAACAAACGGAAAGAACGGAAAGAACCGCGACAATAAACGATCCTTTTTTAGACGAGTTCGAGGTAATCAAGGAAACCCGTCTTCGCCCCCAACAGAGAAATCATCCACCGGTACCTCAACAAAAACAAAGAGGAGGACGCGGAGGGGCAAAAGGAGCAAGAGGTGGGGGCCAACAAGCGGCGGCATCCCCAAGAGTCACCAGGAGCGGATTGAACCGCAGGAGGTAGTGGATAAACAAGACAACAATGTTATTAACCTTTCGAAAAGATCTTTAACGGATGATGAAATTTCTATCCTAAAGAAAGGACTAACCTTCTGTCCAGCTAGTGACTTTGATCCGGTCAAAACACGGATCGATTTATTTAAATACACCAGAAAACTGAAGTTCAAAAAAATCTATCTTCAGAACCCTATCAAAAATAAAGTGGCACCCAATCTTGAAGCCTCCGTTGCAAATCCAATTGGAAGTCAAGCATGTGAGATACCCAATCTTGAAGCCTCCGTTATAAATCCAATTGGAAGTCAAGCATGTGAGACACTCAATCTTAAAGCCTCCGTTGTTAATCCAACTGGAAGCCAAACATGCGAAGCACTGGCAAATATTCTTCTGACACCAACCCAAGAGTGGATACCGAACTCGACGCCTGGAGACAATTCATTGCAAAATGACATTGCACAAAAACGTGACCCTAGTCACCTGAAAAATAAATCAAAAAAATTGCCCATCACCAATTTTGATGCAATTGATCTTTTCAACGAAGCAGTACTAAAGGATCTAGACAAAATAGCTTCTGGAACAAGAAATAAAATAAACGACAAAAGATCAAATATAACGAAAAAAGAATGGCAAGCTATTAGATCACTAAAAGAGGACACCTCAATTGAAATTAAACCATCCGATAAAGGAGGTAACATCGTGGTATTTGACCGGGAGCATTATCTAACAGAAGCTCACAGACAGTTAAAGGATAAAGAATGTTACACTCCTATATCGAGAACAGAATATAACAGGAGTATTGTAACGTTCCACAAGATGTTAGATGACTGGCAAAAAGAGGGAATGCTATCAATGGACGAATACCTCTTTTTAAAATGTGAAGCACCTATATTACCAACGTTTTACCACCTACCAAAGGTGCACAAACATGCCAAAAGGCCTCCAGGGCGTCCAATAGTGTCCTCTATAGGTAGCCTGCTTGAAAACACTTCCAGGTTTGTGGACTCCTATCTGTCTCCCTTTGTAAGAAGCCTTCCTTCCTATTTCAAAGACACTCAAGACTTTTTAAACACCATGGACAATGTCACTTGGGATTCAGGAATGCTGTTAATCACACTAGACGTGGTTAACCTTTACACCTGCATCAACCACGAACAAGGTCTATGTGCCGTCAAATGGTTTCTGGACACTAAACCTGAGCATTTTAACACCCACAGTGCAATGATATTGTCCATGATTAGATTTTGCCTGTATAACAACATCTTTTTGTTTGACGGGACACTGTATAATCAAAAAAGAGGTACTTCCATGGGTTCGTGCTTCTCCCCCAGCTATGCGAATCTTTTCGTTGGATGGTGGGAGAAGCACGAAGCCTGGAACGACTCTAATCGGCAGTGGACGGATAAGATACTTATGTGGACGAGGTATATTGATGACCTCTTTATAATCTGGCAGGGAGATCGCCATCAGCAGAAGAGTATATTTCCCAACTTAATACTAATACGCTTAATTTAAAGTTTACTAGTACCATCAGCACCGACTGTATTAACTATTTAGACCTGGAGGTATTTGTACATAATAACATCTTGCACACCAGACCAGGCTGTACAGAAAGCCCACCGCAGGTAATGCAGTCTTGCATGCAAAATCATACCATCCAAAAAGTTTAATAAAAAATGTACCATACGGCGAATTTTTACGCCTCAAGAGAAATTGTTCTCTTAATCAGGACTACACGCATGCTGCTGCTGAAGCAAAAAACAGATTCGAGGAGAGGGGATACAATAGGAATATTCTGTCCCAGGCCAGTGAAAAAGCCTCTATGGCTAACAGGAGGGATCTCCTAGTTCCAAAACTAAAAACTGAGGCACCTGATGAAATTCGTATGATTACGGAATTCAACACAAAATCAGGCGAAATAACCAACATTTTTCGTAAACACTGGCATTTACTAACTTCTGATAAAGTCCTCAAGGGAAATCTGCCGCCAAAACCGTTAATCACATACAAAAGATGTCCATCTTTGGCAGACCATCTGGTCCACAGCCATTTTAAACCAGTGATCAAACCTGTCAAAATTTCCAAATCGGTGGGGTTCTTCCCTTGTTTGAAATGCAAGGCATGTAAATTTAGTGAAAAAACATCTGAATACCCAAATCGCATAGGCGATAATAAACCCAATTTGAAAATAAAACAGCTGCTCAACTGCAACTCGGAGTATACTGTGTACTGTCTAACCTGTCCATGCACAGGGCGCGTATACACAGTGGTGAAGTTAGGGGACGGGGCCTAAGGTGACGTGTGCAAACATGCCCTGTGGCGCATCTTAAGTTGGGAAAAAAATTCCCCTTCAATCCTGAGGGACCATGGGGGACAAATAGCCCACCAGGTTCTTCCAGTAAGTGCCACTGCGCTGCGTTGCAGAGAGGTGGTCTAGGCTGTGCCCCTTTTTACATATCTCTGCTTTGCAGCTCTGTGACGCTTACAGGATGTACCTAGTGGGCTAGTTGGACCCTAGAGACCCTCAGGATTGAAGGGAAATGATTTCACCAACTTAAAATGCCCCACAGGGCGTGTTTGCACAGTGGTGAAAAAGTTTCTAAGGGTGGAGTTTTGGAACTTTAAAATATTCACCTAAAATAATCCGAACAACATTTTCGATTTTACTCACTTGTTATCAGGAGAGAACCCAGTGCTGCATCTTTTAGCCCAGCACTGACCCTGAAAAGTAATTCTAACCGTACTTACCAGTAACTTGTATTTCTTTCCATAGGAATCCATTGTCTGGTTTTCACCAGAAAAGTTTCGAAGTGTCGATTTTCACAAACTACAAATATTCCTTAAAAATCACCTGTATAACTTAAACGCATTCTTTCAACTGTTTACAGGAGATGCACCAGTGCTGGATCCAGGATCCACCACTGAGTAATAAAAAGTAACGATAACACTACTTACCTGCTAAGTGAATTTCCTCCCATAGGATAACATTTATGATGCTATGTGAACAACTTTCTAAGTGTCAACTTTTAAAATACAATAATATTCCTTAAAAATCACTACAGTAACCAAAATGCTTTTACTCAACTGTTTACAGGAGATGGCCCGGGACTGAATCTAGGATCCAGTCCTGTGGTTAGAAAAGTAATCCATAAAGTAACTAATTGCATTTAACTAGAAATTCCCATTAAGCTCAATGTTGCATTGTGTTTGAAATTGTGTTGCCGATTGCAACAACCGTAACTACTGTACTTAAAAGTCTATTGCCTATTTGCAAAGTATTTAAACTAAAGTAATTAATTCTGAGAAAGTATATTTTGTAATGTAATGTATAATGTAAGTATAATGTAATTTAAAGAATATATATTTAAAAATAAATAGTTTTAAAAAATGTAGTAAATCAGTATAAAAAAATAAATATAACAATTAATACATTTGAAAATTGTCATTTACAAAACCTTTGAAGTTCACTGAAAAAACAATAGGTTTCAGACATGTTATAGTTAGGAATTAGCATTTAAAAAACCTTTGAAATTCTCTGAAAAACCCATAGGTTTCAGACATGTTATCGTTAGGAATTGCATTTAAAAAACCTTAGAAATTCACTGAAAAAACCATAGGTTTTAGGGGTGTTATAGGATGTCACTGACCATGTCATGAGTGATGTAATATGTGACGTCATCAGCAGTGCATTGCACGCGCAACTTATAGTGAGTCCAACTAACTATAACGTGGGAATTTCAATGGTTTTATGCGAGTAAAACTTCCAGCTAACTATAACTGGTGTGAAACCTATGGTTTTTTCAGTGAATTTAATAGGTTTTTTAAATGCTAATTCCTAACTATAACTGGTGTGAAACCTATGGTTTTTTCAGTGAATTTCATAGGTTTTTTAAATGCTAATTCCTAACTATAACTGGTGTGAAACCTATGGTTTTTTCAGTGAATTTCATAGGTTTTGTAAATGCTAATTCCTAACTATATATAGGGCCTCAAACCTATGTTTTTTCAGTGAATTTCATAGGTTTTTTAATAGCTAATTTCTATAGCTATGAAATATAATATTTTTTATAATAAATCCTATATTGTATATTTATGTAATACTATTTTTTGTATGTATATTTTTCCCTTTTTTTTTTTTTGCCTTGGTGCGCTCCCGGTGCGCGTACCAGTGAACGCACCGGTAAGCGCAGTGTTATGGCGCGCCCCAGTGCGCGTACCGGTGAGCGTCCCGTTAGCGCCATTGCCGCGAAAGAAAACATCATCATGACGTATCGCGTAGTCGCGTGATGCGTCTTATGACGCACGGCATAAGCGTACCCAGAAGCGCCCGAGCGCATACGATCGCGCAACGTAAGCGCCGCCGGGCGCGCCCCGGGCGCACACCGGGGTGCACACCGGGGCACGTAGCGTAAGCGCGTCGGGTCATGTGACCTGAACATAACACTTTTCATTGGTTCAGAACAGTTTTGGTTTCCAAATGATGAAAGCCCGGGTCATGTGACCTGAAAATAACACTTTTCATTGGTTCAGAACAGTTTTGTTTTCCAAATGATGAAACCCCCACCTTTTTTCTTCATTCTCACTTTGTTCTTTGAGTAAGGAAGACCTGCTTCTATTGATAGAGAAATGGCTACAGTAGCAGCAGCAGCTGGAGCATCGGCACCACCACCACCAGCACAAGGACCACCACAACATCACATTGGTGGTGAACAAGAAGAGGAGGAGGAGGAGGAAGAGGATGAGAGAAGGCAGTTCCTGCCTGAAGACAATTCCCCATATAAACCAAAGGAGCACTTTATATGGGAGTTTTTTAAATTCCCAAGGGGTGCAAAGAAGGTAAACGCTGCAAAGGTGACCTGTCTCATCTGTGGCGCTGTACTATCCAGGGGGAACCCTGCCAAAAAATATTCATTTGGGAATCAAACAATGATTCGCCACATGCAACGATTGCACCCCAATAACTATTTTGCAGCAGAGGTGAGAGAACTGTGCAGAAACCTTCCACAATCGTCTTCCAGACCCTCAACAAGCCAAGAACCCACTCCATCAGGTCCAGAGGCAAGGGAGATGGTCCCAAACATACAAACCAAGTTTGGTAGATACAAAATCGTTTGTATACTTTGTGGAAAAATGATTACTTATGGTGAGCAAAGTATTAATCTCATCAACCTTGCTGGTGACAACCACAAGTGCCCAAAGAAGCCTTAATTTTTTCCTGGTTTTTTTTTGCTCCAGTTGAGCCATTTACAATTCCCTGTTTTCTGTTTGTCCCCATAAAAAATACAAAAAAAATATAAAATTCTTCATAAAAGCCAAAAAAAGTAAAAAATGTTCAAAAAAACAATAAAAAAATATAAAACAACAAAAAGAATAAAAAAACAGTTCTTTTTAGAACTACCTCTAATTTATAAAAAAAATGCTACATTTCTAAAAACCTCTGTCATTCTTTTTTCTCCAGGGTACGCGTACCGGTACACGCACCGGTACGCGTACTGGGGCGCGTACCAAAAAAAATAATAATAATAAAATAAAGGAGTAAGCATGAGGGAAGGACACAGAGAGAGTGATGTTAAGAGAAAGAGAGGTAGAGGGAGCAACACAGAGGGACTGTTTATTAGATAGTAAGACAGAGAGAAGGTGTAATAGGGTGTAAGTGAGAAAAGGAAAATGAATAAGGGAGCGAAAGAAGGGAAGAGAGAGGAAGAAGACTGAAGCAGAGGTACTGGGAGAATGTGAGTGGGTGTTGAATGTAAAAGGAAGGACAGTAAAGGATGGGGAATGAGGGGTAGTGACGGAACCGGAGCAAAGGAACAACGGTGAGGGAGGGTGAGAAAAGAGCAGTGAGTGTAAATAAAGAGGGGTGAAAGAGGGTGGATAAAACTGAATAAGGGTAAGACATAGGGAGTGACAGAGAGAAAGAACAGAGAGAGTAAAGGAAGGAGTGACTGAAAGGGTCTGAGTGAAGCAGCAAAGAAAGGTAAGTGAGGGAGTGTGGGTGAGTTGTAGGGAGTGAGCATGACGAAAGAGTAGTGACAGAGTGAGGGGACAGAGACAGTGACGGTAAGAGAGACAGAGTGAGGGAACGGAAGTGAGGAACTGTGAGGACAGACGGACTGAGAGAAGGAGTGAGAGGAGTGAAGTAAATGAGTAAGGGAATGAGTGAGAGAGCGAAGGAAGGGAACAGAACATAAGGGAAGTAAAGCAAGGGGGACTAAAAGAAGTTGAATGTGGTAGGAGAGTAAGGGAAAGAGGAGTAAACAAGGAGGATAAGAATAAGTGAGGGAAGCAGAGTAAGGAAACAGGAGTGAGGTAGGGTGAGAAAATAATACTGAGGTTAAAGCAAAGGGTGATGACAAACTCCATTTTTTTTGTCACACTTACCATATAATTAATGTAACTTTAATTACATTTTTTACTACACTTTGTATCTGTGAAAGAGAGAAGAAAAAATAAGTTATAATTAGTAAAATATATATTTTAAAATAAAAGATACAAGTGAAGAGGTTAAAAATCATAACAGTGTATTAAGAAATAAAGTACGAGTGAAAGACACAGAAAGGGAAATAAAGTAATGTAGAAGGACAAAAAGAGGGTAAAAGAAATAGAAGGAGAGCAACTTACTAAGAGTAAGGCATATAGATTCATTGACAGAGAGGAAGAGAAGAAGAGAGAAATGACTTGAAGGTAAGAAAGATACTAAAAGAATGTGAGTTAGCAAAACTAAATCAGGAAACAGGAGTAAGTAAAAAGAGAATGACTGAGAGGGAAAGGAGTCTGATTGAGGATGCATTTAGAAGAATGAGGAATGGAAGATAACTGAGAGTAAGTGAAGGAGAGTCATAGAGTGAAGGGATGAAGGGAGAGAGGATAATATAGAAGGATTGAGGGAAAAGGAGTGAGGAAGTTAGTAGACAGAGAGACTAAGGGAAGGACTGAGTGAAGTGGAGTACAATGAGTGAGGAAAAGAAAATGAGTAAGGGAGCAAAAGAAGGAAAGAGAGGAGAAGAGGACTAAAGCAGTGGTACTGAGAGAAAGTGATTCTGTGATGAAAGTAAAGAGAAGGACACTGATAGATAGGAAATGAGGGGTAGTAATGAAACCGGACTAAAAGAAATGGGGTGAAGAACGATGAGAGGGGAGCAGTGAAGTTGTTGTAAGAGAAATGATAGAAGGTAGATAAACACAAGTGAACAAGACACAAGGAGAGTGAGGGACTGAGGACATTGAGGTAGTGAACGGAAAATAGAGAGAAGAGGTCAAAAGAAAGGAGCAAACAAAGATAAGCGAGGGAGAGTGGGTGAGTTATAGTGACAGAGTGCGAATACTGGTGAGTGAGTAAACAGGAATTACTAAAAGAGCAAAGGAGGAAAAGACGGAAAAGGGAAGTAAAGCAGAGAGACTAAAAGCTGAAAAGTGGTGCAAGGGAGAGAGGGGATGCAAACAGTTGAAATGGAAATGAGGGGTTGTGAAAGAAGTGGAGTAAACGAATGGGTGTGAAACAGAGTGAGAGAAAGGCAGTGTGAGTGAGTAAAGAGAGCTGAAAGAGAGAGGAAAAAGGAAAGTGAGTGTGAGACAATGGGAATACAATATAAATTACACAATACAAACTATAGAATAATTTGTACAACATGTTAGATAGTTTATTTTTGCTGTTCTCAGAACATATTGAATTTTACTAAAAACAGTGAATTCAAACTATTCATCATATGACAGCGGGAAAAAAAACACAATCAAAAAGATTGTGTTTAAAAAAAACATATAAACTTACAAATCACATATGTACACTAATCTTTGATTCACTTACTTTTCCTTTAGGCCAAATAGTACATCATGAAGGTCCTTTTCGTTGGAAGGTACTCTGCTGTTCTCTAAAAATTCCATTTCATCGACTTTCTAGAAGAAAAGCTCCAAGAACATCTGAAATATGTTTCAATGTTTTCATATACTCCTTGTGTTCAGTCATGACTCTTTGCTCATTCCTTCACCTTTCCTTAAGGCCAAAGAGTGTCAGATGTATCAGTATATTTTCAAATTACTTAAAACAAACTCTAAAATTACCGTTTTCCCGACGTTCTGAAAGAAAGGCTCAAACAACATTTTAACAATATTTAAATATTCATAATTCCATCTCTGGCTCTCTCATGTTGAACATTTCCTATAATACTGATATCACTTACCCCACCTTTGTAAGGTCCGACACCACTAGTAATTTGGATTTTATATTTGTTTCATTGAGTATTTGGCACTATATGTTGGATTTTGGGGTGTCTTACAGGGGTGAAAGTGATCACTATCCTTTGGAATTGTTGGTTGAGGGTACTTTGTTCAGTAAACCCCCTCTTTCACCATTAATTGAGGTTTCTAATCTGAATCCATGTGATGTGTTTCATGTCAGCAATAATAGGCGTGTACTGAAATGGTGTCATGTACTTGAACATGGAAATGCACTGGCAAATGTATATTCAACCTTTGACTCGATTTTTGGGTCTCTAGATGATTGTTCCTTTTCATCCAACTGTTATGATAAATTCATTGAACTCCACCATACACTTTTTGAAAAATTAAAAATATGTTTGACAAAAATGCCAAGGAAAAAACAACAAAATGCGAGGATGGGGTGCCATGGTAAATTATGGTACGATCATTCATGCAGATCAGCCAAGAGGGAACTATTGTTAGCAATAAAAACCAAATCGAAGGATGATGTTAAAGCAGCCAGGGAAACTTATAAGTCCACCCAAAATTTCTCAAAAAGGAGTTGGGAGGAGTCGATTTGGGCAGAGATGCTGGTCGCAGCTAAAGTGAAAGACAATGTTGGGTTTTGGAGGTTAGTGGCCAATGGGTCTCATGCAGGTAGAGTTGTGAAGGATGTCTTTTTAGATGAGTTGACTTGGGTAAACCACTTTACATCTCTTTACAAACAATATGATAACGGGTCTGATGTCACTCCCTGGTCCCCTCCACCAATCGAGTGTATGAATTTCACAATTGACGAGACAGAAAGGGCAATTGCTGATTTGAAAAGTATTTACAACAAGGGGTGGTGAGGGACAGAGTCTCTGAATTAAGCAGAATACTCTCACCCAGTCAAGAGATCAGGGCTAGATCCAACACCGTTTTTTAGCTCATTGCACCATCCCAGTTTCAGAACCTGGCTGTATGCAAATTAGTCTGTTCCTGTCCCAGTGCATGATGGGAACAGGGCAAACCAAACTACAAAAGCCAATTCTTACACTGGGAAGGAAACAAGCTTCCGGGGACCGGTTTCTGGCATTACAGCCGTCTTCGGCCCGGCTTGCTTGAATCCTGATGGTGCAATGAGCAAGGGACTCATGTCTGAGTATACCCTTCCACGCTTAGGGTGGACAAAATTATTTACAACAAGGGGTGGTGAGGGACAGAGTCTCTGAATTAAGCAGAATACTCTCACCCAGTCAAGAGATCAGGGCTAGATCCAACACCGTTTTTTAGCTCATTGCACCATCCCAGTTTCAGAACCTGGCTGTATGCAAATTAGTCTGTTCCTGTCCCAGTGCATGATGGGAACAGGGCAAACCAAACTACAAAAGCCAATTCTTACACTGGGAAGGAAACAAGCTTCCGGGGACCGGTTTCTGGCATTACAGCCGTCTTCGGCCCGGCTTGCTTGAATCCTGATGGTGCAATGAGCAAGGGACTCATGTCTGAGTATACCCTTCCACGCTTAGGGTGGACAAAATTATTTACAACAAGGGGTGGTGAGGGACAGAGTCTCTGAATTAAGCAGAATACTCTCACCCAGTCAAGAGATCAGGGCTAGATCCAACACTGTTTTTTAGCTCATTGCACCATCCCAGTTTCAGAACCTGGCTGTATGCAAATTAGTCTGTTCCTGTCCCAGTGCATGATGGGAACAGGGCAAACCAAACTACAAAAGCCAATTCTTACACTGGGAAGGAAACAAGCTTCCGGGGACCGGTTTCTGGCATTACAGCCGTCTTCGGCCCGGCTTGCTTGAATCCTGATGGTGCAATGAGCAAGGGACTCATGTCTGAGTATACCCTTCCACGCTTAGGGTGGACAAAATTATTTACAACAAGGGGTGGTGAGGGACAGAGTCTCTGAATTAAGCAGAATACTCTCACCCAGTCAAGAGATCAGGGCTAGATCCAACACCGTTTTTTAGCTCATTGCACCATCCCAGTTTCAGAACCTGGCTGTATGCAAATTAGTCTGTTCCTGTCCCAGTGCATGATGGGAACAGGGCAAACCAAACTACAAAAGCCAATTCTTACACTGGGAAGGAAACAAGCTTCCGGGGACCGGTTTCTGGCATTACAGCCGTCTTCGGCCAAGCTTGCTTGAATCCTGATGGTGCAATGAGCAAGGGACTCATGTCTGAGTATACCCTTCCACGCTTAGGGTGGACAAAATTATTTACAACAAGGGGTGGTGAGGGACAGAGTCTCTGAATTAAGCAGAATACTCTCACCCAGTCAAGAGATCAGGGCTAGATCCAACACCGTTTTTTAGCTCATTGCACCATCCCAGTTTCAGAACCTGGCTGTATGCAAATTAGTCTGTTCCTGTCCCAGTGCATGATGGGAACAGGGCAAACCAAACTACAAAAGCCAATTCTTACACTGGGAAGGAAACAAGATTCCGGGGACCGGTTTCTGGCATTACAGCCGTCTTCGGCCCGGCTTGCTTGAATCCTGATGGTGCAATGAGCAAGGGACTCATGTCTGAGTATACCCTTCCACGCTTAGGGTGGACAAAATTATTTACAACAAGGGGTGGTGAGGGACAGAGTCTCTGAATTAAGCAGAATACTCTCACCCAGTCAAGAGATCAGGGCTAGATCCAACACCGTTTTTTAGCTCATTGCACCATCCCAGTTTCAGAACCTGGCTGTATGCAAATTAGTCTGTTCCTGTCCCAGTGCATGATGGGAACAGGGCAAACCAAACTACAAAAGCCAATTCTTACACTGGGAAGGAAACAAGCTTCCGGGGACCGGTTTCTGGCATTACAGCCGTCTTCGGCCCGGCTTGCTTGAATCCTGATGGTGCAATGAGCAAGGGACTCATGTCTGAGTATACCTTTCCACGCTTAGGGTGGACAAAATTATTTACAACAAGGGGTGGTGAGGGACAGAGTCTCTGAATTAAGCAGAATACTCTCACCCAGTCAAGAGATCAGGGCTAGATCCAACACCGTTTTTTAGCTCATTGCACCATCCCAGTTTCAGAACCTGGCTGTATGCAAATTAGTCTGTTCCTGTCCCAGTGCATGATGGGAACAGGGCAAACCAAACTACAAAAGCCAATTCTTACACTGGGAAGGAAACAAGCTTCCGGGGACCGGTTTCTGGCATTACAGCCGTCTTCGGCCAAGCTTGCTTGAATCCTGATGGTGCAATGAGCAAGGGACTCATGTCTGAGTATACCCTTCCACGCTTAGGGTGGACAAAATTATTTACAACAAGGGGTGGTGAGGGACAGAGTCTCTGAATTAAGCAGAATACTCTCACCCAGTCAAGAGATCAGGGCTAGATCCAACACCGTTTTTTAGCTCATTGCACCATCCCAGTTTCAGAACCTGGCTGTATGCAAATTAGTCTGTTCCTGTCCCAGTGCATAATGGGAACAGGGCAAACCAAACTACAAAAGCCAATTCTTACACTGGGAAGGAAACAAGCTTCCGGGGACCGGTTTCTGGCATTACAGCCGTCTTCGGCCCGGCTTGCTTGAATCCTGATGGTGCAATGAGCAAGGGACTCATGTCTGAGTATACCCTTCCACGCTTAGGGTGGACAAAATTATTTACAACAAGGGGTGGTGAGGGACAGAGTCTCTGAATTAAGCAGAATACTCTCACCCAGTCAAGAGATCAGGGCTAGATCCAACACCGTTTTTTAGCTCATTGCACCATCCCAGTTTCAGAACCTGGCTGTATGCAAATTAGTCTGTTCCTGTCCCAGTGCATGATGGGAACAGGGCAAACCAAACTACAAAAGCCAATTCTTACACTGGGAAGGAAACAAGCTTCCGGGGACCGGTTTCTGGCATTACAGCCGTCTTCGGCCCGGCTTGTTTGAATCCTGATGGTGCAATGAGCAAGGGACTCATGTCTGAGTATACCCTTCCACGCTTAGGGTGGACAAAATTATTTACAACAAGGGGTGGTGAGGGACAGAGTCTCTGAATTAAGCAGAATACTCTCACCCAGTCAAGAGATCAGGGCTAGATCCAACACCGTTTTTTAGCTCATTGCACCATCCCAGTTTCAGAACCTGGCTGTATGCAAATTAGTCTGTTCCTGTCCCAGTGCATGATGGGAACAGGGCAAACCAAACTACAAAAGCCAATTCTTACACTGGGAAGGAAACAAGCTTCCGGGGTCCGGTTTCTGGCATTACAGCCGTCTTCGGCCCGGCTTGCTTGAATCCTGATGGTGCAATGAGCAAGGGACTCATGTCTGAGTATACCCTTCCACGTTTAGGGTGGACAAAATTATTTACAACAAGGGGTGGTGAGGGACAGAGTCTCTGAATTAAGCAGAATACTCTCACCCAGTCAAGAGATCAGGGCTAGATCCAACACCGTTTTTTAGCTCATTGCACCATCCCAGTTTCAGAACCTGGCTGTATGCAAATTAGTCTGTTCCTGTCCCAGTGCATGATGGGAACAGGGCAAACCAAACTACAAAAGCCAATTCTTACACTGGGAAGGAAACAAGCTTCCGGGGACCAGTTTCTGGCATTACAGCCGTCTTCGGCCCGGCTTGCTTGAATCCTGATGGTGCAATGAGCAAGGGACTCATGTCTGAGTATACCCTTCCACGCTTAGGGTGGACAAAATTATTTACAACAAGGGGTGGTGAGGGACAGAGTCTCTGAATTAAGCAGAATACTCTCACCCAGTCAAGAGATCAGGGCTAGATCCAACACCGTTTTTTAGCTCATTGCACCATCCCAGTTTCAGAACCTGGCTGTATGCAAATTAGTCTGTTCCTGTCCCAGTGCATGATGGGAACAGGGCAAACCAAACTACAAAAGCCAATTCTTACACTGGGAAGGAAACAAGCTTCCGGGGACCGGTTTCTGGCATTACAGCCGTCTTCGTCCCGGCTTGCTTGAATCCTGATGGTGCAATGAGCAAGGGACTCATGTCTGAGTATACCCTTCCACGCTTAGGGTGGACAAAATTATTTACAACAAGGGGTGGTGAGGGACAGAGTCTCTGAATTAAGCAGAATACTCTCACCCAGTCAAGAGATCAGGGCTAGATCCAACACCGTTTTTTAGCTCATTGCACCATCCCAGTTTCAGAACCTGGCTGTATGCAAATTAGTCTGTTCCTGTCCCAGTGCATGATGGGAACAGGGCAAACCAAACTACAAAAGCCTATTCTTACACTGGGAAGGAAACAAGCTTCCGGGGACCGGTTTCTGGCATTACAGCCGTCTTCTGCCCGGCTTGCTTGAATACTGATGGTGCAATGAGCAAGGGACTCATGTCTGAGTATACCCTTCCACGCTTAGGGTGGACAAAATTATTTACAACAAGGGGTGGTGAGGGACAGAGTGTCTGAATTAAGCAGAATACTCTCACCCAGTCAAGAGATCAGGGCTAGATCCAACACCGTTTTTTAGCTCATTGCACCATCCCAGTTTCAGAACCTGGCTGTATGCAAATTAGTCTGTTCCTGTCCCAGTGCATGATGGGAACAGGGCAAACCAAACTACAAAAGCCAATTCTTACACTGGGAAGGAAACAAGCTTCCGGGGACCGGTTTCTGGCATTACAGCCGTCTTCGGCCCGGCTTGCTTGAATCCTGATGGTGCAATGAGCAAGGGACTCATGTCTGAGTATACCCTTCCACGCTTAGGGTGGACAAAATTATTTACAAGAAGGGGTGGTGAGGGACAGAGTCTCTGAATTAAGCAGAATACTCTCACCCAGTCAAGAGATCAGGGCTAGATCCAACACCGTTTTTTAGCTCATTGCACCATCCCAGTTTCAGAACCTGGCTGTATGCAAATTAGTCTGTTCCTGTCCCAGTGCATGATGGGAACAGGGCAAACCAAACTACAAAAGCCAATTCTTACACTGGGAAGGAAACAAGCTTCCGGGGACCGGTTTCTGGCATTACAGCCGTCTTCGGCCCGGCTTGCTTGAATCCTGATGGTGCAATGAGCAAGGGACTCATGTCTGAGTATACCCTTCCACGCTTAGGGTGGACAAAATTATTTACAACAAGGGGTGGTGAGGGACAGAGTCTCTGAATTAAGCAGAATACTCTCACCCAGTCAAGAGATCAGGGCTAGATCCAACACCGTTTTTTAGCTCATTGCACCATCCCAGTTTCAGAACCTGGCTGTATGCAAATTAGTCTGTTCCTGTCCCAGTGCATGATGGGAACAGGGCAAACCAAACTACAAAAGCCAATTCTTACACTGGGAAGGAAACAAGCTTCCGGGGACCGGTTTCTGGCATTACAGCCGTCTTCGGCCAAGCTTGCTTGAATCCTGATGGTGCAATGAGCAAGGGACTCATGTCTGAGTATACCCTTCCACGCTTAGGGTGGACAAAATTATTTACAACAAGGGGTGGTGAGGGACAGAGTCTCTGAATTAAGCTGAATACTCTCACCCAGTCAAGAGATCAGGGCTAGATCCAACACCGTTTTTTAGCTCATTGCACCATCCCAGTTTCAGAACCTGGCTGTATGCAAATTAGTCTGTTCCTGTCCCAGTGCATGATGGGAACAGGGCAAACCAAACTACAAAAGCCAATTCTTACACTGGGAAGGAAACAAGCTTCCGGGGACCGGTTTCTGGCATTACAGCCGTCTTCGTCCCGGCTTGCTTGAATCCTGATGGTGCAATGAGCAACGGACTCATGTCTGAGTATACCCTTCCACGCTTAGGGTGGACAAAATTATTTACAACAAGGGGTGGTGAGGGACAGAGTCTCTGAATTAAGCAGAATACTCTCACCCAGTCAAGAGATCAGGGCTACATCCAACACCGTTTTTTAGCTCATTGCACCATCCCAGTTTCAGAACCTGGCTGTATGCAAATTAGTCTGTTCCTGTCCCAGTGCATGATGGGAACAGGGCAAACCAAACTACAAAAGCCAATTCTTACACTGGGAAGGAAATAAGCTTCCGGGGACCGGTTTCTGGCATTACAGCCGTCTTCGGCCCGGCTTGCTTGAATCCTGATGGTGCAATGAGCAAGGGACTCATGTCTGAGTATACCCTTCCACGCTTAGGGTGGACAAAATTATTTACAACAAGGGGTGGTGAGGGACAGAGTCTCTGAATTAAGCAGAATACTCTCACCCAGTCAAGAGATCAGGGCTAGATCCAACACCGTTTTTTAGCTCATTGCACCATCCCAGTTTCAGAACCTGGCTGTATGCAAATTAGTCTGTTCCTGTCCCAGTGCATGATGGGAACAGGGCAAACCAAACTACAAAAGCCAATTCTTACACTGGGAAGGAAACAAGCTTCCGGGGACCGGTTTCTGGCATTACAGCCGTCTTCGGCCCGGCTTGCTTGAATCCTGATGGTGCAATGAGCAAGGGACTCATGTCTGAGTATACCCTTCCACGCTTAGGGTGGACAAAATTATTTACATCAAGGGGTGGTGAGGGACAGAGTCTCTGAATTAAGCAGAATACTCTCACCCAGTCAAGAGATCAGGGCTAGTTCCAACACCGTTTTTTAGCTCATTGCACCATCCCAGTTTCAGAACCTGGCTGTATGCAAATTAGTCTGTTCCTGTCCCAGTGCATGATGGGAACAGGGCAAACCAAACTACAAAAGCCAATTCTTACACTGGGAAGGAAACAAGCTTCCGGGGACCGGTTTCTGGCATTACAGCCGTCTTCGGCCCGGCTTGCTTGAATCCTGATGGTGCAATGAGCAAGGGACTCATGTCTGAGTATACCCTTCCACGCTTAGGGTGGACAAAATTATTTACAACAAGGGGTGGTGAGGGACAGAGTCTCTGAATTAAGCAGAATACTCTCACCCAGTCAAGAGATCAGGGCTAGATCCAACAATGTTTTTTAGCTCATTGCACCATCCCAGTTTCAGAACCTGGCTGTATGCAAATTAGTCTGTTCCTGTCCCAGTGCATGATGGGAACAGGGCAAACCAAACTACAAAAGCCAATTCTTACACTGGGAAGGAAACAAGCTTCCGGGGACCGGTTTCTGGCATTACAGCCGTCTTCGGCCCGGCTTGCTTGAATCCTGATGGTGCAATGAGCAAGGGACTCATGTCTGAGTATACCCTTCCATGCTTAGGGTGGACAAAATTATTTACAACAAGGGGTGGTGAGGGACAGAGTCTCTGAATTAAGCAGAATACTCTCACCCAGTCAAGAGATCAGGGCTAGATCCAACACCGTTATTTAGCTCATTGCACCATCCCAGTTTCAGAACCTGGCTGTATGCAAATTAGTCTGTTCCTGTCCCAGTGCATGATGGGAACAGGGCAAACCAAACTACAAAAGCCAATTCTTACACTAGGAAGGAAACAAGCTTCCGGGGACCGGTTTCTGGCATTACAGCCGTCTTCGGCCCGGCTTGTTTGAATCCTGATGGTGCAATGAGCAAGGGACTCATGTCTGAGTATACCCTTCCACGCTTAGGGTGGACAAAATTATTTACAACAAGGGGTGGTGAGGGACTGAGTCTCTGAATTAAGCAGAATACTCTCACCCAGTCAAGAGATCAGGGCTAGATCTCCACCCATCACCACCCCTTGTTGTAAATAATTTTGTCCACCCTAAGCGTGGAAGGGTATACTCAGATGTGAGTCCCTTGCTCATTGCACCATCAGGATTCAAGCAAGCCGGGCCGAAGACGGCTGTAACGCCAGAAACCGGTCCCCGGAAGCTTGTTTCCTTCACAGTGTAAGAATTGGCTTTTGTAGTCTGGTCTGCCCTGTTCCCATGATGCACTGGGCCAGGGACAGACTAATTTGCATACAGCCAGGTTCTGAAACTGGGATGGTGCAATGAGCTAAAAAACGGTGTTGGATCTAGCCCTGATCTCTTGACTGGGTGAGAGTACTCTGCTTAATTCAGAGACTCTGTCCATCACCACCCCTTGTTGTAAATAATTTTGTCCACCCTAAGCGTGGAAGGGTATACTCAGATGTGAGTCCCTTGCTCATTGCACCATCAGGATTCAAGCAAGCCGGGCCGAAGACGGCTGTAATGCCAGAAACCGGTCCCCGGAAGCTTGTTTCCTTCCCAGTGTAAGAATTGGCTTTTGTAGTCTGGTCTGCCCTGTTCCCATGATGCACTGGGCCAGGGACAGACTAATTTGCATACAGCCAGGTTCTGAAACTGGGATGGTGCAATGAGCTAAAAAACGGTGTTGGATCTAGCCCTGATCTCTTGACTGGGTATGAGTACTCTGCTTAATTCAGAGACTCTGTCCATCACCACCCCTTGTTGTAAATAATTTTGTCCACCCTAAGCGTGGAAGGGTATACTCAGATGTGAGTCCCTTGCTCATTGCACCATCAGGATTCAAGCAAGCCGGGCCGAAGACGGCTGTAATGCCAGAAACCGGTCCCCGGAAGCTTGTTTCCTTCCCAGTGTAAGAATTGGCTTTTGTAGTCTGGTCTGCCCTGTTCCCATGATGCACTGGGCCAGGGACAGACTAATTTGCATACAGCCAGGTTCTGAAACTGGGATGGTGCAATGAGCTAAAAAACGGTGTTGGATCTAGCCCTGATCTATTGACTGGGTGAGAGTACTCTGCTTAATTCAGAGACTCTGTCCATCACCACCCCTTGTTGTAAATAATTTTGTCCACCCTAAGCGTGGAAGGGTATACTCAGATATGAGTCCCTTGCTCATTGCACCATCAGGATTCAAGCAAGCCGGGCCGAAGACGGCTGTAATGCCAGAAACCGGTCCCCGGAAGCTTGTTTCCTTCCCAGTGTAAGAATTGGCTTTTGTAGTCTGGTCTGCCCTGTTCCCATGATGCACTGGGCCAGGGACAGACTAATTTGCATACAGCCAGGTTCTGAAACTGGGATGGTGCAATGAGCTAAAAAACGGTGTTGGATCTAGCCCTGATCTCTTGACTGGGTGAGAGTACTCTGCTTAATTCAGAGACTCTGTCCATCACCACCCCTTGTTGTAAATAGATTTGAAAAGTAGCAAAGCCCCTGGTCCCGACAAAATACCGGGTGACCTGTACAAACATGAGGTCGAAGTTTGGGCCCCATACATAAATCATTTATTTAATGCCCTGTCTAGCAAATGTCAATTCCCTGATAGTTGGCGTGCTGCGGAGGTTGTCTTAATATACAAAAAGGGCAGCAGGTTTGTTCCGTCGAACTACAGACCGATTAGTCTGATGGACATCCTGCAAAAACTCTACTCCAAACACCTACTGTTTCGGATTAATGATTGGCTTGAGGAAAAAGCCATACTTACTAAATTCCAAGCCGGTTTGAGGGGCAAGATCAGTACAATAGACCAGGTTTTTAGACTCTGTTGCATATACTGGAAGTATGTGCACATTAGGAAGGGTCGCCTGTACGTCGCCTTCGTGGATTTGAGGGCGGCGTTTACCTTGTTCCTCGTAACCTGCTCTGGAGGGCACTTAGTGAAGCCGGTCTTCCTGGATGCCTCCTGGCCCAAATAGTCCACCTACATGATGGGAATCACGCTAATATTAGGTGGGGACCGAACGGGGAACTGACACGCGATATCCCCATAGAGCGCGGTGTACGCCAAGGATGCGTTCTGGCTCCCACCTTATTTTCGCTTTTTGTTAATGACATCCCTGACTATCTGAACAGCTGTGCTAGCGATTCACCAAAACTCAATGGGGAGATGGTGCCTGCGTTACTTTTCGTGGATGATACCATCCTGATATCGCAAACTAAGAAGGGTCTCCAGGCCCTCCTGAACTCCTTTAGCACATACTGTATGAAAAAGGGCTTAGAGATAAATGTTAAGAAAACCAAATGTATGGCTCTAAATCCCCCCAAGCCCGATAGAGGGACCTTAAGTTTGGACGGCCAGGTCCTAGAAACAGTGGATAATTTTTCCTATCTGGGGGTAGTGTTAGACTCAAACCTAACCTGGAAAGATCAAATTGAGAAAAGTAAGATGTCCTATGCCCATAATGTTAGACCAATTATCAGTAAATTAAATGCTTGCTCAAGCAAAAGTGTTACACCTGCACTTGAGCTATTCAAATTCAAAACTCAGTCTGCTGCCCTTTATGGGGCTGAGATATGGGGGCCATGGTCAAAGGGCAGCTTCTATGGATTGGATAATAGATTCATGAGATCAATCGTAAGGGTCCCCATAAGTACACCTTTGATACCACTCCAAATGGATCTGAATTTTAGAAGAACTGATAATCATACAATTTTAAGACCACTAATGTTTTTGGTAAGACTATGGTCTACCCCTGAATTGATTGACTATAGGAAAGGACTCCAGGAGATACTGGGTCTTGACTCTATGCACTCCATTGTATGGCTCAAGCACATTAAAAAATGGTTTCTCATCTTGGGCTTACCACAGTTCTGGGAATGTCCGGAAGGGTTACCGTCTAACGCAAAACCTATGGTGAAACAAGCATTTTGGTCCTTTATCTCCATTCGCTTAGTAAATGGTAATAGTATTGGTTCCCTTACCAAAAAATTTTTAAACTTCAAGGAAGAGCCCCTTTTTGAGGCTTTTTTGGACGAGATCGAGCCTCCGCTTGTGAAGTCTCTAATCTTGAAATTTAGGTATGGTAATCTTATGACAAGCTGTAATGTCGAACGCTGGTCTAAGAGAAATGGTGATGGTATTGACCCTACACAGGGGAAGTGTGTAATGTGTTCAGGCTCTTATATGGAAGACGAGAGCCACATCCTTTTTTCTTGCCAAGTGTACGATAAAGCAAGAAAAAAGTGGATCAAACCCCTGTGTAACACCCTAGGAATAAGAACATGTTCCCAGGCTTATAGGATTGCAAAGACCAATAACCTACAAATTGTTGTATTTAGTATTAGTAGATTTCTCCTCTCAGTTTATTTTGCTAGAAGGAAGGTTGGTCAATTATTATGAAAAGTTAAACCATGTACTTACTTTGCCAACCAAATGGTGTATGACTTCGCCCCTCGTTATCAAAATGTATATGGTGACAAAACTCATTCTTTTTGTATACATGTATACTTATTTTGTACGGAAGATGGTTTTAGCTCATTTTTCTTTTAAAAAAAAAAAAATATATATAAGGACATATTTTAAATTGTATTATGTAATATATATGTTGTATGACATGCTATATGTTTTATATGTATCTTTTATGGCTGGAACAGTCGAAATAAAGATCAAACTATGATATCACTTACTATGCGATCCACTTACCGTACCTATATGAGAACTATAATTTTTATATTATCTTCATCACTTTTACTCACAATATAATTTTAAACAGCAGACTAACTTTTATTAACTGCTCCCGTCTTCATAGGCCAATTACCTTTACTTAAATTTTGGTTGTAAAAACACTAGGTATGAATTTTTTAAGACAAAAGGCAAACGTTGTTTGAAAGTCAAATGAGTATCATTACAGTTAGTCCAACCTTTTCGACATTTTAAATAAATTGTATAATGCCCTGATGTTGTTGAAGGACCGTCATGATACATAATAGCTACAGTTGCAAAAGTTCTTCCTGAAATTGATAACTGAGAAGCCACGAAATTTTTAATTGAAGTTGTCAATTTAGTTCCATCAGGTCTACATCGTTGGAACATTAAAATGACATACTGACCATAATTTTGTATAAATAATGTGGACAGCATTGCAGACTTACATTGGGTACACACCATATTGTGATCAGCTGCTTTAACTAGATTATTAAAAGGCACTGATATGCAGTCTGGTAAAGTCAAATATATAAATCTTTCGGTGTCTATTGTAGTACTACTTGATAAACTACAGTTGTCGCAGTCATGCTGCCATTAATAAGAAAGGCTAAAAAGATTTTTTATATCTACACCTTCATCTTCCAATACATCAAACATATACATTAAAAATTCCTGACAATCTTGCTGAATATTCTGTGAAAATTGTTTTTGACCAGAACATATGTCTAAAAGATTTGGAATTTCTGAAACACTTTCTATTTTGCTCTATCACTGCTACATTTCTCAAACACAGAATTCAATAAACAGCAGAATGTTTGATCCTGATTTTCAACAATCTGTTCTTGTAAAGTTTGAAGAAAAAAAACAACATTAACCACTACATTAACATAGCAGTTGACACCAGAACTGTTTTCAAACTGAAATCCAACAACATCTTCAACAGAATCCTTTTTCTTTCTGCTTACAATCAAAGTGTCATCTACTGTTTGTCTTTTTGCTACTACCTCACTGCAATTATTCTCATTTCTTCTTTTTCGGCCTACGTTTTTCAAACAGAGGATATTGAGGCAAATGTGGAGCATACTCTCTTCTTAACCTATTGTATTCTTTAACACAATCTAGATCTGCACAAATCTTTTTTTCATCACACTCAATCAAGTACAATCCTGATAAAGTTCTGACTCGTGATAATGCCACATATGCCATACCCTCTTTAAACACAGAACTTCCAATGTTCACCAAAGCACTATCTACACTTAAACCTTGAGATTTATGAATTGTCACCGCATATGCCAAACAAACAGGAAACTGTTTTCGGCGAACATATTAGTCTTTCACAAGCAAAAATCTAGCTGAACAACGACAAATTTGTTCTATTTCGTCAATGCCATCAAATTAAATTTTTAAAATTTCAATTCCATCTCTATTTTTGTAATTCACAAAATCAACAACATGACCCATTGCTCCATTTACCACACCTCTATCAACATTTAAATTCCTTCTCAAAATGATACGACAATTTAAACACACATCCAGTCTTTTCAAAACCAGCAGTTTTAGATATACTCTTCTCTAGTGAATCCAATTTTGATTTCAAATTTTCAGACAAAATAATTGTTGCTCACATATGCTCTATTTTATCTATAGCTTCCAGTTTCACAATCTCTTCATTTTCTAACGTTAACATTTTTTGTGACGATGGAACATTCTTGCAGAGTTGGCATCAAACATATCCCAGATTTGTTCTCAGTAATTTTCTTAAAAATATTCTCTGGAAGAATGTTTTCATTTGGATACAAATTTGAAATTAATCGTGCATGTAAAGCTTCTTTCCCATGCTCACTTACTTTTCCGATTCTTACATCTTGTAGAATATTTTTATATTCTTCATCCTTTGCCTGTCGCATATTTTGAAGCAGTTCTGCATATTTGAAATTTAACCATATATTAACGTTTCCAATGCTTCCTAGGCACTTCTTGGTATCTTCATGCGTGACCATTTTAAACACTGGTTGTCCTTTCACTGGAGTCAACTGCAGTAGATCTCCAAAAACAATAATGTGTTTTCCTCCGAATAAGACATCATAGTCTGTTCTAAGAATTTCTTGCATTCTCAAATGCACAAAAGCAAGCATTAGATTTGAGACCATGCTCAACTGGTAGCATCAGTAAACGATGTAAAGTAATCCCTTTAATGTTATGTGCTGCCAGCCCAGTTGGAGCGGTAACAACACAAGACAACGGTGATTCAGTCCTTTTGTGCAGATAAGTTGCAATTGCTTTAATCAGAAAACTTTTTCCAGTTCCCGCTTCTCCACTCACGTACAGTCGGACAGGCTTAAATGATGTACATGAGCAATCTTTTTTCTCATGACTGAATCCATGTTCAACCTGTTCTGTGACTTCGTCATATATCTGTTTCTGCTCAAGGTTTAGTTGTTTCACCAAATCTTCTAAGTTAACTACATCATCTTGAGCTTGTTCCATAGCTCTTTCCACCTCATCCATGGCAGTGGCAGCTTCATTTTGGATAATTGGTCCTCCTAGTGGATCCTGACTCAATGAAGTAGAACTCTGACTGTCTTGAGAACTGTCTCTAGCAATCTCTACAGCAATTGTGGCTTCTTGCTCTATTTCTTCGTTCAACATTTGCAGATAATTTGGAAAAACAGGACATTCTATGGTATCCTTGGTTGCATTAAAAGAATCTTCATAACAGAGAAAATCTCCAAGTAGTTCCTCTTCTGTACGCCATGGCTTAAAGAGTTGCAAAAGAGCTAAATAGTAAAATTCTCTTTTCTCTGGATTTTCGCAACTCAATTTTCGATGATTAATCAAATGGCCTTTTTTCTGCTTCACTAGACATACTTCACACCCAATGACAGCATATATTCCATTATTGATATCTTCTCAGATGTTCCTCTTATAAATATAGTTTTGCAGAACTTCATACAAACAACTGTTCTCAAGATGACTACTTCTATTTGGATAGTATGTATCCAACATGTTTGTCTTCAAAATATCTGTACTGTTTGGTTCTTTCTCCGCCAAATACTCAATTTCTTGTACAGATTTTAAAACTCGGTTTCGTGTTGTAGCAAGACCTAGACTCGCCCAAATAATTGTTCTAGACTTGGCGTAGAGACTTGCTGATGATAACCGATCAGAACATTCATATGCTCCAATTTCTCGATGCGACAACATCTTCAGACTAAAACTGTATAATTTTTTACTTATACTCTTTTCATGCGAAATGTCCTCCCACATTTCCTTCAGTTCTGTCTTTTCTTTTTCTGTGTAAGACGTCACATATCGAGCCACAGCAATAGAGTTGTCAGCAACGAACTGAATATCCATGTTAGCATTCCACATGGACAAAATCACTGGGTTGTAGTCGTTGATGTACTTGGACTCTTCGTTTCTTTTTAAATTGTATGTATTTTTTGGTGATTTCCTCGTCACAGTATGTCGCAGAGAAGACATCAAATTATTTACTCTTCCTTTAGAAATCACTGGTCGTGGAAACCAGAAACGACATTTTGTGTAGAACTTGTCCTTATTTCTGAATTTTTGACGACAGTACTTTCCACAACGATGGGATTGAAAGCGTAAAACTTGTTTCCTTAAACTGTTTTCTTCGGTAGTTTTCGGAACAGCACATGTTGAATACTCTTCAATGAAGCTCATCACTGTCTCATCCGAATCTGTTCCAAATTTGGGTGCATCTTTAATCCACAACAACATATGTATGTGAGGAGCACCTCTCGCTTGATACTCCTTTCTCCAAAAGAAATCCAAAACCTCTCCAAGGGGAGGATTTTTTTTGTTCGTAATAAAAGACCTCATAGCTTCAAATCTATGGTTGAAATATCTGCATACATTCACTGGATCCAAAGAACACAGTTCTCCAGGTGTTTTGAATTCTATATTTTGTATGTTTGCGTTTGCCTCTTGTAGAAATTGAAGTAAGTCGTCCCATGCATACTCAGCACAGCTAAGAGTGAGGAACCATGTAGGAGTTCCTAAGTTTCTTAGCATACAGTTCAATTCCCCATGATGACGGAACCAATACTCGTTTGTCCCACGTTGACATGCCATGAGATTGATTAGCTGAGATTCCAAAATACTGTCTTGCAGATTGACTTTCTCCATGAAGTCCCTCGCCGAAACATTTTGCAGATGTGGTCCACTTTTCAGTATATGGTTCACTGCATAAGAAAGGCCAGGCAAGTCACTTTCATACAGTAGATGAAACAAATAAGGAATGCATTGACGAAACCTTGGATCTTGAGCATATAATCTTAAAGTCCGGTATTCAGATGCAGGAATTTGAAGTGGTCGATCGTCATATCGTCCACCTTGACCTGTTGGAAATAACTGTGGAAAACAACGAGCTTCCAAACTTTCTTCCCATACACTAATGGGACTTCCTTTTGCTGCTTTCATTTGAAACAAGTCAATTGCATTCCCCATTACTTCTTTGGAATGCAAAGGATGAACAGTATAATGTTCATATATTTCTTCACTTCTAGACGCATCAACTTTTTCAATTTGGCCGGCTGAACAATCACAGTCTTCTTCTGCAACTGTTTCCTCTGCTCCAACACATACATGTTTGTAGTACTCATTGTTTTTGACCAAATACAACGTTGCCTTTTTGACTTTCCTAACATCCACTAAATCTTGCCAGATTTTCTTACTCTTTGTCGGAACCCCATTAACAAGAATAACCAGAGGTTCCTCTTCCACTTTCTCTACACCAATTCTATCAATATTTTTCTTGAAATCTAGAGGCAAATAAACAACTCTTCCCTTTAATCCTCTCTGTTAATCTGAAGGAGGCAATTTCCCTATCTTAGGGTCCATGCGAACAATAGCCTGAAAAGGATGCACACATTGAATTAAAATAGATTCATATGTATTTAAATCCATCAATTCAGGAGGAATGTCTACCAACTCAAGATTATTATGAACAGCTCTAGCAGGCATTCTGTTTTCATTTAATTTATTATAACAATATTTACAAATACGCTGATCAGAACTCAAATCAAAAGAATTCTCCACCAACAAATAAGTTGCAAAATCCTTCCACTCATTATTATTCACCTTTTCGCTTTTTACATATCAATCAACTAATCTAGTCTGGTGCTTATAATGAGTTCGTCGACAACACACACAACTAAAATTTGGCCTTTCACTTGATTTCACCTTAAACTTGGAAATTTCCTGGTCAAACTTTTCTGTACTTGAAATCTGTACATTGTCTTCCACATTACCTTGAATTTCTGTGTCAATTTCTACACTGTCCTCTTTTTCACCAAAGTAATTTAACTCAATTTCTTCACAAATGGTCTTCACATCTAATTCAGTTCCATGCAAAATAGCACTGTTTAACTGTTTTAGCTTAAGTGCTGGACTTTTTGCATAATACAACCTTCTCACTAATTTCCTCACTTTAGTATGATGTACTGCTAACATCCTAAAATGATGAAAAACACTCTGACATACTTTTCTAGAAAGACAAGCCAGTGAATGCCCCTTCAAACCTGTGTTTTCTCTCACTCTGCAAGGATCTATCTCTTGAAACATCTTCATTTTCTGTTTTAGACTTTTCTTACTATATGTCCGTAAGAAATTACAAAGCAAATTGATTGAATCCTGTCGCACACTACAAATACTACTACACTTCCAAGTGTACACAGCACCCTTAGTACGTCTCCCTAAAACTTTATCAGCTAACACCTCTTCTGCATCTCTAGACACAAGTTTCTCTTTTTCAATCGGACAACCGTCTTTCACCTCATATGCTCGACCACTGGTGTCAACTGCATGCACCAAATCATACTCCTGGAAGTAACTCTCCTCATTAAAAAATGGCTCACAACTTGAACTATGCATCCATTCTCCTGAAAAAACTTTACAAAAATTAGTCCGATTAATTACTCTTTTGCATCTACTGTTTGATTTGAAAACATCAATTGTCTTGTTAAGTGTCCTAATTCTATTGATTATTAAAATAAATAATTTTTTCTTAACTTCAAAAGCCTGATCAACAATCTTCTCTACACTTTTCTTTTTCTTATAAAAAGCAGCTGTCTGTTTACCTTTCTTAATATTTTTTAACAAATTTAAAACCACCCTATTGCGAAACATTCGTTTACGAATGTCCCTAAATTGGTTTTGCCTTCTATTCCTATACATATTATTTTCTCCTGCTCCAGTAGTAACATTTTTAGGGGGCCTCTCTTTCCTTTTCAAATTTGCTCTCTCCTTCTGTATATTCACATTCTCATCAACATTTTTTTTTTATCTACATATGTTCCGTAAGAAATACTTAGTTGTCTTACCAGGAGCTTTTTTCCTGTTTTTTGAAGTATTTGTTGTAGAGGAGTGCTTTAATTCCGTTGCTGTTTTTGTTTTTTTCCGCTTGGCATCTTTTCTTCTCCTCTGCCTTGAGGGCATATTTCCTTACTATTGAAATCTTGATTTCAATCTGTGTTGAAGAAAAAAATAACACATTATAGACCACTATTACCAAACAACAAAGCAATGACAATAAGCAAACAATATAAATACTAGTTTACAACATGTCTAAGTTTATATCGCAGCAACTATGTAACTAGGAGTAAGACAGAGAAAAAGAGCTAGAGGAACTAACACAAAAAGACAGAGAGAGTCAGACAAAGAAACAGGCTGAGGGAGTAAAACATAGAGAAGGAGTAAGACAGAGAGAGTGTATAATATGTTGTAAGACAGAGAAAGCTGTAATAGGGAGAGGAAGTAAGTCAAAGAAAGGGAGAAAGGGAGTAAGTCAGAAAAAGGGTGTAACAGGGTGGAAGACAGAGAGAGGGTGTAAGAGGATGTAAGACAGAGAGAGGGTGTTAGAAGGTGAGAGGATGTAAAAGAGACTAAAACAGAGAGAGGCTGTAAAAGGGAGAGAGAGAGAGTAAGTTTGAGAGAGGGTGTAAGAGGAAGTAAATCAGAGAGAGGTTGTAACAAAGAGTAAGTCAGACAGAGGGTGTAACACGAAGAGAGGAAGAGAATAAAAAAGTCAGAAAGAGGGAGAGAGGGTGTAAAACAGACAAAGGGTGTAAAAGGGAGTAACTCTGGGAGAGAATGTTACAAAGAGAAAGTTGTAAGACGGAGGAAATCAGGAAGAGGGTGTAAGAGAAAGTATGACTTACAAATTGCTGTAAAAAAGAGAGAGAGGGAATAAATTAGAGACAGGGTGTAAGAGAAAATAAGTCAAAGAGAAAGTGTAACAGAGTGTAACACAGAGTCGGGATGTAAAAAGGAATAAGTCAGAGAGAGGGTGTTAGAAGGGGACAGGTGGAAAAATAGAGTAAGTCAGTAAGAGAGTATAATAGAGACTAATACATTGTTGATAATCCTTGGCAAAGAAATGTTGGTGCATAAAGGAATTTTATTTTCTAAATGAGTGAGGTTTCAGTAGTGTAATGAAATGTTTATACATATGACCTGTGCTCTGTTTTGTAAATGTTATTTAAAAAAATATTTAGGGCACATGAATTGGTTTTACATTATTGACAAGGATTAGATAGTATCTGCATGATTAAGAAATATATTAGCACATTTCACAATCATGTCACCTGTGTTTCCTCAGATTAGTAAGCAGATTGTGCAGATGAGGTGAGGCCTGTCCAGGGGTGCAGAGGACGTAGGTCCTGTGTCCAACAGTGCTGTGGACAGGACTCACCTCCTCTGACCCTTAGACAAGCCTCACCTCCTCCATGCCCCCTGAACAGGCCTCAATCTATTGGGTATAATAGATGGTACCAGGATGCAAATGAGGTGAGACCTGACCAGGAGTACAGATGAGGTCAGGCCTGTCCTGGGGAGCAGAGTTGTTGAGGCCTGTGTCTAAGAGGGCAGTGGAATGGACTTCATGAAGCCTCTACCCCACTGCACTCTTAGGCCCAGGCCTCGCCTCCTTTGCACCCCTGGACAGGCCTCTCTCCCACTACACTCTTGAACACAGGCCTCATCTCCTCTGCACCCGTGGACAAGCCTCAACTCATCTGCAACTCTGAACAGGCCTCACCTCATCTGCACCCCTGGACAGGCCTCTCCTCATCTACACCCCTGGACAAGCCTCACCTCATCTGCACCCTGCTACCATCTATTATACCCAATAGATTGAGGCCTGTCCAGGGGGCACGGAGGAGGTGAGGCTTGTCCAAGTGTCAGAGGAGGTGAGTCCTCTCCACTGTACTCTTGGATACAGGCCTCACCTCCTCTGCACCCCTGGACATGCCTCACCTCATCTGCACAATCTACTTCCTAATCTGAGGAAACACAGGTGAAATGACTGTGAAAGGTTCAAATATATTTATTTAATCTTGCAGACACTATTTATTCTTTCTCAAAAATGTAAAAGCCATTCATTTGCCCCAAAATCGTTTTTTAAATAAGATTTAAGAAACAGAGCGCAGGTCCTATGTACAAGCATTCGATTAGTAAGCAGATTGTGCAGATGAGGTGAGGCCTGTCCAGGGGTGCGGAGGAGGTAAGTCCTGTGTCCAAGAGTGCTGTGGACAGGACTCACCTCCTCTGACCCCTATACAAGCCTCACCTCCTCCGTGCCCCCTGGACAGGCCTCAATCTATTGGGTAAAATAGATAGTAACAGGATGCAGATGAGGTGAGACCTGACCAGGAGTACAGAGGAGGTCAGGCCTGTCCTGGGGAGCAGAGGTGTTGAGGCCTGTGTCTAAGAGGGCAGTGGAATGGACTTCATGAAACCTCTCCCCCACTGCACTCTTAGACACAGGCCCCACCTCCTTTCCTCTATCTTACAAATGTTGATACCAAGCATTATCAAAAAACATGACACAAACCAACAAGAAAGAATCTCAATCTGCTTCCTAATCTGAGAAAACACAGGTGACATCATTGTGAAAAGTTCAAATATATTTATTTAATCATGCAGACACTATTTATTCCTTCTCAAAAATGTAAAAGCCATTCATTTGCTCCAAAATCGTTTTTTAAATAACATTTAAGAAACAGTGTGCAGGTCCTATGTACAAGCATTCAATTTCACTACTGAAACATCACTATTTTACAAAATACAATTCCTCTCTCTTGCAAACATTGATACCAAACATTATCAAAAACCATGACACAAACCAACAAGAAAAAAGCACAATCTGCTTCCTAATCTGGGGTAACACAGGTGACATGATTGTGAAAGGTTCAAATATATTTATTTAATCATGTAGACACTATTTATTCCTTCTCAAAAAATGTAAAAGCCATTAATTTGCCACAAAATCGTTTTTTAAATAACATTTAAGAAACAGTGCGCAGGTCCTATGTACAAGCATTCAATTTCACTACTGAAACATCACTATTTTACAAAATACAATTCCTCTATCTTGCAAATGTTGATACCAAGTATTATAAAAAAACATGACACAAACCAACAAGAAAGAATCTCAATCTGCTTCCTAATCTGAGGTAACACAGGTGACATCATTGTGAAAAGTTCAAATATATTTATTTAATCATGCAGACACTATTTATTCCTTCTCAAAAATGTAAAATTCATTCATTTGTCTCAAAATCGTTTTTTAAATAACCTTTTCAAAACAGAGCGCAGGTCCTATATACAAGCATTCAATTTCACAACTGAAACGTCACTATTTCACAAAACACTATTCCTCTATCTTGTAAATGTTAATACCAAGCATTATCAAAAAACATGACACAAACCAACAAGAAAGAAGCTCAATCTGCTTCCTAATCTGAGTTAACACAGGTGACATCATTGTGAAAGGTTCAAATGTATTTCTTTAGGCATGCAAACACTATTTATTCCTTCTCAAAAATGTAAAAGCCATTCATTTCCCCCAAAACCGCTTTTCACATCACATTTAAGAAACACAGCACAGGTCCTATGTACAAGCATTCGATGTCACTACTGAAACTTCACAATTTTACAAAATACAATTCCTCTATGCAGTAAAAACTTTTTACCAAGCATTATCAAAAAACATGACACAGAGCAACATTAAAAAACCACAATTTGCTTCCAAATCTTCTCCATAGAGTATACAAGTCTCTATCTATATTAAATGAATCATTACTCACCTTTACAAATGCTTTGGGAGATTGAGAACAGTGTCAGACACACACACCAATATTTCTTTAGCAGAGCAAAAGGTATGTACTCCAGGCACTGCAACCATGAATGGCACAGAAAACCTCTAATTCTACACACATATCCCTCATGTTAACCAATTAAAACTCTTCCCTCTCTATTTTCAAACCAACACCCTTCTCCCCCTCAGCCCTTTCTACCTGTTACCTTAGCAACTCCCTCCTCACTGAGCTCTCAGGTTTAAAAGTTTATTCTACAATGTTGCAAATGAACTCAGCGAGGATGTTTGACCTCTCAATACACCAGCTTATCTGGTGCAATGTTTCTTTAAATGACTTTTTCTTAACCATTCAAATTACTTTTTTCACAGAACAGAACCATGCACCCTAACTTTCAGTTTTCAACTATCTGAATCCACCAATCATTGCTTGTGATTCAAGAGCACTGAAACTCCACAGTTTTTTTTTACAAACTCCTACTGTTCCAACTGCCATTTCATTCCCACACTTCATCTGACTGCACCAGAACCTCCTCTCACCATGTATTCTGTCTGGATTATTGGACATAGCTACATCCACTGGGCTCAAAGGTATGCAGCTACCAGAAATTTTCACAACCTTGATTTACCAAATGTAGACATCAAGTGGATTGGCCAAAGAGGATTGAGATGTCATCAATTGATACCATTGGTGAAAACCTTTTTGCATCTGCCACACCCTCACCTCATAATTCTGCACTATGGTGGAAATGACTTAGGCACTTTGACTGGGGTAGGTCTGGAAATGCTTTTAAAGGACACCTTTGAGCAATTGATGGCACTTTTTCCTCAAACTGCCTTGGTATATTCCAATATATGCCAAAGACAGAAATGGAAGTGGTCCAACCAATTTTGTCCACAATTTGAGAAAGCACGGAAACATGTGAATAAATCTGTTTCTGCTTACATGAGAGACTATGGAATGGGTTCAATATACAACAATAACTTACGTTACAACATGCAAGATATCTACAGAGGAGATGGTGTGCACTTCTCAGATGAGGGGAATAGAATATTCCTCCTGAATTTAAGACTGTGCATTGGAACCTACTTGTAGGTACCTAAATCAGCCACAGAACCCAAAAGCTCTTTTCAGGGCTACCCTACCTCTGATCACTCAAAATAATTATTTTACTCTAACTTTTTTCACTGTTTTTCACCAAAGTACGCTCCCCGGTACGCTCCCCGGTACCCGTACCGGGCGCTCCCCCCACGAAAAATTAAAATTTGTTTTTGTTTTTTTTGGCTTTATATGGGCCTCCTAAGCCAACCCTCAGAAAACCTAGGGGGTCAGGGGGTGTCTACCGTGCCCCCTTTTACCCATTCCCAACGTTGTTTGTCCTCCATCTTGTGTCTCAAATCTAGCGAAACACAAGATGGAGGACTCCCGTAGCGCTGCCGGTATGTGTACCGGGGCGCGCACCGGTAAGCGCTCCCAAAAATTTTTAAAAGTTAATTTACATAAAAACCACTGGAGAGACTTACCAAATATAGAATAGGCCCTACTACATACCAGTCCCTACCATTTTCCCAAATTTGCTGGAATTCCATTAAGCCATTTGGACAGTAGCCCTGTCTAAATATCCTGAGGTAAATTACATGACAAAAACACATATGAAGTGTTAGAATTTACAAACAATTAAAATGTTACTTTTATTTTCTACTTTTATTTCCTGACATTTGATTAGTTATGTACATGAATATAAATGAAAAATAAGAGGGAAACACGGCCATTTTAACTACAACTACCTGAGGTACATCTTTAAAGGATTTTCTCATTTATCTTCATCACCTTTCTATAAGGTAAGTTGTTAATTTGTAAGGGGCACTTTAAGTTAGTTTGTAAAAAAAAATTCTGATAGTTATTTACTGTCCCTCTGTTATAGTTATAGATTGAGATAGGCTTCTCTGTTATAGTTATAGATTGAGTTAGGCTTCTCTGGTATAATTATGAATTTACTTAGGCTTCTTCACATACACTTTTTTATATTTCTACTTCCTGCCTGATACCATACACTGCCCAAAGATAACTTAACTGTTAAAAACTCAGAAGAACCTGTCTGAACTTAAACCCAACAGTGCCCTAAGTGTACTGATATATTTATTTTTTATGCAATTTACAGCAAGAAAATGGAAGGAGAACAAAACAAAATTAATATTTCTTTCGAAATTGTTGTGGAGAACAATCCTGAGGAAAATATTGATGACTTTGACTTTATGGATCAGTCTCTGGACTAAGAGTTACTTAATTGTGTTGAAGAAATAGAATCATGGAATCAAAATGAGGAGATTCCAGATGATGTAATCTTGGAAGTTCTATCAAATTTTGAAAAATCACAACAATAAATTTATATTTAATAATTAAAAATTGTTTGAGACATTATTCATTTTTATATGTAATTCATGAAATAGTACCAAAATGATTATAATATAAAGTACGACTTATAGTATACTGTGCAACTTTTTTGTGTTACATAGTAAGTTTGCTCATAGTTACTAACTTTCTCCCACTATATTATCTCCAATGAGTATTTCACATCTCTTTTTCATCTCCTGCCTCCATGTTGTTTCTGCTTTCCTGACAGACTATGGTATAGATTCCATATACCACAATAAATTATCTACAGAGGAGACGGTGTACCTTGAATTTAAGACTCTGTATTGGTACCTACATGCTGGTACTTAAATCACCCACACAACACAACAACTCTATTCAAAGCTACCCTACCTCTAAGCACTTGAAATTATTATTTTACTGTTTCACTGGGTTTTCCCCTTGGTACGCTCCCCGGTACGCTCCCCGGTGCGCGTACCGGGCGCTCCCCCCGCGAAAATAAAAAAAAAATATTTATTTTTTTTGCCCCGCAGGGCCTTTTATGGCCCCCACATCAAACCTAGGGGCTCAGGGGGGTCTACCCTGCCCACTTATGGTCATTTCCCCCTTTGTTTTTGCCACCTCTTGTGTCTCGATCCTACCGAGACACAAGATGGCGGCCGCTCCGGACTGTTTGGAATGTTGACAGACACCCGAGAGCCAATCAGCTTTCCGCTCGCGAACTCGCGTTACGCGCCGGGTGCGCTCCCCGGTGCGCGTACTGGGGCGCGCTTATAGATATATATATTTTTTTAACCTAAATTACTCAAAATCCTCTGGAGCACATATCTTGAGACATAGCAAAGGCACATCGGCCTACCAGTCCCTACAATTTTGCCAAGTTTGGTGGGAATCCATTCAGCCGTTCGGGCTAAAAGTGAGTCCAACCGCCCTATGGAAATTAACATGGGGAAAACACGTTTTGGGACCCCCTTTTATCTCGGCCCCTGCTTGGCGAATCCCACCCAAACTTTCAGGGAAGGAGCAGAGCGGAGCGGGCCATCGGCGCCAAAGTTATTCCCAATAGAATGTTGCGGATTTCCTATGGAAACTAGGTCCTAACTATAACTACCTACTGGTGACCGCCAGTAGGTAATATGTCTATATTACCTACTGGCGGTCGCCAGTAGGTATATATAGTTAGGATTTTTTCTCTATGGGATTTTTGAAAATTCTATGTCGAATAACTTTGGCGTTTGTGGACGGAATTGGCTGAAATTTTCAGGAAAATGGCACATTTTGTTTCTGAGCAGCCCCTGAAAATTGGGGGGGGGGTTCGTCCAGGGGGGGTCGAGAAAAAAGGGGGGTCCCAAAACGTGTTTTTAACATTGAGTTTTCCATAGGGCGGTTGGCCTCACTTTTAGCCCGAACGGCTGAATGGATTTGCACGAAACTTGGCAAAATTGTAGGGACTGGTAGCCCGATGTGCCTTTTGTAGGTCTCAATATATGTGCTCCAGTGGATTTTGAGAAATTAACGTTTAAAAAAAGATATATATCTGTAACAGCGGACCGGGCAGCGCTCCGGTTCGCGGACTTTTCGCGCAACGGAGCTTTGTGAAGCGAAGCTGATTGGTTCTCCGGCGTCTGTCAACATTCCAAACAGTCCGTAGCGGCCGCCATCTTGTCTCTCGGTAGGATCGAGAGACAAGAGGAGGCGAAAGCGAAGGGGCAAATGACCATAAGGGGGCATAGTAGATCCTCCCTGACCTCTTAGGTTTGATGTACCATTTTGCCAAGTTTGGTGTAATTCCGTTCAGCCATTCAGGCTGTAGACGTATCTAAATGTCAATAATCGAACGGCTGAATGGATTTGCACGAAACTTGGCAAAATATTAGGGACTGGTAGCCCGATGTGCCTTTGCTAGAGTGGAGTAGTGTGGCTCACTGGTTAGAGGCGGCAGGCCTGAGAGCAGAAGTCAGCCTGGGACCAGGGTTCAATTCCCGACGCGGCAGGGTCGTGGACCTTGGTCAGCGGACTCGATAATTCTCGCTTCGGTGCTTACTCTAATCAGGGGTTCCACTCGGCAACTCTGGGCATTAGCTTGCCTAATCTCCACAACGGCCCCACCAATTCCGGGGATGCTTGGCTCCACCTTGGGGACTCCCAGCAAGGGACCATCCCACAGGGAAAGCCAGGACGGGTTCCCCAGAGTTATACAGCGCCGGGACGCCCCGTTGCTGGGGCAGCTGTGCGCTTTACAAGTATACTACATTTACATTTACATTTACTAGGTCTCAATATATGTGCTCCAGTGGATTTTGAGAAATTAACGTTCAAAAAAAGATATATATCTGTAACAGCGCTCCGCTTCGCGTACTTTTCGCGTTACGGAGCTTTGCGAAGCTGATTGGTTCTCCGGCGTCTGTCAACATTCCAAACAGTCCGTAGCGGCCGCCATCTTGTCTCTCGGTAGGATCGAGAGACAAGAGGAGGCCAAAGCGAAGGGGCAAATGACCATAAGGGGGCATAGTAGATCCTTCCTGACCTCTTAGGTTTGATGTACCATTTTGCCAAATTTGGTGTAATTCCGTTCAGCCATTCAGGCTGTAGACGTATGTAAATGTCCTATGGAAAATTGCATGGGGAAAACACATTTGAAAGTGTTGAAATTTAGAACCAATTAAAATGTTACTTTGGTTTTGTATTTGTGTGTGATGAAAGTTAATTGGTTATGTATATATGAAAATTCTATGTCGAATAACTTTGGCGTTTGTGGACGGAATTGGCTGAAATTTTCAGGAAAATGGCACATTTCGTTTCTGAGCAGCCCCTAAAAATTGGGGGGGGGTTCGTCCAGGGGGGGTCGAGAAAAAAGGGGGGTCCCAAAACGTGTTTTTAACATTGAGTTTTCCATAGGGCGGTTGGCCTCACTTTTAGCCCGAACGGCTGAATGGATTTGCACGAAACTTGGCAAAATTGTAGGGACTGGTAGCCCGATGTGCCTTTTGTAGGTCTCAATATATGTGCTCCAGTGGATTTTGAGAAATTAACGTTTAAAAAAAGATATATATCTGTAACAGCGGACCGGGCAGCGCTCCGGTTCGCGGACTTTTCGCGCAACGGAGCTTTGTGAAGCGAAGCTGATTGGTTCTCCGGCGTCTGTCAACATTCCAAACAGTCCGTAGCGGCCGCCATCTTGTCTCTCGGTAGGATCGAGAGACAAGAGGAGGCGAAAGCGAAGGGGCAAATGACCATAAGGGGGCATAGTAGATCCTCCCTGACCTCTTAGGTTTGATGTACCATTTTGCCAAGTTTGGTGTAATTCCGTTCAGCCATTCAGGCTGTAGACGTATCTAAATGTCAATAATCGAACGGCTGAATGGATTTGCACGAAACTTGGCAAAATATTAGGGACTGGTAGCCCGATGTGCCTTTGCTAGGTCTCAATATATGTGCTCCAGTGGATTTTGAGAAATTAACGTTCAAAAAAAGATATATATCTGTAACAGCGCTCCGCTTCGCGTACTTTTCGCGTTACGGAGCTTTGCGAAGCTGATTGGTTCTCCGGCGTCTGTCAACATTCCAAACAGTCCGTAGCGGCCGCCATCTTGTCTCTCGGTAGGATCGAGAGACAAGAGGAGGCCAAAGCGAAGGGGCAAATGACCATAAGGGGGCATAGTAGATCCTTCCTGACCTCTTAGGTTTGATGTACCATTTTGCCAAGTTTGGTGTAATTCCGTTCAGCCATTCAGGCTGTAGACGTATGTAAATGTCCTATGGAAAATTGCATGGGGAAAACACATTTGAAAGTGTTGAAATTTAGAACCAATTAAAATGTTACTTTGGTTTTGTATTTGTGTGTGATGAAAGTTAATTGGTTATGTATATATGTCAAATGAGAGGAAACCACAGCCATTTTGTGATACTACTGTCTGAGGTACATTTGTGAGGAATTTTTGGTGGTGAATTTCTGGTGTTTGATTTACACAGTACTAACACTTCTCCTACTTTTAAAAAGGTGAGTTGTTAATTTGTAAGGGGAACTATGTTGTACACTTGAAGATAATTTGAAAAATGTTTTCTGTTATTTATTTGCAGTCCTTCTGTTATACTAAATACTTGATAAAGTTAGTTTTATATTATGTATTACTAAAAACGATAAATGAAAGTGATTATTTTTTTCTGCAATTTACAGCAAGCAATTTCAAAATAAAATGGCTCACAATGAAGAGACCGTGGCAATTTCTTTTGAATTGTCCACTACATTGATTGAAATTGAGAGCACCAATAATGAAATATTGTCACAAGGAGGAGATGACGTGTATGATTTCATTAGATTGATTGAAATTGACAGCACCAATAATGAAATATTGTCACAAGGAGGAGATGACTTGAATGATTCCACTACATTGATTGAAATTGAGAGCACCAATAATGAAATATTGTCACGAGGAGATGACTTGAATGATTCCACTACATTGATTGAAATTGACAGCACCAATAATGAAATATTGTCACAAGGAGGAGATGACTTGAATGATTCCACTACATTGATTGAAATTGACAGCACCAATAATGAAATATTGTCACAAGGAGGAGATGACTTGAATGATTTTTTTGATCAATCTGTTGATGGCGAATTTATCGAATGTTTGGAGACCATAGAGTTACAAGAATCATCATTGCAGACTTTTCATGAGGAAATTGCTGATGAGGACATGTTACTAGTTCTTTCAAATTTAGAAAATTCTGAAGAATAAATTTATATTTAGAAATCAAAAATTGTTTGAGACATTATTCATTTTTATATTTAATTTATGAGGTTGTAGCGAAGTGATTGTAGTATAAAATGAGACTTATAGTATAGAGTGCAACATTTTTATGTTACATGGTAAGTTTACTCATATTTACTTCCCTTCTGCCACTATATTATCTCCAATGTGTATTTGACATCTCTTCTTCATCTCCGGCCTCCTTTCTCTCACTGTGTGTCTCCGATGCATCTTATCGCTGCTATTTTGTGTAATTACAGAAGAGAGTAAAATAAAATAGTTCGGAACGTGAAAAGGGGGCAAAGTAGAGTACCCCTCACCCCCTAGGCCTTTTCAGGCGGTCCCAAAAGGATCAGTTTCTGCTTTCCTGAGAGATTATGGTATGAGTTCCATATACCACAATAATTTGCATTACAACATGCAAGATATCTATCTCCTATTACCAACTTTTGGAGATATTCGCGCTAAGCGCGAATATCTCCAAAAAGTAACACCTGCCCTGAGCAGTTCTTAGCCATGTTATCCAATGGGAGGTGGATAAAATGGCTAAGAGCATTAGCTCGGTAATGCATGAATATCGCTGACTTTTTAGCGATATTCATGCATTGCGGCCGTTTATTATCGCATTTGCGATAAACCTTGATAATAGCAAGGTTTATCTTCGATAATTTCTGACGATGCTTAGCGGTAAAAAATTTGTTGGTAAGCATCGTTAGCGATAAATATCGCTTAACTTTGGTAATATGCACCAACGTCTGTTAACGTTCGATTGGAAGGAAATGAGGAAGTGTTGAAAAACATTGTTTGCGCCATCTTGCCTTTTTTGAAATGCCACACTTTTGTCGTGCACGGCAGCCATTTTAGATGCCTTGACCAGACCCACTCTCTGCACGCTGTCGATTCGTAGCATGGCTCCCCACCCTCGCAAGCATCTTCCCCAGGCACTGGTCACCCCCGCTCTCTGTCTTATGCATGGGCAATAAACCTCCCCCCATCTGCGCTGCTCTTCCCTGAGAATCACACTCTGTGCCCGCCCGACACCTCCCTTTCGCCCTATTCACTACCGCACCCTCTGACACTCCTCTTCCTCTGTGTCCGATTGTCCAGGCTATCAGCTAGCCCTGCAGATGTAGTTTATGGCTCCAGCTGTAAAGAATCACCCCTCTTCAAAGGAGTTATAGTAGATCAAGGCCCACACCCGATGAGATCCGTCACACCACACGTGTTCCTACTATCTGAAAACCATCCTGTATTGTGATTGGGGAGGGGACCGAGCCTGAAGCGGAAGATTCCAGGAATGACTCTTTGTACATCAAAGTTTTTACAATTATGTGTCACATTAAAAATATATAGCACTCCAACAAAGTAGTAGGAATATAAAACTTTAATAACATATAAATATATACAACAAAACAAAAACAGTAAAAACATTTAAACAACGAAGAGACCGTGGCAATTTCTTTTGAATTCCTGATGAGGACATGTTACTAGTTCTTTCAAATTATGAAAATTCAGAAGATGTTGCCTGGGGGTGGGTCGTCAGTAGCAGTCTGTTGTGCGAATAGTTCCAAGGCAGCAGAACGCGCTGAAATCTAGATGGCACGAAAGTGATGTCTAGTAAGTTGCCGCCCAGCAAATAACGGCGTGGGGCGCCGCGGGGGTGAGTGAGTCCAGTAGGCACCACAGCTATTCTTACCGGCATTGCAGAATTACTGCTGGGGACAATGCCTGTGCTGTAGCAGGGTCACAGCAGAAACAAAAAGGATTCTGTTGAAGATGTTGTTGGTTTTCAATTTGAAAACAGTTCTGGTGTCAACTGCTATGCTAATGTAGTGGTTAATGTTTTGTTTTCTCTAGAAAATGTAAAAGAGGGGGAGGCAGTCCAAAGTTCCGTTAAAAGGGCCAAGGAAAGGATCGGTGGTTTGAACTATCAGTCAAAAAGGGGAGGGGGTGCAACAATTTTTCCTACCGGGTCACACTGTGCTTTCACCGGAACTGAGGTCTGCAGGATTCTAGTAATTCAAAGTGAGGCTGGCGCCAGCATGGGAGCGCCGACGTCCCGCGGATACAGTTTCGCCACTCCACGGGCGATCATGGCAGTCATTCCCCATCGGGGGTCGGAGACTCCCGCGGCTCCTCTAGAATCTTCAAGGTCGTGGAGGACTACGGTGGTGGAGTCAACCAGTGACCGGGCCATTTCTTTATGCTGGGCCCGCTCTTGCCAGGTCGACCGCCATTTTGAGAGTTCGGTAGCTACTGGCGATCGCGGGGTCAAATGAGCGGACGGGCTCCACCCTGCCGGGCGAGACGTTGCAGCATGGCCACAGTGGAAGAACCCTTTTCCGGGCGCCTGGAGCGCTGAGGGTGCAGCTGGGAAGCCTCCACCTGGGGAGGCGGGAGAGGCCTGTTCGCACCGTCTCTCCCTCCCAGTGCACCCCACGGCGTCTCGCTTGAGATTTGTTATGGCCGGACCAGGCGATGAGGACGAGGGGGGGGGGGTCGGAGGCATGTGCAAGACATCCCCCCCCAGTGTTGTCGCAGCCATTATTCAAGAAAGAAGAAGTGTCCCGTCCGTCTTCGGGCCGGGCTTCCGGTGGATGTCGGCCAGACGCCCCTGGCTCTGGCCCCATGAACGGGTTCCTTGGTTTATCGGCTGCAGCCGGATCCCGTCGGCCTCGGCCCCCCGACCGTTGGTGGCCGGACCGGAAGAGCATGTGGCGGGACTACCTGAAACTCTCAAGGGCCACCGCGGCCGGACTGGGAGAGAGAGGGGAGGGTCGAGGAGACATTCCCCCCCTGCAACTCTTCAGCGTTGTAAAGGCAATCCCCTGGCCGGGTCCCGCTGGCCTCGGCCTCTCCTCCGGCTACACCCTACGTTAGGATCTCCTGGCCGAGGCGTGGCAGCAGGACCCGCCTTATATGGGCTGCTCCCGGCTGGGCGTAGCCGCAACCCTGCCCCACCTTGGAAGTTTCCAGAGTGGGGGCGGATGTTCTACTGACTTGCATTTTCCCTAGTCTATCGATTTTTTTGGCGTGGCAGGCGGTGGGACAGCGAGGGGTGATTTGGTTTCTCTTACTGTTTTTCTGGTCTCTCACCACTGGCATATTTTAACGTTTTCTTGTTTCTAGGACATTAATAGGTTTTATCATTACGTTATGTTATCGTTTCTTTGTTCGTTGTTTAATAAAAGTTCATGTTCATCAGTGGCCTACTGATTTTCGTTTTCCTATTCTTTTCTTTGCAGGTTGTTTCATGCTAAAGTTTCTGTTAACAGGATACAGTGATTACTTCGTTATTATTGCATATGTCCTTTTCACTAGGGGTGCTCTCTGGTCGGGCCAGATGACGTATCTCTAGTAAATGGTCCGGGTGAAACAGGTGCATCAATCAGTGGGGAGTAGATAGGCATGACAGATTACAACGGGGGAGAAAGGTCCGCATTACGTACCCTTTCACTATTTGCAAAGATTTTCCTACGTATATTTGCAAACAGGGAATACCTCCAAAAAGAACCAATTCCCAAACAGTCAATGTTTGGGGAAACAATCAATCAATGAGGAACGAAATAGGCACGACGTGTTAAAGGTTTGCGTTACCTACCCTTCACTATCTGCAAAGGGAGAGAGAATATTCCTATTCTTCCTCGTTTGCAGGCAGAGAAGATTCTTAAGAGAACCAACTTCGAACAATTCAATGCTCGATTCAAACAATCAACAAGGGGTACTGTGAACACAAATGAACGCCGCTTATGTACATACACATTGGTATTATCAACAGGTTGTTCCTAATGTTTCTATTTTAGGGAGGTCAAAAAGAGATCCCATTAGTGGACTACTGATTTTGCTCGATTCCTTTTGTTTTTTTACACGATTTTTCGCTATCTGCAAAGACTAAACAGAGTATTGCGACTCTGTGCTTGTTTGTAAATAGAGAATGAACCAAAGAGAACAATCAATCAAATGGAGAGAGAAGCAGGCACTGTGGTAAATAAATAATACCTCTATTTTTGACTAGATATAACAATAACAGATAGCTCAATAAATAAGAGTCAAGATTCGAGGTAGTAGGAGTTTGCAGGTTTTAATACAGCATAAAGGACAGGAACAGGACAACCTGCACGGGCAAGATCTGGGATGGCTAGCCAACAGGGGGGCCCCGACAGCTGTCGGGCAGGAGCTGGAATGAGCGCGCTAGCTTTTAATAACAATACACAAGTATATATACTAAAACAATTGCATTACAGTACATACAGTAGGTGTGACAGTGGGTGGAGTTAGCAACAGTCGCGAAAGATAAGGATGAAAGTGGGTGTAACAGGAGGCGTGAACAGGGCGTACACATAGACATGTGATGTAAACGTAACAGAATATGTCATAAATGGGGCGGAAACATGGAGGGGGCTACCTAAGGAGCCGGGACCTCTAACCTAGTGGTGCGCGCAAACTGGCAATGACGTATTACCAGGGAGAAGCTGGGGGCTATGACTTCTGAGCTAGAAGGAGAGACGAAAGTCTGGAGAGTCAGAGCGACATGTACCTAAACACTATCTAGTACCTGATGTTTAGAGAACATGTTGATAGAATCCAAAAGTTATCGGGGTAAAGGCTAACAGACTCTAAGACTGGTGCATGCATTATTCTACATGTAGTGTGTGTTGAGGAATATTAAATGACCATAAATACAGTATTTCTCTTACATGGAGACGTAAAGGCTAGACAATGACTGAAACTATTGATGCGATTCAGTAGCTTAGGAATGCAGAGAAGGAGAGCTGGACTGATAACTGGAATCATAACATACTCTTGGCAGACTGGCAGGCAGAGCCAGGCCGAGCCGGGCACTGTGAGGCAGGAAGTAAGTGAAGGGTCAGGGATACAGGTGGGGGCTGTATCGCTCCTCAGCGAGGGTTCAGGAGACAGGAGCTGAATCTGAGTCCGGGCCCTTTTGAGGCCTAGAAACGGGGATTTTACAATGAAATAACGTGCACACTGAGAAACGTGGCAACGTAGCTTTACATAGGCCTAATACTCGTAGCTTTCACGAGAACTGGAAACTGGCATACTAGAGATGGACACAACTGTAATTGCGTCTTTAATCGATCATGGGGAATACATATGCATATTAATCGTGCACATATAACATAACATGGGGAACACGTAGGGACACAGAACATGGCAACATTTACTTTTCCACATTCCCTCCTTGTCACTACGTTTCCATCAGGAAACATCAATATTCATTATACCATCTATCATTTCATACAGTATCATTTGCTCGTCTCGAAATTTCTTGGAACGGGATCTAGGACGGGACTTGGGACTAGGAATACAAGAGGTAGCACAAATGCCGCAAATCGCAGGGCCACATTGTATACAGAGGCAGCAACTGAATATGATCGCTACTGCAATACCTAGAAATGACAATACTTTCCATCCCCAGGCAGAAATTATACTCCAGAACCAACCGGACCATGTCCAGGTGCCTGGATTCTGGTGTAACTGATGGGCAATTTTATGAAGTCTGGTTATAGCTGAATAAACAGACGGCGCGTTATTAGGAATGAAAATGCAGCAACTAGATCCGATGACTCTACATGCTCCTCCTCTATCGGCCAGTATGACGTCAAGAACGAGACGATTTTGGAGCACGACAAATCTCATAGCAGATTGTTCTTCGGTTAAGTTACCTAGAGCAGAGGCAGTCTCATTCACTACTGCTTCAAGGGTTCTGGTTAATCTACGTATTAACTTACTATTCTGGATAGGTCCTATAAAGAAAAAGAATCCTCTATTGAAATCTGTATACTGTTCTAGAGCAGTTTCAGTTTGATCGACAATCGGGGACTCGATCTCCCTTCTATGTCTAATATGTACTAGATGTGTGTTTCTATGATAATCAGATGGGGCTAGGAAAACTGGTGGCGGCAGGAAGGCAATGTAACAGGTTCCCTCCCAATCGAGGGGCAGACGAACATATGCGGTCTGACCACAAACAAAATAAGAATGACGTGAAGCTTTAAAAATAGATTTCCCACTGTCACTATACTTGACAATAGTAGTACAATCACTATGTCCTACATGTGCGGAACCATTATTTCTGACACATAATTCGCCTTTGACTGGTAATACTGAAATAGCAGGTAAGTCTGGAGTAGGATCAGACTGAACATTCAGGACCATAAAATTCGAAGAATAATTACCTAAATTATAAACTTCATTTTCTAGATCTAACCCTGTTCTGTGGGGAAGACCTTGCTTGTCTGGAAAACATGTACTGTTCAGAAGGGACATATCAGTTGAGGATGACGTTAACATGGACCAGGCTCCACACGAACCATTATGTGAAAACGGATAAGGAAACAGTGGCAGAACTCCCTTAGGTGTCTGGAAAGGGGGGAGTCAACCACACACCCAACAATTAGTGGCATTGCTGGTCTGGTGTGAGTAATGTAACATACGGATGAAGGAATTGTTGCGCATAGCAAGACGATAGGATAGTTCGTGAGGAGGTAGATCACTAAACGTGTGCTCTACTGTAGCATTAGAAGACTTATTTACATGAGAAATTGGAAAACATAAATGAAATGCATAACTCGTGCAGGTAACCATCAGGCTGAGAAACAATATAAAACTTAGAAAAACGATACATCGGATAGAGTTTTGACTAACTCTCTCACTATGGGGGTCTATTTCATACATGTCAGATACCTGTCTAACCGTTTCACCTAGGGGAGGACTTAGACAATTAAACTGGCTGACTTATTTTACTAGACCGTAGCTTACTTTTATACTCCTGCTGCGGAGTTTTCTCTAACAGGGAGGGCTTGATATCAATGTCATTTGCGGGACAGTCCTTAAGAATAGTATCTTGGCAGTCTTTAAAATCTTGACAATCCTTGGAAATGTTCTTGGAAACAGCTTTTAGTCCGTGAAATTTCTTGACGTGTGACAGATGGACCCACCCCTTCCTGCCTTCCAACTTGACGGCAGTACGGGTGGTTAGAAGGACTAACTTCGGCTCCTTCCAGCGAGGCTCCAGCGGACTTGAACGATCAAAATTGCGGACGAGGACCAGGGTGCCGGGAAGGATCTCGTGTGGCTTGACTTCAGTATTGTCGGGAAATGCAGCGGCAACCTGTGAACGACAAGAGTGTAGGGCAGACATCAAGGAAGCTAGGTAATCTGTCAGCATATTACTGGAAACATCTGTAATACTTCGGGGTCTGGGTGTACCCCACACGTTCGGGGGACGGCCGAATACGACCTCATAAGGGGACAGACCTGATCTGGAATGTGCGACCATGCGCATATAGAACAGAGCGACTGGCAGGGCAACTAACCAGTCTACACCTTTTTCTTGACAGATTTTGGCAATGCGGATTTTCAAGGTTTGATTATGTCTCTCTACGAGACCGGCTGCTTCTGGATGGCGTACACAATGGAACTTCCACTGGTACCCTAACAAAAGGGACACGTGCTTCATTAATTCAGATGAGAATGGCTGGCCGTTGTCAGAATACACGACCCTTGGGAGTCCATAACGGGGGAAATATTCACGAACCAACTGCTTGGCAGTGGTCGCGGCTGTGTAATCTGGGACTGGATATGCTTCTGTCCACCTGGACAAAGCGCATACAACTACAAGAACATACTTGAAACCTCGACATCGCTCCATCTGAATATAATCCATCTGGAGGACTTCAAAAGGGTGGTCAGGGGGCTGGAATCCACCTTGTTCCACCGGGACACTTTTACCTGGATTGAATTGACAACATATCATACAGGTACGGACTTTCTGCTTGGCTGCAGCTCGTAAATGCTTGTTGAACCAAATGTTCTGGATACTGTCTATCATGGCTTTTTCTCCTAAGTGTGCTGGACTATGTGCGGTATTGATAATGACTTGAACCATAGAGTCGGGGAGAAACCATGTGGCTTTTCCCTTCGTCACCCATCCCTGATCTGTCTGGACCCCTCCTTGTTCGGACCATTTCTTGATTTCTTCGGGAGTAGCATGTAACTGGATATCTATGACATCCTGAGTAGGGTCCTTAACTGTCATACAAGTAGTCTGTTCTAGAGTGGATGTCGGTGTCTTGTTAACTGGTATGTCTGGAGTCTGAGCTGTAAGCTTGGCTGTTCGATCTGCTAGATCATTACCTTGGGAAATAATGTCAGTGACTTTCGTATGTGCTTTGCACTTCATGATAGCGATAGATGTCGGTAAATGTATTGCATCTAACAGAGCTTGAATAAGGAAACCATGCTGAATCTTGGTTCCATGAGAAGTCATGAAACCTCTCTCCTGCCAGAGCACTCCGAAGTCGTGTACGACTCCGAATGCGTAGCGTGAATCTGTGTAAATATTAACTTTCAGGTTCTTGGCACGTATGCAGGCTTGTGTCAGAGCAACTAGCTCTGCTGCCTGAGCAGACAGGGTGTCAATACGGTGTGTTTCAATAACTTCAGTGTCAGTAGTCACTGCATACGCGGCTACTAGTTCTCCTGTACTCGTTCTCATACATGAACCATCCACATAAAGTGTCAGGTCGGGGTCTGGTAATGGAATATCTGTCAGGTCTTGTCTCGGCTTAGTCATAGTGTTAACTACTTCCACACAGTCATGTGTGGCAGGATTTGAAGTAACTGACGGTAACAGTGTAGCAGGATTTAGAACGTTGCAGCGTCTGATTTCTATGTGTGGCTGGAACAGTGTCAGTTCATAACCTGTTAAACGTGCAATTGTCAAGTGCTGAGTCTGTGTTCGGTTTAAAAGAACTTCCACGGAGTGTGGAACTTGTACTGTCAAGGAATGTCCTAATACTATGGAATCACTTTGTCTGATAGCTAGTGCTGTGGCTGCAACTGACTTGAGGCACGCAGGCAGAGCCTGGGCTACTGGATCTAGTGTGCTCGAAAAATAAGCACAGGGCTTGTATTGTCCGGCTTGATCTTGTGTGAGAACAGATAATGCTGTACCATCACGTTCTGTGACAAAAAGTGTAAAAGGCTTATTGTAGTTCGGTGTAGCTAGAACAGGAGCTTGGCATAAGGCTTTCTTTAACTCATTGAAACTAAGTGTATGTTCAGATGTCCAAGGGAGGACAGTCGATACGGCTGCCTCCTGTGTCGTTAACTGTATCAGTGGCTTGGCTAGAAATGCATACTGAGGAATCCATTGTCTGCAATAAGAAGTAAGGCCGATAAAAGCTCGTACCTCCTTCTGTGTCTTGGGCTGAGGAAGACTCGCTATTAACTGGATGCGATCGGGTGTCAACTGCCTACCCCACTTGGACAGTAAGTGGCCTAAGTAGATCACTTGCTGGACACAGAATTGAAGCTTTGAAGAAGACACCTTGTGCCCCATCTCGGCTAGGAAATACAGGACTGTAAGCGATGCTCGCTCGCAAGTGCGTTCAGAACGGGCTGTGATCAGTAGATCATCGACATATTGGAGCAGGGCAGTGTCAGTTGGCATGTGAATGTTGTCTAGTTGTCTCTTAAGTGCTTGACTGTAAATGCTAGGACTTTCTGTGAAACCTTGAGGAGCTCGTGTGAATTTATAGCTCCTTCCATTTAAACAGAAACCGAAAAGGTACTGGCTGTCTGGATGAATGGGGACACTGAAAAATGCGTTTTTGAGGTCTATGACTGTGAAAAATGTAGCCTCAGAATCAATGGCTGTCAATAGAAATGAGATATCTGGGACTACTGGATACTGGGGGATGATACATTTATTGAGTTCTCGAAGGTCAATCACTAATCGATATACTGGAGGTGCATTTGGATCAGTACGTTTCATGACTGGAATGATAGGAGAATTACATACATTGGAGTCAGTTTCTACAACTACTCCTTGAGCAATGAGCTCTTCAATAATTTTGGATAAGGCTGCTACAGCCTCAGGTGGCAATCTGTACTGTCTGATTCGTGGTAGCACTACACCTTGCTTGAGAGTCACACGATGGGGTGTGATTTGCATAAAACCAACATCAGTTGGACCTTGCGCCCATAGATGCTGCGGAACATTAGACAATCTCGGATCAAAATCTCGTAAAACATAGTGACCCTTGAAGTCACGTAAAAACAAACGTATTTCCTCTGGGGAACAGCAAATAACTGCACCTAATTCTTTCAGTGTCTTAATACCTAACAAATTTTCTGGACAGGACTCCGTAAGCAATAGATCAGTAGTTCGGGACAATGGACCTACTTCTAGAGTAAATGGTTTGGAAATCTCGTTAACAATTGGCTTTCCTGAAAATCCAAGGGAAACATTTCTAGAGCCTGAGAGCGGAACCCCTGGAACCTCGTCGTGACTAATGGTAGTCCTACTTGCCCCTGTATCAATCAGAAACTTTCTGTCTTTCCCTAATACTTGACTGTGAACATAGGGACCTTCTTGATCTACAGGAATCTCGATGAGAGGCAAGCCTACCTCCCTCTCTAGGCTGTTTCATGAATACGCTTGATACTCTGGATACTCTGTCTGGGCATACTGGTACATCTGCTGTGTAACATGCTGTGTTGCAGCGATAGGCTGCGGTGCTGGAACTGTCTGTTGTGCATTCTGTGGCTGAGAAGTCTGTGAAACTTGTTCTTGTCTAGGCGGACGTGGTCTTTCTTTAGTTTTACCAGTGGCTATGTTGTGTTTCAGAACTGCACACTCGTTTATAAAATGACCTGGCTGTTTACAATAATTGCATGTCCCTTTAACGGGAGCTGCAGGATGACTGGCTTGATTCGGACCCCTCTTCTGACTGTCTTGAGGAACAGATTGTGCAACTAGTACTTTCATTTTTGTGTCTTTCATACGTCTTCTCTCGTGTTCTTGCTCTTCTCTGATTCTATTCTGGTGATACTGGAGCATCTGTAACATCTGGGACGGGGTACTAGCTTGCCAGGTACTTTCGACTTTCAAAACTCGATTCTTAACTTGTGGACTCGAATTCTCGACTAGTTTAGTAATAAAAAGATGAGGGTATGACTCGCTACTCGTCTTCAAACCACTGTTTATTATGAAACATTTCTCAAATCTGGAATAAAAATCACTAGTGTCTTCGTCTTGTTTCTGTTTACAGGCTGAGATTGCATCCCAGTCTTCCTTTTTAGTGGCTAATAATCTAGGTAAAACTTGTATTAATAATTCTGGTAATTCTTTACATTTGTCTCCAAGACCGGTACCTGGTACTCGTATCTTATCTTCAGCTTCCAGAGCTGTCCAATCGATCTTTTTCTCTCCCACCTCCCAATCTTTTTCCTTGAGTTTTTCGTATACCCCTGCGGGCAACAGGACTTTTAACATTTTAATAATATCTGGATACGTGTATTCTCCCATACGGAGCATGTCTTTTAATTCTCGGTGGAACCCTGCTGGATCTTTGTCGTGACAGGGAATTAATTTCTTCATCTCTAAGAGTTCCATCTTGGTAACTGGGGTGTAAACAAATACTCGTTGCATTTCACCACCCGCTGTCCTAACTGGGTGTACTTCTCGTAGCGGATGCTGTCTATCTATGTAAAACGGTTTACTTTCTGGAAGTGAGACATGAACAAAATGCGGGTTCAAAAACGTTCTGTATTTGTGGCGCTGTTCTAGAATGACACTAATTAAATCAGTACCTAAACCTTTCCATCTATACTGGAGTAGCTCGTTCAGGATATCATGTAACGGACCTGGATCAGAATGTTGACCCTCATACAGCGTAATGAGGTGCTGGATCATATACATACCCACCAGTCGCTGCTCGGCTGGGGGCAATTTCAGAAACATTTGTGCCACTATTTCGTCTGGAAAAGTGGTAGAATCAGTAATCCATCGGACTGCTGATCGGGCTAGTTCTTGTTCATGCATGGTACTTAATTCACTATAACCGATTCGTGATTTCAGAATTTGATCGGTAGCTTGAAATACTTGTTCTAGGGAACCTTGTTCTGGTGCTGGAAGATGAAAGACTTTCTTGTGTTCTAGGCGTAAATGTCGGTCTGGAAGTCTAGATTTACCTACATACGCTATTCTGGTGGTATTCTCGTCGTCTACCTCTTCAGTAGAAGAGTCATTTTCTTTCTCGCTTACTTGTGCTTCTTTGCGTTGTTCGTGTAACCTTATTATTTCTTTACGTATTTTCTTGTACATACTCTCTATACTATTGAGTGTCTTGTGCTTACCCTCGGCTATATTATCACTCCACTTTGTCAAAATTTTCATTTCGTTCGGATCTTTAGTCGGGGAATCTTGTTCCCTAATTAAACAATTGATCAGAAACTTTAATAACATGAACTGGATCTCAGATTTCCTGAGAGACATGACTTCAGCAATACTTTCTGGATCTTGTCCTGTACGAATGAAACGATACATTCTGTCTAGATCTTCTTTCATATTCGGTAGGGTGACCAAATACTCGGACACCTGCCTTATACGTACGGAATATATAACCATACTATCCTCGCCTGGGACTGGATCATAACAGCATTCAGTAAGAAGTCGCCTGATTTCTGCAATAGTCTTATATTTGGGCGTACGCTGTAACGCACGTTCATGTAACTCGACTGCTCCTAAACGTCTACTTGGCGGCGGGGTACCAAGAGGACCTCCTCCCGCGGCCCCTATACTGGAATCGTCGACTGATACTCTTGGTGCTGGCAGAGTGACTGATGTGGCGGGAATTTGTACTACGGGCTGGACCGGGGGTACCGTAACAGGTACTGCAACAGGTGCCCCGGTGGCTGGAAGACCATGAATTACATTATTCACAGGAGCTGGTGGAACAGGATTTGCATATTCTGGGACTGTGTCGTCCAAATAGGACGAGAGAAAAATATCAGCTGCGGTCGGTTTGTGACGCAGATTGGTCGGAACTAAAGGTGGCGGAAAATTACTGGATGCTTCCGGGGTTGCTTTTGGCAAGCCCTCGGCAAGAAGAGGGTACATACCCTTAATAAGGGCATTTCTCTGCCTGTCTGACTGTTCGGTTTTAACTCGTTCACCTATTTCGATTAATTCCCTTTCTTGGGCTCTTTCTAAGGATTCTCTACTTAATTCTGACTTTCTGATTTCTTTTTCGGTTCTTTTATGAGATTCTTTGCGCCATAACTCGATGGCATCTTTCTGTGACTGTCTGGCTTTCTTTTTCCATAATACTTCTTCTACTCGCATGATGCACTCGGCATCCCATGTACCCGATACGGGCCATCTGTACTTTTCTTCTAACTGTTTGGTGTACTCCACCCATAAATCTAGATATAATATGGCACTTATGCCATGCTTCTGATACATAAAATGACCTGGACTGTCCCTAGGCGGGACAGGAACTGCTTCTTCTAACAGACCTTTTCTAGTTTTTAACTGACGTAATTTGGAAAACAAAGGCATGACTGAACTGTAGTCTAGACACAATACAATACACAATGAACACGATAATTACACCACTTTCATACCACGACATTGAAATACATGAATGACATTTAAAATAACAGTTTTGACAAAATACTACCTGGAATACTGGAAACAGAATACATGAATTTCTCGAGAACAGAACGGACTAGAACAGAAACTAGATGCACTGCTAAAACAGTACGAAACTTACCGGTCTCATAAAGAGACACGTCAGGACCCGCATCCACCTAAGTGGACACTTTGTGTTGGATCTGTGTACCCATACCCACGGACCAGAGACAATGCAATTGACCCTGTCTAGATACTACCCCAGCAATGGTACTCACCGGGCAGCAAGAACGGAAGGCCTCGGACTGGACGGGACTGCTACGACGCCGGACGGACGAACTTCGGACTTCTGTTACGGGTGGGCCTCCGGATACCTCGGACCTTGGACTCTCGGCTTGGGCTCTGGTCGGGACTCGCCGCGTTCCTCCACCGCCTCGTCTGGATGCTGGACCGCAACCTCCGTCTCCTCCGTGGGCCTGAGGGATACTTGAAGCAGAAATATCTGCACGTGCACGGTATGGTTCCGTCACGGCTGCAGAGGATCAGGGGGCTTGCGTGGCTTCACCGGCGCGTGGGGAAAGGGCAAGTCCCTATTCGGGCGCCATTATGTGGTAAATAAATAAATAATACCTCTATTTTTGACTAGATATAACAATAACAGATAGCTCAATAAATAAGAGTCAAGATTCGAGGTAGTAGGAGTTTGCAGGTTTTAATACAGCATAAAGGACAGGAACAGGACAACCTGCACGGGCAAGATCTGGGATGGCTAGCCAACAGGGGGGCCCCGACAGCTGTCGGGCAGGAGCTGGAATGAGCGCGCTAGCTTTTAATAACAATACACAAGTATATATACTAAAACAATTGCATTACAGTACATACAGTAGGTGTGACAGTGGGTGGAGTTAGCAACAGTCGCGAAAGATAAGGATGAAAGTGGGTGTAACAGGAGGCGTGAACAGGGCGTACACATAGACATGTGATGTAAACGTAACAGAATATGTCATAAATGGGGCGGAAACATGGAGGGGGCTACCTAAGGAGCCGGGACCTCTAACCTAGTGGTGCGCGCAAACTGGCAATGACGTATTACCAGGGAGAAGCTGGGGGCTATGACTTCTGAGCTAGAAGGAGAGACGAAAGTCTGGAGAGTCAGAGCGACATGTACCTAAACACTATCTAGTATCTGATGTTTAGAGAACATGTTGATAGAATCCAAAAGTTATCGGGGTAAAGGCTAACAGACTCTAAGACTGGTGCATGCATTATTCTACATGTAGTGTGTGTTGAGGAATATTAAATGACCATAAATACAGTATTTCTCTTACATGGAGACGTAAAGGCTAGACGATGACTGAAACTATTGATGCGATTCAGTAGCTTAGGAATGCAGAGAAGGAGAGCTGGACTGATAACTGGAATCATAACATACTCTTGGCAGACTGGCAGGCAGAGCTAGGCCGAGCCGGGCACTGTGAGGCAGGAAGTAAGTGAAGGGTCAGGGATACAGGTGGGGGCTGTATCGCTCCTCAGCGAGGGTTCAGGAGACAGGAGCTGAATCTGAGTCCGGGCCCTTTTGAGGCCTAGAAACGGGGATTTTACAATGAAATAACGTGCACACTGAGAAACGTGGCAACGTAGCTTTACATAGGCCTAATACTCGTAGCTTTCACGAGAACTGGAAACTGGCATACTAGAGATGGACACAACTGTAATTGCGTCTTTAATCGATCATGGGGAATACATATGCATATTAATCGTGCACATATAACATAACATGGGGAACACGTAGGGACACAGAACATGGCAAAATTTACTTTTCCACAGCACGACGGATTACAACGGGGGCAAAGGCCTGCGTTAACTACCCTTTACTATCTGCAAAGAGAGAGTACTCCTAATAGAAATGAGGGGTGGGGGGCAGCATTCAAAGCAGATCAGTGTGCATAAACACGAAAATGTTTTTACTTACCACGTACTTGACATTCGACAGCTTATGATATTTGCTATTAAAAAACCATTGAAATTCACTGAAAAAACCATAGGTTATAGACCATATATAGTTAGGAATTAGCATTTAAAAAACCTTATTTTACTCACACAAAACCATTGAAATTCCATATATAGTTAGTTGCACTAACTATATATCGCGCACCCGCAATCCACTGCTGATCATGTCACATATTACATCATTCATGACATGGTCAGTGACATCACTGATGACATCACTGATGACATCTCAAATGACATCACTGATGACATCACTGATGACAACATCCAGTGACTGTATGTTTCTGTAAAGTTAAAATATGTGGAATTTCAATGGTTTTGTGTGAGTAAAATAAGGTTTTTTAAATGCTAATTCCTAACTATATATGGTCTATAACCTATGGTTTTTTCAGTGAATATATATATATATATATATATATATATATATATATATATATATATATATATATATATATATATATATATATATATATATATAAAACACCATTCCACCCAGGGCCAGCCGAACTCACGGCGGGTGCAACCGAAAAGGAGGTGGCACCGCTTTAAAGATCAATAAACACAGGACAACTTTGGTGCACACTCGGGGCATTGGTGGGCTTTGTCATATCCGCAGACGCAGACGCGTTTCTGGCTTCTGCCTTCATCAGTGCGGAAAAGCCATCGTTGATTGGCCACAGTCTTTTAAACAGTCCTGCCATTTACTAGGTGTATCCTTGGCCAATGAGCGGCCAGCAATGGGGCGTCTTCACTCCTGTTGTTTCTTGCCAATCGCAATGTTCATGGCGCACCCATCATTAAAATGAAATGACAGCTGCATTTCCTGTGGTGCTGTGTCCCCTCGTCTGCCGCTCCACACCTGTGAGTGCCCCACGTATTAGAGAGACACTCCTGTTTTGTATAAGCAACGACCTCACTCGGTCATCAGTATCTGTTAGCGGCGTTTCCGGCAGCCCAAATTAACAGAAAAAAAACCATTCCACCCAGGGCCAGCCGAACTCACGGCGGGTGCAACCGAAAAGCGGAGGTGGAACCGCTTTAAAGATCAATAAGCGGCCAGCAATGGCAGGCGAGGGGCTTTTCCGCACTGATGAAGGCAGAAGCCAGAAACGCGTCTGCGGATATGACAAAGCCCACCAATGCCCCGAGTGTGCACCGAAGTTGCCCTGTGTTTATTGATATATATATATATATAAGAAATCTGCAACATTCTATTGTGAATAACTTTGGCGCCGGTTGATGAATCTTCGCGAATTTCTCAAAGAAGATGGCCCGCTCTGCTCCGCTCCTTCCCTGAAAGTTTTGGGGGGATTCGTGAAGTGGGGGCTGAGAAAAAAGGGGATCCCAAAACATGTTTTCCCCATGTTAATTTCCATAGGACGATTAAACATGGCTACAGCCCGAACGGCTGAACGGAATTACAAGAAATTTGGCAAAGTGGAAGAGTCTGATTCGCAGATCACGCTTTTGCTTAAATGGTGTAAATCCCTCCAGTAGTTGTTGAGAAAATCAAATGTGAAAAAATGTATATATCTGGGCGGAGCCTAACCACACATCTCATCGTGAGATCTTATAGGCTGTCAGCACTTCATCCAAGAAGTGTTGGCAGCCATCTTGGGACCAATATACATGATAGCACCTTATTAAAAAGCATTGCAGTTAATAGAAGGTTTTAGGACTTTAGTTACATTATAAATCATTTGTTGATGGTACCATACTCATTTTAGGAATTGTGGTGTGTTCTAAGGTGATTTTACCATGTGAAAAAGCCTTCTGCTGGAATATCATGACTCATGTTAGAAAGAAAACTATTATCTCATGCTTTACCCACAGTGGTTTGGAAGGAGATCTATAAGCTAAACTTGAATTCATATTTTCTGAGAATTCAAATTATCTTTCTCAGTCATGTGAGAATGAAGTCTGACATTCTCAGTAAAACATGTACATCCAACAAGGACAGAGACTGTCAGTTGATTCCTTTGTGTTCTACTGCAGCTTCCCAGAGTGTTCTAAAGAACAACTAGAGCGCTAACAGTCTTACTAATGACAAAAGTATGGCACACCAGAAGCCATCTTGATTGGAATAAAGTGGTAAGTCTGAAAACATTTAATTTAAAAAGGAACAAAATGAGGGGGTTCATTTTGCCATAGAAAGTATGATTAGTGCTTCAGAAAGAAAAATTAGGGCACATTTTGAGTGACTTCTCAAATCCTCTTCTATCCATTAAAAAATTCTGACATGCAGTCTCCCAAAATGGCCACCAGATACAAAAGAGCCCAAATGTAGCCCAAATATCACCCAGATGTAGCCCAAGTATAGCCCAATGACAGAATGTCCCAGAGTGTTCTAAAGAACAACTAGAGCGCTAACAGTCTTACTTATGACAAAAGTATGGCACACCAGAAGCCATCTTGATTGGAATGAAGTGGTAAGTCTGAAAACATTTAATTTAAAAAGGAACAAAATGAGGGGGTTCATTTTGCCATAGAAATTATGATTAGTGCTGAAGAAAGAAAAATTAGGGCACATTTTGACTTCTCAAATCCTCTTCTGTTTCATTAAAAAAATTCTGACATGCAGACTGAAACATGCACTTTGAATACCAGCAGCAGACTTCCCTGGTGAGCAGTAGCTTTACTACAGTGATCTAATGAGCAACTAGAGTGCTAACATTCAGAATTTATGGCAAATGTGTGACACATCTGAATGCCTTCTTGATGGAACCAAAGTAAACAAGCATTGAAAATGCTATAGCTCTCGCCCTTGTTTAAGTTAAACCCATTCTGTTTGTAATGAGGTGGCTTTTTAGCTTTGCTTTTATTAGTGTTTTTCAAACTTTCATGTAAATAACATGCATATGTATGCATATATGTTTATGTATGCATGCATTTATATTTGTATTTATATAGATATGCAGATTATATATGTTTATATATGTATGTATATATATATACACACATACATATATATAAATGCATATGCATATATATATGTGTGTATGTGTGCGTGTAGAGAGAGGTAGAGAGGTTGAAGTGTAGAGGTAGAGGTGTAGAGGTAGAGAGGTAGAGGTATAGAGGTAGAGGTAGAGAGGTAGAGACTAGTAGAGAGAGAAGTAGAGAGAAGTAGAGAGAAGTAGAGAGTAGAGAGTGAGTAATAGAGAGTAGAGAGTGAGTAGTAGAGAGTAGTAGAGAGCAGTAGAGAGAGTAGAAGAGAGTGAGTAGTAGAGAGTAGTACAGTGAATAGTAGAGTGAGTAGTAGAGAGTAGTAGAGAGTGAATAGTAGAGAGTAGTAGAGAATAAGTAGTAGAGTGAGTAGTAGAGAGCAGTAGAGAGTGAGTAGTAGAGAGTAGTAAAGAGTGAGTAGTAGAGAGTGAGTAGTAGAGAGTGAGTAGTAGAGAGAGAGACTAGTAGAGAGTAGTAGAGAGTGAGTAGTAGAGTGAGTAGTAGAGAGTAGTAGAGAGTGAGTAGTAGAGAGTAGTAGAGAGTGAGTAGTAGAGAGTGAGTAGTAGAGTGTGTAGTAGAGTGAGTAGTAGAGTGAGTAGTAGAGAGTGAGTAGTAGAGAGTAGTAGAGAGAGAGTAGTAGAGAGTAGTAGAGAATGAGTAGTAGAGAGTGAGTATTAGAGAGTAGTGGAGTAGTAGAGAGTGAGTAGTAGAGAGTAGTGGAGAGTATTCCAAAGTTTGGCACAGCACCACTTGCACAACAAGTCCAATCAAATCATATAACTTAGAGTCCTTATTGAAGCGCTGAATCTTGGTGTATATTCAAATGCTTTTATTTTCCTTAAGTTTATGTACCACAGCCAGCCGACATGTTTCGTTCTGTACAACAGAACTTCTTCAGGGCGTTCTTATTTCCTTCAAGTTATGTCGGTATCCTATTGTCATATAACTAGATATTTCTTCCAAATGTTAGACGAGTCGTAAGTACATTCTTATTCAAAGTGACTAGGTATCAATTTTACCCACACAATTCGGGCAGACTTGAGTAATTTATAGCATCCTCAAAGTCAGTCTTTCAAAAATTCTAAAGTTTAGGACATGATAATCCAAATCCAAATGTTTCTCAAGAAAAGTCATTTTCAATCGTTTGGAATATCGGTGTTTGGGCAGATATGACCCACAGACACGGTTTATGACTTTTCTTGAGAAACATTTGGATTTGGATTATCATGTCCTATACTTTGTAATTTTTGAAAGACTGACTTTGAGGATGCTATAAATTACTCAAGTCCATGGATGCTGCTGGGAACGCCCCCAGCAAAACCCATTGCACGCCCATTTAACGCAGGACACTGTGTTAAAGGGACTGATATTTATCAGGCAGGATTACGCCACAAAAAGTGGCTTAGTCCAGCCTGATAAATATCACTCAGTCTTCTGCGTCACCGAAACATCACAAAAAGTGACGTTCCAGAGGCGCAAGGGCCATAGGTTTCACACTCGTTATAGTTAGGAATTAGCATTTAAAAAAACTTTGAAATTCACTGAAAAAACCATAGGTTTCACACCAGTTATAGTTAGCTGGACATTTTACTCAAACAAAACCATTGAAATTCCCCCATTATAGTTAGTTGTACTCACTATAACTCGCGCGCCCGCAATCCACTGCTGATGATGTCACATATTACATCATTCATGACATGGTCAGTGACATCACTGATGACATCTCAAATGACATCACTGATGACATCACTGATGACATCATCCAGTGAATGTGGTTTGCTTTGATATTTAAATATGTATTATAAATACACTACTTTGCATTGATAAATGAGTGGATATATAAATATAAATGTATGAATGATGGATTTAGTAACAGTGTCATTGATTGTTTCCTTGACTAATTTGTAGAGTCTCACTATATATAATGTGTAGTTATTTAACTGTGTTAAAGTCGTTATTGCTTTGACTTAATTGGTATATTAAAGACTATATTTGTTATTGGTTTCTTAACTGAGTATTTGTATGGGTAAATGAATGTCTATGTGGTTTGGTGGGGGGTATGTAATTGCCTAACAATGTGTGAATAGTTCATTCAGTAGGTAAATAAGGTTAAGACTACATGTTATAACACTTGTTTCAGTGAGTGTATATGTTTATGGGTGTGGTGGTGATTAAATATGTCTCTCAATAGCATATCTCCATTAAATTTGCAAGAAAAAGCAGTGTATGTTACAGTTATATCTAATTAAGTGAGCCTAAGACTTAGTGAGTGTATGGAGAACTGAATATTTCTAATAGTCATTTTATAACACACTAAGTGTATAGATGAATTAATGAAGTGGTGTTTGTAGAAGTGTGTAGGTGAGTAAATGTAAATATGATCCATTGTTTGCATAAGTCAATAAGATGTCTTTATAAGTGAATACAATGTGTGCTGGTGTGTAATGTTGAAATAAGCGTATAAGTATATTTGTTAGTGTTCTGTTAATTATTCACTGCATGTAACACTGAATCTATAGGTAAGTGATTAGATGTGCGTATAGATCTATGATTCACTGAGTGGATGTTTAGAAAATACTATTGATGTGTCAATGGTTTGAAATAGGGCACTTTCTATTTTACAGTGAGTGAAAAATATTATACTAGTGTGTGATGCGGTGTATTTCATTGTCACATGGATGATGTCATCAGTCATGTCATCAGTGATGTCATTTGAGATGTCATCAGTGATGTCATCAGTGATGTCACTGACCATGTAATGAATGATGTAATATGTGACATCATCAGCAGTGGATTGCGGGCGCGCGAGTTATAGTGAGTACAACTAACTATAATGGGGGAATTTCAATGGTTTTGTATGAGTAAAATGTCCAGCTAACTATAACTGGTGTGAAACCTATGGTTTTTTCAGTGAATATATATATATATTCACTGAAAAATCCATAGGTTTCAGCCACGTTATATTTAGGAATCAGCATTTAAAAAAACTTTGAAATTCACTGAAAAAAACATAGGTTTCACACATGTTATAGTTAGCTGGACATTTCACTCATACAAAACCATTGAAAATCCCCCGTTATAGTTAGTTTAGCTAACTATAACTCGCGCGCCCGCAATTCACTGCTGATGATGTCACATATTACATCACGCATGACATGGTCAGTGACATCACTCATGACATCACTGATGACATCTCAAATGACATCTCAAATGACATCAGTGATGACATCATCCAGTGAATGTGTGTCTTTCTGAAAAATAAATATTTTTTATATATGTATATCTCAAGGTCGATGGAAGAATAAATGGGTAAATACGTGTCTAAATTTGTTTAGTAAAATTGATTGTAAAACTGACTTATTAAGTGTATCTTAGTGGATACAAGTATTAGCGAGTAATGTTTAAATATTTAAATATCTGTATAAGTGTCTCACTTTGTGTATAAGTGGCTGCATGGGTTAGTGAGTAGCTACATGAGTGTGTATATGGGTTATTATTTGTCATTAGGGGTGTCTGTATGGGTCAGTGGGGGATATTATTTAGCGCATAGATGCATGAATGACTGACTCACTGTTTGTATGTGTTTTGAAGACAGCATGTGTGCAGGACTGTATGGGTAGATGAGTGTGTATGGGTGTGTTGGTGAGTGAATGACTGCCTCAATAGTGTATTTATGAGTAAGTACATATGTTTTAAACTAGTATATGTGAGTATTGATATATATAAGTGAGTTTATATGAAAGTGAGAGATTGAAAGAGTTCCTGTACAAATAACTATGTGTTTCTATAAGTGATTGTTTAAAAGAGTAAGTGTGTGTACGTTTCTATAGAAGTAAGTGTAGTGGTGTGTGTATAGCTGTATTTGCAAGTTTGATACTTTATTTGCATGTGTGAGTATGTGTGTGAGTAACTCTATGTATGAGAGTAGGTGTGTAACAGGCTATATAGGTGAATGAGTACATATGATGAGTGAGTACATATACGAGTGACTATATAGAACTGATGGTGAATGAGTGGATGTGTATGTAGATTTTGGAATTACTGAATATGTTGTTTTGACTGGTATTGGCGTCTCCATTGTTTTAAAAAATGTTGTTTCTAATTTTTCAATGTGTGTATCAAAGATTATATTAGGGTGAGAGGAGGCCTGCCACTCTTTCACAAGGATGTCATCAACGATGTCATTTGAGATGTCATCAGTGATGTCATGTGTGATGTCACTGACCATGTCATGAGTGATGTAAATGTGTGACATCATCAGCAGTGGATTGCGGGCGTTATAGTTAGCTGAACTAACTAAAACGGGGGAATTTCAATGGTTTTGTATGAGTGAAATGTCCAGCTAACTATAACATGTGTGAAACCTATGGGTTTTTTCAGTGAATTTCTAAGGTTTTTTAAATGCTAATTCCTAACTATAACGTGGCTGAAACATATGGTTTTTGAAATGAATATATATATATTCACTTCAAACCATATGTTTCAGCCACGTTATAGTTAGGAATTAGCATTTAAAAAACCTTAGAAAATTCACTGAAAAAACCCTATATATATATAGTCTTTTGGGGGGCGGGTCCAGAAAGCATGTCTTTTTATTATTTGGTGTAATACCGTTCAGTATCTCTTGAAATGTTACAGGAAAACCACATTTGTATATCTAAAGCTGCGGACCGGACCCTTCGCTTATCTTACCAACGCCATGCAGAGATCTAATTGGCTGCAAACACTTCAATCAGGAAGTGTCTGCAGTCATCTTGGCACTCAGCCCCAGCAGAGTCCCCACAACCGTAAAAATAAAGAAAAGGGGGCAGGATAGGAATACCCTGACCCCCAAGCCCAGGTGCCGGGGTCTCACAGGGACCCCGCCAGGGACAAAAATAATTTTGTTAAAAATAATGCTGCAGCGAAATTGCGAAGTTTTGTAAATTCATAACAAAAATAAAAAGAAGAAGCAGAGTCTCTCTTGCTTCTTTAAAATTCAGCCCCTGGGTGGACTAGGTCCTAGCTGCATATTTAAATATAAATAATGGGGAGGGGGGCGCGTGCCAGTTTGAGCCCCAGGGACCACCATCTCCCCAGGGTTTTATTACAAATACTGGAAGGGGGGTCAAATAGAAATCCCTCCATTCTTGTGGATGGCCCCAGGGACCACCACCTCCTTGGGGCACAACAGCTGTATAAAGGGAGGGGGCGTGCAGCCCCCCCTCCCAGGACGTTCTTGGCTCCGGGGACCACCCCCTCCACGGGGCTGGTCCTAAAGAACAAAACTCATGTCCCTGGGGACCACTACCGTTCAGAGGCGACTCCTACTGTTTTCCAAGGTGCCCACCTTATGTGTAAATCACTTAGACGTTTCACCCACCTTAGTAGTATGCAAAGGTCTTCCCCTCTTTTGTCAGGTAGATCGACAGTTTACCTAGAGGTCTCCCAGCGCATTTCCCTCTGATTTTGATGATGTGTTCTTTGATGCCTAGGAATATGAGGACATCTCCACCAAACAAAGAAGCACTTGCTTCATACCATCGTCATTTTATCACAGATTTCAGGATGAAGATCAATAGGAAACAATTGCATTGCCAAAAGGCACACAAGGTCACAGGAGACATTTCCATGTGGTCCACTAAGCAGCTGTAGAGTACAATATGCACTAGACATGTACCCAATGAGGTAGCAGATTCTAATTAACCAGTAGAAAGGTTTCCAGTTGGGTAGACATTTTGTGCAAAGCTGTGTACTCTTGTTGGATAAAGGGGCAGGTGAGGTTCTGTTCTGGAACAGTCACTCTCACAGCTCCTAATGCACCCACACAGACACTCAGACACCCACTCACGCACCCATTCTGCCACTCTCACATCCACTCACAGACCCAAACAGCCGCTCACACACCAACTCACCGACCTATACAGCCACTCACACATCCACTCTCAAAGGTTACAGGTTACTGTTAGATATATAATTAAAAAGATACCTTAGAAATTCACTACAAAATCCAAATGTTACAGGGTTCGTTATAGTTAGGAAATAACACTTAAAAAAACATAGAAATTCATTGAAATACCAAAAGGTTACACAGATGATTTTCAGAACCGCACCTTTAAAGTGCTACAGCAGCCATGCACCTCTGAGATTCTTTCTCTACAGCAGGAAGTGCTACAGGGTTCGGCATTGAGTCTGACCCTATTAAACCTCTATATGCGCCCTCGTACTGAGGTGATCAAGTGCCATGGGGTCAAGATTGTGTCATACGCCAATGACACTCAGTAAATCATCCCTCTGGTGCAGGATGAAGGCACTGCAGTGACAAGCTTTAGATCATGTCTGGTGGATTTAGCCAAATGGATGGATCTCAGCTGTCTTAGACTCAAAGCAAAAAACTGAAGTCATGGTGGTGAGGAAACAGCCCTCTGTAGTGTCTTTGGATTGGTGGCCAGACGATCTAGGTCCAACAACGACCCCCAAACCAAAAGAAAAAAATCTGGGTATTGTATTTGACTGTACCTTGTCCTTTGATAGCCAGCTCTCTACCCTGTTCTGAACCTGCTTTGGCATTCTAAAAATGCTTAGATTTATACTGGGTTTCTTACCTGAGTCTGTGAAAAAGACATGTGTCCGGGCTCTCTTGGTGTCCAGATTGGACTACTGCAATGTGTTATATCTTGGGGCTTCCAAGGGTACATTGAAAATTGGAGGGCCTAGCTGACACAGTGCTAAGTGTGGAGATGGAACGGAAACCAATGGATTGTAAGTGTCAGGTACTCGAGGTATGCACTTCAGCATTGGGCAGTAAGGTGCAAGACTTGCAGAATTTCAGAAGCGATGTAAATACGGTGCATTCCTGTCTTCTCCCTCTGCCCTGGTGCACGCTTTACTGCCTAGCGCCAACGTAGGCACCCTTGCACTATGGTGCAAGGGAGCATCTGTTGCAGGCAGGATTGTTTTTATGCAGGAAGGGGCACCTTCCTGCACAATAAATATCCAGAGAGGCATTTCCTCTTACCATGTGTGCTACAGAATGCAGCACACATGAAAAGAGGAAAAAACGAGGAGAAATACAAATATTTCTCCTTGTTTCGCCTGCTCTAGGGAGGCGTGAGGTTTTGGAACTGCCCCAGCATTACGTGAATAAGTAAATCTGGGGCCCATGGAACACCACCTAGACCCAGAGTAAGGCAAGGCAGCGACTTGTGCTGCCTTGTCTTCCTCATAAATGTGAGGCCGTACAAAGCCACGCAGAGTGGCTTTGCGTCACCTCATAAATATGACTGAGAGGCGTACGTCGACAGGGCATCAAAGAAAGTGACGTTCCGGCGGAGCAAGCCTCTAATAAATATGCCCCTGAGTGCGTCTCAGAGTATAGCTGGAGATGAAGTGGTATTCATTCTTATGAGCGTAATCAATGCAGGTCTTCTAAAATAAAGTATTAGGGCTGTGAAATCATATTTATATGGGCAGTTTCTCAGGCTCCTAGGATAATTGGGACAGGTTTACTTTACTTATGACCTGCAAGGCTCATGGAGAAGGGGATTAGAGAATGTCGAGTTTCTCTTATGTTTTAATGAATGCTTGTTTTGTTTGTCCCTCTGCTTTCCCTTTCTCCCCTTGAGGTCTGTGTTCTTTATAATGTAGTAGAGGGCCAGGTAATGTGCTGTGATAATTTGTATTTTTCAATGTTCCGTGTGATGTATGCATAAACAGAAACTTTTCACATCAAAATAAAATTATCAAAAGTTATATTTACTAATTCACATATTACATGAACATGGGGAGGAAGCCTCAAGGCACCATGCAGTGCAACTTATGTTGCCTTATAGGTGTATTGAAATAGTTACAAAAGATTTTTGAAAAATGAGCCTAATGACGGACCAAGCAGAAGATGAAGCAACATCAGTCAACTTTGTAATTACATCTATTAGTAAAGATGCACACACAATACGAATGAGAGTGCATAAAAGACAACTTTCCGGGATTGATTCCAGCAGGCAACAGAAACATTACATAAGCACTCACCAAACTCACCAAAGGAAAAAAATAGATGTAAGAACATATGTGGCATGTGTATGCCGCATTAAAAACTGTTAAAAGTAATTCGCAAGATTGATCATATGTAAATAAATCGTGTATGGTATTGGATAATATTGAGTCTAAACCAGCCGCAGCCGGTCAATTGGGGCTGTAGGGCCACACCCCTCCACCTTCTGCCCCTCACGAACAGTGTCTGTCAGGCTGAACAAAGGTCCGTCTGACAGACACTGTTTATTTTCAGATCAGAAGCCACGAGCCAGACAATTGCTAAATGCGCAGGCTCCTGGCTGCGTGAGCTGAACGTTGCTGGGCTGAGGAAGTCACAGCTCCTGTGGGAGTGAAGTCTTGAGCTCAGCAAAGGTCCATGAGGCCCTCCCCTCAGCGACGAGGGGTAGCATCACTGATTGCATCGCACCTGGGAGCTTCTGCTTTAAGCCCTGAAGCGCCCAGAATCGAGTGTCAATCAGTGACACTTCATCACAGAGTGGGGTGGGGTCAGCAGTCTCACTGACCCCATCCCCCTCTGTGATGACATTGGGACTGCTGCCTTCCCTCAGCCAATGGGGTAAGGCAGCAGTCCCAAGCCTTCTGGAACCTACGAGGCAGAGCTGGCAGCAGGTAGTTGTGTGCTTTCTTTTAAATTAATGTTTGGTGTGTGTGCGTGTATGTATGAATGTTTGGTAAAGAGTGTTGTGAATGGATGTGTTTGTGTGTTTGTGTGTTTGTGTGTGTGTGCAAGCGCGTTTGAATACATGGCTGTGAGTGTTGTGTGCGTGTGTTGTCCCGACCTCCCCCCTCCCTCTAAAAATTACCGCCTGCCACTGGTCTAAACTGTAGTCATACTGTTATAATAAACCAAGTCAGTTTTCTCTTTGGAATTTTAACCGTCTTATTTATAGGTTAATACTGGCAATGTGCATTTGTTGGTATTTTTATTATACAGTACTAGCAGATAAAATATATTATAATATAACACACATATATATATATATATATATATATATATATAAATAATATCTTGATGTTGTTTGACTCTTGACTTCTGTTTGATATTTGAAAATGTATAAACATTCTATAACTAACCCATGGTCCGTGGGCAAAGTGTCATCTTAACAAGTGCTAGATGTGAAATTCACAGGCCCTCACAGCCGAGTTAGCGATACAGCGAGCGCAAGGTAAGTGTTTTTATTTATCTATTTATTTTACATTCCCTAGCTAGTCATTTCTTACTTTTACCCCGCCTCACAGCTCCACCACCCCACAGTGCTTACCTGCACGGGCCGCCACTGTACTCAGGACTCCTAGGCAAATTAAATAAACCAATCAAGTGTATACCAATTTCACCATCTGAAAGGAGGAGCACGGGTACTTTACCACAATTAGCAGAGGTAAAGTGCCCAGAGGTCTATAGACAGCAAAAAATAGGGTTCAGCAAAAAGGCAAAATAAATCCAGGGTGACCCTGCAGAAAGGGCACATTTCCAACAGGCCTACTAGCTTGAAGGTGAATCGTGGAATGGGTTAGCGGTTAGCCAGTGTCTTATTTGGATGTATTACCATCTCTCCACCTCAGGTACCCTATAGTTAGCATTGAATTGCTTAAGTTCATTAGCTCATTGTGACCATATAGGGTTCCTATAATTTTGCAATTAGCTTTGAGGGTAAAGATTGGGTTGCCGATAATGAGAGTGAGAGGCGAGGGGTGAGAGGTGAGAGGACAAGCCCCTAGATCCAGAGTCTCTGCCCCAGGCTTCCTGTCTAGTTCTTATGACTGGGAAGGAGTAGATACACCTGGTGCGATGTTTTTTGCATAGGTATGTTATTATCCATATGATTACCCCTATTATTGTTTGGTGGATAAAATACCAATGTTTTCAAGGATTTTTTTATAGCACTCGCTACCCTAACTGAGCCTGTTTCTAAACAATCCTAATGTTATAAGAGCATAGAGGCATAATAAGATTGTGGTGCCTGAGATTTTACTTCATTCCAATATTCAAGTTACTTCCTTTTCACACTTAACTCGCCAAAGGTAGTGACAGCAAGCAAAGAAGGCTTACCCCAGGGTGCACTTGAGGGACAGTGACTCAGAAACAGCATGAAACAGCATTGTCAAATCTACGACTCTTCTTGAGACTAGGGTCTTAATTTAAAGGGTATTAGGGAATGAAATCTTACAAATACCTCCACAACTCACTATACACACCATGTACATTCTGTGTTCCCCTCTACTTACACACCACAGCCCTTGCCCTGCTGACATCAATGCAGCCTCCAGTCCAGTGGCGGCTGGTGCGGATCGGGGTGAAAAAAAACTATTACACTTAGCTCTTTACTTCCGCTTTCTCTCCCCCATCATCTCTTTTAAGCTTCTCTTCCCGACGAATCCCAGAATCAGTAACCACACAGGCTCCCCTAAGCCAATCACAACGCTGCTGTCACCAGCATGACGGTACAAAAGGGGGTGGTGATGGACAGCGCATCTGAACCAATCAAACCCTCACACCCAGTCAAAAGATCTGGGTTTGATCCATCACCGTTCTTTAGCCCACTCTGCCACCCCAGTTCAGACATGGCTATATGCAAATCAGTCTGACCCTGTACCTCATGGGAACAGTCCAGCCCGAACTGCCAAGCCATGCCTTCCCTGGACCGGAAATTAGCTTCCGAGGACCGGTTTCTGGCATTACAGCCGTCTTCAGCCCAGCTTGCTCTAATCCAGTGGCAAAGTGAGCAAGGGACTCACATCTCAGCATACCCTGCCACACTTATGGCGGCCAAAGCGGTACAAAAGGGGGTGGTGATGGACAGAGCATCTGAACCAATCAAACCCTCACACCCAGTCAAAAGATCTGGGTTTGATCCATCCCCGTTCTTTAGCTCACTCTGCCACCCCAGTTCAGACATGGCTATATGCAAATCAGTCTGACCCTGTGCCTCATGGGAACAGTCCAGCCCAAACTGCCAAGCCATGCCTTCCCTGGACCGGAAACAAGCTTCCGAGGACCGGTTTCTGGCATTACAGCCTTCTTCAGCCCGGCTTGCTTGAATCCAGTGGCAAAGTGAGCAAGGGACTCACGTCTGAGCATACCCTGCCACACTTATGGTGGCAAAAGCGGTACAAAAGGGGGTGGTGATGGACAGAGCATCTGAACCAATCAAACCCTCACACCCAGTCAAAAGATCTGGGTTTGATCCATCACCGTTCTTTAGCCCACTCTGCCACCCCAGTTCAGACATGGCTATATGCAAATCAGTCTGACCCTGTGCCTCAGGGGAGCAGTCCAGCCCGAACTGCCAAGCAATGCCTTCCCTGGACCGGAAACAAGCTTCCAAGGACCGGTTTCTGGCATTACAGCCGTCTTCAGCCCGACTTGCTTGAATCCAGTGGCAAAGTGAGCAAGTGACTCACGTCTGAGCATACCCTGCCACACTTATGGCGGCCAAAGCGGTACAAAAGGGGGTGGTGATGGACAGAGCATCTGAACCAATCAAACCCTCACACCCAGTCAAAAGATCTGGGTTTGATCCATCACCGTTCTTTAGCCCACTCTGCCACCCCAGTTCAGACATGGCTATATGCAAATCAGTCTGACCCTGTGCCTCATGGGAACAGTCCAACCCGAACTGCCAAGCCATGCCTTCCCTGGACCGGAAACGAGCTTCCGAGGACCGGTTTCGGGCATTACAGCCGTCTTCAGCCCGGCTTGCTTGAATCCAGTGGAAAAGTGAGCAAGGGACTCACGTCTGAGCATACCCTGCCACACTTATGGCGGCCAAAGCGGTACAAAAGAGGGTGGTGATGGACAGAGCATCTGAACCAATCAAACCCTCACACCCAGTCAAAAGATCTGGGTTTGATCCATCACCGTTCTTTAGCCCACTCTGCCACCCCAGTTCAGACATGGCTATATGCAAATCAGTCTGACCCTGTGCCTCATGGGAACAGTCCAGCCTGAACTGCCAAGCCATGCCTACCCTGGACCGGAAACAAGCGTTCCGAGGACCGGTTTATGGCATTACAGCCGTCTTCAGCCCGGCTTGCTTGAATCCAGTGGCAAAGTGAGCAAGGGACTCACGTCCGATCATACCCTGCCACACTTATGGCGGCCAAAGCGGTACAAAAGGGGGTGGTGATGGACAGAGCATCTGAACCAATCAAATCCTCACACCCAGTCAAAAGATCTGGGTTTGATCCATCACCGTTCTTTAGCCCACTCTGCCACCCCAGTTCAGACATGGCTATATGCAAATCAGTCTGACCCTGTGCCTCATGGGAACAGTCCAGCCCGAACTGCCAAGCCATGCCTACCCTGGACCGGAAACAAGCTTCCGAGAACCGGTTTCTGGCATTACAGCCGTCTTCAGCCCGGCTTGCTTGAATGCAGTGGCAAAGTGAGCAAGGGACTCATGTCTGAGCATACCCTGCCCCACTTATGGCAGCCAAAGCGGTACAAAAGGGGGTGGTGATGGACAGAGCATCTGAACCAATCAAACCCTCACACCCAGTCAAAAGATCTGGGTTTGATCCATCACCGCTCTTTAGCCCACTCTGCCACCCCAGTTCAGACATGGCTATATGCAAATCAGTCTGACCCTGTGCCTCATGGGAACAGTCCAGCCCGAACTGCCAAGCCATGCCTTCCCTGGACCGGAAACAAGCTTCCGAGGACCAGTTTCTGGCATTACAGCCGTCTTCAGCCCGGCTTGCTTGAATCCAGTGGCAAAGTGAGCAAGGGACTCACGTCTGAGCATACCCTGCCACACTTATGGCGGCCAAAGTGGTACAAAAGGGGGTGGTGATGGACAGAGCATCTGAACCATTCAAACCCTCACACCCAGTCAAAAAATCTGGGTTTGATCCATCACCGTTCTTTAGCCCACTCTGCCACCCCAGTTCAGACATGGCTATATGCAAATCAGTCTGACCCTGTGCCTCATGGGAACAGTCCAGCCCGAACTGCCAAGTCAGGCCTTCCCTGGACCGGAAACAAGCTTCCGAGGACCGGTTTCTGGCATTACAGCCGTCTTCAGCCCGGCTTGCTTGAATCCAGTGGCAAAGTGAGCAAGGGACTCACGTCTGAGCATACCCTGCTACACTTATGGCGGCCAAAGCGGTACAGAAAGGGGTGGTGATGGACAGAGCATCTGAACCAATCAAACCCTCACACCCAGTCAAAAGATCTGGGTTTGATCCATCACCGTTCTTTAGCCCACTCTGCCACCCCAGTTCAGACATGGCTATATGCAAATCAGTCTGACCCTGTGCCTCATGGGAACAGTCCAGCCCGAACTGCCAAGCCATGCCTTCCCTGGACCAGAAACAAGCTTCCGAGGACCGGTTTCTGGCATTACAGCCGTCTTCAGCACCAGCATGACAGCAGCATCATGATTGGTCTGAGGCTGTGCAATACATGTGGGTGGAGAACATGCTAAGTGCGCCTGACCGTTTGGCCGGCCCAAGACGGCCAGCCAAACCATCATTTGCACTTAAATGAGTGCCCACCACTTCTCCCCCTGCTAACTGTGATGACAGCCAAGCCCGGCCTGACCAAAAACTAACTTCAGCACAGAGAAATACAATTCAAATAACATTATGTTATTATCTTTTGATTTTTCCTTTTGTTCACTGCTGAAAAGCAGTGGGGCGACGCTCCTCCGCTTTAGCAGAGGAGTTGCTCCTGACTCAGTCACACCACAGATCATACTTTTAGTCCCCTGGAAAAATGCATACGAGTATCCATGTATAAAAGCAACACATGTATGAGTACGCAAAAGCATGCTCGGGTTGATCAGTAAATGGCTAGTAAACCCCCAAACAAAATTTTCTTTGGCTAATGTTCAACCCACTTTGAATTAACAATTTGTCCTCGCTAATGACATTACCTTTTGACATGAAATCACCACGCAGATTCCCACACTGTCACCATGGAAGCATGACTGAAACACTTTTGAAAGTTGACTTTTGGCTACATTTGAACCATTATACATTGATCTACTCTTTGATTTTTGTGATCTACGTCAAACCCCGTTATCTTTGTATAGTGTTTTACAGCATGCATGCAATCTTTCTGACAGAGCGTTTGAAGGGGTTACAATCAGGACAAGTCAGGAAATTCGCTTATAAGGTAAACCTCTTGCTGTTTAGATAGACAGATTAATCGACAGGGAGACTGTCAGACGCATGCGTCATGCGCACTGACTGACCGAGGGACGGACTGATGGACAGACATATATTTTTATGTGTACATTTATGAGTCTGTAGTTTGACTGATCCAGTCTTCCATTGAAATTACGGTTTCCGTAGCTCTTCAGAGCGCAATTTAAACACGATTAGCATTTTAGTACTGTTTTTTTAAACAGATACCCCTGGGGAACGATTTTGCAGATGACACTTTGAAAAGGTATGTTTTAAAAAAGATGAGAGGTAGGCTTCCGTATTATGTCGCTTCGCAGACATATGGTCTGCTATCCCACCAGTTATGAAGTGATTATTGGAGTGGCACAAACAGATTTTTTAACAAAGTGGAGGTGTGATTTTCTCAGGTTCTGTGAGAACACGCGCGCATATCCCGCAACTCAAGCTGCTTCCCGGTAGTTTGATGTCCGCAGGGTCTGTGAGCCCATCCTAAGTGTGAGAGTCACAGTAGCTTGTTTGGTGCTACCTGACTGTTGAAGTTGGGAGGGAGAAAAAAGTGATGGAGAGAAGAAAAGCAGAGTTTGTCGAAGGTTTATTTAATGCTCTTAAAACATGATCTTCCGTTTGATGTGTTAGTAAAGTCCCATTTGTCATTACTATTGGAAGCCAAATCAGCTGTCAAAACTCTATCAGCGCTGATTCACTTAATCTTCGATCATTTGAGACTCTAAGCTATGGAGTATGGACATGTAGAGGGGACATTTTGTTTACGTACACTGTGGATCAAGTGCACGCAAAGGCTTGCAAGAAGCTATGGGACTCATTTATGAGGCTCTACCGGCACTATAATACACCACCGGAATGTCACTTTTTTTTTACATTCTGGTGGCGTAATGTGCCACTGGAATATTGATAAGGCCATGAAAAGCCACGGTACGTTGCTTTTCATGGCCTTATTAATGTGTGCTCCATGCAGAGAACTGCGTGAAAGGGGCAATCTATGGGTGTTGATGGGGGCATTCCCAGCAACATCCATGGCTTTATGACACTGCCCCAGATTTATGAGAAATCGTAAGCCTTAGGCAGCACCAAAAACGTATACCTTCCAGGGGAGGTGTAAGGGAGGCGCAAGGAGGAGAAATATCTTTATTTATCTTAATTTTTCCAATTTCTATGTGTGATGTTCTATGTATGCTGCATTCTGCAGCATACATAGAAAGAGGACAAAGCATCTTGTGATTGTTTTTGTGCAGGAAGGTTTCCTTTCCTGAACAAAAATAATCATCCCTGCAACACAGGCACCCTTGCACCATGGTGCAAAGGCGCCCGCCTTGGAGCACGGCAGTCAATAATACGCCAGCGCAGGGGAAAAGGAAAGGAATGCACCATATCTAATAGATACAGCCTATTCCTCCCCTTTTCTTTTGCCATAGGGCAGCAAGGCAGGAAGGCCTGCTGTACTACCCTATGGCAAAAACCCATGAATGAGAGCCTGTATTTGCACATGGGCAGACTCTCTGTTGCTCCTGAGTGGATCCTATAATAATTTAACATGGCTTCTTGTAACCAGTGCACAGTCGGTGTTGCTCTTAATTTGAACCTGGAAAGGCCATTTGGAAATTTATCCAGGATTCCTTTAACCAGTGCATGCATTGGTTGGTCCTTTGTCACTCTGTGTCTGGTATCCTAGTTGATTTTTTCCCTAGCATCAAACTATTCTAGGGTATGCACAGATGCCTAGGCCTGTCCCTGGACATGAGTGAGGTCGTAGACCTGCCCTGTGACCTGAGGGGCCGGATTCGGCGTTCCCTCGCCGAGAGAGGATTTTCCTGCCTACCTTTCCCTCGGAAGCCCACGGAACACCAGGTACGTCTTGCGTTGCCTCGCATCCCCGTTACTCTCCCTTGACTGCTACTACAGGGGAGGAGACGCGCTGCTGGCAAGCTGCTCTCACGCGTCCCTTCATGTGCAGATGGGCACAGTAGGTTCTACTACACGCCAGTAGGCGTCATGTTGTCATTCCAGGGACACATTGCTATGCCCTGTTTTGCACCGCGCAGGAGCGCATTTGGTTGTTTTTTCCTTTTCCGCGCCAGTGGGCGCTTGCTGATTTTGGAGGGACAACCCACCACCGCGCAGGAGCGCAACACTACGTTTTGTTTCTCTGTTCCGCGCCAGACGGCGCCTTGCTGATTTTGTGGTGCTTAGCCAAACCGCGCAGGACCGCATTCTGTTTGTTTTCCTGTTCTGCGCCAGACGGCGCTTTGCTGATTTTGTGGTGCTTAGCCAAACCGCGCAGGAGCGCATTCTGTTTTGTTTACTTGTGCCGCGCCAGACGGCGCTTTGCTGATTTTGTTTAGTTTAAACCAGACCAAGCAGGAGCGCACTGTTTATGTTTTCCTTTCTGCGCCAGATGGCGCCTAGATGATTTTTCATGCCCCGCTGGGCTACCGTACGTCATATTCTCCAACCCCTGCAGGAGAACAGGTTCTTGGTATCCACCTGATGACTTCCTCCACAGCAGGTAATCTGGAGCCAACATGCAGTTCCTTTTGCTTGGACAAACATGAGGATGCTGCTGAAGAAGTTTTGTGTGACGTTGAACAGCCTGTGCTTTTACGGGATGTTTTCCCCGGCTGTAGTACCGTAATACTCAGCGGCTCTCTTCCTCTGATGATGATGATGCAACAATGTTGTTGGATGGCCCATGCTGGAAACATGATGTGGTGATTAAATGATTTGCACTGCTTAAAGGATTTTTTCCCGACATTGTGAGAACCAGCCAAGAGATTCCCTTTACTCCAGCCCGTCGCTGGGGAGGTTCCCATTCATGGGCCCCTTCGGAGAACTAATTTAATCGTGCACAATTAGAGGAGGATGACAGACGCCTGTTGAGACGAAAGATCTGTTTTTTGGACGACAGGGGTACCGGTCTAGGGGACATCTGCAGCGGCCAGATAAGGTTCAGCTGCAACAGGCCGACAGTACTGCACCTCCCCTGCCCTTGTCTACAGCCATCAGCATCGGTTCCTGGGTCTTCTTGTGCAACTTTGTGAGAACATGGAAGGAAACCAAGTTTCTAGGCCCCTACCAAGTAACACAGAGCACGCCAAAAGCAGTCAAAGTGGAGGGGATGGAGAACTGGGTGCACGTAACTGACATTATTCCATTTTTTGCCTCACTCCCGCAGAGAGGGGAGGAGGCAATGGCCCAAGAACAAAAGACGCAATGAAGAGAGGAGTTGGCCTAACGGCTAGGGCGGTCAACCTTGAATCTGGGGAACTCGGTTCGAGTCTCTGCAATGATGGTGAACATCCTGTGATTCTGGGCAAATCACTTAATCTCCCTGTGTCTAAAAAAATTAATGTGTGTCCTCATGTAACGTAACTGGTGCTATGTAAAGCGCTCTGATACCCGATTCGGGTCAAGTTCGCGCTATATAAAACTCTGCAAGAAAAAGAAGACAAGACAAAGCATGCCCTCATTTTTCAGACAGTGGACCGCTGTCCTTGTCATTGGTCTAGTGCATGGAGTGCTGGTAGCAGCATACCATGAATTGTGAACCCATAGTTGTGACCAGACCTTTTTATCTGGGTCACTCAAGTGAAGGTCTACTGGCCCTCTCATGTAAAGTTCTGCTTCTATGGGATAACCAAGATTCTAGCGCTAACATTCCAAGTGTATAATGTGCATGTCTGTGTATGAGGCCGGTGCGGTACATGTGTGGTATGTATGAGTGAACCAGAACAATGGACACCTATGAGATCTATTTTGGATACCAAGTGCTGGCCTTGTGCACAAAATGGAGGTGAGGTTGTTTTCCTAGATAGTGGACCTGTATTTCTGACATTCTTCAATCAATCAATCAATCATAGCATTTGTATAGCGCGCTACTCACCCGGAAGGGTCTCAAGGCGCTTGGGGGAGGGGTCCGCTACTGCTCGAACAGCCAGGTCTTGAGTTGTTTCCTGAAGGCGAGATGGTCCTGTGTCAGCCGGAGGTGGATGGGGAGGGAGTTCCATGTCTTGGCTGCCAGGTAGGAGAAGGATCTTCCTCCGGCGGTGGCTCTTCGGATGCGTGGTACGGCGGCGAGGGCGAGGCTTGTAGAACGTAGCTGGTGGGTGGGCGTGTAGAAGGTCAGGCGGCCGTTGAGGTACTTGGGGCCCAGGTCGTGGAGAGACTTGTGTGCGTGGGTAAGGAGCCTGAACGTGATCCTTTTGCTGATGGGGAGCCAGTGCAGGTCCCTCAGGTGGCCGGAGATGTGACTGCATCGGGGGATGTCCAAGATGAGTCGGGCAGAGGCGTTCTGTATGCGCTGGAGTCTTTTCTGTAGTTTGGCTGTGGTTCCCGCGTAGAGGGTGTTCCCGTAGTCCAGTCAGCTGGTGACGAGTGCCTGGGTGACCGTCTTCCTGGTTTCGGTCGGGATCCAGCGGAAGATCTTTCGGAGCATACGCAGGGTGTTGAAGCACGATGAGGAGACGGCGTTGACTTGTCTGGTCATCGAGAGGGAAGAGTCCAGGATGAAGCCCAGGTTGCGTGCGTGGTCTATTAGCTTGGGAGCGGTGCCCAGGGCGGGAGGCCACCAGGAGTCGTCCCAGGCGGAGGGCGATGGTCCCAGGATGAGGACTTCCGTCTTGTCTGAGTTCAGTTTCAGGCGGCTGTTCTTCATCCACTCGGCGACATCTTTCATCCCTTCGTGTAGGCTCGTTCTGGCAGTGGCGGGGTCGTTGGTGAGGGAGAGGATCAGCTGGGTGTCGTCGGCGTAGGAGATGATGTTGAGGCTGTGTTGGTGTGCGATTGCTGCTAGAGGGCTCATGTAGACGTTGAAGAGGGTTGGGCTGAGCGAGGATCCTTGCGGTACGCCGCAGATGACTTCGGTGGCCTCGGATCGGAACGGGGGGAGGCGGACTCTTTGTGTTCTTCCGGCGAGGAACAAGATGATCCCCTCCAGTGCCTTTTCTTGGATGCCGATGTTGCTGAGGCGTTGAACTAGGGTGCGGTGGCAGACGGTGTCGAACGCTGCAGAGAGGTCCAGGTGGATGAGGGCCGCTGTTTCCCCGTTGTCGAGCAGGGCTCGGATGTCTTCCGTGGCTGCGATGAGGGCGGTCTCGGTGCTGTGGTTGGCTCGGAAACCGGACTGCGAGGGGTCGAGGGATCCGTTCGTCTTGAGGAAGGCTGCGAGCTGTCTGTTGACGGTCTTCTCGATGACTTTGGCAGGAAAAGGGAGGAGCGAGATGGGGCGGAAATTCTTGAGGTCGGTGGGGTCCGCTGTTGGTTCCTTCAGTAGGGCGTTGAGCTCGGCATGCTTCCAGCTCTCCGGGAAGGTGGCGGTGTTGAAGGAGGAGTTGATGACGTCCCGGAGTCGGGGTGCGATGATGAAGTCGGCCTTGTTGAAGACGTGGTGGGGGCAGGGGTCGGTCGGAGATCCGGAGTGGATGGTGTTCATCGTGCGGGCTGTGTCTTCGGTGGTCACTGTGGTCCAGGTGCGGAGGGTGGCGGTGGGGGGCGTTGGTTCGACGGTCAAGTGCGTGGAGGGTGCGCCGAAGCTGTTGTGGATGTCGGCAATCTTGCGGTGGAAGTGCGAGGCGAGAGAGTCGCAGAGATCTTGTGAAGGAGTGATGTCGTTGTTGCCAGTGCTGGGATTGGAGAACTCCTTGACGATGCTGAAGAGTTCCTTGCTGTCGTGGGCGTTGTTGTCCAGTCGTTCCTTCAGTGATTTCTTCTTGGTGGTGCGGATGAGCTGGTGGTGCTTGCGGGTGGCATCTTTGAGGGCGGTCATGTTGTCTGTGGTCTGGTCGAGGAGCCAGGCTTTCTCGAGGGTGCAGCAGTTCTTCTTGGAGTCCTTGAGTTCGTCGGTGAACCAGGAGGCTTTCTTGCTTCTGGGTCTGCTGGGCGGGTTCTTTAGTGGCGCGAGGTCGTCGGCGCAGGCGGTCAGCCACTGCGTGAGGTTGCGTGCTGCTTCGTTGGGGTTTGTTGTGCTGGCGGGTGGGTTCTGGCTGAGGGAGGTGGTGAGCTGCTCGGCGGTGATCTTGCTCCAGCTCATGCGAGGAACCTGTTGCGGGTGGTGGTGTGTCGTGGTTTTTCTGAAGCTGAAGTGGACGCAGCTGTGGTCGGTCCAGTGAAGTCCGGTGGAGTGACTGAAGGTGATGTGTTTGCTGGATGAGTAGACGGGATCAAGCGTGTGGCCGGCGTAGTGGGTGGGGGTGTTGACAAGTTGCTTGAGTCCAAGGTTGGCGAGGTTGTCCAGCAGGGCGGCGGTGTTGCGGTCCTTGTTGTTCTCCAGGTGGAAGTTGAGGTCCCCGAGGAGGATGTAGTCAGCGGAGCGGAGGGCGTGCGGGCTGACGAAGTCCGTGATGTCTTCGCTGAATTGTGTACGTGGTCCCGGGGGTCTGTAGACGAGGGTGCCTCTAAAGGTCGTCTTTGGGTCGGTGTGTATCTGGAAGTGGAGATACTCGGCGGCGGCGAAGGTGTCGTTGGCGTCGGTCGTGATGCGGATGGTGTTCTTGTGTACGATGGCGATGCCTCCTCCACTCTGGTTGACGCGGTCTCTCCGGATGATCTTGTATCCGTCTGGGATGGCGATGGCGATGTCGGGTGCTGAAGAGGCGTTCATCCAGGTTTCTGTGAGGAAGGCGACGTCCGGTGAGGTTGTGTCGAGCAGGTTCCAAAGTTCGATGGCGTGTCTGTGGAAGGAGCGGGTGTTGAGCAGGATGCACTTGAGGTGGCTGTTGTGGGTGCTCGGCTTGGTAGCTGTGGTGCAGGTCCGGAGGCAGGTGAACTTGCAGGCTTGACAGGTGAAGGGTCCGTGGGTGCGTCTCGGGGTGGCACGGTGGCAGGCTTTTGTTCGGTCGGGTGTGAGTGCGAGGAGGGTGGCGGCGTCGTAGGTCCGTCGTGTGGGCTGGCATCGTCGGGGGCCAGGGGTCCTGGCACTGGGCGCGGTCCAGGCGCGGACGGGTGCAGACGGGCTTGCCTTTGGCGCGCCTTCGGCGCACAATCGGCGCGCCCGCTGCGCGTGCGTGGGGTTGTCATAAGTAGGCAGCCGGGAGCAGGGTCAGCGGCGGGGCGGCGAATGGGCTGGCGGGGGGCAGGGCCGCAGGGAGGCAGCGACGGGAAAGTCTGGTGCGGGCGGGTGGCTCAGCGACGGCTGGGTCGCCCGGGCAGCAGCAGGAAAAAAGGCAGCAAAACAGCGGGGCTCAGGAGCAGCAGTAGGAGGAGCGTGGGGGCGACCAGGCCACAGGTGCAGGCACAGTGGTCGCTCCCTGGAAGAGGAAGCGGCTCCTTTAAGTAGGCAGCCGGGAGGAGGGTCAGCGGCGGGGCGGTGAATGGGCTGGCGGGGGGCGGGGCCGCAGGGAGGCAGCGGCGGGAAAGTCTGGTGCGGGCGGGTGGCTCAGCGACGGCTGGGTCACCCGGGCAGCAGCAGGAAAAAAGGCGGCAAAACAGCGGGGCTCAGGAGCAGCAGTAGGAGGAGCGTGGGGGCGACCAGGCCACAGGTGCAGGCACAGTGGTCGCTCCTTAAAGCTGGAGGTAGGAGACCTAGAAATTGATGTGGGGAAAGGGGAGACAAGGATCCTTTAGAAACTCAATTAGGCCTTTTGATGGGAGGGGCAGCTGATTAGTCTTTCTGCAGCATTTCCATTAGGTAGCTTGTGGAAGTGAAGGGTTGGGCTGCAGTCTATGTAGTTCAAGGTGAAAGGGACCCTTAGATGAGACCAGCTTTTTGTCTTTCTTAAGTGTTGCAGGTGCCAGCCAGGTGAAGAAAGCTCACCTCTTTGTGCCTCTGTTGTGGGTGCTCTAAACTGGAATCTACCTTGCTGTGAGACTCATCACTACATAAAGGATGTGTCTGGATACCAGCTTGGAGAGGACACTTGGAAAATGAACCACACTAAACCATTTCTGAAAGTTCAGACAGTGGGTCAAATGCGGCTCCTCCATTATGGTGGAGAAGTGTTGCCCCGTGCCAGTAGATGCAAACTTGAAAAATAAAATGATAAAACAATTTTATTATCATTTTATTTTTCTTCATAGCACTGAGTCTTGGGGGTGGAGCCCTCCTGACGACAGCAGCAGGGAGGAGGAGGCGGAGGAGTGGAGGGCACTTCTGCAAGTGTACATGCCGGTTTGGCCAGCTGTCTCTTAGGACGGCCAAACCGACATGTGCACTGAAATCTCTCAAGCCAAGCTGCGTTGCAGGGTGGAGCACAGCAGGGTGGGAGCACAAAACCAGCCCGCTCAGACCAATCCTGGCCCTTTTCTCATTCTGGGTAATAGTAGCACCAGCATGAGAGCAGCATCTGGATTGGATGTAGGGGAATCTGGGAGCCTCAGTCTGTGTGTAGTCAAGTTAGAGGAGCAGAAGAGCAGCAAGTGGCAGGTAAGTTATTTTCTTTTTTTGCTGTTATTGTCCCCCCACCCTGCCCCATCACCTTTCCCTGATACTAGCCGCTGCTGCAGTGAGTCCAAATCTCCTATCTACGTTGCCTGTATACTGAGGGACTCTCTGACCCACTTGTTCAAATTTAAAATTCTCTGTGGCCATGGAAAGGAGTGCTCTGTACAATACTTAGAGGACTGCTGTGAAACCAGAGCTGGTGTCTGCCTGACAGTCAGCTTCCCAAAGATGAGAGAACATCACCTAAGTGCACTCTGTGCTGCAAGAACTGATTATCTATCCTGAAGTGCCTAAAAGCCTGCCTGCCTGCTTAGGAGTCTAACAACCCATCTGAAGGAGTAACTGCCCAGGTGGAGCAAGGTGCAGCATGACCCGAGTGTTGTGGGTCTGTAAAAGCAGATGACTGTGAAGAGCGATCTCTGCTCCATGGAGTCAACAGCCCCAGACTCTCAGTTGCGATTCCTGGAAGGAATCGTGAGTTGCAGCATGACCTGATCCACAGTTTCCAATCTGTGAAGTTGTGACATGACCTGAGCTGCTGAGCTCAAACTTTGAAATTGTAGCGTAATCTGAACTACGGCGTCTGAATTGTGAAACCACAGCCTGGTCAAAAACCTGTGGCCCTTGCACCAGTTACAGAATGACACAGAGCTTTTGTATTGCTTGAGACCTCAACATGCTGAAGTCATGGTCCACCATCCAGCCACCAAGACCTGTGCGGGCCTCACCATCTGCTCAAGCCAAGCCATTCATGTTAGCACTGACCTGACCCTAAACCGCCCAAACTCGGCTGCACAGAGCACCGCAGCAGATTTCACCAGGCACCCACCACAGCAGCTGTGAAAAGATTCAGGAATCAATCCAGTACGCACACGAGCAGCGATTCCTAACCTCAGTCAAATCACTCAGACGCAACCTCTGAGGAGGCCAAGAGAAACTGCAGGCTTGCTTTCAGCCCAGAAAAGGGTGAGCAATTGAGCATTGGAGGAGGATATCGTCTGCCCAAAAGACACCAGTGCGTTCACAACCTGAATGAGACTCTTTGAGTAAGAACAAGAGAACCGTGTTAAAAAAAACTGTGTCCTAAACAAGAGTGAGGGTGTAATCTGCACCTGAGCCCAATCACACTAGAAGGAACCAGAGCCAGACCCAGTGAGGGAACCACCTGGACCATAAGTGGAGACCCGGCTCAACACCAGGGAGAAATGCCTATCTACTCTAGTGCAAGAATACTACGCTGCACAGTGTACATTTTCTTACGTATAGTATTAAGTTCTAGTGGGCATTAAACTACTCATTTATAATATTAATGTGCATTTGCTGAGTGCTGAGCTTGAGCACCCCCACACTACCTCCCTGACAAGCCTGTCGCTCCACTGAAATGTAAGAGCTGAAAGAGATGTACTATGTCTAGAGCCAATGTAGGAAAGACCCCAGAACATCAGAGACAAATGACTTCAACCTCCACAGTTGAGGCCCAACAGGCCCTGCTTGTCCTATGGCTCCCGAAGTGAAATCTGACGTTTGTTTTCATTCTCCTTGCTTCTGCCATTACTATTCACACGTCGTATACAAATACTGGTTCACCTTCTTGCCTTCCTATAGGCATATCATCAGGCTCTCATAAATGTTCCTTTCTTCCACACCCAAATTATGGAGGACTACAGCCTGTTTCCTCACTGTTGGAAACCTTTCTCCCTCAATAGCCAGAATATATTAATCAAATAGCTTCTTCCAATATTTCCAGGTCACCAGGGGGTTATCGTTGTGTTAAAGAAACTGTGGAGGTTGTGTCATACTAACTGCTATCATATCCCCTTAAAACACAGTTAAAATGACATTATGGCTATGATGCAAATCTTTAGAACCAATTACATTTCCTAGTTATTGTAAGCTACATGAACCATGGCTCACCCCTGCCAAGCTCTGCTCATGACTTCACACATGACATCACTGATGATGGCCTCAAATATAACATCACTGATGATGCCTTAATGACATCATAGATGTGTTCACTGACGAGATCTCATATGACATCATCACTGACAAACGATTGCTTGTGACTAAAAGCTTCACCTTAAGCCCAATGTCCACTGTGGTGAGCTGTACTGCTTTTCATATTTACTAACAATGTTAGTGGTTACTGAGAACAAAATTAGGATAGCAGCATAGAACCAAAACTCAATGAGAATTCTTACTCTCCACAAACATCTGACTCAATAAGATACAACATATTTACCAAAGCTAACCCAAGATAATAAATTAATAGGGTTTTGGCATAGATGTTAAGGGCACACTGTCCCTGTTTGTACCACAGCTCATCTTTAACCTCTTGGATGCTATGGGAATTCCCCTGCTGTGCTGGGATTTCGCGATCCTCGCACATTCATGACGAGCTGGGCTCGTCATGAGCGTAGCAGGAGGCTACTGCATGACGAGCCCAGCTCGTCATGAGCGTCGAAGGGGTTAATGAGGTGCATCAGCCCAAATAGGAACAGTACACCATAATACATACAAAGCACTGCCGTAAGGGCAGCCGCAAACTTACTGCAGCCCTGTGGACATGGCATGATTGAAAGGCAGAGTGAATGTTTGAAGAGGCTGTTCAATCTTTCACAGTGCAGGTAGTACATGGCTAGCACTTTAAAGGTGGGGGTGTGAGGGGTAGAAATACCCTTGCAAGCAGGTGCAACGAATGATTGCACTTGCCTGCAGAGTGCTGTCTACGGGGTCCACAATACCCTCTATTCCCCATTTATGAGGGTGCCCTAAGGGGGTGCTCTGACTGTACAACACCTCCTTGTGGTGCACAGTCAGTGCAACACCTGGCAACCTCTGCGACTATGCTGATAATACCACAGGGGCACAGAGGCCAAAGGGCAGATGTATCATCATTGTATTTTGCAAATCCTTAATAGCAAATTTTACTGATTCGCTATTAAGGACTCTCAAAATGCAATGTATGTAGGTTTCGCAATAATAATTGCGATTCCTATATATTCCTTAATTGCAAATCCCAAATTGTGATTCGCAATTAAGGAATACCTTCCCATTCATTCCTATGGGCCTCTAGACCCATAGGAATGAATGGGAAGACATTCGCAATTTGCGAGTACCCAATAGGTACTCGCAAATTGCAAATGCAATTTCAAGGGTGCACGGATGCCTAAAGGACACCCTGTTGCAACCCAGAAATATGCATGTGTGCACATGTGGCGCACATACATGTGCGCCACATGGCACTTAGAAAAATGCAAAAAGTGCATTTTTCTCGGAAATCGCGAATTACTACAAACTTGAAGTTGGTGGTACTTTGCGATTTCTTAATGCCAGATGGCTAATTTTGGGTGCTTGCAAATTAGCACCTATACTCGGAATCAGGCCCTTAGTGTTGATGATGACTATTTTACTTGCTTGAGTTATTATGCCTTCAAATGAATAAATGCTTTTAATGGGTTAGCTCTACTATGCTATTATATGTTTTCCTTAGCTTTTACATATTTAAAAACAAAACCTCCTCAACAGACACTGGGCCTGATTATGAGCTAAGGTGTTATTTATCGCCCCTGATAAATAACTATACCAAGGGGTACATCATGTAATGGGTGATTTAATGGGTGCGATAAATAACACCTATTTACGAGTTCATGGGGAATAACATGCGGATCTTGGTGTTTAACACACCAAAATCCACATGATACGGTAAATATCGTATTTGGCAGGTTTGAACTGTCGAAATTTGACAAAGGTTGAGTTATTTAATGCATCTGATAAATATTGCATGGGTTAAATACCTTCAAAGTTGTAAGTCCGATCCATGCGTAAACAGGAGTTTATGCATGGCTTGGAATATCACAAGGAACTCATAATCAGACCCACTGAGTCCCAAATAAAAATTGCCACGAAGGATTCTTGATACTCACTATTCAGTCAATGTGGTACACAAACATTGTCTGTCACTACCTGAAATGGTTGTTTGGGAAGCTTGGATTTTTTTATGAGCAAATCACCAATTAAAACATCAAAAGTGGTATTACGAAGGTGAGAAAGCGAAACTCTATTTCACAAGCATGACACATACATCCTTGTCGTATTGAGTGAGCCGTAAAGTCAGCAATCTTGAATGAAGCTCTCTGGTACCTTCTTATATTTTCAAAATAAATAAATACTTTCAAAGACCTGGATTTTTATTATTTTTTATCAGTCACCCCGATATCTGTTCCTTAAGTAGTATGTAGACAAAATAAATGCATTTTAGTATTCCTGCCTGGTGGTCTCATGCAACAAGGCCTGTATTTTCATGTGTTCATACTTTTGAATGGTGCCATTTAGAAAGCAGTCTATTAAATTCCAACATGATGCATGTTTGACAACAATAATGAAGTGTGCAACTGTGGAACAATCTGACTCCAGGCATCTGGTCCCCAAAGCAGTGACCTTGCGCAAGTGAGAATGGCAGATGGTATTTTACAAGACATTATGGAAAGGTCACTGAATGAAAGTCCCTCGCTCGGATTTGTCAGAAGCGTGTGCCGTGGTCAGCTGCGGCCTCCTCACTGGAGATAATAATATAAGGAAGGAAGTGGTCACCTTTTCAAAACGGCTTTGTTGTCCGTGAGTCATCCCATCTCCACTGCTTTAGGGACCACATCCGAACGATTGTTTGAAAATATGTTCTTTCAGGAAACAAAGGGTTTTCTCTTGCAGGACTTTGCAACTGAAAAAAAACAGGACAGCACCAGTTTGTTGAAATTACAAACATACGAATATTGATGTAGCGATTTGAAGGCAGCTAATGAAAAGCACAATGCAAAGAAAATGTCGTAGTGCTCTTCTTGTTAGCAGTCGACTGATTTTGTAAATCTAAGAATTAACATTTTGTGATGTATGACCATGCATTTAGTATTGGGTGCCCTTCACTCACAGCTACCCTCCCTCTTCGTGGTAGCCAAGGGCCTGGAAGTAGCAGATCTAAAGTCAAAGACAATCTTTAACTCCCCACAAATCTACATGTATTTAGTTTTCTTACATGATGTTTGGCACGTCCTTGCTATGAAAACTGGTGAAATAGCATGCCTGAATCCACCCAAGGGGGCCGATTATGATAGCGGATAATCCGCATTCTCCGGGCCGGCGGAAGCCACCGCCTGCCCAGAGGATGCGGATTATCCGTTGCGGACTGGAAAAAGACCCCCCGCCAGATTAGGATGGCTGGGGGATATTTTTTCCGTCCGCAGCTTTTCCGCCGCGGTCGCCTTCCGACCGCGGCGGAAAAGCTCTAACATGGTTGGCGGTGTCTATCAGACACCGCCAGGCATATTAGGATGTCGGCGGACCTATGCCTTTCCACAGCAACATTTCCGCCGTGGAAAGGCATACGGTCTTTTCTTTTGGGGCCCGTTGCAGGCCCCCTGGGGTGACGGGGGGTGGGGGGAGCACAAGGGGGGTACCTATGGTACCCCCCTGCCTTTGCGTGCACGAAGCGGCAGGCACCGCGCTGTGCCTGCCGCTTTGTGCATGCAAATGCACTGCTTTCATTTTTAACATTGCGGCGGGTGCTGCTTCAAGCAGCACCCGCCGCAATGTTAAACATACAGGATGTGACCGCCAGGGTGGCGGTCACATCCTAATTTGCACAGAGGGATCGCCGCTGCCCCTGCGGACAGTCCCTCCACCTCTGGGGTGGCGGACGGATGCAGGTCCGTCCGCCATCCTAATAGGGCCCAAGGTTAGGTTTAGAGCCTGAGCCAATACAGCGAAAAATCTCAGAATAAAAAAATACTCTTTTATACACAATCTCATAAAAGTACTTTCTTATGGCCATCCACGTTTTCCATAAAGCATCTGAAAATACTGTATTTGATTAAGCTCTTTTGTGCAACATTAAAGTTAATGTTAACATTAAGAATTACATTATTAATATACATATATATGTCGGCGCATAAATCTATATCAAATTCTAAGTAATAGGATGCCGCAAAATATAGAGTCGGGATTGGTGTGCCCCTACAGACAAAGATTCTTTTTTCAATGCTTTATATAAGAATTAATAGGCAGATACAAAATAAATGCCATGAGCACATTTAGCAGCAAAGCATATGTCATAACTATGAAGTACAGTTCTAAATAAAATCCAGCATAGAATCACCTTGACGGGAAACAGGGCGTCTCTCTTGCTAACACAAGCCACACTCTTATATAGGGCTTTAGACAAAGACATTCATACATTTGCGTGGAATACATGATTCTCAGGGTTTGGACCAAGAGGAAACATTCTAAAAGAAACATTTTACTTCAGAATACATTTGAAGATTAACTCAACATCCATGCCGAGCTGTAAAATGGCCAAAGCCTTTAATCACTCCAGGCACAGTATTACAGCTTTGGGTTTGTAAAAATTCCATCAAAGCCAACCTGACATGAATAAAAGTTACCCCTGACACATGTTTCACTCTTATTAGAGCTCTGCAGAGAGGAATTCCGCAGCAACCACAGCATTGAGACTGCCCTCCTCGCCGCCAATGATGATGTCTGCACTCTCCTCGACCAAGGCCACACTGTGCCCTCATCCTACTAGACCTCTCTGCAGCCTTCGGACGTCTCCCACCGCACTCTCACCGCCGACTCCATGACGCGGGCATACAGGGAACCGCCCTCGACTGGCTCCACTCCTTCCTCAGTGCATAACCCAAAGAATCAGACTCCTGCCCTTCCTCTAGAGATCAACTGTGGAGTACCCCAAGGATCAATGCTCAGCCTCACGATCTTCAACATCTACATGACCCCCCTTGCTGGCATCATCAGACAGCATGGGCTCAGCATAGTATTCAACGCTGACGACACCCAGCTCATCCTCTCCCTCACAAAGAATCCCCACACCACCAGACTTAGCTTCCAGGAAGGAATGAAAGATGTTGCATCCTGGATGAGAAGCAGATGCCTGAAGCTTAACTCGGGGAAGACAGAAGTCCTAGTCATCTGGCCCATCCCCTCAGCATGGGGCATCATCTGGTGGCCCACCGCCCACGGAAATCCCCCCAATCCCACATACCACGCCCGAAACCTCAGCATCATACTCAACTCCTCCCTCATCATGACCCAACAGATCAATGCCGTTGCCTCCACCTGCTTCAGCAGCCTCCGCATCCTTCGCAAGACCTATAAATGGATCCCCATCGAATCCAGAAAGGCCATCACAGACTTATAACAAGCAGACTGGACTACGGGAACGCCCTCTACGCTGGAATCAACAAATCCCTGCCCCGCAAACTCCAGACCATCCAGAACATCGCAGCCACACTCGTCCATGGCATCCCACGACATGAACACATCACCCAACACATGCAAAACCTTCACTGGCTACCCTTCGAGAAGATAGTAACCTTCATGCTATTCACCCAAGCCTACGAATCCCTCCACAACACCGGACCCCAATACCTCAACGAAAGAGTCTCCTTCCATGTACCCTCACCAAAACCACGCATATGCAAAGCCAGAGGAGGCGGTAGTGTCTTGATTCCCTTCGCGGAGCTGTATGTATGTGGGAAGGTAGGTAAAACTACACTAAACAACATGCTTCTGGGCAGGCAGCTGGTTTTTACCCTGGAGGCTGGGCCGCTACATAATGCCTTCCTCTAGGGGTGTCCGTAGCTTGTCAAATGATTAGGTTCAGGAGTTCGTGATTCAGCCAACGGAGCCGTTGTAGAGCAGATTTCAGCCACGCTGCGCGGAGGATGTCGTGGAAGCCCAGGGAGGCTCGTGCCTCTCTGTATGTCACCCAGAGCAGCTGGGTAGCTGTTTGTAACTGCCATCATCGTCTCCAAGCTTGCCTGCTGGGATAAGCATATTTCATGAGATACCTGGTGTTCCGCGAGTAAGTGGTAGCAACCAGGTGTTTAGATACGGTTTGACAACACTTTTGTTGCCTTTGCGAGGAGCGTGCCAACATAACGCTCCCTCGCTTGTATTTCAAAGAGAGCCAAGCCGATTCGGATTTAAAGGGGTATCCTTTGAGTGTGGCTTCCTCTCTTAACGGAACAGAATGGACTCTGCACAGCGGTTCAGTGTTTGCTGAGCTGTTCCAGTATTGTGCACACCAGTGTGAGACGTATCACACCAACGGTAACCCGCTTTCTTCTTATTGTTTAACATAGCGCTGGCTCTCATGGAGAGAGTCTTTCTACGCTAACAATTTCCGTACTTCTTGATTTTGGTTTCCCTACATTTGACTGCCTGCTACATAAGGGATAGCACGACAGGGGTGCATGTAAGTACACAAGCAGAAAAGGAGGAAGGGCCATCAGTAACTAACATGGAGAGAGTGTGTGTATGTGTGGTTATTGTAATAATGATTGTTCTTTGTCTCACATACAGCCTGCTGTGATCAGTTGATGAGACTATTCTAGTGTGAAGGATAGGAAGAGTGCAGCAGAGTTTCATTTCGTTATCCATTGTTTTTTCCCCTTTCCCTTGCGCACTACAGTGCAGAGTGGAGTGTATGACATCCCCCTGTGGGGTAGTGCAAAGGAGCTTTGGGATCTATGCATCACCCCCACTGATCTGTCTCTGAAGGTAAGTGTAACTGAAGTGTACCCTGACAGGAAGAGCCTTCTCCTACACTGCAGCAAAGACCTGGAACGAGCTCCCCATCAAACTCAGACGCTCCCCACTCTACACACCTTCAGGAAGAGCATCAAGGCATGGCTCTTCGGCTGACACACAGCTGCACCCCCTGTCCCCCCTGCTTCCCCTGCCTAAAGGCCCTTGCGGGCGAGTAGCGCATTTCTTCCCTGATGGATTGATTGATCTTGTAAGAAGATTTTAGCATATGTTTAAAAAAATGTAAATTCACTGAAAAGTCCAAAGGTTAAAATGATGTTATAGCTTGGTTTTGTACCAATATCATAACTACTTCTGAGAGTCAAGTGCTGAAGGAGTATTTGGCCCTGTTGCTCAGAATCCATTGGCAGACAGGCCCCAGGAGATAAAGAGAAAAAGGCCTCATCCCTATTGGTTGGGCCCAGTAACCCCTGCTTGCCCCCCTGGCCCTCAGAAAAGGGTTCTGACACACCATTCCTCCACTAAGGGAGGAGCCCAACACTCACAATAATCATTGGTTCTGTGGTGGTCACTGGTGACATACACTTGGAAGTTCATGTCACCCTCCTTGCAACACATCTGCAGAGAAGACATGCACTTGCAAGATGCATGGAATGGTCACATCAGTGATATACCAACTGCACAACAAAGAAACCTTTGGCTGTGCCTATCTGTGGCTAGATCAGGAATGGAAAAGAAAAGACTGCTCCGGGATATGCACAACTGGATCAATTCGTTTTTCATCAACATTTGCTCTCTCTCCCCAGGCATTCTACTGCATCTTGAAGGACAAAATCAAGATTCCCAGAATATACGCCAGAGGTATGAATATCTGATCTCAAAATACTGCAACCAGTTTTTTTACTGCCAGTGAAGATCCTTTTTTGAAAACAACTTTATTTAGTATTTTCAAAAAGGAAAAGACCATGATACACAGTATAGTTCATAATGGAGCAATATGCATAATAAAAAAAGGCACAGCTCATACGTCTACGATTGCAATGAATAGGACAATTGAAACACAACCCCGCTCAATTAGTACATTGAATAAGAAGAAACCTCCCCACATCTACTCAAGCAATCCTCCAGAGAGGGTAAAGAGAAAGAAAAAAAATAACAATAGGTCAGTTCTTAAAAATCTGAATTGTAGTGGATTGGAACTCGACCAGACCTAATGAATATTAATAATAGCAGGCAAATTGCGACTTGCTACGACTGGAAGCCATCATAGGCATGGTGACTTGCTGGGGTCAACAGACCACCATGTTTGTGATTGCATTTCAACAGGGTAAAGCATTTTTACTTTCCTTTAAGGAACACTGTCAGGGGAAAGGTAAATAACAAATTGCAAGAAAATGCCCCTTATTTCATGGTCACAACCATTTTCTGCTGAATGTCATTGCTGGTTTTTAGACTCTGTATACTGGGGCATTGCTGTCCAATGTTCAGTGTATGTGCTCTAAAGCATGTAGAAATTGAATAATCTCTGATTGACTTATTTATTTATCCTACAAGCCCATAGTATATGGTGCAGAAATACACCCATGACATGGAAAGTTAAATTTCATCTGTGGAATGCAGCACTTGGTGTGTCATTGAGTAGCGTTACAGAGAAACCATGGCTCGAGGCCTAGCAATGTAGCCTGACTGATGCAGTTTAAACCTGCAGTCTGAACTGTCACAATAACCCTTTCTGACACACGGAACTTTCATTTTAAAAATTAATGAATCACCCTTATGTAGACCTTGTAGCCCAAAGATAGGGTGAATGGTATTTAAAAGAAGGGCATGCAGAAATTTAACAAGGACAAGGATATAAAAGCTATATTTGTTGGAGAGACCTTTGTTTGCAATAGGGTAAACAGGAACTGCTGCAAAAGTAGATATTGTTGCTCCTGGTAAACGATGCCTCATTGATTAGGGAGGAGCCAGGAGTCACCCCCCACCTCTAGCTAGTGACAGACACAAATGTGGCACCCCATGGTACCTTCATCAGAACACTTGCTGGACCTATGGAAGAACAGAAGAAGGGCTGCACCTGCTGTTTGAGACCTGAGAGGAGACCTGAAGGGCAGGACCTTTCTCCCACTTGCACCCAGGACAACAGTCAGTTGCCTGGCCTCCTGTGTGGCTACAGGGGCACAAAAAACTGAAAGAGGCTTTTCCTTGAAGTGCCGAGCTGATCAGCATCAACTGGACCTGGTGTGGGCACTGCTGGCGGCCTCTGCTGAAGTGAATCTGACCATCAAGTGCTGTCCCTGAGGTCCTCAGACAAAGTCAAGGCATGACTTTGCTGGGCTGAAGAAACCGGTTTCTCCTGCTTATAATAGCAAATCCATTTCAGTGGGCCCTCAGAGAGAAGGTATCCAGCCTCATGAAACTCATTGTCAGCCAGCAACCTTGTCCCGGTGGAGGATTCTGAGCAATGAAAATGAAACTAATTCAGAACATAGAAATCTTGACTGGGCGAAGGCACCAAAAGTATATGGTTGACAAGAGGACTTCCCTGGGCACGAAATTTGACTTTTCCCGCTCTGAACTTTTTGCTCCAAAAACAAATGGTTTCAGCAGGACCTCGTTCAATGGCTATCCAACTTTAGAGGACTTCCTCAGAGACAGCCTGCAAATGTGCCCTGCTGGAGGATTTCAACTTCTATATCAGAGTCACAAGGTAAAATCTCGGACTAGGCCGAACCTGCTTGGTGTGGCCGGATGTTTGCTTCAATCTCAGGCAACAGCAACCATATACTATCATTGGTGCTCTACTTTTTCTTTGTGCTTTTTACCTTAAATCTTTAAAAATTAAATATCTCTGGTCCCCCTTTTTGGACTAGGTTGCTTTGGTGCCATTATTGTATTACATTTTATACTATTTACATGTTTTGGAGTGGGGTTTTATTGTTTTCGGCTATATATATATTTTTTGCAGAGTTTTATATATTGCGAACTTGACCCGAACCGAACCGGGTATCAGAGCTCTTTACATAGCACCAGTTATGTTACATGAGGACACACATTCATTTTTGTTAGGCACCGGGAGATTAAGTGACTTGCCCAGAATCACAGGAGGTTTAGCGACATTACCGAGACTCGAACCCAGTGTTTCCCAGGTCCGAAGGCGAGTGCCCTAGCCGTTAGGCCAGATTGGGCCTGATTCACTAACTATACTTTGTAGTGCGAAACACAAGGAGGTCAATAGGAAGGGTTTAAATACATGCTATCCTGGAATCTTCTATAGGCATGCACCTTTTCAGGATACCTCGGAGGGCTGAAGAGCCCTGCTCCTTCTGCTCACATCTCAATCATCTTCCAGCTACCACTACTGCAGTCACACAACAGCCTTTCATTGAACATTCTAACGTGATATCACATGCATCTACCTATCAGGCTAATGTGACCAGCACAGTGTAAGTTCATCCAGACATATTCACTCAAATTCAAACACATAAAAGATAAAAACTGTTTTCTATAGAAACCCACATTGAAATTGAATAACTCAAAAACCCAGGACTTGTAAAGGCTTCTGTCAGGATGTAGTCTCATGCACACTCCCAGAAAACACTGTATGAAATACACGGTGCTATATAGTCTCCGTTCTCAGTCATATGAGTATGAACATGTGGTTGTTAGAGGTTTTTAAGAAAGTATGTAATTAAGTGTGATTAATTGCTAATTAGCTAATTGCAATTGACTTGGTTGAGGGAACACCAGAGTCTGGGACATAGGGACCTGAGTGTATATGTGGTTTGGATTTCACAATTGCAAATTATATCAGAGACATTTAGATATTACATGCAATTGTATGAATGGATAATCGCCTACTGGTTCACACTTCAAATGTTGCCTGTGTTTATCTTGCCCCCTTGCAATTTAAATAAACATACAAGCATGCACCTTTAACAAGGGTTCAATTTTTTTGTACATGCCCGTATGCAATGCTTCACTGAGGGCTGATGTGTTCTCCGGCAACAACAAATGGGAATTCTCATAGAAGCAGACCTATACCTCTTTTTCAACCTTATGGGCCATCAAGTACATCTTCTCAGGAAGCATTGGATATTGTCCTAGCCTCTTGTGTGTCTTTGGGGGACAGGTTATGTGTACTCACTACACACAGCTCAGCCAGTTTGTGATGTGATGGCAGTGATGTGTGGCTAGCTCATTGCTCCCTGACATGTAGGCCATGAACAACATGCTGCCCGTGGCAGCCTGAACAGCAGCTTGTCAGTGATTCCCTACCAGAGTCTACTTTTTCTTCTAGTCCTTGTCCATACCTGTGTCTTATACCATGACGTGGAGCTGTGTGGTTATGGACGTCAACTCACCAAAATGGCAGAGGTAGCAGAAGCGACATTGCCCGATATTGACATTTACTTTGACTCACACACACATGCTTACGCATACTAACATATTCACACACTCGCGCATATAAACACACTCTCACCAGTAAGTATGCATACAACATACATTTAACAGCCTTTTTTACTTACCTTAGCTTCCAGATAGGGTCATATATTCCAGATAATGTACTCCATTCTTTATTACACTAATAGTAAATAATATTATTCACTATTTGTATAAGGAAAAAAGTGACAGAAACCAGGCAAGTGGCGCTCCAAGCAGAGTTAATTAGGAAGAGCTGCCCCTATGTTCCAGGCACTGATTTTGCTAGCTTTGATGCCAGGGGACACAAAAGCAGTGCCAGGGGTAGAAAGGGACAAGCCACCAGCTGCGACCCCTGGTGACTCCTAAATGACATCAATGAGTGTGGGACTGGACTTTCAGGCAATCTGGTACTGCCATATGGACTACCTTGAATGCACCAGTGTGAGGGTTTTTATTTTGTTCCTCAGGCCTTAATGATACCAAAAACCATACTGCAGGCACTCTATATTTCAAGCTGACCGATCAGATAGTCACATTTCGACAGACTGTTCAATAAAGTCACTGCCACACTGACATAGAGTTTTTGGAGTCTTTCCGGAATACATCTTTTCAGTGCAGACTCAAACAGCTGTCCCCGTTGGCACATTAAGGCATAAACACTAATTTTCAATGATCTTGAGACTCAAAAAGACAGAATGGCTGCTGCCTCTGTAGTGGGAACAGAAAACGTCCTGTGAAGGCTCTGGAGCAGTGCGGGAGGTGCATCACAAGTGAGCCAAAACTATGGGGCCTATTTAGGAGGCCTTTTACCTTGCTCTTGCACCACGCAATGTGGGCAAGAGCGACGCAAACCGTAAGACAGATTTCTGAAGCCAAGCAAAGCTGATTTACATGACTGGCTCCAACAATCTGAAGTAACCAACGCAATGCAAATCACTATGTTGCGTTACTCTGCCCTGGGAAGGCATTCAATGGTCATTGTGTAGGTCTTTCCACACAACTCCCATAGATTTTGACGCATCCCCAGATCTACAAGAACTTGTAAACCTGGGGATTGCCCAAAATATTACACCTTCTCAGGGGAGGCAGAACGAGGAGAAATACCTCTATTTCTCCTAGTTTCTTCCTCTTTCTATTTGTGCTGCTTTTTGCAGCCCACATTGAAAGAGAAATATGCCTCCTAGGATTATTTTTGTTCAAGAAGGTATCCCTTCTTGCACAAAAACAATCCGGCATGCAAAGCAGGCACCCTTGCACCATGATGCAACTGTGCCTGAGTTAGGAGCTGGGCAGTCTATTTTGTGCCATCCCATGGGAAAGGACAGGAATGTACAGTATTGATTTAAATAGGGCACAGTCCTGCCCTTTCCCTGTCACACAGCAAGGTGGCTTGCTGTGCTGCACAGTGTCACAAGGCCTCTCAGTTCCTGTGTACAGAAAATTGAGAATATGTGATGGCATAGCCAAGACAGTGTCACTTCTACATACTGTTTGTATATGTAACCTCAGGTTGCATTACTAGAGTTTACTGTTTCCGCTTTCACACATTGAGTTAACATCTGTGATGTGTTTCATTAGAGTCTTAGTGAACTAAGACACAGCTTACAAGAAAATATCAGGTATTCTGCTAACTTCGTACCAGCCGCTTTTTGAAAACTAGCAACGTGGGCTTGCAGTCACTTTATGAAGTTGAAAAATTCACTAATTTGGCATTATGAAATATGGCATTTGACTTTAAGGATAAGGAAGTCTGCAAACTATCTTCATATGAGGAATAGGGAAAACAGCAATGTGGAAAACTGAAAAATCTATTGGTTGACAATTATGTCTACTTACAAAGTGTTCTAATGCTCATTAAGAAAACATTTAAAGTAGTACCTGGTGCAAGTTTGGCAAGTGTGCATACTGGGGGCATTATGAAAATGGCAATGTAAAGTATGTTAACTTATTCATTTTGAAAAACATACCTTGAAAGGTGTATCAACACTGGTGTATGGTGTCCCAGCTTGGCAATGCAGAGTCTTATCAATATATCTATTTATCTATCTATCTATCTATCGTCTGTCTATAGAGATATAAAGGTATAGATATAGATGCCACTAGATTGCCAAGCACCATACACCGGTGTTGCTACACCTATCAATGGCATGTTTTAAAAAATGAATGAGTTAACATACTTTACTTAGCAAACTTTCATGAAGCTCCCAGTATGCACACCTGGCAAACCTGCACCAGGTGGCACTTTAAACGTTTTCCTAAGGACAAAATAAATAAATATATACACATATATATATAATATATTTTATATATATATATATTACCTACTGGCGGTCGCCAGTAGGTATATATAGTTAGGATTTTTTCTCTATGGGATTTTTGAAAATTCTATGTCTAATAACTTTGGCGTTTGTGGACGGAATTGGCTGAAATTTTCAGGAAAATGGAACATTCTGTTTCTGGGCAGCCCCTGAAAATTTGGGGGGGTTTCGTCAAGGGGGGGCCGAGAAAACATTGAGTTTACCTTAGTGCGGTTGGCCTCACTTTTAGCCCGAACGGCTGAATGGATTTGTACGAAACTTGGCAAAATTGTAGGGACTGGTAGCCCGATGTGCCTTTGCTAGGTCTCAATATATGTGCTCCAGTGGATTTTGAGAAATTAACGTTCAAAAAAAGATATATATCTGTAACAGCGGAACGGGCAGCGCTCCAGTTCGCGTACTTTTCGCGTTACGGAGCTTTGTGAAGCGAAGCTGATTGGTTCTCCGGCGTCTGTAAACATTCCAAACAGTCCGTAGCGGCCGCCATCTTGTCTCTCGGTAGGATCGAGAGACAAGAGGAGGCCAAAGCGAAGGGGCAAATGACCATAAGGGTGCATAGTAGATCCTCCCTGACCCCATAGGTTTGATGTGGAGGCTTTAAAAGGGCTCCGCGGGGCAAAAAAAAAAAAAAAAATCGTTTTTTTGGTGGGGTGCGCCCGGTTAGCGTAACGGGAAGCGGACTGGGGAGCGTACTACAAGGAATGAAGAATGATTGACTTTTAACTTATTGTATGTTTATAGACTTTTTTTTACTTTTTTTTCTGCTGAGTGACGTCTCGGCCTATCTTCACGGGATGCAGTCCCTACCATCTCGGCGTTTAAGCCCAGGGGGACCGGTAGTGTGGGAGAGATAACGGGGCATATTATCAAGGGGGTTTATCTCCGTTTTTTTGGCTTTAAAAGCCAAGAAAGCGGAGATAAAATTATCTCCGTATTACCTAGCTGTCGCTAACACCAGTTAGCGACCGCTAGTAGGAGATAGCGACCATCTTGGGCCCCACTTTGCATGTCAGTGATATTTATCACTAATGACATGCAAAGTGGGCATGCCAAGATGTTAGCGACTGGAAACAGTCGCTAACATCGCTATCTCCTATTACCAACTTTTGGAGATATTCGCGCTAAGGGCGAATATCTCCAAAAAGTAACACCTGCCCTGAGCAGTTCTTAGCCATGTTATCCAATGGGAGGTGGATAACATGGCTAAGAGCATTAGCTCGGTAATGCATGAATATCGCTGACTTTTCAGCGATATTAATGCATTGCGGCCGTTTTTTATCGCATTTGCGATAAACCTTGATAATAGCAAGGTTTATCTGCGATAATTTCTGACGATGCTTAGCGGTAAAAAATTCGTTGCTAAGCATCGTTAGGGATAAATATCGCTTAACTTTGGTAATATGCCCCAACGTCTGTTAACGTTCGATTCGAAGGAAATCAGGAAGTGTTGAAAAACATTGTCTGCGCCATCTTGCCTTTTTTCAAATGCCACACTTTTGTCGTGCACGGCAGCCATTTTAGATGACTTGACCAGACCCACTCTCTGCACACTGTCGATCCTTAGCATGGCTCCCCACCCTCGCAAGCATCTCCCCCAGGCACTGGTCACCCCCGCTCTCTGTCTTATGCATGGGCAATAAACCTCCCCCCATCTGCGCTGCTCTTCCCTGAGAATCACACCCTGTGCCCGCCCGACACCTCCCTTTCGCCCTATTCACTACCGCACCCTCTGACACTCCTCTTCCTCTGTGTCCGATTGTCCAGGCCGGTCCCAGGCTATCAGCTAGCCCTGCAGATGTAGTTTATGGCCCCAGCTGTAAAGAATTACCCCTCTTCAAAGGAGTTATAGTAGATCAAGGCCCACACCCGATGAGATCCGTCACACCACACGCGTTCCTACTATCTGAAAACCATCCTGTATTGTGATTGGGGAGGGGACCGAGCCTGAAGCGAAAGATTCCAGGGATGACTCTTTGTACATCAAAGTTTTTACAATTATGTGTCACATTAAAAATATATAGCACTCCAACAAAGTAGTAGGATTATAAAACTTTAATAACTTATAAATATATACAACAAAACAAAAACAGTAAAAACATTTAAACATTTTTAGGGAAAAAGAAGGAAGTAGCGGTCGGTTGTGCGAATAGTCCCAAGGCAGCACAACGTTCAGATTTCTGGACGGCACCCAGGTGATGTTGGCTGGGTGCCGCACTGATTTCGGTATCCGGCGTGGGGCGTCGCGGGGGTGGGTCATCAGTAGCGGTCTGTTGTGCGAATAGTTCCAAGGCAGCAGAACGATGGCACCAAGGTGATGTCCAGTAAGTTGCCGCCCTCCGAATAACGGCGTGGGGCGCCCCGGGGGGGGGGAGGCGGCGTGAACGGGCCTCCCCAGGTGGAGCCTCGTCTGCTGTAGTGGGGCGCCCCTTTACCGTTTCAGTTGCCATTCCGTCCGCTTTTGGTCCACTGTGTCAAAATCCGCAATTCAGCTGAGTTGCCGCCCTCCGAATAACGGCGTGGGGCGCCCCGGGGGGGGGGGAGGCGGCATGAACGGGCCTCCCCAGGTGGAGCCTCGTCTGCTGTAGTGGGGCGCCCCTTTACATTTCAGTTGCCATTCCGTCCGCTTTTGGTCCACTGTGTCAAAATCCGCAATTCAGCTGAGTTGCGCCCACTCTTGCGGTGCAGCGATAGGCGGCTGTCACAGGACTCTCAAAATGGCGGCAGGCTCTTTCCTTTTTGGGCCTGGTCCACTGAAATGGCCCTGGGACACCTTGGAAATCGGACGCTTGTCTGCTAGGTCTTGGACCCCATTCTCGAAAGCGTCCCCTCCGCCTTGAGGATTCTACAAAAGTCTTGGGGGCCCCCGACTCCTGCAGGCTTCCGGTGGGGAGCGGCTGCCATGATTGCTCGCGGAATGACCACGACGGAGCCACGAGATGGTGGTGCTTTCATGCTGACGCCAGCTTCAGTCTGAAACATCCAGAAACAAGGTGGGGCTTTCATCGTTTGGGAAAAAAAAATAGTTTTCATCCAATGAAAAGTGTTATTTTTAGGTCATATGATTAAGCCTTCCATCATTAGGAAACCAAAAGTAAAATGAACCAATGAAAAGTTTTATAAACAAGTCACATGACCTGTTATGCGGCATAGGGTATAAAAAGCGTAGAAAATCCGTTGGCACGTGAGGCGGCGTCAGTAGCGGACCGATGTGCGAATAGGCCGAAGGCAGCACAACGCGCCAAGATCCGGATGGCACCGAGGTGGTGTCCAGCAAGTTGTCGCACTGGTGTGGCCATCCTACAATGCTGAAAGTCGGCGTGGGGCACCCCGTTGGCCTGTGAGATGGCGGCAGTAGCGGACCGATGTGCGAATGGGGCCAAAGGCAGCGCAACAATATTTTCTGAATAGAAGACACCACAAGGCGCTGAGATGCCAAGATCCGGATGGCACCGAGGTGGTGTCTAGCAAGTTGTCGCACTGGTGTGGCCATCCTACAATGCTGAAAGTCGGCGTGGGGCGCCCCGTTGGCCTGTGAGATGGCGGCAGTAGCGGACCGATGTGCGAATGGGGCCAAAGGCAGCGCAACAATATTTTCTGAATAGAAGACACCACAAGGCGCTGAGATGCCAAGATCCGGATGGCACCGAGGTGGTGTCTAGCAAGTTGTCGCACTGGTGTGGCCATCCTACAATGCTGAAAGTCGGCGTGGGGCGCCCCGTTGGCCTGTGAGATGGCAGCAGTAGCGGACCGATGTGCGAATGGGGCCAAAGGCAGCGCAACAATATTTTCTGAATAGAAGACACCACAAGGCGCTGAGATGCCAAGATCCGGATGGCACCGAGGTGGTGTCTAGTAAGTTGCCGCACTGGTGTGGCCATCCTACAATGCTGAAAGTCGGCGTGGGGCGCCCCGTTGGCCTGTGAGATGGCGTCAGTAGCGGACCGATGTGCGAATGGGGCCAAAGGCAGCGCAACAATATTTTCGGAATAGAAGACACCACAAGGCGCTGAGATTCGGTTAGCACCGAGGTGGTGTCTAGCAAGCTATGCAGCTGAGTTGCGTGCGCACTTGCGGCGAATAGGTCGAAGGCAGCACAACAATGTTTTCTGAATAGAAGACACCACAAGGCGCTGAGATTCGGTAGGCACCGAGGTGGTGTCTAGCAAGTTGCCGTACTGGTGTGGCCATCCTACAATCCTGCTCCGAATAACTGCGTGGGGTGCCCGAAGGGGGGGGGGGAGGCGGCGTGAACGGGCCTTCCTAGGTGGAGGCTCGTCTGCTGTAGTGGGGCGCCCCTTTACCGTTTCAGTTGCCATTCAGCTGAGTTTCGGCCGCTCTTGATGCTACAGCGACAGGCGGCTGCAAGAGGACTCTCAAAATGGCGGCCTGTTCTTTGGATTTGGGCCTGGTCCACTAAAATGGCCCTGGGACACCTTAGAACTCGGACGCTCGAATTTTTTTTCCTTTCCTCTACATTCAAAAAAAGGTAAATGCCCGGTACGTTACACGCTTCATCTGCCACGATGTACTGTCCAGAGGAACCGAAAAAAAATATAGTTATGGTAACTATACCATGCATCGTCATATGGAGAGGTGGCACCGATTAATTATAGTGCTGCATAAAAGAGAGATTTGGAGGAGAACCCCCGACCTGCCAGTACATTCATCAAAGAAGTGGCACTGACAGCATCAGAGGCAAGGGAAACGGTCCCAAATATTTAGAAGAACTTTGGAAAGATTAAAATGACATGTTTAGATTGTGGCAAATTAATTTCATGTGGACAGATGAGTGTTACTCTAATAAATACAGCATATGAACATCATCATAGTCGATGGTTGGTAGAGACATTTTGACTATATCCTGGACCTGCCCGTCCTCGCCCAAAATCGCGCCGGAATAAATGGGACTCGTAACTCCTTGTTGTGTACTGGTTGCACAACCTTGATATCACGAGATTCGTATGCAGTTTTGAAGCACATGGCGGGCGGGGACGAGAATAGATTGAATATTTCGATATCCCTATTGATATTAAGTTCTGATGTGTTATTGATTACTGTACTATTGAAAGTTCGAATTAACGTCACTCATGGTACTTGCCCGCAAATGTATATCTAGATAATTTTATTGTAACTGGCCCTGTCGTATTTTAATTATAAAATGTACGTCCACCGATTCCGCAACTGTTAGACACTTTAGTTCTTGCAACCTAATGGCCCGCCCGTTACGTTCCTCTACAGTGTAAATGTCTACTCATCATATACGATTACAGTTTGCTCCGTGGCCGGCCCACGTGGTTATAGGCCCGTATTTGTATAATGACATTTTCACAATAAAGGTTTTTAAAAGAAAACATGGTAGTAGTATATACATTGGTAAAGTTTTTAATAATAGTCACTGTTTTAGAATCAGTAAAAGGCGAGTGAAATAAAGCAGACCAATTACATGAAGGGTAAAAGGTATAATACGCAGGAACGCAGTAAAGATAAATGGTCAAGGGCTGTTGTGTTTTCTACTCCTGCAACATAAAGTGATCGATAAGAATCTCATATTCAGGCGTATCGGCGACTAAGACAGCAGGCCGACCCTCTTTTGCTCAACGGCTCCGTCATGGGACGAAGAAACGCCCTTTTTCTCGAAAAAGGAATATATTTTACTTGCAGGACAGTTGTAAATTTTCCGGGAAAGTACATTAGCCTGGAACATTATAACATATATTTAAGAAAAAATAATGTTCGAAAGTAATAAAAAGCGTAATTTTTAGGTCATATGACCAAGCCTTTCATCATTAGAATAAGAAAAGTAAAATGAACCAATGAAAAGTTTTATTAACAAGTCACATGACCTGTTATGCTTACGTTACGCGCTGCGCGTCGCGCCCCGGATCACTTCCGGATGCGCTAACGCGGCGCGTCATATGACGCATTACGCGACAACGCAGGTCTAGAATATAGTCAAAATGTCTCCACCAACCAGCGGTCGGAACACAACCCCTTTCAGCAGGCTAAATAGTTCTGTTAAATGACAACAGAAGGGACAGGCAACAAGAACCCTCAGTGAAAGAGGGGAGGGCTAGTTCTTCTCTACCGGGTCACGTTGGGGCGCTACCGGAACTGATCGAATTGGTAGTCTACAGTGTTTCTGGATGTTTCAGACTGAAGCTGGCGTTAGCATGAGAGCACCACCATTTCGTAGCTCCGTCGTGGCCATTCGACGAGCAATAATGCTAGCCGCTCTCCACCAGAAGCCTGCGGGAGTCGGGGGCCCCCAAGACTTTTGTAGAATCTTCAAGGCTGAGGGGACGCTTTCGAGAATGGAGCCCAATCTCTAGCAGACAAGCGTCCGAGTTCCAAGGTGTCGCAGGGCAATTTTAGTGGACCACGCCCAAATCTGAAGAGCCGGCCGCCATTTTGAGAGTACTGTGGCAGCCGGCTATCGCTGCACCGCAAGAGCGGGAGCAACTCAACTACATGGTGAGCGAGACGCTGTAGTCGAAAGAGCGGGCGGTAAACAGCTGAATAGCGGAAGAGGCACAGTGTAGCAAAAGCGGGCGGAATGGCAACTGAAATGGTAAAGGGGCGCCCCACTACAGCGTGTCTTTAGGTGAAACGGATTGTGGGACAAGGTCAAGAATGGAAGAGTTACCAAAAGGCAAAAAGTTCCGCTTGATCCCGGGAGCCGGCCACCTATGTCGGGGGCGATCTCAGGCTACACCAGGAGAACACGACTTGGGGAGGGAGCCGGAGCCAAGCGCCCCCTCCGAGTCCGCGCCATCACACCGTCCCTCAGGGGCCTCCGTCAAGCGGTTCAGGGTGGCACCGCATTACATTGTTCACAAATGCAGTCACGTCCTCAAACAGCCCCCACTTTACTTTGAGAATAGTGAAGCTGAAGCAAGTGCAAATAGGCTTCAGACAGTGTTACAAGCACTCCTCAAAACTTTGAACCATCAGAGTGCATGAGTTTCATGCTCGATCGATTGAGCTAGCCGGATCGGGCAACAAAAAGTATAAAATAGTTATGTAAATAGTTGTTTAATAAAATGTTTTACCCTGTTACTTTGCTGGTGTGTTGTATATATTTGTAATATTTGCATAGAGTTTATCGTTATTTTGGGCGGGGTGGGTGGCGGAGCCGAGCTGTATTGCAGCCATCATGGTGTGGAGTTTAGTTCATCTCAATAGTTTCGTGTTTGTCATGAGGGGTTGTTCCTAATGTTTCTATTTTAGCGAGGTCAACAAGAGATCCCATTAGTGGCCTACTGATTTTGCTCGATTCCTTTTGTTTTTTTACACGATTTTTCGCTATCTGCAAAGACTAAACAGAATATTGCGACTCTGTGCTTGTTTGTAAATAGAGAATGAACCAAAGAGAACCAATTCTAAAACAGTAAATGCTTGGATAACAATCAATCAAATGGAGAGAGAAGCAGGCACGACGGATTACAACGGGGGCAAAGGCCTGCGTTAACTACCCTTCACTATCTGCAAAGAGAGAGTACTCCTAATAGAAATGAGGGGGAGGGGGGGGCAGCATTCAAAGCAGATCAGTGTGCATAAACACGAAAATGTTTTTACTTACCACGTACTTGACATTCGACAGCTTATGATATTTGCTATTAAAAAACCATTGAAATTCACTGAAAAAACCATAGGTTAGAGACCATATATAGTTAGGAATTAGCATTTAAAAAACCTTGAAAATTCACTGAAAAAAACATAGGTTATAGACCATATATAGTTAGGGATTAGCATTTAAAAAACCTTATTTTACTCACACAAAACCATTGAAATTCCATATATAGTTAGTTGCACTAACTATATATCGCGCACCCGCAATCCACTGCTGATGATGTCACATATTACATCATTCATAACTTGGTCAGTGACATCACTGATGACATCACTGATGACATCTCAAATGACATCACTGATGACAACATCCAGTGACTGTATGTTTCTGTAAAGTTAAAATATGTCTTACATATTGAAGAATGAGTGGATGTATAAGTGTCTGGATGAAGGATTTAGTAGGTGCATGACTGACTGTATAAGTGAGTGATTAAATGTGTCTCACTGACTGCATGGGTTAGTGACTAAACTGTTTTAAATTGTGCATCATTGTGTCTGTTGTTCTGTAATCTGATGCATGTGTTGATCATTAGCTATATGACTAACTCTATGGGTTATTGATTGGTTGCCCAAGTATTTGTATAGGAGACTGATTGTGTGTGTGGGTGTCTGGGAGGTGTATGACTCTGTGCATAGATGTGTGAGCAGTTGATTCACTAGATGTATGGGTTCAAAAGTGCATGTGGAAACAGCTGTATGGGCGGTTGACTGTGTGCATGAGTGTATTGGTGAGTGAATGGATATCTCAGTGCTACATGTCAAAGTAAGTACATATGTAAAACACAGTACATGTGAGAGTTGACATATATAAATAACTGTGCATAAGAGCCAGTGAATGTGTGAGTGGCTGTATGGATCATTGTGAACTTGTATCAGGGATTGTATAACAGAGTAAATATGTGTTAGTATATGTTTTAATAAGTAAGGTGTGTATAACTATATAGTTGAGGAAATGGAGGTGTGATTGATTCTTTGCAAGACTGACTAGGTGTGTGAGTAACTCCATGGATGAGTGACAGTCTGTGAATGTCTGTTTACACTGAGTGTATCTAAGGTTATATTAGAGTCTGAAGAGGTTCATCGTATCATCACATGAATGATGTCATCAGTGATGTGATCAGTAATGTCAAATGAGATGTCATCAGTGATGTCATCAGTGATGTCATTTGAGATGTCATCAGTGATGTCATCAGTGATGTCACTGACCATGTCATGAATGATGTAATATGTGACATCATCAGCAGTGGATTGCGGGTGCGCGATATATAGTTAGTGCAACTAACTATATATGGAATTTCAATGGTTTTGTGTGAGTAAAATAAGGTTTTTTAAATGCTAATCCCTAACTATATATGGTCTATAACCTATGGTTTTTTCAGTGAATTTTCAAGGTTTTTTAAATGCTAATTCCTAACTATATATGGTCTCTAACCTATGGTTTTTCAGTGAATATATATATATATATATATATATATATATATATATATATATATATATATATATATATATATATATATATATATATATATATATATATATATATATATATATATTACCTACTGGCGGTGAATATATATATATATATATATATATATATATATATATATATATATATATATATATATATATATATTACCTACTGGCGGTCGCCAGTAGGTATATATAGTTAGGATTTTTTCTCTATGGGATTTTTGAAAATTCTATGTCTAATAACTTTGGCGTTTGTAGACGGAATTGGCTGACATTTTCAGGAAAATGGCACATTTTGTTTCTGAGCAGCCCTTGAAAATTTGGGGGGGGTTCGTCAAGGGGGGGCCGAGATAAAAGGGGGGTCCCAAAACGTGTTTTTAACATTGAGTTTTCCATAGGGCGGTTGGCCTCACTTTTAGCCCGAACGGCTGAATGGATTTGCATGAAACTTGGCAAAATTGTAGGGACTGGTAGCCCGATGTGCCTTTTGTAGGTCTCAATATATGTGCTCCAGTGGATTTTGAGAAATTAACATTAAAAAAAAGATATATATCTGTAACAGCGCTCCGCTTCGCGTAACGGAGGTTTGCGACGCTGATTGGTCATTCTGTCACTGGGCTATAGTTGGGCTACATCTGGCTGATATTTGGGCTACATTTGTTTTTTTTCGTCTCTGGCGGCCATCTTTGGGCTACATTGGGCTACATTGGGCTTCATTGGGCTTCATTGGGCTACATTGGGCTACATTTGGGTTCCAACATATATATAGGCCAATGTAGCCCAATATATATTTTTCAAAGTTAATTTTCGTAAAAACCACTGGAGCATATATCTTGAGACATAGCAAAGGCACATCGGGCTACCAGTCCCTACAATTTTGCCAAGTTTCGTGCAAATCCATTCAGCCGTTCGAGCTAAAAGTGAGTCCAACCGTCCTATGGAAATGAAGGAAATGAATGGGTAATTTGTAATTAGCAAATAGCTCATCGCAAACTAGGAATGGTAAAGAATCGCTATTTATTCCTTAAAGTTCGCTATTTAGGAAATGCAAAAAACTTTGATGATACATATGGCGGTTCATCTCTAACAAGATAAGAAGCATAGGGATAGATTTATGATGACTGGCGCATCACCAGGGATGTGTTAGTCATTCTGTGCCGCTGTTCCGTCACCTATGGTGTGCTGCATTTACAATGCGGCGCATCATGGGGCAAAAACAGCACAGATGCGTGATGTATCTGTGCCGTAAAGGTGGCGCATTGCTGGAGTTGTATCGCAAGTGTGATGAAGCTCCAGCAAGGGTCGGGGGTGCCCCTGTCGCAGGGTTTCTGTTCTCACACAGAACTGTGGACAGAGGATTGGAACCTCGGCGAATTTGGGTGTCCCAAAACTCACCTTAGTAATCAAAAACCCCTTAGCAAGCTAGGTACAGTGTCACATTGGATATAACAAACTCTCAATGTTTAGACAATCCAGAATATGAACTTATAGTACCTCAGGATACGTGGAACTCATGAACAGTCGGTCGTTATATATTTCTTAGAAACCAGAACATGGAGTTAAGAAGAACACATGTGTATTTGAAATGTTTATTTACTAATGCCGTCTTCTCAGGCGTAGTATCTTAGATAATACAAGTACACATATTATCAGTAGCAAAATTACCAGCATAGTTACTAGTACATAAAAAGCGAATGGTGACAGTATGTTAACATGCTGTAAATGAATAAGAGTTAGCAACACTTATAAGCAGCCGCGGGCCGTGGAGGGAGTTACGGTGGGGCAGGGAGGCGGGGAGGGGGAGGGGCAGGGTGGAGAGGGCTCCACCCTGCTTCTCCCCCTCCCCGCCTCCCTGCCTCACCGTAACTCCCTCCACGGCCCGCGGCTGCTTATATCTCACCCTCCCTAATACACATATTATATTATTTGCTAAGAAGGTCTCTTTGTGTTGGTTTAGGGCGTGCCCATACTTTAGTGTCTTAGATTTGAAGGAATCACATCAGCATACACCAGCTCTCTCTTCATGTGAACCGCATCAAGTGTTGTGTATGTGTGTTCGGCAAAGCAATATAAAACCCGCCTCATGCCCAGAATTGGCAGAAGTTGCACTTATGTTATGAGTATGAAGTCGTGGAGATCAGACCTCATAACAATTCTGTATCGTGTTGTTCTTGAAACTTTAGCACTCGCTGTACAGATATAGTTTAACAAGCAAAGCAGATAGTAGAGCAATAACATATTATTCTCATGTAAACCACGATGAACTACTAGGTTGAAAGCTAAAGCAACAACTAAGTGTCGTGTGCAGAAGTTGCAAAAAAGGAAAAATGGCGTTTAAACCGGTAATGAGCCCATGCTAACTTAACACGGTGTAAAGATATCCAGGACATAGATGACACCTCCCCATGATCCGGAAACGAACTGAATAAGATAATAGAAGTGCCATCTCATGAGAGCAGATTGCAAGTTTATATGTGGACGGTCCGCAAGGTAAAGCATTAAAAACTAGGAAAATTTAATGCTAAAGAAAAATAAAACAGCCAAGTACTTTATCGAGTCTTAAGCCAATAGGCAAGATAAATAATACAAACTTGACAAATAAGTCAATGAATTGTCAATGAAATGCTAGTACTCAGCATATCAAACATGAAAAAGGTCTATGACATAACTGTGTATGCAAAATAAGCTGCAACAGCCTCCAATAGGAAGTCACCGTCTTCATCCGAAAACAGTTCAGCCATCCAATTTAAAAGCGGAAAAGAACATACGTGCTCTCCCAGCACCGGATCCTCTATCACCATCAGAGGACAGCTCGGTGGGTTTTCAAGAAAGCTCTGTTCCAAGAAAGACTGTGTTGCCGCCAGTAAATTCCAGGGACCAATTAGTCCATGCATCAATGCCACAGCCATAATCCTTTCGCCAGGACAAACCAACTCGTGAGTAATGATAGGAGTCATCAGCTGATTAAAGTCGACGTCAGGAGAAACCGGTCCGCAGAGACACAAATCAATGGCCCAATCGAAATCACAGGTCAGGCAGTGAAATACAGGCTGGACACAGGTGAAGTAGGAGAATCGAAAAGATAATCCATATGCCGTGCTTAATATCGCCAACGGCATTGTGCCATAATATTCTAGCATGCGATTGCGGAACAGTGTCAGCAGCTGCAGGGCGGGAGGTTGCATAGGAGGGACATCCATATTTAAAAATGTAAAAAAGCACAAGAGCGTCCGCTGGTAATGCAAGTAAAAATGGCAATCCACGAAGCAGAGTGGAAAAAATACAATGAAAGAAAGTAGGGATGACTCGAAAGATTTTCTCAAATGAAGTCACGAGACCACTGGTAACAACTTTAAAAAAGTGCGCCAGGGCCTTTGTGGAGGATGCGTTAGAGATAGTCCGAACCATCTTGCTGAAATGGAAAGGCAAATCTGAATTGAAAAGGGTCTGCACCTCTGTACGGGTGTTCGCTATGTGAAGCACGAAAGTTTCACGGGCCGAACTCAAGGCCACCTCTCTCTGAGACAAAAGAGCTCTTATTCTTGCCATGCCGTTGAAATCTGCTCCCAAGGTTGGTATTTATGGCGAGATTGAAAACTCCCTATGTTCATGTGTGGGAGGAAATAGGACATTTCTGCAGCAAATAACCCGTTCACTTACTGTTACGATAAAAGGAATACTTTTAATTAACCCAGATCAATCTTCATTATTGAGCATCAAATAACTACCATTTTCCAACAACTTGAACGTGGGGATGATAGCAGGAACTGGCGTGCCTTGCAACACGCAAGCTATATTTGGTCGGTGTTTGTTGCATGAACTGTGTAACTGTATGTGCCTACACATTAGTGAATGATCTGGCGTCTCAGTGCATTCCTCTCCATTCAGATAAACTTCTTGATCATCTTTGAAACATCTGTATGTGTATGGAAGCGACCAGACCTCATGAAGAAAAGCACTACCTAAAGGTTCATAACGACCTATTGGTATATATTTCATACAATTTGAAAACTTATATAAAGCAAAAGGCAGCGTTATTAAACCGTGGATAAGGCACGTTGCCAAAAAACCCGCAATCCTCTGCTGATGATGTCACTGAGCATGTCATGAATGATGTAATATGTGACATCATCAGCAGTGGATTACGGGTAATAGTATCTCTAGTTTACTCCCCTATAGCTGTCTTTCTTTTAACATAAGTGTCTGTTTCCTTCCCTTATACTTGGGAAGCGAACTAAGAGAAATAGAGGTTGGCACAGTTCCAAATATTGTACCAATTTTTTAATAACGGGGAGGTAGTTCTGAAAAGAACTTTTTTTTTTATTGTTTTTGTTGTTTTATATTTTTTTTATTATTTTTCGGAACATTTTTTTACTTTTTTTGAATTTTTCTGAACAGTTTTATATTTTTTTGGGTTTTTCTTGGAGGGGGCAATGAAAACGATTCATTGTAAAGGGCTCAACAGGAGCAACAAAACAAAAAAAAAGTATTTATTATTTTGGGCGTTTCGTACAAACTTGCATATGATAGTCAATAGCTCTGTTGATCAGAGTGATGCTTCTTTCTCCGTAGCAAATGAATCCATCGCAAAATACACAGGTGTGTTTTACTTCACCAAATCTCATTTGTATATTTGGCACCAGCTCCCTGCCCTCTGGTCCCGTTACTTCCGGTACAACAGATCTTCTGGCCATAATAGGGAGATTATCTAGGTCGTTCCGAAACTGTGCAGCACTGTAGTTGTTAGGATGCCACCTAGTCATATGGCGATGCATTGTGTAGTTTCCGAAACTGTATTTTTTCTCGGTTCCTCTGGACAGTCTATCTTGACATATAAGGCAAGTTACGTATCTTGCATTTACTTTTTTCTCACCTTTGGGAATTTTAAAAAATTGCCAAATGAAGTTTTCTTTCCGGTGAGACGTCCTGGGCTCCTCAGGCAAAAACTGCCTCTCTTCGTGCTCGTCGTCCTGTTCCTCTTCTTCCTCTTCTTGTTGAATTATAACTTGAGCAGGTGGTCCACTCTTCCTTGGATGTGGTGGAGGTGGTGGGGAAGCACCAGCTGAAGCTACTAAAGAAGCCATTGCTCAGTGATCACAAAGGGTCTTTCTCTCACAATGATGAAAGTCAGAGTGAGGAAAGAAGGAGGGATTTTCATCATTTGGGAAAAACAAGAGTTCTCAACCAATGAAAAGTGTTCATTTTAGATTATATGACCTAGTCTTACATCATTAGGAAACCAAAAGTGAAATGAACCAATGAAAAGTGTTATTACCAAGTCACATGACCTGCTGTGTTTACGTTAAGCGCTTTGCAGGGCCTCCCGGTTTGCTTCCAGAAACCTGCACTTTGCGACTCGGTTCGCGTACCAGTTCGCTAACGTAGCACGTCATATGACGTATCACGCGACAACGTGAAACGTCATGCGGACGGGAGGCGTCACGATGTTGTTTTGTAACGCGGCAGTTGCGGTAAAGAAACGTTTACCGGCTCGCGGTCTATTTCGCGGCATCAAGGTCAGCTAACGGGAAGCTTCCCGATTCGCGAAGCGGGAACGAAGAAAAAAAAATATTTAAAAAAAAAATTATTCATAAACATATAAAATATATTTTTGGATTTAAAGAAGAATACATTTTACAGCTACAGATATTAGCTGTTAAAAAACCAATGAAATTCACTGAAAAAACCATAGGTTATAGACCATATATAGTTAGGAATTAGCATTTACAAAACCTTGAAAATTCACTGAAAAAAACATAGGTTATAGACCATATATAGTTAGGAATTAGCATTTACAAAACCTTATTTTACTCACACAAAACCATTGAAATTCCATATATAGTTAGTTGCACTAACTATATATCGCGCACCCGCAATCCACTGCTGATGATGTCACATATTACATCATTCATGACATGGTCAGTGACATCACTGATGACATCACTGATGACAACATCCAGTGATTATGTGTTTCTGTAAAGTTTAAATATGTTTTACATATTGAAGAATGAGTGGATGTATAAGTGTCTGAATGAAGGTTTAGTAGGTGCGTGATTGACTGTATGAGTGAGTGATTAAATGCGTCTTACTGAATGCACGGATTAGTGACTAAACTGTCTGAAAGTGTGCATCAGTATGTCTGTTGTTGTGCAAGCTGCTGCATGTGTTGATCAGTAGCTATATAAGTAGCTATATGGGTTATTGATTGGTTGCACAAGTATTTGTATGGGAGACTGAGTGTGTGTATGGCTGGCTGGGAGGTGTGTGACTCTGTGCAGATCAATGTGTACTTGTATCAGTGATTCTATAAGAGAGTAAGTATGTGTTAGTATATGTTTCAAAAATGTAAGGTGTTCTGTGTTTAACTGTATAGATGAGAAAATAGAAGTGTGATTGATTCTTTTCAGGACTGACTAGGTGTGTGAGTAACTCCATGGATGAGTGGCAGAGTGTGAGTGTCTGTATAGGTGTATGAGTGCATATGATAGTGTTGTAAAGATGAGTGATTGTATGTATGAATGATTGTATGAGTGAATGTGTGTGTAGACATAGGAATCAGTGAGTGCGTATGTAGTAACTAGTATTGGTGCGTCAATGGTTTCAAAAATTATACTCTCTATTTAACACTGGGTGTAATAGAGGTTATATTAGAGTGTGAGGAGATGCATTGTATTATCACATGAATGATATCATCAGTGATGTGATCATTGATGTCAAGTGAGATGTCATCAGTGATGTCATTTGAGATGTCATCAGTGATGTCATCAGTGATGTCACTGACCATGTCATGAATGATGTAATATGTGACATCATCAGCAGTGGATTGCGGGTGCGCGATATATAGTTAGTGCAACTAACTATATATGGAATTTCAATGGTTTTGTGTGAGTAAAATAAGGTTTTGTAAATGCTAATTCCTAACTATATATGGTCTATAACCTATGGTTTTTTCAGTGAATTTTCAAGGTTTTGTAAATGCTAATTCCTAACTATATATGGTCTATAACCTATGGTTTTTTCAGTGAATATATATATATATATATATATATATATTGCGCTCGTCAAATCCCGGCGAATCCCCAGGAAAGAAAACAGCACTCGGGAGGTTTCCTTCTCAGGGAGTAGTTTATTCAATTACAAGCTACACCACAGACGCGTTTCGGCGATTTGCCTTCATCAGTGTGTGTATGCACACGCACAACCAGGTACATATATCTCAGTAAACATTCAAATTGTGTAAGGTGTACACCCCTTAGTGAGCATAGAAAGAGGACTACATCCCTCACCACAGTTGCGGACTCCATCTTGTAATGGTCAGAATCTACCATATACACTACTCATAATGGATGCAATGAGGCATTACCTAACCTGTAGATAGGTCAACGCGCTATAGTGGAGAAGGTAACATATATCACTATGCTGGGGTTGCATTAAGAAATAAAGCCGTGGATCGGCAATTGTCCTCCAAAAATACTCTAGCTCGTTAGGGGTGGGTTCAACTCATACACCTGAATGGATATATAACCAAAATCATGAAAACCATGAAAAAGAAAGTCTATGTCAGCATGTATATACTAAGAGAAGGTCAACATAGAGAAAGCGCCATATCTACATTGACTGAAGTGCACAACTCAAGTGCTATTAGGAATCAAAGAGCCCTTTGAACCTATAGGTTACCATTACAATTGCTTTAAACCAAAAGTCCTCATTCATGTGCCTAGATTCAGTGTGGCAACAGGTATCCAATCTAAGTTGTTTATATTGGTGGTTCTGTCAATTGTCTTAGGTACATACAATATATACAGTATATGCAATTCATACAGTCGATCCACAAGAGTTCAACAAACTGAAGCCTACCATATACGGAGATTTATAGACAGCACGTACATCATTTGCCTAGGTGAAATACCATCTCCTCTCCGCTGTTCATACCTTTGGGCCATTTTGTGGAAAGATCTATAATATAACGTGATTCTAGCCTGCGTAATCGTCGTAGGCAATCTCCTCCCCTAACGTTATATCTGATGGTATCAAGGCCAAAATATTGCAACTTGCTACGGTCTCTGTTGTGTTTCTCGGCGAAATGCCGGGCGACTGGATAAGAGGGATCGGCTTTATCGATCGCTCTTAGGTGTTCCAAGATCCGTAATTTTAGCATATTGATAGTGCTCCCTATGTAGCGAAGGCCACACGGGCAGGTCAGGCAATAGACTGCTTGGGGTGTGCTACAAGTAATAAATTGCTTGATCCGCAACTTCTTACCAGTATCGGGCACCTCAATAGAGAGCACCCTTTTGCTCCCTGCGCAGGCCTTGCATTTTCCACATGGGTAAAACCCACTCATGGTTCTTAAGGTGTTACTCTTCGGAGGAGGTTTCTCTAAGTGGCTAGTCACTAGGTGATCCCCAAGAGATCTGGCTTTACTTAAGGTGACAAGCGGGTGGGTAGGTAGATCATCCTTAAGTATGTTATCTGTCTTGAGAATATGCCAGTTTCTGCGGAGCATGGCCCTCAAATCCTCAGCTCCAGCGGAAAAAGGGGTTATTAATCTGAACTTTCCGCTGTCATTAGTAGATGTCTTAGAATCCTTACTCATAGTAGATCTAGGTGTCAGTAAGGAATCTCTTGGGATTGCCCTCACTCTTTTCAAGGTATCATTAAGTAAGACTTCTCCATAGCCCCTGGCAACAAATCTACTCACACATTCCTTAGCTTCCACTTCAAAATCTTCCGATCTCGAGCAGTTTCTCCGGATTCGGAGTAACTCTCCATAGGGGATGCTCCTAACGAGTTGCGGGGGGTGGCTGCTGCTGGCAAAAAGTGTAGAATTGCCTGCAGTGGTTTTTCTGTGAAGGGCTGTGTGAATATGACAGTCTTCTGAGAACACTTTTAGGTCAAGATATTCCGCTGCCACCGGGCTCACCGTCCCTGAAAAGTGCAGATTATAATCATTCTCATTGAGTAATTTGATGTAGGCTTGTGCTGTTTCAGATGTGCCACGCCACACGATGAACAGGTCATCGATGTACCTGAACCAACCCTCAGTTCTACCCTCGGAGCCATCCACTATACAGCTCCTGGGTACCCGCTCCTCCCACCAGTCAATGAAAAAGTTCGCATAGCTGGGAGCGAAGCAGATACCCATCGCCGTTCCAGACACCTGCCTGTACAATTGGTCCTCAAACAGGAAAATATTATTACTCAGACAAAACTCGATAAATTCGAGGATCATAGTATTGTGTTGAGTAAATCTTAATTGTCGTGAGTTCAGGAAATGTTGTATAGCTTCCAAGCCATGCTGGTGTTCTATGACTGTGTACAAACTGGTTATGTCCAACACAATTAGCTGGCATTCGTCGTCCCATTTCACGTTCCGAATTTTGTCAAGGAAATCCTTGGTATCCTGGACATAGGAGGATAGAGTTAATACCAAAGGAAATAAGAACTTGTCAATGAATCGGGACATGTTTTCAGTGAGACTGCCAATGGATGACACGATGGGGCGGCCTGGTTGATGTTCATTGTCTTTATGTAATTTGGGTAGATGGTAAAATGTTGGTGTGAGTGGTTGGCTGTTTCGGAGAAAGAGAAATTCGTCCTTACTCAACATGTTACGTTCATGCCATTTCCCTATTAGTTTGTCATAACTCCGGATACTGTCTTGGTATGTGGCGTTGGTACATGTGGTATAGAAATTGGTGTTAGAAAGCTGGCGTAGTGCTTCATATCTGTAGTAGTCTCTTGTCAACAACACCACGTTACCCCCTTTGTCCGAGGGTTTGATTATGATGTTGTTATCCTTCATAAGGTTATGTAGGGCCAGTTTCTGTTGTTCAGTGATGTTGTGTTTCATGGGATGGTTAGCTTTTCTATACTGCATTAGTTCTTGAGTCATGGCCTCAGTAAAGGCGTCAATTGCATCCCAGGGCATCTGTGGGATGAACGTCGAAGGGGGTTTATACCCGCTCTCTTCCCGATCTTGCTCAATTCCAAGGGCCTGTGCTCTCTGTGCTCTGTCGGTAGTCTCTGAATGATCTTGTGCAGATTTTTCTTCCCGCAGTTCTTCAAGAGTTTCGAGAGCTTCAATTTCTCTGCCCGTTAGGGCATCCGTAGCTGTGAGTCTTGTGCCTATGTCACGAGTAGCTTTCAGGTGAGGTCGTAACTTAAAATGTTTGTGTAATTTGAGCTTACGTGTAAATCGGAAGAGATCAATCCGGGTTTCGGTATACTCTACGGGGGTGTTAGGGCAAAAGGTTAGACCAAGGCTGAGTAGATTCTTTTCGCAGTCAGTCAGGATTCTATCCGTTAGGTTGACCACCGTTAGATTGTGGCTCTTGTTAGTATCCTGGCCGGGATTTACTTTTTGTTGCTGCGAGTTCGATTGCCCCAATTGTTGGGCTTCGCTCTGCCTCTGCCCCTTCCGCCGCCGCTTGCCGCCGCCTGATCTCCTAGTCCGCCTTGTTTTTTTGTTTGATGTTGGACCATCTCTGGTGGTTTTGTTTTGCCACCTCGTAGCCAGGCTCGTTTGATTACGTCGAATTCCTGATGAAAAGGAGTTTTCTCACTGTCATGAGGAAGATCAGTGCCTGCTCTTTGTCGTGTTGTCGCCGCTGCTCTTACATTTTGATGTTCATCGCCAGATTCATTCTCAGTCACGTCAGACTCTGACGTGACGATTTCAGCTGTAGAGGCAGTGCTGGATTGAAGTGCTAGACGTGAGGCGTCATATTTTTTGGCATACGTTAATATGCGACCTTGCATGTAATCCTCCTCGTCCCTTTCGTACTTTTCTTGCTTTCTTGTACGGATTTTCTGTTCATACTTAGTGAGACGTGATTTCATCTGAGTTCTAAGTTGTAGCACAAGCTCTTTATCTATTTCCTTCTCCAGCTTATCCTCCAAAGTTTTAATCTCTTCCAGCGCTTTCTCACGGTCACTCCAGGCATATTTAATCAGTATCTTGAGTGTACCTTCCATGTAAGCGACTGTGTGCATCTCCCAATCGGTTAGCAGCTGCGGATCTGGGTTCTCGTATGATGGTACGGTGTGGACCCTGAGACCGCGTGGCACCCTTTTTACTTCCACATAACTAGTGAGACTGGTGGCCTCCCACCACTTACGCGTCTCGCGTTCATGCAGTTTTTCTAGTTTCACCATCATTTCTGTTATTCTCATCTTTTGTGGATCAACTGATGGCGCTTTATCAGTGACCTCCTCCCGTCTATCACGATGCTTAAACATGTCCTGCGCTGCATTGCGGCGTTCACTTTCTGAGAACATTGCACCGGTTGAAAAGTGTCCGTTTAAAGAATGAAATCCGGGCACATTAATTGAAAGGGTGTAGCTTGCGTTGACTCCGTGGACAGTAAACCCTCCCTGACGCCCTGTCTCAATGACCGCTATGCTCGTTGAGGTATCGAACGAGAAATACAGGTACAGTGATCATAAGCCGGTCCGCTTACCCATCGCGCTATTCCGAGTGTTCTCCGGGTGAAAACCGGGGTGAGCCGGCGTCCTCCAGGCGTCCTCTCGTACTGGCCACGGTGGGCGTGGACCGTCCTCCAATGGATCTTCCTGTTAGCGCTGAGACGGTGCACAGGAGACTGCTATGTCCAACGCTCCTCTCCCTTGAAATCCCGTGCACTCGTGGGCGGGTGCTGTCAGCGGCTCGAAGGAAGCCGCGAAACACTGCGCTCGTCAAATCCCGGCGAATCCCCAGGAAAGAAAACAGCACTCGGGAGGTTTCCTTCTCACGGAGTAGTTTATTCAATTACAAGCTACACCACAGACGCGTTTCGGCGATTTGCCTTCATCAGTGTGTGTATGCACACGCACAACCAGGTACATATATCTCAGTAAACATTCAAATTGTGTAAGGTGTACACCCCTTAGTGAGCATAGAAAGAGGACTACATCCCTCCCCACAGTTGCGGACTCTATCTTTTAATGGTCAGAATCTACCATATACACTACTCATAATGGATGCAATGAGGCATTACCTAACCTGTAGATAGGTCAACGCGCTATAGTGGAGAAGGTAACATATATCACTATGCTGGGGTTGCATTAAGAAATAAAGCATTTGACTTTAAGGATAAGGAAGTCTGCAAACTATCTTCATATGAGGAATAGGGAAAACAGCAATGTGGAAAACTGAGAAATCTATTGGTTGACAATTATGTCTACTTACAAAGTGTTCTAATGCTCATTAAGAAAACATTTAAAGTAGTACCTGGTGCAAGTTTGGCAAGTGTGCATACTGGGGGCATGATGAAAATGGCAAAGTAAAGTATGTTAACTTATTCATTTTGAAAAACATACCTTGAAAATAAATAAATATATACACATATATATACATAATATATTATATATATATATATATATATATATATATATGTATATATATATATATATATATATATATATGAACACAGGTTCCCACAAGCAGCAAAACGGACTCGACTCCAGCCGCTACACCGCCAAGAAACAGGAGACCCAAATTTTCTGTGAGTAATTTATTCTGCAACAGACAGCATAACGTTTCGGCCTACAAGAGGCCTTGGTCACATGGCGCCTTAGAGGGCGGTGGCAGATTTTTAAAGTGCAAGTGCTAGTGAATGCAACATTTTCATTGGATGTCAAGCGAATGTGCTATAGACATAGTAAAAATACTAAATATTATCTTTATGCACACGGTCAAAAAAACTAGTGGGATAAATCCGCATGATGGTGATATTGCACATACAGGACATAATGTCATGAATCAAATTACGACTTTTGTCAATAGGTACATGTCACAATCAAATTTGGTTACAAAGTAGCCTAAATTAGTGCAAAAATATAGCAAAAATAATAGTACCTTTGGCTATAATTGTATTATCCATATGAAATAAATAGAATATACACATACACATGACACGCCCTAAAAGCCGGCCTAAAATTCAATTCTTTATATATAAAAAAGAAGAATGAATTAAAATCAATACTGTTTAAGATGTGCACCATATATGATTAAATATAAGTTGCTAAAACAGTCAATCAATATCTCATTCAATGACCAGCACATAATGATTCAACCTCAACAACATTACGTATATGCCCAGTTTTGCCGTATTGCATCCTATTTTATGACACCAAATCAGTAAGTGAAAAAGTAAAAGTGCAAGTGATGTCTCAGTGATGTGTATAGTAAAGGGTAGGGTATGTGATCAATGAATTTTCATCTTTAAAAACACCTACCAAATACTATTTGTTCTTTTTTAAGAAGTTTCTTTTTATATATCACATTAAAACTATGATGAACCATAGATTTTTCAAAAAACACCTTTTTTTGTAAAATTTATATAAAAAATACGAAAAATACATACGTCTGTGTATTGGAATGGAATATTGATCAGACTGGTCCCAGTCTGACCACAAAACACAATTAGTGGCGATTTTTTACTCCAGTTTTTATGATACAAAGAACAGGCATGAACCACGCCCCCATGGATACATAATATTAACTGAATTTCATTATGTATGCAGGTAGGATTGTGGCAGATAACTGTAATCCCTATAGGACTCATGGAATCAATCCCTCAGAGACAGGTATAAAAATCTTCTGAGGCATTGAGTCCATGGGGTACTTTACTGTCCAACTCCAAGATGTATCTTGTTTCCAAAGATCTAAGCGCAGCATCCCTATCACCTCCTCTTCTAAGGGGACCCACTGAGTCAATGGCATAGTACTTCAGGAGAGCACTGTTGTTGTTGTGATATTCCTTGAAGTGTCTAGCCACAGGGTAAGCAGAATCATTATTGTTAATAGCCCTCAAATGTTGGAGTACACGTTTGTGGACTTGCAGTTTGGAGCTGCCCACATATCTTAACCCACACGGGCACTCCAACACATAAACTGCAAATTCACTTTTGCATGTTAGTTTTTTGTTGATTTTACATGGGACTTCTGAGAAAGGGGTAAGATATTCAGTTGTATTGACCCCATGTGAACAGGCTTTGCATGTAGAACATTTCCTAAAGCCTCTGCTGCTAGACAGCCAATCCTTTGATGGTTCCAATTCTGGGCTAGATCTAACCAAAGCATCCTGTAAGGAATATGCCCTCTTGTAAGTGATTGCTGGCTTTCTTGGCATTAGTTCACCAATCACGGGATCACATCTCACCAGATCCCAATGTTTATTTATTATTTTTCTTAGTGTCCCATTTTGGCTATTAAATGACCATATTAGTCTGATAGGTTGCTGCATGGACATAGGAGTTGTACCCTGGGATTTTTTATAAAGCAGTGCTGTTGCACGAGGAAGGGCATTAGCTTTTCGTATGGCAGCCGCCACTATATTCTTGCTATACCCTCTAGCCAGAAACCTTTGTTCACTGGCCTGTTGTGCTACATTACACTGTGCTTCTGTACTGCAAAGCCTTCTGATCCTGAGCATTTCCCCATAAGGGATGCTCCTTATCAGGTGCGGGGGATGGTGGCTCTTGGCGTGCAATACAGTGTTACCTGCAGTAGGTTTTCTAAACAATGTTGTTTCCAGGCAGCCATTGGTAATCTCAATTGAGACATGGACAAAAACTGGTCATGGTGGGGCCACTGACAAACAAAAGAAGACTACGAACTCAATGGATTGCCTTCCCCTATGGTTAGTGTGGACCAGTGGGAATTAAGCATATCACCAAACACATGTATTGGCGCTTTGCTTTCTGCAACAGAGTCAGCTAAATCCACGAGGGCTAGAAATTTGTTAAATGATGAATCCGGGGCCCAGATGCGTGGAAAATGAGTTAATGGTGGAATCCATTGAGGGGGTATCACTGAATACAAGGAATAGGCACTCAGTCAACCTAGTACAACGTAAGCCAAAAAGAGATTTAAAAATCATGTCATGGAATATCGCGGGGTTGGTAAGAAACCTTTGTGATAGGAATTGGAGCTCCTTTTTGGAGGAACACGACATTATACTCCTACAAGAAACTTGGGCAACTAACATTGTACATAGACTGGGTTATAAAGAATTTTATTGTGGTGCTATTGCATCAGTAAGAGGTAGACCATCAGGTGGTTTAATAATCTGGATCAGTATATCTTTGGATGTTGTTGTATCGCCCTTGTACCTTGCCTCTAATGATTTGCTTGGGGTTAAGATAGCTACGAAAGATTTGGGTGATATATATATGATAAATGTTTATAATAGACCAAACCCACAAAAAAAAAGGAATCAGTAGTCATAGAACAACTTAGCTCCTATTTGTGTAATATAGAGACAGACTCGAAAATAATCATAGGTGGGGATTTCAACTGTCGATTCGAGCCCATATTGGGGCTTGAAAATCTATTGGAAAACGAAGACAGAGCACACAATATCCCTCCCCTAGACAGTGTAAAGCCAGTAAAAAGTACAGTGGCAGCTATACAAATTTATGAAATGACTGTATCCTATAACCTGAGGGCTTGTAATGGACGATTGGACCCAGATAAGCCAGCAAATGATACATTCAGCAAGGGGCTGTCAAAATCATTGATCGACTTTATGTTGATTTCAACCAATCTCTGGTACCTATTGTCGGATTTTAAGGTTGTGAACAGATCAGAAAGTGATCACTTCCCCTTACAATTGGGGTTACAATCGGATCCCTTTTTGATAACTGCTAGTGAGACTGAATATAAAGGAGAGGTGTCTGAGGTTGTTGTCTCTAATAATAGAAAAGCAGTAAAAAGGCCTAACATTCTAGCAAAAGAAGATACGCTTGTGGGCATTTATAACACTTTCTCAGATATCATCCCTTTATATGAAAATCTAAGGTTGGGTTCTCATGATGTCTTGACAATGCATAACCATCTAATAGATTCACTAACCCCCCTCCTGAGTAAACCTTGTAATAACTAACATGATAATACAAGAAGGCAATTGGAACTAGAGACACCATGGTATAACAAACAGTGTCATCTAGCCAAAACTAATTTAATTATTGCCGTAAAATCTAAAGATCAGATGAGGGTTAGAGAATGCAGACAAGAATATAAAAGACTCTTGTATAACGCAAAAAAGGAATGGGATGATTTAATCTGGGAAGATCTACTAAATGCTGCTAGGAAACAAGACCAATGCACCTTCTGGAATTTGATAGCTAAAAATAATAAAATAGGCAGTTCCAATAGAGACTTTTTCTTGGACCAAAAAATCTGGTTTGATCACTTTGAAAATCTTTATGATCTGGCTGGGCCATCCCCTGAGTCCAACTATTTTGGATCTTCGCCTCAGTGCACTAATATAGTGAAATTTAGTATTAACGAAACCCTGTGTGCAATAAAAGCAATTAAGGCAGGAAAGGCTCCGGGCCCGGATAAACTACCTGGTGACTTATTTACTCATAATATTGAAGTATGGTGCCCCTACATAAACTTCTTGTGTAATTCTATCCTGCTGGGAATCCCGATCCCAGAAACTTGGAAAGGGGCTGAAATAGTTACTATTTATAAAAAAGGGGACCGCTACAATCCGGGTAATTACAGACCAATGAGTTTAATTGACATTTTACAGAAATTTTTTGCCAGACACATTTTAAATAGACTTTTAAATTGGATAGAGGAATCTGAAATCCTTTCAAAATATCAAGCAGGATTCAGAATTAAGACAAGCACTGTGGATCAAGTGTATAGGTTCATGTGTATTTGCTGGAAATACATCCAGATAAAGAAGTGCAGTATATACGTGGCATTTGTGGATTTACGCTCAGCGTTCGATCTTGTCCCTCGTCACCTATTATGGGAAACATTAAGGAAGATGGGGGTTCCAGACGATCTGTTGGCCAATCTTATAAAGCTCCACACTGATAATTTTGCCAAGGTAAGATGGGGAAGAAATGGCGAACTTACCCAAGCCATACCGGTAAAAAGGGGGGTCAGACAAGGGTGTGTGCTGGCCCCAACCCTTTTTTCTTTATTTGTAAATGATATTCCCCTCTACCTGGCACAATGTAATCATGATCCCCCCAAGTTGTGTAATGAGGCAGTCACAGCACTGTTATTTGCTGATGACACCATTTTAATATCCCAAACACCAAAAGGCCTGCAAAACTTAATAAACAAATTTAATAGTTATTGCGAGCTAAAGGGGTTAGAAATCAACTCATCTAAAACTAAGTATATGGCCATCAATCCCCCTAAAACTTTTAAGAAGAACTTGGCCTTAAACAATACTAAACTTGACTACGTGGACTTTTTTGATTATCTAGGTATTAGGCTGGATAGTAGAATGTCTTGGATAAACCAACTAGAAAAAAGTAGGCTAACACTCAAGCAAAACTCCCTCCCAATTTTAAAAATTCATGGTGGGAGTAGTTCAAAAGCTATAACCCCTGCGATTGAAGTGTTTAAAGCCAAAGCACAATGTGCCGCCCTTTACGGGGCCGAGATTTGGGGGCCTTATACAAAAAAAACATTTGACATTGATGAAAATGTTTTTTTTAGACGTCTATTAAGACTACCAGGAAGAACGCCCCTAGTGCCAGTCTATCTAGACATTAGCCTAAAACGTACAGACCATCTGTGTTGGTTGAGGCCATTGCTCTATTGGGTAAGATTATGGTCCACCCCGGAACTCGTTGATTATAGAGCAGGATTACTGGAAGTTAGGGAGCTAGACTCTTTTAACTCAATCAAGTGGCTGAGACATGTATCCCATTGGCTTACAAAAATAGGCCTTTCACACTTCTGGGAAACACCAGCGTCATCAATTATCTCGTTAACCATTTGTAAAGAACAAGTAAAATCTGCCTATTGGAACTATGTGAATATTAATGTATATGAACGTGCTACTGGCTCACTAACGCAAAAGTTTTTACAATTTAAGGACCACCCCACATTTGAATACTTCATGGATGAAATTGAGCCACCCTTGGCTAAAACTGTTTACCTCCTTTATAGATATGGGGTTTTACAGATTAATGCGAATACTTGTCGGTGGGGAGGAGCTAAAAACTACCCAATTTGTAAACTATGTGATTTAAAACAAAGAGAAGATGAGGCTCATATCCTCTTTTTCTGCCCGTCATACAGCTTACAACGTAAGAAATGGATCATACCACTTTGTAGAAACCTGGGCACACGTTCATATAAAGAGGCAGAGCGGTTACTTAGATCCTCAACCGCCAGGTTGATAACTTTTGGTGTGAGCAGGTATCTTCATGGTGTTTGTTTAACTAGGAAGAAACTCGGAATGATATTGTAGGAATAAAAGTGTTTTTATTGCTGGCTTTTTAATTATTTATAATTGTATAAAAATTGTTTTTAATATTTGGTCATGTAATATAGCTGATTGTAGGTTTTATATCAATATATGACTAAAGAATCTCCTTAAAATTATAAGTAAATTGTAACTATGGATCGGGGTTTGCACTTATTGCACTTTTGTATATATGAATGTTTTGTCAATTGCAATCAAATTTTTAATTATGAATATGTTGTTTGCATGTATTATATGCGTGTGTTGGCTTTATGACCAAGTGTCGAATAAAAGCTTTTACAACAATTGAGACATCCAAAAAGGTTGCTTGGCATGCACTAACATTAGAAGTAAATGCCAGATTGTAGTTATTTCTGTTTATCTTGTCAATGAAATGTTCTGCCTGTATTGATGTTCCATGCCAGATGATAAACACATCGTCGATGTATCTGTACCATCGCACGATATGGTCTCTGCAAATTGCTGAGTGTTCACCAAAGAGGACCTGTCTCTCCCAGTATCCCATATGAATACAGGCATAACTGGGAGAGAAACAGGCCCCCATGGCTACTCCCCTGACCTGTTGGTAATGCTGTTTGTTAAACATAAAGAAGTTGTTGTTTAGGCAGAAACTCATCATTGACAGTAGCATCTTATTGTGTTCTACAAATTCAATCGGACGTAGTCCTAAATAGTATGCAGTAGCCCTCAATCCATCAGCATGCACAATACTCGTGTACAACGATGTAACGTCAAGAGTAATGAGCAAAAATTCCGGATCCCACACTAATTCATTGATTTTCCTTAAAAAATCGGTGGAATCCTGGATATACGAGGGGAGCCCACACCCAAATTCCTGCAAGAATGAGTCCACATAAACAGTAGTCTTTTCCAAGAGCCCCCCACATGCAGAGATGATGGGTCTGCCAGGGGGCTTACTTGGGTTCTTGTGGACCTTCGGAATCAAGTATAGGACGGGCGTATATATATATATACACATATATATATATATAAATATATATATATATACACACACACACATTTATATATTATATAAAGCCTTACAGACTCATTCATCTCTGCTGAAATTGAATTTTCACAACTGCTGTGTGCCTTATCCAATTTGGTCCGTTGGCTGCAATTGATGTCAACTTCTGTGTACTATTTAGTGCAGTTTCATTTTGACCACTTAGGCAGTTTTGAGTTTAAACTGTAGTTCAGTGACCATATATGGTGTTGTTTTCGGTTCTTTTTAAACCCCTCAGCTCATACATGTCTCAGCCTATGCAACTTGTTCTGCTTTGTCGCCTGCTGTACTCACAAAATGTTTTCTTTGCAATCATAATGTTGACATTCATAATTTGTATTTAGATACATTAGTTTTAAAAGACTATATGTTGTACCTTAACCAATCCAACATGATTTTATGGGACGAAGAGTGAGGCACAAGTTAGAGGTAGGACTGAACAGTAGTTCACCATTGGTCATAACTGAAAGGCCTTTTTCCAGTTTGTAGTACTAAAAAGTGGACAAAATGGAAAAAAGTGCACCATAGTCAGGTCACATCTATGCTTCCTGTGCAAGCGGCAAGGACTGGCATGAATTAATTAATTCATTAGTTTATTGTACGATTAATTGAAATCGTTGCAAAAATACAATCAGTCATGATAACATTACTTTAAACAAACGGCCATCAAGGTTATCACATTAAGATCCATTTATATAAAGTGGTCATCTAAAACATTTTTAAAACAATCACCAGCCGACGCAGCCTTAGGTTAATCCTGGACCATTTGTTTGTACAGTTTCTTTTGAGAGGTGAAAGTGTATTACTATGTATAGGAATGTCAATTGTAAAGGTATTAGGTATGCAATGCATCAGCTTCTGGCACATGTTCATATAATGTTTTACTCTGATCCAATAAATCAATAGAACGAGTTTTTAAAAAAAACAATCACAAAAATGACCAGTTAGTTGTGAACCAGATTCCTTTAAGTAAACTTAAATGTCATCTTTCCATTTTCTTATATTCAATTGTATAAACATTGGTCTGAGCCAAGTTCTCCTTAGGGGAGTTAATGATTTACAAGCGCTAACTATGAGGCAGATTTACTTACATGTTTCACCAGGTTTTGTGATGCAAGCAGGCGCAAATTGTTTATGTGACTTTCTTTGCACTAAAAGTATCCTGAAAGTAGCGCAAAGCAGTGCTTTGCACAGCTTTGCATTACTTTGCATCTAGGGGTGGGATATGGGCATTCTAATGCAATTACCATGGTTTAAGATGCAAAACCCTATATACTAACAATAGTAGCCAGGGTTTTGCACCAAAAAAATAACATCTCTTTGAGGCAGGCATAAAAAAGAGTCATGTTTTCACTTTTACCTTTTACAACTTTGCCTATGTGCTCCACTGAGTGCATATCTAAAGTTGGAAACGTTTTAAAGTTTGCATAGGCATAGAAGTTTGTATTGGAAGGATAGACATGATGCAGATACCTTTGCACTATCTTGCAAATGAGAGTGTGGCTCTAAGCAGTCTGATTGTATGCCAGTACTAGGATGAGAACAGAACAGTGTAATATCTTCATAGCTATGGGATCATCCTTCTCCCTCCCTCTCATGCAGCACAGACCAGCAAGTTTGGCTCAGTTGCTGCATTGCCTGACAATGTTGTAATTCTGGGCCTATGTGCATAGGGGTTTCATTGACATGTCACAAACACTACAGCTGCAGTTGAGTAAGCTAATTAGTTAACGTAAAAATAATTAATCTAGTAGTTGAATGTTCAATTATATAAATAAAATGTAATGCAGAAAAGACACACATTTGAAATGTGCTGTTTGTAATAGGCAGTCATAGTTACCCATGTATGCCTTAGAATAGCTATCAAGCAAAGTTCTTTAACTAGAATCAAACTTAATGATGCTGAAATCTGCACAACGTGATTTAGGAGCTTGAACTTAAATTGGCATGCTTAGAAAATGTTGTCATAACTGCAGAATATTCTAGTTGAACAAATGTATTACTTTATAAGCAACATTTTATTCTTGAATGTCATGAACCTTTGCCTTTCATATGTTTCATCTAACATTTGAATAGAATGCCTTGTGAATTTTGAACAATATTGTTTGAGTCCTATTAAAAGGAATGCATTACCTAACAGTGATTTTTGCCGTTTGGTTAGTAGTTCATTGTACTCGCAGTGAAGCATATTGATAAGTAGAAAGTCGATATGTATTTAAAGGCTTATTGGAACCAAGACTAATGTTTTTCAGAAGCTATCTATGCAAGACTGTCTGTAGATAAACTTGTGATAAATAGTACAAGCTGCATATACTCTCATGAGAACGGATGAGCTGACCTGTTTAACAAAGAATGCTGCAATCCTATTGGTCCATGAAGGAAGAAGCCTGATACAATGCTTTTTATATGTTCCTTGACTTTTATATTAGTGCATGTTCCCAGCTAGTGAGTGAATAGAAGAAGATTGCCTCCAGATCCTTGACAGTTGCGGCTACTGTTGCTACTTTTTTCCCTTTCTGCTTTAGCTTTGCTTGTTTGATACTTGACAGATTGCTACTTTAACTGTATGCTAATTTGCTTGGTTTTATTGAGGCTCGGCTGAGTCTTATGAACTACTCATTACGGGAAGTTCAGTTAGTCTAATTTCGTTTTGAAGCTTTATGCTCTCCTGATTTAATTTTTTTTCTTTGAATTCGAACTCTTCATGGGTTTTTGAAATTTAAAACTCTGACCCTGATCTTTAAAATATGGAAAGTATTCCTTTATGGAACATGCCTAATGTAATATATTTCATGAATTGTTCTAACCATTCTCCTAATGAGATATCTGTAAACTTATTTGATTTTTGGACTAACTGACTTAAAGACAAAATAAAGAAAGTAACTTTACTAATCTCTTAATGAGAATAAAGGTTTCAGAAAAATTATCCCAACTCTCATCATTACCTGAACTTAATCTATTCATGAAATTTTGAGTTGGGATGTCTGATTGTTCCTTGACTCCTAATACAACAATCCAAGATCTATCACAAAAAAAGAAGATTGATTTAGCGTGGAAAACGGGTCTTAACTCTGCAGATGATGGAAATATGTGATAGTATTTGAATGAGTTTACTTTTAGGGCTCAGTCCTCACTAACACAGTTGACCTCTTCCTTAAGCCTGTCATAACGATGGCCCTGTTAGAGATTTAAGGCTTTCCTGAGTCTTATCAAACCACTCTTCTGTTAATTTTAAAGATAAAAGTCAATCGAAACATTTTTATTTTAGCAACATTTCATATGTTTTTTTCAACAATTCAAATATGACTCCACAAGGAGGGAAGTCAGGGTAGGCCCTGAGCAATCAGGTGAGCCCAAAAGAAACAAAAATGACCCTCAACAGGATCCACAGGCTGGAGGCACTGTAGTCGCAAGAAGATCTTTAGCAGCTCACCAAAAGATGCAGGCCACGGTGCAAACAATGCAATGTGGACAAAGACTTTGGTCACTGGAGATCCTTGAAGTGGATCTTGGTGGAAGGAAGCCAACAAGCCATTCCAAATGCAAGTCGATGTGGTGCACAGGTGTTCGGTTCCTGCGGCTCTCACAAGGAATACTGTCCTCAAACTTGGTGAGAGGGCAGGGCAGGTCTCAAGAGCTGTAGAGTACCACCACCTGTGTTTCAGAACCTTTCAGGGTCTGTAGGAGCTCAGGATCAGCAGACTGGTCAGCTTAGTTGTGGTGTCCGCGAAAGCAGGGAAGTGACTCCTTCACTTCAAGGGAGATTCCTTCAGGTGTCTTTGCTGCCTTGGAAGGTTCCTGAATGGTGCACAAGCACTGATGATGCAGCAGACTGAAAGGATAAAGTTGAGTACAAACGAAGTCTAGAAAAGTCCAGCGTGCCTAGATGGTAGAAGTAGAAGTGGTGTCTGAATTAAATTGCATATAGCTATGTCTGAATTGAGGTGCCAAAGTGAGCTAAAGAATGGTGATGGATTCAACCCAGATCTGTGACTGGGGTGAGTGTCTGAAAAAGTTTCAGCGATCCGTCCATCATTTCCTTGTGTTTGCTTTGTTCGGCCTAAGTTAGCAGGGTATGCCCCGACGTGGGTCCCTTGCTCACTTTGCCACTGTATTCAAGCTAGCCTGACTGATGAAGGGTGTTACACAGAAACCGGTCCCAGGATGCTTGTTTACGGTCCAGGGAAGACATGGCTGGAGCAGTTCGGGCTGGACTGTTCCCATGAGGCACAGGGTCGAGACTGATTTGCGTATAGCTGTGTCAGAACTGAGGTGGCAAAGTGAGCAAGGATGATGGATTCAACCCAGATCTGTGACTGGGGCTGAGTGCCTGAAAAGTTTCCGTCCATCATCCCCTTGTGTTTGCTTTGAATTGAATCTTGTCCCACGACGAATCTAGGGACTCACCCACAGGTAAGCCCTTAAGTACCCTAAGTAAAGGGTTGGGATGATTCAGGGGAGCCTCCCAGGGGAGGGTGTGGACAGGGGGAAGGTTACTTCCCTGTCCTTTGTCCAGTTTCGCGCCAGAGCAGGATTCAAAGGCTCCCAGACCTGGTTTGAGCTGGACTCTGCACGGAGGCACCAAATGTGCCCCTCATGCAGACTTAGTGGCTCTGGCAAGCGCACCCACCCGGTCCCAATACACTAAGGGCCAGATGCACGACCATGTTACTTTGCGAGTCGCAAATTGCGCTCAATTGCAATTTGCAACTTGCAACTCACAAAATGACATGTATTGTATGTATTGCATACTTCTATAGCGCAAAAGACTGTCACCCAGAGGGTATCCTGGCGCTTTGACTCTACATGACTGATGTGCACTCACAGAATTACATTACTCTCGGAAAAAAATGAGTTTTCAAACCTTTTTTGAAAGGTAGAAATTCCTCCTGACTCCTCAAAGACAGAGGGAGAGAATTCCAAAGCTTGGCAGCTGTGAATCCAAAGGAGCGACCTCCCATCCTTAGCCTCTGGATCCTGGGAACAACTACCAAACATGCAAAAGAGGAACGTAAAGTTCGAGAAGTAGAGTACCAAGAAAAAAGGTTTTGCAGCAGGACAGGTCCCTGTCCATGCAAGGCTTTAAAAACCAGACAAGATGCTTTGAAATAAATGCGCTGCTGAACAGGCAGCCAATGGAGATCTAACAGCGCTGAAGAAGAGGAAGCAAAGCATGGTCGAGAGAGGGCGAGCTTTGCTGCTAAATTTTGTACGCGCTGCAGCTTACCGATCAGAGTTTTAGGCGCTCCCAGAAGCAGTGCGTTGCAGTAATCTAACCTGCTAAGAATGATCCCGCGCACTACCTCAGGTCTGGCCTGTGCCGGAAGCATAGGAAGAATTTTGCGTACTGTACGGAGTAACATCATACATGTACACTGTTTTATTGGCGAAAGCATCCAATTGTAGATTAGGGCCAAACATGACCCCAAGTTACGAGCAGACTCTGCAGCCGCTACAGCTCCCAGAGAAGATGTTGGCCAGAAATCATCTGGCAGGGGACGCGGAATACGATCATTTGAGCAATACAACACCTCCGTCTTTGACCCGTTGAACTGGAGCGAGTTGTGACGCAGCCAGTCTGCAGTTGCTGTCATACAGCAATGAAAGGTCTCTAAGGATACCGCAACTTTGCCTCCCAAAGAGAAAATAAGCTGAGTATCATCGCATAATTAATTACCGAGATACCGAAGGATTTAATCAGATGGATCAGAGGGCGGAGATACAAATTAAACAAGATTGGGCTAATGCCCGACCCCTGAGACACACCCTGCCCAACTCTTCGGACGCCTGATCTGAAAGGCGGCAGCGCCACCACTTGATGCCTATTGTGTAAATACGAAACTAGCCAATCCCGTGCCAGCCCTGTTACCCCAATCTCCTCCAGTCTGCTGATGAGAGTGGCGTGGCTGACCGTGTCGAACGCAGCCGACATGTCGAGCAGCACTAAAAAGGCTGCCCGACCAGTGTCGACCCGTGAACGTAGATTGTCCAGCACGGCCACCAGCGTGGATTCCGTGCCATGAGCTGGCCGGAAGCCGAACTGGGTCACATCCAGACAGATGTTAGCTTCAAGAAATCTGGACAGGGACTGGGTCACAAGCTTCTCCATGATCTTAACCAAAAAAGGAAGCAATGAGATAGGCCTATAGTTCGCCGGACAAATTAGATCAAGTGTGGACTTCTTCAAGAGAGGGGAAACCACAGCCAATTTCCAGCACTCTGGGACCGTAGCGGTATTAAAAGACTGTTGACAAATGGAGTACAATGGACGAAAGAGTTCCTCCTGAAAAAGTTTCCCGAATTTATGAGGCAGTGGATCCATTGGAGAGCCCGAAGACATAGCCTCCGCTAATTTACAAAAGTCATCAAATGGAGGGAGAAAGAAGCAATTCAGCTGTGGCTGGCCAATCAATCCTACCCGGTCACCCGGAATAGATAAAGGTGCGGGAGGCGCCAAAGGCTGGGGATACGAAGAGCCTGAACTAGAGAGTCCGCTCAAGATAGTGGCGATCTTATCTTCGAATGCGGCTGCCAAGGAGTCACATAAGGCCTGAGATGCAGGAATGTTATTGATAGCACATGCCGGTCGAGAAAGATCGTTGACAATTTTAAACAAGGTCTGCGACTTATTTGTCGCCAGTTTCAACGTGTCCTCAAGGTACGTGGCTTTTGCACACTGAATCTGTGCTTTATATTCCTGCAACGTCTGCTTGAAACGAACTCTTGCCGGATCTAAGTAGTGCTTCCTCCAAGCTCTTTCTGCCTGTTTGCACCGCAGCTTTAACTGAAGAAGATCATTGGAGTACCAAGGCATGGCACGTTTCTGTCTGACCCTTGATCTACGTAAAGGAACCACCCTATCCAAGGAGTTGGAAATTTTCTGGCACAGACTAGAATAGCTCTCTTCTACATTTCTCCCCAAGACAAAACCACCAGGAAGTAGAGTTGGTAAAACGGGGGTTTTCAAAAGTCTGGACCACGGCCTACAAAACTTGGCAGGTCCAGACCCAGCATCTCTCAAAGATTCAACCGGAAGATAAAGAGAGAAGAGAACGAGTGCATGGTCCGTCCAACACTGAGGAATTATGTCATTCAACACCACCTGAGTGGCATCCGCAAAGACTAGGTCCAGGATATGGCCCTTCGAATGGGTCGTAGAGAGTACCAACTGTTGCAGCTGAATATTGCTGCAAGCCTGGCACAGATCACTATAAGCTGTATCTAAAGGCCCATTCGGCCACAGATTGAAATGTCCCAGGATTATTAGCCTGGCGTGAGAGTTAGAGAGATCATAGATAAGATCAATCAACTCAGGCAAACATGATAATGCATTACCCGGTGGCCTGTAACAGAGCACGCCAGAGTGCAATACTCCTTTTTGACCTTTAAAGGAGAACCCCATAAGTTCGACGCCTTGCACCTCCTTAATCTCCAATTGAGTAAGGGCCAAAGTATCTCTAAAAATTAATCCTATTCCTCCACCTCTATTCTTCAGGCGGGGAGTATGCCTAATTTTGTAGCCCGGCGGACAGGCCAGTCCAAGTTCAACCTCGCTATCCGCCCGCGTCCATGTCTCTGTAAGAAAGAGTACATCCAGCCCTTGGGACTCGATGAGAAATGTAATCTCAACATGATGTTTACAAAGAGACCGGACGTTGAGCAGGCCACAAACTAGCACCTCCGCAGTGCGAGTAGTAGAATCCTGCTGGCTACAAATAGATAAATCCTGGCCAAGCTGCATAAGCTCTACCCTAGAAGATACCTTGTGGGGGGCTAGCAGAAGAGGCAGCACGACTAGCGCTAAGCGCATCCGTAGCGCGAACGGGCGCAAACAGGCTTACCTCTGGCGCCTATGAATTGTCACCTCCTGGATGCCCACACCCAATATGGTGGCCAAAACAGCGCGATGCGGTCTCAGCAAGCCCTAACTATCCCTCAGTCCCGCAAAATGCGGGTGCCAAACAATTATAGTGCAGGTAAGATCTCACTAATGTCCCCAAGTATATCCACAAGGTCAAGGGCGCCTGCGTCCTGTAATCGCGCAGCGCGAATAAATCAAGTGCAAATGTATTTTTAAAAAGGTTAAAATCAGGAAAGTGATAGCAAGTCACGCAAGCGCGCAGCAGGCCAACAGTGTACAACATGTACAACAGTGTCAGAAACACTGTTTGCGATTCTCAATGGGGTCGCAAATTTCATACCTCATCAATATTCATGAGGCATTTGCGACTCCATTGAGAATGGCTGGCCCTCCCAGGAATGGTGGCCTGCTGGGGTCAGTAGACCTCCATGTATCGGACTGCTTTAAGATAAAGCACTTTTTTTTAAATGCAGTCTACTTTCCTTAAAGGAAAACGGGATGCATTTTAAAAAAGAAATAATGAAACGTTTTCGTTTCACTTTTTAAGGGCAGGTAGTGGTCCCTGGGACCACTGCCTGCCCCCAAAAATATTTTCCCCTACATTTGCAAAGGGGTTGCGCTGCATTACCACCCTCTTGAAGAGGGCGGTAAATTGCATGTGTTTTGTGACCACAATTGCGGCCGCAAAACATTTGTACATGGCTTGTGGGGTCGCTATTAGGAAGGGAACGCCTCTGCCTAATAGCGAGTCACTAAATACTATTTTAGTGTATTTAGTGTTAGTAAGTGGCCCACAGGATTTTTGCATTCGCAAACGGGCCTTTAACCTGTTTGAGCATTCAAAATCCCGTCGTACATCTGGCCCTAAATCCTGTCTGGGAGGGGGCGGAGCTTGGCTCAGATGGTAGCGGCGGCCTGAGCCTTGAGCTCCGGAACACCGACCAGCTATCCGGAAAATATACTCCTTACCCGCCACTGGAGGGCTGTCCGCGGACTTCTGCCTTGACATCGGAACGAAAAGGCAAACCGCTGATCCAATCCCGATCCTCCGAGATCCTTCCGATCTGGAGACTCATCGCCGGATGTGTGGCGAGACTGGAGGCCGCTTACCCCGGGCTCGGGTTGGAGTGCGAGGCGGGGCTGGGTCACTGAACGTGAGCTTATTCAATCGGACCGCCCCCTGTACTTCTACAACCGGGACCGGGCGGCTCCTGATGAGGGCTGCGGAGGCTAGGTGCGGGGCAGCTGCTGCTGCGGGGGAGGGACCCGCGCCTGTGGCTGTGCCGCGGGTACGTCCGTTGTGTGAACTCACGGTACTGGAGGTGAGAGATCCCTCTCCCCCCCTCTTTTCCCCAGCGGGAGTGCTGCCGCTGCAGGAAACTTAGAGGCGTGCGGTGTGAAGACATAATGCTTGAGATCCCAGCAAGAGAAATATAGAAGGGGAAAGGTCGGCTGAACAATACTGGAGCCACGTGGGACATTGCACCTGGAGACAGAGCGCCACCACCATTTTACATAAGCGGCCAGGGAGAAATTGGTGTGCAGGCTCCGGAGAGAACTGCTGCTGGTGCGCAGCTGGCAGGCCGGCTGAACTTTGTGCTGGACCGCTCTGGTAGTGAGGCTTCGGGAGGGGCTGATGTGTGGGGTGTGTACCCTGAAACAATAGACCAGCAGCGGAGTGGACAGGTATAGGGGGGTCCTGCGGCTGTAGGGCTGCCCTGCAGGTGCTGCTGCGCAGGAGATAAGCGTGGAGATCTTTTCCGGGTGAGACTACTGCACTGTGCCTGCCCGGTCAGTATTAGGGCGCCGGCTGGGCCTAGGAGCGGTATCAATTGTGAAGCTGACAATCCTGTGGAGTGTGGTGTGAATTGGCACTCACGCTGCTGGACTGGGGTGCACTGCTTGGAGAGGAGTGCCCCTAGGGCGAAGGCCCTTAGGAGAAGAAGCCTGAAGGTACAGAGAGAGCTGACCAACGGCGAAGGTCGCGGAGGGGCTCCCAGTCATTGTCGCGAACTGCCCATGGATAGCGACATGCCCAGCAGGCGCAACACTAACAGGATACACTCTTGGGGTGGAGTAAGAACCGGGCGCGGCAAAATTCAGAGGCGGCTGTGGATATAGCCCCGTTATTCAGGGTGCCAGCCGAGGGTGAAGTTGCGCCACATTGGTTATTGACCCTGTACTTGAAGCGCTGTCGTCAGCGGGGGCCACACGGTCTGGCATCTAGCTGCTGCTTGATAGAGAGATACCACAATAATGCACTCGCATAGCAGCCCCACACAAGAAGAAGAGATGGGAAGAACGGACAAGTCTCAGTCCAAGCTGTTCTTTGTGCAAAAACGCTCTAAGTCACATGACTCCACGGGGGAGGAGGCGAATAGACCCATTCCCCCTGCTGAAGATGAGTCGGACAGCCTAAGCTTGCTATTATCAATGGAAAAGGGGTTGCAGAACGGCATCTCTTCTCTAGGCATGAAAATTGACGCACTCTCCTACCGGATGGACAGAATGGGGGAATGGCTGGACAAGCACGCGGAGACACTGGACATGTCCGAGCGTCGGCTCACAGAAGTCGAAGAAGCACAGACAACACTGGATACAGATCATAAAACGCTAGGGAGGATCATGCAGGTGCTGCAGGACAAGACGGAGAACTTGGAAGCCTGCTCGAGAAGATGCAATTTACAAATCACGGGCCTGCCAGAAACAACGCAAACTGGCTCCATGGAGCGTTTCGTAGAGAAGCTGCTGATCGACCTACTAGGTGCAGATGTATTTTTGACCATGTTTGTGGTGGAGAGGGCGCACCGCTGCCTGGGGCCCAGACCCCAGCCGGGGGCCCGTCACGCCCAATCATAGCAAAACTGCTAAACTATCGGGAAAGAGCCATTAAGATAATGGGGTAACCCAAAAAGGTACAGGACCTGGGTATAACACGTTATTAGAATACAATGGTCCAAGACCTCTATAGTTTACAAACTGAATTCAGTTTGTAAACTATAGAGGTCTTGGACCATTGTATTCTAATAACGTATCAGGAAAGAGCAGCTGCACTGCACAAAACAAGGGACAAGCAGACGCTTCCATATGAGAGGTCAAACATTTTGCTGTACCCGGATCTTACAGCTCGAGTGCAGGAGGCACGTCGGCAGTTTGTCCCCATGAAGAAACAACTTTGGGAGCTGATGTTGGACTATGCAATGTTGTACCCAGCCAAGCAAGGCCGCTCCCACATCTTTACGGACCCGAAGGCTCTACAGAAGGCGCTCAAAGACTGGACAAGGGAGCATCGACAGAGCCCGGAGCGACAGTTCCTGGATGAGGCTGCTGGGGGATCACTAGAAAAACAGGACTAAGATCCGACCAGTCGCAAGTATTTGATAAGTATTATGTGGTTTGGGGGGTTTGGGGGGAGGGGAGTGCGGTAGGAATGTACATAGCGCAATGCTGGGGCGGGCATTAATGGACACCCTGTTTCGTACATTTACTCCAGGACCAACCGCTATGATCAGGTATGAGGAAGTTTAAAAGCAATATCATAGTCTAAGCATTAGTCTTAGAAGCTCATTAGTGGGATCCCCGATGTCAGTTGGTCCACAACATCGAATAGCGGGGTGTCATAAATAAATGCTTTGTAGCGGGCTGCGGTTTGGTGGAGGGTACGATACTAGAAGTCGGTGGGTGGAGGTCGAGACAGGAGAGAACTAGAGTTCAGTGGGTAGTAGCATAAGAGCGACCTCTGCCTGCAAGTGACAAACACCACTACTGTTAATTGAGTTGGGGGCGAGAGGGGGGAGGTGTGGGAGGGCCTTGTTAGGAATGCTGCGCGACCGAGCTGTGGGAGGTCAGCAGTGGATATGGGGAGGGGAGGGGAGAGTGAGGCCGTTGTTTCGGTTAAGAAAGTCAGAGAGACAAGCCAATTTGTTTTGTTTTATGCACTACATGTACGGTCCACCAGACTCAGAACACTATACTACGCATGAGAGACAAGATGGTAACGACTAGGCAGACCATTGGCCAGAGACCTATAGATGCCCTCAGAGCACTGTCATGGAACGTGAGGGGCTCAACGACCATCGCAAACTCCATAAGGTGCTGAACTATTTTTCTAGACACAATGTAGATGTCGCTCTCCTACAGGAGACGCACCTCCTGCCGCAGAGCCCTATGATGCGTTCCAGGGTGCTAGCGGGGAATGTTAACGCTGCAGGCTTTACAACTCACGCAAGGGGTGTGTTGACATGGGTTAACCCGAGATCAGAATATAACTTACGTCTGCTCAGGGCAGATCCGGGAGGCAGGTTTGTACTCTCTACATGTCAGGGCAGGGGGCTGGACCTGCTTCTTGTGAACGTATATGGCCCTAATTACGACTGTCCAGAGTTTTTTGCCACATTTGCACACACTGTGAGTGGGTACGAGGCAACACAAATACTCTGGGGTGGAGACTTCAACCTGGTGTGGAACGCGGTCTTAGATAGAGCAGGAGGCCCGTCAAGGGACCGGCGACTGCGGCTAGAGCCATAGAAAGGGCCATGATTATCATGGATCTTAAGGATGTGTGGAGAGAACTTCACCCAAGGGACACACTACTTGGCATATTATTATATGCACATGCATATTGATTATTGGCTTGTGTCTGCCCCTCTCATATCCCGGATCTGCTCTTGCCAGGTATTGCCGCTAACTCTCTTAGACCACTCTCCCATCTTGTTGGTCATGCCCACCCCTAAGAAGACAATTCCACCATTTACGTGGCGCTTCCCGCCGTACTCACTGCTGGACCCCCTTTTTAAAGAGGCTATGGCAGAGGCGATAGAAACATTCTTTACCACCAATATAGGGTCAGTGGACAGTTTTCAGGCGGTATGGGAATCTTTTAAGGTGTACATTAGGGGGTGGCCATGTCCAAGCACTCAGGGGTGCTTCGGGAAATTAGGCAGAGGCTGTCTACTTTGGAGCGCAAACTGGGTGAGCTGGATGCCAACCAGCAGTCTGGTATGGCTGAGGGCTCCACTGATATCATGAAGGAACTACTAGAGGAGTACCACGAGACCGCGGACAGTGAGGTGCAACATTTGGGGAAATATGTCACAGTTCGTACGTACGGGAAGGGAGATAGGCCAGGATCAGCGTTGGCTAATATGCTGAAAGCAAGGTGGGGTAGGACTATGATCACTATGATTCGATCGGAGAAGGGCGCCCAGCTAACAGAGGAAGAGGATATAGCTAAGAGATTTAAACAGTACTATTCGGACCTATATGCTTTGCGCCTGTCGGACATGGACAGGGAAATACTAGATTATCTGGGGCACATATAGTTACCCTTCCTGTCAAACACACATAGAGAGTTTTTATCTCTCCGCATAGAAAGAGATGACATTCTCGAAGTCCTGTCAGGAATGAGGGCGAATAGTGCTCTAGAAATTGATGGACTCACAGTGAACTTTTATAAGACCTTCATAGATATCCTACTCCCGCACATAGCAGAATTATTCGATGATATGTATGTATCTGGACAGATGCCTCAAACGATGAGGGAAGCCATTTTAGTGACCATCCCCAAACCAGGTAAACCCTCGGAGGAATGTGGGCCCTACCGACCGCTTTCCTTGCTAAAGGTTGACACTAACAGCCTGATTCCTCATTCTCCCATTTTGCGAGCCCTAATAGCGATTCATAACGAATCGCTATTAAGGACTTGCAAAACGGGATTCATGTAGGAATTGTAATAAATATTGCGATTCCTACATGTTCCTTATTTGCGATTAGCTAATTGCTAATCGCTAATAAGGAATAACTCCCCATGCATTCCTATGGGCCTACAGGCCCATAGGAATGCATGGGGAGTTATTCCTTATTTGCGATTAGCAATTAGCTATTCGCAAATAAGGATGCGATTTCAAGGGTGCAGGGGTGTCCAAAGGACACCCTGTAGCACCCCTGAAACATAATCTACATTGGTGTTGCGCACACACATGTCCAAAGGACATGTGTGTGTGTAACATGCAACTTAGAAAAATGCATTTAAATGCATTTTTCTAAGTTTTTGCTATTTACCAAGAGGTCTGCATTTTCGCAATTTTAAAATGCTTCATGAATTGCATTTAAGGAATCTCAAATAGAGATTCCTTAAATTCAATTCTTCGCAAATCTGCGAATTCTTAAATAGCGAATTTTGCATTTGGGATGATGCATCCCAAATGCAAAAATTGCACTCACAAAAGGCAAGATTCTGAGAATCTTGCCCTTTGCGAGTGCAATTTAGCTTGATGAATCAGGCGGTAAGTTATTTGCAAAAAATCTTGGCTAACCGACTGGCCCTTTTGACCCCGGAACTGGTCGCCCCGGAACAGGCAGGGTTTGTCCCGGATAGAAACCTCACTTATAACCGTTGCGCTGTCTTTGGGACAATACAACATGTCCGACAGGACACGAGGGCTATTGCTGTATTCTTGGACATGGAGAAGGCTTTTGATTCAGTGGAGTGGCCCTTTATGAGACACGTGTTGACTAGAATGGGACTTGGCCCTGTTTTTTTGCAAATGATTGGGGTGTTATACAATGCCCCCACAGCACGCATACGCCTGGGGGACCTGGTCACAGGTGTCTTCTCCATTGACAGGGGAACTCGTCAGGGCTGCCCTTTATCACCAACGCTGTATGCATTGATTGCGGAGCCCTTGGCGTGTGAACTTAGAGAATATCATGGCCATAGAGGTGTCCATTTCCCCACCTACGAAAGTATGGTATCAACGTATGCAGATGACACCCTGCTTTACGTTAGGGACCCTGAACACAATCTTTCTCCGGTTCTGCGAGGGGTGGTACACTATGGAGCACTCTCTGGGTTAAAGGTCAATTGGTCAAAATCCATAGCCTTTCCGCTCACTTCAGCCGCTTCTCCGTTTGATATGGAATACCCGTTACTGTGGTCCGATGAAGCGGTTCGGTATCTTGGCATTATGTTGCACACAGATTCGGAAATAGTTTTCCACGAAAACTATGGGACCGCTGTAGATAAACTAGAGGACGATGTCGAAACCTGGATTGGGCTACCGCTATCTCTAATCAGGAGAGTGTCTATAATGAAGATGGTGGTGCTGCCCATATTCCTCTTCCTGTTTGCCAATATACCAATAGTGCTACCGCGCTCCTTCTTCGCAAAACTTAATAAGTCACTGGTGAGGCTGGCTTGGGCGGGTAAGCAGGCGAGAGTTCAATGGCAGGTCCTCACGTTGCCATGCCACCAGGGAGGACTGGGTGCTCCTGACCTAGAGCTCTATTGCAGGGCAGCGCAGGGTGTGCAGGTGCATAGCTGCATTCATGGGGCAGATAATACCCCATATCTCAAACTTGGGAGGTTGTTCGCAGACCCTATGCCCCTCCCGGCTGTCATTTTCGAGACGACGGATCGCAGAACTGGGATCCTCGATTCCCTGAACTCGACACGGCATGCCTGGCACTGTTTACTCCATCAGCAGGCAGGGGCACTGTTATATTCACCGGAAATTCCTGTAGACTGGGCGGTCTGGTTGACCCGTTGCTGTGATAAAGGTGTCGTAAGTGCGCTCCGAGCGCTGGCCATTCGCAAAGTGGGAGACCTGTTTTCGGATGGTGTTGCCAAAACATGGGACGAGGTCACGACCACGATAGAAGCAGTCACTCTCTTGCAGCATTTCCAATTCCACAGAGTGCATGTTGCACTGTGCCAACAACTTGGGGAGAACATGGACAAACCTCCTGAGGTATGAGAACAATTGTTTCTCATTAAAATTAAATCTCCCAGAAAACTAGTCACTAACATATATAAATTGGCAATGTCCCAGAGGGCTAATCACTACTCCAAAGCCAGACTGGCCTGGCAGCGCGACTTGGACATGCTAATTGATGATGATATGTGGCTGTGCTGTTGCACTAACACCAAACGCATATCAATGCATGGCAAACACAGACTGATTAATTTCAAATTCATTAACAGGGTGTACTACACTCCAGAGAGATTGCATAGGTATGGTCTGAGGGAGGATGCAACGTGCGACAGATGCCGCTTTCCGACGGCGGACTTTATACACTTAGCATGGGGTTGCCTTGGAGTTTACAAATACTGGGAAAAAATATTCTGTGAAATAAGTGCGATTGCAGAGTTGGATATTCCCCCGGAACCGGCGATCGCGCTGCTGGGCTACTCTAAAACATTGCCGAAGGCAGCCTGTAGGCTGGTGGATCTGGGCCTGCTGATGGCAAAGCGCAGAGTGGCAATGTGCTGGCTAGGGGGTCCCTTGCCTACAGTATCGCAATGGGGACGCAAAGTTCTATATTGCTGCACCCAATCAGAAAACTTCAGCGATCTGCTCCCCCGCGGAGCAGACCGAAGAACTACTGGGGACTCTACACCGCATATTTGAAGGGCGGGGTGGGGATGCCACTGCAGGGACACTGACAGGGGAGGAGGAGGGTACCAGCGCTCTAGCACCACAGAGGTCCTTGATAATTAGTAGATATGGATGGGCCCCGTTGACAGGAGACAAAACTGAGTTCAGGTTGACAGGAGGGGTTAGACTAGAGATCTGGATTAGCGAAGGGACAGGACGAGAGCGGAGGGGAAGTTGGGGAGGGCCACCAGGCCACATCAGGGCCTGGTGGCAGTGTGCGTATATGAGGAATAGTGTTCTGACGGAGAATGGCTGTACTGACTTCTTGTTGGTTTGTTTGTTGGAAAAAGTATTTTTGAGATTCATCTAACATAACGGTAACACAGTGGATATGCTTTGTACATGGACTGGTACATTAACTCCTATGTACAGCACTGCCCAGCCTCCGGGATGTGGGCACTGTTGTTGTGAATTGTGCTTTATGGATACTAGGGGCCGGCCTCAGGGTTGTAGGTGTTCCGCTGTGTTTGTCAGTAATATTTTTCAATTAAAAAATAAAAATAAAAAATCCTGTCTGGGAGGTGGTCATACCTTCCTGTGACATGATACCTATTCTCCTGCCTTGCCCTGTTCAAGCTTGACTCAGTGGCAGGAGGGCATAATTGTGTCTCTGGTTGGCAGCAGCCATGTTGTGCTTTCCAGGACTAGAAGACTGGTAGTGGTTGCACTGAGAGTCTAACGGAGGGCTCTTCAAGTACATGGAATCATACCCCCACAGCGTTTACTGTGTGGGGGTATGTTTCCAACATGTTTGATACCAAGGACAGGATTCGTTGCAGCCAATTTCGAGACGGTCATGGCGTAATTACACTGTGCCCGTCTATATAATATATAGCTGCTTCACTTACAACCTGGGACAATGGACTCCGTAGGCTGTAGGAGTGTCCTGCTCATGCAAGGGCACACTCACACTTATAACCAAGCACAGTGCCTTCAGGGTTGCAGACGGCCTGCTATAGGGGTGACTTATACGTTTTAAGTGCAGTGACCATAGATATAGGAAACCTATATCTTTCATACGTGGTGCTAGCACTAGCTTACACAGGCTGCAATGGCAGGCCTGTATTTACAGTTTGAATGGTCTCTCATGGGTGGCATAATACATGCTTCAGCCCATGGGGAACCCCTGGGGTACTTAGGCCCTGGGTACCTTAGTACCTTATACTAGGGAATGATATGGGTACCCCAGTATCAAATCTGAGATGTACCTAAGTACTGAAAAAGGGAGAAAGCAGATATACTTGGGTCCAGATTAGCAGGATCCCAGTCAGACAAGTCAAGAACAGCTTAGCACCTGGCTAAAAGTGGGGGAGCAGAAAATAAAGTGACTAATAGTGAAATCCAAAAACAGTTAAATGGATTCCCATCAATATACCGCAGTGATCAATATTCTCATTTGGTCATCCATCTATCGGGATGGTATGTCCCTTGATCATTGAGACTTATAACCACACCAAAATAGATTAGCAGGATTGGATCAGACCCTTAATCACTGAAGATAGAGAATATATTGCTTGATACCAGATCATAAGGGAATACAGTGCAGTGCAAAACACAAAAAAGTGGTGATTAAAATAGGGTGATGAGGCGAAAAATAAGAAACATTTTATTAGGAAACCGACTCTCCCACCGATTAAAAACAGAACAGTGCAAGAAGCAGTTTAAACAAATAACTGCAAATGAAAGGCCAACATGTTTCAGCCTATAGGGAATGAAATCCCTCGGCTTTCTTCAGGGCCTCTGCTCTATAAATTTGCTACTGCAAAAAACAGGTAATGTGCTAACCTACAGTGAAAACTAATATGTAAGAAAAACTACTTATGATTAAATTACAAAGTCAAAATATGAGATTGGAACCAATACAACTTACTTCAACTGTTCCTCCACATCAAGGGATGCAGCAGTCATCTAAAGAAAATAAATTATACACCATATTACTCAAATCACTGCTCTCTTATTTAACTATTCATGAAGATTAGTGTTCATTCAAAACAAATACGTTTGCTTGACGGGGGACTGGACCTCACCTCACCTGGACCAAGCTCAGGAATTGGAGGCCCCTCTCTGTGAAGGTAAAGCAGAGGGAAACTATAGAGTGATATGGGAGAGAAAATATTCATTCCTTCTCATACTTTATTGCAAAGGCCCTCCTATTGTCTATCCTCCTCATAAGTAGTTTTTCTTACATATTAGTTTTTACTGTAGGTTAGCACATTACCTGGTTTTTGCAATAGCAAAGGTATAGAGCAGAGTCCCTGAAGAAAGCCGAGGGATTTGATTCCCTACAGGCTGAAACATGTTGGCCTTTCATTTGCAGTTATTTGTTTAAACTGCTTCTTGCACTGTTCTGTTTTTAATCAGGGGGTGAGTCGGTTTCCTAATAAAATGTTTTTTATTTTTCACCTCATCACCCTATTTTAATCACCACTTTTTTGTGTTTTGCACTGCACTGTATTCCCTTATGATCTGGTATCAAGCAATATATTCTCTATCTTCAGTGATTAAGGGTCTGATCCAATCCAGCTAATCTACTTTGGTATGGTAATAAGTCTCAATGATCAAGGGACATACCATCCAGATAGATGGATGACCAAATGAGAATATTGATCACTGCGGTATATTGATGGGAATCCATTGAACTGTTTTTGGATCTCACTATTAGTCACTTTATTTTCTGCTCTCTTTTTTCATTGATCGTTTTGGTCCTTGTGGGCTCTTATGTGACCCATTTTTTGACTCCCTTTGTGAGGAGTTGAAGTCCGTTGGCTATAGTGTTGGCCATTAGACCCCCGGTTCTTTTTGTGGTTTTTACATTATAGCACAATGGGGATGTGAACCTGGGCAGGTCTTTAAATATCCCTATGACCCTCTCTCTCTCTCGATGGTATAAAAAGTGGGGGTAACCATAAAAGCAGATCCTACTTTCCCACACTGTCTTTTCTCTGTGCTCCAGCCACAAAGTAGAAACTATCCCAACTAGAGGCCACCTCTATTTGACAATCTTGATTCTTGTGCTGCACGAGAAAATTGAAATTGAAATCACTTGCTCGACTCCACATGCTGTTACAATGTACAGCCAGAAGATTGCTTGAAAGCTATGGCTTCAAAGATTTCTCTTTTGTTTTGAAGTATCTTTTGGGTATAGTCAAACATTTACTGCACTGAGGCTCCTTTGTTTTGAATATCAATTTTGACTCATAGTAGGGGGCGCTAGTGAGCCCGATGCGAGATGGCCGCACATTAGTGCAGCTCTGCTGGTCGGGGCAATAATCTGTTCAATATCCTGATTTTCTCCCAGCCATCCACACAGGAGAGACACCGCATCGGAATCTATGTCGTTTGCTGAGGCAGAAACGCTGGTTTGTACAGCTGTGATAACGTAGGAAAGCTCCAAAACTACCATTGCTAGTCGGCGCCTAAAATGGCGGCAGTCGGGAGCTGAGATGAGGGTTATGATTTTGATTAAGAAAAATCTTGTGTTTGAAACGTCACATGTGGAGGTTGATATTGATGGCAGGTATGTCATAGTACAGGGGAGACTGTGTGGGATGATGGTTACTATTGTTAATGTGTATGGCCCTATCATTGATAGTCCTGCCTTTTATGAGGGGTTATGAAACAAGATCTATCGGCTGCAGCCGACTCCTATTATTTGCGGCGGTGATTTTAATGTCATATTGGATTCGGATCTAGACAGGCACACTACATCAGACTCTGCTGTCAGGAAGGCTGCACAAGCTGTACAGACTGGGATGTATAACTTGTCCCTCATAGATATCTGGAGACTACGACACCATGGGGCACGGGAGGGCACTTGCCACTCTTATGCGCGTCGATCTTGGTCCCGCCTGGACTACTGGAGGCCACTAGTGATATAAACTTCACTATGATCATACCTCTCTACAATCCGCCTCTGTATCAGTGGCGACTGCAATCCTCCGCTCTGCAAGACCAAGTGTTTTGTGAGGGTGTAAGGGAAGCTATTTCACAATACTTTGAGCACAACGTAGGCACGGTAGATGATGTAGACACTTTATGGGAGGCATTCAAAGTGACGATTCGCAGGGCGTGCACGGGGCTTCAGAAAGGGGTTCTTAAGTCACTGCTAGGATCCATGAAGGCCCTTGAGCTGGTACTTCTTGAGCTTGAAAGGCATTATGAAAGTGAGCTCATAGCGGCTACATTGGCGACTATCAGGTCAAAGATTACTGAATATAATCAGTTGGCGGAGCTGGAGGCGAAACATATTGCAAGGCGCTGGACGGCTAGATATTATGGGGAGGGGGGACGACTGGGTAGAGCGCTGGCGGCAAAAATAACTGAATGCTGGGCTAAAGGTAGTACAGTTACTTCAATTTGTGTGGATGGGACCAGACATAGTGATAGTGAGGGCATTCTGGCCTATTTTGCTTCATATTATGAGGGTATGTATAGCAGTAGGCCGACAGCTGAGGAATCTGAGATAGCTGAATATCTAGCAGATATGGCCTTAGTGTATTTGTCGAAGGGCCAGCAGGATTTCCTAATGCATCCGGTAACTTTGGATGAGATACGTGACGCGGTGCAGGCTTTGCCTGCTGGTAAAGCAACAGGCACGGATGGACTCCCTACGGAGTTTTACAAAGAGTATCTAGATCTATTGGCACCCCATCTTCAAGCGATGTTTGTAAGTGCCTATGAACAGCAGAAGTTGCCTGACACGCTCTGGGAAGCACTGATTGTGGCTCTCCACAAACCAGGGAAGGACCCTGATTGGTGTGACTCATACCCGCCGTTATCGTTAATGAATACGGATGGTAAAATCCTCGCTAAGTTCCTCGCTACTAGACTGCAATTATTATTGCCTGTGATGGTGCTGCTGGACCAATTGGGCTTTATCCCTGCTCGCTCCACGGCGCACAATTTGAGAACGCTATTTGCAGTCAAGCACCTTCTGAAACCCACACTACCAGCAGCGGGGGTTCTACTGGATGCTGCGAAAGCATTCGACTCCATCTCCTGGCGATATATGCTGGCGGTGCTTCATCGTTTGGGGGTGCCATTCATATTTACTAATTGGATTAAACTGCTATACACAGCACCAGTGGCCCATGTTCATATTAATGGTAGGACCTCTGCTGCCTTCCCTATTGGGCGTGGGTCGAGGCAAGGATGCCCTCTGTCGCCGCTCATCTTCGCGCTCATGTTGGAGCCCCTGGCTTGCATCTTGCGGCAACGGCATGCACAGGCGACGTTACGCTTTCAGCAGAGACCATTGGTGGTGTCAATGTACGCCGATGATATGGTCCTATATGTGCCTGAACCTGAGGTACATTTAGAGTAACTAATACGGTAGTACATTAGATTTGAATGGTACTCAGGGTTAGGAATTAATTCGGACAAGTCAGTGGTTTTCAGGCTAACGGAGTGTACGATACGAGTGCAATTAGAATGCCCAGTATTATGGAGTGATGAGCCAGTCAAATACCTGGGAATCTGGATGCACAAAGATCCACAGACTGTTGTGCGTGAGAATTATGGGACTGCGATTACTCGCCTCGAAGACAAAGTAACTATGTGGATACAGCTCCCATTGACATTTGCGGACAGAGTAGCACTGATTAAAATGGTGGTCCTCCCGCGATTTCTATATTAATTTGTCAACATACCAGTTATTTTGTGGCAAATTTTTTTTAATACATTGCGTGGGATACTGATCATTTTGGTCTGGGGAGGGGAAAAGCTGCGCATTAAGTGGGAAGTCCTGACACTACCTTATGAGCAGGGAGGCTTTCGCGTGCCAGACATGCACGTGTACTATCTGAGTGCGCAAGTGCAATATGCGTCGTATTGGCAGAATGCGCCACCATACACACCACATGTAGCGGTTGAAGAGGGTGCTGTTCACCCGTTACCACTAAAAGCAATGGTGGTTAATGAAGTTACGGTCTTTGAGAAGGATGATATTGACACGGTGCAATGCACGAGGCATGCATGACAGGAGCTGGGGAGACTAGCAGAGCGGTTGCCACTGTATGCGCCGGCCATGCTACTGTTGCACCATGGGCGAATATCAGTGATGTGTGAAGCTGGGGCATTAAAAATTCTGCAAGCTGCAGGCAAATACACAATGGGGGATGTCTTCCCGGGTGGAGAAGTCATTAGCTTGCAGGCCTTCTTGGAAGGTGGGGCCGGCTCGGCTATGGCCATCTTTATATATAGTAGACTAAGGGCTGCGCTTAAGGATTTTTATCCTTCTTATCCTGCTGAGCCCTCCACACGTTGAAGAAGTGGAACGACATATTGCCGCAAGAGCTGACGGATGATGAATGGGGTACCTGTTGTAAACTAACTGGGCAATTTACAGCTAACGGAAATCTGCGTCTGATTCATTAATACATACATCAAGTCTATTACACACTGGCACAGCTTTTTGAATATGGGTTGAGGAGCTCTGGCAGCTGTAGACGTTGTGGGGCAGATACTGCTGATTTTCAGCACCTGGCTTGGAGGTGTAGTAAAGTGGCGGAGTTCTGGGGAGAAGTGACTGCAGCATTAACGGATATGGTGGGGGAACCTGTACTTTGTACTATGCTCATTTGCCTTCTAGGTAATGTAATGCATCTTAAAGCGTGTAATAGAAGGCTGGTGGCTATAGCACTCCTATTGGCTAAGCGCAGAGTTTCGCTCCACTGGGATGGAAAGCCTGCACAAAGTTTTCACAATGGCTGAAGGATATTGCCTTTTGTCGAGATCAACTACTTTGTTATTGGGAAGAGCTGCCGAGGGCCTCTAGGCCGAAGGACATCTGGGGGCCATTTAATACACATGTACTTGCTAATTCACCTGACTGCTGAAATCCTCTGTCCAAATGTGTTAGTTCTTGTTGTAACTAAAAGATGACTGATGTTCTGTGCCAAATGTTTCTGTAAAGACTTTGCCACTATACGAATGTACCACTGTAGCGCTCTGGACACTGCACTTTGTAATGTATCATTGTTGACTATGTCTCTGGATACTGTTATATCATGAAAAATATAAATTAATTTTTTTTTAAATGTTGACTCGTAGTAGTTTCAACACTATAAATAATTTCTTTTAGCACGTAGTACATGACCTACTAGAAGGATTTTTGTAGCTGGACTGAAATGCTCACAGTAGTTAGGCAACAAGCATGCAGTCAAGGCCCATGTTTCTTAGAGACAGGTGATGTCGTATGATTCTATGCTTGTCTTCAGATTTCCTGATTAGATGTTATCGAGTGAGATCCTCTTGTGCTCCTGGGGCAGATTGTTAGGGAGACTATGGGGCATATTATCAAGCAGGGCATTAAAATTTATCGCAGATTTAGCTGCAGAAAATTGCAGCTAAAGCGGCGATAAGAGGCTTGATAATATGGCCTTGTGAATTCCAATAGAAACCCATGTTCTGGTGTGAACATGGACTTCTATTGGAATTCTACAGGGCATATTATCAAGCCCATTATTGCCGCTTTAGCAGCAGTTTCTAAAACAGCAATAATTTTAACGCCCTGCTTGATAATATGCCCCACTATGTGGAGCTGTACTCCCTTAAACCAGTGCCAATTTAAGGCTGTAAAAAGCCATGTCCAGTCATCTTCTATTCCTTTGCTTTTGCAAACTCTTCTACCTTTGTTTTCCAAGTTACTTTTTATTGTTATTTATGGTTTACTATCATATATGTTGGACACTCTCTTTGAGTCCTTCACACCACTTAAGACTATCATACTTCCTTTTAATGCGGGTTGCTCAGATGGAGCAGTTTTATGAAGATATCTTATTTTGTAGGGAACTGTTGTTAATATTGCTAATTTATTAATCCTCTAATCTCTTTGTTAACGAAAGGAATCTCATTTAATTTATTAATTTCACCCAGACTTGGGGCTTTAAAGGTGATGTTAGCTGTATCCTTTGATTTTTTTTATGTTGTGTGCTTGGAAGAGCTTTAGAGACCACAATCAGATTGCCCCTGTTTAAGTTGTCCCCTATATCCTGATATTCTGAGTAAAAGAAGAGTTTAATAGTTTTCTTATTTTCTGTGGTGTTGCTACTTTCATTGTTCAGCTGTGTGTTCTTCCTCGCGTGTCAAAAAAGGGTTATCAACTGGACCACTTCTTTGCAGTGTCTGACTTTCCATCTGGAGGATTCTAGGAGAAGCATATCTATTGTCTGCGTGAGCATATTTCATTAGTATTGAGGTGATTCTCTTGTTTAAAATATTTGTTATTCTTCTTTGATAATTTACTGAACAATGGACTGATGGCTGTCTAGGATTTATGGCTAAGGGTTGGGTGTTCAGCTACAAGTTGTATCTCCAAGATAGGATAATCGCCTCATGGCCGTGCGTGATGTCCTCTGGCAATTTTTTAAGCAACTGGAAAGAACTAAAATGTTATGCTATAGAGACTGTGGCACCTCACCCCCGTGGGGGTGATCGTGAAAGGACTTTGAGGCAGAAAGAGTCGAAACATATCTTAAATTTCAGAACTCTCACCCCGCATGGCCTGAACCAGGATGAGGAGTTACATTACCATCTGTAATCCCTACGTTGCCTCATTGTAAATATTGTAAATTCCATCGAGTCCTATCTCCGTAATGCTGAACTTCCTGATATTAGCACAATATCTTTAATCAATTTTCTTCACTTTTATTTTACCCCCTTTTTCACCATAGCACAATTTTACCCACACTATAGTATACCGCTAAGACACAGTGTACTTCACTAATAATTGCATTCTGGGTGGGTAACCATCAAATCCAGTGGTAGTATAAATATCAACTATTCAAAACCCACTAGAGGGTATACTCGGTAAAACAACAATGGGACTGATATGTGTGAATACCCGGTAGAGGGCAAATTGTTTTGATCGAAAGGTATAAATATCAACTATTGAAAACCCACTAGAGGGTAGTTTTGTTTAAATAACAATGGGACTGATATGTATGAATACCCACTAGAGGGTGAACTGTTTTGACTTAAAAATAATGATCAATTGGTCAACACTACCTATACCCATACAGCCCACAGACCCCAGATTTCCACACTGAGTAACATAGTTCCACTGGAGGAAAATATCATGTAAAGAACTCGATGTATAGAAATAATGGACTTCTAAGACCATAATGCTTAGCGGGAGATGATGGAAGTGGTCACACTGTGTCACTTCCGGTTTTACGAGTTCCTTTTTTACTGTTCACTATTTTATTTAAACTGCACCTATGAGCAATTGTGGTAACTCAGCCTCGTGAACAAGCGGCGTGTGCCGTGAAACGCGTAGAGCAGTGTTGCTGGGAATGCTGCCAACAAATTACATTCTTTTTGAAAATCGCAATTGGATTATCGCTTATTTGAAGAATTACAAAGCTGGGAGTGCGCTGGAAAAAGACTCTGCGTACGCGCAGAGAACGAAGTAATGTTTGAAGCAGCTTGGCTCTGCTGCACCTGAAACGCACCGCCCAAGAGCGCTCGAGAGCCCTCCCCGGGGCCAACATACTTGGGAGATATATATATATATATCTATATATCTATATATATCTATATATATCTATATATATATATATATATATATATATCTATATATATATATATATATATATATATATATAGATATAGATATTACCTACTGGCGGTCGCCAGTAGGTATATATAGTTAGGATTTTTTCTCTATGGGATTTTTGAAAATTCTATGTCTAATAACTTTGGCGTTTTTGGACGGAATTGGCTGAAATTTTCAGGAAAATGGAACATTTTGTTTCTGAGCAGCCACTGAAAATTTGGGGGGGGTTTGTCAAGGGGGGGCTGAGAAAAAAGGGGGGTCCCAAAACATGTTTTTCCCATGTTAATTTCCATAGGGTGGTTGGCCTCACTTTTAGCCCGAACGGCTGAATGGATTTGCACGAAACTTGGCAAAATTGTAGGGACTGGTAGCCCGATGTGCCTTTGCTAGGTCTCAAGATATGTGCTCCAGTGGATTTTGAGAAATTAACGTTCAAAAAAAGATATATATCTGTAAGCGCGTTCCGGGTAGCGCTCCGGTTCGCGTACTTGACGCGTAACGGAACTTCGCGTAGCGAAGCTGATTGGCTCTCCGGTGTCTGTCAACATTCTAAACAGTCCGGAGCGGCCGCCATCTTGTCTCTCGGTAGGATCGAGAGACAAGAGGAGGCCAAAACAAAGGGGGAAATGACCATAAGGGGGCATAGTAGATCCTCCCTGACCCCCTAGGTTTGATGTGGAGGCTTTAAAAGGGCCCCACGGGGCAAAAAAATTATAAATTTTTTTTGGTTTTTTTTGCGTGGGGAGCGCCCGGTACGCGCACCGGGAAGCGCTCTGGGGAGCGTACTATAAGGAAAAAAGAATGATAGACTTTTCAAATATTGTATGTTAATTGATTGTTTGTTTTGTTGATTTTTTTTATTTCTTTATTTTTTAAGCAATTATTTATTATTGTCATTGTGTTTCAAAATTTAATAAAATGTCTAACATTTCACTGTCTGAAATGTCGTTATTTTCATTGAACATAGCTTGTAATTTTTGAGTGTGTAAAATGTCCTCATTTTCAAGGAGGACATCTACTGATTGCACACATTGCAGTAGTTCTTGGTCCCAAGTTTCATCCATAAATTCAATGTCATTTGGATCAATGATTTCTTGGTTGGTCTCTGCAAGGACAATTTCAAATGAAACTTTCTGTTCGCCTTCCATTTTGTCTGAAATTTGCATAAAAAAATATATATTAGTAGAGATAGGGCACTGTTGGGATTAAATTTAGATAGGCAGTTTTTAACAGTGAATTTATCTTTGGGCAGTGTATAGTATCAGAGTGGAAGTAGGAATATAAAAAAGTGTATGTGATTTAACGTAAGTAAATTCATAATTATACAAGAGAAGCCTAAGTCCATCCATAACTATAACAGAGAAGTCTATCTAAATCTATAACTACTACAGAGGGATAGTATATAACTATCAGAAAAAGTTTACCATATTAACTTAAAGTGCACAATATACTTCAGTTTTTGAAATAACAACTTACCTTTAAAAAGAAGTTGAAGTTATTAGTGAAAATCCTATTGAAATGTACACCAGGAAGTAGTAGTCAAAATGGCTGTGTTTCCTTCTCTTCCTTTATATATATTCAGGTACATAACCAATCAAATGTCAGGTAAAAAAAAATAGAAAATGAAAGTAACATTTTAATTGGTTGTCAATTCCAACACTTCAGATGTGTTTTGTGAAGTAATTTACCTCAGGGTATTTAGAGAGGTCTACAGGCTAAATGGCTAAATGGAATTCCAACCAAATTTGTGAAAATGGTAGGGATTGGTATGTAGTATGAGCTAATCTATATTTGGTGAAAGTGTCTCCAGGGTTTCTTCTGTAAATTACTTTCCCACCTTTTTTGATGGAGCGCTTCCCGGTGAGCGCCCCGGTACGCGAACCGGCAGCGTTACGGGAGTCCACCATTTTGTGTTTCGGTCGAATTAAGATACAAGATGGAGGGCAAATAATGTTCAGAATGGGTAGAAGGGGGCACGGTAGACGTATCTTGACCCCCTAGGTTTTCTGAGGGTAGCTGAGGAGGCCCATATGTGCGGAAAAAAAACATTTTTTTTAAAAATTTCGCGCGGTTAGCTTCCGGTTCGCGTACCGGGTAGCGCTCCGGGGAGCGTACTTTGTTGAAAATTTGTGAAAAAAGTTAGAGTAAAATAATAATTGTGAGTGATCAGATGTAGGGTAGCTCTGAGAAGAGCTTTTGGGTTTATGGTACATTTAGGTACTTATAAGTAGGTACCAATGCACAGTCTTAAATTCAAAATGAAAACTCTGTTGCCTTCATCTGAGAAGTGAACTCCATCTCCTCTGTAGATATCTTGCATGTAGTAACGCAAGTTATTGTTGTACATGGAGCCCATTCCATGGTCTCTCATGTAAGCTGAAACAGATTTGTTTGCATGCTTCCTCGACTTCTCAATTTGTGGACAAAATTGGTTCGACCACCTCCATTTCTGTCTTTGGCATATATTTGAATATACCAAGGCAGTTTGAGGAAAAAGTGCCATCAATTGCTCAAAGGTGTCCTTTAAAAGCATTTCCAGACCTACACCAGTCAAAGTGCCCAAGTCATTTCCTCCACAGTGCACAATTAACAGGTCAGGTTTAGGCAAATGCATAAAGGTTTTCACCAATGGTATCAATTGGTGACATTTTAATCCTCTGTGGCCAAACCACGTAATTTCCACATCTTGTAAATTGAGGTTAGGTAAATTTCTGTTCTCAGCATACCTTTGAGCCCAGTAGATGTAACTATGTCCAACAATACAGACAGAAAACATGGTGAGAGGAGGTTCTGCTGCAGTCAGATGAAGTGTGGCAATGAAATGGGAGTTGAAAAAATAAGAGTTTAAAATGAAAAAACTGTGGAGTTTCTGTGTTAAGGAAGCAGTAGCAGTGATTGGTGGATTTTGATTGCTGAAAACAGAATATTAGGCTGCATGGATGTGTTGTTTGAAAGGTGTAATTTGAATGGTCAAGAAAAAATCATTTAATGAAAGATTGCACTGAATACGCGGGTGCACTGAGAGTTCAGAGTTCAATTGAAACATTGTTGTGTGAACTTGCAAACATGAGAGGTCTTTCAGGAGGTGGTTGCTATGCAAAAAAGGCAGAAAGGCCAGAGGGGGGAAGGGTGTTGATTTGAAAAAAGTGAGGGAAGAGTTTTGATTGGGTGACATGAGAGATATGTGTGATGAGTTACAGCATTTCTGTGCTTTTCATAGCTGCAGACTCTGGAGTGCATACCTTTTGCTCTGCTAAAGACAATTTGGTGTGTTTCTGAGACTGTTTTGAAACTCATAAAGTATTTGCTAAGGTGAGAAAAGATTCATTTAATTTAGGTAGAGAATAGTATGGTTTAGGGAGAAAATTATGAAGAAAGTTGTGTATTTAAAATGTTGCTTTGTGTCAAGTGTTTTACAAATAGATTTTGTTTCTTTGTGTTACATAGCCATGTTAAAAGTGATGCAAAAAAAGTGCAAGGGTCTTACAAAAATGCTTTCATGTGTCTTAGGGTATTTTAACTCACTTCCCCATGAATGTATGAATATAATTGTTTTACAAGATGTGTTTAAAAACGTTTTTAAAAATCAATTAGGTTTCTTGATATGTACTGCTAGAGTTTCATAGGTTGCTTGGGGCATATTTTCAAGGCTTTTGACTTCCTTTGATGTAATTTTTCCCATTTTAATTTAAGACCTTTCCCTGTGGTGCAAGGTCCTTGTAAATATGCCCCCATCTGTGCTTGGCAAATTTAGATTTGAATTCTTTGACTAACATAGCCATGTTAAAAGTGACCCAAAAATGTTGCAAGGGCCTTAAAAAAAACGCTTTCATGTGTCTTAGGCCATTTTAAGTCATTTCCCCTTGAATGTAGGTATCTAATTGATTTAGTTGATGTGTTTAAAAACGATTTTTGAAATCAATTAGGTTTCTTGATATGTACTGCTAGAGCTTCATAGGTTGCTTGGGGCATATTTATAAGGCCTTTGAGTCTCTCTGATGTTATTTTTCCCATTTTAATTTAAGACCTTTCCCTGTGGTGCAAGGTCCTTGTAAATACGCCCCCATGTGTGCTTGGCAAATTTAGATTTTGATTTTTTGACTTACATAGCCATGTTCCATACAGTTGTAACCTTCTGCGTAGTCTTTGATATGCTAGACTCCATCTGCACTATGAGATATCTAAGCAAAGGAAACACAGGTGATGTGATTGTGAAATGAGGAAAAGAAACTCCACATTTTTCAATTACATCACATGTGTTTCCTAAGTTTACGAATGACATTGTGCAGATGAGGTTTAGGTCTGTCCACGGACACAGAAAAGGTCTGGCCTTTGTTCAAGAGTGAAGTGGACATGACTTACTTCATTGGTAGGGCTTCACATGTATTATCTCCTCTGTACTCTTCAAAAAGCGTAAATTTCATCTGCAACCCTGAGTAGGCCTCACCTCAAACAAACCTCTGGATAGGGCACACCTTATCGTCATCCTGAATCAATCATTTAAAATATTAGGGACAGATTTATGATAGGTGTATGCCTCTTTTGCGTCACTGTGCGTCACTTTTGTGACGCAGCGGCGGTGCAAAAGATTTGCTATGTGGTGACATATTTACAACTTGATGCATCTAGGCAGATGTGTCATGCTGTAAAGTCCCGTGCCACATGAAACCGATGCAGCAGTGATGCAAAAGATGCACCATGTTGCAAGAAAGGCCTCATTTCATCTCCAACAAGATAAGAAGCTGAATCTTCTCTAAATGTCAAAATTGTTGTATTCACTGCTCAACTTATGTGTACTCTTTGATATGCTAGAGTCCATCTGCACTATGAGATACCTAAGCAAAGGAAACACAGGTGATGTGATTGTGAAATGAGGAAAAGAAACTCCACATTTTTCAAATACATCACCTGTGTTTCCTAAGTTTATGAATGACATTTTGCAGATGAGGTTTAGGTCTGTCCACGGACACAGAAGAGGTCTGGCCTTTGTTCATGAGTGAAGTGGACATGACTTACTTCATTGGTAGGTCTTCACATGTATTATATCCTCTATACTCTTCTACAAGCGTAAATTTAATCTGCAACCCTGAGTAGGCCTTACCTTAAACAAACCTCTGGATAGGCCACACCTTAATGTCATCCTGAATCAATCATTTAACATGTTAGGGACAGATTTATGATAGGTGTATGACTCTTTTGCGTCACTGTGCGTCACTTTTGTGACGCAGCGGCGGTGCAAAAGATTTGCTATGTGGCGACATATTTAAAAATTGATGCATCTAGGCAGATGTGTCATGTTGTAAAGTCCCGTGCCACATGAAACCGATGCAGCAGTGATGGAAAAGATGCACCATGTTGCAAGACAGGCCTCATTTCATCTCCAACAAGATAAGAAGCTGAATCTTATGTAAATGTCAAAATTGTTGTATACACTGCTCAGCTTATGTGTACTCTTTGATATGCTAGAGTCCATCTGCAGTATGAGATACTTAAGCAAAGGAAACACAGGTGATGTGATTGTGAAATGAGGAAAAGAAACTCCACATTTTTCAATTACATCACCTGTGTTTCCTAAGTTTACGAATGACATTGTGCAGATGAGGTTTAGGTCTGTCCACGGACACAAAAGAGGTCTGGCCTTTGTTCAAGAGTGAAGTGGACATGACTTACTTCATTGGTAGGCCTTTACATATATTATCTCCTCTGTACTCTTCAACAAGTGTAAATCTCATCTGCAACCCTGAGTAGGCCTCACCTCAAACAAACCTCTGGATAGGCCTCACCTTATCGTCATCCTGAATCAATCATTTAAAATGTTAGGGACAGATTTATGATAGGTGTGTGTCTCTTTTGCGCCGCTGTGCGTCACTTTTGTGACGCAGCGGCGGTGCAAAAGATTTGCTATGTGGCGACATATTTACAACTTGATGCATCTAGGCAGATGTGTCATGCTGTAAAGTCCCGTGCCACATGAAACCGATGCAGCAGTGATGTAAAACATGCACCATGTTGCAAGACAGGCCTCATTTCATCTCCAACAAGATAAGAAGCTGAATCTTATGTAAATGTCAAAATTGTTGTATACACTGCTCAGCTTATGTGTACTCTTTGATATGCTAGAGTCCATCTGCACTATGAGATACCTAAGCAAAGGAAACACAGGTGATGTGATTGTGAAATGAGGAAAAGAAACTCCACATTTTTCAATTACATCACCTGTGTTTCCTAAGTTTACGAATGACATTGTGCAGATGAGGTTTAGGTCTGTCCACGGACACAGAAGAGGTCTGGCCTTTGTTCAAGAGTGAAGTGGACATGACTTACTTTATTGGTAGGCCTTTACATATATTATCTCCTCTGTACTCTTCAACAAGTGTAAATCTCATCTGCAACCCTGAGTAGGCCTCACCTCAAAGAAACCTCTGGATAGGCCACACCTTATTGTCATCCTGAATCAATCATTTAAAATGTTAGGGACAGATTTATGATAGGTGTGTGTCTCTTTTGCGCCGCTGTGCGTCACTTTTGTGACGCAGCGGCGGTGCAAAAGATTTGCTATGTGGTGACATATTTACAACTTGATGCATCTAGGCAGATGTGTCATGCTGTAAAGTCCCGTGCCACATGAAACCGATGCAGCAGTGATGGAAAAGATGCACCATGTTGCAAGACAGGCCTCATTTCATCTCCAACAAGATAAGAAGCTGAATCTTCTGTAAATGTCAAAATTGTTGTATACACTGCTCAGCTTATGTATACTCTTTCATATGCTAGAGTCCATCTGCACTATGAGATACCTAAGCAAAGGAAACACAGGTGATGTGATTGTGAAATGAGGAAAAGAAACTCCACATTTTTCAATTACATCACCTGTGTTTCCTAAGTTTACGAATGACATTGTGCAGATGAGGTTTAGGCCTGTCCACGGACACAGAAGAGGTCTGGCCTTTGTTCAAGAGTGAAGTGCACATGACTTACTTCATTGGTAGGATTTCACATGTATTATCTCCTCTGTACTCTTCAACAAGCGTAAATTTCATCTGCAACCCTGAGTAGGCCTCACCTTAAACAAACCTCTGGATAGGTCACACCTTATCGTCATCCTGAATCAATCATTTAAAATGTTAGGGACAGATTTATGATAGGTGTATGCCTCTTTTGCGTCACTGTGCGTCACTTTTGTGACGCAGCGGCGGTGCAAAAGATTTGCTATGTGGTGACATATTTACAACTTGATGCATCTAGGCAGATGTGTCATGCTGTAAAGTCCCGTGCCACATGAAACCGATGCAGGAGTGATGAAAAAGATGCACCATGTTGCAAGACAGGCCTCATTTCATCTCCAACAAGATAAGAAGCTGAATCTTCTGTAAATGTCAAATTTGTTGTATACACTGCTCAACTTATGTGTACTCTTTGATATGCTAGAGTCCATCTGCACTATGAGATACCTAAGCAAAGGAAACACAGGTGATGTGATTGTGAAATGAGGAAAAGAAACTCCACATTTTTCAATTACATCACCTGTGTTTCCTAAGTTTACGAATGACATTGTGCAGATGAAGTTTAGGTCTGTCCATGGACACAGAAAAGGTCTGGCCTTTGTTCAAGAGTGAAGTGGATATGACTTACTTCATTGGTAGGCCTTCACATGTATTATCTCCTCTGTACTCTTCAACAAGCGTAAATTTCATCTGCAACTCTGAATAGGCCTCATCTCAAACAAACCTCTGGATAGGCCACACTTTATCGTAATCTTGAATCAATCATTTAAAATGTTAGGGACAGATTTATGATAGGTGTATGTCTGTTTTGCGTCACTGTGCGTCACTTTTGTGACGCAGCGGCGGTGCAAAAGATTTGCCATGTGGCGACATATTTACAACTTGATGCATCTAGTCAGATGTGTCATGCTGTAAAGTCCTGTGCCACATGAAACCTGCGTCAGTTTTCATATAAGTGTTTTGTTGCAAGGTATGCATTAATTTGCATGAAAGCCCTGTAAAACTAACACAGTGAAATTTAGAAGATTTCACTGAGTCAGCTTTATAGCATTGCTGAATCAAATCCTTACGCCTGTTTTGAAACAGGCATAAGAAGTGATGCACCATGCAATGTGAGGCTTCCTCCTGTGCATTGCAGTAGACATGTCGCGCTTATGACGTGATTCCTGCAATGTACTGCTTTTGCGGCACAGATGCGTGACGCATCTGTGCTGTTTTTGCTCAATGGTGCTCCACATTGTAAATGCGGCACACTATGGGTGGCAGAGCAGCGGTGCACATTAACTGGTGCATCTGTGGGGATGCGCCACTTAGCATAAATCTGCCCCTGTACATTTAAGTATGAGCAGGGGACACAGAGTCGGTGAGGCTTATCCAAGGTTAAGAAGAGATGAGTCCTGTTCACTGAAAACTTGGACATAGGCCTCACCTCCTCAGCATCGCTGGACATGGCTAAATAATAGCTGCAAAATGTTACTCTTGTTAAACAAATTTACTATTATAATCTCTGAGATTTGTCTCTTACTCTGCAACATCTCATTGTTGTTCTCTTTCTTTAAAGAGATCAGTTGATCTCGACCTCATCATTGAACTTGTAATTGAAACGTCAGTGGAAGTAGATCCCTTGGATGATTTAAATCCTGAGGATGATGAAGAATATGATGAGGATGCCGATTTGTCAGAATTGTATGACATAGGGTGGGAAGCTGACCTGCTTGAGCCTATGGAACTATAAACATTTATTTTTTAAATTTACAATAAATGAAAAGTAAAAATGTAAACTGTTTAATTTTAAATTAAACACACCTTCAAAAACAGGTTATGTGTAGTGTCTTCAATAAAATATTAAAATATGCTCATAAAATTAGATCAGATTCACATATAAAACAGGACAGGTAAAATGAAGAAGAATTCCATTTCTTTTCTGCTATTTCTGTATTCTAAATTTGCCAAAGCACTAAAAATATTATATGTAAAAATGTTAAGTAGTGTGTTAAGTTTTTCATGACTGTTATTGATTTACTGTTTGGTAATAGTGGTTAATAACATTTTTTATTATATTTTACCACAGATTCAACAGCAGATCATTTCAAATTTTGAGAATGCCAACTAAGGAGAGAATGAGAAAGGCTACAAAACGTCAAAGACAGCAGGTCCATCATTTACTGCAGCAGTCCTCTACAATAAAAAATCGTCAAGTCACCAAGAAAGCACCGGGTAAGACCACGAAAACATTCATAAGAAACATTTCTAGAAAAAAAAGTAGTACTACAGAAAATGTTTTTGTCCAGAAAAAGAGAAGCAATTTAAACAGAAAGGAAAGGCCAATCAAAAATGTTACTGCTAGAGCAAGAGATAACTCTGTGCATGATAGTAGAAGGAAACAACAGTTTAGGGACATTCGTAAACGAATGTTCCGCAACAGGATAATTGGCAATTTGTTAAAAAATATTAAGAAAGGTCAACAGAAAGTGGTTTTTTATAAGAGAAAAAAAAAAGTTGAGAAAGTTATTGATCAGGCATTTGAAATTAAACGAAAGTTATTTATTTTGATAATCAATAGAATTAGGAAGCTAAACAAGGCAATTTATGATTTCAAAAGAAATAGTAGATGGAAGAGAATAGTTAATCGTAGTAATTTTTGTGAAGTTTTTTCCGGAGAATGGATGCATAGTTCAAGTTGTGAGGCATTTTTCAATGAGGAGAGTTATTTCCAGGATAATGATTTGGTGCATGCAGTTGACACCAGCGGTCGAGCTTATGAGGTGAAAGATGGTTGTCCAGTTGAAAAAGAAAAACTTGTGACAACAGAGGCAGAAGAGATGTTAGGTAATGAGGTTTTAGGAAGACGTCCTAAGGGACCTGTGTACACCTGGAAGTGTAGTAGTATTTGCAGTGTGCGACAGGATTCCATCAATTTGCTTTGTGATTTTGTACGGACATTTAATAAGAAAAGTTTGAAGCAGAAAATGAAGTTGTTGCAAGAATTAGATCCTTGCAGAGTGAGAGAAGTGACAGGTTTGCATGGTCATTCACTGGCTTGTCTTTCCAGGAGAGTATGCCAGAGTGTTTTTCATCATTTCAGGATGCTAGCAGTGCATCATAATAAAGTGAGGAAATTAGTTAGAATGTTCTGAATTGAAGGATTTAAATACTTATGAATCTATTTTGATTCAAAGTATCCATCCCTTTCAGGCTATTGTAAGAATGGAGCCAAAGACAGGGAAATTGCCTCCATCAGATTTACAGAGAGGATTAAAGGGAAGAGTTGTTTATTTGCCTCTAGATTTGAAGAAAAACATTAACACAATTGGAGTAGAAAAAGTGGAAGAGGAACCTCTAGTTATCTTAGTTAATGGGGTTCCGACAAAGAATAAAAAAATATGGCAAGATTTAGTGGATGTTAGGAAAGTAAAAAAGGCAACATTGTATTTGAAAAAAAATAATAAGTACTATAAGAATGTATATGTTGCAGAAGAGGAAGTAAGTGAGGAAGAGGATAGCGATTTGTGTGCTGGTCAAATTGAGAAAGTAGAACCCTCCAAAAGTGAAGAAATATATGAACATTATAGTGTTCATCCTTTGCATTCCAAGGAAGTCATGGGGAATGCTATTGAGTTGTTTCAAATGAAACAAGCCAAAGGGAGTCCCATTAGTGTCTGGGAGGAAAGTTTGGAAGCTCTGTGTTTCCCACAGCTATTTCCAACAAGTCAAGGAGGAAGATATGATGAGCGACCTCATCAAATTCCTGCTTCTGAATACCGGACTTTACGATTGTATGCAGAAGATGCTAGGTTTCGACAATGCATTCCCTATTTGTTTCATCTCCTGTTTGAAAGTGATCTGTCTGGACTGTCATATGCAGTGAACCACATCTTGAAAAGTGGTATACAGATGCAAAACATCTCGGCAAGTGACTTTATGGATAAAGTCAATGTCCAAGACAGTATTTTGGATTGTCACCTGATTAATCTCATGGCGTGTCAGCGTGGTACTAATGAGTACTGGTACCGTCGTCATGGTGATTTAAAATGTATGCTGAGGAACTTAGGAACTCCCACATGGTTCCTCACTCTGAGCTGTGCCGAGTATGGCTGGGAAGACTTACTTGAATTTCAACGAGAGGCAAATGGAAACATCGAAAACATCGAATTCAAGACACCCGGAGAACTGTGCTCTTTGGATCCAGTGAATGTATGCAGGTACTTCAATCATAGATTTGAAGCTATGATGTCTTTCATCATGAATAAGAAGAATCCACCTCTTGGAGAGGTGTTGGATTTCTTCTGGAGAAAGGAGTACCAAGCAAGAGGTGCTCCTCATATACATATGCTGCTGTGGATCAAGGATGCACCTAAATTTGGAACAGATCCAGAAGACTTAGTGATGAGTTTCATAGAACAGTATTCTACATGTGCTGTTCCAAACGCAAAGGAGGACAAAAGCCTAAGAGAACAAGTTCTACGCTTCCAAAGCCATCGTTGCAGAAAGTACTGTCGTCGTAAATTCAGAAACAAGGACAAGTTCTACACCAAATGTCGTTTCGCCTTTCCACGACCGGTGATTTCTAAAGGAAGAGTGAACAGTTTGATGTCTTCGCTGCGACATAATGATGTGATGAAGAAATCACCTAAAAACACATACAATTTGAAGAGGAACGAAGAGTCCAAGTACATCAACGACTACAACCCAGTGATTTTGTCCATGTGGAATGCTAACATGGATATACAGTTTGTGGCTGATAACTGTATGGCTGTGGCTCGGTATGTGACATCTTACATCACCAAAAAAAGAAAAGAAAGAATTGAAGGATATGTGGGAGGACATTTCCCATGAAAAGAGCCTCAGTAAGAAGTTGTACAGTTTCAGTCTGAAGATGTTGTCGCATCGAGAAATCGGAGCTTACGAATGTTCTGACCGGTTGTCTTCAGCAAGTCTCTATGCCAAATCTAGGAGTATCGTTTGGGCGAGTCTTGGTCTTGCTGCAACGCGTAATTGAGTTCTGAAACCTGTGCGGGAAATTGAGTATTTGGCGGAAAAGGAGCCAAACAGTACCAACATTTTGAAGACCAACATGTTGGATACTTATTATCCAAATCGAAGCAGTCACCTCGAGAATGTTTGTCTGTATGAGGTTCTACAAAATTACATATTCAAGAGGAACATCAAAGAAGATATTGATAAAGGAGTGTATGCTGTAATTGGAAGTGAGGGATGTCTGGTCAAGCAAAGAAAATGCCACTTGGTAAACCATCGAAAATTGAGTGGCGAATCTCCTGAAAAAAAGGAGTTTTTCTATTTAGCACTTTTGCAACTTTTCAAGCCTTGGCGTGCAGAAGAGGAATTGCTTGGAGATTTCCTCTGTTATGAAGACTCTTTCACTGCCGCCAAGGAGACCATAGAATGTCCTGCTTTTCCCAAATATGTACAAATGTTGAATGCGGAAATCGAGCAGGAAGCAACGATTGCAGCCGAGATTGCCAGAGACAGTTCTCAGGACAGTCAGAGTTCTGTTTCATTGAGTCAGGATCCACTAGGAGGACCTGTTATCGAAAATGAAGCTGCCACTGCCATGAATGAAGTGGAAAGAGCCATGGCACATGCTCAGGAGGATGCGCTTAACTTAGAAGACTTGGAAAGACAACTCAACGTTGAGCAGAGGAAAATATATGACGAAGTTACCAAGCAAATTGATCATGGATTAAGTCATGAGAAGAAAGAGTGATCATGTACATCGTTGAAGCCTGTCCGACTGTACGTGAGTGGAGAAGCGGGAACTGGAAAGAGTTTCCTCATTAAAGCAATTTCATGTTATTTGAAGGAAAGGACTGAGTCATCGCTGTCTTGTGTTGTCACCGCTCCAACTGGACTGGCAGCACATAACATTAAAGGTATTACTTTGCATCGTCTACTGATGCTGCCAGTGGAGCATGATAACAAATTACAATACCACAAGTTATCTGGAGATGCTTGTTGTGAAGTTTCAAGAGTCTTGAGGAAAATGAAACTTCTTATCATTGACGAAGTAAGCATGGTTTCCAATGTCATGCTTGCCTTTGTGCATTTGAGAATGCAAGAAGTTCTTAAAACAGAGTATGATGTGTTATTTGGTGGCAAACACATCATTGTTTTCGGAGATCTTCTGCAGCTGACACCAGTGAAAGGACAACCTGTGTTCAAAATGCTCACGCATGAAGATACCAGGAAATGCCTAGGGAGCATTGGCAACGTCAATATATGGTTAAACTTCAATTATGCTGAACTGCATGAAAATATGCGTCAGGCGAAGGATGAAGTTTACAAGAATATTCTACAAGATGTTAGAATTGGAAAAGTGACCGAGCATGGGAAACAAGCTTTACATGCACGATTACTGTCAAATTTATATCCAGAACAAGACGTTGTGCCTGAGAATATTTTTCAGAAAATTACTGAGAAGAAATCTGGAATATGTTTGATGCCAACTCTTGCAGAATGTGCCATCTTCAACAACAAAATGTTGTATTTAGAAAACCAAGAGATTGTGAAACTGGAAGCTATTGACAGAGTAGAGCATATGGGATCAACAATTATTTTGTCTGAGAATTTGAAAACAAAATTGGATTCATTAGAGAAGACTATATCTAAAACTGCAGGTTTTGAAAAGACTCTGAATGTGTGCTTAAATTGCCGTATAATTTTAAGAAGGAATTTACATGTTGAAAGAGGTCTGGTAAATGGATCAATGGGTAATGTTGTTGATTTTGTGAAATACAGAAATAGAGATGGAATTGAATTTTTAAAAATTAAATTTGATGGCATTGAGGAAGTACAGCTAATTGGTCGTTGTTCTGCTAGATTTTTGCTTGTAAAAGACTTATATGTTCGCCGTAAGCAGTTTCCTGTTTGCTTGGCATATGCGGTGACAATCCATAAATCACAAGGTTTAAGTGTAGACAGTGCATTGGTGAATATTGGCAGTTCTGTGTTCAAGGAGGGTATGGCATATGTGGCATTGTCACGAGTTAGAACTTTATCGGGATTGTACTTGATTGAGTGTGATGTCACAAACATTTGTGCGGATCTAGATTGTGTTAAGGAATACAATAGGTTAAGAAGAGAGTATGCGCCACATTTGCCTCAATATCCTTTGTTTGAGAAACGTGTGGTAGGCCGGAAACGAAGAAATGTGACCAATACTAGGGAGGTTGTACCAAAAAGACGAAAAGTTGATGAACCTGAAATTATAAGCAGAAAGAAAAAGGATTCTGTTGAAGATGTTGTTGGTTTTCAATTTGAAAACAGTTCTGGTGTCAACTGCTATGCTAATGTAGTGGTTAATGTTTTGTTTTCTCTAGAAAATGTAAAAGAAGAGATTGTGGTCAATTCGGATCACAGATTTTGCAGTTTGTTAAATTCTGTGTTAGAGAAATGTAGCACTGATAGAACAAAAATAGAAAGTGTGTCTGAAATTCGAAATCTGTTAGACAGATGTTCAGGTCAAACACAATTCTCTCAAAATATTCAGCAAGATTGTCAGGAGTTTTTAATGTATATGCTTGATGTATTGCATGCTGAAGGTGTAGATGTAGATCACCTGTTTGGGCTTTATTATCAATGGCAGCATGACTGCGAGAACTGTAGGGTATCAAGTACTACTAGTGTAGACTCAGAAAGATTTATATATTTAACTTTGCCAGACAGTAAATCAGTGTCCTTTAATAAGCTAGTAAAAGCAGCTGATCACAACATGGAGTGTAGCCAATGTAAATCTGAAATGATGTCAACATTATTTATACGAACATATGGCCAGTATGTCATTTTAATGTTCCAACGATGTAGGGCTGATGGAACAAAATTGACAACTTTAATTAAAAATTTTGTAGCTTCGCAGTTGTCAATATCAGGAAGGACTTTTGTAACTGCAGCAATTATATATCATGACGGTCCTTCAATAACATCAGGACATTACACAGTTTATTTAAAGTCTAGAAACGGCTGGTCATTCTGCAACGATTCTGTTTTAACTTTCAAAAAAAAATTGCCGTATGACCTTAAAAATTCTTACCTGGTGTTTTTAAAACCAAAATTTTAGGGAAAGAATCTCGGGATGTGCTCTGAGGAATTTCAAGAGGTTCTAATGGCTCCTACACGATTTGGCCTTGAGGATAAGTGTAGTACAGAGACAATAGTTCCTGGAAAAAAAGAAGATTTTCTTACAGAAAGTGGTGGGCACAGATTAGTTGAAGGACAACAGAGTATTTCCCAAAGCAAACGGTCTTCTTACCATAACACTTGACGTCATGGAAAAATAACTGCACTTTGAATGAGTTCAGAAAAACTGTTTCTTTTTATAAGCTAATTCAAGCAGCCAATCAAAACATGGAGTAGAGGGAATGTAAGTCTGCAATGCTGTCTAGATTATTGGTCCAAACTTTTGATTATAATGTCATTTTAAAAATCCAATGATATAAACCTGATGAAAGTAAGTCTTCAACTTTAATTACAAATGTTGTGGCTACACAGTCGTTGATTTTAGGAAGAAGATTTGTAACTGCAGCTATTATATTGCATGATGGTCATTTGACAAGATCCGCTTATTACACAGGTTATTGAAAATGTAAAAAAATGTGCTGTTTCGGAAATTATTGCCATTTGACTACGATACAATGTTGCCTTTTTACTAAAAAATATTCTTACTTTCTGTTTTCAGAAAAGAGAATTTAGGGTAGGTAACTGGCGTATAATGATTCTAGGGGTTGATATAATTTTATCTACTGTTTTATATTGCTTTGTGATTAAAAGTGATGTAGAGAATTAAATAATTGTAGTAGTCATAGAGGTAGTGTAAGTCTGCTTCATAGTAAGCAGTATCAGTGTCATAGGAAATGTAGAACATGAGTGAGCAAAAATGGTAAGATATTACTAGTCTAGGATTGTGAAAGTGATCTTGAACGTTTTCTTTCTGAAAGTTGCGGAAATACAAAATGACGGGATTTGCTTACAAGAATTCCAAGAGTTATAAATGGCTCTTACACGATTTGGCCTTGAGGAAACGTGTGGTAGAGAGCGAGAAGTCATTTATTGTATGTAACATATTTTTCAAAACGATGGAGCTTTTCTTTCAGAAAGTGGCGGGCTGAAAAAACAGCGCAACCGAGTGTAAGCTGTTCATAGGACATCCTTCGACGTCATGGAAAGTAAGTTACTTTTGAGGAGTTTTGATTTCTGATTGGTTAAGTTATATGGGTTTTTTAAACACAATCATTTTGATTGTGTTTTTTTTCCCCGCTGTTATATGATGAATACCTTCAAGTCACTGTTTTTAGTGAAATTTGATACATTCTGAGAACAGCAAAAATAAACCATTTAACATGTATAGTTAATTCTGTACTGTTTGTATTTATGATGTACATTTAGAACTGTGTAGGAGGCATGGAGAAGGTGAGGCTTCTGTAAGTGTCAAAGTTGTTGCATTCAGTGCGTACTCTTTCATATGCTGGACTACATCTGCATAATGAGATACCTAACCAAAGGAAACACAAGTGATGTGATTGTGAAATGAGCAAAAGAAATTGCATATTTTTCAAATACATTACCTGTGTTTCGTAACATTACGAATCAAATTGTGCAGATGAAGTTTAGGCCTCTCCAGGGAAACAGAGGAAGTCTGAACTTTATTGGTTGCCCTGCACATGTATTATCTCCTCTGTACTCTTCAACAAGGCTAAATTTGATCTGCAACCCTGAGTAGGCCTCACCTGAAACAAACGTCTGGATAGGACACACCTTATTGCCATCCTGAAACAATCATTTAAAATGTTAGGAACAGTTTTATGATGATTGTGCACCTCTTTTGCGCTGCCATTGCGTCACTTTTGTGAGACAACAGCAGTGCAAAAGATGCACCATGTTCCAAGATAGGCCTCAGTTCATCTGCATCAAGATACTGTTAGTTTAAAATGTATATCTTTAGGACTGTGTAGGGAGCCTGGAGAAGCAGAAGCTTCTGTAAGTGTCAAAGTTGTTGAAAAACTGTTTGTCCTTCAATCTTTTCCCTTGTCTTTTCTAATTTTTAAATACATGTTTTAATATTTTTCAAATGTTTGTTCTCTCTTTCACAGATTGAAAGTATAAAAATAACAAGTGACTAAGTTAACGACAATTATAAGGTAAATGTTTTGTACTCTTTTCGTTACATTTCTATCACATTTAACTACTATTAGTTCCACTGCTTCATTTCTTTAACCCTAACTTTCCTGCCTTTGCTACTTCCCTCATTCCTTTCTCTATTACTTACTTACTTACTCTACTCCTTCCACTCCTTTTCTCAGTCCCTCTCCTCATAGTTCCTCACTCTTGTTCACTCACTCCGTCTCTATTACTCTTAGTGTCTCTGACTGATCACTCTTTCACTACTTGTTCATTATGCTTTCTCTGTGTAGTTGAAGCACACTAAGGGGCATATTATGAACACAGCCAATAAAATTATTGCTGCTTTTATCGGCAGAAAACTGCTGCAAAAGCGGCTGTAGCGGCAGTTTTCTGCTGCAAAAGCGGCTTTAGCGACACATTTCTGCCAATAAAAGCTGCGAAACTTTTATTGCCTATGTTGATAATATGCCCCAATGTTATTTACATTTCTTTGCTGTTTCAATTATTCCTTTTCTGTTACTTCTTCTTTTCTGCTTTCTGTTTTTTCTCTGTTATTCCACATGTTTTAATCTTATTTTGAACATTCACTCACATTCTCTAAGAAACTCTTCTTTGTTATTCTTCTACTCTCCTTTTTTTCTTTCACTTCCTTATCTATTTTGTTTTTCACAATTATACCCTCTTCCATCTTTTCTTCGGTAAATAAATCTATTAAACAGTATCTCTGGTTTAGTCCCGATAGCTGTCTTTGTTTTAACATTACTCTCTGTTTACTTCCCTTATACTTACTCTTCTTTTTTTATTTATTTTTTTTTTTGGGTTCGCTCCCGGTTCGCGTACCGGCGAGCGAACCGGGAAGCGAACCAAAAGAAATAGAGCTTGCCAGAGTGCTAAACATTCTAGCAATTTTTTTTATAAAGGGGAGGTAGTTCTGAAAAGAACTTTTTTTTAATGTTTTTGTTGTTTTATATATATTTTTTTTTTCTGAACATTTTTTTTTTTTTTTGTATTTTTTGAACAGCTTTATGTTTTTGGGGGTTTTTTCGGGGGGGGAAACAACAAAAAACAGGCATTGGAAAGGGCTCAACAGGAGCAAAAAAAAATTTACTTTTTGGGGCGTTTAGAGCACTTGTGGTTTTCAAATGCTCTGTTTATTAAGTTAATGCTCATATTGGCACATGAGAGCAATGTACCACAATATAAACAGGTAATCTTCATATGGACAAAGTTGTCCTGAATGTTTGGCACGGTTTCCCGTGCCTCTGGCCCCGACAGAGATACCTGTGACGATGTCCTGGCCACAGGAGTTGGTGGGTTGTCCTGAAGGTCACGCATCCATGCCCGGCTGTAGTTTAGTGGATGCCACCTCAGCATGTGACGGTGCATAGTATAGTTGCCGTAACTATACTTCTTTTCTGTGCCTCTAGATAAGTCCTCTTTACATATCAGGCACGTCACATATCGAGCATTAACTTTTTTCTGTCCTTCAGGAAATGAAAAAAACTGCCAAATGAAACTAGTTTTATGATGAGATACCCGGGGCTCCTCTTGTAAAAACGGTGTTTCCTGTATCTCCTGTTCCTCTTCTTCATCCTCTTCCTCCTCTGTGTTGGTAATGAACTGTGGAGGTGGTCCTCTCTTCCTATGAGGAGGTGGTGGTGGTGGTGGGGGTGCACCAGCTGAAGCTACTAATGAAGCCATTGCTCAGTGATCACAAAGGGTCTTCCTCTCACAAAGATGAAAGTCAGAGTGAAGAAAGAAGGAGGGGTTTTCATCATTTTGGAAAAAAAATAGGTCTAAACCAATGAAAAGTGTTATTTTTAGGTCACATGACCTAGCCTTACATCATTAGGAAACCAAAAGTGAAATGAACCAATGAAAAGTTTTATTAACAAGTCACATGACCTGTTACGCTTATGTTACGCGCTGCGGAACGCGCCCCGGATCGCTTCCGGGGAGCTGCGCTTCGCGCCTCGGTTCGCGCTCCGGAGCACTTCCGGGTGCGCTAACGCGGCGCGTCATAAGATGCATTACGCGGCAACGCGATACGTCGCGCTTTCGCGACACGCCCCGCATCGCTTCCGGGGAGCTGCACTTCGCGCCGCGGTTCGCGTACCGGAGCACTTCCGGGTGCGCTAACGCGGCGCGTCATAAGACGCATTACGCGACAACGCGATACGTCGCGCTTCCGCGACGCGTCACGATGTTGATTTCTAACGCGGCAGTTGCGCAAACGGAACGTTTACTGGTTCGCGGACCCGGTCGCGGCACCACATTGAGCTAACGGGAAGCTTCCCGGTTCGCGAACCGGGAGCGAACCAAAACATAATAATTAAAAAAAAAAAAAAATAAACATATAAAATAATTTTTTTGATTTAAAGAAGAATACATTTTACAGCTATAGATATTAGCTTTTAAAAAACCAATGAAATTCACTGAAAAAACCATAGGTTATAGACCATATATAGTTAGGAATTAGCATTTACAAAACCTTGAAAATTCACTGAAAAAACCATAGGTTATAGACCATATATAGTTAGGAATTAGCATTTAAAACACCTTTTTTTACTGACACAAAACCATTGAAATTCCATATATAGTTAGTTGTACTAACTATATATCGCGCACCCGCAATCCACTGCTGATCATGTCACATATTACATCATTCATGACATGGTCAGTGACATCACTGATGACATCACTGATGACATCTCAAATGACATCACTGATGACATCACTGATGACAACATCCAGTGACTGTATGTTTCTGTAAAGTTAAAATATGTCTTACATATTGAAGAATGAGTGGATTTATAAGTGTCTGGATGAAGGATTTATTAGGTGCATGACTGACTGTATGAGTGACTGATTAAATGTGTCTCACTGAGTGCATGGGTTAGTGACTAAACTGTCTTAATTTGTGCATCATTATGTCTGTTGTTCTGTAAACTGCTGCATGTGTTGATCAGTAGCTATATGAGTAACTATATGGGTTATTGGTTGATTGCCTAAGTATTTGTATGGGAGACTGAGTGTGTGTGTGGGTGGCTGGGAGGTGTATAACTCTGTGCATAGATGTGTGAGCAGTTGATTCACTAGATGTATGGGTTCAAAAGTGCATGTGGAAACACCTGTATGGGCGGTTGACTGTGTGCATGAGTGTATTGGTGAGTGAATGGATATCTAAGTGCTACATGTCAAAGTAAGTACATATGTAAAACACAGTACATGTGAGAGTTGACATATATAAATAACTATGCATAAGAGCCAGTGAATGTGTGAGTGGCTGTATGGATCATTGTGAACTTGTATCAGGGATTGTATAAGAGAGTAAATATGTGTTAGTATATGTTTGAATAAGTAAGGTGTGTATAACTGTATAGTTGAGGAAATGGAGGTGTGATTGATTCTTTGCATGACTGACTAGGTGTGTGAGTAACTCCATGGATGAGTGACAGTCTGTGAGTGTCTGTTTACACTGAGTGTATCTAAGTTTTTATTAGAGTCTGAAGAGATTCATCGTATTATCACATGAATAATGTCATCAGTGATGTCATCAGTGATGTCTTTTGAGATGTGATCAGTGATGTCATCAGTGATGTCATCGGTGATGTCATTTGAGATGTCATCAATGATGTCATCAGTGATGTCATCAGTGATATCATCAATGATGTCAATTGAGATGTCATCAGTGATGTCATCAGTGATGTCATTTGAGATGTCATCAGTGATGTCATCAGTGATGTCATTTGAGATGTCATCATATATATATACACTGATGACATCATTCATGTGATAATACGATGAACCTCTTCAGACTCTAATATAACCTTAGATACACTCAGTGTAAACAGACACTCACAGACTGTCACTCATCCATGGAGTTATTCACACACTTAGTCAGTCATGCAAAGAATCAATCACACCTCCATTTCCTCAACTATACAGTTATACACACCTTACTTATTCAAACATATACTAACACATATTGACTCTCTTTTACAATGCCTGATACAAGTACAGAATGATCCATACAGCCACTCACACATTCACTGGCTCTTATGCACAGTTATTTATATATGTCAAATGTCACATGTACTGTGTTTTACATATGTACTTACTTTGACATGTAGCACTGAGATATCCATTCACTCACCAATGCACTCAGTCAACCGCCCATACAGGTGTTTCCACATGCACTTTTGAACCCATACATCTAGTGAATCAACTGCTCACACATCTATGCACAGAGTCATACACCTCCCAGCCACCCACACACACACACTCAGTCTCCCATACAAATACTTGGGCAACCAATTAATAACCCATATACTTACTCATATAGCTACTGATCAACACATGCAGCAGTTTACAGAACAACAGACATAATGATGCACAAATTAAGACAGTTTAGTCACTAACCCATGCACTCAGTGAGACACATTTAATCACTCACTCATACAGTCAGTCAAGCACCTAATAAATCCTTCATCCAGACACTTATACCTCCACTCATTCTTCAATATGTAAGACATATTTTAACTTTACAGAAACATACAGTCACTGGATGTAGTCATCAGTGATGTCATCAGTGATGTCATTTGAGATGTCATCAGTGATGTCATTTGAGATGTCATCAGTGATGTCATCAGTGATATCATTTGAGATGTCATCAGTGATGTCATCAGTGATGTCATTTGAGATGTCATCAGTGATGTCATCAGTGATGTCACTGACCATGTCATGAATGATGTAATATGTGACATGATCAGCAGTGGATTGCGGGTGCGCGATATATAGTTAGTACAACTAACTATATATGGAATTTCAATGGTTTTGTGTCAGTAAAAAAAGGTTTTTTAAATGCTAATTCCTAACTATATATGGTCTATAACCTATGGTTTTTTCAGTGAATATATATATATATAGATATATATATAGATATATATATATATATATATAGATATATTACCTACTGGCGGTCGCCAGTAGGTATATATAGTTAGGATTTTTTCTCTATGGGATTTTTGAAAATTCTATGTCTAATAACTTTGGCGTTTGTGGACGGAATTGGCTGAAATTTTCAGGAAAATGGCACATTTTGTTTCTGAGCAGCCCCTGAAAATGGGGGGGGGGTTCGTCAAGGGGGGGCCGAGAAAAAAGGGGGGTCCCAAAACGTGTTTTTAACATTGAGTTTTCCATAGGGCGGTTGGCCTCACTTTTAGCCCGAACGGCTGAATGGATTTGCACGAAACTTGGCAAAATTGTAGGGACTGGTAGCCCGATGTGCCTTTTGTAGGTCTCAATATATGTGCTTCAGTGGATTTTGAGAAATTAACGTTCAAAAAAAGATATATATCTGTAACAGCGGACCGGGCAGCGCTCCGGTTCGCGGACTTTACGCGGTACGGAGCTTTGTGAAGCGAAGCTGATTGTTTCTCCGGCGTCTGTAAACATTCCAAACAGTCCGTAGCGGCCGCCATCTTGTCTCTCGGTAGGATCGAGAGACAAGCGGAGGCCAAACCGAAGGGGCAAATGACCATAAGGGGGCATAGTAGATCCTCCCTGTCCCCCTAGGTTTGATGTGGAGGTTCTAAAAGGGCCCCGCGGGGCAAAAAAAAATTAAAATAATAATAATCGAACGGCTGAATGGATTTGCACGAAACTTGGGGAAATTGTAGGTACTGGTAGCCCGATGTGCCTTTGCTAGGTCTCAATATATGTGCTCCAGTGGATTTTGAGAAATTAACGTTCAAAAAAAGATATATATCTGTAACAGCGCTCCGGTTCGCGGACTTTTCGCGTTACGGAGCTTTGTGAAGCGAAGCTGATTGGTTCTCCGGCGTCTGTAAACATTCCAAACAGTCCGTAGCGGCCGCCATCTTGTCTCTCGGTAGGATCGAGAGACAAGAGGAGGTCAAAGCGAAGGGGCAAATGACCATAAGGGGGCATAGTAGATCCTCCCTGACCCCCTAGGTTTGATGTGGAGGCTTTAAAAGGCCCTCGCAGGGCAAAAAAAAAATATATATTTTTTTTAGTTCTTTTGCGTGGGGAGCGCCCGGTTCGCGAACCGGGAAGCGTTCTGGGGAGCGTACTTTCTTGAAAATTAGTGAAAAAAGTTAGAGTAAAATAATAATTGTGAGTGATCAGATGTAGGGTAGCTCTGAGAAGAGCTTTTGGGTTTATGGAACATTTAGGTACTTATAAGTAGGTACCAATGCACAGTCTTAAATTCAGAGTGAAAATTCTGTTGCCCTCATCTGAGAAGTGAACTCCATCTCCTCTGTAGATATCTTGCATGTAGTAACGCAAGTTATTGTTGTACAGGGAGCCCATTCCATGGTCTCTCATGTAAGCTGAAACAGATTTGTTTACATGCTTCCTCGATTTCTCAATTTGTGGACAAAATTGGTTCGACCACCTCCATTTTTGTCTTTGGCATATATTTGAATATACCAAGGCAGTCTGAGGAAAAAGTGCCATCAATTGCTCAAAGGTGTCCTTTAACAGCATTTCCAGACCTACCCCAGTCAAAGTGCCCAAATCATTACCTCCACAGTGCACAATTAACAGGTCAGATTTTGGCAAATGCATAAAGGTTTTCACGAATGCTATCAATTGGTGACATTTTAATCCTCTGTGGCCAAACCACTTAATTTCCACATCTTGTAAATTGAGGTTAGGTAAATTCCTGTTTTCAGCGTACCTCTGAGCCCAATAGATGTAACTATGTCCAACAATCCAGACAGAAAACATGGCGAGAGAAGGTTCTCCTGCAGTCAGATGAAGTGTGGCAATGAAATGGCAGTTGAAAAAATGAGAGTGTAAATGAAAAAAACTGAGGAGTTTCTGTGTTAATGAAGCAGTAAGAGTGATTGGTGGATTTTGATTGCTGAAAACAGAAAGTTAGGGTGCATGGATGAGTTCGTTGAAAGATGTATTTTGAGTGGCGAAGAAAAAATCATTAAATGAAAGATTGCACTGGATATGCAGGTGCACTGAGAGTTCAGAGTTCAATTGCAACATTGTTGTGTGAACTTGGAAACACCAGAGGTCTTGCAAGAGGTGGTTGCTATGCAGAAAAAGCAGAGAGGGGGCAGAGGGGGGAAGGGTTTTGATTTGAAAAAAGTGAGGGAAGAGTTTTGATTGGGTGACATGAGAGATATGTGTGAAGAATTACAGCATTTCTGTGCTTTTGATAGCTGCAGACTCTGGAGTGCATACCTTTTGCTCTGCTGAAGACAAATTGGTTTGTTTCTGAGACTCAAACTCAAAGTATTTGCTAAGGTGAGAAAAGATTTCTTTAATTTAGATAGAAAATAGTGTGCTTTAAGGAGAAAATTATGAAGAAAGTTGTGTTTTTCAAATGTTGGTTTGTCTCAAGTGTTTTACAAATAGATTTTGTTTCTTTGAGAAATTGTAATTGGAGAAAATGTGAAGTATTAGTACTGACAGGGTTTTTATGTGCATAGGAGCTGTGGAGTGTTTTCAAATTATGACTTGTAAATCGTTTTTGAGGAAAAGCAATGGTTTTAATATTGATGACAAGGACATAATGGTGTCTGCTTCTTTATAAGGTAATTGAGAGTCTCTGATGTTATTTTTCCCATTTCAATGTAAGAAGTTTGTCTGTGGAGCAAATTGCTTGTAAATATGCTCCCACCTGTGCATGGCAAATTTAGATTTTGAATGTTTGCGTTACATAGGCATGTTAAAGGTGACTGAAACATGCTGCAAAGGCAATCAAAAAACGCTTTTATGTGTCTTAAGGGCATTTTAAGTCATTTCCCCATGTGCAGTGTTTTCAAATTATGAGTTGAAAATCGTTTTTGAGGTAAAGGAATGTTTTCAAAATTTATGTGCGCCATATGCCCCCAAATTTCTTTTTCAGGGGTGCAGCAGGGTGTTCTTGAGACACCCCTGCACCCTCGGAAAAATTCGTAATTTGCGATGAGGTAATTGCTAATCGCAAATTGCACCTTCATTCCTATGGGCCTCCTGCTGCATGGAAATGAATGGGTAATTTGTAATTAGCAAATAGCTCATCGCAAACTAGGAATGGTAAAGAATCGCTATTTATTCCTTAAAGTTCGCTATTTAGGAAATGCAAAAAACTTTGATGATACATATGGCGGTTCATCTCTAACAAGATAAGAAGCATAGGGATAGATTTATGATGACTGGCGCATCACCAGGGATGTGTTAGTCATTCTGTGCCGCTGTTCCGCCACCTATAGTGTGCTGCATTTACAATGCGGCGCATCATGGGGCAAAAACAGCACAGATGCGTGACGTATCTGTGCCGTAAAGGTGGCGCATTGCTGGAGTTGTATCGCAAGTGTGATGAAGCTCCAGCAAGGCTCAGGGGTGCCCCTGTCGCAGGGTTTCTGTTCTCACACAGAACTGTGGACAGAGGATTGGAACCTCGGCGAATTAGGGTGCCCCAAAACTCACCTTAGTAATCAAAAACCCCTTAGCAAGCTAGGTACAGTGTCACATTGGATATAACAAACTCTCAATGTTTATACAATCCAGAATATGAACTTATAGTACCTCAGGATACGTGGAACTCATGAACACTCGGTCGTTATATATTTCTTAGAAACCAGAACATGGAGTTAAGAAGAACACATGTGTATTTGAAATGTTTATTTACTAATGCCGTCTTCTCAGGCGTAGTATCTTAGATAATACAAGTACACATATTATCAGTAGCAAAATTACCAGCATAGTTACTAGTACATAAAAAGCGAATGGTGACAGTATGTTAACATGCTGTAAATGAATAAGAGTTAGCAACACTTATAAGCAGCCGCGGGCCGTGGAGGGAGTTACGGTGGGGCAGGGAGGCGGGGAGGGGGAGGGGCAGGGTGGAGAGGGCTCCACCCTGCCCCTCCCCCTCCCCGCCTCCCTGCCCCACCGTAACTCCCTCCACGGCCCGCGGCTGCTTATATCTCACCCTCCCTAATACACATATTATATTATTTGCTAAGAAGGTCTCTTTGTGTTGGTTTAGGGCGTGCCCATACTTTAGTGTCTTAGATTTGAAGGAATCACATCAGCATACACCAGCTCTCTCTTCATGTGAACCGCATCAACTGTTGTGTATGTGTGTTCGGCAAAGCAATATAAAACCCGCCTCATGCCCAGAATTGGCAGAAGCTGCACTTATGTTATGAGTATGAAGTCGTGGAGATCAGACCTCATAACAATTCTGTATCGTGTTGTTCTTGAAACTTCAGCACTCGCTGTACAGATATAGTTTAACAAGTAAAGCAGATAGTAGAGCAATAACATATTATTCTCATGTAAATCACGATGAACTATTAGGTTGAAAGCTAAAGCAACAACTAAGTGTCGTGTGCAGAAGTTGCAAAAAAGGAAAAATGGCGTTTAAACCGGTAATGAGCCCATGCTAACTTAACACGGTGTAAAGATATCCAGGATCTAGATGACACCTCCCCATGATCCGGAAACGAACTGAATAAGATAATAGAAGTGCCATCTCATGAGAGCAGATTGCAACTTTATATGTGGACGGTCCGCAAGGTAAAACATTAAAAACTAGGAAAATTTAATGCTAAAGAAAAATAAAACAGCCAACTACTTTATCGAGGCTTAAGCCAATAGGCAAGCTAAATAATAAAAACTTGACAAATAAGTCAATGAATTGTCAATGAAATGCTAGTACTCAGCATATCAAACATGAAAAAGGTCTATGACATAACTGTGTATGCAAAATAAGCTGCAACAGCCTCTAATAGGAAGTCACCGTCTTCATCCGAAAAGAGTTCAGCCATCCAATTTAAAAGCGGAAAAGAACATACGTGCTCTCCCAGCACCGGATCCTCTATCACCATCAGAGGACAGCTCGGTGGGTTTTCAAGAAAGCTCTGTTCCAAGAAAGACTGTGTTGCAGCCAGTAAATTCCAGGGACCAATTAGTCCATGCATCAATGCCACAGCCATAATCCTTTCGCCAGGACAAACGAACTCGTGAGTAATGATAGGACTCATCAGCTGATTAAAGTCGACGTCAGGAGAAACCGGTCCGCAGAGACACAAATCAATGGCCCAATCGAAATCACAGGTCAGGCAGTGAAATACAGGCTGGACACAGGTGAAGTAGGAGAATCGAAAAGATAATCCATATGCCGTGCTTAATATCGCCAACGGCATTGTGCCATAATATTTAAGCATGCGATTGCGGAACAGCGTCAGCAGCTGCAGGGCGGGAGCTTGCACAGGAGGGACATCCATATTTAAAAATGTAAAAAAGCACAAGAGCGTCCGCTGGTAATGCAAGTAAAAATGGGAATCCACCAAGCACAGTGGAAAAAATAGAATGAAAGAAAGCAGGGATGACTCCAAAGATTTTCTCAAATGAAGTCACGAGACCACTGGTAACAACTTTAAAAAAGTGCGCCAGGCCCTTTGTGGAGGACGCGTTAAAGATAGTCCGAACCATGTTGCTGAAATGCAAAGGCGAATCAGTATTTAAAAGGGTCTGCACCTGTGTACGGGTGTTCGCTATGTGAAGCACGAAAGTTTCACGGGCCGAACTCAAGGCCACCTCTCTCTGAGACAAAAGAGCTCTTATTCTTGCCATGCCGTTGAAATCTGCTCCCAAGGTTGGTATTTGTGGCCAGATTGAAAACTCCCTATGTTCATGTGTGGGAGGAAATAGAACATTTCTGCAGCAAATAACCCGTTCACTTACTGTTACGATAAAAGGAATACTTTTAATTAACCCAGAACAATCTTCATTATTGAGCATCAAATAACTACCATTTTCCAACAACTTGAACGTGGGGATGATAGCAGGAACTGGCGTGCCTTGCAACACGCAAGCCATATTTGGTCGGTGTTTGTTGCATGAACCGTGTAACTGTATGTGCCTACACATTAGTGAATGATCTGGCGTCTTAGTGCATTCCTCTCCATTCAGATAAACTTCTTGATCATCTTTGAAAATCTGTATGTGTATGGAAGCGACCAGACCTCATGAAGAAAACCACTACCTAAAGGTTCATAACGACCTATTGGTATATATTTCATACAATTTGAAAACTTATATAAAGCAAAAGGCAGCGTTATTAAACCGTGGATAAGGCACGTTGCCAAAGCAGCCAACCTTTTGGATTTATACTGGAAATGTTAAAGGAAGAATTACGGAGTAGGGCCTGTAAATCTTTAATGGACAACCGAGTAAAATTACTCCAACCATCATATTCCTCTAACTCCGGGATAGTAGGGGTGTTTAATTTTTTAGAAGTAGCCAATCCAAAGCATTTGGTCTGGGAAATTGTTTCATTCACAAACAACATATGATTTGGGATGAGACATGCACGGTGCAAAGCCTCAGTGCCTTGTACCTGCCAGGTTCGTGAACCCCAAACTGATGTAGATCCTGGATATCTTTACACTGTGTTAAGTTAGCATGGGCTCATTACTGGTTTAAACGCCATTTTTCCTTTTTTGCAACTTCTGCACACGACACTTAGTTGTTGCTTTAGCTTTCAGCCTACCTGCGTCAAGATCTATGCCTGCTTCAAGCAGGCGCAGGGTTTTGATGCAGCTTTGTCCTATCTGATTGTAAATGCGGCACACCGTGGGTGGCAGAGCAGCGGTGCACGTTAACTGGTGCATCCCTGGGGATGTGCTAGTTAATATAAATCTGCCCCTTTACATTTAATTATGTGCAGGGGACACAGAGTCGGTGAGGTTTATCCAAGGTTAAGAAGAGATGAGTCCTGTTCAGTGAAAAATTGGAGATAGGCTTCACCTCCTCTCAGCATCGTTGGACATGGTTAAATAATAGCTGCAAAATGTTACTCTTGTTAAACAATTTTACTATTATAATCTCTGAGATTTGTCTCTTATTCTGCAACATCTCATTGTTGTTATCTTTCTTTAAAGATAAAGACAACATCAACATGAGCGACAATCAGCAATCAGTTGATTTCGACCTCATCATTGAACTCGTAATTGAAACATCAGTGGATGTTGATCCCTTGGATGATTTCAATCCTGAGGATGAAGAAGAACGTGATGAGGATGCAGATTTGTCAGAATTGTATGACATAGGATGGGAAGCTGACGTGCTTGAGCCTATGGAACTATAAACATTTATTTTATAAATTTATAATAAATAAAAAGTAAATATTTAAACCGTTTAATTTAAAAATAAAGACACCTTCAAAAACAGGTTATGTGTAGTGTCTTCAATAAAATATTAAAATATGGTCATAAAATTAGATCAGATTCATATATAAAACAGCACAGGTAAAATGAATATAAATTCCATTTCTTTTCTGCTATTTCTGTATTCTAAATTTGCCATGTACAAAAAAATGTTCTATGTAAAAATGTTAAGTAATGTGTTAAGTTTTTGATGACTGTTATTAATTTACTGTTGGGTAATAGTGGTTAATAACATTTTTTATTATATTTTACCACAGATTCAACTGCAGATTATTTCAAGATTTTAGGATGCCAAGCAAAGAAAGAGTGAGAAAGGCTGCAAAACGTCAAAGACAGCAGGTGAATGAAAAAAAGCAGCAGTCCTCTAACAAAAAGATTTGTCAAGTCACCAAGAAAGCACCGGGTAAGAGTACAAAAACATTCATAAGAAATATCTGTAGTAAAAAAAATATTACTACAGAAAATGTTTCAGTCCAGAAAAGGAGGAGCAATTCAAACGGTAAGGAAAGGCCAATGAAAAATGTTACTGCTAGAGTAAGAGATAACTCTATGCATGAAAGTAGAAGGAAACAACAGTTTAGGGACATTCGTAAACGAATGTTCCGCAACAGGATAATTGGCAATTTGTTAAAAAATATTAAGAAAGGTCAACAGAAAGTGTTTTTTTATAAGAGAAAAAAAATAGTTGAGAAAGTTATTGATCAGGCATTTGAAATTAAACGTAAGTTATTTATTTTGACAATCAATAGAATTAGGAAGCTAAACAAGGCAATTTATGATTTCAAAAGAAATAGTAGATGGAAGAGAATAGTTAATCGTAGTAATTTTTGTGAAGTTTTTTCTGGAGAATGGATGCATAGTTCAAGCTCTGAGGCATTTTTTAATGAGGAGAGTTATTTCCAGGATAATGATTTGGTGCATGCAGTTGACACCAGTGGTCGAGCTTATGAAGTGAAAGATGGTTGTCCAGTTGAAAAAGAAAAACTTGTGACAACAGAGATAGAAGAGGTGTTAGGTAATGAGGTTTTAGGGAGACGTCCTAAGGGTCCTGTGTACACCTGGAAGTGTAGTAGTATTTGCAGTGTACGACAGGATTCCATCAATTTGCTTTGTGATTTGAGATGTCATCAGTGATGTCATCAGTGATGTCACTAACCATGTCATGAATGATGTAATATGTGACATCATCAGCAGTGGATTGCGGGTGCGCGATATATAGTTAGTGCAACTAACTATATATGGAATTTCAATGGTTTTGTGTGAGTAAAATAAGGTTTTTTAAATGCTAATTCCTAACTATATATGGTCTATAACCTATGGTTTTTTCAGTGAATATATATATATATATATATATATCACAGCTCAATTTCCCCCTCGTAAAAAAGGGAACGGACCGCACTCCATGGATAAGGTTTTAATTCAAATTTATTTTCAGAAAATTAGCAACAGGACACGTTTCGGCTTCGCGCCTTCCTCCAGCTGTTACCAAATAGCACAACAATTCATTTAAAAAAAAAAAATTTTGACTTGATTACGTCATTTCCTGTAATAAACAACAACGATGGACTTGATTTGATGCATACAATGCGGCCATCTTGGAGTGTGTAATTTTACACCCACTTTCACCAAGTGACTTTTAAATAAACACATAAAAATATAGCCCTGGATGGGCATTGAATCAAACTTAATCATTGTTTTGCCTAATCATTCAATCAATTCATGATTATCAAAAAATTGTTAATCTCGTATTTTAAATTATGAAAAAGCCATTAAGCACTAGATAGAAATATTTACATATGCATTACTCAGATTATAGGGAAATACTCATTCATTTTTTAGAACATTATTCACCAGGCATGATTAGCTAAATAGTTCATTAATAAGAGTGTTTTTACAAAACAATTATGTTAGATATAGTGAATAGGTGTATTCTTAGTTCGTGGGTTCGGCTTTGCAAGTACTGTATTACAATTAATCAAAGATATCTTGGAGACTGGGACTCACAAGCCTAAGTGTATGGCTAATTCTTCTTCTGTGTTTAACCCAAAGGGAGTTCTAGTATTGAGATCGATAATGTATTTTGACTCGAGACGGCGCAGCTGAATTTCCCTGTCGCCACCTCTTTCGCTGATATGAACTTGGTCAAGGCAGAAGAAACGCAGAAGATTCCGGTCACTTCTGTGTTCTTTTGCAAAATGCCTCGCTACTGGGTAGTTTGGATCGTTGTGCTGTATTGCCCTTGCATGTTCTAAAATTCTCTTCTTTACTGGGTGAATTGTATTGCCTATGTATTGCAATTTACATGGGCAGACAAGACAATAAACGCAGAATGGGGTGGTACATGTTAGAAATTTGGTAATTTTTCTGATTAAAGGTTTCCCTGGGATATGATATAATATATATATATATAGATAGATAGATAGATAGATAGATAGATAGATAGATAGATAGATAGATAGATAGATAGATAGATAGATAGATAGATAGATAGATAGATAGATAGATAGATAGATAGATGGATAGATAGATATAAAATGAGGGCCAGTCTTACTCAAGTGATGTGGATATCATCTCCTGCTGTATGACCTGTGGAGACTCCTCCTGATTATTAATTGTTACTACTGGTGTTAGAGACAGGACCCAACTGTTGGTCTCTGATGAGTGAGCTGAATATCAGGCCAATTTATCGATTCCTCTGTTGCTTCATATATATCATCACTCCTAATATGTTAGTGCAGTACTTAAACCTCTTAAATGTCTTGAATTTCATGAGGTTTGAGCATTATCGGATCTTCTTTAGTGGGAGTGAAAAAATCTAAATGCAGGCCCTGATTTTACTGCTTTAACTTATTGATCTCCTTATTTACTTTTGTTTCAGCTGCATTTTTTATCTGGGGGCTTTAAAAGTACAGCCTTCTTACAGCCTAGTTGTGGCCCTGTTGCTCGACTCAGCTAAACCCCCTCTGAGTCACAAGCTGTACCAGGTGCCGCCCGCTGCCAGGCTTAGGTCTCTGTAGGTCTCCCCTTTTCACACTCTCAAGTGCCAACTTCAGGCACCACGCCTTTCCCACTTATGTGCTTCACCTCCCACAACCTCCCATCCCGACACTCTGTGACACCCTGTGACCTCTCCTTCCTATTATTTTCAAAGTGTTACAATATCAGGGGGCTACTAGAGTCAGGGTCAGAGGTTACAGGGAATATCGATCTGCGTAGGCAATGGTGTATGTGGGAAGTGGTGCTGTGCAACTTTTCACTTACCTCTATGATGATTCGCTGGTTTGGATGTGAATATGATGTAGATGCTAGCATCAGAGTAAAATGGCTGAGTCAACTGAGGTGGCACAGCATGATGTGATTGATGGAGCCTGCTGGGGAGACAGCAACCAGCAGCCGCCAGTACAAGCATGATCTGACCGCGTTTGTGAAGCTCTGTGTGAGCGTACAGTGCACCAATGAAGCGAAGAAGAAGGAGGAGATCTCTGCCTCAGTAGAGGCAAACTGAAGAAGACAGGAGTGCAGAAGACTGCCATTTGGTGCCGGACCAACTTGGAATGAAAGGAACAATTTAAGCATAATGGCACCTGCAGGATTGTTAAAAAAACATTTTGAGTCAACAAATGTGTAACAACAGTGGATGCACTAATGCACTTGACCTGCATCATGACACTCTTCTATATCAAGACATATCTATGTTATGTTATGATATTAGAATTTGTTCAACCCCTAATTCATGTTGAGGAGGACACCACAGTACGCAAAGGAGTCTCTCTCCAGAATCCCCCACTCAAACGGCATTTCCCCCTCCACTTACTACATTTACTTTGTGAGATCCAAACATCATTGTTCACAAGCATGTGTTTTTATCATTGTTGGCTCAACTATAGGGGCAAAATAATTGATCTTCCTTCTTTTTGGTCCTATAATCCTATAAAGAGTATGCAGCAAGATGTCAGCTCATTTTTCCATCCTTCTGTTTTCATCATTTCCATCTGTATATTGAATGCATACAGTAATAGAAAATGTCTGGAGTTGGTTTCAATACTTTAATTCACACATTATAAACGTATTGTAGGCACTGTTATCTTAAAAATCCCTAAAAATGCACACTCCTTCCAAACATATAGTTTATAGTTCAGACTTCCCTTCTTGGCAGTACAATTCAGAAAAATTCCTGCAGTTTCTGTTCCTTCTTTCTTCAAACTGAGTTGCCCCAAGGTCTGCAAAGGCATTATAGGGAGTAAGGGCCAGATCATGAGTTTGGCAGTCTCGCAGTGGGCCGACACGCCACTGCGCCGCTGCGAGACCACCAACCCGTAGTTACACTGCCCGCCAGATTAGAATTTACACCCTGGTCCGGCAGTCAGGGATTTGGCGGTCCCATGGCATTGCCTTTCCAAGGGTCATATGTGAGCCTCAGAAAGGCAGCGACATTGGACCACCAAAGCATGTTTCAGCACGGAATGAAATGCACCATGTTGTGCATTTCTTTCCATGCTGGAACTGGGGGTGCATACATACAGGGGGCACACCATGTGCCCCCCTGCACACACCCTCGTGCACAGGCACAGGCAACAGGAGACCCTGTAGGGCCCTCTTTGTTGACTCTATGCACCACCAGCATATATTGCCCAGGGAAAGACCTCTGGTCTAGCATGATCCTTAATCCTGGCAGGGCCGGTGGTCTCATGGCTGTCCAACTGCCGCAGTTGTAATAAAGTTGGCGGTCCCGCAGAGCGACGGTCATTGGACCATGACTACGGCAGTCCTATGACTGCAGCAGTTGTAATAAGGCCCTAAGTCATTACAGCCAATCAGAGAGTCTCTCTAGTTCCCCTCAGGAACAAATTAGAGATAGTCAAGGTAAAAAAACAGGCATTCCAGGCTATGAAGAAGGAAAGTTTGCAGTCCTGCTATGTGCTATGCCTAAGCCACCAAGGCTGCTTAAATAGAAAATCTCTCAAAGGTCTCAAAGGTAACTCAGTGTTTATTAGCACAGCATTGGCTCAAAGAGATTATTTTGGCATGACCACAAGACAATCTGTTATAATGTACTTATTACCTTTTTCATGTCTCCCCTCTTTGGTTCTCTCTCTGCCTGCTCAGCCTGCTATGATGTCATGTGGAATGTTAAGGTGGCTTTGTATGTGGCAAGATCAGTTGGTGAGATGGGCTGAGCAGAGTGGACCTTGCTCCTGGTGGGGCTTTACCAGAGACTACCTGATTTATTAAGGATCTTCTTGTAACTGTATACCTGCTGATTACTACGTGAATAAATCTACTTATACCTTCTACAAGAGATGTCTACACTATTACTTCGTTTTAACACTGGCGACGAGGATGGGATTGTGTTATAATGTACTTATTACCTTTTTCATGTCTCCCCTCTTTGGTTCTCTCTCTGCCTGCTCAGCCTGCTATGATGTCATGTGGAATGTTAAAGTGGCTTTGTATGTGACAAGATCAGTTGGTGAGATGGGCTGAGCAGAGTGGACCTTGCTCCTGGTGGGGCTTTACCAGAGACTACCTGAATTACTAAGGATCTTCTTGTAACTGTATACCTGCTGACTTCTACCTGATTAAACCTACTTATACCACCTACAAGAGATGACTACACCATTACATCATTTTAACACTGGCGACGTTTGGAAAAGAACCTACTTATGCTACCTTGGATGGATTTGACTTTTAAAACAGAAGTAAATCAAATAGTGTTTTTAAAGAAGCTCAGCAAGAATTGGGACTTAAAGATTTAAAGACTTAAAGTAAGTGAACATTTTCATATGGATTTCATGAAACTTGGCACCCTATTGCCCCACCAGTGACCCTGCCAACGGTCGCCCTTACTACATGGTGCCAGTTTCTATTAGCCCAGTTCCTATTGACCTGCCTACTACCTGGAAAATAGTCTCAGCTCATATCTGATTGAGCCTATTGAAATTCCAAATGAGCCCTTTTCGTTTATTGTAAAGGCTTAGCAACTGGGATCGATTTTCCCTTACTGAACTGAATTCTTCCCTCATCAGCGTTTTGCTGCGCTGTTATATCAAGTGTATAACATACAGCGCAGTGGATTATCACCTTGGATTTATTGGATTTATTCTCTTTGCACTTATTGCCTTAGGATTTTGAATTTCGAATTTACTTTTACATTTGGGAAGTTTCCTGTTTTCCCTTGGTTTCTTTCAGCGCTATTTTTCCTGTTTATTCTGCCCAAAAGCAATCTCCGTGTAACTTGTTTGTCTTCAAGTTTAAACCGTCTTACCTGCCATCCTCCGCGCTCCGGCCACTGCCTCGAGAGTTCCCTCGTTCTCTCTGTTCGGCCATCATCGACGCTGGAGTGTTGCTGGCATTCGCGACTGCGCGTCGCCCCTCGGCAGAGCTCCGTCACCGAGTTCTCTGATCCCGGCTTGCATTGCGCACTGTCCAAACGCGCGTGACGTCACCGCACATACGTGACGTGCCGCCATCTTTAATGACTTGTTGCTTAGGCTGTAGTTACCTAGCAACTAAGTAAAGGAAAATTTATGCGCTTTCACTAACGATCGACTCCTTTACCTCACTGCCTCTTTCAGCGCTGCCACCTTCAGTCTTCCAGCGACGTTTGACTTTATTTACCTTCAGATGTTTACTCTAGCCAACATCTTATTTACCTGAAAGCTAACTTTATTATAGGTGGCAAACCTGGTTTTACATACGCTGATCTGAAGTTACATGCACTAAAGAGGATTTCATGGTGATTCTACGCTCAACCATGAGGGGAACTCACGTATTGATGGTGCTGTTTGTGGCGCAATTATCTACTTACCTGCTGCATTTGGATTTTGGATGAATGAATATTAAATTAGACTTCCATGGATTTGACTTCCTGTTTTGCTGACTGGACTTTCGGGTGAGGCATCGCTCACCATAGACTACGGTGACCACGTTTTTTGTTTTAGTTTGTTTTGTTAATAATACCTTGTTTTATAATTGCATATTCACAACTTTCTATTGGGGACATGTTACTGTCATTGATATGTGTATGACTTTTGAGTATGTATTGTCTGAATAATATTGTTTTGCGGAAGACGTCGCGAAGCTTCCTGTATTAACAATATTCTTTACTTGAAACAGCTCCCCGGAGTTTGAGACACTTTTATCATTGCTGGTCACTTGTATTTTTGTCTCTTGCTCTCTAGGGTGGTGTTGATAAGTATGAGTGTTTTTTCCTTGACTTTGTGTGGTGTGTCCCTTTTACGGTTGTGTGTGGGTGTTAGATGTATAGTGGTTTTCCTGGAATTTGTCATGGGCCTTGTTGATCCATGTTTTGTTTTCCATTAAGTACGATTGTTCCCTTAGTTCTGTATTCTGGAGTGTCTTGTCTGCACGTTGTGCTTGGTTTTTTCTGAATTTATAAGTTTTAGTCAATTTCGTTCAGAATTTTTGAATTAAGAATTACTTTTAGTTTTTCAAGTGTGTAACGTGGGTTAAAGCTTGCCCACAGTTGTACGAGAGTGTCTTAAGTTTTGAGTTACCCTTGGTTTTTGATTAGCGTGTACATGCTGTGTGTGTTTTCATCACACATGGGTTAAGGATTACCCTAGGTTTTTGGTTTTTCTGGTTGTACTATTTGGCTACACAGTCTGTGTGTGACGGGTACACACTTATTACCTTCATTTTGGGATTTTGTACAGTTAAAGGATTATATTCCCTGTTTTGCCCCAGTTTATCCGGATTTAGTATTGTGCAGATTTTGTTTTATCGCAGTTTTTGTGAATGGCACATTAAGTTTTGGGCATAGTTTTGGACTTATTGGTTTTTAGAATGAATTATCTTACATTGTTTTTCGTTTGTTTTTGATCATTTTCAAGGAGAAGGAGGTATTGTATTGTGTTAATACTGTGTCTTCTTCTTTCTATTGGAAATGCGTTTTCCATCTGGGCATTTCTTTTTGTACTAATGATCACAATCCATGGGGAGAGTTAGAATTGTTGCATTAGATAATGCATTTCTCTTCTTCTCCTTTTGGTTTTTATGAGATAATTATCTCTTCTTCCACTTGTTGCGTTTATTAATGCATTCTCTTATTCTCCCTTTATTTAGGATGGATAGGAGATATTTTGGTTCTATGTTTTAATACATTTTCTGTTTCTTCTTCCTTTGTTTGTTCAGTTATTAAGGAGGGGGATGTGTTATAATGTACTTATTACCTTTTTCATGTCTCCCCTCTTTGGTTCTCTCTCTGCCTGCTCAGCCTGCTATGATGTCATGTGGAATGTTAAAGTGGCTTTGTATGTGACAAGATCAGTTGGTGAGATGGGCTGAGCAGAGTGGACCTTGCTCCTGGTGGGGCTTTACCAGAGACTACCTGAATTACTAAGGATCTTCTTGTAACTGTATACCTGCTGACTTCTACCTGATTAAACCTACTTATACCACCTACAAGAGATGACTACACCATTACATCATTTTAACACTATTACTTCGTTTTAACACAATCCTCAGAGAAAATGCGCGTACATGTAATAACCAACCAAACACAGCAATAAATATAGGGGCATATTATCAAGGACGGGTGATACATTATCGCCGCTTTTATCGGCAGGAAACTGCCAATAAAACGGCGATAATGGGCTTGATAATATGCTCTATAGAATTCCTATCGAAGCCCATGTTAGAGAGTTGCAATTGTCAGAACGCCAGAGTTAGAGCCGGAACCAGAGCACCAGCACGCAAAACGGAGCCGCTGCTGCTGTCGGTGAAGCCGAGAGAAGAATGCCCCTAATGTGCCTCTAACGAGCTTCCCATCCCGGTTCCAGGCGTCTGACCGGCTGCAGGCTACAGGTTATCGGCTCGTTGTGTGTCCCAGCCGGGGAAGCCGCGGAAGCCGCTGGAGCCTGCTGTAGCCGCGGAGAGCCACAGGGAGAGCCACCGGAGAACAGAACAGAAGCATTCCTCCCACCGCCTGGTCCCCCCCCTCTCGCTGTCATCTGCATCACCACCCGCAGCGCCGTAGTGCCGCGAGGGGGGCGAAGGGGAGGAGTGGAGGAGTGGAGGATCAGAGGAGGCACGGTGGCGGAGCTGGAAATACCGGTGAGCAAGGGGGGAGTAAGGGGGGGAGCAAAAAATAACCCCGGAATAGCCCCGAAATAGCAGAGAAGTGCAAACCGAGCTGGTCCCGCCTCAGCTGCCACCGCTACAACCCCCATCCTCGCCTTTAGTTACACGAGGCGTGGTTCCTGCAGAGGAGCCGGCAGAGGGCTAATGAAAGCAGGTGGAGCAGATGTTAACGGAGGTCACAGCCCAGGTTACAGCAGAGCGGTCTGTAACCACTGAGGAGTACTGAGAGCAGTAAGCAGCGAGCAAGGCACAAGATCCCAGTGCCCCATGTGTTCTTCTGCCCCTGCCAAGGGAGTCAGTGCCGAAAAGTAGGGTAGCAAGAAAAGCTACCGCATTTCAAAGGAGCAGAAGAGTTGTGGCGCTGAGCCTCCAAAAGTTCTGCTGAGAAGGCATTGCTGAGAAAGCGCCACTACAGTGCGATAAACATATTGGAAAGTATAGGGCACCAGGCATCAATCATCAGGCGGCAGGAGCTAGTGGCCCGCACCAGGATCGCCCATCCCTCAAGCCCCACCAGATCGGCCATTTGTCAAATACCAGCCATATTGCCGGAGGCTGCCACTGAGGCTGATCTTTTCGCCGTGTTGAAAGAATAAATACCCTCCCATTTGCCGTAACGGCCTTTGCCAGCACCCAAACGGCTATCCTCCTGACGGCAGCTGCTCAACTTTGAACTCCATCGCCCCTCCAAACTGCCACGGTCCATTGCTATATCCAACAGCTAGCCGTGATAGGCTGATGGGCGGGAAACTGGAAGAGCAGACAGGCTTGGAGGTAAGCCTATGTGTATGGGTCCGCCGTGATTGTTGGGTTGGCGGAGTAGGGGGGTAGAGAGCAACCCAAAAAGAATATAGGGAACAGAGTGTAGGGAAAATAGCTAAGGGGAAAGAGCCCTTTGGGGAGTTGCCGTTGAAAATTTGGCAGAAGTAGTGGAGTGGATGTGAGAGTAGGGGCTGAGTGAACCCACTTAAGCACCAGAGGATCATAGTAAGTCAATAACATTTTAAGCCAGACTGTCAGTCCGACAGAACACCAGAGTCGGCCGAAACATTACTTACAGCGGCAGGAGGTTTTTAACATAATACACAAAAATTTCAAAGTCAACCAATTGGTAGGAAACCATTTCGAACCACAGCCTCAGGAACATGAGGTCAGGAAAAATTCGACAAGTACCGACACATAAACATAAGAAAAGAGTGGCCAAAAAAGATCAAAGTAAACAAGAAAGCAAAAACAAAACAAAGGAGACTGCCGGTAAGGAGCAAAAGAGCCTGATTCCAGTCCCCTGCCCAGAACCTTTCAAGTTCGGGGAGACAAACCTAAGGCACAAATTTAATTTCCTAAAAGATCAAATGGCGGCAATCTACGTGAAAACAGAAGAAGAACAAAGTCTACAAAGCCCTCTAAAACCAATAAACATGACTTCACCGAGTAAGGGGGAATCAAAAGATCAGGCAGAGCGAGAAAAGCAGCCACAACCCAATCAAAGTAAAGATCCGGAAGGCAGCATGGGTACACTGCCACGAGAAAAATTAACGATAAAAAACTGGTTGCTAAAAACAACAGCACACATCCACGCTCCCACTAGCCAACCAATGTACACACCGGACAAAACCTACAATGAAGAAAATGGAAAAACTCAAACTTTAAAAAACAACCAAAGTCAAATTGAATGTCAAACAATATCTCAAGGGAATATACAAAAGATAGCCTGGTCAAGATCATTCTCAATTTTTGAAGAAGAGGAACTCCTGAAGATGCTAGAAGTAAACACACAAAACACAGAGGAAATAGGGGGAAATATGCAAGTGGTAAAAAAAGACACAGACCGGGCAAAAATAACAGATGAGGTAGATACACGGGAAATCACCTCAACCCCCAAAAAATCAAAATCCAGCCCTAGTCAATGGAAGGAATACAAGATCGAGAAAAGCTGCCTACCACAGGGAAAAGCTAAAAAACACTCACCCATAACAATTTCCTCCTCCAGTGGTTTTGAGTCCATAACAAAGACCCCGATGCAACCAATAAACGCACAGATGGTTCCCTGGGGTGAATCCCTTTTAAAGAGTTTACAACAAGCAATAGATGTCCTGAATTTCCAATCTGATAAACTGGACGTACAGGTGGACTTGATGAATCTAATCGCTACGCATATAGCAGGAATAAATACCAAACTGGATATAATCTCAGAACATATTACAAAGTAAACAACAAAGGAAACTCAATCAAAGACCAAAACAATGGAACCAAACTGTGTCTGTGGGAAGATAATAGATAAACTGGCCTCTTTACCAACAATTTATCAGAAATTCTACGTGTGACACGTACAACAAGGACTTTTGGAGATGCCCCCCACCAAGAACCGAGGGGCGAAGTCGCAACGATCGAAAAGCAAAACGGAAAAAGCTCAATTATTGAGAAAGAAATGGTCATAACTCTAGACGAAGAAAGTGAAATAAACGAAGGAGGACAAGGTGAAAGCAAAGCACAAGCGTCATCTGTCATACTCAAAACCCAAACCAAAAGACAACGTAAACGAGCTCAGAAAGCAAGGAAGAATGCTGCCAAATCCAAACATGAAAGCCTAAACTATCCCATATTCACTCAAAGAAGGAATAAGAGTCTAAATGATCTAAAAGAAAAAATGGACTCAACGGAATTAAAAGACCTTGAGGTAAACACAGAAGAAACTTCTGAGCTGCAGAAAAATTTGAGGTATACATTGACAACGGAAACCACTAAACAGAACTCAAAAAATTAAGTTAGCACAGAAACAAAACTAACACATAAAACAAAAAGAACAATGGACGAGTCAGCAAAAATTCAAGGAGAATTAGGAAATAAACAGCAAATATCTCAGGAAAAAGTGCAAATACAAGAAGGCCCACGGGATTCTAAGAAGCAAGAACATTTAAAATTGAACGCAGGGGAATACGACGGAAAACAATTTAACCAAGTCAAAAAAGAAACTAGTTACGAAGATCAAACAGAACAACCGTTGAGGATGAACTCCCACTTAACAATCACGGTTGGAAACAAAGAAGGTATACATAATGTCCCCCTTGAAGTATCACAAATGGATTTAGAGAGGCCGACCACGACCAATAGATCAGTCAAATCATCAGCAATGTACCGCAAAGAAGTGGCGACATCATCAAGGGCAAGCACTCTTGAAGTATTCACTGATGAACATCCAGGGCAAGAGACACCCTTAGTCCAAAGAGAGGACAGAAGTAATCTCACTCAGAATCAGAGCCCCCAAATGGTTGACAAAGAGACAGGACGCATATTATTATTCAGGCCGGAATATCCGACAAATGGAAAAATGGACACGCTAAACCGGGGGAATATACTGAGGCTATTTAGAGAGATCCCAAAATTAAGGGAAATAACTTCAAACGACCTCATAGTAGTAGAGTTTGTTCAAATGAACAAGGACACAGAATGTGAAATGAGCAGAACAACTTGGGCATCAAAAGAGATAACGGACCTCATCTTTTCAACATGAACAGACTTTGCAGCATGGGGTATAACATTAGTTTACCCAACCCCAATAAAGTATCCATACCCTCTACTAAACAGTGTGGCCCTCCTAGTAACAAACAGAAAAGGAAAAACATCTTCCATCTTAAGAGGAGCGAGAAATGAAACAATCACCCAACAAATAAGGAGGGAACCCGTGCCTAACCAGACAACATCAGGGCAATTTAATTATCGAGCGGAGAAAGACCAGGATTGGTCTTGGATTCCACAAGCATTGAATTCTCATCGCTCCTAATGGAATCAGTCCACGCCACATAGAGCAAGAAAGAAACATCAATGAATGTAAGAAAACTGAAAGGAAAATAAGTATCTGCTCTTGGAACGTACATGGTTTTAAAAACATGGAACAGGATCAAGAGACAATTGCCTTTCTTGGAACATTTGATTTAATATTCTTGCAAGAAACATGGAATGTTACCCCCAGACAAATCATAGGATATGAAGAACACCATGTGATGGCTGAAAAAATCGCAAAATATGGACATCCAAGGGGGGGTTTGTCTACATATATAACTAATAATTTCACCTGGAAGTCCGAGATAATGGATTCAGGGGAAAATTGGATACAAATCATAAAGTTAGAAAATAAACAACTCACAAAAGAAGGCAGGTGGAAGCTATTGATTCTAAACGTTTACATCCACCCAGAGAAGTCTATAAAAATCAAAAAACTGTTAGAATTAACAAATCAAATAAAAACATTACAAATAACTCACCAATCCTACAGGATGCTGATTACAGGTGATTTCAACAGTAACCTGATCAGAGTCAAGAATAATAAAAGCAATATCCAAAAAATAAGGAACGATCTAGATTCTTTGGGACTTCTGACGTTGAACGGAAACATAAAGGGGGACCAAACCGCAAAAATCACCTATACATGTGGAACAAAAAATCCACAATAGACTTCACTCTAATTAGCAACGAGCTCTCACAGCAGGTCAACCATTTTTGCATCATACCTCGTCCAGAAAGCGATCACTTTCCGCAAGAAACAATACTGAGTTTAAACATCCAACATAAAGCAAGTACTGTGTCGCTAGCTACAATCCCGGAAGTTAACAATCTCAGGAAACTCAAATGGAGAGGCAACATAACAAACAAAATAATGGAATTTGTGTACACACTCGCGGAAACCACAGCGGCCCTGGAACACCACAATCTCGCAAAAAATTGGGAGAACCTACACACACACTTGCTAGAAAAATTCCCCGCAAAAGCAGTAGTGATTCCTACATATGACATCTATAAACAGCCATGGTACACCTCAAAGTTAAGAGACAAAAAAAGGGAAATTGCAAGAAAATTAAGACAAAAGGCTGCAATAAATAGGCAGGGAAAAGACATATTGAACAGTGGGATACAGAAATTGCGAAAAGAATATATAGATGCATGTGGAAAGGCAAAAAGGCTACATATCGGGAAAATATGGGTAGACCTGCTTAGGACAAACAAATTACCAAATAGCAGTGAATTCTGGAGCTTGATTAACAACCTATCAAAGGGAACTGGGGCACAGCAAAACATAGGTATAAGTGAAACATCATGGTTACAATACATAGATGCCCTATATAATACCCACACACCGAATACCTGGTGTATAGAAGTAAGAAATGATCTAACTAAGGGGACAGTTTCGGGAAAGATAGAAACTACACACGTAATAGACAAATGGGAAAAAGAAACACCATTAACAACAGTGAAACAAACAACCTTCTTGATAAAAAAACTAAAAGCCGAAGAAGCCGCAAGCCCCAACGGGCTCCCAAACGCCATATTTAAACAAGATCCTGACTTCTGGGCAAATTATCTCACCCCACTTTTCAATCAACTATTTAGTGACAAAAAGATACCAGGATCCTGGTATGGCAACATCTTCCACCCTATTTATAAAAACGGGAGTAGAATGGAACCCGGGAACTTCAGGCTGATAGCCCTCATTGATGTAGAGGCAAAACTCTTCTCATCATGTATATTACGGCATCTTCAGGAATGGATAAATAAAAATAAAATAGTCCCGAAGTTCCAAACAGGTTTTAGGGAAGGTATGGGATGCACTACAAATCTTTCCGTTTTGGCGCTGTTAACAGAAAGAGCTGCAAAAAAGAAGGTAGGATTACTGGCATGCTATATCGATCTAAAATCAGCGTTCGATAGAGTACCAAGATATCGGTTATGGAAAAAGTTAGAAGCTTGGGGACTCCCTCAAAAGCTTACAGATATAACAAGCATTTGCAATGCAATAGGTCTCGCATTAGGAAAGTTTGAGCTATTGGTATTGTAAATGACACATTTTTTATTTATGTGTTGGTTTTGAAAATAGCGAATTTAATAGCTTTGTCATTTACAATGCCAATAGTTATAACTTTCGCAAATGTGACACCTATAGCATTTGTAATACAATATGTGTTGTATTTATGTGACTTAGATGTATTGATATTACAAATAACAATGGCTTTTAATTGTTTTTAATAATTAATACTTAAATAAAAGTTATTATAATGTATAATGGCAATAGCTTAAACTTTTGTAAATAACTTGTGAAGATTATCCCCCAGATTCATCATTGTCCCGTTTTGCGAGTCCTTAATAGCGATTATTAAGGAATCGCTATTAAAGACTCGCAAAACGGGATTCATGTAGAAATCGCAAAAAAATTGCGATTTCTACAGCTTCCTTATTTGCGATTAGCAAATTGCTAATCGCAAATAAGGATGCAATTTCAAGGGTGCCAGGGGTGTCCAAAGGACACCCTGTAGCACCCCTGAAATGCAAATGTAGACTGATGTTGCGCACACACATGTCCAAAGGACATGTGTGTGTGTAACATACAACTTAGAAAAATGCACTAAAGTGTATTTTTCTAAGTTTTCGCGATTTACCACGAAGTCAGACTTCGCGGTAAATAGCGGCCAAAAATTGCGAACTCGCAATTCTGAAATGGTTCATGAATTGCATTTAAGGAATGTCAAATTGAGATTCCTTAAATGCGATCGCAATTTGATAAATTGCAATTATTTGCGATTTTTCAAATTGCGAGTTCATGAACCATTGATGAATCTCAAATGCCATTTTTGCGGGCGCAAACGGCCGATTTTTGCGATTTGCACCGTTTGCGCTCGCAAAAATGCTTGATGAATCTACCTGTATGTTCAGTGTATTTCATTGTTACGAAAATCCAAGAACAGAAGTGAAATATTAACATTTATTATGACATTTGTAATAAAGCTTGAAACATTGAGATAACATATTTGAACCAGTTGTTGTTGAATGGCTGCACAGATTGATGCTGTGGTGGTGCTGAGTGATGTTGTGGTGGCGTCGAGTGATGCTGTGGCGTTCAGTGATGCTGTGGTAGAGCATAGTGATGTTGTGGTGCCCCTGAGTGATGCTGTGGTGATGCGATAGATAGATAGAGTGAGTGCGATAGATAGATAGAGTGAGTGCGATAGATAGATATAGTGAGTACGATAGATAGATAGAGTGAGTGCGATAGATAGATAGAGTGAGGGCAATAGATAGATAGAGTGAGTGTGATAGATAGAGTGAGTGCGCTAGATAGATAGATAGAGTGAGTGCGATAGATAGATAGAGTGAGTGCGATAGATAGAGTGAGTGCGATAGATAGATAGAGGCAGGGCGATAGATAGATAGAGGCAGGGCGATAGCTAGATAGAGGCAGGGCGATAGATAGATAGAGGCAGGGCAATAGATAGATAGATAGAGGCAGGGCGATAGATAGAGGCAGGGCGATAGATAGAGGCAGGGCGATAGATAGATAGATATAGAGATAGAGTGAGGGAGATAGATAGATAGATAGATAGATAGATAGATAGATAGATAGATAGATAGATAGATAGATAGATAGATAGATAGATAGATAGATAGATAGATAGATAGATAGATAGATAGAGTGAGGGCGATCGATAGATAGAGTGAGGGCGATAGATAGATAGAGTGAGGGCGATAGATAGATAGATAGAGTGAGGGCGATAGATAGATAGATAGTTGTGTGTATGGTTGTGGTTGTGTGTGTGGTTGCGTGTGGTTGTGTGTTGTGGTTGTGTGTGGTTGTGGTTGGGGTTGTGTGTGTAGGGTTGTGTGTTGTGTTTGGGGTTGTGTGTGTTGTGTTTGGGGTTGTGTGTGGTTGTGTGTGTTGTGTTTGGGGTTTTGTGTGTGGTTGTGTGTGGGGGGTTGTGTGTGGGGGGGTTGTGTGTGGGGGTTGTGTGTGGTTGGGGGGTTGTGTGTGGGGGGGTTGTGTGTGTGGGGGTTGTGTGTGGGGGGGTTGTGTGGGGGGGGTTGTGTATGTGTGGGGGGGTTGTGTGTGTGGGGGGGTTGTGTGTGGGGGGTTGTGTGTGTGTGGGGTTGTGGGTGTGTTTGTGTGGGGGCTGTGTGGGTGTGTGTTGTTGTGTTTGTGTGGGGGTGGGGGTTGTGTGTGTGTGTGTGGTTGTGGGGGTGGGGTTTGGGGTTGTGTGTAGTTGTGTGTGTGTTGTGTTTGGTTGTGTGTGTGTTTGAATGTGGTTGTGTGTGGTTGTGTGTGTGGTTGTGTGTGGGGTTGTGTGTGGGGGTGTGGGGGTGGGGGGGTTGTGTGTGTGGGGGTTTGTGTGTGTGGGGGGTTGTGTGGGTGGGGGGTTATGTGTGTGGGGGGTTATGTGTGTGGGGGGTTGTGTGTGGGAGGTTGTGTGTGTGTTTGTGTGGTTGTGTATGTGTGGAGTTGTGTGTGTGCGGGGTTGTGTGTGTGTGGGGGTTGTGTGTGTGTGGGGTTGTGTGTGTGTGTGGGGTTGTGTGTATGGGGTTGTGTGTGGGGGGGTTGTGTGTGTGGGGTGTTGTGTGTAGGGTTGTGTGTGTTTGGGGTTGTGTGTGTTGGGGTTGTTTGTGTGGGGTTGTATGTGTGGGGTTGTATGTGTGTGTGGGGGGGTTGTATGTGTGTGTGTGGGGGGTTGTATGTGTGTGGGGGGTTGTATGTGTGTGGGGGGTCTGTGTGTGTGTGTGGGGGGGGGTCTGTGTGTGGGGGGGTCTGTGTGTGTATGGGGTTGTGTGTGTGGGGGGGGTTGTGTGTGTGTGGTTGTTTTGAGGTTGTGTTTAGGGTTGTGTGTGTTTGGTTATGTGTGTGTGGGGTTGTGTGTGTTTGGTTATGTGAGTGTGGGGTTGTGTGTGGGGAGGTGTGTGTGTGGGGGGGGGGGTTGTGTGTGCGGGGTTGTGTGTGGGCGGTTGTGTGTGTGTGGGGGGGGTTATGTGTGTGTGGGGGGTTGTGTGTGTGTGGGGGGGTTGTGTGTGTGGGGGGTTGTGTGTGTGTGGGGGGTTGTATGTGTGGGGGGGTTGTGTGTGTTGGGGGGTTGTGTGTGTGGGGGGGTTGTGTGTGTGGGGGGTTGTGTGTGTGGGGGGTTGTGTGTGTGTGGGGGGTTGTGTGTGGGGGGGGTTGTGTGTGTGGGGTTGTCTGTGTGCAGTTGTTGTGTGGTTGTGTGTGCGGTTGTTGTGTGGTTGTGTGTGGGGTTGTGTGTGTATGTGGAGGTGTGTGTGGGTGTTGTGTGTGTGTGGAGGTGTGTGTGTGGGGGGGTGGGGTGTGTGGAGGTATATGTGTGGGGGTGTGGGGTGTGTGTGGGGGGGGGGCTTTGTGTGTGTGGGATTGTGTGTGTGTGGGGTTGTGTGTGTGTGTATGGGGTTGTGTGTGTGGGGGGGTTGTGTGTGTGGGGTTGTGTGTGTCTTTGGTTGTGTGTGTGTGTGACCTGGGATACCTACTGGCCAAAAGAGAAATTGTGCGGAAATGTCGAAATACTGACAGACCAAGAGTGCACGGCTGGGCGAAGGAAATGTAGAGAAACTGGTGTACAAAGGCTGGGGATGCCCCAGGAATTTGGGAAGATATGGGATGTCTGGGGCACGGTGGAATGCCAGTGAACGCAGCTGAGGGGGGTGCAGACCAAGAAGGGATAGGGGGGGTCGAACACGCAGACGATCGGAGATGTGGGCTGGGAGAAGAGCGAGCAGAGTTAGTGCCAGACAGGCAGGGGGTGTTAATTAAGTCCCTGGTGAGGAAGAGCCTCTTGAGGTCACTCAGTGTGGCATCCCACGGGAGGAAAGAAAACACAGGAATATTATTGATTGCAAATAACCCCCTTCCCCCATTCTGCATGTCCCCTCCCCAATCTCTCCCTGCCCCCTGTGGCTTCTGCTTCACAAAGGAAGTAAGACAAAAGCAAGAGTGTGGGAGGGGGCAAGGGGCGTGCTTTACAGATGGGTGCAGTAAAGGGTGAGCGCTAGGAATAAGTGAACGAGAAGGGAATCGGATGAGAAAGGGGGGACACAGGAGGGGCACAAGAAACAGAACTAGAAAATGGGATTTCAAAGTGTGAAACGGTATAAAAGAAAGGAAGTGAAAGAGAAATACAGTAGTAAGCAAACAGATAAACAGACATAGAACAAAATAGAATGAGAGAATGGATGAAGTGAGGTGACGAGAAATATAAATAGTTGGAGAGAAACACAGGTGGAAAAACTGTCTAGAGTAGTAGAGACGGGTGAAGGAACAGAAGGGAGGATGGAAAGGGACGAAAGGAAGGGAGGGAAGAAGTGAGGGAAGGAGGTGTGGAGAGACAAGCAGAGAGGAGAGAGCAGAAAGATAGAGGGATTGAACAAGAGATGGGGAATTTGGGAGAGAAGGTGAAGGCACAGAAACAGGTAAAGAAAGAGGAAATAGTGAGACACAAGAGGGAAGCAGCAGGAAAGAAAGGAATTGATGATGGGTGAAGGTGGCATAGGGAGATATAGAGAGTGGGAAAAAAAGGAAGGAAGGGGAAGAGGGAGGGAAGAAACTGAGAAATTAAAGAAAAGAATAAAGGGGTGGAAGAAATGAGAACTGAGTAGGTAGCACGAAGGTAACACAGAGAAGGGATGATATGTAAAGGGATCGGAAAGCATTAGAAAGTGAACAGGAACCAGGTGAACGTAAAAATAGAAAGACGGGTGGGACGAGAAAGAGATAGCGAAAAAAACAAGATGCAAGGGGTATAGAAGAAACAAGGGGGGAAGCAACACAGGGAAGGAGGACATTGAAGGAGCATAGGAGGACAGGACGGAAGAGGCAGTAACATAGGGGTTATTGTAAAGGAACACAGATGATGCAGGTGGGGGAGACAGAAGACGGAGGGCACGGAAAGGCAATGGGGAGAAAAATACAGGCCAACACAAATGAGGGACCGAATATAAGTCAGCTGAGTGGGCGGTGCTAGCGAGTAGAAGTTAGTAATTTAGTTTTGGTGTCCACCGCTGCTTGCACCCCCCGCCTGTGCCTCTAATCATGATACCATGTGACTGATCCAGGCTGCTGGAGACTCCTCGCCGGGCCGTGGTTTTCAGTCACTCTGAGCCTCAGATGCAGACTCGTACTGGCCACTGACGTTAGAGTGTGTAGAAGTAAATATTTAAATCATGTTGATTAAAGAACATTACTAATTTAGTTTTAGCTGTCTGCAACTCAGAACTGCTCACGTCCTCAAGCCCCTTCGGCTGCTTTAGGCATGATTCTAAATCCGGCTAAATCGCAGAATCACATATTGCTCACAATTTCATTTCTCCTGTTCCGCAGTCACCATGGACTTTACCCATTTGCTGACTGAATCTATAAATTATGGGCCCGATTCACAGAACTAACTTAAGACAAAATCCTAAACTTACTACCATTTTCGTATTCACAGAAGGCACTTACTCATTTTGGTATTCACAGAAGACACTTACTCATTTCGGTATTCACAGAAGTTAGGAGTCCTAACTTTAGGACTCCTAAATGCCATCTGTGAATACCGAAAGTCCTAAAGTTAGGATTTTTCTCAGTTTAGGAGTAGTAAAGCTAAGACTGCTAACTTTAGGACTCCTAAATGTCTTCTGTGAATAACGAAAGTCCTAAAATTAGGATTTTTCTCAATTTAGTAGTAGTAAAGTTAGGACTCCTAACTTTAGGACTCCTAAATGCCTTCTATGAATAACGAAAGTCTTAAAATTAGGATTTTTCTCAGTTTAGTAGTAGTAAAGTTGAGAAAAATCCTAATTTTATGACTTTCGGTATTCACAGAAGGCATTTAGGAGTCCGAAAGTTAGGAGTCCTAACTTTACTACTACTAAATTGAGAAAAATCCTAATTTTAAGACTTTTGGTATTCACAGCAGGCATTTAGGAGTTTTAAAGTAAGGAGTCCTAACTTTACTACTACTAAACTGAGAAAACCCCTAATTTTAAGACTTTCGGTATTCACAGAAGGCATTTAGGAGTCCAAAAGTTAGGAGTCCTAACTTTACTATTACTAAATTGAGAGAAATCCTAATTTTAAGACTTTCGGCATTCACAGAAGGCATTTAGGAGTCCTAAATTTAGGAGTCCTAACTTTACTACTACTAAACTGAGAAAAACCCTAATTTTAAGACTTTTGGTATTCACAGAAGGCATTTAGGAGTCCAAAAGTTAGGAGTCCTAACTTTACTACTACTAAATTGAGAGAAATCCTAATTTTAAGACTTTCGGCATTCACAGAAGGCATTTAGGAGTCGTAAAATTAGGGGTCCTAACTTTACTACTACTAAATTGAGAAAAATCCTAACTTTAAGACTTTCGGTATTCACAGAAGGCATTTAAGAGTCCTAAAGTTAGGACTCCTAACTTCTGTGAATACCGAAATGAGTAAGTGCCTTCTGTGAATACCAAAATGGTAGTAAGTTTAGGATTTTGTCTTAAGTTAGTTCTGTGAATCGGGCCCTATGTTTTTGACACTGGAGTGTGTCAACATGAGATACTAGCTGATCTTGGGAGGTGACCAGAAACATGGTGTTAGTCAAATAACTTTAACTCTGCACGCCCAAACCAGATTTCGTCATGCATTTGCTACTGTTAACATTAGTAGCAATGTTTATGTAATGTAGTTTCTTCATGAAGAGACCAAATCCTAATATTTTTTAAATAAAAATATTTAGTGATGAAGAGACCAGATCCTAATATCTTTAAAATAAAGATGCCCTAAACATCATCAAATACTATGGGACATTGCAGTAGAATAAAATTAGCAGCAGTCCTACTCAAACCCTTGCCTTCGGAGTGATTGGAATAGTAACACTGCTGCTAAGACCGCTAAGCCATTTTCGTTTCCATAGGATTGTTGTCTAATTTTAAAATACAGACTTAAAAAAGAAGGCACTTATGCTGACAGTGCTTCTCATTAAAACAGGGCGTGCAAATATGTCCACCAGCCATTCACATTGTAAAATAAGTGATTCCCAATGCAAAGACCACATAAATTTTGATTTCCTCTGTCTGAGCGGTAGCGCAGTGCGGGAGGAGGTTGAGGGAGGCATTGGGAGATGAGGTGATTTATGTCAGACATTCATGAAGCTCGTCCACCGGAGCCTCGGTAGAGAAGGCAACGGATTCGAGCCTCGCCATCTGCGCCAGCTTACTTGGCACCGGTATGGGTGAGAGTGAGGGGAGTTCTGAAATCAATATAGAAAGTGGCGTTTTAAGTTATGCTAGAAACTCTATTATCGCGGAAGCGGTGACAGTCCTGTCATCGTAAGGTAAGTATTCCAATTACTATAATGTTCACGGAGTCTTCAAAACTACCCATTAAAAGCAATACTCGGCAGAGCCGCAAACTCACAGACATCGATTTTGGTTAAAGATGGGTTTGTAAAGCTAGAATCGTTCATGGATGGAAGGCTTCCTAACGAAGATAAAGACAAGACAAACAAGACCGTAACACAGATTCTCAAACAGGGGACAGGTCACAATCTGAAAAGGAATGTACAAAGGTTCAGGGAGAGGAAGCGCCTCCAAGGTGTAAGTACATCAAGAAAAATAGTAAACGCAAAACTATACTTAAAACGTGGAAAAGTGTGCAGAAGGTTGATACGGTTCACATGCAGTGTAAAAGAAATGCGTGTAAAGAGGGGTAGGCAAAACACAGGGTAATAGAGAGCTGAACGGAAAACGCATGGTGAGCGAAATATAAGGTGCTAAAACAAGTGCGTCAAGAAAAGAGTGTATCTGGAGATGCAAAAAAGGTTTGGAAAGATTATCAGGCGGTAAGGCGATTCAGTAAGTGGAGTGGATGGGAAACACCACGTGCAAGGGAGTACGAGTGAAACACGGGTTAACTGAAAACTAAACAAAGGAAAAAACAAGCACAAAAAAAAAAACGTTTCACGGCCTGCCGGCCGTGAAAGCGAAAGTACGGCCGGCCGTGAATAATTAGGGGAGGAGCAGCCAGGAGAGTGCAGGAGCGGAGGCGCCAAGCTGGGGAACAGATGGCTGGCGATTTGATGCTGTGCACGCGCATTTTAGGTCAAGGCGCTTGCGCATTGACCTAAAAGCGCACGGGCAGAGCATCAAATCGCCAGTCTAGGTAAAGTCTGTTTAAGCCCCTATAGTCTCGCACCGCTCAATGCGCATGCGCATTGAGAGGCGAGACCTAATAAAGGCCTTATATAGTGGAACATGGGCTAAAGTAAAGTTGGGGGATGGAAGAATAGTATCATCACAAATACATATAAGAAATGGACTAAAACAAGGCTGTGTACTCTCCCCAAGTCTCTTTAACGTATACTTAGCTGATTTAAACAGCCACCTTCAACAGGTAAATGGTCATCCACCAAAATTGGACAACAAATCAATTCAGTTTCTGCAATATGCAGATGACATTGTGGCCTTAAGCCATACACCGATTGGCCTGCAGAGGGTCATAAATAAATTAATAGAGTATCTCGACCTAGTAGGTTTGGAACTTACCGATAAAAAAACAAAGGTCGTGAGACTAGCGGGCCCAAGCCGAGGATCTTTTAAATGGTACGCAAAGAATACTCAAATCGAGGAGATATCCACATATAAATATTTGGGCATTAAACTGTGCAGAAACATGTCCATGGTGAATCAAAATCGGGATATCACGGCCAAAGCCCAATCACTCATTTTTGCTTATAAACTGCTCCTAAAGAAGCTACAATGCCCCTCATATGGTCACATTTTAAAAGTAATGGCAGCGCCAGTGTTACCCACCTTGTCTTATGGGTTAGAAATATGGCACGGGAAAGAAATCGACATCCTAAATAAACTACAGATAAGAGTATACAAATCTGTGTTTAATCTTTTTAAAGGAGCATCCTCAGCACAAATACGCCTGGAATTCGGCCTACAAAACCAAGTCTACCAGAGGAAAGCTATCTTTGCAAAATGGTGCTGGAAACTTAGAGCGTCGGAAATAGGTACACTAAACAACCTATGTTGGCTAGAAATCAAGAAACAATACAAGGAAAAAGAACCAAACACCTGGGGCAACTGTTTGCGAACCGCCCTCGAAGGCCTAAACATCGAGGAAGTTTGGAACAGCCAGTTGGAACGAGCATCGTTCAACAAAATTTGTAAATTAAATGCAAAGTCACTATCCCTGGTAGAGGACAAAAGAACCTTGGCTAATCGCCGACATGCCTGGACAGTAATGAATTCATATAAAAGAATAAAACCACAATTTTATCTAGAAGCTCATTTCTGGCTATCGCTAAAAATGAAATTCATGGCATATAGACTGGGCGATCATTGCTCAAGTGACCTAATCCCAACCTGGAAAGTAAAAAAGCAAGAAAAGACATGCCGCCTCTGTGGGTACCATACAGAAAGATTGTATCATCTATTGTGTACTTGCGAGACCCTAAAAGCCGAAAGAAGAACTATGCTGAAATCAGTTCTAAACGCCTTAGGAATACGCACCTGTAGGCAGGCGGTTACAAGTTGGTTGGGTGCATCTTCGAACATTCTAATATGCCGTGGAGTAAAATTTATGACTCTTGTAGAGACTTTACTATCAAAAATTGAAACTGACTAAATTTTGAATCTAGAAAGCGATCGTGTTTTAGGAACTGTAAAGTTTTGGTGATTTATGTAATTTTATCCTGTTTTTATGTCTATGGTTATTTATTGAAATGAAATGAAATGAAATGAAATGAAATGAAATGAAATGAAAATTGGATTTGTAAAGCGCTGCAGTTGCCCTGAGGCGTCCAGGCGTCCATTGTATACTTTAAGGTTGTGAAAAACCAAATAAAGTCAAATAAAGTCATATAGGAGAGCACTGTTGAGAGTGGCCACACCTGAAATGTGCCACTGCAAATCATTAAGACATATTTGTAGATTGTGATTATTAAAAGTTGCATTTCACAAATAACTAACTGGTCATACACCTTATATTATGATAGTCATTAAAATTTCACCCTTCCCAAAATCATGGGTTTTTTTCAGGACAGGATTGAAATACTAGGTACTGCAGTGCAGAGAAAGGAAATACAGAGTATACAGTGGTGGAGCCCATATTAGCAGGTATCAGTTCACAGTAGCGGTCAATATCTAAGGGTACAATAAACAAAAGAACTAGAAATTATCCAGGACAGATGAAACTTGTTATAGCAGGCGTCTGGGCATTCCACCAGCATCAACATGCCTTCCTTGCATTTCAGCCACCAGAATTTTAGATTTCTAATGTAACTGTTCTATATTCTCTGTTCTCTGTTCTCTATTCTGATGTACAATAAATTCAGACCATCCTGTAGTCAAAGCAGACTGACCACAATTGTCTCTTTCCCTACAAGGACCAGGGGCATAGCACAAGCCTCCACAGCCCCTGTGAAGCAGGGGATCCCCAATCTTTCAGGGTCCCCATACTCTTCAGGGGACTCCAATTCAGTCACAGAACAATGAATATCTGTGCAAATGTGGGAGAATCGGGGGGGGCCTTCACATTCTGCAGGGGTCCACATCATTTTGTAATACAAAACTGACAGGGACATAACAATGAACCACCTTTTTGTCCATTTCCAGTTAGGAGAACTTCCGTGGGACTGTCTGTCCTTACAGCACCCATTCTACGTACACCATGCACCTCTCTGTGTAGTGCAATCTCTCTGGTGAGGTCCATATTTTGGGTGATAGGTATTCAGATGGCTCAGCGCACTAATGAATCCACTGATCTGTGCTTGTTTCCATAGACACAGGTTCAAATCTTGGTAGGTGCACGAAACCGGTCAATCTTCTGAGGTAGATAAAACTAGTACCACTGAGTGGAATGGAAATTAGCACATTCTATCTGTCAATAGCGCCAAGATATCCTGTGAGTATGTTTTGTACTAATGTGCCTGTTTTTTATGTAATGGTAACGTGTGCAAGATACGTTTGGAGGAATCTATCTCCTAATAAGAAAAATACTCTTTGAGTGGGATAGAACCATTTCTACACTCTGGCCGGAAGTAAAGTGTGTCTGGGACAATTCACTCAAGAACAATCTTGTCCTTCCAAAGCTTCGCTACACCAAACATCCTTGTTGCACAACTTCCATTGAATCTTTGTACACAGGTCAATACAATGCTCCTCTCTACTTCTGGTATATCCATGCTGCAGGCCATAAATTTACTCCAATGCACATTATAAACTAACAGCACTCATTTCAACCAGGTGAATCCAAAACACTCAACTACCCATGGATCAGCTGAATAGGCCACCTCAGTGGCAGGATCATCAAAAATACAGAAGAAAATACATTCACGGCTCATTGTCTCAAAGTATCAAAGTCTTACAGAAAATACCTTGTTCATTTATTTATTTAATTGCTTATTTACTTGAGAATTCTTTCTCGTAGGCCACTGTTGCAATTCCGTTATCCACACTGTAGTCCTGCTGGGAAGTGTCAGCATGTCTCTCGCTAGCTTAAAAAAGTCAAAGGCTTCCACGTATTGGAATAGGTATTCAATACAAGTTAAGGGGTAAATTCCTATAAATGTGCAAACAAGAGTTTGGACAGGGATCGGAATTGTGAGTTGTCTGATGATAGTCACACACTTGCAGGTAGATTCCAGTAAGTCAAACAAGTCAAAGTTTGTCAGCGGAAAATGACCTGATAAATTAGAATAGATGCGGGAATTGCGTGTACTAAAAATGATTCTGCATGTTATGCCTCATTTTCATGTTGAAAACTTGGAATAGGAGGTACTTACCACAAATGCTAAATACCAACACACCTAGAGTATTGAACACGTATGGAAAATAGGCCACTCTGCTCCACCTGACTTGTTATTAGGCCTACGAGTAAAGTGGGCAATGGGTAAGTGCTATTCAGAAATAAGGGGCAACGGGTTCCTGAAGAGTATCTTAGCAGAATATCGAGATTTTAACATCAGCTTGCTAAAATATCAACTACCGCAAAATTGTCACGGTAAGAATATACAGATAAGCATAGATTAACTATCCTTAAATCCACATATAGATACATTCACCATATACATTTATTCATTCATAACTTCAAGGTAAGTAGACGTGAGTTAAAAAAGCAAAATTGATATTGCTTAACTTACCTTCACAACATAGTGGTATTCAATATTTTGTGCACAATATTTTAGAAGTCGAAATATGTTTATTCTCGATATTCTGACACACTGCCCTCACTGAACAGGCTACGCAAGCCTTTTAGGCTGAGAAACGTCCGCAGCCCATTTCAGTGCACTGTGCTCACTATGTTGAGACAATGCGCCATTCTTTTTTGCTAGTTACAGCTAATGTTACATTCCAATCTAATGGGTCACCAATTTGTCTCTAGACTGCAGAAAAGATAAGGCAAGACAGTTTGCTGTTTGCTGTTATCTTCTTTTCTTTCTGTACGCAGTTGAGTTATCCGTTGCCTCATAGCACGAGGGCAGGAGTTCTGATAACTGGCCCTCTGGTATGTCAAACTAACTACATTTGTATCACTTTCATTATTTTGACTTCGAGAAGTTGGCACATACCCATCTGGAAAGCAATAATAATGTGAATGAAAATGCTTTTTCAATTTTTACTCGACTATGAGTGAGAGGATCTGAGCTAAAGACTTGAAAAACAGCAACACTTCTGCTTAATTTAAATATTATTGAACAAGGCACTTTTCCACATGACGTGTTTGACTCCTCTCACTATACTAGAATATTCTGTCTTCATGCAACATCTTTTCCAGTACATCCAATTCCACTTTTATCAATGTGCAAACATTTGCTAGGCTGCCTTCCGCGTTCATGTTCCATCCAAACTTCCTTTCACTGTGCCAAAACATTCAATTATTGTTCGATGGTTGAAGAGTTAACTATATCACATGCAGTGTATTGCACGTCAATCTACATTGTAAGGCGTAATTCACTCATACTTCCCTTACAATGCAGTAGTAGGTCAATGTAGTGGATTGGATATTATTGTAGACTTTTATTGTTGGCTCCATGTAGTGACACGCTTTGTGCCAGAGCACGCTTACGTTAGGGTCTCCCAGTGATCCATTTACACAATGTGTATCTGATACACAACCGTGCAGTATGCTTTTGTGTGTCCTAGCATGCCGCAACCACAACTAGGCTGCCTTAGAGTATGTGTTTATCTAGTGTACTTGCTTGACCTAAAAGTCTACGCGGTACCCCGAGTGCACTCAAATGACTCAAGGTTCCTTTTCAGAAAAAGGAGAGTTCTAGGAGTTAACCTATGTGCATATATGTTTATTAACCCCCTGGCTGCGGCCGGAAATCTGCGCCTGTGTGGGACATTCCGATTGCGGGCGTGGTCATGACGGCTCCCGGCCGTCATCAGCATACGCCCACCGTAACTCATGACGGCCGGGAGCCGTCATCAGCACCGAACGGGTTAAGCAAAGCTTCAGCACACATGAAACCAATCCAGGTGTAAACTAGATAAGCTGTTAGAGCCCACCTACATCACAAACTGTACAAATTCATAACCGAATGACTTCCAGGCAAGTTCATGTTGGTAATGGCAGTTCCACACAAAAATGTTTAGGGGCATATTTACGAGAAAATGACACAGCATGTCGCTGAAAACCATCTTGCTGCGCTGCGCTGAGCTGAGCTGCGTCATTAGGAAACAACTGAGATGCGTCGTATTTACAGCAATACGAAGCATCCCTGTGCTTTCCTCTGCACTAGCGCAGGATTGGCTGCCTAGCGCCAATGCAGGCACCCATGGGTGCCCGCGTTGCAGGGATGATTGTTTTTGTGCAGGAAGGAACACCTTCCTGCACAAAAACAATCTTCAGAGGCATTTTCCTCTTTCCACATGCAATGCATTCTGCAGCACACGTAGAAAGAGGAAAAAACGAGGAGAAACAAACATATTTATCCTAGTTACACCTCCCCTGGGAGGCGTAACATTTTGATGCATTCCTAGGTCTACCACTCATGGTAAATATATGAGTGGACGCATGGGAACACCCACGTTCCACTCATGTGATGCCTCTCTGGGCAGAGTAACAGAAGGCAGCGACTTGCTCTGCCTTGCGTTACTCCACATTAACCAAGCCACGCAGGGCCCCACAAGATGGCTTTTAGTGGCCTGGTAAATATCACTCTAGGTTTTGCGTCGCCATTGTGCCCCCTTGCCTGGCGCAATGGTGACGTAAGCCCATGATAAAAATTGGCCCATAGTGTCTACACACCATTGTAAAGACCCACGTGCAGAGCATTACATTGCTTTGCGTCACACAAGCTCCAGCCTACAGTTTCGCAAATGTGGGCCTATTCTTCATTTTCGTACATAGCAAAATGCAAATTGTTCTAACCATTGCACACCAAAACATAAATTCAACTAAATAGGATTACTGACTTTTTTCCAAATCAACCAAACCTACACGAGTAGTACTGAACTGCAGAGAGCGCAACACGGAAAGACTGAACAATCCACCACTGCTCCGTGTTTCCGAGCTGTGCTGACCAGCACTAAGGTCCATATGTAGGTAAATCCCAAATACCGTTTCTTAAATGCCGAGTATTAACAAATTGTACCGAATCGATAATAAGAAATCGGTATTTGGGATGTAGGTAATAAATCGGTAATAATTACCGATTCGGTAATTTCAGATTCGGTAAAGATAAATTGGTAATTACCGATTCATAATTACCGAATCCTTATTTTTGGCCTCCTACATCTCAAAGGCCTAAATACTGGTCGGTAACAGGTAATTTACCGAATTTCGGCGGTTACCGACCGGTATTTTGCTACCTACATATGGCCCTAAGTTCTAAAGATACCGAGTTACTAATTCCGAGGAAAAGAGGCGCTCAACTTCGTTCTGTGCCAAAGTGAATGCCGAGAAATATTCATACTATGGACCCTGATATAATGACAGCAAAATTCTAATTTAGACATGCGCAAATCACCTCAAAGTCAAATCCCTTGTGGTAGTCTTTTGTCCCAACCTTGCATTACTTAGCGCACCAGAAGCGTATTACACCTTGCAGAGCCTTGTGTTTTGGATTACTTCGGTATCACTCCATGCATTCCGGTAATCCTCCGGAAAGGGTCGGCTAATGGCTTTACCAGAAAAGTTCAGCTGAGAAATATTACTGGGAAGTGTGCTGGTGACACTGCACATCTGTTGATTTTCAGAAGTGCCTCTGCCATCTCAGGTAGCCCTTTGCTCCCACTGGAGATTTGAAGTATTGATCGGCACAAACAATGCTTTCGACAATTATTCTCTCCAAACGAGTTTAAAATATTCCATAAATCAGGAGGAGCCGAGCCAGCGTCCAAGATGGCCGCTTAGAGATCGGCTCCGGCCGACCTCACTCACCCGACTCGCCATCCTGCAACGTATCCTGCACCCCGACCCGTCCTCCGGGTGGGGGAATTGAAGCAGTGCCCGAGGGAGTGACTCCGGACTTTTTTGGAGCCCCGGCGACCGCGCTGCACCGCCCGTGAGTTTGCGGACTGCGGCGTCCGGAAGCCGGGGCCTCGAGTGCCTGCGACCCCTGGCCCGAATGCAATAACATCGGCCGCCGGGTCCGACTGGGGACTGCCCGGCCGGAGGTCGTGGGGGTCGCGGGCCGGAGCTGCAGCGGGCACTTCCTTGAGTGTCTTTGCCCCCTATTGACTGCCGGCGGCGAGTGGAGGTGCCCCGCAGTGGATTGGTGCTCGCTCTGGCACCCGATGAGCCCTGTTGCTGGTTGCTGCCGGCCTGCATCTCGCCGGCTGGGACTGGGGCGAGGTGCCCGGTAGTGCTCCTTACCGTGGGGGCCGTTCTGGAGGCTCCCATCGGTGCCCGTGGGTGGCAGCTCGGCCGGAATCACCCCTTGAGGAGGGGCGAAATGAGGCCTGTCCCCACCTGTGTGGCCTGCCTGCCTGGATGCGTGCAGCATCATCCGGGGTGTGAAGGACGGTGGTGATCCTCCATATAGTGGAAGGGCGCGGTGCAACCACGGTGAGCCCCTGTGGATGAAGTGGGGCCTGGACGGTGCGAGTACTTCTGTCCTTGAATACCTGGGGCCCCCGGCGGGCTCTCTACATCCTGGGCGCCGGCTGGTAGGGCCACAGGGTGGTTTGATACCTCCACCCTACAGTGATGGCCTGCTGAGGGATCTGAGGCAAGAGTGCCCCATACTGGCTTGTCCTGAGAAGAGAATACAACAAAACTATACGCCTGTCTAAGGCAGCCCACTACCACACCCGCATTATGGAAGCAGAAAACTCCTCTAAGAAACTTTACCTACTATATAAAGAAATATCCATAGTGAACGCAAATCTCTCCTCACAAAATGATTCTGTGGAAACCTGTAACACAATTGCCCAATACTTCTCTGGAAAGATCGCAAACATCTATGCCTGCTTTTCCACTAATATAAAATCAGCAACTGAATTTACTGAAAATCCCAATCTCATAGGCTCGCCGGAGTGCCTAGGCTCATTTGTCGTACCTCCCCTTGAAGCATTGGCTAAAATGTGCAAGAACATTAAATCAGGATCTCCTCGAGACCCTGCGCCCCCTAAAATTCTAGCTGAAGCCTTCCCCGCACTAGAACCTCATTTCAGACACATACTTCAAGTCTCCTTCTCCACGGCCCGCTTGCCTGTGGAATGGAAACAGGCTGTAGTACTACCGATTAAAAAAAAGCCGAACATGAACCAAGACATATTGGAAAATCTTCGTCCAATATCTTTGCTACCTTACCTTGCTAAGCTAGCTGAGAAAATTGCTAATGCCCAACTCATAGGCCATCTAGAATCCATCAATGCTTTTCATAGATCTCAATCGGGTTTCAGATCAAATTTCTCCACAGAGACAGCTCTCCTGAGGGCTACTGAAACCCTCCGGGAAGGTGCGGATGAGGGAAAGACCATGGCCCTCATCATGCAGGATCTCAGTGCCGCGTTTGACACTGTAGCACACTCCATCCTGCTACAGTGTCTAAACAGAGCGGGAGTCATCAAGAAGGCACTGGGATGGCTGAAGGCCTTTCTGATCGACAGGAGCTTTCAGGTCCAAAGAGGGACTTTTCTCTCAGACAGCGTGATGCTAGAACAGGGGGTGCCTCAGGGCTCTGCCCTGAGTCCCACCCTGTTCAATTTGTACATGGCTCCCCTGGCAGAAGTGGTGCAATCGTTCGGCGTAGAGCTTGTCTCTTACGCCGACGACACACAACTTCTAATATCACTGTCACAAGCCCCTTCTCTGGAAGCAGATAACTTCAAGGCTTGCATGAGTAAGCTTGCCACTTGGATGACAGAGCACTGTCTAAAACTAAATGGCACTAAAACGGAGGTTATCATAATTGGGGGCAATGAGGCAAAATGGACGAATGAATGGTGGCCCAACTGTCTGGGTCCTTTGCCTACCCCCAACCAGGAAGCAAAAAACCTAGGCATCTGGTTAGACAACAAGCTGTGTTTTGATAGCCACATCAAGAAAACGGTAGGCAAATGTTTTGGTGTTATGAAAACGCTGAACCGCACCCTTGATCTGCTGCCTTTGACCTCGAGACGCACCATGACCCAGGCACTGATCACGTCCCGGATTGATTACGGGAATGTGCTGCTCCTGGGCACCTCTGCTAAAAACATCAAGAAATTACAGGTTCTACAAAATTCTGCAGCACGCCTGGTGCTAAGGCTTCCTCGTAGAGCTCCCTCGAGACCCTCTCTTGCTTCCCTTCATTGGTTGCCCATTGGCAAAAGGATTGTTTTCAAAGCGCTACTATGGTGCCATAGGATAATCCATCAAAAAGCGCCGGCCTATCTGTCGGATCTGGCATCCCTGTATGAACCGAACAGATCCCTTAGATCTAAAGGAATGGGCCTTCTCAGAACTTCCCGCACCAAAAAAGCCAGAATGGGAGGTAGATCCTTCCGCTCTCTTGCAGCCAAGCATTGGAACCTCCTGCCTACGGACATTAGGCTGGAGACCAATGAGGCTTCTTTCAGAAAGATGTTGAAGACATTGCTATTTACATCATAAGGCTACTCCTCTCTCTCCTCATAATACGCTCTCTCCACAGCGCGGGGACACGCCATGAGGCGTCACCAGGCGCTTTATAAACCCCTTTAAACTAATCCTGGTGCCTTTTCCGGATTACTGCAGCTGGCGTGCGACCCTGGCTGGATCTCCGGATCGCGTTGGGGTCCGTGAACAGGTGGGCACGTCGTGACATTGACGCCAGGTATGCGACAGAGGACGAATTGCTAGGGGGCGAGATGGCGACGAAGACGGACTTAGAGAAATCCTTGCCCAAGACCACCAGGGGAGCCAGGCAAGTCCAGTCCAATAAGCTAGACAGATACACCCAGCCTAAAGGGTCTCCGATCGACTCGAAGAGGGGTCCAGGTGGAGGATCCGAAGACCCTCCTGCGGGGGAAGAACCGACACTAAAGGATCTCATGGCGGCCATCACTGGAGTCCGGACCTCTCTGGGCCAGAAAATGGAGGCTCTAGACAGTAAGCTCGACACTGTCTCGATAGAAATGGGGCTGATTAGGGCGGACCTCACGAAGGCGAGCGAGAAAGTTAAGTCGCTGGAAGTTAAAACAACAAGTCTTGTAGATGATGTGAATCAGTTGCAGCAGGAGGTGCTTGATCTTAAGTCCTCCAGGTAGTCTACCGACCGACATCTTGATGAACACGAAGGGGGGGCTCGGCGCAACAATGTCCGCATCCTGGGAGTGCCGGAGAAGTCGGATTGTCAGGCACCGGATCTGTTTGTAGAAAACCTTATCCTTAACCATCTCAAACCTAAGGGCCTCAGTAATTTCTTCACGGTGAAACGCGCCCACAGGGTCCCGGGTGGTAGGCCTCGTACCGGGGCGAATCCACGTCCAATCATTGCTCGAGTCCTTAATTTTCTAGACCAAGATGCTATTCTGCAGGCGGTTCAGGCCGCGGATCCATTGGAGTTCGAGAATGCGACCTGCCTGTTCTTTCCTGACTTTACCCAGGCGGTGCAGAAGCAAAGATAGAGATTCTTGGCGGTCAAAAAGAAACTGAGGGACAAAGGTATGAGGTACACTATGATATTTCCGGCCCACCTTCGAGTGGAACTTAACGGGAAAGCCTGGTTTTTTGATAACCCTGAAGTGGCTGCAGACTGGTTGGAGAGTGTCCAGCGGCTGGGCCCTGAGTCCAGTGACCAAGGGGAGGCCGATGAACAATGACTTTGTTAATTATGAGGTCAGCAGGGGGCTGCGAACAGTTGGTCGGGGGTCAGTTCAAAGGGGGCATGTAATAGAATTCATTGCATATATGTGTTTATAATGCTTAGTGTGGTGCTTGTAATGTGCAGGGGTATCCACATAGAGTCGGGGGGAGGGGTGATGGGCCCGCTTGCAGGTCCTCCTCTGTTTTCTACTTTTAGTTCTATGTAGATTAGCTGGGGGTGACAGTCACACTGCTAGTTGGGGATGAGCGCAAGCTGTATGCAGGGGTGCAGGGAGGGGGGTGGAGGTACCTGTTTGGGGTCTGTTTAGTTTTTATTGTATGTCGTTTTATTTCATATTGGGTGTCATCAGTCGATCCTGTAATGCCATGGTATTGCAATGTCTTCCGATAGGAGGGTGGCTGGGATCTCCGCACTCAGTTGGAATGTAAACGGGCTGGGGGACAAGATCAAGAGAGGTATGGTCAGCCAGTTGATCCGGAGACACTCACCAGACGTGGTACTATTGCAGGAGACACATCTCATGGGAAAGAGTTGCATGGCACTACACAAAGGGGGATACAAACTGGTTGCTCATGCTGGTTTCACTACTGGGTCGAGAGGGGTGGGGATCCTGGTCAAGAACTGGTTTCCACTGGCCGTCCAGGCCACGTGGGCCGATAATAGAGGTCGATATGTTGGGAATTCTGGGCTGTGGGAAGATAGAATTGTTACTTATTTGACTGTGTATGTCCCACCGGCCCTCCAGACTGATACTTTCCGTGATTTGTGTAAGATCTTTTTGACGCTACCTGTTGGGGTCTTGATTGTTGGAGGTGACTTTAATGCAGTGATGAATGGTGAGTCAGATAGACAACCGGCCCGGGCTCTCTTGCCGTCCCGGAGGTGGCTGACTGATTTTGTGGAAACTACGGACCTGATAGATGGGTGGAGGCTGAAAAACCCCAGTGACCTTCAATATACGCACGCCTCAGTGGCGCACAATTCCCTTTCGAGGATAGACTATGTACTGGTGCCGGCGGCGCAGTCAGTCTGGGTCCGGGAAGTACGGCACTTGGCTAGGGGAGTCTCTGACCACTCGCCGGTCGGGATTGGTTTGGACATTGGTGGGCGAGACGTGGCTAGGGTGGCCCCCATTAGCACTTGGCGATTACAGGACCCTGACATTAAGAGGGAGATTGTGTGGATCGCTGACAGTTATTTTCAGGATAACGTGGGCACGGTGGACTCAAAGTGTTCCCTGTGGGAAGCTTACAAAACTGTTATTAGAGGGGAATTGCTGTCGATTATCTCGGGGAAGAAGAGGAAGGGCCGGGCTGAGGTTGACAGGGTGGAAGCTGACTTACTGACATTGGAACGGGAGGTGTCGACGAACTCCATCTCGGAGGGAATGCACCGCATTTCCCTCCACAGAGATGAGTATAAGAGTCTGGCTAGGGATAGGGCGAAGATGCAACACGCGGATACCCAGAGTAGGGTGTACGAACATGGTATAAGGCTGGGAAATTAATAGCATGGCTGGAAAAAGGGGAGTGGGCGTCACAGTTGGTACTGGAATTGTAGACCGTCGACTCGGGTAAAATAACGGATCCGCAACAAATTGTGGAAGAATTCGCAGGCTACAACACGGCAGTGTAGGCCGCCGAAAGCGGTTACACCGAGTCCAAAAAAGCAGATATGATACGTGATATTCCGATGCCCACCCTCTGCGACGAGGACAGGGAATACCTGGACTCCCCATTCAGAAATGACGAGGTGGCACAGGCCATCAGGGGGGTTCACTCTGGGAAGGCCTCTGGCCCTAATGGGCTCCCCATAGAGCTCTATAAAGTAAATGCAAATAAATTGGCTCCCTTCTTTAGAGATATGTTCATCAAGAGTAGAGAGAGGGGTCGGCTTCCATACGATCAGCGAGTCGCTACTATTGTAGTCATACACAAGGAAGGCAAACCAAAGACGGAGTGTTCCTCGTACCGGCCGATCTCCCTCCAGAATGCCGAACCGAAGGTTTTAGCAAAATTGCTCGCGACTCGACTGGTTAAGGTCATTACGACACTGATCTTCTGGCTTCATGCGCCGCCGCAATACTGCCCTTAATTTGCGCAGGTTGCATGGGATAATGGGTGGTGCATCGAAAATACACTAGCCGACAGTTCTATTATCATTAGATGCCACCATGGCCTTTGATAGAGTCGAGTGCCCTTATCTCTTTGCCGTCTTGAGTAAATTGGGTATTGGTCCGGAGTTTGCGAATTGGGTCCGTCTTTTGTATTCTGATCCCCTGGCTAGAGTTGTGGTAAATAATCATAGATCTGCTGACTTCCCCTTGGGGAGGGGCACCAGACAGGGATGTCCTCTCTCCCCACTGTTATTTCCCATAGCGCTCAAGCCGCTTGCGGCGTGGGTCCGCTGGGACAGGTCGGTCAAGGGGCTCAGGTGGACTTCCGAGTGTGAGGACAAAATATCGCTTTACGCAGATGATATTCTATTATATTTGTCCACCCCCCGGAGTTCTCTGATTGCATTCCTGGATGTCCTGGCAGTATTTGGGAGATATTCTGGCTTCTTCGCCATTAACTGGGCGTAGTCTGTTCTCTTTGTTTTAAGCGGTGATCCCTCCGCTGTCCCCGCGGGTTGCCCTGTCAGATTGGAGTTGGTGGGGTTCCGGTATTTGGGCATTTTTGTGTCATTAGATCCTCAGATGAGGTATGAAAATAACTTGATGCCCCCACTGGCTAGGTTCCGGAGGGACGTGGTGCGATGGAAATCGCTGCCACTCTCCCTGCTGGGACGTGCTGTCCTGTTCAAAATGATGGCTCTTCCCCGCTTCCTATACGCACTCCAAAACTCCTTGGACCCGGTACCCCCGTCTTATTTCAGAGAGATTGAGGCTCTCCAGCGGCAGCTCCTTTGGGATAGTAGGCCGCGGATTGCGTTTTCTAAGCCTACGCTGCCGTGGTATGATGGGGGGATTGGCCTGCCAAATATCCGGAAGTATTACTGGGCATCCCAGTTGGCGGCCATCAATCAAGCAATTTACGGATCACCGTTTGACCCCGGATACGCAATGGATCGTGGTCATATACCTGGCGGCGAATTCTCCAGAAAGAGGCGCTTTCCATTGATTGGGCCCACTGCGGTTGCTGTTCAGGTGTGGCATGAGGCTAATCGTTCCCTTAAATGGGATGGGAAAATAACTTTGGCCACGCCATTATGGAATGCTGAGCACCTGGGAGGCCTATGGAAGACTAAAGGTTTTGATAGGTGGAACCTCATTGGGATATCACAGGTGGGAGATATGTGGGGTAAGGACGGGATCCTTACATTCGAGGCTCTTCAGGAACTGCATCAATTGCAGGAGAGCGAGCGGTTTCGATATACACAGATTAAACATGCGTTGCTGGCTAGTTTCCCCCTGGGAGTCACGCCCCCGGAGGCTTCCCCATTGGAGGATCGGGTGTTGGACGGTCATCTTCTGACAAAAACGATCTCCCTGATCTATAAAAAGCTTATTAACCAAACGGAAGACCCACTCGTGGCTTTTAGGGAACAATGGAACGCAGATGGCCTGGTCTTAGATGACGAAGACTGGAGGGGGGCTGTGTCTTCCCCAAGGGTGATTGCTATACAGATGAGACTCCGTTTGGTGCAGCTGAAGGCCCTTCATCGCTGTTATGTTATGGGCCCACGATTGGTGTGAATGGGTTTGGCTGCGAGTGGAGAGTGTCGAAGGGGATGCAGTGAGGCTGGAACTTTTATGCATATGTTATGGGACTGCACGGTTATCCGGAGTTATTGGACCGCAGTCCATGACAAGATACGCGAGGTATGGGGCCGGCGTTGGCCTTGAGTTGTAGGCACGCCGCTGTCTCCTGTCTCACGTCTCACGGAAAGATATGGGTCACGCTGGCATGTGCTATAGCCAAGCGCAATATCGCCCAGCTGTGGGGGGCTAGCCAATCCCCCCATATCGGGAAATGGATGGACGACCTGGACTGGTACATGTTTAAAGAGCGATCTGTGTATGTTGCCAGGGGTAGGCCCAGGAAGTGGTGGAAAATTTGGGGTGCTTGGAACGGCTACAGAGGAGATATCTGTGCTCCCCCCGCTACACGGGAAAATAATGTTGTGTCGGAGGAGCCCTGAACCCACGTGATATTGTCTGTATTGTATTCTGTAACCGGGAAGATGTGACAACAACTCATATTCGCTCGGATACCACCCAATGTATTTTTTGTTTCTTTTACTGTGTGTGTTAATAAAAAGAAAGTGAAAAAAAAAATATTCCATAAATGACTGCCAGATTTGGTAATACCGGACCAGCCATTCTCTCAATTTCTACCATAGAGGTTCTATATCAAGGCCTCAGGTGACAGTCTAGCAAGCCCTTTTTGCGTTATCCAGGGTCGGACTGGCCTATTGGGCAATCTAGCAAGACCCGATGCCAAGGAAGTAGCCAGAAAATTAATATACCCCCCACTTTGACCCTTACCTCAAGTGATAAGAACCAAGTAAGCACAGCCCTTCCTAGTTCTCATCACCCTTACATCCACTCTTTTATCGACCTACCTTCCTATGCTTCCACCCAACTATCATCCTTTTAACTTTCCATCCTTCGTCCCTCCTTTCATTATTATAACCATACATTGAGATTCCATCGTCCCATCAGTTCACATCAATCCTTCCTTTCACCTTTCCAGGTTTTCTTTTATCCATTGGTCCATCCATCCAATGGCCATTTTCCTCACACATAAACGTAGGCATACTTTCACTCTGCTGTCCATTTATCCTTTCACACTTCATCCTTTCAACCATCAGTCCTTGCATTGAGCCTTCCTTCCTTCTTTCCTTCTCTTCCCCTTTATAGATTCTACAACAATTTTTTCTTTTTTGGCACTATTTTTTCTAATGTGGCTTTTTTTCTCCCACTGTTTGCTTCTCTCTGTTTTTTCTCCCTCCTTTGCATGACTTCTTTCTACTTTACATAACTTGCTTACATAACACTTGCCCCTGACCTCTCTGCCATGCCCCGCTATTCCCTAAGATCATTTCGGTCTGCTGCCATGCAAACTGAAGAGGCAACCCAACTTTAGTGAGACTTTTAGTGAATACCCCCACCTAAGATGCTACAGAGGGGATTCACGACACCCCTGGCCAAAAGCACTTGTCTCACAAGCCAGTGTATAGGCCGATTTCTGGGTGTTTGTGGGCTTGTTGTATGGTTTGCTGGACTGGTTTTTATTGGTGATTTGCCTGATAGTAAAACAAATATTGATTGCAGCAAACTCAAGTCCATGCAATCAAATACCAATACAATGTGTCTTTACAAGTTTAAATCTGTACCTGTTTTCAAATGTCGCCGACTTTTCTAGCTATCCGGTCCTCTAATTGGTGGGGGTGAGCACTTTTATTTTGGTGCCTGGGCCTATTTTCTTCCCAGTCAGACCCTGGTGCTATCCCAACTCTACTGCTGGTTTTCTCACACCAATAATAGAGAATAATCTTCAAAGTTTACGAGTTCTGCACACTTAGGCTCATTGGTGTTAAATAATACTAGGATATAATTTGAAAAGAATATATCCTGAGCTAAATATGTGCATCAATAAGAGTTCTTCAAATAAATCCCGAAAGATGAGTAATCTTCATATCTTCTTTTATTATTGATGTTATTCTTCATAAAACACACTTGCCGCCAACACGTATTTCGTCTTGGTGAGATGAACCATAGACTTCTTCAGGGCTAGAATATTATAATATACATAATCAAAGACCAAATTTGTGATACATATGACATACAACATCACTACTTATAATAACTGGTAATCATTATAATTTAATTTGTCCAATTATTAAAAAAAGTGGCTAAAACACACAGCTTCCCAAGTGAATTGCTTGTTGGTCCTATGCCAACCAGAATAACAACATAATAAAGTTCACAGAAAGTGTGAAAAGCAGTGTTCTTTTATAAAAAACAACCCAAAAGCAAAACTATACAACATAGTTTATGGCGTCAGGTATTATCCGTGATTATCAATCATCCTTTCGGTAGTTTTATGGTAATCATTAACTACGAGAAGGAGAAAGACAGACAAGGAAAGATCCACTCCATATCCGAAGAATGAGAGAAACACCATAAGTAAAAGGAGTGAATAAAATTTGTTATCAAGACCGCACGAGATGCCTCTAATGTATTACAATACTATTATATGTGGGAATAGGCCATTAGAAAGGACAGCCCAAAGAAAAGTAAGAAACTAAGAATAACCCGATAGTGTGTATTCCTAACGAACTCGTTAACTCACCTATAGCTAAGTTCTGAACGTAAGAATCAGGCAGTACTCTCTACAAGTCGTGAGAACAATAAATGGTGATCTATAATAAGAGAATATAAACCAGGAAAAACGAAGTTGGTATATTCAGTTTAAAAGAGTATCTGGTGGGGGGCGTGGCCAAGATAGCGGCCTGGTAGGACGTGTCCCACTTGGCTCCCCGGCCCTGAACCCCGATCTGCCCCGTTCCTAGCCTGCAGGTCACCCCCAATCTATTGGTGTTTTACCCTGCTGTGCGGGGCTCATCAGCGGCAGCCACCGAGAGTTCTTTCGCTGTTGCGGCGGCCGTGGGGATCGAGACAGACCTGCCGCGGCGGCGCGGCCTGGAAGTCCGGAAAGCAACGGCCGCGGGCTTGCCTTGCCTGGCGCGGCCCTCGTGGAGGCTTCGGAGTGTCCGTAGATATATCAGCGGGACGCTGTCTGCGTCCATCCACAGCGGCAGGCAGCCGCGGCAGCAGCGGTGCCCCGTGTGAGCCTCCGCTAGCCGTGTGTGGCAGGCGGCTGGCCCCGAGTCACCCGGACGGGCCGCCCTGAAAATCGAGGCCCCGGCTTCGGGCCTGCACCGGAGGGAAGAGCGGCGATCAATGGCAGCCCATGCTTAATACAAGACCCCCAAGGTGAGCCCGCAGCACCCCTCCACAGCGGCGGGCAGCCGCGGCAGCAGCGGTGCCCCGTGGGAGCGTCCGCTGGCCGTGTGTGGCTGACGGCCGGACCCGAGTCACCCGGACGAGCCGCCCCGAAAATCGAGGCCCCGGCTTCGGGACTACACCGGAGGGAGGAGCAGTGATCAACGGCGGCCCCTGCCTGCTACAGGACCCCCAAGGTGAGCCCGCAGCTTCGCCCGGACTGGGCACACCACAAGACAGCCCCAGCCGCGTTCCGACCCACGGGGGGGGGTGTGATAGTGAGCACATCCCGACGTACTGCGACACCTGGGTTGGGCCCGACAGGCGGCAAGCGTTTGGGGCCTGCAACCAGCGCATGGAGGGCCGATTACCCTCCCACACGACTGCCTGTAATCCTTGTGGGAAGTGGAGCGCTACGATAGCGGGGCCCCCGGCCACGTCATGCCTGGTCCTACGACAGATCCCCCCCCCGGACTCCACGGACGTACATTCCACAACAGGGGATCCTTCTGGCTGTCCTCCATCTTGCACACCCGGTGGCATTGCAGCTGAGCCTTCTGATCGCCTGGGTGCACCTTCCTGCTGCCGGCGGCCCCATTCTGCATTGTCCCCCCGAGGCCGCCTTGGACGTGCTACGATGGCTAACTCGAATCGCAGGGGGACCCGTCCGATCGCGGACATGCTGCTGAAGGCTGCGACGAAGGGGGAGAAGGCCCAAACACCCCCATAACCGTCTGTGCCAGCTGTCGCCCCGGAGCAGGATAGCGGGGAGGCCCCCATCACGAAAGCCTTCCTTGAAACCCTTTTTAATACCCTGCGCGAAGACTTTCAAGCCCTGAATCAGGATTTAGTCAGTGAACAGCGAGAACTTCGCCGTGATGTGGATGGCCTGGGGGAGAGGGTGGCGGTGGTGGAGGAGTCGAGCCATGCCCGCTGTGAAGACTTGGTACTTTTGCAATAAGAGGTCCTCCGCCTTCGGGACCAACAAGTGGACCTCCAGGCACACGCAGAGGACCTCGAGAACCGCTCCCGGCGGAACAACATACGGGTCCGGGGAGTGCCATTGAAAGCAGAAGGAAATAGTGTCACCATCTATCTGCAGGACTTGTTTAGGGAGATTCTTGGTGAGCCAGCTGACTTTACTATCCGTATAGACTGGGCGCATAGGGTAGGCCTGGCGCGACGCGCCCCTGCCCCCCCTCCGGACATTCTAGCCTTTCTCCCGGATTTCCCCCTGAAAGAAAGAATTTTGAGAGAAGCCCGCCAGACTCAACCTTTTCGCTTCCGAGACAGTCCAGTGGAGTTATTCCAAGACCTCTCAGCGATTACGCTCCAGAAGCGCAAGTCCTTCCGGGTAGTCACGACATTTTTGAGAGACAAAGGGGTGCCCTTCTCCTGGGGCCATCTGTTTCGGCTGATATTCAAGTGGGAGGGAATCCTCCGCCAATTCCGCTCGCTCCGTGACACATGTGCCCTGCTAGGACTTGACTTGCCGGAGGATGAGCAAGAGGGAGGCGCCTCTCTGAGGCCATCACAAGACGACTCGTCGCAACCCTCTCGAGATGGTTGGCAGCAAGTACGGAGGCGACGTTCGCCTAAATCACGCCTGAGACCGGACCCAGCGACTTTCGCCATGGAACACGCAGCGGCCATCCAAGAGGTGGTCAAAGACACAGCGGCTACATCCTGAAGTGACATGGTCTGGGGATCTGTTTCCATTGCCTGATATTTGAGAGGGCCGGGGGGAGGGGCGGGGGGGGCCTCAGGGGTTGCCACTGCCACGTTCTCCTCCTTTCTTTGGGACTCTACGGGCCTGACTTGATCTCGGATAGGCCTGGGACTATGGTTCGGTTTTGGGACTCACAAGTTGGGGTTGGGGGGGTGAGGGTGGGGCAAGAGGTTGGGAGTTCGGGGTACTGGGGGGTTGGGGGTTCGGGGGGGTTGGGGGAGAGGGTGGCGAGAGTGGGGGGCTTGTTGGGACTGGGATGGAGTTGGGATTGGGGGAGGGGCTGTGGGTGGGAACCAGTGTGCCGAGGGGTCTTACAGTGCTGAATTGCTCACTACATCTCCATTTGATGCAGAGGCGATCATGTGACATCCCACTCACCCGCCTTACTATGGCAGACTCCAGTCTGAAGGAACTGACCCTTAATGTGAAAGGGTTGAACAATCCTGTCAAGAGGAGGGCTGTGATTTCATACCTGGAGAACTCTGGGGCCGAGATTTGTTTATTGCAAGAAACTCACCTTTTGCCCAAGGACTGGCACAGGATGCGCTCCCATGCCTTCCCCCAGCAGTTCTTTTCCTCTCTCCCAACAAAGAGGGCTGGGGTGGCCGTTCTGGTATCTAGGCACTTCCAGGGAAGGGTGGGGGACAGGGCGGGGGAGATCAAGGGACGTCTCTTGGCTTACACCTTTCTAATAGCTTGACGATAGGCTCCATCTACGCCCCGAACACGGGACAGGAGGTTTTTTTTAAAGGTGCAGTTTCAGAGTAACTTCAAGCCTCTAATTCTCTCCTGCTCATAGGGGGGGACCTCAATCTGGTTATGGACACGAATAGAGACAGGTCAGGCATCGGTATGGGGATTCAGGCGCTATAACAGCCACCGGTACAGAGTGGTTACGGGAGAGAGGCCTGGTGGACCTCTGGAGGACCAAGTACCCTAACACGACGCAATTCACCTTTTATTCCCACGTGCACCGCACATATGCCAGGTTGGACATTTACTTGGGCTCCTCTGAGCTACTCGCGACCCTCTGCGATGTTTGCATAGTGCCTGCGGCCCTCTCGGATCACAACACGGTGGAGCTGTCGCTCCAGATCCCTACGCCCATCTGCCCCCATGGGTCATGGCGGCTACGTGAAACCCTCCTGCAGCGACCGGACGTCACCAAGCAGCTTCATAAATGTATTGTTGAATACTTAGCCATTAATGATACTTCGGACACATCGGTGTCGGCTCTGTGGGAAGCCCTGAAATCGGTGGCCCGAGGTGAACTTATTGCGATAGCCGCGGCAGAGGCCAAGGTCCGTAAAGCGAAGAGAGACGACCTCACCGCTCAGGTCTCTGAGCTGGAGAGGGTTCATAGCCGCACCCGCGCTCCACGGATCTGGAGACAATTGAAGGCAGCCAGGACCCAGTTAGCCAGCCTAGACACTGACAGGGCGGAATTTGCTGCTCTCCGTCTCCGCCATACATATTACGTGGGGGGTAACAAAACTGGCCACTTACTTGCTAGCGCACTGAAAGCTAAAACCCAACGTTCGAAAATCTCCGGCCTTACAGATGACTTGGGCGCAGACCTCACTGAGGAGATTCAGGTTGCGGAGGCGTTTTGGACCTTCTACGCCTCTTTATTCGGGGCCGTTGCGGTGTCCCTTGAAGACGTCAATGCTTATTTGGATCCAGCGGAGATTATCGAGCTGTCTCAGGCAAACGCAGACGCTCTGGACGCCCCCATCTGTCTGGATGAGGTGCTGGCCGCTATATCCCGCCTTCGCCCGCTCAAATCCCCAGGACCGGACGGCTTCTCGGCCGGTTTTTACAAAACCGTTAGTCGGCTGCTAGCTCCCGTTCTCACCCGGCTTTTCAACTCCTTTGAAGGCCCAAGCTCCATCCCCCCGGACATGCTGGCGGCCGAAATAGTTGTGCTACCTAAACCGGGTAAGAAACGTACGCACTGCTCCGTGTTCCGCCCTATTTCTTTACTCAACCTGGACCTGAAACTCTTAACCGGAATTTTGGCTGCGCGTCTTGGTCCATGCCTGCCTGGGATCTTGGAAGTTTTGTTCCTAATCGCCAATGCAGCGATAACACCAAACAGGTACTCCATTTGGTTGACAAGGCCCATTTCCAGGACTCGGACTCTGCGCTGTTGGCCATCGACGCTGAAAAGGCGTTTGATCGAGTCGACTGGACCTACTTACAGCGAGTCTTGACGCGCTTTCGGCTAGGAGACCGCTTTCAGTCCTGGATCAAAAGTTGTTACCACCGCCCCCAAGCTCGGGTCCGCTTGAGTGGCCTCCGATCGAGCCCTTTTGAGATCCAGCGCGGCACGCGACAGGGGTGCCCCCTCTCACCCCTCCTGTTTGCCTTGTACATAGAGCCCCTTGCGCAGAAGATCCGGGATAACCCTGCTATCCATGGCATCACCTTCGGCCGAGAACCTCACACGGTCGGCCTTTACGCCGACGACATAATAGCCGCTCTCGACCATCCAGACCACTCTGTACCCGCCTTTCTGGGGGAGCTGGAGTCTTTTGGAGCTGTCTCAGGCTTCAAAATCAATAGGGGGAAATCCCTGATATTGCCCCTGGGCAAAAATGCCCACCCTTGCAGGAATACACCCGCATACGGTGGCGACTTACAGCTGACCACACAACTCCCATACCTGGGTGTAACTCTCACTTCCTCGACGGAGTCGACGATAGCTCTCAACTACAAAACTCTCACCTCCCAGATCTGGACCGATCTTACGCGCTGGTCCAAGCAACCCCTCTCCCTACTGGAGCGTGTCGCAGCGGTGAATATGTCAGTTCTACCAAAGATCTTATACCTCTTTCAAACCCTCCCGGTCCTGCCCCCAGCTGGCGTCCTTGCGGACCTACAAGCCGCTCTCCACCATTTCATCTCGGAGGGGAAGCGGTCGCGCTTACATAAACGGCTAGCATACCGGAGCATAGATGAGGGGGGTCTCGGAGTCCCCAACCTTTTGCAATATTTCCAGGCCTCACAACTCCGCTATTTGGTGGAATGGCATAGGCCAGAATCCGAGAAACAGTGGCTATTTCAGGACAGGGCGATGGCCCAGACGCCCCTTTGGAGGGTTCCCTTCCTCCTCCGGCAGCACCGGCCACGAAACCTCTTGAAATCACCTATCACTCGCACCATCATGCGGGGTTTGGGACGCGGTCGCTGTTAAAAGAGGTTTGACAACTTTCCCCTCCCCATTTACCCCCATCCTGGACAACCCGGAGTTCCCGCCGGGCAATGACCCCCACACCTTCTCACAATGGCGCGGTACCAACTGCCGTTCTGCCGGCGACCTTTTCGATTTGCGGGGCTTTCTCCCCCTCTCGGACATCAAGCAGGGCTATGACATAACAAATCCTCACCTTTTCCAATACTTCCAACTCCGGCACTGGCTCACAAACCCGGTCTACACCCCTCTAGTTGGTCGACCGATGACGGTCTTTGAGAAATGGCTGATGACAAAAGACACGCATAGACATCTTATTTCGGACAGCTACAAAATGCTCCCCCAGCCACACCAGGCAAAACAGCGGATCAGAAGCGTTGGGAAGCGGAACTTGGCAGGGCTCTGACACCCAGAGAATGGAGCTATATATACTACAGGGCCTCACACACCACACGCAACACTGCAGGCAGGGAAACAGAGGTGAAGCTGGCCATGTACTGGCATCTCACTCCGGCCCGGCTCAATAAGGGGAACCCGACCCGTAGCGCATTGTGCTGGAGGGGATGTGGGGAACGGGGCACCTTGACCCATCTCCTCTGGGACTGCTGTGAAGTTCGGGGCTATTGGGAGACGGTCCTAGACGACATTGACTCTACCTTCGACACCGAAATCCCGGGATTTCCCACCTACACCATCTTGGGCCTACCTAACGCACTAATTTTTCCCCTGAAATTTGCCCGGGGTCGCCAAATGGGGATCGCCATGCAAGCGGCTACGCAACACGTCCTATCGCTCTGGGGCTCGACCACCAGGCCTACACACACGGGATGGCTACACAAACTCTGGTTCACTTTGAGGATGGAACACATCCAGGCTACACTTACACACACCACAGCTGCATTTCAGAAGGTCTGGCTACCGCTGCTATCCCTCTTGTCCAAAGAGTTTAATGAGATCACATGCCCCAGATACCTCCGCATTCTGTGACTTACCGAAGCTATGCATGACCCTCCGTGATCTCATGTATCATTGCAATACTCACTACCTGATTGCTTCTGAGATTGTTTCCCATGTACGGCACACTGGTTGGGTTGGTCGGGGCGGGGGTGGGTTCCTGGTTTTTGTTCTTACAGTTTTGCTCTCTTACAACGCCTACCATTTGTTGCCTTGGCATTATACCTATGCTCTGGCATATGTACCTCGCCTATTGTTCGATTTACAGAGAAGACGTGTCTGTCTGTCTCACTAACAATATATGCCTACTGCCTTTCCATCGTACTGTGATGCCTGTTTTTGCTCTTAAAATTAATAAAACACATTTGAAATTAAAAGAGTATCTGGTTCGTAAAACAACATGAAATATGAGAAACCGTCTCAAAGAGGGACCAGTAAGAGCCACTCACTAGTTTTCTTGAGGCTCCTGGTTCAGTGTGACCGTCGAATTTCAATGTCTGAGATGAGCCCCCGGTATCCTGGTGTATATAAAAAGGTCATGATTAGCCTGGCTGTCCATAAGTTTGCCCTTTATAGGGTATATTTCGATTTATCTGTAGATCAGTCATGCCATATGCATATTAATAAAACACAAATTTAATATGTCTATTGCAGTCTCTTATCATTAATAAAACGTGATCCAATACCTAGAGGTATTTAGGCGTCATGTATCTTTGGTTAACATAGGATCACTAACATAAATGCAAGGTGAACATAAAAGCCAACGCTTAAATAATGTGCTCTCTACGATTTCTCTTGATACTGCGTGCTATCAAAAGATCAAGAGCAGGAACAATAGTTCAGGTTCTATAATGGCTAAAACCAACATCTTCTTCATATTAGATGGTCGAGGCCATGTATATCGTGCTCCTAAGTTTAGTCATATGGAGCCACTATGACATACACAAGATCAGACTGGTGATTTAAATTTAGGTCATAGTCAAACCACCAGTACTCCCTAATTCAAACATTTAAAATCACGCATGATTGTGTATTTCAAAAACCAATTTTATCGAGCCACTAAAGCATCATCAAAAAGTGTGGGGGTGGCGAAACACAAAACTCTCGCAGGTAAGAGAGCGACCCCAATATTAGCCCACTAATATATTGAACACGCTAACACTCACCTTCGAGTATGAAGTAAACTCGGTTAAGGAACACAAATCGTGGCGTGTAGCAATCGCGCCATCTTGGTATAACCTTTAAGTAGTAAACAGTTTATAGTAAACATGGTATATGGACTAAAACGTGGCTTTCGCTATATGTTGTCATAGCAATATATGAAGCCGTGTCGGCCATCTTAGCTCAGGAATGACAAATTCCCCGTAAAGTATGGCGCGTAGAAAGTCAAGTAACATTAACCATATCTCTAAATTGATAACGTATAAAAATATTCATACCCGTAACGTTTAGAAACGTAAGTATCAATAGGATTGTCACCTTGCTTTGAACAGTTTAGTGCAGTTATGGCTTTAATATTAACCAAAACGTCAGATAAGTGGAAAGGACAAAACCTCAATGTGCCTCTAATGTTCGCAAATGTAATAATTCTAAGTGAAAGATTAATAAAAAATTAATAAGAAAAAACCTAAAGAGGAAAGGTGAGGAAAGTATTCCAAATGAGCAAAGAATAAAGAGATACATATCAAAGATTATTTTGCATAGTATAAGGAAGAAATTAACACAATAGCAATAATAGCATTAGCAGGTGACCACAGCAGTCATATTTCCAAAAACATAAATGACAGTGGTTAGAGTCGTGATTGCAGTGTTTTACAACTTCGGTACACGTTTTAAGAATCCTGCTATTTTCACCTAATAATTGTATAGTATATAAAAAGGTTAAACATGTTTCAATTTATGGGATACTATTGGTTCTAAATGCCTCCAGAACCTCCAGTTTAACCAAAATTTTATTTTAACAAATATGAGGTGGTCCTCTTTCGAGTTTATACACTGATACACATACTAAATACTGAGCTAGTATATGTATATACAGTGAATTAACATTATTTCGAGTGGTGATGTCCCCCCAAAATGAAATGAGAGACAACATCTAATTTAACCTAGATAGATAATATATGGATTCATATTAAATTAGCCACAAGTGTTTGCTACAATCATTCGTCTCAGTTAATGTGTATCAAAAAAGTACTTCATCAGTATATCTTAAACAGAAAAGTTAACACGTTCCAATAAGCAGGAATCTTACTTTGCCAGCCTATATGTGTTATCAACCTAGGAAATACTGTAGTTCGTTATCAAAATTCAGACCCCTTTCTACCGCACGCATTCGCATAATCCAGCGTGCTTCCTGTTGTCTCAGTTTTAATTTGCGGTTTCCGTCCCTGATGTCCATAGGCATCATTTCAATTCCATTAAAAGATAATGTTAAATGTTCGGTCTGAGATCTACATTCAAGTGCATGTGCTGCTATTGGATATCTTGCATCCCTGTTCTTCAGAGCCCTGAAGTGTTCAGCAACACGATCTTTAAGTTTCCTAATGGTGCTTCCTATATATCCTTTATTGCACCTACACAACGCCGCATATATCACATAGGTAGTATTGCAATCTATGTGTATTTTGATATAACATGTTTTGGAATCATTATAGCTAAAATGTCGTGTTCCATGCAAGGACAGTTTGCACATGCTACAATTACCACATCGGAATGACCCCTTGTTAAGTGAGTGCAACCTGGTTTATATTCTCTTATTATAGATCACCTTTTAATGTTCTCACGACTTGTGGAGAGTACTGCCTGATTCTTACGTTCAGAACCTAGCTATAGGTGAGTTAACGAGTTCGTTAGGAATACACACTATTGGGTTATTCTTAGTTTCTTACTTTTCATTGGGCTGTCCTTTCTAATGGCCTATTCCCACATATAATAGTATTGTAATACATTAAGAGGTATCTCGTGCGGTCTTGATAATACATTTTATTCACTCCTTTTACTTATGGTGTTTCTCTCATTCTTCTGATATGGAGTGGATCTTTCCTTGTCTGTCTTTCTCCTTCTCGTAATTAATGATTACCATAAAACTACCGAAAGGATGATTGATAATCACGGATAATAACTGACGCCACAAACTATTGACTATGTCTATGTTGTATAGTTTTGCTTTTGGGTTGTTTTTTATAAACGAACACTGCTTTTCACACTTTCTGTGAACTTTATTATGTTGTTATTCTGGTTGGTATAGGACCAACAAGCAATTCACTTGGGGATCTGTGTGTTTTAGCCACTTTTTTAAATAATTGGACAAATTAAGTTATAATGATTACCAGTTATTATAAGTAGTGATGTTGTATATCATATATATCACAAATTTGGTGTTTGATTATGTATATTATAATTTTTCAGCCCTGAAGAAGTCTATGGTTTATCTCACCAAGACGAAACACAGGTTGGCGGCTAGTGTGTTTTATGAAGAGTAACATCAATAATAAAAGAAGATATGAAGATTACTCCTCTTTCGGGATTTATTTAAAGAACTCTTATTGATGCACATATTTAGCTCAGGATATATTCTTTTCTCTTGACATATGTGGTTCTGTTTTTACATTACCCATTTTGGTTGATGGTGGGTGACCATAATCTTATCCTTGGAGCTTTAGAGACTGTGAATTCTGATAATTGTCACATCCCAGCGCAATTAACACTCAGTCACCCTCTCTAGGATATAATTTGTTTCCACGTTGTGTCGGCCTCCCGTCCAACACTTTTTCCAATACAAAGATGTCTTCGGTGTCATTAAAGTACTACAAAGCAAACGTTAGCTTTTCATACAATGCACATAAAAGGGTGTGGGGAATAATATTTCGCACAAGGAGGGGTGATGGAGAGAGAGTTATGTGCCGAGCAGCGATGCGAAAGTAAGTGAGGAGAATTGTAGGCACCCCTTTCCCAGACAAATAACAGGGAATGAGGTTTGAATGCTGCAGCCAAAACCTCAGGCATATTCCCAAACAAAATTATTGCCTGGAAAAATCAGATCCAATGTTCCCACATCCAGGACAACCGGGTTCGAAACCCACCCTGAATCAGGCGGTTTTCCACACAGTAAATCCGCTCCAAATGACTCATAATCAGAGCCATGATGGTTTTTGTCAGAGGCTCTACAACTTGATGCTATCTCTATAACAATATTTATTGATCAGTGGTATGAAATTGCAAGAACCTGCATTTTCATTTCTCTATATATTGAAGTGCCATGCTCCCTGGGTCCCTCGTTTGTCTTCAGTGAAGCCTTGAACAGTATGCACTGCTCAGGGTTTTAAAGCACATAAGGTCAATGTGTCAACTTAATGGGTCTAGGCTGACTGCAGTGGGCCACCTCCCAGTTGGCCGTGGATGGTTCAGATAAACTTAATACCTAGAAATGGCCATCTATTTCATTAGCCACAAAGTAATGTACAAAGTTCCCCAGATCGGGTAGAGAGAGGGTAGAGTATGTCGATATGAAGTGTGTACAGAGAAAGAAAAGGAAAGCCAAAGAGGGGAATCCCCTAGTTGGGACTAAAACCCTCACACACCTAGCAAGCTAGGTGTCATGCTTCATCATATGGGTTTGCTCCTCGCTGAACTGGCGCTGCAATGTTCAGCGGGCACCCACAAGGGGGCTCTTTAACGGAGATCTTTAATCCCTGCCATATGGTGCATGATATCTACAACCCCCTGGTGTGGACCACACCAGGGGGTTGTAGATATCTTGCCCAACATTACCAGTAGCAACTATCTCCCCTCCCACTATTTTAACCAAGGGCGCCAGCCACTCCAATAAATTTCATTGTGGACTGACCCACCTTTTTTAGTTTCACCACATCTCTCACGACTACACCCCTTTCTTCCCCGCACACCCGCATGCACCATATGGCAGGGATTAAAGATCTCCGTTAAAGAGCCCCCTTGTGGGTGCCCGCTGAACATTGCAGCGCCACATTACTTTGTGGCTAATCTATCGGACACGTACACTGGACCCCTTAAAACATTGTCCTTCTTGGTTCCCTTTTGTTGTTACATCTATTTCATTGTCATGTATCTGGCAGCCTTTGCTCAGCCTCTTTGGAGACGACTGGGGTTTTTGTTTGGGTGCGCTCAATCTGAGAATAATGGTGGGGGACAGGATATGGGTTATGACCAGAGCTGCAACTTTGGAACTGGGGAACCAAGACTGGACGTCAATTCACCCAAATGTCAGGGGTAGCGGAAGTGACATCACACACCCTTTGAACTTAAACACCCTCTCAACTGCAAGCATGCACACAACATACATTTAAACGCATGGTTTACTCACCACAGCTGCCAGATAAGGTTATATTCCAGCTAATTGTACTCTTTTTCTATTATACTAATAGTGAAAAATGTGATATGATTCACAATTAGTGTAATATAGAAAATGGCTGAAAACAAAGAGTCAAGCCCCAACCAACATCCAAAAGGACAAGCTGATTGTGTTCCTGGCACTGATTTTGCCACCTCTGAGGCCATGGGTTACAAAGGCAGTGCCAGGGGTTGCAAGGGTCATGCTGTGGGATCACAGCTGCTACCCCTGGAGACCCCTAAATAACGGCATGGAACTAAGTTCGAGTCTGGCGTTGGCTTGACAACCTGTGATTCTGGGCAAATCACTAAGGGGCCTATTATGATGTTGGTCAATAAGCCTCGGACCACTCATCGGAGACTTACCGACCGACATGGTAGGTTTACAGTCTGACCGCCCAATTATAATGTAGGCTCCCGAGTGTAAACTGGCCGGTCTTTCAGACTGGCTTTCGATGGGCCCAAGGAGCCCGTCGGCCAGTCGGAAACCTTTAATAATCCCCTATGAATGGCGTTTCCGCAATCAGGATTATGATTTCGGTTTCCGACAGGCTTTTTATGTCGGGCTTTCCGACACAGGCAAGTAACTTCGGGGGCTCCTAGCAGGGCCCCGTCCTTCATTGGCCTCGGGTTGCTGGTGAGGGGAGGGCACCTATGGTGCCCAGCTGTTAATCCCTGCACCGCGTGGGGCTGCACCGCAGCACAAGCTCACATAGAGAAATGGGAGCGTGCGACCACACCAAATGGGGTCGCATTGTAATTGCGGTGTCGGGACCGCCGACCGGAGTTCAGTCAGTCCCAAGACCGAAACGGTGTCTGCCCGACATCGTAATGGTGCCCTTAATCTTCGCCTGCCTAAAAAACAAAAGAAACACAAACCCTGTGTAATGCAATTGGTGCACATGTAAAGGGCTTCAATGTCAAGGGGCCGAGGGCCAAGTTCATGGTATATAAAACTGCAAAAAAATTGGTTCACTATATGGGTTAATGTGAGCCATGTGAGTCATTACTAGATTAGGCTCGATATGAATCTCAAGCATAAAGTCCAGAGTTTTTAAACGGCTGGCAAGAGGGTCAGAAGGAGCAGGCAAGTTATACAAGCCCATGCAGAATTCTGAAAAAGGCAGTGTTACAGCATAAAAAGCTGATCATTCTTCGCTCCACGGTTCTCCAAAGTTGGTTCTGGATAGCCGGATCCATGCCGGATTTTTAAGATAACTACATTTATCTCAATGGGGAAATGCAAAAAATCTGGCATGGATCCAGCCCTCCAGACCGACTTTAGGGAACCCTGCTTTATGCTACACAGAAAGCGGTTTTGACACCGAAACTCTAATGTGCATTTTGCACACGTCTAGAAAAACTACACTGAAACCGGGAAAAGTTGAAGTACCTCCACCATAAAAGAGTGCTTGGATTTGTAGAAATAGAAGAATCTAGGTGCAATAAGTTTGACATGCTTATTAATTAATTACTATAACATTTTAACCAAACAGTTATGAAAATTATTGATGAAAATGCTTTTTCTGATACAATAGTGCAATCATTAATGATGAAACTTAGCAGCTCTATTGCCTTCATTGTAATTAGGGCTCCCGGTTTTATGGTATTTATATTGTTGTCATTTCTGTCTGTATTTATTCTTATTTATTTCTTGCTAATTTTACCTGTATTTATCCATAATTATTTTGGGTTTTGTGAAAAAATAAAGCTGAATGTGTATATTTCTGAATTTATTTAACCGGTTAATGTACACTCGTGCCTGAACGCCTGACAGGTTTCAATGATATATATATATACACTCAGATGATAAAATATGCACTTATAATAAAACCTGCATATTTTAGTATCATGGTTGTGCAAATCTACTGCTGTTTAAGGCTCTTTACTAAAATTCCTTTATTTTTGTAATCCCTTTGCCTGTCAATCTGCACAGCTTTTGGCCTTGCAGTCATGATTGCCACAATTCAGAATCACACAAAAACAACCCAATTTCTGTTTTTATCCACATTTAAAAATAAATACAGTCAGGAAAATAAATGGTTTTCTGTCTGTATTTATCTGTAAAAATCAGTAAAAACGGAAAACAGGGAGCCTTAATTGTAATGCATTATAAACAATGAAAAGTGGTGCAAAATCTTTATGCAATATGTTATATGAATAATACTTTCAATATCAATGCTTGATATTAGTAGAGTCATAAATGTACTGAAATGATTTTATTTTAATGACTTTTAGAAATATTTTGCATGTATGTACTATTAAAATAGTGGTAATAGACCATATTTAGGGTTCGACATTTCTATGCATTAATCACTGACAATGTTACAATTATTTATCTATATGACATACTTGATTTATTTCTTTATCCTTGAATCTTATTATGAGTTTATTTTAATAAATAAAAATTCTAACTTTAAATGCATTGAATTGCCTTTTTTCTTTTGGCTGCATTATTGCATAGCCTGGTGTAATAGACTTTTGTTACGGTTCCTCAAATGTTGCTTTATCTGTTCTGGCTAAGCAACATTCTTTAATCAATAAGACACTTTTCCAAGACTTCATTGTGAGTGAATCGGTGGGAACTTGACATTTTGACTAAGCCCATGAGAAGTAGCAAAGTATATGAGCCTGTTGTCAAGTAACTTGTGAGGACAGAATGAACAGTCGTTTTTCATTAGCAACATGGGAAATTATGCTGGAATATTATATTTGTACCTGGCAAATAGAAGAATGGTCACATGACGGTCAGACCATTGAATGCTGACAACTGATGTCACAAATGGACGATTTGGAATACAAAAGTGACTCTCAAAAAAAGGAGTTGATACAAGCACTTCCCTACTACGGCTGCTACTGCAATTGCTGTTGGCGTTCTTAGCAGATTGACTGGAATCCTTCATTGCCGACAGCCTGTCTGATTACCTTTCCATGCCTCATGCATTTCTCCCTTTGCTAATGAACTTGCCTACTTTACTTTTTGGAGCCGTCTGGTGAGAGACCTGAATTTTCCTAATTATCTCTCCATTCCCCTTGTAGATGGACTTTCCTTTTGTGGACTTTAACTGGTTCCCTTTACCCTTTCAATAGAACTCCTTTGAAGTAGTTAGGATCTTTAATCTTAACCATCCTGTTTATATATTATTTATTTAGCAATAGAATACTTTGATTAAAAGTGTGATTTTATAATACATGCTGTAAGACTCATGACTGAACTGCTTAAAGTAGTACTTATATGCATTGATTTTGGATCTCTAGTGCAATAACCAAATTATCTAAATTTGTCTGAGTCTTTTATTGTGTCATAATGTTCTTTCCATGGAAACTGTGCTCAAGAGATATTGATTTCTAAATGCATGATAGGGAGAGTTATAGATTATTTTCGGAACAGCAGGTTCCTTTTCTCTTATTCTGTGTAGCCGCTGCAGAGCTCTTGGTTTGTATAATCCTGGTTAGATTGAACTTCTTTAGAAGGTTGGGTTCCAAATGCAATACTCTATATGTATTGAATGGTTATGAGGGAAGTGTACTGGAACCTTATGTTCAATTTTTTAATTGGCTACCAATTATTGTTCCTTATTGAGTGGCCAATTGGGTATCCTGAGTCTTACCCCTCACTACAATGAAGAAAGGTCGATCTGAGGACCAATCCCTCAGTGGTAAAGTATAGAATCCGAGTCCAGTGATTGAGCTGTAAAATCATTCATGGCCCTGGAACTGTTTATTGAAAAATAAAGTTTCCGATGGAACAAAATTTGGCAGCAGAGGATGGTTTTGTCTGTGATGTGAAGAATTTAGAGTGCCCAAAATAGATTTCCTCTGTCCAGTCAAAAAGACCAAAACTTCAGGGTTCGGCAGAAGGATTGATGGAGTACTGACCGAATCAAGATGACGTGTAGCAATAAAGGAGTGTGAGTATTAACAGGGATACGAGTTGTGATTGATTGCTTTGGCTTAGATTGCAGTGTTGGTTGTGTGCAAAATTGAAAAAGTTGTGTGCATGTGGCACTTAAAGCAGAGAAGTTGAAGTTGTTTTCAGGTCCGTTTGTGGCCTCGAGAAATATACCTAGGAGAAGACACTGAGTAAAATTGTCTTCTGTGTTGTGGTGTTTGCTGTGAGATGTTGTTGACAACATCTTATGGATAGGGACTTTCTTTTGTGTGTTTCTGTGTGTATAAGCGGTTGCTATAGTTGATCTCAGGTGCACAGGAAATAACTGTATCAATTAGGGCGAAATCCCACTAGACAAGATTTTATTTGAAGTAAGTGATTATTTAGAATATATAAAACTTGTTCTCGCGAACTCGTGAGAGAGATACTCAAGTTTTCTTTAGTGGAGCAAACAGAGTTAATTTGTTGAAGTTGCTTCTATTGTGCTGTGTATTTGCTTAGAAAATGTGCCAAAGAAAGTTGCAAAGGGGGGTGAGCTGATGCAAGGAGTGAGATTGATGCCACAGTGTGTCGCTCTTTGATTGGTCAGTTAGTGTAAAGTTGCGCTGAGATTGGTTGACTACATAATAAAAGGTTGCACTGTTAATGGTTGTGATTGCTGAAGTAGAGAATTGTGGGAGAATATGCCCATGCCTCCTCCTGTGCCCCAGTCTTTCTTGGGCCCCACTTGGCACACATCATGTCAGAGGATGGATGATGTTAAAATTATGCCCCCCCCCGAAAAAAGTTCTATGGACGCCCATGATCTCAGAAATCCATGGATTGGTGACAATGTGTATGTAATAAAGAATGTATGTATTGCTCAAGATAACACAAGATGATTTCATAGCGTTTCATAGTCACTAGGGGAGACCCTACCAGTTTCAACAATATATGCTGAGAATGTTTCATGGGTAAGGGATAATCTCTCTAATTCTTTTAGGGGAAAAAGTCTTACTGTCCTGATCATATTGGGCTGGAATCGCTAGCTTGATGCCTATGAAAGCAATTGAAGTATTGATTATGAGTTAGGCGAATAGTGCACTGTGGCGGAGTACTCTGTCTGTCAAAACATCAGTCCACCCATTCTTTTTTGAGTTGGGCCGAGTATCTGATTTCCGATGGCAGTGCCCACTCTGGCTATGCTGTTGGAAACCTTTCACCGGCAGCCTGGCGGGGTAAGGGCTGTCAGTGAACAAGTATCAGCCCACTGCCCTATTTTGAGAGGAAGGTCTGATTGTTTTTGTGTTCATGATCCCCAGGGAAAATCTGATAGGTCTAAGCAGAAAAACAACATTAACAACTTCCACACCATAGGATGAAACTCCCAGTGTGTAATAGTCTTTACTATTTACTTTTTCAAAAAACAAACATCGTCTTTGAAAGTAGTTTTTGCACCACAAAATAGTTTGGTGAATTCCCACCTGAATAATGGTAGCCACTCATTAAACTTTCCCTGCCTTCACAGGATCGACCATGGTGGTGGCTCCTGTGAAGGCACAGAGATCATTGCAGGGTTGGCGGTGATCTAAAAAAATGGTAGGTGGCAATCAACCAGGTTGGCGGGCATTATGTCCTGCGCCACCCTAACCAATGGCAGGCCACCCCAACCAACCCTAAATGAGACCTCTAGCTAGTTCATGAGGATTCAGATCAAATGAAAAGTCAGGTTTATTATTTAATTAGTCATTGGTGGGCAAGCCTACAGCATGCCCAAAGTGGGTGGTACGATACATGAAGCCTTGTAGTACTTCCACTTCGTTATGTAGGCTCATTGTGTATTGCTATCATTACACCTGAAAGTGGAGACATCTGAAAGCTGTTTCAAGCAGAAGTCGTCGGAGTAGGTTGTGTTCTTTTGATGGGACCCGATGCACAAGCTCCTCTCCTCTTGTTTTATGGGGATGGCTGCTGACAGGAATTTCTTGCAGACCTACTCCAGTCACGTCACAGAGATGCATATTGGCCTGCGGTTCCTAATTGAGGACTTTCACTAAGGTGTCAGATTGCTCTCTCCCATTAACCAACCAGATTAAAGGAAGTTCTTATTTATAGATTTTGCTCTCTGATCGACTATGCAGAGGAGAAATGGCTGCTATATCCCATGACTTGGGGCTTTTATAAAAGGTAATAACACAACTGAATGAACTAAACAATAATGTTAACCTCAGGAAATAAAGACGTTATCCCAAAAATAGGGGGTCATAGAACATAAATAAATATGCATATGCCTCAGGGAAAATTAAGGTGCAAAATACATCACTATTGGTTTACAACCAGGTGAAAAAAGATGAATCCACAAAAAGGAACAATTGATTCTTAGAGTGTGTCTTTGAACAGAGCTACCTGTAAAACAATAACAATCTGAAATATCCCGGCATTTGCCCAAGTACCTCTAAAAAGAACACAAGGCATATTATCAAGAACAGGCGATAAAATGATCGCCGCTTTCTATCAGCAGGAAACTGCCGCTAAAACGGCGATAACGGGCTTGATAATATGTCGTTGTGAATTCCCATCGCAGCCCAGGTGCTGGTGTTAACCTGGGCTGCTATGGGAATTCACAAGGGCATATTATCAAGCCCATTATCGCCGATTTAGCTGCAGTTTTCCTGCCGATAAAGCGGCGATAATTTTATCGCCTGTTTTTGATAATATGCCCCCACGTTCCTTATAAATTTGCTTTCAACGTAAAACAAGGGGTTTGATGGCCCACTAAAACAGGTAAGCGTATTTATTAGTTTTCACTGTAATCTCAATTGAATACTTCACCCAAACTGTATAGGGTAGCATATTGGAAGTCGAAACACAGTTAGTTGACTGAACTAATACGCAGATTATGTGCATTTGTAAGAACATTGATAACACCAATTGCCTAAAAATCCCAAATATGTTAACAAAGATTGTCCCTCACCTCATAAAGAGCTAGTCTCCTGTTCCACAATCAAAACCATGCTGCACCAGTTCTAAGTGCCAGAGTGCATATTTCCTCCTCTCTTGTCACAGTGTGGATAAATGCAGATACAAGGTAAAACTGGCTGGACTTTTTTAAAAACAAGGAGATCACTGGATCAAAAAAATGCTCGCACATTTCCCACTGACTTAAAATCCCTGAACTGGCTGCCTTAGGAAGCTAGAATCCATCTGAAAATCGCCTGCATGACTCACATGGCTGTACACCACAACTCGCCCAGCTACCTCACCCAGAAGCTGACAATTTCAGGTGGCTCAAGAGCCACTAGAAGCACAAAAAATCTTCTTCTGAAAACTCAAAGATTCCGGAAGGAAAAAACTTATAAACGCTCCTTCTCAGGAATGGCACCCAGGATCTGGAATGACCTCCCTCCAGAAACCAGACTTATTTCCTCCACTGCATTCTTCAAAAAAGAAGTAAAAGCGATCCTCATGGCTAAATTCACCTGAACATTTGCCTTGGATCTACTGAGACTCTTCGGTTATCCTCTTACTATATGTCTTGTCTGATCTACTATGTTCCTTGTTTCCCTATTTTATTTGCTCTCCATTGATAACCTACAGTCATTCCGTGCACATTAACCCCTGTTATTCACTCGCTCGTTTTTCTTATTCCATGTATTTGTAAAGCGCTCTGATATCTGCAAGGATCTTGTTCGCGCTATATAAAACTTTCAAAATAAATAAAATAAATAAACTGCATACCATCTTCCCTACAGTTTATGTGCATTTGTGCCTTTTACCTGTGATGCAGCACAAAGCTTACCATGTTTTCTTAGTACTTGCACTCAATCAGTATCACTAGGTCCATTCCCTAATACATACAGATCTTTTTTTTAATTTGTTTTTTAAGTTTTATCTAGCACGAACTGAAGATATCAGGTATCAGAGCACTTTACATGAGCACCAGTTTTGTTACGGATGGACGCATTCATTTTTTGTGAGGCACAGGGACATTAAGTGATTTACCCAGAATCACAGGATGTTGAGCGTTGTTGCCAAGACTCAAACTCGGTTCCCCAGCTTCAAGTTTGACCGCTCTAGCCCTAAGGCTACGTCAACTTCCTCATTCTCTTAAAACCCCTTTACTCTTTACCCATCAAGACAAAGGTCCTCCGATGGATCTTTTTTGTTGAGCTGATACGGACTAGAATACTCGTTAGATGCCAACAATTATCCTATGAGGACCTGGAATAGATAATTGCTAACTTGACCCTAATCTTCTCAAACCTGAAACAAAACCTTCCTTAGCCACACAAATAGACTCCTTGAGATAATAGTTAAGACCAAAAGAATGAGATAGAATCGCTAAATATCATTAAAAAAAACATTTATCTAATGCCTCAAATTGCATAGACAGACCAGGAATATATTTCAAGAACAGAATTTTAATGACAATTTGTTAATGCAAATGATCATACAGTTTAGCACAGATCATTTTGGCAGTACAATTCAGCCCATAGAGAGCATGGGAAAAATACAGATTCAGTTATTAATCATACAAACCAAAGCAAGGCAGTTCGCTTCAGGTCTGTCTTCAGGTGATTCAGTTCAAGTTCAAGCTACAGCACCGCATGCCATAGCATGAGTCAAAAGACCTCTCAGCTGAAATATTATTTCCCCTACAACTTTACCAGCCGCCAAAGTACAGGATTTGGAGTCGCAGTTTGAAATAAAGTTCAGTTCATTAGAATCAATTCCACCAAGAGCGAGTGGATAAGGGACATACAGCCTGATTCATGAAGCTAAATTGCACTCGCAAAGGGCCAGATTCTGAGAATCTGGCCCTTTGCGAGTGCGATTTTTGCATTTGGTATTCATCATCCCAAATGCAAAAATCGCTATTTAAGAATTCGCATATTTGCGAGGAATTGGATTTAAGGAATCTCTAATAGAGATTCCTTAAATGCAATTCATCAACCAAATAGAAATAGCGAAATCGCTATATTTGGTCTCAATTTACCACCAGGTCTGACTTGGTGGTAAATTGCGTAAATAGTGTAAAAAGCACTTTAGTGCATTTTTTTCTTTTGCATGTTACACACACACATGTCCTTTGGACATGTGTGTGCGCAACACCTGTTCAAATGTGCATTTAAGGGGTGCTACAGGGTGTCCTTTGGACACCCCTGGCCCCCTTTAAATCGCTATCTGATTTGCGAGTAGCAAATTGCTACTCGCAAATAAGGGATACTCCCCATTCATTCCTATGGGCCTTTTGGCCCATAGGAATGAATGGGGAGTTATTCCTTTTTTTGCGAGTAGCAAATTGCTACTCGCAAATAGAGAACATGTAGGAATCGCTATTTATTTAGCAATTCCTACATGAATACCGTTTTGCGTGTCCTCAATAGCGAGTCGCTATGATTCGCTATTAGGGCCACGCAAAACGGCCCGTACATGAATCAGGCTGATAGAGCGAATAATAGGAATCACGAGTCATTCTGACAGTGTGTCAGGCAGGAAAGATGGATGACAGCCAGCCCCCGTCTCCTCCCCAGATGGGGCAATTATACTTCAAATGTTCCCGGTTTACACCCCCTTAACGTATCCATGTCATTAGTCCATGGGGTTTCATTCGTCACTCACGTGGGCTGTCATGTGGTGATCAGTAAATTATATATTTCCAGAGGAATTAAATAATCCTTATTTGCAAGTCTCATTCATATTCATTATGATTCATTTAGTGAGCCTGTCATCACATCCACGAAAGTATGAGGTACTTGTATTTGTCCATAGTCAATACGTTCCCAGGTGCCTTTACCTGGGGTTGTAACAATATTTGCTACAGATCTATCAATTACACTTCTAGTGAGAAGTGAGTCCACTGTTAGGCTGAACAGAAGTGTAACTTTTCAGAAAGTTCTCCTAGGGCTTAGGTGACTGTCTCACATAATTTTACATTAGCGAAAAGGAAAAAAGGAGCTTTTGAGGTCTACATGAAAAACTAGCTGAATCCCTGTCTTGTTAATATTATTGAAGATCATACATTTGCAATTGCATTTTCTTCATTAATTCAGTTATGATTGTCTTCATGAAATACATGTGAGTATTAGGCACTACTAAAAAAAAGTTGTGCTAGTCATTATTTGGCACATTACCGTGCAAGCATAAGTTTCAACTGACATTTTTCAGTGCATGTATTTTTTTCATATGCGTTACAAAAGCCCATGTTCATTCTAAGTCAGTTTTCTTTGCAGACAGCATTTTCTAAATTCTCTAGTACCACTATGTATATATGCATTCATTTTAATGCACATTTGAATATAGTTATTTACGAAAACTCTCTATATTATTTTTATTTTTCATCTCTCTTACAACACATAAATGCATCAGCATGAAGTTTTTCGTTATTTCTCACTGTGTTTACATTTTCATTTTATCAGTGTCCAAAACTCTGCATGCTTTTACGATGCAGTATGTGAACTCATGTTTTCGACTAAATAGGCTAACATGTTTCATCCAGTAAAAAGATAGATGCCAAGTAACACCTATGCTCCATCACCTGTATCTCCTATGGAGCCTCAGAATTCTGAGCTCCTTTTCATTGCTTGTTATGTACCTGTGCAGCCCCTTGCAGCGGCATATGTACTAAGGTGCTTGTGCCCACCTGTGCAGGAGTAGGTAGCAGTGAACTGCAGCTAAGAGACTGTTCATATGTGTGGTAGTTAAGGAGGTGGACTCCCAAGTGGAAGGACGTGGAGAGAGTGTGGCAGCTCAAGAGCAAATATGGGATGATAGTGGTCTTTTGAAATATCGAATGGGGCAGCTAAGCATTAAGAGAAGCAGGATAGGAAGCGGACCAAGGTGAGAGTGGGGCCCAGAATGTCAAGGGTAGGTGAGGTAAGAAAAGCAAAGGGTGCCAGGGGACAAAACTTGAAAAATGGACACAACACAATGATTAAAAGTGGGGCGCAAAAAGAGAGGAGAGCAAACCATGAATAGGGTGGGAGCTCATAGTAGCCCCCAAGCCTCATACCAGCACAGCAGATGTGCATTAGGAGGCAGACATTGTGGTGCGATGGCATCAGGATGATGCTACTGAATGAGCACTGCCAAAATTACACAACCCTAGGGGTAGGTGCTGAAGCTAGCATCAAGAGACAAAAGAAGAGATCAGTTCAAACAAGTGTATCCAATGATCTCACATTTGACCTAAAAGAACATGCTTCAGGGAGTTGTAGAGGTGATTATTATCATTGAAAGCTGTCTGTGAAGTCACGATTACCAAGGACCCAGCGAGTACTCAGGAAATCTTTCATAGTAGTTTATGGAAGTACGGAAATGCACTGTGCATTATATAAACACGATACAAAAGGGGGTGGTGATGGACGGAGCATCTGAACCAATCAAAGTGTATGACATTGTTCTACATTCTGTCCATCAACTGTGTTTTTTGCATTATATAAACACATCACACATAATACAATTAAAGAGAAACACAGTGGGAGCAGAGTGTCTCTCCTAATTACCAATGTGTGTAACCTAATGCTGCTGGTCCTGTGGGCGAGTGGGGATCTGAAACCATCGAGTAAATGAAGTGGAACTCCCTGTGCTCTAACCACCATGATGTGCCTACTTCCAAAAAGGTGCCTTCTAACCCTGGATCTTTGAAAGTGGAACTGTAAAGGGGAACCCTTTTTTTTCCTCTGTGTGAAAGAAAGAAGCTTCACTTCTTCAAAGAACAGTTACAGTACAATTTTCTGACAGTAATGAATGCGTATGGTCAAACACAATCTGCATGAGTGAAATGTCTTCCCCTCATCTTCTTCGCAACTTCTCTTTTTAAACCTGAAAAATAATACTTGTAAACCTCTTGTAAGAAGCAGTTCTTTAGTGAGAATCATGAATGTCCTGATTCACAGAGCAATTTAAGGAACAAGGACATACAATGGTTTGCTACAACCTAAAATAAGGCTTTGCAGTCATTTTTAGGTCACAGCTAACATCTTGGGAACATTTGGAAAGTTTTCCTAGGAATGCATTCCGTCCATTGCTCACCATTGCTTTGTGGTGTGTAACTCACATTTGGATGCTTTCTATTTGCTGACTTTATTTGTTTTAGGCAGTCCAGCTTGAGTTCTTCCCTTTCCCAAACCATTATTACCATATTCTTCAAACAGTACGGGATTTCTGTTAAAAGGCCTTTAAATCTTGTTCTTATCTTGTCAGATTTGCCGTGCATTCAAAGACAGAGGTTAAATGTCAGGCTCTGTCTTCCCAGGAGCTTGGTGTTTACATTTCTTTTTCTGAATTCAATGTGAGAGGATTTGTGTGACAATCATACTGGCTCCTGCTGGCTTAAGAAAGTCTGTACAATGTTATGTTTTTTCTGGCATAGCACACAACAAAATTTAAATGTCTGTAAATAAAATGTGTGTTTACTTCACAATTTATCAGAATTAGGACAGCACAAATGAAGCACATTTTTGGGTAATTCTGAAGTGTAGTGTAAACAAATATTTTAACACGATCAAAACAAATCAATACACTAGGGTCCTTATTTATGAAAAGTGACGCATCGCTGCGTGAAAACAGCGATGCGTCACTTTTCACTGCGCTCTCCCTGCGACATGATTGATGCGTCATATTTATAATACGACGCATCATGTCGCAAGGAGTTACAGATACGTCAGTATTTCTGACGTATCTGTAAGCACAAAAGTCACGCATTGCTGGGGTGTGTCACAAAAGTGACGCAACTCCAGCAATGCGTCCTTTCACATGGGGAAAGCCCCATGTGAAAGGGTTTGCGTCAGTCTTACGCCTGCTGTGAGGCAGGCGCAAGATTTTGACGCAACAGCGTCCTAAAAGTGACGCAGTGAAATCTCATAGATTTCACTGCGTCACTATTACGAGGCTTTTTGCGCGTGAACGCCCCCTTTGCATACATTATACCTGACGCAGGTATAATGTAGCGCAGGGGTTTACAAAGTGACGCATCTGCTTAGACGCGTCACTTTGTAAATAGTGCGCATCAGGAGGCAAGTTTTACGCCGCCGATGTGTCACAAAAAGTGACGCATCGGAAGCGCAAAACTCACGCAAGGCCTCATAAATGAGGCCCCAGGTGATCACATTTCCACACATTATTCTTTGTGCTCTGTATACAGTTATCGTTAAAACTGTGTATCTGTGCAAATGTAATAGTAATTTCAATTGAAGATGTGTTTCTGTAATGACAGTTCACTGCCACACCATGCATACTCCACTATATCCTACTCCACTCTACTCTGTAGCACTTCATGCCACTGCATTCTACCCTGTACCACTCTGCACCACTCTGCAGTATGCCACTCTACACTAAATCTCTGCATTCTACTCTGCACCACTCCACTCTATATTAGTTCACTCTGCACCTCTCTGCTATATGCCCAGGGCCGACTCTAGGGCGGTGTGACTGGTGCCACCGCACCCGGTGCTGATTTCAGGGGGCACCGAGTTTTAAAAGCACCTGCTGTCACGTTCCTTGCCTCCAGCAATTTCCAGGTAACAATAAAAATGTCAAGATAACTCCGATGATTAATTTTCTACTTGAGAGAGATCAGAGTTTTGTGTAGTTGATGTTTTGACTGATCATAAAATGACGAGACATCCTATTGTTACTTGCAGTTTATAAGTTAAAATCCTAATAAAGAACAGTGAATTATTAACTGTCATCAAAGAACTGCATGCACACTGCAAAGTATAGATTAGAGCATAGATTAATGTTGCAAAAAGGGTTGTTTGGGTAGAAATTGATTCTTATTATTAAAGAGAACCCCAACTATGGTGTTGCGTTTTCAATTCTGAGTGTGTGCTTCTGTAGACCAAGCACTCAAACTATACTGCTTACCAGTATGGATGACATTTCACTCCCACACCTTGTAGTCCTCTGGTGTATGCAACATTTCCTATACACTGATTTACACATGTATAATTGATTGTCTTTGCATAATGTGTGTGTGATGCAAAGTGTTCTGACACCCTACAGTGGTATGAGTGGCACTATATAACTAATTAAATGCATCTGAGAGAGAGCGGTTATGGAGACTTGAGGGGCGATGTTGAAAGGCTGCAGTGGGGAATTCGTGATGGGGATGGTCACCACCTCAACCACGGACCCGGGAGCGCCAAAAAAACATTGTCCAGCTCTGTCTACACCACTGTACTCTATGCCGATGCTCCCTACTACCCCACACTACTCTACTATGCACCACTGCACTCTTCACCACTACACTCTACACCATGCCACTCTGCGCCATTCCACTCTATACCACTTTACTCTATAACACTGCACTCTATGCCACTGCACTCTACAGCAATGCACTGTACACAGTGCCACACCACTCTATTCCAAGCTACTCAACGCCACTGTACTCTGAGCCACCCCACTCTGTGCCACTCCACTCCACTCTACCCTACACTACTCTACTCTAAGCGACTGCACTCTACTCTAACCAATGCTCTATACACAACTTTACTCCACTCTCTGCCACTCTACTCCATGACACTCCACCCTACACTGCTGCATTCTATGCTAATGCATTATACACCACTTTACTCACAACCAATGCACTCTATTCCACTGCACTGTATGCCAATCTACTCTGAACCACTGCAGTGTATGCCACTCTATTCTACTCTGCAACACTCTACCGCACTGCACTCTAAGCCATTGCACTCTACGCCACTGCCCTTTACACCACTCTACTCTGCACGACTCTCCTGTATGCCACTGCACTCCATGCTAATGAACTCTACAGTACTATACACCACTGGGAAACTCCTTTGGATTGTTGAGCACTGTTGGAGGCTCATTCGTCTTCTTGCTGCCTGTCACCGGATTTCAACCCACGACTTGCCGGACCCGCTGCGCGGGTCCCGCTGCGCTCGAGGACACCCTGTGGGGCGCTGGAGGGGAGCTCTGTGTTTTAAAAACTTCCTCGTCCACCGGCAGGGCTGCGAGCAGCCAAGCAGGGACTCCATTGTCCAGGAGTCCCTGCGTGCTACACCTGTGGCCGCTCTCCCTGCCGGCAACGCCCCCTGACTGTTGCTAAAAGCGCAGCACTTCCCTTGCCAAGCGGGAAACTCCTTTGGATTGTTGAGCACTGTTGGAGGCTCATTCGTCTTCTTGCTGCCTGTCACCGGATTTCAACCCACGACTTGCCGGACCCGCTGCGCGGGTCCCGCTGCGCTCGAGGACACCCTGTGGGGCGCTGGAGGGGAGCTCTGTGTTTTAAAAACTTCCTCGTCCACCGGCAGGGCTGCGAGCAGCCAAGCAGGGACTCCATTGTCCAGGAGTCCCTGCGTGCTACACCTGTGGCCGCTCTCCCTGCCGGCAACGCCCCCTGACTGTTGCTAAAAGCGCAGCACTTCCCTTGCCAAGCGGGAAACTCCTTTGGATTGTTGAGCACTGTTGGAGGCTCATTCGTCTTCTTGCTGCCTGTCACCGGATTTCAACCCACGACTTGCCGGACTCTGGTGTATGCAACATTTCCTATACACTGATTTACACATGTATAATTGATTGTCTTTGCATAATGTGTGTGTGATGCAAAGTGTTCTGACACCCTACAGTGGTATGAGTGGCACTATATAACTAATTAAATGCATCTGAGAGAGAGCGGTTATGGAGACTTGAGGGGCGATGTTGAAAGGCTGCAGTGGGGAATTCGTGATGGGGATGGTCACCACCTCAACCACGGACCCGGGAGCGCCAAAAAAACATTGTCCAGCTCTGTCTACACCACTGTACTCTATGCCGATGCTCCCTACTACCCCACACTACTCTACTATGCACCACTGCACTCTTCACCACTACACTCTACACCATGCCACTCTGCGCCATTCCACTCTATACCACTTTACTCTATAACACTGCACTCTATGCCACTGCACTCTACAGCAATGCACTGTACACAGTGCCACACCACTCTATTCCAAGCTACTCAACGCCACTGTACTCTGAGCCACCCCACTCTGTGCCACTCCACTCCACTCTACCCTACACTACTCTACTCTAAGCGACTGCACTCTACTCTAACCAATGCTCTATACACAACTTTACTCCACTCTCTGCCACTCTACTCCATGACACTCCACCCTACACTGCTGCATTCTATGCTAATGCATTATACACCACTTTACTCACAACCAATGCACTCTATTCCACTGCACTGTATGCCAATCTACTCTGAACCACTGCAGTGTATGCCACTCTATTCTACTCTGCAACACTCTACCGCACTGCACTCTAAGCCATTGCACTCTACGCCACTGCCCTTTACACCACTCTACTCTGCACGACTCTCCTGTATGCCACTGCACTCCATGCTAATGAACTCTACAGTACTATACACCACTGGGAAACTCCTTTGGATTGTTGAGCACTGTTGGAGGCTCATTCGTCTTCTTGCTGCCTGTCACCGGATTTCAACCCACGACTTGCCGGACCCGCTGCGCGGGTCCCGCTGCGCTCGAGGACACCCTGTGGGGCGCTGGAGGGGAGCTCTGTGTTTTAAAAACTTCCTCGTCCACCGGCAGGGCTGCGAGCAGCCAAGCAGGGACTCCATTGTCCAGGAGTCCCTGCGTGCTACACCTGTGGCCGCTCTCCCTGCCGGCAACGCCCCCTGACTGTTGCTAAAAGCGCAGCACTTCCCTTGCCAAGCGGGAAACTCCTTTGGATTGTTGAGCACTGTTGGAGGCTCATTCGTCTTCTTGCTGCCTGTCACCGGATTTCAACCCACGACTTGCCGGACCCGCTGCGCGGGTCCCGCTGCGCTCGAGGACACCCTGTGGGGCGCTGGAGGGGAGCTCTGTGTTTTAAAAACTTCCTCGTCCACCGGCAGGGCTGCGAGCAGCCAAGCAGGGACTCCATTGTCCAGGAGTCCCTGCGTGCTACACCTGTGGCCGCTCTCCCTGCCGGCAACGCCCCCTGACTGTTGCTAAAAGCGCAGCACTTCCCTTGCCAAGCGGGAAACTCCTTTGGATTGTTGAGCACTGTTGGAGGCTCATTCGTCTTCTTGCTGCCTGTCACCGGATTTCAACCCACGACTTGCCGGACCCGCTGCGCGGGTCCCGCTGCGCTCGAGGACACGCTGTGGGGCGCTGGAGGGGAGCTCTGTGTTTTAAAAACTTCCTCGTCCACCGGCAGGGCTGCGAGCAGCCAAGCAGGGACTCCATTGTCCAGGAGTCCCTGCGTGCTACACCTGTGGCCGCTCTCCCTGCCGGCAACGCCCCCTGACTGTTGCTAAAAGCGCAGCACTTCCCTTGCCAAGCGGGAAACTCCTTTGGATTGTTGAGCACTGTTGGAGGCTCATTCGTCTTCTTGCTGCCTGTCACCGGATTTCAACCCACGACTTGCCGGACCCGCTGCGCGGGTCCCGCTGCGCTCGAGGACACCCTGTGGGGCTCTGGAGGGGAGCTCTGTGTTTTAAAAACTTCCTCGTCCACCGGCAGGGCTGCGAGCAGCCAAGCAGGGACTCCATTGTCCAGGAGTCCCTGCGTGCTACACCTGTGGCCGCTCTCCCTGCCGGCAACGCCCCCTGACTGTTGCTAAAAGCGCAGCACTTCCCTTGCCAAGCGGGAAACTCCTTTGGATTGTTGAGCACTGTTGGAGGCTCATTCGTCTTCTTGCTGCCTGTCACCGGATTTCACCGTGTTTTAAAAACTTCCTCGTCCACCGGCAGGGCTGCGAGCAGCCAAGCAGGGACTCCATTGTCCAGGAGTCCCTGCGTGCTACACCTGTGGCCGCTCTCCCTGCCGGCAACGCCCCCTGACTGTTGCTAAAAGCGCAGCACTTCCCTTGCCAAGCGGGAAACTCCTTTGGATTGTTGAGCACTGTTGGAGGCTCATTCGTCTTCTTGCTGCCTGTCACCGGATTTCAACCCACGACTTGCCGGACCCGCTGCGCGGGTCCCGCTGCGCTCGAGGACACCCTGTGGGGCGCTGGAGGGGAGCTCTGTGTTTTAAAAACTTCCTCGTCCACCGGCAGGGCTGCGAGCAGCCAAGCAGGGACTCCATTGTCCAGGAGTCCCTGCGTGCTACACCTGTGGCCGCTCTCCCTGCCGGCAACGCCCCCTGACTGTTGCTAAAAGCGCAGCACTTCCCTTGCCAAGCGGGAAACTCCTTTGGATTGTTGAGCACTGTTGGAGGCTCATTCGTCTTCTTGCTGCCTGTCACCGGATTTCAACCCACGACTTGCCGGACCCGCTGCGCGGGTCCCGCTGCGCTCGAGGACACCCTGTGGGGCGCTGGAGGGGAGCTCTGTGTTTTAAAAACTTCCTCGTCCACCGGCAGGGCTGCGAGCAGCCAAGCAGGGACTCCATTGTCCAGGAGTCCCTGCGTGCTACACCTGTGGCCGCTCTCCCTGCCGGCAACGCCCCCTGACTGTTGCTAAAAGCGCAGCACTTCCCTTGCCAAGCGGGAAACTCCTTTGGATTGTTGAGCACTGTTGGAGGCTCATTCGTCTTCTTGCTGCCTGTCACCGGATTTCAACCCACGACTTGCCGGACCCGCTGCCCGGGTCCCGCTGCGCTCGAGGACACCCTGTGGGGCGCTGGAGGGGAGCTCTGTGTTTTAAAAACTTCCTCGTCCACCGGCAGGGCTGCGAGCAGCCAAGCAGGGACTCCATTGTCCAGGAGTCCCTGCGTGCTACACCTGTGGCCGCTCTCCCTGCCGGCAACGCCCCCTGACTGTTGCTAAAAGCGCAGCACTTCCCTTGCCAAGCGGGAAACTCCTTTGGATTGTTGAGCACTGTTGGAGGCTCATTCGTCTTCTTGCTGCCTGTCACCGGATTTCAACCCACGACTTGCCGGACCCGCTGCGCGGGTCCCGCTGCGCTCGAGGACACCCTGTGGGGCGCTGGAGGGGAGCTCTGTGTTTTAAAAACTTCCTCGTCCACCGGCAGGGCTGCGAGCAGCCAAGCAGGGACTCCATTGTCCAGGAGTCCCTGCGTGCTACACCTGTGGCCGCTCTCCCTGCCGGCAACGCCCCCTGACTGTTGCTAAAAGCGCAGCACTTCCCTTGCCAAGCGGGAAACTCCTTTGGATTGTTGAGCACTGTTGGAGGCTCATTCGTCTTCTTGCTGCCTGTCACCGGATTTCAACCCACGACTTGCCGGACCCGCTGCGCGGGTCCCGCTGCGCTCGAGGACACCCTGTGGGGCGCTGGAGGGGAGCTCTGTGTTTTAAAAACTTCCTCGTCCACCGGCAGGGCTGCGAGCAGCCAAGCAGGGACTCCATTGTCCAGGAGTCCCTGCGTGCTACACCTGTGGCCGCTCTCCCTGCCGGCAACGCCCCCTGACTGTTGCTAAAAGCGCAGCACTTCCCTTGCCAAGCGGGAAACTCCTTTGGATTGTTGAGCACTGTTGGAGGCTCATTCGTCTTCTTGCTGCCTGTCACCGGATTTCATGCATTATACACCACTTTACTCACAACCAATGCACTCTATTCCACTGCACTGTATGCCAATCTACTCTGAACCACTGCAGTGTATGCCACTCTATTCTACTCTGCAACACTCTACCGCACTGCACTCTAAGCCATTCCACTCTACGCCACTGCCCTTTACACCACTCTACTCTGCACGACTCTCCTGTATGCCACTGCACTCCATGCTAATGAACTCTACAGTACTATACACCACTGGGAAACTCCTTTGGATTGTTGAGCACTGTTGGAGGCTCATTCGTCTTCTTGCTGCCTGTCACCGGATTTCAACCCACGACTTGCCGGACCCGCTGCGCGGGTCCCGCTCCGCTCGAGGACACCCTGTGGGGCGCTGGAGGGGAGCTCTGTGTTTTAAAAACTTCCTCGTCCACCGGCAGGGCTGCGAGCAGCCAAGCAGGGACTCCATTGTCCAGGAGTCCCTGCGTGCTACACCTGTGGCCGCTCTCCCTGCCGGCAACGCCCCCTGACTGTTGCTAAAAGCGCAGCACTTCCCTTGCCAAGCGGGAAACTCCTTTGGATTGTTGAGCACTGTTGGAGGCTCATTCGTCTTCTTGCTGCCTGTCACCGGATTTCAACCCACGACTTGCCGGACCCGCTGCGCGGGTCCCGCTGCGCTCGAGGACACCCTGTGGGGCGCTGGAGGGGAGCTCTGTGTTTTAAAAACTTCCTCGTCCACCGGCAGGGCTGCGAGCAGCCAAGCAGGGACTCCATTGTCCAGGAGTCCCTGCGTGCTACACCTGTGGCCGCTCTCCCTGCCGGCAACGCCCCCTGACTGTTGCTAAAAGCGCAGCACTTCCCTTGCCAAGCGGGAAGCTCCTTTGGATTGTTGAGCACTGTTGGAGGCTCATTCGTCTTCTTGCTGCCTGTCACCGGATTTCAACCCACGACTTGCCGGACCCGCTGCGCGGGTCCCGCTGCGCTCGAGGACACCCTGTGGGGCGCTGGAGGGGAGCTCTGTGTTTTAAAAACTTCCTCGTCCACCGGCAGGGCTGCGAGCAGCCAAGCAGGGACTCCATTGTCCAGGAGTCCCTGCGTGCTACACCTGTGGCCGCTCTCCCTGCCGGCAATGCCCCCTGACTGTTGCTAAAAGCGCAGCACTTCCCTTGCCAAGCGGGAAACTCCTTTGGATTGTTGAGCACTGTTGGAGGCTCATTCGTCTTTTTGCTGCCTGTCACCGGATTTCAACCCACGACTTGCCGGACCCGCTGCGCGGGTCCCGCTGCGCTCGAGGACACCCTGTGGGGCGCTGGAGGGGAGCTCTGTGTTTTAAAAACTTCCTCGTCCACTGGCAGGGCTGCGAGCAGCCAAGCAGGGACTCCATTGTCCAGGAGTCCCTGCGTGCTACACCTGTGGCCGCTCTCCCTGCCGGCAACGCCCCCTGACTGTTGCTAAAAGCGCAGCACTTCCCTTGCCCAGCGGGAAACTCCTTTGGATTGTTGAGCACTGTTGGAGGCTCATTCGTCTTCTTGCTGCCTGTCACCGGATTTCAACCCACGACTTGCCGGACCCGCTGCGCGGGTCCCGCTGCGCTCGAGGACACCCTGTGGGGCGCTGGAGGGGAGCTCTGTGTTTTAAAAACTTCCTCGTCCACCGGCAGGGCTGCGAGCAGCCAAGCAGGGACTCCATTGTCCAGGAGTCCCTGCGTGCTACACCTGTGGCCGCTCTCCCTGCCGGCAACGCCCCCTGACTGTTGCTAAAAGCGCAGCACTTCCCTTGCCAAGCGGGAAACTCCTTTGGATTGTTGAGCACTGTTGGAGGCTCATTCGTCTTCTTGCTGCCTGTCACCGGATTTCAACCCACGACTTGCCGGACCCGCTGCGCGGGTCCCGCTGCGCTCGAGGACACCCTGTGGGGCGCTGGAGGGGAGCTCTGTGTTTTAAAAACTTCCTCGTCCACCGGCAGGGCTGCGAGCAGCCAAGCAGGGACTCCATTGTCCAGGAGTCCCTGCGTGCTACACCTGTGGCCGCTCTCCCTGCCGGCAACGCCCCCTGACTGTTGCTAAAAGGGCAGCACTTCCCTTGCCAAGCGGGAAACTCCTTTGGATTGTTGAGCACTGTTGGAGGCTCATTCGTCTTCTTGCTGCCTGTCACCGGATTTCAACCCACGACTTGCCGGACCCGCTGCGCGGGTCCCGCTGCGCTCGAGGACACCCTGTGGGGCGCTGGAGGGGAGCTCTGTGTTTTAAAATCTTCCTCGTCCACCGGCAGGGCTGCGAGCAGCCAAGCAGGGACTCCATTGTCCAGGAGTCCCTGCGTGCTACACCTGTGGCCGCTCTCCCTGCCGGCAACGCCCCCTGACTGTTGCTAAAAGCGCAGCACTTCCCTTGCCAAGCGGGAAACTCCTTTGGATTGTTGAGCACTGTTGGAGGCTCATTCGTCTTCTTGCTGCCTGTCACCGGATTTCAACCCACGACTAGCCGGACCCGCTGCGCGGGTCCCGCTGCGCTCGAGGACACCCTGTGGGGCGCTGGAGGGGAGCTCTGTGTTTTAAAAACTTCCTCGTCCACCGGCAGGGCTGCGAGCAGCCAAGCAGGGACTCCATTGTCCAGGAGTCCCTGCGTGCTACACCTGTGGCCGCTCTCCCTGCCGGCAACGCCCCCTGACTGTTGCTAAAAGCGCAGCACTTCCCTTGCCAAGCGGGAAACTCCTTTGGATTGTTGAGCACTGTTGGAGGCTCATTCGTCTTCTTGCTGCCTGTCACCGGATTTCAACCCACGACTTGCCGGACCCGCTGCGCGGGTCCCGCTGCGCTCGAGGACACCCTGTGGGGCGCTGGAGGGGAGCTCTGTGTTTTAAAAACTTCCTCGTCCACCGGCAGGGCTGCGAGCAGCCAAGCAGGGACTCCATTGTCCAGGAGTCCCTGCGTGCTACACCTGTGGCCGCTCTCCCTGCCGGCAACGCCCCCTGACTGTTGTTAAAAGCGCAGCACTTCCCTTGCCAAGCGGGAAACTCCTTTGGATTGTTGAGCACTGTTGGAGGCTCATTCGTCTTCTTGCCGCCTGTCACCGGATTTCAACCCACGACTTGCCGGACCCGCTGCGCGGGTCCCGCTGCGCTCGAGGACACCCTGTGGGGCGCTGGAGGGGAGCTCTGTGTTTTAAAAACTTCCTCGTCCACCGGCAGGGCTGCAAGCAGCCAAGCAGGGACTCCATTGTCCAGGAGTCCCTGCGTGCTACACCTGTGGCCGCTCTCCCTGCCGGCAACGCCCCCTGACTGTTGCTAAAAGCGCAGCACTTCCCTTGCCAAGCGGGAAACTCCTTTGGATTGTTGAGCACTGTTGGAGGCTCATTCGTCTTCTTGCTGCCTGTCACCGGATTTCATGCATTATACACCACTTTACTCACAACCAATGCACTCTATTCCACTGCACTGTATGCCAATCTACTCTGAACCACTGCAGTGTATGCCACTCTATTCTACTCTGCAACACTCTACCGCACTGCACTCTAAGCCATTGCACTCTACGCCACTGCCCTTTACACCACTCTACTCTGCACGACTCTCCTGTATGCCACTGCACTCCATGCTAATGAACTCTACAGTACTATACACCACTGGGAAACTCCTTTGGATTGTTGAGCACTGTTGGAGGCTCATTCGTCTTCTTGCTGCCTGTCACCGGATTTCGTCTTCTTGCTGCCTGTCACCGGATTTCAACCCACGACTTGCCGGACCCGCTGCGCGGGTCCCGCTGCGCTCGAGGACACCCTGTGGGGCGCTGGAGGGGAGCTCTGTGTTTTAAAAACTTCCTCGTCCACCGGCAGGGCTGCGAGCAGCCAAGCAGGGACTCCATTGTCCAGGAGTCCCTGCGTGCTACACCTGTGGCCGCTCTCCCTGCCGGCAACGCCCCCTGACTGTTGCTAAAAGCGCAGCACTTCCCTTGCCAAGCGGGAAACTCCTTTGGATTGTTGAGCACTGTTGGAGGCTCATTCGTCTTCTTGCTGCCTGTCACCGGATTTCAACCCACGACTTGCCGGACCCGCTGCGCGGGTCCCGCTGCGCTCGAGGACACCCTGTGGGGCGCTGGAGGGGAGCTCTGTGTTTTAAAAACTTCCTCGTCCACCGGCAGGGCTGCGAGCAGCCAAGCAGGGACTCCATTGTCCAGGAGTCCCTGCGTGCTACACCTGTGGCCGCTCTCCCTGCCGGCAACGCCCCCTGACTGTTGCTAAAAGCGCAGCACTTCCCTTGCCAAGCGGGAAACTCCTTTGGATTGTTGAGCACTGTTGGAGGCTCATTCGTCTTCTTGCTGCCTGTCACCGGATTTCAACCCACGACTTGCCGGACCCGCTGCGCGGGTCCCGCTGCGCTCGAGGACACCCTGTGGGGCGCTGGAGGGGAGCTCTGTGTTTTAAAAACTTCCTCGTCCACCGGCAGGGCTGCCAGCAGCCAAGCAGGGACTCCATTGTCCAGGAGTCCCTGCGTGCTACACCTGTGGCCGCTCTCCCTGCCGGCAACGCCCCCTGACTGTTGCTAAAAGCGCAGCACTTCCCTTGCCAAGCGGGAAACTCCTTTGGATTGTTGAGCACTGTTGGAGGCTCATTCGTCTTCTTGCTGCCTGTCACCGGATTTCATGCATTATACACCACTTTACTCACAACCAATGCACTCTATTCCACTGCACTGTATGCCAATCTACTCTGAACCACTGCAGTGTATGCCACTCTATTCTACTCTGCAACACTCTACCGCACTGCACTCTAAGCCATTGCACTCTACGCCACTGCCCTTTACACCACTCTACTCTGCACGACTCTCCTGTATGCCACTGCACTCCATGCTAATGAACTCTACAGTACTATACACCACTGGGAAACTCCTTTGGATTGTTGAGCACTGTTGGAGGCTCATTCGTCTTCTTGCTGCCTGTCACCGGATTTCAACCCACGACTTGCCGGACCCGCTGCGCGGGTCCCGCTGCGCTCGAGGACACCCTGTGGGGCGCTGGAGGGGAGCTCTGTGTTTTAAAAACTTCCTCGTCCACCGGCAGGGCTGCGAGCAGCCAAGCAGGGACTCCATTGTCCAGGAGTCCCTGCGTGCTACACCTGTGGCCGCTCTCCCTGCCGGCAACGCCCCCTGACTGTTGCTAAAAGCGCAGCACTTCCCTTGCCAAGCGGGAAACTCCTTTGGATTGTTGAGCACTGTTGGAGGCTCATTTGTCTTCTTGCTGCCTGTCACCGGATTTCAACCCACGACTTGCCGGACCCGCTGCGCGGGTCCCGCTGCGCTCGAGGACACCCTGTGGGGCGCTGGAGGGGAGCTCTGTGTTTTAAAAACTTCCTCGTCCACCGGCAGGGCTGCGAGCAGCCAAGCAGGGACTCCATTGTCCAGGAGTCCCTGCGTGCTACACCTGTGGCCGCTCTCCCTGCCGGCAACGCCCCCTGACTGTTGCTAAAAGCGCAGCACTTCCCTTGCCAAGCGGGAAACTCCTTTGGATTGTTGAGCACTGTTGGAGGCTCATTCGTCTTCTTGCTGCCTGTCACCGGATTTCAACCCACGACTTGCCGGACCCGCTGCGCGGGTCCCGCTGGGCTCGAGGACACCCTGTGGGGCGCTGGAGGGAGCTCTGTGTTTTAAAAACTTCCTCGTCCACCGGCAGGGCTGCGAGCAGCCAAGCAGGGACTCCATTGTCCAGGAGTACCTGCGTGCTACACCTGTGGCCGCTCTCCCTGCCGGCAACGCCCCCTGACTGTTGCTAAAAGCGCAGCACTTCCCTTGCCAAGCGGGAAACTCCTTTGGATTGTTGAGCACTGTTGGAGGCTCATTCGTCTTCTTGCTGCCTGTCACCGGATTTCAACCCACGACTTGCCGGACCCGCTGCGCGGGTCCCGCTGCGCTCGAGGACACCCTGTGGGGCGCTGGAGGGGAGCTCTGTGTTTTAAAAACTTCCTCGTCCACCGGCAGGGCTGCGAGCAGCCAAGCAGGGACTCCATTGTCCAGGAGTCCCTGCGTGCTACACCTGTGGCCGCTCTCCCTGCCGGCAACGCCCCCTGACTGTTGCTAAAAGCGCAGCACTTCCCTTGCCAAGCGGGAAACTCCTTTGGATTGTTGAGCACTGTTGGAGGCTCATTCGTCTTCTTGCTGCCTGTCACCGGATTTCAACCCACGACTTGCCGGACCCGCTGCGCGGGTCCCGCTGCGCTCGAGGACACCCTGTGGGGCGCTGGAGGGGAGCTCTGTGTTTTAAAAACTTCCTCGTCCACCGGCAGGGCTGCGAGCAGCCAAGCAGGGACTCCATTGTCCAGGAGTCCCTGCGTGCTACACCTGTGGCCGCTCTCCCTGCCGGCAACGCCCCCTGACTGTTGCTAAAAGCGCAGCACTTCCCTTGCCAAGCGGGAAACTCCTTTGGATTGTTGAGCACTGTTGGAGGCTCATTCGTCTTCTTGCTGCCTGTCACCGGATTTCAACCCACGACTTGCCGGACCCGCTGCGCGGGTCCCGCTGCGCTCGAGGACACCCTGTGGGGCGCTGGAGGGGAGCTCTGTGTTTTAAAAACTTCCTCGTCCACCGGCAGGGCTGCGAGCAGCCAAGCAGGGACTCCATTGTCCAGGAGTCCCTGCGTGCTACACCTGTGGCCGCTCTCCCTGCCGGCAACGCCCCCTGACTGTTGTTAAAAGCGCAGCACTTCCCTTGCCAAGCGGGAAACTCCTTTGGATTGTTGAGCACTGTTGGAGGCTCATTCGTCTTCTTGCTGCCTGTCACCGGATTTCAACCCACGACTTGCCAGACCCGCTGCGCGGGTCCCGCTGCGCTCGAGGACACCCTGTGGGGCGCTGGAGGGGAGCTCTGTGTTTTAAAAACTTCCTCGTCCACCGGCAGGGCTGCGAGCAGCCAAGCAGGGACTCCATTGTCCAGGAGTCCCTGCGTGCTACACCTGTGGCCGCTCTCCCTGCCGGCAACGCCCCCTGCCCCGCCCTATATCAAACGGTGGACTATCCGCTGCGCGGGAGCACGCGGGAGCGACCGGGGCGAAGACCGGGCAAAGAGCGGGCCGTTTGAGGCCGTTCGAGGTCTAGGAGGTCTGGTCTGGGCCCCTCTCTTTCGCCCTAGCTCTGCCATTTTCCAAATCTGTATTGTTTTATCCCACTGTTTATGCTGGTTGTTTACATTCCTGGAATATGTGTACACGAGCTAGCCGCAGCAGGGCTGCTAAGGGGGGGTTGGTACACAATGGTCCAATGGATGATTTTATCACACGCACTAATATCGCCATTGACCAAGAGATCACCAAACTTCAAACTCGAGTATCCCTTGACTTGGCGGCTGCTAGGAAATTGTCGCTAGATTTTGCTAACTCTAAGAAATCTTCTTTAGGGCATATAGTATCAGCCATTACCCCGAAGCGTCCGAGCAACCCACATTGTGTAACAACGCTGGCGGATGTTCATGATACTCCGGTTTTGCCTATTTCTCTACTACCTTTGTGTCCCTTACCTTTGCCCGTAAGCCCCTCCCCACCCGTGGTTAGCCCTCACCATCAACTTACCTCCATCCCTCATTCTCCAGATATTTCTGATGTGTCCACCTGTTATGGCACCATTAACATCACTAAGGACAATCTGCACAAAAGGAAGCGTGCCCCAAGGTCGGCTTTCTCACGCAAGAAGGCCAAAATTGTTGGGGCACACCTAGTTAATGTTGTTAACATCCCGGTGAATGGCGGTTTCGGAGGGCTTGTCACCCCGTCTCAGGCTTCTTGGCGCACTGTGAACGATGGCATAGCACCCGTAGCCTCTAAAGGTAACACACCTAAAGAGAAAGCAGATCTTTATCTAAAGGACCAGGAGGGGAGGGAAGGGGAATTTATAGGAGTAGTATGGGAGACCCTAAAAAGACTACTCTCTCCCCTGGATTTAAGACTCTCTCGAATTGAGAACCATCTATTAGAGATGGACAAAAGTATTATAGCCTTGGCTACTCTTGGTTTACGAGGTCTTGAAAACCAAGGTTTGATAGAGAATATTACAGCCCCACAGACTTTAATCCCTTCCCCCATAGCCCTGCAGAGTTTAACTTCTAACCCCACTGTGCCAGGCCCTACACAGCCTATTCCTAAACCTCGTACCAAGGGAGTCGTTATCAAAATCCCTGCTCCCCTGTCTGGGGCTAATAACCCAAAGGTACCCACTTCTCAAACACACACTCGCACCAATATGGCTGCTCCTAGGAGGCAGAATACTAGCAGTACATCTCATCGTCCTACTCAGGGCTCACAGAACAATACTACTTCCCGTCCCACCTTGGGCTCTTATAACAAGAGCAATTTTCGAGGGGGGTATATTGACCTCCCCCCAGAAGCCAATGACTATGTGGTGGTATTGACGGGTGTGCCGGAGGCAGTGAATGGCCACCATAAAAATCATTGGTCCTTAAAGAACAAGGTCATGCATTGGCTCAATAAGCACAGACCGATCTCTAATGGCCGGACAAGTAGAGTTAAAATGGTGCGTAGAGTTTCCTGGGTGGGCTCTTCACGGAAAACCATCCCCGGCGATTGCATAGTCGTGACGTTTGATGACTCATATACGGCTAACTATATCTGTTCATGGGTTCCTGAGGATGAGCGTTTATCCATTGCCCCGAGGCCATTGTCCTTCTTTTACCCACCTCGAGATGTACACTCTTACGAGGGCAATTGGTCTACGGTTTTCCATCAGCCCGGAAGGGGGTATCATATCAAAGAGCACAATCCAACTAGAAATTGGCTCGGGATAACAACCTCGAACAGGTTCAACTGCCTCGAGGATGTGGATTGACTGCTCAAACCCCCTGATCTGGCATCCCCTTCTACGACTTCCGCACCTCAGGTGGAAGTTGGCTTTCCTTCCTTGTTGTCTACCCTTGCTGGGACTAGCCCTGTCCCCCTTACCCAACCTATGACACAGGCCTTGCCAGTACAGGGTACGCTGCATTCTCTTAATACCCATAGTGTCAATGCAATTGTGAGTGAGACAGTTGCTGGCTGGTCATCTCTTTTAATCCCTCGCCAGCTGTCCTTGCCTGTCGGCCCTAACATTGTCCCCCCTGTCCATGCCACTTCGACCTGTCAGAGTCCCATAGATAATCCCCTGCTGAAGATCCTAAGTTGGAACGTGGCAGGGCTCGCACGAAATTTCGATAAGCCAGATTGGAACTCCTTTATTGACCCTTTTGGGATCTGTCTCCTACAAGAAACTTGGTGCTTGGAGCCCCTCCACAGGGTAGGTTTCACAACCTACTCTGTGCCAGCATCCAAACCACAGGGCAGCAAGGGCTGCCCATCGGAGGCCTTCTTATTTGGGTCAGTATCGCACTGGGATTATCCATAAGGCACATAAATACCCATTCTCCTGACCTCTTGAGACTCACTATAAAGTGCCCTGGGGGCAGGAAGTTAGAAGTGCTTAATTTGTATTTAAGGGGGGCCAGGGGGGGGAATTCATTGCTATCCTCAACTGGAGTAGAAGAGGAGCTCAGAGCCTGCAATATTGACTCCCTTGTTGTCCTGGCTGGAGACCTTAACTGTTGTTTTGAACCGTTAGCCAGTGAGGACATCCTGGATACCTGGGAAGATGACGCTAAGAGAGGTATCCCTTTGCTCGCTCTGGACCCAATTAAAAAATGGACCCAGAATGCCATTGATCTCAACTCACTCTGTCTAGAACATGATCTTAGAGCCACCAATGGTCGATCGAAATCAGATTCTAGGGGATCGCACACCTATAACAGGGTGGGTCATACCTCTAGAATTGATTATATATTGTTAAACCACAATTTATGGCAGTACTTCCATGACATGGAAGTCCTACAAACATCCGATAGCGACCATAATCCCTTGGTCCTATCCCTTACCCTCCCGTGGGAAGTTGGGAATCCAACTTCGTCTCGATCCATCTGGAAATCTTCCCACGAAGTTGTCCCATCTAACTGCGGTAGGCGACTAAAATGGGCTAAAGTTGTTGCGGACGAGGGGAGAATGGCTCAAGTTGAGACCATAATGACAAACGTAAAGCACCATTTAGGTGCTTTGGATTTTACTAACGATGTCCTAACGGCATTCACAGAGACTGTCTCAGCCCTGAGCAATTTGTTCATAGTCCCTCAGGGTAGGGCTAGGTCTTTTGGGAGGACGACAACCAAGGGTAGAGACAAATGGTACTCCTCTGATTGCCGTGCTGCTAAAAGTGAACTTATCCGGGCGGTTGAATCTAAAGACCCAGTTCAAATCAGACTCGCTAGGAAAAGTTACAAGAAAATTCAAGCTGTGGCAAGGGAAGCACATGAATTTAATTTCTGGAGAGACCTAATGGACGCTAGCTCCAAAAAAGATACGAAGGGCTTCTGGAATTTGCTGAGAGGCAGGGATAGGCCTGTCGATTCACAATTGACTTGTAACATCACAGGGGAGGCCTGGTTTGCACATTTTTCCAAGCTCTACTCCATTCCTTCAGGGGGACCAAGACAGAACAGGGGTCCCAGGCTTAGAGTGCCGGCCGGTATTACAGACACTGACCACTCTTTTGCAGCTAAGGAAGTTGAAGGAGCAATTAGATGCCTTGTTGCTAACAAGGCTGCAGGTCCAGATGGCGTCCCGGGTGATTTGTTACGGGTCAACTCAGAGGCGTGGAGCACACTTATTGCCCTACTTCTGAATGAGGCCATGTCTGGTGGATGCCTCCCGGACTCTTGGATGGGTGCGGAAGTCGTCCCGATTTTTAAGAAAGGCTGTAGGGACGACCCAGCCAACTATCGACCCATCAGCTTGCTAGATTCCACCCAGAAGGTAGCAGGCAAAGTTGTCTTAAGAAGGATTTTGAATTGGGCCGAAGAAAATCAGGTTCTGTCTGACCTTCAGGCTGGTTTTAGATCAGGAACTGGCACTATTGAACAGACATTCCGACTTTTAATGCTCTATTGGAAAGTGGTCGTACTGGGCAAAGGCAGTCTGTATCTCGCATTCATAGACCTGCGGACTGCCTTTGACCTAGTCCCACGCGACCAATTGTGGGATGTCTTAGAGGGTTTGGGTATCCCTCCGTATTTGCTGGCTTTGCTTATCAAGTTCCATGAAAGCAACTTTGCACAAATCAGATGGGGCGAACAGGGCCAAAAAACATCTCGCATCTCTGTAGATAGGGGTGTCCGCCAGGGGTGTGTGCTAGCCCCCACTCTGTTTTCACTCTACCTAAACGGAGTGGTGGAGCACCTTCTTAAACAACCATCAGACGCACCCTCCCTGGCGGGCAGGAAGATACCAACTCTCCTATTTGCAGATGATACCCTGCTGATCTCGAAAACTCTGGTTGGCCTTCAAACGTTGCTTTCTAGGTTCCAGGACTTTTGTGACTCTAGGGGTTTAGTCATTAATATAAGCAAAACAAAATTCCTGGTCTTGAATCCCCCTAGGAAGACAGTCTATCCTCCAACCCTAGACTCAGTCCCACTTGAAAGGGTAAGGGAATTCGACTATCTAGGCATCAGACTTTCCGACTCCATGAGTTGGAAGGCTCATCATCAAAAAATCATCCTGACTCATAGGAGGGTTACAGGGGCATTGTTAAAAGAACATCGCGCCTCACCCCTTAAACCCATTGGGGTGATATTAGATATTTATAGGGCCAAGGTGGTGAGCGCGGGGCTGTATGGGGCCGAACTGTGGGGTACGCAGAAAATTGACACCTTGACCCACCTCGAGAATAAATTTCACAAAGAGCTATTGAGGCTACCTCACAGTACTCCCATTCTCCCTCTTTTACTTGATGCAGGTACACGCCCCATATCCGAGCAAGCAAAGCTACGTCCTCTCCTACTGTGGGCTCGATTATGGAACGTACCAGAACTCTCAAGCTACGCAGATGCTCTGCGTGAACTCCTCTCAACCCCGGGATGGCACAATGTCGGTTGGCTCAAGGAAGTAAAGTGGCTCCTTTGTGAACTGGGCCTGGGAGACGCTTGGGCCAACAGAACATCCCCACCTAAACAGTTGTTAAAGAAAATATTTTGGGCTTAGGTGGCAAATGAGAGAGCGAGTAATTCCAAACTATGTAGATCTGCTGTTGAGTTCTTGCTAATTAAAGATCTCCCCTCTAGAGAACCTTATCTGGACTTGATCTCCAACCCGATGGATAGGTCTCTGTATTTTAAATTCAGGGTTGGAGTTCTGCCTTTAGGACAGTGGACAGCAAGCTGGAAACCACCTTGGCAAACCATACCGTTCTGTCCTTTTTGTGTTAACAGGGTTGAGTCTATTGCCCATCTAATGTTCGAGTGCCCAGCGTATGTAGCTCCCCGCAGGAGATGGTTGAAACCTCTTTGTATGAGTCTGGGCACTCGGTCGCACTTGGAGGCCCTACAAATCCTAAGATCGGATGCCTGCCCTCTGTTTGCATGTTGCTTGGCAACATTTCTGGGCTGGGTATGGAGGATAAGATCTGTGAGGAAATTGCTCCTCCAGTAAGGTTATCCCCATAGACTCAACTTGTTCTAACCATCCGATGCTATGTTTCCCCTCCCTTATCCTTCCACCAACGTCTGTATATTAAAGTTTATTGTACAAAGTGATTAGAGGGTTGAAATGTTAAATTGTTTTATATTTTTATATCGGTCTGTGTACTGTAATGCTTTTATGAAATGACAAATATTTCGAAATAAAGCTATTCAAACAAACAATACACCACTGCATATTATGACAGTCTCCTCTGCAACACTGAATTCTCTGCCACTTCACTCCACTCTATCCTACTCTACACCAATGCATGCTATGCCACTCTATTCTGCATCATTCCACTCTACACCACAGCACTCCACTCTGCACCACTTCACTCTATGCGCTCTACTCTGCAACAGTGCACACTACTCTACAACACTCTACTGCACTCTACACCATAGCACTGTACACCACTACATTCTATGCCACTTTACTCTGTATAACTCCACTCTACACCACTGCACTCTATGCCAATCCACTCTGTCCAACTCTAATCTACTCTGCATGACTGCACTCTATGACACAGCACTCTACGGCCCTCTACGCATCTCTATTCCACTCTGCGCCATTCCACTCTACCCAACTCCACTCTAACCCACTGCATTCTACCCTGCACCACTTCACTCCACTCTACGCTACTCTGTTCTATGCTGCTGCACTCTACGCCATTACATTCTACGCCAATGCACTCTACACCTCTTTACTCATACCAATCTAGTCTTCAGCACTGCACTGCACACTACTATACTCTACTCGGATCACTGAAATAATATCGACTACCAAAATATCGACTACCCAAAATATCGACGAGAAAATATCTACAACCAAAATATCGAGTTTGTATGTACAAACAGGTAAGTACAAAAATATCGAGTACAAAATATCGTGTACAAAAATATAGTTGTAAAAAATATCGACTTTAATAAAAACAATGTTTAATTACATTAATATAAAAAATTAATTACTAAAATATAATTAACAATACTTAAAATAACTTTTAATAATTAAATAATTAATGAAAGTAAAAAAAAAAAAATTTTTAATCATATTTCTTAAAACATATATATATATAGTAACACAATTTAATTAAATAATAGCCAATATTATTAACGTACAAATACAAAAGAGTAAAAATTACTATTCCCACTGCAAAGAGTGCAACAGTGGATATATGACGTTACAACGCAACTTTTACAACGCACTACCATTACAACGTAAGTATTGGTAAGTATATAATATTTTTTTTTAATTTAAATTATTTAAAATTATTTAAATATAATTTAATTTAATTTCATAAAATTAAATTAATGTAAATTTAATTTTACTTTATTTTTACACTGTACCCCTGTACCCCAAAACTGACCCTGAACCCTAAAAAAACCCTTTACCCAAAAACCCAAAACTGACCCTGAACCCTAAAAATACCCCTTTACCCAAAAACTAAAAACTGACCCTGAACCCTAAAAATACCCCTTTACCCAAAAACTAAAAACTGACCCTGAACCCTAAAAATACCCCTTTACCCAAAAACTAAAAACTGACCCTGAACCCTAAAAATACCCCTTTAATTTAACATAATTAGCAATTAATCAATTAAATTAAATTAATTACCAATTACATTTTAATTAATTAACAAATATTATTTAATTACCAATTAATTAAATATTACTACCAATTAATACATTTACATATTTAATAAATAATAATTAAATTACTTCCCACCCTATTCCCCTATAAACCCACAACCCGCTACAGGAAATACATTATTTTAATTTACATAATTAGCAATTAATCAATTAAATTAAATTAATTACCAATTAAATTTTAAATAATTAACATATAATATTTAATTACCAATTAATTAATTATTACTACCAATTAATAAATTTACATATTTAATTAATTATAATTAAATTACTTCCCACCCTATTCCCCTATAAACCCACAACCCGCTACAGAATAAAATTACACAATAATTTAAAAAAAATCATTAATTAAAAATAATTATAACATAAAATGACACTTTTCACACATATTATAACATAAAAACACTATAAATAATTACATATTATATAAAAAAAGATATTTTTTACTTTCGATATTATTTACAGTCGATATTACTTCACTTACCTTAAAAACGATATTTTGGCTGTCGATATTCTGTCCTGTCGATATTTTCTCCAAACGATATTTAAAACTCGATATTTTGTCCATTCGATATTGTGGAGTCGATATTATGTCTGTGCACCACTCTACTCTGCATCATTCTATACCACTGCACTCTAAGCCACTCTACTCTGAACCATTGCACTCTATGCCACTCTACTCTACACCAATGCACTCTATGTCGATGTACTCTACAGTGCTACACTCTACTCTGCTCTGCCAAACTGCACTCTGCCACTGAACTCTACTCTACACCACTCTATGCCACTACACTCTATGCCAATCCACCCTACGCCACTCTAATCTGCTGTGTAACACTGCACTCTGACACTGCACTCTTGCCTACTCTACTCTGCACCACACTACTTTATGATAGTGTACTCTACCTCACTCTACTATGCACTACTGCACTCTTTATCATTGAAATCTACGCCACTGAACTCTATTCACTGTATGCCATTCTACTCTGCAACACTGCACTCTATGCCACTGCACTCTATGCCAATTCCCTCTACACCACTACTCTATGCCACTGTGCCACTGTACTCTACCCGGCACCCCTCCACTCTACTCTGAAACAATCTACTCTCTGCCACTGCACTCTGTGCCATACACTCTAAGCCACTCTACTCCACTCTGCGCCACTCCACTCTTTTCCACTGCAACCTACCCTGCACCACTTCACTGCACTCAATGCCACTGCATTCTAAGCCGCTGCACTTTACACCACTGTTTTCTATGCCAATGCACTCTACACCACTTTACTTAAAACCATTGCATTCTACACCACTGCACGCTAGGCCAATCTACCCCATACAACTGCACTGTATGCCACTATACTCTACCCTGCAACACTCTATGCCACTGCAATCTATGCCACTCTACTCCATTGCACTCTATGCCACTAAACTCACCAACACCAATCCAATCTACGTCAGTCTAATCTGGTGCACACCACTTCCCTCCAACAATGCAGTTTACACCATCCTACTCTACTCTGCACCACTCTAATCTATACCAGTGCACTCTACCCCAATCTACTATGCCTCACTGCACTATTGTCACTACACTCAACACCACTCCAGTCTAGGCCCCTCCACTAAACTCCACACAATTCTACTCTATTCCACTCCACTCAATGCCACTCCATGCCACTCCACCCTGCAAAACTACACTCTATGCCACTGCACTATATGCTTATACACTCTACACCAATATTTGATGCCACTACATTCTACCCTGCACCCTTCTACCCTGCAGCACTTTACTCTACGCCACTTCCCTCAACTTGAAACAATCTACTCTATGCCACAGAACTCTGTGCCACTGTAATTACGCCATTCTCCTCCACTTCATTGAACTGCACGTCACTCAACTCTACTATGCTGAACAGCAGCCACACTGGTGTACAACATTGCTAAAACATATTGGCACAAACAATAGCTTTTGCATAGGCATTGGCTTTGTCAGTGCTTGTTCTTCTGCCCAACATAATTAGCCTGGGTCAGTTGACTCAGCTACAGAAATGTGCTTATTGAGAAAAGTGTTAAAAACATTTGAGTCAAGCATTAACATTAATAGTTCTTTATTTTCAAAAGTACTATTAGAATAAGATTACTTCTGCAACTAATTAGCAACTATTGCAATTCAGTATTGTTGGTATTGCAAAGGAGTACATGCCAGACATATTTAGAATTTGCATTTATATATTCATTGTCATTGTTCCCTTATTTCAAGCTCCCCCCTTCATTCTCCTTCTGTGTCTTTCCTCCGTTTTTCACTAATTTTTTACCCTCATCTCAATCTTCCCCTTTCACTCTCCTTCTGTGTCCTCTGTGTCTTTCCTCCACTCTTTATTGCCCTTTTGATGCCTTATTTGCACTTTTCTCTCTCTTTTTGCCTTTTTCCTTTTGCCTTTTTCAGCGCGTTTTTCCCAGCCGCTGCTGCCCCCGCGGCCCCTCCCCCCCAGTACGACCAGTGCGACTGGCCCAATCTAGCTGCCCTCCCCGCTCCCGCCTCCCAGCTGTTCAGCTCTCCCTGACCCCTACTTAATGGCAGCCGCTGTGCGCCAAAGGCAAGCCCGTCTGTGCCCATCCGCGACCCGTCTGCGACCAGCGGCAGGAACCCTGGATCTCTGCACCGCCAACACTATGACCCAGCGGCACTAGATGCTCTCAACCCAAGCTGCAACAACAACTGCAAGCTAGTATCACCAGCCGACACCCACGGACCCATCAGCTGTCACCACTGCCGGCACACCTGCGGCACCGCCAAGACCATGGACCCAGCGCAACCTGCCTGCAAGAAAACAACGAACCGAAGACCCTGCAATGCATCCTCCTCCACATCCAATGCCTCCACAAACATGCCACCGAAACCTGGGACCTCCTCGACAACACCACCCCAGATGTAGCGTTCTTTACCAAAGCCTGGACCAACACCACTTCAGGACAGGACATCGCCATCGCCATTCCCAAGGATACAAGATCTCCAGGAAAGACCGCCCCACCCACCCGATAGGAGGAATCGTCATCGTCCACAAATCCACCCTCCGCCTGAGCACACTCCCCGAAGAGCCCACAGATATGATGGAACACCTTCACTTCAAGATACTGGCTAGCCCTACCTCCAACCCCGAGGAACCCTCATCTACCAACCCGCTTTTCGCCAACTCCATCACAGACATCATCTTCCTGCACGCCATCGCGTCCACCAACTACAACCTACTGGGAGACCTCAACTTCCACCTCAACAACTAACTTGACCCCAGCACCACAACCCTCCTGGACAACCTCCACAATATTGGACTCCGCCAGATTGTGACCGAACCCACACACTCAGCAGGACACACCCTCAAACCCCTCTTCACAACAGGAAACTCCATCACTTTCAGCCACACCACCGAACTCCCATGGACTGACCATCGATGCGTCCACTTCACCTTCAGAACACCCACCATCCACAGACACCAGCAACTGCTCCACAAAGAAACTGGACCAGAATCACTGACGACCAGTTAACCACATCACTCAGCAACTCCACCCCAACCATCGCGGAAAACGACGACCCCAACACCGCAGCCCGAACCCTGCACAGATTGATCTCCGGCAGTGCCAACACCATAGCCCCCTCAAGAAAAACAACAACACCCACGCCAATAAAGCTAGCTTGTTCACCACCGAACTTTGAGAGTCCAGACACACTTGTCACCGCCTCGAAAAGGCCTGGAGGAACACCAAATTCACAGAAGCCCACAACAACTTCAGAGCCGCCACCAACGCCCACCACCAACTCATCAGAAAAATTAGGAAAAAAACGATTGAAGACAGAATTTCCACTCATGCACACAACAGCAAAGAACTCTTCAACATCATCCAGGAGTTCGCCCAACTCACCAGCGAGTCAACCGACATCCCTCCCTCACAAGACCTCTGCGACAAACTCAGCACCTTTTTCCACCACAAAATCCAGAGCATCTACGACAACTTGGATGAAGACAACCAACACACTGAACTCTCACCAACCACCCCGACACCCTGAAGCCAGCAATCAACAACTGGACAGCCCTCACCACCGAAGACACACTGAAGACGATGAAGTCAATCCACTCCGGGGTCCCCACGGACCCCAGCCCCCACCACATTTTCAACAGATCCGCCAACACCATCGCACCCATGCTCTGGCACACCAACAACCGCCCCCTGGCAACTGCCCTGTTCCCTGACGACTGGAAACACGCTGAGATCAACCCCCTCCTGAAGAAACCCTCGGCGAACCCCACCAACCTCAAAAACCACAGACCCATCTCCCTGCTCCCGTTCTCAGCAAAAGTAATTGAGAAAGCCATCAACAGCCAACTCGCCGCATTCATCGAAGAGCACAACATCCTCGACTCCTCCCAATCCGGCTTCAGAAAAAACCACAGTAGGGAAACTGTCCTCCTCGCCGCAACAGATGACATCCGTACCTTACTGGACAAATGAGAAACAGCATCCCTCATCCTCATCGACCTCTCAGCGGCGTTTGACACAGTTTCTCAGTGCACCCTAATACGTAGACTCCATGATGCAGGGATCCAAGACAAGGCCCTCGACTGGCTCCACTCCTTCCTCTTCGGCAGGACGTAGTGGGTCAGACTCCCCCCTTTCCTCTCGGACCCTACACCTACCACCTGCGGAGTCCTCCATAGGTCCTCCCTCAGCCCTACGCTCTTTAACATCTACATGGCTCCGCTCGCCCCCATCGTCAGAACCTACGGACTCAACATTGTGTCATACGCAGACAACACCTAACTTATCCTCTCCCTATCCAACAAACCCAACACCGCCAGGCACAACTTTCGAGAAGGCATGGAAGCCATCGCCAAATGGATGAAAAACAGCTGCCTACAACTAAACACCAACAAAACTAAAGTACTCATCATGGTCCCAAACCCTGATGCCTGGAACGACACCTGGTGGCCCCTCTGCCCTTGGAAGCCCGCCCACCCCCACGGACCACATACGCAAGCAGGGAATCATCCTGGACTTAGAGCTCAAAATGGACCGCCAGATCAACTTCGTCTCGTCCTCCTGCTTTCACACCCTCCGCCTCCTACGTAAGAGCTTCAAATGGATCCCCCTCGAACACAGAAATACCGTCACTCATGCCCTGGTCACCAGCAGGCTCGACTATGGCAATGCACTTTATGCCGGAATAAACAAAAATCTCACCCGTAAGCTACAGAACATCCAAAGCGCCATCGCAAGACTAGTCCTCAACCTGCCAAGACACTGCCACATCTCTCAGCACCTGCGCACACTCCACTGGCTCCCCATCGAAGCTAGAGTCACCTTCAAGATGCTAACCCACGCTCACAAGGCCCTCCACGACACCAGACCAGCATACCTGAACAGCCGACTCAAATTCCACGGACCCCAAAGGACCCTACGATCAGCCCAGCTCTCCTACGACGTGGTCCCCGCACCAGAAAGACCAGATCGGGAGGCCACTCCTTCTCCTTCGGCGCAGCCAGAGCCTGGAATGACCTTCTGCTCCAATTCAGACAGATAACATCGCTCCCCACCTTTGCGAGAAACCTCAAAACCTAGCTCTTCGACTCCCCCCCAATCTCCAACCTTCCATCATCTCTTTTCAGAGTCTTTGTGACTGCCTTTGCCTTTATTTTCGAGAGAAAGGTATCTACCATCAGAAATTCTTTAGGCATTCCCTTTGGTACTATAAAAGAAACAAGAAGGAGGGGGGCTGGGAGCTAGAGAGAGGTCCATTGCCTGTACTCCTGGGGTTGCGATGAATACAATAATTGGGGTCACTGTTCCTAGATAGGAGAGAAGAGGAGAGCAAAAGATGGTTGTTCCAAGATTAGACACATGTAGAGAGGTGGTCAATAAGACTGTTTCATGTGGCCCTCACACGTTCCGAGGGATGTCATTCTTCATCATAGGGCGGTTGCTCCTCTTCGGGCCGGCGGTGCAATGTCCTACGGTCCCAGTATTATTATATGCAACTAGGAGCTTACAAATGTTCTTCTGACATTTTACCTGTCATGGTATACACTCTCCCCACTCGTAAACTTCAACACCACTTTAATATGGCCGGCAGACATGCGTGATAGTGTAGTGACAGGTTCACACTTTCTGGTCCAATACTGCTGGATGTAACCCCTGTAAGATATGAGCACCCGATATCCGCCTTCACATTCAGGGTAAGTGGAAGACCAGGGTAAGTGTGGCGAGCAGCTCACACTCAGGAACCGTGAGTACAACTGCATACATGAAACGGCATTGCTGCATAATCTGATAACACTTCTGCTGCACATGCAGTCTGTTTAATTTAAGTCATCGACCGCCCCATTTTTTACCCTACGCACATACTTGTAGTTAAGCGCACCTGAGCACTGCACCTCTGCCTCATCCCAGGGGCATTTCTATCCTCAGTTATAGATAAGACTATGCTTTCCGACATGTAATACAGGGAAGCAATGGAACACGATCATACCTCCATTTTAGAATGCCGCAACCACTTCTTAGATGTCCTCATGCACTATGGTGTTATTTGCACAAACAGTTTGTTGTTTCACTTGGCAATATGTATTAGTTGCAAAGTGGCACCCAATTTTACAAACGTTTACGCTGCTTACACAATGAAGTGTCTTTGCATTTCATGCTGCATGGTGTTTATTCAGCATATCGGCTACATATCATCTGCACAGGGGTACCAGCTTCGACTCTCAAGGCTGATACCTCTTTTTTATGAAGTACTCAAATGAGATCTACTCGCATTTAGGCTTCACAATGCCTCCTTGATCTTCTTCTGTCTATGTTGTGTGTGTCTTGTACCCGTTCACATATGTCTAGAAGCCACTTCAGCCCTCGGTGTATATTTTGGTCCACAAGAAGGGGTATTCTGGTCAATAAGACGGTCTTATGCCAAGGACATGATGATCTTGTCACTATTTTCTTTTCTTTCCCAACAGATTGGACACCCAACATTGAGACAAGTAGGTACCACTTATCGGGCACCTCTATTAACACAATTGTGGGGTAGGAAGACTCACCCACTATTCCGGTCCTAAAGAAGTGCCACGGATCCTTGTGACCACTAGAGGCGCAAAGCATGTTGACTACAGTTCGACACTAATACGGGTATGAACGTCAAGCTACTAGGGTACTTTAATGCCCCTTTTAGTAGCATTAACTTTCAAAGGTTTTTTAATCTGACAGAGAAGTGAATTTATCAAAAGGTTTTGATGATATCCCTAATTGGTTTTAATTCGCATCACAGCACGTGCAACACCACCCCAAGCAGATCATATGGCAACAAAACAAAAGATCTCCGCAAAAGTGACCCTTTGCGGGACCCTTAGGGCATTGCAGCGCCAGCCCGACAAGGAGCAAATGCCCCATGATGAAGCATAACATGTGTGAAAGCAGCATGAAACAGTCTTGTTGACCACCTCTCTAAATGTGTCTAATCTTGTAACAAAACAAACACAAGGAGATGATGGACGGATCTGGGTTGAATCCATCATCGTTCTTTAGCTCACTTCACCACCCATTTCAGACCCAGCCATATGCAAGTCAGTCTTGACCCTGTCCCTCATGGGAACAGTCCAGTCCGAACTGCCAAGCCAGGTCTTCCCAGATCAGAAACAAGCATCCTGGGACCGGCCTTGGGGTAACACGCCTCATCAACCAGGTTAGCTTGAATCCAGTGGCAAAGTGGGCAAGGGACCCACGTCTGGGCATACCCTGCCAACTTAGGGCAAACAAAGGAAATACAAGGAGATGATGGCCAAAGTGCTGAAACTTTACAGACACTCACCCCCAGTCACAGATCTGGGCTGAATCCATCATTGTTCTTTAGCTCACTTCACCACCCCAGTTCAGACCCAGTCGTATGCAAATCAGTCTTGACCCTGTCCCTCATGGAAACAGTCCATCCGAACTGCCAACTCAGGTCTTCCCAGGACCAGAAACAAGCCTCCTGGGACTGGTTTCGGGGCAACACCCCTCACCAGCCAGGCTAGCTTGAACCCAGTGGAAAAGTGAGTAAGGAACCCAGATCTGGGCATACCCTGCCAACTTAGGGCAAACAAAGCAAACACAAGGAGATGGTGGACGGCATGCTGAAACTTTTCAGACACTTTCCCCCAGTCACAGATCTGGGTTGAATCCATCATTGTCCTTTAGCTCACATCGCCACCCCAGTTCAGACCTAGCCATATACAAATCAGTCTTGACCCTGAACCTCATGGGAACAGTCTAGCCCGACCTGCCAAGCATCTTGGTAGAACCATCTTTTGCTCTCCTCTTTTCTCCTATTTAGGATCAGTGACCGAATTGTTTGTATTTATTCCCTTTGGTACACCTGCTACTCATGTGTTATCAAGTTTCCAATTCTAAATACATTTCCCTCTTTATTATGTGTACTATTGATTTCCTCTCAGTTGATATTATCTCATTGAAATCAGACTCTTCTTCAGACCCTTTTGCGAGGGGATTTTCAGTCTTGCAATATTTACATTGGGGGTCATTACATTACCATCAGTACATCAGAAGTACCTTTACATTGCTTCTTTGCTGTTAATGAATATATATTACAAAGTGGTGGTTGCCATTGTGTAGTTCAAATCAAATCAAACAAGGTTTATTCGGTATATATATTTTTATATATATATATATATATATATATATATATATATATATATATATATATATCTATATATATATATATATGTATATATATATTACCTACTGGCGGTCGCCAGTAGGTATATAGAGTTAGGATTTTTTCTCTATGGGATTTTTGAAAATTCTATGTCTAATAACTTTGGCGTTTGTGGACGGAATTGGCTGAAATTTTCAGGAAAATGGAACATTTTGTTTCCTGAGCAGCCCCTGAAAATTTGGGGGGGTTTCGTCAAGGGGGGGCTGAGAAAAAAGGGGGGTCCCAAAACACATTTTTCCCATTCATTTTTCCATAGGGCGGTTGGCCTCACTTTTAGCCCGAACGGCTGAATGGATTTGCACGAAACTTGGCAAAATTGTAGGGACTGGTAGCCCGATGTGCCTTTGCTAGGTCTCAATATATGTGCTCCAGTGGATTTTGATAAATTAACGTTAAAAAAATATATATATATCTGTAACAGCGCTCCGGGTAGCGCTCCGGTTCACGTACTTGACGCGTAACGGAACTTCGCGAAGCGAAGCTGATTGGCTCTCCGGTGTCTGTCAACATTCTAAACAGTCCGGAGCGGCCGCCATCTTGTATCTCGGTAGGATCGAGAGACAAGAGGAGGCCAAAACAAAGGGGGAAATGACCATAAGGGGGCATAGTAGATCCTCCCTCACCCTCTAGGTTTGATGTGGAGGCTTTAAAAGGGCCCCGCGGGGCAAAAAAACCCCCCAAAAAAAACATTTTTTTTGCGTGGGGAGCGCCCGGTACGCTTTTGTGCAATGGGCGGTGGTAATCTAAATGATGAGGGGGGGGGGGCAGCGTTCAAAGCACATCAGCGTGCATAAACACGAAAATGTTTTTATCTACCACGTACTTGACTTATCTCTCTGAGATGCATTCCCTTGTGTCTCGGCAATGGTAGTCTGTTCATTACATAGATCGCTCGGGGGCGGTAGTACAGACCGCGCGTAGGAAAGGGTCAAAAGCCAGGGGTATAGGAGTATGTAACAAGCGAGCCATTTAATTGAAAAAACTAAACGTGACAAATGGTTGCAGGATCAGTGAAGGTTGATTTTATAATTGAAAGTATAACAGGATCAGTTACAATAAAATCGTCCATACGCACACCATGGGCGAGTATCATGGGTAACATTACTTCGGCGCTTTAATAATACAATAATCAATAATGAAAAATCGACATCAATAGGGTTGTCCGTATGCCCAGTCAGTACCCTTCCCCGCACGCCATGTGCACAAAGACCGCATACATCCCCCATAACGTCAAGGCTAAGTAACTAGAACGTCATAAGGAGTTGCAAGTTGCTCCCATACTGGCGCCATTTTGGTCAAGGCCAGGCAGGTCCAGAGTATAGTTCAATGTCTCCAATAAGTAGCGGCAGGACCAGAATCCCTTTCGGCAGTTCAAAAAGTTCGTTAGCGCCAACAGAAAGAACAGGCAGCATGAACCATGACTCAAAGGCGAGGGAGGCAAAATCTTCCCTACCGGGTCACGCTGAGGTCCCACCGGAGCTGATCAAGTTGGCAGTCTACAGTGTCTCTTAGTAATTCGGACAAAAACTGGCGTCAGCATGAGAGCACTACCATCCTGTGACAATGTTGTGGCCACTTCCGGAGAGCGGGACAGCAGGCGTATCCCTCCGCCGATGCACTGAATCTGCCTCCCTCACGGCACCAGATGTGGATAAGGCGGCGGACACCCGTGGCAGCGGTATATCCATGGGGGATAGTCGAGCAACAGTGGCGGTTGCCCCCATCGGAAGCCCGCGGGAGTCGAGGGCCAACGACTCTCGTAGAACCTTTAAAACTGAGAGGACGTCTTCAAGAGTGGGGCTCATGTCCGAGCAGGCAAGCAGAATGAAATGCTTTGCATTTGTAGACTTCAGTTCGGCGAAGACCCAGCAGAATGTTATAAGTAAATGTCATGGCACGAAGTTCAGTGGGCGGTTTGTCATTGTGAAAGCTTCAATTAAGTTGAATGGCTGCAAGAGCCCCGATTACACCAGCAGCCCTGTTAATATGCCGATCTTGGGAAAAGTTCCTCTGTTGGATTGCAATGGCTGCAGTGATGGTCTTGGGAAACTGCTTCCGAAAACTCTAAAGGCCACGAAAGCTTGCTATGCTGTTCCTTTGGAAATGCGGTGCTGGGTGATGAAAGTTATTGAAGAGTTGGCAGTGGTGTTTTTTGTGGATTTTGGACGCTCTGCCACAGTCCATTCGAGTTCCAGGGTAGACCAGAGTCGTTCTAGTGGACCAGGCCCAAATCCGGGGAGTCGGCCGCCATTTTGAGCGTTCCGCAGCAACTGCCGCTCTTCACCCTGGCCACCGGAGCGGGTCCCCGGCCATCCAACCGAGTGGAACGCCAATGGCAGTCATGGTGCAGCTGACCGGGGAGTGAAACGCTAAGGCTCGCCCTGCTGCAGCTGACCACGGGGACGGGCCTTTGCGCGTGGTGTCGCCCCCAGCTATTTGCACAACGGTCCTCCACCCCTAGGCCGCCACCTATGCTACCTCGACAGGAACAGCGTCATGCATTTGGTTCGATGTTGCAGCAGGCTGCCATGTAAATAGTTATTTAATAAAAAGTTTTACTGTGTTACTTTGCTGGTGTGTTGTATATATTTATAATATTTGCATAGGGTTTGTCGTTATTTTGGGCGGGGTGGGCGGCGGAGCCGAGCTAACTTCTCTTATTTAGTCAGCACATAAATTGACTTACTGGTGCGCATTATTTTGGGTGTACATTTGGGATATCGGCTGGGGTCGGGTTCGTCGTACTGAAATAACCCTTCAAGTTTCTGGTGTAGGCTACTCTCCCATTCACTAGCTCCAGAGAGAGTCGTTCCTAAGTAAGGAAAGTGCTATATTGTTTTTCGTCCTTCACATGCGGATACCATGTTCGGGCTTATTTTTCTCATTCCATTAACCGTTCGATCACCGCCTCAGTCATACAAAAAGCATTCTTTTATTGACCCAGTCGTGCGCCACACATACTCATTCAAACCGTACAAATCAGGGCCCATGCGCACATTCATACCATACAATCTTTCACGCTCCCAGTGATGGTCTGCACTCCATGCAATATCTCACAGCGCTTGTCTATGTCTTTCCCTACATGGAGCACGGTGCGGTCCATGTCCACTCCATTCTTCAGTCGGAACTCCGATGTAACCTACAGAGGAGAAAAGAAAGGGGAGGGGATACAGCATCCAGAGCATGTCAGCGCGCGCAAACACGAAAAAGCTTCTACTTATCATGTATCAGACTAGCTGCAGGAACGTGTGATACAACAGATCTTGGCTATCCCTTTCGCATTATTTTTCTGTGTAACATATCCTCCCCTTCTTATGATGCAAAAAAAATTTTCATTTTGTTTGTCTCTAAATTCGAGTTCCCTCTTCGTGTATTTGTTTCTCAATTAGTCGTATTTTATGGGACAAAATACCACACCTTACATTCGGCAGATACCTTAAGCTACGGTCGACCATTTTCTAACAATTCTGGAAAAAGGGCAGGTGTGACGGATACAAATTTCAATCAATCCAAAATTCAGGCAAAGGGTCTGCATTATCTGTTTTCTATTGTTTGAGAATAACAGCCATTATTCAAAAACCCAACCAACCTAGACGATTGTTATGACGCTGATTCCATACTTCCTTCGAAAACTGTTTATTGCAAAAATGTGAGTATACAAATACGGGCCTACAACCACGTGGGCCGGCCACGGAGGAAACTGGAATCGTATATGATGAGGGAACATTTACACTGTAGAAAAACGTAACGGGCGGGCCATTAGGTTGCAGGAATTAAGGTGTCTAACAGTTGCGGAATCGGTGGACGTTAATTTTATAATCAAAGTATGACAGGACCAGTTACAATGAAATTATCTAGATATACATTTCCGGGCAAGTACCATGAGTAACGTTAATTCGAATTTTTAATAGTACAGTAATCAATAATACATCAGAACTTAATATCAATATGGATGTCCAAATGTTCAATCAGTACCCGTCCCCGCCCGCCATGTGCTCCAAAACTGCATACATATCTCGTGATATCAAGGCTGAGCAACCAGTACACATCAAGGAGTTGCCAACATGTGGGATACATATTATCCAAATAGAAGCAGTCACCTCGAGAATGTTTGTCTGTATGAGGTTCTACAAAATTACATATTCAAGAGGAACATCAAAGAAGATATTGATAAAGGAGTGTATGCTGTAATTGGAAGTGAGGGATGTCTGGTCATTTTGGGCGAGGCCGGGCAGGTCCAGAATATAGTCAAAATGTCTCCACCAAGCAGCGGTCGGACCAGAACCCCTTTGAGTAGTCCAAAAAGTTCCGTTAAATGACAACAGAAGGGACAGGCAACAAGAACCATCAGTCAAAGAGGGGAGGGCAAGTTCTTCCCTACCGGGTCACGTTGGGGCTCCACCGGAACTGATTGAATTGGTAGTCTACAGTGTTTCTGGATGTTTCAGACTGAAGCTGGCGTCAGCATGAGAGCACCACCATTCCGTGGCTACGTCGTGGCTATTCCGCGAGCAATCATGGCAGTCGCTCCCCACCGGAAGCCTGCGGGAGTCGGGGGCCCCGGTGACTCTTGTAGAATCTTCAAGGCTGAGGGGACGCTTTCGGGAATGGGGCCCATGCCCTAGCAGTCAAGCGTCCGAGTTCCAGGGTTGCCCAGAGCCATCCTTGCAGGCCAGGCCCAAGTCTGTGGAGTCGACCGCCATTTCGTGAGCTCCGTGGCAGCCGCCTGTCGCTGTACCGCAAGAGTGGGTGCAATTCAGCCGGATGGCGGGTGAGACGCTGTAGCCGCAAGAGCAGGCGAAACTCAACCGGCCGAGTGAGGCACTGTGCCGCAAGAGCGGGCGTAACTCAGATGGCTGAGCGAGGCACTGTGCCGCAAGAGTGGGCGTAACTCAGCTGGCCGAGCGAGGCACTGTGCCGCAAGAGCGGGCGTAACTCAGGTGGCCGAGTGAGGCACTGTGCCGCAAGAGCGGGCGTAACTCAGCTGGCCGAGCGAGGCACTGTGCCGCAAGAGTGGGCGTAACTCAGCTGGCCGAGCGAGGCACTGTGCCGCAAGAGCGGGCGTAACTCAGGTGGCCGAGAGAGGCACTGTGCCGCAAGAGCGGGCGTAACTCAGCTGGCCGAGCGAGGCACTGTGCCGCAAGAGTGGGCGTAACTCAGCTGGCCGAGCGAGGCACTGTGCCGCAAGAGTGGGCGTAACTCAGCTGGCCGAGCGAGGCACTGTGCCGCAAGAGCGGGCGTAACTCAGCTGGCCGAGCGACGCACCGTGCCGCAAGAGTGGGCGTAACTCAGCTGGCCGAGCGAGGCACTGTGCCGCAAGAGTGGGCGTAACTCAGGTGGCCGAGCGAGGCACTGTGCCGCAAGAGCGGGCGTAACTCAGCTGGCCGAGCGAGGCACTGTGCCGCAAGAGTGGGCGTAACTCAGCTGGCCGAGCGAGGCACTGTGCCGCAAGAGTGGGCGTAACTCAGCTGGCCGAGCGAGGCACTGTGCCGCAAGAGTGGGCGTAACTCAGGTGGCCGAGCGAGGCACTGTAGGTCTTCCTCTCACAAAGATGAAAGTCAGAGTGAGGAAACAAGGAGGGGTTTTCATCATTTGGGACAAAAAATAGTTCTAAACCAATGAAAAGTGTCATTTTTAGGTCACATGACCTAGCCTTACATCATTAGGAAACCAAAAGTGAAATGAACCAATGAAAATTTTTATTAACAAGTCACATGGCCTGTTATGCTTACGTTACGCGCTCCGCGCCGCGCCCCGGATCGCTTCCGGGAAGCTGCGCTTCGCGCCTCGATTCGCGCATCGGGTGCGGTAACGCGGCGCGTTATATGACGCATTACGCGACAACGCGATACTACAGTGTTTCTGGATGTTTCAGACTGAAGCTGGCGTCAGCATGAGAGCACCCCGTGGCTACGTCGTGGCCATTCCGTGAGCAATCATGGCAGTCGCTCCCCACCGGAAGTCTGCGGGAGTCGGGGGCTCCGGTGACTCTTGTAGAATCTTCAAGGCTGAGGGGACGCTTTTGGGAATGGGGCCCATGCCCTAGCAGTCAAGCGTCCGAGTTCCAGGGTTGCCCAGAGCCATCCTTGCAGGCCAGGCCCAAGTCTGTGGAGCCGACCGCCATTTCGTGAGCTCCGTGGCAGACGCCTGTCGCTGTACCGCAAGAGTGGGTGCAATTCAGCCGGATGGCGGGTGAGACGCTGTAATAGCAAGGGCAGGCGCAACTCAGCTGGCCGAGCGAGGCACTGTGCCGCAAGAGTGGGCGTAACTCAGCTGCCGAGTGAAGCGCTGGGGTGCAGCTGAGAAACCTCCACCTGGGGAGGTGGGGGAGGCTCGTTCGCGCCGCCTCTCCTTTCCAGTGCACCCCACGCCGTCTCCTGGTGCAGGTATATGTGATGGTCGGACCAGGGCACCGCAGGACGTGTCTTCAGGTCAAACGGATTGTGGGACAAGGTCCAGAATGGAAGAGTCACCAAAAGGCTAAAAGTTCCGCCGGACCCCGGGAGCCGGCCGCCTACGTCGAGTGAAGCGCTGGGGTGCAGCTGAGAAACCTCCACCTGGGGAGGTGGGGGAGGCTCGTCCGCGCCGTCTCTCCCTTCCAGTGCACCCCACGCCGTCTCCTGGCGCAGGTATATGTGATGGTCGGACCAGGGCACCGCAGAACGTGTCTTCAGGTCAAACGGATTGTGGGACAAGGTCCAGAATGGAAGAGTTACCAAAAGGCTAAAAGTTCCGCCGGACCCCGGGAGCCGGCCGCCTATGTCGGGGGCGATCTCAGGCCACACCAGGGCAACAAGACTTGGGGAGGGGGCAGGAGCCAAGCGCCCCCTCCGAGTCCGCGCCACCACACCGCCCCTCGGGGGCCTCCGTCAAGCGGCTCATGGAGGCACCGCAGGCAGCGGTTCTTCAGATCAGTGGTCTCACCGGCAAGGCTCCCCTCCGTCAGCAGCGATCGTTGGCGCTGTGGTTGCGGCCGGAGGCCCCGCCTAGTCAACGCCCCGGCCTCTCCATCTCGTAGGCCGCAGAGTAGTCGGGGAGAAATCCCGGGAACGGCGGCATGCATTTGGATCGATGTTGCAGCAGGCTGCCATGTAAATAGTTATTTAATAAAACGTTTTACCCTGTTACTTTGCTGGTGTGTTGTATATATTTTTAATATTTGCATAGGGTTTGTCGTTATTTTGGGCGGGGTGGGCGGCGGAGCCGAGCTGTCTTGCAGCCATCATGGCGTCGAGCTCGGTTTCTCTCACTAGTTTCATATTTCTCATGAGGGGTTGTTCCTAATGTTTCTATTTTAGCGAGGTCAAAAAGAGATCCCATTAGTGGCCTACTGATTTTGCTTGATTCCTTTTGTTTTTTCTAATGATTTTTCACTATCTGCAAAGACTAAACAGAGTATTGCGACTCTGTGCTTGTTTGTAAATAGAGAATGAACCAAAAAGAACCAATTCCAAAACAGTAAATGCTTGGATAACAATCAATCAAATGGAGAGGGAAGCAGGCACGACGGATTACAACGGGGGCAAAGGCCTGCGTTACCTACCCTTCACTATCTGCAAAGAGAGAATACTCCTAAAAGAAAAGAGGGGGGGGCAGCGTTGAAAGCACATCAGCGTGCATAAACACGAAAATGTTTTTACCTACCACGTACTTGACATTTTAAAGCTTTTGATATTTGCTAATAAAAAACCATTGAAATTCACTGAAAAAATCATAGGTTATAGACCATATATAGTTAGGAATTAGCATTTACAAAACCTTGAAAATTCACTGAAAAAACCATGGGTTATAGACCATATATAGTTAGGAATTAGCATTTACAAAACCTTATTTTACTCACACAAAACCATTGAAATTCCATATATAGTTAGTTGCACTAACTATATATCGCGCACCCGCAATCCACTGCTGATCATGTCACATATTACATCATTCATGACATGGTCAGTGACATCACTGATGACATCACTGATGACATCACTGATGACATCTCAAATGACATCACTGATAACATCTCAAATGACATCACTGATGACATCACTGATGACATCTCATTTGACATCAATGGTCACATCACTGATGATATCATTCATGTGACAATACAATGCATCTCCTCACACTTTAATATAACCTCTGTTACACCCAGTGTTAAATACAGAATATAATTTTTTAAACCATTGAAACACCAATACTAGTTACTACATACGCACTCACTGATTCCTATGTCTACACACACATTCACTCATTCACCCATACAATCATTCATACATACAATCACTCATCTTTACAACACTATCATATGCACTCATACACCTATACAGACACTCACACTCTGCCACTCATCCATGGAGTTACTCACACACCTAGTCAGTCCTGTAAAGAATCAATCACACTTCCATTTTCTAATCTATACAGTTAAACGTAGAGTACCTTACATTTTCAAATATATACTAACACATTCTTACTCTCTTATACAATCATTGATACAAGAACACATTGATCTGCACAGAGTCACACATCTCCCAGCCAGCCACACACACACTCAGTCTCCCATACAAATACTTGGACAATCAATCAATAACCCATATAGTTACTCATATAGCTACTGATCAACACATGCAGCAGTTTACAGAACAACAGACATAATGATGCACAAATTAAGACAGTTTAGTCACTAACCCATGCACTCAGTGAGACACATTTAATCACTCACTCATACAGTCAGTCACGCACCTACTAAATCTTTTATTTAGACACTTCTACATCTACTCATTTTTCAATATGTAAAACATATTTAAACTTTACAGAAACACACAGTCACTGGATGATGTCATCAGTGATGTCATCAGTGATGTCATTTGAGATGTCATCAGTGATGTCATCAGTGATGTCACTGACCATGTCATGAATGATGTAATATGTGACATGATCAGCAGTGGATTGCGGTGCGCGATATATAGTTAGTGCAACTAACTATATATGGAATTTCAATGGTTTTGTGTGAGTAAAATAAGGTTTTGTAAATGCTAATTCCTAACTATATATGGTCTATAACCCATGGTTTTTTCAGTGAATATATATATATATATATATATATATATATATATATATATATATATATATGTATAGCCATAAAAGCATTCTATAATGAAAACATTTCAACATGTTTTTTCTATGTGATAATAGAAACCATGCTTAAAAAACATGTCTATTCAGTTTCGTAATTCAGTGCTTCTAGATGTATAGCGTCCTTTCTATTCAGTTTCATAATTCAATGCTTCTAGATGTATATGGTCCTTTCTCCGTCTAATTGCCATCTGAACGAAAACGATAATCGCATTGCCTATTAATACATTTTCTAGATTGCGAACATAATAAAAAGCAGATTTATAAGAATACAGCTTATTACTGATAAAAAGAGGTCGTAAAATTAATTTACTATTGTCCCTGTAGAAATTACAAAAAAGTGTAAATGCAAAGTACTCTGGGGCGTTTTGCCATCACACGGACAGTTGGGTAAGTGTAAGCTCCATTTGCCCATCTGAGGAAAGGCTACTTGAAAATGGAGCGTTCTAAGCCTCAATCTTGTTAGATAAAATCTGTGCTGTACATTTCTTGTAAAAATGAGATACGGTTGTGTGCCGAGAGAAATTGGTCCTTCACAGTAAAAGCTAACACCAGATTTTTAACTGATTTCAGCTACTCTCATATTTTCTCTGGATTTCAAAAACCTCCTCTTAATCTCCATTTTACTGCAGATATCAATAGTCTCAGGATCTTTGAAATAAATTTCCATACCACACTCGGTAAAGAGTCCATGTATATATTGCAACTATGGTATATTTCTACAATGGTCTAATTTAAGACAATCCAAGATTATCTCTTTTGTAAAATGCGCTTCATCTTTTATCCAGATTCGATGCACAATATGAGGGCAGCAACATTAATCAAATCACTCATACATGGTGCATCTAACTCCTTATGAGCTATATAAGTAGCTGTAGAATTTGGGACCAATATAACCCTTCTCAAAAACTTATTTTCAAGGGTTTGTAATGGGAGATATCTGCCTTACCCCAAAGTGCTCCACCATAACAAGGTCCTGTAATGCACTTACTCCTGTATAGCTTTAAGATCTCACGTGTCGGCCTATTGCCAATTTTCTGAGAAAATCTAAAGATAGCCTCGCTTGATCTCACAAACTTTAATTTACAAGAATTCACATGTGCCGTCCATGATCCTTTGCTATTAAAAAGTAACCCCAGATAAGAAAAGGTAGATGTTCTTTCAATGGGTATTCACCCAATATTATGGGTTCTATTTTTTGTTTTAATTTTCCCACAAATCATGACTAGTGTTTTACCCAAATGTATTTGTAATTCTTTTTAGTCATGAATTCTGTAAAATTATTTATTAAAAGTTGGAGGCCATTTGCAGTCCTGGATATTAGTACTGCATCATCTGCATATAATAAAACTGGGATAATATGTTTCCAACTACAGGGGCATCAGCTTTCAGACTCTGCAATAAAAAGTCAATACAGTTAATATAAAGGGAGAATAAAAGGGGAACAAGGACACAACCTTGTCTGATCCCTTTTTTTACTTTAAAATGGGTAGTGCATTCTCCCTTCTGGCCATACTGTATTTTTTAGATTAAATGCGCATATATCTGCGATAAGAAATTTAAAATATCGCCCGGAGCACCCATTTCGGCCAGAGTTTGCCATAGCTTGGAATGATTTACCAAATTGAATGCACTAGATTGAACAACAAAGCAAAGATGAAGTTGACCTTCCTTTGCCAGTGTGTATTTCCCAATTAGCAGCTTGAGGTTTTAGCATTGCTCTATTGTTCCAATATCCCTTCAAAACCATATTGGGCACCTGTTAGGATATTTTTATCTTTTACCCAACAGTCCAGCCTGGCCAATAGGACTCTTCCCATTAGCTTGGAAGTAGAGTCAAGAAGGGAAATTAGTCGATAGCATTTTGCGTTACCTCTTTCAACCTTTTAAAAAATGGACACAATCACACTTTCAGCCCAGGTTACTGGTAACACCTCATTTATAATAGCATTAAACAGATTAACTAAGATAGGGGACCAGTAATCCACATTATGCTTGAAGACATCAATGGGGACCCCATCCGGCCCTGCAGCCTTCCCATTTGCACTATTTTAAGGCAATTTTTACCTCTTCTACACTAATTATTTCTATCTTAGTTAAAACAATATAACGATTTTCGACAATTTCCATTGGCTGTTGTAAGGGGTGAAAAATATTTTCGAAATTGATTAACCATTTCTCCGGCACAACTAGTGTATCAATCCTTGTAGAGGAAATATCTTTAAACAGGGGCAGATCTATTGTTTTCCAGAAAAGAATTGAATGCCTAGTCTTGGCGGCTTGTATAAAATTATCCCATGCATCCTCTCTGATTTCAATTTTTCTAAGCTTTATAGCCTGCTCATGGCTCTTCCACAGACTACAATTTTTTTCTCAATTCCTTGGTTTACTTTTTAATTCTTCCTTCAAATCCCTATTCAATCTAGAACAGGGGTCTCCAACCTTTTCTGTAGTGAGATCTACTTCTGATCAATGAAAATCGTCGTGAGCTACTAAAGGCCAAGCAACTCACGTATTTTCACAAGAGATTCTCCCATGCCCAGCTTCATTGACTTTAAGCCTAATTTCTTTGGCGCTCATCCTGTGGTTTGAACAAAATAGTCATTGTAGCTTCAATTACATTTTGGCCTCACAAAATTAAAGCTGGTGTGGGCAACTAAAAGGGAGCACAAGAGAATCCAGAGACTGCATAAATAAATGTGCTTAATAAGTGCCTCTTCTTTGTCAGGGATCTTATCCTAAGGTAGTTCTGCCTAATGATTGTCATCATGTATTCATTCATACATCTGTATGCTGGAAAATGTGTAATACATGTCATTTATTCGAGGGGCTTGCAGTGGCCAAATTTAGACTCAGAACTTGGTTTCATCTTTTCTATGTGGTGCTGATTCCTTTAACCTGTAACAGAAGTGTGAAACTTCAGCCTGGTACCACAAAATTGAAAAAAATACAGTTGATGGACAGAATGTAGAACAATGTCATACATTCACCCCAGTACAAGGATCTGGGCCTAAATCCATCGTTTTTTTGCACTCCACACCACCCTGGGTTAGACACTGGCTATATGCAAATCAGCTCTGACCCTGTGCCTCATGGGAACAGTCCAGTCCGAACTACCAAGCCATGTCTTTCCCAGACCGGAATCAAGCATCCAAGGACCGGTTTCTGGCTATCAGCCTTCATTCAGCCTGGATAGCTTGACTCCAGTGGTGTGGAGAGCCTGGGACTCACGTCTGAGCATACCAAGCCCACTCGGGGTGAAAATTGAAAAAAACACAGTTGATGGACAGAATGTAGAACAATGTCATACATTCACCCCAGTACAAGGATCTGGGCCTAAATCCATCGTTTTTTTGCACTCCACACCACCCTGGGTTAGACACTGGCTATATGCAAATCAGCTCTGACCCTGTGCCTCATGGGAACAGTCCAGTCCGAACTACCAAGCCATGTCTTTCCCAGACCGGAATCAAGCATCTAAGGACCGGTTTCTGGCTATCAGCCTTCATTCAGCCTGGATAGCTTGACTCCAGTGGTGTGGAGAGCCTGGGACTCACGTCTGAGCATACCCAGCCCACTCGGGGTGAAAATTGAAAAAAACACAGTTGATGGACAGAATGTAGAACAATGTCATACATTCACCCCAGTACAAGGATCTGGGCCTAAATCCATCGTTTTTTTGCACTCCACACCACCCTGGGTTAGACACTGGCTATATGCAAATCAGCTCTGACCCTGTGCCTCATGGGAACAGTCCAGTCCGAACTACCAAGCCATGTCTTTCCCAGACCGGAATCAAGCATCCAAGGACCGGTTTCTGGCTATCAGCCTTCATTCAGCCTGGATAGCTTGACTCCAGTGGTGTGGAGAGCCTGGGACTCACGTCTGAGCATACCCAGCCCACTCGGGGTGAAAATTGAAAAAAACACAGTTGATGGACAGAATGTAGAACAATGTCATACATTCACCCCAGTACAAGGATCTGGGCCTAAATCCATCGTTTTTTTGCACTCCACACCACCCTGGGTTAGACACTGGCTATATGCAAATCAGCTCTGACCCTGTGCCTCATGGGAACAGTCCAGTCCGAACTACCAAGCCATGTCTTTCCCAGACCGGAATCAAGCATCCAAGGACCGGTTTCTGGCTATCAGCCTTCATTCAGCCTGGATAGCTTGACTCCAGTGGTGTGGAGAGCCTGGGACTCACGTCTGAGCATACCCAGCCCACTCGGGGTGAAAATTGAAAAAAACACAGTTGATGGACAGAATGTAGAACAATGTCATACATTCACCCCAGTACAAGGATCTGGGCCTAAATCCATCGTTTTTTTGCACTCCACACCACCCTGGGTTAGACACTGGCTATATGCAAATCAGCTCTGACCCTGTGCCTCATGGGAACAGTCCAGTCTGAACTACCAAGCCATGTCTTTCCCAGACCGGAATCAAGCATCCAAGGACCGGTTTCTGGCTATCAGCCTTCATTCAGCCTGGATAGCTTGACTCCAGTGGTGTGGAGAGCCTGGGACTCACGTCTGAGCATACCCAGCCCACTCGGGGTGAAAATTGAAAAAAACACAGTTGATGGACAGAATGTAGAACAATGTCATACATTCACCCCAGTACAAGGATCTGGGCCTAAATCCATCGTTTTTTTGCACTCCACACCACCCTGGGTTAGACACTGGCTATATGCAAATCAGCTCAGACCCTGTGCCTCATGGGAACAGTCCAGTCCGAACTACCAAGCCATGTCTTTCCCAGACCGGAATCAAGCATCCAAGGACCGGTTTCTGGCTATCAGCCTTCATTCAGCCTGGATAGCTTGACTCCAGTGGTGTGGAGAGCCTGGGACTCACGTCTGAGCATACCCAGCCCACTCGGGGTGAAAATTGAAAAAAACACAGTTGATGGACAGAATGTAGAACAATGTCATACATTCACCCCAGTACAAGGATCTGGGCCTAAATCCATCGTGTTTTTTGCACTCCACACCACCCTGGGTTAGACACTGGCTATATGCAAATCAGCTCTGACCCTGTGCCTCATGGGAACAGTCCAGTCCGAACTACCAAGCCATGTCTTTCCCAGACCGGAATCAAGCATCCAAGGACCGGTTTCTGGCTATCAGCCTTCTTTCAGCCTGGATAGCTTGACTCCAGTGGTGTGGAGAGCCTGGGACTCACGTCTGAGCATACCCAGCCCACTCGGGGTGAAAATTGAAAAAAACACAGTTGATGGACAGAATGTAGAACAATGTCATACATTCACCCCAGTACAAGGATCTGGGCCTAAATCCATCGTTTTTTTGCACTCCACACCACCCTGGGTTAGACACTGGCTATATGCAAATCAGCTCTGACCCTGTGCCTCATGGGAACAGTCCAGTCCGAACTACCAAGCCATGTCTTTCCCAGACCGGAATCAAGCATCCAAGGACCGGTTTCTGGCTATCAGCCTTCATTCAGCCTGGATAGCTTGACTCCAGTGGTGTGGAGAGCCTGGGACTCACGTCTGAGCATACCCAGCCCACTCGGGGTGAAAATTGAAAAAAACACAGTTGATGGACAGAATGTAGAACAATGTCATACATTCACCCCAGTACAAGGATCTGGGCCTAAATCCATCGTTTTTTTGCACTCCACACCACCCTGGGTTAGACACTGGCTATATGCAAATCAGCTCTGACCCTGTGCCTCATGGGAACAGTCCAGTCCGAACTACCAAGCCATGTCTTTCCCAGACCGGAATCAAGCATCCAAGGACCGGTTTCTGGCTATCAGCCTTCATTCAGCCTGGATAGCTTGACTCCAGTGGTGTGGAGAGCCTGGGACTCACGTCTGAGCATACCCAGCCCACTTGGGGTGAAAATTGAAAAAAACACAGTTGATGGACAGAATGTAGAACAATGTCATACATTCACCCCAGTACAAGGATCTGGGCCTAAATCCATCGTTTTTTTGCACCTCACACCACCCTGGGTTAGACACTGGCTATATGCAAATCAGCTCTGACCCTGTGCCTCATGGGAACAGTCCAGTCCGAACTACTAAGCCATGTCTTTCCCAGACCGGAATCAAGCATCCAAGGACCGGTTTCTGGCTATCAGCCTTCATTCAGCCTGGATAGCTTGACTCCAGTGGTGTGGAGAGCCTGGGACTCACGTCTGAGCATACCCAGCCCACTCGGGGTGAAAATTGAAAAAAACACAGTTGATGGACAGAATGTAGAACAATGTAATACATTCACCCCAGTACAAGGATCTGGGCCTAAATCCATCGTTTTTTTGCACTCCACACCACCCTGGGTTAGACACTGGCTATATGCAAATCTGCTCTGACCCTGTGCCTCATGGGAACAGTCCAGTCCGAACTACCAAGCCATGTCTTTCCCAGACCGGAATCAAGCATCCAAGGACCGGTTTCTGGCTATCAGCCTTCATTCAGCCTGGATAGCTTGACTCCAGTGGTGTGGAGAGCCTGGGACTCACGTCTGAGCATACCCAGCCCACTCGGGGTGAAAATTGAAAAAAACACAGTTGATGGACAGAATGTAGAACAATGTCATACATTCACCCCAGTACAAGGATCTGGGCCTAAATCCATCGTTTTTTTGCACTCCACACCACCCTGGGTTAGACACTGGCTATATGCAAATCAGCTCTTACCCTGTGCCTCATGGGAACAGTCCAGTCCGAACTACCAAGCCATGTCTTTCCCAGACCGGAATCAAGCATCCAAGGACCGGTTTCTGGCTATCAGCCTTCATTCAGCCTGGATAGCTTGACTCCAGTGGTGTGGAGAGCCTGGGACTCACGTCTGAGCATACCCAGCCCACTCGGGGTGAAAATTGAAAAAAACACAGTTGATGGACAGAATGTAGAACAATGTCATACATTCACCCCAGTACAAGGATCTGGGCCTAAATCCATCGTTTTTTTGCACTCCACTTATCAATAACGCCGAATATGCCTCCTTTGAATACCTTGTAGCCGAACTCAAAATACAGGGTTCCCCCCCATCCGCCTTCACAATATATATAATCCGCCTGGAAATCACTACCCATTCATTGACGAGCTATCTAACCTTCTTACCCAATCCTCAATTTCCAAATCTAAAAACATCTTCCTGGGAGACTTTAACCTCCATTGGAATGATACTAAAGATCCCTCAATCTCCCTCCTCTCTGACCTTCTCGAAATTAATGACCTCAAACAAATCTGTCAGTCACCAACCCATTCCAAAGGAGCCACCCTTTACCAGCAAAGATCTAGCCCTCCTATCTAACATCATTCCCATTGACTGGTCCGACCATCACTTTATCCTGTTCTCCATAACCAACTCTGCCTCCCCCCCTCCTTCCAAAACTATTAAACCCATGAAACTGATCAGAAATCTCAGTCATATCCCTCCTGACTTACTTGAATCCAAACTTCATGCCCAGCTTCACGCTATCCCTCCCTCCCTTAACACGAATGAACTAACCGAACAATATAACAAAGCTGTCACTGCTACCCTTGACCTTCTAGCCCCTCTCAAACTCAAAAAACAAAGAAATATCCCCTCCAATTCATGGTTTAACACAGACCTAAATAATGAAAGATGTAGACTCAGACTGACTGAAAGATTATGGAGACAGCACCCCTCTCCTTCTAACCTGGCCTGCCTCAGACTTGCTAGATCGTCCTACAAAAAACACATCTTTAGACAAAAAACTTCCTTTTTCAGGTCACAACTAGATCGAGCTCAGAATAGGCCAAGAGAACTATTCAACATTGTGCGCAATCAAACTGCTTCCGCTCCCCCTGTCCCACTGGCCTCGACGACTAGATGTGAAGAAATAGCTCTCTTTTTTTCAGACAAAATTAAACTAATTGAGCAATCCTTCCTCTCTACTGCGATCCCTACCACTAATCCGAACATCTCTCTTAATATCCCACCCTCCATCATAACTCCCCCTACACCCACTACTGCCCATCATAACTCTGATCTCCCTCACCTCCCCTTGCCCCCCAATTTCCTGGACTCCAATCATCCTAACTCTCTTACTAAAAATAATGCCGCTTGGCTTAACTTCCAGCCAGTCACGGAAAGAGACGTCTTTAACATCATTTCCAAACTCAAGCCTTCCTCCCACACCAAAGACCCTCTCCCCTCCAAACTTGTCCAAAACCTCAAACACATCATCACCCCTTCCTGGACCTCTATTATAAACAGCTCCCTTGCCACCGGCTGTGTCCCCACTTCATTGCAACTAGGCCAAATCACCCCCATTATCAAAAATCCTTTGGTAGACCCAAACGACCTTAATAACCTTCGTCCCATCTCCAACCTTCCCCTTCTTTCTAAAGCCCTGGAAAAATGTGTCCTTCTCCAACTAGATAGACACATTGAACACTTTAACTTACTAGACCCCTTCCAATTTGACTTTAGGAAAGGATGCAGCACTGAAACCGCCATGCTAAACATTGTTGATGACATCCACCACTCACTTGACAATGGTGAATCTAGCCTTCTGATCCTCCTTGATCTCTCTGCAGCGTTTGATACTGTTAACCACTCTGCTCTACTCAATGTTCTTAGAGATCGATTCGGCTGAATGGTACGACACACAAATGGTTTGTCTCATACCTACAACACCGTTCTCAACAAATCAAAATCCAAAATTGCCTATCTAACCCTACCTCCATCTCCTTAGGAGTTCCGCAAGGATCCATCCTCTCTCCCTCTCTCTTTAACCTTTTCATTGAACCCCTCACACTCATTCTTAAACAAGCCGGGATCAACTACCATCTCTATGCCGACGACACCCAACTCTATTATAAGATTAAAACTCATGCTGACATCCTTCACCTCAACAACACTCTCATCAAGATTTAAGCCTGGTTCCACATTAACCACCTCAAACTCAACCCTAAAAAACTGAAATTATTCTTTTTTCCCCTAAAAACAACCAGCTCCCCATTCAGAATTGGATCTCTGACCTTAATGCCCTCAACTGCTCCTTATCTTTGTCCTTCTCAGTCAAATCACTAGGGATCTCCCTTGACAACCTCCTAACCCTCAAGGTACACATCAATAACTCTGCCAAAGGAGCCCTCTTCACTCTCCGCCACCTTAAGAAAATCAAGCTCTTCATCCCTATCGATGATTTCAAACTAGCAGTCCAATCCCTTGTTCTTTCTCGCATCGACTATGGCAATGCCATTCTCACCGGAATTCCCAAGATCCATCTAGCACCGCTTCAGTCTGTGCTTTACCTTGCAGCTAGGCTTACCTCAGACTGCAAGCGATTCGACCACATCTCCCCTACCCTTAAAACCCTTAAATGGCTCCCCATTGAAGGTAGATCCACTTACAAAACAGCCTGCATTACACACAAAATTCTCCATCAGAATACACAGACCTACCTCGCTAACAAACTCACTAAAGCCGGTTGCTCCCGTTCCTTGAGAAGTACAAACATCCTCCTTCTTATCACCCCCTTCTAAAAAAGAAAACCACCCAGTCTCGATCCTTTTCTGGCAACGCTCCTTGCATTTGGAATGCCCTTCCAACTGACCTTCGCTGCAACCCTTCCTACTCTAGCTTCAAAAAAGAACTCAAACTACATCTCCTCAATAAATACTGGGGACCCTAATCCATATCTGTTCTCTTCCACTGGCCACATCTGTCCGACCCTAGATGCATCCGCCCTCCCTTTTTTCAGCCTTACTCGCCCTTCCTCCTCGTCACTTCCCCCTCCCTGTTTACCACCTTCCGTCTTCCCTGCACCCCCCCTTCCCTTGTCCACCCTCAGCCCTCATCCCCTCTACCCCCCCCCCACTTCTGCCCCTCCCGCTCTCTTCCTTACCAACCTAACGGACCACTAACCTCCCTATCCTGACTCTGCAATTTTCCGCTTCTCTTTTCAATTTGTGCCTTGATATTTTTGATTATCACATCTCCCACATTTTGGTGTGCTTATTTCCCATATTTATCATTTTGAAATCTGTCAGGTCGGAGACTTATATGTTGTTTATATACATTGATGCTATGTATGTCCCATGTCTTATTGACCTTCTTGTCTCAAAAATGTAAAGCGCTCTGATACCCCTGGGTCCAGCCAGCGCTATATAAAACCTCTAAAATAAATAAAATAAAATCAAAAGGCAAATTTCTAGTCATGCTGCAAGCCTGGAAAAGCCGGTAGTGTGGTTCCCGCTTGTGCCAGACTTCAGGAAGAACGTCATGTTCTTCGGCTTGCCCCACCCCAGCTAAGCTCAGCTCAGCCAATCTGAGCAGCTATTTTGAGTTAGGGCGGGCAAACGCGGACAACAGGACAAAAAAACCTAAAAAGACAACAAAGGGCAAAGAAATAAATGCTGGAGCTCCAAACGAAGCCTTAATTATTAGATGCCAACGCCAGCTACTCACATGGGGTCGGCGAGCTACCAGTAGGCTTGCGATCAACTGGTTGGAGACCCCTGATCTAGAACATTGGTGATTAAACCATCATAGGCCGTCATCGTAATTTTTCTTATTTTAAACTTTCAGGTCCTTTGAAATTGCATCAGAAATATTTTGGAACGCTGAAACAACATCAATGTTACTAGATGATACGTCTATACATGTTTTTATGTAATGATAATTTTTGTGTATAATATTTTCCACGAAAACTGTTGGGTCCACACCCGCCCCTCTTTATTGATGTCCCATTTTCCCCTTGAGTTTTAATATTAGGTGCAGAGAAAGTTGTCTTAACTCTATAAAACATTTTTGAGTTCAATATTAGCAAAAGAGAATGATGGTCACTAAGCAAACTCGGTTGTATAAAACAATTTTCAGCCAAGGACCTTAAAAAGTGGTCAATACATGAAGACGACCTAGCCCCCTCACATGTATATTTAACATGTACTCCTTCATGTGGACCTGGCTCCATAATTTCTAGATTGAATTTAAACATAACGTTATTGATTGCTTCGTCATATAGATTATGGGGAAAATGAGATAGATTGTCACCAAGTACATCTTCGTAGCCACACTGGTCCCCTGTTGAATGTTTATATAATTTACTATATTTAATCCCCTCCCCAAATGAATGTATTTTTTCACCCCTCAAATCATTCAGAAATCTATCCAACTCTGCTTCCAGTTTTATTATGATCTCTTGTCTTGTATTCTCAAAGATATTGTTATAAAAATTTATAAGTACAATATTCTGTTTCCCTTTAACAATAAAGGTTAAAAACTGAAAGTACTGTGAGTCTATGTAAGCTTTCTTCAATGTCAGGGGTGCTAACACAGAAATTAATACTGCCAGGCCTCCACTTGCTCTCCCAGCTCTTGACGGCATTGCATTAAAAGAGAGTGTTTTAAAACCATTAATATAAAAAGCTTCTGTCAACCAAGTTTCCTGTAAAAGAATCAAAGAGCACTGCTGGATACTTTCAAGCCATACTGAGATTTGCAATTTGTTTTTAACCCTCGCTACATTCTATGACATCATTTGTATTGACCCGACTGATAAATAACCTGTCGATACTAAAATAGGGTTGTCACATATATTACCTTGGGGTGTATCCATGAGATGAGATTCAATGTTTTTTGAGGGAATAAAACGATTATCTCCATTCAACTTCTCCCTTAACATACATAGTTTTCCCATAGGAGTTTGTAATGGCTCAGTTAAGCAATTATCAACATCAGTTTCTATAGACTTTAAGCCCAGTCAATACATCTCACTAGTACTTCCTAAGGTCATAAACCTATTAGGCATCAACAGTATCCCAAAATTAGTAGGGATACCGTTAAAAAATGTACGATTAAATCTGCCTGTTTTGTGGATTTGACCAGGACTAATAGCATAGAAATATCCAAGTGGTACTGCAGTGACGCTATCACTGCAAGCATCATATGGCCATGTATATTTTACCAAAACCTCCTCCAATAAGTATCCTACGACTTCAGGGTGACAGAAATTTACTACGACACAATCCCCATCGCATAGCTTTTCCCCCTTGCCCGCCCAGCTTACTCTTCTTACCATATTTATCTCTTGGAATAAGAGCCTAGGGCCACCGTGGGTGTTACTGGTGAACCAGTGTATGACCTGGTTCTTCAATGTCTCCCATGTTTCAGTAGAATTTTCACGCAATCTTGGTAAATTTTTTAAAACAATAACATAGGGAGTAGCTTGTGGGGGTAAACTTAAAGGTCCCCCCTGATGCATTTTAAGTCGACGGTTATTGTGATTGTCACTCAAATGATAATCATTTTTCCCATTTTGCAAATTGTCATTTATGTTACTAGCAAACAGTTTCATACTTGTAAATCCTGATGCTTCCTTTAATTGTACTAGGGGTGGGTCAGGGCCTTTTATTTTAAATATTTCACTTGTAAGGCTTTGGACACTTTGATGTTGTATTTTAACATTCCTACTACATTCCTTCCGACATATATTACTAACATTCGATGTCTGGAGCATTGTAACTAGTTCCATTAGTGTGATAATATCTTTTTGCACTGTTTTTATCTCAGACATAACTCGTCTCTCAATAGTGTCAATTTTTCCATGTAATTTTTAAAAAAAGTGTCTCAATGTCCCTCATGTGTAATGCCACGTCCTCAGGGCCTTTCAAGGAGTTACTTTCGTCTTGTCTGGTTATCTGCCCCTTTTGCTTAGTTTTCTGACTGATGTTCCTTCTCTGTGCTAAAATATTTTGCTCCTTACACCTCTTTGCAGGCGGTGAAATAAAATCTGAGAATCTAATACAACGGATATCTCAAGGGGAGTTATTGATACACAAGGACCAATCAAATTTACATTTTCCGGTTTTGGTAGATTGGAGCTATTTTCCTTCAGACTACTGATATTCCTGGCAATTTTATCACCCAAGTCATGTACCTCTAGCTCCGATCCTGTACTATTTTCAATATCCTCCATAGTAGATATTGTCTCCTTTTGGGCCGCATTCAATGCTGTTTTGGTAGCAGCTAGCTGCTCCTCTACCTGATCTATCTCATTATCGATAATGCCCATTGGCCTCTTTTAATAATTTGTAATTGGTGCAGTATTGTCCACAGACTTCCCCTTGGTTGTTACTGCCAATTTTCGTTTCCGCATTTCTCTTGTTATGCCCCTGCGCAAAGTGATACAGGTTTGAAAATGTCTTACCACTGGTGTTTCATCATTCGATCACAAGACCAAGAGGGTTGGCCCATCCCAGCCTCGATCGGTCTCGGACGGGCACAGATGGGCCCGCCCTTGGTCCGAGCTTCGTCCAGGCTCCGTCCACGTGTGCATCCCGCGTTGCGGGAGTCGAGAGTAGTTTTTAAAGCGCCTATAGGTGCTGGTGAGTTGTGTGGCTGTTAAACGCCACAACTGGGAGGCAGCCTGGTTGTTGGGGTCCTCTGGGGCTGCATTTGGCGAATCTGCAGGACAAGGGCTTTTCAGGAATTAACCCACGCTGCGGGAGATGAGAAGAACTTTGCAAAAAATGTACCTGCGCTGCGGGAGTCGAGAGTAGTTTTTAAAGCACCACCAAGCGCTGGTGAGTGGCGTGGCTGTTAAGCGCCACGACCGGGAAGCAGCCTGGTTGTTGTGGTCCTCTGGGACTGCATTTGGCGGCTCTGCAGGGCAAGGGCTTTTCAGAAATGAACTTGCGCTGCGGGAGACGAGAAGAACTTTGCTAAACATGAACCCATTGTGTAAATATAATTAGGTCGGAGTTTCCATAGGTAGAGCCTTTTTATTTTGCTAATACCTTTAGCTCTGTTTGGCGTATTTTCCCTAAACATTCCCTCAAAAATGTTCATCCATCTCACCGCCTTCCTGGAAAATTTTGGGGTGTTAGGTCAAGGGAGGGGAGAAAAAAGGATGGGTCACACAACATGTTTTTCCCATGCAATTTCCCAAAGGAGATTTGTGAAGCAGTGGAAAAAAGAATAACTTACAAAAATAAGGGAGAGGGGTCCTACTCAGCCAAAGGGACAGGACACCAACATTAGACACTTATGTCAAATGAAAAGATCCCTTTGGGCTCCTTATAAAGCATACAGCAAATTCCAACTCACATCCAATCATAAGCCACTCGCCAGCACCAAATAGAAACCGAGAGCATAATATACAAATATCATATATACTTTATTCAACAGCTATCATAAAATATTCTAAAAAACAAATATCTCATCAATACACATATGTTAAAAATATTTCATTCACAAAGCAGAGGGAGAACTTTATGATATTCTAAAAGCCAGCAAACAACAACCTGCTACATATCAGAGGCACTTCCAATACCTAGGATTAAATGCTGATGTTCCCAGTTTGATGTGTAAATAACATTCCTGTTCTTCTATTCAAGCCAGATGTTATTCTAAGTACTTCCTTAAACAAAGCAGCTCTATTCAAGCCAGGTGTTGTTTGGGTACCCTCTTCATCAAAGAAGCTACGCGTTTCGGTGGTATCGTATGGTTCCCCTCCTTTTTCAGGCTAACAAATACTTTAACACATCTCCCAAATTGTTCATCTAAAAAACAGTGATATAAAAAAAGATATATATGAATTATTATTTTTACAAAAACTCAGTTTTTAACATTCCACATAATTCATATTGCATTTCACATTCCATTACATAATTCATTGTAATATCAGACATCTTTTAGTTAAAAAGCCTACAAAAATGTTTGCCATATTACAGTCTTGGTTCCACAGATGGTGCTATCCATACTTATACATGCCACTTTTCCAACAAGCTCAAGGACCTACTAGATAAATTGATTATGGGGATCTTGTCTACCGCCAATATCTCTGGTGCCTGGTTTGCATATACTCCTGAGTGGGTTGACTCCAAACTTGTTGACCCCCCATCTGATTCCCATTGTACCTGCCTCTTCTGTTTCTCTGTTCTAAAAAACCCTGTTGTTCTATGGGCCCTCTTGTATTTTCTTCCCTATGTGTGTACTCATCATCACTACTTGAACCGGATGTTTCGGAAAATGTTATTTGTTTCCATCAGCATTTAATCCTATGTATTTGAAGTGCCTCTGATATGTAGCAAGTTGTTGTTTGCTGGCTTTTAGAATATCATAAAATTCTCCCTCTGCTTTGTGAATGAAATATTTTTAACATATGTGTATTGATGAGATATTTGTGTTTTTTAAGAATATTTTATGATATCTGTTGAATAAAGTATATATGATATTTTTATATTATGCTCTCCGTTTCTGTTTGGTGCTGGCGAGTGGCTTATTATTGGATGTGAGTTGGATATTGCTGTATGCTTTATAAGGAGCCCAAAGGGATCTTTTCATTTGACATAAGGGAAAAAAATAACTTAGCCATTGTCTCACCATGATCTTCCCCCTGGTACCACCATCCTAACTCCCTGCCCTAAAGCCTTGACATGGTTTGACACTTAAAACCTATCTTGTGGTTATCACTACAAGGTTAGGGTGGTGAGGGATTGCATTCTGTTCCCACGTAAGTATTCAGATTCTGACAAAAGTCAAATCTTTGAGATGATTTTTGTGTCCTCCTTAAGAAGCTATCACAATGCAATCCTCCACGCCTCTGTCTATTTTTCAGTCAGACTTTAACATTATTTTACCTGAACAACAACACTTGGCCAAGTGGCCTTTCTTGTTACATAGCTTGCATTCAATATTACGGGCAGGCCATTTCTCATATGTCGCCATGTGGCCTACAACAGCATTATTTAGCAAGCACCGTTTAATTTTTAAACTGTAAATTGTTGACTCTTTCCTTTTAAAACTTCAGGGCATATTATCAAGAACGGTGCTGAAGCGACGATAATGGGCTTGATAATATGCCCTGGAGAATTCCAATAGAAGCCCATGTTCACACCAGAACGTGGACTTCTATAGGAATTCTCAAGGGCATATTATTAAGCCCACTATCGCCATTTCAGCGGCAGACTTCTGCCACTAAACCGGCGATAATTTTAACACTGTTCTTGATAATATGCCCCTTCGTCTTTTGTCTTACTGGCAGAGTTTACAATTTCTGGTAAGCTCTTTCACACACGCTACTGAACATTCAATTTGCTAGCCAATCAATATTAGTCCATTAAATGTTGGATCTCCTTTCAACCATACCCCTTGCCTGAATTATTCCAGCTTACATTTAAGCATAAGTTGGTCCTATATGTGTTCCTCCAAGGTGGACACAAATCTACAAGACAATGTCAACGTCCTTAATGCTGTAATGGAGTCTTCTACACTTTCTCTGTACTTCTGATCTCTCATACCAAAATGGTACCTTTCTAGTACAATACTAACCTTAGGTTTTTAGTAAAAATCCTCTTTTTATGCAATCCTCAAATTTATTTAAATCCCCCACTTCCTCATCTTCCAAGTCCTGTATGTTTTGGAACACTTCTTGACTCGACTACCAAACAGGTCTTCCTTTCTGCAGTTAGATTTGATCCACATACATTTGAATAGTGCCCAAAAGTTTGCTTGCATTTTGTCCATTTTATAAGTGGTTCGCCTGCAGATGTGAGGAAGAATGGTGGTGTTATAAAATTCTACATAGTCCCAATAAGGAAAATACAGTAGCAAAAGAGAAACATGAAGCAGAAAATGCACATTCTGAGACAATACTTTCCCTATCTTAGCTCTTTTCTTTCTGAAAAAAACTCTGGAACAAACTTTATCTCTAGGGGCAAGATGGCTGAGTGAGGTGCTTTTCTCCCGGCTCCGTTTGATTCCCTATTACCCCGTTATAACTGTGCTTCTGCTTTTACCAGGCAAACTCCGTAAAAGCTCCGTGTCGTATTGCGGAGACGATTTGCAATCTACAAACTACAATCTACAATCTGCTGAGGGCGGTAAAAGTACGGGGGCTTACCGGTCTTGTAGCTGCTGGCGTTGGAGACAGCTGCTTTGCTCCGACCGCCTGCTCCAGCCTGCTCCGACCGTCACGTTTGTCCTGATCTGACTGCACCAGCGCTGTTGGGCGTCGGCTCGATTAGCTACAGCTGTCCCGGATTCAACCACGAAGGTGCCGGCGTGCTTCACTTAGACTGCTGGCTCAGCAAGGCAGGCTGTTTCTCTGTCTCTCTTTCGGCTTGCTCCATTGGTTTGGACCCCCGGTGGAATATTGGAAAATTGCAAAATAGTGAAAAGCTCCATAAAGTAAGTGAAGAGAAGTTTCTTCTTACAAACGAACTTGATAGCGCTACTATCTTATCTGAGTGATTTTTGCGACTTGGACAGGATATTGCAGTCACCCAGCGTAGGGAATGGCGCATAAAGGTCGGGCGGTCTAAGGAACCGGGGGGGTGCAACTGCGAATGCGCCCATTGGAGGAGGGACTGAGCTGGTTGTAGTGAGTGTGCCACAGAGCATTGTTAATAGCGCTAATGTCAACAGTAGTGGCAACGGTAATATCACCACAGATAATATCGCCTTGGTGTCTGATGTCAGCAATACACAACAGGTGAACTTGGCGGCTTCAAGAGGGCAGGGTACCCAACCGAGTTTGAGCCTGAGTAAGACAGCCCAGCCAGCTCAAGAAACTCCAGCAAAGCAGCGGACTGTGCCTGCAATTTTCAACAAAAAACAAGGAATAAAAGCAAAGCTGGCAGAAGCTGCGTGTGGGGAAGTTCATACAGCTTGAGTAGATTTTAGAGCTCAGAATAAAGAAACTCAGGGAACTGTGAGCGTCTCTTCTGAAATATTGCCGGTTCTTGCTTCAGTGGATCAGGAAGGTGACCAAGAAGGGGATCAAAGGATTTAAATAGAAGCCATAGGGGTGTATGGCAGTAATGGGGTTCCCATAGCAGAAGACAACAGTATAATGCCAACGCCATGCACTAACGTGGAAACTGAGAAAGGCGGCGAGTCGTAGTATGCTGGATCGGATGGCAAGTTTTATTCAATGTCTGATTTAACAAAGGTTTCAGATAAGGAACAGGATGAGGATAACCTCAGCAATCCAGGTGACTGGGCAGATGTTCCGGATGACGAAGATGGAGATGATTTTGACCTATCACTGTCCCATGAAACAGTAAGAAAGGTAGTGGAGGTGGGAGAACCATCTGGGCATGAGCAGAGCCCTCCATTAGCGCAGTTTAATTTGGACGACGATTTTGAGGAGGACTCTATTACATTAGGTTTAATCTACAAGAGTATAATGGCACACCGTAGCGAAACGAAAGCGGAAGGTTTACGCACACAAGGGACAGTAAGGAAACTCCAAAACACAGTACGACGTCTAGTCAAAACTTGTGCAGAGACCACCACTCGTGTGGTAGAGGTGGAAGAGAGAGTTTCCTCTGCTGAGGATTGTCTAGTAAAGCAGCAAGCTGCCATTGAGACTTTGCAGAAATCTAAGTCTGATAATGACTGGAAACTTACGGACGTAGAGAATCGTGCGCGACGCAACAACCTGCGTGTGCTGGGTGTTGAAGAGGCAAAGGAAGGTGCTGATCAACGGAAATTCATTATCCAGCTCTTCAAGGAAGCGTTCCCTGAACTCAATACTTGGAATTGGGAAACTGAAGTGATTAGGGCACACAGGTTCCCATTCGTTGCACAGCAGCATGGGAAACATCAGAACTCATATCCCAGGGCAATACTAATATGTCTAAACAACTACTTATTACGAGAGGCGCTATACGATCTAGCGTGCCCTGAGAAAAAACGGAAAGGCATGGGGTGTGAGTTCTTCGTGCGTCCGGATTTCTTCCCTGCATCGGTGCATGAACGCTGGCAATTGCGGAAACTAATTGCACCTCTTCAAGCAAAAGGGGCCCAGGTTTTCCTGCTAAATCCATCCAAGTTGAAGGTTATGTTCAGAGGACAAACCAGATATTTTACATCCGGGACGGTTGCACAGGATTATTTAATGGAAATGGACAAAAAATCGAGAAGTCCGAACCTGAAAAGTTAAAAGACACTTGATTAAACTAAGGAGTTTGTTAATGTTACGCCTGTTTGGGTTTTGCACGGGGTAGAAAGCATAATTGGCGTTGTGATTTTTGTTTTCAGATTATAGGGGTCTCCTTTTCCATAGCTTCTCCTCCCTCTACTTCTCTTAGTTCCGGGCTTTTTGGTCCTTTTTTTATTTTATATAGTTAAATCTTCCAAAACTCAGTTGAATGCTGGTCCTCTAAGATACACTGAAAGGTGCAAGATTAGAGCACTGAGCTATGGGGATATATCTAATGGAGTCTATGGACTACCGGTTGTTCTTGAAGTGATATGAAAAGAGGGGAGAGGATTTTGTACTATTTTAATTTTTTTAAGAGCCTGATGTAAGGCTGTTAAGTGAAATACGTGGGGAAAGTGAGACTGAGGGGGCAGGGGAATCAAACGCGAGGGCATGGGTAAACACTTTAACATCGCTGAGGACATGGTCCTTAAGCCTCATAGTGGGTGGTGTGGGTTTGGCGGGGAGGGATGGGATTGGGGGGAGGGTGGAGGGTGGGGGGGTGAAAAAGAAAATTATGCATGAGTACAGGACGGATAGGAGTCTATTATGGGCAGTCAGTGATTTCTTTTCTTTAAGCAATTTGTGGACGAGGGAAAGGAATTTTGAGATAGTTAAATGGTGGGTAGGGGTATTAGGATAGGTACGCTGAACGTTAGGGGACTGAATTCTGTTGATAAAAGGCGACGTGTGGCTCAAGAGTTACGAGCCTTATATTGCGACATAATGTGTCTTGAAGAGACCCATATAGTGTGGCCTAAGCGGCATCTGTTGGAAGAGTTGGGATTTAATTTAATAGCCTGCACTAAATACTATGGTACTGCTAGAGGAGTAGCAATTCTTGGGAAAAAACACATAGGTAACACGGGCAGAATCTTAACTGATGGATTAGGTAGGTGGGCAATTGCAGAATGTGTTGTAGGCTCTACAATATTTACGATTTGTGTAGTTCATGGGGCAAACCTAGATGAAGCCTCCACACTTGAGGTCTTAAATGTGGAGTTATCGTTGTGGCCTACACCACTGATCCTGTGCGAGGATTTTAATATAAATTTAGTACCTAATATCCTTAGTAATGAACAGTTAAGATACAGTGGTAGGAAACCGCGAGTATTTAAGGCAGTACAGGCATTAACGACCGCACATGGGTTGGTGGATGCTTGGGCTTTCTTAAGGGGGGTGGCTCCTGGATTTACTTTTTTTTCTTTTCCCCACAAGAAATTGGTTCATTTGGATTATTTTTTTACTCCTCAATTATTATTAAATCAGGCTGTGATACAGGTTTACCCGAGAATTACATCTGATCATGGGCCGATAGTCATTTCATTTAACTGATATAGTAGCAGTCATAAGGCCAATGGGTTTTTCCTTTGATCGCAAATTATTATTGGAACAGCAATTCATTGAGTATATGGAACAATGGATTGCTTCCTTTCTTGATATTAATAGGGGGAGTAGCAGTATGGGCTGTGTCTGGGATAGCTTTAAGGCCGCCTTCCGTGGGGAAGCCCTGAGTTTCGGTTTATATAGTAAAAAAAACAGACAGCTAAATTTCATGAGCTATACCAGGAATCGATAAAGGCAGAGGAAGCACTTATGCATGGCATTCAGGTTGGCATTGATATAACCGATTTACTCACGGTGGTGGCTCGGTTTAAAGCAAGGTTAAATTTGCTTTGGTCCCAGGAAACTGCAAAAAAATTCTTCATTAAACAACAAATACATTATGAATATGGCGAGGCATGTGGCAGATGCCTCGCCCAAAAATTAAGATTGAAGGAGGCAGCCCAACGGATAGATAAAATGTTAGAATCGAAGGGGGAATCTGTTGAAAACGAAAGTGATATATTGGAGGTGTTTCGTCAATTTTATGAGGCATTATACCAAAGTGACGAGTATGATGAGGTCAGTGCTGCTACCCTCATCAACCAATACTGCACGCCGGATCCTCCTGCAGAAGAGATTGAAGGGTTGGAAGCTCCTATTTCAGTTGAGGAATTGGAATTAGCAGTGAATGGGCTGGCAAGGGGCAAGGCAGCAGGTAAGATAAGCAGATAAGCTACCTTTAGATATTTATAAAACCTTTTTTTCCATTTTAAAAATAGATCTGTTAGCAACGATGAGAATGGCTCAGAAAGGTGTTCCTCCTAAAACGTGGAATGAAGCATGTATAGTTGTTTTCCATAAAAAAGATAAACCGGCGAACTTACCTGGCTCTTATCGTCCCATTTCACTTTTAAATACGGATGGGAAGATTTACTCGAAGATCATGGCCAATAGGTTGTCTTCTGTCATTTCTGGACTTGTCTCTACAATACAACATGGGTTCATTCCGCAGCGCGGTATGGCGAATCACGTCAACCGTGTTATAACTTTTTTTGATTACGCTAATATAACTAGGGAGCCAATATGTTTAATTTTATTAGACGCCGAGAAGGCTTTTGACCGGGTGTCATGGTGCTTTCTATGGGATGTCATGAAGCGCCAGGGCTTTGGGCCCGAATTCATTAAAGCTCTGCAGTCATTATATAGTCAACCAATAGCTCGGAAAAGCACCATGGGACTCGAGTCGGCGGCAGTTCGTATAGAACGGGGCACCAGGCAAGGTTGCCCCTGCTCGCCTCTTTTATTTTCATTATATATAGAACCATTTTTAAGAATGTTGGGAGCCAGCACCACAATCTACCCATTTGTTATTCAAACCTACCAGTTTAAGGTTCTTGCTTACGCAGACGATGTGGCCATCGTTACCCCGAAGCCGGCTACTGCGATGAAAGCGATTGAACATCTTGCTTCAAAGTTTGGCGTTGCCTCTGGGTACAAATTGAATACAGCTAAAACACAGCTGCTATGGGCCAATATACCAAAGTATACTGATGTAAGGGTTCGGCAAGAAGTCACATACCTGGGGGTTAAGATCAGGTCCTCTACAACTGCCTTGGTTAAATCAAATTGGAACTCTCTCTTGGTAGGAGTAAAGAAACAGGTAGGTAGGGCGGAATGTTTACATCTCTCCTTGGTAGGCCGATGCAGTTTATTAAAAATGTTGATACTCCCGAAAATTCTATATTTTTTCAGATGTGTTCCCTTGGAAGTTCCTAAGGCGAGTCTGGCACAGCTCCAAGCAATCTGTATGCGTTTCATGTGGGCTGGGCCCAAGGCCCGACATGCAGGACGATATATGATATTACCTAGAAACCTAGGTGGCTGGGCAGTGCCAGATTTCTCGCTATATTATTATGCCTGTATGATTCAAGGTATGAACATTTTACTAACAGAGGCAGGCCCGAAGCATATTGCCGAGTGTCCATCCATAAATCATATGTTATTGGGGGTAAAAGCCAAAAACTGTCTGTTTCGGTACTTAGAGTGAAGTTACTACAAACGCACAAGATTCAAGATATTAGAAGCTGCATATAAGGTCTGGAGAACATTAAGGGGCATGTTTAACATTAAGAAAATCTCATGGTATACACCATTGAAACCTTCAACATTTTTGCCAATAGACTTGTGGGACCGGGTGGTGTATAGCTGGAGGTTGAAGGGAATAAAGGTGGTGGGAGACCTCTATTTTAGTGGAGGACTTAAATCTTTTGAACAATTACGAGAACAGTATCAACTGCCTAGGGAGAACTTTGCTAGGTATTTGCAGATTAGGAACTATCTGGTTAATAGTGGAGTCACTTTTCGGTCAAACCCCTTGGTTGAAGACAATTTGAAAAATGCAAGGATAGGTGTATTATATGGACATATGTTAAGTACTAAGGGGAGTGATATCGAAACAACAGAATGACAAGTGGTGGATTAGATTGGGCAGGCAGGACATACAAATAGAAATTTCCCTGGGGATGGCTAAAAATGTATTCCTTTCTGCAAAACTGTCCACGCAGCATTTTAAATCTCTCTTTAATTTATATTATACACCTGACAAGGTTTCAAAATGACCAGGTGATCTGATTGGGAAATGCTTTCGCTGTCGAGCTATATCGGCAGACGATGTTCATATCTTCTTTACCTGCCCAGCTCTAGCTCGCCTATTGACACAGATCGAAAAATGTATTTCAGAGATTATGGGCAAACCAATTCAGCTATCCACCTCACAGGTCCTTCAGGGTGTTGGAATGGGATTGGCGGGGACAGGAATATCAATGCAACAGGCTAATTTACTATATTCTTAGTGACTGCGGTGTATAGATTATGTATAGCTTCTTCTTGGTTACAACAAGAGCCACCCTCTTTCGAGGCTTGGAGGGCACGGTTTTTCTCAGTTTATAACATGGAGTATAGTTTGTATGCTTTCAAAGGTCCTCGAAAGAGGAAGCTCGGTGAACAGATATGGGGTGCAGTTTCGCAGTATCTTGAGCCTGAAATATGAACCCTAGTATTGCGTGTGATATGTGATACTGGATTCTTTTATGACTCAAGTGTTTAACCCTCACTGTTCCACAATGTACGATAGGATTTAGGACTGCCTGAATTAGTGTCCTATTTATGGTTTTTATCTTTGGAATTAAGGATATGACAGTATTTTTACCTTTGTTTTGACTTTATGCTTGTATTTTCCTGATTGACATGAATGTATTCATTATGTATGTTCCTTTATTACATTGATTCAATCCGACTGTCTCATGCATCTTGCAAAAACAAATAAAAATAAAATAAAAAAAACGTAATCTCTATACTCCACAACAAAAATGGAAACAAGACTGTCACCATACGATGCACTTCATTTGCAGCAGTGTCAATGTAGAAATAACTTGGTTGATGTAGATGCAGGACTTTTACCTACTGAATGTTTGTTAGCTCACCCCATTTATAGCAAATAAGGTTCTCCTTCCATAATGAAAGCATACACATATAGAATGAGGAACTGCTGTATTGGATCAAGAAAGGAACATTGAAAAGCAGGGATGAATGGTACACACATGATGCGGGTGAAGAGCCATCTCTCGTGATAGTCAAACAACAAACACAGCAGCATCCCCGAGTTTTAACCGTTGGTGAGTGGTTTGTGGTCTAGTTCAATAGAAACTGCGCCATTCATCTTGACAGGCAGTCAAGATGAACACCAGTGGGAACACCAGTGACTTACCTGCAGAAGCGCCATCGGGCAGAGCCGTGAGGGGAACGGCGGTTGAAAGCAGACGCCGGGAGGCTGACCGCGAACAGGACCACACTTCCCAGCAACCCCTGAGGCGGCAGCGCGCTCGTGACGCGCCAAGAGCGCCCGGAGGCGCCAGTAAAAGGCTGACCCCCCGGGAGCCCAGGGGGGAACACCAGTGACTTACCTGCAGAAGCGCCATCGGGCAGAGCCGTGAGGGGAACGGCGGTTGAAAGCAGACGCCGGGAGGCTGACCGCGAACAGGACCACACTTCCCAGCAACCCCTGAGCCGGCAGCGTGCTCGTGACGCGCCAAGAGCGCCCGGAGGCGCCAGTAAAGGGCTGACCCCCCGGGAGCCCAGGGGGGAACACCAGTGACTTACCTGCAGAAGCGCCATCGGGCAGAGCCGTGAGGGGAACGGCGGTTGAAAGCAGACGCCGGGAGGCTGACCGCAAACAGGACCACACTTCCCAGCAACCCCTGAGGCGGCAGCGCTCTCGTGATGCGCCAAGAGCGCCCGGAGGCGCCAGTAAAAGGCTGACCCCCCGGGAGCCCAGGGGGGAACACCAGTGACTTACCTGCAGAAGCGCCATCGGGCAGAGCCGTGAGGGGAACGGCGGTTGAAAGCAGACGCCGGGAGGCTGACCGCGAACAGGACCACACTTCCCAGCAACCCCTGAGGCGGCAGCGCGCTCGTGACGCGCCAAGAGCGCCCGGAGGCGCCAGTAAAAGGCTGACACCCCCTCTCGCCCCGCGAGTCGCGCGCGGGAGCGCCCGGGGCTAAGCCCGGGCAAAGGGCGGGCCCTCTACGGCCCTCATCGGCACGAGGAGGCAGGGGCAGGGCCAGTAACGCTGCAGGAATCATCATTGTAAGTAAGACTTATAGTTTAAAGACATTTTTATTAGTTACTTTTTCAGTTTAAAGAGTAAGGCTGCGAGTACATTGTAAACATGTCTACGAAATCGAAGGAAGCCCCACAAAACACCCTTGATAATTACCTTGTTCAGACTGTGAGAAAAATTAACACGCACAGGAGAAACTCTCTTGGGTTAAGCCAATCCCCAGACCTTCGTTGTTTGTCCCCGACTGCATCTATCTTGATTAATGATACTATTTTGCAGGAAGCAAATCAGGAGAGCATAATTAGTGGCCCTATTTTCCAAGGATCAAGTAGCGCACCTGACAATGTAGTCCCGGCCGCTGAGGTTTCTAATATACAGGCCGAAAGTGACACTGACATTGACTCTGTCCAGGAGAATCATGCACGAGTTTCATCTGATGAGCTGACACCTAAAGGGCGCGCAACAAGGCCGAGACGATTATGTACTAAAAATCCTCCTAAGCTGGGTGGATCACGCCCGGGGACAAGAAGGAAAAGGGTTACCACCCCAAAGACCAAGCAAGTAGACATAATGGAGGATAAACAAAACCATACTTTTGAGGACGCTTTTTTTGAAAGGATTGCTGACTTTCTTGAATTAAAAATTAATGCCATTGTAAAACCGTTAATATCTAAACGTGATAAATTGCAAGCAGAGATTAAGAGACTGGGTGGTCTCCACACCACGGTTGCAAGTGGGGTAGAAAACATTACTACGATAGTAACAAACCTGAGTAATAATACAGGGGGAAATGTGGTTAATGAAGCTGTATGTGATAATGTAGGGATTCAGTTGCCTGTTGAGAACTTACCAACCATTAACATCATCGACCACTACTATTGAGGGCCCTCTTTTAGTTAATATCCCAACAGATAATAATCCCTCTGCCAGCTTACCCCAAGTAACTGCTCATTCTACGGGCCCCCTACAATTCTTAGTCGAGGCCACACCAGTGGTTCTTGTGTTAGCAAACGTTCCTCCTTTGGAAGGGGGAACAGTGGAAAGCCCTACCTCCCTTACAAGCAAGGCTCTGCACTAGCTAACCAGTAACATGCGGTTAGCCCCAGGGGGAAAACACCAATTGGCAAATGTAATTAAGTCAGCAACCAGAGTCCCCTGTCTGGGAAACCGGCCGAAAAAGTTCAAAGGGGACTGTGTGGCAGTGAGCCTCTCAAATCAAGATGTCCTTCCTAATATACTTGCTAACTTATTCCCTCCTCAACGCAGACAGGGCACTGTTGTTCCTCTAACCTTGAAGGTTTTTTATGGGGAGCAACAGAACGTCACTTATCCAAGGACTCCTGCGCCAGGGTGGGATAGTTTTTGGGACTCTAATCCTAGACGGGGGCAAGATATAAGGCATAATGCAGTGGCCCATTATCCCCTTCTACCACAGCAAAATTCTTTCGTAGAACCTCTTCAGTTATTTAATCGCTATGCCCCATTAACCTTTATGGATCAAAACGATTGACTCTCCCCTACAAAAGACACTAATGATGAGGGTCCTTTCCCTGTTCTCGGGCCTTTAGATCCAAAACCTACAGGTAACAGGGTCTGCAGAATTATGAGCTGGAATGTTGCTGGTATCAGATCTAAATTCAACAATAAGAACTGGTTGGAGATGGTCAGATCCAATGACATTCTTGCCTTCCAAGAAACCTGGGAAACGTCAGACAGACTTGTCCTAGACGGCTTTTCCCATTTCTTTGTACCTGCAGTTCCTAGTAATTCTGGAAGGGCAAAGGGGGGCTTGGCTATATATATTTCCCTAGAGATTCAAGGAAAGCCAAGACAGATAAAAACTAATTCAACAATTATTTTAGCGGTTGAATTAACCACAGAAAACTCACAGCCTATTTTATTTGTTAATTTTTACAATTCTCCTGTCAGTCAAATCTTGAACGAGCATTTGGTAACTCTAGAGGATTTCCTGTCCACCCACAGTGAGAATAGTGCTCATGGTTTTGACGTGATTCTCATGGGAGACTACAATATTCACCCATGTAACATGGATTGCCGCGTGGAATATGAGGATTTTTCCCCCTCCCTCTCCACCCCGCATTTCGAACACTCACCACGTGGAGAGGCTTTGGAATCACTCTTAGCAATTTTTAATCTTTATGAATTTTCTAGTAGTAACATATGCTTGAGGTTACCAACATACGTAGGTAACAACACCGGCACAATTGTAGATTATATTTTTTTATCGTCCAGTATCTTGCCTGAAGTCTCTAGTTATAATGTAGAAACTTCAGTTTTTAGTGATCATAACCCAGTAATTTTAGAGATCGTATCTCAGGGAGTTTTGGGAATGAGGGAGACTGAAGTTTTATGTGTGACTGACTTAGTCCTGGGAGATCAGAATCGCAGACTGAAATGGGATCACGTTACCCCAATTACTTTTATACAGGATACCCTGTCTAAAGTTGAGGGAGAGGTTGCAATCTGCTTGGATTATAATAACTCTGCTATTACCTTGATAGAAGCATTTAACGTTATTTGCCGCCAGGTCAACTTAGACCTGACTGTAAAGAAAAAGCCCCATATATGTAGGGGCCCAAAATGGTTTGATTCAAATTGTTCCAAGGCTCACTCAATCCTCTTAAAGGCTTTAAAAAACAAACCAAGAGATAAAGCACAGATAGCATTATTGAGAAAAAAATATAATTATGCTATCAGGATGAGGAAATCCGAGATTAAAAAGGAGGCCTGGAACGACTTATTGTCGCCCGATACACAGAGAGATAGTTCTAGATTTTGGGCGATAATAAACCATTCTTTTTTTGTGGGTTTAGACAAGCAGAGAGCAGACTGCACCATACCCGATGAACAGTGGGTCACACATTTCAGTAATATCTATAGCTGCCCTGATAATACCCCAGGTTGTGGAATACAATCTACACAAGTAGTAGCTATTATTCCCCCTTTTAGCATTGAGGAGGTAAAAAAAGCGATCAGTGACACACACTCTAAAAAGGCACCGGGCCCCGATGGGGTTCCCGCAGACTTCTTTAAGAGTGCCCCAGAATTAAGTGCCAAAATTCTCACTAACATTTTTAATGCTACAAGAGATTTTATTTTCCCTATTAGCTGGTCGAAGTCTACCATAATACCGATTTTCAAAAAGGGACAAAGAACAGACCCGGCCTGTTATAGGCCAATTTCCCTTATTGATTCTAGTGTCAAAATTCTGGGAAGAGTCCTTTTAGGAAGACTGACTCAGCTTTTAGAAAGGAGGGGTGCCTTATCAAATGCACAATATGGTTTTAGAGCCAAAAGAGGAACTTTAGATCAGTGTCTAAATTTAGAACTGATCATAAACAAATACGTAATTGCTAAGGGGGGCTCTCTGTACATGGCCTTTATGGACCTCTCCTCAGCTTTTGACCTGGTTAACAGGGCTAAGCTGTGGGGGGTCCTCTTGTCCATGGGCATTGATGCTCCCCTGGTGGGGTATCTGGCCGAGCTACATAGAGATCTTAAGACCTCGGTCAGAGTGACCAAGGAAGGAAGATGCACCTGTCACTTTGAGTCAGAGAGGGGGGTTAGGCAAGGATGTATCCTTGCCCCCCTCCTCTTCACTCTCTATATAAACGACCTTGAGGCAGCCCTGGCAGAGTCCCACATCGACATCCCGCGTGCAGGAGAGATAAAGATACCTGTCCTCCTGTACGCGGATGATGCTGTCCTCTTAGCACGCTCTGGAGTGGCATTAAATAAACTCCTTTTATCCTTTGGGGATTTCATGTCCTCGTTGGACATGAAAACCAATGTAGAAAAATCCCACGTAATGATAGCAGGGGCCGCAGGCAGGAAAAAAAGACTAAAACATTTTTCTGTGCTGGGAAAGAGGTTAGGAGAGTTCCATCCTTTCCCTACCTAGGCGTGACCTTCGATGAAAAGGGCACGTGGGGCCCCCAGCTTTTGGCTAAAAGCAACCCTGTAGCAAGAGCGGCTGCTGGGTTGCTTGGTTTTGCTAAAAAACTTGGAGCCCGTCCCATGGAAAGCATTATAAAGGTCTATAAAGCTAAATGTTTGTCGGTTGCTCAATACGGCTCTGTTATTTGGGGGTACACTAATCATGAATATGATAAAATTCAGAAAGTAGAAAATAAATTCCTGAGAACCCTGCTTTCTGTCCCTCAATCGACTTCTACTTATATAATACACACAGAGCTTGGACTGGGCTATATTACCGACATTTTAAAATTAGCCCCAGTTATTGGATGGTTGAAAGTTTGGCTCAACCAGGAGCTTACTTTAAATCATAACATCCTTAAAGATTGTTTAGCCCTGGATAGAGCATACAATATTCCATGGTTAAAATACGTTCAGACGCAGTTAACTTTAATTGGCCGACCCGAACTTTTTTCTTCTCCATATTTGATAAATCAGGAAGACATAAAAATAGTCAAAATCTTTTGACTAATTATTATGTTTTGGAGAGGGAAGCCACAGAGTTAAATAAATCTACGGTTAAGAAACATTGTACGTTAACATCTGTCCCAGGTATGGAACCATATCTTTTTTTGGTAAACAAACCATACCATCGTTTCCTTTTAACAAGATTTCGTCTTGACCTGATTCCCTTCATTCTGGGTAATTTTAAAAAGTGGATTAGACCTGAAAATGCCGAACCATGCGATTGCGATTATTTTTCCACCCAAGACACGACTCATTTTATCTTGTTCTGCGGCCATTATAGAGAGATTAGGAAAAAATATTTGCTGCCTATACTGTGCAATTTGGGTTTTACACAGGTAAAACCAGCTATGATGTTCCTGCAACTTTTACTGAACTTAAAAGTAGCATTTCATGTTGCTAGTTTTCTGGTTGCAGGCGCACGTACAAATAAGCATCGCTCTAGAATTATGCACCTTGTCCCTGATTAATGTGTATCTTTCATATCTTATTGATTTTATTCTTTTTAAACATTAATGTATATTTTATTCTGTATAATGTGTTTTTAGGGTTTTTTAAACAAAATATTGATCTATATTACTATGTGTCCTGATGAAATGTTCTTATGTATTGCTCGCTCTTTTATGATTTTTAATAATCGAATAAAGATATTTGACTGACTGACTGACTGACAGGCAGTAATTCAAAACATGATTAGGCTTTTGTTAGCAATGTGGAAAACTGTCTTGATGTGTTGAGGTGCTGGTTGCCCACTCATCACCACTGTGATAATGAGGAGTCAATAATCCTAGAGTAAGGGATTGGGTGTAGTCTTCATTTCCAGCATCTCAGCCACAGCCTGTAAGATATCTTCATCCAGCTTCAATTGGCCTAATTGCAATCTCCAGCCAGGCAGAGAAAAGCACAGAACACAGTGGGCAAAACATTCCATGAATCAAACACACATTGCAATAAAATTGAGAACATAAGAAAAAACACCACACAAACTTACAATGGCTGTGCAGTAACCATTTTCAAATCTTCTATTTACTACACTGGCTAAAGCAACTTTTCCATTTGCAAATATCTAATTTATGTATAACATTCATATCCCCATAATTTGGCTTTCAAATTATCAATATCATTCATGTTTGGCATTGTGTTAGTAAATATGTAATTAATTACAGTATTTAGATACTTAGTATTAATGTTACAAAGATGTTTTTCAGAAATATTTGTAATCTTTGCCTTAGTTATAGCAGCCGCACCAGACTTTTCGGTCCTGTTGTGACTGTAATTAGCTGATGTGGATTAGGTGTAAATGACCCTCATCAAGGCTGGCAAAAAAATGGCCTCTCTGTACATCTGTTCTCTGGATGATTTCTGGCAGAAAGACAGGGTGTTTATAGGAACATCAATTAGCACCTATCCGAAGAAAATGAGAAGAAGGGAGAGAAGAAGATGCCAAATGGCCACAAGAGGCAAAGACACAACCCAGGTCCAGTGCCAAACCCCATGCCATGCACAGTGATGGACATCTTACTTTAGATTAAAAAAACATTACAACATTTGTAGAAAAAAACAAAGGTTAAAGAGATATTGCAGTTAAGAATTATAATAATACCTTAATTTTATTTTTTTTTACTTAGAAATTAACTAAAAAAAAAGATTAATGGGATGTTATAGTTAGGGGAAAGTGCTAGTTAAAACATATCATGTAACTATAATTTGTGCACTAAGGTAACTATACCTCACGCCCGTCCTGCACAGTGTTATCAAAGATGTAATTTCAGATGTTACAGTGATGTTATCCATGATGTCATCGAACATGTCATCAGTGATGTAATTTATGAGGTAATTAGCAGCACACGGCGCAGGTTGCTCTAGTGATATTCCCACATCTCTTACCCTGTGGGGATAAGGTAAATCAAATGAGATTTCAGATTTAAGAACTGGTGTCCAAAATGCAGCAACCAGGTGATCAAGACATACTGTTATGAAGACAAATACTATGGTGATAAATGTCATGGAAACTAAAGCACCTATAGGTTTAAATGAAAAAAAAAACAGATGTGCTTTAAACAATAGTCAATGAGTATATTCACTACAAATCCAGAATGGAAAAAGAAAACAGATTTCAAGGGTTACATAATAGCATGTAACAAGTTATTTAGATAGGATTGTCAATAGTTCAAGGAAAAGAGGCAGGTAGAAGGTTGCTGTTTACTACCATAAGCGTGTGAAGACATGCATACATACCACTACGACAGTAAGATTTGATTTAATGTGATTAAATGGAACGACTAAATTAATGGGTTTGCGGTTCATAGGTTGGGTTAGGAGTTATTATGCTTTATTTTCTGAATGTGAGAAGACAATAAATTTGCTTGCTCTGAAATTAAGAACATTAATCCCTAAATATATTGAGCATGCAACAGTTAAAACAATAGGAAGTAAGTTAAAAATACAAGTTTGGATTGAATTTTAATAGGGCTTACTTGAATATGTGTATCCATTCAGGACCTAAATAGAAGTGCAGTGGGCCTGGAGGTGAGCAAATTGCAGGATTGTTACAAGAGTATTTGAATCCCTCCAGGTTGCAACTCTCAAATTGAGAAACAAGATAAACGTGGAACACTTAAACATAATGAGTGTGTGTACAACATAACAACGGTCCTTCTATTTCGTTGCTGTTTTCAGAGCGCTGTCTCAATCGAAGACTGTGCACACAGTCTCCATGAGCAATACCGCCATCTGAGCCCAAGCCATCAGTAGAGATGACGAGCTTTAAGACCCTTGACAATATTGACAGCATGTCCTTAAAGCTACTGAGAATTCTGGATGGGGATGGGGACAGGGAAGAGAGGTGGAATCCCATCTCTGAAAAGTCTCCATCTGGCTTTATTTTCGATCGGGGCATGCATGGTGAGAAGAAGGCTCCATTAAAGTGCTCACTTGCTGCATTTACACTGAATAAGGTTTCACCATGCTCCAAAACAGAAATGGCAAAGCATTCCCTTCTCAGGCCTCGTTGAGCATCCACACAGCTGGGAGCATGTCTTTAAGCCTAAGAGCAAAGCAAATGTTGTGACAGATAATTGTAACAATTGTTACAAATTGAATTCTCAAGCAGCATCATTCGAAAAGAATTAAAGAATATAGCCTCCGGCACTTTCACATTAGTGCTGCCTGAGAAGAAAATCCCATAGTTCTGCCAGACCTGCACCCATTTTTCTGGCACATGGTCACACATCAGTACCCAAGTTTATCAACTCTGGCCTCCACAGAGGAAATATCTACAGCATACCGGCCAGCTTGTGTTGCCAGTACTGTAAGCACACCTCAGGGATTTCAGAAGTTGTCTTTCAGTGAGTTCCGATATACAGAAGCAGTCTTGTTCCTGAGACCTATTTAATTCTGGCTCAAGCCCAGGAGGTGGCAAGAAACTATATTCCTCTAATGGGAAACCCACAAATGATATATTATCACAGCATGGATCCCACTTAGTTGAGGAGAGGGGTGGTGCCAGATCTTGCAGTGTGCACCAGGGACATCTGAAGGATTTTGGGGGCCCTGGGTCAAATGGATCTTCGGGAACCCTGTTTGGAACTGCTATGAATTTTTGATCCAGTTTCTGCTCTTTCATTCTCTATTTGGCCAGGTCAATGACACTGCATAGGCACACTCATCCAAATTCTGAATGCTTTTACAGCTAATATTCAGGGATAGCAAGGTGTGTTTTCAAAACTGAAACAGAGCAGCAGTTCACTAATATTACTGCAAAAAATATATGTGACCTTTCCCATTTCTCATATGTGAGAAACTGTTTTGATCAAAACGAAACTTTTTTATGGATGTTGAATGAAATATAAACACATTTCTCCGCAAAATGTCTGTAATAGACTCTCACGCATCACTCATATTAAAAATAAATTAAAGGAAAACGGTATTTAAAAGGACCTGTTTAGGAATTATTCAAGTTCATCAAGGTAAGTCACTAAAGAATAGAGCTGGCTCTACCATAGGGCGCCCTGTAAGACTGGGGACCTAGGCCAGGGCCCATTTTGCTAATACCTTAAAACATCTCTGGTGTGCGCTTTACAAAGAAAAAACAATCATTGGCAAATCAATAGATTACACCTCCCAAAAGGGTTAAGAAATTAAATTAGAAAAACAGGATGTGGATTGGTGAACGCACAATGGAGCAGTATGGGATGTGTGGGATCAAGTATACGCCACAGACGAGCAGCAACAGTGTGCACGGAAATGTGGAGGAGCAATGGAGTGTTTTAATATAAAATGCTGCGTGACATGGGGAGGGGAAGCAAAGGGCAAACTTGGAAATGGGAGAGCTACACAGAAATGGGAAGGGGATGGGTGTCGGCAGGGGAAGTAGGGTACAGGGAAGAGTAGGAGAGAGCAACAAAACACATGCACTCACAAGAAAAAGCAGTTCCCTGAATGTACGCAGTGGAAGGACACAAGTCGTCCAATCAAAGAGATGACAAAGAAGCTATGCTTCAGTGGGTGAAGGTACAAGCACAAGAAGAGGAAGGGAAGCTATTGAATAAGAAGCACACAAATGAGATTGGCAAGAAAGCCAGTCACTCATAAGCAATGGGATGACCCATCACCTACTATAAGTATTATATTGTACACAATAGGTATCAGGGACACTTTAAGGTATGGGCAAAGTGGGCAATTCCCAGGGCCCCTGCCTTCCAAAGCATCCCATGGGAAAGTGAACTTCCGCTTTATCTCACATCTGTCTATTTCTCCATCTCAACCTTTAATGTGTTAGTCAATATTTTTTGGGATCATAGGGCTTTAATTAGAAGAAAATGGGTAATAAAACGGAAAATTGTTCCAGACAGGGGCGCCGAAAGTAGGCCTCCAAAATCCTTAAGATAACACAGATAGGTCTTTTAGCAATTGACAGTTGAAGCTGTCTGAAAAAGATACTTTCAAAAGTTTTCAGAATGTTCTGCAAAAGGGACACTTCTTGTTCCATAGACTGGAGTGCAAGTAATGCAAGAAACTCCACGTTAGTGGTTTGGTGTCACCAAATGATAGGCTGGTGCTCATGTCCTGCCCTTACTGCATCACGCTATAAAATACAGATGTTTTCTTTCAGCCCTGCAAATCAAAAAGTTATGTACGTAATATAGATTGAAAATGGGAAAATGATCGCCCACTGGAAACACTGTCTGTAATGAAAAAGGAAGTAAACTCTGCAGAAAAGCAATGAAAATAAATTGCTACATGTGACATATCTTGTACAACTGTTCAACTGTTTTATTGCATTTTTGCTGGCTGGAGATTGCTATAGAGATCTTTGGCACTGCAAGCCGCCACCCCCGTCCGAGCACGCTGCTGCTGCAGAAGAACAGATTTTCTTGATTAATAACAAAAGGTTTTGTTGGGATGAGAGCTGTTTCCCACCATCTCCACGCAATCCCGGCAACACAGACTGTGTACATTAGCATTTCAAGGAGCCCCCTTTTAACGGAGGCAAGAAAAGCTTCTCGGTGGCCGAAATCCAGTTTGTATTCTCTTGTGACATCTGTTCTGACTTTTAGAGCAAGAAAAGAAGGCAGATAATGCCAAGGAGCCCTTAGATTTACCGTAGCGCCGCCTGTGATGATACCACCAAGTAGAGGGAACGTAACCAGAGGGGACATGCATGAATGTCTGTTTGCCAAAGTCCATATGTTCACACGGTGAGAGGCAGAGTCCAAAGTGTCCCCTAATTTTTTATACATTTATCTTTCTGTATTTTTGTTGTATGGTATGTTTATGTTGTGTTATTATAGAATGATTCTGTAGAGTGTATTAGGAAATAAAGGGCTACACGTGCAAAGCATTTTAGCGTTTGCAAACGGGCCAATTCTGAGAATCATGCCGTTTGCAACAAAAAATGCTTTTTGTGACGTACAAAGCCCAATTTGCGATGCGGTAACTTGTTACCGAATTGCAATTTGGGGTTTGCAATTTGGTACTAGGAAGTGGCGCGTTAAGATCCCTTCCTAATACAGAATTGGAATGGTATGTACAAATGTTTTGCAACCGAAATGTGTTCGCAAAACACTTGCAATTTACCGACCATTGAAGTTGTTGGTAATGCAATCGCAAATGGGAAGGGGGTCCCCATGGCACCCCTTCCCCTTTGAGAATGGTTGACAAACATTTTTATAAGAGCAGGTAGTGGCTGCCTAAACTTAAAAAATTAAACTTCAAAGTTTCAATGATTTGGGGTTGTAAATGCATCCTGTTTTCCTTTAAGAAAAACGAGCTGTGTTTTAAAAAAAATGATTGATTTATTTAAAAGCAACCAGAACCCCAGTAGGCCACTATCCCTGTGATAGCAGCAAACTTAATGGGTCACAAATTGCGAACTTCCTCATTAATATTCATGGGGTAGGTCTATTTGCGACCCACTACGAATCGCTAATGAAACTCAAAAGAGCTTCATACATTAGGAATAGCAATTTCCTAATTAGATTTGCAAAAAATCGCAATTAGGAAATCTCTATTTCTAACTTTTGTACATCTGGCCCTAAATATTTTTCTATAGTTATGCTCTGTAGATTATGGCATGGCTTGGTATGGTAGGGTAGGGTAAGTTATGGTTATGGTATGGCGCATGGTGTGTTGTATTGTATTGGGTTTGTTATGATACTATTACAGTGGGTCCCGTTCCCCTTTCGAGACCTAAATCACTTAACTTAGGTTTGGAATTACTACTTTGTGATATGTTATGGTATTGTATGGTATGGTATGGTATAAAGTACGTGTGCGGCATGTGCCTGTCCATGCCTGGACCGCGTCCAGTTCCAGGAACCCTGGTCAGAACATCACCCAGCGAAAATCCACAACGCTCAGGTCGCTAGACCTTGTGCGCTGTTCCCCCAACTGCTGCCATGCCTCAAACCACAGTAGAAGCTGTCACCTGCACCCACTACCGGCTCTCCAACAGGCTTCTAACCACGTGCCCCACGCAAATACTAACAAATTCCTCAACACCCCTCCCAGCACACACCACACAAGACCAACAAAGCCTACACGTAAATCTACACCACATCCCACAGTAAACTTGCACCTCAACACCCACTTTCATGCATGCTTCTCAAAACACTATAGTTCAGGAAACACACAACTAAAATATGGGCCCTACTGAGTAGCATGGCACCTGACAACTTCTTCATCACAGAGACATGGTTCAATCCCTCATCGGCTCCCAACATCACCACAGCAATCACAGCAGGCTACAAGATTGCGCGACAGGACCACCTTCACTAGCCAGGAGGAGGACTTGCTATCATCTACAAGGAATCCTTCAAATGCACAACAGTCACAGAGAACGCCTTATCATTCATGGAACACCTGCACTTCAAGCTGCAAATCTCTGAAAACTTCACCCTGAATAGAAACCCTCGCCTACCGACCACCCAGACCACCAGCTACCCTTTACCAGCCTCATGATTGACATTGTCGCACCACTCACCATCGACTCCAGAGCCTACATTCTCCTCAGTGACCTGAACTTTCGCCTGGAAGACAGAAAAAAACCCTGCTTCACACCCCTCCTCGATAGCTTGAGCAACATCAAACACGGCCATTGTCTCAAAACCAACACACACTGGACCCCATCTTCACAACATGCGACAGCTTCAAATACAACTCCACCACACCACTAACATGAACCGGCAACTCCATTATCCACTTTCAAATCAACACATCTCAAGTCAACACCTCAACCAGTACAGCATTCACAGAAGCAGGTTGGCTCAGGGCCCTCAACACAGCTCAAACTAACCCCACAGACAACCACGGCAAGCATATTAACAACTTCAACAACTGGATCAGGAACTGCGCGGACTCCCTTGTACCTAACAAGCATAGTAGATCAAACAATCAGGCTAGCTGGTACAAAGCAGACCAGCAGACCTCTGATAAACCAAACAACACTGTAAATAGCTAGAAAGGAAGTGAGAGCCAGCCACAACACCTCCAACAGAACTGCCTACAAGTTTGGACTCAGACGCTATCATGATCCAATAAGACACACTAAGAAAAAAGCATTAGTGGACTGCACTGAAGGAAGCTCCAACAGCTGCAAGGAGATCTTCTTGATTGTTAAGGAATTCACTTCGTCCTCAACCACTGTCAACAACATTGTTGCCTCCCAATACCTCTGCTACATCCTATCAAACTTCTCCCTAGCAAAATTGCAAATATCTATAGTAACTTTGCACACCAATCCAACCTAACCACCACTAACCAAGATGGCCACCTGACCAAATGGACAACCCTCACCAGAAACAACACAGCAGCAATCATGCGGACAGTTCACTCAGGGGCCCGAACTACATCTACAACCTGGGAAAATCACCAATCGGCACCACCCTGGTCCACATCATCAACACCTCCATCATATCAGCCTCCTTCCCGGATGAATGGAAACTTGCAGAAATCAACGCCCTTCTCAAATAGCCCACAGCTGACCCAAATCAATTGAGCAACTTTCAGAACAATGTTCTCTCTCCCGCTTTACACCTCTCCGGCTCAAATAAGACTGGAGTATGGCCTGCAAAAGCAAGATCTAGCCATGTACGGGGGATACATCATTTGCTGGCATAAACTCAGAAGCGCCACTACAGATACATTAAACTCTCTGCTATGGCAGGATATACAAATCAGGGATGCTTCTGAGGCAAGAACTTACCTGTAAGCAGCATTGGAAGCCACCAAACTCTTAGTGCTCTCGGACACACAACTTGGGCACAGCACTTTCAAAAAACTGGTCTGGAAAAATGTTAAATCACTCTCCTTACTGGAGGATAAGGCACTGTTCTCAAAAAGATTGCATGCATGGATGACCCTCAATTCTTATAAATAGCTAACACCACAAATATATTTCAACCAGGGTTACCTGAAAGCCACAAAAGTGAAGCTCTTAAAATACAGACTAGGGATTCTGCCAAGTACAGACCACTTACCGCCATGGCTCAGGAAAGTCGGAAATGTAGCCTGCATGCTATGGAATTCAAAGAATGGTGATATTCTTCACGTTATCTGCTTATGTGTAGAACTGTAACAAGCCTGCCAACTACTTCTTAAAGATCAATTCAAGCAAAAAGGGATCAGCACCAGAAGGCAAGTGGTGCTCGCCCGCCAGAATCCATTAAACACTAAACTAAACTGTAGATTTGTGAAATTTCTCGCAACGGCCGAGCAAAGAATGCCAAGACTGCCAAAATCGGGGGATAATACCACAATAGTACGTAAGAATAAACTCACTGCACACGTCCGTCTAGCACCAGAGGGTCACCCTTGTGAAAAGCAAAAGGCTAGCGGCAAAAATAGTACATGCTGAACAGGACGGGAACAATCTAATTTGGGGATCAGAATTGCTCACCACTCAATGTAAAAAGTGTGTTTTGACCAGTCGTATTGAGTTATCTTTGGTGTAAACAGTAATGAATTTCCAATTTAATGACCTATTTTAATGGTTTTAAATAATGATGTTTTAAGAATTTTGTAATATGCATTGCAATGATCTTAATTAACTAAGCATAATAAATTAAACTTAAACTTAAACTGAGCAACTTCCGACCTATCTCTCTGCTCCCTATCCAGCCAAAGTGATTGAGAAGGCCGTCAATTAGCAACTCTTAACCTACCTTGAAATTCTCTATCTTCTAGACAACACTCAATCAGGATTCAGAAAGAACCACAGCACCGAAGCAGCACTCATTGCGGCCACCGACAATATTCGAATCATCCTGGACCAAGGAGAAACTGCAGCCCTCATCCTGCTCGACCTCTTTGTGGCCTTCGACGCTGCCTCCCATAACACCCTCATCAGAAGACTCTACGAGATTGGCATACAAGGATGCGCTCTTAAATGGATCTGTTCCTTCCTCTGCCACCCTTCAGATCAGACACCAAGAAACTGATACAGGGAGTCCCACAGGAATCTTCCCTCAGCCCCACCCTTTTCAACATATATATGACACCACTCGCCAACATCATGCGATCACAAGACTTCACCGTCATCTCCAAAGGCACCTAACTCATCATCTTCCTAACAGAAAAGACAACCACCACCAGAACCACCCTCATCAACTGGATGACCATGGTAGCAGACTGGGTGCGAACCAACTGTCTGAAGCTCAACTCCAATAAGACAGAAGTACTGATGTTCGGCAACAAGACCACCCCATGGGATTCCACCTGGTACTGGTAGCTGTCGGAGCTAGGACCAACATCAACACCCTCAGAGCATGCAAGAAATCTAGGCATCATCCTAGATGACAAGCTCAAATTGAAGGCTCAAGTCAATGCAGTGTGCATCTCCTTCTACCACATCCTATGCATGCTGTGAAAGATCTTCAGATGGTTGCCTCAGAACACCATACGGACCGTCACACAAGCACTCATTACCAGCAGTCTGAACTACGGCAACACTCTCCACACCAGAATCGCCAAACTACTCCTACACAGACCATCCAGAACACCGCTGAAAGACTCATACTCGACCTTCCACACCACACCACACCCACATCCCACTGCACCTCAGGAAGGTTCCCTGGCTCCCATTAACAAGCGCAGACAATTCAACCTTCTCACACACACATACAAAGCCCTGCAGAACACAGGATAAGAATATCTGAACAGCTGCATACACTTTCACCAACCTACCAGATACCTACTCTCTGCCTCATACTCACTGACACACATTCCCCGCATCTGCAAAAGCAAACCTGTTGGTCAGTCATTGTGCTACATGGCACCCAAGACAGGGATCAACCTCCCTCAACACATCAGGGCCTCCTTCTCACTTCTTGAGTTCCGCAAGAAACTGAAGACCTGGTTCTTCATATAAGCACCTTGGGGACCACACACCAATATGCCTGCCAAGCACCTGGATGCCCATTCGGGAGATTAGTGCGCTATACAATTTAATATGACATAACATATCATCGTACTTTGTGCTGTTATATTACGCTATGGTATGATATTTTCTTTTATAGTACAACTCCTGCACCAGCTTCTTCATTGACCAATATCCACTATCCAAATATAGCTTAAGATCCAGTTACTCCATGAAAGGGTATTTAAGTAGTTCCAAATACTTCTTTATTTTAGTAAAGTAGAAAATGTGCATAGCAATTCGTTTGTGCTAAGTACAATGTTCCATAAAACAAGCTCCACACCAACATGGCCTATGTCATGACAAGCATTCTCCCCTCTCAGTGTTTCACAGAAGTATGACAAAAAATATGTTATGTGAGGCTACAGTCAGGGCAGAGTGGGTAAGAAAATATGCCCAGGCACCAAAATAAAAGTGGCCCCACTAATAATTCAAATAGCTAAAATAGCTAAAAAGCAGCCCATATCTGTACATCGGGGATGTTTTGTGAACGGACAGGTTCAGGCTGTACAAGTATTTTGGAAGTATTTTGGAAGGTGCGGGAGACTGCACGCATTTGTGCTTGCTGCAGGCTATGTTGGTGGAAATCAACAGTAAAACCGGCCGATCAGACCATAAAGCAGGCGCACAAACAGCCAGAAAACGGCCCACGCACTGCCCTGTCATGCCAGCCTTTCAGGAACTGCCAGATTGGTTTATGGGCTAGCCCCACACTGGCTACAGTAAAAAAGAAAATACTAATAACGCTCAGCATATTCCGCAAAGAAAACTTACTGAGTCATGCCACCGCATCATAGAAATAAACTCAACGAGGATACACCTGCATAATATCTTTTTCGTGTTCTTTACTTGCTTAAATCCCACTTTCAACTGTCCCCCGAAGTTCAGCATGTGGGTAGGTGTAGGTCGCCCAAATGGTGGGTGCCAGCCGAAGAATTGAGCTGAAAGTGTAAGCTCTAATTGGCATGTGGCTTTCGAAAACTGGCCGTGTAGGTATTTTTCATCCTGTGAACAGAAGGCAATTACCCAGATTTGAAGGACTGGAATGCGCTTCAAAAAGTGGACACAAAAACATAACAGAAGGGCGGCAGACCTGGTGAAAACAGAAATAAACTCACAAAACAGCAACCCTGCTGTTTTCCTACCACTTTCCACCATCTGTGCAGCATCGCTCTTAGGTCTTTTACACCGGTCACCCAGGGAACAAAAGAGCACGGCCGATTCCAGCAGTTTTCCCATTCACGCGCCAGTCAGAGGTTCATCAGGCCCATATGGATGCAGCCAACTGCTGTGCTAAAGCAGGCCCTTTCCCTGAATTGACATGGTAATGAAGTCACGGTACTGCTCGCAGAAAGGCCCTCTATAGGTATCCCCACCGCGAACAAACAGGGCCCTTTCACCCTTTTCTGTCCCTAAAATTATCTCAGAACATTACAACATCTGTGAACTGTGTTTTAGCCTGTGGGTGCCTGCCATGTTTTATTGCGTTGCCATGCCGTACACACTTTTAACAGGGGTGAGACAAGAGCTCCCACAGGAACAGAGAAAAAAAATTAAACCGAACAACTGACTTCCAAATCATCGAATGCCATTAATCCGTCGTTACTATTGAGACAGGACATGCGCCTGTTGGGTCTAATTAGCTTTTAACCGCCTGCCCATACAGTCAAGGCTTTTCCTTCAGCCGTTATGTCCACGCGACAAATTCTATTTGATTCCGTGTCAAAATATAAATACCCACTTAGCTGAAAAGTCATGTTGTTTACTTAGTTTTCACTGTTTGTAATCAAGTTTTAGACCTTAAAAAGCACATTCCTCCCAAGATATTAACAAATGTCGTGATCCGCTTCCTGGTGTGAAATAATAATGGTGAAAATGGTTCTAAAAATAAATACATAGTACACTCTTATGAGGGTCGGTCGGGTCGGTCGGGTCCATGCAAGGAATCCCACCTCCAAAGGCGAAGTCATAGGGCCTCATTTAAGAAAAGTGATGTATCGCTGCGAGAAAACAGCGATGCGTCACTTTTCATTGCACCTTCCTTGCGACACCAATGATGCGTCATATTTATAGTATGACGCAGCATGTCGCAAGGTGTTACAGATACGTCAGTATTTCTGACGTATCTGTAGGTGCAAAAATGACGCATTGCTGGAGTTTGTCACAAAAGTGACGCAACTCCAGCAATGGGTCATTACACATGGGCAAGTCCCATGTTAAATGTGCCTGCATCAGTCTTACAACTTGCCATGAGGCAGGCGTAAGATATTGACGCATTTGCGTCCTAGAAGTGGCACAATGAAATCTTATAGATTCCACTGCGTCACTTCTATGACCCTTTCTTGCATCGGAAAGCCCCCCTGCATACATTATACCTGGCGCAAGGGGTTTACAAAGAGACGCACGTAACCTAGATGCGTCACTTTGTATATATGGCGCAATATAGCACATTTCTTTACACCGCTGGTCGGCGCAAAAGTGGTGCAAGGGCCCATAAATAAGCCCCAGAGTTCACACTGCCGCATATGGGGAAAATGTGCTGCTTGGGGGATGAATGTTAACCCCCTCTGACGCAATTAAATCCTGAGTGGTAACCAATGTCTTGCCTGGAGATGTGAGGTGTGATAGCACTGGAGGATGTGGTCAATGAGTCTGTAAAGTGGATGGCTCTGGTGAAAGGCACATAATTCAAACAATGATTTTGCTTCTTAATATAACCAGCCCCAGGCAGGGCACAAGTCCTAACAAGCATTTACAATGCAACGGTTTCGCCTTTGACAAAGTTAGAGCTATTGTCATTGTAAATGACAAATTGTTTATTTATGTGTTGGTTTTGAAAACAGATAAATAAATGGCATTGTCATTTACAATGTCAACAGCTTAATCTTTCGCAAATGCTGAAGTGGTGCAGGGTTGGAAAAAAAAACACTTCACTGGACTTAGAGCATTTTTACAGCGCTTTCCGTATAGGAAGCATAAAGGAAGTTTTTTAACACTAGATCTGCCTGGGGCCGAACTACCAATATATACAAAATGTTTGTCCGGAGAGGAAAGGGGATATTGAATATACCAGAAATACTAACTAATACTGGACATATAAAACGGATCCAATTTATTCTCGTTTTTACTGGAACTGATATGGAGGAGGGGTTACTACTTTTGGACACCTAGTGCCTATGATGCGTCGCACTGATATGGTATTTGCATTGTGCTTTTCATGCCGCCCTTGAATACCCAAGCCTTGCATTTTCGAATAAATGCATAATTATCAGTCACTCTAACCATCTGGATTTCCCCCAATGTGTCTCTGATAGACATACTACAGCTCACTTGGCCGAAAGAAAATGTGCACTTCGCCAGTAGATCAAGAGTAAAGTTAATTTCCGGCATGGCTTATAAACGTGTGCGCCCAAATTCTACAACCTATTTGCCTTCATAAAACAAACTTTAGTCGCAACTGTTTCCAGCCCCCTAACCCCCTCCCATTTAGTTTAGCTGTGGGCTCTGCACAAATAACAAAAAAAAGTCCAACAAACAGGGCCTTTTCTTTCTGTAAGACCCTTATTAAGCTCAAGTTTACGCCCCCTGAGTGAGGGGGGCTGGGTCGGTGTGGTTCTGTGTCGTCAGAGACTGGCGCTCTGCGGTGACAGGGAAAACACTGCCCCCGCCAAGAAGAGTTTGCTCAGCGGTGCCGTTTTCTCCGCCCTCGACTTGGCCATTAGAGTCCCTTCAAACTGCACGTCCCAAAAAAACTGAAAAAAACGCACTACATTAGGAAGGGGAAATCTGTGTGCGCCTCGAAGTCGCCCCAATCCTCCTAAAAAACTGACTACAAACACCGGCCCTCGCGCCCCAGAGACCCGCGTGACGCACGGTGGCCAGCCGGGCAGAAACAACCCGCGCACGACACGGAGAGACGTAGGAGAGAGGGGGCCGGCGACGTGGAGCGCTTCCCACAAAAGGCGAGTGCGTGCAGACGGGGTGGTAGGCGGGGGAGGCCCATCCTTCAATGTCAGGGCTTTCTCGGAGCCCAGCAGGAAGCGTGAGGCCAAACAAAGGGCCGGTCTGTGCCTCGCCTCGCCTTTGTTGTGCTGCGCCTCCTGACCGGCCTCTCACCAATATTTACCACTGCCAGGCACATGGCTCCGCTCTCTGCTTCTGACCGGCAACCGATACCTAACACATGACCACTTCGAGCACTCTAACACTGTTCTGCAGAACTACTCGTGCCTTGCTATGCACAAAACAACAAGACTGTCGACAGGGCACAGTAAATACAAGTCTACAGAAATAACGCAAAGCTTTCGAATGGTACTGCATAAAGGAGGCCTAGTGTGTTTGAAAAGGAAGAGGGGGCGGAGAGCCCGTACAGATGGGGCCATGTCAGAGCCTGACAGGAAGCAGCGCTGGCAGAGCAAGGCTGAGAAACAGAAAACACAGTTACTAAAAATAAATAATAAAAAGATCTTACCTCTCATACTCGTAATGAACACAAAAACAAAATGCCGTGACAAAAAAAGGGGCGGGTGACGAAAAAAGGGGGCGGGACTTAAAAAACGCACGGGAACGCCCCCGATTCGCGTCCTGACGGGGGAAAGAGTGACGGACAACAATGTCTGCCAATGGCTAGCCTCCATTTATGGAGCTAGCCAATGGTAGACTAAGGCGGGACATTGCCACATAGTGTAGATCAACAGATTTCGCCTGCGCGAACGCTGCTGCGCAGCGCACGCCAGGCGAAACCTAAAAAAAAGAAGTGGGGGGGACGCTGTCACCGGAAGTGACGTCACGTCAGGAAGTGACGTCACGAAAGGTGGCTCGCACGGGTCCTCACGTTTGTTCAAAAGCAACATTAAGTCTGTATCCGTGGCCATGCCTTGTAGCTCAGCCAGTAAGGTAGACAGCACATATGGGAAGACGCAATATCTCATTCCACTAAACCATATGGCCGCCGCTATAGATTGATTATCCAAATTCTTTCCTTTAATATACAGGCAAAACAGCTACCCCTCGTCCTGCTGCGTGAACTTTCAGCATGGTCGGCACTTTCGTGTCCATTATCCCAGCACTTATTTTGATACAGCTCAGGGATCACTGACATAATATCGACGACACAAATATCGAGATACACAAATATCGAGTCAAAAATATCGATTGACAAAATATCGACTCCCTATCTTCAAACAGGTAAGTACCAAAATATCGACTCCAAAATATCGACTTACAAAAATATAGACTGTCAAAATATCGATTTTTTAAAATGTCTTAAAAGTAAGTTAAAACTAATATAGTAATAAATATATTTAATATAAACTTAGAAATAATTATTAAAAAAATATAATTTTAATAAATAATTTATATAATTAAAAAAATTATATCACCAAAAATTACACACACACATATATATATATATATATATATATATATATATATATATATATATATATATATATATATATTAAACATATTATTAAATAAACATATATAACATTTTAGAAAATGTTTAAAATTTATTGTTACAACTATAGTGAGTTCAACATTAGCAAAAGTGTTGGATAGCGTAGAGGTAAAATTTACTACTCCCACTCCAGTGGGTGCAACAGTAGGGAAAGCGCTGGATAGCGTAGAGGTTAAAATTACTATTCCCACTCCAGGGATGTATGACGTTACAACGCATAATTTTACAACGCCTACCATTACAACAAAACTTTTACAACGCAAAAACTTTTACAACGCATAGATTTACAACGCAAGATTTTACAACGCATATACCTTTACAACGCATACCATTACAACATAAGTATTGGTAAGTATATAATAATTTTTTGAATATAAATTAATAAAAAATATTATAATATAATTTAATATAATTTAATTTTATTAAATAAATGTAATTTAAATGTAATTTTACTTTATTTTTACAAAGTACCCCTGTACCCCAAAAACCCAAAACTGACCCTGAACCCTAAAAATACCCCTTTACCCATAAACTGAAAACTGACCCTGAACCCTAAAAATACCCCTTTACCCGAAAACTGAAAACTGACCCTGAACCCTAAAAATACCCCTTTACCCAAAAACTGAAAACTGACCCTGAACCCTAAAAATACCCCTTTACCTACAAACTGAAAACTGACCCTGAACCCTAAAAATACCCCTTTACCCCAAAAACTGAAAACTGACCCTGAACCCTAAAAATACCCCTTTACCCAAAAACTGAAAACTGACCCTGAACCCTAAAAATACCCCTTTACCTACAAACTGAAAACTGACCCTGAACCCTAAAAATACCCCTTTACCCCAAAAACTGAAAACTGACCCTGAACCCTAAAAATACCCCTTTACTCAAAAACTGAAAACTGACCCTGAACCCTAAAAATACCCCTTTACCCAAAAACTGAAAACTGACCCTGAACCCTAAAAATACCCCTTTACCCAAAAACTGAAAACTGACCCTGAACCCTAAAAATACCCCTTTACCTACAAACTGAAAACTGACCCTGAACCCTAAAAATACCCCTTTACCCCAAAAACTGAAAACTGACCCTGAACCCTAAAAATTCCCCTTTACCCAAAAACTGAAAACTGACCCTGAACCCTAAAAATACCCCTTTACCCAAAAACTGAAAACTGACCCTGAACCCTAAAATTAAAATATTTATCAATTAATCAATTATAATTAATTACCAATTATATTTTAATTAATTACCAATTAATAATTAATTAACAATTAATTTTTAAAAAATATCAATAAATAAATTAACATATTTAATTAATTATAATTAAATTACTTCCCACCCTATTCCCCTATAAACCCACAACCCGCTACAGAAAATAAATTACTAAAATTAAAATATTTATCAATTAATCAATTATAATTAATTACCAATTATATTTTAATTAATTACCAATTAATAATTAATTAACAATTAATTCTAAATTATTATCAATAAATAAATTAACATATTTAATTAATTATAATTAAATTACTTCCCACCCTATTCCCCTATAAACCCACAACCCGCTACAGAAAATAAATTACTAAAATTAAAATATTTATCAATTAATCAATTATAATTAATTACCAATTATATTTTAATTAATTACCAATTAATAATTAATTAACAATTAATTCTAAATATATATCAATAAATAAATTAACATATTTAATTAATTAGAATTAAATTACTTCCCACCCTATTCCCCTATAAACCCACAACCCGCTACAGACTTATATTACACAAAAAATAAAAATTATTATTAACTTACCTTAAATTCGATATTTTTGTTGTCTATATTATGTCTAGTCGATATTATGTCCATTCTATATTTTTGATTCGATATTATGTCCATTCTATTCGATATTAATTTTCTCTAGTCGATATTTTTGTTGTCTATATTATGTCTAGTCGATATTTTGTCCATTCTATATTTTTTACTCGATATTCTGTCCAGTCGAAATAATTGACTCGATATTATGACTGTACACCACAGCTCAGACTGTGACATATCAGCTGACACAGTTTGACCCCCGTGGTCTTTAAATAACAAGCTGTAAAGGAAGTCTGACTGCTGAAGGAGCGCTGCAAGCAGATAAACCAGTCACCTAAAGCCTGTGTCATGTAATTTATCTTTAATGCAGTCACGCCCAATTCAGGCAAGTTTAGATCCAGGAGGCCTCTGGAGGCTGATGTCACAGCTCGCCGTGAGCTCCGGGCTGACAACGGCGGATTTGGCATGCGCTACCTCTCTGGGAAAAACAGCTGTTTGGCAGGGGGGACGGCGTCCACCCGGTAAAATAAGTGGGGGGACGCCGTCCACCCGCGTGGTACCCCGACTCGAGCCCTGGCCCCAGGGTATTAAAAGTGTCACAACAGAATCAGTCTACTCACACAAGAGGTCTTCAAACTTTTTTGCTCTGAGTCCCCCTAAGCAAAATATTTTGAAGTCAGGCTACCTCTAAAACATTATGGCAAGTATTGGGGAAGGGTATAGTCAGAGCTGAGCGCAGGGGGTGGGACTTATGATATTATACCAGGAGTACTTTTTATAGCTAATAAATAGGGCTCTCGGTTCTATGGTATTTATTTTTTTTGACATTTCCGTCTGTATTTATCCATATTTATTTTTGGTTCATTTTATCTGCATTTATCCATATTTATTTTGAGTTCTGAGGGAAAATGAAGCAGAAATTTGTATATTTCCACATGTATTTAACAGGTAAATATGCAATCATGCTTGAATGCCTACTAGGTTTAAACATCTGCAGAAGATAAATTAATGCACTTTTAAAAAAATATGCAAATTTCAGTATCAACCTTGTGCATATCTACTACAATTAAAGCCGCTTTTCTAAAATTCCTTTCTTTTTTAGCCCCCTTACCTATCAATCCACACAAACATTGGACTGGCAGTCATGGCAGAAAGTATTTAGAATTACTCAAAAAGTAACCCAATTTCTGTTTTTATCCACATTTAAAAATAAATACAGACAACAAAATAAAGTTTTCTTGTCTGTATTTATCTGTAGAAATCAGTAAAAACAGAAAACAGAGAGTCTTACTAATAAACCACACTAAATATGAGACTTATAAAACAGTAAATGCATCATACAAAATAATGCTCTCCATAACTGGAGTCATGGGAGCTCCTCACGCTCCTGGACCCCAATGTAACTGCACCTACTGCACTAATGATAACTGCAGTGCTGTGTAGCAGCCTATCTCCTCTGGCCTCTTTCACCTCTTCCCCGCCATGCCTCGCCATCACTCCAGTCTTGAAACTGACTATGTGTCCCAGTCAGAATTTCTTTTAGCTCCCAACCGTTGTCTCCCTTTTTTCTGCAAGGGAGGGCATGGTCCTAATGTTAGAACGGAAAATATCCTATCATGACCCTTTTTTAAATTGCGTCAATTGAGTTTGGGTAGGATGCACAACCTATTGTTTCCAAATGGTCTATATTTCTTTAGTTTGTAAAGTTCAAACAGAAATGTTCCATACAAATCAGGTGCTCCAACAGGTGACGAAGCAGTCCGCTACGTCTTTAGTGAACTGAAAAAAGTGCGCACATTCACTATATATTCATATCCAATTTCTCTTTGATTTTCCAATACAACATTATATTTTTCATTCAAATGCGTTTTCAATTTAACACGCTCCAATGCATTTCGGGCATCTTAGCCCTTTATCCAGGAGCACTGTAGACAAAAATAAACAAGACATCCCATATAACTAGTATGTTCAAAGTTCATTAAATCGGTAATTGTATGCACAAGTTTTTAGGTGGTAGCTCGTGTGTGTGATTCATGCAATGATGGTCTGTAGTATAAAAAACGGAAGCGCAAAAAAGTGAGGCCGACGTGACTTGTGCAAGTCGGTATCGTGACGGAAATGTGGATGAAGGTACTTACATTAACTCAGTCGCGGCACGCTGTTGAGTTCTAAAATATAAATGGTAACAACATAAGTCAGGGCGACTTCATTTGCTCGATCTCAGAATTGAAGATCGGGTATCTAGGATAGTTGTGCTAGTATCGTCGTCACACTTACTTGAAAGACGCATAAGCATTTCTTTCTAGTTGATGCCGGGGGTGGCAAGCTGTGTCCGTAGGGTTTACTGGAGTTCGCGGTGTTTATTCGGAGATCCCGGAAGTGTAAACGGTCATCATGTGACGTGTGTCATATGAGTTATCTATGCGGAAAACATAAATAACGGACTGATGCTACCAGGTGCCATCTTGTGTGTGGGTCTGTAACGAGATGTATATGTGGTGGAACCCGGAACGATATCAATGAATCACAGTGCATGTATACTATCACATACAGTTTAACGATGATATACATGTAGTAAGCAACAAGGGTACAATGAGTCAGTGTACCAGATATCTGGTTAAATAAAACAACTGAATTCAATTCGATCATTGAGCCCGTAGGGCTTTATTGCTTGGAGTTTGTATATCCAAGCTATTTCTCTTTGTAGTAGAGTCTTGTTATTGTCTCTTCCCTCACGTTTCTGCACAATTTCTAATACCAGGTATTTGAGTTGTGCAATGTTATGTTTTTCTTCCTGGAAATGTACTGCAATGTTAGATTTCATGTTCTTGGTGCGTATATTTGATTTGTGCTCATTGAGCCGTACTTTTATTTTCCTTTCAGTTTTCCCGACGTAGATTTTTCCACAGGGACATTTGAGCAAATATATCAGGTTTGAAGAGTCACAGGTAGCATTCATGTGAAGTTTAATTTTCTGACCTTTCATAGGGTGTGAGATGAAATTACCTTTGATAACATTATTGCAACTGTTGCAATTCATGCATGGGATTGTTCCTTTTGAATTTTCACGTGGCAGGGTTTCTTTGGATAGAATTTCCTTGATGCTATTATTTCGGGTATATGCAAAGATCGGAGGTTGGCTAAAAATATTGTTAAATTCAATTTCAGAACTAAGAATTGCCTAATGGCGCAGGATAATTTTCCTGTATGTCGAGCTGGCTGTTGAAAATTTAGATACGATGACCATTCTTGTGTCTTTTGGTTTCATTGATCTTGTCAGTGCTTGTTCTCTAGTAATTGATGACACTTTTTTTCTGCTTTTTGAATAACATCATCGGGGTATCCTCTTTCTGCAAATCTACTACCCATTTCTTTGATGCGTTTATGGCATAATTCTGTGTTTGAAGTAATTTGTTTAATCCTTAACATCTGGGAGTATGGGAGATGATTCTTCAAGGCACCTTGGTGAAAGCTTGTAAAGTGCAATGTGTTGTTACGATCAGTTTTCTTGTGGAAGATGTCTGTTTCAAATCCTGTTGCTGTTTTTGAAATGGAAACGTCAAGGAATGTAATTGTGTTCTCATCTATTGACCATGTTAATTCGATCTTGTCATCTTTAGTATTGAGTTCAATTAGTGTATTGATCAAATTTTCTTTAGTGTCCTTCCAAATAAAGATGACTTGTTCTTTATTTGGAAGGACACTAAAGAAAATTTGATAACAAACTTACGTAACAAACTTATAAAGGATTTGGGTTAAGACAAGCCTGGCTAACAAAGTCAGTAGGGTAAACATCGAGTTAGAGGATATATTACGCATTGATCTTATGTCCACAAAAGGGGAGTTTACCATAAGACTAATCAATATATGCAATTGGTTTAAGAACAAGAATGAGAAATCCATCACAATAGCACTTCTGACTAACTTCCTAGATAATGCGGCCAGAGGGAAAACTTTAATTGTAGCTGGCGATTTCAACATCACATACAAGCCTGTGGCCTTTTCCCAGGACCTAGTGCAAGAGGAAGAACTAGCAAGGGGTATTAAAAAATTGCAGGTGCCCTTGCTTAAAATATGCACAAAGGTGAGGCAGCAAGTATTAGCTATTACCCTAACCCATGGATTACGTGCCTGTAACGGGCAGACACAATCTGATTCAGAAGCTAACTACACATTTAAAAGGGCGAACGTTAGAAGCAGGATTGACAACATAATGGTCGATCTAGATCTATGGCATAAAATAATTGATATGGCCATTACACCAAGGCACGCCAGTGACCATAATGCACTGGTCATGGGATTAGCTAACATTCCCTTCTTACCAAAGAGTTCTGATAGAAAGGTTTCCCCATAGCCACCACAAATAATGACAGACGGATCAAATCGAACCATATAGTCTCAGACGAGAACTCCCTAACTAATATATATGCTAGGGTAGCGTCTGCCCTTGATAATCTGAGCAATCTGGGATGTGACAATTTAATCATTATGTCTATTTTCTCACATCTTCCCAGGCAATCGAGAGCCAATTTTTAAGACAGATAGCAAGCACGACCACAAGACACAGGATTATGCCCTGGTTTAATGGGAACTGCAAACAGGCAAAGTTTGCCTTAGTTGCAGCAGTAAAGGGTGGGAACAGTGCCCAGATAGCGGAGAGAAGAAGAGCTTACAACAAGGCACAGACAAAGGCTAAGAAAAACTGGGAGGAATTAAATTGGCGCACTTTGGCCTGCACCCATCCCTACAGACCCAAGCAGCACACCCACACACACACACACAAGCACCCCCACGCAAAATAAATTACATGCATTAAAACGCACCCACCACTGACAGCACCACAACCACATACTCACGCCTCTCCCCATCACATCTCCACACAGCACAGGAGACAACACACATGCATGAACGCACCACATCCTCACCTCCACCTGGTACAGATAGCTTTACACCCACATGCACCACCAAAACCACCATCATATAAATACAGACATTAAAGACATTCACACTCACAGTCATCACCACATCAGCAGTCACAACACACACACCCAGCACTTCCACTACAGCAACATCCACAGACACATTACTTACACTATACACACCTAAGAAACTCAGATTGAAACACTCACGCAGCCAACAGACACCTGACACTCCCACCCATACTTGCAGCACATATAACAGGCACACATGCAGCTGCACCCGCAACAGTCCCAAACAAATCAGAGACTGATATTCCCTCTACCTCCGAGACCCCACTCACTCCTAAAACCCTTTCCAAGTTACCCACTAAGGATCCAACCTTCCACCTGGACTCTGCCCTCCCAACCCACCTACCACCCTTTCCACAACGATTCCAACCCCTGCCACACCAAAACCCACAAAATATACAGCAATCAACCCCTTACCAGATTATTTACATCATTCATAAATTGACAATAAATAATGTCCCACAGAGGAGCAGTTAATTTCTTTTATGATCAAAAAGTAAACATGTTTTATATCTTTTTTTAAAGATATTATTTATCACATACAGTAGGTTGCACACCCAAACCCACTACTTCCACCTCCAAATCCACCCCTAGTGCAGACCTATCCACCCCTTCCAAGGGTCCCACTTCAAAAAGTCGCACCACCCCATCTGACCGCCAAGCCCTCCCTTAACATTAGTCTACCCCTTCCTCTTCTAAACCCTCACCTATCAAACCCAAGGACACCCCTCCCAAACCCAAATGTCCCTATCCCAACTAACAGGTTTGAGGTACCTGCCATGCCCAATGGATGCCCCTTTGTGAGAAGGTTACCTGGCAGTGACATGAAAGGCAAGTTTAATGGCACAACAATGTGCTGTCCATTGGCCTTTGGTTTACAACATTTAGGGGTCAATTAGGATGGCGGACGGATCGCCACCGCCATGCAGGCGGTGGCGATCCATCCACCATCCTTGCCCGTCCGCCACCTATTTCCCCCCCGCCATATTACAATGGCGGGGGGGACCGTGGCGGACGGGAAGACCGTCTGCCGCTTTTCTGACGCAATCGCCTTGAGACCACGGAGGAAAAGCTCTAATATGGTGGCGGTGTCTATCAGACACCGCCAGCCATATTAGGATGTGCTGGAGGCTATGCCTTTCCGTGGCGGCAATGCCACCATGAAAAGGCATACGGTCCTTGCATTGGGGGCCTGTTGCGGGCCCCCAGGGTGAAGGGGGTGGTGGGGGTGCACATGGGGGGTACCTATGGTACCCCCTGCAGTTGCATGCACAATGCGGCAGGAACCGCACGGTGCCTTCGGCTTTGTGCATGCAAATGCACAGCATGCATTTTTAACTTTGCGGCGGGTGCTGCTTAAAGCAGCACCCGCCGCAATGTTAAATATAGGGGATGTGACCGCCAGGGTGGTGCTCACATCCTAATTCCAATGGAGGGAACGCCGCTGCCCCTGCGGACGGTCCCTCCACCTCGGGGGTGGCGGACGGACGCAGTTCCGTCCGCCATCATAATCGACCCCTTAGGGTTTTTTTGCAAAATTGAACCTTTTCTTTTTTTAGAGCATATTAGTCCTGGCTTTACTTTTCTAATTATTGATGTTATTGGATACTTTGTTATATGTGATTACAGCTGTGTTTGTTTAATCCCTAATCCATTTGGAGTGATTAGTATGATCTGACCTTGGAACCAGTACTGGAGTTTCACAGGACAAAGGAAAATGTTCATGGATGGATGTATAGGATGAAATCCAATTGGGGCTGACATTGATTTGGGTGATATTTCATAGTAAGTATTTCAGCTTGGCTTGACCAATGTCAACATCATTTAGCTTGCACTTCTCCCTATGATGTAGGTTAAATATGTGCTTAATGATGACGTGTAGTATAGTATCCTTGACCTGAACTGCAGATGATGTAAAATGTGATTTTTATGTGCAACAATGGGACGTTTACATGTTTGTCTGTTAAATAAAAAGAAAAGAAAATGTGTGCTTGATGTATGCAAGTTAGTGTAGGAAGCTGCCTCTCTATATACTATACCAAAGTAAGGTATAGTGTGCACAGAGTCCAGGGAGTACCCAGAGGTATAGCAGAGGCTAAACTAGGTAAGTACAACAGCTCTCTTTGTGGTAGTGTGGGAGAGCAGTTAGGCATATCCAGAGGGTGTGTTAAACATTTATTATGTTCACTCACTCAAGGACTGATTACACACACTCAGAGACAGAATGTAGACCAATTGGGTAAGTATAAAAAATAAGTTATACTTATATTTTATTCCTAGAACCAAGCAGAACTTGGTACAGGTAGGTAAAATGGGCTTTCAATTGTAAACCTTTACACAGACATGCAATTGGGAATGGATTTGCAATTGTTACGGGTTGGTATGGTTTCAAAAAGCAGTTTCAATTACACAGTAATTACTTTTAGAATACTTTTTGATTACTTTCAGATTTATCAACTACTTGGGGCGGTATCCCTAGATACCAGACCGAGGAATCTCACAATACAAGGTAAGTAAGACTTTTCTTGGCTTAAGGTATAGTTACTTTTTCCTCCATACAAACAGCAGTTCAACACAACATTTTAGGAACAAAAACTTATAACATGGGTTCCTATGGGAGAAAAATGGTTACGGATCTTACAGGTAAGTATTGGACTTACAAGTGGGAGTTTTGGGTGTTAGGACCAAGGTTCTCCAAGGTCTAGGTAGCCGCTCAAATTGCACCACCAGCGGCACTGGGGTGGCAGGTGCAAATCGCACTGGCCCAATGTTAGCCAATGGGGCTACGGGGGTCTTCGGTTAGGGACTGCCTACGAGCAGGCCACTCGGCTGTGCCAGAAACCGGTCCCCGGAAGCTTGTTTCCTTTCCAGTAAAGAATTGGCTTGGTAGTTTGGTCTGCCCTGTTCCCATGATGCACTGGGCCAGGGTCAGACTAATTTGCATGTAGCCAGGTTCTGAACTGGGATGGTGCAGTGAGCTAAAAAACGGTGATGGATCAAGTCCTGATCTTTTGACTGGGTAGGAGTGTTCTGCTTAATTCAGATACTCTGTCCATCACCACCCCCTTTTGAATCGTTTTGGCCACCACAAGTGTGGAAGGGTATGCTCAGATGTGAGTCCCTTGCTCACTGCACCATCAAGATTCAAGCAAGCCGGGCCGAAGACGGCTGTAATGCCAGAAACCGGTCCCCGGAAGCTTGTTTCCTTTCCAGTAAAGAATTGGCTTGGTAGTTTGGTCTGCCCTGTTCCCATGATGCACTGGGCCAGGGTCAGACTAATTTGCATGTAGCCAGGTTCTGAACTGGGATGGTGCAGTGAGCTAAAAAACGGTGATGGATCAAGCCCTGATCTTTTGACTGGGTAGGAGTGTTCTGCTTAATTCAGATACTCTGTCCATCACCACCCCCCTTTTGAATCACTCGGCTGTGGGACCAAAACTCCTGGGGTGAAGGTCAGCATTGCTGGGACCAACAATCAGCACAGGAGCTGCACCACCAGCGCCACTGGGGTGGCTGGGTGCAGGGTGGCAAAAAGATGTTGGGGACTTTGTGATTTCCAATGGAGACCTTCAGTTTGACAAAGTTGTTGCAGGCTCGGGCACTGAGACCTCCTGACGGGGAACACCAACTGAAAAGGTAAGTTGGGTTCTAGGGCGATGCCTGGACACCGTCGGTTGGGCCACCCAAGACCGTGGGGCATCGGGTGCAGGGGTGTCTTTTGGCTTTGGGTTTCTTTGCCTGCTACGGTCAGGGGGACCCTGCAGGTTGAGGCTGCAGGCATAGTCTTGAAGCTTGAGGGAGGTCAGGGATCACTAAATCCCAGGTCAGGATTGACGGGAGACATCCTCGTGGTGTTGGGCCACTCGAACGTGGGCCATGGGCGTCGGGTCCCGAGTGGTGCAAAATCACGGAGCTGCCTGGATCGAGATTCTGTGGGTGAGTCTAGGCTTAAGCAAATCCAGTGCTCATGGGAGACACAGTCGGTTAGTTTAGTACAGGCAGTTCCACTGGGCTCTGAGGGTTGCTGGCTACTGGACTCGCTGGAATTCTCGCTGTAGGCAGGTTGTAGATAGAACAGGCCAGTAGGGCTGGGGCCAAAGCTGTTGGTGTCATCTTCTTCCTGGGTAAGCACAGCTTTTTAGTTCTTCTTCTTTCTTCCTTGAATCTGAAGAGGCAAGGTTCAGGTTTGCCCTTAATTACTGAACTTAGGGGCATTAAAGAGGTGTGCAGGTCGGGACCACTGTGTCCCTTCCTTGGGGTGGGTACATCCCCTATTATGCCACCCTCCGGTAGGAGGGGGCATGAACCTCTCCCTAAATGGTTGAGTCTCCTCATCTTCAAGATGGAGGACTGAGATGTGGGCTTCACCTCGCCTCCCCCACCTGAGTGGTGAGGTTGGCAAAGGTGTGAACACCTCTCTTCCTTGTTTGGTTTTCTTGCTGATTCTCTCACCCTAAGTGGGGAGCAGACCTGGTTGGAGGCAGTTGCTGGGGGCAGCAAAAGGCAGGGACAGCTTCCCAAGGCTGCAGGCCTTTTAAGCTTCCCCTTCATTGACCCAGCTCATCCTGAGGAAGGAGGCATGACACCTCTGCTCAGGATGGGCTTTGTTTCTGGACCAGGAGAGAGGAGGATCTGTACCCAGGGGTCCAGAAACCTGTCTGGTGGTGGCAAATGGTGGCCAGCCATTCAGGAACCACACCAGGGCTGGTTGTCTTTCAGGGGGCATCTCTAAGATGCCCTCTGAGGGAATTTTACATTATATCCCACACTGGCATTATTGGGTTTAATGTGCTGAGAAGTTTGCTACCAAACTTCTGAGTTTTTAGTAAAGCCATTATGGAGCTGTGGAGTTCTAATGACCAACTCCCAGACCATATACTCTTTATGGCTTTACTACACTTACAATGTCTAAGAATGGAATTAGACACTGTAGGGGTACAGGGCTCATGCCACTGTACACTCACCTAAGGGCTAGTGCACCCTGCTAGATGGGTGGCTTACCTAGTCCTCCGGCAGTGGGTTGTAGGCATGACATACAGGGATGTTTGATATGTTGACTCTTCACTTTTCTCTGCACCAAAACACACAGCCTGCCATGGCACACGGTGGTAGTGAAGATACAGGACCTCTAAAGGTAGCACAATAGGTAATGCATCCCTTAGAGGCCTTCCCTGGTCACAGTGCCCTTGGTACCCATGGTACCTTTTTAGAAGGAGCTTACCTTTGGCCAGAGATGTGCCTGTTATGGGTACAAAGGTACAGTTTTGGGAAAGAACACAAGCCCTGGGAACCTGATTTGCAGGGACCCAGGGCACATCAAGTCAGGTTGCGTCAGATGTCAGGCAAAAAGTGGGGGTAACCATGCAAAAAGAGGCACTTTCCTATAGTTAGTTATTAGTCCATCCACACATGTAGGGTGTTAGCCAGGAAGCCGCTTGGCCGCAGTGCGCTTAATCAAGTACTTTTTTTCATTTCATTTCATTTCATTTCGTTAAATTGCCATACCTTATTAGCAATTTTAATTGATGTGTCCATTTTTGTATGTGTAAGATACACCTAATTTATATTAATGTGAGACAAATGCTGTTACTGCTGTGTTTCCTTTCATGACATGCACTTACACGTTTCCCACTTATGCATGGCACTTGGTTAGGCTATTGTTGTCCCTGATATACTTCAAGCCAGAGGCCATGTGCACATAGAGGTTTTGAAGCATGTGCAAAGTGGACTGTGGCCCAGGGCCCCAGTCTTCCAGAGGTCCCCCTGGTAGAGGCAAATCTAACCTGCAGAGAGTCTTTACATTGTGACCTTTGAATGCTTCCCACACTGATTATTTGAAATTCCATTTACCTGACATTACCTTTTGATGTAGGTGATATGTGAGAGTCCATTACAGAGATTTAGCAGAGAAGGTGTGTGTCAGTTTCATGACACATCCATGAAATCACATTTGAAGTCACAACAGGACCTAGCATATGAGTAATATGAGGGTGTCACAAAGATTAATAGGTGTGATGTTGATGAGGAGGTGTTGTCACACATCACTATCCCTGATTATGGGATGTGAACAAGTCAACTTTTGTAGAATGTGTTTGTGCAGTGTCAGTGACCTGGCCAAAGAGGGGCCCACAAAATATGTCGATGGCGGAACATCTATTTGCTGAGGAGTCGATAGGAACAGGTATGAGGGTAGCTTACTGTCTATTGTGTCCACGGCTGTATCATTTGTGGACATCATCAAGCAGAAACAGCAGCGCCCGACGTGTAGGATCGGCTCCATGGTGGCACAGGACATGTGAAGATGCGTACGGGTATGTTTTAGCCATACCCCCCCCTCTATCCGTCAGCTCAGATGTGGTGGTAGGACGCCCACAGTCATGTCAGCAGGAAGGCACATCGTAATTGGGCCAGAGGTAACATTGGTGGTCTGCTCTCCAACAGACACATTAACCTATCCTGCCGCAGTCGATATTTTCGGGCAGCGGGACCGAGGCAGGTTTTCATCTATAAAACTGCATGCACCGTAATAGGGCAGTTGGACCGACAATGGTGCTGCGTTGATTTCGACGCTGTTTCGACGGCGGCATCATGACCGCCAAACTCATAATCAGGCTCTTAATTACTGACAGACAAATCATGTTGTAAAAATGAAGATATTGATATCAAGAGCTGAAAGCCTTATCCTGCGTGTTGCTTAAGATAAAGTGAATTTATTGGAACTACAGATTGATTATGATCTGAGAGGCGCTGGGTGGGAAAAGCCGGAGGTTTGACGGAGCCCCATTGTGGGATAGTTGACGAACAATGCTCATGCATGACATAAGGGGTGGGGCAGATTAATTAACAAGCTTTGCAACACATCACAGCAATGAAAGTTGTTGTGCTGTGTTGTGCAAAAAACAAACAGAGCACATAGCCATAACTACAAACATATGGTGGTGTCATCCCCTATGCTGGGGCTCAAACAGGCAGTGTTGGGCCTCACACACACCATTGCAATGGTGTGTGTTTTATCTAACATAGGTTTTGTATTTCAAGGGTACCCTTCCAGTACAAAATATTATTCTTGGACTAACTCTAAAACTTTTCCCACATTGTGTGTGTGTGTGTGCCGTACAGTGCAGTCCAATGGAAAAAGATTTGAAGAAATAAAACGTTTCACCAAGTTAACACCTTTCTAAAGAGGTGGTTTTTTGGTGCAAAGTCCTATCCGCATATGTTAGTAAATAGGGCTTAGAGTAAAAAATTAAGGGTGCTGGTGTGGGAACGCTCACATGCCTGTCCAATGGGATGCCTCCTTTACGCAAAGTAACACAAAGTTGGGCAAATCAGCACAAAATGTTACTTTGCTTTACTTTTAGGCAACTTTCCAGCACAAAAGAAGGTTTACACTAGAAAGTAAATAAAAAATTAACACTTTGCACGATTTACATCACTTTTGGTAACTTTGCACAGGTTCAAAGTTTTAGAAAACAGCTGACTATTCTTCAACAAAACTAAGCCTAGTTCCGAAGTGAAACAGTTTCCGGGTAGGATAACACAAGTAGTTGGAAAGCAATATTATCTCCTCTGGATTACTGATGCAGGAGACGACTGGGCTAGTATTCTTTTATATTTGTTCTGCTGCTACACATTGAAGATTAAACAAAAGGTAGGCACCCTTAAGATGTATGTGTGGTTTGTGAACTGAATCATGCCTTTTGTTAAGAAGACTGTCCTTGTGCAATAAATATTTTGATTGCGTATGGGTTTCCAAAAGGATGGGTTGTTGAGCACCTTTCCGTGTGGGGATGGCAGAATGATTGGTGACAAAATATATGTACAGATGAGTACATTTATTGGATTCAGCCCATCAACTAAGATTCATTTGACTTTTGAATAAACCTAGGCACCCACAAGGATCAATATGTCTCATTAGAAGTCTCAGCGGCTTACGTTGGGAGCTCATGCTTTCTCCAGCTTAAATTCCTAAAACAAATTCTTCCTTTCATTGACCGTCATCTAGATACTCCAGTAATGAATGCACATTTCCAGTCACACCCAGATTTTGGCAAAACTGTGTATCCGATCTCCTTCATTGACTTCCAGTGCACCATCATACCTTCTTCAATGCCACGATTAACTGAAACCTCCCTAGCTTTATTTCTTTTAAGTTTATTTGGCACTCTCCTCACAATTTCCTATTTTCTACTAATCTTGCACTTTTAGCAGAGCCTAAAAACAAAGATTGTTAGATTTGGTAACAAGGCCCTCTTGGTACTTGGTGCCTGTTGGACTTAGCATCTTTGGTGTGGTTTCCCCTGACTTTTTGCCTCTACCTCCTGTATTTTTGATGCTGTGCTGGATGTCGTTTTTGCTGGCTTAGATGCTGTGGGCACTTTGCCACTGCTGATCAATGTCAAAGTGCAAGTGATCCCTGGGGAATTTGTTATTGCAATTGGTTCTCTCTGATTGGCATATTTACTGGTAAGTCCCTAGTAAAGTGCACTGAGTGTGCCAGAGCCTGTAAATCAAATGCTACTAGAGGGCCTACACCACTAATTGTGCCGCCCACATGAGTAGCCCTGAAAAGGTATCTCAGATCTGCCACTGCACTGTCTGTGCACAGTTTTAAACTGCCATGTCGACCTGGCAAGTGCATCCACTTGTCAGGCCCTAACCTTCCCTTTCCTTATATATAAGGCACCCCTCAGGTAGGCCCAAGGTACCCTCATGGGCAGGATGCAGTGTATGTGAAAGGTAGGACATTACTGGTGTGTATGTGACATGTCCTGATAGTGAAATATTGCCAATTTCGTTTTTCACTATTGAAAGGCTGTCTGTCCCATAGGGTAGAATAGGAAATACTTTGTAACATTTTACAAGCATGAAAAGATGTGATCCACAGCAAGAATAGTTTAACAGAAGCTTTATTGTAGAAAGGTACAAAGGTCTAACGGGCACAGAGAATCAGCACCAACTGAAGAAGGTGTTTCAACCGACTGTTCCCCTACATTCTAATACAGCATTACACTAGATAAAAGCACAGAACACACCTACCATTCTATACCATAAAAAGTACAATAGGAGGGAACATAGAAATGCAATTTGCATGATACTTTCCTTACTGTAGATTCTAGTGCTTATGGCATGGTGCTGTGTTATCCCAAATGGATGCTAGCAGGGTGATCACTGTGGGTTTTGCTTCAAGGAGAATGAGAGATGTAAAGTTGAGATATTCTGTTATAGAGAAAGAAATGCTGGCTTGTGTGTGGGGCGTTGAAAAGTACAAATCCTATATCCTGCCACTGAAGTCAAGCTATCCTATCTGAAGACGGCTGATAGCCTGAAGCCAGTCCTAGGATGCTTGATTCCTTTCCAAGGAAGACATGGCTTTGCAGTTCGGGCTGGACGGTTCCCATGAGGCACAGGGTCAAGGCTGATTTGCATGTGGCCATGTCTGAACTGGGTTGGTGTGGTGAGCAAGGAAACAATGGATTTAAGCCCAGATCTCTGTACTGGGGTTAATGTATGACATGGTTCTGAATTCTGTCCATCAACTGTTGTTTTTGCATTTGTCACCTCAGGTGGGACCGGTATGCTCAGATGTGAGTCCTGTGCTCTACACACCACTGGAGTCAAGCTATCCTGGCTGAAGACGGCTGGTAGCCAGAAACCGGTCCTAGGATGCTTGATTTCGGTCCAGGGAAGACATGGCTTGGCAGTTCGGACTGGACTGTTCCCATGAGGCACAGGGTCAAGGCTGATTTGCATATGGCCATGTCTGAACTGGGGTGGTGTGGTGAGCAAATAAATGATGGATTTAGGCCCAGATCTCTGTACTGGGGTGAATGTATGACATTGTTCTGCATTCTGTCCATCAACTGTTGTTTTTGCACTTTTAGAAAGTAGGCATTTTGTTTAACCATTCTGTGTGCTACTGCCTGTTTGTGGATTGAGTGTCTGGATTTGAACTGACAGGAGCTGGGGATGGGCTTTCACTGTAGACACTGGGGTGGGGGACTTTGAAGTGTGTCTGGCCCTTGATTTTTGGCTCATAGCTGAGCTGAATACGCCTTGGCTGCATTTAGAGTAGTGGGAGGAGTTTTCCTGGCAGCTGAATAGGGCCCATCTCACTTGCATAATGCTCTCTCCACCCCATATGGTCATACTGAACCAGTGAGGACAGAACTGGTTTTGACTGGATTCAGAGATCCTTTCACAAAGAAGAACAAAGACAAAATGGGATATAAGTAGTGGACCTTAAACTCCAGAACCTTCAATCACTTCTGGACTCAAGAGCAACCTTTGCCAAGGAGAAAATCTAAAGAGCTGTGAGGAGGAGTAATACCCCTTTGCTGTGTGCTGTGTGGGGCTGCCCTGAAGTTGCTCCTTCTGCCAAGAAGAGGACAAAGACTGGAACTTTTTTCTGTGAACGAGCTGGAAGAAGATTCTCCAAGGGCCTGTATGTGCTGGCCTCCTGTCTCAGGGACACAAAGACTTCACCCCCAGCTCCTCTAAAATCTATTAATGAGAGTTCTTACCTGCCAGGAGGTCCCTATTCCAGTTTTGGGCCTCTGGAGCTACGAGCTGGAAGCAACTTGAAAGAAGCAAAAGAATATCGGTCTTCTACGCCGTCAGTGATGCCGCTGTGATGCCGTGACATGCACCGATGCCAGGGGCACCGCTTGTGAAATACACGACGCACCGCACGGCCTGCACCACAGCTCCAACGCCCTTTGACGCCTGCCAATGCCTGCAATTATCGGCATTCCCGACGCAGCACTTGCACTGATTCCATCACCGCCAGCACCTGCGTCCTATTTTCACAGTGCCAATAACTGCCAAGGGTGACTCCACTAACTCGCTGACTTTGCATCATCTCACCGGAACCTACGCTTCACCATCGATGCAACCGACTTCCCATGTCCTGGATTCGACATGTGGCAGCCTCACAGACACAACATCTCACCTCCCGTGTGGCAGCCATGGAGCTGGCCTCGACCTCGGCACCAACACCTCACCTCCACGATGCCCTGCATCGTCATAGACTTCGTTATCCAAAGGTACTGTTTGTTTGGGGGTCCATGTGACTCTCTGCCCAACGCCGCATACCTTGCGGTCGGCACTGTACTTTGGACTTATTGCTGTCACGACATCGTAATAGCCCCAAGTGGAGCTATTTGTTCTCTACAAGCTTTATATTGGAACTAACTGTTTTTAAGTGCTATTTTACTACATGTATGTTGGATTTTTGTCATTTTAGTATTGTTGAGTTTAGATAAAGATACTTTATTTTTCTAAACTGGTGTGGTGTCCATTTGTGGTTTTATCACTTTATTACTGTGTGTTTTGAGTACCAATACATTACACATTGCCTTTGGGATAAGCCTGTCTGCTCACCTCAAGCTACCAAGGGGGTGAGCAGGGGTTATCTAGAGTGTGTATCCCCTTTACCCTAACTAGAAGCAAGGGTCCCTACTCTGCCAACTAGAGATCCCCATTTCTAACAGTGCCAAAACCTGGATCTCCTGCCCAGTCCATTTAAAAGCAGAAACCTGTTTCAAATGGTTTCAAATTCTCCTAAAGACCTGTTTTCACGATTTGTGTTGGATTATAACCCAAAGTAACACAATGGGCTGCCTTGAATCACTTTCCCTCAAGGGGGAATTCCATGGGTGGTGTATGGGCATTCCTGTGCAACCACTCACTGGGTTTTGATGCAAATCTCTATGTGCAAATAATTGAATTGTATCCAGCAATTTGCGCCAAAATCCTGCACCTCCTCGAGACAGACATATGAGGAGAAATATTTTCATTCCTCCTCATTTTATTCCTTTAAGCTCATTAGCTGTATTCTACAGAACACATGCAAAAAAGAAAATGCCTCTAGGCATTGTTTTTGTACAGTAGGGGACCCCGCCCTACACAAAACCTATTTTGACCACAACGCCAACAACCTTGCACTATGGTGAAAGTGTATCTGCAGTGGAGTATGACAGTAAAAAATACACCAGCAAAGAAAGAGAGCTGAACAGGGCCATATCTTAGTTTATATGGCACTGTTCTGGTCTATTCCACTGACACAACACAGTGCAGCAACTTTACTTGATGAGTTACATTGCGTCATTTCTTTGTAAAAGGTTTTATTTGGGGTTTTGTGGATGCAAGACTTCAACCATAAAGCGGCAGAAGTGCCATTTGCTCTATTGGATGTATGACGTTACAACGCATACTTTTACAACGCCTACCATTACCACGCAATTTTTACAACGCAGGATCCATTACAACGAAGTACCATTACCACGCATGTATTTACAACGCAGATACCTTTACAACGCATACAATTACAACGTAAGTATTGGTAAGTATATAATATTTTTTTAAATGTAAATTAATTACAATTAATATAATTTAATTTAATTTAATTAATTTAATTTAATGTAATTAATTTAATTAATTTAATTTAATTTAGTTTAATTTAATCAATTTAATTTAATGTAATTTAAATTTAATTGTATTTAATTTTTACCCTGTACCCCTTTACCCCAAAAACCCAAAACTGACCCTTAACCCTAAAAATACCCTTTTACCCAAAAACCCCAAACTGACCCTGAACCCTAAAAATACCCCTTTACCCAAAAAACCAAAACTGACCCTGAACCCTAAAAATACCCCTTTACCCAAAAACCCCAAACTGACCCTGAACCCTAAAAATACCCCTTTACCCCAAAACCCAAAACTGACCCTGAACTCTAAAAATACCCCTTTACCCAAAAACCCCAAACTGACCCTGAACCCTAAAAATACCCCTTTTCCCAAAAACCCAAAACTGACCTGAACCCTAAAAATACCCCTTTACCTAAAAACCCAAAACTGACCCTGAACCCTAAAAATACCCCTTTACCCAAAAACCCAAAACTGACCCTGAACCCTAAAAATACCCCTTTACCCAAAAACCCAAAACTGACCCTGAACCCTAAAAATACCCCTTTACCCAAAAACCCAAAACTGACCCTGAACCCTAAAAATACCCCTTTACCCAAAAACCCAAAACTGACCCTGAACCCTAAAAATACCCCTTTACCCAAAAACCTAAAACTGACCCTGAACCCTAAAAATACCCCTTTACCCAAAAACCCAAAACTGACCCTGAACCCTAAAAATACCCCTTTACCCAAAAACTCAAAACTGACCCTGAACCCTAAAAATACCCCTTTACCCAAAAACCCAAAACTGACCCTGAACCCTAAAAATACCCCTTTACCCAAAAAACCCAAAACTGACCCTGAACCCTAAAAATACCCCTTTACCCAAAAAACCCAAAACTGACCCTGAACCCTAAAAATACCCCTTTACCCAAAAACCCAAACTTAGATAAAATATATACTTACCAATACTTACGTTGTAATGGTATGCGTTTTAAAGGTACCTGCGTTGTAAATACATGCGTTGTAGTGGTACTTCGTTGTAATAGTTCCTGCGTTGTAAAAATTGCGTGGTAATGGTATGTCGTTGTAAAAGTTGCGTGGTAAAGGTTGTATACCGCTCTATTCAGAGTGCATAGAATCCTTATAAACTTTAGATATGTGTGACAGCACATATACTGCTTTTTGTCAGTTGTCCCACATTCACCAAACCATCAATAAGCACTATATCACAAGAAGACCAATGAGCAACCATTATAAACAAGAAGGATGTAGAATAAATTGCTTTCTTTCATCACAGAACATCTCATATATCTCAACATGATTTACAAAACTATGCTATAGGCTCTGGTCGTTGTGTGCCCAACCAAAATTTTGAAAGAGAGCAAGATATTACTGAGATCTACTCTACTTAAAAGGGACACAGCAGTGATGTCACAAGACACAAAAGGGAAAGAAATGGTCCTGTGATCTGAAGAAGTGCACCATGTGTGCCCATTGTTTTTACTGACAAGGCATGACTGTCCAGGTCCTGAGTTGTTGACCTGAAGATGTGGTGGCAGAGTACAGATGTTCATGAGTTATAGACCTGACTATACCTTTCATCTGTCTCAAAGGATGTATGGATGCTTGGCCCCACTCAATTATAGGCTCCCCTTCTGTGTATTGCCCAGACACTTGCGCTGACATCTCGTGTGCATGTTGAGTGGGTGTGTATTGTAATAAAAGATGTTAAGTAGCCATATCACGTAGGTTAAAGAATGGAGATTTATTGAAGAATAGCAGCATGTGTGTTGCAATATAGGGTGAATGTGTGAGTTGCCCCCCAGTGTTATGTAGTGTCCTTCCTAAGGGGTTAAGGATTACTAGGGTTGTGTTGTGCTTTGAAAACGTGGGTTTGGATCCCATCTCATTGCCAGTGTTGTAATAAAAGATGTTAAGTAGCCAGGTCATTTAGATTATAAGCTGTAGATTTAGTGAAGGAGAATCACATCAAGTTACAAGTTACAGGTTCAGTGTAAAGAGCCCCACCTGGGGCAGCATCCTTGCTGGTCAGCCCACTCTCTCCAACTGACGTTCATACCAACCAGGCACTCACCATCATTCCATTACATCACACTCACACTGGCTGAGCAGCAGGGAACTTGGAACTATGGAGAGGATGCATATCAACAACCACAGGTTACAGCAGTGTCTAAGATGTGTATGTGTGGCACATACATAACAGTAAGAGTGTGTGAAATGTAGATATATTTGCATGGACCAGTGGGATTTATTTTGGATGGCCCCTGGGTAGGCATCAAACACACAAAGGGTGATGGAAAGAATGCTAGAAATACATTTAACACATGGCAATTGCTTGGGGTAGCGTTACAACATGTCCTTCTTGTGCCCACCATGTCACCTAAGAATAGACCCAGTCATATGCAAATCAGTCTTGGTCCGTCGGGTGTAGCTTGGTTCCAGTGCCACAGGACCCATGTCTGGGCATAGCCTAGGCCGCTTAGGGAGTTACAACAAACACACAAAAGGTGATGGGAGGAATGCTTGCAATAAGTCTCTCTACTGGCATGCACTTTGGGTAGCATTCCAATCCATCTGTCTTTTGCCCACCATGCTATCTCAGAATATGCACAGTGTATCAGTCTTAGTCTTGCTCCAATCGGAACAGTCTAGCTCAAACTCTCTGAGCCAAAACTCCAGCAACCCAAGATCAGTTTCGCCCTGATTGGGGCTAATCACCCTAAGTAGCTTGGTTCCTGTGGCACAGTGAGCATGGGACCCACTGAGGGCATTACATCAAACAAACAAACTCAGGTCCAACCAGAGATGTCATGGTGTGCAAATTAACAATGGACTGGAATATGGCTCTGAATATTTACCAGTGGCTGAGAATAATTCAAGCATTCCATCTATCACTTTTTGTATATTTCCTTGGTTTAGCATGGCACAAGAAGGTCAGATACAACTTCCCTCAGACAATGGAAGCTTATTGCTTGTAGTCCTGAAACCAGAGTCTGAAGATCAAGGCACTGAATCAAGGACTACTCTTAGAAATTCTTTGATGACATTTTAACGAGGGATTGCTGATAAATTTTCCTGAACAGTGCCTTTTGAAACCAGATTCATCAAGGCCTGCTGTGGGAGCCTTGCAGCGGCGACCTCTCTATTAGAGTGGAGGAGAACCGCCCCCTGCCACCACCAGCAAATAAAACGATAATAAAACGGGTTTTAAACCCATTTTATTATCATTTTATTTTAATTCCCAGGACTCTGACGTGTCTTGGGGGCGGGTGCAGGGGATGACACTGCTGGTGGGGACTGGTGGGCACTCCCTTCACTGTGTATGAGGGTTTGTTCAGCCATCTCAGGCCGGGCAAACCCTCATGCGCAGTAAAGCTCTCTCCAGCCCCAGCTGTGTTGCTGGGACTGAAGAAAGCAGGCACAGGCTTCTAGTCTGTCTGGGAGCACAAGTTGCAGGTGCTCAGGCCAATCTCGAAGCTGCTTTCATGCAGTGTCTGGATTGGCCGCAGTGCATTCTGGAAGCCTGTGGCCAGAAGCAGGAAGAGTGCGATGCGGCAGGAGGCAGCATCAGCAGGGGCGTCATGGTAAGTTTATGTATTTATTTATTTTTTATTATTTTTGCCCTGAACCCTCCCGCCCTCCCCACCGCCTGCCTCCCTCCTACTGGAGCCTTGCTGTGTCTGTGCTGCAGCTAGGAAACTGACATTTGAACGGGAATCACAACAAATCTGTTGCAGGACCCTAGACATTTTATTCAAAATTTCTATCTAGAAAATCTGTATAAATGTGGGACTCAAATGACCACACTTTTTTCCAGTTCCAAATTCTTCTTATTTTTTTTTTTTTTTTATTATTTTTTTTTTTTTGATTGACCAAGGAAGGGATCGCTCCACAAATTACATGAAAAGCTGCTTTGAGACTAGGGCTGGTGTCTGCAGTACAGCAAGTTTTTTTAATATATTTTTTTAGGTTCAACAGGTTTATTGAATATTACACATGTACCACAGCTGCGTGCCTACAACCCGGGGGCCGGCAGCATATATCAAAAAGAACAATCTCCAATAAAACACAGCCCATCAGCCAACATCCCGGGGGTCCGGCGGCGATTTAGGAAAAGCACCCCAAGTGGCCGCTGTACATGATAGATGAAAATGACATAGCATGTCCAGTTGAACTTTGTTTTTTCATTTAACCAATGAGGTAAGAACAAAAATAGCATCACAGGCATGTAGACAATCAAACAGCAGAGCAATGAGCATGCGGTTTCTCAGATACCAAAAACCTCTTCATGGAGACTGTACAACACAGCAAGTGCAGCAGAGCAGACACAAAGAAAGGGAAAGGGGTCAGCGTGCGCGGACCAACCTCACATCTACGCAACCCTCTCGCATCTAAGAACTTCCTACAGGTATGATTCAGCCTCCAGAAGTGTATCGGGGTCAGCAGCAGGAGCCACCCCCACTGAACCATCCCACTCCTCGTCAGAAGCCACAGCAGTCTCAACAGGCACATCCGTATGAACCGCACCCTCCAGTACTGCTGCCCAGAAGTTCTTAGGCCTATTCTTGGGAGGCATCAGGTCACTATACAGCTCAGTCTGGGTGCAGCAATAAACCAGTTCCCTCTTCCACACTCGCACCGCAGGCGGGGGGCCTCTCATCCAGGCCCTGGCAATACAACGCTTGGCCATCAGAAGCACCATATCCACAATACATCGCTGGTAGGAGCTGATAAGCGTGGCTCAAATCCACCCGAGTGACTTACCGCACTCACCTATAATCACAAAGTAAGAAGTCAGCCGGACAGTGGAGAAGAATAAACAAAGTATTTTATTAGGCCACAAACTCCCATATGAGAGGGCCCTGTCCGACCTCACCCCTAAGAGTGCGCCGAGAGGACTGACTCATATCATCACAGCAATACATTATAACATAGTACAGCAACGTAAAACAAGCCCATACTGGAAAAGTACTGGACCCCGGAGAGGGCGAACAATGGCCTCATACAAGAGGTATCTGCACCTGCAATAGCAACATTTGGTTATCTCTGCCCAAGGCCACGGAGCCGGGCCTCAGCATCTCTAGCGCATGAGAACATTACTGATTAGAGTTTCTGTTATTAGTTTCGATCACAGTTAGCTAAGAAACGAGAACTGCTGCGTTCAGGGGTTTTCTTATTCCTACGGGAGGGGGAGTGTGCAAGTGCGATTCGCACGCAGAGAGAAGCAACCTAAAATGGTGGCACACAGGCTAAGCTAAGAAATCTGAATAACATCACATGCATAAATGAATGATGAAATGGAGAGTATAAACGTAAATGCATAAATGAATACATCATTAGTTAGACACATTATGCTAACTCATAAACATAAATGTCGGTGGGCGGGGCATCGTAAAATGAAACCTATCAGACCCTCCTTTTAGTATTATGAGGCTAACATGGGCAAAGCCTTTATTAGCCGAAAGATAAGGTCTTTACACATCATTCTAGGGACGGGGAAACATATCAGTCAAAAACATCAGCATCAATAAGCATAAACCAGTGAACATCATTGAGCTCCATGTCATCAGAAACAGGATATTGGCGGGTCGGTCTTTTAACATTTTGCAAATTACTGGCACACATGGAGCAACAAGGGGGAAGGCAATATACACATAAGCAACAAGTCAGCAATATCCCCACTACTCCTACAATGCCCATCAATATCTTCCAGCCCCAAGAGGAGAAAACACGCCACAGCCATTTCTGTAATGACCAAGTACCCGTGTCATGATGAAGTTCAGTCGCTAATCTATGAAGTTTCTGTACAGCTAAGTTAACAGTGGGGGCCAAGTCAGGAATGTACACACAGCAAGACGTCCCGATGACGCAACAGGCTCCACCCCTATCAGCAAGGATGACGTCAAGCACCATCCTATTCCGGATCGTAAATAATCTCATAGACTGCATCTCAAAGGACATATTAGCTGCTATGTCAGCCTCAGTATTCACTACCTTTTCCATCACCCTTGACAATCTCCGAATAGCCCTACTATTAAATATGGGACCCCAGAATGGCAGTAAACCCTTAGAGAAATCTGTCCATTGCTGCAAAGAAGTATCAGTCTGATCAACATCCTCAACTTGGAGTGCCCTCCTTTGACGCCGTCTGGGCATTATAGCAAACCGACGATGAGTCTTATGGTAGTCTGAGGGTGCTACATTGACAGGGGGAAGTAGATAAGCCAGATAACAGACTCCACCCCAACCCTCAGGCAACCACAGGCATCCATTTTCTCCACAAACAAAGTAAATATTCGGGGGAGTAACCAATGAAGGACTAAGGGGCAAGCGAATCGAGGCAGTCACATTGCAAAAACTGTCCCTAACCTTTACAGGGCCCCTCCCAGGATACAGAAGAATGGTGAGGGCCCAACAACTGCCAGGGGCACCAAAGAATGACTACTATCGTTGGTCACAGGGGGGTGTCTATAAGCCAGAGGAGAGTTCAACTGTAGGAAACTCTCCCTAACTTTGTCAGTGTCGTTAGGAGTCACAAATAGTCCCACTTTCTTCGAACATGTTTCCAAAAATGTCTGATCAAAACGTCTGTCAGTAAACAATTGTCCTAGGGAAGAGGTGGGCATAGGACGTACTCGCATTGTCAAAGTAGAACCCTTACTATGTAATCGAGGATCTAGAAAATCTGGTTGTTGAAAGAATTTCACCATGCCAATTAAAGTGTACCATCCCACACAACTATTCACAGGAGTTCAAGGGAGTGCCAACAACCTATACTTTTTATAAGCAGCAGAAGGTAGCAATCTACAAACCCAACAATCTGTCACATTATACACAGCATGGGCATGATGTAAAGTTTTGATAAAAACATTATTACGGTAACCTTTTCGCAAGCATTGTTCACCGTAATCAACAGTAACCATATGGTGTTCGGGAAGGGCAGAAGGGGTAGGGATAAACATGTGAACAGGATAGGCTTCATCTAGGAAGAACAGTATTCCAAGAACTATTAAAAATACAATGATGAGTATTACAATGGCCACAATCTTCCCTTTCCGTGACAGAGCAAACCATGGAGAGTTGGGTTCTGGTCTACGAGGAGCTGCAAAAGGCTGCTCCTCCTCTGGGATAGGACGGCCAAAAGGGTACATATTCCCTAACTAAAAGTCCAAAACTAAACTAAAAAGGTAATCAAAACAGTCACAGTCACACCGAAGCCGGCCAGGGGGGAGTCTTCTCCCTCAGAAAGGATCTTCTCCCTGTGTCCGTTAAAGCCTCACAGGCAGGCTTTTATTGTTCGTTCCCTAATCCACGACGGAGTCACACAACTTTTCTTTTTGCAACTCAGGAGCACTTAATCCGGGCCCAGGCGCAATCCTAGTGTCCCATCTGACAATGTCTCAACAGTGCACCAGGGCTCTTACCAGCAGTCCGTCCCTAACACTTAACTATTCTTCAGCACAGTTCTCTTCTAAGTCCCTAACTGAGCCCTTCTTCCAGTGCTCTGTTCTCCTTCCTTCCTTTCCTGTGCCGCAGATTATAACGAGTGCTCCCTCGCACCTCTGGATCTGTGAACAGAATGGGGGGCTCAATGGCAGGGGACTTATCCGCTGACGTTTGCTCACTGTGATTAGGAGAGGCCTCACCACTTGCAATCAGAGCCGGCCTCTCTCCTCTTTGATCCGGCTCCTCACCCCTCAACAAAGCATCCGAGAAGGGTATGTACCGAGGAACTGCTTCACATTCGTCGTCAGCGACGCCGTTTCTCACCCATTCGTCATATGGCAGTGGCAGGGGGACGCGCTTCACGTCAGGCGCATGCGTCCACGCCTTGCGACCCTGGATCCGGACTGCAGTGCGGGTGGTGAGGAGCACTTGCCTCGGCTCCGACCACCTTGGATACAAGCAGGACTTCCACTGGTACTTCTTGACGACAACCCAGTCCCCGGGTTGTATGGTGTGTCCTTTCCCCTCCGGCAGCGGCTTCAGAGTGTCTGCTACCTGCTGATGAACAGAACGAAGATATTTAGTCAAAGCATACAGGTAGTCTATCAACAAAGGGTATTCTATTTCCGAGAAACATTTAGGTCTAGGGACACCCCACACGTTGGCCGGACGGCCGAAAATAACCTCGTGGGGTGAGACACCTGTCTTGGAATTAACTGTCACTCTAGTGGAAAGCAAAGCCAGGGGAAGCGCATCTGGCCAACGCAACCCTGTGCTCTCTTGTATCTTGGCCATCTTTAACTTCAAAGTCCCATTGAACCTTTCCACCAAACCCGCAGCCTGGGGGTGTCGGGCTGCATGGAATTTCTGTGAAATTTGTAGTCCCTTACATATCTGTTTCATCAATTCGGCATTAAAAGATGTGCCGTTGTCACTCCAGATCACCCGGGGCAATCCGTTGCGTGAAAAATACTCTTTGATTAACATCTTAGCTGTTGAGATAGCCGTACAATCCTTAGTTGGGAAAGCCTCCACCCACCTACTAAAAGAACATACCACTACCAAGACGTACTTGAGGTTGCTGACTCTCTCCATTTCAATATAATCTATTTGGATGACTTCGAAAGGAAAAGTAGGGGGAGCAAAATTGCCAAGCGGAACAGGTGTTCCCTTTCCAGGATTATGTCTCAAACAAACCATGCACTGCTGCACTAAATGGGTTGCCACCTTGGAAATGTTCTTATTACTCCATACTGGGTCTAGTAATTTACATATTCCTTTCGCACTAATATGAGCTGGCCCATGAGCCATTGTCACCACTGGGAGGACATATGCGTCCGGGAGTAACTATCGTCTTTTGTCTGACACATCCGTCCAACACTCATCCGAATCCAACCGCCCCCTACCATCCTTCCATGTCCTCAACTCATCCTCAGTCGCTTTTTCTTGTATGTTTCGCACACTTTGTACAGTATTCATAAACATGTCAACGTCCGGTACCCACCTAGCCGGGCCTGCCACAAACATTCGTGGGAGTTTTGTCCTAGCTGTCTCCTTAGCTGTCTGATCTGCAAATGCATTGCCCCGTCCTACATCATCCACCACCGCTTTGTGGGCGCTACATTTGATCACAGTCAATCGTCTGGGAAGCGTCAATGCTGTCAATAGTCGTAATATCAACGGACCATTCTGGATCCTTTGTCCGTGTGATGTCAAAAAACCCCTTTCTGCCCACAGTCGCCCGTAACTATGAGCCACGCCGAAGGCGTATTGGCTGTCAGTGTAAATATTCACATCCAGTCCTTCACTCAATTCACACGCTTGCATCAATGCTATTATTTCCGCAGCTTGAGCTAAGTGGTACGGGACCCTAGAAGTCTCCACCACTGTTTTCAATGTTGTGACTGCGTATGCTGCAGTTGAGGTACCATCCGCAAGTTTAAAACAGGAACCATCAACATACAGCTCCCCATTGGGATCATCTAGGGGGGTGTCCGTTAAATCTATCCTTCCCTTCGTCTCCTCCTCTGTCCGAAACAAACAATCATGGACTTCAACATCCTTTTCATCTGAAGGGATGGGAAGCAACGTGGCCGGGTTCAAAGTGGCACATCTTTTAATCGTAACATGGGGTGCGAATAATGTCATCTCGTAACCAGTAAGACGAGCACTAGTTAAATTCTGCATCTGCGTTCTGTTCAATAAAATATCCACAGCATGCGGTACGATTACTGTGAGATCTGAACCCAGCACGAGCCCCAACGATTGTCTAATTGAGACCCCAGCAGCCGCTGTAGCCCTTAAACAGCTCGGCAACGCTCTCGCCACATTGTCAAGCATAGCAGAAAAATAAGCACAAGGTCTCTATTTCCCTCCAAAACATTGAGTTAGGACAGACAACGCGCAACCTTCCGCCTCATGTACATAAAGCACAAAAGGCTTCTGGTAATCAGGAGTTCCCAAAACAGATGCAGAACACAAAGCAGTTTTAGTGACTCAAAAGCTTCTTGACATGCTGGAGTCCAGGGTAGGGGTTTGCGCACCTCCTTAGTAGTCAGATACAGAAGGGGTTTGGTTAGTAAGGCATAATTGGGTATCCACTGGCGACAATACGATGTTATGCCCAAGAACGCGCGCACCTCTCGCTGCGTGTTAGGTACAGCCATGTTAGTTATCGCCCTAATGCGCTCCGGTGTCAACCTCCTCCCCTCCTTCGATAGAAGATGACCTAAGTAGGTAACCTCCTGTCGACAGTATTGACATTTAGGAAGGGACACTTTGTGTCCATGTCGAGCCAAATGGTGCAAAAGTTTAACTGTGGCATCTCGACACCCATCTTCGGTGTCAGATGCTATGAGAATATCATGTACATATTGCAATAAAACATTGACCTTGGGGAGTTCCAAATCATCCAATTGAGCCTTCAAAGCCTGACTATAAATGCTGGGGCTCTCAGTATAGCCTTGAGGAATTCTACAAAATCTAAAACTGCGGCCAGCCAATGAGAATCCGAAAAGATAACGGCTGCCAGGGTGTACCGGGATACTAAAGAAAGCGTTTTTCAAATCTAAAACAGAGAAATATCTGGCTGTGGGAGGGATCATTGTCAAAATCGTGGTAATGTCAGAGACCACCGGATATTGGGGCTCAACCACCTTATTAATGTGGCGTAAATCAATCACAAATCGATAGACATCAGGTGCACCATCACTTGCATCAGCAGAGGGCCTCTTAAGGATCGGGAGAATGGGGCTATTACAAATGTTAGAGTCTGTCTCCTCCACTACACCTGACCGTATCAAATCCTGTATTATTTGTAGCAAAGCCTTTTCGCCATCCCTAGATATCTTCTACTGCGGTATTCGTGGCAATCGTGCTCCCACCTTAACCTTGATGGACACTGGTGCAATATCCATCTTTCCCACATCAGTATCACCACTGGCCCACAAAGTTTCCGGAATTCCCACAAGCTCAGCTGGAAGAGGCTTGTCCTTTGAGAAGCACTGTTGCGCACGCGCGACAGTAGGACCCAAAGTGACGTACACTCCGTCCGGAGAACAGTAAATAGTGGCATTCAATCTCTTCAACAAATTCAAACCCAGCAAATTCTCGCCACAATGCGAAGTCAAAAGAAATGGAGAGTCAACAGTGAAAGGACCAATCGTAAGTGTAAGAGGCTTAGAAATGGGGCTAATTACCGGAGTACCTGAGAACCCTACAGAAACATTATTCCTGCCAGACAGAGCCGCCCCTGGGACCTGAGAACGTGCTACAGAGCTTTTCATAGCACCCGTGTCCACCAACAATTTCTGAGGGGACCCCAACAAATCCGCTGTCACATAGGGTCCTCGTTGGTCAACATCCACAGAAACTGGTCCCATGCTCTGTCCTACGCTGTCCTAGTTATGGGAGAAACCAGTCATGTCATCCAATGCGTATGCGTCGTTGTAGTACTGTCTGTCTCTGCCATGGTCACCTTCAGTTTGAAAATGTTGTGTCGGTCCCTCTCTTCGTCAAAGCAATTTCTCCCTGGTCGCCTTCCTTCATCAAACTGTCTGTCATCTCTGTGAAATTCACCGCGACCTCTACCTCTGCCTTGTCCAACATTGGACCGAAGCTCCGGACAATCCCTCCACAAGTGCCCCTCCTTTTTGCAGTTCGCACATCGATTCTGCCCCAAACGCTCTCTCTTCTCTCCCCTTCCATAACTATTTCCACCTCGACCCGCTACCATAGGTGGGGCTCCACGTCCCCGACCCTTCGACACCTGCTGCAGCAGCACCCTTGTCTTCAACTCTTTGGCTTTCTTTTCCTGTCTGTCTTTGTTCTCGTTCTCTCTATGTTCATAATACTGAGCCATACTCAGAATACCAGAGGGGGTGGATGTCGTCCACGTGCTCTCCGATGCCTGCAGTCTAGCCGATATTTCTGGTAACAAGTTGGTTACGAACCTATTCACAAAAAGCCGCAAGCCCCCATCCTGGGAGAGATCTTGACCACTAAAATCCATAAAGGCTTCCTCGAAACGAGTGAAAAAATACGAAACCGCTTCGTCCTTCTTTTGTCTACATGCAGTCAACTTATCCCAATCAACCTTCTATGGAGGAATAAGAGAGTGCATAAATTTTATTATTCGCCCCGGTAATGCCAAAATCTCAGGTTTCGGTTTTTCCCCTGGCTTCCGTTCCTTGTCCCAGTCCTTAAATTCCTCCCAATTACCTCCCAATTCCTCCGCATGATCCGTCCCCTTCACCTGCCTCCACACATCCACCGGAACCAGTAGTCCAAAGAACAATTCTATGTCAGCTAAAGTCATAACCGTCGAGGAAGCTGCTTCCGTCAATTCTTTGTAATAAGCAGTCGGGTTTTTTTCTTGAGTCGGGCAACTGCGCCTTCAGCGCCAACACCTTGCTCCGTTTCCAAGGTGTGTATACCCACTGTTCCTGGAAACGAGCCTCTACACGAGCTCTGCTCACATTATTAGTTACTGGGTCTACCACTTCAGGCACTTCAGGATGGAAAATACGGTGAACCTCGCGCATTGGATGCACTCCAGAAAAAGAGGGCCCTCATGCTGACGGCAATTCATTTCTATATTCCAGCAAAATCCGCACACTCTGTACCACATCCCTGCGGCGTCTTGATGAGATGTGGGCGCCCTCGGATGCAGAACCAGCCCTCTCCCTGTTGAATCTATCTCCTATGGGACTTTGTTCGCCCCCTCTGCCCTCCTCCTCCGACTCCTCCATCTGCTGGAGGGTGGCCACGGCATGCCTCATGCCTGACTGTGGCGGTGGGGGTGTTGGTGATCTTCGCAGTGGGGACTGTGTGAGAGGGGATTGCGGACTTCCCTGGCGCTGTGGTGATGGCTGTGGTTGAGGAATAGATGGCTGTCATGTCGCAGAGCTTGTGGTACCTGCAGGCATGCTGACATCTTCATTTTGCCTCCCCTCTGGCCTGGCTGACTTAGCTCGGCTGCACTCTGCTGCACTGCGAGATGACTCGCCTGTAATGACACAAATGTAGATATACTCAATGCTCTGTCTGCAATGGAATTACATTAAACAACATGCCTACAGAGCACAGTGGTTGTCCTGACGTAGCCAATTACTTTACCATGCTATTGTGTTTGCTAGCCTGACTGTCCTATTCATGAGTTCCCTCTGACTACATCACCCATGATGCATTGCAGGTAAGTAAGACATGGGGTGGAGTGGGAGCCCCTTTGCCACTATGGGGATTGGGGTTGGGGAGGGGGTAGCACAGCATGCTGGGCATGCTTCTTACCTTGTTTTCTTGCTGCTCTGGCAGAGCTGTCTGCATCTCCCACACCACTCACACTCTCCGGATGGATGGTGGACCCCACCATCAGTTCCAGTGGTGTTGGTGCTGGGGCTCGGTTTTTCCCTCCACCAGTTTTGCCAGCCTGCCTCTGTCTCTGCCATTCTTAGTTTTGCAGTCTTCCTGAGGTCGTACCACCTCTTCCTGATGTCCTCTATGGTGCGGTGGGTCACACCTATGGCATTGATTTTGTCCCAAATGCCACTCCAGATTTGCCTCTTCTGTGACTCTGGCACTTGGTGGGACTGGGCTCCAAATAGCTTGTGGTGCTCTTGGCTGACATCCTGGATCAGGACCTCCAGCTCCTTGTCACTGCACTTCAGTCGCCTCCCTCCTTCTCCCTGTCCTGGCTTGCCATTTCAATGCTTGTTATAGTTTTTCAGTCTTGCTTGTGGCTGTGTGGCTGTGTTGCTGCTGGCTCCTCAGCTCACCTGCCTGCCTGCCTCACAGTGAGCTCCATGTCCTGTGCACCTGGCTGGGTGTGGCCACTTCCTGTTTGGGAGGTAATTGGGTGATTCAGGATTGGCTGATTCAACAAATTACGATTTTTTGAATTACCGATTCGGTATTTACCGAATCGGTAATGGATTCTGTAACACCGAATCGGTATTTGCCTTTATTTATTTTTTATTTTTTTACCGATTCGTTCAGATTCGGTATTTAATACTGAATTTTAACGAATCGGTAAACTTTAACGAATTTTTATGTACATCGCGTTTACCGAATCCTTAATACCGATTCGGTAAAATTCGGTATTAAGGATTCGGTATTCTCCATTTACCTACATATGGCCCCAGATGTCTTCCAGTGTATAAATAGGACTCCTAGCCCACTGACAAGCCTGATTAGCCACTATCATTTTTTCATCCAACCCAACAGCAGAACGTGTAAGCAATTTACGTACTTGGGAAAATACCCCACTTCCAGCACCTCGAATCGGGGTCGTCAACTCACCTTGTGGGTTGGCGCTAGCAGAAACAGTGGGGATTGCAGAGGAGATCACGGAGGGGGCAGGTGAACTCGCCGCGAAGAGAGAAACCAAGGGCGCAGTCACAGAAGAAGTGACAGAAGACAATGCTTGTTCAACATCTCTCAACAAAGTAGGGGCCGAAACAGAGGGAGTGGGGGTGCCGGACAAGGGAGGAACAACCGTTTATGGAACTGAAACCGCCGCAGAGGAAGCAGAACCTGTCAACACGGGGTACAATGATTGCGGAGCATACGGGGGAGGGGGCCGAGCATTCAAAATGTCCTCCATCTCATCTTGCTCTTCCTCTCTTACTACATAGCTTTTATCTGTCTGTAACCGATGACGTCTGTCTGCGCGCTCAATCTGTATCTCATTCTCTTTCTTAGTATGTTCTCTCGCCTTTTGTGCCATCGTCTGCGCTGCTCTCTTCTGAGCCATTTTCTCCTCTCTCATCTGTCGTTCCCTTACTTCTTTTTGCCACATCCTCAAGGAATCGAACATACTCTGGCGGCTACGCTTAGCAAATAATCTGTCCTGCAAATAATCTAATTTTGCCACATCGAAGGAACCAGTCAACGGCCATTGCAAATCTACGTTACCCTTTGTGTATTTGTGCCACAAAGTATTGAACAAAATCAGAGTCAATCCATGTTTAACATACATCTTGAAATTAGGTGAGCCCTCCACTGGGGCGGATTGGCTCTCAGCCAATCTAGTGTCCGAGGCGCCCCAGCAGCACCCGAGGCACCGTAGCTTACTGAAACACGGCATCTGCACCCACTCAATCACACTGACCAACACGAAGTTCACATTCACCCTCTCACCAACACCCAGAACGCACAATCACTACTAGACACATACACATATATTCGCGCTTCCTATGCATCAAATCCCTGCCAAACACGTGTTACCAAAATGGGACAAGGCCCGTCGACCAAGTCCTGGGGAACCTGGACCCTACCGCAGACCGAACAGTACACTCGCTGTTCCGAGGTTGGGGAACACATCCGCCACCGGGGCGGCACTACAGATCGCTGCACACTTTACCACGGGAGACCCGGGACCCGCTCTCAATGAACCACACACGCTAGGGGTTCGGGTGAGTCCCAGATTCCACCCGCAATGAGCCACGCCTCGGCCGCAGTACCATCCGGTCGGATGACCACAAACAAATGTCCACCCAACCTCCGCCAAGTCTGTCAGAGCACCACTCGCACTCTGAGTTCCCCGGAGCACACTAGCCCCAGGAGCACACGGGCTCCTCCAACCACTAGAGACACGCCGGTCTCGGAGACACACCAGTCTCTTGGAGCATCCCAGCTCCCTCAACCAACAGTCGGGCCACTCACCTTCTATACGCGGTACCGACCTCTACCGTTCTCCACCGCTGGCTGCTGGGACCAACACGGTCAGCTCCAAATTTCCGCCTTCCGGACCCCGGCGCAGGATCATGAACCGGGATCTCTCCCGATCAGCAGGGTGGGGCAGCGCTGCGAGAACCAAGCTCGGCATCAAAGTGGGTACCCGGACCCACCGTGCCGACCAGAGGGTCCCCGGCCTTCTGCTACCCACTTACGGGTGGGAAAGATCCTTATCGCGGGGTCCCTGTTCGGGCGCCATCTGATAAGCGTGGCTCAAATCCACCCGAGTGACTTACCGCACTCACCTATAATCACAAAGTAAGAAGTCAGCCGGACAGTGGAGAAGAATAAACAAAGTATTTTATTAGGCCACAAACTCCCATATGAGAGGGCCCTGTACGACCTCACCCCTAAGAGTGCGCCGAGAGGACTGACTCATCTCATCACAGCAATACATTATAACATGGTACAGCAACGTAAAACACGCCCATACTGGAAAAGTACTGGACCCAGGAGAGGGCGAACAATGGCCTCATACAAGAGGCATCTGCACCTGCAATAGCAACATTTGGTTATCTCTGCCCAAGGCCACGGAGCCGGGCCTCAGCATCTCTAGCGCATGAGAACATTACTGATTAGAGTTTCTGTTATTAGTTTTGATCACAGTTAGCTAAGAAACGAGAACTGCTGCGTTTAGGGTTTTTCCTATTCCTACGGGAGGGGGAGTGAGCAAGTGCGACTCGCACGCAGAGAGAAGCAACCTAAAATGGTGGCACACAGGCTAAGCTAAGAAATCTGAATAACATCACACGCATAAATGAATGATGAAATGGAGAGTATAAACGTAAATGCATAAATGAATACATCATTAGTTAGACACATTATGCTAACTCATAAACGTAAATGTCGGTGGGCGGGGCATCGGAAAATGAAACCTATCAGAGCGCAAGGGTTTGGAGTAGCCCAGGAGAGCCAGTAAGGGTTCCGGGGTTAGTGTCAAGTTGACCGTTTTATCAATCTCAGCACAGACCAATTGACAAAAAGAAAAGACCGCGGGGCATGACCATGCAACATGCAGGAAATCTGCCAGGGGGGCCCTACACCTCTCACACTCCGGGGACTCGCGGAGTCCGTATCTATGGAGCCTCTCCGGTGTATAGTATGTTCTGTTCAGGAATTTAAAATGCGTGAGCCTATGGCGGCCATTAAGAGAGATTCTGCGTACGCTGGCGCAGCAATAGCTCCAGAGGTCCTCGGTCATTTCGGTGCCCAGGTCATGTTGCCAGGCCAGGCGTGGCTTGGTATAATCCGCACACAGCTCCGTCTGGGCTATCCGATAAAGATTGGAAATCAATCGCAGAGGAGACTTGGCTGTGACCACATAATCAAAGGCAGTGACCGTCACTGGCTCCGCCATATCTGGCCCCAGAAGTTCACGTAGAGCACTACGCACCCTATGAAACTGGAAGCACGCCATCAAGGGGGGGTCCTCCACCGCGTTAGTCACCTCGTCCCACGTCCGCGCCGTACCTCCCGAGAACAAGTCACCCATGGTATGGATACCAAGCCGTCTCAGTGCCCGAATCACTCCCTTTTCCCTACAGGGACTCAGCCAGTAGCACCACTCAAGATTCGCGCTCGGGGAGTATAGTAGCGAACATGCCTGGGCGTTCACCATGTATTGCCAGGCGTGGGTGACCGACAGCAAAGAGTCGACCTTTCCAGTGCGGCAATCCCGAGCCTGCGCTAGCAGTGCCGGCAGAGGGTCCACCCCGGTGTCCATGGTACTCGCGAAGGGCGCAGGCAAGGGGCTCAGCCACCAAAGCGTATAGTATCGGGGAGAGCGGACACCCCTGTCTCGTGCCCCTGCCAACCGCAATGGGCTCAGAGGTCAGAGGACCAATACGGATCCGGGCCCTCGGCTCAGAGTACAGGACCGACAATAGCTGCAGGAAGAGAAGGCCGACACCCATCCTGCGAAGAACATGAAGTAGAAAAGTCCACTCTACAGAATCGAACGCCTTCTCCATATCTAAAAATACGCCCACAGCCGGCACGTCCGGACGAGTATGTTGAAAAGCGGCGAAGACCGTCCTAATGTTGTAAACAAGATTGCGTGTAGGGACAAAACCAGACTGCTCTGGGGCCACCAGGGTCGTGACTAGAGGATGTAAGAGGTTAGAAAGCACTTTAGCAAAGATCTTCGTATCTACGTTCATCAGGGAGAGTGGGCGATACGAGGCACAGTCATTCGGGTCCTTGCCCGGTTTAAGGATTGCCACAATTATAGCCTTGTGCATGGAGGGTGGCATAGAGCCTGAATTGGCCATATCGTCGAACAGGCTAAGCAGATGAGGAAGCAGCAAATCGGAAAAAGCCTTATAGAAAGCCACCGATTGGCCATCGCTGCCCGGAGCGCTACCACCCCTCACGGAGGACAGTGCTAACACCACCTCCTCTCTCTCAAAGGGGCGAGCCAAAAACTTACGATCCACATCAGATAGCCACGGAAGTTCAGGTAGTCCACTATCCCTTCCTCCGGAGCGGGCCCCCTCGAGGCATACAAAGCCTCGTAGTAGTCCCTAAAGCGCACGGTTATCTCATCGTTCAAAAGCGGGAGCCCAAAGTCACCAGATCTCATTATCGGAACGGAAGAGCGCTCTCTGCCCCGCTTAGCCAAGCGAGCCAGCACCGCGCCTGGACACTCACCCTCACAATAAGTCCTGGCAACGGCATACTTCCCTAAGTGTTTAATCTCCAAATCCGCCTCATCGTTGTACTCCCGGAGGGTCCCAGCGATCTCTCGGCCAACAGAGCTGTCGCCAGACCGGAAGCACAGCTCCTTCAGATCTCGAAGTTTCCGCTCCAAGAGGTCAAGGCGGCCCCTGATCGACTTTAACACGCCTCCATGCTTAGAGATAGTAACTCCTCTAGTGTAAAGTTTAAACGCTTCCCAAACCGACTGGAACGAATCAACAGAGCCCACATTGGTCTAAAAAAAAATCTCCAGAGCCGTAAAGAGTTCCTCCTTAAAGAGAGGGTCGAGCAAAGAATAAGGGGGAAAACGCCAGGAAAAAGGCGGTATCCGTCGTACTGGCACCGAGCAGGAGAGCAATAAAGGCGAATGGTCCGAGTAGGTCCGCGGGAGGATCTCGCAGGAGCGCACGTCCCGCAGGTAAGCGGAGGACACAAACCAGTAGTCTATCCTTGTGTGAATATTATGGGGGGCTGAGTAGTGTGTGAACCCTCCCTGCAATGGGTATCTATGACGCCAGACATCAAGCAGATCAAGATTAGTCAATTGTATAGCCAGTGTGCGTGCAGAGGCCGAAGGCATCCGGGACGGCCCATCGGACCCGTCCAGCGCCGGACGCAGAGTCAGATTAAAATCTCCTCCCCAAAAAACAATCCTGTACGCAAGCGCATATACCTTCTGAGCCAGTGTCATGTAAAACCTAGGAATATCAAAATTGGGACCATATGTGTTCACTATACACATGTCAAGACCTTTGCCAGAACAGGCCGTAATCGTGAATCGTCCCTCACTATCAGTGGTCACCGGCGTCCAAGCAAGGGAGGACTTAGGATTAATACATCACACAACAGAACAGAACAGGTCAGGAAATGGTGTGTAGCTATACCAGACTGTGATACAGTAGGCTGAGTGTATGGAAAGTGTCGTTGAAAGGAGAGATGCGATTCAAAACATCATGTTGTTGAGAAACACAGGCTAGAATAATTCCCATCAGACCACCCTTATGGTGGAAATTGCGTCATTTGGGAGTTACTGATCAAACCAGGCCGCATCCGACCATACAGTGCCGGTGCGGACAAGGACGTCAGTGATCTAGCTCAGGTGTTCATCCTAGGCTAGTGTGGATAATGTGCAGTGCTCAAAAAATAATAAAAAATTAAAATCGACTACTTAGATTCTGAAAATATTGAAGCAGAAATCTATGTGTCAAGGTTAAAAACACGCTGAGTAGTAAGACTACCCTGTAGCGCTATGCAGTACGGTCGACATGTTTCAGCCATAGGGGCATTGCCCCGGCTTTCTTCAGGACCTTTGGACATGGAATAGCTACTGCAAATACACATGGTATATTAAGTGAAAAAACTACTAATCAACTGTGTACAAAAATTAATCAATAGATGTACTCAACAAAGTGGCATATCTACCAGGAACCTTGAACATTTGGTTAAAGTCCGCTGGAGGGAGAGAAACAAATCTTCTTCCTAATATAAAGACAAAAGGTCTTATTATTTCAACAACACTTAAATACACACATACAGCCGTCCCAACACACAAGAAATCGTATAGTTATTACACCTGCATGAATAATTTACATTCTGCATATTAGCAAGCTTATTAGCTAAATCACCTAGAGGCATTTTCCTCCCAGTGATACTCACCCAGCTCTGTGTGGGTGAAGACCTCACCTCACCCGGCAACCGCTCGGGAGTATGAGGCCCCGCTCTGTAGTGTAGAGAGAAAAGGGCACATTCAGCACACAACTGTAAGGTGCCCAACCTGATTACTCTGCACATAAACCCAACAAACGTGTGCCAGAACCCCACTAGTTCAACTACCAAGCCAATCTACCCAGGGACTGTCATAGGCTATCTAAGGAATCCCTCACACTGTGACATTCCTCATGTCTTAAGATATAATATAGACATATAAGTGCCACTGCAAATATGCTTATAAGTGATTACCAGGAATCTCTAGGGATACGCGAGAGAAGAATAATGGCACTGGCCTTGAACTTTATGATTTTTGAACTGAACGAGCAACTACAATGAACTTCATTTACCAAGATGCAACAGAGGTAATTCAGCTGGGATATGTTCGCGGTGCTCCCTCCCCCCTTGACTTTAAAATGGCTCCCGTGAGCCACGAGCTGACGAGCTCAGGGAGTGCCTGCATGCCTTGGAGTGGTGATGGTCCTGAGAAGATTGTGGCAGCATATCCGGCGACCTAACGATATTTTTTCCCTACTGATGATGGCAGAAGCCTGAAACACGTGTCTAGGGATACGCGAGAGAAGAATAATGGCACTGGCCTTGAACTTTATGATTTTTGAACTGAACGAGCAACTACAATGAACTTCATTTACCAAGATGCAACAGAGGTAATTCAGCTGGGATATGTTCGCGGTGCTCCCTCCCCCCTTGATTACCAGGAAAATTATTATTAAAAAGATATTATTAAAAAGATGGGGGGCGCCCAGAGTTAGTGCACTTGGACACCCAGACATGTGTTACTTGAGTGTAAAAGGACTTGTAACTACAAAGTCCCAATACAGAGATATTATGGACTAAAAGATCTTATGAAAAGTCTTATCAAGGCTCTTGTTAATCGGAAGGGGCTGAGCTCCACCATTCAACAGGACCTGAGTAATTTACGGGGTCCCATTATGGAGATAAAGTGCTTTAGGCTGAAAAAGCCATTCAAGCTCTTACCAAACATCTCTCCTCAGCAGGAGTAGACTGAACTATTTCCTTCCACGGGAACTGACCAATGTGCAGAGGAACGTGTAAAAACCGTGTAGAAAGAGCGAGTAGGAAAACCTGAAGTAGCTCACCTGTCCGTCGGTGCCCCTGATGTGAAACCAAGCGGAAGTGGAGGTGAGTGTAATATCGCCTTGGCTCTATATATAGTAGCCGATAATTGGGTAGTGAAACATCCAAGTGGTGTAAATGGACGAATCACGGAAGGAGGAGCGAGGAAAACCATTATTCCCTTGCGCATGCGTAGTTAGTGAAAACCGCGACCCGAAGGCGCATTGTAAATTGGTCCATCGGTTTTGGAGAGGGAAACCCATCTAGAGGCTCCCATCAGGAGTGACTCGAGCGGTTTCACAAGAACCTTTCTCCGCTCATTTCAGCAGGCATTTCAGCATGCTGTGTACTGCATAAGTTCGCATTTGCGAGCTCGACTCCCAGCCATGACCCAAAGGGAGACACTAATCCCTTGAGCATGCGCATGTTGAATTGTATCTCAACCAAGCCGGAATCGGTAAAATATTGACAGGTCATTCTCACTGTGAACACGCTTAAAATTGAGACATGTAGGAGGCAGCATTTTCATTAGGATTAAACCAAGTGAGGACGCCCCGGATATGAGTAGTAAAACCTGCAGCATGGATATTATCACAGAGCCCTCTGTAACCAAGGATAGAACTATGTGGCGTCAGGTGTGTCTCCTGCAAAATCGCGATGTCTACCCTGTGCTTCGCCAAATACTGGAGAACTCCACGGACCTTGCGATGGTCATTCAAGTCCCTCACGTTCCTTGTCAGGAGCCGCAGTGTATCAGGAGCCGCCACCCCACCCGTCATCTCCCCCGCCATATGGGCGAAAAAGAAATCGCATCTACCGCATACTGTTTAGCAACTTGTAAGATTGCGTGTCATCCCTACCAGTTAATCTACATGCCTCAAACAACAGTTGCTCCGCACCGCAAAGCAACACAAAGGTCTCTGAAACAGAGCAATCCCATCCCCCCACCCACGCTTGCCCTACCCCAACTAGGTCGCGCTCATCCATCCACCCCAACAAACAGTCACCCCCTCCCCATGCATCTCTCAGCACCACAACAGTCACAAACAGGCCGCGCTCATCCGCCCATCCCAACCAGCAGGCCCCCTCACATCCCCCAACAACAATACAGCCACAATCTCCCCCACAACCCACACAACATCCACCCCCCCCCCACAAAAGAACCATGGTAGCGGTGGTAAGCACACGAGGGCAGAAGTAGCCGAACTAACTCGTGCCAGTGGCAACCAACAAAACTAGCACAAAAACCGCCCCGTCACCCCCCGCCCCAGAACCTTGAAAAAGGAAAGCGTGGTGACGACACCACGATGTGCTCATTTGGAAAACCATAAAGATATAAGAACAGAAGGGCATCATATCAAAATAGTTCACTGGGCCCAGAGGAGTACCAGTGCAACCGCAGCTATGTAACATAGAAGGGCACACTGTCAAGCGTATTCCAACAGGCAATGATTTACAGACAAATACAATGGCAGACCCATATATAGCCCTGAGAGTGGTGCAGTGACATCAGGGGTTCAAGGCAAAGTGGATCAAGTTCAGTATAAAAGAGCTGTCAATACCTGAGAAATAGATGTTAAACACAGCAGTCTGGGGGACACCAGGTCCCCTGGGCCAGAAGATGCCTCTGCTAGCCTACAGTTAATAAAACATCAACCAAACCTGAGGCGTCCCATCCTACAGTAATCGGCTCGCAGCATGTCTCCATCAGTCCTGGTCCTCCAGGGAGCCCCCTCCCAGATCGTCGTCCTCCTGTCTCGGCTGTCGCTTCTCTCGCTGCCAGCCCTTGAGGGCCTTCTGCAGCGCCTTAGGGTCCATAAAAATCAGGGACTTCCCCTGTCGGTTGACGCGCAATACGCATAATCTGCACCCAAATCCCGTAGCTGGCGTTTCATAGTGGCAAAATGCTTCCGGGCTTCCTGGACCCGAGCCGTGAAGTCAGGATAGATGGACAAGATGGAGCCTTCATACTGCAAAGGCTGTTTCTCTCTAGCCAGTTTAAGTGCAATATCCCGATCCCGATAGTTCAATAGCTTGGCTATAATGGGTCGCGGGGGAGCCCCTGGCTTCGGCCGTGGCCCCAAGGAGCGGTGCGCCCTCTCCACCACAAACATGTGGGAGAATGCATCATCTGCCAGCAGTTTCTTCAGGAGGTTTTCCATAAAAAGCTCCATGTTACCTGTAGGAGTGCTCTCCGGAAGGACCGTAACGCGCAGATTGCAGCGTCGCGAACGGGCTTCCAAGTCCTCAGTTTTATCCAGGAGCGACTACATAGCCCTGCCAATCTGCCTATTGTCCGACTCCAGCGTGGTGTGGGCTTCCTCAACCTCAGTAAGGCGACACTCCGACATATCCAGTCTCTCCGCAAGCTTATCCAGCCTTTCAGCCATGCGATCCATACGATAGGTTAGGGCATCCAATTTCGTGCCAATAGCAGTCATGCCTCCCTGAAGGTTCTTTTCCATGGCTAGGAGTATCTCTCTAAGGTCCTGTTGTTGCGTCCCCTCCAGCACGTCCCCATCAGTCGTGCCGCCACTCCCAGTGCCAAGGGGGTACACCGGTCTCCCTGACACAGGCCTCGCAGGGGGGGAGGAGGGGGTCCTCTGTCTCAATCAATAGGGAGCCGCTAATGCGTGAAAAGTATGTTCTGCTGCAGCCAACCGCCTGCACAGCACCAATGGGGTGCTCTAAGGAGGAAGCAAGTACTGGCGTTCACGATGTACCCAGGCAGCTCTCCTCAGTCGCAGTATAGCCACCTAGGTCAGGCGTCTCTTCGCACCTCCAGGCCCCTCAGGCCCCAGCCATACCGCTCATCAGCCTCAGCGTCAGGCGCTTGAATAGTCCACACCAGGGGCAAGGGGAGAGGCAGAACCCCCGCGCCAATCACGCAATCCCGCTCACCGCCAAAGCTTGGGCCGCGTCCCCCTCCTCTGCACAGGGTCTCGCAGCTCTCTGCACCGGCAGGTGCAGTTCCAGTGGCGGCCGCCTCGGAAATCGAGACCGCGGTCTCACAGGCCTGCCACCCGCCTCCGCACTGGGCCGCAGATCTCCGTCCCCCAAGCAGCTCTCCGCGCCGTCAGGTGCTGTTCCAGGGGCGGCCACTGCGGAAATCGAGACCGCGGTCTCACAAGCCTGCCACTCGCCTGCGCACCGGGCCGCAGATATCCGTCCCCCAGGTGACGTGCTCCAGCCTCTCCGCCGCAAACGGGACCACAGCGATCATGAGCACTTCTGGGCACAGATTCACCCCGTTAAGGGTTCCAAATCAGCAGGATAAGTGAAGGATGGCGGTTCAGAGCAGAGGAGCTCCGGACTCAGGCAGTCATCTCGGTTGCCGGCTAGCTCCGCCCCCCCTGCAGTACAGCAAGTTTCCCCAAGGTGAGGGGACATCATCCGAAGTCAGCAACTAACTGGGGAAGGTGCAGGCTCCCATTGCCGCTAGACCTCTGCCCACTTGCTAGCTCCGAAAAGGAAGGAGAGTATCTGGAGAAGAGGTTGTAAAGGAGGAGAAGCTCAGCTGTGCCCCCGGTGTGTGGGACACCCAGAAGTAGACGGTTATCCAATGGAAGCATGGCTGGATCAACCTGTGGAACAAAAGGTCTGTTCCCGAGCCTGGTTCCCGAGGTAAACTGCATTGAAGATATGTAACTGCATATCTGCATGCTATTTAGCACTTATACAGTGAGAGGACTGGTGCTGTCAGGGCTAGTGTGCATCCCAACTATGAGAGGCCAGGCACTGCCAAAGTAGGAAGCCCGTGCTAGCCTGGAGACTGTAACTGCCAAGGATGTCTACCTGGAAGCCATATCAAACTCTCGTGACTGGCCTGGAAGCCGCATCACCCATCTATCAGCCCTCACAAAAACCATCTACCAAGCGGACACCAGACGTGGTCCACAATAGAGAAAGTTAAGTGGGACCGCTAATGTCGATGAACAGATGCCAATCAGTGTACACCGACTCTTATATAAGCCAGCACCTGCCATGCTGAATTTTTACAAAGCAGGTAATAGTGAATTATGAGCACCATAGGCTGTGAAAGTGTGCAACGCAAAAGTGGGATAAGTATTTATCCTCATCAGTAAGTCTCTTTAATACTAAAGAACTATCTGAACTATTCTAACTGAGTAACCAGTTGTCCAGGGGCAACCATTTAGTAAAATGTGCCCATCAGCCTAATTTTGCCTAAACGTGACTTACTGGAAAAGAACATCCTAGATACGGTGGGCAGACACCGCAGAGCAGGGGTGCAGCATTTCAGAATAACCCCAGGTGTGAGATCGTTTAGCCTTAAATCTGATACCTTTCTAATTGTGTAGTATTTCAAACGGATGTGATAATAAATGTACTTTCTTTTCTAAAAAAAAAAAAAAACGACAAGCACAAGCAGCACTATACTAGATGTATTGGGTTTGTTGATTGATAGTTGTGATACTATTGCCCACACATTTTCTCTATGAGAAGCCTTTTATTGCTTGCTCTTGCTACTCTGAGAGCAAGTGCGATTGGGTGTACTTGGCCAAGTTTTCTGAGCCATAGCTGGCAGAATCCTACGACACCAATGACAAATGGCTTGAATCGTCATGGTTAAGTGTTAGTGGCTCGTATGCCCTATGAGTCCGACATTAGCCTAGTGTCCAATTAAGCTGCCAGTATTGTTTAAATTACTGGGCACTTTGTCCTAGATACGAAAATGTCCCTCAAATACTTTTGAATGTTTCGATAATTTGCAATAATCTTACGCTCTCAGCTCTCCTTCCCCTTTCTTGTATTGTTCACTAAATCATGCGAATTTGCCTTCCACCAGATTTGTAAATCTCCAGGCTTCTGCTTCACTAAAGTACTGCCACATGGACTCTCCTTGGGCCCCTGCCCTTCTTGGGAGGACTGGTAAAGAGGGAGAAAGCATCCAGCCAATCCTGAACATACCAAGCACCTGAACCTCCGTTGTTACACAATCAAAATGGAAGGAAGGAAAAGGACAATGGTGCAAAGCAGAAATCAGAATAATGAGGAGCACCACAAGCAATCTAAATATTACCTCCTGCTCTCTCTTTTCCTGCACCATTCATAAAATATTGAGGCCATGCCCAGTTCCAGGACAAGCCCTAGATAGAAAAATGCACCACGGCAAATTAGGTACAATAGTTAAAACTGTGCTGTCAGAAACCAGCAAGATGCAAGTAAAACAAATAGCAGTTGCTAAATGAGATTTCCGAAAATCAAGGCAGAGTCTACAGAGATCAACAAATAGTAATGAACCAAAACGATAATTGGAGTGGTCTAGGTGGTAGCACTTCAGAAATCAAAGAGAAGAACCCAGGAGTTGAGTCTTAGGAAGCCGCTACCCCCTCATGGGGTGACCCTGAAGCAATGGAGGAAGATCCACACTAGTCAGAGTAAAAGTGAACACTAAATGACCCTTACCCCATGAGCTGAAAGTAGCTGTAGCAGGTTTATGTCTCCATCTATCAGCACCAAATGTAGCAAATAGGGAATTACAGTGCCGAACCCCAGTCAGACAGCCCACTGGACATACAAGCATCTAAGGCCACCAGCCTGACAAATGGAATACCAGACAGCACCATCTTGTGGACCAAATTAAGCAAAGACAGTACTTTAGGAAGAAATGAAGATTCAGACTATAGAACCAAAACAAATTTGGAAGGATCCGAAGAAACTATGTGGAGCAAAGCAGAGAGTCCAAATTCATCAGATGTCTTAGGGATATTACAAAAACCACCATTACCACCTTGTAAGACAATAGAGACACAAGAATAATTTGCAAAGTTTTGAAAAGAGGATCTTGCAGAACCATCAACACCAGCGGAAGGTCTCAATAAGGAATAAAACCTTCAGAGAGAGAGAGAGAGAGAGATTGATTGATTGATTGATTTTTGGCTGTAACATAGGAGAAAGCTCTTACCCCAGCCTGTGTTGCTAGGTGTTAGGGTCCTAGAGAAGATGGGCAGATTCATAGCACAAACATCTAGATAAACAAAAGCGGATTAAGAGCGCTTGAATATACAAAACAGCAGACTAATGAAGTGCCTGATGACAGAAGCAACGAGATTTAAAATGGCTGTTTTTATATCTTTCAACGGGAGATTTCCATGAAAGACCTGAAGCATTCTGCTCAAGCCAATACTAACAAATCAAGGCCTTGTACAGTCATGCATGATGTATATCAAATTAAATATTACTGGGAAATGTTTTACTCAGACCTTTATCTTCCTTGACCAAAACAACCACCACTCAGTTACACAGAATGGTTTCCAACCAAGAGGAAATACTAAGGGGCTGGTTACAATTTCAGCAGTCCATTGAACCGCCGAACCCGCAGTGGCGGTCCCTAGACCACTAAACTAGCAGTCCACCTGCCATATTACAATTGCGGCGGTGGGACCGCTGCAGGCCACATGCTCGTTGCAACCTCCAGGGATCTATTTATTTATTTATTTATTTATTTATGCAATTTTTAAAGCGCTACAATTACCCATGGGTGTCTCGGCGCTGAGGGCTAAGGGCTGCCGCCAACAATCAGGAATCTCGATAGCAATTAGAAAGATAGTGATTAATCGTAGCGTTGAGAGAACAGCCATGTCTTTAGCTGTTTTCTGAAAGTGATAAGAGATGGGCTAGATTTTATATTCAAAGGAAGGGAGTTCCATAGCTTAGCAGCTGCTATGGTGAAACATCTGTCTCCCCATTTAACTCTCCTTGTTCTGGGTATCTGAAGCAGATGGGCCGTGTTGGAACGAAGCGTTCTGGAAGAAGCCAGAGGCTTAAAAGAACTTGTAAGAAATTTAGGTCCCATATTGTGTATTGCCTTATAGACAATACAGAGGGCTTTAAACTTCGTACGACTTCTGACTGGAAGCCAGTGCAGTTGGTCCAGGTAACACGATACAGAGCTAGATTTTGGGATGCCCAGAAGAACTCTGGCAGAGGCATTTTGTACCATTTGAAGTTTAGAGATGATCTTTTTTTGTGCGTTGAGGAAAAGGGCGTTGCAATAGTCAGTGCGTGAAAACACCAATGTAGATATAAGTGTTTTTCCAGCAGTCATGGGTAGATATGGGAGCAGTTTTTTTATTTTCCTTAAGATGTTAAATGATGATGATACTACCGCGTTCACGTGATGATGGAAAAGGAGTTTATCATCAAATATTACTCCCAAGTTTCTGACTTTGCAGACAGGTTGCGGTGGAGTTCCCATTTCCTCCGGCCACCATAAGGGGGACCACAAAGGCTGAATGCTTCCAAAGAGCATGACCTCTGTCTTAGTTGAATTGAGTTTTAGGCAGTTGGATGCCATCCAACTGCTAATGGCCCTCATGCCGTCCTTAAAATTTGCTGCAACCTCGAGTCCATTTCTGTGTATAGATAGTACCAACTGGGTGTCATCGGCGTATGTTGTTAGGTTGATGTTGTAAGATTTGATTACCCTCGCTAAGTCCGAAACGTAGATATTAAAAAGGGTCGGACTTAGCGAGGAACCCTGAGGGACTCCACAAGGAAGGCTGAAAGTAGGAGACGTGAAGGTACCTAGCTTAACTGCCTGTTTGCGGTCGGCCAGGAAAGATGAGATAAGGTCTCTGGCCGTATGTTTGATCCCGATGGCCTCGACACGGCCGATCAGAGTAGCATGATCGACCGTGTCGAAAGCCGCCGATAGATCCAGCAAAATCAGGACAGCCTGTCCGCCATTATCCATCGTGGTCCTTATTTCATCTGCCGCCTTGATCAAGGCAGTTTCTGTCCCGTGACCTTGTCGGAAACCGAACTGGGTGTCATCTAAGAGGTCATTATTTTGAATGTAGTCAGACAGTTGTTTATTCATGACGGATTCAAAGATCTTGGCTGGGAAGGGTAGGGATGCAATAGGACGGTAACTGGATGGCAATGAAGGATCAAGTGACGGTTTTTTGAGAAGTGGCCTGATTACAGTATTTTTCCAAATAGTGGGGTAGGAACCTGTTGAAAACATAGTGTTACAAATGTGTGTCAGGGGTAAAGTAATGATGTCTGGAATAGTATTAAGTATGGAGGGGTGACAGGGGTCCAGTGGGGAACCAGATTTAATTGACAGAATTAGTTTATGAATGTGTTGTGGATGTACAGTAGTAAATTCCGTGAGAGCAGTGGGAACCGAATTTGTCTGAGTAATTAGTGGGTCCGCATTGTTGAAATTTGGAGTGAAATCCTTAAATATAGATGTCACCTTATCGGAAAAGAAGTCAGCCAAATTGTTACAAAGTGTTTGGGATGTTTCCGGGGGAGGGTTGGAAGGTTCGGCAAGGTGGTTTACGACTTCAAACAATTTCTTCATGCTGCACCTAGCTTGATCTATTTGGGTGGTATAATAGATATTTTTTTCAGTTGCTATGCTCTGCTTGTAATTATGAAGTGCAGCTTTGTATATTATTTTGTCTGAAGAATTGTAGTGTTTGCGCCAGTGGCGCTCAAGGTTACGACAGTGTTGTCGTTGAAGTCTAAGATTTTCAGTAAACCATGGGGCTGAAGGGACCTTTCTATTATGTTTGGAAGTCCTGGAAGGTACGAGTACGGAAAATGCCCCTTCAAGAATGGAGGTGTATCTGGTGGCGGCATTATTGGGGTCAGTTTCGTTGTCTATGTCCCTGAAAGCGTCAGTGAGAATCTGAGTGAGCTGATTGTAATCTAAGTTTTTCCAATCTCTGGCAGTTCGGTAGGGATTTTGAGAGGAAGTAGTAGAAGCAGTCAATTTGGTTTTAATATCAAATAGAATGGCAAAGTGATCTGACCATGTTAGAGGCAGAATTTTGTTCTTGATGATATAAGGATTGTTGGTAAAAATACCGTCAAGCGTATGTCCTGCCTTATGAGTAGGAGCAGTTATCAATTGTACAAGATCTACTGAGAGCAGATCGCTAATAAGCTGGTCAGTGTCTTTGTCAGTTTGGGATTCGAGATGAAAATTAAAATCTCCCAAAACTGTAAAGTGTTTATGATCCACGGCTAACTCACTCAATTGATGAAGTTGTGAGAGAAAAGTAGTGCGTGAGCCAGGAGGTCGATACAAAAGAGTGCCTGTGAAAGATTGGTTCGTGGTAAGAGTAACCGTGAAGGCAAGTGCCTCACAGCACCTGTGTTTTAGGTCGATGGCTTTGACGCGGAGGCTGTTACGGTATATAATTGCAATCCCTCCGCCTTTATGTACAGAAGTGCGGTCCTGTCTATAAACACAATAGTTTTCTGGCATGGCAGCTCTAAAATCTGGTCCAGATGCATCGTCTCCCCATGTTTCGGTAAGAAATAGGAGATCGATAGCATGGGTATTAAGCAGCTCTAATATTTCAATTTTGTGACATGGAAGCGAGCGAGCGTTAAGTAGTGCTGCATGTATCAATTTTTGTGGTGTAGGTAAAGCCAAATTACAATTTGTGCAGAGAGTGCAAAGAAAAGGCCCTCCGGTAGGATCAAATATTTGGCAAATGGGGGGGTCGTGTATTTTATGTAGGGTTTTATTTAGGTAGTGCAGGTCGTTTGCTGTATAGACTAACCTTTTAGTGGACTCAGGTGTAAGGGGGGTGGCCCTGGGCTCGGTCCAGGCTCGGACGGGCGCAGACGGGCTTGGCTTAGGCGCGGCTTCGGCGCGCGCCCGGCGCGCCCGCTGCGCCAGCCCGCTGCGCCGTCTGGGGGGAACGCACATTTTATAGCTAGGTGAGGAGGGTGGGAGTCCTGCGCGACTAGAGCGCTGACCCCGCTACCCCCAAGATGGCGCCCACCGCCGCCAGACGCTGAGCAGCTGTTCGAAAACGGAGGTAGGAAAGATAGGATCAAGCGTGTTAAGAGTGTTAGAGTGCCTGTTAGAGTGCATGGGCGGCCATTTCTTCTTGTCGCCTTCTTGTTTCGACGACTTCATTGCCTCACCCCCCTCGATTGACCTCGAGGATCCTGCTGCTGTGGCATGGCGGTGAGGTCCTAATATTCTGTCAGTGCTGCTGTGGCACCGTCGAATAAACCCACCATTAAAGCTGTGTCCTCAGGGCCATGGGATGCATGCAGGGGGGCACATGTTCAATCAATCAATCATCGTATTTATATAGCGCACTACTCACCCAGAGGGTCTCAAGGCGCTGGGGGGGGGGGTTTGCTACTGCTCGAACAGCCAGGTCTTGAGTTGCTTCCTGAAGGCGAGGTGGTCCTGGGTCAGGCGGAGGTGGGTGGGGAGGGAGTTCCAAGTCTTGGCGGCCAGGTGGGAGAAGGACCTTCCTCCTGTGGTGGCTCTTCGGAAGCGGGGGACGGCGGCGAGGGCGTGGCTGGTCGATCGAAGCTGGCGAGTGGGAGCGTAGAAGTTGAGGCGGCTGTTGAGGTATCCTGGGCCTTGGTTGTGTAGGGCTTTGTGTGTGTGGGTGAGGAGGCGGAAGGTGATTCTCTTGTTGACTGGGAGCCAATGCAGATCTCTCAGGTGTCCGAAGATGTGGCTGCGACGGGGGATGTCCAGGATGAGTCGTGCTGAGGCGTTCTGGATTCGCTGGAGTCTCTTCTGGAGTTTGGCGGTGGTTCCGGCGTAGAGGGTGTTGCCGTAGTCCAGACGGCTGGTGACGAGAGCCTGGGTGACCGTCTTCCTGGTCTCGGTGGGGATCCACCGGAAGATCTTACGTAGCATGCGCAGGATGTTGAAGCATGACGAGGAGACGGCGTTGACTTGTCTGGTCATGGAGAGGGAGGAGTCCAGGATGAAGCCCAGGTTGCGTGCGTGGTCTGTTGGTTTGGGTGCGCTGCCCAGGGCGGGGGGCCACCAGGAGTCGTCCCAGGCGGCGTGTGAGGATCCCAGGATGAGGACTTCCGTCTTATCTGAGTTCAGTTTCAGGCGGCTGTTCTTCATCCATTCGGCTACCTCTTTCATCCCTTCATGAAGGTTGGCTCTGGCGGTGGCGGGGTCGTTGGTAAGGGAGAGGATCAGCTGGGTGTCGTCGGCGTAGGAGATGATGTTGAGGTTGTGCTGGCGTGCGATGTCTGCGAGGGGGCTCATGTAGATGTTGAAGAGGGTTGGACTGAGCGAGGAGCCTTGAGGGACGCCGCAGATGACCTCGGTGGCTTCAGATCTGAACGGGGGGAGGCGGACTCTCTGTGACCTTCCGGCGAGGAAGGAGATGATCCACTCCAGTGCCTTCTCCTGAACTCCGACGTTGCTGAGGCGTTGTACTAGGGTACGATGGCAGACAGTGTCGAAAGCCGCGGAGAGGTCGAGGAGGATGAGGGCCGCTGTTTCTCCGTTGTCGAGCAGCGCTCGGATGTCATCGGTGACTGCGATCAGGGCGGTCTCGGTGCTGTGGTTGGCCCGGAAGCCAGACTGCGAGGGGTCGAGGGATCCGTTCGTCTCGAGGAAGGCGGCCAGCTGCTTGTTGACGGTCTTCTCGATGACTTTTGCAGGAAACGGGAGCAGCGAGATGGGGCGGTAGTTCTTGAGGTCGGTGGGGTCAGCCGATGGCTTCTTGAGTAGAGCGCTGAGTTCGGCGTGCTTCCAACTCTCCGGGAAGGTAGCGGTGTCGAAGGAGGTGTTGATGATGTCCCGCAGGTGGGGTGCGATGATAGTGTCGGCCTTGTTGAAGATGTGATGAGGGCAGGGGTCGGTCGGAGATCCGGAGTGGATGGAGTTCATCGTGCGGACGGTGTCTTCGGTGCTGATCGGAGTCCAGGCGCGGAGGGTGGTGGTGGGGGGCGGTGGTTCGGTCGTGGCGTGCGTCGGTTGAGTGCTGAAGCTGTTGTGTATGTCCGCGATCTTGTTGTGGAAGTAGGAGGCGAGGGAGTTGCAGAGGTCTTGCGAAGGGGTGATGTCGTTGTTTCCAGCGTTGGGGTTGGAGAGCTCTTTCACGATGTTGAAGAGTTCTTTGCTGTTGTGTGTGTTGTTGTCCAGTCGTTCCTTGAATGCGGTTTTCTTGGTGGCGCGGATGAGTTGGTGGTGTTTTCGGGTGGCGAGCTTGAGGGCAGTCATGTTGTCCGGTGTTGGGTCTCTGCGCCAGGTTCTCTCGAGGGCTCGGCAGTTCTTCTTGGAGCTCTTGAGTTCGTCGGTGAACCATGGGGCTTTCTTGCTGCCGGGTCTGCTGGGCGGGGTCCTCAGGGGGGCGAGCTCGTTTGCGCAGTCGCTGATCAACTTCGTGAGGTTGGTGGCCGCCTGGCTAGGGTTCGCTGTGCTGGTGGGAGGGTTCGTGCTCAAGGAGGACGCGAGCTGGTCGGCTGTGATCTTGTTCCAGTTCCTGCGTGCAGCCTGTTGCTGGTGGTGGTGGACCGTGGTCCTTGCAAAGCTGAAGTGGACGCAGCTGTGGTCCGTCCAGTGGAGTCCGGTGGCGTGGCTGAAGGCGATGTCCTTGCTGGATGAGAAGACGGGGTCGAGTGTGTGTCCGGCGTAGTGGGTGGGGGTGGTCACCAGTTGCTTGAGTCCCAGGTTGGCGAGGTTGTCCAGCAGGGTGGTGGTGTTGCGGTCATTGTTGTTCTCCAGGTGGAAGTTGAGGTCCCCTAGGAGGATGTAGTCAGCGGAGCAGAGGGCGTGCGGCCTGATGAAGTCGGCGATGTCTTCGCTGAATTGTGTGCGTTGTCCAGGGGGTCTGTAGATGAGGGTGCCTCTGAGGGTGGTCTTGGGGTTGATGTGGACTTGGAAGTGCAGGTGCTAGGCGGTTGTGAGGGTGTCATCGGTGTTGGTCGTGATGCGGATGGTGTTCTTGTGGACGATGGCGATGCCTCCTCCGGTGTGGTTGGTGCGGTCCCTTTGGATGATCTTGTAGCCGTCTGGGATGGCGATGGCGATGTCAGGCGCAGAGGAGGCGTTCATCCAGGTTCCCGTGAAGAAGGCGACGTCTGGGGCTGTGGTGTCGAGCAGGTTCCAGATCTAGGTGGCGTGCCTGTGGACGGAGCGGGTGTTGAGCAGGATGCATCTCAGGTGGCTGCTGCTGTTGCTCGTCGAGGTCTTGGGCACTGCTGGAGTGGTGCAGGTCCGGATGCAGGTGAACTTGCAGTAGTTGCAGCTGAAGGGTCCGTGGGTGCGTCTCGGGGTGGCTCGGTAGCAGCCCGGGACTCGGCCGGTGTTGAGTGCGTTGAGGGTGGCGGCGTCGTACGACCGGCGGGTAGGCTGGGGTCTGCGGGGGCCAGGGGTCCTGGCACTGGGCGCGGTCCAGGCGCGGACGGGCGCAGACGGGCTTACCTTTTGCGCACCTTCGGCGCGCAATCGGCTCGCCCGCTGCGCTTGCACGCTGCGCGTACGCGTGGACTCCGCCATAAATGGCGTAGTGGGGGCGGAGCGAGGGCGGGGCAGCTGGGAGGCGGGAGCGGGGTGGGCCAATGGGCGGCAAAGCTAGCGAAGCTGGGCGGGGCCGCAGGGGAGCAGCGGCGGGGAGGGGGACAAGCGGCGGGGAGGACACGAGGGCGGCACAGGAGGCACAAAGGGGAAACAAAGCACAGGTTAATGCAAACAGTTACCAAAAATCACAACAAACGCTGTAGATGGGCGAAAATACCGCTAAGGCGCTCAGGGGCACAAGCAGGAGGTGAGCCGGTAGAGTGGCGGTCCCGGCACACACCTGTGCGAGGCAGCAGCAGGGGGGGGTCGGGGGTCCTGGCACTCAACGAGGGAGCTGCGCGGTGTGTGGAGCGACCAGCCCTGCAGGCAGGGGCAGAGGTCACAGCTCACCACCGCGCGGCGACCACTATAAATGGACCGTGGGACCGTGGGAGGGCGGGGCAGCTGGAAGGCGGGAGCGGGGTGGGCCGATGGGCGGCAAAGCTAGCGAAGCTGGGCGGGGCCGCAGGGGAGCAGCGGCGGGTAGCGGGGAGGGGGACATGCGGCGGGGAGGACACGAGGGCGGCACAGGAGGCACAAAGGGGAAACAAAGCACAGGTTAATGCAAACAGTTACCAAAAATCACAACAAACGCTGCCCTCCTGTGTGCATGCATCTCCTTTCCTGCACAATATGGACTGCAGAGTCCATGCCATACAGGCACGGCCTTTGGCGCTCCCATTGCAGTGCTTTTTCAAAAGGCACTGCAGTGGGACCGCCAAAGCACCGCCCATCAGACACAAGGAACTTTTATTCTGGCAGGCAGTGTTCACATTGCTTTGGTGATGTGGCAGCGAGGTCGTGGCATGGCGGCCCCCCTGCCACACCGCCAAAGTCGTAATTAGGCCCTAAATCTGCACTAATTACAATCTTTGCTAGCTCCTTGTCTATTGTGGCTGTGTATTCAGTTGTATACCCTTACTGTTACTCCCTTGCATGTTCCTGTTTGATCATCAGGATCCGTGGGCACAGCTGACACCCTAGGCAGTGTTTCTTGTCCACTGTGAGTATTGATGAAAGGTGATGGACTTCTGAGAAGATGTGCAGTAACTCAGCTGCTAATGGTGGAGACTCAGGAACCTTTCAGGCAACTTTAACCGCCATGACAGAAACACCACATATCTCCCCCCTTTAATAACTAAGAAAGCATGAAAGAACAAAACCATCCAAACATTGAAAGAGACCACAGTGATAAAAAGCACAAGAACAAACAAAAAAGAAAGTACAAACATTAGACATTACCACACAACGAGTCCCAATGACACTAAAACAGTGGTAAACAATGCACCAGTCAGAATGAAGTATATAAATAATCTTTTGTTCGACACGTGCCAACTCACTACCTCAAGAAAATTGTTTCTTCTAACAAAGTTGCATCCCTCTCCCTACTTGACTGTACTCAGCCTTTGACACAGTTGCTTACCAACAACTACCCCATAGACAAAAACACAGGACTTCAAGGTGGTTTACTTTTGGGTGAAGTGGTTCTTTGCAGACAGATCCCAAATTATCACACGTTCACCTTTCTGCTCACCACCAGTCACTTATGGGGTGGCCCTCTCTCTTGAAGCTCAAGAATTGCCCCCTGCTCTCTAACCTATATTAGTCTGTACTCCTTTCACTTCATTCACCCCACCAGCCATAACTAAGATAATGATACATCAATCATCCTAAACTTAGAAAACCCCACTGAAATGGATACGTGAGGACTCAATCTGTGCCTAAAAGCAGTAGATTGCTGTATTCTACAGAACTAGATTTCAACTCCTAAAATACTGAAATCCTCAGCTTTTGAGTCTGAAAAAAATGACCAGGCATTATGCAACTGGTCTCTAAACTCCCATTTTTAACCAGGTGACCAAAAGAACCTTCTATGCCTTGTAAATACTCTGCTAGATCTTCTCTTTCCTGGGACTTTGTCAAAGGATCAAGATTTTGGGAGGTCTAGTTCTATAGCTTTTTGTCTATGCATATGGTCTCTACATTGGGCCCCAGAACCCAATCAGCAAACTACAAACAACATAGACTGTGACAGGCAGACATGTTCTAAACCTGATCCAGTGTGACCAAATTACTCCTACCCTCAAGTTCCTCCTCTGGCTACTCGCCACAAGAAGAATCTCATTTAACACTCTCCGCATCGCACATAAGGCGACTGATGGGAAAGAAGCCATTTACTCCAAAATAAACATGCACACTACTCTCAAAGTAGTAGAGTAGATCCTGGAAGGCTATACTTCTGACATCCCCCTTTTTAAAAGAAGCTGATTTGGTGTGAGTTGCTTCTTATTAGTGCAGACATGTAAGCTCTGAAAGACCTTCCAAAACAAAACAACGATAAATAGCAATCAACTAGAATTCTGAAAAGTAATAAAGACCTTGCAGTACTTTACTTCAGCTGGCCTCAACTGGCAATATCTAATAAAATGTATACTCAAGCTGCGAGCCTATCTGTAATAGTTTTCCAGACATGCCTGCTTCAGAGCATATCTCCCAAACGGATCACTGAAATAATATCGAGGGACAGAATATCGACCAACAAAAATATCGTTGAAAAAATTTCGAGAGACAAAATATCGAGTTTCTATCTACAAACAGGTAAGTACAAAAATATCGAGTTAAAAATATTGTTTACAAAAATATAGTTGTAAAAAATATCGACTTTAATAAAAACAATGTTTAATTACATTAATATAAAAAATGAATTACTAAAATATACTTAACAATACTTAAAATAACTTTTAATAATTAAATAATTAATGAAAGTAAAAAAATAATATTTTTTTACTCATATTTCTTAAAACATATATATATATAGTAACAAAATTTAATTAAATAATAGCCAATATTATTAACGTACAAATACAATAGAGTAAAAATTACTATTCCCACTCCAGTGGGTGCAACGGTAGGGAAAGCGTTGGATAGCGTAGGGGTTAAAATTACTATTCCCACTCCAAGGAGTGCAACAGTGGATATATGACGTTACAACGCAACTTTTACAACGCACTACCATTACAACGTAAGTATTGGTAAGTATATAATAATTTTTATTATTTAAATTATTTAAAATTAATTTAATATAATTTAATTTAATTTCATTAAATTAAATTAATGTAAATTTAATTTTACTTTATTTTTACACTGTACCCCTGTACCCCAAAAACCCAAAACTGACCCTGAACCCTAAAAAAAACCTTTACCCAAAACCCCAAAACTGACCCTGAACCCTAAAAATACCCCTTTACCCAAAAACTAAAAACTGACCCTGAACCCTAAAAATACCCCTTTACCCAAAAACCCAAAACTGACCCTGAACCCTAAAAATACCCCTTAACCCAAAAACTAAAAACTGACCCTGAACCCTAAAAATACCCCTTTACCCAAAAACTAAAAACTGACCCTGAACCCTAAAAATACCCCTTTACCCAAAAACTAAAAACTGACCCTGAACCCTAAAAATACCCCTTTACCCAAAAACTAAAAACTGACCCTGAACACTAAAAATACCCCTTTACCCAAAAACTAAAAACTGACCCTGAACCCAAAAAATACCCCTTTACCCAAAAACGAAAAACTGACCCTGAACTCTAAAAATACCCCTTTACCCAAAAACCAAAAACTGACCCTGAACCCTAAAAATACCCCTTTAATTTAACATAATTAGCAATTAATCAATTAAATTAAATTAATTACCAATTACATTTTAAATAATTAACAAATATTATTTAATTACCAATTAATTAAATATTACTACCAAATAATACATTTACATATTTAATTAATTATAATTAAATTACTTCCCACCCTATTCCCCTATAAACCCACAACCCGCTACAGGAAATAAATTATTTTAATTTACATAATTAGCAATTAATCAATTAAATTAAATTAATTACCAATCAAATTTTAAATAATTAACAAATATTATTTAATTACCAATTAATTAATTATTACTACCAATTAATAAATTTACATATTTAATTAATTATAATTAAATTACTTCCCACCCTATTCCCCTATAAACCCACAACCCGCTACAGAATAAAATTACACAATAATTACAAAAAAATCATTAATTAAAAATAATTATAACATAAAATGACACTTTTCACACATATTATAACATAAAAACACTATAAATAATTAAATATTATTTAAAAAACGATATTTTTTACTATCTAGATTATATACTTGGATATTTTCACTTTCTATATTATTTACAGTCGATATTACTTCACTTACCTTAAAAACGATATTTTGACTGTCGATATTCTGTCCTGTCGATATTTTGTCCAAACGATATTTAAAACTCGATATTCTGTCCAAACGATATTTTGGAGTCGATATTATGTCTGTGCACCCTCCCAAACCTCAGCAAAACATGCCCCTCTTAGACCCTACCTTAACCAACATTCTTGTAACAAAGCACAGCCAAAGGAGATGATCCTTACTCGTCCATTCAAACTGTGCTTCGGCCATCGATAAAAAAAGCCCTATAAATACTATGCAAATGCCACGACAAAACAATGCACACGTGAGTATTTTTGTTTATTGGCACCAAAGACTTATTGGAAGGCAACGTTCATTCCTATTCACCTCGGGGAGAGACGTGGAACATTGGACCTCTTTGCTTTATTCCAATTTATCCTGGATTCATAGTGCAAGAAAATAATTTCAAAGTTACCTGATTGAAAAGTGTTTTTGCTGTTAACCATTCAACAGAATACCATAAATGTCAGTACTGCTTAAAATTCTATTTTTTGTGTTAAACGTTGTGTATGTTTCAAACTGTTATTTCAGAATCTATGTGGATTCCATACAGAATAATCTGAAAACACAAAATATCAGGTATCTTTAGTATAAATATTCATTTACTACATTCTAAATCCTACATTTATGCTCCAATCTTCACATTTATTTGCATGCTTCCAGCAGTTTTTTTGCAGGCCCTGTTTTGGCAATTCATATTCCCAATAGCACTAACATCTATTTATACAACTGCGTGACAAGTAAATATCTTTTTTTCAAATGAAAGTGTTGAGCAAGTATTGTTGAGTCTGGTATGATATCACCAAGAGTATAAATCAGCCATTATGAGCCCAAACAAACTCTGTTCTGGGAAAACGTGTGTCTCAGAGATAGCCAGAGAAGTATTTACGATGCATATAAAACAAGCATTGAAAATGCAATAGGTCTCGCAATAGAAGAGTTTGACATTTTTCGTTTTGCATATGGATGAGTGGCGTTGCGTGGATGAGTGGCGTTGCGTGGATGAGTGGCGTTGCGTGGGTGAGTGGCGTTGCGTGGGTGAGTGGCGTTGCGTGGGTGAGTGGCGTTGCGTGGGTGAGCGGCGTTGCGTGGGTGAGCGGCGTTGCGTGGCTGAGCGGCGTTGCGTGGCTGAGCGGCGTTGCGTGGCTGAGCGGCGTTGCGTGGCTGAGCGGCGTTGCGTGGGTGAGTGGCGTTGCGTGGGTGAGTGGCGTTGCGTGGGTGAGTGGCGTTGCGTGGGTGAGTGGCGTTGCGTGGGTGAGTGGCGTTGCGTGGGTGTGTGGTGTTGCGTGTGTGTGTGGCGTTGCGTGTGTGTGTGGCGTTGCGTGTGTGTGTGGCGTTGCGTGTGTGTGTGGCGTTGCGTGGGTGAGTGGCGTTGCGTGGGTGAGTGGCGTTGCGTGGGTGAGTGGCGTTGCGTGGGTGAGTGGCGTTGCGTGGGTGAGTGGCGTTGCGTGGGTGAGTGGCGTTGCGTGGGTGAGTGGCGTTGCGTGTGTGAGTGGCGTTGCGTGTGTGAGTGGCGTTGCATGTGTGAGTGGCGTTGCATGTGTGTGTGGCGTTGCATGTGTGTGTGGCGTTGCGTGTGTGTGTGGCGTTGCGTGTGTGTGTGGCGTTGCGTGTGTGTGTGGCGTTGCGTGTGTGTGTGGCGTTGCGTGGCTGAGTGGCGTTGCGTGGGTGAGTGGCGTTGCGTGGGTGAGTGGCGTTGCGTGGGTGAGTGGCGTTGCGTGGGTGAGTGGCGTTGCGTGGGTGAGTGGCGTTGCGTGGGTGAGTGGCGTTGCGTGGTTGAGTGGCGTTGCGTGTGTGAGTGGCGTTGCATGTGTGAGTGGCGTTGCATGTGTGAGTGGCGTTGCATGTGTGAGTGGCGTTGCATGTGTGAGTGGCGTTGCATGTGTGTGTGGCGTTGCGTGTGTGTGTGGCGTTGCGTGTGTGTGTGGCGTTGCGTGTGTGTGTGGCGTTGCGTGTGTGAGTGGCGTTGCGTGTGTGAGTGGCGTTGCGTGTGTGAGTGGCGTTGCGTGTGTGAGTGGCGTTGCGTGGCTGAGTGGCGTTGCGTGGCTGAGTGGCGTTGCGTGGCTGAGTGGCGTTGCGTGGGTGAGTGGCGTTGCGTGGTTGAGTGGCGTTGCGTGTGTGAGTGGCGTTGCGTGGTTGAGTGGCGTTGCATGTGTGAGTGGCGTTGCATGTGTGAGTGGCGTTGCATGTGTGAGTGGCGTTGCATGTGTGTGTGGCGTTGCATGTGTGTGTGGCGTTGCGTGTGTGTGTGGCGTTGCGTGTGTGGCGTTGCGTGTGTGAGTGGCGTTGCGTGTGTGAGTGGCGTTGCGTGTGTGAGTGGCGTTGCGTGGGTGAGTGGCGTTGCGTGGGTGAGTGGCGTTGCGTGGGTGAGTGGCGTTGCGTGGGTGAGTGGCGTTGCGTGGGTGAGTGGCGTTGCGTGTGTGAGTGGCGTTGCGTGTGTGAGTGGCGTTGCATGTGTGAGTGGCGTTGCATGTGTGTGTGGCGTTGCATGTGTGTGTGGCGTTGCGTGTGTGTGTGGCGTTGCGTGTGTGTGTGTCGTTGCGTGTGTGTGTGGCGTTGCGTGTGTGTGTGGCGTTGCGTGGCTGAGTGGCGTTGCGTGGGTGAGTGGCGTTGCGTGGGTGAGTGGCGTTGCGTGGGTGAGTGGCGTTGCGTGGGTGAGTGGCGTTGCGTGGGTGAGTGGCGTTGCGTGGGTGAGTGGCGTTGCGTGGGTGAGTGGCGTTGCGTGGTTGAGTGGCGTTGCATGTGTGAGTGGCGTTGCATGTGTGAGTGGCGTTGCATGTGTGAGTGGCGTTGCATGTGTGAGTGGCGTTGCGTGTGTGTGTGGCGTTGCGTGTGTGTGTGGCGTTGCGTGTGTGTGTGGCGTTGCGTGTGTGTGTGGCGTTGCGTGTGTGTGTGGCGTTGCGTGTGTGAGTGGCGTTGCGTGTGTGAGTGGCGTTGCGTGGCTGAGTGGCGTTGCGTGGCTGAGTGGCGTTGCGTGGCTGAGTGGCGTTGCGTGGCTGAGTGGCGTTGCGTGGGTGAGTGGCGTTGCGTGGTTGAGTGGCGTTGCGTGTGTGAGTGGCGTTGCGTGGTTGAGTGGCGTTGCATGTGTGAGTGGCGTTGCATGTGTGAGTGGCGTTGCATGTGTGAGTGGCGTTGCATGTGTGTGTGGCGTTGCATGTGTGTGTGGCGTTGCGTGTGTGTGTGGCGTTGCGTGTGTGGCGTTGCGTGTGTGAGTGGCGTTGCGTGTGTGAGTGGCGTTGCGTGTGTGAGTGGCGTTGCGTGGGTGAGTGGCGTTGCGTGGGTGAGTGGCGTTGCGTGGGTGAGTGGCGTTGCGTGGGTGAGTGGCGTTGCGTGGGTGAGTGGCGTTGCGTGGGTGAGTGGCGTTGCATGGGTGAGTGGCGTTGCGTGGGTGAGTGAATGGTTAGCTGTTGCTTATGCGACGTATAGCACTTAATACTAAAGTAGGCAGACCTTCTTAGCCTTTGTGAGAATAATAGCAAAATAAAAATAAAAACCAGATCAAGTCAAGGACGCAAACGGCACCATGCTATTGTTTATTTACTCAGATGATTTGCATAAAAATGTAACTTGTGAGCACGTTTCTCTAACTCTCCAATAATCCCATTACAACACTTTGTACAAATGAGATTGGGACTCATCCTTCCGAAGTCGAGAAAAATGTGCAACGCTGTGTTGAAGTTAATTTTTTTAATTAACAAAATGCAAATAATGTGGAGAGATTTCAAGTGATTCAGGAATGGGCGCCCTTGTAAAGAGAAAGTACGGCCGGCCTGGGCAGTGATAGGGGAGGAGGGAGGAGAAATGCGAGTCACGGCAGCAGCAGCCTTTGATGTGCCTGCCGGCCGGCCGTGAATAATTAGGGGGTGAGAAATGCGCTCGGAGGGCTGCCTTTGATGTGGTAATGCGAGGCAGGCAGGCAGGCGGCTGGTGGCATTGTGCACGCGCTTTTTAGGGCTTGCGCAAGCGCAATGACCTAAAAAGCACATGCACTTGAAGGAATCGCCAGTGGAATCGCCAGTGGATAAACACTGGATAAGCCCCTATAGAGCTTCGCCAGCTATGCGCTGAAGCGCATCAGCAGGCGAGCCCTAAAAGTAATCTGCTTCGGATAATCAGAGGAAAGTATCACACAGAGGGACCTCATTTCCCATCAACTAAAGATAGTACAGGACAGAGCCTGCTCCTCTGTAGCCCTTCAAGTACCCAGAAACGACTCACTGTATGGAGCTATGAAATAAGGGATTCTGACTGATAAATCTTTGCTAATGTACATGCGTAAATGAGATACACTTGATTTAAAAAAAAATAAGTACTTGGATGTTTGATGAAGGTGTTTTTAATCTCTTTGGTGGCATCCGTTTCATAAGTATGTCTTATTTTCAGTTTTATACGTTTGGTATCGCGTACAAAGCTATTAAGAAGCAGTTATGCATACTATACATACCATTTTTAAAAATTATTTTTTCTGCAGATATTTATAGGGCGAACTCGACCCGAAGGTACTGGAGCGCTCTACATGTGCACCAATTAGGTGACACAGGGACACATTCATTATTATTATTTTATTTTTGGTAGGCACAGGAAGATTAAGTGATTTGCCCAGAATCACAGGATGTGGAGTCGACCCCGAGGCTCGAACCTTGGTTTCCCAGCTCCAAAGTCGGGGCTCTAGTAAGACCACATCTACTTTCATACCATAATCATGCACCCCTGAAAACCCTCACTTTTAATGACTGACCAACATCTCACCACATCTAATCACATCCCATCTCAGCTCTGAGGATGCATCAGTACTGTTATAACAGTGCACAGTGCAGAGGACAGAAGCGGGTTGTGAGAGGTGTCTGCATGCCCCAGTACTGCGATATCAATGGATGCTACAGGGAATGACAGGGGAGCATGGTGAGGATATATCACTATTATAAGAATTGTGATGGTTGCAAATCAGAATATGGTTTGATTGTGAGAGCTCTGTGAATGTACAAGTACTGAGATATCAGTGCAAGCACATGGGAAGGATGGAGTACATTGGGAGACTTCTCTGGATATCTCTCCATTGTGAGTATGTACATGGTTCAGGTTAGGATAGAGGTGCATTGTGTGATTTGTGTGGATCTATGACTATGTTATGCAATGTTTTTAAATGTATTGAGTGCGCATATGCAAAGCTTTGTAGCACTATCTAAAACAGTCAATACTATACCAAGAAATAAGAATAGTGCAAAGAAATGATTGACTATTCAATTATTTGAATTTGCATAGCCTTCCTAAGTGGTTAATCCCAGTGTGTAAGCATTTCAGATTCTGACTGCTAGGACAGTAAGAGCCCCGTGTTGTATTTATTTAACTTTCTGAGATAACGCTTATAGGGGCATATTATCAAGGGGGGCGATAGGCATTTTTCGCCGCTTTATTGGCCGTTTTCGCCCGCTAAGCGGCGAAAATTCTATCGCCCTATTAGCAAGCTGTCGCTAACAGCAGTTAGCGACAGCTTGTAGGTGATAGCGAGCGGTTTGGGGCCCGCTTTGCATGTCAGCGATATTTATCGCTAATGACATCCAAAGTGGGCGTACCCAACCTGTTAGCGACTGAAAGCAGTAGCTAACGTCGCTAACGCCCATTAGCAAGGCAGACTTAGTGATGGCAATATTCGCGCTAAGCACGAATAACACCAAAAACTAACACCTGCCCAGACCAGTTCTTAGCCATGTTATCCAATGGGAGGTGGATAGCATGGCTAAGAACATTTAGTCGCTAATGCGTGAATATCGCTGTATTCTCAGCGATATTCACGCTAGCGCCGGAAAAATTATCGCTTTGGAGATAAACGTAGCTAATAGCACGTTATCTCAGCGATAATTTCCGGCGATGCTTAGCGATAAAAATAATCGTTGCTAAGCCTAGTTAGCGATAAATATCGCTAATCGTTGGTAATATGCCCCTTAGACCCCTAATTGTGGCTCAGCCCAGTAGCGGCCCGTGGTGGGAGTGCTGCGGGGCGGTGAGGCGGGGTGGGGGTTTTGAGAAGTAGTTTAACTTTGCGTCTTAGAATACAATTTTTCATGGACAATATCATTTGTGTGCAAGGTAAAGATACATATTGTTTTATAAGTTGAACAAGATTCAAGTGATAGCCATTTCTGGAAGCCACGGGAAACATAAGGGAAAAAAGGTAGTAACTCAACTGTACCCAAGTTCAGAGTAGATCATTCATGAGAAAAATGAGGGGAAGATATAGGTTACCCAATCAGCGATGAAGAAACGTCACGGATACTAAGTTGCGCCCTGAGTGTGTCTAGAAATGCTTAATTTAAATTAATACACTTTAACTATATCAACAGAGTTTATACTGTCCCCAACTCAGTCTAAGATATGTATGTATAGCATTTAATGTTGTGGTAATGACTTGTAAACGTAGAAATTAAAAACATTAGCTATTTCAGTGTGTTTAGAATGAGGGTTATCATGTCAAATTTTATTGAGTGAGTGATCAGCCTAACTATTGAGTGGATGGTGGCTTTGATAGGCTGAAGGTGGTGTTGAGGGACTTTTGCTATCATTCCCATGTTGTATGCAAGCTACCAGTGCCGCCACATAGGCTTTGAAGATATGTTTAGTAATAATAGATTTGATGATAAGGAGCAGCATCAACTGAAATCTGGCACACTTAGTGATTTCTTTCTTCGTTGTTGTTGGCTTTTAGGACTCTGCAACCTTTTCCAATGCTTACCAGTGGTACAGTGCTTGTGCTTTCTTCTTAAAACATGGTAGAATTGGCTCATACCCAATTCGTATATTTAATTTACTTGTAAGTCCGTAATAAAGTGTTACTAATTGTGCCCCGGGAGTGTAAATTAATTGCTACTAGTGGGCCTGCCTGAAGCACTGATTGTGCCAACCACTTAAGGAGCACTTTAAGCATGTCTCATGCCTGCCATTACAGCCTGTGCATGTAGTTTGAACTGCCATGAAATTCCCCAGCAAAATAAACCTTTTATCAGGACAAACCCTTCATTTTTCACACATATAAGCAAGCCCTGCCGAGCCCAGAGAGCATGATGCAGTGTATCTAAAAAGTGGGATATGTTCTTTTTAGTTTTACATGTCCTGGTAATGAAAAACTTTTAAATGTGCTTTTCATTACTGCAAACCCTGCCTCTCCCATAGGATAACACTGGAGTTACCTTATTAACTTCAATAAGCTGTAACTTCTAAATGGGAAAAGGTAACTTGTTCATGTTTAGTGTCTTTGGAATTGCAGTGAAAAATCCGATCTTATGGTAAAGTCAGATTTTAAAGTACAATTTTGAAAATGTCACTTTTAGAAAGTTGGCATTTTCATCTTAAACATTTGGTGATTGAGCCTATCTCTGGGTCACATGACTGGGTGTAGTTGACAGTTGGCTTTGTGTGTTCCTCCCAGACAGCTATAACCATAGGGAGATTAAGTTGTGCCTATATGGGCCATCACTTGCAGGATGGGAGGGAGGAGCTAGGCTGCATACTGCCTGTAGCTAGCATGGAGCCAGGGCAAGGAAAGTAAGGCACATGTGCACTTCAAAGGCATGCCTCTAGAAGCACTTTCACACTTCAAAGACACAACATGCTATAAATACTGGATTTCAGACACCAACTCTTCAGCACACTTCTGGACCTGTGAATACTATGCCAGGAATTAAGTTGAATAAGTTAGTTTAGGTAGATTGGTTTTTTGCATAGTTAAACGTTATAACATGTGGCATATGTTCTCACCCAGATGTACAAAGGCAAAGCACTATGTGGACTTTAAATCCTAAGATGTGTAAAACGGCTGTAAAAGAAGATACTGAGATCTGGGTCCACACTAGTATGGCACATTACAAATATTGTTATATACAGGATATGCTTACGATTAAGTGAAGATGCATAACATGCCCATGGAAATGCCAACTATGTCTTTTGTATAAGATGAAAATATAATAACATATGTTTAAAAAAATACTATGCCAGGAAGAAGGACTGCTGTGCTGATGAAAGGATTGCCACTCTGTTGGACTGCTGCCCTGCTGTGTTAACCTGCTTCCTGATACCCTCTTGCCTGGATAAGAAGGACTGGACCTGCATCTGTTGAATATAAGAACATCAGAATGACTCCAAGTGCTAGTTGGCTGGCCTCCTGACTTGAGCCCCGGGGACAGAAGGCTCCAACAACCTCGACCCCAGCACCTGGACTCTGCCACCTGTGAGTCTACCCTGTCAAGTACTGCCACCCCATTCCTGGACCTTGGAAGTCGGCAAAATGTGCTATGTCAGCCTCAGTGGGCACAGAGGCACTGATGCATCTCCTTTGCTGCACGACACAACCTTTGTCAGAACCAAAACATCACTACTGCTGTTTGGATCGCTACCACCGCAAAGACTCACATCGCATCGCAGCCTGTCACCCTATCAGAACCGCTGTTCACAAAACATCCTCGGCACATGCCCTTGCATCCATCATCAAGGGCAGTCTCGGCGATGACGTTATACTCCACATCGCAGCTTCCCGGAACTGACACATCGCCTGACTGCACGATGCATCCTTGACACTGGACATCGCATCACTGGCTGCATCTCAGAACCAACTAATCACTTCGGCTATGCAGCGTACCTTTGTTACGAATCCACACAACACTCAGCAAACCAGAATTTAAGGTACTTTGTTCAATGGGCCTATCTGAGTCCCTGTAGCCGGCCCACGCTGCATCATGGTCGGCCTGAACTTGCGACTTTGTCCTGATCTGACGCAACCAGATACCCACAGTTGGCACATGGTGCTTTTTGCCACTATTTTCACAGAAATCTGCACAATTGCACATTTTCAGTTCAACTGGTTGGATTTTTTTTTGTTTAAGTCTTGTTTCATTTATTAGAAATAACTCTATTTTTCTAATTTGGTGTGGGATCGTTTGTGTATGTGGTGGTTTCACTTTATTACTGTTGGAAGTGTGTTGCACAGATACTTTGCACATTGCCTCTAAATTAAGCCTGGCTGCTCTGTGCCAAGCTACCAGAGGGTTGAGCACAAAATAATGTAGGGGTAGCTAATTCCTCACCCTGACAAGTTGCTGCTTGACCAGAGCTCACAGCCCAGTCAGCCATCAACCCAATTTCGTACAGATGGCAAGATTGGAAAATGTAATTGTATGACTTAATATTGACAAGAAGAATACTGATGTACAAGAATATTGAGGACAATATTTAGGGACAAAAAACGAAAGGTAAGTGCATATAGGGAAGTATAGATTTACTATTCCTAGCTTCACATCTACGTCAATTGAAGATATATGCACTGCCAAGTACCTCTATGAGGAGATAGGTATACAAAATCTAGACTTACTACCCTGTTGATTTTTTTTAAATTATATTTTGTCCTCAATATTAATAACCTTGATATTCTGACTTCGATATTTAGTACCACACCAAAGATCTATCCATCATAAATGACAATGATTTGACCAATTTCTCAATCTTAGAGAATATATTTAAGGTCTGTAGTTTAGCGATCCAGTCTAGAGGGAACTACTGCAGAGCTGTTAACTTTAAATTTCACCAATGACATCCTTGAGCTTTTGTCAGATAAACATGTATGTATGTCAATGTCATCTATATTATTATTTCAGAGGTACATGTGCATCACATCTGCAAACTGGTGCAGGTCGATGCCCGTTTTCAGGAAGATCTCAACCAAAGGTTCAACATAGAGTTGAATATGTGGTACTCTAAAAGGAACAATGAGCCTTTTTTTTATTTTTGGGTTCAATTGGGAAGATGAGCTTTGCATAATTTAAGCACCATGACTTTGATCCTCATCCTGGTACACAAAGTGTACGGCAGGCTAAAGCTCACCATTTATTACATAAAGTAAAGCCTAATGGCCCGACCAAATGTCAAATCCCAATGTGTACCATCTGAGTGTCACAGAAAAAAAAGCCTGAGAAAAGTTGTTAAATCACCCTATGCATGATGGTTACGGCCTTAAAAAGAACTGTGCTGTGGAAAAACTGTCAGTGCAAGAAACGCACAATCAGAGACTTGTGATGTCCCCTAAAAGGTTTGGTGATCAAACATGCGGTAGCAATCTATACCATTTGCAATCTGTAGAAGAGCGTCACAGAAAAGGCTAGATAAATGGAATCGCCATAGTGGAGCCAGGACAGCAGGAGGGAATTAACTAATGATAAATTAAAACGAAGTTTAATGAAGAGCAACGCTCTATAAATGTGTTTTTATCAGTAAAAGAACATGAACTGGGGCATAATGGGCTCACAGAGAGTCGATTCACTTTAAATGCCTTAACTACAGACAGCTTTGGATGGTGTGGGCCCTGGGTCCACCACTAGGGCCGATCAACAGTGGTAGCACCTGGAGTGGTCAAAAGGAACTTTGCCTTTGTGGGATTTAGCTTCAGGAAATTGGCAGTCATCTACCAGTATAGAAGAGGCAAGCGGTTGTTAAAAGCAGATTAATAATGCGCACCCCTTCATTGCATGCAAATGTGCAGCACAAATATTAACTCTGTGTCTTTAAAGTACAAATATCAGCGTGATCCTGCATGGGGGAAAAACTTTGCAAGGAGTCACATGTAGATGTTATATAATAGCCACAGCAATATTGACCCTTGTAAGATGCCGTAGCTGATCACTCCAGGCTCAGATCTGCATAGAAAAAGAGCGACCATCTTTTTCCTTTCTGCTAGAAGTTGGACAGTTGGAGGCATCGAAAGTTACTGAACAACAAAGATTGAACTAACAACACTAGTCCTCCGACCTTTAATACCAGTTTGCTGAGATCATCCAACACCAACAACAGAAAAAGTGCTTACTCCTGGTTGGAAGCCCCAAGAAAAGTAGCCCATTTTTGTCAGCATATTTCAGTAACTGTGAATAGATCAATTTGTCCAGCAATGCGCTGAGATGCAAGGACTACTAGAATGTCAGTGCATACTACAGGCGAGGATATAGGTTATGTTCCAAAAACTCTGTGGATATCTTCCTATTGTGATAATTTGCATTCAGTAAGTACAGACAGAAGTGTTTTGTGACAGCTCTGCAATATCAGTGCATGTTACATTGAAGGAAAGAGGTACATTGTGAGAACTCTATGGATATCTCAAAACCGGGATAACGGTGCAGATCAGGTTAGAGGTGCACTGGAAAGCGTTGTGGATGTCTCAGTATTTAGATGGCGTAGCACGCTACAAGGAAGGAATAGATGTACACTGTGAGAGCTCTGTGGATATCTCATAACTGTGTGATCAGTACATAGTGCAGATAAGAATAGAGGAGCAGTGTGAGAGTTCTGTAGATGTGGAGTACTGAGCTATTGGTGCATGCCCCTGGGGAGTACAGAGGTACATTGCGGGAGGTTTGGGGGTGTCTTAATCGTGTGATAAAATTGACAGTGCAAAGCAGGATAAAGGTGCGCTGATTGAGTTCTTTGGATATCTTGCTACTACAATAATGGCTATAGGTACATTGTGAGAGCTCTGTAACAATCTCACTACTGTGATAATAGGACACCGTTCAGAAAAGGATGAATTATTTAAGCTTTTTGCGTGTATGGTATGAGTACTGAAGTAGAGGTGCATGGCACAGGGGGATATAAGTATATTGTTAGATCTCAGTGGGTATCTCCCTACTGTGCATTGAATGTTGCATCGCCAAAAGGTGACATGTTGCACTAAGAATGTGTTTCCACTTAAATGGGATTTTGCATCTAAGGGCCTCATTTAAAAGGAATTGGCATAGGGCAGTGCTGCAAGTCTTCTTGCTGTGCTGCCCTACCCCAATATGAAAGGACAGGAATGCACTGTATTTATTAAATATGGTGCATTCCTGTCCTTTCGCCATGGGGTTGTGCACAATTTGCTGCCTAGCGCCAACGTAGGCAAGGGTGCCTCTGTCGCAGGCAGGATTATGGTGGAGCATGAAGGGGATCCATGAGCGTTGCAGTGCGTTTTCCCAAGCAACAAGCTGCATGGGTGATACGTGGGAAAACCCACTCCAACGCCCATGGAATGCTTCCTTGATGCAGAGAAAACCAAGCGAGCGTCTTGTGGTGCTTTTTCTTACGCCATATCTATGAGGCCATGCAAAACCACACAGAGTGGCTTTGCGTAACCTCATAGATATGATTGAGAGACTTGCGTCGCCGAAGCTTAACAAAAAAGTGACGGTCCAGCGGTGCAAGCCCGCTCATAAATAAGCCCCTATATTTGCTTTACCTCCTGAATGTTATTTGTACTTCTATAAGTGTTTCCACAATTCTATTGATGTTGTCCCAAGGATGATTTTGCACCTAACTTATATGTTGCTCCAAAATGTTGTACTACGAAGAAGCTTACTTTATGTCAAGGGTGATGTACTTACAATTTGTTTTACAACAACTGTGATTTTGCACATAGATGTATTTCGCACTCCTAAAGGTTATCCACAGTCATGCTGATGTTGCATTAATGGTGATTATGCACCTGAAAGCGATGTCGTCCAAATCTGATGCCACACTTTTCCTATCACCTGAAATTCAATCAGTCGGTATTCCAGGGTTGCTGGAATACACTTAGTGTGTTAAAATACCCCTCACACACCAAAAGGGCCCTTGGTGTCATGCTTCATCATCGGGGTCTTCCCGCCCCCGCTGCGGGACGGGGCAGTGCTGCGACTAGCGACTACGCAGGAGCACCTTTAAATTGTGAGTACTATGTGAGTGAGATGAGGTGAGTGTCAGTGGGGTCAGGAGTGATATTACAAGTGAAGTTAAAAAATACCTGGCCTAGTGGTAGAAAAAACTGTTTAATAGGCACTGGCTGGTATTGTTAAAAGGGGTGAGGCGGAGAGCAAAAGCGGGTTACTAAGCTTGTTCTCCTGTGTGGGACCCACAGTCCCAGTAGCAGATTGCTCTCACATTAAGGGCAAGGGATCAGTACAGAGGGAATATTTTCTAGTAACATATCACATTACATAGGAAAAGTGTAAGGGATATCAAAAGAAGGGAGTGAAGAGGTGGTGCCACTCAGCACCTCGGTGGGCTAATCCTCCTCTTGCGAAAGTACGAATAATCAACAAAGACCACCTGAAATTCAATCAGTCGGTATTCCAGGGTTGCTGGAATACACTTAGTGTGTTAAAATACCCCTCACACACCAAAAGGGCCATTAACTGTTTAATAGGCACTGGCTGGTAATGTGTGGGACAGGAGAACAAGCTTAGTAACCCGCTTTTGCTCTCCGCCTCACCCCTTTTAACAATACCAGCCAGTGCCTATTAAACAGTTTTTTCTACCACTAGGCCAGGTATTTTTTAACTTCACTTGTAATATCACTCCTGACCCCACTGACACTCACCTCATCTCACTCACATAGTACTCACAATTTAAAGGTGCTCCTGCGTAGTCGCTAGTCGCAGCACTGCCCCGTCCCGCAGCGGGGGCGGGAAGACCCCGATGATGAAGCATGACACCAAGGGCCCTTTTGGTGTGTGAGGGGTATTTTAACACACTAAGTGTATTCCAGCAACCCTGGAATACCGACTGATTGAATTTCAGGTGGTCTTTGTTGATTATTCGTACTTTCGCAAGAGGAGGATTAGCCCACCGAGGTGCTGAGTGGCACCACCTCTTCACTCCCTTCTTTTGATATCCCTTACACTTTTCCTATGTAATGTGATATGTTACTAGAAAATATTCCCTCTGTACTGATCCCTTGCCCTTAATGTGAGAGCAATCTGCTACTAATTTAGCACGTAACTGTGTTAGAACACCTAGGTGTGATTGCCCACACACCTGCTAATGTTGCACAAAGGGTTATTTTTCATTTAAATGTGGTTTTGCTCCTAAAAGCGACTTTTAGACCTGCACTGTTATTATTTAAATGTGTTTTTGCTCTGATAAGTATTTTCACATTAAATGTTTGTTTTTTCTAAAGTGATTTGAGCCTCTGAAGTGTTTCAGCATGTGTTAGACCTGACACCTTTTGGCGTGGTTCTTCCCCCATATTTTGCCTCTGACTCATGTGTGTTGATGCTGTGCTGGATTTCGTTTTTGCTGATTTAGATGCTTTGGACACTCTGCCACTGCTGATCAGTGTCAGAGTGTAAGTGCTCCTTCTGTAAATTGTGATATTGATTGAGTATACCTAATTGGCATATTTGTATCACCACGAAGTCCCTAGTAGAGGGCACTGTGTGTGCCAGGGCTGGTGATGACAAATGCTACTAGTGGGCCTGCAGCGCAGATTGCGCCACCCACATGAGTAGCTTTAAAAGGGCGACTCAGGCCTGCCAGCGCAGGGCCTGTGTGCAGTCAGTGACTGCCATGTCAGCCTGGCCAGTGTCCCCACTGGCTAGGCCTAACCCTTCCCTGTCTGTGCACATCAGTCACCCCTATGGAAGGCTCCAGGTACCCCCCTGGGCAGGGTGCAGTGTATGGATAAGGTAGAGCATGTGCTAGTGCAGGTAATATGCTCTGGTAGTGGGCTGCAGCCATTTTGTGTGCTCACTGCTGTAAGGCTATCTTGCTCCATAGAGTAACATGGAGGGGGCTGGGCCCATGTGATACCAGCCTATCTTCCCCTAGGAACAAGATGGGACATAAGTGAAAGATATCCCTGGACTCAGAATTTAATGACACATCTTTTAGTGAAGGGTGTTTTTAAATCCTGTGTTGGAGAATAGCACTTTTAGAAAGTGGCTGTTCTCTTGTCTAAACCTTTCTGTGTGCCTGGGTTTGTGGAATGCCTGCCTGGTCTGGATGTGACAGGGAGGGGCTGCAGAGCCCCAGAGGAGAGGGTCGGAGCCATCCCGGGGATGAAAGGGCACATCTGCCTGCCTGGGAGGAGGGAGGAAGGAATGCCTGATAAGTGCTGAGCTGCGCCTGCCTACCTCCCCCACGTTAGCTCTCTCCTGGTGGTCAACTGACCCCCCTGGCCCTGAAGCTGACAGGAAGAAGAAAACCAGAGACACCTCAGTGCTCCGCAACCCCCAGAACTGGTTTAGACTGGACCAAGGGCCTCCATGCACAAAGACTTCAAAGACATTGAGGGGTATAAGGGAAGGACCCCTTAATACAGAAGATTAGATTCTGAAATTCTGCAACCAAGAAGGAACCTCTGCTGGAAGGAGGACAGCCAGGGAACTAAAGGAAGACTGCCTTGCTGTGTGCTCTAAGGGCTGACCTGTTCTACTGTCTACCTGGAAGCTGAGGAGAAGAAAAGGGGCTTTGCTGTGTGCTATGACCCTGCCTACTTGAAACTGCCAAGACTCTGCTGTGTGCTGTGTCTGCAACTGAATCTCCAAGGGCCTGAGAAGAGCTGGCCTCCTGTTGGGAACCCAGGACTAAAGGTTCCTAAAGCTATCCCAGAAAATGGCTGAAAAATCGTGCTGTTGGGACCCGAGACGCGTGGTGCTGAACTGCGGAGCGTGAGGAAGGGATCGGTGTGCTCATCGGCACATTAATCGTGAGGGTCGGAGGCTTGTGGAGCCTCCCCTCGTGAAATCTGCTCCCAGGTGGTGGCAAGGTCGAGAGGGGGGTCTAGTCGAGACCAGCGCCCTTGAAAACCCTTTGCCGCCAAATCACCACCGCGGCCCGGGGCCAGGAAACCCCCCGTGACTTGCTCCGAGGTCCAGGAGCTGCCGCGGCGAAGAACGAAGCCGCTGCGACCCCATTGGCTGAGGGAGCCGAGCCCCCTCACTAACGCCGCGACGGGATTGGCCCGCGCGGCGCAGCGTCATCAGCTGTGGTGGGCCGTGATTGGCGGAGCCGGTGGAGCGTCATCGGCGAGGCCGCGCTGCCATTGGTTGGCGGCCTCGCGCTCAGAGGGGCTCGACTGAGGGCCGCGACAGGATTGGCTGCCTCCGCTGAAGCTGCGGGAGGCGCCGAGGAATTGCCGTAATCACCGCCGGGACCGGGGAAGAGATCTGACCCCGCCGAGGGACTTGGAAGCGTCCCGCACCCCTGGCCAGCCGTCCCCCTACCAGGTGAGCCTCACCGCCTCCCCCGCCGCTCGTTGGATTGTCGAGAGCGGGCGGGAGAGGAAAGGGGACCGGCCGGGGCGGGGACGCGTGCAATCTGCACGGCTGGTGCGCCTTGGTGCGCCTGAATCCCAGGAAGACGCGAGGCTGCCCCGGGGACGAGAAAGAGTCCCTGGGCCTCGCGAGGGAGTGGATGAACAGTGCTAGAAGCCCATAGCGATAAGTACATGTGGGCCATGAGTTTACTGCTCGTCTTGAGAGCGGTGGGAATATAAATCAGTGGCCATATTCTTTTACCTTCTGATTTAAGAGACTAGAGACTGTTTTTATTTTGATGCTGAGAACTGCCTATTTAGAAGACCTACTAAGAATTAAGTGCAACATTTTTTCTAAATAAAGTGTTTATCGTGCAACTGCTTGATTTACCTTGCTGAAACTAGATAAAGTTATATTTTATATATACTTACCTGTGTGGTCTCAGTTTGTGGTGGATTGGGAATTATTGTTGTGTTAAGTGCAAATGTTATCCACATTGCCTCCGAGTTTAGCCTAGACTGCTCGCGCCATGCTACCTAGAGGGTGAGCAGGGGTTATCTCAGAGGGTTATTCCGTTGCCCTGACCGGAACTAGGGGTCCCTACTTGGGCCAAGGTACTTACCTTTGCCAACCAGAGACTCCCGGTTCTAACATTGGTGGCTCGCGGTGCGGATTTTGAACTAATAATTGCACTTGACCTGCAGTGATTTCTTGTACATCACTAGTCTAGTTTAGCGGAACAGGTTGCGCAAGATTTTTTCTTTTTGGTGAAACCTTTTTAGTTGAAAAAGGGTAGGAGGTACCATGTCTCAGACAGCGCAAAGCATGAATGTAGAAGTGGAAGTGGAATTTGAAATCCAGGAGTTGCTCACCTATAACAAGGAGCAACTGAGAAAATTCTGCAGACAGCTTGAATGCCCAGTAAGGGGCGGCGCAAACCAGGAAGAGCTACGGACAGCTCTGAGGGCCTGGTGGGAGGCCAAACATGGTGAACTAGAAGCTACTATTGAAGAGGGTGGCGCACAGGAGATTGTTTTTCTGCCTAGTGATTTGCCAGTGGCGAAGCCAGCGTCTAGGGCCGGCAGCACCCACTCCAGTAGGATTATTTCTCCAGAGGAGGTGGAGGAGAATCAGAGAGCTAGGGCCCATGAGATTGAGCTTTTGAAGCTCAAAGCGGAAGCCGACGAGAAGAGACTGCGCCTAGAAGTTGAGAAAGAGGCGCAGGAGAGAGCGGCACAGGAGAGAAGGCATGCTCTCGCTTTCGAGGAAAAGAAGCTCCAATTGGCTCATGAGAGGAGCATGAAGGAATTGGATTTCAAATATAAAGAGAGGGGGTCCAGTTCTAATGGTGGCAGCGCACAACCAGTACAGGCGGGTAAGGTATACATACCAAAGGATCTGGTACAGAATTATCAGAGGGGTGAGGATATTTATGCGTGGTTCAGAGCGTAAGAACTTGCCTTGAAGATGAATGAGGTGCCTGAAAAGAATTGGGGAGCAGGATTGTGGAAGCATTTTGAGGCCTCAGGGAGGGATGTATTGGCACCCTTAGACGCAAAGAATGCTTTAGCCTACTCCGCCATGAAGGAGGCTTTGTGCCTCAGGTATGGGCTCACTGCTGAACAGTACCGCCAGAAGTTTAGAAACTTCAAGAAGCTTGATTCAAGTACTTGGGTGGAGTGTGTGAGTATGTACACGCGTGCACTGGAAGGTTGGATGAAGGGCAGCAAGGTTACTGATTATGTGGGGTTGTGTCACTTGATTAGTAGGGAGCACTTAAGTAGTTTATGTGTCCCAGAGCTGCGCCAGCATCTTTTGGATAGTAAGTTAACTGATCCCAGTGAGCTTGCTAAAGAGGCGGACCGGTGGACTAGCACCAGGGTCCACAAGGGGGTGGTAAGTACCCCAGCCAAAGGTGGACAGGGTCCCCAGCAGAAGAGTGGGGGGGACACGGGTAATCAAAAGGAGTCTTCTAAAGGGCCCCAAAGTAGTTCCCAAGAGAAGGTGTCTCAACCCCCCAAGTCTAAGAAGTCCTGGCCCCATAAGGGCCCGCAGGACAAGAAGACCCTCACTTGCTATGCATGTAGGGAGGTGGGGCACATTGCTCCAAACTGTCCAAAGAAGAAATCTGCACCCACTGGTGCTCCAGTTCCAGCTCCGGCGATAGCCAGTGTAGCTTTGGAAGGGGATTTGATTTCTAGTGGAGAGGAGGGGTTAGCATTGATGACCCTTGTCTCTCTAGGAGACCAAGAGATGGCCCAGGAAACCTTGCTGCCCCAAAACACTAAGAAATACGGGCAGAAGGTGACCATCAATGGACAGGTGGTGGAGGCTCTGAGAGACACAGGGGCCAGCGTGACATCTGTTAGGTGTCAGTGGGTGTCTGAAGAGCAAATTGTTCCCCAGGTACTCCGGCCTGTGGTGGCAGCTGACAGTTCAGTGCGCTACTGCAGGCTGGCGAAAGTTCCATTTGAATGGGGAGGAGTCTCCGGTATTTTGGAGATTGTTGTAAGTGATGCCTTGCCTGTAGATTGTCTATTAGGTAATGACCTGGAGAGCTCCCCATGGAAGGAGGTGGAGCACAGGACTCACTTGGAGATGTTGGGTTTGCCTGCGTGGATCTGTGTGTCCACCCGTGCAATGACAGCAAGAGAGGGCGGTCTAACAGAGCTGGAGCCTGGAACAATGGCCCAGGGACCTGCCAAGAGAGGACGGGGTAGAGGGCGCGGGAAACCGGCCCCCACTGTTCCCACGGTCCAGGAGGAGGCAGACCCGGAAGGGGATGCCCTGGAACCTACAGGGGAGCAGGTGGCCGAACTAGGGGAATTGCCTGAGCTGTCCCAGTGGCAGCAAGAGGGTGGTCCCTCCAGGGAGGAATTCTGCCAGGCTCAGAAGGAGTGCCCTTCTCTCATTGGTGTGCGGCAGCAGGCTGCCGACCAGGCCGCAGGCCTGGGGTCCAAGGAGCATTTGATCTATTGGGAGGATGACTTACTTTATAGTGAGCCTAAGTTCGCTGAGCCCGGCGCAGCCCGGGTGCTGGTGGTACCGGAGCGCTTCAGGAACTTCCTACTGGGTCTGGCTCATGACGTGCCTCTCGCAGGACATCTGGGGCAAGACAAGACCTATCACAGGCTTGTCACCCATTTCTACTGGCCCCAGATGAAGACGCACGTCTCTGCCTTTTGTAAGTCTTGTCAGACTTGTCAGGCCAGTGGCAAGAGTGGAGGGAGGCGCGTGGCCCCCCTCCAACCCTTCCCCGTGGTGAGCACCCCTTTTGAGCGGGTGGGCATTGACATCGTGGGGCCCCTGGATCCCAAGACAGCCCTAGGCAACAGGTTTATCCTGGTCTTGGTGGACCATGCCACTCGGTACCCGGAAGCCCTTCCGCTCAGGACAGTCACCGCCCCAGTGGTGGGCCGTGCCCTGATGGGGATCTTTTCCCGGGTGGGATTTCCGAAGGAGGTCGTTTCAGACCGCGGGACAAACTTCATTTCTAAGTATATGAAGTCCCTGTGGAGTGAGTGTGGGGTGACCTACAAATTCACCACTCCTTACCACCCTCAAGGAAATGGTTTGGTTGAGAGATTCAACCGCACATTGAAGGGCATGATCATGGGCCTGGAGGAGCCCATGAGGCGGAAATGGGATGTCTTGTTGCCATGCCTGTTGTTTGCCTACAGGGAGGTGCCTCAGAAATCCTTAGGGTTCAGTCCCTTTGAGTTGCTGTATGGCCACCCTGTCAGAGGGCCTCTGGCTCTGGTGAAGGAGGGGTGGGAGAAATCCCGTGGGAAAACCCCTCAGGATGTGTTCAGCTATGTGCTGGCCATTCGCAACCAGACCAAGCGCTTCAGGAAGCTCGCTCAAGAGAACCTGGAGGCTAGCCAGGAGGAAATGAAGAGGTGGTATGACCAGAACACTTCTCTGGTTGAGTTCCAACCTGGTCAGAAGGTGTGGGTGATGGCGCCAGTGGAGCCTTGTGCGCTCCGTGACGAGTGGTCTTGGCCATATGAGGTGGTGGAGCGCAAGAGCGAGGTTACCTATTTGGTTAACCTGAAGACTCCCAGGCAGCCCCTGAGAGTGCTACATGTGAACCGCCTCAAACCCCACTTTGAGGGGACTGAAGTAACTATTCTCATGGCTACAGATGTTGGAGGGGAGGAGGATAGTGATCCTCTCCCTGACCTCCTGGCAGTCAAGGAGCAAGATGGGTCAGTGGATGGTGTGGTCCTCTCCCCCACCCTGACCCCAGAACAGCAGGAGGACTGTCGCCAAGTCTTGGGTCAGTTCGCCCCACTGTTCTCCCTGACCCCAGGTGTCACCAAGTGGTGCGTCCACGACGTGGACACTGGAGACAGCATGCCTGTGAAACAGAAGTTTTACAGGGTGGCTGACAAGGTCAGAGCTAGCATCAAGGACGAAGTTTCCAAGATGTTGGCGCTTGGGGTTATTGAGCCCTCCAGCAGCCCCTGGGCTAGCCCAGTGGTCTTAGGGCCTAAGAAAGCTGCTACCCCCGGTGGCACCCCAGAACTTCGGTTCTGCGTGGACTACCGTGGGCTCAATGCGGTCACGAAGACTGACGCGCACCCCATCCCCAGAGCGGATGAATTGGTGGATCGGTTGGGAGCTGCCCAGTACCTGAGTACTTTTGATTTGACTTCAGGGTACTGGCAGATTGCCTTAACTGACGGGGCAAAGGAGAGGTCAGCATTTTCAACGCCAGAAGGACACTTCCAGTTTCGTGTCATGCCCTTTGGGTTGAAAAATGCTCCCGCCACATTTCAGAGATTGGTCAACCAGGTACTGGCAGGGCTGGAGCAATTCAGCGCAGCCTACCTGGATGACATTGCGGTGTTCAGCTCCACTTGGGAGGAACACCTGCAACACCTCACTGAAGTGTTGAAGGCTCTGCAGAAGGCAGGCCTCACTATCAAGGCCAGTAAATGCCAGATAGGGCAGGGATCTGTGGTGTACTTGGGACACCAGGTGGGGAGCGGCAAGGTGGCGCCCCTACAGGCAAAAATGTATACCATTCTGGCTTGGGAACCCCCCAAGACTCAGACTGAGGTGAGAGCCTTTCTCGGTCTCACTGGGTATTACAGACGGTTTGTCAAAGGCTATGGCACCATTGTGGCCCCTTTGACAGAGCTGACATCTAGGAATCAGCCCAGGAAAGTGAATTGGACTGAGGCCTGTCAAATTGCTTTTGACACCCTCAAAACTGCCATGTGCACAGCACCGGTGCTCAAGGCACCTGACTTTTCCAGTGAGTTCATTGTGCAAACTGACGCTTCAGAGCAAGGCGTGGGAGCAGTACTCTCACAGATCAATGATGAGGGAGGAGACCAACCTGTGGCTTTCATTAGCCGAAGGCTAATCCCCAGGGAACAAAAATGGAGTGCCATTGAAAGAGAAGCTTTCGCTGTGGTCTGGGCTCTGAAGAAGCTGAGGCCCTACCTGTTTGGGACTCACTTCCGCGTTCAGACCGACCACAGGCCCCTCAGATGGTTAATGCAGATGAGGGGTGAGGATCCAAAATTGTTGAGGTGGTCCATTTCCCTACAGGGGATGGATTTTACGGTGGAGCACCGCCCTGGTACAGAACACGCCAATGCTGACGGTCTGTCCAGATTCTTCCGCCTTAGTGATGAGGACTCCCAAGAGGTTGGGTAGTTCTCCCCACTTTCAGCTGGAGGGGACACGTGTTAGACCTGACACCTTTTGGCGTGGTTCTTCCCCCATATTTTGCCTCTGACTCATGTGTGTTGATGCTGTGCTGGATTTCGTTTTTGCTGATTTAGATGCTTTGGACACTCTGCCACTGCTGATCAGTGTCAGAGTGTAAGTGCTCCTTCTGTAAATTGTGATATTGATTGAGTATACCTAATTGGCATATTTGTATCACCACGAAGTCCCTAGTAGAGGGCACTGTGTGTGCCAGGGCTGGTGATGACAAATGCTACTAGTGGGCCTGCAGCGCAGATTGCGCCACCCACATGAGTAGCTTTAAAAGGGCGACTCAGGCCTGCCAGCGCAGGGCCTGTGTGCAGTCAGTGACTGCCATGTCAGCCTGGCCAGTGTCCCCACTGGCTAGGCCTAACCCTTCCCTGTCTGTGCACATCAGTCACCCCTATGGAAGGCTCCAGGTACCCCCCTGGGCAGGGTGCAGTGTATGGATAAGGTAGAGCATGTGCTAGTGCAGGTAATATGCTCTGGTAGTGGGCTGCAGCCATTTTGTGTGCTCACTGCTGTAAGGCTATCTTGCTCCATAGAGTAACATGGAGGGGGCTGGGCCCATGTGATACCAGCCTATCTTCCCCTAGGAACAAGATGGGACATAAGTGAAAGATATCCCTGGACTCAGAATTTAATGACACATCTTTTAGTGAAGGGTGTTTTTAAATCCTGTGTTGGAGAATAGCACTTTTAGAAAGTGGCTGTTCTCTTGTCTAAACCTTTCTGTGTGCCTGGGTTTGTGGAATGCCTGCCTGGTCTGGATGTGACAGGGAGGGGCTGCAGAGCCCCAGAGGAGAGGGTCGGAGCCATCCCGGGGATGAAAGGGCACATCTGCCTGCCTGGGAGGAGGGAGGAAGGAATGCCTGATAAGTGCTGAGCTGCGCCTGCCTACCTCCCCCACGTTAGCTCTCTCCTGGTGGTCAACTGACCCCCCTGGCCCTGAAGCTGACAGGAAGAAGAAAACCAGAGACACCTCAGTGCTCCGCAACCCCCAGAACTGGTTTAGACTGGACCAAGGGCCTCCATGCACAAAGACTTCAAAGACATTGAGGGGTATAAGGGAAGGACCCCTGACTACAGAAGATTAGATTCTGAAATTCTGCAACCAAGAAGGAACCTCTGCTGGAAGGAGGACAGCCAGGGAACTAAAGGAAGACTGCCTTGCTGTGTGCTCTAAGGGCTGACCTGTTCTACTGTCTACCTGGAAGCTGAGGAGAAGAAAAGGGGCTTTGCTGTGTGCTATGACCCTGCCTACTTGAAACTGCCAAGACTCTGCTGTGTGCTGTGTCTGCAACTGAATCTCCAAGGGCCTGAGAAGAGCTGGCCTCCTGTTGGGAACCCAGGACTAAAGGTTCCTAAAGCTATCCCAGAAAACGGCTGAAAAATCGTGCTGTTGGGACCCGAGACGCGTGGTGCTGAACTGCGGAGCGTGAGGAAGGGATCGGTGTGCTCATCGGCACATTAATCGTGAGGGTCGGAGGCTTGTGGAGCCTCCCCTCGTGAAATCTGCTCCCAGGTGGTGGCAAGGTCGAGAGGGGGGTCTAGTCGAGACCAGCGCCCTTGAAAACCCTTTGCCGCCAAATCACCACCGCGGCCCGGGGCCAGGAAACCCCCCGCGACTTGCTCCGAGGTCCAGGAGCTGCCGCGGCGAAGAACGAAGCCGCCGCGACCCCATTGGCTGAGGGAGCCGAGCCCCCTCACTAACGCCGCGACGGGATTGGCCCGCGCGGCGCAGCGTCATCAGCTGTGGTGGGCCGTGATTGGCGGAGCGTCATCGGCGAGGCCGCGCTGCCATTGGTTGGCGGCCTCGCGCTCAGAGGGGCTCGACTGAGGGCCGCGACAGGATTGGCTGCCTCCGCTGAAGCTGCGGGAGGCGCCGAGGAATTGCCGTAATCACCGCCGGGACCGGGGAAGAGATCTGACCCCGCCGAGGGACTTGGAAGCGTCCCGCACCCCTGGCCAGCCGTCCCCCTACCAGGTGAGCCTCACCGCCTCCCCCGCCGCTCGTTGGATTGTCGAGAGCGGGCGGGAGAGGAAAGGGGACCGGCCGGGGCGGGGACGCGTGCAATCTGCACGGCTGGTGCGCCTTGGTGCGCCTGAATCCCAGGAAGACGCGAGGCTGCCCCGGGGACGAGAAAGAGTCCCTGGGCCTCGCGAGGGAGTGGATGAACAGTGCTAGAAGCCCATAGCGATAAGTACATGTGGGCCATATGTTTACTGCTCGTCTTGAGAGCGGTGGGAATATAAATCAGTGGCCATATTCTTTTACCTTCTGATTTAAGAGACTAGAGACTGTTTTTATTTTGATGCTGAGAACTGCCTATTTACAAGACCTACTAAGAATTAAGTGCAACATTTTTTCTAAATAAAGTGTTTATCGTGCAACTGCTTGATTTACCTTGCTGAAACTAGATAAAATTATATTTTATATATACTTACCTGTGTGGTCTCAGTTTGTGGTGGATTGGGAATTATTGTTGTGTTAAGTGCAAATGTTATCCACATTGCCTCCGAGTTTAGCCTAGACTGCTCGCGCCATGCTACCTACAGGGTGAGCAGGGGTTATCTCAGAGGGTTATTCCGTCGCCCTGACCGGAACTAGGGGTCCCTACTTGGGCCAAGGTACTTACCTTTGCCAACCAGAGACTCCCGGTTCTAACAGCATGCCTGTTCATATTGTACCAACAGTGATTAGGCATCTAAATATGCACTCTTTAATGAGTTGTCTGTGAACTCCTTGGGTTGTGCCGTCAGCAGTTCTGTGTAGACCCTGGTCAGGTATTTCCTTAGGTTGTGTCTTCTGGGGTTTGAACTGGATGCCATAGATTATTTACTGAGGTGTCTGTGGGCTTCTTTGGGTTGTGCCTTCAATGTGCCTCTGGATATACCTCTGGATATACCCTGATCAAGGATTTCCCAGGGTTGTGCCTTCAATGTTTCTGGTTGGACCCAAAAGACCATTTAATGAGGTGTCTGTGGTATTCTTCAGAGATTCTGGTCAGGGGGTTCCTTGATTGTGCCTTCACTGTAGCACGTTTGACAACATAATAAGCTAATAAATGAATTTCCTTCCTCAGGAGCACCACCACCTCCCAAACGAGAAAGGGGCAGCCCGCCAACCACTCTACTGCTCTACAAATAGGTTAAAAAAAGAAATTGTTGCATGAATCGCACTCTATTTATTCTCCCATATGTCAATACATTTTGCACCCGCATTAGCACTATGTGTTCATCAGATGCACCTCACCCATCTCTTCCAACATAAGTCATACTACACAACTCTCCACGCTAGTCTGCAATCACGCACGAGTAAATGGCAAGATGCCACATTAGTAGCAGTTTCATGCTGTATAATTGACAGATAACATAACAACTCTTCAAGGTGTGTTGTGTATTTCTCCCTTTATAATGTGAAATCCTCTGTAACAGAGCAGGTACAAGATGAGTATGAGACTATTTCCAGCATTATGCTTCTAGCTAGGTCAGACTGTATTTTCAATCCACAGACTGTTCAATACTTTGAGCATGGTGGCATTGAATATTCATTGAGTTGGAGAAGAAGAGCAGTTTCTACAGCACAAGACGGGGGCGGCGGTGCATTTATTTTGGTTGAAATATGTTAATTGACGAGTCCTGTCACACACACACAATGCTGTAACTTTATGCGCCATAGCAATATAAACTGTCAATAATAAATTATCACACATGGCGAAACGCATAAAAAATGTGATAGAATAAGACAAAGATGCAGAGATACGATGCTCGTAGCGGGAGGGTAAGAATATTAATGAGAAAACAGCAAGGTAAAACAAAAGGATTCATGTTGAGAATCAAAATCAAATGCCAACAGGAGATGTTTATGGCTAGATGAGGTATGATGGGGACTCTGGGAGTCAGCTGCTTACTCCTAAGATGACAAACAATATGACAAACAATGATCACAAGTGCTACAGAACTGTAGAGAGAAGCTAAGAGGCTGCAGACTTGGAAACTGCATAGTTTCTAAAATGAACAGATAAATAACCTTGATCGGCCTAATAAATGGGTTTCTCAGACTAGCTGTGTTCAGTGGCAAACACCACAGGATGTATTGCAGGAAGTGCCCCGGTGGCACAATGGGCGCGAGAGTCTGCTTTCTGCTCTCGCACTTTGGTATTAACCCCTTCGATGCTTATGACGAGCTCTGCTCGTCATGAGGCACAGTGGAGCTGTGCTCATGACGAGCTGAGCTCGTCATAACTGCCGCGGCCCTCCCACGCGTGGCGAATTCCCCGCCTGTGCGGGCGTTCTGACAGAGTGGGCAGAGTCATGACGAGTCCAGCTCGTCATGAGCACAGCTCCACTGTGCAGCATGACGAGTTGGAACCGTCATGAGTACCGCAGCGCCGCACGCGGCCCCTCCCCCTCCCGCACCGCGGGGGATTTAGCCCCGCGTGGAAGGGGTCAAAGACGGCGCTGCAGATGCTTGTGCATCACCTTCTGTAAAATTGATCATGGTGGCATACATGTAGAGCAAGCACGATCTCAAGGGGACATTCCTACATTTGGATGTGACCATGAGCTCCATGCAAATAAGTAAATAGTTTGTCTTTGCACTCATGTCGTATTACAGATGCTGGTGCAGAGGCAAAGGGTCTTACAAGGGGCACACTGACTGTGCGCCTTAAAGAGGTGAGGCACAGTCAGGGCACCACAAGGGCAAGCCTTAAAAAGAGGCAAAGTAGGCTCCAGGGCGCACCCCCCAGACATCCCCCAGCAGGCGGGTGCAGTCACTCACTGCACCGGCATGCAGGGGAATCTCTATCCCTGTATTGAAAGGTAGACTACATTGACAACTGTAAAATGAAAGTCGGACCAGCTTCTTCAACTAACCTGTCTGCCTTTCACTAATGCGCAACCCCGAGGGCAGTGACAAGTATGCGGCACCTTGGGGAAGCTTATTAACTATAAGAGTGCATACTGACCAGGTCTGCACCAAGAATACCCATTTAAAGGTGTGATGTAACCAGGGAAGTGAGCCCTTTCAGTGCAAACTCATGAAGAAGACACTGGACATCAGGGGCCATATTATGAAAATGATCCGGGGGCGCAACTGGCGTTTGCGCCTGCATTGCCCGCACCCGGGACACTTTTGTATTACAGAAGGGGCAGCAGACGCTTGTGTGGCCCCTTCTGTAATACTGATAGCGCTGGCGCACTTAAAGCGCCAGCGCTACCTTCAGAGGGCGTTCCAGCACTTGCATGGGGGCGTGTCCCATGCAAACGAGGGAATCCCTTTGCCTCTGCGCCTGTGCCGTATTACAGACGCTGATGCAGTGGCAAAGACTCTCTCAGGAGGCGCACTGACAGTGCGCCATCTAAATGGTGGCACACTATCAGTGCGTCCCAGACAGTGGCCCCCTGAAGGAGGTATCCCCTTGCAGGTGGGTTCAAAGCCACTCCGTATTTCACTTAAATGCACTGCCCCTATGGCAGCACAAGTTCTCAGCTGCCCTGTGGGCAGCCCATTCTATGTTCGCACCTGGCGCAACTGTTTTAAGGTGCTCCAGGCGCAAACAGGGGGAAGTGAACCCTCATACATAATATGGCCCCTTGTCTGAAATTGAGAATGCTATACTCATAATTAACTGCATTACTAACCTAAAACCTATGAACATAGACACAAAACCTTCAGTTCAGCAGACATTATTGGCACCTGAGGTGGATGTCTGGGGTACATCATTTCAGTGACTAGCCTACAGAAAAGTACCTACGACACATTATACTATTGATTGTTCTAAGTGGCCAGTCCTGGAACACATCATGGTCTTGTCTGGCCTTTAGGAGACAGCTAAGAAACATCATGGTTTTCAACGGCTTCTAGAGGGATCCCTGGGACACGTCATGGCATTGAAAGACCTACAGAGGATATCTTGGGTATATTATGGCAGTTCCCAACCTATGTGTGGATACCTCAATTGCATCACAGCAATGACTGGCCTAAGTGTAGGACACTTCTGTCACATTAGGGCATTGATTAGTCTAGAACATGGCAACTCAGGCACATGATGAAACTGACTGGCTTATGGAGGTGGTATCTGGGGCACAACAAAAATGAATGCATTTCATAGCTCAGTCGCATTTTGGTTTTGGGAAGACCTCATTCCAAGTGGCAAATGGATGTGATGGTGTTTTGCAGATCTGTGATCTTGCTACTGCACTCTCACCAACTGGTGGATGTCACACTAACTGCACGTGCCTGCAGTGCCACATGACCAGAGTCCATGGAAGCACACCTTCATGTCATCCGGTCCAGAGTCCAGAGTCTGGACTTTGAAGCTGGTAGTTGGTGATGACAGGTGCCATTGGCTACGCTACTTCCTCTGAAGTCGAGTTCCAGTCCATATCTGCCCCTTGATCTGACAGTTTCACGTCCTATTTCCCTTCCTACCCTTCCTGCATGGTTATGGTCTCTGAAACCTTGTGGAATGGTTGCTGCCAAAAAGGGTGTAGCAATGGCCACAGTCAAAGTAATTGTTTCCCTGGTAGGAACTTGGACAATGGATGTAGTGCATTGTAGATATGTAATGGGGTCCAGTAATACTGTGGAGATGGTGCACGTGGGTGCAATAGCGACAGCCCAAGAGGCAGGGTGGGTGCATGTGAATTTGATGCGAGCGTGAACATGACAGTGGCATTGCTGTTAGTTGTGGTAGTTGCGGTCTTTGTCTGTGGCCTTCACCTGCTTCATGTACCTACTGTTTGCACTGGTTTGGTGGGATACCTTGACCTTTGTTTATTGCAGGTAGTGGTGGTACTTTGCTCATAGAGGGCTGTCTTGAGACCTCCTGCGCTGCATCGCCTGCAAGGTTAAAGTGGTGAATTGTTAAACAACCGGACAATCCCATCTCAGGACATGCAACAACAGTATCACAATGCTATAAGTCTAACCTGCCAATTTGGCTATATATGAGTATTCTCCATCATTACATCCTTGATATGGAATGCTCCTGATTTTTTCCTGAACTGTCATCCATAGACCCTGCCTACTCTGTTTTTCAAACATGATCTCTTGCCATGCAATATTTTATTGCCCTGGTTGCATTCATCATGCCATTCACTATCATGACATATACCACATGTCATCTTTAACCATGTGTGACATTTACACAGGGGCATGCATAGCGTAGTGGTATCTGGCACACATATGGGCCCTCGACTCCTGCAGCTTCGTCTCCACCTTCTATTTCCTCAATGCTAGTGAGGCTGATAATACTCCAGACCCAATGCCCCCAAAGGGGTCAACTACAGCTCTAGTGCAGATCCCCCACCACCACCACTGGCAAGGCTCTCATGTCTCTGTCTGAAAAATAATTCCCTATACATTTCAGGTCTAAACCTGTTCTTGTAAACTTCATCAGTGTGAGGGTGTGGCAAAGACAGAATTAACCTCTTGATGTATTCGCTGCCAGATGTTTGTTCTGGTGGTGGCACTGATTTTGGGTACCAAGCGGGGAAATTGCAGGAGCTCTTCTCTGACAGCCTCCTCTGCCAGTAATTGCAAGTCAATCTCACTGAATGTATCTTTCATGAGTCACTCAGAGGGCACGTTTTGAAGTCAGCAGGTTTGATGGTGTGAATGGAGGTTTGTATTGGTGAATTGCAGTGTATTGTAAATCCACAAGATGATTGCCAGGAGGTGTTAGAAAGTAACTTCACTTTTGGCTGAATTGATTGCTCAAATGTTACAAGGATGCTATCAGTGCACTACCCTCTCAATGGCAATTGTTGTAGCACATGGAAATTACATATTTCCTGTTGTTTTATGTTATTTTCTGCCAACAAGGTGACTCTGTGCATGTGGGTTTTTTCTTTCCAGTCAGGAATACGGGTCAGTTAGACCATCCGTGTGCAGGAAAAACAGCTGTGGAAAAATCACACCTGTAATTTCCAATTCCACAGTACACAGTACTGCAATATTCTCATCAATTCCACAGACATGAATTTGTTTTCATATAAAGAAGTACTGAATGTTCAAAAAAATCTTTCCGATCATCCCTATTTTGTACCGTACTGCGTGCAGAAGAACACATATCCGCAGTTTTTAACTCCTTATTGATACATGCTCAACAATCAGTTGAAAATAAACATATTAAATAGCTCTGCACTGAAAGTGGGAAAAAGTTTGTTATGCTTATGTATATAAAAACAGATGTATGTATGTGGAATTGACCTCAGTATTGCACAAGGATGATGAGAGAACCCAGAGTATTATTTTCATGTTTGATTTGACACTATTCACATTGGGATTATTTAAATTGTTTGTACAATAGCGTATTGTAGTTTGACAAATGCTGGTGTTCATGTCTTGGCATAGCGAACCTCTCTTATTTTAGTGGACAAAACTTGATTTGTATTAACGCATGCGGAAGTGCTTTTTGAGGCACAATGAGTGATCAGGAACAAGCCAGCAACTGCAGAGTAAAACAATAGGTTTAATTAACATTATAGTTAGAGGAAATATTCAGTAACAACGTAATGTTTTAAACTCTGAAAACCACTCAAATTCACCAGTTATAGTTATCTCAAGTAACTATAACTCGTGTTCTAAAGTAACTATAACTCACACCCTGCCATGCACAGTTTTGTCATCAATACTTTCATTGCAAATGTTGCAGTAATATTATCAATGATATCATAGAAGAGGTCATGAGTGATGTAATATGTGGGGTAATTAGCAGTGCATAGTGAGGGCATCAGTTATAGTTACATTAGGGCATTAGTTATAGTTATCTGAGATAACTATAACTATATTTGGTGAATTTCAGTGATTTTTAAAGTTTAAAACATTACGTTGTTACTGAACATTTCACCTAACTATAACATTACTTTAACATTTGCCTTTGTCTGTGAATTTCTAGAGTTTTTTTAAACGTAAAGTAACATTTAATTACCCTATGTAAATCCAACCCCCAGCTGTGCACAGCCTTTGGCCATGCATGGCGGAGGTTTGGATGCAGGCCAGGCCCTGCAGCCAAACCCTGCATGCATCCAACCTCACGCTGTACACAGACTTCTGCCTTGCGCAGTGGGGGTTGGCCACAGGGCCTGGCCTGCAACCAGACCCTGTGGCCAACCCCCTTAAGGCAACCGACCCCACACTGCGCAGGGCCTTCGGTTGTGCACTGTGGTGATTTGGCCACAGGGCCGTCTTTTTGCTAAAGGGGAGTGGTGCCACCTTGCCCCCTCCCTGAGCCTAATATGGCCCTAGGGACCGCATCGCCTAGGGCCTTATTTATTTCAAAGGGGAGGGAGCCACATGCTACCCCCTCCCCGAGCATTATTAGGCCCTGGGACTCTTATCCCCTAGGGCCTTTCTTTTATGAAAGGGGAGGGGGGCACATGGCCCTCCCGCCAAGCCTTATTAGACCCTGGGGACCCCATCCCCACACGGCCATTTATTCTATTTAAAGGGGAGGGGGCCATGCAGCACCCCTGCCAAGACTTTTTTGGCCCTGGGGACCCCACCACCCAGAGCCACTGGTTAAAGTAAAGAGGAGGGGGCCACGTGCCCCCCTCCTTGTGCTATTATCAGCCCCAGGGACCCCATCCCCCGGAGCCTGATTTACTTAAATGTGGCAGTGTATAAGGTATCTATAAAGTTATAAACTTTTGTCTGGGCTTTGAGAATTTACTTTTAGAAGGGTCACAACATAGTACCTGTCCTTCTTTGCCCACATGATCATGAAGTGCGGGACCGTGAGCTGAAGGCTATGAGTCCAATTTATATTTACAAAGCATGGAACGGAGTTAGATATTAAAAGTCAGGAACTCTGACAGTGCGATCGCAGCGCGCACAAACGGGATAATAAAGTTACGCGTGTTTGTTTTATGTAACACGATTATCTAACATTCCTCACTGCAATAATTAATATGTGAATTACACCTGTAATTTAATGAAATCTGTTTTGAATTTAAGGCAGTACACTTTGATTATAAATTGAGGCTTTCGAGTGGAAGAACTTGAAAATGTCAAGTCTGTTCACTATGTTCATATTTCTGGGGATCAGATGGTGTGTTTATTTAAATCAATTTGAAATTGACACAGTTTACTCGTGAGCAAGGGGGAAACCCCGAAAAGCATAGAGTTTTGTCAAAACCTTGGTGATTAAAAGACCACTTTTGCAACCATTGATGTCCATGGCATGCTGTTCTTTCACGATTGAACTCAGCGTCTGCGTCGAATATCGTGGGACTCGCCATCCCACTGTGGGACCCCGTCATTGGAGGCTGGGGTAAGGCAATTGCTGCACGTTGCATCGCCTTGCTGTGGGATATATATATATCTATACTACTATTATAAAGGAAGAACTTTGAACCTTTGAGGCGGGTAAACTCGGGAACCACAGCGCCAATCCACACACCCGATACATCGTTGTAATTGTCAGGGTGTGCAGATGGACATAGGCTATATAAATTAAAAATATATAAGTTATTTAAAAATTTATGAGAAGAAAAAAAAAGTAGTCCCATGGAAGTAACGCCGGCCGCGACATGCGTGCTGACATCAGGAGCGCGGGGAGGAGCGGCGTCCAGGAGCGCGAGGAGCAGCGGCGGACATGAGCACGGGGAGGAGCGGCGGACAGGCGGGGAGGAGCAGTGAGGAGCTGCGGACAGGCTGGGAGGAGCGGAGAGGAGCGGCGGACAGGCGGGGAGGAGCGGCGAGGAGCGACGGACCGGTGAACTCAGGAGCGCGGGGAGTTGCGGCGGATGAGGTAAGGCTCCGGGAGACCCACGGGCAATGTCGGGGCGGGAGGGGGCCCTGAAGCCAAGGTCGGGATGGGTTGCTACTCCGGGGGACCCACGGACAATGTCGGGGCGGGCGGGGGCCGGGGCGGGCGGGGGCCCTGAAGCCTGATTGCTCCCGGACAAGGTCGGGACGGGGTGCTAGTTATATATATATATGTATCCAAATAAAAGGTTTCGCACAATATGGAAAAGTACTCACAAGTTGGTAAGTATATCCTTTGTTGAGGGTGCAGTAAGTACGGCAAGGGCAGAGTGCCGCTATTCACACATCAGCCGCCAGATGCGTTTCGGGCTCAAAGCCCTTGTTCACCGGCAATAATGGACAGAAGCAGACTTGAAAAACAGGCACCATTTTATTTAGAAATACGCCCCGCCCACTGCGCTCCGGGCATTCTATTACTTGTAGTGCCATTTGGGCAGTAGGCGCCGCCAAGGATCTAACTTTGGTAAGGACTCCAACACCTTGAAAGTGGGATGCGAGGGAGCAACAGTGATGTTTAAATAAAATGCAGCAAAATAGTCGGCATCACCCACTGGAGGGCAGTAGTTGCGGACTGTTAATGCACCACAAGTACCAGCATGCTCTGCAGGGCCTTTTGAGGCCCCCACTAGGGGGCAAACACTACAAATATGTGCAATCGCCTTGTTGGTGTGTTTTTCAACTCAGAGATGCCGTTGCTAACCTTTGAGAAAGGTCAATGTTTGACCGAAATGCATCAGGGACAGAAGCCTGCCAGCGCTGAAAGTAAAATAAAATCATAATCACCGTGAGGAGTGCGACTCATTCCTCTCTGAGAAGAGAGGTCCTGTTGTGATATATATATATATATGTATATATATATACACTAGCAGCCTGTCCCGACGTTGTCTGGGTAGGCTTTGCTAGAGTACTCACCAGCATCGCCGCTCCTCCCCCACCTGCTTTTTCGCTTCTCCCCGCACTGGTCACTCCAATGTCGGTCCCGCGCCGCCGCTCCTCCCCGCCGCTCCTCCCCGCATGTCGGGTGTGGGTCCCTTGCTCCTTACAGTGCTCCCACCAGCATCGCCGCTCCTCCCTGCCGCTCCTCCCCGCGCTGGGCACTCCAATGTTGTGTGTCGGTCCCGCGCCGCCGCTCCTCCCTGCATGTCGGGTGTGGGTCCCTTGGTCCTTCCTGCGCTCTTGTCTTGACATCGAATGGCGCGTTGACGTGACGCCACGCCCACACGCCATTGCGCCTCTCGCAAGCGTTGTGACGACGCCGAACGCTGCGTGCAATCACTGTATGCATTTGCCCATACGGACTACTTTCCCCCTAACGTTCTTCCCCCCCCTAATGTATATGGTGTGGTGCTCTATAGCCTATGTCCATCTCCTGGACCTCCCCTTTCCAATGCTGTATTGGGTGTTGTGATTGGTGGTGTAATTTTCGAGTTTACCTGGCTCAAAGGACACAGTTCTCTCTTTATAATAGTAGTATAGATATATGAGGTAGAACTCTTCAACTTCGCAATCCCTTTCCCATTGGGCGCAAACAAAGAGCACGGACCACGAAAGTGCAAATCCTTCAATTTATTTCTTTTGCAGTTTACTCCATAGTACAACTGGATGGGGTAGCTATATATATATATATATATATATATATATATATATATATACAAGGTACATAGATGTGGTGTTAAGAATAATATTTCTATATATTCTATATTTACCTATACATACTTACCTTGATGATATAGTAGTAATCAAAATTGTTGAGTCGATATTTATGTAAATTTGCATTCTGTAAGTACACCTTCCCTTTCCATGTGTGACAGGATGAGTGCTACCCTGATAGGGCCTTAACGTAGTGTGGGGGAAACTGAGAGATGTCTACTGGGGTTCCACCACAGCATTTGTAGTCCTTCTTATATGTCATGTTTTGTGCAAGAGAGGATTTTATTCACCAAATCAAGTCAACGTTACTAGCGCTCAAAAAGGACTTTTACTGTGAGCTAGTCATCCTACCATAACTAGAGAGTCTCTATCACTAACTCTGCAATATCAAACCTGCCATCACACATCTTGTCACCATGTGTCACTTGATATTGGTTCTCTTCACAAGGTCTCCCATTGAAAGTCAACACCACACAATAACAAGCATTTACAATGCAACAGTCTTGCCTTTGCAAACGTTAGAGCTATTGGCTTTGTAAATGACAACATTTTTATTTATGTGTTGGTTTTGAAAACAGATAAATAAATGGCATTGTCATTTACAATGGCAATAGCTTAATCTCTCGCAAATGCCACACACAAACACACAGACCCACACACACACACAGAGCCCCACACACACACAGAGCCCCCCCCCCACACACACAGAGCCCCACACATACACAGCCCCACACACACACACACAGCCACACACACACACAGCCACACACACACACACAGCCACACACACACAGCCACAGACACACACAGCCACACACACACACAGCCACACAGCCACACACAGCCACACACACAGCCACACACAGCCACACACACACATAGCCACACACACCCACACCCACACCCACACACATAGCCACACACACACACACAGAGCCACACACACCCACACACAGAGCCACACACACAGAGCCACACACACACACACACACAGACATACACATAGAGAAATACACACACACACACAGAGCCACACACACAGAGAGCCACACACACAAGCTCTTTTGACAAGTGTAACCGTCTAATACATAGAATGTGCTCACTCATTAACTATTGGGGTAGCACAAGTCAGCTGTCCCAGAAGTACGTATTCAGAGGCCAAACTGTTCCTCTTCCCAATGAGCAAGTCTAATGCCCCTGAACGTTAACATGTGGCGGCCAAAACTAAATTTCCAATGATCCAACTGTCCAGATCACGCAACTGGTCAGAATGCATAACAATACGAAGATCCACTGTATGGCGAATTACATTAACCTAACCCACAGCACGCCATGAGCGACGCTAGCACCACAGATGGGTAGGAAACAGGCCAGCTCACGGGGCACCCTTTCGCCACTGAAGAGGAAACAGGCCAGCTCACGGGGCACCCTTTCGCCGCTGAAGTAGGGCATACCAAGAGGCATGGCGTGGTGGGTGCCCTTCCAGCGTCCACACGGCCAGTTCCTGGCCTGTAAATAATGCCAATGAGCACGCGAGAAGCCTGTTACCCCTGCCCTGGCCGCCAGCTGGACATGGAAGGCCCGGCTCGCAGAGCAGCACGATGCCCGTCAAATAGCTCTTCCCCGGCCTACCTGGGCATCGAGGCCGCTTCTGGTCTTCACAGTGCGCGTTTCGGATTTGTAAACAATGCGTAGTTAGCTTTTGGTGCAGTGTGGGACTTGCTGCCCCTGGCACCGGGCAGAGAGTTCGGGGAAAGACAGGCTCAGTTCGCTTTCCTGTGAAGTAGCCAAGGACAGCCAGCCCAGGCCTGTGGTGTGTATGTTTGTGTGTGTTTGCGCTGGCTGGTTCCAGATTACGAACCAGAATATATGCCGGACTTCCAGTAGAGGGACAGGGTTGTCCCAGTAGGGCAGGGGTATCCAAATCAGGCCCCAGAGACCCCCGTACTCAATCTGTTGCTTCCAAGTTTAAGTGCGCCTGTGATTTACCGGCGCTGACTAACAGTGCCGATGAAAACGTCTGGCCCGTTCAAGCTCCCAGTTTAATAACTGCGCCGTTGCAATGTGCTTCTGATCACGGAGGATGCCAGGAAGGGGCGACCGCTCACAAACTACTGCTCACAGAAGGAAATTTATTTATTTTTATTTTAAAAGTTTTATATAGCGCTGGCTAGACCCGGAGGTATCAGAGCGCTTTACATGAGCATCAGATCATAGTTACAGGTTACATCGTTACAAAGGTTACACAGTTCTTAGAGCATGGCAACATAGTTACTTGTAAGGTCGAGATAGACAATAAGCACAAATACGTAAGGGGAAAAGCAGGCAAGGTGAGAGATTCAGGGGAGGGGGGTTGGAGCAGGGGAAGTAGACAGATAATGAAGGCGGGAAAGAGGAGGGGAGGGTGAGAGACACACAATGCGGACAGCAAAGCGTGCCTGCATCTCGGAGCGAGCCGCCCTGCGCCGGGGAGCGCAGCGCAAGAGCCTGTGCGCAGACTTGCGCTGCACCTACATGTATGGGGCTCGACACTGCACTCATAGGACACACGCACCCGATCACACACAGTAACACACCTAGTAAGAAATGTAAAAATCTTGGAGCACGGATGACCAAGTAATTGTCCAGAAGGTGTTGATATTTCGAATCTAGTGCTATTTCTGATGTTATTTATATAAAAATACTCAGCACACATTAGGCCGTAGACTGTAGCTTTCTGTAGCTAAATACATTCAGCTCTCAAGCGCAAGGACGCCCTTCTATTGCTTCTAATCATAACTTGGCAAAAGTGAGACAACGTGCGCGCAAGTAACAAGACTTTCACTGTTAGGAAGAGTGGACACTTTAGACTCAGGCGCCACTGGGAGGAGGAAAGACACAGCCCCCTCTCTACTCCACTCACCGGACTGTTGTGGGGACCCCCCCCCGGTGCTGCTCCTTGTGCATGTGCTGCTCGTTGGAGCCCTCTTCACCGGAGCTTCTCTAGCGCCTGTCGGAGGTACGCGGGGCTCTCCTCACCACATGGGAGCCCTGCTTTGCTTCCCGCTCGATGCTGCCTGTTTCTCTCTGCCCCGTCCGTCTACCTGGGACCGGGACTGCGCAGGGACGCCTGCAAGACGCTGCACTGCTTCCTCCCACCCGGGGGAAGCGGAAATGGAGCACGCGAGGCTCCTCTCTTGTCTCAGCCGGCCCCGCCCACCGTCAGGCGCGGGTGCCGGCTTGGGCTCGTCTTTTCCTTTTTTCTTCCCTCAATGCGGGGTGGGCACCTGTTTAAATACAAAGCCCCTGGCGGGGGGCCCCCGCTAGGGGTATGAGAATGGCACAAAGTCCCTGGCGGGGTGGGCACTCTTTTAGCCCCGCCCTTTTCAGTCGGGCTCGGCATGACTTACTGCTGCGGTAAAAGATTCCTTATCTTCTTTATGGGGTGAAACAGATGGCCCCCGTTTAGGACGCCAGCCAATGGAAAAGAGGGGCGGGGCTTAACCTCGCTAGAGAAAATACCCTACCTCATTAAATCTCGCCAGCTCAACTGCGCATGTGCACAGTCTTTCGCAGGCCGAGACCTAAAAAATACGGTGTATTGGAAGACTCTGCACACAGTGGGTTTCCAGTACGTGTGTAGAGGCTCTGCACAGTTAACATCCATCATGGGTTTTGCGAACTCCCCGTTTCATGAACGGAATCACTAGACTTTGTTGTTAGTGGGTTTGAGGGAAAGTTGAAGTGTCTGCTGAGGTAATGCTGGGCTCAAAGTCCCACCCCTATCCTTGGCCCCTTGCCGTGTAAGGTCCCTCTTCTATGGTTAGGCAGTAACATGCTAAAAGCCCATCCCCTCTCCTGACATGACCCCTTCTCTATTCTCACATGGTGGATGTATTTTAAATGTTGGCAGCGCTGTAATATGTGCCTATGTTTATTAATGCTGCCTGTCAGAGATTAGCCTGTTCTTCCAATCCTCTCTCAGGCTCTTGCTCTGTATGCTACTTTGTACGCATATTTTACTAGCACTTTTGTCTTGCTCCAACAGCTTTTTCAAGCGCCTGCCAATGCTTCTTTTACCAGCACGCACCAGTATGTAACCCCTATGTAAATCAGTCCTTTTGGGGATAGGTTCGAAATATATTAAATACCCAAAGATAAACAGAAAGAAAAAAAATAATAATATACTATTGAGTAGTTTAATTTACAAATGTGGGGTGCCTTGACAGACAGTAAAGTCTACACTACCAAGCATCACTACTAGAGAGAGAACACTTGAATAGATAAGCAAATTGGGAAACCTACCACTGGCAACCTACAAATGTGCATGCCCTTTCACAGATCACAGACAATATACTAAACTGCAACCATGAGCATTCCACCTCAGGAAGAGATGGCCAAAATGTACCTACTGAGGAAGAAAACGTAGCAAGGTGCTTTACCAATAAATTTCGTAACAGGAACCTCTAGGTATCAAGCAGAGGTTGGCCTGCAGCTTGCATTGGTGGTCAACAGTTGGACTAAGATGTGGACAAACACTCTCTGCTTTTTTGAGATTAACGTTAACAAAAAATAAGGGTTTGATGATATTATGAGTCCCAATCTGGAAAAAACAGGATTACATTTATGCCACTACAAATGCTTTCTTTGAATCTGGCTATCCCTCATATACAGGTCAGCCAAGATACAAGTAAATTAAGTCAAAATTTAATAGATAGGCACAATCATACCTGAAAAATATACAATCCTCAAAAATGGAGGAGATGAATGCTGAAGCTAAGAATGGGCCAACCACCCTCCCAAGGAAATGGGGGTTGTGGAAGACAACGGGGAACATTTCCGGGGAAAAAATGGCACCTTATGTCAATGCTGACTTTTCTCAAACTCATGTGCTTTTTTTTGTGGTTAGAAAGAAATATCATAGAGAGCTGCTACTACAAAATTTTAGGACGTTACAGCTACGAAGTCTCACAACCTTTAGCATGTCATATGCTGTGAAAATATAGGTTTAGGACATAAACTGGGGATGTTTTTTTAATATTTTCGAAAACACGATGAAAAGGGATGGTTTGTTATAAGTGAATTTTTACATTTTGTGGAATGAAAATAAATATTTTAACGTTTTTAATTCGCTTTTATATATTTATATGTCCTGAATTGGCATATTTTCAGATACATAAATAAACGTGCAACTTAAAATCATCTGCTTCTGTGCACTTGGTGTCTTGTCGTCACCACGTGAAAAGACAATATTTGAAAATTATTCTTTTTCAGCCCATTGCCAGACTCAAGCCACCATGTAAACTAGGGTGAGACCATTTCACTGAGCAGAAGTGAGTCTAACTTTATTTGTAATTGTGATACATCCACTCAACATATTTGGCGACCAATTCTGCCCTAAAACTTGGGGACCAACGTGTAGTAAGTAATTAAGTAAGTAAGTAAGTAAGGTTTATTGTACAGTTAATAAAAACTCACAATGTAAAAACATACAAGTGTATAAAAAAGCAACCATTGTTACAGTTGAAATGTAAAAAGAGCAAGTAAATAACCATATTTATAGAATATAGACCAATGCTCACACAAGGAAATTACCATCACACTACTTTGCAACACTGGACGAAGAAGCATCAACAAGACTCGTACCAATCACAAATAGAGAGGAAAACACACACTCAGAAATAGCTGCCAGAATCAGAAAACAAATCTTAAAAGGCAAACTCGAGGGTGCCCCGGGCCCTAATGGGACACCGCCATTAATATATAAACAAGACGCAGACCTTTGGAGTAGCATCTTGGCACCAGTCTTCCAGGAAATAAGGGAAACAGTAAAATGTCCAATAACCTGGAGAGGCTCCATAATAAGCCCGATTTACAAAAAGGGTGAAAGGAACAACCCAAGCAGTTATCGACTAATAGCCTTAGTCGACACAGAGGCTAAGTATTATGCAGGACTCGTCCTGGAGGATTTAACATCCTGGGCAAACGAAAAGCATATCATCCCGGCTACCCAAACCGGATTCTGCAGAGGCCAGGGGACAACGACCAACATTATGGCGCTAACCCTTCTGACAGACGCAGTAAAATCCATCAAGAGCTCATTATTCCTGTGCTTTATTGATTATAGCGCCGCATTCGATCATGTAGACCGGAGCAAACTTTGGCAGAAGCTGGAAAGATGGGGGATTCCAGAGCCACTCCTACAGCAGCTGATCATGCTATATACCAACACCTGGGTTAAGATCAAATTGGGCTCTGGTACACACATTTCAAGGCAGATCAGCACCACCAAAGGCTTGAAACAAGGCTGTGTCCTAGCCCCTATGCTGTTTAACCTCTTTCTCGCAGATCTCCCCGGCGAACTGGAGAAAACCAAATCCCATGCCCCACGACTAGGCGAAACCACACTCTCAAACCTCCTTTATGCTGACGATCTGGTACTTATAAGCCGGTCCCCGATCGGTCTCCAAAATCTTTTGGATACAACCAACATATTTTCTACAAACAACTCACTAACCATCAATTTAAATAAAACAAAAGTTATGACAATGAATTATAACAAAAAAAGGAAACTGGCTTGGCTTCTGGATGGACAGAGGTTAGAACAGGTAGCCACTTATAAATACCTACGCGTTATCATAGACAACAGAGGCTCATTCAGGCATCAATTAGAGGCCATTCATCGGAAGGGGACGACATTTTCCGTGTCGATTAAACCCCTGAAGAAAGCTCTCCCAGACCGGTCCTTGGACCCCCTTCTGCAGGTGATAAGAGCGCGCCTGCAACCCATGCTCACGTATGGTAGTGAATCCATGCAAGGAAAAGACGCCACGACACTAGATAACACCATTAGTTGTGCATATAGGGCAATATTCCAGCTACCCACCTATACATCACCCCCCCAAATTCGCCTCAAATTTGGTCTACAAAAACAAACGGTGGAGAGAAGGGGTGCATATATTAAAGCTTGGCGGAAAATTAGAGGTGCCGACCATGGATCCTTAAACGCCCAACTCTGGACCGAATTATCCACTAGAGAAAACTCACCGGCAAGGAACTACCTACAAGACTCACTGAAGATCTTGGAACTAACAAACCTCTGGGAGTCATCAACAGACCTAAAAACTATAACTAAGATGATTCCATCAATAGAGGACAAAGACACCCTGGCTAAGCGGGCCCATGGATGGACCGTGTTGAAAGACTACAGTGCTTTGAAACCACAAGAATACCTAAATATGGGCCTCACACAGACAACAAAAAATAAGTTCTTAAACATACGCTTTGGCATTATACCCATCTTGCCGCACCTGGCACCTTGGAAAAGGGAAAGCTCAGCAAACAGCTGTAGACTCTGCTCATCAGGAAAGAGGACCTTATTCACATAATTTGCATCTGCTCAGACCTTATGGATATTAGGCGATCTCTACTCCGGATCCTATGGAACCAGAAGGGCATAACAAGCTGCAGGGAGGTCGTGATGCTGTGTTTTAATCCTGAAGAGACTCAGTTAAATTGCAGATTAACAACATTCTTTGATATAGTGGCCATAAGACTCATGAAACAGACACATGGCTCACCTAAAGCACTAGCCAACTCAAAGCTGTGCTAAGCCCCTGTGAGTTCTTTTTGTTCCTTTAATCTCTATGGTCTGATTAAATCCTATCCTGACTCTTATGAATGATTTTAACGAGCAAATTTACTTGCTCTTTTTACATTTCAACTGTAACAATGCTTGCTTTTTTATACACTTGTATGTTTTTACATTGTGAGTTTTTATTAACTGTACAATAAACCTTACTTACTTCCCAACGTGTAGTAGGTTCTTTTGCCTCCAAAAATTTGAAAAAACGTATTTTACAAACGTCATTGCCAAGGGCTCGTGAGTTCTGGCAGCTAGACAAAGCATAATGTGCCACTTGTTACTGGACAAAAGCAATGAACAAGAGTTTGATGTATGGACTACATCAAAATATTAAGTTGTAGCTACGTCCAGCACAAAACATCTCTTGTTGCTTTGTTGAGATAGATGGAAATGAATTCCCACAGACGAAGCTGTCCAAACAGTGGCCGCTTGTCATCTGACTTCCAGCTTCTGGATAAGAGGTCTCGAGACAGAACAGCACTTTGAAGGCAAGGGTCTGCCCACGGTAGGATTGTTTCTACAAGCTAATTGTGCTGCGCGCAGCTGTGGAGAGCGCGAGCGGCCGTCGGTATTCGAGAACGGCACAGACTCCCTGACGCCAGGCTGAGGAGCTCACACAACACGCGGCAGTCTTTCGGCATTGTTGTCCAGATTCGCGCTCTCTTTACTAGGGCGGATTTGTTCTTCTCTTTTGTGACTACTACAAAGGTGATGGCGGGAAATGTTGTTACACATCACAGCGCCCCATCTCAAGTCCGGTGGGAAAAATCTAAGTATGGGGTCATGAATGGGCGGCTCTACACAGAGCAGTAATGACGCACCCTTCACGAGCTGCTCATTTAGGCCTTTCGAAGTCAGTGGTATTGCTGGCTGCCCCCTGGGTGGAATGTTACTGTTCAGAACCTTAGCTGAAACTAAGGGTGAGGCCGGGAGCAGCACCCCTGGAAGGGCGATCGCTAGGCACTTGTGAAGCCCATTAAAAACTAACTAGAAAAAACACCAGCTTCAAGTTAAATGTAATCCCAAATAAGTGATTTCAAAGGACCGAGTTTGGAACAGTCACTTGGGTTTCCACTTGTAGTACCATCACTGGCTCACTCTACAGCAGAGGAAGGCCCTGGTACCAGTCATTTGCCACTCTTTGATTCACCCTGTTCAAGTTACTAATGGCCACAAGGGGGAAGGGTGTCAAGCAGGAATTTCATCGGTATGGTGATTACCTGCATTGACAGTATGGACACTTGATGAATGGACGACGAGAAGCAGTTTTTATTGTATTTTCAGGTGAAAAAGAGAGAACTTGTAATGTGCAGTTAAAAGGACAAATTGATCTTATCATCAAAAATGTAAATTACTCATCCTCATCCCACTCTCAGGACAATATTCTGTCCATCTCATATTCAGCTCTGTAGCCTCCAGGGTCCAATCTGGGCTCTCCTCTTCATTTGTTTGTTAGTTTCACCTTTCTCCCTTCATTACTAATCTCTGCATAATGACTAGGACTGTTGAACGTTTTTATTATGCAGTTCTCGATTACTAGCCTATCCAAAACACGCCTAGATTCCTGCCTTTTGTACATTAACACTGGTAAAGTTTTCTATTGTGAATATTAGTTGTCACCTTTAACTCACGAGCATTTTGTATGAGAGAGTGCACTCCTTGTTTATCAAAGAGGATAAATGAAAGCACAAAAACAAAAGCTTCTAAACTTTGCACTGATGACCTGCAGATATATCACGCCCCATGTGGGTCATCGGCTGTGCAGGGCCTTGAAATATGAACTGGAAACCCACTCTGTGAAGAGGTTTCCTGCTCATTTTGTGTGCCACCGTGTGATATCTACTCTTCATTGGAGACCATGTGAAGGGGACGGTAGAGTTTGTCACACTGTGGCAGCTTGTGAGTTAGCAGGTCTGAAAACATGCTGACAATTTTCACTCACATTCGCCTCAGGTGCCGAATAACAGATATGTGTTTTTATAGATTTTTGGAGTTTAAGTATTCTTTGTGAGAAAAAATTAAGCGACTTTGCACACGCCACTACTGACTGCATCTCTGTTGATTATACACAATTGAGTGTGCCCTTTGACTCACTGGAGGGACACTTCCTAAACCTGCCTCTCATTTAGTCTTCATTTTTGTTGAATGTCTTGCTGAATCTCGATGATTAACATCAACATTTCAGATACATATAGATGTTTTTCTGCACATGGAAAAACACCTTAAGAAGAAATTACACTTCTTACTATCCCTATCTGTGGTCCAACCACAATGTTTGCGCCTTGTTCCATAACCTTGGCATACTTTCTATCCATGAATAATTGTTCTTCACTCACATGTCTGTCAATCTGACTCCTACCGAGCATGGAATAATAGCATACCCTTGACCCGTATTCTACTGAAGACATCATCCATTATGTCCTTGTCACCGACAGCCTTGATCCATGCAGCATCTTAACTAATAAGGACGAAAAGGTTGGCCCCCTAACACTAACACAGAGAAAACAGATTTACACCATCTAACAGCAGATGTTCATGGTCAGTGATCACTAATGCTTTATGTTTTTGCATTGCTTCATTTGTAACCCTAACATTCTTATTAAAAATGGAAATTGGAATATGCAAGAATAAAGGATGCTGTGTGTAAACAAGTAAGTTGAAATATACTCTTGAGTGCCTAACTTTGGACTTGGACACGATAAACTAGCCAACAGGGAAACTATTACAACCTAACATACGGACTAAATTCTATTCACATTTTATTTTTTGATTTATCTAATTAGTACTGGCATGTGACATGAAGCCACCTTGCAGCACTGGGCAGTTGAAGGACTTAATTTCATCCTACCATTCTTCTCCCAGAGTATTGACAGATTATGATCAACCTATGAGTCTCCAGTGTATCTCTTATTATCAAGTAAGGGATTGTAGGAGGCTGGCTTAGTATATGGTGCACACTTATTTAAGTGAAGCACCGTGCACTAATCTAGGCAACACTTATGATGGTTTTAGTGGCCTTAGACAACCTTAGAAAGCTCTCTAAGGGGTTGCTGTGGAGAGCAGCCTTCAGCCTTAGTCCAGAAAGTGTCGTACACAGCTTGTTTTATCAGATATAATCATGTAGTGTAGGTTAAACAAAAAAGAGCCACACAGTTTATATCTAACAATATGTCTATTTATTACACAACACTCACTAACAGATTAGTATATGTCCTAACAGGAGATATCAACACAAATACACAAGAATACTTTAATTCCAAGAGGTAAGTAGGCACAATACACAGTGGTCTCCAGGGGGATACCAAACCATATACTAAGAACCGGGAATGCTAACTGCGATCGAAGTTGGGACGGACCAGGAGACTCAGAAGTGCTGGGGACACAAGGAACCACCCAAGTTAAGTACCCAGGAACCCCAATGAGGATGTGTGCAGTGTGAAAACACAGCTGTGTACTCAATAGAAGTCAACTGGAAAGTTGGATTTGCAGAAGAAGTACCCTTCGCAATGGGCCCTGCAAAAACCCTGTGCAAGGCAGATGGTTGGAGAGTCACCCCACCTGTGGATACCCCAGGAACCATGATACCTACAACAATAAAGCCAGGTGCATAGATGCAAAATGATGTCGGAAAACGGCGTAGACCACAATGGAGGACTTCAGAAAAGATGCCACTGGCGAAGATTGTGCAAGAGTGCAGGGGAATCCAAAGGTGGACAAGGGGGGGCAAGATGGCCGCGGACCGAATCACTGAGTGAGAGGCTGGTTCTCTCTCCTCCTCCCTGAAGTCATTTGGGGGTTATGCGGATGCAGAAGGAGAGTTTCTCGGAAATAAAAATAAATGCAATTCAAGCCAAGGAAATACGGAGTTACTACTGTAGATCTATTACAGTTGGAGCGAAGGATCTACATTCGAGTTGCCTCGGTGGCCCGGCTGCTAAAGCACATTACCCTATCTCTGAGGTCTGAGGCTGTGGCAGAGGGTACAAGGGAATCGCTGTTCAGAGAGCTTGAACAGAGAATGCCCTCGCAGATCGAGACGAGAAAGCACACTGCCAGATCAAAGAACTTGGACACGGACGCCGAGATGGACTCAGTCGCCAAGAAGAGGGAGCTGAGAAGGAAAGAAAAGGAACGCGAGGCCGAAATTAAGGCCGAGCAGAGAGCAGAGCGCCGGGCGATGACTGCAGCAGCCAATGCAGGACGCGCTGAGAAGAAAGCGCTCAGAACGGAGACAGCGCCAAAGGAAATGGCAGCGAAGGAGTCTACCCCTAGAGCAGGAAGAGGGGGTCTAAGGCAGCCTACCTTGGCTGAATCCTTCGGAAGGGATGCGTCAGCAGATAGAAACAAGACCCCAGTCCAAGCCAATGCGGAGGGCAGCAGGACGCCACCGCCACGAGATCCAGCTCTCGGAGAGGCGGTGAAGGAGGCGGCAGAGACAGAACAAGTCGGGCCAGTGCAAGCTCCAAGGGAAGCCGGGACCTGCGCGGGTGTACAAAGGTTGGAGGGCGTTACAGAGCCAGGCACAGGAGCTCTGTTAAATGTGCCTGTTGTCCAGTCTGGTAACGAGCCTGGTAAGGACGTGCCCGCTATTACTGTTATTGCTGTTAATGTGGAGACAAGCGAGGAGTGCGGAGGAGCAGGCCTGGAGGGGGGGGACCCGGCATTGGTGTCAAAGAGTCCGTCGTCAGCACAGGGCAAGAACCTAAGTGTCGTATCTGGGGCGATGGAACCTGAGGGCAGCACGATTGGGCCTAATATTCAGGGTATTCAGATTAACACTTTAAGTAACCCTTTTAGCAACAGCGGTTCAGGAATAGTCCCCCTGGGAGAGGACATTCCTATTGACAGTGAACCTCAGAACAGCAATCCCGTGAATACCCCAAGAGACACTTTTAGTCAAACACTGGTAGCCGCAGTCAACCTACACGACGGTCATCCTTGTGTCATGTCCCAGGATGAGAAAGTAGAGGACCAGAGGGAAGGAGTAGACAGCGCTACGGAATCCCCAACGGGGAAGGATGTCTACGTCATCGCCAGTGGTTTAAACCTGGATAAAGGAGAGCAGAGCAAGTCACTTCCAAATAATAAAGGACTTGAAGGAGGGGGAAAGTCATCGGCACTGGCACTGGTAGGGGGCTCACTAGATCCAGAGCCAAGGCTACTACCGGGGATTTCAGGAGATGACATTTTTTTTTCACTGATTGAGGAGTCTGTCGAAACAGACAAGGTAATGGATATGCATAGAAACAAGGGAAATTTGCTTGATGCTGAAACAACTGACTTAGAGGCAAGTATAGAAGAGACGGAGGTGTCTACCTCAGAAAAGGGATCCGAGACAGAAATCGAATCTGAGACTGGCCAGACCCGATCCTCCACAGATGATAGTGTTCAGAAACAAACAGTTGTAAGAAGGAAGCAACAGTATACTAGGAAAATGCAAAGTAGGCTTAGTCCCAGGCCTTCCGAAAGGCCTAGTAAACCGGCATGGGACCACGCGGCAACCTTGAGGATGTATCAGGATGAAGGGGGAGCTAGGTCTCGGCATAATGGTCTCCCGAGTTCTCAATCTCAATCTCAAGCACAAGGTCAGGGCCCCACCATGGAGATGCTCTATACCACTCTTAGGCAAATGCAGGGAGAAGTGAGGGCCGAAGCTAAGAGAGCAAAACGGACAAGTAAGAAAATTGAGGGGTCATTGTGTAAAGTAAACAAGTTGTATGCGGAGATGGCCGGTAGAATGACAGAAGTGGAGGAGAGAACAGGCCAGTTGGAGGACGAGGTTTCACAGTGGAAAGAGTTTAAGACAGCGCAAGAAAAATTCAATGAGGACTTACAATGGAAGGCAGAGGATGCGGAAAATAGGCAGAGGAGGAACAACATAAGGTTTCTAGGGATTCCGGAGGGGGTTGAGGAGCAGAACCCCAGGGCTTATGTGGTTATGCTATTAAGAGAATCATTTCCAGAGATCACTACTTGGAACTGGGACGTCGAGGTACAACGGGCGCATAGATTTCCGTTGACAATCAAGAAGTCTTATGGTGCCCAGAGTGAGAGACCAAGAGCTATGTTGGTATACATAGGAAACTTTCTGGCAAGACAAGAAATTATGGACAATGCTAGGCCACAAGACCGTCGGGCTTTTAAAGGAAATTCTTTCTTCACCCGGCCGGATTTTTGCCATGCCACGGTGGAGAGGAGATGGAGACTGCGACAAATGATAGATCCCTTCCAGAAAGCTGGATGTGAGGCATATCTCCTGTTCCCCGCTAGGCTGAAAGTAACATCAGAGGGCCATACGAGAATGTTTTTCTCTGAAGTTAAAGCACAGAGCTTCCTGACTGAGATAAAGGAGAAAAGAAGAAAATAGTTAACCCCCCAAAACAAAAAAACAAAAAAAAAAAAAGAGGGGAAAAAGGGGGGGGGGTCTATGGCTGTAACTGATACGGACTGGAAATGGACTGAATAGGGCTAAAGAGAATCCAAAGAGGTGAAGGGTTATAACACTTTGTATAGGTTTTAGCAGGTTGTAGCTTGGTGGGGTACACTGTTATACTGTTATGTTATGTTTAGTGTAAGGAGTGTAAGGAGCTTCCAGAGGGGACTGGGCGGAGCCTGGTGGATTGATTCTTTAAAAAGTTCCTTGATGTCCTTTTTGCAATTGCATCTATTTTACTGGTAGGGAGGGGGGGGACAGCTTCACTCAAGGGGTTTGGGAACCAGTCATACATAGGTCAGGATTGACCTAGTTGCCTGTGGACAGGGGAGGGGGGAGGGGGGGCGCCAGTGAGGGAGAGATAAAACTAATGGTACAAGTAGTTAAGATGAAACAGGTAATACAGATGGTACAAGTAATACAGCAAGCACAGGTGGTACAGGCAGAAGGAGAAGAAGGAGCAAAGACATACCAAACACAGTGGGAAGAATCGAAACAAGTGAACATACACAATGATTCGAATATTTGCAAAAGAAATATAACAGGAGCAAGAGGAAGTAGGGAAAGTTTGTATAGACCTCCATGAGTGCGAGCGTAAAAATTATCACCATGAATGTGTGTGGGTTGAATGACAGATTAAAAAGACAGCGGTTGGCACTGTTGTTAAAAAACACTGGGGCGGATTTTGTTTGTCTACAAGAGACACATGTAGAAGGGAATAGGTTGTTTCTGCTGGAACAATTGGGCCTAAGGGTTCTAGCGCGCTCAAAACAAGGCGTGAGAATTAGAGGAGTGGCTGTATTAACCAAACACGCAGATATCAAAACGAGGAAGAAGTTCGAGGATGAGTGGGGTAGATGTGCCCTGATCGAGTGTTTTATAGGGGAGGAGTGGGTCACTATAGGTTCTGCTTACGGGTCGACCGAGGACGACCCAGAGTTGTTTTTCTTTTTGGATACTGAGTTACCATCCTGGGCGCCACGGGTTATCTTGGCAGGAGATTTTAATATTGACGGGGCCAAGGGGCTAGATATAGATAATACAGGGCAGTATCAGGGAAGGAAGAAGAGAGTGTGCAGGGCATTACAGAGCCTAGCAAGAAACAATGGGATTTTGATGTGTGGGGGGCTAAGAAACCGTCAGATCCCGGATATACATTCTTCTCAGCACCCCACCGTAAATGTGTCAGGCTTGATTATTTTTTTATCTCCCGGGTACTACTAAGTAATACAGTAATTGAGAGGTTACCGCGTATACTATCAGACCATAACCCGTTAAAATTAACAATAGAAGGAGAAGGGTTTAAGAAGGTGGTAGGGTCATGGACGTTCGAAAGGGGCTTGTTGAAGGATGTTGAGTATATCACATATATGCATGAATGGATTAAACATTTTTGGGATATTAATAGAGGGAGTACCAATACTGGGAATGCCTGGGACGCATTTAAGGCTTGTGTCAGAGGAGAGACGCTTAGCTATTCTATTGCCAAACAGAGGAGGGAAAAAACAGAGAGAGATCGCCTGAACAACGCTCTGATTCTGGCAGAAACGCGCCTCGAGCTAGCTACCATAGACCAGCAGGGACTGACTGAGCGACTGTTAGCAGTAGCAGTAGCCAGGGCAGCGGCCCTCGAAGAGGTGGCGATCAAAGCCGCTAGACTGTACGATGTACAGCGAGAAAGGAGTTACGAGTTTAGCGAAAGAATAGGACGTACGCTAGCTGCACGGTCAAGACAAAGAGTAGCCAAAGGCGAGATCAAGGAAATTAAAGACGGAACAGGCCAGATAATTACGGATGAGAAAGGAATATCGGAGGTGTTCAGGGTTTACTATAGCAAGTTATATAAGGAGGAGTTAAATCGAGATAGGGAGGAAATAGAGCTTTACCTAGAGAACATCCCGGGTAAAGCTCTGGGTGAAGAGGACAGAGAGTACCTAGATAAGGACATAAGTGATGAGGAGATAAACGATGCTATATTGGGGCTACCGAACGGAAAGGCAGCTGGACCCGATCAGATTCCAGGAGAATTTTATAAAGTATTTTTAACTTCAATATTTAAAGAAATAGCAAGAACCTTCAAAGGAGTACAGCAAGGGCAGGCGATCCCAGGTAGTTGGGCGGGAGCAGACATAGTCATTCTATTAAAAAAAGGGAAGGACCCGGCAGAACCAGGATCATACCGACCCATTACATTAATCAACGCTGATACAAAAATATTCTCTAAAATACAGGCAGTCAGACTCGCCAGGGTAATCACTCAATTGGTGAGTGTCAACCAACACGGGTTTATACCTCACAGGGACACGACAACACATGTAAGGAAAATGATTACACTGTTTGATATCCAGGAAGGTGAAGGGAACCCAATGGCCACCCTGTTACTTGACGCCGAGAAAGCATTTGACAGGGTGGCATGGGAGTACTTATGGGCTGTTCTGAGAAGAGGGGGAGTGGGCGAAACTTTTATTAAAGTAATACAAGCTCTTTATACAAACCCAACAGCGTGTGTCAGGATAAATACAGGTCGTACGAAACCCTTCAATATTACCAGGGGCACTAGACAGGGGTGCCCCTGTTCACCATTGTTGTTTGCTATGTATATAGACCCACTGATATATAAATTAGAACAAAATGTACGAATAGAACCACTGATCACTAGGAGGGGAGAGATAAAGGTTCTAGCATACGCAGACGATATAGCGGTTATTACACCCAACCCAACAGAGGCGATAAGGGAAATCGAATCAGAGGCGGAGCAGTTCGGGCGAATGGCTGGATATGCATTAAATAAAAGTAAGACGCAAATTATCAAAAATATACATACAGGCTGCACAGACACACGGGTGGTTAATGAAGGGAAATATTTAGGTATTATTATTACATCAGATCTAGGAAAATTGGTAGAAATTAATATCAACCCTATTATTACAAAAGCGAAGAAAGACCTGGAGAGGGTACATAATTTGCACATGACACTGGTTGGAAGGGTTAACTACGTGAAAATGAACTTGCTCCCAAAAATGCTATACCTGTTTAGAACAATCCCGCTGTTTTTTAGCTTGACTTGGTTTAAGAAATTAGAAAATATGATAAATCGTTTCGTTTGGGCTCAAGGGAAGACTAGAAGGGCATTGAAATATATGTCATTACCACACGACAAAGGCGGATGGGCTTTACCAGACCTCAGGATGTACTATTGGGCTGCGGCTTTACAGCAAATGACTTGCTTGTTGGGAGGGAAGAGAGGAGAGGGGGAATCACACACAGGGTCGTTAGAAGTGTACGGTTTAATTTTGGGAGATGAAACCAACAATGCTTTCTTAAGATATTCAGAGCCAAGTTACTTCAAGAGAACTAGGTTTAAGACACTAGAAGCTGCTGATAAAATCTGGAAGGCATATAAGAAAAGCTTCGGTTTGGGGAGACTCCATGGACATACAAGACTAGTGGGGGACCCAACGCTACCTTCGGATATTTTTTCTGATGCAATTTTCAAAGAATGGGTTGGACAAGGTATTAGAAACATGGGAGACTTAATGGGGGAATCAGGGGTACGACCATTCACGGAGCTTCAACAGGAATTCGGGGTCAGCAATAGGACTTTCTTCAAGTACTTACAAGTAAGAAGCTTTCTAGGTAATAAACGTGGTGGCCAGGCGGGATTTAAGGGGAACTCAATACTACAGATGATCGAGGCAGAGCGGCTATGCACAATTAAACGGCTGTACGCAGAATTGATAGATCACAGAGGGGATGACTTAGTGAAATATGAGACTAAATGGATAGAGGCATTAGGAATTCCAGAGGGGACATTCTCAAAATCACTAACTTTAGGGCACGAGACCTTATGCTCGGCGTCACTAAAAGCACAACATTATAAAACTCTGTATAGACTTTACTACACCCCAGCTAGGATTGCGCAGTGGGGAGGAACACAGAGGGTAAGGTGCCCGAGATGTGATAGCGCAGAGGCAGACATAATTCATATGTTCGCAGGATGCCCAATCCTTTCACCACTCATAAATAGCATCGAAATGTTCTGTGATAAATCTTTGGCCTTTAAAGTGAAACTGACACCCGATGTAATAATATTAGGCCTAGAGGATTGTAACGTACAACAACATATGGCAGGAGGCTTCATATTTGTGGCAATGGCCTTGCTACGTCTCTGCATAGCGGCTGCATGGAAAGACAAACTGGCCCCTCCATTCCAGCAGTGGTTGGCTAGGCTATTGCATATGCATAATCTTGAGAAAGCCATCTACGCGAGAAAGGGGAAAAAAAGGAGAGCACTTGGGCTACAGTTGTGGAAACCGATTGCCGATTGGAAAGATAGGATGTTAAATGTATAAGGGGGCAATGTAAGATAGCTGGCCCTGAAGAAGTGGGTTCTGGTTCCTTTCTCTTTTCTTTCCTTGGTGGGCAGTCAGAGTTTTGGGGTTATGGACTGATATACTTAATGTTAATGGTATGGCTAATGTCTATTTCCTTCTTTCCCAAATGCCTAATGTCTTAGTTGGTATGTCTAATCTGGATTCCTTCCTTTTTTTATTTTTTGTTATTTTATATCATATTTTGTAAGAAACGAAATTAATGTATTATGTACCATCTGTAAATGGCAAATGAGAAATGACAGTCATTGTCTGGCGCGGGGAGGGGGGTAACATTGTTGTAAAATGTTAATAAAAAATAAATAAAAAAAAGGAATCCAAAGGTGGACTCTTGGAGAGAAGAACCTGCAGGCAGAAGGTACAGAGTCTTTTCCACTCGCGGTGACCAGGAGGCATGGAAGAGCAATGCCCACCCATGTCGGATGATGCAGGAGTGATGACTGTGACCTTGTCGCTGCAGCCAGGTGACACTGAGGAAGCCCAAGAGCAGTGCACAAGCTGTCCAACCTCTGAAGTCAAGAGCCAGGGGGTCAGTGTCTGGCGGGAGCACCAACAAGTCTTGGTATCTATAACAGGCGTGGAAAGCAAAAATGGAGCAACATGGGGACCAGCAAGGTCCAAGGGACTCACCACATGCAGGAGAGTCAGAGTAGGCCCCATGCAAACAGAGGAGCCTATGGAAGCAGGGGAAGACCCTCTAGAGGACCCACAGGCCAAATGCACAGGAGTCGCAAGAGGACCTCGATCAGCTCACCAAAGATGAACACCCATGGTGCAGAGGATGCAGTCAGGATGCTGATCTTGGCAAGAAGAGATGCTAGAGCTTCTTGTTACCCAAAGATCTCCAGAGTGCAGGGCCAACAAGCCTTGGCACCAGCAAGTCGACGTGGTGCACAGTGGTTCAGTCCCAGCGGTTCCGACGACGGATAATGGCCTCAAAATTGCAGAGAGGACAGGTCAGGCCTAGAAGAAGTTGCAGAACCACCACCTTTGCTGCAGAGCCTTTCAAAGTCTGTGGTACATCAGGAGCAGCAGACCAGTCAGCTTCATTGCCGTGCCTGCAGATGCAGGGAAGTGACTCCTTCACTCCAAGGGAGATTGCTTTGGGTGTCCTTGATGCCCACATGTCTGTTGAAGATCCTGGAAAAAGCACAGACACAGACGGTGAAGAAGACTTGCAGAACAGCGAGACCAGGAGCAGCAGGAGTCTTCCGTGATGCAGTCTCGGTTTCAGGCAAAGTCCAGCAAAGTCCAAGTGTCCAGACAGTCAAGGAGTGATGTGGTTTCAGGCTCGAGTCTTGTCCAATGAAGAATCTGAGAACTCACCCACAGGTAAGCCCTTTTGTACCCTAAGAAAGGTGTTTGTACGAGTCAGGGGTCCCTCCCAGAGGAGGGGCCGGACAGAGGGGAGGATACTCCCATGTCCTTTGTTCAGTTTCGTGCCGGAGCAGGAGCCAAGGGCACCCAGAACTGGTTCCAATTGGAGTATACAAGGAGGGCACCGAATGTTCCCTTTACAGCAGTCTGGTGGCATGGGCTGGCATACCCAGCCCAATACACTAAGTCCTGTCTGGTAGGTGGTCAAACATGCCCAGTATCAGCATAGCCACTATATAGTTAGCCATCACGTAATGACAGATTGCCACTATATGTATCAAAATGGTTGACCGCGCTTACAAAGCTTGGAGAATCGACTCCAGGTTTGTAGGGGTGTTCTGCTCACGCAGGGACAACCACACACTTATAACCCAGCACCATGCCTACAGGATTGAAAGGCCTGCCTTAGCGATGACATGGGTTTTAAGTGAAGTGACCCCAGATAAAAAAATATATATATCTGTCACAAGTGGTGCTAGCAACAGCTTACACAGGCTGCAACGGCAGGCCCGTAGTCACAGTCTGAGTGGTCTCTCATGAGTGGCATAATGCATGCTGCAGCCCATGGGAGAACCCTAGTGTACCCATGACCTGGGTACCTCAGTACCATGTACTAGGGACTTATAGGGGAAACACCTGTAGCCAATTGTGGAGGTACAAAAGTACTTACCATGTCAAATCTAGGGAGGAAGCACAGTGACTGGGATCCTGATTAGCAGGATCCCATTCAGACTAGTGAAAACACACTGACACCTGGCAAAAAGTGGGGTTAACCATGCTAGAAGGACCCTACCTTCCCACATGAATGTACTTCGTGGGACCCTGCCCACCTGGAGCTTCCTACTAACAAGGAAGCGGCACGGCAAGCTTGCATGCAGCTATGGAATCTTTGGAGCTTATCTCCAGAGTAACTAGTTCAACCCACCGGGCAGGCCATGTGTTAAATAATATTTTTTCTAACATGGTAGACTTAAAAGTCGATCCTCCTTTTGAGGTAGTTTGCACTGACCATTCAGCTCTACGCTTTTGCTGGACTTCATTAAAACCATCTGCTTGTTTGCAATCACGTACAGAATTACTTAGAGCCTGGAAAGAGGTGACTGTCTCGGCGTTCAGTAGGACCTACATCCCTCCGGGATCTCTAAGCAAGAGCGACTGTGATCTGGCCTTAGAGTAATCAGCTGCCCTTGACGTGATCTCTCCTGTGAAGATGATTAGAACTCCGGCTAGATTAGCCCCTGCACAATGGTATGAAGCCAAACTAAAAAAGCAGAAGGCTGCCTGCAGATCACTAGAAAGGAGGTGGAGAAAGTCTAAATTGGTAGCAGATGAACGTTGCTATCGTGTAGCACACAGAACTTATCTAAATAGCTGTAATGTTGCAAGAAGAACTCACTTAGGCACCCGAATTTTGAGGCCAAGGACTCCTCACAGGAGCTCTTTACTATCCTAAGGGAGTTCACAAGTCCACGAGCCAATAACCCATGCCCGCCAGCAACGCAGGAGTTCTGTGACCACCTAGCCGCACACTTTACTGATAAAATTGACACCATTTATCGCTTCTTTGGGTCAGTAGAGGACCCAATTAAGAGTCAGTCGCTCAAGTCACCACTTGGCTCGTCGAGCCTAGAAAAGATTCCCCTCATTACGGGTAAACAGGTGGCCGCCTTATTAGCCTAAGCTAAATCAGGATTGTTCTTAGCCCCTCTACCACCTAGGGCCATGAAAGAGCTGGCCCCCTTTCTGGCAGACACTTTGGCAAACATTTGTAACATCTCTCTAATCACTGCCACCTTTCCATATAAATGGAAAATGGCACGCATCAAGCCTCTGTTGAAAAAGGCACTAGCAGACCCTACGGATCCTCAAACCTATAGACCCATCTCCCTTCTTCCGTGCTGGTCCAAAATTATGGAAACAATAATCAAACAACATCTGATAACTTATCTTGAACAGAATAAAATCCTGGAACCCTCTCAGTCTGGTTTTCGGGCATCTTACAGCACGGAGGTCGTACTGCTTGAAGTTACCGATACACTCAGGATGGCGCTTGATAGGGATGCTTCAGTCATGCTAGTGCTGCTGGACTTGTCGGCGGCTTTCGACACCATCTCCCACCGCATCCTGTTAAGCAGGCTGCAAGAGATTGGTGTCAGTGGGTTAGCCTTGAATTGGATTCAGAGTTATCTCTCTGATAGATCCCAATCTGTCCAGCTCGATGCCTATGTGTCGCCTACAGCTGCAGTGGACAACGGGGTACCGCAGGGCTCTATTCTGAGCCCTACTTTATTCAATCTATATGTGGCTCCTTTGGCCGCAAACATCAGGAACTGTGGGTTTGAAACCATATCCGATGCAGATGATACGCAGCTGATAGTGCCCATAGAGAAGGATCCCACCGAAACGAAATCTAAGTTCTCAAGGTGCATGATCAAGATTGCTGATTGGATGAAGAGGAACTTTTTACAACTGAACTCTTCTAAAACAGAGATCCTCCTGTTTGGCAAGGCCATGGATCTGTGGTCCCCAGACTGGTGGCCTTCAGAGTTGGGAGAGGCCCCCTCTCCAAAAAGCTGGGCGAAGAATCTGGGAATAAAGATCGACAATCAGCTTTCAATGGAGGAGCAAGTGAAGACGCTTGCAGGCTCCTGTTTTGGGACCATGCGGATGTTGAAAAAGATCTTCCAATGGATTCCGCTCAGTGCCAGGAAGACCCTGATTCAGGCACTTTTAATTAGTCACCTTGATTACAGCAACTCCCTATTGGTGGGAATTAGGGAAGATCTCTTATCTAAATACAGGTTGTGCAAAACACTGCTGCACGTCTTGCCCTGGACAAACCAGCCCAAACCCCCTCCCTGCCCCTCCATCGCCAATTACATTGGTTTCCAGTCAAGAAACAGGCCACCTTTAAAATGCTCTTCAGGTCCCTGCACGGACTGGGACCGGTCTACCTGATTAATAAACTTAAATGGTACCATCCTGCACGTCAGCTAAGATCCAGTAATCGTAGGCTGCTGTGCTGCCAAAGAATTAGGAAGGCAAAAATGGAAAGTCGGGCCTTTTCATATCTGGCCCCCAAACTCTGGAACGAACTCCCTGAAAACATCCGGGAATGCCCGAACTTGTCCCAATTTATAAAATGGCTTAAGACCTGGCTATTCTAATCTGCACTTTATTTGACTGCTTGTCCTTTCTCAGGCGCCGAGAGACCCCCTTGGGGATGATTTGTGCGCATTACAAATGACACAAATAAATAAATAAATATTTGATGGATGGTCTCTGCAGTACTGAGATGACAGAGTAATGCCTATTTGAAGAGGATTGTCTTCAACTTTCTTTTGAATTACATCAGATTTTGTTGCTTCTTCCCCCATGTCATACCCTGCATGGTTGTAGATCAGAGCTATATCTTGAAGATGTTACACTCATTGTGGACTGACAGGAATTCCTCTCTCTCCCTTGATGGGTGTGGAATGCACATAGAGCTAGGAAAGGATTGTTGGTCTCCGGTAGAGTGTCTGAAGTCAAGTTATAGTTCTAAAATAGGTACAGACAGCAAAAGACTCAGTGGTAAAATGATTGTGCACATCATGTATGCGTGAATGTATGTCTGATAAATTAACGCTGTTCTTTATTCTGTTCCAGGGCTACATTTTGAGTCTGCAAAATCATCCCTTAAGAAAACGGAGGACAGGCAGGGAAGTGGTGGGTACACATTTCCAGCCAGGCTCAGTTGTAAGGAGGTGACTCACAATCAAGGAATCAAGTCTACGGTGAGCAAGCTCAGAGATACATTGGAAAGATGAGTGTCATCCTCTCATAGCCCCAAACCATCATCACACCTCCTACCCCATCCTTTAACCCACTGGGGAACCATGGAGTAATAGTATAGGAATTCCCTCAGGGAGAGATTACTGAGGGGGTGGATGGGCTTCCTAGGGGGTATAACTCAGTCTGTAAGGAAGAGGCAGTTCCATTGGTCTGGGGATCTTATCTGTCTGCTGTACTTGTTCGCAATACCAGGCCTTAGCGTTCCTGGATCCTTGTTATCTGCGAAGTAGGGCACCCTACATTGGATCTGTTAAGTATGCTTGGCCTTGCACTCCCATGTATGCCTACTTGATTTAGGGCCTCATTTAGAGCAACAGCTGATCTTCCAGGTCAGTAGAGGGGTGTTCTACGTAGACCTTGTGAAAGACTACCTTGCATACTTAGCGATCTCTGCCAAGGAGACAGATATCTCTCTGCACTGAAGCTTTGCCGAGCGGGTACCATGTTGAGCAAAGTTTTCTATTCTTCAAGCAGAAACTTGTAAAGTGTGAGCTTGGAACTTATAGAAAAGCAAAGAAGAAAGTGGACACACTGAGAATTTTCTCCAAGTGTGTAGAGATCATTTCTTGGGTTTCCTGCTCAAGGCCACCAAGTTTTTCATTGTGGTCCGGAAGAGTTGAAATGTATCACAAAACAATAGCCCTCAATAGGCTGGACGTTTTCTGTCATACATGGAGGATGGGCCATCAGGCAAATGCTTCCACAGGCACAATCAGCAGAAGCTACATTATCAGATGCATGGAGCCTGATTGACAGAGGGCCTCCATACATGTGGCAGGGGCTCACACTCAAGACGGGGTCTCTGCAATGAGACACTGCAATGTGGAGGTCCAGCCACCAGTGCGGGCCCCCTGCCATGACTGCGGGGCATCCACCACAAGTGCAAAAGCCCTTTGTGAATTGGGCCCATGGTGTTTCCTCCAGCACCAGATAGAGCAGGAGACTTGCAGTTCGGCAGAAGGGACATTGGCTGCTTTGGGTAAATATCCTGCATCCACCAAATGCTAAAGAGGCACTTCGTATTCACTTTTGTCTGTCTTTTGCTAGTGTTAGGTTTAAAAGTATAGAGCTGGCTCTTCAAGAAATCCATTGTCTGTTTTTATTGTTGGTGATCAATGTATGCCTCCTAACCCACTTTAAAGGGCACTCTTCTAGGGGCTAGGTGTCTTGTAGTGTCAGGGGAGCGCTGTTCTGCACAGACCTCCATCTTTTAGGGTATTTGCTTCACACAGAGCGAAGCAAATTCTGCGGAAGAATGCCCATGACACAGATCGTCTAACCACCATGGGTCTCCCAGTTGAGTCTGTCAGGGTTGTTATGTTAGAATTAAGGCTGTGGCATGGGACGTCTTGAAGGGTCAATTTTTGTGAGCGTTTGTCAGCAAGTGCCTGAAAACTGTGCAATAAAAACTTGATTCTCCAAATAGATAATGGTATCTTGAATATATAAGGTGAAAAAGTATACCATTGACCTGCAGGGAAGTGCCATAAATTACAAAATGTAATGCACAAACATTGCAAATGTATATATGTTTACAACTGCTTAAAATTAGTGGCACCACCGTTTGGGGCATAGGACAATGACCGTGATTATCCATATAAGCTATGGTAAGCATATATAAAAAGATCCCATTGTTCTGCATTAGTTTTGTGTTATTTTGGCAAGTGAAAGAATATTAATTTGTTGACAGCCCCCATTTAGAATAACACCCTCCATCTCCTATTAGTAAATATCATAAGTTCATATGTGTGGAACAAGCGGCATGCACATTTTTCAGATGGGTATGAGTTTTTGCTGTATGTCTTTCCCAAAACCCTGAATGGTCATGCCTGATCATTTGTAAGCCTTTTGAATCGGTGTTACAAACTTGCAGTGGCTGTGCACCATAAATGAAATCACCGGCAGAGTCTTGCTCCACAACATTTCTTGCTTGAGTTTCACAATTGACTACACGTTGTTTTTGTGTTGTTGTGTTTTTGCGTGCAGAAACTGTAAAAATGTTAGACGTGTGCTTCATTGGCACAATAATACTTTGTGGTCAAACACTGGATGTGTGTGTGTTTATATCCTACATGCATTATCCATTGCCACCAATAACGAGTAGTGTAATGAGTTATGAAATAGCGCATAAAAGTATTTTTGGCTCCAAATAATGGGTTGGACAATGGATAATCACTGCATGGCACATACAAGTATCTTGGCCACAGTGTGGGTGGTTGCAATTTGCTACTCCAAAATAATGACTTCCTTTGATTTTTTTAAATCAGCTCTGCTACCAAATATTAACCCAACAAGAGTATAACTACAGAGGGTGGCATGAAGTCCTAACGAACTAGAGCTATGGTAATTCACCACCACATGAACAGTGCTTTTACGTTTACAGTGCACTATCGCCAGTGTGTCACTTTTATAAAGTTTTGCCCCATTATAAGTGGTAAATGCATGAATGTGTCACTCAGTAGTGTGGGCAACACAAACAACTTTACATTTGTAACTCCCTGAGTCAGTAGTTCTTAACATTTTGACATCTGTGGACCCCCAGGTAATCATTTCAGGAATCTGGGGACTCCCATTAAATTATTACTGGGATCAGGAAACCCGCCCATAGTCATTATTTGAATCCAGGAACCTCGGCCTGAGAAATTTTGATGATTTCAACCACATAACAATACACAAAAATGGCAAAACAAGCATTCATCAAACAAATACACAAATTATGAAATATTTTATTTAATTCACAAATTATAAAAAGTTCAAAATTGTAACTTGAATGGTAATGTTGGAGCTTTCCAAAATTCATTTGAGGCTACTTTCACTGCTTCCACAAATCAGTCTGAGGATACCAACTTCAATTTTACAATTTGTCTCTTTATTTATATAAACCTCATTAATCTGTTTAGGTTACTTAATTTTGTAAGCAGTCGTGGGCCCCCTGGGTAAGCGTCATGCTTCCTCGCAGGTCCCTGGAGCACAGGGTAAGAACCGCTACTCTAAGTTGTTATCAGATACAGTATGTGTTAGGAAATTCCTTGTCCCAAGTATGCTTGCTATAAGATTGTTAAAGGAGCAGGGATCCTTTGAGACCTGACGAATGGCCTTGACCATGTTCTGGCACGAGAATGGACAAAAACAAGTAGGCTTGTTCTGGGTGAACGGACTATTACACCCACAACTGTCCAGCATTTATTTTAACCATCCCTGAGGTACCTAGTAATAAAGGAAATTTCTAACTTTTACCTCAATGTATTTTTAGATTGATCTGGATCTCACTTTTATCAAGTTATTTCTTTATTAATAACTCCATCTCATAGAGGTTCGGTCTGCCCTGGTAGTACCATTTTACCCAAGGAGGGTGAGGAAGCCAATGATAAAGCATGCCACACAATGTGGGTGAGACTTCCTCAATCAATATGATGAGCATCTTAATTGATCATTAGGTCTAGGTGGGTGTCCAAGTGAGAGACTATCTTTATCACCACAGCCTCTTTTTGTGTTTATTCCCATATTACGACCCCAGTCATGGGCAGATATTGAAGAGTCATAAAGAGTACCAGAACATGTATTTCATAATGGTCCCTGGTTTGATGTGCTTCCATGGCAGAACAGAAACTGTCACCATTTAAGTGTTGGCATTTGTGTATGTGGAAGGGTGGGTGTGATGGTTGTGACTGTGCGTGGTCATGGATACACCAGTGTGCCTCATGATGCACCCTACTCTACCATGCAGAGCTAAAAATAGCTATTGTCTCTCCCTTGAGAGGCATGTGGTAGTGCCTTGCTCCAGATGGGGTAGAGAAGCAAACATTTGTTTGCGTTTAGGCACATAAAATTGTGCTGTGATGTGAATGGGACTGAACAGAAAAGATACTACTTCCCTCTGTAGGAAAGGGTCACATAAATGTGATCACACTCAAAAAGATGCAGACAGGATTGCACTGTTGTGTTACCCAGCAATAATGATTTAGTGATCCACACACTGGGAGGGTGGAGAGAGCTCACAGCATTAGAGCCTGAGGGTTTATGTGATGCCATTGATTAATTTAGCATGATGCCACACAACCAGAGTTCTTATCCTTACTTCTGTCCTGCTTCAATGGAAGGACAGATCAATGGTAAAGAGGTGGTGGTAACACCATTAAGTTCAGCACTAATAAATGGTGACATAGTGGATGATCAGGTAGCAATATCTACAGTGTTGGTGCGATGTTCCTGAAATGAAATGAAATGAAATAAAATAGAAATTTATACTAAACACGCCCTACTACCCTGAGGTGTCTAGGCGCGCAAGCTTGCAAACTGGGCAGTACCAGGTTATGAGGCTGGCAACAGATTAGAGACTCATAGAGGTTTTTCTAAAACAGAGAAGGTCTGATTCCTTTTTCAGGAGACGGGAAGTGCTGCCAATAAAATTACTCCTGCCCCATTTAAATTTTTTTTACTCTGGGACCAATGACATTGCAGGCTGTTTCTGAGCGAACGTATCGTGGTGGAAAGTACCATTTGAACCAAAGCTTAAAAGATTGTGGACCTTCCCCATGAAGAGCCCTGAAAGCAATGCACAGGGCCTTAACTGTATACTCTTCTCAAAGGGTAACCAGTGAAGTAGCGGAAGGGCAGCTGAGACTGATTCTCTTTTGGGTATGTCTAATAACAGGCGAGCGACTGAGTACTGTAGGACCTGCAGCTTATTTAGACCTTTTTTTTTTTTTAAACTTACAAAAAAATGCATTTGCTTAGTCAATCTTTGAAAGTATCAAAGCAGAAATTACAATTTTTTGCAGGACCTTCGCAATGAAAGGAAAGATCTTCCGTAGGAGTTTCATCGTAAAGAAGTAGGCAGACGTGATTGTATTCACATGCCCTTCGAAGGTTACCTGGTTATCAAAGATTACTCCAAGATTTTTTACCTTCGTGACTGGTGGCGGAAGTTGCCCAAGTTCAGCTGGCCACCAGTCTTGGGACCAGATGGAAGTATCCTTCCCAAAGAGCATCACCTCGGTCTTGCCTGAATTCAGTTTTATGCAGTTTAGGGCCATCCATTTTCCAAACTCTTGCATACAGTTGTAAAAGCTCTTTGCTGTCTCTGAGATATAGATGATACGGAGATCACTAATTGTGTGTCATCTGCACAGGTGACAGCGGAGAACCCAAATGATCTAATTAGTTTTGCCATAGGGGCCACGTAGATGTTTAAAAGGGTCAGACTAAGAGATAAACCTGGGGGATGCCGCAAGGGAGAGAGAAGGATGGGGATTTAAAATTATCAGCTGCAACTAGCTGGATTCTGAATGACAGAAATGATTTAACTAAAGCAAGGGCTTTATATTTTACCCCAATATCCTCCAGTCTATTCAGCAGCATTTGGCGGTTTACAGTGTTAAATGCCGCTGAAAGATCTAGTAGGACCAGCACTGCACTACCCCCTACATCCAGTGTCCATCTAATCTGTTCCGAGGCACTTATCAAAGCCAATTTGGTGCTGTGATGTTTCCTAAATCCGATTTGGCAAGGGTCTAAGTGGTTCTGGTTCTCAATGAAAGCTGTCAACTGTGAATTAAGGGCTTTTTCAATTATGTTCACCGGAAGGAGCAATCTGGAAATAGGACGGTAATTCCCAGGATCTAAAGGATTTAGGTTAGCTTTTTGATTAAAGGGAAAATACGGGCTATCTTCCAGACACTAGGAAATTTTCCTGACCTAATCATAAGATTAAAGATATCTGTTAGGTGGTTTGAAATAGTGTTGGCTACTAAATGAATGGCGTTTGGAGTGAAAGGATCTTGTGAAGAGCCTGATTTGGTATGCAGGAGGATGGTTTTAACTTGGTCCTGGGTGAGTTCAGCAAAGGAGGTAAAATTGGGCTTGCATTCATTATTGATAGTTTGTGAGTCACTGTAACCATCAATAGTCTTAGTTTGGGAGTCGTTATGATCCTCCACAGGATGAGAGGGGAAAAGATTACAAAACAACTTAACCTTATCTTGTAAAAAGGAGGCCAGTGGGATACAAAACATTTGATCCATTTCCTGAAACCGCTTTTCGGGAGGTTTAGATAGCTGTTTAACAGTTGCAAAAACGTTATTTTGTAGAGTTTTTGGCTGCTTCAATCTTCTGAGAGAAGTATTTGGATTTTTCTTTAAAAATAAGATTTTTATATGAGGCTAAAATAAGCTTATAACTGGTTTTTATGAGTCCTCATAATGACGCCTCCATTTTCTTTCCTGCCTGCGACATGCTTCTTTACGCAGTCTTAGGCTTTCTGTGAACCAAGGTTCAGAGGGGGTGTCCCGGTTTCTCCTACGGGGTTTGATCGTGCAATTTTTTCTGCGGCGTTCTCCAGCTAACCCTGCTATAGGTTAGCTGCATTGTTAGGATCTGAGTTTATGCAAGGCTGTGTTTCTGATAAGATGGCTTACACACAGCTGCCTTTGCCCCTCTTCTCCTGCTTCAAGATCATGTCACACCTCAAAGACAAGTGTGGTCACAGTGGATGGTGTGGCCCAACAACTATTTCGGAGGCGCCAACAAGAAAGATAGCATGATTAAGTGATTGCTTTTGCAGAACAAGGTGTGGGAGGAGGCCATCATGATTTTCAATTGTGTTAAACATGTACAATGCAATTGATATGGTGACGGATTTAGAGAGCCAGGAAGTAAGTGACAGGCACAACCAATCTGTGGCCGGGCTATCAAGTGGCTATATTATGGGCTGAATGCATGGAAGTACCCTTCTTTTTGATTTCCACTAGGCATGAATGGAAGAGGTAAAAAAGCTACAGAGCCAGTGCTGCTCATAAATCCAATGAAGAATGTCAACCCAGAGACCAGGATTGTGGTTATGGGTGTGACAGACTCTCTACAGTGGCCACCGTGGTTGGCAGGGGATTAAAATGCATGCTATGAATCAAAATTAGTCACTTTGAAGCAATCTGCTAGACATGCATTTATACAAAAGAAAGCTATTCATGTCAGACTGGGTTTCCTGGAGTGGATAGTTGCAGGGACCACTTTACTTTCTAAAGGAGAGAAAGCTTAGGTCCTTTAGCAGTCAGCACACAGGGTACTAAGACCTTTGTCTGTAGATTTGCTGGGTAGATATGGGCAAGCAGTCCAAGGCTTAAGTCAACAGAGTATGTGTGGGGTGAGTGTGGGTACCGCCAACACAGTTATCCATGCAACAATATAGTATAAATATCCAGCCAAGGACTGTATGACACAGACACATTTAATAATAATTCATACATTAAATATGTTTACATTATAAATAGCTCAGGTCAAGTGGAATGTACACACAATACACAAAAGATACGGTATCAAACACAATGTTCAATATGCAGTAATGGTACATCGAGCCAGTGATTTCACTATGAAAAAGCTTAATCTCTTGTGAGGTCACTGGACACAATCAGAGTAAAATACAGTACAGTTATAAAATCAGACCTCCTCCCCCTTGGCCTAATACACTATACTATGAAAACAAAGTTGTACTACTGTTCATATAGGTTGAATGTTTCCAAAGCCCCAGTGATTACAAACATCAGAACTTATACAGAACAACCTGCAAGCCGATAAGACAAAGCAGCAAAATAATCAGTGTGGATACAGTATTTGGAGTTCACAACAGCTATTTGTTAAGCTCTACATAAAATAGAGACAGTTAAATTGAGCTGATGGTGATGATAAAATGTGCACTATATGTATGACTACTACAATGAATCAAGGCACAAGGTAAAGTAGGGCAGTCTATGAGTGACCATTGCCTTATGACTGTCCCTGACCCTATAATTAACTTAAGTTAAAAGCTGATTGGTGGGATGCCAGGCAAGCTACCTACTGTACAGGAGTCACCCATAAGATGTAAAACAACATTAATTTTTGATAACTCACTGTATTGAATTAGTACATTGTGCGAACCCTCTCAAAATGTCAACTGTGCAAATGTCCACCAGAGTGGATGGAAGGAAAGTGCAATTTGATTTGATACTGACATTCTGCTGTGGGTCTTGTCCACTAGTGAGCCTTGCAATCATCTGATATCTACTGACCACCCGGCCAAAGCTGATCCAAGGCAGTCCAAGCTCACATTTAAAATATGACGAGTTTCTACTGTTAGAGAAAGCGTGTTAAGTGAACCTGCAATATAAACCAAGATGTAGTCAGAGACCATTACCATTAATATTGGATATTCAAAAACAGTCTGTCCACAATAGATGAGAATATAAATTCCTTCACCATCTGCACTGATCACAATAAGATGGGTTAGATAAGTAAAACATGCAAATTTACATAGCAGAATGTCGCATCTTTGCTATTGAAAATGATGCCTCAACAAAGAATGAACATCTCCACCACAAAGACAATATACTTGACTTTAAAAAAGCTAAGAATGTAGATTTGAAACAAGAAAACATATGAACAGCTTAAATATTGTAAGAATACCAACCTGCAATAATAAGAAGGAATGAGACTTTTGTGGAGCAGCTGCTCGGTAACATACTGGGCAGATCAAAGTTCACAGCATTGGGGTACATGCATGAAGAAATGCTTTTACGAGTCCTTAATTGCGATTATTAATGAATCGCAATTAAGGACTCTCAAAGCCTATGCATGTAGGAAACATTCCTTAATTGCGACTTGCAAATTGCGAGTTGCAATTAAGGAATGACTTCCAATTCATTCCTATGGGCCTACAGGCCTACAGGCCCATAGGAATGAATGGGAAATTGTAAGAGCAATTTGCGAGTACCAATAGGTACTAGCAAATTGCCCATGCAATTACAAGGGTGCAAAGGTTTCAAAATGACACCCTGTTGCACCCCTGAAATTGTGATGTGCACCCATGTTGCGCACACACACATGCCCCAAGGGCATGTGTGTGTGTGTGTAACCTGAAACCTTGAAAAATGCACTTTAGTGCATTTTTCAATGTTTTCGCAAAATACAGACCAGAGTAATTTCTCTGTATTTTGCGGCCCCAAATAGCGAATTTGCTATTTCTAAGTGCTTCTAGCATTGCATTTAAGGAATCACAAATTGCGATTCCTTAAATTGTGAGTGCCTAACACTTTAATGCAATGCAAAAGGAGTTTTTGCGGGCGCAAACTGCCGATATTTGCGAATCGCACCGTTTGTGCTCGCAAAAAGCTTTGATGTATGTGCCTGATAGTTTGTAATGAAGCAAGTCTATCGATTTTTGGTACAAAGAGCACCTCCAGGGGCATCAGGGTGGCCCATCACAGCTCACCTGTTAAACTATGGAGATTGTGATGCAGCTTTCCAATTGGCATGTGAAGAAATGTGAGATAGTCCGCAAGCGTACTAATTTCTTAATTTTTTTATGTTACCCTAGCTGTACAAGAGGCAAGGCATACATACATGGATATAAGGATAACAAGCATTGGCATAGCCAATAGGTCTCGCCTTTGGGACCTTATAAGTATTTAGTTATGCAGCACAATATCATTGGTACAACAGCATTAACTGTTGCATGACTAAACACTTATAAGGTCCCAAAGGCGAGACCTATTGGTTATGCCAATGCTTGTTCTTTTTTTTTTTTGTCTTCCTTTTGTACCCTCTCTTTGTCATGTAGTCTTATTCCTTTCGCTGTCTCTATTTAACTTTCCAGTATGTTAAAAGCTCAGTGCAGCCCATGGCTAGTGAAAGAAACCTTAGACATGGTTACTCACAGGCCATCACCTACAAGGAGCTTAGTTGTCCCAGAGAATTATATAAGTACATACTCACCACTCACTCTGCGTTGCGGACCCTCGCACCCTCCCCATCATCTGTCTGAATGGCCTCCCCATGCTTATGTGAATTCAATTTCGTGCTCCCTGTTGGACCTGGGGTTACCAGTCCACATAGGGTAGCCTGGCTGAAGTGGTAAGGCCTGACTCCAAAGCTGCCTGTTGTACTTGCGTCACACTCACACCATAACTCAGCGCACATCCACCGTGTTTGGAAAAATAGAAAAATCTTTATATTCTCTTTTTGTTAGTTTCTTGTCTTTCTCTTAGTTGCAACTAGTACCACATTTACAGTTAAATCAGTGCATCTAAATTACTTGTTTCACTATTCACCAAAATTATACTTGACTCTGTGATTCACTAATTTAGCTCCAATCTTGTAGTATTATTGAGACCTCTCAGCTTTAGTTTACAATCTACCCAAACATGAATAAATTACATTTCTCCCATTTCTTGGTCTACTCCTCTATATCTGGAGAAGCAAATTATTACTGTCCATTAGTATGTCACCATAACCAAATTCAATAAAAGGTAACCATTGGCTTTCAGTTGCGTAAGAACTCACATTGAATCAGCTATGCATAACATCATTTCATTTTGATTACAGACATCCCCTTTCGGTTCACCTCCCTCTTGGTTCCACAAATAAACTGTTGTTGCCACTCTATTATTGATTCGGTCCTCCCTTTTCCCCCCTTTCAGAAATAATTATGCACTGAAATGGTTCACTTTCTCTCCTGACACAGTTTGAGCCAATTCCCCAGTTCTCTGTGATCCAACAGCCCTCGAGAAGTGTTGAAGGCTTTCCAGGGAAACGTCAATAACTTCCTTCACTCACACCCACCACCACGCTTACTTCTTGGTAGTTGATCCCGCTGTTGTGAGGTGGTTACGGGGGTTACGGTTGCCACTCGGGGGAGATTATGTGACAGTACCGAAAGTGCAAGGAGGGAAAAAGACCCCGTCTCTTTATCTCTTTATCTCCGTCGAGACGCTCTGAACCCGAGCGTTTCCTTCCTCAAGCGTTTCTGTGGAGGACAGAGGACGAGGGCTAAGACTTCCCCTCAAGGGGGATTCCAATCAGGGCGGCACAATACTCAGAAGTCAGGCCCAGTTTCGTAGCCGAGCACCCGGCAATCGAGTATCTCTGCTCCTGCTCAGTTCACTTGCCACACGCCTCCTGGTCACGCCTCCACCCCGCCTCTTTCCTTCCGGCTCCGCTCTCTCACACTTTGGCCTGCCCCTCTCATAAGACCTCCGGGCACCCGCCAGGTGACGACCCGCTCCACTGGAACTAGCCTCTCAGGGGCCCGTCACCCTCCACTTCTGCCACTTCCTCACCCGGCTCACTTCAGGAGGCGCTGCCGGACTCGTCACCTCAACACAGCACTCCTTCAGCTCCGAGCCCACTCAGACCCGCCGCCGCAGACCACACAGATGCAGGGCTACAATATGGCAGCAAAGTCCCGGTAAGGAGACAGGTGAGGGGAGGGCACCTCCGAACAGTGTGTTCAATGCCCACGGCAAACTGGGGATTATGTCAGCCTCCCGCTTTCACTGCTAGGGGTCGTATCACGGAGAGGCTTCTTGTTCCTTTAATGGAGGTTGACCTATCCACCCTCACCTGGCAGTTTCACTTCAGTTCACGACCAGTAGTCCTTTCAGGGTTGGGTCCCACTCCTCTGGCTCTGCTGGTTCTGACGTGTTGGTCAAGTGTCGCTGGGTCAGATCTACAGATGAGGGGGGTGTCAATCAGCAGAGAGAGCAGCCCCAGGGGACTGTCAAACCCCCCACTGAGCGCCCACCTCCTCACACCACAGCCTGTACTCCAGCTGACCTCATCTCACACCAGAATCCCTCTCGCCAACTCTCTACACAAAATGGCCGCACAACATTCCACTATATATAGCCTTTCACCAGAGGGTCTAGAGTGGACCATAAAGTTCTGGAACCGCTCATTTTACCCAATGGCCCAAAGCCATGAGGTGAAAAGTTGGCAGTTGGTAGCCTCCATTTTGTAAGGGTGCTCTACACTACCACCTCCATTTTAAGAGGGCACCTGTGCCCCTTCACAGTGTAAAGATCGTGAGGCACCCAGAGCTTTAAGAACATCACCATCACAAGTGTCTGGTGGACAAAAAGAAAAAGAATAATATGTAGGAGGCAGCAAGGGGACAAAAAATAAATAAATTAAATAATTAATTAATAAGAGGGACTACCCAAGGGCTGACAGGTCTAACACTCCCTTCTTGTGAGACTCGGCTAACAGCATTCCAGTGTCATGTGTGTGCCTGAAACTTTAAGCTTAGGCAGCTGGATAAAGAGGTGGTCAGCTTTGAACACCGAGTGAGGGGTCATGGGTGAAGGGACTCTTCACTGTACTGGAAAGGGACATTGAGTGGAGACTGGGCGCTAGCGTTTATTCTCTGGTTAGATGAAGGAATTATACAAAGTGGGGAACGGGTGCTCGGCTGGTACACCGTGGTGGAGCCGGTGTTAGGGGCAGAGACTGTAAACTCTGGGGGAGGGTGCCTGGGTACAGGTAATTTGCACTGTAGTGGAAGGAGCGTGAGGTGTACACGGGGCACCGTGTTTCTAGTTTTGCACTGGGAAGGTGCAGTTAACATAGATGGATTTCTAACCTCTTCGATAAACAGGCAGGCACGCGCACTGTCCTACTATGGGCCACTTAAACAGTGGCATTTTTACCACGTAATTTCTTGCAGTTGCCCTGTGATGACACACTGCTCACAGCTTAGAAATTGATTTCAGGAAGTTCATGCTAGAAGAAGGTCACTCCCTGATTTGCATAATTTATGTTTCACAACACGCGCACCCACCAGCAGCAGCACTTCGGAGCTGAATCTGCTTAATAGACTTGGAAGGAGAGGACACTAAAGGCACAGGGGCATACAGAGATTTGACGAAAGGTCCGCTGGCTTTATTAAGGCGAGGGGTTCTGGGTTGGAACCTCGGTTTTATGATTTGACAGCGTACACCTTAACCATTAAGCAGTACAACGGGCCAACACTTATATTTCTCTAATGTTCAAAACGTTGTTCAGCTCCGGGTGCATTGCTACCATCGGTACAGCAGATGCAATGGCACTGGGGTCCGGAGGGGCTCATTGAACCCTGCGGGCAACTAGTGGCGCGCACTGAGGGAACTTTGGTTTGAATGGCGGAAAGGCAGAGCCGAGCTGGCCATCAGACCATGGAGGATTCCGGGAGCTGTTGGGTTGCCTTGTCACATCAGATTTGACTGATGGAATGCATTAATTTCATATTCAAAAGACTCATTAAGTGCTTTGCCATGTGTTTTTACCTTTATGTACTAGAATGATCTGATACTCCCTTACTCTATATACTACTTGTACCTAAACTGTGTATCAATGTGGGAAAGGGGTGGGGAGATCTAGGATTATCTTCTGCAGTTGTGACTACTTTGATTATGCCAATCAGCTTTAGATCATATCATGTAATGCTAATGCCTATTACGTGTGCCATTCTTATTCCAACACTACTGCTACATCTCAGATGACACACGTTAATTCTAGATTTTATGTGACACTAATTATTTGGAATTTTATAGATGTAACTAACTCTAGAAAACCACATATGTTCTTACATATCTAGATAGGCATAAGGGAAATACTGTATTGCTGCAAGAAACACAACAGATTACATTAAATGATCAGGGCTTTATCAGCCAATGGAGCACACATGAGCTTAATGCATCCGACTCTGTGTATTCCAGAGTAGTGGCATTTTCAAGAGTGTACATATCACACTGTTCAATTTATATGGTCCACACGTGGGCAGTCCCTCCTTCCAACAGAATATGATGGCTGTATGCATGCACCTTTATCCTCAATGGCTGTCTGGGCGGGGGGGGGGAATAAACATTAATTTGGTTACATCACTTGACTGATATAGCCATATCTTCAGCATCCCATCTGTAGTTGTGAAAATACTTGGGTAGATTTATGGTGCAGTAGACATCTCACTCATCTGGAGTTTACCATTCACTGACCAGTGCACAAAATGAGATCTAGACTGGATCACTGGGTATGGATGAAGGATGTAGGTAATTGAATGATGGAAACTATACACTTGGCTTGAACATTTTCCGACCACTCCCAGAAGCCACTATACGATCTCACACTTGGCAGTTTTCCTCTTCATCACTGATGGACTCAGTATTTCACACAGACATGCGAGAGGCGCCTGTGAAATATTTAAAATGAAATGTTGGTTCGATGTCGAGCTGAGAGACCTAGAAGTGAGCAATAATGATACTTGGGATGCAGAAGTGATGGGCACTGTCAGTTCAAGGAGTAGGTTGGGGAAGCAGATAGAGAGCAGAAGCACGCTGCTGCTAGAGTGTATCGCAAGGAAGAACCCCAAGTAGGACCACTGCAAATCAGATCAGACAGCTATGGGCAGCGGGTGACGCCATGGGTACAAAAAACCACATTGTTGAATGGGTTTACAACAAAACTAGTATACTATCAGAACTTTCCTCTTTTTACTCCGAGGTGCACACTTCTTGCTTTACTATGAGCTATATTGAAATGGTGGCCTGTTTTGTTGATTTTGTTAGCTAACCTAGAGAATGAGCAATGCAAGTACCTCCATACTCCCATTGCACCAACTGAAGGCCATGGTGCAATTAAGGGAACAAAGGGGCATAATACCAACAACTAGCGATAATTATCGCTGAATTGGCTTAACGGGAATATTTCTATTGCCGCCCTTCACCTGTTTTTATCGCTGAGATACCTTGCTATTAGCAAGGTTTATCTCAGGAGCGATAAAAAACATGAAAAATGCGTGAATAACGCTGTCAATACAGCGATATTCAGGCATTACTGTGACAATGCTCTTAGCCATGTTATCCAACTCTCATTGGATAACATGGCTAAGAACTGGTCAGGGCAGGCGTTAGCTTTTGGAGATATTCGCTGTGATGTATTCCTATAGGTTCTGAATCGATCCCCCTATTCCTGACCCTATTCTGGTTAAACAAACCAACAAGTTAACTAGCAGTCAGCCCATGAGGCAGAAAACCCCCATGATGCAGATACCGTTATCTGACGCAGTCACACTACGGCACAGGAACGTGTTATCTGATTAGGTCATAATGCTTGCGATCTAATTAGACAAGCGATATTCCTCCAGCCCCTGATAAGGCATACGGAGTTCTCATAACAAATCAAACCTATGACAACCTGGGCAAAACCCTGCGGCCATTGTTTTGATTTCACCGAGAACTTCAGCAAAAGAATGTGCTAACGAGCAAGTCGTATGACATCCTTATTGACGTATCTATGTCCATCCTTACGTCAATCTCGGCACCTTAAAGGTATAAATATTACCGATATTGCCCTATGCAAACACACGCGGTGGTGACGAGACGGAGCAGCCATACTTGCCGAAGCGAAGAGCAGAGCAGACCCCGCTGGCGCAGCCCCGCCTTCCTGACGCGCTGAGAACGAGACGCGCTGCTTTCTCCTGCCGAGAAATCCAGCACCGGCGCTTCCGGGTAGCCCTCGCAGGCAGCCTGGAATATCGAGACCAGAGAGAGAGATACCATCCCTCATTCAACCTAGATTCCAGGTACAGAACTGAATAACCCCTCGCAGAGAATTCTTTAGTTATTCACTTGGCAAAAACAAACTTAACTTAAACTGTAACTTTCTATTCCCGCCCACGTATTAGGCTTAGGTCAGGTACACGGGGTAGGCGTATTTAGAAACACCAGTTGAGTAGGTTTAGTCAAATGTATATGTGTATGTAATATATTTTATTCATTTTAAAACATCTTATGGCTTAGAAACCATATCAATGTTTTTACAGTATTATTTCATACTATTGCTTTTAATGTATGCACTTTACTTAGCTATAAGTATTGCAATAATATCGATCCATTTCTCTTGTATGAGAAAAGAGACTGATCAATAAATAACACCTTTTTATTGAACACGCCTGTCTCTTCCTTTTCTCTACATTCTGATGAGACTAAGAATGCACGTACTGACTGAGTAAAATAAATTGCCTTTTGTTCACACGACTCTCGAGATACACCCTTGATTAGGGGAGAGCAAAGTTGTCATGTTCTATGGTTGTCAGAAACTAAATCCCTTCTTGTCTAATCAGGGAAGTTAATTCCTTCCTGAACATTCGAGAAAGTTTCTAGTGAACTCTGAGCTAGCTGGCAAACCCAAAACTTTAAGTCTAATATCGACAGTAGTAGACCTAGTTAACGTCTGGTCTAGGCCTTTACTATTGAAGGTATTATTCCAATGCGCAGAGCCTATTGGGATAATAGGAACTACACTACATGGCGCCCAACGCGTTTGGAAAGGGCGATAAAACTAACGTAAGACATTTAAAGTAACTCAGTCGTGCTTTCTCACTCAGACCCCTTTCTCCCATAATACTCCAAAGACGTCTGGAGTGGGTAAAAGGTTATATCCGCCAGACCTCGCAGGAGGGAACTCCTATGTATGGTTCTTGGTATAGTCAACGTTGAAGGATACACTGTTCCAAAATATTGTGCATCTAATCTTTGTTTCCATAAGAAACCTGATCTGCAAACAAAAGAAATAACCATCCTGTCAGTAAAATGGTAGACAGTGATGAAGAAAGAGAGGCAGTTAGATTAGCAACTGAACTCGCGGCAGCTGATGCTACCATGCAAGAAGCAGACCCGGATATAATACTCATCCCGGTCATCAAAAGGAAATCTATAACTTTAAAATTTATAGAAAATGGACTGACACCTAGAAGTGGTACAGTCATATTCGTAATTGAGGCACACGAATATCGGCAGACAGAGGTATACTATTCATGGATAAACTTTCCAGCAGCAAATCCTGTAACAAAGTACTTCCACTATTACAAAATAGAGGAACCTCCTGAAACGTACACTCCTTTCGAGGAGGTGGAAGTACCACTCAAATTTCAAGAGCATTTGCTCTTATTTGATGGCGCCCTAAAACATAACAATCACATCACCAGGCTCGGTCCTTTAGGTAGACCAGGAGCAACGTGGCCGGTCCTAGCCGGATACACACCACATCCAGACATCGACGGGATGTCTGCAGCTAACCTGTTAACACAGCTAAAACAATTAATAAAAATACATAGACAATTAGTCCAGTATGTGATGCGGACTTCAACAATTCAGCCAGCGATTAAACTCCCACAGCTGACCCCTCACCAGGGGAACACAAATAAAATTACACCACAGAACATCCAGTCCTGCCTAGGTAAAGTACCGGCTAAACGGGAACAAATACCATTCTGGCTAGCGCAGAAAATCACCCAAATAGAGGCGGTGTTTCCAGACACCACCCCGCTAGAAAAGCACAGGATTCTGACTATCTGTCTTCCAATGGGAATCGCACCACACATTGAGGACTGTGACACTTGGGGTACAGTCTTTGCTTCCATCTACACAAAAACGCACGGTGTTCCATCCATTTCGGTAATACCAGATGTGCTAAAACAAATTCAAGATGAATACGGTCCAGAACCCGCTTTAACTCTTGGTATGAAATTACTAAAAGACTTCAAGCAGGTCTCGGCTATATTATTAGCCAACATAAAGGGAGAAGCAGCAAACGTGGCGATCCGCCAGAGGTTAAAGGAAACAGATATAGCAGACCAACCAGCTGAAATTGCCAGAATCATAGAAAAATCCTATGAGGAACTAGGTAGAGATAGTTTAGGTGGAATACCATAAAACCACAACTGATTGAAAGTCCTGAAAAAATATTTTTTAATAATAATTCAACATCACAGAAAAAGAGCTGGGATGGAAACAAACAATCCAATCCCAAAGAAAAGAAATTCCAGTCCAGAGGAAGGTCTCCTAGGCGAAGAGAGAAATCTCCGAACCAAAGACACAGGTCACCCCAGAGTGACCCCTCTGGGAAAAGATATAACCTTAGAAACAGGGATAATATAAAAAAGCCTGATAGATATCAAGACATTGATACATGTCCCTCTCAATCTTTTCAGACTTCCTCGCAGAAATCGGAAAGAAGAGGACGATCAGAACAAAGAGAAGAGCACGTCAAGTCCAAAGACAAGGAACCTGCTCAGCTAAAAAAGAAATTACAATTTCCAAAGAAGAAGGTAGCTAGCATTAAAATAATTAACAATGCCGAGAATTCTGAGGACACAACTGAAAAACGGGGAATGGGCTCAGACAATGCTAGACAGCGCAGCAGAAGTGAGCATAGCTCGCAAAGTCCTTATGAATCATCTGGAGACAGTGGACACAAATTAATATCTTCAAGTGGAAACTGCGGACACCAGAGTTAGCAAACCTCACAAAATATACGAAATAACATTGCGTATAGAGGGGGATAAGACTAGAAAAATAAGGGGACTATTTTGGGATAATCTCTCCAAGGGCTATGATATCCTTCTAGCTGAAAAAGACTGGCCACCAGAGTTTGTTAGGGATTGCCCTCATGGCGAAGAAGTAATTATGCCTGCCTTCTCAAATCATATCCCAATTCATAAAAAATACACACTTGCTAGAAAGTGGGCAGTGGCTCTAGCTCCTGCTTTATATAAAAATCACGTGGGATGGGATGAGGACTCTCCTCCTCACAAAATCCAGTTAAAATCACAACCTACTGCACAAAGGCAGTACCCAATTAAGCAAGAAGCTAAAAAACAGGTAAAAGAAATACTAGATCAGCTAGAATACCAGGGGGTGATTGAAACTTGCACCTCACAAATGAACAACCCTTTGTTTCCGGTCTCCAAACCAGACAGTTCATATCGTCTAGTTTTGGATTACCGACACCTTAACACATGTTGCAAAACTTTTGCAGTGCAAAATTCGCATAGTGCTGCACTAATGAATAACATAGTGCGCAAAAAATACAAAACAACCTTAGACATCTCTAATGGATTCTTTTGTCAAAACATAGCACCAGAGAGCAGATATTTGTCTGCGTTCTCAATAAATGGCACTCAAAAACAATTCTGTCGGTTAGCCCAGGGGTACAAGAACAGCCCGGGAGTATTCTCAGCGAGAGTAACAGAATTACTACAAATATATGATGATGAAGCATTATCTTATGTCGACGACATTTACTTAACAGATGATGACTTGGAGACTCACTTGAAGAGAGTGAACACCATAATACTTGGGTTCGCAGCAGAGGGTTACAAATTCAACTTTAAAAAATCCAGAATTGCCCATCTGACAGTCCTGTTCTTAGGATATGAATTATCAAGTGAAGGCAAAAGCCTGGCTGACAATTTCCTAGAGAAATGTGCCGTAATCCAAGCACCTAGAACACTAAAAAACCTACAGTCGATTCTAGGCTTCCTAAATTTCGGAAGAACATACATTGCATATTACGCAGAAAGGGTCAAACCCCTTTATGATCTGATAAAACCAGATTTTAAAAGATCCAATTGGACTCAAAAACACACAGAGATTTTGAGATCCTTACAAACAGACATGCTAATTAAAACAAAGTTAGAAACACGTGATAACACACGCAATCTTGTGATTCGAGTCATCCCAGGGAGATGCGGATTCACATACCTGACCTCTAATGAGGGAGAAAAGGTACCAATTGCATTCAAATCACACTTGTACACAGAAGCTGAAAAGAAGTTCAGCATTAAAGAAAAAATTGTTCATGCTGTTCAAACCGCAATAGCTAGAGAAAAAGATCAAGCTGACGGTAGACATGTCACAGTCAGAACAGCAGAATCAGCCTTTGAGGCACTAACAACACCGTGTAATTTACCAACAACAACACTGAATCCGGAATGGATACAATGGGTGAATTCAATTACAACGGACAAAGTATACTACTACTTTGATCCAGAACTAGAAGAATTAAAAAATCTAGAATATGAAGAAACATATCCTCTGCCAATCGACATTCTGCCTTTACGACATTACGCCTGTGTAATTTATACAGACGGACATGCTCAACCCCCCGTTTGGGGAGAACAGGCATACAACCCCACATGTGGGATTACAAAAGAAGTGTGGCGCGGAGGTAAACTAAAACCTCTATTAACAAAAACACACTCAGTAGAAACTAATTCAGAACAACAAACTGAAATACTAGCATTGAAAATGGCGCTAGATAATGCGGATCGCGAATTCCCGACACTTATAGTGTCAGATTCATATTACTGCGTCAAATCATATAACAAGGATTTGCAGACATGGATTCAAAACGGTTACAAAGATGACACAGATGCACCAATAAAGCAGAAACTGCTCTGGGAACAAATAGCTCTTTTACAAAAAGAGCTACCAAAGACTCACGTGACACACTCACTGAGTCATCAGCGTGATGGCGTTCACGTTGCAGGGAATTCATTGGCTGAGACAGCCACAGCGGCAGCCACTAAATCGGCTCCCGTAGTTCGAAAAAAGCGTACATTAAAAAACATTGACGGTGAAACAGTGCTGGCGGTGAAAACGTCATCAAAAGGCGACTGCTCAGCGCTACCGATCAACTATCCACTCAATTATACATACATAATCGATGCAAACTCCGTCCCTTTTGCTCGAATCCCTGGAGTGGGGGATAGAGTGATTCCAAACATGGACAGGAGAAACTTGTTAGTCGCAGACGCACATATGGGCGAGGGTCTCAGACACCTCAAACTAAAAGATTCTCTGGAAGAATTACAATCACGGTACTGGTGGCCAGGCATGAGCCTGCGTCACACCATGTTTGTAAAAAACTGCCCAAACTGCAACAGAGATCGCAGTGGGGAGAGAAAAAGTTTAATACCTCGTCGTTTTACTCCAGAAAAAATCAAGAGTAAAAAGGAAGGCTTGCGATTAACATATACAGGCTAGTTTCCACTTATAATGTAGATCACCAGCACTCGGCTGACGTCTGGACTGTTATACAAAGATTTGCGAGTCTAAATGGCATATACGCTAAGAGCATGCTACGTTTGACCATTGTTTTCACTCTAGCCCTCCAGCCTGAGGGGAAACATGGCCAAATGAGCATAGCACAGCGGGAATCTTCTCACTTCCTTCCTGAGGGATACGGGATGGTGTAAAGAAAAAACCAAGGCATAAAGCAATCTATAACGGAAAGGATATTAGGTTCAGGAGCTGGGTGGGTCAAACATCTAATAAGTGTCCAACGTAGTCTAAATAACTTGCCAAGAAATTCTCTGAAGGGATTCAGTGCGTACGAATTTTTATTTGGAACTAGGATGTTGATCTCTGACATTGATAGTCAGACTTCAGTGGTGAAAGAAAAAAGCTTTGATATCAAAGACCGTTTGGCTATTTTGCAGGACTTAAACAAAACAAGAAAAGACCTGAGCAACATAAAGTTGAAACAACAGCCAACAACCACTGAAGAACCACCACCTGTCCCAGCAAGACCTGTCTGGATTCCAAAAGTCGGGGATCTAGTCAGGGAAAAGATCGCGGTAAAGAAGGAATTTGGGCCTTCTTACAGAAAAGCAGTTCCTGTCTTGTCTATCAACGGGACAAGATCAGTTGTACTACCGCCACTTGCTGGTAAAAAGGAGAACCGAGTTGTATCCATCGACCTGGTAAAACCACAATCATGTGGCCGATAACAAACAGTAGGCCAAGTGGACTCCCAATAAGTAGCCGAACACCAAGGTTTGCTACCAGTACAGAGGTCCTAACGAAGAGGCTCATCACATTCGAAACGCCTACAGAAGAACAACAAGGACTATGCAACAATGCAATAGAACTCAGACCTCTGAAAACCCAAATAAAAACATTTAGCAGAGACACACCAATCTATAATGAAGTACCAAGCGAAAATGCAAGAAACAGTAATCCAGAAACAATAGGAACAATTGACAGAACTGCATCCGGCTACTTCATAAACTTCGATGATTCCTCTGAAGGCTTCAGTGAATCAAAGACACAGCCATCATCAAAAACCTTTAAAGATAAATCAAAAGAACTTTTGAATCAACTAAAAGAAACATATCTGATTTCTCCATGGATCGAATTTTGGGTGGGTTTTGGTGCATTTATCCTCATACTTTGGCTCATCATGGTACTTACTTTGGGACGCTTCATTGAGGGAAAATATGCTAAAATGGACACAGCAAGTCAGAAAATCAACTTGATCCTCAAACCACACACATCTTCACACGTCGAGAAAAGAGAACTTTCTTCAGTCAACTTCACAGCCAATCCGATACCGGGTGGGGTAGCCTGGGACAACACTGACTATGAAATGTATGGTCCGGTCGAAATCCTGAAATATCCACACCAAATTAAGATCTCATTGAGTGACTTTGCAAAACCAAGCTCATTTGCTGATGATTGGGACTTCGAAAGCATTAATAATATGATGTCTGACTTAGTAATGTCTGCTAAATTTACCAAACATGATTATTTGCAGGGTTCTACAAATTATGATAGTATGTACTGTTATAACCACTATGGTAACCATTTTTTACATAGATCTGCACAACCTAGAAATGTTTTAAATTATAATCAATGGGAACATTGTGCAACCCCTCCAAAAGGAAGCTCAAGAACCTTCTATGACAAATATTCATACTTTTCAGGTTTTAACACAAGTAATGCTGAAGCATTTTATTTCAAATTGTCAAACAAGACAGGAACTAAGACCATGATAACAAACACAAAATTGATATATTCAGACTCATTCTTTGAAAAAATGAATACTTTTGGTTTTGATTATTGGGACAAAAATGTTGAATTGAAAAGTGTTTGGGGTACAAAAGAATGGCAAGTACAGGGTATAGAATCTTTGTTTAGAGCCTGCATGATCCCAGAACAAATGATATTTTTAAATGACACTGTTCAACAAACTACCTGTCTTGGCCTAGCCAAAATCAAAGACTTAAATAAACCGTCTATTCCAAAGCCAACAATGAGCAGCAATAGCTCTATAGATGAAGAGATAGACGTAAATTATGTATTAAACCAAAACAGAACACATCCAGATTGGAAACAGTGGTTGATCTGGCCCACAGATACTAATAACTGTCAAGACAGATTCCTGAACAAAACACAGGGGTTCAAAATGACCAGGCCAGACCCTAGATATCCTCAAAGACATCACCCAGGGATAATAACCACCTACAGTGTGGGCAAATTATGCCTTCAATGGCTACAAACTTCCACACTGGCAGAAATTAAGCAACACCTAACTTTACTTACTGATGGTGCTGACTTGCGTGATTTCATTATGGGACCGCGCAAACAGCGTCAAAAACGTTTCATAGCAGCCTCTGTATATGCAGCATACAATGAGGCCTGGAAGGTTACTCAAATTGAAACAGCAGAGAGAATACGGGAAATTGACCGTATTAATTTGGAAAAATCACTTTCTGTAGTGGACAATGGGTTAATGACTCTGTCCTCCAGAATTTTTTCTTTGGACAGCATTGTGTCTTCAGCAATCGACATATTATCGCAAGACTTACTGTTATTACAACACGGTCAGTCCCAATTGCGTTCTATTGTACAGCTTGGCTGGACGTTACAAAATCTACGTTCAGGCTATGTGCCTTGGCGTTTAATCAACACAACGTCACTATTCCAAATCTTTAACCTTACTGATAGACAAGTCAGTATGGCACAAAAGGGTGCTGATTATACAATCTTGAGCATTGAAAAACTCGAAAGATTACCAGTGACAATGTCAGAACGACCTGTCAGTGAATGGATAATACATGGGATAATAAATATTCCAATCTCAACCTTCAGGTTTCAATACTGCCAAAAATATATACAGGCTGGCATGTACGAGAAATTGGGAAAGGGGTACATTAAAACAACATGGAACCTGCCCTATTCACATGCATGTGTCAGTAATAAAGGACAGAAAGTGTTTCTTAGTGGCAATAATTGTGCGATGTCACTAAGCGGCACGCTTCTGTGTAACGGAATTAGTTTGCATGGAGCCTGTGAAGGGAATTCATACAACCTTTCATGTCACCAGCAAGGCGCACCTGCAACAGAGATAGAACCATTCTTTCAAAGACTCTATAATGGGAGTTACATTCTTATTGTAGATCGCAGATGTTGTAGTCTTATGCCCGGGACTCCTTATCTCGTAACTACGACTGCGAAGGTCAAGTGCTGTGGACGCTCATTGTTCCCCAGCTCCTTTCCAGACAGGGAGGCAAGGGCATGGCCCAATTTGAAAATTACTTCTATTCGAATAGATACTTTAAGCAGAATGAAAACAGTGCTTCTTCAGACGCCTACAAAGCTCACGTCATCAAAAGAAACGTATGATCTACAAGTCGCAAGGACGACTGCAGAGATACATTCATTGTTATCAACTAATTCCCCCATACATTTCGCAGAAATCCTGAATGAAATCTTAAATATTTCTGATACCAATGGGGTCTCAAAGGTATTTAAGACAGTATTTTCGATGGCATTAACACCATTCAAAGCCATACTGGGTATTTTTCCAGATTTCGTCCATTCGATTTTTGGCGGACTTCCCCTGATCTTGGGACTAATTGCAGGAATCCTATTCTTAGTCCTTATTTTTCGTTATGGCAACCCATGTCACAGACAAAACTCTTGCGACAAGGGAAGAAACACTCCTAGCCATTGGATACCGGGACCGGATATCAAAAATCCTGGGACTCTCCCGGCTTAGAGACCTGAACATGACTTGGTTTCTATCATTTCGACCAATGTGGCAAAGATGTGTTTTACCTGTATTAAGGTGTCTGCTATGCGGAGAAGAATGCGTGTTAGACACCTGTCTGACGCTACAATCGGATGCGCCAATGGATGCAGAAACATTGTTGAGCCCAATCAAGGTTCACGCTTTGTGCTGCCCTCAAAGGCTACCAATCCTGATGACGGCATTCGTGGAAGCTTCACCACTACGAGGGGGGTAGTGAAGTTCAAGATGAAAGCAGCATCGAACAGGTACGACCTTCTGTCAGCAATGCGAATCAGAATGTCAATGGAGACAATCATGCGCACGAATGCATGGTTACACCTTTTTCCGAGTTAGTGGAACTTTCCCAGGAAGCTGTTGACAGCTTTTTCGAAAGCCTAAATGATATGATGTTCTCACCAGAGCAGAAATAGAGACTTTTGAGCAAGCTCGCACACGGCGTTCCCTGAATTCGGCCTTCAACTTTAAAAATAAAGTCACATGAACAATTTTACCTCCAGTTCACGGACAGCAATTTTTCAGCAGCCCCAAAATATTTTTGCATATTTTTCGGGACACTATCTTCTGCTTAAAGTAAGAACTATTCTTAGAGAACTAAGGTTTCTAAATTTTAGATAGCTTATAGACATTAGCTGCCCGCTGGTATGTTCATAAATATTTTATTCTGTGATGGAATGGTCTCGAACTTTTTTTCTGTATTAAGAGCCATTTCATGTGTAAATTCTCATATGCCAAATAGCAATAATGTATACAAATGCGTGATTACTTTGACATTATTCTACAGCTTGAGTGCATACAATACATATGATTGCAATTCTTCCGTATATTTGAAAAATTTCAAAATGCATTTATGTATTTTGGGGTGGTAAGGTATACACTATACTCTATAGTATGTTTTACTATGCATAGATTAGTAAATATGTCCATAGTTAGCGTGGAGTGGGTGTGATGTATTCCTATAGGTTCTGAATCGATCCCCCTATTCCTGACCCTATTCCGGTTAAACAAACCAACAAGTTAACTAGCAGTCAGCCCATGAGGCAGAAAACCCCCATGATGCAGATACCGTTATCTGACGCAGTCACACTACGGCACAGGAACGTGTTATCTGATTAGGTCATAACGCTTGCGATCTAATTAGACAAGCGATATTCCTCCAGCCCCTGATAAGGCATACGGAGTTCTCATAATAAATCAAACCTATGACAACAACCTGGGCAAAACCCTGCGGCCATTGTTTTGATTTCACCGAGAACTTCAGCAAAAGAATGTGCTAACGAGCAAGTCGTATGACATCCTTATTGACGTATCTATGTCCATCCTTACGTCAATCTCGGCACCTTAAAGGTATAAATATTACCGATATTGCTCTATGCAAACACACGCGGTGGTGACGAGACGGAGCAGCCATACTTGCCGAAGCGAAGAGCAGAGCAGACCCCGCTGGCGCAGCCCCGCCTTCCTGACGAGCTGAGAACGAGATGCGCTGCTTTCTCCTGCCGAGAAATCCAGCACCGGCGCTTCCGGGTAGCCCTCGCAGGCAGCCTGGAATATCGAGACCAGAGAGAGAGATACCATCCCTCATTCAACCTAGATTCCAGGTACAGAACTGAATAACCCCTCGCAGAGAATTCTTTAGTTATTCACTTGGCAAAAACAAACTTAACTTAAACTGTAACTTTCTATTCCCGCCCACGTATTAGGCTTAGGTCAGGTACACGGGGTAGGCGTATTTAGAAACACCAGTTGAGTACGTTTAGTCAAATGTATATGTGTATGTAATATATTTTATTCATTTTAAAACATCTTATGGCTTAGAAACCATATCAATGTTTTTACAGTATTATTTCTTACTATTGCTTTTAATGTATGCACTTTACTTAGCTATAAGTATTGCAATAATATCGATCCATTTCTCTTGTATGAGAAAAGAGACTGATCAATAAATAACACCTTTTTATTGAACACGCCCGTCTCTTCCTTTTCTCTACATTCTGATGAGACTAAGAATGCACGTACTGACTGAGTAAAATAAATTGCCTTTTGTTCACACGACTCTCGAGATACACTCTTGATTAGGGGAGAGCAAAGTTGTCATGTTCTATGGTTGTCAGAAACTAAATCCCTTCTTGTCTAATCAGGGAAGTTAATTCCTTCCTGAACATTCGAGAAAGTTTCTAGTGAACTCTGAGCTAGCTGTCAAACCCAAAACTTTAAGTCTAATATCGACAGTAGTAGACCTAGTTAACGTCTGGTCTAGGCCTTTACTATTGAAGGTATTATTCCAATGCGCAGAGCCTATTGGGATAATAGGAACTACACTACAATATCTCCAAAACTACGCCTGTGTTGACCATAGGCGATAGTGATTGCAGCGACTGTTTTCAGTCGCTGACATTTTGGCACGCCCACTTTGCATGTCATTAGCGATAATTATCGCTGACATGCAAAGCGGGCCCCAAAATGCCTGCTATCGCCTACAAGCTGTCGCTAACTGGTGTTAGCGACAGCTTGGTAATAGGGCAATAAAATTATCGCCGCTTTAGCGGGAAAAAGTCCCGCTAAAGCGGCGATAATGGCCCTTGGTAATATGCCCCAAAGAGTGGCGGGCCCAAGCTAGGGATGGTCTGATTGTGGAATTTTCTGAAGACAACCTGGATCATTCGTCTCCACATACAATGTATTGTAGTCCTGCCATCCTTTGTGCATTAGGATCTCATAGTACCCTTACTCCAACCTAATAAAACTCTACTCTGGCTACGAGTTCTATCACCTGCTATCTCTTATTAATTTGAATTGTAAATTGGTAGAAAAACGATTATTAAACCTGCTACCTGGGATTGTTTTACTTTATCAATCTGGCTTCGTATCTGGCCAATCTATATCCCACAGCCTGCTTACCCACTTTGTCCAACTCTGTCAGATACACCCTTACTTAGAGGCAGCACTAGAGTTTTTAGCTGTTGCAAAACATTTGACTCCATTGAGTGGGTCTTCATGTTTGATATCCTGAAGCACATGGGGATGTTGTGGAAATTCTTGCCTGGTTCCAATTATTGTACATAGAAAATCTATTGGGGGTTATTATCAACGCTTCGCGTTAAACATCGCAAATCACGCTCAGCGCGATTTTGAATATCGCCGCCTATCACTGGTTTACATCGCCGTGTTAGCAGCATATTTACAACGTCTTGCTCACAGGCAATATACAAACCTGCGATAGACGGCGATATTCATCATTAGCGAGTGAAATCAAGCGATGATTTCACACGCTAATGAAAAGCTTGATAATAGGGGAGTGTGGACATAACCAAAAATCCACCTCCCATTCAAAACATGCCTAAGTCAAGTTTTGACCAGGCATTAAGGATCCTGCAAAAACCGCGGTTAGCGCGGCTTTCATCAACGCTTCGTGGTTCCAGGGCCGCGTTGTAAATAACGCAATGTCTTGTTCGCGACCTTTTGTCATGGTGTTACAGGAAGGTACGCCTACTTTGCATCTCATTAGCGATGTATATGGCTAAGATGCGTGTCGTTACAAAAACGGCAGCTAACATGCACTAATGCATGTTAGCGCCGCCTTGTTAATAGGGCGATGAACTTATCGCCGCTTTAGCGGCAAAAAGTGCAGCTAAAGCAGCGATAATGCCCTTGTAAACATGCCCCTCTGTCTTTTCTACACTTCTATAGTTAGTGAGTTCTTTTCCTACAAGCACTTCTAATTCCTTGGGCCACTGTGGGCAAATCCATTAAATCTACTGGGCATCCTAATTCTGATGTCCTAGGAGGATCCGTTGCTTAAGGACTTTAACACATTTTAAAAAGCCATCCTCTTTATACATTTTGCATTGTTTATAGAAAGTATAAATATATTGCTAATGTCCTCTTATTCATTGTTAAATGGAAACTTTTATTGTACACGCAGCCGAGTTCTAGTGGGGGTAAATGGCGCATGCTCCCCCACCAGTACTGTACCTAGAATGATAAGGCAAGATTTTCCCCTCCCCCTGATAGTGTTTGTAATGGCACTAGTGTTTCTGGCTATTGCACTATACCAAAAACATTAAATGAGGGCTTCCGTGATCATAGGCTACTCAACTCTCTCTACATGGATGACATTTTCTCCTCAAAAAACTTGCCTCTAATCTCTAATCTGTCGTCCAAGACTTACTCCGATTTTAGAGGTTTTCATGTCTATCCAAGTTTTATGGAGCTCCAAGCATATTAAGGGATATTTATTGCCTTATACCCCTAAACATCTTCCTATATTTTCACCTATGTGCAGGCTCCATGCCCATTTTTCCCGACAGAACCATTATCATTTCCACCACTCACACAACTAATGTCTAGCCCAGATTGATGTCACTTGACTACCCGTAAAAACTTGCACAATGGGAGAGGGTCGGTGTGGTCTAAAGGCAAGGAGCAGATGTGAGGTGGATCAGGGTCATTCTCTCACTGATGTTGAATGGTTCCACTGTTGTATTCAAACCAGTGATGTGTCCCTCAATGGAAAGCATAGGTTGTTGCACTACACATTTGTTCACAGGTTGTCCCACACACTTAAGAGCTTCCATGATTGGGATCTAAAGGAAGGTGCGAAATGTCGCTGTTGTTGTGCGCAAGTGCTCACTTTCGCCACATAGCCTGGGCTGAGATGATCAAGACTTCTTTGAGTACTTCTGCACTAGTAGCACTATTGGGATATGTATGTGATATCTCGTTGGCTACAAAGAAATGTTCTGGGATTGCTCACATATTCTTACTGTCCACTGGTGCAACACGCCAAGATGCCACACTACACTACTCATACACCATCTGACTAAATTATGATTGCATGTTCTCTAGTGACATGCAACAGTACTAATTCATGATTTGCTGAAAGGCTGGCTGCATGTTTATGACCTTAGAATGTAAATGCTAAATTCTCCAATTAATTGTTGTATATGGCACTGCCCAATTAAATTGGAGTAGTTAACTTCAGGTACCGTGAATGAATATGGGTAAACGCAAGAGGACTACATTTTGCTTTTGTTGCCATTGTCAACTTATAATTTTCCTTGTGGCATTGTTGAAGGGGGCAGTAAATATTTAATGATGAAAATATACCAAAACATGATCAGTCCTCCTTCAATGGATCGTCGATTTGTTTCCTCCATCTCATAGTCAAATGACCACACAGTGACATCAGGACGGTGTTTACTGACATATAAAAACTGCTGTGATAGGCTATGTGTATATTTTCCTTTTACTTGTGCCACTTGAGGTCCCCTGTTTTCTCTCGCTGCGGTTGTGTCAAAAAGATACGAATGATCTATTTGTGTATATTATATATATTAGCAATTCAACGATACAAATTACGGCCAGTTTAACATTGTCCCTCGTAGAACTTATCAAAATAAACCGACTTAGTCATGGCTGCACTCCTACTCTAGGTGTGTAGGGATCTGTTACATGGTATAACATTGAGCATACATTGAGTTTATCTTTTCAAACGAAGCATTATCTTGTCTGCTTGCAGTTTTTAAGTCTGGCTTGAAAGTAGAGCTATCTGCATACCTATTGTTGACAATTCTTTAAAAATATACATTTAACATATACATAGAGTGGGATTTGGCTTCTCCCTGATAACTATTTCTCTTTGGCCTCATGATATGGCCTTTTTGGTACTGTGAAGACCTTGCACTGCACTGCATGGGGAATATTTACATCGCAAAAGTGCACCAAATCATAACATATTACATTCTTCATATGTCATAGATGCATCATATACAGAAAGCAATGATATTGTTTTATCACTATAGCAGGATTAAAAAAATATTTTAGTCAGTACTCAAAAAGCATACCAGACCTACTGGCTTTGCCAATGCTTGTTCTATAATAGCTATCAAGGTAACCTGGTGAATTAAACCATGCATTTCATTTGACTTAAGTCAGTGGCCTATTTAATTGGCGATTTCAGCAGTTGCCCTTTTAAGGAGGTCATCCACTGGGCATGCCACTGTTTACCTGCACTCTCTATGCTTATCATTTTAGTTTATTTCTGCTTATTTATATGATAGAGAAGTGCCTAGCCCGTATCGTTTAATTACACTATTCAGACAATATGTTTTATTTTTGATGGTTGTGTTTTTATTTTTCACACAGTCTGCAGCCTCTAAATTAGACAATATCTTTGTGTCGGATTCTGATGTGTATATTATATTCCAGTCCAAAGTGATAACCTTCCTCATGCAGCCTCGGATTGGTAACGCGGGCAATCGGGCAATGCCCGAGAGGCCGGTGTCTTAGTTCCTGCTGTGGGCTGCTTTTTTGAGCAGGCTGGGGCCGATTTGGGCAGTGTCTCTATTTTCAGCATACAGCCAGCGGCCCAGTGGTTGGCTGAGTGGCCTTTCTGCAGGTAGATGGGCGCTCATTAACACCCCCGCCATCAACACCGCCGGTCCCACACCCCCGGTTTAGCAATAGGCAGAGGTATCACTCCCTTTGTCTCGCTGGCCGGCCCATTAATGTATGCACATACTGAGCGGGGCAGGGGGCCTCAGTAGAAGTGGCCTCACTTGTTTTCAGGTGTGTTTCACTAGTGTAAACTAATGCGTGCATTTTTTAAGCCCCCCCTCCTTTTTAATTTAATTACGCTGAAGCAGTGATTTGAGGAAAGGCATTATGCAAATGGGGCTGATTTTTTTTTTGTGTGCCCGGGCCGATTTTCATTCCCAATCCGACACTGTCCTCATGTTTTCAGTGAGATCACGTGGCTATGCATGCGTTCTTAGGCAGTAATATACCTGGCAATCTTAAGTGGCACATCTTTTACTGTGATAGAGAGCTCACAGACTATGCTATTCTTACCCCATTTGCTTAAAAAGGAAGGAAAATTGTTTATTTTTAGAGAATGAAAATCCTCTGTCCTATTGATACACGTTCGCTATGGCAGTGACTGCTACAAATGTTTGAGCAATGATTTTAGTGACTGGTACTAAAAATGGGAGGATGTCATACTTGTCACATTGGGTATAATGCCATTATGTCTGTGTTACTGAAGTCATCTGTTTGCCAGATGAGTCCAGACTATACCGTTATTTAGGGGAATGCCATGACTCTTGCCGCCTTTCATTAATTCCTATTCACTTATAGCTAGTCCATTGTTCACATCCTTATTTCCATGGCTCAACACATATGTTGGGCTTTTACCGCCTAATTGCCAATTCTTATGGGGTCAGACTTTAACTTTAGGGACAGAGAGAGAAGGCTAAAAGAGCTGGAAACAAAGCTGGCATCCCCCCCTGGTTGGAGGCTGAAATGCTGCCTTGTTAGTGGAGTGCCCTACTGCTAGGAAGATGGCTCAGTGATAAGGCTGACATCTGAAAAATGCAATGATCTGAACGTCACAAGTAAGATTCCCGGCGAGGCAGACTCAGACTACTAAGAAAGGGCATAAACAGCCAATTCTTTAAAATCATAAAGACTAGAGTCCCCTCCTCAAACAACAGAACTACATCAGTCACCAGTACTTTTGGAAATACCTTGGGACGAGATGACACTCCAAAGAGAAGTGCGGCAAACTGGAAGTGAAATTAATCCAGAGAGAAAAACTGAAATCCTGACTGTTTGAAGCATCTGGTTCACAGCTATGCACTGTGCTTGTCAAGCGAGACCAGAGAGCCCCGCAGTTGCATCAGAGGAAAAACTAACTGCAGCACTGTCTACTACAAAGGCACATTGTACAAAAACAGGTGCAGGTACAGTCACCCTAAAATCCTCTGATGGCTTCCAGACCCAAAGTATGCTGGTATTGTGGAAGTGAAACTCTAACCACATTCTGTGCGAAGGAGGATCCTCTCTCCTAGATCTTGGTCAGCGAGCGTATGAAGATGGAACAAATCTGTGCTTTAGTATGTATGGCCGGTTTTCTAAGGAATCATATGGAGCAATCACTTCCTAGACCACCCTGGTCTGGAGTCTACCACTAATGGGCTTTATAAGACCAAACAAATTACATAATCACCGGTGCAAACTAAAATGTAAAGATCAACTTAAAAATTAGCAAAGTATCTTTCAGCCAAGACCACCAGATTTTCACATATTCTCAACTGATCTGTCTGTAAATTAGGAATAAAGAGAAAACTACTTTTAAGGAGTACCAAGAGAAGGAAAACAGAATCAAAGAATGGCTGCAAAGCACCAGCACCTACGTGGCCCACACAATATCCTATCCATGAATTCTCACATATGTAGGATTCACAATCTCTCCACTGAAACAATGCATTCGGGAACATTATTGAAACATACACAAATTACTCATCCTGTGAATTCATATGTATGTATTTGGCCAGTTTGGGTCCTTTCTTTGGCAAAAACCCAATAAAATTTGTTGGGGAAAAAAATACACAAATTAAGTCCAGGCAAACCGCTGACAGAACATTATTCAAAGTTTCAATTCAATTCAATTCATTCTTTATTCGGATAAAAGGATATCCATAAAAGTACAGAATAAAAATACCAGCACGAATACACATTAAAAACAATCATTGGATACATAAGTAAATGGTTAAAACAATAAACGCATGACTTAAAACTATAAGCACACAAAAACATGTACATAGTGCAAGAGTCAGCGTGGCAAGTTCATCATAGACTTATAATTTAGTTGGAGCCAATAGCAAGAATGTTCCTAAAATTGAGCAACATCATTTTATAAGGATCCGATAGTATGGATCAAAGTGATGTAAAAACACACATTAGCTCAGAAATGATAACAGTGTAATTCATAAAATGTAGCAGCGTAATAGGATAAGGTGCAGACAATTTAACAGATAACATGGTGCAATAAAATGCATACAATTACATTATGCAACCCACATGGAGGTTAAAAATATCAAATATCAAAGCGTGCAATCAGAACTATTTATACAGTGCTCCTAGAGGCGTGGGAGCGAACAGCCATTCTCAGAAAGGGGCGAACGCGAAGGGTTAGATTTTCCCCATTACCTCCCGTCCCTCCCTCGCCTTCCTTCAGCACAATTGAGGCCCCGCCTCCCACCCAGACCCACCCCCAGCATAAAAACTCTGCTCGCCCCCACCTCCACCTGTTTTTTTCTGTCTCCCTGGTGAGACTTACCTTTTCAGCTCCTTTCTGTGGCGGTGCCGGGGAGTCTTCGGTCTGGTTCTCTGCTACGGCGGTGCCCTCTGCAGCGTTCTCCTGGCTGTGCCTCCTCTCCTCGTCTTCCTCGTGGGATGGGGGCGGAGCGGTGGTTCAGGAATCCTCGGCGGTGTCCGGCGGTCCTCCTGTGGCTGGGGCTGCGTTTCCGGGTCAGGCTGTGTGGCTGCCTCCTCCCGGTATGCTGTCTTCCCGGAGGCCAGGTAGGGCGGGTTTCGGCCCGTTTTTCCTATTTTATTCCTGCTTGGGCGGTTCTCTTGCCCTGCGGTGCGGCCCTTTGTGCTGTGGCTTGGCGGCTGTTCTCGTGCCTTTGGTGGCGCGGGCTCTCGCTGCCTGGGGTGCGGATCCGGCCACTGCTCCATGTTTCCTTGGGTGGTGCCCTCGGCGCTTGTCTGCCACTGGGTCGCTGGGGGTTGTTGGGGCCTGCTGCCTCTTCCCTACTGCTGGTTCTCCGGTCCCCCTGGGGTGCCCTGGCCGCATGGGCTCCGTGGGGGGTGTTCTGCCTCCCGTGTCTGCTTCTGTTGCTTGACTTGGGTGTGGCTGCTCTGTCCGGTGTTCTGGGGTTCGGCGGGTGGCTTCTGTGCCCTCCCTTCTTCCTCCTGCGGCTCCTGTTCGGGGCTGGTTCCTGGGATTTGGGGGGTCCTTCTGCCGCCTTTGGCGTTGCGTTGGGCTCTGGGTTCTTGTCCTGGATTTTTCGCTGAGCTCCTGTGCGGGTCGGGGGATGGGGGAGGCTTTGCTCTTTTCCTGCCGGGCTGGAACGGTGGGGTTCTTTCTTTGCTGTTCCCGGCCCTTCTGGTTGGGCTTGACCTTCATGCCCGGTGTGGTGTGTGGTGCTGTGGGTGTGGCATGCGTTGCCCGTGCATGGTGTTTTTCCATGCTGTTCCCTCTGTTGTGCGCCTTGTCCTTGCTGCTCTGTCCACGGTGGCCTGCCCGGTTGGCGGTTGCTTGTCGGTTGCCTGTGTGACGTGCCGTGGCTGTCTCTCCTCTGCCCTCCGTGTTCCTTCTGCGCTGTGTTGGTCCTGGAGGGTTTTCAGGTTTCTTTACACGCTCGGTTGGTGTCTGGGGTTTCGCTTCTGTGCTGCTCATCCCTCTCTTCCTCCAGTGGCTTTGCTTCTTGGTGGGGTCGCCCCTTTCCTCCCGTTGTGCTGCCGGACTCTGTCCTGGACGTGCTGCTTGGTGGGTCTGATGTTCTGCTTGGCTGCTGCTGTTGCGCTGGTTGGCCTGTTCTCTGCTTCTTCTGTGCCCTCCTTGATGTGGGGTTTCCTTGATGGGGCGTCCTGCCTTTCCCGCGTGCCTTGCACTGGGGCCTCTCCGTTCTCCCCGCTGTTGGTGTCTCCTCTGGCTTTCGGGTGTTCGTGGTTTTGGCCGTTTGTTCGCCCTGGCTTGCTGCCTCCTTTTCTGGGTGCCGTGCCCTGTTGGGTTCCTGTCACTGCTGTCTGGTCGATTCCCTGTCTGTGGGTGGTCGTCTTTGGCATTTCCTCCTCTGTGGCTGCGGGACGTTTCTGTTGACGGGGTCCTGTGTGCGGTGGTTCATGGGTGCTGGGTCGGCTTGGTGCCGGTTCCTCCGGTTCGTTGCGGGTTCCTCTGCCGGTGCCCGTCTCCGGTTCCTGCTGGGTGGCTCTCCTGGACTGGGTGTCCTGTTTGCTTGCCTTTTGTTCCCTCTGCTGGGTTCCTGTCGGTGGGGCTCAGGTTTTGGGCCCGCGCCGTTTTTTACTGGGGCTGAGTTGTCCGGTGGCTTTGTGCCTGTTCCGGTTCTCCTGGGGGTCTGCTCCTGGCTTCGGCCGGTTCCCTTCCGTGTGTTGGCCTTTCGGGCGGCTTTTCCGCAGGCTCTGCCTGGTGGTTTTTGGCGTGCCCTGGGTTTTTGGGTGGGGCGCTTCTCTCCACTGACGCTGCTTCTTTTCTGCGTTTCCTGTGGTTCTCTGTGTGGTACGCACGTTTTCTGGGTATGCGTCCTTGCCCTTCGGCCTCGGGCCTTCGACCTGGGTCTTCCGGCATGTCCGGTTGCTCTCGTGGCTCTCCTTCGTGCGGCAGGGGTGTTCCCTCTTCCTTCTCTAGTCGGCCTCTTGCGACTTACGGCTGGGGTGTCTTTTTGCTCGGTCTGTTCGGGAGGTCCTTTGTGGTTCTTCTGGTGGTCGGGTTTTTGGTGGCCCGGGGTGTGTCTTCGCTGATCCCCTCTCTGGGCCTGGGGTTTGTCGGGGTGCCGTCTTCGGACTGTGCTCTGCCCCGTTCCCTTGTCCGGGGGCCTGGTCTCTCTTCCTTCGTGGGTTTGGGCATTTTTGTCCCGGGGCTCCTCGGGCGGTCCTGTGGCTGCGGGTGCTGGGGCACCTGGCTTCTGTGGTGTTTCTGGTTGCCTGGGCTCGTTTTCTTCTTCTCTGCCTGTCCGTCTGGCTCCTGTTGGGTTGGTCTCCGGGGTCTGTTGTCCCTGCTGCCCTTGTCGATCCGTCCCCGGGGGTGCTCTCCTGGTGGCTCAGCCTCTGTTGCCTTCTGGATGGGTGTTCGCTGGCTCTTCCGGCTCCGCTTGTGGTGGCTTCGGTCGCCGGCCTGTTCTGGGCTTGGCTGGGGTCGGTTCGGGTTCCGGTTCTGGTTCCTGCTGCTCTCCTGGGGGTCCTCTTGCTGGCGGCTGTTGTGTCATTGGGGCTTGCCCTGGTGCCCTTTCGGGGGTCTCTGCGGTTCTGAGGGTGTTGGCTCCGTGGACGTTCCGGTGGCTTGGTCCTCTGCCTCGGTTGGATGGGTCCTGTTTCTGGTCCTTGTCCTTGGTTGCCTGGGTCCTGTTTCTGTGGGCTGGGGTCTGGGTGCTGGGTCTGTCAGCTCTCTGCCTTGGTGGGTGACCTGTGTGCTGGCTGTTCTGCTTTGCTGGTTTCTTGCTTCTTCCTGGGTTTTCTCACGACTTCCCCTTCCCGGCTTTTCCGCTGCTCTGGCCTTTCCTGTGCGGGCTCCCTGGGTCTGTGCTCGGGGGTTGCTGCTGCTCCCCGTTGGCCTTGGGCTCTTTGTTTTTCTCTCCTGTCCGGGCTGTGTTGCGCTCGGTGGAGGTTCCTTCCGGTAGCTCTGTGCCCGTTGGGGTTTCGGGCTCTTCCCCTGGGTTCTCTGCGGGGTTTGTGCCTGCTGCCTGGTGGTTGTGCGCCTGGATTCGACTGTGTTGGGGGTTCCAGTCTGGTTGGCGGTGGCTTGCGGGCTTCCCGTCGGTCCTCCTCTTGGCTGACCTGTGCTTGGTGTTTGTGGGCCTTTTGGGCCTGGTGTTCTGCTCCGGGTGTTGTTCCCGTGATGCTGGCCTCCTTTTGGTGGGGCGGTTCCCTCCTGCTGGGGCTCTTCTGGGGTTGTCGGTGGCCCCTCTGCGAGTGCGGTGGGCGTCTTTCCGGCTTCTTGGTGCTCCTGTCTTCCTTGCATGTTGCCTGGGGTCTGTTGCCTGGTTGTTTTTCCGGGTCTGCTGTGTTTGTTTCCCTGCCTTGTCCGGTCCTTCCCTTCGGGGTCTTTGCTCCTGGGGTTGGTTGTCCTATCCGGTCCTCCCTCTGGGCCCCTTGCGGGTCTTGGGTTTCGGCTCTTGCCTTTTGGGTTTGCCCCCCGCGTGGGCCTGGTCGGGTGGCTGCCTGTCCTGCTGTGCGCACTGTGGCAGCCTGTGTTCCGTTTCTTGGTCCCGGGTTCGTGTCCTCTTGGCCTTTCATCCTTGGGGTGTCGGCGTGGTCGGCGACTCTGCTTTGGACTGTCGTCGCCCCTGTGGGGCGCTTGGGGGTCTTGTGGGCCCTGTCTGGGCCGTTTCCCTTCTGTCTGGGCTGTTCGGCTCTGTTGGTTTTGGGTCTGGTTCCGTCCTTTGTCCCTCCGGTGACTCGCCGTTTTGGCTCTGTCTCGGGTTGGTTTTGCCTGTGTTCGGTCCTGCTCCTTCCTTGGCTGTGGCTCCTTTGGTTGGTTTGACTGTCTGGCCTCTTTTTCTGTGGTGCCTGCTGGTTGTGGTGTCCTTCCGGGTGGAGGTCTCTGTTTGTTCGCTTTGGTCCGGCTCGGGTGTTTGCCTTCCCCCGCTCCGTGGGGTTGTTGGTTTCGGTCCCCTGTCTTGGTGGCTTTTCCTCTGGTGGGGGTTCGGGCTTCGGAGTCTTGTCCTCTTTGCGAGGCCAGGGATGTTAATCTGCTGGGTGTGGGGCGCTGTTTTGTGTTCTTTGTCACTCAGTTGTCCGTCTCTGTTTTCTTCTGCTTGCTATGTCCTCAATTGTGCTGAAGGAAGGCGTGGGAGGGACGGGAGGTAATGCGTCCATTTCTTACGATAATGGCATTACTCCTAGTCCTACTCCCTCGCCTTCCTTCAAGGACCCTCCCTCCCGGTGCGGTACAACTGAGTGCTAGCTCGGCTTGTTTGTGTACAGGTGGAGGTGGGGGCGGGCAGAGTTTTTATGCTGGGGGTGGGTCTGGGTGGGAGGCAGGGCCTCAATTGTGCTGAAGGAAGGCGAGGGAGTAGGACTAGGAGTAATGCCATTATCGTAAGAAATGGACGCATTAAGCCGACCCTGCGCACCATCAAGATATGATTGATGTTATACACCCTGAACCCTTTATGTTTTAGCCAGTTTAGCCAGTTAGTACTCTTATTGCGTAATTGATTCCAACACTCTGACTGATTTTTCCCTACATGGGGCACCCCTGCTAAAACCAAGACTTAAGTACAGGCCTTGGATGGTAAGCTTAAAACATCTTTTCTTGCGTCAACGGACCAGCAAACATTGTTCCTGGTGGCAGGGGCCACACTCTGGGGATTATGTGCTGGGCTATCATTATTTACGAGGGCTGTACTGGGTGCATGGTTAGATGGCTAGCTAGGTAACTGTAATGTCCTGGGATTCCCTGGATTTAAAAAAAAAAAATCGAGTGAATAGGAATCAAAGGTTCATAGACATTACAGTTCTTTTCACTTTTACTCAACTGTTCACATTAATACACTCTCAAGACACAGCAATCGCGAACTATTGCTGAGCACAACAGAAAAGGATCGAATCATGTGTTTGGGCAGGATAAAATATGGCCTGAACTCAGACGTCGCAATGCATAACGCAATGCACTAATATCTACAGTGAGTCCACTGGAACCAGAGAACATTAAATCCCATCTTCTGCCAAACCAGAGAATGTGAGATTTGCCTAATTTATATAAGATATGCAGAAGAATAGTTAATTGTAACAAGCATCTCCTTACTAACATCCCTGCCATAGAGCTAGAATAAGGAATAGCATATCTTTAATTGTAATACACTTCAAAGACTATAATTTGCTAACATCTATCCAATGTAAGGTAATCATTTGGTTCTCCCCAATGCATACACATAAAATATCTTTTTTTTTACTTCGTGTGGTAAAGTTCCACTTTGTTTTACTTAAACAGCTATTTTTCCAGTTTCATGTTTATGCCCTGCAAGAACGTGGCCAGAGTCATAACTAAGGTGCGTCCTGATAAATTCAACTGTAATGTCTCTTTTATTGCTAGAAGCTGTATCAATACCTCGTCAAGCAATATTGCAATCGTTGCACTGGGTTATCTGATGCCAGTGGAACTGCACTGTGCTACTATCCATTAAGTCAGTAACCCACTGACTTATATTTTTGTAATACATAACATATACAACATGGGGAGCAATTATATCAAAAGGTAATATTTCAATTATATTACACTGATAATCTTCATTCGCGTACCTTTTTCAATAAGTTATTTAAAAAGTGTGTATATATTTTTTTTTCCAAGTAACAAAAAATGGCATTAATAAAAACAACATGCACAATACATATACAAAAACGAATTCCTTTTAACAACAGTGTCAATCATCACCACATGATCATCAGTGTTTACACTATTGTTAAAAACCACTACAGCCAACATGTGTTTCGTGGTTATGCACCACTTCTTCAGGGCTAAAACTCAGAATCCCATTCTCATCCCTAGATTGTGTTTTCTGACCCTTTGACGTTTTTTGCTCTTTGTATGTGTGCTGCAGATATTTCTCCTTACTATGCCCACCTCAGACAGCTAAAACCTTTATGTCACAAACCCATATTTGAGAAAATGAGTTTTTGTTGCTGTACCCACCCCCCACCTTTTGCCTGGCTTTTGATGTAACTTTGACTGTAGAGTACTGGGTCCCTGCTGTTCTGGTTCCCAGTACCAGTGTTCCTTCCCTAATAACAAAAACCCAATTGGTACTTCTGTCTCCTCTAAGACACTAGTAATTGGTACCCTGGATACCTAGGGCCGGAGAGCTGTAGAGCATCCTTTGGGACCCCCTAGTGGGACCATGCCACTACCCTTGCAGCCTGCATGCCTCTGTGAGGGAGAAAACGACAAAGCCGACATGGCACCCTGTCTGGGTGCCATGCCAGCTAACACTGCCATGCAGCATATCTACATCACCCCTCTAGCTGGCCTCACAGCCCTAAGGCAAGGCAGACTATATTACAGTTGAGGGCATATCAGCATGAGCAAATATGCCCCTACAATATTGGGCACCATTTCCTAATATTGTAAGTGCCAGTGAAGCCATAGAGAATTCATGGGCTGAGAACTTGGCAACTCAAGTTCCACAACATCATGATGGCTTCACTGAGTACAGAAGTGTTTGGTGCCAAACTACTCCTTTCAATAAACCCACATTGATGCCAGTGTGGGATTTATTGTACCATGTACCCAGAGGGCACCTCAGAGGTGCCCTTCGAATCACTACCAATCCTGGTGTGGTCTCTGACCGGCTGTAGGCAGCCAGCCACCACCAGACATTTTTTTTAACACACTTTATTATCGACTGCAAAGTGGACAAGGTGAATCACAGAGTAAAAAAAAAAGATTATACAGTCCTTTTCAATTATACCGCCCCCCAGACTGTGATACAAATAAAAACATAGCATTATTTCCATTCACCACCAGACATATTTCTAAACCCCTGGGTAGATAGCCCCTGCTCTCTGAGACCAGAAACAATGCACATTCTGGGCAGAGGTGTCAAACCTCCTCCCTCAGGATGGGCCAGTGCTCGAAGAAGGGAAGCTTCAAAGGCCTGATGCTTTTGTAAAGTGACCCTCAGCCTCTGCTGCTAGCAGCAGATGGCAGACTCTGGTTAACACCACTACTTGGAGGAGGGAAAGCAGTGTGAACATTCAAAAAGATAGGAGGTGTACCCAACTCTGCCATACCTACCCCTCGGGGGGGGGAGAGGTGAAACACACTTTTCAGTCTCCCCATCTTGGGTATGGGGGTATTCCTCCAATCAGGGCTAGGTCTATGCCCCCTCCCAAAGGAAGGTGGCACAATAGAGGGTGTAGTCACCCCAAGTGCGATGCCCATTTGCCCTACCTGTGACTTTCCTAAAAAGCCTCTTAAATTTAGTATTTAGGTGGCTCCCCCAGACCTGGACCCTATATCTGCGACAAGCTAAGAAGCAAGAAGATACCCTGCAGCAAAAGCCAGAAGATTACAACTGCCTTGGCCCTAGCTCTACCAGCCTGTCTCCATCTTCGACGAAACCTGCAACTTGTCTTGCAGCACAAACTTCTAAACCCCTGAGAGGACTGTTGCCTTCAATAAAGACTCCAATCTCCTGAGGACAGCGGACCTGTCCAAGAAGAACTAAACTCGGAAAATCGCCACAGGAGGACCGACCCTAGTCGACATGACTCCCTGCTGCACAAGAACTACAAGAACCGCTGCAATTGAGGACAGACACTGGTGTCGACTTGATTCACTGCTACCAAAGATCTTCCAAAGACTGCAGTGGTAGCGGACTGGCACTTGTGTCAATGCGACTTTGCCTTGCCCACAGAATGCCCTGCATATGGACGACCTCCAAGACCTCGGGGGATCCTCTTGGCCCCACGGCCCGAGTTGCCCACAGCACCGGGCCTAGAGCCTGTATCCTTCTGCAAGTGGCCCTGCCGGTCGCCTCCTGCACCGCTGACCTGACTGTGATCTTTCTAAGACAATCCAACCATGGCAGATCCCCATCCGTGCTACAGCCATCGACTTCGACGGTAACTGCGTTGGCCACCTTCTGAAACCTTTGCTGCTCCTTGCCTCCGCTGAATGTGAGGGTGAAGAGCATTGCCGGTTTCAACCACCTCGGCGAAGATACTGAAATCTGCACCATGCGGGTGCCCTAGTCCCCCATGACTGACCCTGCCCTCTGTGTGGGTCTGACCACTCAAGGACTAGAACTGTAAGTTGTATGCTCGCTTGATAAACCCCTAACTTGATTCCCTCCTCAGGAATCTTGAACTATTCTAATATTGCACGGTTGATTTTTAAACAATAAAAGTCGATTTTCTTGTACTGTACCTACCTTGTTACGAAGTCTTGGTCTTAAAATAAAATTGGTTGAGATCTCCTTCTTGAGTCGTGTGACCTTTATTGATCATGTATGTGCAACAGATGTCTAACACTCCTCTGTCTTAGTCTTAAGGCTGCTCGCGCACACTACCACTAATAGAGCTCTTTGGGTTTTGCATTGAGCCCTGAACACTTTTGGGGAACCCCTAGACCCTGTCACGAGAATATGTAATGTAAAAACGCAAGCAAAATGATCGCGGTATGTTACATCGCAGTCTTTATAACGCAAGTCGTTACAACGACTTGCACTGGAGGGTGCTGGACTTAGGAGTAGTCAGATTTACTATTCCAACACCAGTCTACGTACAGTAGGGAAGGTGTTGGAATAGCAAATTTGACTATTCCTTAGATTATGGCGCCATCCAGCGCAAGTCGATGTAACGCTTGGCATTTGCATGGCTTTGTAAATGTCAAAAAGACTTTTGTATTCGGGCTCAATCAAAAGAGTGAGACAACCCCGACACAAAATCTGTGTAAATCTGGGTCTAAATATATTTAAGTTCCTGATCCAAAAATGAACACGTTCAAACCTCTTAGTGAAATCAGGATGGCAAGAAAAACCAACACAGATATAGCAGACCCGACTCAGGGCCCCCAGACACAACTATCAAGCCAAGAATGTACTTATTTGGATGGGTGTCACACCCCATACACCCATACTGAAGCAACTCCCCCGCCCAACAACTCATCTACCCCCTTGACCAGAAAGGCATGTATTTAGAACTGAGTGCTTTTTATACATAAAAGATGACTCTTTTACTTTTCCGAAAAAGCAATTGAATCACATTTCACAGTAGAGACATTAAATGGCATTACATAGAGTTAATGTGTGACATGATGTTAACATATGCCCCTTGTAGGGCACGAATCTAGGTTCTTTTTCCCTTCTCCCAATTTTGCGGGGAGTAATTTCAATAACTAAAGACTTTGCCAAGGCATATGTATGTCATCACACCTCTTTCTCATAGCACAACGCTTGAGAAAAGGCCATCATCCTAACACACAAACACAAACTGAAAGCGAGTCACTGTAATGGTGCTATTTCCACAACAATAACGAGGCTACAAATGAAATGCAACACTCCGATTTCAAGTAAATAATCTACCCTACACTCAACAGGAAATCTGGTTCTCGGACCATCTAAGGACACTAAAACTAACCACTAGGAAATTAGAGAAAAAGTAGAGAACCTCGCATCTGGCAGAGGACAAAAACAAATACTGGGATTCACTATCCACCTACCATAAAGCTCTCCGTGTTGCACGCAAAACCCATATTGCTTCACAAATCACGGCTGCAGGGAACTCACCAAGGGTCCTATATCAAATCCTTCAGACATTTGTCAAACCAGCAGCGTGTGAATCATCAGAGATAGCATCGCAACAGCTATGTAATGAAATATCCCACTTTTTTACCGACAAAATAGATAAAATATATGAGAAAATAGTCAGCAATAATAAGGCTATCACCACAGAAATTGTGCACCTTCAGATGGATGCTGAATTGAAACAAGATACACACTCACGTGATACCTTTCCCCCTATTTCTTCCGAAAAAATCCTCTCCTTAATATCGCAGATCAAAAGTGGGAGCCCAGATGATACTATCCCAGCCAGAATAATGCCCGCCATAGCTGAACTGCTCTGCCCCACGATAAAAAATCTGGTGAACCTCTCTCTTAGTGCAGGCAATGTCCCGAGAGAATGGAAACGAGCCATTGTTAGACCAATTAGGAAAAACACTGCCACCCCGTGGACCGAATTAGCCAATCTTAGGCCCATCTCCCTACTACCTTTCCTAGGGAAACTGACTGAGAAGCATGTCAACCACCACCTGTCCAGCTATATCGAACTTGCTGGAGGCTTGGACTACTCTCAGTCAGGCTTCAGGCCAAAACACAGCACTGAGTCCACCCTTCTGTCGGTCACTGATGACCTACACATGTACCAGGATAAGGGCTTCTCAGTAATCTTGGTTCTTTTAGATCTGTCAGCGGCGTTTGACACCGTGTCACATTCCATCCTGACTGAGCGGTTGTCGAACGCTGATATTAAGAACAAAGCCCTCGCCTGGTTAGGAAGCTTCTTATCCGGTCGCACCCAGAGTGTCACCATGGGTGCATATCGCTCAGCGGAGGTGGAGATATCAAAAGGGGTGCCACAGGGCTCCTGTCTAAGCCCGACCCTCTTTAACATCTATGTGGCACCCCTGGCAAGAGTGATGCGCAAGTATGGCTTCATCCCAGTATCCTATGCTGATGATACGCAGCTCCTCTTCCCCTTCAAAACCCTCTCCGCTGAAGTAAGAAACTCCTTCTCATCAGGTATGAAGGCAGTGGCACACTGGATGTCCTCCAACTGCCTTCAGTGTAACGTCAGTAAGACTGAAGTCATGTTGTTTGGAGAAGCCAGAATGCTATGGGCCCCGGATTGGTGGCCGCATGACCTGGGAGCAGCCCCCGAACCCAAACAAATAGTGAAAAACCTAGGGATCCGTCTGGATCAAGAACTATCTCTAAAACAACATATCAATTACATCTCTGGTTCTTGCTTCCACACCATCAGCCTGCTACGTAAGGTTTTTCCTTTGCTACCAGATTCCTTTAGGAGAACGTTAGTTCAGGCACTTGTTCTAAGTCGGATTGACTATTGCAATGGCCTGTTGCTTACTGCCAATGAAGGCGTGCTGGCTAAGCTCCAGGTCATTCAGAACACGGCGGCCCGCCTAGTCCTTAATGTCCCGCCAAGAACTCCATCTAAGCCCCTCCTTGAGCAGCTGCACTGGCTTTCCATCCGGCAAAGAACCAAATTTAAAATATGCTGCCTGATACATAAATGTCTACATGGACAAGGGCCCGCATATTTTGAAAACAAATTTGTCCCCTACATTCCAACTCGATCGCTAAGGTCAAGCAATAATCTGCTACTAGTGGTGCCCCGTGCTAGAAAAGCGAGGCACGAGAACAAAGCATTATCAATTGCAGGACCCACATTATGGAACAGACTGCCTCTGTCCCTGAGACAGTGTACAGAACATCTTAAGTTCAGGAGGCAACTGAAAACCGTACTGTTTAAAAATGAGATCTAGCTTCTTTCTAGTTATACCCTCTGTCAAACTGGCTCCAAAAGCGCAGAGATACTCCACCTGGAGTCGATTCAAGCGCTATACAAACCAACAAATAAATAAAAATAAATAAATAAACAAAGTAAGTTCTGAGTGATTCTCATTACAGCTCCATCATAGGGAACATTATCATAGGGCACATTATTATCACAAGATCGACTCACACAGGGGCCGCCATTAAGTCTCTATACCACCACTGTGCAATTGTTCTCGACACACCATTACTGGCCTCTTATTTTGACCATGAGTTTTTTTATTTGTTTGTTTTTTTGTCCTCATTTGCCTTAACCCTCTTATAGAAAACACCGACCACCTTGCGTATCTTTTTTGAACAAGTTCAGGGGTCTTTGTATAACTCGGACCAAGACACGATTGGTTGATTGGCGGAAGGAGCATCCGGAGTTGAAGGGTAGACTAGTTTACTCCACCGAGGTATTTTCCAACCTGTCGGACCATGTTGTTTGCCTGGAAGATCCGTTACACTGATCCATGGAGCAGAAAAGGCATAATCATAGGACCCGGGGGAAAAAAAAAACGGGCATCCTATTTCCACTGTACCAATAAATCCCAAAATGCAAGCTTTTTCTTACTGCAGGATCTAGCCAAGCCCACCCTAGATATTTCATACAGCGAAGTCAGCCATCCTGAATGTGTTGGAGCAGCGGAGTCTACCCAGAACTTACAAATTTGTCTTCTGGCCATGAGGATTGTGTAAAAGAGGAGAAACCTGGCATGACCAGAGATGTTGTCATCGAGGCCAAAAATGATTAGAGGAAGACTAATAGTCAATGAAACCTTCAAAATGGAGTCCAGTGACTTCTTCACTTCATCAAAAAAAAGCCGGATAAAGGGGCAATGTTTAGACACGTGCACATCAGATGCTTCTGGAAGGCCACATTTATTGCATACTTTCCCCAGCTGAAATTTCGATAACTTTAAGTGAGAAAGATACGCCCGATGGGCTGTAAAGAGGTGGTTTCGCTTCAGCCAGGCAGGTTTCACTAATTTGTGCAACAAAGTGAATGGGTCCATCCAAACCTGCGCACACTGATTATCTAACTGGTCTCCCCATAACTCGTCTGCAAGTTTGAAAAAGTGAGACCTCCTTGCTACCCCCAGGCCTCACCACTAACAGTTCTTCCAGGTTGCTGTCCTTCCTCAGAAGGATGCCCTGTCTAGACTGTGCCTGGGCCCAACTATTCGGCTGAATGTACTTGAACCTAGATATACCAGGGCCTACTTTCCCCCGTAGATCTTCCCAGGACAACAAAGAACCCCCTACCAACAGGTCTCCCCACTTTGAGATACCTGAATCCCTCACAGGAATAATCAAATTATCCTGGAAGCAGGATGGTGTACCTGGCGATTCCCACAGTGGTACAAAGTTTGAAAAATAACTACATCGGACTTTCCTTCTTATTGTTGCCCAACTTCTGGCTAACGATTGGAGGGTTTTTAATTTAATTTTTTACAGAATTTTTGGTCCCCAAACTTGAACATAAAGTCTTCCGCTGGCAGATCAGCACCCTTTTACCTGGCCCGAAACATTTCTCCTCCCGGTGTAGTAGTGGGTGATTTTAGGAGCATTCTCGATTGCGAGAGCTGAAAAGCCCATGCATAATGTTGCAGGTCTGGTAATGCCAACCCTCCTTTTTCACTCCTCCGCCTGAGCTTTTTCAACGCCAATCTAGTGGCTCTATATTTCCAAATGAAGGAGTTTAATTCCCGTTGACATTTCTCTATTTGCTTAGTGTCAAATGCCAAAGGGATGGAGTTAAAAAGGAATGTAAGTTTGGGCAGGATGGACATCTTTACTAGATTGATCCTCCCCAAGATGGATAAGGGGAGGTGGGCCCAAGACTTCAGCTCCTTTTTGCAATTTTTAAACACCCGGTCTAGATTATATTCAGGAATTCTCCCTACCTCCTGTGTAATTCTGATCCCCAAATAACGCAAGGTGGAACCAACAATAAGTTGTGATTTACTTATGTTCCAGGCCATGATTTCGGTCTTGTTGGTGTTTAAATTCTCTAACCCCGAAACCTTGCCGAACTCCTCCGCCCTCTTGATAACTGTTGGAAAAGCTAGATCAAGGTCAGCTGTCAATATGAGGATGTCTTCTGCATATAGGGCCACCCGCCTTTCCCATCCTCCAAATTTAAAAGAAGGAATGTTAAGATCTTCTCTAAGAAACTGAGCAAAGGGTTCAATATAGAGGTTGAAAAGGAGAGGGGAAAGTGGGCAGTCCTGTCTTGTACCCCTTGTGATCTTAAATATCTCAGTCAGTGAGCTATTAACTAACAATCTAGCTGTCGGGGCCTTATATAGGAGTTCTATCGCTCGACAAAATCTGCCTCCTAGATTAAATCTTTTCATAACCGCAGACAGATATGTCCAGTTTACCCTGTCAAAGGCTTTGGTTGCATCAAGGGTTAAGACGGCCAAGGGGAGGGAAAAGGTGGATGCAATGTTGATAGCACCAACCAGATCGTATGTAAGGTCCGCTAATTTGCGCCCTTTAACTAAACCCTTTTGATCTGGGTGAATGATGGTATCAGCTACACCCCCCAACCTATTTGACATGATGGCAGCAAAGATTTTGTAATCGTTGTTGAGGAGTGAGATTGGGCGGTAGGACCCACAATCAGTCGGATCTTTCCCGTGTTTAAGAATCAGAACTACCGTTGCCTCGCTCCATGAATTAGGGGGATCATCTCCCTTCAGGAGGATGTTGTTAAAGACTTTCACCAAGATTGGAGTGATGACCTCTTTGAGTGAGCGATACAGCTCCCCTGGTAAGCCGTCTGGACCGGCCGCCTTCCCTCGCTTAGACTGAGAAATGGCCTTACTTACTTCCTCATCAGTAATTTCCAACTCCAATCCTAATCTTTGCTCATTTGAGAGTTTAGGTAAGGAGACCCTATCGAGCCAGGTATTCCTCTTTGCACAATCCTCATTAATATATTCCTTATATATAGTTTGGAAGAATTCCCGAAAGGCAGTCCCAATATTCAAGTTGGATAGGCGGGAGATGTCTCACCCTCTACCATGATCTTTTTAATATAATTTCGCACCTGGTCTGTTTTTATTTTCCACGCGAGTATCTTGCCTGCTGCTTCGCCAAATTCAAAATGAGAGATTTTACTCACTTCCCATCTTCGGGCGATTCTCTCTTGGAGAATTGTTTCGAGTTGTTTTTTAAGGGAGTCTAGTTTTTCGTGGTCTTCCCTTGAATATATATGAGCACCTACTTTATGCTTGATGCTATTCATTTCCACTTCTAGACCCTTTATGGTATCCCTAAATTTCCTTCTTCTAGGGGAGGCTCTATTAGTGATACAGCCTCTCCAGAAGGCTTTCAGAGCATCCCAGACAATGGAAATATTTGCTGAATTTAAGTTTACCTCGAGGAAATGTTTAGTCTGGGAACGGAGAAAATTGATTTCATCTTCCTCTAATAAAATGGTGCGGTCAAAAGACCATGAACTATACCGATGTTGCTGTGTGGGAATTAGACTAAAGACAATTGCCGAATAAACAAAGAGGTGGGATGGCAAGTATACAATGTCTTTGACTAAGTATTTAAGACAATAACTAAACAGAGCATAATCTATTCTGGACTTATGTTTATACTTTAGGTTCTTGAAAGAGACCCCCAATTGATCTCCCGCCCGTTGTCATTGTCAAAAGTAATTGCCTTGATTTTCAAGGGACAAAAGCTCTAGAATTTGGTGATTTGTCTAGCTTGGGGTTTAACACAATATTAACATCCCCAACCCAAATTACGGGTCCGGCAAATCAGTAAGGTGGCAGCAAATGATGTCTAAATATGAGGGGTCGTCCTTATTTGGACCATAATACCCCACAAGGGAAAACAGCATACCCCTAAAGAAACTCTTGATATAAGCCATCTCCCGCTATGGTCTTCCCTACATTCCAGTATTTGGACCTTAGCTTGTTTTTTAAATATGAACAAAAGCCCTCTGATATTCGTAGTTTGATCCGTACAAATAAAGGTGTCTACCCATCTCTGATTTTTTAATAGTTCTGTAGTCTCAGATTTGAGAAGATGAGTTTCCTGGATGTCAATGACCTGCACCGGGGAATCTCTCAGATATTGAAGTATTCTGTCTCTTCTACCCTTCGTGCGCAGGCCATTGACATTCCAGGACAAGTAGTGAAGCGATGTCATGGGGCCATATCCTTCACAACCACCACCACCAATGGCAACTCATTACAAAACCCTAGATCTAGTCCTGACCCGGCCCAAAAGGACTGCTGAGCTCCCCCAATACAAGCCCCGGGTGCACTTGAAGATTGAACGATGCTGATAGGGTACCGGCATATGAGATATTTTTAGCGTTTCAACCCTTTCACCCCCCTTCCCCCCCACCCCCTGGGAAACCCATCCCTGCTACACTGGCCTGATGTATGACCAGAGTTTACATCCTCCAGCTGACCCCCCCTACCCTTCCCACTAAAATATACAACTTGTGCTAAGAAAAAGAAAAATATCGGGTGCGGATTCCCTCCCAGCTTAATTTTATCTAAGAAAATGAATCTTTACCCTTAAATTATTTTCCTGATTTTATTTCTCTTATTTATTTTTTTCCCCTTTTTTTGCTTTTTAAGTGTGTATTATTTAAATGTATTCATTTTATAGTTCGATATTTAGTTTTTTTTTTCCTCTTACTTTTTTTTTTTTACACTAAGAGATTTGATAGGGAAAAAACTAACTCCCCCATCCAGACTCTATTCAAGTCGAATTTCATTCTCTCCCCCGTGAAGCATCACTTAAGGATTCAAATAGATCGTCAGCCTTGTGTGTAATATTGTACATTTTATTATTGTACATGATTTTCAGGAAAGCGGGAAATCTCATTTGCACAGTAGCGCCAAGAGATCTAAATTTCTCCATTCTTTGGCCTAGTTCCCACTGCCGATCTAGGGTAACTTTGGATAAATCTGAGAGTACCTCAAATGGGAAATCTGGACCCTTTAATGATTTGCCTTTCAAGGCCAGGTTCAAGATCTTTTCTTTTACCGTGTAAGTGAGAAAGTTAATTAAGATTTTCCTGGGTTTGGCCCTACCGGGATTTAATCGAAAAGGGTCTCTATGCACCCTTTGAATGTCTTTTTCTAAGAAATCAACCGGCTCCTCCAGATTCAACGAGTCTTTTAATAGTGCTACCACAAAGGTCTTGATGTCACTCCCTTCCTTGCCCTCCGGAATGTTCAGCAGGCGGAAATTATTCCTCCGTGAGTAGTTCTCGAGTGTCTCCACTCTTTCCCGCAAGGTGTCTCCGTCTATACGTAGGGCTTGGATTTTCACTTCAGCAGACCCCAAATTTGCCTTAAGCTCCTCTACTGAGCCCTCCAAGGATTCAGTTCTTTTATTAAGTAGATCGACATTTTTCTCCAGCACCTCACAAGCTGCCCTTATCTCCGATTGATTTTCTGCTGAGACCATAAAGCCTTGTTTTATGTCTGCTTTCAGAGAGGTGAGGATTCCCTCTATCGAGGCCCCAGCTAAACTCTCTGCCCTGCTTAAACCATGATCTTCTGGCCGAGAAAGCAAGGAAGACAAAGAAGGCAAGGAAGAAGAAGGCCCTGAAGTTACTGAAGGTGGCTCCTTGGAGTGGATAAAATTATCTGGGCTAATTAAGTTATTGGCTGACCCGGAAGATATTACTGAGACTTCCATCTGTTCCATCTGTTTAGCCAAAGTTGCAGAAATGACACAGGGTATTTCAGAGGGTACCTTAGGCACTATGGGAGTGGTGTTAGAGACAGAAAAGGGGTTATACAGGTCAATATGGTCGATAGGGTCGATAAGAGCCGCTTGGTTTTTAATATTCAAAATCTGAGGCTAAACCCTAAAAAAAGAGCGCAGAGAAGGGGTGATGCGCACCGAGCTGTTTTTCAGCGCCGCTTTCTGAGGACCTTTATTTCTGGCCTCCCTAACACCTCTCGCCTTCACTTGACGATCCTGCTCCAAAACGGCCCCTTTCTGCTGTCAAAAGTCGCAAATATTACCACCTAGTGTAATATCTATGCCCTCAGTGCTTACACCATGCCCTGCGGCGTCTTCCTGTGGAGCCTGTGTGTCCTGTGTGCCCTTGCCCTGTTTAACTTTTTTCCTACCCCCTTTCTTGCCCCGGGTGTTATTTGAAATGGGGGGACCAGCCCCTGTAGCCTCTGTTGATAGCACAGTGTGTCTCACCTCCTGCACCGGGGAAACCACACTCTTACCACCTTCACCGCCTTCACCAAGGTAGTCCCGTATATGCTCTTCCGCTCCGGTGGGCTCCTGCTCCCCAGGGCCAGCCGGCCACGCTGACACCACCACCACTGGCGAAAAGAAAGCACCTATTCCGGGGTTGCTGCTAGTTCTGACACTGCCCGTGCTGCCCTGGAGGAGACCGCGGGCCGCCACTCTGCGGCTGCATCTCAGCTCCACGGCTGCTTCAGACCAGCGTGGTAGGAGGGAGGGATGCGGAGACCGTGCGGCGTCACCGGGACACATTCACCGCAGCTCCCGTCAGCTAAATCACGGAGGAGAAGAGGAAAAGAACCAGAAGGTAATCCGCTGCTAGAACAGTAATTTCTTAGCAACATCCGTGACAACTTGCAGCATTCGGGTGAGGGAGAGGTGGACTGCCTGAGAGGATGCGCGCTACCGCTCAGCACGCGGGCACTATGAGTTTTTTATATATAACTTCTAATATCAACAGTTGAAAAGAGCAATGATACATTTAGTCATTAATCATTTTAAAAAAGACATAAACACAAACATTGTCTCCAAAACATTAGTTCTTTATACACTCTGTAATATGCTGATTCTTTTGTGTAATCTCCCTTACCCATTAATTCTGCACATTTTAAATTACACCCACTACACATAATATGCAACCCATGATTTGCATTGTTTCGCTATAATTCACCATGATATTTTCTTACCAAAATAGCACCAATGCAGTTTATACTGTTGTCTCTGTGGAATATAAAACAACTTTATTCACTTCAAATTTGTTGACAGCCTTGACAAATCCCTAGGCCAACATTTCAAAAGTGGGTATGGCATGTGTTGGGTGTAATCCTACAATCAAAGGAACAGACTTAGAAAATTCACAGAGGCATAAAGGATATAAACGTGATGCCATAATTCTACTCTTGTAACCTGTTCTAGCTACATGATTTGATGAGAAAAGGCCATACAGATTCAACTTTCAAATAGAAAATGCACGTTACTTTAGGTTAAATGTTTATTGTCTGAAACGGGGAAGGGCTGTACCCATTATCCAGAGTATACCCACATCTGGATAAAACAAGAAATAATATAAACATCAGACATTAAAATTAGTTAGAGGAAGTGAGAACGCTCATGGCCAATACTTCCAATGCATTCAGGTTAATAGTCCATTTTTTTGAGCTTGAGAGGAAAAGGGGTTAGTGATAAATCTTGAATCAGTGTGGTCAATTGGACCACGCATTAATAGCCAGAGTCTGTTTCTTGAAGTTCAAAAAGATTTATTACAAACTCAAAACCAAACTAATGTAAATCAATCACAAAAACATACTATAAACATTTAGGGCCTCATTACAATGTAGGGCAGAAAACCTCAGCCCGACAGTCGGAAGTCCCTAAACCGCATCTGAACCCTTCCGACCGACTCAGTCCTCTTACAATCTGCTCGACCGATTGCGAGGTCGCAGTCAGAAAGTAAACAGTGCGGTCATTCAGAATCGGTTTCGACTGGCTCTTAGAGTATCCGTGTCGGCCGGAACTGCATCATGCTCCTCTAGGGACAGGGTTTATGACCAACAGATTACGATGTTGATTTCCAACAGCCTTTCTGAGTCGGCCTTATCCTGTGGCCTCTGGTTGGGGGCCGAGGGGGTACCTAAAGGACCACCCTGTAAAACCTTGCACTGTGAGGTGCCTGCGACAGGGTGCAGTTTTACACACACAAACCATTTCCCCAGAGGGGGCTCTGTTGTCGTATGGAACACGGGCTCAAATAGGGAACAATGAGACTCCAACCCGGCAATGTTCTTTCGCATTGTAATCGGTTCCGAATCCGAGACGGTGTCGGGCGGAAACTTTCCGCCTGACACGTCACGGATTCAGAAACCATACATCGTAATGAGGCCCATAGTATTATCAAAGGAAGACCAAACCATCGTACAATATTGATCTTTGGTAACAAAGAACATAAGGGTTCCCGTAGCCACAATACAAAAAATTAGAAACAATATTTGATGAGTGGACGAATAGTCTCGATCCTGCTCCCCATACATTGAAGAAAGTCACAAAATCTACCAAACCTTACACTAAACTAAAAATAGGGAAAACCCTATTCAAATCAGAGAAACAAGAAAGGGGCCAGCATTCAAACCTCTGTAGAAGTTCTGTAGGCAAAGATCATATGTAGCATGAAGCCACATAATCAGAAGTGTCCGGAGAGATCTGTACCTCTCCAAGTCTAAGGTGCATCTAACTAACTGTGAGGTGAGTCCACTATTAAGAAACACACAGAAAGTTTGAAAAGCATAATTGTGCCTCATTCAACTTGTTATTCCAATTTACCATAAAGGGTCTTGACGCCTGGTACAATACTCCCATCTTCCAGTCTCCACTTCTGAAGCATCCTTGGATTCCTCCGTTCAACAGATAACCCCACCTGTTAGTACTCCCTTTGTTCTTCATGAAATGTAATTGACCTTGCCAGTTCTTCCTGGCCTCACTACCTTAAGACTATAATATGCCTTTTACTAACTAAGAATGCTTTGGTCCGCACCGGCAAAGAAGAAAAACATGTCAAAAACAACTTCCACATTCAGTATCAAATGTCTTAACTGTAAGCTTAAGGCCCACGGTCACACTAATTTAGCAATTTACCCTAAAGGCATTTTTTAACTCAGGAACACACATATAATTCTGTAAATAAATCAATAATGAGAGTTACACATTTCATACTGTACTCGTATACGTGAATACACTTTATTAAACTAAAATGACAATTGATCATATTTTAAGCACATTACTAACACACATTGGTTCATTCTTATCTAGGCCCTGGCGAACGCACTGCATTAAAATGCATTTTAGGTCACCACCCTACAATCTAAACCTATAGTAGAGTATTTTAAGCAATACAGTTGTCTCTAAAAAGAAAGAATGAATATGCACACACCCACAAACACACATATATCAAAAACACAATAAAGGCGCCTTCTATTCTTTAGTCAATCACATTTCATTGACTATTATTTCATCACACACGTATATAAGGCCAAAGGTACATACACATATATGTGGCCTAGTCAACCCAGAAAGGATGAAGCAAAATTATGCTACTCCAGAAGTAAAAGCCCAACATTATCTATAACACTTATACTGTCAGTATAGAATTTCTGGTTCCCAGCAGCTTTGGGCGATCCAAAGGTAACTCCTAGCTAGGGAAATCCCTGTAGGAGGGGTAGCGTGGAACATGCCTTCCATAGTTGCTCCAGAGAGATTGCCTTTGGCCATGAATTATCTGTTATTGATTTACATGACCTAAGACTCCGCTAAGAAAGGGCTTTTTCTAAGTAAATGGCTGCTGGAGACTGGGTAGAAATATAGCAGTCTTGATAGAAGTGTGCAGAATCCCTGGAGTGAAATCTTTTCCTCTGAATCCTGCTAAACTAGCCAGTTGAACTATGGGATGAAAGGTGCGTGACCCAGATAATACAGATGGAAGATAAGTCCCCTTTGGGATGATTAGTGTGAGAAACTGAGTTACTGGTTGAGGGGGGTGGAACTCCTACTCAAGCAGCAACCACAATCCTTGTCAGGGTAAGGCAGACGCAAACTTTAGATTAACCTGTGCTCAACCCTCTGGTAGCTTGGCACAAAGCTGTCAGGCTTAATTTAGAGGCATATGTGTAAAGTACTTATGCAGCACTTCAAACAGTAATAAAATGGAAAAATAGCACAAGGACAAATCCCACATCAATTTAAATATATAGAGCAAAACTTAAAAATTAAAAACTGTAGATATCTGGTTGAGCCAGACTGGGCCAAAGTCACACATTCAGGCCAACAGTGGTGGATTGCGGGCTGGCTACAAGGACCCAGTTAGGACCTGAAATCCTGGTTGTGGAGCGTTGCGAATTCCTGTGTCTAGGATGCGTCGGTTCTGTGGAGCTGCAGTGCTAAGATGTGAGAATCTGGGTCATAGTTAAGTCTTCCATCAACAAGAGATTTGCAATAAGAGGGCCTGCATCAGAGAGGCGTCACACAGCGGCAAAGCTGCAAGGTCGATGCGGGGTCCTTGCCGTGGGATGAACCTCACAGCAGAGGCGACACATCGGTTCTGCTTGAGATTTGCATCGCATGACAGTGGAGACGCGTTGGTTCTGCTGGATCCACAGATGGGCTGGCAGAGCACCTTCAGGCCCACTTCCATGGACCCAGGACTGTGGTGCCACCACTAGGCAGGGTAGGACAGATGGACCGAGACTCTTCCTGAATAATACAGAATTCCGTATCAGCTGGTCTGGTATTGCATGGAAATGCACAAAGGACTGGCTGGTCCTTATTATCAACACTGCTAGACAGCTGGCGGATGCTCTACTTATTGAGATTCAACAGAGTGAAAGCAACTTAAAAATGACTATTGACGTCAAAATCTTCAAGAAAAAACTGGAAGATATCAATACGGATCACTCAGAATACAGTGAATTCTTAACACAATCTAAGATTACAAAACTCCCTTGCAAGAATTGTCCCAGTGAGAGGACTTAGAGGCTCCTGTGGTACCGGAGACGGCCCTCACTGCATCAAGGTTGGAATGACTTTTCCCTTCTATTGGGTTGGCCTCCCCTGTTTATTCGTTTTGCCCTTAAAGTGCCTACATGTCTGACTGTCCTTGGGCGGGGTGCTATTTGCTGATGGCGGGCGGGGTTCCCGCTTATTGTGCGGGATGCTGGAAATTTCCTGGTTGTTGGACCGTGCTATATGACTGCCGTCCTGCTGTTATTGGAGAGGGGGGATGTGGGGTGCGGGGTTTGGACCATTGGTCTGTGTGTTGTCGTGCCCCCATTGCTGGCAAGGTTGTGAGGACAAGCCCGGGTATTTCCTTCCCGGGGTTATTGGGTCTTTCGGGGAGCTGGGAGGGAGGGTGGTGGGGGGGTTGTCTTGGTGTGCGTGAGTGTGGGTTGATTGAGTGGTATGGGGTGGCTGTGCACGTCCTGGCACTGGCGGGGGAAGAGCGGGGTGGCGTTGTTTTGTGTTGCTGTCCTATTGCTCGTGGGTGGGGGTGGGGGAGGGGCTGGCGCAGAGGTTTTGTGTTTTTGGGATGTTGGGGGGGGCGGGGTTCTTGATAGAAGTTGTAATGGCATCATGTACACGCTAATTCAGACGTTTGAGGGGCTTGCTTTTTGGGCTACACCTCCAGAACTACACGTGGTGGGGGTTGCAAGGGTCAGGTTTGCGTTGTATACAAGATATAGCCCGGTGGGACGTACTCCTATACCATGAGTTTCAAGTTTTTGACGTGGAATGTGCGTGGCCTGGGCACCTGCACCAAACGACATAGGGTCCTCACCTTTCTTAAACGCCATGGGGTCTCGGTGGCATGCTTGCAGGAGACCCATCTAGATGATGAAGGCGCACAGCGGTTGTCTAGGAAATGGAGGGGCCAGTTCTTTCATTCCTCTTTCTCTACGTACGCTAGGGGGTCCTTATCTGGGTGGCCCCGGGGATTCCGTGTGCTCTACAATATATAGAGGCGGATGTAGAAGGCAGGTATTTATTAGTGAGGCTTAGACTTGACGACAAGGAGTTCCTGCTACTGAACACATATGCCCCGAATACTGATGACCCAACCTTTTTCTTTCAGATTCAGGACCTTGTGGTTCCGTGTTTAGATGCGCCCCTCCTCTGGTTCGGGGATTTCAATTGTATACTGGACCACGAGCTGGACCGTCATCCGCCTAGGGCGGGCACCAAGCCACGTATGACGGCGCGTCTGAGGGATGTGATGCACAATTTGGGGGCGAGTGACGTGTGGCGAACCTGCCACCCCACTCAGAGGCTATGAACGTGTTACACTCTGACCCACGGTATGCATAGCAGACTGGACCGCATATTTGCGGCGAACTTGACCACCTCCCTTACTTTGTCGGTTACACATCAGGCACGATACTTGTCGGATCACGCCCCGGTGACGTGTGTGGCGAAGTGGCCTGATCGGGCCGAGCGTCCGCGTACGTGGAGGTTGCCGGTTGACTTATTACAGGACCCAGTGGCTAGGGAGCATGTAGCGGAGTCCCTGTCGGGGTACTTGGACCTCAACTGGGGAGGGGAGGACTTACCCTACTCCACCAAATGGGAGGCGTTGAAGGCGGTGGTACGGGGCGCATGTATGGGCCTTTCGTATGGGGTCCGGAAACAGTTGTTGTCTGACTTGCAGACTGCGGAACTGGCGCTTCAACGCGCACAGTCTCGTGCTAATCCTGGGGACCTGAGCCACCAGATGGAAAGGGAGGCCCTGGTGTCGATCCATGACATACTCACACGTCTTGACAAATTCACGGTGGGCCAGTACAGGCAGCGCCTTCATCGGGAAGGGGATAAGTCCGGCCGCTTGTTGGCCTGGATCTTGCGGCGAGAATTTGCAACTGAGAGGATCGTTGCCTTACGGGACTCAGCTGGCACTATGGTCCACTCTGAGGCGGGGGTTCTTGAAGTTCTCCGTGACCACTTAAAGACTGTCTATGAAGCTGACCCATCGATATCAGAGGAGGTTGGTCAGTCGTATCTTCAGGGCCTCCAGCTTCAGAAGTTGCCGGAAGTTGCGGCGAAGGAACTCGACGCGAGTCTGACGCTGGGGGAGATTACAGCAGCGATTGCTGCCCTCCCCTGTTCTAAGACCCCTGGGAGTGATGGCTATCCAGCTGAGTTCTATCAGTCCTTTGGAGTTGTCCTGGCCCCCCTCCTGTTGCAGGTCTATAATGAGGCTCTGCAAGCGGGCACCCTTCCACCTACCATGTCCCAGGGAGAAGAGTGCATGATCCTGAAGCCTGGCGGTGACAGCACTGATCCCGCGGCATATCGTCCTATCACGTTGCTGAATACGGATGCGAAAATCCTCACTAAATTGCTGGCCACGCGCCTCGCTCCACTCATGACGCGCCTAGTACACCCTGACCAGTGTGGATTCATCCCAGGTCTCAACACGGCGATGAATTTGCGTCGTCTCAATTATATACTGCATGAGGTGCAGGGACGGGAGGGTCCCCACGTGTTGGTTGCCATTGATCTGGCTAAGGCATTTGATACGGTGCACTGGGGATATCTGTTACAAGTACTCCAGAGAATGGGGTTCGGACCTCGATTTCGGGACTGGATCCGGGCGATCTACAAGGCGCCACGCGCCAGGGTGCGGCTGGGATCGGCCCGCTCAGCGGAGTGGTCACTGGGGAGGGGCACCCGACAGGGCTGCCCTCTCTCCCCTCTCCTCTTTGCCCTTGCAATTGAGCCTCTTGCCGTTTCCGCTCGCGTTGACCTACAGGCTTGGGGTATTGTGGTGCATGATACTACCAATGTGATCTCCCTCTATGCGGACGATGCGCTGTTTTATTTGACCTCCCCGGCTGAGGCCCTCCCCGAACTGTTAAGACTCTTGGATCGGTTTGGCGCAGCCTCTGGATTGCGTATGAACATTACCAAAACCATGGTCTTTCCGCTGACAGACGTTGTCCCGGATCTGGGTGCGGAGCTTCGGCATTTGGGTCTCCGGTACGAGCGCACGGCTTTCCGATACTTGGGCATCCAGGTGGCCACGTCTACGGAGGTCCTGCTGGCTCACAACGTCGACAGGATACTCACGGCCCTCCGCAAATCTATCACCTTTTGGAACACGCTCCCCCTTTCTCTAATTGGGCGATTGGCTATTGCCAAAATGGTGATGCTCCCTAGGGTCTTATATGTCCTGCAGAACTCTCTATGTCCGTTACCTCCCAGAGTGTTCCGTACGTTGAATTCTCTCCTCACTTCACTCCTTTGGGCGGGTGGACGCAGTAGGGTCGCCCTGCGCACAGTGACGAGATGTTGGGACGAAGGTGGCCTCGAAGCCCCGCGCTTTGACTTATACTATTATGCAGCGCAGCTCCTTCCTGCTGCCAGATGGTTCGCCGAGGGAGAGAATTGGGAGCTGGCACTGCTAGCTGGTGCAGCTTCTGAGGCGACCCTGCAGGAGGCTCTAATGCAGGGGCGTGGAGCCGCCGCCACATTACCTTTTGTGGTGCGCCACACGGCTAATATCTGGCAGAGGTTTGTTGAAAGGGTGCTGCTGAGAGCGCCGTTCCACAGGGAGCTCTCGGTTTGGTCCTTGGCCCCGATACTCCGATTGGAGGAAACTATGTCCTTCCGGGAGTGGCGGTCTGGTGGTTGTATGACTCTCGCAGACCTCTACCCGAATGACTCCTTTGTGACGTTTGAGGGTGCCAGGGAGTCCTTTGGATTGACTGAGGGACAATACCTTCACTACGGTAGCCTCCAGGAGGTGGCCAGGATAACGTGGCCTCAATTACCGGAGGCACCCTCGCTCACCAATACCCTTGACGTCATTATGTCCTGTGGGAGAGGTAGACGCCTGATTTCCCTCCTCTACTCGGCTACGCGCCGGGATTCGACTCCCCCGGTGGCCCCGGCATGGGGGGCATGGGAGGCGGACCTGGGGGTGGAGTTGGAGCCAGAACAGAGGACGTGGATTGGTCTGTTGACCCATAAAGTCTCCTGTAATGCTCGGTTTAAACTCATCCACTTCAATTTCGTCCATCGGACATACATGACACCGGTCTCCCTTCATCGCATATCGTCGGATAGAAGCCACAATTGTCCTAGATGTGGGCTGGGGAGGGCGGGCTTCTTGCATTTAGCATGGGAGTGTCCTCTGGTGCAGGATTTCTGGAGACAGGTGGTGAGGTATATCGTTAGAGCTACGCACCTTAGGCTCCTGCTGGACCCACTCCAATGCCTCCTTGCATTGGTGCCCAGACCTCGGAAAAAGAAACTATCGTATAAGTTCCTGCAACTCCTACTAGTCTTAGCGAGGAGACGAGTAGCTATCTCCTGGATGGGTCAGCGGGCGCCTGAAATTCTCATGTGGTTGAGAGATGCAAGGGAGTGGGCATTGGCGGAGGAGACTCATATGCAGCGCACCCGCAAGGATGACAAATTGCATGATGATTTACTTGCCTGGAGGACGCTGTGTTTGGAGGGATTGGCGGAGGATGATTCTGACGCCACCAGTGCTGAGTTGTTCTCTTCTGACGCTTCGGAGTCTGACTGTGGAGGGGAGGGTGCTGAAGAAGGGAGCTGTGAGACAGTGTAGGTATCCCATGTTGCCGCGCTCAGAGACTTTGATATGTTTGTAAGGATATTGATCTGATCCCCATAGGTAGATACCGCCGTCCGTTATGTGGACCATACCTGGCCCTCACACACATGTCCTACTTTATTGAATTAGTAATAGAGATGCCATTGGGGGGTTAATAGTTGTTATTGAATTGTTTGCTATTATGCTTATGTGTGATGACAAAAAATTGCGAAGCCACTTTTGGGTTCTATATTATTGGAGCACGACCGCAAAATCCCCTGCTTATGACCACGATTTGTTCTGTCGCCGCCCAGCCTCTGGGATGTGGGCCATATATGGCTGTGTAAGACCGTTGGGGATGCATGTTCCTTCTTGGTCATATATTGCTGGTTCCAATACCGTTATGCTCTGTGCTACTTTTCTCTGTGCCTTCGCTATAATAAAAAGATGTTTTAAAAAAAAAAAAAAAAAAAAAGATTACAAAACTCAGGAAAGATGTCCAGAAATTCAATAGAGACACAGTCTATCCGTATACTACTGACAAGTATTACGACAAAATACCGGAACCACAGACTAACAAGAGATACCCACGCGCTAGTCCAACACCTCAGAATTGGTCTTTTAGCTCCGGGGATGACCGCAGCTCTGCTGGTAGCAGTGACGAAGGTGATGGGACAACATCATACCAGGGACAACAACACAGACGATATCCAGACCAACAGATGTTTGCACCACCTATGAACCCGTATGGCTACTGTCAACAACCATTCTTTCCAGTGGGATATGGTTTCCCACCAGGTCCCCAGAGTTGTTTAGCCAGGGGCAGGGGGAGAGGACGAGGAAGACAGAAGTCACGAAGAGGCCCCAAAGTACATTGGGAGGATCCCGTGGAAGAAACCCCGGGAGCCGTAACAAGAAGCAGGGGCAAGGGCAACACACCATCCACGAGCAGGATGTAACTAACATCGTGAATTTGAGTAAGCACCAGCTCTCCAGTAGTGAGGAATCTATCCTACAGAAGGATTTGGGCTTCGTTCCGACTCCACAAAATGACCCGTTTGTCCTTCACGCTGAATTGGCCCAATTCTTTCGGAAAGTGAAACTTAAGGCCTTCTTTGGGGTTGCTGAAGTAACCCAGGATAATGGACATACTAATCTTAGGAACAAGTCCTCTTTCTCTCCACCGAATGTACCATGCAATGTCCTTACGTTTGAACAAGCAGTCCTGACTGAAATTGATCAAATCAATTTTCAGGGTATGAAAGGATTCCAGAATCTAACCAAGGAGGAAAGATCAGCCCTACAGGATCTGAAACAAAATAAAGACATTATAATCAAACCGGCGGACAAAGGTGGGGCCACAGTTATTCTGGATACTGCCATGTATCAAGAGGAATGTTTGAGACTATTGTCTAATGGAACCAGCTATGAGATCTACCAGAGAGACCCCACTCCGAGCCTTCAGAATAGAATTAGGACAATTGTCCAAGAAGCGACAATGAATGACTGGATAACTAAAAACGAAGCAGACTTCCTTGTGAAAAGTGAGCCGAGGATGCCGAGGTTTTACACTTTGCCAAAAATACATAAAAATAAGTTCCCACCACCTGGCAGACCAATTGTCTCCGGCATTGACTCTGTGTTAGAACCTTTGTCACAGTTTTGCGATTGGTTTCTTAGACCAATAGTTCAAACATCGAGTTCTTACCTTCGAGACACCAAAGATGTCCTCTGCCACTTTCGAGACATGGATATCTGCCATGATGAAGATATTTTCATCACTATGGATATAGAGGCGCTTTATACAAGTATTCCTCAGAGACGTACACTGGAGGTGGTCGAACAAATACTCTTGGAACAAGAATGGAACTTCATTACACCACAGCATTTTGTGATGGAGTGCACAGAAATAGCGCTTACAGAGAACTATTTCGAATTTGATGACGTGATATACCATCAAATACAAGGCACGTCGATGGGGAGCACCTTCGCTCCTAGTCTGGCGTGTCTTTACGTCCATCAATTCAAGATAGATAACATCTTCACAGATGCCAATCCATTTTCCATAAAACTGAAAACCTAGAAAAGGTTTATAGACGATGTTCTTATAGTATGGAATGGCACGACTTCGGAAGCACTTCTGTTTGTGGAGTGGGTCAATAGTATTGATCCACATTTGAAATTCACACACAAAATAGATAAACATCATGCAATTTTCTTGGATTTAGACATTGAGCTCACCCAGGAAGGGATACGGACCAAAGTCCACAATAAACCAACAGATAAGAATAGTCTGCTACTGTTTGAAAGTTATCACCCTAAATCTCTGAGACAGAACCTCCATGTGGGACAGTTTCTGAGAAGACGAAGGAACTGCTCGGAAACAACAGACTATGATGCACAAGCAGCGGATCTAGAAAATAAACTTTTGGCTAGACACTATCCTAAAAAATTGATTACCAAAGCCAAGAAACGAGCAAAGAATAACCACCGTGAATCACTTCTGGAAACTACACATAAGGAAAAAGCGGACAGACTTGTGTGTGTGACAACATTCACCCCGGCATCAAACAAGGTTCAAAATATCATCAGGAAGAAGTGGCACATTCTAAATACAAGCCAGAGAGAATGGGCACAACCACTCTTTGCTTTAAAAAGGAGTCGCAATGTTAAGGATGAACTAGTACATACAAAGAATGTAACAAAGGAAAGAGAAAACCAACTAACACCTTGGGGTCACCAACGACCTGTGGGACATTATCCATGCGGCCACTGCGTTGCATGCCAATTCACCAATATGATGAAAGAAGTTGATATAGGCACTAACAGACCGTGGGTGCTAAACAATTTCATAATTGCAACACCGACAATGTGATATATTTGTTAACTTGTCCATGCAGGAAAATGTATATTGGTATGACTACGCGGAGAGTCAATCTCCGTATCAATGAACATCGTAGCACCTTCAGGTGCAAGAAAGACAATACCAAGCTAACTAGACATTTCCTTGAGATGAATCACACAGAATGTGACTTAAAATGGACAGTACTCGAAGTACTACAGAGAAGAGAGACCAACCTCTCGCATGCCCTTCATGTAAGAGAACAGCGATGGGTATATAGACTCAATACCTCAAAAAACGGCCTTAATGATGATATACCTTGGCTTCAAATGAATTGAAGGACAATATCTAAAAATCTTGGTCCTAGTAGTGAAGTGATGGCTGGTTATGTATTGAGGGTTGAGGATAAATATAATCCATCCATCTTGGACAAACCCCTGTGATCAGTAAACACATATCGATGCAAGACTCCAGATTATTGGGGACCTAAAATGTTCAACCTATTATAAGCACAGCCTACAAACACACTGGATATAAGGTATAGCGAATTCTTCTCCTTTCCTTTTCTATACTAGTCACCATATACACCCTACATTTGTATGGGGAAACACCCAATATACCATTAACAGGCAGATGCTTCAAAGAAAATACCGGGAGCAAACAGGCAGATTCTCAGAATCTGGCCGTTTGCTCCCGGTATTTTTGCATTTGTGATGCATCATCCCAAATGCAGAAATCGCAATTTAAGGAATCTCTAAATAGCGATTCCTTAAATTGCTCTTGCATTTAAGGAATCCCAAAATGAGATTCCTTAAATGCAATGCATGAAACCCTAAAAAATAGCGAATTCGCTAATAGGGGGAGCAAATTACCATGAAGTTGAACTTCGTGGTAATTTGCTAAAACTTTGAAAAATGCACTTTTGTGCATTTTTCAAAGTTACATGTTGCGCACACACATGCCCTTAGGGCATGTGTGTGTGTAACGTTTGTGCACAGGTCCATTTCAGGGGTGTAACAGGGTGTCCTTTGGACACCCTGGCACCCTTGAAATAGCAGAACATTAGCGATTCGGTAATAGCTAATCGCTAATAAGGAATGGCTTTCCCATCCATAGGAATGAATGGGAAAGCCATTCCTTATTAGCGATTAGCTTTTACCGAATCGCAAATAAGGAATCTGTAGTCGCTAATAACATTGCGATTCCTACATGCATCCCGTTTTGCGAGTCTTTAATAGCGATTCCTTAAAATTCGCTATTAAGGACTCGCAAAACATAACTTTGATGCATCTGCCAGATAGAGTTTATAAGTCCTGGCAATAATTTACACACAAATCTCCAACTCGGAGAATGCTTTAATACATATCATTACACTGTCCCTCTAGACTCGGACAATGTTTATAGAAATGTTAGCTTCTTTGGAGTGCCTCCAGACCATCAGTTCTTCTCTTAAAATAACTCCCCGATAATTAGCCTTCACGAAATAGAATACGTGAGTCAAACTATTACATAATATACGAGTAACATTCCTTCGATCACCATGGTTACAACTTTGTATATAGCGTGTACATGACACGTCACGCGGCCATCTCGAACCAATCACGCGCTTAGAGTAAGCGTTACCAAGCACACTAGTCACGCGGCCATTTCTTAACCAATCCAGCGCTCAGATTATGTATAATCAGGCACGCCAGGCGAGTACTGCGGGACACCGGATATCATTAGGCATTAACCTCATGCGATAGAGTCTCCTTATCATTGGGACTCGGCTCACGCCCCTGACCAGGCATACATACCAAGCAGATAAGCTCCTAGAAGGGCCCCCTCGCAGACAGAGGAAATTCTACGTCATTAACACGCGCGCATTTGGCGGCAAGCTTTACATGATCAGCTGTGGCTCGTTAAATGATTTCACTGGTTTGGGGCGTACCTATAAAAACTCCCCATCCGCGGTATCCCTGCATCGTCGGGGAGGTGGAGAGATGCACGCTGTAGGTGATCGGACAAGAAATGTCTCTCTTTTCAGTAAGTCTTAAAACTTTGCTTTTCTCCTTTTAACGGCTCGACAGTAGACAATGGCAAACTGATTGCCTAGATGCTTTTAGACCTACATATTTTACACTTCGTCTTCTCTCTCTAGCATAGTGTGACCACGGGAACTTTCTGAAAACTCCCCCCTCCCATGGGGCAAGTCGTCCTTCTTGAAGGGTAAGACATATGATATGGAAGTCGGTCCAGTTTTCAGCTCAAACACTGATTTCTGGCGCTTTCTTTGTCTTTATTGTATTGATAAAACACAATATCGATTTAGAATATGGATGAATACATTCATGAATTCTCAGACCAAATTTTGATGATTAAAAATACTTTATATTTTTGTCATAGGTCAATGGACCCAATCAGTGGATAGTGATCAGTGATCACACCCACACAGTGGTACCGCCAACAACGCTTGGTAAGATTGGAGCCCCCTCTTTCTGGTCCTGACGAAAGCCACGTACCCATAGGGACAACTGGCAGAAACATGTTGACCTTTTTTCTAAAAAATAACTTCACAGCAGTGGGATGATTGGATCCTTATTCACCGCACTTTCTATTTTTAACCCCACACAGGCTCCCTTTTGAATAAAAGATTTATGGGCGTACTGTGATGGCCTTTTAAATTTCACTTTTTTTGGGCCCCCACTCACTTAGAAGTGCATCCCTGTCTCCAGGTGCATCCCTGCCCTCCACCAAACGCGGTTTCTGGACGGCGAGGACTGGCAGATGATGAAGCATGACACCTGGTGGTGTGTGATGCCAGTCTATCACTTTTTGTGAGATGCCCCATTCTCACTAGGCCCCTCACTCTAAATTGAATTTGTTCTATAGCTGGGAACGGTCTCTATTGTGTTCACTAGGGTAGGACAGATGGCAGAGTCCAGGTGCTGGGTTCAAGGTTTTTGCAGCCTTCTGTCCTGGAGGCCAGTCAAGCAGCCCTTGGAGTCACTCTGGGGTACTGGTTTCAAACAGATGCAGGTCTAGTGCTTCTCATCCTTCCAAGAGGGCAGCAGGTCAGCACAGCAGTTGTTCATCCTGGCAGGGTTCATAGGTCAAGAAGTGTACTGAAGAGTTTGTGTCTGAGGTCCAAAATGTATACCTGGGCCTTCCTTTGAAGTAGGAGAAACCTTTAGTGGTCTCCATTTAAAATGCACAGGTTTCCTGCCTTCCCTGGCTCCAAACTAAATACAGGGGGTATGCAGCCCCTTGTGTGGAGGCAGGAGAGGACTAGCCAAGTGCAAGTAGGGCTGTGCCAGCTCCTGACTCCCATTTTGGAATTCTCGCATTTGGGTGGGAACTTTTATCCACAATGAGAGATATTTCCATCTATTAATGTTTGGTACAACCAGATAAACTACATTTTGAGAGCTAATAAACTAAGCAGAGGGGAAAATATAAAAAGTGTTGCTTACTAAAGCATTCATTATGCTTCTAAATAAACAAGCATTGGAAAAGCTAATTTGTCTAATTTTTGGGACCTATTGACTTTACCAAATGATTTTTAGTCATGCTGTCCAGTATCCCGTGGAGCAGTAGCACGTAGGGCATGAGCAGGGTGAGGAAGCAACACTAAGGACTCGGGTGGGTGAAAGCAACAAAGATGGCCGGTGGTAAGGAGGATTAATCCGCAAGAGAGAAGGAGGGTTCACTTATAGGGGCAAGCAACATGGATGGCAGGGGTGGGGAGGAGAAGCAACCGGCGAGAGAGAGGGAGGTCGTAGGTAGGGGAAAGCAACCTGGATGGTGGGATTTTGAAGGAGAAGCAAAAGATATGAGAGCAATGTGGAGCAGGCAGGGGACAAGAACAAAGGCAGGAGAGCAATGGGGAGTACAGATAGGTGAGTGTAACATAGAGGGGACGGGGAGGAGCACACAGGCGACAGAGTGCAGGGGAAATAAGTACATGAGGGAGACAGCATGAAAACACACACACATCCTTCGAGTGCTTAATCCAAGAGATGAAGTAGTGCTTGAAAATCAACCAGTGGAAGTGCACAAGTTATGCAGCCATGCTCCAGGAGAGGAAGAAGTGCAAGAAGAGGCAAAAGGCCCACACTAGGTAACAAATAAAAAGCAAGCAAATATGAGTGACAGTGAAGCCGATCAATGGTAAGCAACATGCTGCTTCTAAGCCACTGAATAGGTATTTTCACCAAGAGGCAGGTGGCACTGTCTGGTAAGCGTAAGCATATGCACAAATGACAATTATTTATACTGTTGTGTATTACAACTCAGCACAGCAGCTCAAACCTTCAATGTCTTGAGAGGCGCATACTAAATAGCATTTGAAGCATTCACACAAAACAAATTTGCACCCTATCTTTGCATTTCTTCGCACCTCTTAAATTACTATGTAGTGTGAGATTAGTTGCTATAGAGTTCCTATTAAGTCATTGTGATGCTTAAGGTATTATTTCGATAATAGTCCCAAGAAATGCTAAACTTGCATTGTATGCCTGCCTATCTCAGTTTATTTTGTGAGTTAAAATGTCATGAAGTTAATGCATGCAAGCTAGTCTCTAATATGAATTGTTTGCTAACAAATTCAGTAGCAGATACAGAGAGTCTTTAAAACCTTATAACCCAGTTGTTGCAATTAATTAATTGTCTTCTGGAGAGCATTCAAGAAGCCACAAAATGCTTCGTAGAAGGAGATTGATAGTAGAATCCCAAAAAGATTTTTCTGTTTTTCATGATGGCACGGTGGATAGCTGCAGTGCTGATGGTCTTTGGAAATAAGGACCAGCTGTACGAAGAATTAATTTGGTAAAAGTGTTCATAACTTGGGCACGGACATTTAAAAATCCATTCTGTTTTTGTAAACCAACCTATTTATTAATAGGTCAGTTTACAAAATACGTATGGATTCTCAGTGGGTCTCAATTTCACCTACCTCATGAAAATTATTGATGTAGGACATAAATTGTGACCCGCTAGTTTCCGCAGCCATCATAGGGATAGTGGCCTGTTTTTAAATAAAGCAATAGTTTTTTCATATGCAACCAGTTTTCCTTAAAGGAAAACATGATGTGTTTAAAAAACATTTTGTACACACACACACACACACACACATATATATATATATATATATTACCTACTGGCGGTCGCCAGTAGGTAGTTATAGTTAGGACCTAGTTTCTATAGGAAATCCTCAACATTCTATTTGGATTAACTTTGGCCCTGGTGGATGAATCTTTGCGAATTTCTCAAAGAAGATGGCTCGGTCCGCTGCGCTCCTTCCCTGAAAGTTTGGGGGGGATTGGTGAAGTGGGGGCTGAGATAACAGGGGGGTCCCAAAACGTGTTTTCTCCATGTTATTTTCCATAGGACGTTTAGACACGGCTACAGGTCGAACGGCTGAATGGATTTATAAGAAATTTGGCAAAACTGTAGAGTCCGGCTCGCAGATTACACTTTTTTTGGAATGGTGTAAATCCGTTCAGTAGTTGCTGAGAAAATTAAAGTTAAAGTCAATTATATATCAATACGCGCGGACGGGTGCGCGCACTCAAGCGGCTGCGCGCGAGCGGAATTTTTTTTTGCTGCGTGACGTCTGTTAACGTTCGATTCGAAGGAAATCAGGAAGTGTTGACCGCCATTTTGTCACTGCGAGTAAATATATTGTTCATTTCAAAGCGTTGGAACATGAAAAGGGGAGAAGGTAGAGATTGTTTTGCTGCATAGGTTTTCTCAGGGTGTGCAGTAAGGCCCTTAAAGGCGAAAATATATATATATATTTTTTTAAGTTGCGGGGTGCGCGCACTCGGGCGCGCACACCTATTTACAAGAGTGTGAAAATGGAGATAAATCAGAAGTTTGAGTGCTTTGATATAAGGTGGCTCTGAAAAGAGCCCTTGTGTTAATTGAGTTTTTTCTGCATTTATAAGTAAGTACCGATGCAGAGCCTGATGTTGCAGAGGAAGATTCTGTTTCTGCCTTCCTTCTTACCTAGTTATGGTTTTTTCACTCCCACTCCAGGCTTTTAGTCTGTGGATGGAAAACCATGAACCTACACTCACCTCTTACTATTGATGCTTGACTGAGGCCAAGGAGATCAGAGTGCATGTCTGTGTAAGGTGATGTACCTCTGGGGAGATGATGTTACGTTTAAACGTAGCTCCTGAGTGCTTCGTTCGCTTCTGTTCTCTGTCACTGTTGTTGATTTAGAGCCCCAAATACAAAGGCTTGTTGTTGCTTGTGAATCCCCAAGTGTATATTTGCCCATACTGATCCATAACGCCCCGGCCTCTCCATGTCGTAGGCCGCAAGAGTGGGCGAAACTCAGCTGGCCGAGCGAGACTTGGGGAGGGGGCAGGAGCCAAGAGGAAACAAGGAGGGGTTTTCATCATTTGGGACAAAAAATAGTTCTAAACCAATGAAAAGTGTTATTTTTAGGTCACATGACCTAGCCGTACATCATTAGGAACCCAAAAGTGAAATGAACCAATGAAAAGTTTTATTAACAAGTCACATGACCTGGTATGCTTACGTTACGCGCTCCGCGCCGCGCCCCGGATTGCTTCCAGGAAGCTGCGCTTTGCGCCTCGCGCACCGGAGCACTTCCGGGTGCGCTAACGCGGCGCGTCATATGACGCATTACGCAACAAAGCGATACGTCGTTGGGGCTCCACCGGAACTGATCGAATTGGTAGTCTACAGTGTTTCTGGATGTTTCAGACTGAAGCTGGCGTCAGGATGAGAGCACCCCGTGGCTACGTCGTGGCCATTCCGCGAGCAATCATGGCAGTCGCTCCCCACCGGAACTCTGCGGGAGTCGGGGGCCCCGGTGACTCTTGTAGAATCTTCAAGGCTGAGGGGATGCTTTTGGGAATGGGGCCCATGCCCTAGCAGTCAAGCGTCCGAGTTCCAGGGTTGCCCAGAGCCATCCTTGCAGGCCAGGCCCAAGTCTGTGGAGCCGACCGCCATTTCCTGAGCTCCGTGGCAGCCGCCTATCGCTGTATCGCAAGAGTGGGTGCAATTCACCTGGATGGCGGGTGAGACGCTGTAATAGCAAGAGCAGGCGTAATTCAGCTGGCCGAGCGAGGCACTGTGCTACAGGAGCGGGCGCAACTCAGCTTGTCGAGTGAAGCGCTGGGGTGTAGCTGAGAAACCTCCACCTGGGGAGGTGGGGGAGGCTCGTTCGCGCCGCCTCTCCCTTCCAGTGCACCCCACGCCGTCTCCTGGCGCAGGTATATGTGATGGTTGGACCAGGGCACCGCAGGACGTGTCTTTAGGTCAAACGGATTGTGGGACAAGGTCCAGAATGGAAGAGGCATCAAAAGGCAACAAGTTCCGCCTGACCCCGGGAGCTGGCCGCCTCTGTCGGGGGCGATCTCAGGCCATACCAGGGCAACAAGACTTGGGGAGGGGGCAGGAGCCAAGCGCCCCCTCCGAGTCCGCGCCACCACACCGCCCCTCGGGGGCCTCCGTCAAGCGGCTCAGGGAGGCACCGCAGGCAGCTGTTCTTCAGATCAGTTGTTCTCACCGGCAAGCAAGAGTGGGTGCAATTCAGCCGGATGGCGGGTGAGACTCTGTAATAGCAAGAGCAGGCGTAATTCAGCTGGCCGAGCTAGGCAATGTGCCGCAGGAGCGGGCGCAACTCAGCTTGTCGAGTGAAGCGCTGGGGTGTAGCTGAGAAACCTCCATCTGGGGAGGTGGGGGAGGCTCGTTCGCGCCGCCTCTCCCTTCCAGTGCACCCCACGCCGTCTCCTGGCGCAGGTATATGTGATGGTTGGACCAGGGCACCGCAGGACGTGTCTTTAGGTCAAACCCTCAACTATGGCACCCAACATCCAGGACTTATGCCATTGTGCAAGGCAGTGACATCGAAGCATGTCAGGGACCAAGCATATCCAGAGTCCTTCCTACAGCCTCTGCCTTCCTTCTTACCTAGTTATGGTTTTTTCACTCCCACTCCAGGCTTTTAGTCTGTGGATGGAAAACTATGAACCTACACTCACCTATGAAAATCTTACTATTGATGCTTGACTGAGGCCAAGGAGATCAGAGTGCATGAGTCTCATGCTCGATCGATTGAGCTGGCCGGATCAGGCAACAAGAAGGTGGTGGGGGTGGCGGCATCAGCAAGGCATCCCCCCACACAACTTGTCGGACATCACCTCTGGATGTACTGGGGACGAGCCTTGGCGCATGGTGTCATCCCCGGGGTATTTGCACAACGGTTCTCCACCCCTAGGCCGCCAGCTATGCTACCTCAACAGGAACAGCATCATGCATTTGGATCGATGTTGCAGCAGGCTGCCATGTAAATAGTTATTTAATAAAACGTTTTACCCTGTTACTTTGCTGGTGTGTTGTATATATTTATAATATTTGCATAGGGTTTGTCGTTATTTTGGGCGGGGTGGGCGGCGGAGCCGAGCTGTCTTGCAGCCATCATGGCGTCGAGCTCGGTTCCTCTCACTAGTTTCATATTTCTCATGAGGGGTTGTTCCTAATGTTTCTATTTTAGCGAGCTCAAAAAGAGATCCCATCAGTGGCCTACTGATTTTGCTCGATTCCTTTTGTTTTTTCTAACGATTTTTAAGTTAATGTTTGCTAGCACGATACAGCGGCTAGTCCGCATTTTATATATATGTCCTTTTTATTAGGGGTGTCCTCCGGTGGAGTCGGACGATCTACCTCTAATAAACGGTCCGGGTTGAACCAACTACCAACAAACGGGGCAGAGATAGGCATGACGGGTTACAAAGGGGACAAAAGTCTGCACTACCTATCCTTCACTATCTGCAAAAACTAAACAGAGTATTGCGACTCTGTGCTTATTTGTGAATAGAGAATCACCCAAAGAGAACCAATTTCGAACAATATTGCAAGATTTTTGTCACGAAAAAGAAGCCATGAGTATTGGGTTTGTGAAAGATTACAAGATTTTTAAAATTAAAAAGCAACAACCATGGCATTGTTTAATATAGTATTGTAAATATTTATCTTTAACAATGATGAGAGAGTAAAAAAAGGTTAACCTGATGTTTTAAAGTTATTCACAGGCTTCTTTAGAGGAAGTGTTCTATATGATTGTAGCGTGGGTGTTTCACTTTTTTATAGGTAATAGAATGCATTCTGTATGCTGTAGCAGGAGGAGTACTACATACTTGAAAATTCTTCAGTGCTTATTTTCATTTTGTAAGTGGTATTGAGACCGACACAGAACTTCAATGGATCGGAGGGGCTGTTCCTGTGCATCTGGAGGACTGCCAAGCCGTTGCAGCAGTGGGAGTGAGGCCTCTCACAGGGGCGTAGCGCAGCTCCTTTTGATGCTCACAATTGCAGATAACAGGGTAGAGATGTCCGTGGAATTTATGGATGGTTAGTCACACTAGAGTGTGCGCGGCGCCCCTAGCACCTCATTACGGCACACAGGGGAGCCGCGTTGCACAGTTTGAGAATCAGAGACTTAGGAGATAAACCTTCATAATAGGAAGGCTTCTAAGCGATAAAAATCGCCGGTGCTCGGCGTTAAAAATATCACTGCTATCAGTGGAATTTTCCACGGTGTTAGTGCTTCAACATCAATGGGAACACATATCTGATAGAAAATCCTGTAACAATCTCAGTATTTCACATTATCGCGTGAAAAGAAAGTCTTCCGAAAGATGTTGAACGTTGTTCTCTTTTGAGAGTAGAAAAGATAGTGAGGGAAGTGGGTGGAGTGCTCCGTGTAAATTGCAGAATAGAAACTACTAAGAACCAATTGGAAGTGTTGTTTTCAAGTCACATGACTTTACATGCGCGTCTCAGGACGTGTACGCGGTGACAGTATCTGGTCACGTACGTCATTTGGAAGTAGCGGTCTAATTCAGCGAAGTTTCAAAACGTGAAAAGGAGTAAATCCAAACACATCCGGATTTAATATATCTTCTGAGCTCGATTCAAGCATACAATTGTTAAAGTATAAAACCTTTTATATTTTTTTTAAAAATACCAAGGTGTGTACATTCGGTCACGCACGAAAGTTTAAAAAGACATTCGGCTCCATTTAATGAAAATGTTCATAATAATAAAAAAGAAGCCTAGGTTTAGTCTCTTTGACGTAGTATAAGTTCTTTGATGGGTCTATGAAGAAATTCAATAAGTTCAAATTGCAAAGTTTTCACGAAATATATAGGCGGGTGCGCGCACTCGGTCGCGCACGAAAGCCTGGAAATGCGATATCCATTTTATTGAGAACTGTTGCCGAGAGTGCGCACACCGGGTCGCGCACGAAAGTTTAGAAAGGCTATTTTTATTTACAGACCAATTTTAATGCGTTCAAAAAAAGGCAAGGTACAGACTTTCTAATTCTGTATCGCTTTACAAGGAGTCTCTATGCAACTTGAACAGTGAAGAAAACGGCTTGTTTCCGAAAAAATATTGCCAGAACTTTATTGACAAAAGTATAGGTTGCATACACGAGATATTTCTGAATTAGCATTTTAAAAACCAATGAAATTCACTGAAAAAACCATAGGTTTTACACACGTTATAGTTAGGAAGTAATTACAAAAAGGGGGTGGTGATGGACAGAGTATCTGAGTTAATCAGAACACTCCTACCCAGTCAACAGATCAGGGCTTGATCCATCACCGTTTTTTAGCTCACTGCACCATCCCAGTTCAGAACCTGGCTATATGCAAATTAGTCTGTCCCTGGCCCAGTGCATCATGGGAACAGGGCAGACCAAACTACCAAGCCAATTCTTCACTGGAAAGGAAACAAGCTTCCGGGGACCGGTTTCTGGCATTACAGCCGTCTTCGGCCCGGCTTGCTTGAATCCTGATGGTGCAATGAGCAAGGGACTCATGTCTGAGCATACCCTTCCACACTCATGGTGGCCAAAATAATTACAAAAAGGGGGTGGTGATGGACAGAGTATCTGAGTTAATCAGAACACTCCTACCCAGTCAACAGATCAGGGCTTGATCCATCACCGTTTTTTAGCTCACTGCACCATCCCAGTTCAGAACCTGGCTATATGCAAATTAGTCTGTCCCTGGCCCAGTGCATCATGGGAACAGGGCAGACCAAACTACCAAGCCAATTCTTCACTGGAAAGGAAACAAGCTTCCGGGGACCGGTTTCTGGCATTACAGCCGTCTTCGGCCCGGCTTGCTTGAATCCTGATGGTGCAATGAGCAAGGGACTCATGTCTGAGCATACCCTTCCACACTCATGGTGGCCAAAATAATTACAAAAAGGGGGTGGTGATGGACAGAGTATCTGAGTTAATCAGAACACTCCTACCCAGTCAACAGATCAGGGCTTGATCCATCACCGTTTTTTAGCTCACTGCACCATCCCAGTTCAGAACCTGGCTATATGCAAATTAGTCTGTCCCTGGCCCAGTGCATCATGGGAACAGGGCAGACCAAACTACCAAGCCAATTCTCCACTGGAAAGGAAACAAGCTTCCGGGGACCGGTTTCTGGCATTACAGCCGTCTTCGGCCCGGCTTGCTTGAATCCTGATGGTGCAATGAGCAAGGGACTCATGTCTGAGCATACCCTTCCACACTCATGGTGGCCAAAATAATTACAAAAAGGGGGTGGTGATGGACAGAGTATCTGAGTTAATCAGAACACTCCTACCCAGTCAACAGATCAGGGCTTGATCCATCACCGTTTTTTAGCTCACTGCACCATCCCAGTTCAGAACCTGGCTATATGCAAATTAGTCTGTCCCTGGCCCAGTGCATCATGGGAACAGGGCAGACCAAACTACCAAGCCAATTCTTCACTGGAAAGGAAACAAGCTTCCGGGGACCGGTTTCTGGCATTACAGCCGTCTTCGGCCCGGCTTGCTTGAATCCTGATGGTGCAATGAGCAAGGGACTCATGTCTGAGCATACCCTTCCACACTCATGGTGGCCAAAATAATTACAAAAAGGGGGTGGTGATGGACAGAGTTGTTGTAAATAGTTAGGAAGTAGCATTTACAAAACCTATGAAATTCACTAAAAAAACATAGGTTTTACACACGTTATAGTTAGGAAGTAGCATTTACAAAACCTATGAAATTCACTAAAAAAAACATAGGTTTGACACCAGTTATAGTTAGCTGGAATTTTTAATGATATAAAACCAATGAAATTCCACGTTATAGTTAGTTGGACTGACTATAACTTGCGCGTGTAATGCACTGCTGATGACATCACATATTACATCACTCATGACATGGTCAGTGACATCACTCATGACATCATTGATGACACCATCCTTGTGACAGAGTAACAGATCTCCTTTCAGTGTAATGTAACCCTTGAAAAACATTCAAAAAAAGAAAAAAGAAACTAAAATTTTCCAAAAAAAAGAGATATCCATACCAGTTACAACCAATTCAGTAATTCCACCATCTATATACACACCCACTCATTCACCAACAGTTCTATATAGTCACTCATACATATACTCACTCATCATGTGAAGTGATACACCTATACTTCCTGTTACACACCAACAGTCATCCAAAAGTTACTCACACACATACTCACACATGCAAATAAACTATTGAACATCCATTTTTTCGCATACAGAGCAATACATACACTACCACCTTACTTCTATTGAAAATTACACATATTTATTCTCTTAAACAATCACTTTTCGAAACACATACTTATGTAAACAGGAACTCTTACAATCTCTTACTCTCACATACACTCACTTATATGCATCAATATTCACATATTCTAGATTAAAACATATGTAGTTACTGTTTAAAACACTAGTGAGACAGTCATTTACTCACTAACATACACATATACACACTATTCAACCATACAGTCCTGCACATATGTAGTCTTCAAAATACATACAAAAAAGAGTCTGTCACTCATGCATCAATGTTGTAAGTAATTCCCACACTAAACAATACAAACACTCATACTGATACTAATAAAACATCTAATAACCCATGTACATACACATGTACCTACTCACCAACCCATGCAGCTACTTATACACAAAGTGAAACACTAATACATATATTTAAAAATGTAAACATTACTCACTAATATTTATTTTTCAGAAAGACATCACATTCACTGGATGGTGTCATGAGTGATGTAATATGTGATGTCATCAGCAGTGCATTACACGCGCAAGTTATAGTGAGTCCAACTAACTATAACGTGGAATTTCATTGGTTTTATATCAGTAAAATTTCCAGCTAACTATAACTGGTGTCAAACCTATGGTTTTTTTCAGTGAATATATATATATATATATTACCTACTGGCGGTCGCCAGTAGGTATATATAGTTAGGATTTTTTCTCTATTGGATTTTTGAAAATTCTATGTCTAATAACTTTGGCGTTTGTGGACGGAATTGGCTGAAATTTTCAGGAAAATGGCACATTTTGTTTCTGAGCAGCCCTTGAAAATTTGGGGGGGGTTCGTCAAGGGGGGGCCGAGAAAAAAGGGGGGTCCCAAAACGTGTTTTTAACATTGAGTTTTCCATAGGGCGGTTGGCCTCACTTTTAGCCCGAACGGCTGAATGGATTTGCACGAAACTTGGCAAAATTGTAGGGACTGGTAGCCCGATGTGCCTTTTGTAGGTCTCAATATATGTGCTCCAGTGGATTTTGAGAAATTAACGTTTAAAAAAAGATATATATCTGTAACAGCGGACCAGGCAGCGTCCCAGGACGCGTACTTTTCGCGCAACGGAGCTTTGTGAAGCGAAGCTGATTGGTTCTCCGGCGTCTGTCAACATTCCAAACAGTCCGTAGCGGCCGCCATCTTGTCTCTCGGTAGGATCGAGAGACAAGAGGAGGCCAAAGCGAAGGGGCAAATGACCATAAGGGGGAATAGTAGATCCTCGCTGACCCCCTAGGTTTGATGTGGAGGTTTTAAAAGGGCCCCGCGGGGCAAAAAAAAATAATAATAATAATAATCGAACGGCTGAATGGATTTGCACGAAACTTGGCAAAATTGTAGGGACTGGTAGCCCGATGTGCCTTTGCTAGGTCTCAATATATGTGCTTCAGTGGATTTTGAGAAATTAACGTTCAAAAAAAGATATATATCTGTAACAGCGCACCGCTTTGCGTACTTTTCGCGTTACGGAGCTTTGCGAAGCGAAGCTGATTGGCTCTCCGGTGTCTGTAAACATTCCAAACAGTACGCGCCATCTTGTCTCTCGGTAGGATCGAGAGACAAGAGGAGGCCAAAGCGAAGGGGCAAATGACCATAAGGGGGCATAGTAGATCCTCGCTGACCCCCTAGGTTTGATGTGGAGGTTTAAAAAGGGCCCCGCGGGGCAAAAAAAATAATAATAATAATAATCGAACGGCTGAATGGATTTGCACGAAACTTGGTAAAATATTAGGGACTGGTAGCCCGATGTGCCTTTGCTAGGTCTAAATATATGTGCTTCAGTGCATTTTGAGAAATTAACGTTCAAAAACAAGATATATATCTGTAACAGCGCTCCGCTTCGCGGAGATAAAATTATATCTGTATTACCTAGCTGTTGCTAACACCAGTTAGCGACGGCTAGTAGGAGATAGCGACCATCTTGGGCCCCACTTTGCATGTGAGTGATATTTATCACTAATGACATGCAAAGTGGGCATGCCAAGATGTTAGCGACTGGAAACAGTCACTAACATCGCTATCTCCTATTATCAACTTTTGGAAATATTCGAGATAAGCGCGAATATCTCCAAAAAGTAACAGCTGCCCTGAGCAGTTCTTAGCCATGTTATGCAATGGGAGGTGGATAACATGGCTAAGAGCATTAGCTCGGTAATGCATGAATATCGCTGAGTTTTCAGCGATATTAATGCATTGCGGTCGTTTTTTATCGTATTTGCGATAAACCTTGATAATAGCAAGGTTTATCTGCGATAATTTCTGACGGTAAAAAAATCTTTGCAATGCATCGTTAGGGATAAATATCGCTTAACTTTGGTAATATGCCCCAACGTCTGTTAACGTTCGATTCGAAGGAAATCAGGAAGTGTTGAAAAACATTGTCTGCGCCATCTTGTCTTTTTTCAAATGGCACACTTTTGTCGTGCACGGCAGCCATTTTAGATGCCTTGACCAGACCCACTCTGTGCACGCTGTCGATCCTTAGCATGGCTCCCCACCCTCGCAAGCATCTCACCCAGGCAGTGGTCACCCCCGCTCTCTGTCTTATGCATGGGTAATAAACCTCCCCCCATCTGCGCTGCTCTTCCCTGAGAATCACACCCTGTGCCCGCCCGACACCTCCCTTTCGCCCTATTCACTACCGCACCCTCTGACACTCCTTTTCCTCTGTGTCCGATTGTCCAGGCCGGTCCTAGGCTATCAGCTAGCCCTGCAGATGTAGTTTATGGCCACAGCTGTAAAGAATCACCCCTCTTCAAAGGAGTTATAGTAGATCAAGGCCCACACTCGATGAGATCCGTCACAGCAGAAGCGTTGCTATTATCTGAAAACCATCCTGTATTGTGATTGGGGAGGGGACCGAGCGTGAAGCGGAAGATTCCAGGGATGACTCTTTGTACATCAAAGTTTTTACAATTATGTGTCACATAAAAAATATATAGCACTCCGACAAAGTAGTAAGATTATAAAACTTTAATAATTTATAAATATATACAAGAAAACAAAAATAGTAATAACATATAAACATTTTTAGGGAAAAACAACGAAGTAGCGGTCGGCTGTGCGAATAGTCCCAATGCAGCACAACGTCCAGATTTCCGGCGTGGGGCGTCGCGGGGGGTGGGTCATCAGTAGCAAACTGTTGTGCGAATAGTTCCAAGGCAGCAGAACGCGCCGAAATCTAGATGACACGAAAGTGATGTCTAGTAAGTTGCCACCCAGCAAATAACGGCGTGGGGCGTCGCGGGGGGTGGGTCATCAGTAGCAAACTGTTGTGCGAATAGTTCCAAGGCAGCAGAACGATGGCACCAAGGTGATGTCCAGTAAGTTGCCGCACTGGTTTTGGTATCCTACAATGCTGCTCCGAATAACGGCGTGGGGCGCCCCGGGGGAGGCGGCGTGAACGGGCCTCTCCAGGTGGAGTGTCATCTGTTGTAGTGGGGCGCCCCTTTACCGTTTCAGTTGCCATTCCGTCCGTTTTTGGTCCACTGTGTCAAAAGCCGCAATTCAGCTGAGTTGCGCCCACTCTTGCGGTGCAGCGATAGGCGGCTGTCACAGGACTCTCAAAATGGCGGCAGGCTCTTTCCTTTTTGGGCCTGGTCCACTGAAATGGCCCTGGGACACCTTGGAAATCGGACGCTTGTCTGCTAGGTCTTGGACCCCATTCTCGAAAGCGTCCCCTCCGCCTTGAGAATTCATCAAAAGTTTTGGGGGCCCCGACTCCTGCAGGCTTCTGGTGGGGAGCGGCTGCCATGATTGCTCGCGGAATGACCACGACGGAGCTACGAGATGGTGGTGCTCTCATGCTGACGCCAGTTTAGTCTGAAACATCCAGAAACAAGGTGGGGCTTTCATCGTTTGGGAAAAAAAAAAAAGTTTTCATCCAATGAAAAGTGTTGTTTTTAGGTCATATGATCAAGCCTTCCATCATTAGGAAACCAAAAGTAAAATGAACCAATGAAAAGTTTTATAAACAAGTCACATGACCTGTTATGCGGCATAGGGTATAAAATGCGGAGAAAATAGTTGGCACGTGAGGCGGCGTCAGTAGCGGACCGATGTGCGAATAGGCCGAAGGCAATACAACGCGCCAAGATCCGGATGGCACCGAGGTGGTGTCCAGCAAGTTGCAGCACTGGTGTGGCCATCCTACAATGCTGAAAGTCGGCGTGGGGCGCCCCGTTGGCCTGTTAGTTTGCGTCAGTAGCGGACCGATGTGCGAATAGGCCGAAGGCAGCACAACGCGCCAAGATCCGGATGGCACCGAGGTGGTGTCTAGTAAGTTGCCGCACTAGTGTGGCCATCCAACAATGCTGAAAGCCGGCGTGGGGCGCCCCGTTGGCCTGTGAGATGGCGTCAGTAGCGGACCGATGTGCGAATAGGCCGAAGGCAGCACAACGCGCCAAGATCCGGATGGCACCGAGGTGGTGTCTAGTAAGTTGTCGCACTTCTGTGGCCATCCTACAATGTTGAAAGTCGGCGTGGGGCGCCCCGTTGGCCTGTGAGATGGCGTCAGTAGCGGACCGATGTGCGAATAGGCCGAAGGCAGCACAACGCGCCAAGATCCGGATGGCACCGAGGTGGTGTCTAGTAAGTTGCCGCACTGGTGTGGCCATCCAACAATGCTGAAAGTCGGCGTGGGGCGCCCCGTTGGCCTGTGAGATGGCGTCAGTAGCGGACCGATGTGCGAATAGGCCGAAGGCAGCACAACGCGCCAAGATCCGGATGGCACCGAGGTGGTGTCTAGTAAGTTGTCGCATTTCTGTGGCCATCCTACAATGTTGAAAGTCGGCGTGGGGCGCCCCGTTGGCCTGTGAGATGGCGTCAGTAGCGGACCGATGTGCGAATGGGGCCAAAGGCAGCGCAACAATATTTTCTGACTGACACCACAAGGCGCTGAGATGCCAAGATCCGGATGGCACCGAGGTGATGTCTAAGTTGCGGACTGATGTGCGAATGGGGCCAAAGGCAGCGTAACAATATTTTTTGTATGGAAGATACCACTAGGCGTTGAGATGCCAAGATTCGGATGGCACCGAGGTGATGTCTAGCAAGTTGCTGTACTGGTGTGGTCATCCTACAATGCTGAAACTCGGCGTGGGTCGCCCCATTAGCCTGTGAGATGGCGTCAGTAGCGGACCGATGTGCGAATAGGCCGAAGGCAGCACAACGCGCCAAGATCCGGATGTCACCGTGGTGGTTTCATAGTTGAGAGGCACTTCATCTGCAGTGGGGCGCCGAGATCCGGATGGCACCGAGGTGATGTCTAGCAAGTTGCTGTACTGGTGTGGTCATTCTACAATGCTGAAAGCCGGCGTGGGGCGCCCCATTAGCCTGTGAGATGGCGTCAGTAGCGGACTGATGTGCGAATGGGGCCAAAGGCAGCGCAACAATATTTTCTGAAGAGAAGACACCAAAAGGTGCTGAGATTCCAAGATCCGGATGGCACCGAGTTGGTGTCTAGCAAGCTATGCAGTTGAGTTGTGTGCGCACTTGCGGCGAATAGGTCGAAGGCAGCATAACAATGTTTTTTGAATAGAAGACACCACAAGGCGTTGAGATTCGGTTACCACCGAGGTGATGTCTAGCAAGTTGCCGCACTGGTGTGGCCATCCTACAATACTGCTCCGAATAACGGCGTGGGGTGCCCGAAGGGGGGGGGAGCCGGCGTGAATGGGCCTTCCTAGGTGGAGGCTCGTCTGCTGTAGTAGGGGGCCCCTTTACCGTTTCAGTTGCCATTCAGCTGAGTTTCGGCTGCTCTTGATGCTACAGCGACAGGCGGCTGCAAGAGGACTCTCAAAATGGCGGCCTGTTCTTTGGATTTGGGCCTGGTCCACTAAAATGGCCCTGGGACACCTTAGAACTCGGACGCTCGATTTTTTTTTCCTTTCCTGTACATGCAAAAAAAGGTAAATGCCCGGTACGTTACACGCTTCATCTGCCACGATGAACTCTCCAGAGGAACCGAAAAAAAATATAGTTGTGGTAACTATACCATGCATCGTCATATGGAGAGGTGGCACCAATTAATTATAGTGCTGCATAAAAGAGAGATTTGGAGGAGAACCCCTGACCTGCTAGTACATTCATCAAAGAAGTGGCACTGAGAGCTTCAGAGGCAAGGGAAACGGTCCCAAATATTTAGAAGAACTTTGGAAAGATTAAAATGACATGATTAGATTGTGGCAAATTAATTTCATGTGGACAGATGAGTGTTACTCTAATAAATACAGCATATAAACATCATCATAGTCGATGGTTGGTAGAGACATTTTGACTATATCCTGGACCTGCCCGTCCTCGCCCAAAATGGCGCCGGAATAAATGGGACTCGTAACTCCTTGTTGTGTACTGGTTGCAGAACCTTGAAATCACGAGATACGTATGCAGTTTTGAAGCACATGGCGGGCGGGGACGAGAATTGATTGACTATTTCGACATCCCTATTGATATTAAGTTCTGATGTGTTATTGATTACTGTACTGTTGAAAGTTCGAATTAACGTCACCCATGGTACTTGCCCGCAAATGTATATCTAGATAATTTTATTGTAACTGGCCCTGTCGTATTTTAATTATAGAATGTACGTCCACCGATTCCGTAACTGTTAGACACCTTAGTTCTTGCAACCTAATGGCCCGCCCGTTACGTTCCTCTACAGTGTAAATGTCTATTCATCATATACGATTACAGTTTGCTCTGTGGCAGGCCCACGTGGTTATAGGCTCGTATTTGTATAATGAAATTTCACAATAAAGGTTTTTAAAAGAAAACATGGTAGTAGTATATACATTGGTAAAGTTTTTAATAATAGTGACTGTTTTAGAATCATTAAAAGGCAAGTGAAATAAAGCAGACCAATTACATGAAGGGTAAAAGGTATAATACGAAGGAACGCAGTAAAGATAAATGGTCAAGGGCTGTTGTGTTTTCTATTCCTGCAACATAAAGTGATCGATAAGAATCTCATATTCAGGCGTATCGGCGACTAAGACAGCAGGTCGACCCTCTTTTGCTCAACGGCTCCGTCATGGGACGAAGAAACGCTCTTTTTCTCGAAAAAAGAATATATTTTACTTGCAGGACAGTTGTAAAATTTCCGGGAAAGTACATTAGCCTGGAACATTATAACATATATTTAAGAAAAAATAATGTTCGGAAGTAATGAAAAGCGTAATTTTTAGGTCATATGACCAAGCCTTTCATCATTACAATAAGAAAAGTAAAATGAACCAATGAAAAGTTTTATTAACAAGTCACATGACTTGTTATGCTTACGTTACGCGCTGCGCGCCCCGGATGACTTCCGGATGCGCTAACGCGGCGCGTCATATGACGCATTACGCGACAACGCAGGTCCAGAATATAGTCAAAATGTCTCCACCAACCAGCGGTCGGAACACAACCCCTTTCAGCAGGCTAAATAGTTCTGTTAAATGACAACAGAAGGGACAGGCAACAAGAACCATCAGTCAAAGAGGGGAGGGCTAGTTCTTCTCTACCGGGTTACATTGGGGCGCTACCGGAACTGATCGAATTGGTAGTCTACAGTGTTTCTGGATGTTTCAGACTGAAGCTGGGGTTAGCATGAGAGGAGCACCATTTCGTAGCTCCGTCGTGGTCATTCCGCAACCAATCATGGCAGCCGTTCTTTATCGTTATTTTGGGCGGGGTGGGTGGCGGAGCCGAGCTGTTTTGCAGCCATCATTGTGTGGAGTTCAGTTCATCTCACTAGTTTTGTATTTGTCATGAGGGGTTGTTCCTAATGTTTCTATTTTAGCGAGGTCAAAAAGAGATCCCATTAGTGGCCTACTGATTTTGCTCGATTCCTTTTCTTTTTTTTTACACGATTTTTCGTTATCTGCAAAGACTAAACAGAGTATTGCGACTCTGTGTTTGTTTGTAAATAGAGAATGAACCAAAGAGAACTAATTCTAAAACAGTAAATACTTGGATAACAATCAATCAAATGGAGAGAGAAGCAGGCACGACGGATTACAACGGGGGCAAAGGCCTGCGTTAACTACCTTTCACTATCTGCAAAGAGAGAGTACTCCTAATAGAAATGAGGGGGGGGGGGCACCATTCAAAGCAGATCAGTGTGCATAAACACGAAAATGTTTTCACTTACCACGTACTTGACATTCGACAGCTTATGATATTTGCTATTAAAAAACCATTGAAATTCACTGAAAAAACCATAGGTTATAGACCATATATAGTTAGGAATTAGCATTTACAAAACCTTGAAAATTCACTGAAAAAACCATAGGTTATAGACCATATATAGTTAGGAATTAGCATTTAAAAAACCTTATTTTACTCACACAAAACCATTGAAATTCCATATATAGTTAGTTGCACTAACTATATATTGCGCACCCGCAATCCACTGCTGATCATGTCACATATTACATCATTCATGACATGGTCAGTGACATCACTGATGACATCACTGATGACATCTCAAATGACATCACTGATGAGATCACTGATGACATCTCATTTGACATCATTCTTGTGCTAATACGATAAACCTCTTCAGACTCTAATATAACCTTAGATACACTCAGTGTATACAGACACTCACACACTGCCACTCATCCATGGAGTTACTCACACACCCAGTCAGTCATGCAAAGAAACAATCTCACCTCCATTTCTTCAACTATACAGTTAAACACACCTTACTTATTGAAACATATACTAACACATATTTACTCTCTTATACAATCCCTGATACAAGTTCACAATGATCAATACAACCACTCACTCATTCAGTGGCTCTCATGCACAGTTATTTATATATGCCAACTCTCACATGTACTGTGTTTTACATATGTACTTACTATGACATGTAGCATTGAGATATCCATTCACTCATCAATACACTCATGCACACAGTCAACTGCCCATGTAGCTGTTTCCACATGCACTCTTGAACTCATACACCTAGTGAATAAACTGCTCACACATCTATGCATAGAGTCACACACCTTCCAGCCACCCCCACACAAACTCAATCTCCCATAGAAATACTTGGGCAACCAATTAATAACACATATAGCCTCTCGTATAGCTAATGATCAACACATGCAGCAGTTTACAGAACAACAGACATAATGATGCACAAATTTAGACAGTTTAGTCACTAACCCATGCACTCAGTGAGATACATTTAATCACTCACTCATACAGTCAGTCATGCACCTACTAAATCCTTCGTCCAGACACTTATACATCCACTCATTCTTCAATATGTTAGACATATTTAAACTTTACAGAAACACACAGTCACTGGATGATGTCATCAGTGATCTCATCAGTGATGTCATTTGAGATGTCATCAGTGATGTCATCAGTGATGTCACTGACCATGTCATGAATGATGTAATATGTGACATGATCAGCAGTGGATTGCGGGTGCGCAATATATAGTTAGTGCAACTAACTATATATGGAATTTCAATGGTTTTGTGTGAGTAAAATAAGGTTTTTTAAATGCTAATTCCTAACTATATATGGTCTATAACCTATGGTTTTTTCAGTGAATATATATATATATATATATATATATATATATATATATATATATATATATATATATATATATATATATATATATATATATATATATATATATATTACCTACTGGCGGTCGCCAGTAGGTATATATAGTTAGGATTGATTTCCATAGGGAAATCGCAACATTCTATTTGGAATAACTTTGGCGCCGATGAGGAATCAGCCAGAATTTTTCAGCAACTTTGCCTCGCGGCGCTCTGCTCCTTCCCTGAAAGTTTGGGGGGGATTCGTCAAGCGGGTCGCACTTTTAGCTCGAACGGCTGAATGGATTTTCACCAAACTTGGCAAAATTGTAGGGACTGGTAGCCCGATGTGCCTTTGCTATGTCTCAAGATATGTGCTCCAGAGGATTTAGAGTAATTTAGGTTAAAAAAAATGTATATATCTGTAAGCGCGCCCCGGTGCGCGTACCGGGGAGCGCTCCGGGCGCGCTACGCGACCTGCGCACGGGAAGCTGATTGGCTCTCGGGTGTCTGTAAACATTCGAAACAGTCCGCAGCGGCCGCCATCTTGTGTCTCGGTAGAATCGAGACACAAGAGGTGGTAAAAACAAAAGGGAAAATGACCAAAAGGGGGCAGGGTAGACCCCCCTGACCCCCTAGGTTTGATGTGGGGGCCATAAAATGGTTCCTCGGGTAAAAAAAAAAAAAAAAAACATTTTTTTTTCGATTTTCGCGGGGGGAGCGCCCGGTACGCGCACCGGGGAGCGTACATTGGTGAAAAATAGTGAAAATAATAGTGTAAAATAATCATTTTGAGTGATTACAGGTAGGGTAGCTCTGAAAAGAGCTTTTGGGTTGTGTGGCTGTTTTAGGTACCTACAGGTACGTCCCACACGCACACAACCCTACACCCCCACAGTCACACACTCCCCACACACACCTTACACACGCACACCTCCACCCACACCCAAACACCCCACAGCCCTACACCGACACCTTATACATCCACACCCACAACCACACATCCCACACACCCAGACACACACACGCACCTCACCCCCAACACACACACACACAGATACCTCACAGACACACCTTACACATCCCACACACCTCCCCCCCACACACACACGCACACCTCACAGACACATCCACACATCCCACACATACACACACATCCTATACACATACTCCCCACAACCACACACACCCCAAACACACCTCACACACCCACACTTCCACCTACACCGAAACACCCCACACACCCACACCCACACACACACTTTACACACCCACATTCCCACCCACACCCACATACCCCACACAGATATACACCTCATCCCCCCCAGACACACACACATACACACCTCACAGACACACCGCACACATCCCCCACACACACCTCCCCCACCCCCACACATGGGGAAAACTCAGTGAAACACTAAAATAATAATTTAAAGTGCTTAGAGGTAGGGTATCTCTGAATAGAGTTGTTGGGTTGTGTGGGTGATTTAAGTACCAACATGTAGGTACCAATGCAGAGTCTTAAATTCAATGTACACCGTTTACTCTGTAGATAATTTGCATGTTGTTATAGAAGTTATTGTGGTATGTGGAATGCATACCATAGTCTGTCAGGAAAACAGAAAGAACATGGAGACAGGAGATGAAAAAGAGATGTCAAATACACATTGGGGATAATGAAGTGGGAGAAAGGAAGTAACTATGAGCAAAATTACTATTTAACACAAAAAAGTTGCACAGTATACTATAAGTCTGAATTTACATTATAATCAATTTGGTACTCCGAGTTCCAGGGTTGCCCAGAGCCATCCTTGCAGGCCAGGCCCAAGTCTGTGGAGCCGACCGCCATTTCCTGAGCTCCGTGGCAGCCGCCTGTCGCTGTATCGCAAGAGTGGGTGCAATTCAGCCGGATGGCGGGTGAGACGCTGTAATAGCAAGAGCAGGCGTAATTCAGCTGGCCGAGCGAGGCACTGTGCTACAGGAGCGGGCGCAACTCAGCTTGTCAAGTGAAGCGCTGGGGTGTAGCTGAGAAACCTCCACCTGGGGAGGTGGGGGAGGCTCGTTCGCGCCGCCTCTCCCTTCCAGTGCACCCCACGCCGTCTCCTGGCGCAGGTATATGTGATGGTTGGACCAGGGCACCGCAGGACGTGTCTTTAGGTCAAACGGATTGTGGGACAAGGTCCAGAATGGAAGAGGCATCAAAAGGCAACAAGTTCCGCCTGACCCCGGGAGCCGGCCGCCTATGTCGGGGGCGATCTCAGGCCATACCAGGGCAACAAGACTTGGGGAGGGGGCAGGAGCCAAGCGCCCCCTCCGAGTCCGCGCCACCACACCGCCCCTCGGGGGCCTCCGTCAAGCGGCTCAGGGAGGCACCGCAGGCAGCTGTTCTTCAGATCAGTTGTTCTCACCGGCAAGCAAGAGTGGGTGCAATTCAGCCGGATGGCGGGTGAGACTCTGTAATAGCAAGAGCAGGCGTAATTCAGCTGGCCGAGCGAGGCAATGTGCCGCAGGAGCGGGCGCAACTCAGCTTGTCGAGTGAAGCGCTGGGGTGTAGCTGAGAAACCTCCATCTGGGGAGGTGGGGGAGGCTCGTTTGCGCCGCCTCTCCCTTCCAGTGCACCCCACGCCGTCTCCTGGCGCAGGTATATGTGATGGTTGGACCAGGGCACCGCAGGACGTGTCTTTAGGTCAAACCCTCAACTATGGCACCCAACATCCAGGACTTATGCCATTGTGCAAGGCAGTGACATCGAAGCATGTCAGGGACCAAGCATATCCAGAGTCCTTCCTACAGCCTCTGCCTTCCTTCTTACCTAGTTATGGTTTTTTCACTCCCACTCCAGGCTTTTAGTCTGTGGATGGAAAACTATGAACCTACACTCACCTATGAAAATCTTACTATTGATGCTTGACTGAGGCCAAGGAGATCAGAGTGCATGAGTCTCATGCTCGATCGATTGAGCTGGCCGGATCAGGCAACAAGAAGGTGGTGGGGGTGGCGGCATCAGCAAGGCATCCCCCCACACAACTTGTCGGACATCACCTCTGGATGTACTGGGGATGAGCCTTGGCGCATGGTGTCATCCCCGGGGTATTTGCACAACGGTCCTCCACCCCTAGGCCGCCAGCTATGCTACCTCGACAGGAACAGCGTCATGCATTTGGATCGATGTTGCAGCAGGCTGCCATGTAAATAGTTATTTAATAAAACGTTTTACCCTGTTACTTTGCTGGTGTGTTGTATATATTTATAATATTTGCATAGGGTTTGTCGTTATTTTGGGCGGGGTGGGCGGCGGAGCCGAGCTGTCTTGCAGCCATCATGGCGTCAAGCTCGGTTCCTCTCACTAGTTTCATATTTCTCATGAGGGGTTGTTCCTAATGTTTCTATTTTAGCGAGGTCAAAAAGAGATCCCATCAGTGGCCTACTGATTTTGCTCGATTCCTTTTGTTTTTTCTAACGATTTTTAAGTTAATGTTTGCTAGCACGATACAGCGGCTAGTCCGCATTTTATATATATGTCCTTTTTATTAGGGGTGTCCTCCGGTGGAGTCGGACGATCTACCTCTAATAAACGGTCCGGGTTGAACCAACTACCAACAAACGGGGCAGAGATAGGCATGACGGGTTACAAAGGGGACAAAAGTCTGCACTACTTATCCTTCACTATCTGCAAAAACTAAACAGAGTATTGCGACTCTGTGCTTATTTGTGAATAGAGAATCACCCAAAGAGAACCAATTTCGAACAATATTGCAAGATTTTTGTCACGAAAAAAGAAGCCATGAGTATTGGGTTTGTGAAAGATTACAAGATTTTTAAAATTAAAAAGCAACAACCATGGCATTGTTTAATATAGTATTGTAAATATTTATCTTTAACAATGATGAGAGAGTAAAAAAAGGTTAACCTGATGTTTTAAAGTTATTCACAGGCTTCTTTAGAGGAAGTGTTCTATATGATTGTAGCGTGGGTGTTTCACTTTTTTATAGGTAATATAATGCATTCTGTATGCTGTAGCAGGAGGAGTACTACATACTTGAATATTCTTCAGTGCTTATTTTCATTTTGTAAGTGGTATTGAGACCGACACAGAACTTCAATGGATCGGAGGGGCTGTTCCTGTGCATCTGGAGGACTGCCAAGCCGTTGCAGCAGTGGGAGTGAGGCCTCTCACAGGGGCGTAGCGCAGCTCCTTTTGATGCTCACAATTGCAGATAACAGGGTAGAGATGTCCGTGGAATTTATGGATGGTTAGTCACACTAGAGTGTGCGCGGCGCCCCTAGCACCTAATTACTGCACACAGGGGAGCCGCGTTGCACAGTTTGAGAATCAGAGACTTAGGAGATAAACCTTCATAATAGGAAGGCTTCTAAGCGATAAAAATCGCCGGTGCTCGGCGTTAAAAATATCACTGCTATCGGTGGAATTTTCCACGGTGTTAGTGCTTCAACATCAATGGGAACACATATCTGATAGAAAATCCTGTAACAATCTCAGTATTTCACATTATCGCGTGAAAAGAAAGTCTTCCGAAAGATGTTGAACGTTGTTCTCTTTTGAGAGTAGAAAAGATAGTGAGGGAAGTGGGTGGAGTGCTCCGTGTAAATTGCAGAATAGAAACTACTAAGAACCAATTGGAAGTGTTGTTTTCAAGTCACATGACTTCACATGCGCGTCTCAGGACGTGTACGCGGTGACAGTATCTGGTCACGTACGTCATTTGGAAGTAGCGGTCTAATTCAGCGAAGTTTCAAAACGTGAAAAGGAGTAAATCCAAACACATCCGGATTTAATATATCTTCTGAGCTCAATTCAAGCATACAATTGTTAAAGTATAAAACCTTTTATATTTTTTTTAAAAATACCAAGGTGTGTACATTCGGTCACGCACGAAAGTTTAAAAAGACATTCGGCTCCATTTAATGAAAATTTTCATAATAATAAAAAAGAAGCCTAGGTTTAGTCTCTTTGACGTAGTATAAGTTCTTTGATGGGTCTATGAAGAAATTCAATAAGTTCAAATTGCAAAGTTTTCACGAAATATATTGGCGGGTGCGCGCACTCGGTCGCGCACGAAAGCCTGGAAATGCGATATCCATTTTATTGAGAACTGTTGCCGAGAGTGCGCACACCGGGTCGCGCACGAAAGTTTAGAAAGGCTATTTTATTTACAGACAAATTTTAATGCGTTCAAAAAAAGGCAAGGTACAGACTTTCTAATTCTGTATCGCTTTACAAGGAGTCTCTATGCAACTTGAACAGTGAAGAAAACGGCTTGTTTCCGAAAAAAATATTGCCAGAACTTTATTGACAAAAGTATAGGTTGCATACACGAGATATTTCTGAATTAGCATTTTAAAAACCAATGAAATTCACTGAAAAAACCATAGGTTTTACACATGTTATAGTTAGGAAGTAGCATTTACAAAACCTATGAAATTCACTAAAAAAAACATAGGTTTTACACACGTTATAGTTAGAAAGTAGCATTTACAAAACCTATGAAATTCACTAAAAAAAAACATAGGTTTGACACCAGTTGGAATTTTTAATGATATAAAACCAATGAAATTCCACGTTATAGTTAGCTGGACTGACTATAACTTGCGCGTGTAATGCACTGCTGATGACATCACATATTACATCACTCATGACATGGTCAGTGACATCACTCATGACATCATTGATGACACCATCCTTGTGACAGAGTAACAGATCTCCTTTCAGTGTAATGTAACCCTTGAAAAACATTCAAAAAAAGAAAAAAGAAACTAAAATTTTCCAAAAAAAAGAGATATCCATACCAGTTACAACCAATTCAGTAATTCCACCATCTATATACACACCCACTCATTCACCAACAGTTCTATATAGTCACTCATACATATACTCACTCATCATGTGAAGTGATACACCTATACTTCCTGTTACACACCGACAGTCATCCAAAAGTTACTCACACACATACTCACACATGCAAATAAACTATTGAACATCCATTTTTTCGCATACAGAGCAATACATACACTACCACCTTACTTCTATTGAAAATTACACATATTCATTCTCTTAAACAATCACTTTTCGAAACACATACTTATGTAAACAGGAACTCTTACAATCTCTTACTCTCACATACACTCACTTATATGCATCAATATTCACATATTCTAGATTAAAACATATGTAGTTACTGTTTAAAACACTAGTGAGACAGTCATTTACTCACTAACATACACATATACACACTATTCAACCATACAGTCCTGCACATATGTAGTCTTCAAAATAAATACAAAAAAAGAGTCTGTCACTCATGCATCAATGTTGTAAGTAATTCCCACACTAAACAATACAAACACTCATACTGATACTAATAAAACATCTAATAACCCATGTACATACACATGTACCTACTCACCAACCCATGCAGCTACTTATACACAAAGTGAAACACTAATACATATATTTAAAAATTTAAACATTACTCACTAATATTTATTTTTCAGAAAGACATCACATTCACTGGATGGTGTCATGAGTGATGTCATGAGTGATGTAATATGTGATGTCATCAGCAGTGCATTACACGCGCAAGTTATAGTGAGTCCAACTAACTATAACGTGGAATTTCATTGGTTTTATATCAGTAAAATTTCCAGCTAACTGTAACTGGTGTCAAACCTATGGTTTTTTTCAGTGAATATATATATATATATATATATATATATATATATATATATATATATATATATATATATATATATATATATATATATATATATATATATATATATATATATTACCTACTGGCGGTCGCCAGTAGGTATATATAGTTAGGATTGATTTCCATAGGGAAATCGCAACATTCTATTTGGAATAACTTTGGCGCCGGTTGAGGAATCAGCCTGAATTTTTCAGCAACTCTGCCTCGCGGTGCTCCGCTCCTTCCCTGAAAGTTTGGGCGGGATTCGTCAAGCGGGTCGCACTTTTAGCTCGAACGGCTGAATGGATTTTCACCAAACTTGGCAAAATTGTAGGGACTGGTAGCCCGATGTGCCTTTGCTATGTCTCAAGATATGTGCTCCAGAGGATTTAGAGTAATTTAGGTTAAAAAAAATGTATATATCTGTAAGCGCGCCCCGGTGCGCGTACCGGGGAGCGCTCCGGGCGCGCTACGCGACCTGCGCACGGGAAGCTGATTGGCTCTCGGGTGTCTGTAAACATTCGAAACAGTCCGCAGCGGCCGCCATCTTGTGTCTCGGTAGGATCGAGACACAAGAGGTGGTAAAAACAAAAGGGAAAATGACCAAAAGGGGGCAGGGTAGACCCCCCTGACCCCCTAGGTTTGATGTGGGGGCCATAAAATGGTTCCTCGGGTAAAAAAAAAATTCATTTTTTTTTCGATTTTCGCGGGGGGAGCGCCCGGTACGCGCACCGGGGAGCGTACCGGGGAGCGTACTTTGGTGAAAAATAGTGAAAATAATAGTGTAAAATAACCATTTTGAGTGATTACAGGTAGGGTAGCCCTGAAAAGAGCTTTTGGGTTGTGTGGCTGTTTTAGGTACCTACAGGTACGTCCCACACGCACACAACCCTACACCCCCACAGTCACACACTCCCCACACACACCTTACACACGCACACCTCCACCCACACCCAAACACCCCACAGCCCTACACCGACACCTTATACATCCACACCCACAACCACACATCCCACACACCCAGACACACACACACACCTCACCCCCAAACACACACACACGCACACACAGATACCTCACAGACACACCTCACACATCCCACACACCTCCCCCCCACACACACACACGCACACCTCACAGACACATCCACACATCCCACACATACACACACATCCTATACACATACTCCCCACACCCACACACACCCCAAACACACCTCACACACCCACACTTCCACCTACACCGAAACACCCCACACACCCACACCCACACACACACTTTACACACCCACATCCCCACCCACACCCACATACCCCACACAGATATACACCTCATCCCCCCAGACACACACACATACACACCTCACAGACACACCGCACACATCCCCCACACACACCTCCCCCACCCCCACACATGGGGAAAACTCAGTGAAACACTAAAATAATAATTTAAAGTGCTTAGAGGTAGGGTATCTCTGAATAGAGTTGTTGGGTTGTGTGGGTGATTTAAGTACCAACATGTAGGTACCAATGCAGAGTCTTAAATTCAATGTACACCGTTTACTCTGTAGATAATTTGCATGTTGTTATAGAAGTTATTGTGGTATATGGAATACATACCATAGTCTGTCAGGAAAACAGAAAGAACATGGAGACAGGAGATGAAAAAGAGATGTCAAATACACATTGGAGATAATGAAGTGGGAGAAAGGAAGTAACTATGAGCAAAATTACTATGTAACACAAAAAAGTTGCACAGTATACTATAAGTCTGAATTTACATTATAATCAATTTGGTACTAGTTTATGAATTACATATAAAAATGAATAATGTCTTGAACAATTTTTGGTTATTAAATATAAATTTATTTTTCTAATTGTTTTTCAAAATTTAACAGAATTTCTAACAACACATTGTCGGAAATGTCCTCATTTTCAATCAGCGAATCTACTGCTTCTACACATTGAACTAATTCATAGTCCCGTGATTCATCCATGAAATCTAATGACTCCCCTCGCCACCTCACTCAGTTTTTAGGTCTCGCGACCTATCGATGCGCGCATGCGGAGCGAGAATTCAAGTGGCGAAAATCTTCATGAAACCACCAGCTTTCTGCTGGCGGTTTTCATGAAGTTCACGTGAACCACGTGTTCAAACATGAACGCGCATCAGCCTCCCTCCATTTGCCGCACAGCATATCAAAGGGCTTCGCCCAGCGTGCGCTCTGCGGCTTCTCGGCTTCTCCTCCCCTAATTACGCCGCACACAGCCTTCCTTGCATTTCTCCTCCCCCTCCCCAGCCAGCTTCCCCCAGGCCGTGTTCCCTCATCCCTCGCACCCCCTCCTCCTTCAGCTTGAGCTGCGTGAACACGAGGGGCACTATATTGTTTTGACCTCAGAATTACCATACTACTAGTGTGACTAGCTCAGTTTTTATTCAAGTACTGTAAAGTGTCTGTCTTCTGTGTTTTGTTTTTAATCGTAGTTACAGTATTGACAACAATTTTCTTGTGTCTTTAGATTTCACGGAGAATTTCATTCTGGGACAGAGTCCCATCCGGGTTTGAAACAATTTGCCTTCCTCATGGTTCTCGACACACAACAGTGCTCCCAGGGGATCAGTAGCGAGTTCAAGCCCCTTTTACCTCAGAAAACGGCTGACGAAAGCCTGAACTACATTGCCCTTAAACTTGAACGTGGTGTCATAAACAACGAGCGCTCACAATTTTGCTCCGAGTCTCTTATATATATACCATATATTATATATATATATACCTCTTATATAAATACCACATTGGCTCTGCATTGTTGCACTGACCGTCCCCTGGGCGTCTCTCTGTTTCCGATGGTCAGGCACGTGACCGCGTGAGAGCGCAGCAAGCTGCAAAGCGCCAAGAAGCCCGGTGAATGGCAGTGCGGTGCTTTCCAAATGCCACCTGACGTAACACTCACGGAACAGACATTAGACCAAGTGGACCGTCCAGGGGATGAAAAACAGCCTCCGAACAAGACACCATCAAGCAAAGAGGTTCCAGGTAGACAAAACACAACTTCATGCATCTAACAAAAGCACACATTGGAATGTAAAACATAACTAGACATAAGCAAACAGAGGGCATTATGATGTAAGAATCATGCCTAGATATTAACTAGCATTGACAAAGCCAATAGCTCTACCCGTTGGGACCTATTTTCTTTGCTAATTGTTTTAGCCATGCTGCGCAGCTAAAGCATTTAAAACAACAACAAAACTTCTGACTCGGACATCTGCGTCTCTTTGTGCGCACACAACGTATTCCAAGAACAATAGTTTACCACGGAACCAGAAGTTATGTTGTTTTCAAACAAGGGGAAGGTGCCCCTTGCCAAAGAGTTTGCCCAACTTAAGTCTGTCAGGGACAAGATGGACGATGGTGGTTGCGTCATCTTCTACACGACGAACACGCCCTGCAGCGGCCGCTGCTTTGGAGAAGGGCCATTTGACATTATCCACCCCCTTAATGAAGCACCTTTTGACGATTGGAAAAATAAGGAAAACATAGATATGTATTTCGTTTACACAAATACCCACTTTCCACAGAGTCACTTGGAGAAACTGGACAAAGACAAAAGAGCCCTGGAATATGAGAACTTCAGGCATGCACTAGAAACGGCTTTCAAAGGCTGAATGAAAACCAACCTGGAAAGGCTTACTTAATTTACCAGTGTGACAATAATAAATGCACAAGCTGTGACAAGAACAACGATTTTTGCCTTGCGTTCAAGCCTCTCTAGAAGAAGAAAGTAGTGGCATTTGAGTTCACTTCTGAGGGAATAGGGAAACAGGGCTAGATTTATGTAAAGGTCACGCAGCGCAGCGTGGCAAGCGAGGTTGCTGCACTACATTGTGTGAGGCTTTGCCCTCTTCCTATGTGTTCCGCAGAATGCAGCACACATAAAAAGAGGAAACAAGCATTGGCATTGCCAATAGGTCTCGCTTGTGGGACCTTATAAGTATTTAGTTTTGCAGCACAATATCCTTGTTGCATAATCGGATATTGTGCTGCAAAACTAAATACTTCTAAGGTCCCACAAGCGAGACCTATTGGCAATGCCAATGCTTGTTGTCTTAGTGTGTCTACCTTATAACTTCCTCAGTCCATTTCCCTCAATCGTTGTATATTATCCTGTCTCCCTTCATCCTTTCACTCTGTGACTGTTCTTCACTTACTCTCAGTTATCTTCTATTCCTCATTCTTCTGAATGCATCCTTAATTAGACTGTTTTCTGTCTCAGTCATTATCTTTTTACTTACTTCTGTTTCCTGATTTAGTTTTGCTAACTCACATTGTTTTAGTATCTTTCTTACCTTCAGTTCATTTCTCTGTTCTTCTCTCTCTTTTTGTCAGTGAATCTATATGCCTTACTCTTTATAATTTCCTCTTCTTCTATTTCTTTTTCTCTCTTTTTGTCCTTCTACCTTAGTTTATTTCCCTTTCTGTGTTCTTCACTCTAACTTTATTTCTAAATAGAGCGTTATGATTTTTAACCTCTTCATTTGTATCTTTTAATTTAAAATACATATTTGACTAATTATAACTTATTTTTTCTTCTCTCTTTCACAGATACAAAGTGTAGTTAAAAAAATTAATTAAAGTTATATTTATTATATGGTAAGTGTGACTAAAAAATGTAGTTTGTCATCACCCTTTGCTTTAAGCTCACTAATATTTTCTCAACCAACCTCACTCCTGTGTCTTTACTCTGCTTCCCTCACTTATTCTTATTCTACATGTTTACTCCCCTTTCCCTATTTCCCCTCTCATATTCAACTTCTTTCAATCCCTAATCGTTACTTTACTTACCCTCTGTTCCCTTCTTTTGCTTCTTCACTCATTCTCTTTTTCTTAATTATTTACCTTACTCCTACACATACACCTCATCCCCCTCCCAACACATACACACACCTGTAGCATACACCCCACACACACCACACACACACCCCATACACACAAAAAATCCTCCCACACACACACCTCAAACACACAAACACATTCCATACACACACATACATCGAACACATATACACCCCACTCTCACACATATTTCACAAACCCTCACCTCTACCCACACCAAAACACTCCACACAACCACACCCACAGACACATCTTACACACCCACACTCCGAACTACACCCACTTACTCCCTGTAAGTCACACACACTGCATTACTTATCTTTTTTTGCTGTTTTACTCAAGCCCATTCAGGTACTGTTTCCTTTACTCTCTATGTCCTCTCTCTTTGTCACTCTCCATGTGTTATTCTAATTCAATTTTTCTCCCTCTTTCACCCGTCTTTACTTATACTATGGGTAGCGCACCGGGGAGCATAACAAGGGAAAAACCAAGAGAAACAGTAAAATAATATTTTAGAGTGCTTTGAGGTAGGGTAGCTGTTGTGTTGTGTGGGTGATTTACTTACTGCACTCCTTCCACTCCTTTTCTCAGCCCCTCTGTTCTTACAGTTCCTCACTCCCGTTCACTCAGTCCGTCTCTCTTTCTGTAATTGTCTCTGTCTCTTCACTTCTTCACTACTTATTCATTATGCTTTCTCCCTGAAGTTCAAGCACACTACGTTATTTATATTTCTTTGCTGCTTCAATTATTCCCTTTCTGTTACTTCTTCTTTTCTTTCAGTTTTTTCTCTCTGTCAATCCACATGTTTTAACTTTAGTCGATTTTATCCATCTTATTTCATCCCTCTTTAGTTATGCACACTACTTTTTTCTCTCTCTCCCTCACCAGTGTTATTTAAATCTGGTTCCGCTATTACCTTTTATTTGTACATCATTTTTTCTCTTTCCTTTTACTCTTTACAGCCACTCACATTCTTCATGTGCCTCTGCTTTAGTATTCTTCTTCTCTCTTTCTTTGTTTCACAGCCTTATATTTTTTTCATTTTCTCTCTTACACTTTCTTATATCTTTTACACTGTTTTACTATGTATTACACAGTACCTCTGTGTTGCTCCCTCTTGCTGTCTGTCTCTTAACATTACTCTCTCTTTCTCTTTCTCTTATGCTCTCCTTCTCTTGTTTTTTTTTGGGGTTTTTTTATTGCGCTAACGGGGCGCTCGCCGGTGCGCGCACCGGGAAGCGCACCCATGAGAAAAATGAAGTCAAGAGTGCTAAAAATGTTAGTAATTTTTTTAAAATGGGAGGTAGTTCTGAAAAGAACTTTTTTATGTTTTTGTTGTTTTATATTTTTTTTATTTTTCTGAACATTTTTTTTTTTTTTTTTTTTTAACAATTTTATATATTTTTTGGTTTTTTTGGGGGGGAACAACGAAAAACAGGCATTAGAAAGGGCTCAACAGGAGCATAAAAAAAAGAAAATTACTTCTTGAGGCGTTTTGAGCACTTGTGGTTTTCAAATGCTCTATTAATTAAAATGATACTCATATTCCCATAAGAAATTAGTTCACCACAATAAATGCACACTGGCTTCATGTGCACAAAATTCTTTTGAATACTTGGGACCGTCTTCCTCGCCTCTGGTCCCGATAGAGTTTCCTGTGACGATATACTGGCCACAGGAGTTGGTGGGTTATCCTGGAGGTGACGCAGCTCAGCAAAGCTATAATTGATTGGAGGCCACCTCTGCATGTGGCGGTGCATAGTATAGTTTCCAAAACTATACTTTTTGTTTGTACCTCTAGACAAAACATCTTTGCAAATGAGGCATGTCACGTATCGGGCATTGACCTTTTTTTGGTCTCGAGGGTAAGAAAAAAATTGCCATATAAAATGGTCTATGTGGTGGGATTTCCAGGGCTCCTCACGCAAGAACTGCCTCGGCTCTACGTCCTCTTCCTCTTCTTCTTCCTCTTCCTCTGGGTTTGGAAGGAACTGTGCAGGTGGTCCTTCCTTCCTAGGTGGTTGTGGTGGTGGTGGGGGTCCACCAGCTGCAGCTACTACAGATGCCATGACTGAACAAGCAGAAACAGGTCTTCCTCTCACAAAGATGAAAGTCAGAGTGAGGAAAAAAGGAGGGGTTTTCATCATTTGGGAAAAAAAATAGTTCTAAACCAATGAAAAGTGTTATTTACAGGTCACATGACCTGTCACGCTTACGTTACACGTCCCGGTCCGCGCCGGCTCGTTCGCGCTCCGGAGCACTTCCGAGTGCGCTAACGCGGCGCGTCATAAGACGCATTACGCGGCAACGCGATACGTCGCACTTACGCGACGCGTCACGATGTTGTTCTCGAATGCAGCAGTTGTGCAAACGGAACGTTTCCCGGTGCGCGGATCGGGTCGCGGCACCAAATTGAGCTAACGGGAAGCTACCCGGTGCGCGGACCGGTAGCGAAACTAAAAAAAAAAAAAAAAAATTATATACATAAAAAAATTATATTAAATACATATAAAATATATTTTTCCTTTAAAAGAAGAATACATTTAACAGCTTTTAATATTTGCTATTAAAAAAACATTGAAATTCACTGAAAAAACCATAGGTTATAGACCATATATAGTTAGGAATTAGCATTTACAAAACCTTGAAAATTCACTGAAAAAACCATAGGTTATAGACCATATATAGTTAGGAATTAGCATTTATAAAACCTTATTTTACTCACACAAAACCATTGAAATTCGCATATATAGTTAGTTGCACTAACTATATATTTCGCTCACCCGCAATCCACTGCTGATGTGCAGGACATCTAACCTTGGCTTCTATTGGAATTCTATAACGCATATTAGCAAGCCCATTATCGCTGTTTAAATGGCGATAATTTTAACGAGGTTCTTGCTAATATGCCCCCAGGTTCTTCAAACGTGCTGCAGCTAGGAAAGTGGCAAACTTTTTGTTGTACTTTACCTTAGCTATGGATCTAAAGGCCAGATGTATGAAGTCTTTTTGCAACCTTTTTGGGATATACAACCTTCAAAGTGCAATGTAGTACTAAGATACCAAATCGCTATTTGGGTTTGCGAGCCAAGTCTAAATCCATATTTTAAAGTGATGTGTTCTTGGTGTCCCTTTCACATACTAATTTGGAGTGGTATGCATTAATGTTTTGCAAGCGGATTCCCCTTTGAGAATGTTAGTTTTAGAAAAATGTTTTATATATATATATATATATATATATATATATATATATATATATATATATGTTCACTGAAAAAACCATAGGTTATAGACCATATATAGTTAGGAATTAGCATTTATAAAACCTTATTTTACTCACACAAAACCATTGAAATTCGCATATATAGTTAGTTGCACTAACTATATATTTCGCGCACCCGCAATCCACTGCTGATGACGTCACATATTGTATCATTCATGACATGGTCAGTGACATCACTGATGACATCACTAATGACATCTCAAATGACATCACTGATGACATCACTGATAACAACATCCAGTGACTGTATGTTTCTGTAAAGTTTAAATATGTCTTACATATTGAAGAATGAGTGGATGTATAAGTGTCTGGATGAAGAATTTAGTAGGTGCATGACTGACTGTATGAGTGAGTGATTAAATGTGTCTCACTGAGTGCATGGGTTAGTGACTAAACTGTCTTAATTTGTGCATCATTATGTCTGTTGTTCTGTAAACTGCTGCATGTGTTGATCAGTAGCTATATGAGTAACTATATGGGTTATTGATTGGTTTCCCAAGTATTTGTATGGGAGACTGAGTGTGTGTGTGGGTGGTTGGGAGGTGTATGACTCTGTGCATAGATGTGTGAGCAATTGATTCACTAGATGTATGGGTTCAAAAGTGCATGTGGAAACAGCTGTATGGGCGGTTGACTGTGTGCATGAGTGTATTGGTGAGTGAATGGATATCTCAGTGCTACATGTCAAAGTAAGAACATATGTAAAACACAGTATATGTGAGAGTTGACATATATAAATAACTGTGCATAAGAGCCAGTGAATGTGTGAGTGGCTGTATGGATCATTCTGAAATTGTATCAGGGATTGTATAAGAGAGTAAATATGTGTTAGTATCTGTTTGAATAAGTAAGGTGTGTATAACTGTATAGTTGAGGAAATGGAGGTGTGATTGATTCTTTGCATGACTGACTAGGTGTGTGAGTAACTCCATGGATGAGTGACAGTCTGTGAGTGTCTGTTTACACTGAGTGTATATAAGGCTATATTAGAGTCTGAAGAAGTTCATCGTATTATCACATGAATGATGTCATCAGTGATGTGATCAGTCATGTCAAATGAGATGTCATCAGTGATGTCATCAGTGATGTCATTTGAGATGTCATCAGTGATGTCACTGACCATGTCATGAATGATGTAATATGTGACGTCATCAGCAGTGGATTGTGGGTGCGCGAAATATATAGTTAGTGCAACTAACTATATATGCGAATTTCAATGGTTTTGTGTGAGTAAAATAAGGTTTTATAAATGCTAATTCCTAACTATATATGGTCTATAACCTATGGTTTTTTCAGTGAACATATATATATATATATATATATATATATATATATATATATATATATATATATATATATATATATATATATATATATATATATATATAAAACATTTTTCTAAAACTAACATTCTCAAAGGGGAATCCGCTTGCAAAACATTAATGCATACCACTCCAAATTAGTATTTGAAAGGGACACCAAGAACACATCACTTTAAAATATGGATTTAGACTTGGCTCGCAAACCCAAATAGCGATTTGGTATCTTAGTACTACATTGCACTTTGAAGGTTGTATATCCCAAAAAGGTTGCAAAAAGACTTCATACATCTGGCCTTTAGATCCATAGCTAAGGTAAAGTACAACAAAAAGTTTGCCACTTTCCTAGCTGCAGCACGTTTGAAGAACCTGGGGGCATATTAGCAAGAACCTCGTTAAAATTATCGCCATTTAAACAGCGATAATGGGCTTGCTAATATGCGTTATAGAATTCCAATAGAAGCCAAGGTTAGATGTCCTGCACATCTAACCTGGGCTTCTAATCTAGCGATTCAGAGCTTCGGACTGCATATCATTTGAAGACTTTATGTGAATAAACACCTGAAGCAGCAAATAACATGGAAAACAACAGAATATATAATTAGGTATCGGTTACACTAGAACAAACTGCTAGTTTGAAGCATCAATATACCAAAGCATCTCTTGTTAGTTGTTATGTAGTCTGGTGAAGTGTGCCATATTGTTGCTCTGATATGCTTTAAATAAACAAGGGGAGTGATCCATTTGAGGAGGTCTGAGGCTGGAATCAAGGAACTGATAAGTAGCCCTTCACCATATATATAACACAAATATTCATAGAAGGGCAAAGCCTTTATATTTATATACACAACATAACAGAACCCAGTGGTTTAGAAAGATCCATTCTAAGACAAGTTGGCTTCTTTCCATCTGGTAGAGTTAAAATAGGATAAATTCCCCTTTGCAAATAAACTCAAAAACTCCTTTCAGACCACCCTAAAGGACCACAAGTCAGGACAGGCGAACAGGACGAACACAGTATATAGTCTTGACACAAGGTGTCAAAGGTTTCTCTTCTTTGTGCAAAAATATTTACACGCCAAACTGTAAACATTTCAAATATTCGTAAAAATCAAATGTAGTGTTGTATATGTACAATTAGCTTTTTCTGTATATATTTGTTATGTTGTGTATATAAATGTAAAGGCTTTGCCCTTATATGAATATTTGTGTTATATATATGGTGAAGGAATACTTAATCACAAAAAGTATATAAAAGATGTAAAAAAGAAAAGAAGTACAGGGTCAATAAAAGGGACTCCTGTGTACAAAAAATCTAGTGTGATTTATGGTGTCTGAGGCACCTTGTTTTTGTTGATATTGTTGCTCTGAAGCACGTCAAGTATACTAGTGTGTGGTATTATTACTAGGCTTACATACTTCTATTTAACTGGCTGCTTATACTTTATACTGTATGTATTGCTGTCTAGGGGCACCGATATCATGAATAGCCTTTTCAAACAGACGTGCACACCCTGATGACAAAGTGACAGAAAACAAGCAACTGCACCATAACGAATGTCACTTTGATGTTGCTCTCTTTTTAGCATCTCTATTATTCCGCTCCTCCACCCTTCACCTACATCCTCAACCATGTATTTAGACAGTGGTGAGAGGTATACGTAAAAGACGGTATTGTAGATCGTCATGGTCGCAATTAAGTTTGTTATACAGGTGTTATGTCTTGTGTGCTCCTTTCCCCTGCATGTGTAAGCATTTGTATGAGTTGTAATTTGAGACTAACATAAATAAAGTAGTTACTACCTCTTAGGCATGTGACTGTGTACGGATATGCAATAACCCTCCTCTCTCCGGTCTCAATAACAGGTTAGTGACTTGGCCTTGACAGGTGTACTGAAGGGCGCAGAGTAGGCATTCTGGGTCTCAAAGCCAGTTCTGAATTAGGCGTGACTTATAGGCATCTGACCTTGGTGCTGGGGATGATTGGATTGATTAAACCATACCTATTGTCAGAGATTGAGAATTTATGAGATGGTTAAACAAAATGTTTATTGTTTACATACAACATTAAACAATAGCTGCCTAGACATGGTACATCCTGTCCATCTAATAATGAACAAACATCCACCGCTCCTATCCCCAGGCGAATTAATAAGGTTGTTCGTGCATTCAGAAAAATTCAGAAAAATTCAATGTTCAATTGAGTTTCAGGGAATTTCTTAAGATGTTTGTTCTTTGCTAGTGAGTTGAGTGTTGCCATGGTCGCATATGATGTTAAGCAAGGGCCTGAGGTCTAGGAGGCCATGAATGTCAATGTCATCCAGGAGTTAGGTAACAAGCGTGTTTTCGATTATCCTGGATGCGCTATGGTACCTGGTAGTTTGAGGCCTGTTTTAAGCCCGGGGTCTCCTGGAGAGTAGCATGCACCCCCAAGTTATTCTAACAATGAGTGACCGCTCAAAATGAATTTATCACCAAAGGGTCAACTGTTGTTTTGAAGAAAAGCACTAGACAGAAATACACAAAGAGAAAATGATAATTAAAGTTATCAATTTGCTTCCTCAAAATCATGCCTCCCACATTTTAGCCCTGGTCGTTACCTTGTACGTAATCTATATCACTTTTCACCTTTTAGTAGGAAATAATGGCCAGCAGTTTGATGTTGAATTTAGGTTTGGAATTAGCACTACTTGTGGTTTTAAATCGTATATACACCTTATGTAGCCATTCTTGGAAGGAATAATCAAGCAACTCTACCCTGCAACCATGCTGTAATTGTCAACAAATTAGCTGAAGTTCTGGGGTCATGTTTATCTTTTGGGGGAGCATAAGAGAGCCAACTGCCTAAGAATAATGTTGTAATGTTACCATAGCACGAAGGAGTTTTACTCATGTTCTTACTATATGACAACTCAAATTTAATGTTACTCCCATACTCGTGCCACATGCATAAACACATAGGGATAACAGTTATGTATACATGTAATTAATCATTTATCTTACAGTTCTCAACAAAATAATAACTCTCTCTCAGCCTATGGTTAGTACCTCTAAACCAAATTATATAAAAGCAAATTCTTTCAAGGCAGGGCCACAACAACAGCAACTATATAGACCTGGAGACCAGTATAAATGTGGTATGGGGTAATTGGAATTTTCGGCTTGCCAGTGTTCTGCATACTTTTATCTGCTAATGCCAATAAAGACAGACTGCGGGTCATATCTTTGCAATAGGAAGAGTCAGCAGGACAGGACCAAATGCCCAGGAATCCACAATAGCCAGAGACATTGTGAGCAGCCTCAAAGTGTTATGGGTTGTTTGATTCTGTCCCTGGCTGGCAGAATTCGGCACACTTTCATTTTCTACTGTTCTTAAAGGCAGATTGAGGGGCATATCTTTATAATGCGAAAGGTCAGCTGGATGTGGCCAAGTGCCTAGGAATCAGAGAGGCTAACACACGATATTGTGATCCGCATTAAAGAAGTAATTTTTCCCTACAATGTGCCTGTATAACCTAATACCAGAATTCCTGGATGATCAAGGCAGGCAAAGGCTCTTCTCTCCCAAGTAATACCTTAGCTGCAATATCCAGGCGACTCAATTAACAAACTCTGTGGCTGCTGCCACCATTCAGTGAGGTTAAATTAGGAGTAGTGCCATACAGAAAATCACATCTCTTGTCTAGTATTGTTTTAGTTCAAAGGCCTCTTGCTGGAGGTGGAGCAGAGATAATGAGGGGTCGGGAGGAGAGAGTGGGAAGGGAGAAGAAGTATGAGATCAGAAGGGATGTTAACTTCCACAAGGCACACAGGTCACGGAAGAGCTGGGCTAAGACTAAAAAAATGAAGAACTACCTTATTCGTGCAGCGGTTCTAGCCAAAACAGTGTGTCTTCTTTCATCAAATTGTCTCTTTTTTCACTCTGAAATATCAGTCAGTACTAATAATGTAAGTGCAAAATGTTGTGGAAAGAAATACTATAAGGTCAGGAGGATTCTTGCTTATGTAAACTAAAAAGAACAAGGATGTCTAGGATCTAAGAACAGTAGAGTATGATTGGAGGGGTAGGAATAGCAGGGTAAGAGGAGGCTGGCCAATTTGGTTTTGAGCTGTCAGGGCAGAAACCTACCAAGAGCTTTGTCTCTCACTTTCACATATACAGGGTGCCAGTCGGACTGAAGTCTCTGTCATGACCCAACTAGAGCTCCCTCAACTGGTGCTTGTCTGCCTTTGAGAGAAATAGAGAACTTGAGAGGGGCTTGGCACTTGAACAACTTTCAAAATGGTTGGTTCCTTTGGAATGGCAGGAAAATGTGGAATCTGGGTCTGTTAGAGTTTGTATACTTTCTGTTCAGGTTGCCAACCTTGATTGCTCTTTCACTTCCTTCCTCCTTCATGGCGTGTAATTATTCAGTAGTAGGCAGTACCCCAACTTTTGAGAGAGAAAAAAAAGTTATTGCTTATGTCACCAATTCCAATTGCCGCCCTTTTTGTATCCTTTTACACGTTCAACAGCATCTCTGCCTGCCACATGTAGACATATGACTACTGGGCCATCTCTAATTATAACCCTTCTGTGTGTACAGGTACACAGCCTCCTGTTGCCCCTGTGGCTAACCAGCTTAGCAGTGTTATCATTATACATTTTTTTAATCTATTTCTCACATACCCCCACCTATCACACCACCGGGCACAGTATCCCAAACATGATAATGGCACCTCAGAGGTCCCCACACACAGCGTGAAAGTACTTCCAACCAAGTCTCAAAACAAAAACAGCACACGTCCAGCCACTTTACACGGTATAGCATGCTATCTGTGTGACATGGGGATTCAGCACCCCACATAGGGATAATCAGCACTTCACAAATGGTACAATGCAATATAAATGCCAATGATCACTGATAAAAAGGACAATGATAAAAAAGATTTTTAGAACGGAATAGGTGCTTCTTTCACACACAATGCAACCATATGGTAACTGAAATAAATGCACAATTCCTTTTTCTACAAACAATAAATCAAATAGTAAACAAATCTTACTTTCAACTAAAACATATTTAAACTACAAAAACACATTTTCCTTTTGGAATGGGAAAATTAAATAAATATTTATACAGAATAGCACTACCGAATTGATTACAATGATGCTTCATTATGCTAAAGTTCTGTGAGGGCATACGCTGCCATGTTCCTTAATGGCTGCTTTTCTGCGGAAACCTGGTGCAGCTTCCTGGCCTGACCCATGTGGTGCGGTATGAAGAAGAGGGGGAGTCAGTGCAGAGAAGCAGCCGATTTGGGAATCAGTTCAAGGGGTGGAGAGCGCACCAGACACGCCCCAACGAAATTACCTCTTAGCATGATGGTACATGAAGTTCTTTTTTTCTCGTTCCATTCAATGTTCGTAGCCAGTGCTATATTATCAGTTTCAGTTCGTATCCCTAGACACGTGTTTCGTGATTCTTCACTCATCAGTAGGGAAAAAGCAAAGTTCATAGGTTGTTGTGCGTGCTGCCTTGTTTCTCAGGACCAGTTCCACTCACAGCATAAAGGTGCAGGCTCTCCGAGCTCGTCAGCTCAGAAAATTTAAACAGTTCAAGGGGTGGAGAGCGCACCAGACACGCCCCAACGAAATTACCTCTTAACATGATGGTACATGAAGTTCTTTTTTTCTCGCTCCATTCAATGTTCGTAGCCAGTGCTATATTATCAGTTTCAGTTCGTATCCCTAGACACTTTTGAATATATGTGTCCATATTTTATGTTTATAATGCTAATGCATCTCTGCATCCGTCCAAAATTTGGGAATCAGCTCAGGTCCCATCTGAGGAGAGGCTGTTGTCTTTCGGAGTTGGTGGAAGCCAGAGAAGCAAGGCCCCTCTGTGAAGCGTAAGAAGTGTCTACTCAACATGGCACCAAAGACTTTTAGCACTGTGAGAACGGAGCTGGTCCCTTGCAGGGAGGTAGGAATCATCAAGGGCATAATGTAGGATTTGGTAAACAGGGTACCCTGTTCATCAAACGCTTGGTCCTCCCACCTCATTTAGAGAAGGATGGAACGTAAGGTTTCCATCAATGGAGGCCATGGTTCCAATAGCACCAAGCAAGGACATTACACTGCCTGCCCTCTTTAGATAGGGTGAAAAGTGAAATGTCCTTTTTTATTGTCTCTCTTCACCAGGAAAAACCTGGCAATGAGGAATGAAAAAACAATAATGACCCGCACACCCTGGATTTCTAGTTCTCTTTCTTGCTGTCCACCCTTCCTGGTCACAGGTAGCATTTCATCATAGTGATGAACATGCACGACCTGCAGCAAAAACCTCCTGGAGTCATCAATCTGTATACTTGCAGTAGAACGGCCAACTGCAAGTGAGGAAAGTTTGCGTGTAGAATTGTGCCTTGTGTTTAACATTATTACCCCCACTTACTACTGACTGCAAGCTAATCTTCTCCATCTCCCAGCTATGTGATGACACTGGATAGGCTGATGGAAGTTATTGGTATGATGGAAGTTATTGGTATGATAAACAATAATCATCTCTTGTGAAACCACACTTCAGAACGGTCGAACACCACTATGAGGGTATAGTCAAAATGTTGACCACTTTCAACCTTGGTATAAACATTAACAGCCATAAATCATATTACTCTTACTTATGAATATATGTGTCCATATTTTATGTTTATAATGCTAATGCATCTCTGCATCCGTCCAAAATTCTTTAACCACAATTTGACGCTGAAAACCTGAGATAAGCATATTTCAACAACTACACCTAACAGGGGGGCATATTATCAAGGGGCCGCGATAAAATTATCGCCGCTTTAGCGTCCATTTTTGGGTGAAAAGCGGCGATCATTTTATCGCATTATTATCAAGGACACGCTAGCGCATGTTTCCTTGACTTAGCTCCCGTTTTTCACACGCCTCACCTCGCATTGATAATGAGATGCAAAGTAGGCGTGGCTGTGAAAACAACATGGGAAAATATCGCGAAGGCAGCTTCGCGATATTACCAACGAGGTGTAGCGATAATTTAAATCGCGCTAACTCTGCCTTAACTCAGGAATTTAACATCTGTTAAATTCCTGACTAAGACCTACCTAACATGAGAGGAGCCTTGTGGGGCTAAGGCCACAGGGTCTATCATTATGCTTATCGCCGTTTTCCATGGAACATCGCTGGAAAACCAGCGATGTTTCATGGAAAACCCCGCTATCGCTGGAATATTTATCGCCATAGCACTAAGCGTTGATAGTACAGCACTAGCTTGGCGATATATTCCAGCGATAACCGGCGATAATTATAAACGCTGGGGCTTGATAGTATGCCCCAGGGACACCAACATCATCTGTCTTAGTAAAAGGTGAAATTAACACATTTATTTATTTATTTGTGTATTATACCCACATATTTATATGAAGTGAATAATAAGCTTTTCAGTCACTGGCCACTCCTGAGCTGCATGTGTAATGAGTTGATGAAGTGACTATGGACACTCGTTGAGAATTCAGTTAATATGTCAAAAGCTAACTATTGTTATCTATAGAATTTCCAATTATTAGATAAAAACACACATTTGATTCTTTACCACGACTTCGCCCAGCAACCTGTGCAGCAATAGAGGTTTTGATATTCATTCACGTATTCTTCATGGCCCTAAACTACACTGACCTTTACAAAAATGTAACCCTACCTAAAATGCCTTTCTGGAAAGCTATGAGCTACGCGCTTAAATTGGAACCCAAACAACAGTTACAGGGAACATGGACACTGGTTTCAAAAGATCTGTGGATGTTCTAACATGTATTTAAAAACGGTGCTCCGCCAAATTATATTTGTCATACCAAACTCATCCACTCACCATCTTCCCTTAAAATGTTTAATATTCAAGCGAATATCAATACATATATACATGCGTCAGTGTCACACAGCCAAAATGTACAAGTTACGCTCTATGGGCTGATAATTACCAGGATCAAGATATCCTCCTCCAACGCACATGAATCACTCCAACCATGTGCTAATTTGCACTGAGGGAAACGTATGTAACATTTTGAGGTTTTCTTTTTCAATGTAATGTAATTGTATGAATAAGATCACCTGATGCTCTTCTGCCAGAGGGTTGGACAAGAGACTGGCTGAATGAGACACAATACCAAAGAAGAGCTCCCATTGTACAAGCAGACACTTGTCTGGTAAAAGACAATACACAAAAAGAGTTCCAAACAACAAACAAGAGAATGCAGTCAGAGTATAGGAACTACAATAAGGATGAAGGAACATTCTTTTGCAATCATATCTGAAACTAGAATAAAACTGATGCAAACTGAGGATAGCTAAGAAACCAGAAACAAAGGCATTTAATCTCACCGGAATCAAAGGCATTTTATAGTCAACTACTCTGAATTTGAATATACTTTTCATGTAATACAGTCTTTCAATGATTCAGCAAACACAGCTGATCAGTTACTAAACAGCTTTCACACCAAAAGCTCAGCAGTGCTGAACAGTCTCCCCTCTCCTGCCAAGGAACCTAAAATGCAAACATACAGTTGCCAATACATTTTTCGTAACATTTTGAAACTGAAAAAGGGTGGTCAGAATCTTGAATGCTCAGAGAGAAGAACTCGAAGACTGACATGGCAAAGTGCAAAATCCATTTCAAGGTCTATGAAAAAGCTGTAAAATAAGTTAAGAATTTTTTTTGCCACAGCACGTATTCATAGCCCGAAAACCAACGTTTGAACTCTACAGAATATTCATAGGCATTTTCAGTCAACAAAATTTGAAAAATTAACCTGTAACTTTGCCTTAAAGCTGTAGTGAACCCCCTCTCTTTCTTCAAATTGAAGATCTATAAGATAAACCCTGTTATCATCAATGGACCACAAGCTTAACCGTTTCTTCCAGACCCATTGGTCTTGAAGTATTATTTTCAACAATGCCAATTGTAGCAGGGTAACTTTAAAAATAAAGGAAAGGACAGACTTCTCTTGGCAATGTAAAAACAGCTCTTTACTATCGCAACAGGGAAGGTGGCAATGTTCCCGCAGGTAAAAAGTCTGTCTCAATCTGCTGCTTCACAGGCAGCTTCTTTTATACAAAGTCAGGCAATACTTTATTACAAAATTCTAAGTAATGGATCACTACATAGTTATACATTAGCTGTGAAAAAACATCATGCCACATGTGACTCTATGACCCTAAACTTTAACCTAGTTCACTTTATTGCAGTTCTAACAATGCTTAACAAACTAACTATTCTTCTACATTTGAACGCATGTGTATTTGTGGTGAATGCATATTTATTGGTGTGTGTACACTATCATTGTGCTCCTAAGACCTCTTATCAGATTTCTTGTGTTCTTAGCTAATTCAATCTCCTACTCCTAGGGCCCGATGTAGGTAGGCCTTTACCGGTCGGTAACGGGCCAAAATCGGTAAAATCGGCCGTTACCGACCGTTATTGAGAAAAAGAGATGTAGGAGTCAAAAATATACCGATTCGGTAAATATGAATCGGGAAAATACCGAATCTGTATTTACCGAATACATATTTACCGAATCGGTATTTACAGATTCCTTATTTACCGAGTCCTTATTCACCGAATCGGTAAATAAGAAATCGGAAAAAAAGCCCATAGAGATGTAGGAAAGGCCAAAAATACCGAATCCAATGAAAATCGGTATTTAAGAGTCGGTATTTACCATGGACTGAAAGCAGGTGGTAACCATGTGCAGCCTATAAAAATGGGCCCAAAATGCAACAGTGTTGCAAAAATGGCGGCACTCTATGTGATTGCGAGGAGGCGAAGGCTACAGGCTGCAGGTCTGAGGGTATGGCAAAGGGAGGAGCAGGTATACAGGCAGAGGATCACACTGTTCCAATTGACTGAGCCTGAGATACTTCAGAGGTACAGGCTGCACCCCAGGACCATCATGGACCTCATAAGGGACCTCCAGCCATACCTGGATCACCCAATACCCAGGGCCCACGCCATCCCACCCCATGTCCAGGTGCTGTGTAGCTTACACCTGCTGGCCTCTGGGAGCTACCAGAGTGTGATAGCTGCAGTAGGAGGTGTATCGCAGAGCTGTCTGTCCCGTTTTTTCAGGAAGTTTCTGGATGCCATGACGCAGAGAATGGGACATTACATCCGGTTCCCTGACACACCTGCGGAACTAGCAAAAACAAAAACAGATTTCTATGGACTGGCACACTTCCCGCATGTGATAGGCTGCATAGATGGCACCCACATTCCCCTATGCCCACCTGCAGCCACCGAACACATATACAGAAACCGTAAGTCTACGCACTCCATCAATGTGCAGGTGATATGCAATGCAGCAACATCATCACCGACATAGTGGCCAAATTTCCTGGGAGCACGCACGACTCCTACATTTTCCAGAACAGCGGAATATACACACGGCTAGTTGCTGGAGATTTTGGAGATGGATATCTGCTAGGTAAATTCGTGTAACACACCCTGTAATGAATGGCAGCTGACTATGCAATGTGTTTGTAACTCATGTACCTCTCATTCCCTCCCAGGTGATAGTGCATATGCCCTGCGTTCCTTTGTGCTCACACCGTACCTCAACCCAACCAACAGAGCCGAAAGGTGATACAATGTGGCACACAGGTCTACTCGCAACGTAGTGGAGCGAACATTTGGACTCCTCAAGAGCAGGTTCCGCTGCCTCCACAAGAGTGGAGGTGCTCGACAGTACACCCCCATCCTGTGTTGCAAGATAATTGTGACCTGTGCCATTTTGCACAATCTTGCTACCAAGGAAGGCACAGAGGTGGAGTTGACACATCACGAGGACATCAATGAGGACCAAGAACATGCAGAGCCCCAGGCAACAGGACCAGCAGCACTAGATAGTAGATTGAGACGGACAGAAATTACACGTCGATATTTCTAGGTAATGTATGACACATAGACAGGTGTAGTGTTTGACAAGTGTAGTTTAATCTGCACTACATCATCATTGTCACACGGAAAAGGCTTCGTTACTCAAAGTCAATGTCTCTGGCTGCTCCTGCTCAGTTGCCGTCTCTGTGTGCAGTTCAGTAAATCAGCATAGGTCAGTGCTTACGTCCACGCACCACATTGCACGAATGTTGTTCCTGGCTTTCAGATCCCCTGCTGGGGCCTGAGCCTGCCGCTCCTGCGCACCTCCGGGACTGGTGTGCTAGAGCCACTCCTGCTGCTTGACCCCTCTGTCTCCTCCACACCGGTGTCACCAGCATTGCCAGTGTTGGTGTTGAGCATCTGCTCCATCGCAGACGTCACTCTCCCCATGCCCCGTGTCAAGTCTGTGCAGCAGTGCACTACTGCATCCTGCATGGAAATAGAGCGTCTGCAGAGTAGTGAGGTACTAGTTGCAAATCGATTCATTGCCTTAGTTTGTTGGCGCATGTACTGTCGATCCCTGGCACGCTGCAGATGATCCCTGTCCAGCATATCTGACAGTACTCCCATGTATGTGGAGATGTCTGTAATCCCCTTTGCAATTAGGTCCAGACTTGAGGCAATGTGGCCAATGCCCTTGTCCATGTTGGACATTTTACTGTTCATGCAGCGGACCTGCCTATGCATGGCTAACAGTGCTCTGGCCTGCTGGCGCTGTACCTTCACCATTGTGCCCTCCAGGCCACAGAAGACGCTCTCCCCTTCCTGCCTCTCCCCACCCTCACGTGCCCTCCTGCCAAGCACACTGGTGCGCGCAGCGCCTGCTGCTGTCGGTGGTCTTGCCCTGTCAGCCACAGGTGCATTCTTGTGGGGGATGTCATCCTCATCCTCCGATTCAGAGGTTTGCAGGATCCTCTGAGGGGGCTCCTCATGCCTACTTGCCCCTCCCAGCATGGACACCCTGGACATTGCAATGGGTGTGTTTGTCAGTTCAGGAGATCCGAACAACAGAGGGGAAAGTGGGACAGGTGTTGTGGGTCGGTCTGGTGATGAGGCTGCCTGGGTGTTGTCGTTGCCTCCTTCTACCGCGCTGTGACCAGATTGTCTCTTCTCTTTCTCCCCTCTCTTAGGTGCTGCTGCCCTCTCCTCCCTTGGTGGCGCTGAACTGCGTGTGGACTCTCCTGTGGAATGAAATTGACATAGGGTCAATGTTGTTGTTCACCTGTGTGTAGTTCCTAAATAAATAGTCTACACATCTTTGGCCAGTGCACTTTGTGTGTTTGGTGATGTGTGTGGCATGCCTTGCATAGTCATGTGGTGGATGCTTTGCATCTATGTATTCATGACTACGTCTACCATGATGCATTGCTAACACCGAGTATGAGTTGTTATGCAGTATGATGGGTCTACCCAGTGGGGTACGGGGTCAGGTTGATGGGTGTGGATATGGGTACATGCCTCTTACCTTGTTTTTTTGTAGCTTTTGCTGTGCTGTCCATGTCTCCTATCCCATGGATGCATTCTGGCTCCATGGTGGTTTCCACTAGCTCCTCAATCGCTGTCAGCTTAGGGGCTTTGCTCCTGCCACCTCCAGTCTCCCCAGCATCCTTTTTCTGGGCCGCAATCTTCTTTTTTGTCACGATGCGCAGGTCATACCACCGCTTTTTTATGTCCTCAATCTCCCGGTGGGTCACACCAATGGCATTCACTTTGCCCTGTATGGAAATCCAAATGTTCCTCTTCACACTCTCTGCAACATGCAGAGACTGCCTCCCGAAAATTTGGCTGTCGTGGCTTACAATTTCCTCTACAGCCACCTGTAGTTCCTCTGGGCTGAACTTGATTTTCCTTTTTCTCTCCCCACCATCCTTTTGGCCTTCAGTTGACTCCATCCTGTTGCACTGCTTGCCTGTGGATGCTCTGCTCCTCTCACCTCTGCTGAAATGTTTGTTCTGTTGGCTTTGCACCTGCATGGGTGTGGCCACTCCCAGGTACTGGGGTGGAGTGCTTCAATCTGATTGGTTGGATTCTCAGGGCCTTGGTTGTGGGGTGTGGAGGGGGTCCTGATTGGTTGGCAGGCTCAAATGGCTGTTTTCAAACTCACGACTCGGTAAATACCGATTCGGTAATTACCGATTCTGTATATTCCGATTCGGATTTATCCGATTCGGTAAATCCCATTCATTCCTATGGGCCAGGGGGCCCATAGGAAAGCATGGGTTTCACCGACTCGGAATTTACCGACTCGGAATTTTCCGATTCGGTAATTACCGAATTGGGTTACAGAGTCATTCCGAATCGGTAACTTTTACCGATTTTTTACCTACATTCCATTTACCGATTCGGAAATACCGATTCGGTATGAGTCGGTATTTATGAATCGGTAAATGGAATTTACCTACATCTGGGCCCCTAGAGTCTTAATCATTTTCCAGTCTATTGAAAACACAGAATATGTGCCAGTGTGCCTGTGTGCTAAGGCCATAAATTCCCTCAAGCTTGTCAAACACGTGTTTTCCATGATTTACGACCTTCCAGGTCATGCAGTTCAAGTGGACTCTTCATCTTTTTCTAATCGGCACAAGTTTGCGGCCTGCACTGCTCTTTCACCACATACAGCTGAGTGGCAGTCTCTGCTGTTGTCTATTTTTGCGCCATGTTTCCACATTTCACATTTCCATATCACTCCCACCTATAGTACATATTTCAACTACTGGATCCAACCCTTGGTCTTCACTTGGCGCTAGGTAATATATATTACCCTGAGAATCTACTACTCATGTTAGTGTCCTAACTGTAAATATTCCTCCCACCTTTGTTCCTATCCTTCTACAACATGCTAGAACTAATCGGATAACACAATAAAGTATTAGCAGGATCACAATAGTTGGAAAGAAGGCTCCCAATAGTACAAACACCCAAGAGGGCAGTAATGACAACAAACCGTGAAATCAATTATCTGGGGCACGTGGCACGCGGCAGACCTAGGAAGTGGGGTAAAATCTGGGGCCAATGGAACTCATACCGGGGTGATATATGTACACCTCCCCTCGTCGATATTCCGGATGTTCCTCTTACCCCCTGACCCGACATACCTAGTGTTGTCTAAGCCCCAACGTATTATGACTCTGCTTTCCCCCCTGCCCCCCCTTTTGCACTGATGATTTGTAATAAATTGTAATGTGCTTTCCTCCCTCCTTGAACACATATCCAGCTGTATTTCCTTTTATTGCCTTGTTTATTTTATTTATTTATTTATTTAATTTGTATTGCGCTCAGCTACCAGTAATGGGTTTCCCGGCGCCAGGGACAGACTAGAGAAGAAAAATAGGTAATTGCTGAAGCAAGGAATGAGCAGAAACAGTGACCAACTAAAACAAAAAAGTTTTTAACTTTTTGCGAAAAGCAAAAAGATTGGTCTCCGTTTTGAGCACCAACGGAAGAGCATTCCACATCTTCGGCCCCAAATGGGCGAAAGAGCGGCCTCCCATTTTTGCCAAGCGAATTCTGGGAATTACAAAATTGGCTTGATTTGATGACCTGAGAGGACGACTAGGCTGGTAAGGCCGGACAAGATTGTGCAAGTAAGTGGGAGCAAAACCCTGATGAATTTTGAACATAAGGCACAAGGTTTTAAAGGCCACACGGTCAGAAATTTTTAACCAGTGAAGGTCACACAGGGCTTGTGTTGCAGACATTCTTCGTGGAACATTGCACAAAAGGCGGGCAGCTGAGTTCTGCACAACCTGGAGTATATTCAGTGTAGCTCTATCGGCTCCTAGATAGAGCACATTGCCATAGTCGATGCGGGACATTACAAGAGCCTGGACAACAGTTCGACGAGTGGACTCAGGCAACATCCATAGGATCTTCTGCAACCAGCGTAAGGTATTAAAGCAGATTGCAGCGACCTTAGTTGCCTGTTGTCGCATCGAGAGTTTCTCGTCGATTAGAAAGCCGAGGTTACGAACAACTGGCACGGGGGTAGGCAGTGGACCCATGTCACTGGGCCAGTGTCTAGTGTTTATGTTTTATCACTAATAAAAAGAGTTATAAAAAAAAATTATCTGGGGCACCTCCCTCATCTACCATTTTCATCTGTAGATTGTGTAACATCTGTACAGCCTCTGACAATGTTCTATTGTCCGCATCGTTTACTGGGAGAAAAGTACAGCATGCAATTTCAATTTTGGCTCATCAATCAATCAAACACTTGTATAGCGCGCTACTCACCCGGGAGGGTCTCAAGGCGCTTGGGGGGAGGGGGCCGCTACTGCTCGAACAGCCAGGTCTTGAGTTGTCTCCTGAAGGCGAGGTGGTCCTGGGTCAGCCGAAGGTGGATGGGGAGGGAGTTCCATGTCTTGGCCGCCAGGTAGGAGAAGGATCTGCCTCCGGCGGTGGCTCTTCGGATGCGTGGTACGGCGGCGAGGGCGAGGCTGGTGGACCGTAGCTGGCGGGTGGGCGTGTGGAAGGTCAGGCGGTCGTTGAGGTACTTGGGTCCTAGGTTGTGGAGAGACTTGTGTGCGTGGGTGAGGAGCCTGAAGGTGATCCTCTTGTTGACCGGGAGCCAGTGCAGGTTCCTCAGGTGGCTGGAGATGTGGCTGCGTCGAGGGATGTCCAGGATGAGTCGGGCTGAGGCGTTCTGGATGCGTTGTAGTCTTTTCTGTAACTTGGCTGTGGTTCCGGCGTAGAGGGTGTTTCCGTAGTCCAGCCGGCTGGTTACGAGGGCCTGGGTGACCGTCTTCCTGGTTTCGATCGGGATCCATCGGAAGATCTTGCGGAGCATGCGGGGGGTGAGAAAGCAAGAAGAGGAGACGGCGTTGACTTGTCTGGTCATCGAGAGGGAGGAGTCCAGGATGAAGCCCAGGTTGCGTGCGTGGTCTGTCGGCTTTTAACAGTTTTTTTTCCCAAGAATGGCTTGGGGGCGGTGCCCAGGGCTGGGGGCCACCAGGAGTCGTCCCAGGCGGAGGGTGATGGTCCAAGGATGAGGACTTCCGTCTTGTCTGAGTTCAGTTTCAAGCGGCTGTTCTTCATCCACTCGGCGACGTCTTTCATCCCTTCGTGGAGGCTGGTTCTGGCGGTGTCGGGGTCTCTGGTGAGGGAGAGGATCAGCTGGGTGTCGTCGGCGTAGGAGATGATGTTGAGGTTGTGTTGGCGTGCGATGTCTGCGAGAGGTCTCATGTAGACGTTGAAGAGGGTGGGGCTGATTGATGATCCTTGCGGGACGCCGCAGATGACATCGGTGGCCTCGGAGCGAAACGGGGGGGAGGCGGACTCTCTGTGTCCTTCCAGCGAGGAACGAGGTGATCCACTTCAGTGCCTTTTCTTGGATGCCGGTGTTGCTGAGGCGTTGGACTAGGGTGCGGTGACAGACCGTGTCGAACGCGCCGGAGAGGTCCAGGAGATTGAGTGCCGCTGTTTCCCCGTTGTCGAGAAGGGCTCGGATGTCGTCAGTGGCTGCGATGAGGGCGGTCTCGGTGCTGTGGTTGGCTCTGAAACCGGACTGCGAGGGGTCGAGGGATCCATTCGTCTCGAGGAAGGCGGCAAGCTGTCCGTTGGCGATCTTCTCGATGACTTTGGCAGGAAAAGGGAGGAGCGAGATGGGGCGGAGGTTTTTGAGGTCGGTGGGGTCTGCTGTTGGTTTCTTTAGTAGGGCGCTGAGCTCGGCGTGCTTCCAGCTCTCCGGGTAGGTGGCGGTGTCGAAGGAGGTGTTGATGACGTCTCGGAGTTGGGGTGCGATGGTGGAGTCGGCCTTGTTGAAGACGTGGTGGGGGCAGGGGTCAGTCGGAGATCCGGAGTGGATGGTGTTCATGTTGCGGGCTGTGTCTTCGGTGGTCACTGCGGTCCAGGTACGGAGGGGCGTGGCGGGGTGCGTTGGTTCGACGGTAGGGTGCGAGGATGGTGTGCCGAAGCTATTGTGGATGTCGGTAATCTTGCGGTGGAAGAACGAGGCGAGGGCGTCGCAGAGATCTTGTGAAGGGGTGATGTCGTTGTTGCCGGTGCTGGGGTTGGAGAACTCCTTGCTGAAGAGTTCCTTGCTGTCGTGGGCGTTGTTGTCCAGTCGATCCTTCAGTGATTTCTTCTTGGTGGTGCGGATGAGCTGGTGGTGCCTGCGGGTCGCGTTTTTGAGGCCGTCCTGTTGTCAGTGGTCCGGTCGAGGAGCCAGGCTTTCTCGAGGGTGCGGCAGGTCTTCTTGGAGTCCTTGAGTTCGTCGGTGAACCAGGGGGCCTTCTTGCTTCTGGGTTTGCTGGGGGGGTTCATCAGTGGTGCGAGGTGATCAGCGCAGGCAGTCAGCCACTGCGTGAAGTTGCGGGCTGCTTCGTTGGGGTCCGGTGTGCTGGCAGGTGGGTTCTGGCTGAGGGAGGTGGTGAGCTGGTCGGCGGTGATCTTGCTCCATCTTCTGTGGGGAACCTGTTGCGGGTGGTGGTGGGTGGTGGTTTTTCTGAAGCTGAAGTGGACGCAGCTGTGGTCGGTCCAGTGGAGTCCGGTGGAGTGGCTGAAGGCGATGTGCTTGCTGGATGAGAAGACGGGATCAAGCGTGTGGCCGGCGTAGTGGGTGGGAGTGTTGACCAGTTCCTTGAGTCCGAGTTGGCGAGGTTGTCCAGCAGGGCGGCGGTGTTGCGGTCCTTGTTGTTCTCCAGGTGGAAGTTGAGGTCCCCTAGGAGGATGTAGTCGGCGGAGGGGAGGGCGTGCGGGCTGATGAAGTCGGCGATGTCTTCGCTGAATTGTGTGCATGGTCCCGGGGGTCTGTAGACGAGGGTGCCTCTGAGCGTCGTCTTTGGGTCGGTGTGAATCTGGAAGTGGAGGTGTTCGGTGGCGGTGAAGGTGTCGTCGGCGTCTGTCGTGATGCGGATGGTGTTCTTGTGGATGATGGCGATGCCTCCTCCGGTCTGGTTGATGCGGTCCCTCCTGATGATCTTGTATCCTTCCGGGATGGTGATGGCGATGTCGGGGGCAGAGGAGGCATTCATCCATGTTTTGGTGAGGAATGTAATGTCTGGAGATGTTGTGTCGAGCAGGTTCCAGAGCTCGACGGCGTGTCTGTGAACGGAACGGGTGTTGAGCAGGATGCACTTGAGATCGCTGCTGGGGTTCGGCGTTGCTGGCGCGGTGCATGTTCGGAGGCAGGTGAACTTGCAGGTTGTGCAGGTCAAGGGTCCGTGGAAGTGTTTCGGGGCGGCTCGACAGCAGGCGGGGTTCCGGCCGGCATTGAGTGCGTTGAGGGCGGCGGCGTCGTAGGTATGTCGGGTCGTCTTGCATCGGTGGGGTCCAGGGGTCCTGGCGCTGGGCGCGGTCCAGGCGCGGATGGGCGCAGACGGGCTTACCTTTGGCGCGCCTTCGGCGCCGATTGTGCGCTCCCGCTGCGCGTGAACGCTGCGCGTGAACGCTGCGCGTACGCGCGGTCGCCATATATGGCGAAGTGGGAGGGAGGGAGGAGCAGCTGGGAGGCGGGAGCGGGGAGGGCACAGAAGGGAAGGGGGCGTGGCCGCTAGCACGGCGGCGGGAAGCGGGGCGGGCAAATGCAGAACAACACGGCACTGGGGGTACAGAAAGTAAATGGGAAACAAGATGGGGATGAAAGGTTAAACACTAGATAGGGGAAAAAAACTGTTAAAAGACGGCACAAATGTTGAAAAAAACAGCAGAGTGATGAAATACGGCACACGTGGTGAAAAAATAAAATACAGCACAAGCAGTTGCGGCGAGGGTCGGGAAACAGCGAGGCAGAGGGGCGGGTTGAGCGAGGTCGGCGAGGTCGGCTCTGCGAGCAGCAGTGGGGCAAGAAGCACACACGCAGCAGCTGGTGGCCGTGCGGCGCGGGGGTGCCCTCAGACAGGTCACACTCACCTGCGCCGCGCGGTCGCAATATATGGCCAAGTGGGAGGGAGGAGCAGCTGGGAGGCGGGAGCAGGGAGGGCACAGAAGGGAAGGGGGCGTGGCCGCTAGCACAGCGGCGGGAAGCGGGGCGGGCAAATGCAGAACAACACGGCACTGGGGGTACAGAAAGTAAATGGGAAACAAGATGGGGATGAAAGGTTAAACACTAGACAGGGGAAAAAAAACTGTTAAAAGACGGCACAAATTTTGAAAAAAACAGCAGAGTGATGAAATACAGCACACGTGGTGAAAAAATAAAATACAGCATAAGCAGTTGCGGCGAGGGTCGGGAAACAGCGAGGCAGAGGGGCGGGGTGAGCGAGGTCGGCGAGGTCAGCTCTGCGAGCAGCAGTGGGGCAAGGAGCACACACGCAGCAGCTGGTGGCCGTGCGGCGTGGGGGTGCCCTGAGACAGGCTCATACCCCCCCTTCCATGGCCGTCATAAGGTCAAGTACATAGCAGTGTTGCATTATTTTAATTCTCCTTACACGCAGTTCTTCTTTTATGGCATTAAGTCCATCCTTTGTAGTGGTGATGCACTTAAGGAGTTCCCATCGAGAAATCTGCAGCCATAGAACAGTTGCCTTAGCCTGAAAAAATGGAAGAATGCTTCAAACAACTGTGCATCATTAAACAACCGGCACTTTGGGGGAATATCATTCCTAGTGTTGGTGCCATAATACTCTGTAGTTCTTTCTCTTCGATAATGATGTAACAAAGTTGTTGGACGGCTCATGGGGTGTTCATGTAAAATGATATGTTTATTCCAGGAATTATTAAAACAGGGGCGTTCAAGGTGACAACTGAACAGAGGCTACCCCATTTTGGTGGTAACTGTGCATACAGTAGTTCTCCACATTGCCAGTAGTTGTCCATGAGGCGGAGGTGCCCCCCCCTGCATGTCAGCATTATCTATTGGGTCTCTACCACTGTTCTTGCATCCTACACTAAGGGTGCTATTGTCTCTGAAACATAGAGAAACAGAAGTTAGTCTCATGACTGTCTGAGGGCTTTCTATACTATCTATCCAAGTGTAATGTGCAACATGGTTGTTCCAAATATGTGCACACTTTTCTACTGCATACTGACTAACAGCAATACCATTCCATAAAGACATGACCATACAGGGCAGTTCGATATCAGACTGTCATTGATGAAGGGCAAAAATGGATCCAGTTACTTTAAATCGTGGTTCCAAACACAATCTTGAGGTAAAGGATTTGCTGATTTGCTAAATAACTATTACACTCAGCGGGCGAACGTGATCCTAAAAATCCGAGACCGTATGAACCCATTCTACAGTAATAGGGTGAATTATCTTCTTCATTCGTGTTATTTCATCCTTAATGTCCTATCAACAAGGATATATAAAACTTCTCTCGAGGAGTCAGATTTTGTGGCATTGACAAAAAAAGTCCTACTTTAGCATGTGTTAGTTGCATTTGGGCCTTAACCATACACAAGCAGAGCTGCAAAAGACATAAAGCTGTGCTTCCGGGTGAGTTTTTAGTCTGATCCTGTGTCCTGAGAAATTAGAGAGCAGACAAAACATGAGTCACTGTTACTTTCTGAACCTATGTCTGAAGTATGTTGATACCACATACTATCTGATAATCTGGTGTGAACATTAGGGGACACATTAACATGAATAGAAAGTTCTCTTTGCAGGTTTATAATGTTAGAACAGGAAGATACGTTGCTAAGCAAGAGCAACAATAGAAAAAATAGTGTTAAGGGACAGAAAAGGAAAAAGAAACAAAAATACATAACATGTGTGCTGTTTTTCCAACAAATTATCCAAAGGCATAGCTGGAGGGGGGCATTTTTCTGATGACAATCTTCTTCCCCCTCTTGTTCCATTTGCATTGTTTACAATACATGACGTGCCGCTGGATTTCCTGAATATCGGTAAGGTAAAATCAGGGTTTCCTGCCATCTACCTTGAGGGCATTGAGGGTCATCACTGTCACCAAGTGGGGTCTATTGAACCGAGGTTGTCTCCATTTTTGTATAAAATTGCAAGCAAAAACAGAGTCTCCTAATTGTTCAACTAGGAGGGTGACCTCGGTGGTGGTGCGCTTCTTCCCTTTGGTTACCTGTTAGAAATAAATTTTGCAACCTTGATTAATTCATTAAGGTAAACACGCATTTCAACATTGAGGATTTCAGCTGAGCTTTCTCCGATGACGTTACATCTAGTGGCAGGTACTTGCAGATTCATGGGTTTCCCTGTCACTATCTGATGGTATGTCAGGTGATAGTCAGAACTAGGAGTGTTCCTAAGTGAAAAGAGTGCCAACTGTAGGCAATAGAATCCCTTTTTGTGAAATGTAGTGAATACCTTGCTGATCTTACTCTTCAGTAGGCCATTTAGGTGCTCAATTATGCCATTACTTTGGGGATGATAATCAGAGGATAGTTTATGGTTTATCCCCAACAAAGGATGTGTGAAGTTTGCAGTTACAGAGGGTGTGCCATTGTCAAATCTTATCCCTTCTGGAATTTCCTAGCGTGGAATCACCTCAAATATCAGAAATGTAGAAGCTGACTAGGCATCACAATGGATGCATGGTCCTACTTCAATCCTTTGAGAAAAAGAACAAACTACAACTATGAGATACCGAAAGTTATTGCATCTATTTAGCATATGTACAAAGTCAATATGGAGGGCTTTAAAAGGGCCTTGTGGTCGTGGAACAACAGACTTTATCCATTTCAACGTAGGATTGGGAGAGAAATGTGGGTAGACAATACAGTTATGAAGGTACATGTAAGCATATCTCGCAAATTGGAAACAAACCAGTCTTGTTGTATTTGCATAGACAAGTGATGTCTTGAAATATGAGCTGGTGAATTAAACTAATCAAGAGCTATCATAAGTAAAGCCTGTGGCATCACTGGTTTATCAGCAAATAGTTGCCTATATATTAGGTCATTGGGTCACCCCCTGACTGGGAGCCTCCTCGTTCCACCCATAACTGTTTCTCATGCGGTAGAGCAGCTTCCTGCAATTCTCGCAGATGTAAGCGTGCTATCTCAGCATAATGAGGCGTGACATCTGTGGTAGGTTTAGATTCAGACTCAGACGGTGAGGCTGTCTAAGCCACCAAAACAGGGACATGTTGTGAACCTGATGGCACAGGTGGGGGTGTGCACCTAGCTACATCTCTAACTGTCCAATCTGTTAGGGCATTACCCGAGACACAAAATCCTGTTTGTTTAGATGTGCTGCACAATTCACAACTGATACTGCATGTGATAATGCACGTGCCTCTATTAGAGCCTCTAGGAGGTTCCTATGCATAACAGGTCTTCTGTCTGACTTGAGGAAACATCTCATACTCCATCTCCTAATACTGGAATGTGCTGTGGTAGTAACATAAGCTGAATCTGAATAAATCATGATGACTTTCCTAGTTTCCTGCTTAGTAGCCGCTATCAATGCTATCAATTCTGCCGTTAGTGCAGAATAATGTGCTGGTAGTGGCAACTGCTATACTATGTGGCGTGCATCAGAATAATCAGGCTGTTGTGCTCTGACTACTGCTGCACCTGTGGGTATTACTCCTGTATCCTAGTCAATAGTAGAATAACCATCATCAAAACAGACAATACTACCTGGTATAGGATCCCTTGTTGCTTGATTAGATTAATTTAGAATGTACTTTGCACAGTCATGCGCATCATCCTAAGAATCCAATATAGGATGGGCAAAGAAGGATGCAGGATTTAGCAAAGGACACTTCACAACCTTCAAAGATGGTAGTGACAGTATCACATCATATCCTGACACTCTCTGTGTAGTTAGAGTAGTCTTAGCCATCTGAATGGTAGCAAACACTGCATGCATTGCAAAGAGCGTCAAAGGTACCCCTTGACAATAGGAGTGCTCTTCTGCACTGCAAAGGCTGCAGTGACAAGAGCCTGCTCGCAAGGATAATGTCCTCTCATCACTGAATTCATCTGTCCACTAAATTATACAATAGGTTTTTGTCCTAAATGCTATTTCTGTGTAAGGACAGCTGTCATCACTTGACCACTGCAATGGCAAAAATAATAAAACTCCTTGGTATAATCAGGAGTTCTCAAAACTGGAGCAATTGTTATTTCAGTCTTTCATTTCTGAAAAGTCTTCCTCACCTCTGGTGTCCACATTATCTTGTCATTGGCTTTTGGTTGTTTAATAGAAGCCAACAAAGGCAGTATGAAAATGCTGTAATTAAAAACCCATTGTCTCCTGAAGGACTACAACTGTTTTCTTGGAATCATCATCAGACAGTTGATTATCCAATATCTCCCTAACCATTGTACCTGGTTCAATGAATATAGCACATGCCCATAAAACTTGGTTATGATAACTGGCTATCTGTGGAAGAGGTGTGGTGCAGAGGCCAGAGTGGCTGACTCTGGAACACAGGCGCTCACGGTTTGATCGCCGGCAGCAAGTTAGTCCAGCACCATGTGACTCTGGGCAATATCTCGCTTAATCTTCCAGACGGCCCCCAGCGCTTTGACACCCTCGGGTAATTGTTTGCGCTTTACAAATACTAGTATTATTATTATTATTATAATTATCAGAGCGCCAAAAGCCTATCTTTGCAATATTAACTCAGTGTCAGGCATCCAAGAATCCTGCCCATGTCACTAAAACAGGAATTATTTGGGTAACTGAACCTCCTTTCCCAGTAACTGTGGTGTCTCTTCTGTGATTGTATACATTGCTTTGGTAAATGCCTCCATATCAGCAGGTCACACTCTGATTTGATCTTCAGTGGAGGAATCTAGAGTTACTGTCATAATCCTGGAAGGTGAAACTCCAAGGGTAGAACAAATCATAGTACCATCACACTCAAAATTAATGGTCATATTTAACTTGGCCAAAATATCTCTCTCTAACAGATTAGCTGGGGCTGCTGGAGAAAACAGTAAATAGTCATTAATGTACCTCCCTCCTACTTCCATCCCCACTGGTTTAGTAAATGGAACCTTAGTTACTTCCCCTGATAATTATTGTGTGTCCATTGATCTATTAGAAATTGAATGGTCTCCCTCTCTAATACAAGATCAAGTTGATCCTGTATCTATGAGCAATGCATTATTATTTATTATTATTATAGCTACCATCACAGTGGATTCCTCATCTGAACTGTGTATCACTGGCAATACTGGACATATAGAAATACTCTGTGGGCACCCAAATTATGTATATCCTCCCACAACATTTGTCTGGAAAAGATTTCCTCTCCTCACAGTTACACCCTCCACAGTCCACTTTGATGGAGAGTCACCATTGGGGGTGTTTGGTCATTTTGCAGTGGTGACACGTCTTTCAGGCATTACTGGTTGCTGCACATTTTGTAGTGGCATCTGAGGCAAATATATGATTTGCAGGTTTGACTGTGGTTGTACTGCTAGGTTACCTGACTGATTGTAAACTCCTATCCTTTCATTTTGCCCATCCCATCTCTTTGTTCTGCAGTCTCTAATAAGATGTCCTTATCTCTGATAATAATGAGATGCTTGATCTATCCTTTGGGGGCCTATCCTACCTCTTCCTATTCCTCATTATCCTATTGTTGTTGGTACTGTTGTTGGGAGGTCCCAGGGACTGATCCCACAGACATTGCAGTCACCTGAGTGGTGGCTGCCACTATAGCTCCTTTCACTGCTCCTTTCTTTACCACCTTTTGATGTGTTAACTTGGCTGCTGCTTTCTCTGTCACCTCCTGCTTGTTTCTTTCTGTCTCCTGCTTTTTCTTACAAAAATGGAATATATATGCCTGTATCTCTGTCCAGGGTTTGGCGTCCAATGCCACTATGTTATCTAGGGTATCCTGTACATCAGAGGGTGACCCTTTTTGCACTAAGTTGTCAAGCAACACAACATTTCTTAATGTTACCTCGCAAACCTGACCTACTCCTTGGGTCCATTTTTCCTTCATCCTACTAAGAAACTGAGTTGGCCATTATTTGGTTGCATTGATTGAGCCATGAGGGGTCCAGTGTCTGGTCTATCAGGATACATTTTTCTCACCTGATCCCAAACCACTGTCCTAACCCCTTTAAATATAGAGTCATCATATCTAGTCTCAGTGAGGGTAACGTATCTCACTCCAGCTTTCTGAAAAACATTGTCTGTTTCATCTCTTACAAGATAGCTAAGCAAACGCTTCATGTCTCCTACTGCCAAGGTGATGCCTGCAGTTTGCTTTTCAAAAGCTCTAATCCATTTCCCTGCTCCCTCTGTGAGCAGTGGTAACAATTTTCTGAGATTCTCCTTGTCCATTTGTGGCCAAGGAACATAATGAAGTGCCCCAGGTCCCTTGCATATCAGAGGCATCTGTTGTATGGGAATGGCAGAATATTTGGGATTGTGCTGTCAGGCAAGACCACTGACACTGGATCTCCGTCTCCATTCTCTCGCTCCACTTTTTCTCCCCTTTTTCACTTGTTTTTTTCCCTCACTTCTATTTCCCCCCTTCACTCTCCTTCTGGGTCTTTCCTCCGCTTTCTGTCGTTTTCCCCTCATTTCAAGCTCCGCCTTTCCCTCTCCATCTCTGTCCTCTGTGTCTTTCCTTCACTCTTTCTTGCACTTTTGCTGCCTTATTTGCACTTTTCTCTCTCTTTTTGCCTTTTTCCTTTTTCAGCCCGTTATTCCCCACTGCTGCTGCCCCCGTGGCCCCTCGCCCCCAGCATGACCAGTGCGACTGCCCCAATCCAGCTCCCCTCCCCGCTCCCGCCTCCCAGCTGTCCAGCCTTCCCAGACCCCTCCTTAATGCCGGCGGCATGCCAAAGTCAAGCCTGTCTGCGCCCGTCTACGACTCGACTGCGATCAGCACCAGGAACCCTGGATCTCTGCACCGCCAATGCTCCGACCTAGTGGCACTCCACGCTCTCAACCCAGGCTGCAACAACAACTGCAAGCTAGCATCACCAACCGACACCCACGGACCCTTCAGCTGTCACCGCTGCCGGCACACCTGCAGCACCGCCAAGACCACGGACCCAGTTCAACCCGCCCGCTAGAACACAACTGAACTGAAGACCCTGCAATGCATCCTCCTCAACGTTCGATCCCTCCACAAACACGGCACCGAAATCTGGGACCTCCCCGACAGCACCACCCAGGACGTAGCATTCTTTACCGAAACCTGGACCAACACCACCTCGGGACCTGACATCGCTATCGCCATTCCCCAAGGACACAAGATCTCCAGGAAGGACCTCCCCACCCGCCCGGGAGGAGGAATCGCCATTGTCTACAAATCTATCCTCCGCCTGAACACACTCCCCGACGAGCCCACAGTCCTGATGGAAACCTTCACTTCAAGATACAGGCAAGCCCTACCACTTCGAGAGTCCAGACACACTTGCCACTGCCTCGAAAAGGCCTGGAGGATCACCAAATCCACAGAAGCCCACAACAACTTTAGAGCCGCCACCAACGCCCACCACCAACTTATCAGAATAACGAGGAAAAAAGCGATTGAAGGCAGAATCTCCACTCATGCACACAACAGCAAAGAACTCTTCAACATCATCAAGGAGTTTGCCCAACCCACCAGCGAGTCCACCGACATCCCTCCCTCACAAGACCGCTGCGACAAACTCAGCACCTTTTTCCACCACAAAATCAAGAGCATCTACGACAACTTCGACAAAGACAACCAACTCACTGAACCCTCATCAACCACCCCCAACACCCTGAAGCCAGCGATCGACAACTGGACAGCCCTCACCACCGAAGACACACTGATGATGATGAAGTCAATCCACTCCGGGCCCCCATGGACCACTGCCCCACCACATTTTCAACAGAGCCGTCAACACCATCGCACCCATGCTCTGCCACACCATCAACCTCTCCCTGACAACCGCCTTGTTCCCCGATGACTGGAAACACGCTGAGATCAATCCCCTCCTGAAGAAACCCTCGGTGGACCTCACCTACCTCATAAACTACAGACCCATCTCCCTGCTCCCGTTCCCAGTGAAAGTCATCAAGAAAGCCATCAACAGCCAACTCGCCACATTCATCGAAGAGCACAATATCCTTGACTGCTCCCAATCCGGATTCAGAAAAAAACACAGTACGGAAACCGCCCTCCTCGCCGCAACAGACGACATCCGCACCTTACTGGACAAAGAGAAACCGCAGCCCTCATCCTCCTCGACCTCTCTGTGGCGTTTGACACAGTCTCTCACCGCACCCTAATACGCAGACTCCACAAAGCAGGGATCCAAGACAAGGCCCTCGACTGGATCCGCTCCTTCCTCTGCGGCAGAATTCAGCGAGTCAGACTCCCTGTTTCCTCTCGGACCCTACACCTACCACCTGCGGAGTCCCCCAGGGGTCCTCCCTCAGCCCTACGCTCTTCAACGTCTACATGGCTCCGCTCGCCCTCATCGTCAGAACCTACGGACTCACGATTGTGTCATACACAGACGACACCCACCTCCTCCTCTCCCTATCCAACAAACCCAACACAACCAGACACAACTTTCAAGAAGGCATGGAAGCTGTCACCAAATTGATGAAAAACAGCTGCCTACAACTAAACACCAACAAAACAGAAGTACTCATCATGGGCCCAAACCCCGATGCCTGGAACGACACCTGGTGGCCCCCCACCCTCGGAAGCCCGCCCACCACCACGGACCATGAACGCAACCTGGGAATCATCCTGGACTCAGAGCTCAAAATGGACCGCCAGATCAACTCCTTCTTGTCCTCGTGCTTCCACACCCTCCGCCTCCTATGTAAGACCTTCAAATGGATCCCCCTCGAACACAGAAAGACCGTCACTCCTGCCCTGGTCACCAGCAGGCTCGACTACAGCAACGCACTCTAGGGCGGAATAAACAAAAACCTCATCTGCAAGCTACAGAACATCCAAAACGCCGCCGCAAGGCTGGTCCTCAACCAGCCAAGACACTGCCACATCTTCCAGCACCTGTGCACACTCCACTGGCTCCCCATCGAAGCCAGATTCACCTTTAAGGTGCTAACCCTCCGCTCTGGATGCCATTGCCCCTCTTGCCCCTCTGGCATCCTCCAGATCTCGCCCCTCTGCTCCTTGGTTTTCCCCCATGTTGAGGGAAGAAAAGAGTAAGTGCAAGCAGATGGAACGCAAATGGCGCCAGGACTACGACCCATTGGCCAAATTAGCCTATAAATCGGCCCTAAATAAATTTCAAAAACTTAAACGCTCTGCTATGAGAGCTTATTTTTCTAATCTCATCCATCGGGCGCAGAATTCCTCCAAAACTCTCTTCACTATTGTGAAAGATTTCTTGAACCCTCCTGCCTTGAAAACCCAATGCGTCCCCACTCAAGACCTGTGCAATGGACTTTCTGACTTCTTTCAGGATAAAATTGTCAAACTTTCTTCTTCCTTTGACTCTGTTTCTCCCAACTCACCATTTGTTGTTCTACAGCCCTCTCATTGCTTTTTTAACTCTTTCTGTGAACTTACTCACGATTCTGCTTTGTCGCTACTCCATAAAGTCAAGTCTGGCTCGCCTTTAGACCCTGTCCCTGCTAAGGTAATGGGCAATCTTGCCCCTGTTTTAATTAATCCCCTCCTCTCCATCTGGAATTCCTCTTTGACCCAAGGCCAATTTCCCTCAGTTTGGAAACATGCTAGGCTACTTCCTATTCTGAAGAAACCTGATGCTGACCCCTCACAATTTTGCAACTATCGTCCCATTTCGCTTCTCCCTAAACCTGCTAAGGTGCTGGAGAAAGTGGTTCAGAAACAACTGGCTCAGTACCTAGATACAAATAAGCTGCTGCATGACTCGCAGTCCGGCTTTAGAACCAGCTACAGCACCGAGACTGCGCTGTTGGAAGTGTCTGAGATAATCAGGGAATCAGTGGATAGGGGCGAGGAGGCCATGTTGGTTCTCCTCGACCTATCCGCTGCATTTGACACTGTATCCCATGGTATACTCACAGCCCGGCTACAACAGCTGGGGATTGGTGGCAATGCTTTGGCATGGATCAAATCCTTTCTGGCCAGTCGGTCCCAAAGGGTACTGCTTCACCCATTTGAATCAGAAGAAAAACCCCTCCTGTGTGGTGTGCCTCAGGGCTCCGCCTTGAGCCCTCTACTGTTTAATGTTTATCTGGCCCCGCTTGCCAAGGTAGTTGAGTCATGGGGTGTCAGCGTGGTCTCTTATGCTGATGATACGCAGCTTGTGTTTTCATTTAGAGACCACTCTGACTCCCTCTTCTCCAACTTTCGAAACTGCCTTGGCAACATTTGCTCATGGATGGCTGCCAATCATCTTGCTTTAAACACTGACAAAACTGAGGTCCTCTTTTTTAGTGGGAAATGTACTCCCCCCGCAACTTTATGGTGGCCTACCGTCCTCAATCCTCCTCCCATACCAGCGAAGTCGGCTCGTAACCTTGGTTTTGTATTTGACAACACCTTGTCCGGCAAAGCCCAGGTCAATAAAGTTACAGCGGCCTGTTTTAATAAGCTGCGTATGATTAGGAAGATTTTTCCTTTCCTCCCCCTGACTTCCCGTAAAACGGTGGTCCACGCACTTATTACGGCACATCTCGATTATGCCAATAGCCTATATGCCGGTGCCCCCCAATATCTTATAGACCGACTACAAATCATTCAGAACGCGGCAGCAAGGCTCATTGGAAACATTCCTGCCCGCAACTCGGTCAGAGCATTCCGAGACGAGCTACATTGGCTCCCCATTGCCCGTCGCATTGACTTCAAAGTTCTGGTCCTTGCCTTTCGGGCAATTAATGGAACCGGCCCGGTCTATCTGAGAAAAAGGCTCAAATTATCATCCTCAGTAAGACACCTGAGATCTAATAGCCTACGTCTGCTGAATGTCCCCAGATTCAGGCTCTCCCGAAGTGGCGGCAGAACCTTCACCGTCACAGCCGCCAAGCTCTGGAATAGCCTTCCTCTAGATCTTAGGTTCATCGAGTCTGAGCAAGTCTTCCGCCGCAAGTTAAAAACCTGGCTGTTTGCCAAACGCTAATCTTATACCTGCAGCCCTTGGTTTGCCATTCGACTGGACATGTACTTGGCTTTCTTCTCGTGTGATTACCTGTAATCTTAGCGCCGGGACACCCCCGTTGGAGGTAGCCGCGCGCTTTATAAGCTTCATAAATAAATAAATAAATAAATAAACCCATGCTCACAAGACCCACCACGACACCGGACCAGCATACCTGTACAGCCAACTCAAATTCCACGCACTCCAAAGGACCCTAAGATCAGCCCAGCTCTCCTGCGCCGTGGTCCCCCGCACCAGAAAGACTAGATCGGGAGGCTCATTCTCCTTTTGTGCGGCCAGAGCCTGGGAAGACCTTCCGCTCCACCGAAGACAGACAACATCCCTCCCCATCTTTGCAAGAAACCTCAAAACCTGGATCTTCGACAGACCCCCTCCTTGATAGACTGGAACCTGCGAACCCCCAGCGCCTTGAGACCCTTACGGGTGAGGAGTCGCACTTAACAAACACCTGATTGATTGAGGCATATTTTTCCATACACGCAAGCATTTCCATATGTAGGGATAATCCGAGTCTGGAACTCCATCACCATAAAGTATGCAATCCTCAGCATTTGCGATATCACATTGATCAAAGTACCCCTCTTGTGGCCATGGACTCATCTGTGGAGCTAACCCTTCAGTCCATTCTGCCAAATTATCCACATAAGGTACAACACTGCACCAACTATTTTCTCCTTCAGCCACAATTTTGCTAGGGATGAGAGCCGCGCTGCACAAAACTGATTGAACACTCATCTGCAGCATTGGTCTATCATGTAGTGTCAATCCTCCCAAAGCCTCACAAGATCCCATCCTGGGGTCTGGCTGGCCATGTGTTCCCTAAAACTGCAACTGTTCAAGATCTGTTGCTCAACGTTACCTAGCTTTAGATAACATATCCTACTCTCTTTCTCTAGTACCAATGTCACTAGACAATCCCCTTGCAGCCTTTGTATGATCATAATCAATAAGGTTTTTTTCTGAGTGCTAATATCATGGGTGGAGTGCCTTTGAGGATCTAAGCATGTTCACCCATGTTATCTACATGCCTGTAGGACTCTATTGTATTTGTCATCTTCCAAAACTTCCCTATATCTGTCCTGAAACTTTATAATAATACCCTCCTCTCCTTACTTCTTTTGTATCTCTCCTACCCTCGCTTTGTTCCTTGAACACTTTCTGGTGAAACTATTATGTTCCCTTTCTTCTTCTGCCAAGGTGGTAGATTATCTTCAGTCCTTCTAAAATCGTCATCTCTTCCTTGGGATACTGTCCATCGTGCCATAATACAGCCCTATTCACAGAATCATTCCATCTAGCATAATCTGTATCTCTTCACAGTGGGGTATACATTTGTTCCCTAACTACACTTTCTGTTATGTCTCCTCTGCAACAAGTGCGATGTTGCTGATGAAACATGTGACTGGTCATCACTATCTCCTAGACCTTGCTCTTCATCTCTATCCTCCTGGGGAGAGGCTGGATCTACATACAATGTAAACTGTGCTCCTAGATGTCCTGAAAACTAGAAGTCACCTATCCTTATTTGCTGTCTGGGAGTGCTCGTGTGTCTTGGCTTTGGCATCTGTGGGGCGACATTAGGGTTCTCAAATTCCTCTGTGGCTTCCTGTAGCTGCGTCAGTGGATACGTGCCAGGTACTTTGGGAGCAGTACTCATAGGGTCATATGGAGGTGAGGGAGCAGACAGAGTACTAGGATTATCAACATTTCAAGAGTCCTTAGTCTCCTCATGAAGCTAAGGTGGATTCTCGCTTCTCCTGTTTGGCTCTAGTATATTTACTTTTAATATGCGTAATAATTTGCTCTAATATTTTAGCATTAAAAGTCCCTTCCTTTGGCAAGGGATATGTGTGTTTCAGAGTGGCTTTAAACCTTTCTAAACAATATTTGTGTAATTTTCTCTGATTGTCTGGATAGAACTTTTGCATATGCTCTAAGGGAGTCTCCATGATCACTCTTATTTCTAACACTTCTACAGCTTAGCTTTTAACTATCTGGTCAAATATTAATTCTCTTTTAAAAACTTTCACTAGCCTTCATAAACAGGAAAATTCATCAATTTTATATTTCTCAATCATTTATTAAACATTATATATTACAATAACATTATACAACATTTTACAACAACATCATACTGTGACCACATTTTTATTCACAAACACACGCATACAACATCAGCATATTTATAAAAATGAACACTTCAGCTACTTCTAAATGTTAATTGTCATTATTCTAACAGTAAATACAACCAGTCAACCACTGGTCACTTCCCTCTGTGCTTAGAGAGGATAACACTTCAAACCATCAGTCTCTTAGACCATGGAATGACTTCTGGACATTACGTGCAGGATAGTTATTTGAGCGTTTAGATCGTACTTGGAGTTAATGTTTAGCGACATCAGCCTTTCAGCTGTCCATCTATGTTAAATATTGGAAAGCTTATTGGCACACCACCTTCGATGTACCCAAATTGACCACTTCCAACTTTATTTGGGGGAAAAGATGTTAACTGGCTATGCAGCGCCTTTCTTAAGATTGTGCAACACATGACACAATCTTGCATGTGATACTCTTTTATCTCTTATATCTTTATATCTACACCTGTACCATTGCCAAAAGAGACAGGTCATACAATATATACCAAAACATAGAACGCAGTATGCATTGTCCTCACCTTTAAAAGATGGCAATCCCCGGATCCTACCGGTCCTCGTGAATAGGCAGAGCTTTAGATAACACTGTGTCTGCTCTTCTCATCAAGGATGCGCAGTGATATATGGAGCAGGAGTAGACTGTATTACGGGGGCAGCAGTCAGGTGAGGGCAAGAGGGACTCCAGGGCTGGCTCGCTAGCTGTTGCAGGGTAACTTTAAAAATAAAGGAAAGACAGGCTCCTCTTGGCAATGTAAAAACAACTCTTTTTTTTTTTTAAACAAATTTTTATTGATTTTATGCACCCATCATACAAACACCCTTCATATGTATCTCAATCCGCAGGATGTACAGCAAGGCAGCGGCAAGAACAGTCCCCCTCTACCCCCACCCCCCCCCTTGTCAGTGCGCCTCTATCGCTCCTTCTACGGCATGTCATAGACCATCTAGGTGCAACAGGTGACCTCCACCACCCATTTCCATTCCCAGTTCTGCAGCCAAATGGAAGTCCGTGGGCTGTCCAGTGCAGTGTATGTTACCCACCCCTCCCAGGACCACACAGGACACCTGCAATCTGTTGTCGCTCACTGCTGTGCGCGCTGTCTAGCGCCCCTCCTCCTCAGCCATAGTTCCCACAGTCTATGCCCCCGCAATCCCCTCCAGCGCGCCATCCTCTCCACCCTCATCAGCCTCCGAAATTGATTGTAGGTCCGTCACTAGCGCGCTCCACGCCGTGGCCGTATCTAGCGCTTTATCACTGGCGGTACGCCTAGCTAATTGAAATCTAAGAGACCCTTCACTTGCAGCCCATTGCAGAAAGCACCCCCGCCACCTCAGGAAGTTAGGCCCCCCTCTAGACTTCCAATGCAAGGTAAGTTCCCTCTTAGCCATAATTAACCCCAAGTCGAAAAATTTGCTGGTAACCTTCGTGGCTGGTGTATGGGGAAACCAGAGCAAGAGGCAAGTCCCCGCGTCCGTGTCGATCTGGCGCCCCGTAACCGCATTCAGGCAGGACAGAACTTCAGTCCAGTAGGTGCCAAGCCCCGTGCACGACCAGAACATGTGCTCAAAGTCAGCATCCTGCGCAGCGGGGACAAACCGATTGCGCTCCACCGAAGATCCGCCGGATTTTGGCCGGTGTCCAGTACGCCCTATGTAAAGTGAAGTACTGAACCAGTTGGAACCTAACATTGCGTGTGCCCTTCCAGGCCCTACGTACAAGCTGAGGCCAATGTAAAAACAACTCTTTACTGTTGCAACAGGTAGAGTGTCAATGTCTCCGCAGGTAAACAGTGGGTCTCAATCTGCTGTTTCATAGGCATCTCCTTTTATACAAAGTCAGACAATACTTTATTACACAACTCTAATCAACTGATCACTACATATTTATACATGGGTTGTGGAAAAAATCATCGTTCCACTATGACCCTAAACTTTACCCTGATTCCCTACACATCCTTTATTGCAGTTCTAATAATGCTTAGCAAACTATTCTTCAACTTTTGAATGTCTGTGTATTTGTGGTGAATGCATATTTATTGGTGCGTGTACTTTATCATTGTGCTCCTAAGACCTCTTATCAGATTCTGTGTGTTCTTCCGCTAATTCATCCTCCTGCTCCTTTATTTATAAAGTTTTATATAGCGCGAACAAGATCCCAAAGGATATCAGAGTGCTTTACAAAAGGGTGGAGGGAAGGTCATAAACCAATATCGATATTAAGTAAGAATACACAACATGAATAATCGCAAGATTCACAGACAAATGACACAAAGGAGAGTAACACAATAAACAGGTATATAGCGGGCTAGGAGGGGGGCACACAATGCAGTAAAGAAGAGCAGAGTCACATGATAGAACAGTGGTTGTAGGATCAATGATTTCGAGCCAGCAGACCTAGCCCAGATTAAGGTAGGAATTTGTCCATTAGGGATCTTTTGGCTTCCAGTTTGAAAGCAGTCATTGAGGAGATTCTGCATACTTCCGGTGGAAGAGAGTTCCATATCTTTGGGGCTGCACCAGAGAAGGCTCAGTGACAAGTTCTCTTTTTGATAAGGATGAGAGGTTTCAGGAGGAACGTGTTAGCGCTTCTTGAGGCTCTCCCACCACAGGATAATTCAAGCTTTTGCGCTAGGTACCTGGGAGTTTTTAAATGCAGGGCTTTGTGCGTCAGAACGGCAATCTTTAATTGAATTCGAGCTTCGTAGGGTAACCATTTGAGAGATTGTAGGACTGGGGATATGTGCTCATTTCGTTTAGTACCTGTGACCAGTCCGGCCACAGCATTCAGTGATGCCCTTAGTGGAGCCAGGGTGTATTTGGGAAGGCCACAGAGCGCAGCGGAAAGACCAGTGCTTTGACCACCTGCTTGAAATCCTTTTGTGGCATGAATGGTTAGATGTTTCTCAAGGTCCTCATCAAGTATTTAACTCCCTTACACACATTGCCGATCTGATTTTACATATACAGGTGCTTGTCCTGGGTGATTCAGAGAGATTTGGCTGAGTCAATGATGAGGGGGAGTGCAGTTGAAGGCTGTGAAGTGATTTAGGTCTAGCTTGGGGATGTGGTTTGTGGGAGAGATGAGAAGAAATTCAGTTTTGGAAGTTTTGACCAGTAGATGGTTCTCAGTTAACCAATTTTGTGTGGCCTAAAGGGTAGTGTTGAGTGAGATGATGTTATCCGGGGATGTGATTTTCAAATAAAGTTGTGTGTCGTCCGCGTACATATGGTAGAGAATGTTCGTGGAATTTAGTGATTTCGCTAGAGGTTCCAAAAAAAAGTTAAAGAGGATAGGAGATAGGGAAGACCCTTGGGGGACACCCATGAGTACTAGATAGGACTGGGAGAGTGAGTGGTTTTCCTTGACTCTTTGTGATCTGTGGTTGAGGAACGAGGAGAACCACTGTAACACCAGACCCAAGAAACCCATCCTGTTCTTCAGAATGGATAGGAGGTTGTCGTGATTAACGTGTCGAATGCGGAGGAAAGGTCCAGAATGATTAGGAGACAGGAATCCTTTTGGTCAAGCATTTTTAAAATGTCATCCATAACGTGCGTGAGAGCCGATGCGGTACTGTGCCCCTTCCGAAAGCCGGATTGATGCTGATCTAGTAGTTAGAAATTCTCTCTATGAGCACAAAGTTGGGATTGTACGCATTTTTCCAGTAGTTTGGCTAGTGTAGGGATGTTGGAGATATGGCGGAAATTATTGAGGTCAGTTTTATCTACGTTGTTTTTTTTTAGTATAGGCAGTGCTTTAAATGGGCCGGTACTCACGCAATTTCAAAATGGCATGAATTTTTATTTGCTCCTTTTTTTTTTACAAGTAAATAGCTATGTTTAGCTTGATATCATCACTGCACTTACTTAAATCGTCAGCCATGTGCTTGGTTTGCTCAACTGACATCAAAAGCAAGGCCACTAAGTCAGTTTTATCGAATTGTGGAGCACAGATTTTTCGACTATGTACGTTTGTAAATTTATCTTTTAAAATATGCCGGAGTGATAGACAGCATGAGAAACAGAGTGTGTCTGCTAAACTAAGGGAGAGAAATAGGAGTTGCGAAAATGAAGTAAAGCTGCATGAAAGGGAGAAGGAAGTTTATGGCCTCAGAGTCAGGAGGAAGAGGTGTCTGGTAAGGATTAATGAGGTAAAGTATGATTTAAGAGAGGGTGTCTGTAGGCAAAGTTATGTGAGGTGCTGATGTGAGAAAGTCAGTATAGAGTGTGTGTGAGACAGACAGCAAGTTGATAAGAGAAGATGTGGTTACAGGAGAACATTAGAAGGGGTGCAAAGCAGTAAAAAAAATGTGGAAAATTAATTAATTTAGAGAAAGTTTTGAGAAAAGTCTGAAGGTGACGATAGTGAGGAAGGGAGTCAGTCACGCGTATGCTGTGAAGTGGAGGAAGGAAGATAGAGGGTGTCATAGAATGGAGAAAGATGGGATGTGTGCGAAAAAAATAGATGTAAGGGTAAGCGAAGAATATGCGTCCAGAGAAAGGGATGAGGAAGGTGAGAAAGGTGAGGATGTGGCAGCCTATTTAGGGAGTGTGGTGAATCAATGCTGTTGGAGAGGAGATGTGGGAAAAGAGTATGTTGTGTGATAAAGAGAAGAGTGGAGGGACTTTTTTTGGTCCAATTGGCAGTTCCACCCCCACCCCTGCCCACCTGCTGAGACATTGACAGGGATGAGGTGGTGGAGATATTTGATATTTGATATTTATTGACACTTATAAAGCGCGGCTATCGCTCCGGAAGGAGCATCTTGGCGCTAAGCGATCAGAGAGCCAGCGTGGCGAGGAGTGTATCAGATGGCTGCAAGAACTGCTGAGTCGGGCTGGAGGAAAATCCAGGTCTTCAAGAGTTTCCTGAACTGGCTTTCTGAGGGGACGTGCCTAAGGTTAAAGGGAGATGGCCTACGCTGCCTGCCTGGAGCCCATGTGAGGTGGGAGGAGGTCTACTAACCTGCCCATCAGAGGCCAGTATTATTTTTCCCCTGACCTCTGCCCTACTGGACTCTGCACATGCTCACAACCCTGCAGTGCGCACTGTCTGCCACTGCAAGCTCTCCGGCCGTGTGGCCTTCTGCCTAGGGAATAGGAAGGAGAATGGGGTGAAAGAAGGTAAAGAGTGAGGGGCCAGAGGTAGAAGGAGCAGAGGAGAGTTTAAAGGGGGGAAAAAAGAGACAGAAGGGGTAAGTGCAGACAGAGATGGGGAAGAGATCGAGACGGCTATGGAAAGAGTAACAGAGACACAGATATGGCAGATTAGAAATAGAAAGAGTGATAGAGAACTATAGGATACCTTAGGGGTAAAGAGAACGGGGCAGCAAGAGAAATCAATACAAATGTATTCGCCTCGACTTGGGACCAACCCTAGGACGACTATGACCCGTCTTGAGCCACAAGAAGGTTAGCGGCACATCTCGCCCCTCCGCCGTGTACCTACATTGTCATGAACCTGCACTTCACAGGTTGTGATCCAACTGCACCCCTCATTTTATTCCATCACTGCGTTATTCTCAACATTGTCATTTACCTGTAAACTCACAGGTTTTGATTAAACTGCGCCGTTCATTCTAATCCATCAATGCGGTATTCCCTTATGGAATACCTAGGTGTTGCCCAGACACCGGTCCCGCCCACACTGCGCGGAATAATCACTTAAATTCCCGAGCGCGTCCAGATCATTCACTGCGTCGTTGAATTTTCATTCACTATCTTCACTGCCATCGTATCACATGTTACAAACTTTTGCCGTCCTTCATTTCAAAACGACCACAAACAGCCTTGAAGCATGATTCAAACCCCTTCCCCGAAAGCCACTGTTAAGCCGCACTCAAAACGTGCTGTTCCAGGTTCCTCGCACCACGAGCACAAATTTGGCACCGGTGGTCGGAATAAATCTAAAGATTGAGTCACAAATAGTCCGCCATAATGATGTCACCCTCACCACCAATTATTGTTGACTTGCCCGTACTTGAACCTTATGTGATTCTCTTGGGTCACTATCTTCTGTTTTTCTCTCCCCTTATTCCAACAGGCTAAATGTTATAAACCAGGCAATTATATTAATTAGTCCTGATGATGATCCCGGTAATGTAGGAGCGTGGGATCGAAACGTCGACTTTCACAAACAGTACTACAAGTTAACCATTGTGTCTATATATTGTGGTTACTGTCGGTTAGAGCTTGCTGTACTATGTAATAAGATCCAAGCCACGATTGGCTCCAAAGTTATTGCCTGATATTTCGTTCACTTTCTTTCTCTATATTTCTATTCTTCTTTTCCTCATGTTGGGTACAGGACTGTGCCCCAATGTATTTGTTTTTGTTTTCATTTTTTCGTATCTATACATCGATTTAATAAACATTCCATGTCCGGCTGGACATAGGAATCAACTTTATAGTGCTTATTGAAGTCTATAAAAACTTTTTGTTACTATCCGTTCTATGCTTAGGACCACTGTTCTTTGAAATAACTAATTACCCGGGGTCCAAAGCGAACCCACCGGGTCCCCTTGTTTTGTTAAACTGTAGTGCACATGGAGCAGCACTAAAAAGAAAATTAAAACGTGGAAGAATAGACATACAAATTAGTGCTACTCGACCTAATAATAATTGTGGGAGCTGGTTCCATCGTGCTAACAGGCGTTTCACATTTTTCAGCAACGGGGTATAGTTTAAATGGAACAGAACTTCTACTTTCTCTGTCACAAAAATCCCTAAGTATCTCTTTGGGCGAGTGTTATATACAGGCCTGAATTCTGGCAATAGAGAATCGATAGAACAATTTCACAATATGATCTCTGTTTTGGACTTGTTTATTTTATAGCCACCTATTGCTTGGAAATCTGCGAAACTCCTCATGATTTCCTCCTGGGTGTCTGTTTTTGAATTTAAAAAAAGGACAATGTCGTCGGCATAGAGTTTTATATTTGTCAACCCTTGAACAGGGACCGTGTATGCTTTTTTTCTGTCTAATTGCTATTGCTAGGGGCTCTATAAATAACATGAATAAAATCATAGAGAGAGGACACCCTTGTCTAGTACCTCTGTTTAATTGGCATGTGTGTATATTCTCAGAATTTATCAAAATTTGCACCTGTGAGTTTGTATAGATCCGTCTTATTAAATGTATAAACTTCTCTGAAAAGCCAATTTTTTCTAAAATCAAAAACAGACAGTCCCATGAGACTAGGTCGAATGCTTTTTCGGCGTCTAAAAACCAGACCTGCGCCTCAGTCTTATTTGTATAAAAACAAACCAGTGCTTTTAATAAAAAAATGTATAGGTGTGGTGCTGTCTCCCAGCTATAAAGCCACACTGATCCATCCCAATAAGTGAACCTACCATTCTATTTAGTGTATTAGTGAGGAGTTTTGTAAAAATGTTGCAGTCAACATTTAGAAGGCTTATGGGCCTATAGGAATTCAGGTTCTCACTATCTTTGTCCTTATTTAAAATGTTGACCACTACTGCTGTGCGAAAACATAACGGAGGGTCACTCCCTTGTAGTAGATGGTTTGCAAGATTTAAGAATTCAATATTAAGAGTTGAGGCGAATCTTTTAAAAAATATCGCGGGAAACCCGTCTTTGTTGCGGGATATTTTTCGAAGCATTTATGCCTCTTAGTGAAGCCTTAAATGCGTCCCAGATTATGTTGATTGGGGCGGAATCTTTATTTATATAAAAAAGGCACTAATCTCGTTATCTATTTCTGTGTACCATTGTTCATTGGCTAAGTTAAATTGATTAAAATGCCATCTTCTTGATGCACTTCGTCCGTACTCCCTACATCGATTTCCATTTTGATTAAGGCATGGTCCGAAAAGGCATTTAGAATATGTTCATATTTACTAACTACAAGATTATGTGAGGTCAGAAAAAAATCTATTCTCCATGCTGAATGGTATTTTGCTGAATAACAAGAGTACCCACGTTTAACTGGATTATTAAGGCGCCAATTGTCTACGATATCTAGATCGGATTTACAACTAGACAGGGCAATAGAGACTTGGGGTTAAATGTGTTTTCGTTCTAACTTTGTCGAGTCAACTGAAGGGTCCTATAAAAGATGTAAATCACCTCCCTATATGATCTGTCCAAGAATGCCCGATATAGTTTAAGTTTAAGTTTAAAATATTTATTGAGCGCAACGTACACCTAAACGGTTTCTTGGCGCTAAAGTCGAAGACAGCCCACTGAGCGGGGACAGTCAGGGAGACAGCCCACTGAGCGGGGACAGTCACTGAGACAGCGGCTGGAACTAAACAGAAACCTAGGGAAGATCCTGAGGGAATAGAAAGGTCTTTAAGGCTTTGCGGAAGGCGGGATAATCAGTGAGGGACCTAAGGTAAAAAGGGAGAGAATTCCAAAACAAGGGGGCAAGAAGGGAAAATTTCGAGCCACCCTGTTTCTTTTTCCGATAGCGGGGCACAGCTAGGAGGAGTTGGGCTGAGGATCGAAGGTCTCTGCCCGGGACATAAGCCTTGATGGCCGAGGATATGAATAGGGGGGCCAGGCCAATCCTGGCCTGGAACACCACGCAGCCTAGTTTAAACAAGGCACGTTCCCGCACCGGGAGCCAGTGAAGGGTTTTCAGGAGAGGGGAGGAGTGATGGAATTTAGGGAGACCAAAGGCAAGACGAGCAGCCTGGTTTTGCACTAATTGCAGTTTACGGAGGCTGTACTGAGGGATGCCATTATACAGAATGTTCCCGTAGTCCAGGCGGGACAGGACCAGTGCGGACATGATTAGCTTGAGTGCAGGAAAAGAAAAGAAGCGGGGAAATAGAACGAATGGTGCGGAGAGTAAGGAAGCAAGAAGAAACCACAGAACTAATCTGGGAGTGCATAGTGAGTTGATTGTTGAGCTTGATACCAAGAGTCTTAACAGAGGAAACCGGAGTAGGAGGGGAACCAAAAGAGGGGGGCCAAAAGAGTGAGTTCCAGGGACTGGAGCAACCACCCGTCACCACAAGTTCCGTTTTATCGGGATTGAGTTTCAGGTGGTTGAGGTTCATCCAGTCCCTGATGAAGGATAGAGTAGATTGGAAATTGGAAATAGAGTCAGAATTAGAAGAAAGATTGAAAATGAGCTGGAGGTCATCGGCATAATTAAATACCGAGACCTCCAGGTGCTGAAGAGAAAAGATGAGTGGAGCGATGTAGAGATTAAAGAGTAGAGGAGAAAGAGAAGAACCCTGGGGGACACCGCACTGGACCTGGCAGGGGGTAGCTGAAAACTCCCCAAGATGAACCGCCTGGGTCCGGTCCCTCAGAAAGGACGAGAGCCAGATGAGGGCTGATCCTCCTACGCCCGCCGCCTTGACACGGGAAAGCAAGATGGAATGGTCCACCGTGTCAAAGGCGGCGGACAAGTCAAGAAGGACCAGCGCCTGAGATCTACCGGAGTCCATACCCTCTCTGAGGGTGTCTGATACTGACACCACCACTGACTCGGTTGAGTGCCTTGGCCGAAATCCCGCCTGACAAGGGGCCAGCCTCCCGTTCTCCTCGGCGAAGGTGCTGAGTGCAGATGTCACATGCCGCTCCAGCACCTTCGCCAAAAAAGGGAGGAGGGAGATGGGGCGATAGTTAGCCATCACAGAAGGGTCGGCTCCCGGCTTCTTCAAGATGGGAACAATGGAAGCGGCTTTTAGCGAGGGAGTAACAACCCCTCGGGCTAGTGAATCGTTAAGGAAGCCCAGGGGGGGCGACGGGCAGACAGTGTAAATCTGCCGTAGGATATGGGCTGGGCATATATCAGATGGGGAGCCGGACTTAATTTTAGGGAGAAGGGACAAGAAGAGTTCTTCCGAAAGTGGAGGGAAGGAAATAAAGGTAGCTGGGGACGAGTGAAGGACAGGGTCAACAAAAGAGGGAGAAGGTGGAGGGATATTGGATTTGATTGCCGTGATTTTATCGACAAAATACAGGTTCAGTGAATCGCAAAGTTTCTGGGAGGGGGGGGGGCTTGAGTGTGGTCCGGTCCGAGAACGCCAAATCATGGGTGATGGTAAAAATCTCCTTTGGTTGATTCTCGGCCGCTAAGATTTTCGCCGAGAAATATGCTTTCTTGGCCTCAATAATTTTTCGCTTGTAGGTCCCCAGGAGGTGAACGTAGTGGGTCCTGGTATTCGGAGAGTAATCCAGTCTCCACTTGCGTTCAGCCCTTCGAACGGTGAGCTTCAATTCCTTCAACTCGGTGTTAAACCACCGATTGGCGTCTTTAGGGCGCCTAATCGAGGTACGCCGGAGAGGAGCTAAACAATCGCTTCCCTCCGTGAGCCATGAGTCAATGGCTGAGGCTTGGGCTGCGGAATCTAGTCCCGATAGAGGGGGAAGAGAGGCCAGGAGTGCGGTCGAGAGATCAGGCAGGTTGACCTTACCCCAGTTACGGGCCCAGGAATTTTTGATGTACATAGGGGACTTAGCTACTAAGAGACTAAGGGAAAATGAAATAATAAAGTGATCGGACCAAGTGCAAGGGGCAATCACCAGCGTGGAAAGGGTACAGTTAAGAGACCAGACCTGGTCGAGGATGTGCCCGTGAATATGAGTAGGGGAGTGGACAAAAGAAACAAAATTAAGGGAAAGAAGGATTTCTGAAAATTCCTTAGAAGACACGCACTCCTTAGGGTCCGAAGGCCAATAATTAAAGTCCCCGAGGACTAGAACCGAGGCATAATTCTAGAATTTAAATCCAGAGGGATGATTAGGGGCAACATCTTAAGGCTCGCTTATAGCTTGCTTTAATTGTAGAATAGGGAGTGGATCTTCAATCACTGGTGCATAAATTGTGGCCAATATGAGGTTTAACTGGTTTAGTTTTCCATGAACGAATGTCCATCTTCCAACCGGATCTGAGTGTGATGCATTAACATGAAATTGAACATGCTTTCCTAGAAAAATGCCCACACCCCTCTGCGCAATGCCCGAAACAGATGAGCAATAGAAACACGCCCAGTTCTTAAAAATTTAACTAGCGTCTGATAAGTTTCGGAAATGTGTCTCTTGAAAAAAATAACATTGGGATTGTACCCTCTGAGCCAGCTCTCTACTGCATAGGCTTTGCGCCTGTTGTTAAGACCATTAGCAATAAAAGACAGAATTGTTAGTTTATTCCTAATCATCATCCGAATACGTAGAAATCTTTCCTATAAAATCTCTTCCTAGCAGTTGGCAATCTAAAGGGCAAATTGTGCATTAAGCAGCAGCTCATGCTAGCAGCTAAAACATAACGTACAATAAAGATTAGCTACCTAACATACATTCTACAATTACCATTTAGCTGACAACATAGCATCCTAAAAAGCAGCTTTCTAGAAGATGGCCATCTACTGTGAAAATTTAACATTAATCAGAAGATCGTAATAGCAGCTAACATGTAAAGTGCAAGAAAATATATATACCTAAAAAACTTAAAGTGCCTAAAGTGCATTCTCCACCTAAAGTGCATAGTGTGTTTCAGTGAATTTCGGCCGTATATTGACAATGTCTCTGCAAAGTCTAACCATATTCTGAAACAGTGAAATTTCACCTAAGAACTCTCTCTTTTCTAAATGCTTCACCCCCTCTACCTCCCCCTCAACCCCCCGAAGGAAGAAAATCCCCGCTATTCCCACTATTCCTCCTTCTCCCTCTTTTTGCTGGATGCCATCTTGTTTCATCCTTTTGAGTCACCTGATTCACCTCATGCCCGCCCTTAACAGCCCTCAACTGAGAGATCTTGTAGCAATTCATGTTCTAGTCCGAAGCCAACTTATGACTTCAGTGTCCCTTCTCTTACGCAGCACTTAGATCTTCCAGAAAGGTTTGAGCATCTGATGTGTCAGTGAAGATAAAACATTTCCCTTTAGCCAGGACTTTCAGTTTAGATTGTTGAACAATTGATGCTTGCGCTCCTTTAGCCTTAAAGGAGTCAATCATTTTAATAAAATCCTTCCGTCTATGTGCAGAGTCTGCGGACATATCAGAAAAGATTCTAGAAGATTCAGAAGTGGAAAATGATCTCTTTGCTATTGCTGTATTTAAAATGTTTTCCTTAATTCTGTAGTCTGAAAAGTTCATTAGGATTGTACGTGGATATTTGGCATACAGGTTCTTCTGGGCAGGAACTCTATGGGCTCTGGTGATTGTAAGATCTCCTTGCAGCTCTGGTATTGCCTTTCTCAGAAGTGACTCAGACCACTTTCCCATATCAGTATTTTCCAAGCCCTCCAGAATTCCAACCAAGCGCAGATTGGATCATCTGTTATAGTGATGAGTCTTGATTTCTCATTGAAGAAAGCAGCAAGATCATCGCTATAAGGTGGGATGACTCCGGAATCCGAGTGGTTTGGGCCTGCCACTGATTGCTGTATGACCAATTCAAAAAATGTCTTGGTGCAGTTTGCAGCTTGATCAAGTTGGTGTCTTAAATAGTCTGCTTTGGTGCTCTTGATTTGTCTGTTATAGAAGCTCCTAACATCACTAAGGAGTTTTAGTTGTTCAAAGGAGGGTTTGGATTTCCAGGAGCGTTCAGCTGCCCTAAGGTTGCGGCATTCCGTATTTAAATTGCTGTTGTACCATGGTTTGGATATTTTTGTTGAAGTGCTTTATTGTTGGAATGGTGCAATGTCATCTATGATGTTAGAGATGGTCGAATTGTAGGAGTCAGTGAGTAACTGAACATCAGCCAAGTCAGCTTGGGAGGAGAGGGCATATTTACAGTGGGCTGCTAGTTCAGTTGCGTTTATTGATCTGAGGTCCCTTTTCCAGATCTTTGATTTCGTTGGCTGAACCTTCCTCATCGACAACTCCCTGTTAATATAGAAGAGGATGCAATGGTGGTCGGACCAATCGCAAGGGGTAAAGGTATCCAATGTGAGGGTTTGCCCTTTCGAGATAAAGAGGACTAGCATTTCTCCTTTATTGTGAGTTGGTTGGTCACAGTGCTGGATCAGCTCATGATCATTCAGAAATGCTTTGAGGCAGGATACCGCCTGGTCATTGGGGTTAGACCAGGGAAGGTTGAAGTCCCCAAGGAAGATTTGGGGCACGGCTGAGTTGACATTGCCAGAGAAGACTTCCATTAGTTGCTCGATAAAGGGGAAATTGTCACCCGGGGGGTGATAGAAAGTGTGAAGTTTGCAAATTGGTAGGTTATTACTTGAGATACTGAGACAAAGGTATTCACAGGAGGGAGGCGAAGGAGACTACAAGTGAGAAATTGAGAGTGTGTTCCTATGAATACAGGCTGTTGTCTAATCATTTCCAATCTATTGAAAACAGAATACGTGCCAGTGTGCTTGTGTGCTAAGGCCATACATTCCCTCAAGCTTGTCAAACACAAGTTTTCCTTGATCTAGGACTATGCAGGTCATGCGTTCTGTCTTCAAGTGAACTCTTTACCTATCACTGTTGTGGAAATCCCCCAAGATGACCTTTCCATCAACCCAGTATCAGAAATATGTGGCCAGGCAGGCCCTGTGACATAATCCTCGGGCAACTGATTGACAGATCATAGGTGGGGTGGCACGTAACCAGCAGAACAAATGCGTGAATAGGAAAACCCCAGATTAGTCCCAAAGGTAGGAAGCGATGCCACAATGATCAGAGGAGATTGGCCCCAATAAAACGTACTTGAGGCACGCGTAACCAAAACATCATAAAGTTAGATGCCACATGAAGTTAGGAACACTCAGCCAATAAGGACACAGCGCATGCAGTGATCACACGCTCCCCATGTCAGACATCTGAACACATTACCCACTGGCCCTCATTGTGTCAACGCACGGTTGAGACCCACCTGCATTTGTCATCAGGTGGTAGTCGTTTATGGCTCCATGACTAGGCCCACGTTCCTCTCTCTGAACAAGAACTATAAATGGTTTTATGATGCTCCAATAAATGCAAAGGTGCTCTAAACGATTGTGCTTTGAGACAGTCCTCAGACCCCGACTCTGTAGCTGTGCTCCCGACCAAATTTTTTATTAAACCAACTGCTCCTGTTTTGCGAAACCCCTCTTGTCTTTGCTTTTTCAAGGTAAATTCATATTCGAGCAACTTAGGCATCCAGGAGGCACTTGACAATGCCCAGCTGATACATCTTAATGTAGATAGGGTCATAGATACGCTACAACATTCTGTGACCTTCTGGAACTTGTTGCCACTCTCATTGATGGGCAGACTGGCAGTGTCCAGAATGCGGGTGCTGCCTCCCTGCCTCTGTGTGATACAACATACTGTGTCTGGTTCCCAATTGGTTCTTCAAGCAACTGAACTCTGTGCTTGTGTCATTATTGTGGGAAGGTCAGCACAGTAGAGTGGCACTGAGCACACTGACTCATCGGTACGAGGAGGGGGGATCTGAGGCTCCAAGACGGGACCTATACTACTAAGTGGGTCAATTACAGCACACATCCTGTTGGTTAGATGACTGAGACATTTGGGAAAAACAACTACTGACAGGGCGAGCGCACCCAGACACACACCTGGTTGCATTGATGCAGGGTAGGGTGGTCCTTGACGATATGCCCTATATAGTTTGCCAAATCACGAATGTATGACAACAATACGTGGAGAAGGTACTGAGACATGTCCCATTCCATAGGGAGCTTCATATGTGGATCCTTGCTCCAGTGAGGTAAATTAGCCTACATATGCCCTTCCAGGTGTGGAGGGCGGTAGGATGCAAACTAAATATTCATCACATATGAGCAGGCCTGTGGCAATTTTGCATTAGGACAAGGACACTATCTACACTGGGAAACATCCTTTACAACGCAACTTTTACCACGCAGTGCCTTTACGACGCAACTTTTACAACGCAAACCATTACAACGCATTGCGCTGGGGGGGCGCTCTAGGATAGGGAATAGCTTTAATTTACTATCCAACACCTTCCCTACTATCCACGGGGACTGGAGTTGGAATAGTAAATTAAACTATTCACTATCCAGCGCCCCAAAGCACTATGAGTTGTAAAGGCATGCGTTGTAAAAACAGCGTTGTAAAGGCATGCGTAGTAAAAGCATGCGTTGTAATGTCATACATCCATCTACACTACACCAGCCTGATGGAAATTGCTAAGATAACCTGTCCCACATACCCTGACATACCGCAAATGACCCACACCCTGAATATGCTTCTCACATGCAGCTCTGGGCGCAGGCTAATTTCCCTCCTGTACAAAGCTATGATGATGGACTCAACTGGCCCTGGCAAGAGCAGCCTGGGATGCAGACTTACTTGGGCACCTGGATGACAAGACCTGGGCAGCCATAAGTACGCTTACACACTAAGTGGCCTGCAATTCACAATTTAAATTGGCAGATTAGAACTTTTGCACCGCACCTATCTTACTCCGATGAGACTACAGCGCATCTCCCTGATCCGAGCTGACACTTACCCTAGATGCGATACAGGAGATGTTGATTTCTTACACTTAGCATGGAGATGCTCTGGGGGGAAGCAGTTCTGGGATCAGGTAGGGTTGAAAGTGCGGGAGAGTACAGGATTCTGCATTGAGGAGGAGCCATTGCAGTGCTTGCTGGGCCACCTTAAGAAACCCAGGAAGCGAAACATGTCTTACAAGTTGATAAAAATGGATGTTCGTCCTAGCTAAGCGCAGGGTGCCTATCACTTGGACTGGGCAAAGAGGCCCGATATAACAGCATGGCTTTAGGGACATACGCGAGTGGACTTTAGCAAAAGAAGTTCATATGAAACTAAACTGTAGGGATGACAAACTGCAGGCAGACCTAACTGAGTGGGGGTAATTGTGTAATGCTGCTCTGAACTCGGTCCCCGATGGGAACGACCAGCATGAGTCAGACACGAATGAGGGCACACCTGGGGGGGGGGACAGAAACTAAAGTAGTGGAAAGTGATAGGCAGTTGGAAGACATATCCCTGATTTCAAATGTACTATTAATTTCTACCTCATTGTTGTGGGTATTCTATATCTGTGAGATGGAGTCCCTTAGCATCGCTGGCACTGTATATCTGATACCTGTATTTGAATGATTGCTGAGATATCTGTTCAAATCAAGAATAAAAGTTTCACACAAAACAAATAATATTCGAGCAACAACATTTCACATTTTCCGTAACACAATGAACATAAAACGAGTTCCACATATGGCAACGAAAATCACAACCTCAAGCGTCTCAGCCTATTAACTGACCCCTCATTCTACGTGCCTTATCAATACCTGATTAGTAGAGGAGCTTAACTAGTCCACCTGTTGCAGGTGGGGATCATTCCTTTGCTAAAGAAACATTCAGTAGGCCTGTGGTCCTAGCCAATTACAGGTATAGTTCAATTCTACTATTCCTAAATAAGGTTTTAAAAAGTTATCATAAAACAACTCCATGCATGCCTAGAGCCACCTTCTCCATGATCAGCTATCTTCAGACCAGTGAGAAGAAGAGAATAGTGTTATAAATATCAGAGAGGACATCCTCGTGGCCTTGATGAAGATTAATCAGTACCTTGATCCTCTTTATTCTCTCTGCACATTATATCAAAGTGGATCAACCATTCTACCAAACAGGAGTGCCCAAAAACGTTGTAGCAATCATATGTTCTTTCCTGTTGAACAGAACTAACAAATCAAGACCCCGAATCCAAGTGGAAGCCAGTCTTTTGTGGGGTAGCTCAGGGAGCATAGCTATTTCACTCTTATGCGATGCATGCATGTGTCTTTCACCCAGATCATGGAACTGTACTATCTTCATTTTAATTTTTTATATTAACAGCACCTGGATCCATCTCTGAATAGAAAGAGGTTCGAATAAGCAATGTAACATTACTGAACACCAGGACCAAATATTACTATGAGAAAAGGAACGCTTTCTCTGACTAAATGCAGAAAGGCAGAGGAACAAATGGTGTTATCTCAGGAAGTGATCATAACACCAACTCATGTGTACCTTTTACATGGCCTTTTATGCTGGGACAAGCCTAGCCCAGGAAAAGGAGTAAAGAAATCAGGATGGGGTTCAACCGAATCTAATTGGAAACCAGTTTTGTGTGCGGTATCTCAAGAAAAATCACTATTCCACTCTTGCGTAATACAATCATGTGCCTTTTCACTCAGATCATCGTTCCATACCACCTTCATTTCCATTTTTATTATGACAGCACCTTGATCCACGTATGACTAGAAAAGGGTTTGAGTATCCAATGTAACATCACTGAATGCCTGGACCATAAATTACCATGGCTAAAGGAAAGCATTCTCTGTCTAAATGAGGAAAAGCAGAGATACAGAATTTCCTGTTTTAGGGAGTGATACTAAAACCAGTTCACTTATACCTTTAATGTACTCTTCCATACTAGGGAAAGCCCCAATTCCAACAACAACAGAAAAATTAGGCAAAGTGGTACCTTTTGTCCACAGATGAACTTTTTGATAAATGAATAAATGAAAGCTGACCAGTAGAATGTGTGGTTTCCTTGACAAGCTGGGTCATGTCCAAAGCAGATATAGCAGCAAAAAGGCTGATAGTGTAGGTTTAGGAAGTGGAAGTTAAAATTGACCAGGAATAGAAAGTTAGAGTAGGACATAACATAAAGAGCTAAAATGCTTTAATTTTGTCTCCGAACGCTGCTCTAGATCCTGGGGCAGTGGTGGATATTCTCGTTTCCCATTAAGTGAAGCACAGGCCTTCAGGTTGATGTTAAATAATATGTTTTCAGCTTCTGCGAACTTTAATAGTCTGTTACTACAGGTCTGGCAATCTTTAAAAGTAATGATGAAGCCTCCATCAGATCTCAATTCTCAATCTTTCCTTGTAATCTAATGGACTTAGGTTGTTGATTACATTTATTGCTGAGTTGGGGAGGGATAGAAAGGAGAGTAAAAAAACAGGTATTACACTCATATTAATTTCATTAGTTAGGTCTAATGGGAGGCAGTAAGTCAAAGTCTTACCTTTGAGGCGAAAGGACTTGAGTGGCCGTCTAAAATAGCGAAAATGTTTTAAAAAATCAGAACCCCTTGCGCGTAAAGGCGCAGACAGACTTGTCTTTGGCGCACCTTTGGTGTGCTAGCACATGGCACATATATCCTGCCCCAGAAAATGGGCAGGGTTAGGCTAATGAAGTGGTCGGTTCGAAGTAAGAGCAAAACGGGGGGAGGGGAGGAGGCCTAAATCAAAAAATGGAGTCCAGCCACTCCTGTCCCTCTTCGAAGGCTTCCCTTCAGTAGGTGGAAACCAGAAAATAAAACAGGGCAATAGAACAGTGCATAGAACAGACTCATAAAACATTTAAAAGGCTCAAAGGCCGACAAAGATGACAACCGCTATTAGTAGGAGTTTGACTTCTCCTTTACAAGGCAGCTAAACCGCAGGTATATACAAAGGAAACAAAAGAGTCGCCTCCCTGTGCAACAGTGTACCAAGAATTGTTCTCCGATAGTGATAGTGAGGATTTCGCCCTGAGATTAGTAACTTAGTTTAGTTGGCTAAGAACCTGCAGATAGATGTGCAGGTTATAGTTTTTAATCCTGGTAGGTCTGATCTGTCGATTACATGCAATCTTAACAACATTCATATTACAAAATATCAAATAAATATAGATAAAAGATGTCCCTTGTCGCCAGACCTACATCACAGAAACTAAAAACAGTTAATGTTGGTCTACAGGTGAACAGCACAACTTATAAAACAGTCAACATTTGCTTGAAAGACATTTTGCCAAAAAGTAAGCACAATTGACAAAAAAGCCTACTATCCTCAGACTTTCTCTGCTTAACAAAAAGTATATTGCTTCTGGGCAAGTTTAAACTTATATGTCAAGAAAAAAAGCCAAACCATTTCCATCGCACCTATAATAAATGTTGCCAGTTCCAGGTCATGTGGACAAATGTCCAGTGCTCAGTTTGTAAAAAATAAAGGCTGAGCCCAAACTTTTGCTCACAAGCTCGTGGCCTATGAAATGTTGGTGTTCCGAACACCAAGGCTGCCTAGTCTAGATTTCATATCAGGCCTCTTTAACCCCGAGTAGACACACCTTGCTCCTTTATCGCAGTCTTTTGTTTTCTCCCTTTGTCACGTTTTGTGTATCATTCTCTTGCTCGTCCTTTCCTCTTTGTGTTTTCCTCTCTTGCTCTGGGTCAAAGTCTGATGATTAAAAATAAGTGCTGGTCCCTAAAAATGATTGTCGGTAGGCAGCCCCTGCAACCACCAACTCAAATTAAACACTGCAAAGGTCCTTTTACTTTTCCACATAAACAACATGAGCCACCTCTACCCTTGTTCACTGCCTAAGATGGCCTCATACATACATACATGAGGTGTCTCCATTTTTTTCACCAGAGCAGCAGAAGTGTGTTCTGTGGGAATAAAAACAGCCAAGCCAGCATAAAACTCAAAATATGGGGGCATGCCACATCTGGACCAGCAGGGTTTTCCTCTTCTGCCCCAGCCTTAAGGCAGCCTAAATGAGCCCCTGAGTATTTTGACCGTACAAAATTGATAAGGTAACTTTCATAATAATGCCAACAATAACACCTGTTATTCATGCTCTTAAAGACAAATCATTTCCTGCTGTGTGATACATAAATAGGCATGATCAGCTGTTAATGAAGTTGATAAATTGAGCTTTTTACACTTTGTTTATTACGTCTGCTTAGTCCCTTGAACACAATACTAGCTCTGCGAAAACACAAGCTTCAAAATTTTTTTGAACTGGTTTTTATATAGTGCTTTCAATACCCGCTTGACAGGCCTAAAATGGATTTCTGGGTATTCCAATTGCATTATTCATATAGCTGTTCAAGTTCTGGAGACGTTTTGAAGCACTCTAGTGTGTACTGGTTCCTGGACGGCCTTCAGAGGGCATGACTGAACAGCACAGTTTAGCCTATAGGGGACATGTTGGCAGATTTGTGCTAAGTTTGAATCAACTGGTAGAAGCTGTTGATGCGCATTAGCATTGGATGCTGCAAACAAGAGAATGGAGACTGTAGGAGGTAGGGAGCAGGTTACAAAAGAACCTTGCCCCCTCGCTTTTCAGGTGGGCAGTGCATTCCAAGGACTGAAGGAGGATTATTGGTTTAGGGGGCCAAGGTGTGAGGAGTGGGTTAAAAGAGTGAGAGGGCATGGGGAAGTCCTCTTTAAGGCCAGTAGGCAGCAGGTCAGTTACCCTAGGGGGTCTGGCAGGTTCAGTTACACCCATCCTCTCACCTGTTCAAAACAGTGAGTTATAGGGTCAGGAATGTGTGGAAGACATGACATTGTGACATTGGTGCGTAGGGGGAGTTTATTGTTGTAAATGTTTTGTTATTAACAGGTATTGAGTGTGGGACAGTTATGATGATTGATTTGAGGCTTGTTATGCTGCTGGGCAGATCAGCTTCGGAGTGGAGTCGAGGTGAGGGTCGGGAAGTTTTTAGGTCTCACTGAAAGCATTGCTTTAGCAATGCTTGTTTGTCGAGATTATAGTAAGGCTTTCAAAAGTCTACCCAAACTGCTGCGGATCGGGTACAGTTCATGAGAGCCGGGTGCATGCACATCGCCAGCCACATCGCACATCGCACACCATACCATTTGTCTGAGCCTCGGCATCAGACTTCAAAGGAATCCGCTCCCCCGCAGCCCCCACCATTAGACTTCAAAGGAATGTGCTCCCCCGCCCCAGCAATGCCGAGAGCTTGTTTGAGGGGGGGGGGGGCTCACAGATACAAGCACTGCAGCTCGAGGGCACTAGCAGACCCCGCCTTGCACCTCCACAGGCTCACACAAACACAGCAAAAGCACAGCCCCCATGCCACCAGCCCGCTGGGCCTCTGTAATGACCTTAACATCGCAATGAACGTCGCAGTAGCAACGGGCAGCCCAGCACTGAATTCAATGGCTGGGGCTGCTGCAGTAACACAGGCCGCCCCTCAATAGTGGGATTATTCAGGGGTGTCTCTCCTCGCTGTTCCCTATGATATTGCAGTGACTTGGCCTCACGCTGCGCCGCTATCAGTCCGTGGGCGAAGGGCAGGCCTCTGACACTGTCCTCTTCAACCGTGCCCGCCAGCTCACATTCTGGTATCCCCAGGGTGCAATTCACACAATTGTTGGCCTCTCGTTGTGGGAGCACTTCCACTGCTTGTTATTTTTCAAAACAGTGTGCAAAAGGACCTTGTTCACTAATAAACAAGTGTCAATGTTCGGTTGCGAAGTGATTCATAATAGTTACTACAAAAGGAGCAAATCCTATTTTTGCTTAAAACGCCCTCAATGACAGGCTCGCCATTTAAAGTTCTGTTTCAGTGGGGGGGTATAGCGGGACGCACGCACACCTATGCGTTACTATAGCTCTTACCTACCGTTTGCCAAGGCCTCAAAGCGTGTTAATGTGCTGATGGTGTTTGACGCACGTTGCCATACACACCGTGGAAAGAATCCCACTGTTAAAGAGCAGGGCTTTAACATTTCCAAGGTTCATGCGTGAGTAAACTCATCAAGGTCAGTTTCTTGCTCGTCAGGGTCAGTTCTTACTTCACATGCTGAGATGTGCAGGCCGATTTAGTCTATATAATATCGAAACTTACCAGATACCAGAATGCCGAAAAAATTATCCGAACTTTTTGCGCGGATCTGTGACACTTGAGAGGTCTTAATGCGCCTGTAATGTACCAGTAACCCCACCCAGGATCAGCGTGGCAGCACTGTGCCCTATTCAACAACAATCAACCAAGCACTTTATAGCTAATGCAAGTAGACTGGTGTGGGGAGTCCTACTCTGCCTTCCTAATTGCATACATGTCAACATATTAGAACAGGAAACAAGGAGGTTTTGGGGAAAAACATGGGGGGGTCGTATTTTCCCAATTGACTTCTATTAAAGCAGCTGCAATTTCAGGCAGAAAAAAGCCCTGCAATGTGTTAAGTCTCTTCTTTATAGAAAAGTCACGATGCTTCACTGTAGCATCTGCCTTAATTTCTGCCGTCCTGCCGTTTCTGCCGTCCTGCCTCGGCTGCTCTAACTTTGCCTTTTACTGCCCCCTACCCACTTCCTGTTTCCTCCCCTTCCTGGAAGTTCCTCTTCCAGACTAGAACTAGACTGCTAACCTCCCCAGGACACACAGTGTCGTTCATGGCTGACATTTCAACAAGTGCCACAAGCATCTTGAGCCAGACTAAGGCATTTGCTGATTTTTGTTGTATCAGTGTAATGCCCCAACATTGTCACACAATAAAAATTAATTAAAGTCTCTCAGCGCCTCGCAGTAATGCCAGTACCCGCTCCGTTAGTGTTACTGCTGCCTGCGCCAACTATACAGTTGCTGATGATACCATGAGTAGTCTATCAGTACTATTATCCCATCGTCGTGCAGTATGTGCTATCTGTGCTGAATCGATTGGCTTTGTAATTGGCTGGCTTGCACGCTTAACCCAGCCAAGCAATTACCGAGCTGCTTTATAAGTGATTCTTGCGCGTGATAAACACTAGTCAGTTCTGGGCCAACACAGCATCAGATAAAGAGCAGTGATGTAACAGTACACACACACACACAAACACACACACAACCACACTCACACATAACCACACACACAACCACACACACACAACCAGACACAACCACACAACCACACACACACAACCACACGCACACACACACACACACACACACAACCTCACACACACAGCCGCACACAAACACACAACCACACACAACCACACACACACACACACACAACCACACACACACAACACAAAACCACATACACACAACCACACACAACCACACACAACCACACACCCACAGACACACACAACCACATACACACACACACAACCACACACATACAACCACACACAACCAGACACAACCACACACACACAGCCACACACACACACAACCACACACACACAACCACACACACACAACCACACACATAACCACATACACACAACCACACACACAACCACACACACAAATACAACCACACATACAACCACACATACAACTATACACACAACCACACACAACCACACACAAACACAATCACACACACAACCACACACACACAACCACACACACAACCACACTGCCAGTGCACACTTTCAACAGACACCATCAGTCGTCAGTGCACGCTTTCACCGGGCACAAACACCACCAGCCATCAGTGCACGCTTCCACCAGGCACACACCACTAGACGTCAGTGCACGCTTCCACCAGGCACACACCACCAGACATCAGTGCACACTTTCACCAGGCACACACACACACCACCAGCCATCAGTGCACGCTTTCACCAGGCACACACACACCACCAGCCGTCAGTGCACGCTTTCACCAGGCACACACACACCACCAGTCGTCCGTGCACGCTTTCACTAGGCACACACAACACCAGCCATCAGTGCACGCTTCCACCAGGCACACAAACACCACCAGCCGTCAGTGCACGATTTCACCAGGCACACACCACCAGCCGTCAGTGCATGCTTTCACCAGGCACACACACACCACCAGCCATCAGTGCACGCTTTCACCAGGCACACACCACCAGCCGTCAGTACACGCTTCCACCAGGCACACCCACCACCAGCCGGCAGTGCACACTTCCAACATGCACACACACCACCAGCCATCAGTGCACAATTTCTACAGGCACATACGCCACCAGCCATCAGTGCACACATCAATTGTTAACGCCTCCACAATTATCTATTGCAGCAACCACAGTATGGCGCACTTTACTTTTAAACATATTCATCTAAAGCTGTTACTACTAAGGAAGGGGACAGGGAACTATGTTATGTGCTGTATTCCCCCCACCTGCTTGAAGGAAGGACTTTGCTGTGTGCTGTGTCCAGGAATAAGTGTCTCCAAGGGCCTGAGAAGAGCTGGCCTCCTGTTAAAATTCAGGAACACAAAGGTTTACCCAAGACGACTTCTACAATCAAGAGGAACCTCTGCCCAAGGAGATCAACGGAAGAAACTGAGGAGAAGCACTGCCCTTGCTGTGTGTTCTGGGGCTGGCCTGCAGTTTGCTGATTATGCTGAGGGTGAGGCTGAAGGACTTCGCTGTGAGCTGTGTCCGTCCCCCCGCTTGAAAATCAAGGACTTTGCTGTGTGCTGTGTCCCAGAAGAAGGGCAGTCTCCAAGGGCCTGAGATGAGCTTGCCTCCTGTTGGCAACTCAGGGCTACAAATGTTTCCAGGAAATCTCTTTCACCATTGCTGTATGCGTGTTCCTATGCACAACCCCACACACAACCACACACACACACAACCACACACACACAACTACACACACACAACTACACACACAACCACACACACACAAACCACACACACACATCCACACACACATCCACACACACAACCACACACAAACAACCACACACACACACAACTACACACCCACACACACAACCACATACACACACAACCAAACACATACAACCACACACACACAACCACACACACAACCAGACACAACCATACACACAACCACACACACACACAACCACACACAAAACCACACACAGCCACACACACAACCACACACACAACCACACACAACCACACATACAACCACACACACACAACCACATACACACACACAACCACACAGACAACCACACACACACACACACACAACCGCACATACAACCACACATACAACCATACACACAACTCAACAAATGCACCCATACACACACAACCACACACACACACACAACCACACACAACCACACACAACCCCACACAAACCCACACACACACAACCACATACAACCACACACACCACACTCACACACAACCACATACACACACACAGCCACAACCACACACAACCACACATACAATCACACATACAACCATATATACAACCACACACAACCACACAACCACACACACAACCACACACACACAACCACACACACAATAGACACCATCAGTCAGTGCACGCTTTCACCGGGCACAAACACCACCAGCTGTCACTGCACGCTTTTACTGGGCACAAATATCACCAGCTGTCAGTGCACTCTTCCACCAGGCACACACCACCAGACGTCAGTGCACGCTTCAACCAGGCACACACCTCCAGACGTCAGTGCACGCTTTCACCAGGCACACACACACCACCAGCCATCAGTGCACGCTTTCACCAGGCACACACACACACCACCAGCCGTCAGTGCACGCTTTCACCAGGCACACACACACCACCAGCCGTCCGTGCACGCTTTCACCAGGCACACACACCACCAGCCGTCAGTGCACGCTTCCACCAGGCACACACACACCACCAGCCGTCAGTGCACGCTTTCACCAGGCACACACACACCACCAGCCATCCGTGCACGCTTTCACCAGGCACACACACCACCAGCCATCAGTGCACGCTTCCACCAGGCACACACACACCACCAGCCGTCAGTGCACGCTTTCACCAGGCACACACACACACCACCAGCCGTCAGTGCACGCTTTCACCAGGCACACACACACCACCAGCCGTCAGTGCATGATTTCACCAGGCACACACACACCACCAGCCGTCAGTGCACACTTTCACCAGGCACACACACACACCAACAGCCGTCAGTGCACGCTTTCACCAGGCACACACACACCACCAGCCGTCCGTGCACGCTTTCACCAGACACACACACCACCAGCCGTCAGTGCATGCTTCAACCAGGCACACACACACCACCAGCCGTCAGTGCACGCTTTCACCAGGCACACACACCCCACCAGCCGTCCGTGCACGCTTTCACCAGGCACACACACCACCAGCCGTCAGTGCACGCTTCCACCAGGCACACACACACCACCAGCCGTCAGTGCACGCTTTCACCAGGCACACACCACTAGCTGTCAGTGCATGCTTTCACCAGGCACACACACACCCCCAGCCGTCAGTTCACTCTTCCACCAGGCACACACACCACCAGCCGGTAGTGCACACTTCCACCAGGCACACACACCACCAGCCATCTGTGCACACATCAATTGTTAACGCATCCACAATTAACTATTGTAGCTATCGCAATATGGCACACTTTACTTTTAAACATATTCATTTAAAGCGCAGCATGCCACCATTGCTACAAAAATAAATACAAATTTTTTTGGCCTATAATTTAAACACTTTTGTTGGAATTGGTGTTGCAATGTTTAGCAATGCCAATAGCTCAAACTTAATTAATGCGAGACCTATTGCATTGCAAATGCTTGTTCTGAGTTGCTTAATCCAAGAAACAGAGGTTGTTTGAGCAATCCTTAGAAGAATTTTTGCAAGGGTTGAGGGAAAGTTTATTGGTAGATGTTTTATAATGTTGAAGAGTGGTCGGAGGTACTGGGGTTATGTCTTGGTTAGAGGTATTGCTGTGTATAGAGAGGCCTTCATGAAACCCTGTAAAGCAATGGCCAAGGGTTATACTTGTAAATGTGCCTCTCTCATTAAAGCAGCATTTTCACACCTCCAGCCATCAGTGCACGCTTCCACCAGGCACACACACACCACCAGCCGTCAGTGCACGCTTTCACCAGGCACACACACACACCACCAGCCGTCAGTGCACGCTTTCACCAGGCACACACACACCACCAGCCGTCAGTGCATGATTTCACCAGGCACACACACACCACCAGCCGTCAGTGCACACTTTCACCAGGCACACACACACACCAACAGCCGTCAGTGCACGCTTTCACCAGGCACACACACACCACCAGCCGTCCGTGCACGCTTTCACCAGACACACACACCACCAGCCGTCAGTGCATGCTTCAACCAGGCACACACACACCACCAGCCGTCAGTGCACGCTTTCACCAGGCACACACACACCACCAGCCGTCCGTGCACGCTTTCACCAGGCACACACACCACCAGCCGTCAGTGCACGCTTCCACCAGGCACACACACACCACCAGCCGTCAGTGCACGCTTTCACCAGGCACACACCACTAGCTGTCAGTGCATGCTTTCACCAGGCACACACACACCCCCAGCCGTCAGTTCACTCTTCCACCAGGCACACACACCACCAGCCGGTAGTGCACACTTCCACCAGGCACACACACCACCAGCCATCTGTGCACACATCAATTGTTAACGCATCCACAATTAACTATTGTAGCTATCGCAATATGGCACACTTTACTTTTAAACATATTCATTTAAAGCGCAGCATGCCACCATTGCTACAAAAATAAATACAAATTTTTTTGGCCTATAATTTAAACACTTTTGTTGGAATTGGTGTTGCAATGTTTAGCAATGCCAATAGCTCAAACTTAATTAATGCGAGACCTATTGCATTGCAAATGCTTGTTCTGAGTTGCTTAATCCAAGAAACAGAGGTTGTTTGAGCAATCCTTAGAAGAATTTTTGCAAGGGTTGAGGGAAAGTTTATTGGTAGATGTTTTATAATGTTGAAGAGTGGTCGGAGGTACTGGGGTTATGTCTTGGTTAGAGGTATTGCTGTGTATAGAGAGGCCTTCATGAAACCCTGTAAAGCAATGGCCAAGGGTTATACTTGTAAATGTGCCTCTCTCATTAAAGCAGCATTTTCACACCTCAGTGTAGCATGGTTCTTGAGGACCGAATAGACGCAGTTGCGCATGCAGATACAAAGTGCCCTAGTCATATTGTCCAGTGTTCTCAAACTGGGACATGGGTTACAACTCACCCCCAAGCCACAGACGGGTGCTGTGTAAAAATACAAACTAATATATAGCTGCCAAGTTTCCCAGATCCATGTGTGATGTGTTGTTCCAGTTCAGGCTTTTTTCCTTGAATTCTGCAACGTGTAGCCCTGTTTTATAAGGGAATAAACAAGACTACAAGTCCAAAAATTAAATTTAAAAAAATGGACTGGGGCAGCACATCACATATGGACCTGGGAAACGTAGCAGGGCTGCTAATATATTTTTTCCTGAGCCTTTAAGAACACATAGGGTTAGTGGGCTAAAAGAGGCCCATAAAAAGAGTATTAGACAAGTACCGCAAAACATAGTACATGCAGAGTTTAAGAAAACCTAGCCACAGAGGCATCTGAAATGTCATTGTTACTGCCCAAGTTATGAAAGACCGTGTTAGAGTTTGCTTTTAAATAGCAATCCAATCAGTGAAGGCGGCTACTAAAGTATAATCCTTCTGTGTGCTTGACAGGTCTGGAATGTGTTAAAAATTCTACACATTTTCTTTACACATATAATTTATTTGCATATGTCACATCCTGTGTACGTGGGGTTGCATGGCTATGTATGCTATGCAATCCAAGCAGGGTTGATTAATGACACCCACTGCCCCCTCGAGCAGAGCACAGGTGATACGTAGTTCCCTGCCCCGAGGAGACGAGACTATGAGGGTGGAAGAGGTGACCTACTTAAGACAGCTGAATGGTGTGCAGCTGGAAAGCAGAGGGATGACAGATCACATCGCAGTCGATCATTGGCAGGGAAAAGGAGGACATGGTATGTGCTGGTGGAAAGAACGGAGAGGCCACCTGGTTATGAACAATAACAGCGATGAGTAGTGACAAGATAATAGCTATACATGTGAGCTCTGACCCTATCAGAATGCCAGGCAACACTCATGTGACACCTCCCTGTTCTTTGGAAACCTGCCTATGTGCACAGCTTTTATTTCCTCATGCAGCGCTGGCTATCTGGCGAACTTCCAGCGGGCGTCTGGTACAAACTTATTAACCATAGCAGGGAAGGCAGGGTATTTACCAGCTCAGAAATTCAACTTGTACATGGTGTACAGAAGTATTTGGGCGTATTAGCCCACCAGACCCAAGAAAATGTGCAGGTCAAGCTACAGATGTTTCTTTCGTATTTAAAGCTATGCAGATCAACATCCTTAAACCTGTGCCACACTCATTATGAGTGGTAAAGTATGATAAGCAACATGAATGCGGCTAGGTGAACTTAAAAAAGTAGTCGACCAGGGATAAAAGTTTTAGAAAGGAAATACAAGCCCCACATGGTAGTTTTAGTACTCATTTAGGGGCATATTTATTATATGTTTTGCGTCGACCTGGCCACGCAAGGCGAGGCAGGGTGACACAAAACTTACAATGAGATTTATCAAGTCATTGAAGGCCACCCTGCGTGGTCCTGCATGGCTTGATAAATCTAGTGTAACGCAAGACAGCACAAGTAGCTGCCTTGCATTACATTGCGTGGTAAGAGCGTTACATGGGTGGAGCCTGGGTGTTCTCACACATCAACCCATGTATTCTGGCGAATTCTAAGAGTTACCAAGAATGAGAGACCTAGGACTGCATCAGAACTCTACACTTTGCCCCAAGAGGAGTAACGAGAAAAAATATCTTTATTTCTCCTCGTTGTTTCCTCTTTTTAAGTGTGCTACGTTCTATACTTATAAAGAGGAAAAAGCCAATGAGGATTGTTTTTTTTCAGGTAGGTGCCCCTTCCTGCACAAAACCAATCCTGCCTACAACGCAGGCACCCTTGCACCATGGTGCAAGGGTGCCTGCGGTTGCGCTAGACAGCACATGGTGTGCCAGCGCAGGGAAAAGACAGAAATGTGCCGTACAATGTTAAGCAAGTCGCTTTCCAGCCATTTCCCTATCACTGAGTGCAGCAAGATGACTTGCTGCGCTGCGTGATTTTTTTTTTATCAATATGCCCCTTGAGGTATGTTTATTGCACCACAAAGCAAAGGAACTAAGCGCCATATTTAACACCCGGTTTGTGTTACATTTGGACCAGGCAACATGATATATGCACAATGCAAACCTTAAGTGAGATATATGAAGCCATGCATGGCCACTTTGCGTGGCCCTGTGTGGCTCCATAAATCTGGGGGTAGGTTTACAAACTTGTCACGCAGCGCAACAAGTCATTTTGCTGCGCTGCACTGCATGACAGAGAAAGGACAAGAATATGCCATATTAGGTCAATATGGCACATTTGGCTGCCTAGCGCCAATGCAGGCAATCTTGCACCATGGTGCAAGGGTGTCTCTGTTGCAAGCAGGATTGTTTTTGTGCAGGAAGGGGCAACTTCCTGCACAAAAATAATCCTGCGAGGCATATTGCTCTATCTAAGTGTTCTACAGAATGCAGCACAGATAGAAAGAGGAAGTAACAAGGAGAAATAAAGATATCCCTCCTTGTTACACCTCCCCTGGGAAGACATATCTTTTTGGAGCATTCCCAGGTTTACCAAATTCTGGTAACTCTGTGAACGAATTAAAATCTGTAGGAGTTGCGTGGAGGGCAGAGTAAGACAACGCAGTGATTTGTGCTGCATTGCTATATTCCAGATTTATGGAGCCACTCAGGACCACGTAAAGTAGTCTTGTGTAGTTTCATAAATCTCACAATAGGTTTGCATCACGTATGTACCACATTGTGTTGTGCAAATGTGATGCAAACTGAGTCTTATATATGGCCTCTGGAGGAAAGCAACGCAGTGCAAATTGTTGTGTTGCCATACTATGCCCTGTGAAGGCTTTCAATGGATGTTCCCATGCAATGTCCGTGGCTTTTGACGCATTTCCGGATTTATCAGAAGTGGTAAACCTGGGAATGCGCCCAAAAAATGGAAGGGAGGCGTAACGGGGAGAAATATCTTTATTTCTCCTTGTTACTTTCTCTTTCTATGTGTGCTGCATTTTGCAGCACACATAGATAGAGGAATGTGTCTCTTAGGATTGTTTTTGTGTAGGAAGGATCTCCTTCCTGCACAAAAAGAATCCTGCATGCAACTACGACACTCCTGCACCGTAGTGCAAGGGTGCCTGCGTTGGCGCTTGACTGCTAAAAGGCAGCCAGCGCAGGGGAAAAGGCAGGAAAGCATTGTATTGACTTAAATACAGCGCATTCCTGTCCATTCCCTGTCATGCAGTGCAGCAAGATGACTTGCTGCACTGCGTGACAGGTATGTAAATCTACCCCTAACGGGCCTATTTATGAGCTAGTTTGCGTCACTGTTGCACCACGCAACCTGGTGCAAGATCGACACAAACCTTACATGCGAATTATGAAGCCACGGAAGGCGACTTTGCGTGGCACTGAGTGGCTCCATAAATCTGGAGTAAGTTGCGTTGCCTTACTCTGCCCTGGAAAGGCGCTCCATGGTCGGTGTGTGGGTGTACCTACGCAACTCCCATGGTTTTTGGAGCATTCCCAGATTTTCCAGAACTGAAAGCGCGCCAAAACGAAACGCCTTCTCAGGTGAGGTGTAACAAGGAGAAATAGCTTTATTTGTCCTCGTTATTTCTTCTTTCTATGTGTGCCGCAGAAAGAGAAATATGCCTCTCAGGATTGTTTTTGTGCAGGAAGCTGTTCCTTCCTGCACAACCACGAAGGTGTCCCTTCCTGCACAAAAATAATCCAGCATGCAACTAGGCTACCAAAAATTCACCAGTGCAGGGTAAAAGGCAGGAATGTGCCTTATTGCCTTAAAAACGTCGCATTCCTGCCCTTTTCTTGTCACGCAGCGCAGGAAGGTAACTTCACATAGTTTTGTACAAAAATGGAGTTTGAGTTTTTAGCATTTGTATCTGTGGCTATGAGGTTTAAAGTAACTAATTCCGTCCCAAAAGTTTTAATGTTCAACTCGGCAGGCAGACGCACTAGTCCAAAATACTTCAAGTTCAAGAGGGCAAAAGTAATAAGTCCCCACAATCGTAACCATTGGGTGCTGCGTGCACGGACTTTTTTTTAATTACAGAGAACGTTAAAAATCATAATGGTGTGATTATAAAGAATGGCGGCGGGTCCCACAATAATGGGCAGAGTTGGCAAACGTGTAGCAAGAAATCTGGCAACGACTAACTTGTGAGGCCCGTAGGCAGCATTGCTGCGGAGGATGAGAAGGTGAAGGAATTGTATGAAGAAAAAAAAAAGCTACGAGACTTCTAAACAACAGCAGCCTGGAAGCCCCATTGAATCAGCTGTGGGAAGCAGAGGAGCGCGCCCGCTGACTGACAGCCTCGGTCGCTATGGCAGCCGCCTCGGCGGCGCCGCGAGGACAGGGCGGGCGAGCTGGTGTGAATGGGTGACGTCACGGCACTGGCGCCAGAGAGTCTACTCCGGCGGAGGCTCGTGCCCGAGCTCTCCCCTCTGCTGAGCTTTGCTAGGGCTGTGGCCTAACTCCTTCCCTCTCCGGCTGCAAACTTCCCGCTGCCAATTCATCACCTGTCAGGGGGATCACTCAGGGTGTCATGCGAAATGTACACAGCTGTGAGAACAAAAAGAGAAAGGGAGGGAGGAAAAAAATCCCTCTGCGCCAGATGTGGAGGCGGGAAAAGGGGACCTTGAGAATCCCAAATCGCATTGCATCACATGGAAACTGCAAAGGACTTTGCCCTCCCTCTCCCTCCTCCTCGCAATGCTTTAGCTGCCTGTGCACCCAACAGTGATCTGCTTTGATTACAATAATAGATTGTTTTCTAGCAGATGTGAATGGCTGTATGATTCGAGAAAACATCAAAACTAGTAGGTTTTTGGAACAAGCAACGCTGGAACTTAACCCCTATTACCACCTCGTAGTTTAGAAGCATATATAGGAAAAATATGCAATAGGTATATTTGCAGATAGTTGAAATGTGTCAAATTAGTCTGTACGTGGTGGGGTTGTGTGTACACTATAGAGCACCTAATCCCATCCTATTTCAGGAAATCATTGATAAAGCAAAGAGGTCTCTTTTTCATAAGCCAATACACTTCATTGGTGAGTCTGTGTGGCTTTGTGAATCGATGAGTGGGTGAATATGGGGATGGGTGCATGAGTAAATGTGTGAGTGGACGGATGAATGGATGAGTGATGGTTGATGGAAGAATGTTAGATCGCATGGATTAGTGTTTCAGTGCACTCATGAAGGGGCGACTGAGTGAATTAATGGGTAAGTGGATGCATGGATAAATGGCCAACTAAGTTGAGGGAATGCAACGGTGAGTAGGCGGATGAATTTAATGCTAGCAAAACAGTATAACTGAAATATTCTCTGGCAGAGAATATATTAAATGAGAGAGTAATAAAGCAATGTGCAGAACACATTAAAATATAAGGAACACCTATCACAGGATATGCACAGTAGTTTAGATAGAGATTCTTGTTGATTGCATAAACCCACCGTTACATCCAGAACTCTGCTCAGTATGAAAAGAACCCCTGTCTGTCAGAGCACACAATATTTGAAGGAGGGGCGAAAGGGACCAGAGTCATTTTTTTATTTTTTGGAGTGTAACCCGCAAAACCCTCCGATGAGAGGGTGCAAACTCGTGTCTCACATTGGTTACTTCTACTTTCATTGCAGTCTTACCTGAGGTCAGAAGTTGCCAGTGGTCTGTGCGTGTGTCACCTTGAATCAGCTGAGTCTGATGTCATCGTAGGCAAGTTTCAGCAGCATGACATTAGCAGAGGGGATGCCAAAGTCTGCACGCAAATCAGGGCAACAACACTGGCCTCCATGTTCCTAGGAATTAGGTACTTAAATGTCTGCTCACCTGTTGCTGCAGTACAAAGCAGTGAGCCGCAAACCAATTTCATAGAGAAAACAGGGGTCTAATTCCCACTGCCACCTTCATGTTGACGGCAATTGAGCAGCGAAAAAAGGGACAAAGTGTCAGTCATTTTGGAACTGCTTCAGCCCCCCACATAAATACCACATGTAGAATCTGTCATGATACTGGAGGATGTCTTCAAAATAGTGCAGACAATCACTTTAGGTGGTTTTGTAGTGCATAGGGGGTATCCTGCGACTCCTGCAGCAGAGGTCCCTGCCATCTCTGGTGTGCAAAATTAGGAGCACTGACCAGGGTTCACCAAAGCCCAGCATCAGGACGGGTAAATAATCTGTGGCCAATCCTGCTCTCGTTTTGGACTGTGTGGATTCTGCAGGCAGTTGAAGGGGGGCTCGTATGATAGTGACGCAGTTAAGTTTTATTCAGAGCTGCTCAACTCATCTCATCGGAACATCATGGAGCGCCTAGCATATTATGAAGGAAACAGATAGTCATGGACCATAATTCAACATGGCCTCTGCGAACCCAAAGGCAAACATGTGGGGTTAGGTGGGGGCAGAACATAAGAATTGTACAGCACAGTGCAAAGAGAGGACACTCATTCCTATGTTGACTTATCCGACTGTTGCACAAATTAAATGGCCTTGATAGTGCTATGGTAAAAGTCAATGTGTCATGATAGGCTGTTGTAATCAAAATCTCTAATCAATAGGGACTGTACTCCTGGCTGAGGTAGGGTAGTGTGCCTTTATCAGTATACATTGCATTAGATATGTAAGAAAGATAATTCTATCTCAAGCCATACCTAAAAAGCAACATTTTCTACAAATTGGGCACAAAAAATGTTTGTTCCTTTCAAATGTCTTTATAGGCTATTACATACCATAAAGGAGCCAAAGGATCCCTCCTTGAAATTTAAAAATGACTTTGTTCATTAAGCGTGCTAACCTGTCAAAGTCGTAAAGAGGGAATAATGAGAGGGAAATTATGACTCCTCTTAAGCTTCTTTTCTTGCCTTTAATAGAAATAGCAGCTCATCTTAGAAAACTACTCTTCCAGAGAACCGATGAATGAAAACTACCAATGGGATCACATTTTAGTAAGCAACTGTTAAGTCCCATTTGTGTAGGGCACACTCCAATACAAACAGCAATCCATCTTTTGCTGCTTGCAGTCACTTTAAGTACTCTCGATGGTTGAAAGTCCCTAGTATGAAATGCCATCATGCTATTCATTTCACCATTCTGGCCTACACAATACGTTTTTATGTACAAAGGACTTGTGTCACGAGTCCCCTGAAAAGTGCTCTACATAGTTTATATGTTGCTCCTCAGTAAAGTTCTGGCAGGGGCGGACTAAGAACAGGACCACAACATACATAAGTCTTGAATTTACTGACTGTTAACTGTGAAGGAGCCCTTTTGAACCAGATATCTGTTTTTAGAGTGTGTGAGAGAGTGCCGATGTGGAGAAATAGGGGTTTCCCTAGGAGTAAATCATGATAAACTTTTAATGTATTGTGATTTAAATAGGTAAGGCTATTGAAAATAAAAACTAAAAGAATAAAAGAAAATTGGTGATGTTGTAAAGTGGAAGAAAAAAACTAATTGGCTACCTGCTAAAATTGAAATACACGTTATATTATTTGAATTTGTAGAGCGCAGTTAATCACCCTTGAGGGTATCCAGACGCACAGTAGGGCATGCCTGAGGTGGGAGGAGGAGATCATGTATGTTTCGTCTGGAAGAGCAATGTCTTGAGGTTCCTTCAGAAGACCAATTGGGGAGGGAGAGGTTCTGAGGTGTTTTGGGAGGTGATTCCAGGTTTTGTCTGCGAGGTAGGAGAAGGACCATCCTTCACTTCTGGTCTTCTTGATTGATGGAGGGAGGTGTGTTCTTGCCTGGGCCGCAGATCGAAGGTGTCATTGGGTTGATAGAAGTTGAGGTGATGGTTGATGTAAACTGAACCAGTGTTGTGAAGAGCTTTGTAGGCGTGGGTGAGTAGCTTGAACTTTCATCTTTCCTAGACTGCGAGACAGTGGAGATTGTTGAGGGTGCAAAAATGTGGTTATTACGCTGGATGTTAAAGATGTATCTGGCGATAGCGTTCTGGGTGGTTTGGAGTCAGTGTAGGACTGTAACTATAATGTTTTCCCTTATGTGGCTAGTCTAAAGCTAATGCAGCCATTCCCTGTAGTAGGTTAAATTGTCTACTCTCTACTAACTCTATGAAATTATTTTCAGCTTTCCATATTTTATATATATACCCATTCAGGTAACACCAAAATTTCCAGGTGTGACCTGAGTTCCATTTCCTTCCAGGCAGTGTGCTGCAGATAATTTCCATAGAAACAATCCATAGGCATGGCAGTACTCACAGCTAACCCAAGCGAACCTAACCCCTACCCCCACCCCCCTATTCAAAGGGAACTAGAGCCACTGGGTAGTGGCTCTCATGATTGTTACTTTAGCCTGGTGGAATGTATTAGATAAACACACTGTGAGGGGTGGAGAGCACAAAACAACACATACAATGAAACAGAAAAACTCATCTGTTTAGAAAAACTGCCCTCACTCACATACCGAAGTATGTGACATGCTTCATCATTGGGCCTGCTTACAATACGTCCTGGTGTAGCCACACTCAGGGCGGAGCATAAGGGAGGGGTAAAAATAATAAAACACACACAACAAAACGTAAGACCACAGAACTCAACACGTAACATAGAAAGTGATAGAACAGTGCATATCACCAAGTGATTGGAACTAGTGATGCGACATAAAGTGCAGTTGATTAAGGATGTGATTTAAAACTGGTTAGAGGATACCAAACCAAACTTTATTACAAGGTTCCCCCACCAGGATTAAAAAGAAAAAGAATGAGTAGTGTCTTGAAGAGAAAGTGAGGTTTCTCAAAACACCCCTCCTGGTACTGCTAGTGTCAACATGTTTCGACCGACTTACTGTGCCTGCACAGGTCACCCCGGTCTTCTTCAGGACTGATGTCGCTCCCAGTACCTCTTAAGGCCCCACCGTATTTCGGTTGGTATGCCACAGAAAACCCGAGCCAGTCTAACTAGATCCTGGCCCCTTTAGTCACGTGTGAAAGTGCTCCCAATCTTGTAGGAGAACATAAACTAAATTGGGAACATAACAGAACAGAAATAGTATGGTCATACTATACGTCACGGTGATTTCTAGTCCCATCACCGTGTCTTAAAACCACTGGTTGTGTTCCCACTGTAGTCAAAGGTATAATATTCACCCTCTTGGTTCCTATCCCTGGTATGGAAAGTAGTCCCCCAGGTGTAGTGATCCCAAACGAAACAAACATAAATAAAGGTTTTTTACAGTGCTGCATATATACAGATGTATCACATATCACCGCATTCCATCTCCATAGTTATTGCCAAATACCCCTCACACTTCCGTCATCATATTCATGTAATTGTGGCGAGGAGTGTTGTTGTTATAATAAATCAGTACATTGTGCATGCTGACTTGTGCTCACTCTGTACTCACCGAGTTTATATAATATATAAACTAGAAATGATGTCCGGTAGGAGGGTATCCCAGGAGCCCAACCTACGTTGAAATGAGAGGCACCCAAAGGGCTCCTTCCTTTAAAAACGATTTCGATCCGTAAGGAGAGAGCGGGTCAATTGGAGGGGCACGCCCTAGACAGTGGCAGCGAGAGGAGAGTTTACATTGTATTTTTGCCTCTCATTTCAACGTAGGTTGTGCTCCTGGGATACCCTCCTGCCGGACATCATTTCTAGTTTATATATTATATAAACTCGGTGAGTACAGAGTGGGCACAAGTCAGCATGCACAATGTACTGACTTATTATAACAACAACACTCCTCGCCACAATTACATGAATATGATGACGGAAGTGTGAGGGGTATTTGGCAATAACTATGGAGATGGAATGCGGTGATATGTGATACATCTGTATATATGCAGCACTGTAAAAAACTTTATTTATGTTTGTTTCGTTTGGGATCACTACACCTGGGGGACTACTTTCCATACCAGGGATAGGAACCAAGAGGGTGAATATTATACCTTTGACCACAGTGGGAACACAACCAGTGGTTTTAAGATACGGTGATGGGACTAGAAATCACCGTGACGTGTAGTATGACCATACTATTTCTGTTCTGTTATGTTCCCAATTTAGTTTATGTTCTCCTACAAGATTGGGAGCACTTTCCACACGTGACTAAAGGGGCCAGGATCTAGTTAGACCGGTTCGCGTTTTCTGTGGCATACCAACCGAAATACGGTGGGGCCTTAAGAGGTACTGGGAACGACATCAGTCCTGAAGAAGACCGGGGTGACCTGTGCAGGCACAGTAAGTCGGTCGAAACATGTTGACACTAGCAGTACCAGGAAGGGTGTTTTGAGAAACCTCACTTTCTCTTCTAGACACTACCCATCCTTTTTCTTTTTAATCCTGGTGGGGGAACCTTGTAATAAAGTTTGGTTTGGTATCCTCTAACCAGTTTTAAATCACATCCTTAATCAACTGCACTTTATGTCGCATCACTAGTTCCAATCACTTGGTGATATGCACTGTTCTATCACTTTCTATGTTACGTGTTGAGTTCTATGGTCTTACGTTTTGTTGTGTGTGTTTTATTATTTTTACCCCTCCC